>NC_141691.1:788746205-791522007 GCF_964263255.1 Lissotriton vulgaris
TATCTGCAATTCATTCAAACAAATAATGACATAGTGCCATAAAGAAACGCAGAAAGCATGACTATTTATATGAGTGGATATCTGCAATTCATTCTAACAAATAATGGCATAGTGCCATAAAAAAACGCAGAAAGCATGACTATTTACATCGAGCAAAAACTGCCATGTACTGAAGTGGATGGTAATAAAATAACCAATATGATGAAATTAATTGCCATGATGACCTTGACCATTGCTATTTACACTATCTATAAACAATCAATGATGATAGAAAAGAACAAGTGATAACAGGTTGAACATAAAATTCAAATAGTGAGGGAAAGCAAATAATGTGGAAAATGAAAAAGGAAATTGAATAAGAGAAAAGATGAGAAAGCCACAGCTGAAAAGCAAAATAGAAATGACAGGAGAATAATTATACAATTCATGTAAACCTGAAATCTGGTGTACCACAATTAACTAACCAAACATTGATTGTAATGAAGTAGGGTATACACCAGAAAAGAATATGTATACATACTAGAGACAACCAAGCGGCCAACTGAGAAGTGAAAACCTAGATCACATCAGGAGAATCAATGAAAAACAGAATCATAGTAATGCATCAACAGTTCAAAAAAAATGACTGAGATCCTCATTAAGGTTCAGCCCATTAGGGGCCTTAGTATCTAAGGCAAGAATCAAATGTGATTCTCTCTGCCGAAGAAGCTTCATTCGATCACCCCCCCGGCCGGGTTGGGGTACCGAGCATAGAACTGTATATTCAAGATCCTTGAGTTTTTTGTCATGTACTGAGCGGAAGTGTCTAGCGACAGGATAACTGTTATCGCTATTGACAATAGCACAAATGTGCTGCAAAATCCGTTGGTGCACGGGAAGTTTAGTACTTCCGATGTACTCAAGATTACAGGTACACTTCAATTTGTATACAACATATTCAGATCTGCACGTGAGATGTTCACGAATAGGAATGGGTGTGGAACTAAACGCAGTGACATAGTGTGTGCTGGTCTTGGCAAAGGTACAAGCTCGACAAGATGCACATCTAAAAAAGCCAGTTTTTGTTGTGAGGCTTTTTTTGAGTGGTCCCTCTGGCATGGGTCTGTCAAGAGCATCACGCATTGTGGGGCCCTTCTGAATGTGATGTTGGGGATGCTGGGAAGCAGAGGCCCAAAAATGACATCAGTTAGAATGATAGGCCATTAAGAAGAGATGATGCGCCTAATTTTGCGCTCCTGAATACTGTAGTTGGTTATCAGATGTACACTACACTCTGTGGTAGAAATGTTTGGAACCTTAGGTGCTAGTAGTGTTTTGCGCTCAAATGTGCAAGCTTTGTGAAGGGCTCCAAAATAGACTCAGAATAGCCCCTATTTGTGAATCGCTGTTTAGACTCACTTAGACACTTGTCGAGAGAATCTTTGTCACTGCAGATCCTGCAAATACGTATGAACTCCCCATAGGGGATGCTGCGGATTGTATGGGCAGGATGGGAACTACGGGCATGCAAAATTGCATTACCCGCGGTGGCCTTTCTGTGCAGACGGGTTTCAATTCTATTGTCCTTAATGAAAATATTTACATCCAAAAATTCTGCTGCATCAGTGGTGACAGTGGAAGTGAATTTAAGGTTGAAAACATTAGCATTCAGCTCAGTGACAAATGCATTTGCTTCATCTGATGACCCTTTCCAGATTATACAGACATCATCTATAAAGCGCCAATAGTGCACAATATTAGATAGCCAGCGTCAGTGTGTGGTCCTGAGCTCGTGTTCCTCCTACCAGCCCACATGTAAACATGAGTAACTAGGGGAAAAACACGAGCCCATCACCACTCCACGCAACTGTTGGTATATTTGGCCCTGAAATCTGAAAAAATTGGTGTTAAGGCAGATTTTTAACATTTCCATTAACATGGCATTGTGGTCCCGGAAACGAATGTCTCTTTTGTCCAAGTAGTATTTGCATGCCTGCATGCCGTGCTGATGATGAATCGACTTATAAAGTGACTTGATGTCCATAACCAAGAATAGTAAATTGTCACTCCATTCCACTTCCATGATATTGTTTAAAAAGTCAGTGGTGTCCTTCAAAAAGGATGGGAGATTGTGCAAATGGGGCTGCAAGAAGAAGTCCACATATTTGGAGAGGTTCTCATTCATGCTGCCGATTGCAGCTATGATGGGACGTCCCGGAGTAGGAGTCCCCTGCTTATGTACTTTCGGAAGAAAATACAGGACAGGTGTGATGGGGTGGTCTTTGACCAGAAAGTTACACTCATCTTTGGTGAGCAGGCCAATTCGCTTCCATGAATAGATTATCTTGCGTGTTGTTTCATAGCTTTTGTTCATGGCGAATTGAGTAGACAAGAGATAACATGAAGTGTCACTGAGATGCCTTTCTGCTTCAATAATGTAGTCCTTAGTACGCCAAAGCACCGTATTTCCTCCTTTATCCGCATTTTTAATTATGACATCCTTGTTCTTTTGGAGCTTACTCACAAGTTGATGGTACTGATTGTCATTGTAATTAGTCTGTTTCCTCTGATTCAAAGTTTCTCTATTAAGGGCTTTCAATTCTGTAATCACCCTATCGCTGAACACATCCACCGCATCACGGGGCATGATTGGTAGAAAGGTAGATTTTGGGCAAAAAGGGGTGACAGCTGAACGTCCAACATCCATGCTCTGACTCACTGTAGGAGTGGGTTGCGAATCATTGTCAAAAGCTAGATCCAACAGGTTCTGTAGCCCCCTAATATCATGTATTTGTAGAGTTGTTATCGCGATATCTACATCTGCCATCATACTTGCTTGATTCCGTTTGGATTCGAGTTCAAAGTACTTAATCAATTTGATCTTACGGATGAATTTGTAGATGTCAATGCGTGTTTGATTGTACGAGAACGTGTTAGGAGGACAATATGAGAGGCCAAGAGAGAGTAGTTGTTGTTCAGCTTGAGTCAGAGGAAGGTCAGTGAGATTAATGACAGTGTTTTCCAACATACTGGTTACCTTCTCCAATTCCTTTTTGTTCTTCCGCGCGAGGTACTTGCGCTTGAAGATGCCCCTCCTTGCGTGCCCGCGCTGGCTGATTGATTGCCTGATTTGGTTTGAGGTTGCCAGGAGCGCAGGGAATAACGCCGGTCCTCGCTGACAAAATTCAGCTCGTCAACCAATGAGAAGTTTTCACGACTAGCAGGTCCTTCTATGGAACTCACATATATATATACATATATATTCAAAACTCAACCTCGACACAGGATATGCAGAGGAGACGACGCCAATGTGGTGAAAAATATATTTCATTTATTGCCGCTTTCTACGCGTTTCACCTGACCCAGGTGGCTTGATCACGAATGATATATATATATGTACAAATGTATATATTACTTATAGTTAAAACATATACACTCCTTATATTTATGCTTAAAATGTATGTAGGTCAATATATAAATGACATATGGGTATTTGCCTACATGTTTATGGATCTCTAATATAATCACTCGTATCACATAACATGAATACGATTATACAGAAATGATGTGTAAATATTATGCATATAATCAAAATAATTAAACAATAATATCAAATAATACTAATTATTAATGGATAAAAAACAAACAAAGCATAATAATGGTATGTTTCTCTCTTTATAGATTTTTATACATACGTATATTTAAAAATAAATACATATATAAGTGAAAATATTATATAGCTACATACATATATGTATAACTTTATTATTATATCCATATATAAAAAGAGCACTACATCAATGGTATATAAGATGAAGAGTGTATGCTTATGGGTTTGCTTCTCTATAATACCACATATCCGTTAAAAGGTGTAAATATGATTATATCAACTGTATCTATAAGTGCTTAACTAGTAAAATATTTGGGGAACAAATATGTTTTTTTTAAACCTTAATTTACAGCAAAAATTGAAAGTCTGAGTTTTTAAATATTTTTTAGAGCATGTACATATACTTTATCCAGTACCATTTGATATCTTCTGATTTTTCCCCTATATGTGCATCATGTTAAAATGTCTGTGTATGCAGACCTCCTATGTTTGGTCATGAATCTATATAATTATATATTTTCCTCCTACTGCAGAGAAAGCAAAAATAACTAATCACCCTAAGCCTCATCAAATCGCCACATTATGACTCATCCAATTTCTCTTCCAAAATATCCCTTACCCCCACTCTCTGACTCATCCCAAACCTCATTTACTACTATGAACTCCCACATATTCCTTTCTAAACTCTTCCCTCCTTTAGCCATCCTCTATCCTATTCATCTAACTGACAGACTCACATGTCTACCACACCCACCACTTTTTTACAGTTTATAGTTCTCACTATTAATCCACAACTAATCCCTCTTCAGCCTCCGAAAGAAGGGTGCTAATCATTGAAAAGTGCTTCAAAGCCTCGTCATGGGTGTCAAGCGCTATATAAATACAATGGCAATTACAGGAAACAACAACACAGCTCTGGGTCAGTTTACAATCCATACCACTACGCAGCAATCCATAACTGTATCACAAGTCAGAACACTGACAATGGCATGCACACACTCCAGACTAGAGTCATAGACATAGTACTCCCCCCCTGTGGCAGCTTCTACGCTGCAAATGGATGTAGATTAAGCTGTTTTGACTTGCGTGTCTCAATACAGCAATCCTGGTTGTGTGGCATCCCCATGCAGAACTATTTCAACATTCCCACATAGATCTAATCACCCAAGCTGCTCTTGCATCAATTAGCACAAGTCCCTAAGGCTTGCAAGCGCTGTCCTGCCTGAAATCAGAGAGGCAGAAACCAAGCACACAAATCTGGCATGTGATAAGTCATATAAGGCAACCATGCCAACAAATTACAGCTTCTTTGAGGTAGGACAAAATCACTACATTGCAACATATCCAAACGAAAGGACTGGAGGAGACAATTGTATTCCAAGGTGTGTTGCTCTAAGCAAATTGCTCCTATTCACAATATAAGTAGGCACACAGCAGCATATTCAGAATACTTCTCAGAAAATCATGCACAAATCTGAAATTTTCCAAAAGGCCACACCACAGCTGTGCCCTCTATCAACCGTGTACACATGCTCATGAAATTTGGACAAGGCCTCTGTACATGGAAGCACAAGCTTGCACCAAATCGACAACGCAACCTGCCAGGCTAGCTGTGGCTTGTACTATACCAGACATGACAACAAGTCATGCAAGCTGATGCTTCCACCAAATCAGACAGGTGTTGCATGCTACACCAGTGGCAGAAACCCTTTAACTATAACACAATATTTCAGTCTTCTACACATAGTTTTGAGTTATATCTTATGTTCTCCCTATATTTGTAAAAATCCTAAACCCTTAGGATTGTGTATGTTCTTCAAAGATAAAGTTCATTAAAGTTCCAGCTGTAAGGTATAACCTTACACTCATCGGCTTTTACCAACCATTTTTCCACGTTTCTGACTTTAAGGAAATTTACAAAATGTCCATGAGACTTTTGGGAACTTTTGAATAGCAGATTTTCTAGACTACTCAAAATCATGCATTTTCACATATTGAATAACCAGCAATTTCAAATTTCTGTATAAAAAAATTAATTAGGGGCCTGGTTAAAATTCGACTGTCCATCGGGCGACCAAACCCATAGAGGCAGTCCCTGGAAAGCCAGATTGGTGGTCTGCCCGCCGTATTGTTAATACAGTGGTGAAGCTGCCATATGGCCACCGCAACTGCCAGGGATCATGTATCCCGAGGTGGTCAGAGGCCCAAATATGCTTGGCGGGGCTGCTGCAAAACCACCAAGCATAATAGAAGTTTCCTGAGCCCACCATTAAAAGTGCGGCAGTGAGGAAACTTGCCTCAGGGCCATGGGATGCATGCAGGGGGGTATATGATGTGCCCCCGTCTGCATGCACCAGCTCCAAGATGCTAAACTCGTAATCAGGCCCTAGGATTTTTGTATCGATTTTAAAATGCCATTCCCCTGAACCCCCAACAATTTTGTGACTTGATTCTCACCTTTCTAACTTTGATATCACTTGCTCAAGTCCTTGACATGAGTTAATCCCAGATGTCATCCAAGGAGGGATTATTCTTGTCAACCGTTTGTGAATAACCAGTTTTGCCAGAATGCTCACAGATGCCCTGTCCTTGCGATATTTACTAATAATGAAAAGTCTGCTGTACATGTAAAATTATAAGTGCTGGGGAATTCATCTACAGATTAGAATTTGCAATTTTTTCTTACTGATCTAGGGCCCGATGTAGGTCACCAAATACCGGTCCCTAACGGCCGAATTCGGCCGTTACCGACCGGTATTTGGTGATTGATATGTAGGGGCCATTATTTTACAGAATCGGTAAATTTACTGAATCAGTAAATTTACCGATTCTGTAAAATACCAAATCGGTAAAATTACCGATTCGGTAAATCCCAGATGTAGGTAGCACTGTTTACAGTGCTACAGGCTTTCAGAATTCGGTATTTTATCACCCAATACATCTGTGCATGTACACCTGTGCCATGTGACACACAGACATGCCCTTAGGGCATGTATGTGTGCCACATGGCACACAAGCCTGGAATTGGGGTGCTACAGGGTGTCAAAGTGACACCCCGTTCACCCTTGCAGGATTCGGTATTTACCGATTCGGTAAATACTGAATCGTTATTTCCCATTGATTCCTATGGGCTTCAAGGCCCATAGGAATCAATAGGAAATACCGATTCGAAATACTGGATTTTACAGATTCGGTAATTCTAAAATAAGAATTACCTACATCTGCCCCCTTCCTATTTACCTACTCTTAAATACCGAATCGGTATGATTCGGTATTTAAGAGTAAGTAAATAGGAATTACCTACATCGGGCCCCTAGTGTTTTGCTTTTAAACCATGGTATTTGAGCACATATGTGCTACTGTTCAAATAACTCTGGTAACTGGACCTTTGGTCAATTTACTATTAATTATAATTGACTAATACTCTTAGAGGTTTACTTACTAAAGGGCATATTTGCAAGATAATGATGCAGTGAGGCACTGCAAGGCCTCTTGCTGAGCCGAGCTGCATCATTAGGAAAGTGCAGAAATCTGTTGTATTTACAATACAATGCATCTCAGGGCTTACCCCTGTGCTTGTGCACAATAGGCTACCTAGCGACAACAAAGGCCCCATGCACCATGGTGCAAGGAGACCTCCGTTGCAGAGATGATTTTGTACAGGAAGGGACACCTTCCTGCACAAAAACAGTAATTGATGGTGTTTTCATACTTCTAAGTGTGCTGCAGAATGCCGTACAAATAGAAAGAGGAAACAATGAGGAGAAATAAAGGTTCTTCCTTTTATTGCACCACTTTCAAGCCTCCCTTGGGAAGGCATTATAATCTAATGCATTCCCAGGTTTATAAAACCTTGTAAATCCGGGAATGCATCAGAATCCATAAGTATTGCATTGGAAAACCCACAAAACACCCATAGAATGCTCTTATCATGCCTGGTCTTGTAATAAGGGCCAACACGCTGCTCCAACAGAGCATCAAAAAAGTGAAGCCCTGGTGGCACAAGGGGCTTGTAAAAATACCCCTAATATTTTACACCTTGTTTGCATTACAAAAGTGACATAAATCAATGCCAAATATTTTGTAGCTATTTACTTTCCAGCGCTAAATTTTTTTGCCCTGGAAAATCACTTGAGAGCAACACAAAGCAACGCACAGCACTGCCTTGCATTACTTAGCGCCAAAGTGGCGTACCATATGTGGTGCATGGGCTAAGCCCTACTCACTTCAAAAAGAAGACAGGGTTTAGCATCAAAGAATATTATCCATTTCAAGTAGGTGCCATGAAGGAGAAAAGCTTTCATTTCTCCTTCTCTTTCCGACTTGCCATGTGAGCTGCACTGTACAGCACATATACAAAGTGGCAAACAGTTTAAAGTTAGAGTGTAGTATTTTGTAACAGAAGGCTAAGCTTCCAGTACAAAACCTATGCTAGGCTCATGCAGACACCATATTCCTATGGTGTAACAGTGTGTGCAATGCGCACAGCAAATAATTTCAGGAGGAGGAGAATGCTATATGTTTATAAAATATGGTGCTCTCCTGCTTTCTTCTTCTGTGGCAAATCAGCGCAAATTATTTGCCTGCACTACTGCATTGCATGTGATTTTAGTAGATCTGCCCCTTAGTATTTTAATTTGTAATTTTACTTCTTCCTATTCCTACCAAATCACTATATAAGGCCAGCTGGTTACATTTAAAGTGAATGGTGAAATTTTAAAATTATCTTGAAGATATGGAGAATATGAGTCTCTTTTTCGTCGAAACACACTTATCTATTTGAGGAACAATATGTCTTTGAAATAGGAGGCCTCTGGCATCCCCAGCTCTAACGTTACACAGAGAGATACTCTGCCACTGCTGAGGACCTAATTATGAATTGGCGCAAATTTACCACACACGAAACCCCTTCAGCCTGGGACAACTCCTGGTGGCCAACATCGCTAGGAACTGCCCCAGAACCCACCAACCACGCACGCAACCTAGGGGTCATCCTCGACTCCGCCCTCAACATGACCAAGCAGGTCAACGCCGTCTCCGCCTCCTGCATCAACACCCTCTAAATGCTCCGCAGGATCTTCAAATGGATACCCTCCGACACGAGAAGAACCGCCACCCCGGCTCTTGTCACTAGCAGACTGGACTACGGAAACGCCCTCTACGCAGGAACAACAACCAAGCTCCTGAGATGGCTGCAACGCATCCAGAACGCCTCAGCACGACTGATCCTCGACGTCCCGCGACGTAGCCACATCATACCCCACCTGAGAGGCATACACTGGATCCCCGTCAACAAGAGGATCACCTTCAAACTCCTCATCCATGCACACAAATCCCTACACAATGCCGGACCAACATACCTTAACGACCGACTCAGCTTCTACACCCCCACCCACGGCCTTCGCTCTGCCACCCTCGCCCTCGCCACAGTTCCACGCATCTGGAAAACCACCGCTGGCGGCAGATCCTTCTCCTACCTCGCCGCCAAGACTTGGAACACTCTCCCCACCGGCCTACGACAGACCCAGGACCTGCTGGCCTTCAGAAGACTTCTCAAGACCTGGCTCTTGGATCAGTGGCAGCCCCCCCCCCAGCGCCTTTAGAACCTCACGGGTATGTAGCGCGCTTTACAAATGTAATGATTGATTGATTGATTAACTTGCTGAGCTGCCCTGCGCCACAATTCCTTTGGCTATGGCCCTAGGTGCGGAAAATCCTTTCCAATACTAATCAGGCAGGGCGAAATTAACACATAAAACCATGGATTCATTTAGTTTCCCTAACTATTTATAAGACCCTATATGCCACCAGCTTCACCATTATTGCCACTCCTTACTCTGCTCATCAATCCATTGTTTTTCAGGTCCTATACACGCACATGCCGAGAGGGTAACTGACAATCCATTACCCAGCTCTGTCTCACTTTACAGTATGTTTGGACTTCAAAAGGTAGCATATCCTCCCTACTGAATTGAAAAAAACAGTGAGGATGTGTTCTTTCATTCACAGTCATGCGTGGACTAAACAATATGCAGATTTGATCTGACAGCTCATTTATGCTTGAACTATGAATGATAAATTGTTAATATTAAAGGAGGTCGTAATCTAGAAAGAAAGGCTGATCTCGGAGGAATTTCGCTTCCTCCCCTCCTGCGTTAAAGAGATATGCAGTCAAGTAGTCCAAACTTTTCATTTGCAGATGGGAATGCAGAAAGGAAAACGAAATATTGAAAACAGTTACTACAAAGCTTCTAAATGTTAATGACCCAATCACTAAAATTGTCCTCCAAACTGAAATATGAAGTTCTAAATAGATGCAGTTGTCAGAAGGGCTTGATTTGTCTTGCAAATCCACCCTGACATGCACATTCATTTACTACTGGAGAGCCTTTGGAAAATGCCATAAGAGAAAAGCATAAAAGGTTATTTAGATTAAGTATAGTTACAGGATGAACAGTGATCGGAGTTCATCCGTCTACACGCAGGCTCATTCAATTTCATCTGCTTCACTTCTCTCTTGAAACTGCTCCTCAGAGGACCATAGCAGGAAAGGCAGATAAAAGCATACATCACAAAGCAGAAACACCACAGCCATAGATCTGGAAGCAAAGTCGAGCAGGCTCGCGTCAATGCAATATTCAGAGAAGGTTTTGTAAAAGAATCTGGTGTTATGTGTGGATTTTCACAATGGCCTTTTGTGAGACTACATAGAAGGGTATAATCACTGGAAAAGGGTGAAGCTGGACTGTAGTCAACTTGTTTCGGCGCCTATGACATGTACACTTCCATGCGTACATAAAATCCGGTCTTAAGAATTATAATGTGCTCTGTCTTATTAGTGACTGTGTCTCATAATAAAGAGTGGAGTCAGTTAGTTTTATTGTATGGTTAATAAAAACTTTTACAAACAGTAAAAAGCATGGGAATCTACAGCATTCAGATAAAACCATATGATAAAAGCATTGCTAGGTAAAGGCGGAGAAAATGCAGATAGATCTTGCTTTCCTGGGTCCTTATTTATGAAGGCCTTGCGTCAGTTTTGAGCCGCCGGTGCGTCACTTTTTGTGACGCACCAGCAGTGTAAAAAATGCGCCTCGTTGCGCCATATTTAAAAAGTGATGCATCTAGGTAGTTGCGTCACTTTTTAAACCCCTGCGCCACATTATACCTGTGTCAGGTATAATGTATGCAGGGGGGGTGTACCGCCGCAAAAAGCCTCGTAATAGTGACGCAGTGAAATCTATGAGATTTCACTGCGTCACTTTTAGGACGCTGTTGCGTCAAAATCTTGCCCCTGCCTTACAGCAGGCGTAAGACTGACGCAAGCCCTTTCACATGGGGCTTTCCCCATGTGAAAGGACGCATTGCTGGAGTTCCGTCACTTTTGTGACACACTCCAGCAATGTGTCACTTTTGCGCTTACAGATACGCCAGAAATACTGACGTATCTGTAACTCCTTGCGACATGATGCGTCGTACATTAAATATGACGCATCAGGAATGTCGTAAGGAGTGCGCAGTGAAAAGTGACGCATCGCTGTTTTCACGCAGAGATGCGTCACTTTTCATAAATGAGGCCCCTAGTGCGTGGGAAATAAAGAGCACGGAGCGAGATGGACCTTTGTAAATAGGTTTAAGAAGTGGGCCGATGGCACAAAACACGGGGCCAAGACCCAGTGTTGAAGTGGACAGAGAGGAAAATTGGTCTTGTTAAAAGTGACTAAAACCAGCAAACAATGCATAAAATAAGACCAGCTTTACGTAGAAGAGTTTCAAACAGTGTGACAATTTCTCAAAGCATAGACCTAAGTGTAGAATAGTCGGCTAAATGGGAATAGGTAACAAAAGTCTCTTGCTCGAGGACTGGCCTGCTCCAGTTCAGACAGTGATTTTAGAGCGGATCTGTTCAAGGAGTGCCAGCAAAGGGTGCATAAAAGTAAGCAAGCTTTCTTCAAAGGAGTAATAAGCTCTGTACAAGCTTATTCACAGAGCAAGGGCCTGGGCATAGGTCAGTCAACTGGAATGGAAATCAAGAGTTTTCTTGTTCGATGGATGGCCTGGTGCAGTGATGAAGCAAACCAGTGCAAGGAGTAGGGATAAATATTCTTAAAACGAAAAAAAAACAATATGGGAAGACCAGCCTAAGAAAGTCACACAGCAGCATAGGTCATGGAAAAACTGTTATGGACAGCGATGTTCTTACAGTGGAGAGTAGCGTGCATGAAAACTTGACGTTGTGGCTAGCTCCACCCCTTGTGCAAACCCTTGTGAGATTAATCTCCAGCTCGATGTGCTGAACATGTCGTTGTTGTGGTGGTTCTGCCAGCCCCTGTGTGCGATGTGGGATGGTCGGTGACGGCAGGAGGCAATGGGTGCAGCATTTAAGAGAGTGTTGCTGCAGCACTATTGCTGACAACTGAAGAATGGAGTATATGTGATGGCGAAATAATTAGTTCAATTCACATAATTCCCAATTGAACCAGAAATTAATAAGGTTGGATGAGAGCTCCCAGAATAAGTAAAGGATTTGAAGTGCACCAGCCAAAGAAGCATTTTGCCCTATCTATCTATCTATCTATCTATCTATCTATCTATCTATCTATCTATCTATCTATCTATCTATCTATCTATCTATCTATCTATCTATCTATCTATCTATCTATCTATCTATCTATCTATCTATCTATCTATCTATCTATCTATCTATCTATCTATCTATCTATCTATCTATCTATCTATCTATCCATCTATCTATCTATTTATCTATCTATCTATCTGTCTGTCTACTAATCCATCTGTCTGTCTGTCTGTCTGTCTGTCTATATATCTATCTATTAAAGTTATGTATATAATACAGTTAATTCAAAACAATTACGAAAATGTATCAGGGGGAATTGTGTGACTGGTATGCCAGGCAGTGTGCTCTCTCCCCCTTTTTGTAATGGCTCCTTGTTGAGTTGTTGAGCTGACAAGCTCTAGGATGCTCTTGTGCGCTGACAGTGGTACAGAAACCTGACATGACAATTAGCAGCAGTGCCAGCACCACCAAATGTTATTTATCACTCTCTACTGAAGAAGGAGAGGTATCCTGAAGCACATGTCTAGAGATACACAGCATTTGCTGCACCACTAATGATGAATACTGAAGACTTTCAACTGAAGTGAGTGTTATCATGCACAGCATTTACCACAATGCATCAGGGCAAATTGTGTGTGGTACGTTAGGCAGTATGCTCCCTAGCCCCTTTTACCATCCATTAGTCTGCTGTTGTGTCATTAAAATGTTCTTACACCCACTGCAGCATGCATCATGAGGCAGTGGGTCATCCCACCTCACCCATTGGCTGACTTCATTGTGAGTTACATCATGCTTCCATTTTTCAAGGAACATCCACGCATAAAGTAGTTTCCCTTGGTGTCAGAGACTACTATGGCAATGTGTGGCGTTTTGAAACAAAATATATTTTTAGCTTTGCCCAATTTTTTTTCTAAATTGATGAGGACCCACAGCTTAAAACAATAGTGTGTTGCAAAAAGCATGACTAACCAAAACAAGAATTGTCAAAGCCCAAAACCTGGCATCCAATGCTATATCTATTGACTTTGTGAGCGTGAGATTTTTGATCGATTATCTGATCACCCTAATCCTTATCTCACTTGAGTCCCTTTGGATCGATTATTGACTGTCATTGAGTAAAAGGCAAACCCTACATAGATCAAATCAACCCCAAAGACTGACGCAACTCTAAAGAACCACTTACCACGGAAAAGTTTTAAAGGTTTATTATAAAACCATAACCAGTTGTAAGTACAAACACCTCAGTATAAGGTTCAAAAGATATACAGGTAATAGGATGAACATGAACTCTCTGAGAGATCTTAATCGACAGAAGAAAACTACCAAAACTAGTTCAAAAATCAGTAGGTTAAATATCATTGACACAAGATGAATATTAAGCGTCATTTACAGAAGAGAAAACAAATCAGGTTAAACTGACCCTACACTAGACTGGATGACATCCCTACTTAGCAAGTTCTTTACCTAAAAAGGTGTCAGCCGTTGGACTTCCAAAGAAGTTCAATCTCTCTCTTAGTCTCAGATGGAAAACCTATGTCGTGTAGCAGTACCCTTTCTGCCTACCCATCCGCTCTCTAAGGGTCCTCAGGCCATCTGCTCTACGTCCTCCCCAGAGTGCTGTCCCTAATACAAAATCACAGTATGGGTGGAACGCCCCTTTGAGACGCCCACCACATACACATTTCACGTGGTCTCGTTTCTGTTTTTTTCCATAGTTTCGTTTCTTTGGATCTTCTGTTAAGTTGACCTTGCTTCCCAGGCTCCGTCTCCAGCGTGCTGGTACCCCCATGACATTCCAGTAGACTCCTCCGGACCCGAGCTTATCTCCTCAAACAGAGCTCTATTCATCAAGCTTTTGATTGGTACCCCCTCGCACCTGCAAACAGACACTTCGAAGCAGGGCCCCAAATTCCATGCTCCCCTTATCGGACTAGGCCGTAAAACTTCGACCAGCATTGGCAATTTTTTTTAACGAGGCTTGACTTTTAGCTCACACGTGCAGATCAAAGATGACCCTTTATCTCTCCTGGCCTACTAAATTATGTGCAGTAGTCTGCACTCCGTGAACCCTTATTTCTTAGCTTAAAATAATATGCTAACACACCACTCTTGTTATAAAAACACTCATATAAAATACAACTTTTAACATATATGTAAGCAAAATCATTGGATAATATTGATCCATGCTACATGAAAGATGCAACGATACATTTCGTTCTTACACAGTGCCATGTGGTCTGCATGTTTCTTCATTTTACGTTTTACATCCTTCTTCATTTAGCAGCTACATAACATGGAACCTAATTAACGCATTTAACATTTCTAAGCATTTCCACACATTTCTATTTTAGCCCATACTCTATAGGGGCTCTCTATTTCTAATAAAACACTCTTGAGTACATACGGATACATTTCTTCATTTCTCTAGATACTTTAGCTAACTTTACGCCACGGGCTTGTACATATGGCGCATACATACGTTTCATTCGAATTGCGCTCTCTCAGTTCCCCCCTTTGATGACCTCTAGGGGTCATCACTAGTACATCAATTTGAATGTGTCACACAGAACTTGTTGCAAGGCTCCCTCTTTTGATCGTTTCTAGAGCTCTCAGACTCCTATACTGATGATCTTGCATAGCAGCTAATCTCCGCTCCTGTTCTCTCATAGACCTTTGCAATCTGTTTGACCTATACCATTTGTACAGTCTTACTAAACCCCACAATATGATTATGCAAATTACAATTATGAAGATAGGCTTCAGGATATACCAGACAAAACTCTTCCCGAGATTGGCAAACCAACCTCCAACTTTACCCATCCCATGACCTACATTTTCCCAAACATTCACTCTCGTTAGGTCTTCAATCTCTTGGTGTATCTTAGTAATATTCTGTATATCCTTCTCAAGAGGTTTTGAATTGTCTGGAATGTAAGTGCAACATTCCTTGACCTTCAAAGCCTTACAGACTCCGCCCTCTTTTGCTAGCAGAATGTCTAAAGCAAGACGGTTCTGAAGGACCATTGCCCTTATCGATTGCATCTCATCTTCTATCAGTATTAGTGATCTTGCAGTACTGGCATACAATCTGTCTACAACTGTAGCCAGTCTCCTAATCTTGACATCATTAAGTATCAATCCTAAAAGAGGAAACATAGAGCCAAATACGTCTCCGACTACTTCAGCATCACCTACATCTCTTTTCCCCCTTGCTGAAGCTTTTCCCTCTATGATCGCTATATCCTTTGCATGATATATTTTGGGGAAGACAATGGCCAAATAACATGAACCGTACCAATTGTCAGGCAGTTTCACGTAGGCATTTCTTCCACATACAAAATATACATTAGGAATCGCTTGCATCCCTTTCAAGAAATCTTTTGTATAATATTCTAATCGAAAAGCATGTTCACAACTAACTTCACCTACAAACACACTTTCATAATAAGTTTTACTTCTGGTTAAACATAATTTTCCTTTCTGTGTTCAATCTAAAGCTATTGGACCATTACTACCCTTCTTTTTGTGTGCCTTTTCCTCCTCGGTCCAATCTGTTTTCCATTGTCCTGACATTTTCAAAATCTTTTGCCTTCTGTAACGGTCATCAACTTGTCCAATAAACTTTTTCTCAATCTCTGACACTTTGCAAGTCAGATTGTTTCGGCGTGCATATGAAGTATCTAAAGGATCCCAAGGAAGGAAGAATTTCGCCAATCTATCTTCCTTCTTGTAATAGTCCCACTTGTTCATCTGTTTATAGTTCGGCACTTCTGGTAACACTGAATCGTAATTAGAAAAGTAATACTCAAACCCATCTCGGCCATAAAATATACTAAGCAATAAACTACATGTAATCCCATATGTCAATGGAAGATGATGATATCGAAAGCCCTCGTCTACGGAAGCTGGCAATTGCATGCAGACATAGCAATCCTTGGCCTCCATGACGTCAATATACTCGTATAATAGTTTGGCATAAGCGTTGGTTCTGAAGTTTCCCTGCGACTCATCTACGTGTAACCTACGGGCCTCAGCTGCCAGCAACGCCTTTTCCTGAATTACATTGTTCTCCTCTTTCTTTCCAGCGAGAGCAGATTTCAAAGTCGTTACAGGCTTTACATCCGTTGTCTCTGTTACACTTGCATGCCCCACTATGTATGATACGGTGACTACTATGACTATAAGGGAAATCACTACTGCTATAAGTGTGCCTACTATGCATTTTGCCTTACGATTCGAGCCACCGGCCTCCATGTTATCAAACAGTGTAATTTCTCTCTGAAAAGTCTCTTTTGATTTCTTTACTCTGCTTTCATTTCGGTTTCTCAGTCTGTTAACCACACTCGGACGATAACAAAGTCTTTTGCAATTTAGTCTCTTTAATTTCAACGGCAGACAACCCTAGCCCTTCTCCATCCACTAAATGAAATGTCCCTAATTTTCTTCTTCTTCCTCTAGGCGCTAGGTTATCTTCTTTCTTTCTAGTTTATTTACAAAGTCTTTAGGTATCTACAATAATTCTGGTTCCAGCAGCTCTAATGGCATATTCCAACAATTCTAAACGAAGAATGGTTTCCTCGTGCTCTGGTACTGGATGACCCAAGGTTGGAAATTCTAATCTGTTCAGTACCAAGTCTTTGATCCGGCTTAAATACAGAGGGACGGGGAGTGTGAACGTTAGCAACCCTTCAGTTTCGATTCCAGGTGTCAACAGCCGTACTTCCACCGTTACAATTGGATCGAGGTTGGTCACCTGCACTTCCCTCACCCTCCCGGATCTCTGTCCCCAAGACATCTGCTGCTAAGTAGGTCCACTCAGGGGTGGCGTATCTTCTGCAGGGCACACGTACCCTCCTTGACCTTCTCGGACCCTCAGTGTCTGAGTCCGCTGCACCTTCGTCTAGGTCTGAGTCTTCAGAAATTGGAACAAGAGTTCTCTCAGGATTTGCTCTCAGGCTTGGCCTTCTCCTTCTTTCCGGCCAGCTAGCTTCTCCACTCCTTGCCCTCCGGCTCCTTGTTCTTGCACTCGACTCTTGACCGCTTGCAGCTTGATCAGTGTCTGATTCGTACTCCCAGCTGCTTTCTCCCTCTGAGGCGTCTTCAGTTTCGCTGGTGTATTGACCGTCCTCGGCCTGGTCAGACACGCTTTCGGTCTCTTCTGACACCCCTACAGCTTGGCTTGTCCTCTCTGTGGATTCTTCATTCTCAGCTGGATTTTCATCCGAGGGAGGAGCTGTTTCTTCCGGGGGTGCTGGAACTCTTCGGGTGTGTGAGGCGTGAATCCAATTGGGCAAGCCTCCACACTTTACTGCAGTGTTCGTTATTAATATGACTTGGAAAGGTCCACGCCAGTGCATGTCTAGGCAGTTCTTCCTCACGTGGTTCTTCACCACGACCCAGTCCCCAGGGCACAAGTCTTGAGACGATGGAACTTCAGCGGCCTGCACCTGAAGGGACACAGAATGAATGGCGTCAGAGAGTCCCTTACAATAGTCCAGTTCACTCACAAAATCGGCCCCTCCTTCAAAATTTCGATCGGGACACTCCTGAATACAATTTAAATAGCGCGCAATACTTTTTAGTGTATTTAAATAGCGCGGAGCACTTTACAATGCTTTTACTTTACCCTGAAGACTTTAAAACGCTTTTCAATCACCTTTTTAACAAATTAATAACTACACATAACGAACCATTTGCCTGCTTCTCTAACAAAGAGATAGTTTTATACATTCATTCAAGTATTCTCAGTGTGGAATAGACAACGCTATTCTCACAGAATAGTCTCAATCGTCAATAGAGCAATTCTTACCCTACCCTTCTAACAGATAATAACCAATCGTGTCTCTAATTGAATGCAGATACATTTAGCAATTCAAAATTTAACCCAATTGATATTACAAATCATTCACGCACTTTCATACAGAAAAACCCTGATCATACACACATGAAATCTTGGCAGGACATGAACCAACCACAGAAATCGTCAAACGTTAATAAGAATAGACGACGCTATCTTACCCTTCACTCAAGCTTAGATAAATCCTATTACTCTCTTCACAAAAAGTTTTAAAACAGGCTCACCAGGTCCTTATGCTTAATGCTACAATTTCATAGGCAATCATCACTATTACATTCAACCAGTCACATATAAGGTCCCTAAACTTGTGTTGTACGTCCACAACACGTGATATATTCTATACCACAATTTTGAAACAGAACAAATGCACTGTGTAACTCTTCTAGTCACACTACTCTTGCCATGGCAAACCAGGAATTTTTCACACTGCTGGAAAAACCCTTAAAACTACATATAACAGTCTGACAAAATCAAAACTCAACATATGTTAAACATTGATCCTATGACTATACCAACATATATGTATCATGTATGTCAAAAACAACATATAACCGTACGAATGCTACCAAAAACTGATCCAGCGCTCCTACTAAAATTCTGCATAAATGATGTCACTATCTACCACCAAACTACCCAATCAAAACCAGGCTCATAAAAAAACAGAGCAGCTGAATCATGAGGTGAATGGATCTGATATGTTGTTTAAACTATCTACAATAAACAAGACCAGCTTGTCATTTTAAAAATGTATTCAAACATATTCAAGAAAACTTAGGTTTTGGAACTTTATTAAGCAAGCATTTTTAAAAGTCATAAGAAAGTTTTATTCAGCATTTATAAAGAGAGCTTAATTCAAGAAAATAGTATTCATTAGCAGAAATAAGTGAAAAAGAGCATTTCCAAACCCTAACTAACTCTCTGTCTCTACCCTCATCGCCTGAAAACAAAGTCTTTTAAAGTCAGCTTTCCTTACGTGTAATCATCGAACAGCAGAACACGTCCCTCTGGAATCAAGAAGCGTAAGCCAAAAATCTGCTCCTAGAGCCTATTCTTATACCCTAAAACTATGGCTAAACTAACTAATTTCACATACCATCAGCTGAATTCTGACTCCCCATTGGCTGAACCACCTCACTCATCCTTTTCAAAATAAGTTTTTCTCATGTGGCTTTTCATCAGCAGGCCTCTTTTCAGAAAGCATCAATTTTCTGCGCCACTTTTGCTTGCGTCACTGTGCCACTTTTAGCTCGCGTCACTTTTTCAGAAAACTATTATTTAAACAAACACAAAACAATAATTAATTCAGGAAATGAAAGTCATTCTGTTTCCAACCTACACAGCTAATGGTAATCCATTTGTATAAGTCACCTAGCAGAAGCACACAAATAAAGCAGCACATTTAATATCTACCATTCTTCATAGAGTCCAGCAGGATTCTTCATAAATCTGAAAAAGACAAAAGAAAAACAAACAAACATATATAGACAAAGACATAGACACACACATAATGCACAAAATAAGCACATGCCATTTTTGAATCAGCAGCATTAGTGTTGACAAAGACAAAAGGTCAGACAAAACAATATTAGTTATGTGCTACAAAACAGACTTGCAAATGCAACATAAAGCACATTAGTTCTGTATAATGATGTGGAATTTTACTCTAGATTGTTTTAGTACAACAAATCATGCAATAATTCATTAATATATTAGTTCATGTTATGAGAGTTTTGACTTCATGAGCCAGAATAAAATTATTTCTGAAGATCGCTCCATCAACTCCCTCATCTGGTGATTTCAAAATCACCAAACAAAATCCAAAAATCTTACTTAAATTTTTTATCTATTGAACATGTTTCAGGCTTACTCTGGATTAGTATTTAAGCTCTAATTTCATCTATATTTCTACAACTCTCATATTGAGTCCTACAAAATGCTAAATTGAATCTTTTCCACCTTTGGATCCCCAACCCCCAATGAGTTTATAGGTAACTAAGTTTTAAATTGCATAGCTACATTTTGAATTGCACCAACAAAACAAATATCAATCTGAGTAGTATAAAACAAAACAAAAACAAAAACTGAAATTTTTGAAGAATTTTTGAAAAATTTGTATATAGTATATACCCCCTCTTTTTTTTCAAATTCTAAAACATGTTTTCTTTGACCTTGCGTCTTACATAAAAGTGTTTCCAGCTAACACAATTTCTTCGATTTTGTGTCACCCTAACAAAATTTCTTCAGCCTTATGCCAAAATAGACCTCAACTTAAAGAAAACCAAACTTAGTCATTGTCACCATTTTCTTGGCTGCTACTGCCAACCTCAACTACTGGTGTAATCAAGATGTAGGCCCACTCTAGAGATTTGTACTTATGATTGGGCTTTAAGGGTCTTTTGCTTTTCCTGGTAATTTTCTTTCCAGCTTGCTCTTTTTTGTCTGAATCACTCCTCTGACTTGACACTTCGAATTTGAACTTTAAATCTTTAGGCCAGACATCACCTTTTCTCAAGAGTTTCTTCTTAGGCTTGCTTTCTTTACATTCAGCTTTCCAAGCCCTTTTTTCCAAATTTTCTTATTTCAGACTCTTCATCACTCCCATCTGTATTTGTTTCTGAGACTCCAAATCTGTACCTAGGAACTTCTTTACTCTGCAGCTTCACTCCGTTAGGAACAATATCCTTACAGCTGGTACTTGGTAATTCTTCCTCTTCTTCAGGGATCACCTTCAGCTTCCCAGTTTCAGGATTCTTGTTCCCGCATTCAGAGCTACTCTTCTGCTTTTCATTACTCTCCTGGACTAGATTATCGACTTGCTCAGAATCTTCTCTTTCTGAATCTTCTTTTTCTTCGTGAGATTCTTTTTCTAACAGATCTTCATCATTTTCTGAATCTAGAATCACAATCTCTAGATCTTCTTCAGTCAATGTTTCATTCACATTGACATCATCATCCAGATGTCGACCACCTTGTCGATCTTTAAGATCTGGATATTCTTCAGAACTTTCTTCTTCAGAGTCTGAATCAGTTGCAGTGTCTTCACTATCTTCATCAGGGTTATCAGGTGCAGGTACACGAACGGTATGACTGATATGCATCCACCCAGTATCTGTTGTGACTAGTATCACCTGTCTTGCTTTTTGTTTCCTGGGTACTAAACAGTTTCTCCACTGATGAACCTTGGTTCTGAACCAGTCTCCTGGCAATAGATAATGAGCCTGCTCCTTTTCTTTAGAACTCACATCTGTTCCCAACTGATGCAATACAGAAATTGTATCATTCTTTCTTGTTGGAAAAGCTTCTAACCATTTTGAAAATAAACAAATGATGACTAGGACATATCTCAGTTTGTTATGTTGGGGCATTTCAAAAAGATCTATTTGAATATTTGTAAATGAACCACCCACCCGGCCTATGGTTCCCAAACTCTCAATTGGACCATGGTACATCTGTGCCATGTCAGCAATCATGCAATTGGGCATAACAGGTCTGTCATCTTTGTAAAACCAAATTTCATCTTCCTCTTGCTGTCTGAAACCTTTGAGCCATGTGTTTTTCTCCTCATCATGTGCCTCATCTTGTAATTGTTTTAATTCTTGCCATGTCTGAATTGCAAAGATTAGTATGAGGATGCTTCAAACTTGTTCATTGAATTTTTCCCCATTGATTGCAACCCTCTCCTGAGCACAAAACTTAACAATGGTACCTGCGTGCTCATTGCCTTTTGAGACATAATTATTTTTCTCTCCATTTGCAGCACATTTTATCACTGCTATTTTGTCAAGAAGCTCAATTCCTTTGTTGAAGTCTGGCATGCCCTGAACAGGAGCTTCACTCAAACTCTTTTTAAATTGCTCAATGGCTTCGAGCTCAATTTTTATCAGGACAATTCGGTCTCTTATATCTGCTTTTGTCAGACTTTGCAATGGCCTCATAATTACTGAGAAACCACTAATCCATTGGCAACAGATTTCAACCATGCCTAGGAGCATTCTTACCTGTTTTTGTGTCTTTGGGGATTCCATTGCCTGAATCATTTAAATTCTCTCAAAAGTTACCTGTCTGGGAATTCTCTCTTGGAACCTGAAAGCAAAAATTGGTTGGCTCTCTGGGTGCATTGTGACCGAATACCACTCAGCATCATGTGGTATCTGACAAAAGATCTCTGCTGAGTTGAGCACAATAGGACAATAAGGGATAACTGTTTCGTTAACCTTTTTCAGGTCCTGTACTATTTTGTATGTTTCATCTGGCTTTCTAATACCCATATCTGGTGAGTTACAAAGACTGTTTTCAATCTCTTTTAGGACACCCTGCCTAACGAATTTTTCAATAACAGGAATAACTCCTTCAATTGTTTCTGACTTCATCTTGTACTGTGGAACATTAGGAAATGAGTTTCCCTGCTTGTTTGCGATTTTAACTGGATTTGGTCTGTTTTCCTGGTCTCCACTGAATCCTGAATCTGTATTGTATTTCTGCTCATTAACATAATTTGGAAATGATGGCGGAGGTATCTCATTCTGCTGAATCACCACCTGTCGCTGAATTTGTAGCTGTTGATTCAGCAGCTGTTGCTGCTGATTTATCTCATTCTGCATCTGTGGATTTTTACACTCTCTTACAACAGCTAAATACGCTTTTTCCTTCTCCTTTTTCTTTGTCCGTTTTGTCTTCCATTTATTCAGATTACCCCATTTTCTCAAAGCCCAAATGAAATCTTTTATACGGGCAGGGGCAATCCTACCTGTATTGTTCAAGCTTTCTTTGTCCTCATCATCCTGATATGTTTTTAATCTGTCTGTACTGATTGTATGATTTATTAATTCTTTTAAATCACTTTTTAATTTTGCAACATCCAGTAATTTGTACTCATCATGCTGTGTCAGGTCAATCAGATCAACGTCAGAGTTTTCACTAGGTGAAACTAGAGTCATCACTCTGTCTTGCTGAGTTGGAATCATTATTAGTTCATTTTCAGGTACATTAGAATAAAGTTTTTCAGCAAACTTTTGAATTTCACAATTCAATGGGACCATTAAAGCTATGGGACTAGTTTCATCTTCTCTAAGCACTGGGGGAACAGGTCCAATTGTCACAGGAACTGTCACTGCTTCCATGTTTCTGGTTAACTGCTCAATTAAATCATTAGTAGAATTTACATGAGCAGGAATAATAATTTCAGAAGCACTAGGCATCTCATCATACTTATCTGTTGTGACACCTTGAGAAGGGGTCTGGGCTGGGAATCCATTAATCTGAACCGGGACTCTTGGCTTTACATTAATCTGCTTTCTTGGCGTCACATTAATCTGTTCTGGGGATCTGCTTGAATTTCTGTCCTGATCTGTATTTAAAACATAATTTTTACAATGATTAATTAATTCTTCTCTAACAGGTTTATTATTTACATTCGCTGATTTGGGAGTTGATTCTTCATCTAAAATTATTTCAACAACCTTTTTAACATGTTTGAATACATTTTTCATTTTCTAATAGCAGAAAAACATTTTCTTCTTCTTTTGATAATTTTTATCCATGTTTAAAAATAATCAAAATAATTACAATAGGTAAATGTGTTCACTTAATTGGCCTTATAGCGTTTGCTGATCAATTAATTAATTAATTTAACAATATCAGGTGTAGAAAAACTTTGTAACCTGGTCAATTTAATATATCTCCTAATTTACCTGCATCACTATTTTTAATAAACCTGGAAAGAAAAACACGAATTTGCAAAACAGCAATATTAAATATTTATTTTGCATCAACAAAACACCTAAATGTGTTTGGGTATGTTTAAAATGTATTTATTTGCACTTACACACCTTTCTGCAACAGTACTTGTAAAAAAAAGAAAGCTTAATGTCTTTTTTCTTTTATTTATTAATGTGACACTGCTGCAAAACTTCAGACCACTCCCTGCAATATGCAGCTTGAAAATCTGCCTTCCTCCACCTCACCACTACTGCACTTGGCTTAGCTGCCCACCAACACTCATTCCAATATCTGCAGCCCTTTAAATGCCTCCACAGCCCTTCAATGCCCTCCCAAACATCACCAGACACCAGCGCGACCCCAGCGCTTCAACTCTGCAAACCGAGATGTCAACCAAACTCTGGCCGTGTTTCCCCAATCAGCAATGACACCTCGAAGCCCCAACCAATCCGGTCGCGTCACGAAGCCTCAACCAATCCGGTCGCGACTCTTCCCGTGACACTGCGGCACTTAACCCAATCGGTGCGCAGAGCCCTATTAGAGCGCAGTCACTCTGGATCCTCGCCCAATCAGAGCGCGGCTCTGGGTATGACGCGACGGCGTCTCCACCAATGGCAGCACGGGACATTTATTTTGTAACCAAATCGGCGATCTATTTCTATATTTCAATGTGTTCTATTCTAGGAATTTGTTCATGCAGACAGTTAATCTACTGTCCTTTAATATGCAATAAACTAGAGGACACTTTCTCGGCAGGCAGTGGTGACGCGCATTAGCCAATTAGAGCGCAACACAGAAACGCTGTCAGCGAATTACAGCGCAGCTTTACACAACGCCTCAGCCAATCAGAGCGCGGCGGCTATGACGTAGACAGCCACTGCAGCTCCAAGCTCTCCCTTTCCTTTTTCACTCACAAAATCGGCCCCTCCTTCACAATTTCGATCGGGACACTCCTGAATACAATTTAAATAGCGCGCAATACTTTTTAGTGTATTTAAATAGCGCGGAGCACTTTACAATGCTTTTACTTTACCCTGAAGACTTTAAAACGCTTTTCAATTACCTTTTTAACAAATTAATATCTACACATAACGAACCATTTGCCTGCTTCTCTAACAAAGAGATAGTTTTATACATTCATTCAAGTATTCTCAGTGTGGAATAGACGACGCTATTCTCACAGAATAGTCTCAATCGTCAATAGAGCAATTCTTACCCTACCCTTCTAACAGATAATAACCAATCGTGTCTCTAATTGAATGCAGATACATTTAGCAATTCAAAATTTAACCCAATTGATATTACAAATCATTCACGCACTTTCATACAGAAAAACCCTGATCATACACACACGAAATCTTGGCAGGACATGAACCAACCACAGAAATCGTCAAACGTTAATAAGAATAGACGACGCTATCTTACCCTTCACTCAAGCTTAGATAAATCCTATTACTCTCTTCACAAAAAGTTTTAAAACAGGCTCACCAGGTCCTTATGCTTAATGCTACAATTTCATAGGCAATCCTCACTATTACATTCAACCAGTCACATCTAAGGTCCCTAAACTTGTGTTGGACGTCCACAACACGTGATATATTCTATACCACAATTTTGAAACAGAACAAATGCACTGTGTAACTCTTCTAGTCACACTACTCTTGCCATGGCAAACCAGGAATTTTTCACACTGCTGGAAAAACCCTTAAAACTACATATAACAGTCTGACAAAATCAAAACTCAACATATGTTAAACATTGATCCTATGACTATACCAACATATATGTATCATGTATGTAGCATGTATGTCAAAAATAACATATAACCGTACGAATGCTACCAAAAACTGATCCAGCGCTCCTACTAAAATTCTGCATAAATGATGTCACTATCTACCACCAAACTTACCAATCAAAACCAGGCTCATAAAATAACAGAGCAGCTGAATCATGAGGCGAATGGATCTGATATGTTGTTTAAACTATCTACAATAAACAAGACCAGCTTGTCATTTTAAAAATTTATTCAAACATATTCAAGAAAACTTAGGTTTTGGAACTTTATTAAGCAAGCATTTTTAAAAGTCATAAGAAAGTTTTATTCAGCATTTATAAAGAGAGCTTAATTCAAGAAAATATTATTCATTAGCAGAAATAAGTGAAAAAGAGCATTTCCAAACCCTAACTAACTCTCTGACTCTACCCTCATCGCCTGAAAACAAAGTCTTTTAAAGTCAGCTTTCCATATGTGTAATCATCGAACAGCAGAACACGTCCCTCTGGAATCAAGAAGCGTAAGCCAAAAATCTGCTCCTAGAGCCTATTCTTATACCCTAAAACTATGGTTAAACTAACTAATTTCACATACCATCAGCTGAATTCTGACTCCCATTGGCTGAACCACCTCACTCCACAGTAAATTGTGACATATTCCACCTCAAGTCCAGGCTTTTACACAAAGCCATTGTTCATGCACAGAGTCCTGGCAGCACTTCCTTAGGCTGCTACATTTTGTAGCAAAGATTGTTCATGTAGTGCACAAAAATGCCGCGACTCACATCCTGGCCTTGAGCCTGTCCGTTCTGAGCTTCTCGTGTCACATTAGCAAACCTCTCCACAGAGTGCCTTTTGCAGTTCTTTTCAAAAACTTTTCACAATAAAAGTTCATAGGCTTCTCATCCTTTTCAAAATAAGTTTTTCTCATGTGGCTTTTCATCAGCAGGCCTCTTTTCAGAAAGCATCAATTTTCTGCGCCACTTTTGCTTGCGTCACTCGCCACTTTTAGCTCGCGTCACTTTTTCAGAAAACTATTATTTAAACAAACACAAAACAATAATTAATTCAGGAAATGAAAGTCATTCTGTTTCCAACCTACATAGCTAATGTTAACCCATTTGTATAAGTCACCTAGCAGAAACACACAAATAAAGCAGCACATTTAATATCTACCATTCTTCATAGAGTCCAGCAGGATTCTTCATAAATCTGAAAAAGACAAAAGAAAAACAAACAAACATGTATAGACAAAGACATAGACACACACATAATGCACAAAATAAGCACATGCCATTTTTGAATCAGCAGCATTAGTGTTGACAAAGACAAAAGGTCAGACAAAACAATATTAGTTATGTGTTACAAAACAGACTTGCAAATGCAACATAAAGCACATTAGTTCTGTATAATGATGTGGAATTTTACTCTAGATTGTTTTAGTACAACAAATCATGCAATAATTCATTAATATATTAGTTCATGTTATGAGAGTTTTAACTTCACGAGTCGGAATAAAATTATTTCTGAAGCTCGCTCCATCAGTAGGAAAACGTGGAGCTTTGGAAAAACAGAAAAAACAACCTGAGTACCAGATCATGTATGGCATAAATCCTTCACTGTCACTCTGTGCTGTCATCTCCCCCTCAGATTCACCCAGAGCTGCAAATCGCCTACTTTCTCATCTTAGTCACCCACATTTGATTTTCCCGTAATGCTTCACTTGTGCTCCGGAGTGCTTTAGCCCTTCAACACATAGCAAGCCTTCCCAATTCTCTGCCCCCCTGATAATCATGAATGTAGTTACTTGACTGTGGTCACCGCCTAAGAGTAGGGCCATGGCAGTCCAGACTACAGTGCCTCCCTCATTTACGTCGCCAGGTGTACACATTAGAGCTCTGTGCTCCTAGTGAGTTCTTGGCATGCCTCCTGGTCCCAAGTCTGATCTTCTCCCGTCGTCCTGTCAGCTCTAAGCTGAATACTTGTCTGCTATCTCTGTTCTTGCCTCGCAAGTTCCAGAGTACTCTCCTCTGACTTTGACTTCACCACAGGCCTTACGACTCTCGGAGTCCATCTCTCGCTTTCTTCCTGTTGGCCTTTGACCTCAAATACCATGGAAAGCTGTTGCTTCCGATTTCCTGCAGGCAGGCCAGCTACTAGCATGCTAACGTGTTCTTAGCTTGTCTTTATGGAGTGTGCCATATTGGATTCTATTAATGGTTACAAGACTTCCTCTCTAGTAATGGCCAATCGGGCCATTCACAGACAGCATTGCTGGAGAAATAGTCAATATTTTTTTTGTTGCTTCCCTTCTCAATACTGAGACTGAAAAGAAAAAGGTTGGAGTGCTAAGAACCATCTCAGGATCCTAGGATTGGAATCTTTGTTCTGGGCCAACCAAACCAAAGAAGCATGGTTCGTGAGCAACTAAAAATTGTGGCCCAGCAAATAATACTGAAGGGCTTCCATGGCCCATTTATTTGTCAAAACTTCCTTCTCAACAGTAGCACAAGGTGTCTCCCGTGGAAGGATGATCCTGCTAATACAACCCACAGGATGTAGCATACCATCCTCATCAGGCTGAGACAACACTGCCCAAGACCACTCCTGGAAGCGCCAGTCTGTAACACAAAAGGCTTTTGAAAGCCTGGGCACTGCAAGGAATATTCCTAATCGACATGACCATATCAACTGGTGCACAAATAGCACCTGCCTGAATCTGATAGCCTAAATACTGCAAAGTGTCAGGGCCAAGGCACTTTTACTGGGGTTTATTGTGAGCCCTGCCTACCAAAGAGCAGTGAATACAGAATGCAAATGTTGAATATGTAGGTCCCAAGAACAACTAAAATGATAATACCATCCAAGTATGTGGCTGCGTACTGATGATGAGGATGCAGGATACAGTCCATCAACCGTTGAAAGGTGTCAGTGGCTCCATGAAGTCCAAATGGACGAACCTTAAATTGATAGATAGCGAAAGGGGTCGCAAAAGCTGTCTCTTCCCTTGCAGTTTCAGACAAGGCAATTCACCAATATCCTTTAGTAAGGTCGCGAGTGGGCAGAAATACAGCTTTATGCAACTTTTTCATCAGCTCTTCAACCCGGTGCATAGAATAAGGGTCAAATTTGGATATGCTGTTGAGCCGGTGGAAAGCAATGCAGCATCTAAGAGTCCATTCACATTTGAGTACTAAGATGACAGGGGAACGCTGTTTGAGGGTTCCATGATTCCCTCGTGTAACATAGTTATGAATCCCTTTCTGCTGCTTCCCTCCAGTACTCAGGGCTTTTGTAAGAATGTAACCAAACCATTTGATTGCCCTCAGTAAAAATGTCATGTTGAATAAGCCTGGTGTTCCCGTGCTTCCCAGAGAATAAATCACCATATTTATGTAGGATCCCTTTTAATTGGCATTCCTGCTCAGGACTGACAAGATTTCACATACTTACTTCCCCTGAATCCTTTGGTCTCCTTGTTGGGCTGAAATTAATCTTTAAGGGTTGGGAGTTAGTGACAAATAATGATAGCGTTACTGGAGGATTCTTCTCTACAGTCTCTTCCCACTTCTTTAAGAGATTCACATGATGGATCTGGCTGTTTTGTGAAGCCCAGCCACCCTGTATGTTACAGGGGTAATTTGACCGAAGACAACAAAAAGTACCCTGCCACTTGGCCAGTAAATTGTTGTCCGAAGAAGTCAAGAAAATAGGGACTTTGTCCCCTTGCTTAAACTCCTGACCTTGGACTGTTTGTCATACACTCACTTCTGCTTTACCTGAGCATTCTCTAAATTTCTTCTCACCTTCTCCCACAGGGACATCACATTGTTTTTCCGTTGGACTGCATATTCAAGTAAGCCCCACTCCCTCATCCTTCTTTTATCCCATTGTTCAGCTGTCATATCAAGCAAGGGGCGGGGTTGCCTACTAAAAGTTCAAAAGGAGAGAATCCAGTGGAAATATGAGTATGACATTTAATTGCGAATAATACCAAGGCAATTACTCATTCAAATCTCTTCTGATATCACAAACCATCTTTTTCAATATGGTTTTGATACTGTGATTTTATCGCTCCACCAGGCCATCTGACTGGGGATGATAAACAGAAGCCTTAATCTGTTGTACTGTCAGTATTTTACACATTTGAGGCATAACCTTAGACATGAATGGAGTTAATTGATCCGCCAGCAAATCTCTGGGAAATCCAACTCTAGAGAAGAAACTTACCATGGAATGGGCTACCACAGAGGTGGTTATACTAGATAACAGTATGGACTCTAGGTACCTAGTAGCGTAATCAACTAAGGCCAGGATTTTTTGATGCCCTTTAGGGGAAGTCAGTACTGGACCCACCAAATTCATTCCAACCCAGGTGAAAGAAATATGGATGATTTGGGGAAAAACTCCCATTCGAACAACACTGTAGTAGGCTGCAAATCACAACAACAACCTGAGGTATTATAAATACGTTTTCTATTGGTTTTGACAATAAAAGGAATTTGATGAATATAACATAACATCTTTCGGAATGGCCACTTCACACTCTCGGTGCTCCATGAGGTTTATATGCAATGATCTTTGGAGGGAATCATGGATCCTCAGAAAACAGAACAACAACCAGGATACCAGCTTATGTATGGCATTAACAATTCAGGTTCAACCCGTGCTGTCTGCACCTCAGATTCACCAAGTGCTGCAAATGGTGCACCATTCCATCTTAGTCACCCACATTTGATGCTACTGTTATGCTTGACCCGTTCTCCAGAGAGCTGCAGCCCTTTAACACGTTCCAAGTCCTTTCCACTTCTCTGCCCACCCGGTTATCATTAACCTAGTCATGTGGCTGTGGCTACGCCCCAGGGGCAGGGCTGTGGCATTTGGCACAACAGCATCTACCTTCTTCAAATAGCCGGCTATACATGTTAGAGCTCCACGTTCCTGGTGAGTTCCCTGCTTGTCTCCTGGGCCCACGTCTGATCTCCTGTCTTCCTGTCTGACCTCCTCTGAAAATTCCTCTGCTGTCTCTGTCTTTGGCCTTGCAGTTCACACCATACTATCCTCTGACTCTCACTTCACCACAGTCCTTGTGGCTCTCAGCATTCACCTCTCTCTTAATTTCTGTTGGCCTTTCACATCAAATACCCTACAAGGGTGTTGCTTCTGGTTTCCTGCAGATGGGCCAGCCACTAGCACGCTTACTTCTTCTTGGCTTGTCTTTATGGCGTCAGCCAAATTGGATTCCATTAACAGGTCACAAGGCTCCGACTCACATTCCCCTTATTATTTCCACAAGAAGGTATTTCTTGAGCTTTTGTAAGAGAAGTGAGTGGAATCACACTGGAATGAAAGTTGTTAAGTAAGTATTGTTTGAAGATATTGATTGTAGCAAGTTTATGATTACCAAGTGTATAGGGAAGCCATAAGATATTGTTAAATGCTTTTCATAATAAAGTTACATTGAATGTAATAGGATCTACAGAAAGTTAGTTAGTTAGTAGAAATAAGGTCGTTCGTTTTACCAAACAATGTATTTTAACTCAGAATGTTATTCACAGTTACCATCTCATCTTTATTGATAATGCAGCTTAAGAGAAAGTTTGAGTATCATTCCAGTAAAGAAAATGAAAAACACAGACGGTGTCAGCAGGTGTATTATAGACAAGGTCTGAAGGTAATTTGCAAAGCCAACATTATATTCATAGCAGAAAAAAAATGTATTTTGGTTTTAGGTATCAGTGGTCCTGCAGTGCAGATTAATTTCAACTGTGCAACCAGGCTATGTGAATATATCCAACTTCTCTGTTTCTCTCTCTTGTCTGATCTTTCCCAGGGCCTACTTCTAATTTACATGCCAATATTGAAAGTTTGTCGGTGGGTTTGGAGAAGTGTAAAAGCTTTCATTTCTCCTGCGGTGTTCGACTTGCAAGATTAGTGCTTATTGACATGCATTTCAAGTGACTATAGAACTTTCACAGGTGCACTTCAAGCAGGCACCAGCTTAGAATGCAGATATCTAATGTTGCAGGCTCTTCTAGTTTTAGGATGATCTGGGTATCATTAGAGTAGGTATAACAGAAATGATTAAAGGGTTCATTGAAACCTTTACGACGTCTCTGTTTGTCATTAAAGAGAATTAGAGCAATTCGTGAGCAGGAGGGTTGTTTATACCAGGGCTGAAAATGGTCTGGAATAGCAAGAGTAAGACAATCTGATGTCTCATTTGCAGGCCTGAGGATGTCCATTCCATGATTTATTCAACGGGTGAGGTAGTGCTAGATGGTGCATTCAGTCAAAGGCCGCAGCTAGGTATTTTTTTTAATTCTTCCGATAGTTCTACTTTAAGCAGGAGGAATGCAAAACTTTCCTATGAGAAACTGTTGATTGGACGTAGTCTAAGATGGCACTAAATTAAGTGTCTATGCTAAGGCCAGGACAGGTCCAAGTTTGGTAGTTGCAAAGGATGCTATTGTCTTTGAGAAAGGCAAAGATTTGCATACGGTTTTTGTTAGATCTGGGGGTCTCTAGTTGGCAGAGGTAGGTACCTTTGTCCAAATAGGGACCCTTGCTTCTAGTCAGGGAAAGGGGGATACACACTTTAGATAACCCCTGCTCACCCCCTCTGTAGCTTGGCACGAGCAGACAGGCTTATCCCAAAGGCAATGTGTAAAGTATTTGCACTAACACCCACCGTAACACAGTGAAACACTACAAATGGACACCACACAGGTTATTTATAAACATGCAAATATCTTTATCTGATTTTAGGCAAGATCAAAACGACATAAAACCAACATACATAATTATTCTTTCCTTAGCAATGTTCTTTGAAATGTTCTTGGCAAAAATGAACTTGTAAAAATAAATGAAATTGTACAGTCAGTATGGCTGCAAACTCTGGTTCCAAAGTGTGGAAAGTCACTTCAAAAATGTGCTCCCATTAACATCGGGCACTTGTCTCTTGTGCGAAGGGCCTCTCTCACCCTACGATCAGGTTTGGGCTAATTACGGCGTTCTTGCTGAAATGCTGCCTTCAAGGTTACGTTTCTACCAATATGATACCCCGGCTGCACTTGTAGCCCAAAAATGCTGCCTCGCAAGTTGCATTTCGATCAACAATGCCCCAGCTGCACTTGTAGTCCAAAACAATGCCCCCGCTGTACTTGTAGCCCAAAATGCAGCCTCGCACAGACAACAGCATGCCTGGGAGTGTATTACCTGGGGCTGCTCTCATGTTGGTGTCTCCTTCCAGGTGATCCCCGACTGGAGCACTTCTCCTCCGGCGTTGGCAGTGACGGGCTTCCTTCCGGACGGCCCTCTGCTCTGCGTAGTGGTGAATTGGGCGCAGGCGTCCTGGTTGCTAGGCTCCAGCTGCAACGCGGCTCCTCTCCTCAGCGAACCCAGCCTCCGCCAGATGGCTTGTGTAGCTGAGGTGAAATAAAAGCCAGCGCTTAGCACTTCTGGGAATCGGGGGCCTGTGGTGATGAAATACCAGCACTCAGTGCTTCTCTCGGGTCATGGGCCGGTGGCGGTGATACATGCAGCGTTCTCAGTGCTTCTTGAGAGCAGATTGGCATGTAGGCAGGGCAGGCTTCACGGCGGCACCAGCGACCTCCTGTGGGGAACACAACTATCCCCAGAGGCAGTAGCAACAGCGGAGCACGGTGCAGGGGGTGCGAGCTTCAGGAGCTTTGCAGAAACTTGTGTATCCCTAAGTTTCCAAAAGTAGGCCAGCTCTTCTCAACCCCTCGGAGACAGTTATACTTCAGACGGGACAACGCACACAGAACAGTTGCTCTTTAAGCAGGGGGACACAGCACACACAGCAGAAAGACCCTTAGTTCTCTTCCTCAGCAAAAACAGCAACTGCAGGTCAGCCCCCAGACACACAGCAATGGCAGCACTTTTCCTCAGTCTTCCTCAGCTGTTCTTCTTTGGCAGGGATTCCTTCTTGATCACAAAGTTTCCTAGTCTAAAGTTTAGGGGTTTCAGTTCTGATATTTGTACCCCAAAAGTCTTTGTTCTTCATGTGTGAGGGGTCCTGGACGCAGTTCAAAACAGTTCTGGGTGCACTCTGCCAGAGCACATCTTTGTCCTTTCTGAGTGTGGGTGAGGGCCTTCAGTAGGTGGAGCCAGCATTGTGGAAGGCTGGCACAGCCCTATTCAGACCCAGGTGCTACTCCTCCCACCACTCCAAATGCAGATAGGTCTATTCAGCCTAGTGCTGACTCACCCAGACTCCTGGAGCCACCCCATCCCCTGCCACTCACAAACCAGACAGTCAATTCACAAACAGGCAGAGGTTCACAGAAAGGTTGAACAAGTAAATAGCCACTTTTTAAAAGTAATATTTCCAAACTCTGAATTTAAAAACCATCCTCCCTAAAAGATGTGTTATTAAATTCTAAATTCAGGGATACTAGATTCCAAATTTCTATCTGGCTGCTATGGGAAGATATGCAGGTAAAAATGTTACACCGCATTCCCCATTCTGTCCTATGGGCAAGATAGCCTTTCAATAGTGAAAAACTAAATTGGCAAAATGACAATATCAGGACATGTTACCCTATGGGCAAGATAGCCTTTCAATAGTGAAAAACTAAATTGGCAAAATGTCAATATCAGGACATGTTACCCACACTAGTACATGTCCTACCTTTCACATACACTGCACCATGCCCAGGGGGGTACATTGACCCTACCACAGGGGTGTTCAATGTTCTAAGAAAAGGGAAGGGTCAGGCCTGGCAACTGTGTTCACAGGCCAGGTCAACAAGGCAGTTTAACAAACTGCTCACAGGCACTGCAGTAGCAGGCCTGAGACACCATTTTAGGGTTACTCCTGTGGGAGGCACAATCAGTGCAGCAAGCCCACTAGTAGCATTTGAATTACCAGCCCTGGCACACTCAGTGCACTTTACTAGGGACCTACAGGTAAAACAAATATGCCAAGCATTGACAATCAGTCACAATAACAATTTACACAGATAGCATATGCACTTTAGCACTGATCAGCAGTGGTAAAGTGCCCAGAGTCCTCTAGCCAACAACCACAGGTCAGGAAAAAATAGGAGGAGGAAGTCAAAAAATATGGGTCTAACCCTGCAAAAAGGGCCATTTCCAACAGTGTTCCTAGGAACTGTCTAATAAATAGCAGTTCAAAGGTAGCATGGTCTAAATAATCGTTATCGTCTATTTTCTCTATCCTTTTGATGAAGGAAGTCTTAAGACTATTTAAGACGGAACATTAAAGAAGGAAAAGGATGAGGATATCCATGGCTGGAGAAGATAATGAGAAGAACGTTCTTTAAGATGTGTTTTGAAAGAAATCTTCAAGGGAGTCAGGAGAGTAGCTGGCTTATCTTCGGTTGTCAAATGTGTCCATCATTATTGACCTGCAACAGTTGTGCATGGTTATGTAGTTGGAATGAGGTGTCTTGGAAAAAGGATAGGATACTGGTTAGTCTTGGTGGATTTTAGAAGAAAAGGAGGAGTACAGGTCAAGGGTATGCGACATGTAATGTGACAATAGTGAGTGACAAAGGGTTTCAGATTGGATTAATTAAATTGAGCTGCGCTCTAGTTTTTTGAATTAGTTGAATGATTTTGTTGAGTACTATAGATTTATCAGTGGGTTTGTGATATGGGTAGTGTCTCTTTCCTTTTTTTATATGGCAGCTTGGTATGGTATGCAGTGGTGTTAGAGGAATAGTTTCCCTTTCTCCATGTACTGTTTCTTCAAGCATTTTTCTAGGTCTTTAATTCTTTGAAGAATTAGGAACTGTTGTAGGTAATTAAGTATATTTATCAGGTTTTAGTTGGAATCAAGAATTTGAGGACAATTGATTCAATGTTGCACTGATGTCTTTGGTTCAGGCAAACCAGTAACAGTGGAGTTGAGTTATATTACCTTAAGATCAAGATCCCTACATGATTCTTGACATTTGGGGTTGATGTGGCTGGTGGTTGCGGAGGAAACTGATGGTTTGTTAGGTTTTTTGATGGAGAAGTGTGGCTCACTGGTTAGAGGAGGCAGACCTGGAAGCAGAGGTCAGCCCGGGACCAGGGTTCAATTCCCGGCTCGGCGGCGTCTTGAGTCCTAAAATGTCCACGGACTTGACAATTCTCGCTCCGGTGCCTACTCGATTCATGGGTTCACACTCTGCGATTCTGGGCAATAGCTTACTTAATCTCCACAATGGCCCCTGGCGGTGGGATGCCTGGCTTTCACCTTGTGGATACCCTGCCGGGTTATCTCACAGGGGAATACCAGGACGGGTTCCCTAAGCAAGCGCTTAGATACCGGGTTGGTGATTTGCGCTATATAAATACATGTACATTTACATTTACATAAGGAAACCTGTGACAGCTATGGGTCTGTATAGGGAGAATACTCCATCTAAGGTATGTCCATCAGAGTGTTTGGGTAGAATTACCAGAAGATATTTAGCAGTTCTATTTTTGAATGGAGAGATTAAGGATGGGCAGGTTGGCTTTTAAGATCTCATAGGATATATAGGGTATAATAATAAAGGTGCTGTTACAAATAGTGAAACAATCTGTAAATGTCAGTTTGAAAGGGGTCTTATTAAAAACACAGTTGTGCAACATAATGAGAACGTTCCTAATTTAAATACATCCTCAGTAGCAAAGAATTCGGTTACACTAATGGGAAATGTATGATTAGGGTAAAGTATTTGTGGTGTAAGGGAAAAGGGAAACGCAGTAAAACTTTGATCGGGGGAGTATTATTGATGATAAGAATAAAATGGGGAGCAAGAGAGGGGAAGGAAGTGGACAGGAGAGGAAAAAACCTTTGCGTAGGGAATTTATGATGAGTTAAGAAAAGGCATAAATTAAGATATTAGTCTCCTGAATCAAAAGTGAAGGTACAGCATGTGCATGATAGGACTGAGAGTAAAGGGATGGGTTTGAGGCAGCAGAATTTGAAAATGATGATGAAGAAGAGTCAGGATTGCACAGTATAGGGAGTAGATGTTGTGAAAATGTGTGATGTCGGAGTTGAGGGAAGTGAGTGGTATCAAAAGTTGACTTTTCAGAGAGATGGGTGAGATAGGTGATAAGATCACAAGGGTGAGCAGGAGTTTTAGGGGAAAATGATGGGGCACAGAATTTGACCTGAGATGATCGGGGCGGTGATGTGTGTTGTTGATTTGGGTGAAGGAAAGAGTGAGATGATAGGCGAGAGATTATGGATGAGGACTCAATGGAAGAGGTCACAAACATTCTCTTCCACCACAGGGCTTAGGACTTAGGACACAGGAGAAGTGGAGATCAAGGGAAGAGTCGGATGAAGGAAAGAGGTGGATGAAGGAAAGAGGTTGACCAATAGCGGAGAATGATATTGGAGTTCTAAGCAAAGAAGGCAATAAATGGGAGAGCACTTGATAACAGAGCAGAGGAGGAAGGGTGAAGGATGGAGGAGAAAGAGGAAAAGCTAGCAAAAGGGGGAAACATCATTTACCACGAAGGCATTACCACTAATAACGTTTACCACAGGTCACTTACCACGCAAACGTCTTTTCAACGAGGGTGCCTTCCACGACCGTCTTTACCACGCAAGTACGTCCTGCGTGGGCTGGGGGGGAGACGTGGTATTCCTTCCAGTCGTTCTGCGTGGGCTTGGGGGGGCTGGGGGGGCTCGGAGGGGGGCTCTCCCCCCCCCAAAAAAAACAAAGGAGCGGGTTACTTAAATAAAAAAAACGGACTTCAGTACCACTGAAGTAAAAGGAAAGTGCCTCCCCCAAAGACGTGCCGTGTACGTCAAAATACCAGTCCTTTTTAAATTTTGGTAGACGTGTTTTGACGCTTGTTTCCATGGTGGATGGAAGTAAGGGCTGCTGGTGAAAGACGGGAAATAAAAAATATATATATATTTAAGCGCACAGTAAAATAAAAGAATAAATAAATCTAAGGTAATTTGTAGTTTTTAAATGTTGAAAAAAACGATCGATTGGGTTGCAAAGCAGTTACTACATACTCTAGAAATACTTTTTTGCCGATCAGTTTCATTATGTTATATACAGAGACATTTATGCTTAATGGACGTTTCTACGCGTGGAATAAGAATATATCTTTCCATTCCGCAAACAAAAATGCCGCATACCATCAGTCCGCATTTTTTAGTCCGCAAAAACCATTACTCCTCAAGCCATAATTCCGCAAATTTTTACAACGCATATGGCTTTACTACGCATGCAATTACAACGCAAATGCATGTTTGGTGAAGTCATATACTTTGTAAAAGTACTTTATTTTTAAAAATATAAATATATATATATATATATATATATATATATATATATATATATATATATATATATATATATATATATATATATATATATATATATATATACATCCAACCAAACACCTCCACCGTTGATGAAGGAAGGAGCCACAAGCGGGGGTAAGTAGAGGAGTTCTTTATTTGCAGGCAGACATGGCGTTATGCATTTCGGCGTGAGCCTTCGTCAGACGCCTCTGCCCAACTGTGAGTTCATTCCCCCAGGTGTTCTCTGCCGCACCCTTAATTAGCGAGTGCACGCCTCCCCCTACCACATGATTGGTAAATGCAGTGGAACTGCAAATCCCAGAATGCCTTCACTCTGGGCGGTATTGCGGGGGGGAAAAAACAAAGTCAAATCCTTGTAATGCCTGGCGTGTGCATAGTATGGGCGATGATCAAGACAGTCAATAATTGCATTGAGAACACCTCCAGTCCCCGCATTCGCTTCAACCAACAGTCCACAGGTTAGTAGGATCGTGTGCAGGTAAAAGTTTACCGGCACCATCGGTGAAGTCACCGACTGTATTTCCAGCGTTCCTTGCTTGCCTGTTAGCTGCGGGTGAGCTGCCTCATGCCAATCCCTTGGCGGAAACGAGAAACTGCAAACGCAGGTGACCAGAAACGAGGCAGCTGGCTTGTGAAGCGTGGGCTCCCAACCGTGTCTCTGGACGACACGCAAAATATCCAACCAAACACCTCCACCGTTGATGAAGGAAGGAGCCACAAGCGGGGGTAAGTAGAGGAGTTCTTTATTTGCAGGCAGACATGGCGTTATGCATTTCGGCGTGAGCCTTCGTCAGACGCCTCTGCCCAACTGTGAGTTCATTCCCCCAGGTGTTCTCTGCCGCACCCTTAATTAGCGAGTGCACGCCTCCCCCTACCACATGATTGGTAAATGCAGTGGAACTGCAAATCCCAGAATGCCTTCACTCTGGGCGGTATTGCGGGGGGAAAAAACAAAGTCAAATCCTTGTAATGCCTGGCGTGTGCAGAGTATGGGCGATGATCAAGACAGTCAATAATTGCATTGAGAACACCTCCAGTCCCCGCATTCGCTTCAACCAACAGTCCACAGGTTAGTAGGATCGTGTGCATGTAAAAGTTTACCGGCACCATCGGTGAAGTCACCGACTGTATTTCCAGCGTTCCTTGCTTGCCTGTTAGCTGCGGGTGAGCTGCCTCATGCCAATCCCTTGGCGGAAACGAGAAACTGCAAACGCAGGTGACCAGAAAAGAGGCAGCTGGCTTGTATGGCCGCGATACCCGCCACCCCCTCTCAACACACTCCCCAAGGATGGGAAACCGGAAACAGTTCTTGAACTTTTGGAAGGCGGGAAGGGAGTTACCCTTCCCAGCCGTATTTATTAAAATATGAAACAAAATTAAAAACATTAAAATAACAGTTTCATATTATGTACAATTTCATTACCACATTGCGATGTTTGGCTAACCTTAACATATTCTCTAATACAAAGGTTCTCCTAGCCGAACTAACATCCTACAAAACATTAACTTGAAATTTTGAAATTGTACATCCTAACGTTTAAGGGCCAACGGCAAGGTCGTAACCGGTGTCAAGATCCCTAAACCCGAAAATCCCCCTCACTTGTGAGGGGCGACCGCACAGAGGTGTACCTCAAGTGCAACTACCAATTTCCCTTGACTTGACGGGGGCCCCAATAAACTCGACGCCACTTAAAGGTCGTTCGAGGACTCGTGTGAGGTATCTAGAAGGTAGCGTAGACCCCCTCCCAAACCCCACACAACTTACCACATCTGCCGTCGCAGATATCCTGGCCCCGGGAAATTCCCCAAGAGGGGGCTGTAGCCCCTCCTACCCAGGAAGGGGCCTTGACCGCCTTTCCTTTCCTTTCGGCGTCCCATCCTTAGAAGGGACCGCCTACCCGTTGAGGGGCCAATGGCCACCTCCCTCGAGCGCTCCCATCCGTAATGGGTGATGCCCACTCATAGGGATCTACTAATTAGTGCTCACCGATCATGACCTTACCGCCCGACCAAAAATAAATACGACAATTTAACTAAATTACTCTATTAAAAAAAACAACCATAAACCATTTCACGTATGATTACTGATCAATACCTAGTGCATAAACCATTTCACGAATTACTTTATTTGTAGAACATATTGTAGCTGACCATTCTTTATTGCATACTAAGAATAACACGACAATCACCACAACCTTCAAGAAATAGAATTACCATATCAAAACTTTATTCAACTCAACTGGCTGTCCTCAGGGGCTGGTGGGTGGGTTCAAAATTGGCTCTTCGTTCCGTCTCGAGCTCACGTGCAGCGAGGGGGTGCAGCTTCAGAGCACAGGAACAAGAGGATGCGTTCTTGGCTTGTTGCTCCTTTTATCCGTCTTCAGGGCGGGCGTAAACCCTCCCCTGCCTGCCCTTAGGGCGTGGCCAGCCGCGTCAGTGTTTAGGCCAGCCCACTCGAGGGCGGGAAACAGCGCGCCCCGGCTACGCCGCTTCGGGCATACCAGCCGAGGCTCGCCTCCCGCCCAAAAATGGCTTCCCGGGGGGCTCGTGGTACTCGGCCATACGTTCGGGGGGACCGAATGGTCGCCCCTTTCCATATGGCCGCGATACCCGCCACCCCCTCTCAACACACTCCCCAAGGATGGGAAACCGGAAACAGTTCTTGAACTTTTGGAAGGCGGGAAGGGAGTTACCCTTCCCGGCCGTATTTATTAAAATATGAAACAAAATTAAAAACATTAAAATAACAGTTTCATATTATGTACAATTTCATTACCACATTGCGATGTTTGGCTAACCTTAACATATTCTCTAATACAAAGGTTCTCCTAGCCGAACTAACATCCTACAAAACATTAACTTGAAATTTTGAAATTGTACATCCTAACGTTTAAGGGCCAACGGCAAGGTCGTAACCGGTGTCAAGATCCCTAAACCCGAAAATCCCCCTCACTTGTGAGGGGCGACCGCACAGAGGTGTACCTCAAGTGCAACTACCAATTTCCCTTGACTTGACGGGGGCCCCAATAAACTCGACGCCACTTAAAGGTCGTTCGAGGACTCGTGTGAGGTATCTAGAAGGTAGCGTAGACCCCCTCCCAAACCCCACACAACTTACGACATCTGCCGTCGCAGATATCCTGGCCCCGGGAAATTCCCCAGGAGGGGGCTGTAGCCCCTCCTACCCAGGAAGGGGCCTTGACCGCCTTTCCTTTCCTTTCGGCGTCCCATCCTTAGAAGGGACCGCCTACCCGTTGAGGGGCCAATGGCCACCTCCCTCGAGCGCTCCCATCCGTAATGGGTGACGCCCACTCATAGGGATCTACTAATTAGTGCTCACCGATCATGACCTTACCGCCACAGGCCGGATAGTTGACCGGCTATCCGGACCCCCCACACACTCCTACCTAAAGGTCATGTCTTAAAGTCCCCAGCCAAGCTATCAGGTCTCCTATGAGTAACTCGTTCCCCACCCGGGACAAATGAATACCATCACCTAAATACATACTGTCCCCTTTAATACAACCATGCGAAATAGAATGCAGTGTACTCGAACGGAACAAACGACTCACTTTATTATTAATCTTCCTTACTGAATGATTCAGAGCAGAAACTGAAAGAGCCCCCCGCCACACTTTTCGCGGTATCATATGGGACCATGCGATTGTGCACCCTGGAACTCTTCTCGCTAACCAACTTACAGTGGAAAGCATTGCCTCAAGAAGTAGTCGTCTACCAGTGGACACCAAATCGTTGCCCCCAAGATGTACTATGACTACAGACGGCGGTGACCTCGTCCGCCCTAACAAACCCTCAAAAAATGATTGAAACTGGTCAATACAGAGCCCGCCCTTTCCGTAGAAGGACACACTGTACCCGTATTCCCCAGCCACGTGAATCATGTCACCTGCTTTGAATACGTCCGCGGCCCGCCTCACGTATGAGTGGCCCACGACCCACACCTCCTTTTTCACAGCCGGTGATGTCTGACCGCTGACCCGGTGTTGGGTCGACTGCCCAGTCCGCCCCGCCTCGTAGGCTTGCGCAACTGAAAAACCAAAGAAAACAAGAAGCGTGAGTACATCATTACAGCTTCACAACATGTGCAACCGCACATACCTTTTATAACAGTTCGAGGACCAATGCCCCACACGTTTAACTTGTTCGACATTCAGACCCCTGGCTGTAGCCTCTGTAGCAGCCCCTATCCGAAAGGAATGGGTCCCAAACTCGCCGGGGTTCAAGCCCGCAGCGGAGATTGACATCGCAAGCACCCGCTGAAACTGAAACCTCGTCAGTGGGGTGGTGTCCGCGTGTCGCAACAATGTCCCCCCCATGATGCCACCCTTTGCGCTAAATATTCTTCTACGCAACTTACCGGGCACATGGAGGACCCGGGAATCCTTTGTATGATTATGCAGTCCCCCATCGCACTCTGGTCGGTCTTGGACCTGACAAACGAGATGGACATTGTCTCCCCTCTGACCTGAACGTGCTCTTGGCACAGTCCCCCCGTCACATCCCGCTTGTTCCTCACCACTAGTTCGCTTACCCGCATAGCCCCATGGAATGCCAGCGCAAAAGCGGCTCGGAATAACACTGTTTCATACTGGGATGAACACGTTGAAGGGAGTACAGATAATAACAGGGCCAGCCTATCCAGACCTATCGGGCGCCTTACATCTATTCTGCGACCCTCAAGGCGTTGCCACCCACGTAGCGCTTTTTGTACCACGAAAGACGCTGTCGGGTCCTGGATCCCATAAGCCCTAGCCACGAAGGATATGGCTGCCCGATGCCTCTGGGCAGTAGCCACAGATTTGCCTGCCTGATGTAAAGACAGCAGGAAATTTACTACCCACTCCTCCTGGCCCCAAAGCTCCCCTCCAGCAGTCCCCAAAAAGGCCAAATAGGAACGGAACGCCCCTTCATATGCCTTCCTTGTCCTGGGTGCTAAACTCTCTCCCACGAGGTTTCGTAGTTCGGGGCACCGAGAGACCAGAGAGCTTCGGGAAAGGGTGCCGCCATCGGGTCCGCTGTGGGCAGAAAACCCCAGAAGGCCTGCATACGGAAACGAGAAAGCGCATCAGCCGCTTGGTTCATCACCCCCGGCACATGTCTTGCCTTAAATAGGACATTCAATTGCATACACAACAAGACAATTTCTTTCAGCAGCCTCAGGATCCATTTGCATCGTGCCGCCTGGCTATTGATACACTCAACCACGGTCATGTTATCAGACCAGAATACCACAGAGTGATCTCTAAACCCCTCAGGCCAAGTTTTCAGGGCCACCAGAATGGGGAACAATTCAAGAAAAGCAATGTTACTCGTCAACCCATCCTCATGCCACCATGACGGCCATTTTTGAGCCGACCATTGTGTGCCAAAGATGGCACCAAAACCAATGCTCCCTGCCGAATCTGTCCACAGCCCCAGCTCCACGGAGGACACCGCCGGTTTGTTCCAGACAACTCGACCATTGAAATCCGCCAGAAATGCCAACCAAATGCGCATGTCCTGGCGAACCTCGGCCGAGAGCCTCGTGCGATGGTGACCCTCCTTCAGGCCGACCATGGCCTGAGCGATCGAGCGGGAAAAGGGGCGGGCCATCGGTATTACTCTCAGGGCAAAATTCAGCTGTCCCACCAATTGTTGCAATTGCTGCAACTTAACCTTAGACTGACTAATACACGTCTCCAGGGATGCCCTGAACCTAAGCACTTTTTCTCTTGGTAAACGAAAACAACCCTCCTCCGAGTCGAGCTCGATCCCCAGAAACTCGAGGCAAGTCGAAGGACCCACCGTCTTACCTGGTGCCAATGGCACGCCAAAATGGTTCATTAAGACACAAAATTCATTCAAAGCCTGACCACATTCCGGATCCCCAGCTGCCCCTAGAAACAAAAAATCATCGAGATAATGCATAACATGATGAAACCCCGTCTTCCTTGTGAAGACCCATTGCAGGAAACAACTGAACTGCTCGAAATAGGAACAAGATATAGAGCACCCCATTGGCATACATCTATCCATGTAATAGTGTCCCTGAAACATGAAACCAAGAAGACGCTGATCGTCTGGATGTACCGGGAGCAACCGGAACGCTGACTCGATATCAGATTTCGCCATCAGCGCACCGGGCCCTAGGCGATTCAAAATGGCTACGGCCTCATCGAAAGATGCATACCGAACTGAACACACTGCCGGGTCTATCGCATCGTTTACGGAACAACCACGTGGGGCTGATAAATTATGTATCAGCCGAAACTCACCCGGGTCCTTCTTGGGGACCACCCCTAAGGGGGAACAAACAAAGTTAGCAACCGGTGGCACATTAAACGGACCGGCGACTCGACCTCGAGCCACCTCTTTCCCAATCTTCTCCTGTACCACGGTCGTGTGCTGCAAGACTGATATTTGGTTTTTACATTTCGCTAAACCCTGAAACTCCCCCACTGGGATGCGGAAACCATATGAAAACCCGTTCCGCAACACCCCAGCGGAAGCGTGGTCCGGGTATTCGCTGAGCCAAGGAATCATTGCCATGGTATCAATCGGAGTAGGTAAAGGCGCCCCTCGGACTATTTCAGACCTGTTTGGCGCCTCCTCTACCCCCGTTATCACCCGTTTTGGCTCTGCACATGGACTCAGGATGGGACGCTTGCCCACACCCGCTACATTCGTGCCTGAATTTGCATGACCCTTGGGGCCTCGTACATTTACCCCTGTTAAAGTTCCAACAACTCCCTTTTTTACCTGTGGTGCCGTTCGGCCTGGACTGGTATTCGTTACTCGCGCCTGATCGAAAGGAGGTCCCAGAATATTGGCGGGAGGACTCCCCCACACTACTCCCTACTAATGGCAAATTCAACATACCAGTATCCGACATTTTTGACCATGACACAGAATCGTAACAATCCCAAGTTAAGTTTTTATCATGTTCTTTCGCTTTCCTGAAAATATTATCGTAACAGAACCATTGATTGCCCCCATGTGACACGGAATACCCCATGATACGTGACTGATAAATCGGCAATTCAGACAGTAACTCGGGCCTACGTTCGCCCAGGATGGATGTAAAAATCCCCCACGCCTTGCCCCAATTGCCAATGTTCTCATTTACCTTGAAGGCGGCCATCTTTGCGCGCCAAACACTCGGATGCATGAGCTCCTTTTGGCTCTTAACATATTCCATCTCATAATGATCGGTAAGTAACGAGAAGATGTTTACATATTCATCTGCCCATATCTTCTCCTTAATAGCTAGAGGGACATGTTGACCCAACTTTTCCCTTCTTGACGGGGCAGACTCATCCCTCGCAATCGGCAATGGCCGCTTACCTGAACCGGAAGCTGTATCTGCGGCTGAGCCTATCCCAGGTGGCTTTCCGCCTGCCGCGGCCGGCGTGATGACTGGCGATGCTGCCTTAGCCGCCTCCCTTGTTTCGCGCAGTTGCCTTATCAAGACCCGTGCGTCGTCAGCCGTGGCGCCCTCGTTATTTTTACCCAACCACGCTGCTAATTGTGTTGCCAGCTCGGGCGGCATATCCTCCCCGGACACAGGGGTGACCACCACGGGGATCGGATTGCCCTCCGTCGGAACCGGAGTTGGCTCTTCGAGTGGGGCAGAGGGAACCGGGATGCCCCCTCCAGCTGCTCCCCTTCTGGGCCTCTTGCCTTTTCCTCCCGGAGCTGCTCCAACCAACGGACGTTTCGGCCCCTCTTCTCCATCTTTCTCCGCCATTCGCTTCTTTAGGTCGGTCACCTCCTTCATAAGAACACGCAGCATCTGGTCGGTAGTCATTCGCTTTCCGACTTTCTTAGGCATTCTCCGACAGAATATCTGTAAGACAAACAAGAAAGATTACCACATTCAAAATTGGCTCTTCGTTCCGTCTCGAGCTCACGTGCAGCGAGGGGGTGCAGCTTCAGAGCACAGGAACAAGAGGATGCGTTCTTGGCTTGTTGCTCCTTTTATCCGTCTTCAGGGCGGGCGTAAACCCGCCCCTGCCTGCCCTTAGGGCGTGGCCAGCCGCGTCAGTGTCTAGGCCAGCCCAGTCGAGGGCGGGAAACAGCGCGCCCCGGCTACGCCGCTTCGGGCATACCAGCCGAGGCTCGCCTCCCGCCCAAAAATGGCTTCCCGGGGGGCTCGTGGTACTCGGCCATACGTTCGGGGGGACCGAATGGTCGCCCCTTTCCATGAAGCGTGGGCTCCCAACCGTGTCTCTGGACGACACGCAAAATATCCAACCAAACACCTCCACCGTTGATGAAGAAAGGAGCCACAAGCGGGGGTAAGTAGAGGAGTTCTTTATTTGCAGGCAGACATGGCGTTATGCATTTCGGCGTGAGCCTTCGTCAGACGCCTCTGCCCAACTGTGAGTTCATTCCCCCAGGTGTTCTCTGCCGCACCCTTAATTAGCGAGTGCACGCCTCACCCTACCACATGATTGGTAAATGCAGTGGAACTGCAAATCCCAGAATGCCTTCACTCTGGGCGGTATTGCGGGGGGGAAAAAACAAAGTCAAATCCTTGTAATGCCTGGCGTGTGCAGAGTATGGGCGATGATCAAGACAGTCAATAATTGCATTGAGAACACCTCCAGTCCCCGCATTCGCTTCAACCAACAGTCCACAGGTTAGTAGGATTGTGTGCAGGTAAAAGTTTACCGGCACCATCGGTGAAGTCACCGACTGTATTTCCAGCGTTCCTTGCTTGCCTGTTAGCTGCGGGTGAGCTGCCTCATGCCAATCCCTTGGCGGAAACGAGAAACTGCAAACGCAGGTGACCAGAAAAGAGGCAGCTGGCTTGTGAAGCGTGGGCTCCCAACCGTGTCTCTGGACGACACGCAAAATATCCAACCAAACACCTCCACCGTTGATGAAGGAAGGAGCCACAAGCGGGGGTAAGTAGAGGAGTTCTTTATTTGCAGGCAGACATGGCGTTATGCATTTCGGCGTGAGCCTTCGTCAGACGCCTCTGCCCAACTGTGAGTTCATTCCCCCAGGTGTTCTCTGCCGCACCCTTAATTAGCGAGTGCACGCCTCCCCCTACCACATGATTGGTAAATGCAGTGGAACTGCAAATCCCAGAATGCCTTCACTCTGGGCGGTATTGCGGGGGGGGAAAAACAAAGTCAAATCCTTGTAATGCCTGGCGTGTGCAGAGTATGGGCGATGATCAAGACAGTCAATAATTGCATTGAGAACACCTCCAGTCCCCGCATTCGCTTCAACCAACAGTCCACAGGTTAGTAGGATCGTGTGCAGGTAAAAGTTTACCGGCACCATCGGTGAAGTCACCGACTGTATTTCCAGTGTTCCTTGCTTGCCTGTTAGCTGCGGGTGAGCTGCCTCATGCCAATCCCTTGGCGGAAACGAGAAACTGCAAACGCAGGTGACCAGAAAAGAGGCAGCTGGCTTGTGAAGCGTGGGCTCCCAACCGTGTCTCTGGACGACACGCAAAATATCCAACCAAACACCTCCACCGTTGATGAAGGAAGGAGCCACAAGCGGGGGTAAGTAGAGGAGTTCCTTATTTGCAGGCAGACATGGCGTTATGCATTTCGGCGTGAGCCTTCGTCAGACGCCTCTGCCCAACTGTGAGTTCATTCCCCCAGGTGTTCTCTGCCGCACCCTTAATTAGCGAGTGCACGCCTCCCCCTACCACATGATTGGTAAATGCAGTGGAACTGCAAATCCCAGAATGCCTTCACTCTGGGCGGTATTGCGGGGGGGAAAAAACAAAGTCAAATCCTTGTAATGCCTGGCGTGTGCAGAGTATGGGCGATGATCAAGACAGTCAATAATTGCATTGAGAACACCTCCAGTCCCCGCATTCGCTTCAACCAACAGTCCACAGGTTAGTAGGATCGTGTGCAGGTAAAAGTTTACCGGCACCATCGGTGAAGTCACCGACTGTATTTCCAGCGTTCCTTGCTTGCCTGTTAGCTGCGGGTGAGCTGCCTCATGCCAATCCCTTGGCGGAAACGAGAAACTGCAAACGCAGGTGACCAGAAAAGAGGCAGCTGGCTTGTGAAGCGTGGGCTCCCAACCGTGTCTCTGGACGACACGCAAAATATCCAACCATACACCTCCACCGTTCATGAAGGAAGGAGCCACAAGCGGGGGTAAGTAGAGGAGTTCTTTATTTGCAGGCAGACATGGCGTTATGCATTTCGGCGTGAGCCTTCGTCAGACGCCTCTGCCCAACTGTGAGTTCATTCCCCCAGGTGTTCTCTGCCGCACCCTTAATTAGCGAGTGCACGCCTCCCCCTACCACATGATTGGTAAATGCAGTGGAACTGCAAATCCCAGAATGCCTTCACTCTGGGCGGTATTGCGGGGGGGAAAAAACAAAGTCAAATCCTTGTAATGCCTGGCGTGTGCAGAGTATGGGCGATGATCAAGACAGTCAATAATTGCATTGAGAACACCTCCAGTCCCCGCATTCGCTTCAACTAACAGTCCACAGGTTAGTAGGATCGTGTGCAGGTAAAAGTTTACCGGCACCATCGGTGAAGTCATATATATATATCCATCACAAACACAAGTTGCCCTGTAGAAAACGCCACACCCGGAGAGGTTTTACTGCATTTAATGGTGGGCTGCAGCAACATCAGCACTCATTGTTCCAATTGCAGGACACCGCCAAACGCGTTTCGGAAAGCACTGTTTCCTTGTTCACTGGCAAAAAATTAATGATAAAGTCACGGCTGCCATTTTGGGAACATTAATAAAGGTTTACACACAGTCCCGCCCCAGCGGGCGTATACCGCATTGCCTCTTGGTACTTGAAGTTCCCCGTTGTACCCCCAGTGGGTGCTGCCATGCTCGAAAAGTCTCTTACCCATGTGGGTATACACATACATATATTTTTAATTAAAATTAAACTTTATTTCTTTAAAATTACACTATATTTAGAACTATATTAATATTACACACACATATATATATATATATATATATATATATATATATATATATATATATATCCCAGGAAACAAAGTTCGTAATGCGCTCTCAGGCAAAAAAGGCAAAGGAATCCAAAATATCAGATGTGCAGTTTATTTACACAACGCGTTTCAGCTGAACAGCCTTGTTCAAGGCTGTTAAGCTGAAACGCGTTGTGTAAATAAACTGCACATCTGATATTTTGGATTCCTTTGCCTTTTTTGCCTGAGAGCGCATTACGAACTTTGTTTCCTGGGATGTACTAATGAACCGGACTGCTTCGCCGGCATTTGCGCCAACTTTCTTGAGTCCCAGCACTCCAGAAGAAGCGTGACTTTTACTGTATATATATATATATATATATATATATATATATATATATATATATATATATATATATATATATATATAAAATATAGATATATTTAATTTTTTTTAATTAATAATTACCCTATACACCCTAAAAACGAATCCTACCCTAGTCCCTTTAAATACCCCAGCACCCTTAAACACTAACCCATCCTGACCCTAAAGATACCCCTGTACTCCAAAACCCAAACCTACCCCTGAACCCTAAAAATACCCCTGTACCCCAATACCCAAACCTACCCCTGAACCCTAAAAATACCCCTGTAACCTAAAACCCAAACCTACCCCTGAACCCTAAAAATACCCCTGTACCCCAAAACCCAAAACAACCCCTGAACCCTAAAAATACCCCTGTACCCCAAAACCCAAACATACCCCAGAACCCTAAAATTACCCCTGTACCCCAAAACCCAAACATACCCCTGAACCCTAAAAATATCCCTGTACCCCAAAACCTAAACCTACCCCTTATCCCTAAAAATACCCCTGAAAACCAAAACCCAAACATACCCCTGAACCCTAAAAATACCCCTGTACCCCAAAACCCAAAACAACCCCTGAACCCTAAAAATACCCCTGTACCCCTTAACCCTTAAATACCCCTGCACCCCATAACCCAAACCCACCCTTAAAATACCCCTGAACCTAAAAAACATATACTCCAAAACCCCAAACAAAAACCATATACTTACCTTACAACTTACCTTAAAACATATACTTTTACCAATCATGCTTTTACAACGATTTTCGTTGTAAAAGCATGCGTGATAAAAGCATAAAATATATAAAGGCATGCGTTGTAAAAAAATGCGGAGTAAAGGTACCTGCGTTATCATGGAATAAGGAGTAAAGGAATGCGGAGTAAAAAATGCGGAGTGACGGTATTTTACCGTGGAATAATCCTTAGTTGAAAATTCCAGCGTGGTAAAGCCACTTGCGAACTAAAATTCGCATGGTAATGCCATGCATGGAACTAGTTATCGTGGAAAAATCATATATTCGCAAAAGGAGAGCGAAAGTAACAGAGAGCTAGCCGGCAAATTTAAGTGGCAAATAAGAATTGTACGTGGGATGGGGATTCTCTCCAGGAAACGGGTGACATGCAAAAAACCATAACATTTCGGTCGGGTACTTAAGAGTGATCAACTAAGGAGACCAGGGGACACAGCTTTTGAGATAGAGGAGAGGTGGAAAAGAATGTCATTTGCATGTCAATTATACGATATAGAGAAATCAAACATTAGCCTTAACTCAAACACAATGAAATGCAAATATTAGTGAACCAGCACAAACCTTTTAGAAGAGACCCATAAATATGCATATGCCAGTTTTAGGGACGATCAGCTGGCCTACTATAAATATATGTTTAATATTGAGTATGGTACTGTTTGCTTCATCAGGTGGCTTGTATGCTAATTATTTCTGTCAACTTGCACAATTCATAACACTTTTCTCTAAAAAAGAAAAAGCCCTGAACAAGAAGTAAATAAAGGGCGAGTGCTACGCATTTATCTATGGCTCCCAAATATGTATATATACGTGTATACATAAAATAAAATTGCAGCTAGTGAAATGCATTTCCGCAGTGACAAAATGCTTCCGCGGATTCATTTTGGCAACTAATGTTTACAGAGTTAAGTATTTATAGCAACTGTCATTTATCAGTTTCTGGAGCACAAATATTACCTGTTGACCCGTGTTATTGTGTATTCCATTCATTATGCATTGCCAGGTTACCTCACAGCACAAACATGACAACTTCACTGGTGCAGAATGAATGACTGGTGAATTGAAGCTATCTATTTAGGTTTCTTGGTCGCTGTAAATATTGAGCAAAATATGTTTGTCAAAGACAGCCACAGACAAAAAGGGAGTTCTGTTTTATTTGCTCTGCTTCCGACAATTACAAATTACTGTCAATTTGAAGTCACACCATCTGCTTCCGTGAACACAGCCCTCACTCTGCTTCCTAAATCAGTCAGACTGTTTCCAATTCCCCTTATTTACCGTGTGCTGTGGTTCAAATTTCTCATTGCCAGATGCTGAGCAATGTTATGCTTTCTGTTGCAGAACAGAAGATTGGATCAAGTTTATCAGCATGAGCTTTCTAAAAAAAAAAACAGATGGGTAAATGTAGTTTTTTTCGATTAAATTGTTTTTCTAGCTGATGAGCTCATATGAGCAGAGGTTGACTCCATTGTGGAACACTGAAAGTAGGCTTTACCAAAATAGGAGGTGGTTTCCTGACGCTACAGAGGCTTTCTATCTCCTCTGACTCCCTCAGTAATCACAATTATTTGTATTTAACACAGTATTGGACACAGTTAAGGCCGTTTTCCAGGAACTATAATTGTCACAGCACCTAAGATCGTTTATGGACTAGAAACAGAAGTAATGAAGTGAAATCTCACTCAGGAGATAGGCAGTTTACTTGCACCCAAACTGAAATTAACACAAGAAAATGCGAGAGCAAAGATATTCGGCAGCCCCACGCTCCGTCATTTTCAAAATGCTGGGATGCGCCATGTTCACAAGAATACGGTGCACCCCTATGTCTTCCCTAGCACTGGTACTAAATTTAGCTGCCTGGCATCAATGCAAAAAGAACAATTGATGGACAGAATGCAGAGCAATGTCATACATTCACCCCAGTACAGGGATCTGGGCCAAAATCCATCATTTTTTTGCTCACCATGCCATTACAGTTTGGACCCAGCCATATGCTAATCAGTCTTGACCCTGCGCCCAATGGGAACAGTCCAGCCTGAACTGCCAGGCCAGGTCCTCTCTGGACTGGAAAGAAGTACCCTAGGACCAGTTTCGAGCTTTTGGCCATCATCAGCCAGGATAGATTGACTCCAATGGCATGGGGAGCATGGGACCCACGTCTGAGCATACCCGTCCCACTCAGGGTGACAAATGCAAAAAGAACAATTGATAGACAGAATGCAGAACAATGTCATACATTCACCCCAGTACAGAGATTTGGGCCTAAATCCAGTGTTTTTTTGCTCACCATGCCATTCCAGTTTGGACCCAGCCATATGCAAATCAGTCTTGACCCAGCGTCCAATGGGAACAGTCCATCCCGAACTTCCAGGCCAGGTCCTATCAGGACTGGAAGCTAGCATCCTAGGACCGGTTTCGGGCTTTCAAGCCTCATCAGCCAGGATAGCTTGACGTCAGTGGCATGGAGAGCACAGGACCCACGTCTGACTCGGGGTGATATATGCAAAAAGAACAATTGAGGGACAGAATGCAGAACAATGTCATACATTCACTCCAGTACAGAGATCTGGGCCTGAATCCATCATTTTTTTTGCATGGTGAGCAAAAGAATTATGGATTTAACCCAGAGCTCTTGACTGGGGGTGATTTTTTTATTTGTTCTGCATTCTGTCCATAAATTATGTGTCTTCTGCTTTCTCGCCCTAAGTAAAACACAGATGAAATATAAATGAATGGTAAGTGAACGTTATGTTTTTAGTTTGTGGACAACACATGAGTTTCCTGTATCCAGGTCTAGTGTAGTTCCTATATTCCCAATAGGCTCTGCGCATTGGAATAATATATCCTATAGATGTGACATAGGACTTATGTCTACTAGGTCTCTATCAAATATATTAAACTTAATTGTGAGTTCTAACTAGCTCAGAGGGCACTAGAAACTTTCTTAAATTCACAAGAAGGGATTAGTTTCTGACAACCGCATAAACATGACAACTTTGTTTCCCCAAGATGAAACTGATCTTCAGAGTTGTGGAAACAATAAATACATATTTTACTCAGTCATTCGTGCATGCTTCGTTTCACCAGAGGTGCAGAGAAAATCGAAAGACGGGCGTTTTCAAAAACAAGTATTTATTGAACAGTCTTCTTTCTCATGCAGAAGAAATGAACTGCTACAATCGTAATACTGGCTGTAAAGTATAATGCGTACAGCAAGAAGAGTATTATGGAATAATACAGTAAAAGTATGGTATGGTTTCTAAGCCATAAAATACATACACAAATAAATAAAGACTAAAAGTACTCAACTGGTGCTTCCAAAATACGCCTACCCCGATGTACCTAACCTAAGTCTAGTACGAGGGAAGAAGTAAGTGAGGTGTAGCATAAGTTTAGTATTCTTTTGCCAAGAATCTATCCAAGATTTCTCTAAGGGTCTAATCAGCTCCATAACTTGGCTTAGAATGAAGGAGGTCTGGTATCTCTCTGTCTCAGGACTCGATTACCCAACACCCCGCAGGGGGAGCTTAGAGACACTGGAGCTGGATTTCTCAGCAGGAGAAAAGACAGCATCTCTCTCAGTGAGTCTGCTGGTGGGTCGGCTTCCTTCGGCACTTGCTGTAGCGAGATGCGTCGGGCAAGTAGATAGTCGAACTGCTTATACCTTGAAGGTGCCGAGTTTGACGTAAAGGTGGACATAATAACGTCATCAAAGAGACTCAGTTCTTGGAAAACTCCATGAGTTCTTGAACAAATCAATATTCAAGCGAGGGGAAGTCCCGAACTGCTGAAGCCGAGTTTTCCAAGAAATCGTTGTGGATTTTCGGAACTAGAGGAAGTAGCCGTGCCATATTTGGACTGCATGAGTTATGTCTAAATATAGTTATGATTTCTATGCCTATATAAGGACATGGTGATTTATACCTTTATAAGGGCATGAATCGGGAAAATTACACTAGGGTCCTAAAATGCTATACAACACTCACTCCACTTTATAATGTTTGACATTACTAAAATGTAAGCACTAAAACATATCTAAAGCATGTGATTACAATCCCACCCAAAAAATGCATAAAATGCTTTTGAAAATGGTTGTACACATAAAATGAGCATTCGTACTGTACACATTTAAAAGCAATGATTTTGATTCAAGTATAAAGTATGATATTGGCAATGCAAACTGAATGAATCATAAAAATTAAATGTATGAAATGGCTCTAAATACAGAAAAAAAAAAGTCGAGACCATCCCATAGCAGTATATATAAACTGTTTTGGTTTGTGGAAAAGGCCAATATTGTTTCTAGGAAGTATTCAAATAATTCTTGTTCTCTAAGAATAGTTCTACTTTAAGCAGATTACTTTGTGGCAAAGTTAATTTTTGGGGAAAAAGTCAAATCAAATTGTAGAAAAATAGAGTGTCAAAGTTAGAAGTTTTTGTTTTGAAAAATGAAGGTCGAATTCAAAGGTGATAGAACGCTGTGTGCTAATTTCAAAAGTTATTCTCGGTGTCACGAGAAAACATTAAATCTTCTAAAGCGGCAAAGAAATTGTCTGCCACAGTAGGTGAACCACTTCATTAAGTAGATAAATCGTACACAGATGAGAAGCATCGCCGTCAGCGCCAGTCGCATTAGCAATGTTCGCAGTAGATAGTACCTGTGTGCCTGTTGGTCCACGTATGTCACCCTCAGCTGGAATTGCCGGTAAGACCTCAATGAAAGCAGTCATCGGGATTGGTTGCCGCTGGGGACAACACAATGCAGGAGCCGTTACCAAACCAAGCAAAGCGTCAACATCCGTTGGCAGTGCTGATGGAAGTGTTAGACAGATATCCAACACGCATTCCTCTCCACAAAGCAGGCATCGTAGAACAGGTAAGATGCAATCTTGCCAGATTGGTCTGAACAATAGGAACCACATGGTATTCAGATCTCTCAAACGAGCCAAGCCAAGAATCTGTGTTATGCGCTCACGATACTGCATTGCCAGAAGAGTGTTCTCCATGGTAATCTGGGTATTGCTGGTGACTGGACTTGCCATTTCGGAGCAGAAGAAACAAAAATAGTATCCCTGCTACGAGTCCCAAAATGAGAGGCAGGCCGTCGAAAACACAGAGTTCACGAAGTTTGGAAAAATGCCTAGGACTGCTTCAAAGGGTGCTAACAGTCCCGAAAAAATCGTCTTAAATACATGTACAATACCACTGGTTTCCGACATGTTTAAGATACGACCTAACATTTCTGCGAAATGTATGGGACATTTTGTTGATAATAAGGCATGTATCTCTGCAGAGGACCTTGCAACTTGCAGATCATACGTCTCTCTTGACGAGGTCAGTGGCACTGTTTTTTGTAAAACAATGGTTTTCATTCTGCTTAAAGTATAAATTTGTATAGAAGAGATGTTCAGTGAGGCTACAGAGGCGACTCCCCGTCTGTCTTAGTTTTATGAAACAGTACTTGTATACAGCAAGTGACCCTTGCTGACACACTAACAAGATAGGCTATTCCTGGCATCGTTCTACAACAACTGTGATCATTCAACATTATGTAGCTCCCATTGGATAGCTGCCTAAAAATTGGATCTATCACTGCTGACTGGGAACCCTGCAGATGGCATGATAAATTGGTCGAAGAACCATTGCACGCTCCATGTAAATTAATACCCTGACATAGAAGTCTACCGGTCAGTGTCCAATTTTTACCACTAAAAAAGACCTCATTTTCCCCACTCCAACATTTGTGTGTGTATGGTAAATCCCAGGTCGATGACGTGGTGTTGATTAGACGCCAAGGCACATAGCCTGAACAAAGGTTTTGTAACATCCAGCCTAGCAGCATTATAGAACCCAGTTGAGACTGTCCATGTTGTAACATTAGCAAGTCCTGTTCCATTATGTCTATGGCAGAGGATACAATTCTGTTCAAAGAATAAATTCTGGATGACAGAATTGTTAACCCATTGTCAACTACAGAGAGAGCTTTCTCTAAATTAATACGGTCAATTTCTTGTATTCGTTCTGCATTTTCCATTTGCGTGACTTTCCATACTTCATTATAAGCAGCGTAAATACCGGCGTAGGTGAAACATTTATGAAGTTGTTTGCAGCTCCTAGTAAGAATTCTCCCAAATTAATGCCATCTTCAAGTACAGTTAAGTGTTGTTTTATATCTGGGAGTACAGATTTTTGTAGCCACTCAAGGCACAGTTTTTCTACACTGTAAATTGTTATTATCCCTGGATGTTGTCTCTGACTATATCTTGGATCTGGCCTAGTTACTGTAAACCCTTGTGTCTTGCTCAGTAATCTATCTTGACAGTTATTCGTGTCTCTGGGCCAGATTAACCATTTTTTCCAATCAGGATTAGTTCTGTGTTGTTGTAAAATATATTTCAAGTCTACCTCCTCATCTGCAGTTCCACTACTATCAGGTGAGGGTTTAGGTATGGACGGTTTATTCAAGTCTTTTATCTCAGCAAGGCCAAGACAAGATGTCTATTGAACAGTGTATTAAAAGCATTATTTGCTCTGGGATGATGCAGGCTCGAAATAAGGCTTCTAAACCTTGCACCTGCCCGTCTTTTGTGCCCCAGACAGTTTTTGTCTCAATGTTGTCTTTCCAAAAGTCAAAACCTAATGTCGACAATCAAGCATAAAATGCTGCAGAATAAATTTGCTTAGTATTCATCAACATACTTTTCATTCCTGTCTTATTAACATTTTAAAGTAAAATGTTTCTGGTTTTGTGACATTAAAGCCTGAGAAGTATGGGCATTTTTCATAAAATGTTCTAGAGCTACCCTTTGGTGGCGTTGGAAAATGTTCCCATTGAATATAAGTTAAAACATTTCTAGGGTTTGCAGATTTGTGAAAATAATGGTGACCATAATGATTAAAACAATACACGTGTTCATTATATGATGAACCTTCTAAGTTTTCATGTTTTGTAAATTTTGCTGACATTTCTAAATCTGTCATCATGTTATTAACAGTCTCAAAGTCCCAATCATCAGAAAATGTACTGGGTGAAACAAAATCACTCAAGGAAACCTTAAATTGGTGTGGAATCTTCAACAGCTCGACCGGACCATTAATGTCATAGTCAGTTCTGTCCCATTCTATACCACCTGGTAGAGGAACGGCTGTGATGTTTACTGATGACAGGTCTCTTTGCTCACGATGAGATGATTTGTGTGGCTCCAGGAGCAAGTTGATGTTCTTACTTGCTGTGTCAATTTTACTATATTTTCCATCTATCAGCTTTCCCAAACTTAAAACAAGAATGAGCCAAAGTTGGAGAAAAAGTACATCGAACACAATCCAAAGTTCAACCCATGGTGAACGCAGATATGTATTTGCAAGCTGGTGAAAAAGTTCTGTTACTTGTTCCTTGAAAGTTTTATTTGCTGGCGTTGTTTCGGGCTCACTGGGATCCACAGAAAACGTATCAATGTTGATGAAATAGCCGGAGGCAGTTCTGTCAATTGTTGGTATTGCATCCAGATTATTTGAAATCGCTGGAGCTGCTTGTTCTGTTGGGATCGAAAATTCGATATATACATATTATTGGCCAACTATATGAATATAACCTTGTATTAGCATATTTGTGTAATTAGAATTTATGTTAGTAGTATAATAACACATAATTCACTTTCTCTGTACATCGCTCCTATTGGTATTGCTGGAGCCATTTTGTTTCGTTTCTCTGTGTGCAAGTATCGCTTCCCCAAAATCACGTGACTCTGCTTACTGCTCGAAACTACAGGCAGTTGAGCTGCCTATTATATTTGCCAAGCTTGCATCTTGAAGAAAACCAAGGTCACACCTGCCCTTCTTGGGGGACGCGCACATTCTAGCAGAGCCCGTTCCTGTACTCCCTGGGCTACAGATAGAAAGGGAGGCACCTAGCTGACCTTCCCCCGGAATAGCTTAGGCCTCGGCTACTAACGAATCCATTGTGCCTTATATGGGTTTTCCTCCTGGCTTACTGACAAACTGTATTTTTCCTTGTAGGGTGTGAACGTGAACCTATGAAATGTATATATGCTTTGTATCCTGAACATGTAGTCAGTTTCCTCTGTACACCTCTGAGGGTCGTGAAGACAGAGGCTCCCCTGGCAGGGATCGCATTTGATGAATAAACGATTGAACCTTCTCCATTGCCGACTGAATTATTATTATCGATAAAGGTGTATGGGCTATTGGTAAGTATAGCCTGACTGAATTAATTTTGAATCCTTCAGTTGGCGACTCCGCCGGGACTCCGCGATAGGGTCGTCCCTCCCTGTAAACAGGGGTAACGGGACAAGGAGGAGTTCTGGCCGAGTGGGTGGACAGAAAAAGGATCCTGATTTGAAATACCTGTTTGTGGTATGAGAAGAAGCCGTTCCACTCTCGAGTCCAGTATCCCTCCCAGCTATTGAAGACCCTACGCTGGAGTCCTACGGGCTTAACCCGAGAGAAGAACAGACTGTGTCGGCCTGTTTAGGTGTCGGCAGTGGAGAATTCACAATCGGCCTGAAGTGCACCAGGTCAGTGACATTGCTCGTTAGAATTGGATAAGAAGCACTCAGCGGAAGTGTTTTCTTTCTGCATACAGTTAACTGTCTTTGTTTGCAAGGTTGCCGGGGAAGCCGGACCACAAGGGAATCTGAGGATCTGCTGTTGTGGCGAAGGGGCTGCTCAGTGGGTACCTCACGGACTTGTTTGCATAGAAAAATATGAGATTACACTTGATGCATTAGCAGAGTACGGCGTTGCTCGCTTGGCTGAACCCCCCCTCGGGAACACCCTGGAAACAACTGGGTAAGCTCGGGGTCTGGCGCTACGTGCCCAGATGCCCAGCCCAACCAGAACGGGACCATGGGGGAGCTTGTGAGGGGTTCGTGGTTCGCCTATCAGGTGCTCTCAGAACAGCCTGATCTGATGACTGTTTTTTTGGTTTGATTTTGATGGTCTGGAATTCTTTTGAATCGGTTCCCCGAACAGGAGTCGACGTGCTCTGTTCATTTTTGAAGACGTCATTTGCATAGAAGAGATTTTGAGGAATATTAGCCTTGCACTGCTTTACAGCACTTTATTGCAATGGTTGAATGAGAGCTGTAAGAGTGAGTGGTGTGAAAGGACGCGTCCGCGTGTGTGTGTATGTTGAAATTACGTGAATAAGAACTGTATAATTATTATCACAATGCCTTGTTTGAGTAAAATAGGTTTTGGGTGCTGCTGTCGGAAAGGTACACGGCTGGAAGAAAGACAGCCTGCTCCTCCCGAGGGCAGTCCCAGTTTTGATATGTATGTTAAACATGGACTGCAGCCAATTTTATTTAATACCCTTTGGAACTGGTACACCAAGGATAATTTGGAATTACAATGGCCTCTCACAGGGTCTTTTGATGAGAAAAAGATAAATTATATACAGAATAAATTATTTATGAAGAAAAGCCGTCAGTCAATGTTTGACTCCCTGAACCTGTGGTTGAAGGAGGCAAAACGACGACGAATTAGGGAAGAAAAATTGAGCAAAATTAAGTCGGGACAAACAGTAACTCAGAAAGCGGAGGCATACGATAAGGGAATAGTGGAAGAAAATATTGAAAGGATGGATAGGCAGTTCCGATTAGAAACAGACAAAAGCTATGTGGCCAGGCCAGAGACAGGTGATGAGTTGGAAGAGTTACTGGAAGCCCGACCACCTCCCCCTTACGCTCCGCAGGGTTTGAATCCAGCCGTCCCTTTGGCACGAGCTGACCAGTCGGGAGCAGCGTCAATAGCTAAGGAACAGATTGGAGTGGTCGCCACGGCCCCCACTGGCGGAGCAGGTCAGATTGCCCCGCTCTCCCCTCCTTCCCTTCGACCAACTACCTCACCCTTAATATCCCTTCAGCCGGACACGGCTGTCCCTTCGCGCTTGCACCCTGTGCTTCCCTCCCCTCCGATTCAGACTACTTTAGATGTCCAAAATATGGAAAGTCTGGGCGGTGCCACGCCTAAGCGACCGGTGACAGACTTGAGTGGTCAACGAGCCTAAACTCGGTCGCTGATGGGGCAGGAGGAGAGGAGAGCTATTATAACCCAGGCATCCCAGTGGATGCGGAATCCTATTTATACTTTGGAGGATATTTGGAGTACTATGAAGGATTACGAACGAGTTGCACAACAGCTGGCCTTAGAGAGCATGGCGATCCAACTGATTTCACTATGGGAATAGTATTTTGAGGAAGGATTGCCTCCTCAGATACTGCGTGACATTAGGGATCATGCTCATAAATTCCATCTTCAAACTAAAGAAGTATATCAGAACGTAAATACTCTTTTGCATTATTGAGAATAAATGCATCGGAAAGGTTTTGAGTGGGGAGCCCAGCACCCTATGAGAGAGGTATACCCTCTCTTCTTTCCGGAATTACCTGAAATAAGGGACGGCGGGGGTAATGTTACCAGAGCGAGGGTGGACGCTAGGCTTCAGGAACAATGGGTTTATACCCCTTGGAAACAAAGCAAGGTCCTTACGTTAAAAGCCCAGCTCCCTGACCCCGGTAAGAATCCTACAGCTTATTATAAAGAATTGGCCGAGGCCGCCAATTCCGCCATTATGACTATAGCTGACATTGAGTTATTTTTTGGCCTTTTGATACCAGTTGATATTTGGAGACAGATACATGATACGGATCATGTTCTCGAGCTAGGGGGAACATGGGATCAACTGAAGACTTGGGATAAGGAACGAAAACCGGCTGAGAAACCCCGAAATATTGACAGTACCAGATAAAATTGTTGCATATATGAAGACTCTTCTTCCCCCTAGAAAAGTAGATTGGGATAAACTGACTGCATGCAAACAGAAGGTCGAGGAAGGAGTCGGGGGACTATTGACCGAAATAGCATGCGACGGGAGGATTCACAACATGAGGGTTCACGAAAAAACTATTTCGATGACCCTCAGAATAGACAATATTATAACGAGAATTACCAAGATGACCGATACGATGAACGGGACTATGCATGAGACAGCCACGGACAGAGCGGGGGCCATATTACAGTACCAGTTGACCAAGAGGGACCTTATGTACAAGGAGAACTGTTGGGTACATCGGGAAGGTTTTTAGTGGATACTGGAGCGATGAATAGTTCAGTCACCAACACACTGGTCCCAGGGGCGGCTCTGTCCGGCCAAAATAATGTATCAGTAGGTTTCTCTGGAATACCGGTAGTAAGCCCTGTTTCAAAACCTCTCCCTTTTACTATAGGTCCCATTTCCATGCATTCACCCTTTCTTCTCACCTCTAACTGTGGTGAAAACCTCTTTGGGTTAGATATTCTGAAGAGGTTACATGCACGCATTTATTGTTCCCCAGATGGTGTTTTTCTGACGATGCAGAAACCACCTGTTACGGAAACTCAATATTTTGCTAAAAATGACATTCTGCCCCCTGAATTCTCTACCATTCCTCAGACACTGTGGGCCACAGGGGACACCGATGTTGGTCTGTTAAAAATAGCCCCTGTGTCAGTAACGCTAAAACCAAATGCACAGCTGCCACGCATTCATCAGTATAAAATTTCACCAGAACGTGAACAGGCCTTGTTGCAGATTATCCGTGATCTCATAAAACGTGGAGAGGTGGAGGAGACAGTGGCTAATGTCTGTAACATTCCAATTTTACCAATTTTAAAGAAGACACCAATTGATGGTGCACCAGATTATCAGACTGCATATCGTTTTGTGATCGACCTCCGAGAGGTCAACAAAATAGTGGTCCCACAGTATCCAGTGGTACCAGATATTACAGCAATCTTAACCATGATTCCTCCCACGGCTAAATATTTTTCAGTAATTGACTTAAAGAATGCTTTCTTTTGCATTCCCATTCATCCTGATAGCAGGCATATCTTCGGATTCTCATTAGGAGGCCGAAGTTTTAGATTTACGCGTGCACCCCAAGGCTATACAGAAAGTCCTAGCATATATAGCCAGGCTTTGAAAGCAGTCCTTTATGAACTAATTTTGCCAGCTGGAAATGCGATGATATTTTAGTGGCCTCCGATACTGAGGAAGGCTGCAAAGAAGCAACGGTGAAGTTGCTCCGTCATTTGGCTGATAAAGGCAATAAAGTCTCCCTCTCTAAATTTCAATATTGTCGACAGGAAGTGACCTACTTTGGCCACTTGCTGTCGAAAGCGGGGAGACGACTAACACCAGAACGAATATCTGTAATTACTAATATGTCTGTACCTCGTACCCAACGTGATGTTCGTGCTTTTCTTGGCATAACCTCTTACTGTCGCCAATGTATTCCTAACTATTCACTTCTCTCTAAACCCTTGTTGTATTTGACTACCAAAGATGTGCATGAGCCCCTACCCTGGACGGATGAATGCCAAGAAGCCTTTGAATCTTTAAAATCTGCTTTATGTTCTGCACCTGTCTTGGGTACCCCGGATTACCGGAAGCCTTTTTCACTTTATGTGCACGAGATGGACGGTTGTTCCCTTTCAGTATTAACACAGGGTTTTGGTGGAATACACAGACCCTGTGCCTTCTTTTCATCAGTACTGGACATGGTTGCACAAGCTCTTCCTAGTTGCCTGAGGGCCACTGCGGCAGTAGCGGTGGCCATCCGGCAGTCAGAAGGTATAGTTTTGAATACGGATCTCACAGTCATGGTACCGCATGCTGTGGATATTTTGCTAAACAGAACCAAGACCCAGCACCTTACAAGTGCTCGTTTGACGGGATATGAATTAACATTGTTTGCACCTCACATTACAAATAAGAGATGTGCTACACTGAACCCAGCAACATTATTGCCTCTCCCTTCCAGCGATAAACAGGATGATATCCATGATTGTATATTTAGAACTGAGGAAGAAACCAAAGGGCGTGTAGATCTTACTGACACCCCTTTACCCGACCCACAAGGGGAATTATATGTTGATGGTTCTTGTTTTAAATTGTCAGATGGTACTACAACAGCTGCATATGCTATTACGACCCTGAAAACGGTGGTGGAAACTGCTAGGATTTCTCATCATTCAGCCCAAGCAGCTGAACTAATAGCTTTGCTACGAGCATGCGAAATTAGCAAAGGTCTGAAAGTAAATATTTACACAGACAGCCAGTACGCCTTTGGCGTGGCTCATAGCTTCGGGAGGATGTGGAGGGAGAGGGGTTTCTTTACCACACACGGCCAGAAAATTCAACATGATCCTTTAATTGATCGATTGTTATTTGCATTGACCCTCCCAGATACCGTTGCCATTATCAAGTGCAGCACTCACAAGAAAATCATTGACTCCACAGGAAAGTGGAATGCTTTCGCTGACTCAATAGCTAAAGAAACAGCTCAGACTAAATTGACTCCTATGTTTCCTAGTACTTCGGCTCGGTGGGTGGCGGAAACATCTGTGTTTGACAATACTATTGAAAGCGTAAAATAGTTGCAAAAAGAAGCTACCCTAGACGAGATGAAAAGGTGGGAACAGGAGGTAGGAAGACTAGATAAAAATGAATGTTGGATAGATCGAACTGACAAGCAGCATTGGTTACTCCCTAATTCCCTGGTATACGCTGTGGTATCCATGGCACATGGACCAGCTCATGTAGGAGCTAAGGGCATTAGTGCGATGTTGGATCCAGTCTGGAATAACCCAAATATTCTCAAAACTGCAGTACATTTGGTTAAATATTGCCCTGTGTGTTTGCGTTACAACCCAGGAGGTAGGGAATCTGTCTTGAGTGGAAACTTTGCACCACCATCCCTATACAGATTGACTATATACAGATGGAACAAGTAAATAATTTAAAATATGTATTGGTGGTGGTTTGTGCTTTCAGTAAATGGGTTGAAGCCTGCCCCACCTAGGAACCCACTGCGGTTGCAACTGCCAAAGCTTTGGTTAAGGAATATTTCCCCCGATATTGTTTGCCCCGGGTCATCTGGTCTGACAAGGGGACCCATTTTAACTCTGTATTGGTTCAAAGTGTTTGTGAAGGTTTACAAATTAAACAAAAGTTCCATGCAGCCAGGCACCCCCAGTCGGCTGGTCTAGTCGAGAAATATAATGGCATCTTGAAACTTAAAATGGCAAAAATGTGTGCAAGCACTAGATTAAATTGGCCCGATGCACTTCCTTTGGCATTATTGTCCCTGAGAACAACACCCCACACAAGAACGGGTTTATCGCCTTATGAGGTCATCCTTGGCCGCCCGGCTAATGTGTGGGGAGTTCCGAGGCCCAGGTCTTTTAGAGATATTGATTATCCTCTGATGACAGACTATTTGCATGCTTTGACTAAAGACCTGCGTTCTATTCATCAACAGGTATCCGAGACATTGCAGCCGCTGCCAGAGGGTCCTGGACATCGACTGGAACCGGGCCAGTGGGTTCTGGTGAGGAACTACCAACAGACATCGATTTTGGAGCCAAAGTGGTCCGAGCCCTACCAGGTCATACTCGCTACAAGGTCAGCAGTGAAAGTGCATGGACGCAAGCACTGGATCCATGTGAGCCACCTGAAGCGCCTACCGTTCCCTTTGCCCTTTGATTTAAGAAACCGCGAAGGAATCCCGAGCCAAGAAGGAGAGTTGTTACCAAGCTTTGTAACCTTCTCAGATGCCCAAGAAACAGGGCAGGCGATTGAAGCATTGCCCCCAGGTGAAAGGGCGGCAGCTCGACCAGCAGAGGCAGTTGTTTCTGGTGCTTCACAGGGTTCTAATGTATCGGATGTCCTTGCTACAGCATTGTTTTCTGACCAGGAGCTGCCTGATCATAGTAGATACAACTTGCGGCCCTGAAAACAGCGCAGTACCCCAGATCCTCATGGTAGGAGCTAGGGAAAGACTTGAGTTGAGAAAAAATCGGCTAGAAATACTTGGGTACTGAGTGAGACACTGGACTGAACACGTTGAGAGCTTGGAACACTTTGTTAAACAGCTCTGTTCAGAAAGAAAGACTGAGTTAAGGGCTGCAGTTGTGCGACGGAACGAAGGAAGCTATTATCTGTACTTTTCTTTTCAAGGGATAATAGGAGTCTGCATGTGAGGCTCTAAACGGACACAGGAAAGAAGAACCACTCTGGTGTCGTGCGTGCTTTGTGGATACAGAGTTAGAATTGGACTTATAGACAGGGACCGAGTTAGAATTGGACTTATAGAGAGCATGTTTCCCTTTGCTCGATTTGCAATGGAGGATGAACGACCATTGGCGCCTCGGCAAAATGTAGATAATATGCATTTATTTTCCGGATGGCCCACCAGAGTGAAGGTGGCATTCGTTGCTTTTATTGTCATTATCACAGTAATATTGATGTGTGTATTTGTGTACTTAGAATTTCAGCACCCTGTGCAGAAAATGTTAGGAAGTACTGTTGCTCCAGAAGAACATCTGTTTTTCACTTTGCCCCCTCATAAGGCAAGACATAGAGAAACCTATAAGAAAAATGCTTTTATTGAAATGTTGCATCAGACTCACAGCACTACAAACAAAACAAATTGTTGGGTATGTGGGTTACTTCCCTCAGTTATGCATCAGCATGAACTCTTCATTTCCTTACCTATGTCTTATTTAGCTAGTTGTGAAGCCTGGTTCCAATTATTATCTTTGATGTATTCACATTATGTAGCTGAGCCGAAAATTTATACTGAAAAGGATTATGAGGCCATTTTGAGGTATATAGAACGACATCAAGGATTTGATGCAGCGGGAAATGACGGGAAGGGTTCCTTGGACCCCAATGCCTGTATGAATATATATACAGATTACAAGAATAGTTCTTGGTTACAGGAGGAAATGCAGGATTTCAAACTTTTTAATGATACCATGTATTTTCAGCATTTTAAAGACCGAAATGTTACGAATGACAAAGCATTGCCAATTCCCATCATTAATACTACCTCCCCCTTTTGTATACAAGGACAGGCCATGTTAAGGTAGGGAAAAGCAGATGTAATTATACTTACTTTTTACAGGTATATAGTACCCCACCTATGATTACTCCTCCGGATGTCTATTACGTATGTGGTGACAATGCGTATACCTGGCTCCCGAGGGGATGGGCAGAAAGTTGTTATCTCTCATTCCTCTACCCTCCTGTCTATATTGCTCCGCCCGACTATCACCAGACTCATCAGTTGGTTCAAAAGGGGTTGGTGGTTAGCCGAAAGAGTAGGAGCTTTGACACCGACAGTACGGATCAGACAGATACCTCTCTGCAGCAGTTCGAAGACTTTGCCAAGGGTCTCACACCCTTTTGGGGACCTATATTTAACAGCCGTAGCATAAGACACTTGTCTAGAATAGTAGAGAACGTAGTTCAGACCACTACTGGGATCTTAACAAACATTACTGTAGAGCTTCAGGCGACGAGGCTTTTTTCGCTCCAGAACCGGATAGTTCTTGACGTCATCTTCGCGGATAGAGGAGGAGCCTGTCGTGTGATCGGCAGCTCTTGCTGCGTGATTATTCCTGATTCGGCCCCTACCATTCACCTGGCTATACAAAAATTACATCGACTAGCCAGTGAAGCCCATGTGGATAATGGTACCTGGTCCCTTAGTAGTTGGTTTTGGGGCCTCCTAGCTACTTGGGGTTGGAAAATCTTTGTGATACTCGCTGGAGCGTTTGGAGTAATATTTACTTGTTGTCTCTGTTTCCATTGTGGCATAGCCTGCTGTTCATTCTGCGCAGCATGGATAACGACTGCTTTGACCTTTTCTCGTCAAGCTAAAGCTGAAAAGCAAATGATTCAAAAGGAGGTGTCGGATCTTATGCAGATTGATGAGGGAGTTTTCGTAGAATCATTTAAGTTATATTGGCTATAGTAGGCCAAAAAGGGCCGTCTGTTGGGATTGAAAATTCGATATATACATATTATTGGCCAACTATATGAATATAACCTTGTATTTGCATATTTGGGTAATTAGAATTTATGTTAGTAGTATAATAACACATAATTCACTTTCTCTGTACATTGCTCCTATTGGTATTGCTGGAGTCATTTTGTTTCGTTTCTCTGTGTGCAAGTATCGCTTCCCCGAAATCACGTGACTCTGCTTACTGCTCGAAACTATAGGCAGTTGAGCTGCCTATTATATTTGCCAAGCTTGCATCTTGAAGAAAACCAAGGTCACACCTGCCCTTCTTGGGGGATGCGCACATTCTAGCAAAGCCCGTTCCTGTACTCCCTAGGCTACAGATAGAAAGGGAGGCACCTAGCTGACCTTCCCCCGGATTAGCTTAGGCCTCGGCTACTAACAAATCCATTGTGCCTTATATGGGTTTTCCTCCTGGCTTACTGACAAACTGTATTTTTCCTTGTAGGGTGTGAACGTGAACCTATGAAATGTATATATGCTTTGTATCCTGAACATGTAGTCAGTCTCCTCTGCGCACCTCTGAGGGTCGTGCCGACCGAGGCTCCCCTGGCAGGGCTCGCATTTGATGAATAAACGATTGAACCTTCTCCATTGCCGACTGAATTATTATTATAGATAAAGGTGTATGGGCTATTGGTAAGTATAGCCTGACTGAATTAATTTTGAATCCTTCAGTTCCTTTGACATATTTGTATAGTCAGATGCTACATCATTGCAGACGGGAGATTCTTGACAAACTGTTATTTTGGTTTCAAGAGGCACAAGTTCCATGGCTTTGTTGCATAGTCATTCTTTTCTCACTTCAGAATCTTCAAAGGTGATGAGTCTTTCAGTTTGAACCTCTTGGAAAGTAGCAAGATTTGGTCATCTGCTACATCTTTGGAATCCACTGGGCCTACTACTTATTATCGACCATATGGTGTGGTTTTACCAGGTCAATTGATACGAACCAGTTCTCCTTTCTTCCAGCAAGGGGCGGCAGTTACACTGTTCTTGATCCGTGGATTGCTAGTACAGGTACTGGTTTTCTGTAAGAAGGCCCAAATTCCTTCTTATCCGCTATTTTCTCTCTGACCAGATCCCCAATCTTTGGAATCCAGACAGGTCTTGCTGGGACAGGTGGTTTTTCTTCAGTGGTCGTTGGCTTCTGTATGGTGTTGCTTAGGCTTCTTCTTGTTTCATTTAAGTCCTGCAAAACAGCCAAATGGTCTTTGATATCAAAGGGTTTTTGTTCTACCACTGAAGTATGACGATCAAGGTCTTCAACCATCATTCTAGTACAAAAAAGGATTTCATATGGAGTGCTTCCACCCAGAGAATTTCTTGGCAGATTATTAAGACTACGTTGGACAATTATTAAATGTTTGACCCACCCATCACCCGATCCTAATACCCTAGCTGTTATAGATTGCTTTATGTCACGTTTTTTTCTTTCCACAACCGAATTTCCCTCAGGATGGAATGGACTTGAGTACCGCAATGCAATGCCCAAGCTGGCCATGGCCTCCTTGTAAGCTCAAGAGCTAAACGCAGGACCCTGGTCAGAATGTTGTGTGCCAATTGCGTATGTGCCGAGAAAGACTCGCAAATCTTTTATAAAAGATCGAGCATCAGCCGACCGCTGAGGCCACATCCAAATGAATCTTGAGCATGAATTCACTGTGACCATGATATATTTATAAATGCCATCCCTTTGTAAGGGACCACAGTGGTCCAGGTAAACACATGCCAATGGTTTATCTGAAATGGGAAGGGGCATCTGCGCCGGGCGTTTCACTGTTGAAACTTTCATTTTCTGGCAGATTTCACATTCCAAAATATAGATTCGGGTCTGTTTCCTCATGCGCGGCCACTAGTATCTTTACTTTAATAACGACACTGTGGCAGAAACACCTCCGTTTGTAGAGGCAAGCCCTTTATGTGCTGCTAAAATCAGTCCTAATCTGTGTTCCATGTTTGGAATTACCCTATCCCCCACTCCAGGGATTAGAGCAAAAGGAACATTATTTCCATCAGTTATATATGAGTACTTGAGTGGAAAGCCTTTTGGAAGTGTTTTACCACTGTCTTTTATTGAAGCAGTGACAGCTTGCATTATTTTGCTGTCTATTTGTGTTTTTGAATGAGTGATTGCAGCTATGGAAGCCGTTTGCACAGCTGCCTTCGCGGCTTCATCAGCCAATGAATTTCCTGCAATGTGAACGCCATCACGCTGATGACGCAGTGTATGGATCACGTGAGTCTTTTGTAGTTCTTTATGTAACAGAACTACTTGTTCCCAAAGCAACTTATGCTTTATTGTGCCACCTTTTGCATCTTTGAAACTGTTTTGAACACAATTCTGCAAGTATTAATTGTAAGACTTGACGCAGTAATACGAATCGCACACTATGAGTGTGGGGAATTCGCTATCAGTATTTTCAAGCGCCATCTTGAATGCTTGGAGGTCAGCTCGCTGAGCTGTACAATCTACTAAAGATTGAGTTTTTGTGACCATAGGTCGGAATTTACCATCGCGCCAGTGACCTTTGACAATCGCACACGCTGCACTATAAGCTTGTTTTCCCCCAATTGCGGGCTGTGCTGATCCGTCTGTATAAATTATACATCCGTAGTGTTTTAGAGGCAGAATCTCTCTGGCCAGAGTACAATCTTGTTCGTATTGTAGAATTCTTGAGTTTTCAAGTAGGTGTCAAAAATGTATTCAACGTCTGTTGCAGCTAGAGAATTAACCCATTGTATCCATCTCGGATGTAGAGCTTTTGCATTCGAAATGCTTGCTTTTGTCACTGCCTCTAAGGCAGGTACAGGAGTAACAACCTTTATGCGTTTACCCTGCGCGAGGGCTCTCTCTTTTGCTACTGCAGTTTGAACCGCTGTTAGAATTGTTTCTGTTGCAGTAAATTTCATTTCAGCTTGTGTGTACAAGTGTGATTTGTAAGCTATTGGTACCTTTTCACCTTCATTAAAGGTTAGGTATGTGAATCCGCATCTGCCTGGGATGATTAGGATTACAAGGTTGCGTACGTTTACATGTGTCTGTAAATGGGTGGTTGCTAACAGGTCTGTTTGCACTGAACGTAAAATTTCTGTGTGTTTTTGAGTCCAAGTTTGAAATCAGGTTTGATTAATTCGTAGAGAGGTTTAACCCTTTCTGCGTAATTTAGTATGTAAGTGCTGCAGAAATTCAGGAAGCCTAGAATAGACTGTAAGTTTTTCAGCGTTTGTGTAGGTTGGAGCAGGGCACATTTTTCTAAAAAGTTTGCTGCCAAGCTTTTGGCTTCACTTGAAAGTTTGTATCCCAAGAATAGGACGTTAAGAGGGGCAATTCTTGATTTTTTGAAGTTGAATTTGGACCCTTCAGAGGCGAATCCAGGTATTATGGTGTTCACCCTGTTCATGTGCCTGTCCAATTCATCGTCTATAAGATAGATGTCATCGACAAAAGATAATGCCTCATCATCATACGTTTGTAGTAACTCTGTTACTCTGGCTGAAAATAGCCCTGGACTATTCTTGAATCCCTGGGGCAGATGACAGAAGTGACTCCGTGTCCCTATAATTGAGAAAGCGGTCAAGTACCTGCTTTTAGGTGCAATGTTTTGACAGAAATCACAGTTTGAAATATCTAATGTGGTTTTATATTTTTTGCGCACAATATTATTCATCAGTGCTGCACTGTGTATATTTTGTACTGCAAACATTCTGCAACAAGAATTTAAATGTATGTAGTCCAAAACTAGACGATATGTATTGTCTGGTTTGGAGACAGGAAACAAAGGATTGTTCATGGGCGAGGTGCATGTTTCAATCACCCCCTTGGTATTCAAGTTGATCTAGGATCTCCCTCACCTGTTTTTTAGCTTCTTGCTTAACTGGATACTGCCTCTGAGCAGTAGGTTGATTTTTTAACTGGATCTTATGGTGAGGAGAGTCCTTATATAATACTGGAGCCTGGACCATAGCCCATTTTCTGGCATAGGTGTATTTTTTATGAATAGGAATATGATTGGAGAAGGCTGCCATAATGATCTCTTCGCCATGTGGGCACTCCCTGACAAATTCAGGTGGCCAGTCTTTTTCAGCCAGAAGGATGTCATAACCCTTAGATATTTTTTTCTCAAAAGAGTGCTTTTATTGTTCTAGTTATGTCCCCCTCTATCCAGAGTGTTACTTCATATAACTTATGGGGTACACTAACCCTGGTATCGGCAGTTTCAACTTGAATGTATTCATTCAGATTCACTGTCTCCAGATGATCCTTCAGGATCTTGCCAGCTATGGTAACTTCTGCTGCGCTGTCCAGCATTGTCTGGGCCCACTCCCCGTTCTTGAGTTGTGTCCTTAAGATCCTCGGCATATCTGATTTTTAGATTTGATACCTTCTTCTTGGTGAATTAAGTTCTCTTATTTTTTGGAACGTGTTGCTCGTCTTTGGAGTTCACGCATTCTTCCTTCTGTTCTGATCGTCCTCTTGTTTCCGATTTCTGTGAGGAAGTCTGAATGGTACGAGAGGAACCTGTATTAGTATCTTGATATCTATCAGGTTTTCTCAAATTATCCCTGTTCCTGAGGTTATACCTCTTTTCAGGGGGCTCCTTTTGAGGAGACCTACCTCTGGATTGAGAACGCTTCTCCTTAGGAAGTGTCTGTCTAGTATTTTCCCACTTCTTTTTAGGAGTGGTTAGATTAATTTTGATAAAAACTTTTTCAGGATTTTCTGTTAGTTCAGGCTTTACTGGATTCCCAACCAAACTATCTCTTCCTAGTTCTTCATAGGATTTTTCTATTTTTCTTGCCAGCAGAAATTGAGAAAATGGATAATCATGAAAAGGTACACAAAATAACCGCAATATTAAAGAATTAATTAAACAACAGCAAAGTATTTTTTCTCATTTGGAATTGTTTTATAGTGCTCATGCCACCTCAAGGCACCTGCAGAATGCTCTGTCAAGGAACAAGACTTCACATTCCAAAGCACACTGATGACTGTGAGTTGATTACATTTCCCCCATCTTGCAATGGTGAGACGACCATTCTAAGTTTGTTTTTTAGATGTAGCTGTAGTGAGAGGGAGCCTTTTGCTTTGAAGCCTTGTGATTTGATGATATCCGAATGAAGTATTGATATTTTGGTCCTTCACTGAGATTAAAAGCAATTTATCTGCTGATGTTAATTGTTAACATCAAAGCAAGTACTCATGCAATGCTTGTCAGTGAATGTGTGTCTTTCTGAAAAATAAATATGTTTTATATATGTTTTTGTAAAGGTCGATGGAAGAATACATTTTTAAATAAGTGTCTAAATGGATGTTTTAAAAAAAAAAATTGATTGGTTAACTGGCTTATAAAGTGTATCTTAGTGAATACATATATTAGCGAATAATTTTAAAATATTTAAATTTATGTATCAGTGTTTCACTTTGTTTATAAGTGGCTGCATAGGTTGGTGACTGACTCACTGTTTGTATATGTTTTGAAGACAGCATATGTGTAGGATTGTAAGGGTGGATGAGTGTGTATATGTGTGTGTTAGTGAGTGAATGACTGTCTCACTAGTGTCTTTATTAGTAACGACATATGTTTTAATCTAGTATATGTAAGTATTGATGTATATAAGTAAGTATATGTGAGAGTGAGAGGTTGTAAGAGTTCCTGTTTAAATAAGTATGTGTTTCTATAAGTGATTGTTTATGAGAGTAAGTATGTGTAAGTTTCCTTAGAAGTAATGTGCTAGTGTGTGTATACTTGTATATGCAAATAAATGGATGTTCAACAGTTTATTTGCATGTGTGAGTATGTGTGTGAGTAACTTTTTTTGACTCCAGTTGAGCCATTTTCAATTCCCTGTTTTTTGTTTCTCCCCATAAAAATAACAAAAAAATACAAAATAGTTCATAAAAGCCAAAAAAAGTAAAAAATGTTCAAAAAACATAAAAAAAATATAAAACAACAAAAAGAAGAAAAAAAACTGTTCTTTTTAGAACTACCTCCAAATTATAAAAAAGGCTACATTTTTTTAAAACTCTATCATTCTTTTGTCCCATGGAACGCTCCCCGGTACGCTCCGCCGTGCGCGTACCGGGCGCTCCCCCCGCGCAAATAAAAAAACAACATTTTTTTTGCCCCGCGGGATCCTTTTATAGCCCCCACAGCAAACCTAGGGGGTCAGGGGGGTCTACTCTGCCCCCTTATGATCATTTCCCCCTTTGTTTTTGCCACCTCTTGTGTCTCGATCCTACCGAGACACAAGATGGCGGCCGCTCCGGACTGTTTCGAATGTTTACAGACACCCGAGAGCCAATCAGCTTTCCGTGCGCACCTCGCGTGGCGTGCCCGGAGCGCGCCCCAGTGTGCATAGCGGGGCGCGGCCATAGATATATATATTTTTTTTAACCTAAATTACTTAAAATCCATTGGAGCACATATCTTGAGACATAGCAAAGGCACATCGGGCTACCAGTCCCTACAATTTTGCCAAGTTTGGTGGAAATCCATTCAGCCGTTCGGGCTAAAAGTGAGTTTGACCGCCCTATGGAAATTAACATGGGGAAAACACGTTTTGGGACCCACCTTTTATCTCAGCCCCCACTTCACGAATCCCCCCCAAACTTTCAAGGAAGGACCGAAGTCCGCGAGGCAAATTTGAGGAAATTTTCAGGCAGATTCGTCAACCGGTGCCAAAGTTATTCTCAATAGAATTTTGAGATTTTGCTTTGGAAAAAAATCTTAATTATAACTACCTACTGGCGACCGCCAGTAGGTAATATATATATATATATATATATATATATATATATATATATTACTAGTTAGGACCCATTTTCCATAGGAAATCTGCAACATTCTATTTGGAATAACTTTGGCCCTGGTTGATGAATCTTAGCGAAATTTTCAAAACCTACGGTCAACTCCGGTCCGCTCCTAACCTGAAAGTTTCACTTTGATTCATCAAGCGGGGGCTGATAAAAAAGGAGGGTCCCAAAATGCGTTTTCCCCACACAATTTCCCATAGGACCTTTAGCCAGAGCTACTGCCCGAACTGCTGAACGGAATTACGCCAAATTTGGCAAAGAGGTAGTCCTCAGTTCAGACTCGTGCCTTTTGCTCCAATGGTGTCAATCTGCTAAGTAGTTACTGAGAAAATTACAGTTACAAGCATTAACATATCTGTGGCCACGGTGGATCCGCGCATCCTGAGTGCAACCAGAGCGCACCATGAGCGCACCATAAGATCACCCTTCCAATCACGTGCTGAATGCTAATTGGATGTCAAGTGGTTGTCAACATTCGAAACCAGGAAGTGTTGGCAGCCATTTTGTGCCTCGGTAGAAGCAAGGCTGAAGAAGTCAGTGAAATATGTGTGCAAAATGTAGAAAGGGGGCATGGTAGAAATACTTTTACCTTCTTGATCTGTTTAGGGGGTCCCAGAAGGACCCCCAGGGCCCACAACATTTTATTTTCCTTTTTTTTTTTAAGTCCCAGCAGGTTTGTGTAGGGTGCGCGGACTCTGCCGTAAAAAAATAAAATAAAAGAGACCTGAGATTTTTTTATAATTATTAGTCCCCGGGGGGGCTGAATACTGGGGGCAAAAGGGGCCCCTCCCTTGGGGGATGGGTCCAAGGTCCCTAAAGCTGTGGGGACCACCACCCCCTGGGGCTTTATGTATTGTGGGAGGGGGACTGTGGGACCCCCTCCTAGAGCACTCGAGGGCAACGTCACCCCCCCCGGGCTACAAAAAAGAATTGGTGGGGGCTGCAAGGTCTTCAAAGCCCTAGGGATCACCACTCCCCGGGGCATTATGTATTATGGGAGGGCTGGCTCCTGCAGTGTCCCGGGGTGTCCATCCCGCCCTCCCATAGCAAGGAAATCTGTTCTCTCTTTCAAAATCTAAAACAGATTGCTTTTCCACATGGGGAGCTGCATGTTAGTAGCTCCCCATGTGGAAAAGCAATGCCGGCTCCCACATGCGTAGAAGTTGTGCACCAAAGGCGCTGGAGCCATGCACCCTACAGATTATGAGTCATGCATCCAGCACGTGCACACCAGGTACACAAATAGCCCCTATCAGTAATTTCTAATATCCTCGGGGACCCCATTCTCCCGGGTCTTATGAAAAATATTGTTGACCGTGGGGGGAGCCAAAATGCCCTCACGGTCCCACCGGCTCCCCGCATCCTTCGGGAACCGGCATTGCTTTTCCACATGGGGAGATGCTAACATGCATGTGGAAAAGCAATCTAGTTTGGATTTTGAAAGAAAGAACAGATTTCCCTGCTCTCTCTTTCAAAATCCAAACCAACTTTGCTATGTGAGGACGGGAGCCGCGAGACTCCCGCCCTCTCATAGCAAACAGCAGTGTCCCGGGGTAGGCCCCCGGGACACTGCAGGAGCCGGCCCTGGGACGTGGCGGTCCCCAGGGCACTTGGGGGCTCCAGGCGGAGGGCCACGCAGCCTGCCTCCCACAATACACAAATCCCCGGACGTGGTGGTTCCCGGGGCTTGAGGGGGGTTGTTGAGGCCCACACACTTCTAAATTTGCAGGGGGGCTTTGAGTCCCCCCAACCATTTATTTTATAGCCCCAGAGGTGGCTCTCACTCTTGCATAGGAAACAGCAATGTTGACAAAATCTTCCGGTAAGATAACAAAGGATTTTGAAGTCCATTTTTGGCGTTTTTGTTATAGTTTGCAGCTGTTAAAGCGACAATAATTTTAACTCCGTCTTTTTAAATATGCCACTAAGTTTTGTAATGTCAACAATCTCGTCTTCCATTTAAATAGGCATGAAGTATTTATTGGAGTTCATTGTGAATCGTGAAGCACCACTGTCTATTTGTGATCGATAAAGAACTGAATGAGTTGTGTACTTGTTTTGCTCGTAATGTGCTTAGGGGCAGATTTACACGTTCATTGCATTACTAGTGCATCACTTTTAAGATGGGAAAAGTGACTTCAAGGGTGTTGTAAATCTGGTACACAGTGTTCTGTTTTACTTTGCTTTCCTTTCTGTCATGTAGAGGATCCTGGGTAAAGATAACGGTTTCTGTACAGCCAGTACCTTTCAACCCTACCCCCAAACGGCTTAGTGCCTGTTACCATAGCAACCGTTCATGGACCACTTAAGTGAGCACAGAGGTTAGAAGTTCACCACACTATGTTGCTAATCGAAACAGTTACTGTGCTGGAGTTTTAAAAGTTTTCCATAGGAACCGTTAGTCTTAGCTATAGACTCTGGTAAAGAGTTAGCATCAGTATTATACTACAAGTTATAAATATCATTTCTATTTTTAAATGTTTTCTAACTGCATTATTATCACACTAAATAATAGTGAAATCTTGTCAGAAAAAGAAGACGTAAATACTTTTTTAAAATTAACTTTTATTAAAACAACAATAAATAACTGGAAACGTAACTTAAAGATAACAATATAATAAATAACTAGAAACATAACTATAAAAAAAACAATTAAACAAAATGTGATATGGACTCCAATAAAAGTAGGGTAGGTAATCTGCAAAACAAAAATGAAAATAAGTGTTCAAATATAGATCCATGTGACTAAATGAGGTCAAACATTACAATTTGAGGAAATACTTGGCAATAATTTTTAATTTGCACGTCTGCAGCGTGCCTAATACATTCCACCTCTCTTATAGGCCCGCGTTCAAGAGGTGTCTGTACGGAAGTGCCTACTGCATCAGATTTACAGGATTGGACCAACAGGTCTTTAAAATGATTCAGAGAAGAGACAGAATTAGGTGAGAGATCAAGTCATTAAGCAAGACTATATTCTTTAGGGCTTATTTACAAGCCTCTTGCGCCACTTTTGTGTTACATTTCCCATGTTAAAAGTGACTCAAAAGTGGCACAAGGGGCTTGTAAACAAGCTCTTTTATTTCTAATGCATCCAGTCGAAGGTATTGTATATCTAGGCCGCTCTGCTTACCTTGTGTAAACACTGTGACCAACATAGTTCACAACTTGAACTCAGCTTTGGTTGTACATGGCAGAGTGGACAGCAGCGTCCATAACTTTAAAAGAGAAACAAAGTGAGAGAGATAAAGTTATAGATGGAGCAGTTAATATTGGAAAAAATACTCGTAGCTCACCTTTTGCCTCAGTTGTGTGTCCAAGCACGTGCTAGTTCATAGTACACCCTTCTGTTTAGTGACCTGAAAGATAGTATATAGAGTTAGTAATAGCATAGTACTTACAACTGCACACGTATATTTTTGCTTTATTTATTTGTACACTAAGGATAATGTATTTCAATGAACTTCCACTGTAAGGAGGTGTCTGTGCGCTGTTTTACTTTTAAAGTAGTATATCCCATGCACTCCCACTGCATAGCGGTGAGTTCTCAATATTGTGTACCTAGACTGTTGCACCCCATTGACTCACAGAGTGCAGAGGTGAGTGTTTTTCAAGGGAAGTCAAAGGCAGATTTACAAGCTCCTTGCGCCACTTTTCTCATGTTAAAAGTGAGACAAAAGTAGCACAAGGGGCTTGTAGATCTGCCCATCAGACTGTTGTAACCTATCCTCACTGCTCGAAGGTAATTGTACATTCCTACGCAGTGAAGCCGCTGCACACTACCCACTCCCACCTTTCACAGATGACTTGTCGTTGTTTCGGAAACAAGCTTATTTGCTCACCTTGTCCCAGTGGCGTGATTCAAAGAGGGTGCACCACGTGTTGAAGCAGCCTTCCCAGATGTTGTTATGATGGCCACTCATCATCGCAGACTCCGCGAACGTAGAGCTTTGTAGGTGTTATGGGGGGGGGGGTGATGCAAATTTGTGAAACACAACCTGTAAGATAAAAAGGAAGTTGACATAGTGTGTTATTTCTTTATCAAAGGAGAGCCTGAGAAAAGAATATTCGAAGCTCACCTTTCTGTTACTGGTGTGTTTTTCACCACGTGCCGGGACATAATGCACCCTGAAGCTCTACATATAAAAGATAGAAAAAGAAAGATGTTATGATTGGCATTTGTTACTATCTTAATGTGGAGTTGAATAACATCGCCCTTTCATACATATTTCCTCTCGTATTTAAAAACAACTATTTGTATAGTTTATATTACGGACATTTGACCAATTATAAAAACGTTCCTGCTATTGGAAAAAAAATATATATACATGCAATAAGATACGGTATATAGGAATGCATACGGCTAAATCGCTGCGTCGCTGCTTCGCTTTTTTGTATCCAGTCTGCTGCACCCCATCGACTCCCTCCGATGCGCGCCTAGGACTCATTGCTCACCTTTTTGTGGACAGGACACGTTCTACATAATGCAGCCCCGCTCTGCCACCAAGAAATCTGATATCTGGTGCCGAGTCTTGCTTTCGGGATGGGTAACAACCTACTCGTGCTCCTATCATCATCGCAGGTTCCTCACCCACTCAGGCCACTTACTCAGTGACCAAAGAGGCCACGTACACAGTGGTGGGCCCATGTACTCAGTGGTTTGGGCCTACATGAGGCGTTCAAAGCACTAGGACGGACCATCACAGCTTTGCGTTGGGAGCAACTCTAAAATGGCGTAGAGCATGTGCGCCCCGTCTTTTTTATTGGTAGGGTCACGTGTGTAGTGATGCATGTGCTGGATGGGTGTGGTGTTGGTGTATACCAGCCATGAGGGAGTGTTTGTGTGTGCCGTTTTGACAACTAGACCTAGAACTAAGAAATCAGTACAATGGAAATCTGGGCAATGTTTCGTTTTTGGTTTTTCCTAGAAGCGTAAGCAGAGTGGGCTGGCCTGACATATGCCAGTGCTGCGTGAGGCTCTGAACCATCATTCCTGAGCTATGGGCATGGTTCCGTCATGAGCTATATGAGAAATTAAGTGATTCGGGTGTCCGTTTTGCAGTGGTGATGTCACCCGGGTCTTAAATGCAAATGTGTCATTATATCTGTAAAGTTCCACAACATGGCCACCATGGAAGGTACAGAGTATCACTGACTCTATATTCATTCATAGTTGCATACATAAAAGATGGTGGACATGACGCATTTCTGCGATTATGAATGTTTGTTGTAAATTCAGTGGAGTGTTGTAGCTGTAGTAATACAGGGCTGTTAAAGGTTTAAGTTGCAATGTTTGGCACATTAAAGGCAGATGATATATATAGAGGTGTGTTGTCATTCAGGTATACTGTTGAACTTGGTACTGGAAATCAGTGTTCGAGGCTCGGAGTTGTGTCCAGATCCTGGTATTGTAGAGTAGTGACATAATCAACGCCTGCCTGAAAATGTACTGTAAATACGGTGCTCATGTAAATTGCTGATATAGTTTTGGGTCGACTTCGCGCTATATAAATATGCAAAAAAAAATAACAAAACAATAAAAAGCACACACTTATAAATTGATTATACAGTTTCTTTGGAGTAATGTAATGATCCAATTTGTATGTTCATATTTGTAGAATGAGCGAGAGAAAGTAATATAATGGAAGTTTGTGTTACTGGCAGAGATAAGATGGTTGCATACGCTGTTTACAGGACAATATACAAACATAATAAATACACAGACACAGATAGATAGTTGAAGTGGGTACGGGCACATGCACTCGATTCCATTTTATTACGTTGCTGTTGGTAACAAGTAGCATAGTAATCATGATGTCATACACAGATATTCAATTGTTAACGGTTTATGACTTCTGCTGTACAAAGGTAGGAGTAATACATGTGAAATAATACAAAGATGATTCTATCGTAAAGAGTTTATGAGTTGTGGTGCACTAAAGTAGGGTCGGTTTGTGGGGAAACTGCGATGATGCATGGCTTAGGCAGACCGCTCTGGTAATAATATCTTTTGACTATTGAATTTTGCTTTAACAAGGGCATTGTGGTGATTATTTACGGTGTACTGACTTAGTGGTAGGTCTGGTGTATAGCGTGTGCTCACCGTGCGATGATGCGTTGTTCTGAGTGGGTTGCACTCAAATCATTCACTATTGCATACTGGACTGCATGTACTTTGAGGGGGGAAACAAGTACCACTAAAAGAGGGGGGTTTCCTTTCTGTGGTTATTTTATGGTTATTGTACAGTAGATCAAACCAATAGTACCAGACACCTGTTGTGAAACAGTTTTTAGCTTTAAACGGTTTTACAATATCCTCAAAGACATATATACATACAGACCAAAAGTTGTATCAAAAAGTCACATTTATTAAAAAAGGAAGACACAAGTATTAATACTAAAGAGTTCATACAGTATCATAAGAATACATACATATACTTTTCTTCCAAATATTACAATATAAAAACATAAGGAGACAAGATAAAAAACACTGTTGTCGACGCGTTTCGGTGCTTAGTCGGATAAGACACCTTCTTCAGGACTAATGATTGAAAACTTCATAGATCTAAAAGAAACATATGTGACATAAATTAATACAAGGTATTGGAGGATTTGTTTTTTTCATATAGAAAAATATTTGTCTCACTACATACAGGGTCTTAGCTATTGGTAGTCAAAATGTCTTACACTTAAAGCATTTTCAATTCGCTATGCCAGTCTTGATCCTGGAGCGGAAAGTTCCTTTAAACTGTATATTCACCTCTGTCTGACAATCTAGAGGGTCTAAAATAACAATGATACTTAGTGTTATATACTGCTCTCTTGTGTAGTACATGTGTTGTTATTTTGCATGCACCAATGCTTACTTAGTAATGGTGTGCCGATGTCATGAATTTAAATGGACATTCCTCCAATCGCCTACTTTGTATCTAGGTCGGCTTGGGGTGTTCGGGAGCCTTCTTACAAGTAGATTACTTGTTTAGACAAACTTCACATCTGTAAATTAAAAGCAATGGACATAATCTGTTACCATGTTTACTTTATGGTAAATCTGCGTGCAGTTTAGTTTCATAGTTCACTGCCCGCATTATAATCAGGCACATATTGGTTAAAGGGCTGGTACAGCTCTGTCTAGTCAATGTTAACTGAGCATTAGGCTTATCTCAGACGTCCATTTGTGAGAAAGCGAAGTATCAATGAATGGTTTGGGTTTTAGAAACAGCCACTTTGTTAGTCAAAAGTAGGGGGGCTGGACGTTCGATATGGTTGTTGGTAGGCAGAGTCTTACCTAGATTAAGTCTCATGCGCGCAGTCTGCCTGGTCTCCCCGGTCTCCAGAGTCAGTATGGAGCGCGGGACACGTGTTGGATACAATGCTGCTGGGGCTCTGTTGGAGCAATGTTAGCACAGCGTTAAGGCTGCTCTTGGATATAGTAAGCACTCCAAACGGGTTACTCAAATGGTTCTTTAAACCAACGACCATGTTTAAAAAAGGGGGTCTGAAGTCCGCTGTAGCTAGACTTCTACCACGGGTATTAATTACCATGCGACCGAGTGGATTCTTACCTCAATGTACTTTCGTGCGCGCGGTCTGTCTGGTCTCCCCGGTCTCCAGAGTCAGTTTGGAGGACGTTACGTGGGGGCAGAATTTATACGCTAGGCTACCGCAGTAAACAGGATAATTAGATGCACCTGTCTATAGTTTAAGGCACGGTCATGTCCAGCACCATTTTGGTAGTTTTCGAGTGTAGGCTATACGTCCTGAATACGGAAGACGGACTTCGTTAAATGCCACTCCGTAGTCAAGGAAACGTCTTCAGTCTGATCGGTATCAGACAGTGAAGACGTACTCCCATTGTTGTATTGATTCCATCGATAAAAAGCAATTGCTGCATGCAAAAGGGACAAGATCTGATGAATTGCCAGTTCACAACAGTTTTATATTACCGCAAAAATAGATTAAAGCGGGCCCTTTTGTTTCCGTTGGTTGACTAATGCTTAGAGGCCGCGCCATTTTAGTAGTTTTCAGTTGTCATCTGGACTACTACAGGATTAGAGTGGACTAAGATAATGTCCCGTGCGTGGTCAGGGAAACTTATTTATTATGTTACATATACAGAATAGGCTCCGGTTTTATATGTTAGTGATATTTATAGAAAACAAATATCAGGTGCAAAAAAGAACGCATCCTGCAAAATTGCGGAGGCACAACATTCGCAATTACTGAGAACTTAATCAATTCAGGTCCATTATTGTGAGCAAATGGCCTGTCTGATTTAATGTGCCTAAAATGTTATCTTATTCTCATCTTACTGCATGTGTACGGAGTTCGGTTGATCTATGCTTTATCTTCACTCTTTATGCAGAATACTTCTTTAAGTCTAGATTTACAATATTACATACAGATTTACTCAACTTCGATATTCGTATTCAGTCTAAAACACATATTTCTCATACATATCGATATAGTAAGAACGCTCCTATTATACAGCCCTTATTTTAACGGGCCCATTTTGGTACGTGCAGCCAATTGTCTTGATGGAAGGGCATATATTGATGTATATATATGGGCAATTATATATATATGGCTATAGATAATGGAACGTTCTTGTACAATATTGAGCTCAAATTCATATGACATCTGGATGATAATATATCATTAATACATATAGGGTTTATTCAATTACCGCAGTTTGTGTTCCAATGTCATACATAGTACATCGTTATGAGATATGGTCATGTTACTTTAATTCAAAGCAAGGCCATGTGTTCATTCTAATTAAAACTGTTTCACAACAGGTGTCTGGTACTATTGGTTTGATCTACTGTACAATAATAGTGTTACTATTTCCCAGTCCTTTCTGGGTTCCCTCGGGAAACTCTCTCCTGGGAAACAAGTACCATCCATGGTTATCAATTCTTCCGCAACAAAATTATCAGAATCAGATCATTGTTCCAGTGGTGTAGCCATTTTTGTCTCTAAAAAAGAAATAGAGGTTTCCGATGAAGAAAAAGTGAGCTCTAAATTGTGACCTATGCTGTCCGCAATGTAGAGTGTTATTAAGTGTGCCTTTGCACTTGCAGAGTGAATTTTATTATTCAACTAAATCTATAAGTGATATAAAAGAAGTTTTTGAAGGAAGCATACTAAAGGGATATTGTGTAGGTTTGATAGCTGTTATACCAAGTTTGGTTTGCACTTAGTTAGTGATACCTGAAACTAGAAAGTTCTGCGGAGCCTCCTATGATGCATGGTCCAGGCAGACAGCACTGGTAAGAATGTCTTTTGACTATTGAATTTTGCCTTAACAAGGGCACGTAGCGAAAAATATATGTTTCAGGAACATTATAGTTCAAATTATGACCTGTGCTGTCCGCAGTGTAGATTGACATTAAGTGTGTCTTTGCACTTGCAGCGTGAATTTTATAATTCAAGTAAATCTATAAGTGATATAAAAGAAGTTTTTGAATGAAGCATACTAAAGGGATATTGTGTATGTTTAATAGTTTGGTTTGCACTGAGTTAGTGGTACCTGAAGGTAGAAGGTTCTGTGGAGTATGCGATGATGCGTGGTCCTGAAAGGCCGTACTGATAGTAATGTTTTTTGCCTTGTGAATTCTGTCTTTTTAATGCCACGTGATTATGATTTTTGGTGCACTGAGTTACTAGTACCTTTCGCACTTAACGTGTACGTATCCTGCGATGATGCGTGGTAGTGGGGGGACAGTAACAGTAATTGGACTAATGTGTTTTGTCGATTGAATTCTGCATGAATTTCATTTAAAAGGGACAGTATGTCTCAGTGTGACATAAAACTGTTCAGTCTTCTTTGCGATGATTTATGGTCACTGAGTTAATAGTATTTTTGGCGCTGAGCTTGTACGTATCTGCAATAATGCATAGTGCAGGGGGGCCGCACTGGAAGCAATATTTTTTAGATAGTGAATTCTGCCTTAATGAGGCCACGTGAAGATGACTTGGGGTGTAGTGAGTTAGTGGTACCTGAAGAACTTAGAGTGTGCGCACCCTGCGATGATTGGTAGTTCGGGGGGGTAGTAGTGGTTTACTGTCTTTTGCTAGTGGAATGCGTCATGTGCAATTGCCATTCTACCTGAATTGTGAGCCCTCACAATGTAGGTCTAAGGCGGTAGTCATCACTGACATCAAGAAATTCTTTTTGTCATCTACTTTAACAAAATTGTCTCTGACTTACATAAATGAAGGCTAACTTGAATGATGTCCATAGTGTAGATGGAAAGCTGAATTCAAGTTGTGAACCCTGCTGTCCGCAGTGTACATCGAAGGCAGTAGTTGACACAGACATCGAGGAATGCTTTTTTTTGTCACAGTTAACAAAATCTGGGAACACAGTACAATAGTCTCTGCCTTAAATAAATTGAGAATTAATTTAGATTGTCTGTAGTGCTCATGTGCTTCTGGTATCAAGTGGTGAACTCTGTTGATTTCAGTGTACATTTGAAGGCAGTAGCTAGTACAGACTTTGAGGAATGTTTTTTTTGGCATCCTTTACATAAATCAAGGCCTACTTGAATGGTTTCAGTAGTGTAGATGGAAAGCTGAATTCAAGTTGTGAACCCTGCTGTCCACAGTGTAGATCGAGGGCAGTAGTGACACAAACATTGAGGAATGCTTTTTTGTCACATACGTTAACAAAATGTGAGGATACAGTACAATTGTCTCTGCCATAAATAAATCTAGAATGAATTTAATATTGTCTGTACTGCTTAAGCACTTCTGGTATCAAGTGGTGAACTCTGTTGATCGCAGTGTACATTTGAAGGTACTACTCAGTACGGACATTGACAAATGTTTTTTGTGGCATCCTTTAACAAAATTGTCTCTGCTTTACATAAATCAAGGCTAACTTGAATGGTGTCCGTAGTGTAGATGGAAAGCTGATTTCAAGTTGTGAACCCTGCTGTCCGCAGTGTAGATCGAAGGCAGTAGTTGACACAGTCATCAAGGAATGCTTTTTTGTCTTTAACAAAATCTGACGACATAGTACAATTGTCTCTGCCTTAAAAAAATCAAGACTGAATTCAATGTTGTCTGTAGTGCATATCCGCAACTGATATCAAGTTGTGAACTCTACTGTCCGCACTGTAGATCGAAGGCACTAATCAGCACAGATATCGACGAATAATTTTTATCACTTATTTTAACAAAGTCTGAGAACATAGAGTACAATTGTCTCTGCCTTCCATAAATCAAGGGTAACTTCAATGCTGTGCCCTGCTTTCCGCAATATAGATTGAAGGCAGTAGTCGATACAGACATAAGCCTGTGGTGCCGTGGCGCTGTGTTTGTAATGGGCCTGTATCGAGGAGGCACATGGTCATGGTCATGGCAGCAGCCACGTGGCAGGATGCGGACCTTTGCAGTGGCGGAGTCTCTTCTGTTTGTAGAAGTGACAAATCCTACTTATGTTGAGCACTTCCCTATATTTTCAACAAGAAACCAAATCTGCAATGCTACCTAAAAAATCAGGCAATACTTCCAATTACCACTAACAAATTAACATCAACATTTAACTAATGTAAGAACGTCAACTATGTACTGCGTGAATTACATCCAACTCACACCCATACTTAAAGAGCAATATGTGATAGAGGTTCTAATTATACACTTCCGACACCCAACAGAATCACAATACCCAGTGCCACCACCACCACAACCACCCCCTGGACCCCTCACCCCTTCTGCCTCAGAGGCAGCGCAAAACAGGACAACGGACCTTTCCAAAATAATATATCCCCTCAACAGCACACTAGCTCAATGTACAGAGATGTGACAACCAAGTATGTATAAGGGAAAAAACATCAGCAATAATGTACAGAACACCAAGACTTCCGTCCGGTGAAATACTATACACAATTCACTATACAAACCAAAAACTTTTCCGTGTGTAGATATACCATTGATACGTATACTGTACTGAATAGTGGATACAACCAAATCATCTCAGACACTTGGGAATATTTCAGTGATGTAGCCGTGTTGTCTCCCACCCCTTGAAGCAGAAGCGGAGTAGGCTGGTCCAACGTACGCAACGTCAGTGTAAGACTATAAATAATTCGCCTACGCCTTGGGCGTGGTTCACTTCTGCAAAGAAAAGAGACTCCGCCACAGCGAAGGTCCTCACCCTGCCACGTGGCTGTCGCCATGACCACGTGCATCCTCTATACAAGCTCATTGCGAACTCAGCGCCACAGCACTGCAGACTTATGTCTGTACCAACTACTGTATTCAATCTACACTGCAGACAGGAGGGTTTACAACGTGAATTCAACATTGGATCTAAATTTGTCATCAGTATCTGTGCTGAGTACTGCCTCCAATCTACACTGCGGTCAGTAGAATTGACAACTTGATACCAGTTGTGCATCAGCACTACAGAAAACATTGAATTCAGTCTCGATTTATTTAAAGCAGAGACAGTTGTACTATGTCCTCAGATTTTGTTAAAGTTTGAACAGTAGGAAATTCAGCCTACATTTATTTAATGCAGAGACAATTGTACTATTTGTCTTTAGATTTTATTTACATAAGTGACAAAAAGCATTCATCCATGTCTGTGTCAACAACTGCCTTCAATCTATACTGTGTACAGCAGGGTTCACAACTTGAATTCAGCTTTCCATCTACATTACGGACAACATTCAAGTTAGCCTTGATTTATGTAAGGTAGAGACAATTTTGTTAATAGATGCCACAAAAAACATTCTCTCAATGTTTTTACTAAGTACAAATGTACACTGCGATCAACAGAGTTCACCACTTGATACCAGAAGCGCATCAGTTTTATGTCAACGTCAACAGTTTTATGCCAGCAATGAGGCACACTATCACTTTTAAATGGAATTCATGCAGAATTCAATCGACAAAAGACATTACTTTAATTACTGTGCCTCCCCCCCCGACCATGCATAATCGCTGGAACATTACTATTTGAAAGAAAGAAAGGGGGGCACCGGGTACAGTGCTGAATTTTTCAGATGAAACTCAGTTGAACAATCAAAATACATAAAACAATATATAGAAAATATATATTTTTATTTAATATTTTATATCTTATCAATCAGTTTTTCGAGAATATACAAAAGACAATTAATTAAAATAGAAAAGATATGATATACATATATACAGATCATAACATGATTATCCATGGGTTATCGAACCACCGATTAATACATAACAAGAGACCCTACTTGAATCTACATCTGTACTTGAGGTACAACTGTTGTTAAATTAGCACTCAATTTTGCATATAGAAAAAAGAGAAGGAAATCAAACAATGTTATTAAATCCAATCTCTAAACATTGGTCATAGTTGGCTACCAACGCGTTTTGGCAGAGCCTTCATCAGGGTTTTCTTTACAGAGGTTGCCAATCTTATCTATTCTTTATTATATATGGCTCCTATCTGGATGAATCTGAATTCTCCTCTGTGTCGAGAATTTATCTGGATTAGACCATAGTCTTCATTCCTTATTGTTAGCATGTATTTAAATGGAAATCACCAGTCTTTGCCAAAGAACTGCCTTTGAGTAAAGTGTAGGTCTAAATAATACTTAAAGGATATCACAGCAGCTCCATACAATTGAGAGTCAATTAATACATAAAGATAACAACTCTCCGATGTTATATCGCTTATCCTGCTATATACATGTCTGCCGAACTCTTAGGGCTCCATTAGCATATCGGGCGGATTGCCTCCCCCAGGGTGGCGGTGGCCACCGCCACCCAGGCGGAGGCAATCCGCCCGACAACCACTCTCGTTTTCCCCTTCGCCTGATTAGGATGGCGGAGGGGACAATGGCGGATGGAAAGACCGTCTGCCACTTTACCGCCGCGGTCACCTTGCGACCGCGGCGGTAATAGATTAATATGGTGGTGGTGTCCAATGGACACCACCAAATTTAATTTAGGGGCCTTTCCGCGGCGGCAATGCCGCCACGGAAAGGCAGGCGGTGATTGCTGCGGGGGCCCCCTGTGGGCCCCCAGAGTGATGGCCATAGGGGGGTGGCACACGGGGGGGGTACCTGTGGTACCCCCCTGCATTTGCATAATCGCAGCGGCAGGCACCGCGCGGTGCCTGCCGCTTCGATTATGCAAATGCGTGCATTTGTATTTCACATTGTGGCGGGCGGTTCAGTGAGCACCGCCCGCCACAATGTTAATTTGGGGAATGCGCCCGCCACTGTGGCGGGCGCATCCTAATGCCAATGGCGGGACCCCCGCCCTTTCGGCGGGCGGTCCCGATTTCTGTTAGGGTGGCGGGCAGACTGAGTCGGCCCGCCATCCTAATGGGGCCCTTAGTCCCTTTATAGCATCCGATATAAAAAGCGATCAAAAAACTCTAACGGGCAGCAAACTCGTCCAAATACAGTCCCAAGCAATATCAGGCAAGCAGGAACATACACGCTAAGCGCCAAAGGTACTACTAACTCAGTGCACCAAAAATCATTGCCACATGGCCTTACTAATGCAGAATTCACAAGACAAAAAACAATACTATCAGTACGGCTTGCCCGGACCATGCATCATCGCAAGCTCCACAAAACCTTGCTGTTTCAGGTGCCACTAACTCCGTGCACCACTTGTCATCGCTGGCTGCACACACACTAAATTACCAATGCTGTGCAGCTCAATGCCACGTGGTCGTGAGCTCTTCCTAACCTCTGCCTCCTGCCTACACTGCGGCCATTAGAGCTCACAATTAATTACACTGTTGATTTATTATTTGCAGAGTACAATACAAAATTAAGTATAACATTTATCAAACCCTAAACAATATCCCTTTATTATGCTTCCTTTAAGAACTTCTTTTATATCACTTATAGATTTAGTTGAATAATAACATTCACGCTGCAAGTGCAAAGGTACACTTAATGATAGTCTACACTGTGGATAGCATAGGTCACAATTTGAACGTCACTTTTTCTTCATTTCTTCATTGGAAACCTGAACAAAAATGGCTACACCACTGGAAGAATCATCTGAATCAGATCATTTGTTGCTGAAGAATTGATAACTATCAATGGCAATTTTTTTCCCCCCTCAAAGTACATGCTGTCCAGTATGCAACAGTCAATGCTTTGAGTGCGGCCCATTCAGACCACGCATCATCGCAGGGTGAGCACACGCTAAACACCAGACCTACCACTACCTCAGTACACCATAAATAATCGCCACGTGCCCAAGAAAAGGCAAAATTCAATAGTCAAAACACATTTTTACCAGTGCGGTGTGCCTAAACCACGCATCATCACAGACTCCACACAAACCACCCCTACCTCAGTGCACCACAACTCATGAACTCTTTCCGATAGATTCTTCTGTATATTATTTCTCATACAGTACCGTTTATGATTAAATATCTGTGAATGATATCATGATTACTATTCTACTTTTTACCAACAACAACGTAATAAAATGGAGTTGAGCACACGTGCCCGTACCCACTTCAACTATCTATCTGTGTCTGTGTATTTTTTATGTTTGTAAAATGCTGCTCCTGAGCCCTACCACATTATATTGTGCTATAAATACTGTATGCAACCATCTTACCTATGATAGTAAGTGTGGGCTATTCCTCCTTTTTTTTTAGCATATTTATATAGCGCCAAATTAATAAAAACTATATCAGCAATTTACATGAGCAACGTATTTACAGTACATTTTCAAGCACTCGTACATTACGTCATTACTCTACATTAACAGGATGTGCATGCAACTCCGAGCCTCGAACACTGATTTCCAGCACCAAGTTCTACAGTATACCTGAACTTCCACATACGCATATACATTAGCTGCCCTTCATGTGCCAAAAACTGCCACTTAAACCTTTCACAGCCCTGTATTACTACAGCTACAACACTCCACTGAATGTACAAAACAAACATTCATAATCACAGAAATGCGTCATGTCCACCTTCTTTTATGTATGAAATTAGGAATGAATATAAACTCAGTAATACCCTGTACCTTCCATGTTGGCCAAGTTGTGGAACTTTACAGATATAATGACACATTTGGGTTTAAGACCCGGGTGACGTCAGCACTACAAAACGGGCACCCGAGTCACCTGATTTTTTATATAGCTAACAATCACGCCCATACCTCTGGAATCATGGTTCAGAGCCTTGCACAACACTGGTTAAAATGGAAGTAGGGAGGATAGTTGAGAATAAACATCATGTTCAACATAATATCTCAAAAAAACAGAGAGAAGCCCTTAACTCTTTAGCTCAAGACACCCTAATAACAATAAAACCAGCGGACAAGGGAGGGGGGGTAGGGATATTTAACACAAATGATTATGAGCAGAAGGCCCTATCGCTCCTATCCAATGTAGAACATTACACAAGGGTGTTCCACCATAGACTAGATTCCCTAAAACGAGAAGTAGCCTCTTTTCTAACTAATGCCAAGAACAATGGGACAATCACTGAAGAAGAATTTAAATTTTTAAAAACTGAGAACCCTAAAACACCTGCCTTTTATGGACTTCCTAAAGTCCATAAGAGCATAGATGATCCACCTTTAAGACCGATAGTGGCATCAATTGATTCTCTACTAGAACCGTTGAGTATTTATGCAGACAAATTTTTAAAACCATTAGTACAGGTGCAGAAATCTTACATTAAAGATACAACGGACATGATAACCAAGGATGAGGGACTTAGTTTTAACGAAGATACAGAATACATGGTGACCTTAGATGTAGAGTCCCTCTACACAAATATACCACAACAAGATACTATAAATGTTATCAGAAGTCTCCTTGAAGAAAATGATATAGTAGGGGCAAACAAGGACTTTATAGTCCAATGTGTATCTATGGTATTACTGAACAACATCTTTCTCTTCAAAAAAGATCTTTATATCCAACGCAAAGGCACCAGCATGGGCGCAACCTGCGCACCAAGCTTGGCATGCATTTATGTAAGCATCTTTGAAGAAAGGCACATATATAATGAAGTCAGTCCCTTCTACGAGAATATTAAAAATTGGGTAAGATTTATAGACAACAATTTTTTTTATTTGGTCAGGACCTGAACAAGTTTTAAAAGAATTTTTATGTTGGATAAATCTTGGAGATAAAAATCTAAAGTTCACAGCGTCATATAGCAACAGGAAAGTAGATTTCCTAGATATCAGCATTAAGGCAGACAACAATCGGTTAGCGGTAGAACTGTACAAAAAGAAAACGGACCGGAATACGGTCCTACATTATAACAGCTACCACCCCAAAAGTCAGAAGGATAACATCCCCTTCGGAGAGTTTCTCCGATTAAGGAGGAATTGTACCTCTCTAAATGATTTCTATAAACATGCTGAAATGACCAAACAAAAGTTTTTGGATAGGGGGTATCCAAAGAAACTTGTTAATCACTCACTAAAAAGAGCTAGATATTACAACAGAGAAAGTCTGCTAGACAAAAAAGAAAAGGATACATCTTTGGATAAAATTGTCATGGTCAGCCAATTTTCGGTAATTGCAAATCAAATAAAAAATATAATCAATCACAATTGGAAAATCTTGAATGAAGGAATGGAAACTTAACTCCCTAGACCATTGTATGCTTTTAGAAAAAATAAAAATCTGTGTGCCACTTTGGTACACACATACAGAGAAGATCTAATAAGTGGACAAAAAACCCTTTCAGGTACCAAAGCTACAGGCAACCACAAATGTGGCTCGTGCAGTGTATGCGACTCTTGCCTAGTCACAAAGGAAATATGCCTGAACGGAGTCACCCACAAGATAAACACATTAAATAACTGCAGAAGTAAAAACTTGATATACCTAATCCTATGCCCCTGTGGACAGGGGTACATAGGCGAAACAGGCAGAGAGTTAAGGACACGTATAGGAGAGCATAAATCAGCAATCAGATTGAATAAAGAAAATGCCCCTCTTGTTAACCATTGGAATGAGAAGAACCACAATGAGACAGAGATAAAATGGGTAGTACTGGAAAAAATTAAAGAACAAACTTGATTGGGCAATAGTACAAAAAAACGCAAACATCAAGAACAATGGTACATCATGAAATTTGATACTATCAAACAGGGATTAAACTCCAGAGAAGAGTGGGATACTCTGATCTAGGAAATATACACTGAGACGGCAGTATGACTAATGTCCAATATAGTATCATCCTTGCACTGTTGTAGAATGATCCATGTTTTTCTTAAAATGCTCCATGTTTTTCTAAAAACGTTATATCCTTTCGAAAAACCCTAAAATATGAATGCTGATATCCTAAAGGGGACATAAATATATCCAATATTAATTACAATGCTAAGAAAGTAAAACAAAGACCGTCGAGCCATCTTGATAGTAATAAGTAATATGTATTCTATGTCACTGAAATAAAGGGAGGACAAGTCCATCTAGTATATTTTTCTAAAAATAGGCCTGAAAGTTTAATAATATTGCCCTATAATCCTGTGTTAAGGGGGATATCGACGCACATACTATAGCACGTATTCGGCCTCTTGCTCAAATTTTTGGGTTACATCCACCTTAGGCATACGAAATATTGAAACCCCAACACTGTAGCATAATGGGATTTTAATGGCCATGAAATAAAAAACGCTTGAGTCAAAATTCGGAATTAAATATAGAAAAACCACCATACATAGGAGTTATGGCGCTAAATCGAATTTTATGATACCTTTTATACACGTATCCGACAAACGCGGGATACGAATTCCACCACTAAACAATGGCGCCCATGTATATGGGGAGATGGGTGCATTTACGCATGCGCGCTCGACACAGCACAGCTGTAAACGATAACCAAAAAAGAGAAGAAAGCGTGTATATATACGGAAGCGCTATAGCCTCCGAGTAGCAGAGAGGATTGCAGAACCGGACGCACCCGTGGCCATCCATGACCAGATCATATCGAATATAAAATAAGAGGGATCCGTACATAGTAATATCCCGTGGGATTATAGGTTCGAGTACAGCAGTATTAGAGCATAACGTAAAACCAAGAACTCCTTTAACTGGCCGCGTTCGACCTAAAAATAGTGAAGGTGAGCGGGAGGGACCCAAAATCGGGAAACTGTTTGTTGAAACATGGGGCCCAGCTAAGTGAGAATATAATGTAAAAGTGTTCTCCCTCTCGCCATGTGGAAGCGACCTAAGGAAATACAAACGAGGGTGTGAATTGTAATATTTTGAACACTCGAAAATGGGAAGCCTAAAATAATACACAAAGGTCGCCCTTCCTCGAGTATACAAAAGAGGAGCACGGGAAAGTATTCAGGCACCCTTACAATGACGGGAAAAAAAATGCACGTATAAATTGCAATCAAAAAAAGAGGGTAACAAACCTCCGTACTATAGCAATTTGACAACTGTATATGACTTCATGTACTGGGGGAATAAAAGTATAGGATAATTAATATCTAATAGGACCTCTCTAACGGCATCCTCACTAAATAAGACCTAAAATACCACTAAGTATATAACCACTTTCATCACCCTATGCCAGAAATAATCAAAAGGTAAAACAATTGTAATTTATTTTCTATCTAGATCAGGCATAGCATCTACAAACCCACTAGCCATCACCATAAGGCGACGGGGAAAACACTAAAGGAAAGTGAACCACGGGGAAGAGGAAACCCCCTACTCCCGAAGGTATGTATAGCTGTGTACAGAAAGCCACAGTATAGGGAAATAAAAGCCTGATATCTTCATCTAAAGATATATATTGGTATCATCTCATGCAGGGGCTATTCCAAAAAATCGGTCTAGACAACATACTGAAGTTCACGTATCCAGAGAAGCAGAGACCTATACGCCAGGGTCTTTGAGTAATCCAAAAGAGAAATAAGGGCAATTGAACACTCCCTACGGTAATATATATTTAGCTTCTACATACAACGAGTTATGAATGTGAAAAGATGCATGGAAATTAAAACATTGTAAATATTCAAATCTATAACACAAAATCTTTGTGTATTTTATCAGACTACTTATTATTCAAAGATCAACCTCGAGATCCAGCACTACTTGGATATGGCCAGAATCTAAAATAGAATCAGAGCCTTAATTTTAAGGTCAGTGAATCTGAGTGAATGATGTGATTGAGTCTATCTAGAATAAACTGGTCATTAACTACGCTATAACGGAGGTGTAAGTAACGAGTAATAGAGCATAGCAGTAGGATAATCCATCACTACTTAGGTGACAGGGAAACATGTAACGGAATGTCAAATATGGTTATTAAGATAGATATGTCTGCAATGTCTAACATGGATGTGCCTATAATGTCTAGACAGAACTCTAAGCTAGGGTACAGCATTGTACTTAAATATGATGATAACCCCGACTTTGAATTAAATAATAAAAAATTCCATGTTTTGATCAAATCCTTTTCTAACACACAGGAAGTATACATGATTTTAACCCCACACGATTTTGAATTGTCCTGAGGACTGCGGCTGCCAGGGCTCTGGTTGGTCTCCCGCGCCATTCCTCGGTATCTGGAACCTTGAAGAAATTGCACTGGCTCCCGGTGGGCAAAAGGGTCCAGTTCAATGCATTGTGCCTCGCTTACAAAATCCTTAAAACCTCCTCCCCCCCAATGCTTCGCCCACTTCTGTCAGAGTACATCCCCAGGAGATCGCTCCGGTCAGAGGGGCAGCATCTTGCGATCATCCCCCGCATCAGACTGGCTAGAATGGGCGGCCGCTCTTTCGGCTTCCTAGCGGCCAAATTATGGAATAGTCTTCCTGAAGCTATCCGTGAGATACAAGATCTCCTAGCCTTCAGAAAGGCTGTCAAAACACACCTCTTTCAACAATAGCTTCATCCTTAGCGTCTCCTCCTCACTGTTAACTGTCCTTCTGCAGCGCCGGGACGCCCCTTCGCTGGGGCAGCCGTGCGCTATACAAGTCACCATAGCCTAGCATAGCATAGCATAGCATAGCATAGCATAGCATAGCATAGCATAGGAAGGTGTGCCAATATCCAGGGCAGATACACCGAAACACGTCGATGCTTTTCTTGTCTTTTAGAATTCAAGCCCAGGAAATCCTCAATATTAGGCACATTGAAGCATTGGATTTGTAATTGAAATATTGTAAGGGCATCTGAATCTCAAAATCCGTAATAGAAATAGGTGTTTCTTTTACTTTGGGGTTTCTGCTTTTGATTATAGGTCTTATATGTTGTGCCTTAGACAATGTGGTGATTAATTTTGATAGGATTATGTTGATACCTTAGAATGTGGATTCCTTTTTTCTGCTTTTTCTGTATATAGTAATGAACACTTTTTAAGATTGTTTTAATTTATTGCACAAAGTGAAATGTTTTTGATTTTATATGTACTATGAAACCAAATATGTAATGAAATCTTTTTTATCTATATGTTCTTTTTAATAAAAAGTCTGTGAACGGTATAAACTAGTTTGTGACCAGTTATTAGAAACATTATTGGGAGTTCTAAGTGTGAGTGAGTGAATTTCTTTTCCAGGGATATTTCTTGGACCTTGCACAACACTGCCATACGTCAGTCCAGCCCACTCCGCTTACGCTTCCAGGAAAAAACGAAAACGCAACTTTGCCCAGATTTTCATTGTACTTATTTCTTACTTCCAGGTCTAGTTGTCAGAACAACACACACACACTCCCTCATGGCTGGTATACACCCACACCACACCCATCCAGCACATGCATCACTACACACCTGATCCTACCTATAAAAAAGACGAGGCGCATGTGCTCTACGTCGTTTTAGAGTTGCTCCCATCGCAAGCGCTGTGATGGCCTATCCTGGTGGTTCGGACGCCTCATGTAGGCCCAAACCGCCAAGTAGGGGGGCCCACCACTACGTGTGTGGCCTCTTTGGTTACTGAGTTAGTGGTACCACAAGGACTCAGCGGGTGGGGAACCTGCGATGATGATGGGAGCACGAGTATGACGTTAACCATAGCAATATCAAGACTCTGCACCTTATTTCAGACTTCTTCGTGGCAGGGCGGGGCTGCATGATGTAGAACGTGTCCTGTCCACGAAAAGGTGAGCAGTGAGGCCTAGGTGCACAGTGGAGGGAGTCGATGGGGTGCAGCAGACTAGTTACAAAAAGGCAACACAGTGACTTAGGCGTACACACGCCTACATACCGTATCTTATTGCATTTATATATTTTTTTTCCAAAAGCAGGAAAGTTTTTATAATCGGTCAAATGTCCAATGCTCTCGATGATCGAAACCACGTGCTTCACTTCGCACCACATGCTTTCGCAACAACATAAAAACATTACTACTATTGTAATTTAAAAAAAATCGAAGCCTATTAAACAAGTTAGAACTGTACAAATAGTTGTTTTTAAATGCGGGAGGGAAGGTGTCTGAAAAGGCGATGTAATTCTACTCCACATTAACATAGTAACAAATACCAATCATAACATCTTTCTTTTACTACCTTTTAGATGTAGAGCTTCAGGGTGTATTATGTCCCGGCACATGGTGAAAAATACACCGGTGACAGAAAGGTGAGCTGCAAATATTTTTTGCAGTCACTTTCTCACTTCTTCTCTCCTTTGATAAAGAAATGACACACAATGTTAACTTCCTTTTTATCTTACAGGTTGTGTATCACAAATTGGCATCATCCCCCCCAAACACCTCCAAAGCTCTACGTTTGTGCATTCTGCGATGATGCATGGCCATCGTAACAACGTCTGAGAAGGCTGCTTCGACACACGGTGCACCCTCTTTGAATCATGCCAATGGCACAAGGTGAGCATAGAAGCTTGTTTCTGAAACAACGACAAGTCATCTGTGGACAGAGAGAGTGGGTAGTGTGCAGCAGCTTCACTGCGTAGGAATGTACATTTACCTCTAAGCTGTGAGAATAGATAGGCTACAACAGTCTGAGGGGCAGATTTACAAGCCCCTTGCGTAGGGGTAGGCAGAATTGCGTAATCGCATTATGCAAATCTCTGCGAAACGGTAAAAAATCTCAGCGTCCAAGCAAACATCCGGGGACACTGCAGGAGCCGCCCGTCCCACAATACATAAAGCCCCGGGGTGGTGGTCCCCTGAGCTTTGGGGACCTTGGAGCCCCCAAACATTTTTTTTGTAGCCCCAGGGGGTGACGGTTTCCGGGGCTGGGGGGCCCCTCTGGGCCCCCCATAAAATGTAATAATTTTACCCCTGGGATTTGGTCCCCCTGACCTCTAATTATGAAAAAAGCTCCATTTTATTTATTTTACCGCAGAGTCCGTGCACCCTACGCCACTTGCCGTTTTTTCAAAAACAAACAAAACATTTTTTGTGGGCCCTGGGGGTCTTTCTGGGACCTCCTAAGCAGGTCTAGAGGGTCAAAGTATTTCTACCCTGCCCCCTTTCTTTGTTTTGCACACTTGTTCCACTAACTTCTTCAGCCTTGCTTCTACCGAGCCACAAAATGGCTGCCAACAGTTCCTGGTTTCGAATGTTGACAACCACTTGACAGCCAATTAGCATTCAGCGCGTGATCGGAAGGGTGCGCTTATGATACACTCAAAGTGTGCTCATAGTCTGCGGATCCACCGCGCCCATAGATATATATATGCTTTTAACTGTAATTTTCACAGGAACTACTGAACAGATTGACACCCTTTAAGCAAAAGGCACAAGTCTGAACTGAGGACTACATCTCTGCCAAATTAGACGTAATTCCGTTCAGCAGTTCGGGCTGTAGCTGTGGCTAAAGGTCCTACGGGAAATTGCATGGGGAAAACGCATTTTGGGACCCCCTTTTTTCTCATCCCCTGCTTTTCGCGAAGATTTATCAACCAGCGACAAAGTTATTCCAAATAGAATGTGGCGGATTTCCTTTGGAAAATAGGTCCTAACTATAACTAGCTACTGGCGACCGCCAGTAGGCAATATATATGTATGTATATATATATATATATATATATATATATATATATATATATATATATATATATATATATAGAGTCTTTGGCTCTGTGAGAGTGTGGGATTATACAGATGAAAGGAGTACTGCATTTGATAAGACGTTGTTTGAAATATACCTTATCTGAAGGTTGTGGTTATAAATGAGAAACACTTTCGGCTATACTAATATCAAATTCAAAATGGTAGTTGCAAAAGATAAGGTTCTTCTCCAAGTGATCATAAGCAAAAAGCAGTAGATAGTAACATCACGTGTTTCATAGAGGAGGACTCAGGGACTCAGAAAGATAGACATGTGACAGTGTATGCTTTTTTAAATGAACATTAAGGGGCTCTTTACGATGGCGGACGGACTTCTGTCCATTCCCCTTCGTGCTGGGGCTTGGGACTGGATGCCTGTAATGCGGCGGTCCCGCACATTAGATTATGATGCGACCGCCACCGTGGTGGTCGCATTGTGTATCTCTGACATTGTGGCGGGTGCTGCTGGCTGCAGCACACTCCTTAATATCTGAAATGCAGTTTGTTTTTCCCTGCACTATGTGGCAGGCTGGCGGGTATGCAGCATCCTAATATGGCAGATGGTGTCTGCTAGGCACCGCCACCATTTTAGAGATGCTTCGTGGGTCCGCCAGTCAATCGTAATGATTGCCTGTGGCAGAGGCGTGGAGGGCGGACTTTGCGTCCGCCAGCACACCACCCACCATCGTAATATGGCGGGCGGAGAAGTGCTTTGAGATGGCGGTGAAACTGCCACCGGCAGCCTGCCGGTGGCGGTTTTACTGCCATCATAATCACCCCCTAAGTACTGAAGGCATTTCACGACACTAAAAAAGGTGAAAATCACTGTTAATATAGCACAGATTGGGTTGACAGATTGAGTCAGTTGTGGTCTAAGATTTGGGGTGTCCAATGCATTGAATATAAGGGGTTTTCTGAGTTCAGGATAGATGGATCACCTTTCAAAAATTACATGAATGGTGTTCATGTTGTCAGGGAGTTTATGATTACTTGATGTTATCTCTTTTCTTTTTAGATACTTTTCCTTGAGAAAGGACAATTTTAGAAAATGCATTGAGGCAGTATAACCATGAATGTTGGAATCACACAGCGGAAGAATAAATAGGAAAGGACCTTCATAAACATTTGGAGAAATGCAGCAAGAATCTCGATTTTACAATGAAATATATACAAACAATATTCAAAAGAAAATGTTGAAATGGATGAATGCAAAGTTTTCTAAAAGCTGTCTCATAATGTTGTTGTAAATAGAGAAATTATTATTGCATATTTGAGCCTGCTTGTGTGTGTGAGCAAGGGGTAGATATATGGTGAATATATCCCGTAATTGGAAATTTAGCATCACTGCTTTGATTACGTTTTACTCAGAAGGTTCACTGATTATTTTCAAATTAAGAAAACACATTCAGAACAAAGTATAATTTCCTCTTCTTTCACAGATTGAATATCTGTAGTTTCGAAAACTGGTTAAAATCTGCCTTTCAACCTGCATTATTGACATGCATGACAGGAAAACGCTTGTGCTTCAATAGCACCAGGAGATTACTTTGAGGTGAAAGTTGGAAAGCTACTAAAACACATTAAATATATTGGATTTATTTTGATGAGCGACTTTGCTCATTGTTAATGAATTGGGACATAATGACCATCAGTGAAGTGGTTTAGTAAGTTTAGTAACTGTTAGATTTGGGGGTCTCTAGTTGGCATAGGTAGGTACCTGTGACAAATAGGGACCCTTTCGTCTAGTCAGGGTAAGGGGGTACACTCCTAAAATAACCCCTGCTCACCCCCTTGGTAGCTTGGCACGAGCAGACAGGCTTATCTCAGAGGCAGTGTGTGAAGCATTTGTGAACACATACAGTAACCCAGTGACAACACTACAGATTGACACCACACAGTTGTATATGAAAAATAAGTGTTCTTTATATAGATTTAACACAAGACCACAAAGGACAAAACACAATAATGTACTTAAAATGGTAGACTTAGCTTAATTCTCTTTAGATCCTAAAATGCAACACTTTGAGTCAATGTACCTTGAGATGCGACATGCAGGGCAACAAAAGTGTTGTAAGAAAGGTGATGCAATAGTCCTTTACACGCAAGGACGGTGATGTGCTGAAGATCTGGTGCAAAGAGACAAAGATGGCGCTTTCTCCTTGATGCAACACGCTTCCCGGTGATACAGCGGTGTCTGCTATGACGTCAATCCTCTCCCCTGGTGATGCGAGTTGCTTCCACAATGATGCGAGCCATGACAGGCCCTGCAACACTTCTCGTCGATGTGGCGGCATCTGCTGCGACTTCGATCCTCTTCTCTGGAGATGAGCCGCGACAGGCCCTGCGACACGCTTCTCAAGGACGGGGCGGCATCTGCTGCGACGTCGATCCTCTTCTCCTACGATGCGAGATGCTTGACATGATGGGAGCTGAGACAGAACCTGTGACACGCTACCCAGTGATGTGGCGGCGTCTGCTATAACGTCGATCCTCTCCCCATGCGATGCGAGTTGCTTTCACAACGATGCGAGACGCAACAGGCCCTGCGACACTTTTCCCAGTGATGCGGCGGCATCTGCTGCGACGTCGATCCTCTTCTCCGGCGATGAGCCATTACAGGCCCTGCGACACGCTTCCCAGTGATGTGGCGGCATCTGTTGCGACGTCAATCCTCTCCTCCGGCGATTCGAGGTGCTCCGTGTTGTGAAGCAGCAGCGGCAGTTTGGAGACACGCTTCTTGATCTTGAGTTGCACTTCCAGCTCCTTGCAACACGCTCCTCCTCAAAAAGTCCAGCACAACTGCAGGCACTTTAAAAGAACACTTAGGGAGCTGGTGGGTGAAGTCTGTTGTCCCTGAGACTTCAGCAGGAGGCAAGCTCTGTTCCCAAGCCCTTGGAGATCCTGACACAAGTTGATGAAAGTACACACAAAGTTCCTCTCTCCTTTCTTTGGCAGTCAGGCAACCACTGCAGGCCAATCCCCCAAGCAGCACTTCAGCTTAGGGATAGTCTCTCCTCAGTCTCTCTGGTTCCACTTCTCAGCAAAGGTTTCTTCTTGTTGTCCCAAAACTGATATAATTCTCTGGGGTTTGGAACCCCTCTTTTATACCCAGTTTCTCTTTGTTCTCTGAAGGCAGAGAGGCCTTTGCTTAGTCCAAACTAGTTCTGGTCAGTCCTGGAGCACTCTGTTTACAAGACTCCTTCTTTCCTTTCAGAGTGCAGGGCAGAGACATAAGACGCACCACAGGGGGTGAAGCCAGCATTGTGGAGGGAAGGCACAGCCCTATTCAGGTCCCAGGTGCAACTCCTCCCTCCCATCTAGATGCCGATCTCTCTATTCACCACTGGCTGACTCACCGTCTCCTGGAATCCCCCAGCCCCTCTCACTCAAACTCCGGACAAGAAATACACTACCTAGCAGAGGCAGGCTTGGATAGTTAGACAAGAAAATACCTACTTTCTAAAAGTGGTATTTTCAAACACAGACTGTTAAAACCAAATTCACTAAAAGATGTATTTTATTATTCAGAGTTCAGGCATACTAAACTCGATTTTCTACCATGTTCCCTGAGTCAGTTAGGATTACAAGATGTGATCATCAAACTGCCCATTCTGGCCTATGGGGAAAAGGTAGCCTTGCAATAGTGAAAAATGAAAATGGCGGTAATTCACTATTAGGACATGTCACACACATCAGGGCTTGTCCTACCTTATACTTACAATGCACCCTGCCCTTGGGCCTACCATAGGGGTGTCTGTTATGAAGAAAATGGAAGGTTTAAAGACTGGCAAGTGGGTGCACGTGCTCAGCCAGCATGGCAGTACCAGACTGCACACAGGCTCTGCAATGGCAGGCCTTAGACAAACTTTTACAGGCTGCTTCTGTGGGTGGCACAACCAGTGCTGCAAGCCCAACAGGAGCATTTGGTTTACAAGCCCTGGGCACACTCAGTGCACTGTACTAGGGTCTGACCAGTAAACTAAATCAACCAATCATGCAATCACAAATCCATACATCAATTTAAAATAGGGAGAGCATATGCACTTTAGCACTGATCGGCAGTGGTAAAGTGCCCAGAGTCATAAAACCATCAAAAACAGGTCAGACAAAGTACAGGAGTAAGGCAAAAAGTTCAGGGATGACCCTGCAAAAAGGGCATAGTCCAACAGTAACATACAGTTCTTGAACAAATCCATCAGCAGTGACGCTGTAAAATGTTCTTGTTCAAATGCCATAGCCTACAGTGTCACTTGATTTGGTCTTGCTGCAAAAATTCTTAGCCAGTCTGAGGTCTGAGAAGAAGCACAAATTTGTCAAACCAAGACAGTAGTTATGTAGTATACATAGAGAACTCGACCATTCCGGGACAGATTCACAAAGGGGCTCCGCACACGTTTCGAGGCCCTACAGCAGTGGGGAGGTCTGCTTAGGGCCGGACTGGGAATGCAAACCAGCCCTGGCAATTGAGTCATCCCGGATTCGGGGGAGGGGGTGTGTAGTTGCGTGTAAAACATTGCAGCTGTCTTTATACAGGGCAGATTTTGCAAAACCAGCCACCGGTAACAAAAACAGTCCCCATGGGTTGAAAACCATCCCTCACCCTGGCGGCCCACCTGGCAAATGCCCAGTGCCCGCTACAGCTAGTCAGGCTCTGAGTCTGCACACTCCGGGTGAAATCTCCACCTAATGCGGAAACTCCCACACAACTGTGCGGATGCCATTGTGAATCGGGCCCTCATTGTGAATTTTTGTGTTGCATGTAGATAAACGTACTATTACCATTGACGTTCTCTTAATGCACTGCACTAAGATGCTATGGCCAGAAATGAAAATCTGAAAAATATTAGAAAGACATCATCAGATCCAATGGCATTTTGTTTTTCGAGGCTTGGATACCTGTTGTGTGTTCTCCAGCAGATAAAAACGTATATGGCTTGGAGGGTGTTAATATTCGTTTTTTTTCTTCAAAAAGTGTATTTTTCGTTTTGCAGCCTTTGAGGGTACCTGGAAAACATGAGCCTGCAAGAGGAGGTCCGGGTCTTGACATCAACCATAAAGAAATGGCACCAGCAGATGCAGTAAATTCACTTTCTCTTCCTCATGGGCAGTTTTATTGCTGTTATGATGTACAGGCTTCTTAGAGTGGTGTCTCTGTAATGCACGCGGACCCTTGGACTGCATGTTCGCAAAGACTTGTAATTTAATCTCGGTTTCATGTACGGATAAGTCCTTGAGAGCTGTGACAAACAGTTTCAAAAACATGTTAGGTCAAACGATTGGAAGAATAAATGTCATGGTGTTCCACGTCTACGCATTACTTTCATGAACTAAACGTGAAAAATGTACAAAATGAACTAAAGTCTAGCTCGTTTTTTGGACGGGCCATTTAAAAAGGATAGTAATACAAAAATAAAGAATATTATGGTGTTTTTCGAGCCGTACAATATAACTAACTTATTCTATTGTTGGGCGTATGGGACCGAGTCATTTACGTTATATCATTATGGGTCAAAGTAAAAACTATGACATTTGTACAGATGTCTTTCTTCAAATGTCAATCAAAATGCTGGTGCAAATGTATAATCCATATGATTTAAATAACAGGGAAGAGTTAGGTTTTCATTCCCCCCCCCCCCCAAATGTTTAGAAAATTAGATCTTTCCAAAAGTTAGCCCAGCAGCTTATTTTGGATTTTGCAATCCACTACTTTTAGAAAGGACAAGCACCTACTAGGCATAAAAAAGGCGCAACACTGGCAGAGGAGTGGCAAGAAATTCTTTCTTGCTTGTGTTTAGGGCCTATTGCGGAAACACAGCTTCCTTATAATACACTAACAAGAAGATTGCTCATGAATTATCCAGTGAAACACTGCTCTCATGAAAATCAGTAAATGAGAAAAAAAAACCATCATAATAAAAATGCGTTGTGCCAATGATGACATCACCCTTGCAAGCTTTTATGGAGTGTTTTTTTGTGTTTTGCATAAACGGAAGTCAAGCAAGTAGTGCCTTGCAAGAGATTTGCTCTTGTGGTATACTGTTGGACTAGGCATGTTCCCTACACGGTATATGGGTGTCTTTCCCTGTCCTGAGTATTCAACTGCAAATATATCTGACATCCTGTCTATTGTTTTGGCCCAGGCAAAGCATTAACCTAGCATGTTTGCAAAGGTCTAGTTATGGTAACTATGTGGGGTCCTGGACCTATCCTGTGACCAGAAGGGGTCCTCATTGTGGCCAGTGTACTACTATCCCTGTCCTGTGTTTGGCACATAAAGCATAGGTGGTAACATAACATGCTTTTAGAAGACGTCTTTCGTGCGGCAAGGCGTTTTTATTTTTGTCAATAAGAGTGAGGCTACTAGGCTACTTGTGTAAAGTTGTGATAATATATGTATGCTCACGGCATTGAGCTGACATCCAGTGTCCATTTCAAGCACCTGCTTACATGTAGTGTGTCTAACACTTGTGAGCAACAAGTGCGGCCATGAAGTGTTTGTGTGTATTCCTGTAGCTGGAGGTAGGAGATCCAAACACTAAAGTGAAGAGGTTGGAGCCAGGGTTACCTTTAGAAACTCTGGCAGGTCCTTTGTTAGCAAAAAACTGTTAATTAGTCTTCCAGAATACAGTCATTTGGTGGATGGAAGGGGTGAGGAGTGAAACTGCAGTCTCTGTTGTGAGAAGCGAGGACGTTTCTAAGTGAGACCTGCCCCTTTCTTGATCCATAATAACTCCTTCAGTTGGGCTGATGACAACCAGTTGCAGAAACCTTACACCTCTTTGTGCTTCTGTTGTTGGTGCTCCAGGTTGGAGACCGCACCAGTCCTACCTGTTGTGAGAAGCATCAATCTACACACAGAATATATGGAGAGCAGACTGAAGAGGACTCTTGAAAGAAGTTCTACAGTTTTAGACAGTAGATCCACGTCATCTGTCTAGAAGTTGAGTATAAAAGTGGGAACCAAACCAGTCATTTTGATCCATTTCCATGTCTATTATGACCAGGGAAGGGAGTGATCCACAGAGTACAAAAAGGGCCATTCAAAGTACTCACATTTGCCTGCCAGCTAGTCTCCTAGACATAAATGGACTTAATCTCAAGTGTGCAGGAGGAGCTATGGATCTGCACAGTAGCATCTAGAAGCCTACATGCCCTGCAGGAGGAAAGACTGCCTACGAAAATAGACACAGTAACAATGATCGCAACTGCACAAAGAATGTTTTAGTCAGGGGAATGGGGATATTGTTAAAAAGATACAAAAATCGAGGAAGAACGACCATTTTAATTGTTGCGACTCTACCAGCCATTGATAAAGGCAGGTGCAGCCATTTCATGATTTGCGACTCCAGGTCTCCAATAGCCCTACCATAGTTCAGTCTCATGATGGTGTCCGTGTCAAGATGGACATAGACCCCAAGGTATTTAATCGCGTCACTGCACCATTCAAGTAGAAACGCACAAGGTCAAACGGTCGTACCAGCTGTGAGAGGAAAGATGACTGATTTATGCCAGTTAATGCAGAGCCCAGAGAATTTGCCAAACCGTGCATTTTCTAGTTTCAAGGGTTCCAAATTCACGTGGGGCATTCTAACGTAGAACACAGTATTGTCCGCATAAAGCGAAACCAGATGGGGGCCCGTGCCAAACTGGAGACCGCGATGTAAATGCTTTTCCTGAAAATGGCGAACTAATGGATCCATAGCCAATATAAATAGCAGTGAGGACAATGGACATCCCTGCCTGGTGCCGCGGGACAGAATGAAGGGCTTGGAGATGGTGCGGTTTAGTCGTAGTCTGGCGGTGGGTTTAGTGTATAACAGCGCCACCGTAGAAACAAAGCATTCCGGCATACCCATGCGTCTCATAACTGATACAAAAAAAGGCCACTCAAGGGAGTCAAATGCTTTTTCAGCATCCAACATGCTAGCGGCAGCTGGAGTGTCAGGGTCAATTCTATGCAGTATCGTGAATAAAGTGCGGAGATATAGGGAGGTGGACCTATGAGGGACAAAAGCAGACTGCGCCGGAGCAATAATGGATTCCATCAGCAATAACAGTCATATAGCAATGACTTTAGCCAATATTTTATAATCGGAATTTAACAATGACAGCGGCCTGTAGGACCTGCATAGTGTGGGGTCATTTCCGGGTTTGGGAAGGAGAATGATTACCGCTTCTCTAAACGTTGGGGGAAGCGTGCCTGTTTCAAGCGACTCTGCATAGACTTCAACCAGTCTCGGGACTAAAATGTCCTTGTATGCCTTATAGAAATTGGCCAAAAGGCCTTCTAGTCCAGGCGCAGAGGAGTCCCGAAGTGCATCTATGGCTTCAAGGATGCTGTCTTGTGAAATGTGAACAGAAAAAAGTCCTGCATATATCTTTCTAGCTAGACCATCGATATTTCGGATAAATATTCCCCTTGTTCCCGCAGATCTCCAGTAACCCTGGAAGAGTACAACGCTTTGTAGTAGGCAAGGAAGTGTTCATGAATGTCTGGGGTGGAGTGTAGTAGGTGTTCCTGCGGACTGGCAATTGCTGTGATGTAGGCATAGTCAAGTGGGGGGTGCAAGCCAGTACCCTCCCAGGCCTCTCTCCCTCGACATATCGTCGCGCAGAGTATTGCTTGTTAAGGAATAGCAGCTCACGTTCTGCCGTCTCTCTAAATTCCAGCAGTAGTGTCAGGAGCTTTGCCTCCCCAGAGTCGGAGGACGAGATAATTAGTTCCTGGGGCAAGGCGGAAATGTCCCTCTCTGTCCGATTCAGTGTCAATCGGAATCTCACAGTACCCCAGCGTGTTTGGCAAAACACACTCCTCTGATGAAGGCCTTAAATCCCTCCCAAAGGACTGCCCAGGTGTCGACCGTTCCGTTGTTGAGGTCAAAATAGTCCTCTATTGCAGTTCGTATCTCCTCACAAAAAAAACATGGTCCAATAATGCGCTAATAATGAAAAGTGTGTGCATATGTCTCTGAGGGCCTGCCGGGCACGGGGTTTGGCATCTGGTGAAAGGGAAGTACTGTCTCTGGATGGGTCTAATAAAAATTCTCCATTCACTTCAGCATCTTGATTGTTCAGCAGTCTCTATTCAGCAACTTCCAACCGCTCCCCCTGTGGGATAGAGGTGTATAAGGCGACAACATCAATCGTACAGAGCCAAACATTTTGATTGAATGCTTCACATATAGATTCAAGTTTATTGAGACAATCTGTTGAGCCCTTCATATAGGTATTCCAGGATTGGACTAGCGGTTGTAGATAGAAATCCACATACTTGATAATAGCTTCATGAATGGAGCCACAACCGGCCACAATTAGGAGGAATGGAGTTTCTACTGCGTTCTTATGCATTTTAGGGAGCATGTATATATGTGGTACCTGTGGAGATGTTGGTTGTAAGAATCTTTTAGTTGTTTCATTAATCCAACCCATGTGTTCAGCATGCACCAAAATAGATGTTAACGTGGCCATGAATTTTCTGATGGGATCACCTTCCAAACGAATATTGGTATCCGTGTTATTCACATGTACATAAAATTTTTGTTCATTAAATGTTTTCTCTATTCTCTATATAAAACGACATGGAGATTTGCTATCAAATTCTACGAAACCAAGTAAAACACGTAAGGTCTTTGTGCTAAAACATTCATACCAAGCAACTAAAATCAAAAAATGCATTTTGAAAAGTTGGGAAATCGTGGAGCAGGAAACGGAATTCACGTCTATATTCAGTGACAAACCTCTTTTTGCCCACAGACGCTCTAAGAATTTGAGGTCGATTTTGAAAACCCCACTTCAAGAGACAATATAAAAATTCAAGGGAATGAGGAAATGTTGGAATTGTGGCCAGTGTGGAAATGTAATTACTGGTGACACTTTTGTGCACCTTCATTACGGAAAGAAGATTTGCTTAAAACATTAATCGGACGGCAATACTGAGGGTATAATATACTCCATACAATGCCCATGTGGGTCCATTTACATAGGCGGAACCTCTCGTAAAATCAAAACTAGAATTATAGAACACAAGAGCATGATACTCACAAACAACAGAAATTCATGTTTAGCTGCACATTGGAATGATTCTCACCACATGATTCCACAACTTAGATTCACTGTGTTAGAAAAAAATCCTAGCTCAGACAGGTTTAGATTCCCATTTACAATTAGTCAGCAGGGAAACATTTTGGAGCAAGTAATTCCTAAAGGTCTTAATGATCATTATGAGATGCTATGTTTTTTTTAACCATGTATTCATCTTGAGCTACATGTAACTTTAGCGTGTCTGTCATGAACTTGTGCATCTGGATCCGCATTCATTCTCTCATCATTTGCGCACTTGTTCACAGCCAGTTTTTATTGGCTGTAATTGTGGGCCATACCTTTCTAGGTTTTTTGGCGTGTTGCGGAAGACGGCTTTGGCGTTCTGTGAAGCAGGGATGAACATCGAGTAACACTCGAAAGAGTATCCAACTAGACGGGGAGAACAAAATTGATATTGGAAAAGCGAAAAGTTATATTCTTGACTCAGTGTACAACTAACAGAGGAGAATTCATTTGGAAGGGCTGCACTATATCTTCACTAAGACAGCCCATTATCTACAGGAATTGCAACCAGGAACTCGAGATACTAATATGAATGATTATAGAGATTTTGCATATATATTTGTTGATCAGAATCCCTAGTCCTGATGAAACCCGCAAGTTGATGGGCTGAAACGCGTCAACATTATTTTCAAGGACACCCAATGAACTGAAATATGTAAACATTTACAACAGCAGTTGGTAAAAGAAAAGGATAGAATTGTTGTTCTGGTAATACTGCTGGTATAGCATGATCTTATATGAAAGGAATTCTCGGTTGTAATATATGGTAGAGCATCCGGTTAGATCAATAGGGGCTACGAGAAACAATAAGTGAAATTATAACTTTTTGTTTCTACTTTGAGTTGTTGATGAAATGATAAATTGTTGTTTATGATTATAAATGTTTGTGTGTGTGTATATGTAAATGTCATTTTCGTATGCATTTTGAATAACAGTCTGATATAAATAGAAAAGGTAAAGTGGTAATAAAAGATACACTTGCAAACAAGTAAAAAACCATGTTCTAATAAAGATTTGCCTTTCAGGCAACTTTTGGGGAGTGACTAAAACCAGAAGATTAATATCAATATCATTAATAAGTGTGGATAGGTAATTAACAAACCTGTCCATGTCAGTTTTATTTAAATTTGTCCCGAGGCATCATTGTGTTTTGTTGTATTATACCTTTCTAGAACGGCATATTTTTTAGGTTTTTTTCAGTTTATACCTCTTAGGCACACAGTCACTTTTTTCACACGGAGCAACTGTAAGTTCACATATGGGAAATCAATTGTCACACATTTTCTCATTAATTAACGTAGTCCATTACACTATTTCATGTCAGTATTTTTATCAGTGATTTCATTAAACTTTAACATGGGGCGCCTGTAATGCCACCAATCTTTAACTTTCAGTTATGCTCTCAGTAGCATCAATAACGTTGGCCCATTGTTGAATTCGAACCCAAATGAGCCCCAGATAGGGCAGTTCATACATAAATGCAGCTGGACACTATTACGTCGCCAAGGTGTCACGTGACGGAGTACCTCTCTATGTCAAACGAGGGTGAGTTGCGTTCGATTCTCGTTACTCCCTTCTTTGGAACTTGAATGACACTCCTTCAAAGTACTGTCTATCCACTCTTCTGTGCTTTCAGATACCTACTACTCACAGCCACTATCGCAGGGTAGGATCTGTTTAACAGTCGACCGTGATTGATTCTGCTTTGCGTCATTAGAGTTTACTTTGAGTCACATGCATGCAGACTCCTTTCTTTCTTTACCCTTAAGGCCAGTTTGGCAGCTCTTTTCAGTCCTTGAGGTAATTTTTCATTTCACTCCGTTACACTTGGCACATAGGCCACAAACATCAGGGATATAAGGTTACTTCACTACTTCACACGCTTAAATCTGCACCAGGCGCTCCATGTAAACGTCATGGTACTTATAAAGCGCACTGTCACCAGGCGTCAACTTGCGGTGTCGCCTATGCAGCTTCCTGGTGCTGATACTCATACCGCTGTGGAACCCCTCCTGGCTTTCCCTGTGAAGTGTCCACTCCTGGGCACCCCCAGGGTGAAGCCAGGCATCCTTAGCGCTGTTGGGGCCGGTGTGGAGGCTAAACAAGCTATTGCCCAGAGTTGCAGCGTGGGGCCCGTGATTAGAATAGGCACTGAGGCGAGAATTAACAGGTCCGGGTAAATTGAGCCCGAGACCCCGCCGAGGCGGGAATCGAACCCTGGTCCCTGGCCAGAACTCTGCATCAGGGTCTGCTGCTCTAACCATTGAGCCACACTCCTCCTACATAGAGGTGACGTTGTTAGGAACGCACGTTAGAAGGTACCATGACAGTTCACAGTTAATGCGGACACAGATATTTCTCCTATCATTTATTCCTCACATGGATTTGTCAATAAGCTAATACATTGTTTTGTATTTCTCTGATTGTTCCGGCAGGAGGCAACTGAAGATCAAGATTTATTTGTGCACCATTGCAACATACCTCACAGAATTTCCCCCTGAAAAAGGGGTCTATAACCCAAAATGCATAGGGGTCGTTGTAAGTTTGCTATTGATTTCTACCAAGGTCTTATTAATTTTTGTGATGATTCATAAGCATTGTACTGCACATGAAACATTTTTTCTTTGAATGATTAAACTCTTGTGAAAAGTCAATTCAGATAATAATGAATGATAACATTGATTTCAACCCAAACATGTGTACAGTTTGCGATGTATTGAATAAATTGGTTTAAAAAATGAATATGTAAATACAGAAACCTTAGGGGGAGTTGGCTGTGCGCTGTGCACAGGAACGGAAGTTCTCCGTATCCTATCTTTCCTACATTCCGACATGCTATAAGGTGCCTTATCTTGGGGCACAATGACTCATAAATTAAGATTTAACACTGTCTCCAATTTATCCAACCGTGGACGTGCTATTGAGGTGATATTTTGCAGTGTACAATTTAAGGGTTCCCCCGCTCACATATTTAACATTAACATTTTACTTTTAAAGATTTTCTCAAAAATGGAATATACTTTTGCCTTTAAGAACAGTGGGGTTTTAGTGGTGTACAAATCACACTTCTATGAACATATGTACATGTGGTTATTTTATAATGAGCAACAAAGATTTTTTGGTTGGTGCTCTGTCGGTATCTAACACCCTACTACTGGGGGTGCAAATCACATTGGACCATAGAATCCAATGTGTATAATGAAGAAAAAAATATATACCATAGCTCTCAAGTAGAAGTCCAAGAACATTTAGAATATATAAAGTAAGGATTTGTATAGTGGTTCAGATTGGATGGTTTATTGAGATGTGAAGAATTCTGTAATCTTCAGTGCATACGTTATTGCAACAACAGATGACATGTGCTTCATCATGAAAGTGACTTTTCCCAGGCTAATATTGGATCGGATTAGGTTCAAGATGAATCTACGCAAGGCTTCAGAGGCATCTACGCATGGCTTCAGAGGCATCTATGCAAGGCTTCGGAGGCTGAACCCCGTAATAAGGTGTTTCGTCTGAGATACGAACCCACACAGGAGATGATTGCTGGCATTAATACATGCCTGAAACAGTAGGCGTATAAGCAGTAGATTATGTGACTGATGTACTGGGTAATCCCATTTTAGGTGAAGATCTGTTGTTTCGAGCATATGAGCAAGGCCCCTTGAAGAATAGTATTCTGTATGTGAGCCGGGTATGGAAGTTAAAAGTCGCACTCAAAAAAAAAAAAGGAAGTCCAGAGACGAAACCCCCAATGTATCCACTAATAAGTGAAAAGTCAGGTGGCCGTGTGGAGATTCACAATGTAAATGGAGATAGATTTCAGTGATGGAGCAGTACCTAGACTTCAAATGTGAGGGTGTAGCCCAGCAGGTTGGTGGTGCCCCGCAAGAGGTGGAGAGGGTGTATGCAGGTAACAGGACAATGAAATAAAACCCCTGATTGATTGTGTTCTGTAAATGTAAAGAAAAAACAGTTATATCGGATTCAATGTATCTGTGGGCCCGAAAGGAACTGGTGAAAGGTAAAATGGTTGAAGTAGTAATGTAACATATGGTTGTTGGCAGAGACTTTGTTAAGCTCCTACCTCAAAAATGGGCCTTGTTAATGGAGAACTGCATCTCAATATTGGGACGCAATTCTCAAGTAAAAAGGTACATGTTTAAGGAAGGAGCTTAACAAGGTCTCTGCCAACAACTCTATGTTACATTCCGCCTCAACTGTTTTAACTTTTTGGTCCTCTAGGTAGGAGCTCAAGAAGGTCTCTCCCAATAATCATATGTTACATTATGACTTGACCTCCACCTTCATGTGAAAATCACTGGACCTGATTCACAAAGGTAAACTTAGATTTTTGAGCATGTTTGCTACTTTTTTATTATTCACAAACTACGTGTTTAATTTTACTAATCTAATTTTACGATTGCGGACAATTAGCACTTGTGGTGGAAACTTTGCACATAAAAAGGTAGACATGTGTTATCTTTTATGTGGGAAGGTGTCCACCAGAACTTCCTCTCTATTGATTCTCTTCAGTATTGTGAGGGATACTTGACTTGATTTCTGTACTTTATAAGTATTCTCTGCTTTCGGTGTTAAGGTTTTGAAACTCATGTTTAGGATTATTTGGCAAACACCTATCATTTGTAGGCACGAAGTTGACATGTAAAAGTATGCCCTTAATAAAAATTCAACTGTTAAGAGAAATTCAGACAGCTGAGCATGGACAGTAAATCAGGCTAATAAATTGGCATCTATTAATATAAGTAAATCACTGTTAAATGGGGCGTAAATATATTGTTCAATGTCACATGAATGGTTAGAGCATTTTCTTTTACATTATTTTGGGACGTTGTCTTTCAAGAAATCTTTTACAAAATGCGCATCTCTTCCACTTTGGCTTGTCCTTTCTGCAGATAATGATTACTGTTTGGCAAAGTCATCTGTATTAGTAGAATAGATTGGTTTCAAATCAGTTATCCCTATTTTGATTGATGTATTTTCTGCTGATTTAAAAATGAAAAGCAAAACCAAAGGGGATGATGGACGGAGTGTTGAACATTGCAAGCACTCACCTCCAGTCAACTGATCTGGGTTTAATCCATCATCATTCTTTAGCTCACTCCGCCACTCCAGTTCAGACATGTACATATGCAAATCAGTCCGACCCTGTGCCTCATGGGAACAGTCTATTCCGAACTGCCAAGCCATGTCTACCCTGGACCGGAAACGAGCATACTGGGACCGGTTTCTGGCTAATCAGCCGTCATCAGCCAGGCTAGATTGAATCCAGTGGCAAAGTGAGCCAGGGACCCACCTGTGGGCAAACCCTGCCAACTTAGGGTGAAAAAAGCAAAACCAAAGGGAATGGTTCCCACCACCTGCCCATGCTCACTTGAATTGGCTGCCGCTGCTATAGTTGTGACGCAATGGTAGTCTGGGAATCAAAATCATCCCTGCATTTCAGCCAGAGGTATGAGAAGTTGCAAAGGTCTATGGAAAACTGTGAGTTTGTTAAGTGGTTCTGCCTTTAACTTTTATGTTAAGAATGAACATTTTTATAGCATTTTATGTCACCCCTATTCTTATCTGCAACAATAACATATTTCCTGTTTCGGATACATTTTGCAGAAATCACTGGGATTCGAGCCACAAAGATTTTGTTGCGGAATATTCTTGTAGCACTCCTGGCATATTTCCGTTTTTCAGAAGCAAGCTAAGAGTGAACAGGGAGTACTTCTGGCTTACTCCTGTAATTCAGGAGTAAATTGTGAGAAATACAGGAGTAAATAACACTAACTCATAGCAGCATTTTTGGCAAAACAAGTGTTTAAGTCTTTCTCGTGTGCAGCAGAATCGTTCATAAGACAGCTGCACTAAAGGTAACAAAATATTTTGCACATATTTCCCAGCCTGAGTGGGCTTGATTAAAGTGACAATGGCCCCGTTTTGTGGTGAAAATTATTTTGATTTGTGGGTGTAAACTTCCTTAAGTTGAAGGTCATTATAAACTGGTAACATTTTTAAATGTAACAAAGCAACAAAGTCAAAAGCTTCTGAAAATTGTGCACCTGAAAACATTTTTTGCACATCCCAAGTTTGAGCTCCCTCCGAACAGAGGGCCCGATTCACAGAATGAACTTAAGACTCAATCCTAAACTTACTACTATTTTGGTATTCACAGAATGCACTTACTACTTTTGGCAGTCACGGAATGCACTTACTACTTTTGGTATTCACAGAATGAACTTGCTACTTTTGGTATTCACAGAAGTTAGGATTTTATCTTAAGTTTGTCTTAAGGCAAACTTAAGGCAGACTTAAGACAGACTTAAGACAGACTTAAGTTAGGATTTTGTCTTAAGTCTGTCTTAAGTTTGTCTTAAGTCTGTCTTAAGTCTGTCTTAAGTCTGTCTTAAGTTTGTCTTAAGATAAACTTAAGACAAAATCCTAACTTCTGTGAATACCAAAAGTACCCTTCTTCTCCATCACCTCAAAGGGGCCTGTCCAGCAATCTTGGCGGGCACTTAGCTCTCCAGGTTCCATCACCCACACTTTTTGGCCAGGCTCCAACTCCACAGGGTGAGCGTTGTGGTCATACCACTCTTTCATCACTGCCTGGCTGGCTTCCAAGTTGTCTGACGCTTGCTTCCACAACTTAGCCATTTGGCTCCGGAAGGCCAGCATATAGCTCACCACATCCTGAGGAAGCTTCCTGGGAGACTTTTCCCATCCATCTTTCACCAGGCTGAGAGGTCCACGCACAGGGTGCCCATACAGAAGCTCGAAGGGGCTGAAGCCCACTCCCTTCTGTGGCACTTCCCTGTAGGAAAACAACAAACAGGGTAGGAGGACGTCCCATTTCCTCCGCAGGCTCTCAGGCAGACTTCTTATCATGCCTTTCAAGGTCTTGTTGAACCTTTCCACCAGACCATTGGTCTGGGGGTGATAAGGATTGGTAAACCGGTAGGTAACTCCACACTCCTTCCACATAGCCCGCATACACGCTGACATGAAGTTGGTCCCCCTGTTGGACACAACCTCCTTGGGGAAACCCACTCGGGTAAAGATCCCCATCAGGGCCCTAGCCACAACAGGTGCAGTAATGGTCCTGAGAGGAATTGCCTCTGGGTACCGTGTGGCGTGATCCACCAGAACCAGGATAAACCTGTGACCATCTGTAGCTGGTGGATCCAATGGCCCCACAATGTCGATGCCCACTCTTTCAAAGGGGGTGCTAACGACAGGAAGTGGTTCCTGGGGAGCTTTCAGCTTCACCCCTGTTTTCCCACTGGCTTGGCAGGATACACATGTCCGACAGTATGTGTCGGATCCCACTTTCATCTGAGGCCAGTAAAAGTGGGGGACAAGCCGGGCAAAGGTCTTGTCCTGTCCTAAATGTCCTGCCAAGGGAATTTCATGAGCCAGTTCTAAAAGAAAGGCTCGGTAACGTTGAGGGACAACCAAGGCCCGTGATGAACTGTGCACAGGTGCCTTAGGTTCACTGTAGAGGAGTCCGTTCTCCCAGTAAATATGGTAGTTCCCAACAACGTTCCCGGCTGCCTGGGCTTCGGCCTGTCGCCTCAGTCCCTCAAGGGTAGGGCACTCCTTCTAGCCCTTACAGAGCTCCTCCCTGGTAGGCCCTCCTTCCACATGCCACTCAGCAGGGATTGGTGGATGAGTAGGGGTCACGTCACTTGAAGAGGCTGCCGGCTCAGAAGTCGATATCCCCTTGCTCAGTGCACCTTCCTCCCCACAAGATCGCCTCACTCCTTTCCTGACCAGATCTCACAACAGCTCACTGGACACTACCAAATGGCTGCCCTGTCCCTGGCCTTATATAGGCTAGCCTCAGGTCACTAGAACCAGCTGGAAGGTTCTAGAGTCTCCCTATGTTGTCCTATGGGCCCCTTCCCTGAGGTAGTCAGTTATGGCAGTTACTGGCCACCATTTTGTGTAGCTAAAGTTGCCCTTGAAAAGGAGGGATTTCTAGGCCTATGAGGAACTATAGGGCCAAGGAGCACCTAACCCCCAGGACAACACCAAAAAGTTCCAGTGGACATAAAAATGAAGAGAATTGAGGGGCAAAAAGGGGACAAAATTAAATAAATAAATAGGAGGGACCACCCAAAGGGCGGACAGGTCTACCAAGCATTTAGTGCTATATTCTGCAAAATGAACCCTCACATCCAATATGGGCCAGAGGTTGCATTTTGCGGTAAGAAAACAGTCCTAAATGCTAAAGGACGAGAACAGCAGAAGCCAGCATCCACTCTCTCTAACTTCATTGTTCTTTTGCTCCAGAGGTAGGACCTTTGCCCCTAAGAAGTGGCGGCTGGCATGGCTTGCAGATGGTGTGGGAGGCGCGGGGCTTTGTGGGCAATGTAAAAAATAAATAACCACTTACCTTGCCGCCAGGTCCCGTGTCTCTGCTCCTGCTCTCCTCATCTTGACTTGAGGAACAGGAAGCATAGCTAGGCTTCCCGGGCCAATCACAATGCTGCAATGCAGAGTTGTGATTGGTCTGAGCGTCCTGGTTTGACGCTCAGCCAGGGAATGGGTGACTGGGCATGTTCTGCAAGTGTGCATGACTGGTTTGGGTAGCCCGAGAGGGCCGGCCAAGAAGTCATGTGCGCTTAGGAGTGGGCAACCAGCGTAAACATATCACTCTCAAGGTTCTCAAGGCCTGGGGCTGTTGGGGAGATTAAGAGTCACATGATGATGAGCTGCTGCCGGTGATCGCACCGTGAGCCCTGCTCTCCGGAGTCAGTCGCTCTGGCCACTGTGCCACACCTCTCCAGCTCAAGCTGGCGTAATTGCATAATTTCAGTCACTTTGCATCACAAGAGTAATCTGTAATTACCTAAATTACTCTGATTACTCCGGAATAATAACATTTCTCCCAGACCTACTCAAAACATGTCTGATATCCATCGATACTACAGTAAAAGCTACCTTGGAAATCTTTAAAAAACCAAAAAAATCTTTGACAGAACAGGAGCAAAGCAAATCTACTACTATTTTCAGGAGGGGAGGCTACCTGCAAATGTAGGCACAAATCTACAAAATTATCACTATCGAAGGTGTCCCCATTCTGGAACACCCAGAGCTCTGTACTAACGAGGAAGATTACTCTCACATAAAATGACAACACCATTTTGAGAACATATTTTTACGGTGGAGATTCAAGTTTTTCCATGAAGGACCACTAGCTCTAGGCATGAGTCGTGGGATATGTTCTGCAGCCCATGGTCAGAAACAGGATCACAATCTTGACGGTTTGGGGCACAAGAGCTTCCAGCTGGCATCCTGGTTTCCTTGGCAAAAGCTACAGTTATCCATTCCTCCACATTCACTTGTTCTCCTGCCATTCCACAATAAAGATAAAAGTACAGCACACACATGGAGGGTCAGCATCCCAATGTCCAGAGTGGCCAGTTGGTATCATAATTATCCTTCTTAAGCATCAGTCTTAAGTGCAACTTATTTTTGAATAATGGAGATGGAAGTGGGGGCTGACTCAAATGCAGGAATTGAATCTCTGCTCTGACATTGCCTCTTGGAGAGGCCCTCTCTGTGACTGGCAAAGCGGAGAAAGTGGGAGGAAAGAGGGGGGTCCATTACTAATAGAATATGTTTTGCTCTAGAAAATGGACCTTTGGCAATAAAAGCTCACAGCAGGGCCGGCTCTAGGCTCATGGTGGCCCTGGGCAAGGAGCATAGGTAGGGGGCCCGGAAGAGGGGGTCCAGGCGAGCCGGAGCGCGCAGGCCAGTAAAGAGGGGAGAGGGTCAGGGTGTTTAGTAGTGGAACAGAGCCGGAGGCCAACAAATCCCTGCCAGGGGCCACCACACAAATATGTATCCATCCTCAGAGGATTAATATATTAAGGATATATATTGGCGTGGTGGCCCCTGGGGTTTGGTGGCCCTGTGCAGGTGCACAGCTTCCACATGCCTAGAGCCGGCCCTGCTCACAGGATGGTTTAATTATTTTACTGTTGTGAGGACTTTTGAGATCAGAAGATCTTAGTGGAAGCAAAACACTTTTGAAGAAACAGGCCCTTCCTGGCTGTATGGATATGAGTGCCGTTATGTATCCTGCTGAGCTCCCCACTGTATAATGTCACTTCCTTGCCATCAACCCAATCCAACTGAGCTGATGAAGAAGCACAAGTTTACCACCAGTGTGGATATCTTTTAATGGGAATAAATATTTTCCAATAATCATTCCAGAGATCAGCAAACGTTTTTCATTTGTTTTCCTGGTTTGCAAGCTCCATGCATAAAAATAGTTCTTGCTCGTGTTGATGCTAATGCCACTTCTTTGAAACACCACATACCTTAGTCATACTACACACATCTCAAACTACCACCTCACAAAGTTCAAAACACCAAAGCAGGTGGTAATGAAATAAATGCAGGTAAACATTTGTCACCCCATTTGGAGAGGTTGTGTCCTAGAAGTTCAAGTGAACTAGTAGTTTTGTAGTGGAGTAAGACCCATTTACATACAGGTGGGTCACAAATTGAAGCTAAAAACAACTTTAAGTTCACTCAGAGGATTTATTTCCTGTAACTTATAAAGCAAAGCTGTATGTGTTCCTATCTCATATTTTGTATTTCTGCGACTGATACCCATGCAATGAAGGCGGTTACTCTCCCTTGATAAGCGTATGTTGCAATGGCAATTGAAAAAAACAGAAGTGCAAGACATATTGAAACATAATGTGATGTTTCATTATCAAAGAAGCCAAAATTGTAGTGATCTCCTTTAAATGTTACTTTAAAAGAAGGACATTTGCAACATCAAACCTTCACACTTATGTGCCTTTACAAGAGATACTTAAAATTACATTAAAATCCCAGGAGTTAAAAACAGTTTTGACTTAGTAGGTACCTTGGACTGGATGCCTAAAGATTTTTCCGTGTCTTGCATTTGGGCAACTCCTCGATTACTCCTGCGATTTAGTGGTAAGGCACGTTTACAGCAAGAGTAAGCCACGCATGCTGATAGCGAAATTGGTTCCCTAAACTTACTTTTCTCAAATCTGTCAGCAAGCTAAATAATAAAGGGAATTTTCTTAGCTATGATGACATAAAATGAGAAGGAGTTTATTATATCCTGGAAAACTTTCCCTTATAATTTTGGATGTTTAGCATCTAAATGTATATATAGCTAATACATACAATTCTAAAGATGACATATATGTAAACGTTGAAACATTTGTTATGAACCAGATTGTCAATTTATTTTATAATTAAATAATTTACAGTTATTGGAAACAAAAAGAAGATTGTTACTGAAATATCAGCAGTTCTAGCTTGCGGTCTGATACCTGAATTGCAAGACCATGGGCATGTAAATATTGCCCTGCACTACGGTCATAAAATAACAATAAGGTGAGCCACAATATTGTGGTTAAGTATATTATTGTTGATAGTGTTCACAAAGATCAATATTGTATTTAATATAGTGTGAAACGATATTGTGATGTGTATGTTTGTTAATTCAGTTTTATATTAACTCCCTAACTGCCACTGCTCTACCCCCAGTGCTGGGCCCTTTTTTTCTATTCGGGGTAGTAAGCTCTTAGGCCTCCTTAACTTTCTCCACATAGGGTATCCAAATATGTGTCCTTTTTTTGAATATCCTGATAATTCTAAAAGGGCCCAGGGTTTGTGGCTTCCTCTGGAGGGGACCAACAAAAAAGCAAAAATATAGCTACATTTTGAGTTTTGGGGAAAAGTAGGGAAACAGTCCTATCCAGAAAAGTGTCTGTGTCTTTCCTAACTAAAGGTTTTCTGTGCTGAATTCACCATCTTCTCAGGTTCCAGCAACATGAATAGACGAAACACAAAATCTATGTTTCTTGCCACAGATTTGAAATTTTTCAAAGAGATAGCCAATATATTTGTATTTTTGTGCGTTCAACCTACTTCTTTCCTCTTTTTGCAATGCTTCAATTGGTATAGTGTAGGTTGAGTTCCCCTTCATTTGGATTGGGAGGCATTGTGCCATTCATCCACTGCGTTGTTTGTTTTAGACTCCTGTGCCATGTTGCTGTGGTAGATATTTCACCATTGTATTTGGAATTTGGGTTGATGTCTGTATCTTGAGCGATGCTTTCTGCCAACCTGAGTGTTTTCAAAATAGTCCATTAGGGAACTACGTTTGTCTTCATGTTGTTGGTAGAAAGGCCTTTCTATTAGTAGATTGTACTGGTTGGCTACCATTTGGGCAGGGACATAGGCTAGTGATATAATTATTTTGATTTCAAAGACAAATTGGCAGTTTGTGGAATATTCTACAGTTAGTGTAGGTGTTTCCAAATACTTTGATTGAAATTAGTTGCAGACTTGTATTGCTGTGTGGTGGGTATATATGGTTAGAATTGTTTGAATCATGGCTTATTGAAAATCCATGGTTATGCTTGGGGAGTAATAGTTAATTGTTGCATGTTTTATATGGTTTAAAAGTTTGCAATATGTCCTGCTTTGTTTATTTGGTAGTGGGGCATATATAAAAGGGATATTATTGTTTTGACCCAGAACCTTTAAGTTTGATAACTCATGCATGCTCAAAGGGAGACACAAGAAATACTCAAATTGGTATTTCAAATATTTATTGAAGCAACAAGATTCTTGTGTAAAATAAGTGTGCAGCAATTATCAATAAATGGAAAAAAGCAGAATAATCAGCATCATGAGAATGGTAAAGAAAATGAACAATTCAAAAATTGTGATGTTACATAGAATATATGCTTGCATATAAGTACAATTGTACTTGTGTTCCTACCCAGCTGGGCACCATCCTTCTCAGGAGGTAAACATTATTTAGCTGGGCTAGAAATCAGCATGTCGTGACCTCACAGTGTCAGCTAAATGCTCCTCTCACTAGACAAAAGAGTGATGTTGTTTATATACTAAACTTTACCCATGTCGCCAATCATAAAAGCATTGTGCTACTTTTAAAACAAAAACATAGACAAAGCCAAACTGTATTAAACATGCAATAGAAAAAGGGTAAGTAAAAGACTTCATTCTAAAAGCAATGTTGCGAATAAAATAATTTCCACTGCTCATAACTTTGTTTAAATGTTTCGAGGTGTAGACAAAACATTGCTATTTCTAGTTTCTGCAGACAATTGAGCCATTGGCAACCCTCTCAACAGTTTCAGGGAACCAACATATTCATATACCATCCCTTTAGCAGCCGCTGAAGGAGTTACAGCCAGTAGTGTATCTGCAGAGAAAGAGCCAGACATTAAGTCCCCAGGAGCAAAAGCATACCATGAAGGTCCATAATATGTATTTTGATGCACGAAAATCGTGCAGTGCACCTGTACAAGGGAGTATTTAGGGGACCCAATAGCAGTGCAATGTCCATAGATTGGACCGGTTGCATCCCCAAGCATATATCGAGGGCACAATCAATAGTGCCAACCTGACAAAGGAACACAGGCTGCACGCAGTGTAGCCAGACAGGCTGAAAGGGCAAGAACCAGTTGCCATTCAGTTCTTAAAGCAAGGGTTTGCCAAAGGATAGCATCAATCTCTCATGACTCATTAGCACATTTGGTAGTGCCATTCCCAGAGGATATATAATAAAATCAGTGTCCAAACAGCTAGGAATAAGACAAGCGATAAGCCTTCGTAAATGCCTTCCACTGCAAATTGAATGAAAGATGGAATAACTCTAAAGACATTCTGAAAGATACTACCCGACTGAGAGACAATTGTTTTAAACAAGTGACCCATCCCCACAGTATTGGAAATGTTAAAAATGCGGTGCACTAGGTTCTCAAAATGGTGTGGGAGATTGGTGCGAAGTAGCGACTGTATCTCAGAGGAAGACCTTACAACTTGAAGGTCAAACATCTTTTCTGCAGATGTTAAGGCCACATGAAATAACTCCCATTAAAGAGCACTCTAACACCGGAAGAATCACAGCAGCTGAGAAACCTTTCAGATAACATGACAAGCTCACCTTGGACACATTATATGTAACCCTGGGTGGTGAATTCCACTCCGCTCGCAGAGTTTGGGGAGTTTCCGGCACTCTGCATTATGTGGAGATCGCAAAGTTCTGCAAAACTCAGCTTCGCGTTGGGTAGCGGAGCTTTTTCGCTCGCTTGTGTTCGTCAATGTCAAGTTGGCGACCGTGAGCAAGGAAAATCAACCTCCCAGAGAGATTTTTCCTCGTTCTCGATCGTCAACATAAAGTTGACAAGCGTGATGGTGGAAAATCAACACCCCGGCGAGATTTCTCAACGTGGGGGGGCAAGTTTCGCATTGTGAGTGGTCACGCATGCTCGCGACAGCTCGCGTTGAGAAACTGCCCGTTTGCATTGAAAAAGCTGTCGCTCGAGTAAAAAGCTACTCGAGCTGCAGAAAAGGAAAGCAGTGACCGCTTGCACTGTGCATGGTGCGTTTCACAGTGATTGCACAGTGCGGATAAGCATCCAGCACTGTGCAATCACCGAGAATGGCATTTTTCTATCATACTCCGCCACTCGCGTAGCTCTGCGTAGTGCGCAGAGTTTTTTTTGCACTTTGCGTAGAGCCATGTAGTGCCACGTAGTGCAGCTCCGTGAACTCCACCCAAGGTTTATCATATGCACTGTGGAGTTGAACTTCCCTTAAAATTTTAGAATGGCCTAAAGTATTCTTGAACTCTGTACCACTAAGAAAAACCTCAGTTGTACCATTCCTACAACGATAAGTAAAAGGCATTATTCATGCCTCATGTACAAATCCTTTTCAAAGTGCTTCATATCTGTCTACTTGATTGTGGTGCAAGCAGTATTTAAAGTGAAAAGTTGCATTTGGCAGAGAAATAAATCTGTGTATTATCCAGTCTGCTGATGGTAATTTTTCTAACTTTTCTATGAGTAACATAGGGTTTGTTGTGTCCTTTTTAGCCATAGTGGTCTGTTCTTTTGCTAAGTTGTATGGCGAAAAAAAACAAGTGGCATTTAGATGTTTCCATGGTACGCGACCTGTGCATAGCATCTGTAGAGTCAATTTAGGAGCATAATTTGCCTAAGCTGTGATTGCCCATATTGCATAGAGGACATGTTACTCTGTATGATGTCAAAAGCAGATAACACATTGTTACCCAGAGAATATATCCAGGTGGATAATGTAGCCATACCTTGACAACTATGGCTAGAGCCTTTAATACATTTGCTCAGTCAATTTCATGTATTCTCGCAGCAGCTTCCTCCTATGCAACTTTCCACACTTCATTGTATACTGTGTACAGAAAGTACTTATGACTTGGCTTTCTAGGACATAGCAAGTAATCCTATAGGTTCATGTCATCAGAAAGAAGAGACAAGTGTAGTTTTACCACAGACAACGTTGAATGCCTTAGCCATCCTCTGCAAAACTTTCCAACGATGTATGGTGTGACCACTCCTGCATGCTGTGTCTGCATGTAACATGGGTCTGGCCTATTTACCCTGAACCCTTTCGTGTTGCCAAGAAAAAGTGCTACACCACCCACCCCTCTGGATTTTAACATGAAGAATTATATGTCCCATTTCTAAGCATTTTTGTCAAGCATGTCCTACGTGTAATTCATAAATTGCTGCCAATTCACAAAGCTTGCAAAGATGGACAATTTTGGTGTATTTAGATCCTCTATGTTGACCAAACCGAGACAGAACTTCTGCTGCACAGGTTTCTTTGGAAAATCAGTTGGTGTGGTATAAGACATGCTCTAAATAAAGCCTCGTTCCCCTGACCCTGCAAATCTCTATTTTCCCGTATAGATTTCAAATCAATATTTTATGTCCAAAAGTCATACCCTTGTGTCGACAACAGGGAAAAGAAAAATGTAGGGTAAATTAACTTTGTGTCAATTAGCATATTTTTCCATGTCGGTTTAGGTGTAAGTTTAAAGTAATATGACTCTGGGTCTGCTGTTTTGTGTCCGGAAAATATACACATTTCTGTACAAATGTCTTTGAACTACCCTGTGGTGGTATAGGGAAGTGTTCCCATTGGGTGTAAATAAATACTGCATGATGATTTCTTGCTTTATGTAAATAATGATAACCATAAAAGTTCCATCCTACATTTCATCATTATTAAAAACTGTGTAATGTTCTAAATCAGCAAGCATTTTATGCGCCATGTTAACATCACAATCATCAGAGATGGTACCAAGAGTGATAATATCATTAAAATGAATACGTATGGAGCTTGCAAAGCAGGAGTAATTATATCATTAAAGGATATGAAAAACGTATGGAGCTTGTAAAGTTTCTGTTGGTCAAACTGTATCATAGGGTACCTTATCCCAACCAATTCCATCAGGAATTGGAAGAACTGAAAGGCTCCCCCTGAAAAGGTCTCTAGGCACTTTGTGTGATGAAGAATGGGGTTTCAAAACTTTGTTTACTTCTTCAACAGCAGAGTGTTCTGGGAGATAGTGTCCATTCAAAAGCAAGAAAAAGACAGTCACACAACCAATCCAAATGAGGAGCAAAAGCAACAGAATTGTAGTCCAAATGTATATTCGTGGTGGGATACAGTATGTATTTTTGAGCCAAATAACAAAACTTCATGTGGTCCGCTGTATGTAGGGGGGGTCTGACGAATCCATGGAGAAGTCATCAGAGTTGTCAAACAGCCACAGGCTGTTTGCACAACAGTGAAAGGCGCATAAAGATTCGTAGAATGGAAAGCTGACTCCAATAGCAGTAAGTTGTACACAACATCATTGTCTTCTTGCAGAGTTCAGCTCTTTGTAGTCGTATTTGATGATGTAACTGGAATTAGTGACTCTTCAGTGTTAGCTGTACGCAGCCGGGGAGAATAAGCTGCATTGTTAGTCAAAGCTTGTAACAGGACTTCCTGTAAGGTAGTGAGAGGAGACAGGTAACTTCCAAGGAGCCCCCCTGGGCAGACTATGTAGAACCGGCCACATGATGTGATGTGATTTGATGAGATCAATAGACACAAATTGCTTGTATTTGCTTTTGGCAATGGGCAGTAAAAGTAAAGTTCTTGTACCATCAATATTTAGGACAGGCACAGGCGCTCTGTAAGATGGTCCCAATTCCTTCTTGCAGGTTATTTGCTCTGCACTAGATGGCCGATCCTTGAAATCCAAACACGAGTTGCTGGTTCTTCATTTACCTCACCAGTGGAGAAACATTTTTCGGGACATTGTTCTGATCATCTCTGAATATATTCAAGTTCTGTAAAACATCCAAACATCTACTGATATCAAAAAGCATGTTCGCCACCACTGTACTCAGACTTTTAAGGTCTAGAACCCACATTTTAACCACAAACAGGACTTCCTAGGGAGTCTGACCACCCAAGGATCTTCTAGGCAGATTCTTTAAGGCTCTCTGGACCCCATACAGGTGGTGAACCCAGCTACGACCTGAACCTATGACTCTATCTGTTAAAGACTGCTTTAAGACACAGTTTTCCCTCTCCACTACCATGTTTCCCTCTGAATGATAAGGGAAGGAGCAATGCACAGTCACACCCAGTTTTCTCATGGTGTCTCAGTAAGCCCTAGAGGTGAACTCTGAACCCTGGTTGGAATGGTATGTTGCTACTATGTATGTGTCGATAAAGACTTGCAAGTCCTCAAAAATAGTTCAAGCATCAGCTGATGGCTGTGGCCATACCCACAAGACCAATAGCAGGTATCCACTGCTAACATGATGCATTTGTAAGACCCATCTGAGGGTAAATGTCCACAATGGACCAGATGAACACAAGTCACAGGCTTGTCATAGATCAAAAGTTGTGTCTGCAGTGGATGAGCTGTGGTGGATATTTTGATTTACTGGCAAATGTCACATTAAGGACATGAGGGGTTATTTTCAAGAAGCCTGCGCTCCCGGAGCATCACTTTCATTTAAGCTCCAGTGGCACAAGCCTAACAATCATATCTGTGAGGTGACGCAAAGCCAACCTACATGGCTTTGCATGGCCCCATAGAAAAGGAGTAAAGCAAGGCAGAGCAAAATGCAAAGTTGCCTTACTTTGCATCAAGGAAATGTTCCATGGGCATTGTAGTGGGTGTTTCCATGCAATACCCATGGTTTTGCCGCTCACAAAAATCAAGTAAACCTGAAGCAGCGCCAAAACCTTATCTCTCCCCAGAGAAGGCGTAGTAATGTTTGCATTTCATCTAATTTTATTTTCTTTCAATATGTGATGCATTCTGAAGCACACATAGAATGAGGAAAACGTCTCTCCGGATTATTTTTGTGCAGGAAGGGACACCTTCCTGCACAAAAACAATCCAGCAAGGCATGTTTCTGCACAACAACAATCCTGCCTGCACAAAAATAATCCTGCTGGCATGGAGGCAACCTTGCAGTGTGGTAAAGGGTGCCTAACTTGCTGCTAGGCAGCAAATTGTGCACCAGTGCAGGGGGAACGGATAGGAATGCACCGAATGTCATAAATACGGTGCATTCCTGCCTATTCATATTGGCATAGGGCCATGCAGCAAGAAGACTTGTGGCACGGCCCATTTCCAATTCCTCATAAATTTGCCCCGTATTCCTTAGTCTGTTTGTAAAGACCCGGCCACCAATAGCATTGCTGCAATAGTGAAATTGGAGCCATCACCCTTGTGTGAGCACATGCTAGACCCTCATGTGCTGGTTGGATCAGTCCTAATCTACGATTAAGTATTACTCTATCCTGCCAAGAGCAAATGGAATGTTTTGTGCTCTCAACTGGTAGGAGAGTAGGAGAATTTTAGTGGAAAACCTTTCTGTAAGTGGTGCCATTGCGTTCAGCATTGATAGCAGTCATGTTGTCTACACCTATTCTCATACTGCAACTAGTTATTGCAGCAACTGCAGCAGTTTGCACTGTTGCTTTTGCGGCTTTGTCGGCCATTGGTTCCCTGCAGTGTGTATTCCTTACACATTGGTGGCTCAGTGTGCAAATGACATGAGCCCTTGGCAAACTTGTTTTAAGTTTAGCCACTTGTCCTCAAGCAGCTTATGCTTGATCGTGTACACTTTGGAACCTCTAAATCCATTCTGGCTCCAGTAGTGTAAATGCTCAATGGAAGACTGGACACAATAATATGAATCACACACTAGAAGTATTGGAAGCTCAGGATAAGTGCTCTCATGTGCCAGAATTAGACGTTTCAGTTTAGCCAAATGTGCAGTGCAATCACCAAGTGACTTCATGTATGTCTTACAAGATTGGAATTTTCCACTCTTTATCTTACCCTTCACTGCCATCCAAGCAGTAGAGTATTGGTGTTTTGTCCCTCCTGCAGGCTGGGCAGAAACATCAGTGTAGATTATAAAATCATACTAATCTAGAGGCATTATTCATTGGGCAGAGGGTATTCATATTGAAGGTATGCTTGCGTTTGTAGTGTAGAGTCAAATATGAAGTCCACATCTATTGCTCTGGGTGAGTTGGCCTATTGTATCCATCTTGGATGTAAAGCTTTCACATTGGGATCGCTGACCTTTGTAACACCTCTAAGGCGGGAATTGGGGTCACAACAATTATTTGTTTTCTCTGAGACAATGATCTTTCTTTCACTATAGCTATCTGTACTGCAGTCAGGATCTCTGTGCAAAATGCATTTCTGCATGGATACATAAATGCATACTTCATTTAATTTGACATATGTGTATCCTGATGTTCCCATAATTATGCTGATCACCAAGTTGTGTTGTTTACATGTGTGTAAGTGTTTCGAAGGTAACATGTCAGCTTGTACTGGCTGTAAAATTTGTGTGTTCAGATGTCCACTGTGTGCTTCAAATGTCTGGATAAATCAACTCAAGCCATAAAATGGTTTTGCCCTTTGTGCATAACCTTGTATGTAGATTCTGTCAAAAATTTTAAAAATGTATATTGATTGGAGTTTTTTCAAAGTGTTTGGAGGTTGTAGAAGCACCCACTTGTCCAAGAAAGGAGTCACCACGCTGTTGCTTTCACTTCACAGCTCGTATCCCAAGAACAGGACACTGAGATAGGAAAGCTTTGATTTTATGATACTAAATTTGTAGCCCCTTGTGAGCAAATCCTAAAATTCTATGATCTACTCTGGTCAAGTGTGTTGTTAAGTTATCATCTGTAAAGTATATCTCATCAACAAAGGACAATGCTTGGCCATCAAATTCTTGTAAATATTCTGTTACATGGGCTGAAAACAGCCCAGTGTTATTCTTAAACCATTGGGAGCAATCAACATAACTGTTTTTAAGAATGCTAAATGCATAAAGTCCCTGCTTTAAGGCACTATGTTTTGGCAGAAAAACCTATTTGAAATTTCTAATAGGTTTTGTCATTTTTGCGCTCTGTATTGTTCTTAAGTGCCACGCTATGCGTGTTTTGTACAGTAAATGTGCATGTAGAAGTGTTCAAGTTTCTGTAATCAAACACTAAACAATATGAATATACTGCTTTTATTAATTACTAGAAATAAGGGATTATTAATTGGTGAGGTGCAACTTTCTATTATACCTTGATATTCAAGGTCTATGGGGATCTATCTAACTTGTTTTTTGGCCTCATGTTGAATGGGGTACTGTCTTTTTGGTTTTAGGCTGGACCTTACAGGTGTGATATGGTAAGGGGTTCCTTCATCCCAACCGACATGGTTGCAGTACAACACCTTAGTTTGTGCTAATGCCCACTCCTTTGCATATGTGTGTTTAAGAAATTCTGAAACGAGGTATGAAAAGGCTTGTAAAATTACTGTTTCTCCTTTGTGAGCAATCTCTAACAAACTCTGGTGGACAATCTTTTTCCGCCAAGACAATGTCATAGCCAAATGGTAAGTTTTCCCAAAAGAGACATCACCCTCCATCTGGAGTTGTGATTCGTATAATTAACTAGGGACACATGGGGCCTTATTTATGAAGTCTTGCGACAGTTTTGTGCTTCCGTTGCATCACTTTTTGCGAAGCATCAGCGGCGTAAAACATGCCTCCTGTTGCGCCCTATTTACAGTGTGATGCGTCTAAGCAGATGCTTTACTTTGTAAACCCCTGCATACATTATACCTGTGTCAGGTATAATGTATTCAGGGTGGGCATCCCAAAGTAAGTAAGCCTCGTAGAAGTGATGCAGTGAAATCTACCAGATTTCACTGCGCCACTTCTAGGGTGCAAATGCGTCAATATCTTACGCCTGCCTCACAGCAGGCGTAAGACTGATACAAACCCTTTCACATGGGGCCTACCCCATGTAAAAGGACACATTGCTGGAGTTGTGTCACTTTTGAGACACACTCCAGCAATGTGTCACTTTTGCGCCATACAGATACGTCAGAAATACTGACGTATCTGTGACTCCTTGCGTCATACAGTAAATATGACGTATCAATCATGTCATAAGGAGGGCGCACTGAGAAGTGACGCTTTCACGCAGTGATGCATCACTTCTCATAAATGAGGCCCTCAGTCTCTGGTCTGGTGTTTCCACCTGGATGTAGTCACTAATTGCTCCTGCTGCCAGACTTTCTATTAGATTCCGGTGAACTATTCTGACTTCTGCTGTGCTGTCCAACATAGTCAGAACCCACTGGCATTTCAGAATGTGAGTCCTCAATATCTGTGGCATTTGGCTTTAAACCCAGCCACTCTCTTCTTTATTAAATGAGCCTTTGATTGTGCAGGTTTTCCTTCCTTTTTTATTATGAAATCAGAAGAGTGTGGTAAGTCCTTCTTCGGTTTCATGTACTCCTCTGATCTGCGCCCTGATCATGCTCCTCTCTCTGAGCATTTTTCGATGACTCCTGAAAGGAACAAGAGAGATGTGTATCAGTATCCTGATACGTATCAGGCTGTTTAATTGAATCACAATTGTGCAGATTATAGGGCTTTTCAGTGGACTCCTGTTGAGGAGATCCACAAGTGTTTTAGTCCTTTCTTTGTTTTTCTTATCATCCCACATTTTTTTAAAGACTAAGGTGGTTGCTGTGAGTTCTCTTTTTCCGAATAACCCTTAATTTGTGGTTTATTGGGACTGGCACCCAAATTATCTCTGACAATAGATGTATAGTATTCCTCAATAATTTCAGGTAATTTGTGCTCCTGCTCTACTGGAGCAACCTGCGTGTGTTGCTGGCATATAGCCAAAACTGCTGCTTCCCCTTTATATTACTTAGTATAATTGAGGATACCATGGCAAAAATGACTATTAGTCTCATCCCCAAATCCATGGCAGGGGTTACCTCATACTCATTTTGAATCTCTTTAAGCACCTCAGGCAAAACAGCTAATGGTGTCACAAAATCCAGGCGTAGTCAATTGTGGATGTGCAGTCTGAGCAGCCCTTCGTGGGACCTGTTATGGTTCCCATAACGAATTGTACTATCATGGGCGTCCGCAGACATTTTTCCAGGGTGGGGGGCAAAATGTTAATGTCATCACCATCCTCCGACATAATGTGTGCGAGGTGGGGCACAAGAAACACTGGGGCGCAGAACTGGGATAGTCTCAATTAGATGCCAGGAATCCAGGACATGTGACTGACCCTGCCACAGGCCAAGAAGCACCACCTGTAGGGAAAACGCGAAACTTTCTGACAAGCTGCTTTGTCTCTGTCTGCTAGGTGTGCAGACTACCGGGTCCTAGATCCAACACCAATCGATCTTTATTAGAATACTTTAAAACAGCCTATGATTAAAGCACCAGATTAAATATTCTGTATGCACAGTGTATGTTAGGGATTATTTATAGCACACATATTTACCAATATTGGCTTCTTGGTGCTAGAATTCATGATACCTTTTATCAAAAGTTAAAGCACAATGTCAAAGTTAGTAATAAATAATGCAGCAATTACACACGCTAGTGATTCGCCAATGGGTGCTCCTTTTACAAGAATTTCCCAGGCATTGCTACATTTTACACACATTCAATTTATGTACACAAAATAAAATGTATAGGTCCAAATGTTAGCTATAGTTTTTAAAAGAAACTTAGAGTACCTCTACGTGTAGTCAATGTCAAACTGCCAACTTGCACAAGTTTAGGGATACAATAATGGCCAGCTCGTTTATGCGGAAGCCCGGCACTGTAAATGTGTGGCACATGCGGCACCCGCAGCGGCGGCACATCACAGGCCCAGGGATGCTGAGTCTTACACAGTGGTCGATGTGGGTGGGAATAACCCAAGGATTGGATCTGTGGGTGGAGCCAGAGGTTTGGCCAGAATGCGCAGACATCCCAATATTTAGTATTTGTTTGGCATTTTACTGCCCAGTTTAATCAATTAATGGATACACATGCTTATATAAGGTTACAATGAGTTATTGACATTAAAATATATTCACAAAGTGGGATATGCTTCTAATCACAGAATGTACCAAATACGATAAAATGTGGAAACACAAGCCATTTGTCTCCGAACCATGGAGTTTCTGTCATCAGCACTTCTCCCTTTTTCCACAACAGTTCAAACATGAATGGTAAAATATCCTAGTTTGCAAATGTTTTCTCAAAAATTATGGCTCTGCCATATTTGCCTCATAATGCAAGATCTGCTGCATGAACTGACCATTTGAACTAATACATTTTTTGTAGCTCAAACCTATTAAAAGTTAATATAAAATGTGACTTGTGTTGCTGCGGAGTGGATGACCTATTGCAAAGGTTGACTGGTCACCTTTCTAACTGCTTCGTTTGTATGTAACACTGGTACTAATAAGGCAAAATAGTTCCCGAAACTGTTAGCATGTGTACACACATCAAATTAATAAAATATCAGAAAATATGCTGCATTACGCTGCAGCCTTTTTTTTAATGCATAATTTAGTCAACACTACGGCATAATGTTGTCATCTTTTGCTGCATAATTAATTCCAGTGGCCCCACAGCAGGCAGCACATGTTAAAAGTGCTTGTGAATGAAGCAGGGAGACTGTGAAGTTTGCGAACTTAGTTTGGTGTGCGTGCAAATCCTGCATTGCCAATCCCTTGTGAGTTGCAGCTACTACTGCTGAAACAAGGCCAATGGAGGTACCTATGGGTGAGGCAGACTGGCCTCAAGGGCAGGGCCAGCCATAGCACTGGTGGTGTCCTGTGCATTACTGTTTGTTAGTGCCCCCCAATGACCACCTCTGCCATGGATTCCCTCACTACCACCCTTTAACTGTGCCCCCCAAGTCTCCATAACCACTCTCTCAGATGCATTTAAAATGATTTACAGCGCCACTCATACCATTGTAGGGTGTCAGAGCACTTTACATCACACACATTACACAGAGACAATCAATATGTGTGTAAATCACTGTATAGAAAATGTTACATAAGACTAAGGACTACAAGGTGTAGGAGTCACATGACAACCATACTGGTAGCCTGTATAGTTTTATAGTAATTGGTCTGGAGAAACACAATATCCGGAATTTAAAACGTAATACCATGGTTGGGGGTTCTCCTTAATAATCAGAATTGATTTCTGTCCAAAAGAACGCTTTTAGGGACATTAGGATAATCAAAGACTGGGGGGGGGCATAATGCTCTAATTTATACCTTGCCATTTGTATGCAGCTCTTAGATGACAGTTGATAGCTCACTGTTCTAAGTTAGAATTTGAACTTATAAACTGCAAGTAACTGCAAGTAACAAAAGGATCTCTCTGACAAAAGCAGTATCCCACTGCCCTATTTACATTATGTGCACTTTGTGATCTGCATGGCCCATGTTCTTTGCAGCCGATACATTAACTCTCTGAGCTACCTTTCCACTGGAAAAAATTCTGATCTGTCTCTAGGAAGAACATTAATCACCAGAGTCATCATGACATTTATATTTTTGCCGAAAATTGCTGGAGGCCAGGAAGCAGGCAGCAAGCATTTTTAAAACCATAATATACTTGCAGACATGATGCCTCCACCAAATTCAGCACCCGGTGCGGTCACACTGGTTGCACCACCCTAGAGCTGGCCCTTCTCAAGGGTCCTGTGACCTCTGTGACTCTTGTTCTAGGGTGTGCGGCTTCATAGGCCTGCCTGCAAGACTGGAGGTGAACTTCAGTATGGATAGTGGTGGACAAGACTTGAAGGTTAACCTACACTTGTCATGCTAGGGTCCACCTGCTGGTGCGAAGACACCAGGACTTCTAAGGTCTTGCGGAGCCTTCTAAGGTCTAGCAGGTGATTGTGCTCTCGCAGGAAGGTGGTCTGGTGGACTGGGTATTAAGTTTGAACCTGGTTCCCAATTCCAAATTCAGCAGCTCTGACCATAGTCTCACATCCTCTCCCCCACTGAACACCGTACTGCCCCACTGAGAAAAACACCCACTGTCTTCAAATACAACCCAATTGTTGCCCGTTATAAACACCTGGATGCGGCACAATTTAAATTACGCACTAGACAAGAGCAATATGGGGCCTACAAACGAAAAAGTAACAACATCCTGGAAAAAGCAAACACTTATAGGGAAAACAAAATTTAGCAAACCATGGGAAATGTAAGCAGGAACAACATGGTTACCTTAATGCTTTTACACTCACTATTCAGAAATCAGTGAGTGCTTTTGCCTGAAAAGTTAAGAACACGACTACAGGGCCCTGAATGGACCCATTTCGATGGCCATTTTTATTATATCCTTACAAAATATAAGTAGTATGGTAAAAAGACCACATCCCTGGACGCAGAGCCGCAGCACACATTTTGTTTTCCAATCCACATATTGCAGTACCTCCAGGATTGGTGCAGTAGTTCCAAGTCCATGGAAAACAAAGACAAGAAAACAAAAATAGCGCTTCACTGGCAAACTCTGTAAAAGTGGCGCTAATGTATTCCAGTGTGAATAAAATCAGTGTTGCCGTTTGCTACCACTCTGTCTTACTTTATTTAGTTATTTATCTATTTTTCATATTTTTAGCCTTTTGATCCCAATGCTGCACTTTTATGCACCGACAAAAAGAGAGTATGCATTAGGAACAAAAAAGATAATGTGATATGTTGCAATTTAGTGTATTGCTTTGCCTTTTAAAATTAAAATCACATTTTTAAATTCTCCAACATTCCCTTTAAAACAAACATTTGGATTTCTGTCCAAATCTTTATTTGCGAATTTAATAAAACATTTTGTAATGTATGTGTTACATTTTTAGTTGTTTTTATATTTTTGGTTCTATATATTCACTGTGACAAAGCCTTCCCGTGCAACATCCTTGGCAAACATAGAGAACAAGTCCTCTGACCCTGGTCTGGGACCTGCTCCCTCCGCAGCAGCTCCGCTCTGGTGTGCTTCGCTGCTGATCCTTTTTCCACTCCCAGGGAGGGTTGGAGACCGCTCAGCTCCTGCTCATGCCTGCGCTTGCCCCCTCTGTTGGGTATTTCCTTTGAATAGCTTTTGTTTATTTCTGTCTCTGTGCCTGTTTTTTTGTTGTATCTTCTCGCTCCTGCTCGTGTCTGCGCTTGCCCCACTGTTGTTACATTTCATTTCACTTTCAGATCGCCCTACTCTGTGCCCATTTTGCTGCTTCATTCTGTATTTGTGCCCTTCTGTTATTGTTGTCTGTTCTCATTTCCCACTGCCTCCACTGTCCCCGATATGCCTCCCCCTTGACCATTCCCGCCTCCCAGCTGGTCGTCCCTTTACCCTCCCTCTCCCCTACTTAATGGTGGCCAGCACCAGGAACCCAGAGCCTCTACTGCTACAAATTTGCCGCCCTCCACGCACTCAATGACAGACGAAACAACCACAGCCAAATATCTACACCAAACACCACCCACGGCCAGTTCTCCTGCCGACCCTGCCAACAATCCTTCTCCATCGACAACAGCCCATGACCGTTGTAACCTTGCCAGACTCCCGCACTCCTGAAAAGCTGACACGCATCCTCCTTACCACGTGCTCCTTACACAAGCACACTGTAGAGATTTAGGACCTGCTCGACACGCACTCGCCCAACATCACTTTACTTACAGAAACCAGAACCAACTACACCTCCACCCCTGACATCGCCAATGCCCTGCCTGATGGATACGAGATCCAGAGAAAGGACCCCCCAGGAGGGGGACTAGCCATCGTACACATAAGGGCCCTCCTGCTCTCCACCTCCAGTTAAAGAGCTTCCCTCTCAAACACTGAACACCTCCACTGCCAGATCCAGATCAGCCCCAGGAACACACTGCTCAGCACCCTCACCTACCGAACCCCCGGACCTCGCACCCTCTCTGCAACCACCATTGCTGACATCGTCGCACCCCATGTTCTCACCTCTATGGACTACATTCTCCTCGGGGACCTGAACTTCCACATCGACAACCATAGCAACCCAGACTCCACCACCTTCCTTGACAACCTTGCCAACCTCGGACTGAACCACCACCCTCACCCACAGAGCTGAACACACCCTCAACCCCATCTTCACAGGAGGGACTAACACCCACTTCAGTCGCACCACGCAGCCACACTGAACAGACCACAAATGCATACACTTCACCTTCAACACCACCATCACACCCAAGCATGCCACACACCCAACTCGAAGGAATTGGAGAAAGATCACAGAGGAACACCGCAACACCACCCTCATCTAAGACCCCCCTCCATCAGTCACAACTGATGCCAACTCTGCAGCCTGGGAACTCCACCGTTGGATCTCCAACAGCCCGGACCAGCTCGCACCCCTCCACCACCGCATCAAACAACTCCCCCTTGAAGGCCGCCTGGTTCACCACTGACCTCCAAGAAGCCAGGGGCTCCTGAAGGCACTTTGAGAAACTCTGTTGGAACAGGAAAATCACCGAAGATCAGAACAACTACAGGAATGCCATGAACGAATAACACCAGCACAAAAGGACCATCAAGCTGACCTTTATCAAGAACTAAATCGACTCCGACGCAAGTAATGCAAAAGAACTCTTCAACATTATACTGCAGTTCACCAAACCCTCCAGCAAAACCACAGATGTCACACCAACTCAAGACCTCGCAACAAGTTCAGCTCCTACTTCCACCTGGAAATCAAGGCCCCTATGACAACTTCAGTGAACAGACTCCGGACACCATCACCACTCTCCACCACAGACAACCAGTCAACCATCACCACCGGGAATCCTGCCACCAAGGAAGACACCACCACAACCATGAAGAACACACACTTAGGAGCCCCACAGACCCCTGCCTGCCGCACATCTACCACAGAGCCGCTGCCGCCGCCATAGCACTCGAACTAGTCTGTACCATCAACACCTCCCTCGAATCCAGCTTTTTACCTGATGGCTGGAAGCAGGCAGAGCCTACGGACCTGAAAAACTACCAGCCCATCTCTCTCCTTTCCTTTGCAGACAAAGTCACCAAAAGATTCATCAACTCCCAGATGACAACCTTCATCGAAGAGAACGCCATTCTCAACTCTTCCCAGTCAGTATTTCGCAGCATCCACAGCACGAGACTGCCCTCCTCACCGCCACGATGACATCTGCATGCTACTCGACCAGGGCCACATGGCAGCCCTCATCCTACTAGACCTCTCCGCCGCCTTCGACACCATCTCACACGCACCCTCACAGCCATACTCCACTACGCCGGTATACAGGGAACCGTCCTTGACTGGATCCGCTCCTTTCTCTCCGGCAGAACCCAAAGGATCAGACTCCCTCCCTTCCTCTCTGAACCTACTGAGATCAACTGTGGAGTACCCCAAGGTAGCCTTACGCTCTTCAACTTCTATATGACCCCCCTCGCCGCCATCGTCAGACGGCATGGGCTCACCATAGTATCTTACGAGGATGACACCCAGCTCATCCTCTCTCTCACTAAGAACCCCAAAGACACCTGACTCAGCTTTCAAGAAGGAATGAAAGAAGTCGCAGCTTGGCTGAGTTACAGCTGCCTAAAAGTGAACTTGGAGAAGACGGAGATACTCATCCTCGGACAGTCTCCTACCTCTTGGTACAGCTCCTGGTGGACTCCTGCCCTTTGAGGCTCACTCACTCCAATGGACCACGCCCGGAACCTCTGCATCATCCTAGACTCTTCCCTCACCTTGACCCGCCAGATCAACGCCATCGCCTCCACCTGTTTCAACTCCCTCCGCATCCCCTGCAGTACCTTGATGTGGATCCCCCCAGAACACAGTAAGACCGTCACCCACACACTCATAACCAGCAGACTGGACTACAGTATCACCCTCTTTGCTAAAATCAACAAATCCCTGCTACACAATCTCCAAATCATCCAGAACAATCATCCAGACTCGTCCTCGAAACCCCTCGACATGAGCACATGACCCAGCACCTGCAAGACCTCCACTAGCTCCCCATCGAAAAGAGAGTAACCTTCCATCTGCTCACCCACGCCTACAAATCCCTCTACAACATCAGACAAAAACACCTGAACAAAAGAGTCTCCTTCCACGTACCCAAAAGAAACCTCCGCTCCGCCGACCTTACCCTGGCAGAGACCCCACGCATCCAGAGAACCAGAGCAGGCAGAAGAGCTTTCTCCTACGTCTCAGCAAAGACCTGGAAAGAGCTCTCAGTCAACATCAGACACTCCCCTACACTGCACACCTTGAGGAAGAACCTCAAGACCTGGCTCTTCGGTTGATCCGGAGCTGCACCTCCCAACACCAGCACCTTGAGACCCTCACGGGTGAGTAGTGTGCTGTATAAACCACCTGATTGATTGATTGATTGATTGATTGATTGATTGATTACATGGGCAGACTAAGCAGCCACATGTTAGGGGTATACAACATTTCTACACCAGTTCTACGCAATCTAAATGTCCAGCAGTGCTTGACTATGGTAATCAACTTTGGTCAGGGTCAGTGCCGGGTAAAGGCCCAACAGCTACTTTTCTGTTATTACATATGTAAGTTAACCACTCAGCCTCATGTGGAGGAGGATGAGCCAGTTATTTCACCACATAATGCAGCTGGAAAACCAGCTTATATATATTTCTGGGCAAGGAAACCTTTGCCACCATCCAATGGTCATAATTGAAATTTGTTTAATTTTATGCCATCCTATGTCTACCATCATTCCAAATAATAGCTGCAATTGTATTTATTTAAAGAAGGAAGGGGGTGTGGAAAAAGGTAGGGCTAGGACCTTTCTCAAGATTTGCCCGGCGCTAACCGCCCTTGTACCATTCAATTTACCAAACAATGAGGCAGGCGCCGGAGACCAGAAGGCAGGAAACAGAAGTTTATTCCGACGGAGCAGAACACATCAGATCGGACAACAAGGTATCGTCTCGAGGTGCTCTAACAGCCACTCGGAGGCCTGGCCTCTTATACACTGGTTTATGGCATGTGACCTTCCTTTAATACAATCACAACTTTGTAGAGCATGGGAAAGACATCCCCGTAACCCTCGTGTTAATCCCACCCCCATATACATTCACAATAGAGGTCCTCAACCTGCTGATAAGAGAGAGGGTCATCTCGCAGCTGAGTGTGTTGTCGAGTCTTAGGATGTGTGCGCCTGATCATGTCACAGGGGGTGGGGAGGCCTGGATCAAATAGAGGGACCTTTGAAGGAGAGCGACCTCATACAATAAAGAGCAGTAAATGATATCTTCCGGCTTAGGCAGTGGCCTCGGACCTGTGTGGACAGTCGGACACGGGGTGAGGGGCCATCAATGGAGAGGTATTCATGCTGTGTGGACAATCCAGTGCAGGAGGGAGGTTTAGCAACAGAGGGGCATTCATGGGAGGGGAGGAGGTGCTGGTCAGGCGCTGGCGTGACTCTCAAGGACAGGGTCATGCAGAAGGGTCGTGCTCAGAAGGAGGAGGGAGGGGGGAGCCAGGGTGCGCGGAGGATGCTTGCTGGGTCAGAGGGGACGTGCTGGCGATCGATCGTGGGCAGGGAGACCATGATGCCTAAAATGGCGATCGTGCACGTTGTACATGGGTGACAAGCTGGCGCAGATAATGTTTAGTTCACAAATTAAATTTCCACAGTCCTCCCTTTTAACATATCTCGCCAACTTGTCAGTTTGGATTTATCCCCATAAGGTCACGTACGTCTACTTCATAGAGGGGACTCATGTGTTCATTTCGGAAGTCCAAAGTCTTTGGGCACATACAGTTGGAAACAAGGCCGAACAAAGGTGGCAGACATTGGATACCTAAGCAACACCCACATAAGATCGCAACAGGTATCAGCACGAAGGAAAACAACTTCCAACCCCAATTCTTCAAAGTGTCCCAAAACCAGTTCCCAAGCGACCATCCTTCTTGTTCTTGGTGAACCTCTGAGGATAGTCTGTGGAGGTGTTCAATGGCTTTGTAGACTGAAGGCGAGTTGTCAGGCACGTATGTGCAGCAGCTGGATCCGATGATGCGGCATGCTCCTCCTCGGTCGGCTAGGACCACGTCTAGGACAAGTCTATTTTGGAGGGTCACGAGGCGGACCGCCTGAAGCTCTGCAGTGTTGTTGGCAAGGATGCCGGCAGTGATGTTGATCGTTGTTTCTACTGCCTGGGTCAGGTGCCGGATAGCACGGCTGTTTGCCATTGGGCCCCACAGAGGAACAAGTCCCTTTGCTGCATCCAGGAACTGTGCTCCGGTGGAGTCGGTTTGTCCAAGGTCGTCTGCACGCCTCTGCCGGTGATGGTTGGCTGGGGCTACATATGTGGGTGGAAGAACGAAGGCAATGTAACAGATACCCTTCCAACCCTTCGGGAGCCAGGTGTAAGCCTTGGTGCCACACACAAAGTACATGTTCGGAGAAGCAACGAAGGAAGGGGGGTCAGCTGAGTCCAATGTTCTGGTGATTCGGCAGGCGCTGTAACCCACCAGTTGCGTTCCCTGGCCTTCTAGGCACACAAGGCCGGTGATGTTGATAACAGACAGGGCCACAGTCAGAGTGGCGGTAGTTTGTTTTTGCAGATGAGTGAAGGTGGTTCTGGCTGGATTGTGGAGCACCTGTACTTCGACTCGTTCTTTGGCAGGAATGTTTTTGATGAAGGTGGCGCCCGCGAGCGCAGGACACAGGGCAGCTGGGGTCTTTCCTGTTTTGCTCAGCCAGAACCCAGAGTAGAAGTGTGACACTGTCTGGCTGGAGGTGGCGTTGTCCCTGTGGCTCTCTTGCATGAGGATCAACCAGGCGAGGCAAGAGCCGTGAACTGAGAAGGGTGAAGGGATGAAGGGAATGGAGTGTCCAGTGGCATGCGGGAGCAACCCGCAGATCCAACAGTTTGTAGCATTTGCAGCAAGGTTGTGTTGGTGCAACAGTTGCACGAAGGAATTGTTCCAGAATTCCCTGCGCCTTTCTCGGAGCTGAGGCGACAGAGATATTAGGTGATGCTCTTTCAGGGGTGTTGGCTGTGCAGTAGGTAGCAATGTCTCATGAGCCGGTGTGCTTTCCTCCAGAATCCAGAAGGAGGTCATGAGGAGGAGGCAGAAGAGGAAGACAATGAAGAGTGCGATTGTCTTTGATTTGTGCAAGTTGTCAGTCTTTGGATTTCTATACTGGGTATTTCCTGTTGCTTCCATCATCTTCTTATCTGGCGCTTCCATCATCTTCTTATCTGGCGCTTCCATCACCTTCAAGGGGGCTCGGTAGCGGGCAGAACCACAGACTTCGTTTAGCTTCTCTCCCGGCAACCCTTGATCGTGTTTAGGTCACCGTTCTGAGATTTAACTTAGTCCGTGGCCTACTTAGCCGAAACTCCCTCCTTTCGACGCAGGAAATACCCTTCTCTGGATGGCACGGTGGGATCAGAAAATTTTGCAAGTTCGAGTGCCTCAGTATCGGGATAACAGTCCAATATCGGTCGGTCTTTGCTCAGGAGCTCTTCTTGGGTGCTGACGTTTTCTGTCGTGGCCAGGTTCGCAGAGACCTTCCGGCAATGATGCGCGTGCAGCCAGTGCTTTTTCCCCTCCACTCGAAGCGCCGTTCGGGTGGTAATCAGCACTTGCCAGGGGCCCGTCCACCGAGGTTCCAGACTTTTGGTTCGCTGGAAATTTCGTATCAACACGAAATCTCCCGGTTGGATGTCATGGCCGGGGCCCCTGGAGGCATCGGGGATGGCCTGCTGCACCTGTTGATGAATGACAGACAATGTTTTAGTTAACTTGCACAAATAATCAGATAGTAGGACGTCTGGGACGTCATGAATGGAGGTCGGTTTGGGGGCAGTCCATAGATTCATCGGACGCCCAAACACGACCTCGTAGGGGGTCAAATGGTGCTTGGTGGGAGTGGAGCGCATCGATAACAAGGCCAGTGGGAGGGCATCCGGCCAGTTAAGTCCAGTGGTGGCCACTATTTTTGCCAGTTTCAGCTTCAGCGTGGCATTATGGCGTTCCACTAGACCAGCGGATTGGGGGTGGAAGACCGCATGAAACCGTTGCTTCACCCCTAACCCCTTTAGGATTAATTGGATAACCTCAGCTATGAAGTGGGGGCCATTGTCGCTCCATAAAATTCGACAAAGGCCATAGCGAGGGAAGAATTCCTTCAGTAGTACTTTGGCAGTAGTCATGGCAGTGTTGTCACGGGTTGGATAGGCTTCTACCCATTTGCTGAAGGCACACACGATGACTAGTACGTACTTCAGGCTTTGGCATCTCTCTAATTGGATGTAGTCCATCTGAAGGACCTCAAAGGGATGATTGGGGGTCCCGAACCCTCCCCGGGGTACTACAGTTCCTTTCCCGGGGTTGTGTTGCAGACAAATAAGGCACTGCTGAACCAGGCGTCTGGCTGAGTCGGGGATTTTATCGTTATGCCAGACTTTGGAAATGAGTTCGATCATGGGTGCAGATCCTATGTGTGCGGGGGAGTGAGCCATTGTCAGAATGGGAATCAGATATGAGTCGGGCAGCAACCATTTGTTTGCATCTTTTGTTCGCCAGCAACCCTCTTCGTCCTTCAAACCCACCCTTGCCCACTTAGTCAATTCGTGAAGGGTGCTGGCCGACTGTATGTCTCTGATCATTTCCCTTGTGTCACTCCATTTTTCTGCTTGTGACCTAGTTACATATATGCGTGTCACTGTCCTATTCTCAGCTGTGGTTCGTGCAGTGATGTCGGCTAATGCATTCCCTTGTCCGACTAAGTCTGTCACCCTTTTGTGTGCCTGACATTTGATCACTGCTAATCGTTTGGGGAGGAGAACTGCTTCAATCAGAGCGGAGACTAGGTCTCCGTGGAGGATTGGGGTGCCGTGGGACGTCAGGAATCCCCTCTCCCTCCACAGGAGCCCAAAATGGTGGACCACCCCGAAGGAATACTGGCTGTCCGTATACACGTTCGCGGTGGTCCCTGCGGCTATGATGCATGCTCGGGTGAGGGCTATCAGCTCCGCCGCCTGGGCAGATCGTTGTGTGATGCAGGCTGTCTCAACTACTGTTCGGGTCGTCGTTACTGCATAGGCAGCTGAAGTGGTGCCATCTGGAAGTTTAATGCACGAGCCGTCTACCCATAGCTCTCCATCGGGGTCAGGAAAAGCAGTGTCTCGGAGGTCAACCCTACTCCTAGTTTGTTCGTCCGTGAGGGTCACACAGTCGTGTATGGGAGGAATGTCGGGGTCATTTTCAGGCAGGGGTAACAATGTGGCGGGATTCAAAGTCGTGCATCTCTTTAGTGTGATGTGGGGTGCAAGCAGAGTCAACTCGTACCCTGTCAGTCGTGCGCTAGTCAGGTGTTGGGTCTTTGTCTGGTTCAAAAGGGTGTCAACTGCATGGGGCACTAATACAGTGAGGGAGTTGGAAAGTACGATTCCCTCGCTCTGACGGATGGAGACAGCAGCGGCAGCTACTGCTCGAAGGCAGGCAGGTAAGGCTCTGGCTACAGGATCAAGAGTGGCGGAGAAGTAGGCGCAAGGGCGCTGCTTAGGACCGATTGATTGAGTTAGGACAGACAATGCGCATCCCTCCCTTTCGTGGGTGAAGAGGGAGAAGGGTTTGGAGTAATCCGGCGTTCCGAGGACGGGTGCTGAGCAGAGTGCATCCCGTAATTCCTTAAAGGAGGCTTGACACTCAGTGGTCCAAGGAAGCGGGGAGGGGACGTCTTTGGTCAGCAGGGCAAGTAATGGTTTCACAATGAGGCTGTAATTAGGCAACCACTGTCTGCAAAAAGAGGTTAGGCCAACCAAAGAGCGGACCTGCTTTTGTGTTTTTGGGATAGGGGTGTCTAGGATGGTTTGTATTCGGTCGGGTGTAAGCTTCCTCCCTTCTTTGGACAGGAGATGGCCTAGGTAAGTCACTTGTGGCTGGCAGAACTGTAACTTCTTTTTGGAGACTTTATGGCCATTTTCTGCAAGAAAGTGTAGAAGTTGGACGGTGGCTGCCGTGGCAAGCGGGGTGGTGTCGGCCGCCAAAAGGATATCATCGACATATTGGATCAACACCACTCCTTCTGGTAGCTGGAAGGCGTCCAGCTGTCTTTTGAGGGCCTGGCTGTAAATGCTGGGACTTTCAGTGTACCCCTGGGGAGCTCTACAGAATCGGTACGAGCGGGATTTTAGAGTGAAGCCGAAGAGGTAACGGCTATCCGGATGAATGGGGATAGAGAAAAACGCGTTTTTAAGGTCGATAACAGAGAAGGTGGTGGCAGTGGACGGGATGAGGGTCAAAATGGTGGTGATATCAGAAACTACAGGATATTGGGGTACCACCACTTTGTTAATCTCTCGTAAGTCGATGATAAAGCGGTACGCTTTCTCATCTCCTTCACCTTGCTTCTTAACAATGGGTAGGATTGGGCTGTTGCAGACGTTGCTAACCACCTCTTCAACCACTCCTGCATCTACCAGAGACTGAATAATCGCTACCAGTGCTTTCTCACCCTCGGGGGATATCCGATACTGTGGAAGCTTGGGGAATATGGCGTCCTGTCGTACAGTTATGTGAATAGGATCAATCATCATTCGCCCCACATCAGAGTCATTTGTGGCCCACAAGTACGGAGGCAGGGTGTCAAGCATTGACAGGTCAGCGTCAGTTATGGAGTACATGTGTTGTGGGGGACGGGACCTGGACATGTCTGGGTTGTCGTACAGGATGACTCGTATTCCATCTGGGGAACACCTAATGGTAGCTCGAAAATGCTTCAGTAAGTCAATGCCCATAATGGCGTCAGGGGAGTTGGAGGAAAGTAGGAATGTCGCGTCAGCAGTGTTGTTTTCTAGTTCAAAGGTAATAGGTACGGACAGGGGGTTAGTGGAGGGCGTTCCATCGAAGCCTATCGACGTTACGTGTGAGCCAGACAAGGGTGCCCTTGGAACCAGTCGTTTTGATAGCACACTACGTGTCGCCCCAGTGTCTACCAAGAATGGAGACTCTGTACCCAGGACCTTAGCGGTGACATAAGGACCTTGCTGGTCAACACAGAGCTCGACTGGATCCCTCCCTTGCCCCTGGCAGTCCTATGCAAAGTCGGGGGCATTTTCACCTTCGGACAGCTGATATTGGTTCTGTCGGGGACGGTCAAATGTGTTCAGTCTCCCTGATCTGTCATTGCTGGTGCCGTTGGTGTGCCCTCGTCCTTGTACCCCATTTCTCGGACCACTTGCCACCTCCCTGGAGTCCCTATTTTTATTCATCTCTAGCACAACCGGACACTGGTATTTCCAATGGCCAAACCCTTTACAGAAGGCGCATTGGTCATTGCTAATGTCTCTACGTCCAGTGTGGGATGTTGGGGTGTGATCCTTAGGAGGTAGATCTCTGGGGGTGCTTGATTGGTAGTTCCCCCTTTGATGTTCCCGTCCTAGCGCTATACCCTGTATCTGGGCTATCATTACCCTTTCCTTTAAATCTTTCTTCTTTTTCTCGGACGCCCTGTCATTCTCATTCTTTTGGTGCTCGTAATACTGAGCCATCTGAAGGATAGCTGCGGGTTTGGAGGCCCCCCAACTACTCTCACTCGTCTGCAGCTTTTGGGAGACCTCTTGTGTTAGACCCTTTACGTAATTTTGTACGAACAGGTGCTGTCCGGTTGCAGTGGTCATGTCCTGGCCACTGTAGTCGGAGAACACTGTCTCGAATCGGGAGAAGTATTCTGACACATCTTCCTGGGGTTTCTGTCGACAGGCCGTTACTATCGACCAGTCTACTTTTCTTTCCGGGACCAGTGTTTTTAATTTCTGGATCATTTTATCTGGGAGTTCCAGTATGTCTTTCACTGGTTTGCTCCCCGGCTCTCGCTGTCTATCTAGTTTACCGAGTTGGTCCCAGGTATGTCCGAACAGATCCGCGTGGTCAGCCTTCCGGATTTGCTTCCACACGTCAGCCGGCAGACATAGCCCAAAGAACAAGTCAATATCTGCTAACGTCATTATCGTCGAACCCAAGGCTGTGCCTAATTCGGTATAAAATGCTGTCGGGTTCTTTCTTAAGTCGGGAAGGGTTTGCTTAAAGGTGAGGATATCTTGTCGGTCCCATGGTTGGTAAACCCAATTGTACACAACCCTCCCTTTGGCATTTTCGTTATTAATATCATCGCTCGTTCCCTGGCCCCGTGGCGGGATCCAGTAAGGAGCCGCTTCTCTGATAGGCATCATAGTATTGACTACTTCTACTGAGGTCGTTTCAGGGACTGTAACCTTGGTTTCTGGTTTTTGTTCTGTAAGGTGGCGGAAGACCTCAAGCATCTGCATGAAGAGTTCCGTCGCTTCACATTCAGTCCCGTCTCCAACGTCAATCTTCCTATACAGCGTTGTCAGCCTGGCGGGACCCTTACTTTGATACCTATCTTCATATGCGTTCAGGGTGTAGTAGCTGAATCGCAAGATGAAATGCCGTCTGTGGCTGTCGGCATGTGAATTATATACGCTCATTGTGTAATCTTCGCTCTCCCTTCGTTCTACTAATATCTTCGCTATTTTGTCGATCCCATCCCGCTCATCTTTGCTCAACCTATTTAGTCTGGCTGGTGATTGTTTGCTAGCCTCGGGGTCATCTGACGAAGTTGTTAATGTGGCTGGTGCAGAGGCCGCGGGGGCTGGTGCACTAGCGCTAGGGTCACTCACACTCGGGGCTTGCAAGCTTTGTTGGCTGGGAGCATATGGAGGGGGCATGTAGATGATTGGGGGACCTAATAGTAACTCATCGCTCGCCCGTTGTTTGGAGGGCAATTCAGGGTAGAGTACAGAGGGGGTCCTAACAGGACATTGGCCTGTCGACCCTAATTCTTGGGTTTGCGTAGCTTCCTTTCTTTCTTTTATTTCCTCTTCTAGTTGCTTTGCGGCCAGGTGGGCTGCCTTTCGTAATTCTTTCCCTATTTTTGCTTCTTCTCTTTTCTTTCGTTGTTCCGTTTCTTTGCGCCACATGCCGATACTGTCGAGCATAGTGGGCGTGGTCTTATTCTTCTGGAGCGCTATTTCTAATGTTTTTATTTTATTTTCATTAAAGGAACCTATCAGTGGCCACTGACTTTCAGGGTTCTTTTTTGTATATTTATGCCATAGTTTAGTGTAAGCTATAGCGACTAGTCCATACTTAGTGAACATGTCCTTATTAGGGGTGCCCTCCAGTGGAGCTGGATGGTTCATCTCTAATAAGCGGTCCGGGCTAAACAGGCTACCAACCAGTGGGGAGAAGACAGGCATGACGGTCTACACCGGGGACAAAAGTCTGCACTACCTGTCTTATCACGGCGGACAAAGACTAGACAGAATATTTCTATTCTACGTTATTTGGAGGCCGTGAATACCTCAAAAGAACCAATACCGAATAATCGGCCAATCAAACAATCCAGTGGGGAGAATAAGTGGGCACGAAAAGCTATCGCTACCCACTCTTTCTCTACCTGCAAAGAGAGACCTTGTTCTTCCCTGTTTGCAGACAAAGAATCTCCAGTCAATAATCCACGAACGATAGTTCGGGAAACAGTGGGGGAGGAAGATAGGCACGACGGATTACAATGGGGACAAAAGTCTGCGTTACCTATCCTTCACTGTTTGCAAAGAGAGAGCCTGTTTGTTTTTCCCCGTTTGCAGATAGTGAATCTCCAGAGGTTTCAACAAAGCGTAATACTAGTATTATCCAAAAAACAATTTTTCTCAATTCGTCGTGCTTACACGACCTTACCCGGACCGCATGGACGGTTTCCTGTCCTCTGGATCCAGCGCCCGATCGTCCTCTTTCCTTTGTGATGTTCGCGGCACTCCTGATGGTTCCCAGTCAGGACCGTAGATCACTCGAGAGAGGTCTGTTCAGAACTAGTGAAGGTCGGATGATCGGCTGTCAGACGAGGGTCTATCGGACACGAGCTCTTCCCGATCGTTGCAGTCGTTCACTCTGTCATCGGGACCTCTCCCACTGGATCCACGTGTCGCTGATGGGCCCCACGCTTTGGGACGCCAATTGTGGAAAAAGGTAGGGCTAGGACCTTTCTCAAGATTTGCCCGGCGCTAACCGCCCTTGTACCATTCAATTTACCAAACAATGAGGCAGGCGCCGGAGACCAGAAGGCAGGAAACAGAAGTTTATTCCGACGGAGCAGAACACATCAGATCGGACAACAAGGTATCGTCTCGAGGTGCTCTAACAGCCACTCGGAGGCCTGGCCTCTTATACACTGGTTTATGGCATGTGACCTTCCTTTAATACAATCACAACTTTGTAGAGCATGGGAAAGACATCCCCGTAACCCTCGTGTTAATCCCACCCCCATATACATTCACAATAGAGGTCCTCAACCTGCTGATAAGAGAGAGGGTCATCTCGCAGCTGAGTGTGTTGTCGAGTCTTAGGATGTGTGCGCCTGATCATGTCACAGGGGGTGGGGAGGCCTGGATCAAATAGAGGGACCTTTGAAGGAGAGCGACCTCATACAATAAAGAGCAGTAAATGATATCTTCCGGCTTAGGCAGTGGCCTCGGACCTGTGTGGACAGTCGGACACGGGGTGAGGGGCCATCAATGGAGAGGTATTCATGCTGTGTGGACAATCCAGTGCAGGAGGGAGGTTTAGCAACAGAGGGGCATTCATGGGAGGGGAGGAGGTGCTGGTCAGGCGCTGGCGTGACTCTCAAGGACAGGGTCATGCAGAAGGGTCGTGCTCAGAAGGAGGAGGGAGGGGGGAGCCAGGGTGCGCGGAGGATGCTTGCTGGGTCAGAGGGGACGTGCTGGCGATCGATCGTGGGCAGGGAGACCATGATGCCTAAAATGGCGATCGTGCACGTTGTACATGGGTGACAAGCTGGCGCAGATAATGTTTAGTTCACAAATTAAATTTCCACAGGGGAAGCAGAATTATATTTTGGTAAAGTAGTTCAAGAGCTGTGGCAATAGGGCTAAATTTATAAGACCTATCCTGCACACAACTGGCAACTTGAACCATTTCCTAGAGACCACAGAAAGATGCATGGTTTCAACAGCTTTGTTCATGTTACCTGCTAATAAATTATCATCTGTGTGATATGCCAGTACACTTATCACAGTTCCATTACTTGAGCTATATCTGCTGCAATAGTGCCAATGTACAAGAGGATATAGTTGTCTTACAATGAAAGAGAATGCATTGCATTTGACCATCTTAATCTTCTGGGGGTAGTGTCTAACCCTGGGCGTAGTTTGCATAGTTACGCTACGCATATCTATGCGAAGTGCACTTCGCACTATGCATGCTACGCGAACTGCGTAGTGCGGTAGGGAAATGCTGTTTGTAAAGATTGCACAGTGCTGCATGATTGTCCACACTGTGCAATCATTGCGAACGGCAACATGCACAGTGCAAGTGGTCGTTTTCTGCCGCTCAAGTAGATTTGTACTCGAGCAGCAGCTTTCTCAGCGTGGACTTGTAGTTTCTCATTGCGAGCGGTTGTGAGCATACGCGACCACTAGCAATGAGAAACCTGACCTTCCCGCGTTGAGAATCTCGCCAGGAGGTTTATTTTCTATGCTCGGGATCGGCATCTTGATGTTGTTGATCGCGAACGATGAAAGATTCTCGCCGGGACGTTGATTTTGCTCGCTCGCGGTCGCCAACTTGACGTTGAGGACCGCGAGCAAGCTAAAAATGCCCACTATGCGTTTGTGCACTGTGCTATGTGCGATTCACATAGCGCGTAGTGTTTAGTAGTGTTAATCTAATTCTACACTTCAACAGCTCCATTGTCAGGGCAATCAAAATTGGGAAGAAAGAACACTCCAGCTTCATGCCCCATTCCAATGCAAATCACAGGGAGACCACCTGCCCATCCATACTACTGTAAATAGGTGAATGTGAATACCTCTACCCACACTTTCAACTCAGGATCAAATTTAAAGTGTCTAAAAGTAGCCAAAATGTAGAGCCAGTCAAGAGTGTTGAAAGCTTTTATGATATTTCTGGATACCACTGTCAAAGTCAAAGGTGCACTCACCATTTCAGCCATAAGGTGAAACAAGAGACTGATTTAAGGTGTTTGAAGAATTCTTCTTCACAATAACATATCCTTCTACCTCCCAATCACATTCTGACGTTAGTCACCATGATAGGAAGTTTCAATACAACATGCTCCCTTTTGTGGTAAGACCTTTCAACAAAATCCAGGTTACTAGGATAGGGATTCTTCATGTGGAGGACCTTTCCTCCATTCCTATTTGGACAACCAGCCAATCAATAAAGCTCTTCTCCACCTTGCTGCTTCCTTGGCATATTTTTAAAGAATTCTCATATGGAGGTTTGTTGAGTGGATGCCCAGGTATACTTCAACAATTTCTTCAGATATTACTAGTTATATACTGGATGCTGCTGCATGAGGAGGTCATCAACTCAGCTGAGGTCGAATACATATGCTTATGTGATCATCTTTAAACTTTACAGAGGGTGAGTTACCCACAATCAGAATGGTTTATGATCAATAACCATTTATTCCAGCTGTCTGTAGCTTCTACCACTCCGGAATGCAGCCTACAGTTTCCCACCATGGCTTGCAGTAATCAGCGCTTGCTGTTGGTGGTTCCTCTTCTACCTGTCACTGGACCCTATGGAGCATTTATCATGGCTGCTTGCATCCGGTGTATGCCAATAATGGCTCCCGTAATGCTCATTTGTGGGCCCCTATTTTGGCTGTCTGTAACCTATGCTCAGCATGAGTGACTCATTTGCCACAAGATATTGTTCTTTTTCTATTTGTCACCCCGAGTGGGATGGGTATGCCCAGACGTGGGTCCCGTGCTCTCCATGCCACTGGAGTCAAGCTATACTGGCTGATGAGGGCTGAAATCCCAAAACCGGTCCTAGGATGCTTGTTTCCAGTCCAGGAAGGACATGGCCTGGCAGTTCAGGCTGGACTGTTCCCATTGGGCGCAGGGTCAAGACTGATTTGCATATGGCTGGGTCCAAACTGAAATGGCATGGTGAGCCAAAACACAATGGATTTAGGCCCAGATCTCAGTACTTGGGTGAATGTATGACATTGTTCTGCATTCTGTCCATCGATTGTTCTTTTTGTAAAAGTAATGAGAAGCCTAGTGACCACACCAACTGATTTTTACAATTGTTATAGAAAATACATATCGAAAGAGAAGCAAATTCATAGAAGGCCCATTGAGGCCTAACCTCAGTCTTTAAAACATCTCCACAGTGCAAACCGTTTGCATAAAATGAATTATTACATGAACATTATGAAACCATTCCAGCTAAAACCTTGTCTAGAACCACAACGGTTAGCTAAAAATTCCATCAGATATGTACAACAATTAAATGGTTAAACATTTGCTAAGAATGCATTCACAGACAACAAAAATCTACCCAGAGCACAGGATACATCTAAAAATTGCATGTTCATGAGTAAATTGTCCACTTGCCACCTTTCTCTAATTCGGTGTTTTTGCACAATTGGTTTTAGCAACCTTTGATGTTGTCATAGAAACAAGAGGCAATCTAGTAGGATATGCCTTAAATCCTCTTCTTGTCAAAAAAGAGCTCTCCAATTGAGAATTTATAACCTGAATAATGCTGCATCTAAACTTCAGGAGTCCCGATCTTAAATGTGCATTTCGTAAGCTGTCCAAATTGGGAAATGATTTCTCCTCCAGCCACAAGGTCATCAGTAGTGATACAGATTTCTTGTTCCATAAATATCTTATCTCACTATCCTTGGCTTTAGCTTTTGGCAACTTTCAAATCTCAGCTTTATTAACTTTTGATAGGTCTATCATTTTGCTTTTGGGTGACAGTTTTTTGCATATAGAAAAACCAAAGGAAATGATGGACGGAGTGTTGACAATACTAGCACTCACCCCCAGTCAACTGATCTGGGTTTAATCCATCCCCGTTCTTTAGCCCACTCTGCCACCCCAGTTCAGACATGGCCATATGCAAATCAGTCTGACCCTGTGCCTCATGGGAACAGTCCAGCCCGAACTGCCAAGCCATGCCTTCCCTGGACTGGAAACAAGCTACCGAGGACCGGTTTCTGGCATTTCAGCCTTCTTCAGCCCGGCTTGCTTGAATCCAGTGGCAAAGTGAGCAAGGGACTCACGTCTGAGCATACCCTGCCAACTTATGGCGAACAAAGAAAAACCAAAGGAAATGATGGACGGAGCATTGACAATACAAGCACTCACCCCCAGTCAACTGATCTGGGTTTAATCCATCACCGTTCTTTAGCCCACTCTGCCACCCCAGTTCAGACATGGCCATATGCAAATCAGTCTGACCCTGTGCCTCATGGGAACAGTCCAGCCCGAACTGCCAAGCCATGCCTTACCTGGACTGGAAGAGAGCTACCGAGGACCGGTTTCTGGCATTTCAGCCTTCTTCAGCCCGGCTTGCTTGAATCCAGTGGCAAAGTGAGCAAGGGACTCACGTCTGAGCATACCCTGCCAACTTATGGCGAACAAAGGAAAACCAAAGGAAATGATGGCCGGAGCGTTGACAATACAAGCACTCACCCCCAGTCAACTGATCTGGGTTTAATCCATCACCGTTCTTTAGCCCACTCTGCCACCCCAGTTCAGACATGGCCATATGCAAATCAGTCTGACCCTGTGCCTCATGGGGACAGTCCAACCCGAACTGCCAAACCATGCCTTCCCTGGACTGGAAACAAGCTACCGAGGACCAGTTTCTGGCATTTCAGCCTTCTTCAGCCCGGCTTGCTTGAATCCAGTGGCAAAGTGAGCAAGGGACTCACCTCTGAGCATACCCTGCCAACTTATGGCGAACAAAGAAAAACCAAAGGAAATGATGGACGGAGCGTTGACAATACAAGCACTCACCCCCAGTCAACTGATCTGGGTTTAATCCATCACCGTTCTTTAGCCCACTCTGCCACCCCAGTTCAGACATGGCCATATGCAAATCAGTCTGACCCTGTGCCTCATGGGAACAGTCCAGCCCGAATTGGGGTGGCAGGGTGGGATAAAGAACGGTCAACGCTCCGTCCACAATAGTTGGTAATAGGAGATAGCGATGTTAGTGACTGTTTTCAGTCGCTAACATCTTGGCACGCCCACTTTGCATGTCATTAGTGATAAATATCACTGACATGCAAAGTGGGGCCCAAGATGGTCGCTATCTCCTACTAGCTGTCACTAACTGGTGTTAGCGACAGCTAGGTAATAGGGAGCAATAGATGAGGTAGGCTCGATCACCAGTCAATATTTTTTTTTATTATTACTGCTGGCAGGTTATCTGGACTAGCTGCTCTTGTACGCTTTAATGATGGGATAGTCTTTTTGATAATTTCTAATAAAAATGATTCTTTCATTTCATCTTTTATGTTAAGAATAGCTGGTCACAGCGAGATTGATGCATCTTTATTATACATTTCCTCCAGGTATGCGACCCATACTTCCTTTCCCCATGGGCATTTCAGCTTTCCTACGCTTTTTTCTGGACCATGTTGTACTAGTTCTCAGAATTTTTTTATATTGTTTGACTCCATCATTTCTAGCATGATTTTCCAACTGTTTTCCTGTGGGGCCCGCTTTTTAGTGGCTACTAAACTTTTAAGCATTTACCTTAGGTCAATACATCTGATTTAACCCTCTTTAGTCTGTAAGTGCCTTATAGACCTTCCTAATTTCCTTATTTTCCCTTCGCCTTTTGCATCAAACCAAAGGTTTTTTATTCAATTCTCTGACTTATTTCCAATTATCTTATTATTAAATACTTTGAGCTCAAACTTTTAGCATGCTACCACTTGTTTTATTATTTCCTCATATGAAGAAAAAATGTCCGGTGATATCTCATCTACTTAAACACCTTATACTTATATTGGAACGCCATTAACTGATTTAAGTACTTCTCTGAAATTCTAGTACTTAAGCATCTCAGTAAGACGATTTTTAGGGGAATCACTTGAATACGAATGTTTAAACTTGTACACAGGGTATAATGATCACTCCCTTCAATCTGTAGTATCTCAAATTTCTCCACATGACTAAGCGAAGGCTTGGACAAACATGTAGTTGATTGAGCAGTTCTGATTGCCATAAAAAAAGTTTTCCATGCTGGTGAATCTGTTGATGTTCAACCGTTAAGACTGAAAAGTCATTTGAAGCAAGGAAATTTAACAGATGCATCTCTTGTTTGCACCACATTTACCGGAAAACTGGCAACATTGATAATAAATGTTAATACTAAATCTTCAAATATTTAATCAGTTTTCCCAGTGATTAATTTCTGATTAAAGTCACCTAACAATACAGGCAAATGTTGTGGGATAATAAACATATTTTAAGCAAATCCTGCTTAAAACATAACCAAATTCCCCTAATAACCAGATGGAGTCCTTACTTGCAAGTAAACATTAAGAACAATGACGGAATCAAATCCAGACACTGGACAAAATCACTCCACCAGCTAGGATCCAATTAGATCTAGTATTTATTTTCCATACTTTAGATGCGATCTGTGTTGATATTCGCATTAACATTCCTCCAGACTGGTGTCCTAAGGGGGTATTGAGGCGCCCTAAGAAACTTGCAGCAACATGTGTATTTTTGGATGCTCTGTACATAGTCATGTTTTCACACACACAGGGCCTTATTTATGAGGCTCTTATGACGCCATTGTGTCACTTTTGTGATGCTGCAGTGGCGTGAAAAATGCACCACACTGTGCCATATTTACTAAGTGACACATCTAGGCAGATAAGTCACTTTGTAAACCCCTACACTACATTATACCTGTGTCCGTTATAATGTATGCAGGGTGGGCATTCTGGCACAGAAAAGGCTCCTAGAAGTGTTGCCATGAAATCTATGAGATTTCACTGTGACACATCTACTGCCTCACTGCGCCAAATCTTTACACCTGCTTGAAACAGGCATAAGGGGTTACACAGTCCTTTTGACATGGGGCTTGCTCCATGTGAAATTACACATTGCTGGAGTTGCATCTTTTTCAGGATACACTCCAGCAATGCATAATTTTTGTGCCTACAGATACACCAGAAATCCTGATGTATCTTTCAATCCTTGCAACATGGAGCGCCTCACAGTAAATACGGCACGTCCATGGTGCTGCAAGGAGGGCGCACTGAAAAGTGTTGCATCGCTGTTTTCCCACAGTAATGCATCATTTTTGTCATAAATGAGGCCCACAGACTTTGTATAGATCTAATATTTGTTTCAATATTTGCTGTTTCAATACATTTTTGAGATTATGGGTGTTTCGGGAAAATGTTTTATTCTGTATGTGGAATACCATCCCTAGTCCATATCACTTAATTTACCCCATTCTTCCTTATGTTCCTCTTCCCATCTCAGGAGAGCATACCTATTCTGGTGTAGCTAGTGCTGACCCTCGTTCTTTGGCACTCCTTGAGGCAAAGTCAATTTCAAGGACCTCTATCTCCCATTTAGTATACACAGGGCAGTGCACTCAAATATGTTCCAGTCTAACTTGATTTATTTGAAGACCCCCATGGCATTTTAGGAAGCCCACTTTGGGAACATTCATATGTTCAAGCTCTACATCCATAAAGATGTTTATGCCCTTTGTGTTCAGTTATTTTTCAGCATTTTGAAGGTTACCTCTAACTAATGCCGAATATAATGAGATCCTTGTCACCTCTGTGCCTGCTTTACTTTTCAAGAACCCTGCTTGCTTTAAGTCATTCGATGCTATGGTGTGCAGACTAGGACACTTTGAAAATATCCCAAGTAACCTCGACCTGTTTAAAGGGTTTCCCTCTCTACACCTTTTGCCACTTGTATTGTCTAGGTCAGGTTCCATAAACACCCAAAGGTTGTTTCAAATCTTTACCTTGAGTTTCTTTTTTATTTTATGCTATACTTCCCTTAATCCAATTACCACTTGTTTTACTACCCCTGGCCACATTAGAGACGGCCTGAGCCTTTAGTACATGTGTTTATGGCTATTTAGTTCATTTTCCTTTGGGGAAGAGAAGAGGACCCTTGCAGGAAAATAGCGTGGGATGCACTTTGAGGCAAGTGTGACTAGAGTGGTCCCTCAGTACCCCCTTCCCATGGGGCAGTCCAGTCCCTGATTTGGGGTTTCAAGAACTCCCTAATTGAGGTAGAGGTTGACATAGGTCACGCTACATGGTGGTAATATCTTTATCAGAAGAGATTAGAAAGGAGCCCTAGTTATTTCGTCCTGATGAATGCCACAGACCCTTTGGGCCAACACAGCAGAAACATGTTGACAACATCAGTGGTGATGGGGTACTAGCTCCCAAATACCCATGCTTATATTTTAATATCAAGTAAGCACTTTACTAATTAATAGATGTTGGTGCTTACATTAGTTTTTAACCTTACACTTAATCTCAGGCCCTCACTTAGTTTTAGGAAGTCTCTTGGTGTAGGTCCACTTTCTACCAAACGCAGTTTCTAGAGAGTGAGGACTGCCAATGATGAAGCATGACACCTGGTGGTGTGTGAGGGCAGTCCTTCATATTTTTTTAGATGTCCTGCACCGCACACAATTATTGGAGTGTAATTGGATATAGAATCAGAATGTTACAGGGGAGATTCTTTTGTTTGTATATATTTGGTTTGGAAGCCAGCTCACCCTGAAAACCCTGCAGTCTCTAATTCCCTACCCTAGCAGGCTTTAGGGGTATGTGTGTGAAGATCATTTTTATTCCTCCCAAAGCCCCTCCCACTTTGCCCCATGCCATTGCCATTCTGTTTTCTGGTCTTCCTCTGCTCTCTGGGCATGTTCGTCCTTACACTCACCTGATCCCTCCCACTATCATGAGATGCCTTAGTGGGGTTAGAAGTTGCACTTTTTTGGGGGATATTCACTCAATCTATTTTCATGCCTGTTTCTGAGTCTGCACCAGAGTCTGAACCTGTGTCTAAATTATAGTTAGGGGCTCTTTTTGTGTTTTTTGTTCTTTAAGTTTGTCCAGGTTTTGTCTCATCACCAATCGCCATCATGCTCTGATCATTACTCTTTTTAGCTATTCCTATGCTTTTCCTAAATCGATTATTCGATCTTAAATTACCCTTTCTTTTTCTATGATTCAACCTGGATCATACTAAAGCATATGGAAGGCTAGTGGGTTACCTCCCCAATCTCTTTATTAGCATTGGGCATTTTGATATATATATACAGTGGGTGTTGAGGCTGGTGGCAGGTCAATAGTGGGTTCTACTTTCCGCTCCCTACCCTTCTTCCTGAGCCTAACCATGTCCTCCAAGCTTTCTACAGACCTTACAAACTTCATCATGCAGCTATGTATCTGTTGAAATTCTGTAGATGTGCCTGTCAATGGTTTTGTGTGATTTTAAGGTATCTGTATTCAATACTATGGCTTCAAAAACACCTTGTAGTGTTTATGCATCAAAAGCTATACATCCAGCATGGAGGAGGATGAGCTGGGTGTTATGTCCAAGTCAACATTCAAATTGAGGTGTAAAACTTGGTTGAGGGTTGTCTTGGGACTTGCGGAGGGACCAATGATTTTACTCTCTTGGTCTACTATAATAGATATGGCCTCTGTTAAGACTCTGGTAACCTGTATTCCTGTAGCCTTCTCCATCATATTCAAGACATTTGGACTATTAGCACAATTGATCTCATTAATCTGCTATTAGACTTGGCATCATTGGTGTGGTTTTCCCTGTATTTTTTGCCTTACCTTCCTGTATTTTTACCATGTGATGAATTTTGTTTTACTGGTCTAGATGCTTTGGGTACTTTACCACTTCTGTTCAATGCCAAAGTGCAAGTGCCCCTTTGTAAATTGCTGTTATGGATTGGTGATTCCATGATTGGCATATTTTAGTAACTAGTCAATCCCTAGTACCATGCACTGTGTGTGCCCAGGGCCTGTAAATCAAATGCTGCTAGTAGGTTTGCAGCACTGATTGTGCCACCTACTCAATCATCCTTGCAACAAGGTCTCAGGCCTGCCATTGTGGTGCCTGTGTGCAGTCTAATACTGCTATCTGGCAAGTGCACCCACTTACCAGGCCCTAACCTTCCCTTTTGTTACATGTGAGTCAGACCTAAGTTAGGCCCATGGTACTCCTGGAGGTAGGGTGCAGTTTATGTGAACATTAGGATATGTGTGGCATGTCCTGATAGTGAAATACTGCCAATGTAGTTGTTCACTATTGTAAGGATATCTGTCCCATAGGATAGTATGGGAAGGTTGCTCATAACATCGTATGATTATTACTGCCCATGGGAACGTGATAGGAAAATAAAATTGTATATGCCTGAACTCTGAATGTTAAGATGCATCTTTTAGTGATGGTGATTTTTACATTCAGGGTTTGAAAATACCACTTTTTAGTAAGTAGAAATGTTCTTACCTAACCGTCCAGTGTGCCTCTGCTAGGTTGTGTATTGACTGTCTGGGTTTGGAGTGACAGGGGCTGGGAATGTGCATTCTGATCAGACAGTCACTTGGGTAGGGGGGCTAGGTGTGTACTCTCTTACCAGGGTGAGTCATGGCTGGGCTGAAAAGACCTGGGCTGTATTCAGAGTAGGAGGAGGAGATTTCTTTCACATCTGAATGGACCTGGTCTGCCTTGGACAATGTTGTCTCCACCTCCTGCCAGGAGAGGACAGAACTGGTTCTGGCTGGGCAAACTCTTTCTCTGCCTCCAGAGAACAAAGGATTTTGCATTATAACAAGAGGGGCCCAAACCCCAGACTTTTAGATAACTTCTGGGAATCAAGAGGAATCTTTTCTAAGGAGAAGCACTACAGAAACTGAGGAGAAATACTACCCCTCTGCTGTTTACTGTCTGAGGTTTGCCTGCAGTGGCTACTTTATGCTGAGGAAAAGAGAAGGACTTTGCTGTGTGCTGTGTCCCCTGCTTGAGGAAGATCTCCGAGGGCTTGAAATAGAGCTTGCCTCCTGCTCTGAAGTCTCAGGGACACAAATACTTCACCCCCAGTCCCCCCTGAACTTCTTTGTTGGGAGTTCTGACCTGCTGACCCATCTCTCAGCAGGAAGCTCTGGCGGAAATCCTGAGATGTAAGTCAGGGGCACTGGACGACCCCTGCTCCCCTAAACTATGGAACGTGATGGCTCACTCTCTTAACCATGTGTTGTCTCATATATGGAATTCATCCCTTACATTTTGCATTTTCCTAGACATATGGAAACATGCCACACTTCTCCCCTGAGGAAACAACCAAATGGGGATCCTGGGTATTTGAATAACTACAGGCTGATTTCTCTGTTGCCTGCACCAGCAAAAATGCTGGAAAAACTGGTGCAGCGACAATTGACCAATTTCATTGAGAGGAGACTCACCTTGAGGCAAGTTAGACTACAGAGGTCTTCCTCCCTCATCCTCCTATGGGACATTTTGGTCCCTATCCCAGGGCCTAAAAACACAAGCCATATTACAGTGGATTGTGACATACGTCACCCCATGTAGTGGAACCTTCTCACCAAATTTGGTAAGAGCGGAGCCCTTTCTCTATAGGTCCTGACAAATGCCACAGACCCACCTGGGCCAATCAGCAAAAACATGTCGACCATACTCACCACGGTGGGGGGACAATAATATCCCCATTACACCATTCACTTGTTTTTAACTACCATGTAGCCGCCAGACACATTAAAATCTATTTGGCATCTATAGCAGCTTTTTAACCTGACTTATTTCTTTCACGGGCCCCCAATTAGTTTACAAGTGCATCCTGTCATCAGGTGTATGCCCGCCGTTCACCAAAACAAGTTTCTAGAGGGCGAGGACTGGTCAATGATGAAGCATGACCTCAGGTGGTGTGTGAGACCAGTCTTTCACTTTTTGTGAGATGCCTGCACTCACAAATTAACACTTAAGCACCTTGGTTCTATAGACTGGGAGTGCCCCATTTGTGCTAAACATTTTATGTTGGAGGCTTCCTGCTCCTATTGCCCCATGCCTCTGGTTCCCTCCCACAGGATTCTCCCGGGGTAAATGTGAATATACAATTTAGATGATACCCAATCCGGATATCGCTCTGGTTTTAGTACCGAGACAGCTCTCTTCGAGGTGGCTGAGTCAGTAAGATTGTCGGTAGATTCAGGTGCATTGGCTATGCTGGTGCTCCTGGATCTCTCTGCTGCCATCGACAGAGTTGATCACACCTTGCTGGCTCGGAGACTCCAGGACATGGGCATTGGGGGCATGGCTCTGGGCTGGCAGAAGCCTTATCTTAATAATCGTTCACAGAAGGGCGCTTTGCAACCCTATCTGTCTGAACCTAAACATCTTTGGTGCGGAGTCCCCCAGGGGTCAGCATTGAGTCCACTTCTATTTAATCTCTATTTGGCTCTGCTGTTCTCTCCGATAGCTAACAGGAGGGAGGCGATTTCATACGACGATGACACCCAGCTATGTTTTTCCTTTAAAGAGCAGACAGAGGACTCCTTCAAGAGTCTCAAGGGCTGTCTGAGAGACGTTGCGCTATGGATGAACAATAATAAACTCAATGCTGGAAAAACTGAGGTGATGTTTTTCGGGAAGGAGCTGCCTCCAGCGCCGGATCTGTGGTGGCCAAAGGAAATGAGACTACCTCCTGCCCCTGCAGCTATTATAAAAAATCTAGGTGTGAAGTGGGATTTTGATCTCTCATTCTCAGCTCAAATATGGCATGGGACAGCCACCTGTTTCAGCAAATTGTGAAATGTATGTATGGACATTTTTACATCTGCTGCCAGAGGATTGCCGCAAAATCAAAGTCCACACCATGGTGACATCTAGGCTGGACCATAAAAATGGCCTCTATTTGGGCCTGCCAAAGTGCTTAATTAGATGACTGCAGATGGTACAAAATGCGGCTGCGAGACTTATCCAATGTATTCCATTCCGTCAGCATGTCTCTCCTCATATAAAAGAGCTCCACTGGCTACCGGCGGCAAAAAGAATTGAGTTCAAGGCTTTGACTTTGGCATTTCGATCTATGCATTGTAACTGCCCCAGCTACTAGAAAAAGAGGTTATGCTGCTATAAATAGACTCGCTCATTGAGGTCCAATTCACAGAAGCTGGTCTGTACCCCCACTTTAGGAAGGGTTGCCTAGGCGGCAAATCTTTCACAGTCAGGGCTGCCAAATTGTGGAACTCCTTGCAAAGCAACTTTCTCCACATTGATTCAGAGTCTCTTTTTAGGAAAGCGGTTAAATCTTGGCTGTTTAGGTCAGAGTAGTGGAAATGGGTCTTTGCTGTGAGCTTCTCATCTGCATACTGCCTGCTGTTGGAACGCCGGGACACCTCTGTTTGAGGTAGCTGTTTGCGCTTTACAAATGTTGGAATTATTATTATTATTATTAAGTCTCAGGGACACAAATATTTCAACCCAGTGCCCTCTGAGCTCCTTTGCTGGGAGTTCTGCCCTGCTGAGAGGTACCTGTCAGTGTTCTGGACCTCTGGAGGATGTTTTGGGACTGGAAACTGCAAGAACTGTAAAAATCTATGCATCGCCTGTTCCCGATGCATCACAGCGGTGCAAAAAAGAATTTCCGGCGCATCGGCACAGCCGAAGAATCAGCTCAGCGCCTACTCAGGGCTGAAATGTCTGCCGTGCAATAAATCCTGTGCACCAATCTCGAACGTATGAGATCACTGCACCGATTCTGACGCAGGCCCTGTTGGAGAAGAACCGACACAGCTAAACCAGTGCATCGAATCCTGGGTTTTCACGCATTGCATTGTACCGGATCATCACACATCCCATCAGAGCATCAAGTCGGTCACATCATTGGGGGATGCAGTAGGAAAATGACGCATCACGTCCCCATGCAGTAAGAAACCAATGCATAACCTCATTTCCGGTAAGGAACCGATACATCACCTTCCTCGGAGCAAGGAACCAACGCATCACCTTCCCTGAGAGTAAGGAACCGACAAATCACCTTCCTTGCGCCCCTTTTTTGCTTGCTTATTTCGACACATCCAAGGTGCTTTCTGCAAAAGTGTTGCATCCCACATTTTCTTGGAACAGAACTGTTTCTACCTTTTAAGAATCATGTTTTTAGTACTGTATTGTGGGATGTTGTCGTTTTGGTCTTGTTTGGTTTAGATAAAGATTACTTATTTTTCTAAACTGGTGTAGTGTTTTCACTGTATTACTGTATGTGTTCACAAGTGCTTTCCACACTGCCTCTGAGATATGCCTGCCTGCTTATGCCAAGCTAAAAAGGGGTGAGCAGGGGTTATTTTAGGAGTGTAGCCCCCTTACCCTGACTAGGAAGAAGGGTCCCTATTTGGACAAAGGTGCAAACCCTTGCCAACTAAAGACCCCCATTTCTACCATCTGTTGGCTGCTCAAAGGGGACCCTCTTGGAAGGCCACATGAGGGCACGCAAGCAAGTCTAGTCATTGGGGAACCCCTGGTGTCCATGCCACGTCATTTCCGGGTAGGGATGGGTGCATTATAAGTGCCTCTCCCTGCCCACCTACCAGCCTCTTTGTGGCTGCCCTTGAGGCCGTTTGACGTGTGCTGAGACTGCCAGGAGCTTTTACTCTGTGAGTCAACCCCCCTTCATCCCCATTACAGGGGCAGTCCCCCAGGCCGTGACGTTCTAGCTCGGCCATCGCTGAGGCTGCTGTCTGCTGTCTGCCTAGAGGGCGAGTGGGGGCTTGGGCAGCTCCAAGTGGGTACAGGCCAGCATCCCTGGCCTAGGCCATTCGGCCACGTCATGCGGCCCTTTGGCAGGACCTGGCCAGTGGCGGTCTGGGGTGCGCCTGGGGCGAAAGTGCCAGTCAGTGCAGCCAGGCTCCTGCTTCAGAGCGGTTTGGGGGCAGAAGCACTTATCATGTGGTGGGGGGATGAGGGAGAGTTGCCAGCCACAGGATTACAGTGGGGGAGTACGAAAAGAGTGGTTAGGCAGATTTATGTTTGTATTTGGCTAGGGCGAGGATGGAGTTTTGCCCATTTTCAGTCAGTTTTCGTCGGAGGGACCCATGCTTTTAAACAAATGGAATGCTATCAGTGTTAATTTTATCAGAAGCCTGTCATGATATGCCCGTCAGGCTGACTGGTAGGCCGGAGGTAGGTTAAACATCGTGAAGAAAATACTCCTCTGCATAATCATCTTCCTCTTTCAGACACAAGGGAATGCCTGTCCATGTTTAAGGCAAGTCCCGAGCATGCCTTGTAAGCAGCAATTTAAATACATCTGGGGGGGGGGAATATATTGAGGATTTAAATTACCCTCCTGCGGGGCTAGGGCTACGTAGAAGTAAGATTTAGGTTACAATTTACAACACAAGAAGTTTTATGCTGTGGCAACCAAGCGCGGTAATGGTGTTAAGTAACCCCACCATAGAAGAAGGTTACGAGCCACAGCTTTGAAAATGCGGAGTCCCACTGTATACTTTTAGTAACTCGAAGGTAGCATGTTTTAATCTAAACTAACTCCCTTGTTTTGGAAAATGCTATTATGTGGCGAATGAAAGTTAAATTCTGCTACGCATCAGGGGCCTCATTTATGAGGCCTTGCGTCAGTTTTGCGCTGCTGATGCGTCACTTTTTGTGACGCATCGGCGGCGTAAAGCATGCGCCGTGTTGCGCCATATTTAAAAAGTGACGCATCTAGGTAGATGCGTCACTTTTTAAACCCCCGCGCCACATTATACCTGCGTCAGGTATAATGTATGCAGAGGGGGCGTTCCCCCGCAAAAAGCCTCGTAATAGTGACGCAGTGAAATCTATGAGATTTCACTGCGTCACTTTTAGGACGCTGTTGCATCAAAATCTTGCGCCTGCCTCACAGCAGGCGTAAGACTGACACAAGCCCTTTCACATGGGGCTTTCCCCATGTGAAAGGACGCATTGCTGGAGTTGCGTCACTTTTGTGACACACTCCAGCAATGCGTCACTTTTGCGCTTACAGATACGTCAGAAATACTGACGTATCTGTAACTCCTTGCGACATGATTTGTCATACATTAAATATGACGCATCATTGGTGTCGCAAGGAGTGCGCAGTGAAAAGTGACGCATCGCTGTTTTCACGCAGCGATGCGTCACTTTTCATAAATAAGGCCCCAGGTGTTTCTAACTGTCTGCTGCAAATAAAAAAAAATTGAAAATGCCTCCTCTTCCGTAGCAGCTTCTGATTTTAAGGCACAGAGGTAGCATTTCAGGGTCCCTTCATGCTTTTACACTAGGCTCCAGCTCTTTTAAAGCATTACGTGTGCATAAGAAGTGAAAAGGGTCTTGACTGGACTGTCTTTGCCTTCGGCCACAAGCCAAATGTTGGGAAGGTACAATTTGACACTTTTTTGCTGTGCTTAGCGGCTTTGTGGGTGGCGCACAATGTAATGGAATTAAATGATGTATTTAGGAATGGTCGCAATTCATATAAGTCAACAATTTATATCAATTTGAGTGTACCGGAGAGGTGTGCCTAATCCCACTCAGCCTTTCACCCCTTGAGGTCACTAAAATTAGTTCCTTCAAGCTCGAAGGATAGTCTCCAATGTTGAGCAGGCTATAGGGTATGCCTTGCCAGGTCATTACCGGACTTGTCACTATGCAGGTGCTCACCAGGGTCGAGCATTCATAGGGCTGTGCAAAGGTATGGTCCAGCTCAGTAAAGCAGTGGCACACTGGTCCGGGGGCCATAATACAGGTTGCTTCTGTTAAAACATCATTCCCCACCCGAATAGTCTTTGTAATAGCCGGGAGGAAGCTGACATCTAGCGAGGGTGCTGCCATCCCAAGTTGGGAAACAAGGTATTATAGCACTAAAGGCTATAATGTATAAGAAATTTGGCATGGCCATTATTCAAACGAAGGCAAGTAGCAGTACGAATGGTGTATGTGATGTATTGTCTCACTGGTAGGCCTCCATGCAAGGGGACTAGCAGCCAGATTCATCAAAGACCCGTTTTGCGAGTCTTTAATAGCGATTCATAAGGAATCGCTATTACAGACTCGCAAAACGGGATTCATGTAGGAATCGCAAAATAAGATGCGATTCCTACACAATCCTTATTTGCGATTAGCAAATTGCTAATCGCAAATAAGGAATAACTCCCCATTCATTCCTATGGGCCAAAAGGCCCATAGGAATGAATGGGGAGTATTCCGTATTTGCGATTAGCAATTTGCTAATCGCAAATAAGAGAGCGATTTCAAGGGTGCCAGGGGTGTCCAAAGGACACCCTGTGGCACCCCTTAAATGCAAATTTAAACAGGTGTTGCGCACACACATGTCCAAAGGACATGTGTGTGTGTGTAACATGCAAAAGAAAAAAATGCACTAAAGTGCTTTCTTCTCTTTTTTTGCAATTTACCACAAAGTCAGACTTCGTGGTAAATTGCGACCAAATATTGCGAATTCGCAATTTCAAATTGGTTGATGAATTGCAATTAAGGAATCTCTATTAGAGATTCCTTAAATCCAATTGCGCGCAAATATGCGATTTCGCTAATAGCGATTTTTGCATTTGGGATGATGAATCCCAAATGCAAAAATTGTATGTGATGTATTGTCTCATTGGTAGGCCTCCATGCAAGGGGACTAGCAGCCAGATTCATCAAAGACCCGTTTTGCGAGTCTTTAATAGCGATTCATAAGGAATCGCTATTACAGACTCGCAAAACGGGATTCATGTAGGAATCGCAAAATAAGATGCGATTCCTACACAATCCTTATTTGCGATTAGCAAATTGCTAATCGCAAATAAGGAATAACTCCCCATTCATTCCTATGGGCCAAAAGGCCCATAGGAATGAATGGGGAGTATTCCGTATTTGCTCCTCCTGAGGTCACCCGGTCCCCATGCTGCCACCGCCTGCTCGTTGCCGCCTTGCTTCCGCTGTGCCCCTGATTCTGCTTCTGTGCGTTTGTATCTCTGCGTTCGTAATTCTATTTCTGCTGTTTTTTGCCTCTGTTATCATGCTGTGCCCCTGAATGTCCGCTGTTATCCCCTGTCTTTGTTTGTTTTGCAGCCCCCCTAGCGCTTCAGCCGCCGTTCCCCGCTGCTCCACCCTGCTCCCTGCCGCTGCTCCCCCACGGCCCGCCCCCTCTCCACCTGGTCCCTCTCCCATTCGCCACCCACGCTCCCACCTCCCAGCTGCTCCTCCCTCGCTCCGCCCCCCCACTCTCCATTTATGGCAGAGTCCTCGCCTACGCGCAGCGTTCACGTGCAGCGGGTGCGCCTATTTTGCGCCGCAGGCGCGCCAAAGGTAAGCCCGTCCGCGCCTGGACCGCGCCAGCGCCTGGCCCCCGCAGATGCCAGCCCACCCGCAGAACCTACGACGCCGCCACCCTCAACGCACTCTACACTGGCCGGATCCCCGGCTGCTACCGAGCCACCCCAAGACGCACCCACGGACCCTTCACCTGCCAATCCTGCAAGTTCTCCTGCATCTGGACCTGCACCGCTCCCGCCAAGCCGAGCACCAGCAGCAACCACCTGAAGTGCATCCTGCTCAACACCCGCTCCGTCCACAGACACGCTGTGGAACTATGGAACCTGCTCGACACCACATCTCCAGACATCGCCTTCCTCACGGAAACCTGGATGAACGCCTCCTCAGTGCCGGACATCGCCATCGCCATCCCGGATGGATACAAGATCACCCGGAGGGACCGCGTCAACCAGACAGGAGGAGGCATCGCCATCGTCCATAAGAACACCATCCGCATCACGACCAACTCCGACGACACCCTCACTGCCGCCGAACATCTTCACTTTCAGATACACACCGACCCCAAGACCATACTCAGAGGCACCCTCATCTACAGACCCCCAGAACCCCGCACACAATTCAGCGAAGACATCGCAGACTTCATCAGCCCACACGCCCTCGCCTCCGCTGACTACATTTTCCTAGGGGACCTCAACTTCCACCTGGAGAACAACAACGACAACAACACCACCACCCTGCTGGACAACCTCGCCAACCTCGGACTCAAGCAATCGGTGAACACCCCCACCCACTACGCCGGACACACGCTTGACCCAGTCTTCTCCTCCAGGAAGTACATCTCCTTAAGCCACTCCACTGGACTCCACTGGACAGACCACAGCTGCGTCCACTTCAGCTTCAGAAGAACCACGACTCACCACCACCCGCAACAGGTTCCCCGCAGGAGCTGGAAGAAGATCACCACCGACCAGCTCACCACATCACTGAACCAGAACCCTCCCGCCAGCTCAACGGACCGCAACCAGGCAGCCAACAACCTCACACAGTGGATCACCAACTGCGCTGACGACCTCGCACCTCTGAAAAACCATCCCAACAGGCCCAGCAGCAAGAACGCCTCCTGGTTCAACGACGACCTCAAGAACTCCAAGAAGAACTGCCGTACCCTCGAGAAAGCCTGGCGAAAAAAACCCGACTACAGACAACATGACCACCCTCAAGCATGCCACCCGCAAACACCACCAGCTGATCCACACCACCAAGAAGACAGCATTCAAGGAATGACTAGACAACAATGCACACAACAGCAGGGAACTCTTCAGCATCGTCAAAGAGCTCTCCAACCCCAACGCCGGAAACAACTACATCACTCCCTCACAAGACCTCTGCGACTCACTCGCCTCGTTCTTCCACAGCAAGATCGCAGACATACACAACAGCTTTGGCACACAGACCACGCACCCAACCACCGAACCAATGCCCCCCACCACCACGCTCCGCGCCTGGACCCCGGTCAGCACCGAAGACACCATCCACACGATGAACACCATCCACTCCGGATCACCAACCGACCCATGCCCCCACCACTTCTTCAACAAGGCCGACTCCGCCATCTCACCCCAACTCTGGGACATCATCAACTGATCCTTCAACACCGCCCCCTTCCCAGAGAGCTGGAAGCATGCCGAACTCAGCCCCCTCCTGAAGAAACCGTCAGCAGACCCCACCGACCTCAAGAACTACCGCCCCATCTCACTCCTCCCGTTTCCGGCCAAAGTCATCGAGAAGACCGTCAAAAGACAGCTTGACGCCTTCCTCGAGATGAACGGATCCCTCGACCACTCGCATTCTGGCTTCCGAGCCAATCACAGCACCGAGACCGCCCTCATCGCCGCCACAGACGACATCCGAGCCCTGCTCGACAACGGGGAAACAGCGGCCCTCATCTTCCTGGACCCCTCCCCAGCGTTCGATACTGTCTGCCACCGCACCCTAGTACAACGCCTCAGCAACATCAGAATCCAAGAGAAGGCACTGGAGTGGATCCTCTCGTTCCTCGCCGGAAGAACCCAGAGAGTCCGCCTCCCCCGTTCAGATCCGAGGCCACCGAAGTCATCTGCGGCGTACCACAAGGATCATCACTCAGCCCCACCCTCTTCAACGCCTACATGAGCCCACTTGCAGCCATCGCACGCCAACACAGCCTCAACATCATATCCTACGCCAATGACACCCAGCTGATCCTCTCCCTCACCAACGACCCAGCCACCGCCAGAATCAACCTACACGAAGGGATGAAAGACGTAGCCGAGTGGATGATGAACAGCCGCCTGAAACTGAACTCAGACAAGACGGAAGTCCTCATCCTTGGATCATCACCCTCTGCCTGGGATGACTCCTGGTGGCCCAGTGCCCTGGGCAGCGCACCCAAACCGAAGGACCACGCACACAACCTGGGCTTCATCCTGGACTCCTCCCTCTCGATGACCAGACAAGTCAACGCCATCTCATCATCATGTTTTAACATCCTACGCATGCTCCGAATGATCTTCCGTTGGATCCCCACCGAAACCAGGAAGACGGTCACCCAGGCACTCGTCCCCAGCCGACTGGACTACGGAAACACCCTCTACACCGGAACCACAGCCAAACTGCAGAAAAGACTCCAATGCATACAGAACGCCTCCGCACGACTCATCCTGGACATCCCCCGACACAGCCACATCTCCGGACACCTGAGAGACCTGCACTGGCTCCCCATTAGCAAGAGAATCACGTTCCGACTCCTCACCCACGCACACAAGGCCCTCCACGACCTGGGCCCCAGCTACCTCAACAACCGCCTGACCTTCTACACTCCCACCCACCAGCTTCGTTCGACCAGCCACGCCCTCGCCACCGCTCCACACATTCGAAGAGCCACCATGGGAGGAAGATCCTTCTCCTACCTGGCAGCCAAGACCTGGAACTCCCTCCCCATCCACCTCCGTCTGACCCAAGACCACCTCTCCTTCAGGAAGCAACTCAAGACCTGGCTGTTCGAGCAGTAGCGGACCCCTCTCCCCCAAGCGCCTTGAGACCCTCCGGGTGAGTAGCGCGCTATACAAATTTTTTGATTGATTGATTGATTGATTGATTGATTGTGCTTCAAAGACAGGGGTTGAATGTGAGGCCATGTCCCAGGAGAAGTTTGGCTTGCATTTTAGTTTTAACAATGGGATTGGTGCTTACAATCTCCGGTCATTTTGCAGTCAGAAAGAAAAGAAAATGTTAAGAAACAGCAGTGTATGAACTCGGCACACTTAGCAGTAAAGTGGCAAATATGAAGCACATATATCGTAATACTGAAGTGGAATGCAGACGTTTCAGTTTAGCGCCAGGTGGAAGCAAATTTTGGGGTCAGCTTAATTTTCCTCTAAGGTGCTGTTTTGAGAGCTGATGGTCCTTGTTAACCTTAAGGGCTGCTTGTGGCATCCGAAATCTTGGGCATTTTGCCTCTCCAGGGTGAAGGACTGGGTTTTTGCTAAGACCCAGCGGTGCCAGGGATAACACCTAAAACCTTTGTGGGTAACCTGTTCCGGCGTACAAATGACAGAGACACGGGACACTTCCTTTGGCGTCAAAGATTCGAGGTTTATTACTGTAGGGAACACAGAAGTCACAAGAAGTACAACATGTGTAGGTTCGAGGAGACTGCTTCAAATTGTATCTGTGGATCGCTCTTCTTATACAGTTTTCAAGCATAGGATAACATGGTGCACAAAGGTTTACAACTTGGTTCCCATCGTAAAAATCATGAGGGGTCGCTTTCATGTATTCAAGGCCCGGAACATAATTACAGTAACATTTGGTGGTTCCCAACTGTAAAAGTACATCTTCCCACCATTAGTACATTCCAATCAGCAGTAAACGAATCAAGGAAGAGACAGAAACAGGTGCAGAGGAAGACGGAAACAGTGAACAGATCGAAAAGGGTGTAAAAGGGGTGGCGTCAAGGAACACGAGTTGCAGGCATCAAAGGGCACATGCTTAATGAATGCACAACTGAGAGCGGCACGGCACGGCAAGATGAGCCTCGAGCGGGGCCATCTGCCTTGCTGTGTCATCCCCCTCATCATAAAGACACCTTCAAAGAAGGCATGTTCTTCCGCAAGTGTTTGGGAATCCCAGGGTCGCGAAGCGGACAGCGTCCGTTCGCTGGCTACTTGAGGGCAAGAAACAAAATGGATGCCGTATCTAAGATGGAACCCGTGGGCTCAGATGAAGAAACCCACGAAACAAATGAACGGTTCAGGTTAGCACAGCGTAAACGCGTACACCCACTAAACTCGTCATTTGCGGTTCATAGATACCAGACTCGACCATATTCGTGCAAGTCGAAAACACCACTTACAATTGTCACGGAACCTCAGACGCTCCTTTTGCCCTCATGTAGGCAAGCACTAGTCGGAATCATAATCGATCTCGATATTCACCAGACCATCTAGATGCTGCTGCAACATAATTCTATCCATGAGAGTCCCTTTGGTAACAGGGGGCTGCCTTATACACGTCGCAGCACAGAGGCCACATAAAGCAGGACCACACTGCACACAAAGGCAACACATGAACAGGAATGCTACAACAACTCCGATAATCATCAGAATCATCCAACCCCAAGTCGACATCAGGCCCCAAAACCCCCCGAGTAGCGTCCAATCCCCTACGTCCACGTGTATGGACTCAGAGATCTTATGCAACTTTGAGATGGCTTGATAGACAGTCGGAGCGTTGTCTTGAATGAATACACAACAACTCGAATGGATCACTCTACATACTCCACCTCGGTCTGCTAAGACAACGTCTAAAACCATACGATTTTGTAACGTCATCAACCTATCCGCCTGAAGCTCTGCTGTAATATTACCAAGGGCACTGGCAGTGATGTTAGCTGTTGATTCCACCACTCAAGTCAATTGTCTCAGGTTCCTACTATTGATCATAGGCCCCCAAAACGGCAAGAAACCCTTGAAAAAAGTCTCCTGCCTCTTGACCGGCAGTGTCCTCTTTGCTAATCACGCCCCTCACAACTCTGGTCTTGTGGTAATCGGAGGCGACTGTAAAAGTCGGTGGCAACAAGTTTGCAATATAACAGGTGCCCGCAAAGTCAAGGGGCAACCATGTATATGCACGGTCGTAACAGACAAAGTGCGTACCCTTGGCAGTCAGGAGAACAGGGGAAGAGAGCATTGGTAAGACATACGTCTCAGAGCAAGCACTCTCTCCAAGGTGAGCCCTCTGATTTCGGCCACGGCCTTTTAGACAGAAATTACCAAGGTGGGGTACGACCCATATTGGAGACGAGCTCCTAAGCTGTCTTTCGCCCACGAGCGCACTATACTCAACCTCACTGAGATCCCTATAGGCTCGCACCTCTTCCTCTGGGATGAGCGACGGCTCGTAGATATCCCTATCTAAATCAGCAATCGCTATTGCCAAAGACTTATGGTACGGACCGGGACCAAAGTGTGGAGAACGTGGCTCTCGATTGGGGTAAGAATCTAGTGCACTTCGAAACATTGTTTGGAATGCTCGAGCTGAACCCTGGGAACTTTAAGGAAGGACCAAGTACGGAATTCCCTTATCGGTGGTATGTGGCATTATCCCACACACCCAACAATTGGTAGTGTTCATCACCAACTGATGCTGATGAAGGAGCTGAATGAAGGAATTATTCATGAATTCCGCACGTCTAGCCTGCTCGTGTTGGGGTAAGATGTGGAAGGAATGAGGAGAAACAGTGGTAGTACGTTTAGGTTCAGGAGAAGGGGTAGGTGAGGCAGAAGGCAACAATGACTGTATCATGTAATACACCCCACCCACCAATAATGAAGAAACAGTTAAGAATAGAAGGAACACCTGAAACATGAAGCATTTTGTGTGTGCAATTCTGCGCAACTCGAATCTTTTAGCCTGAGCCTTTTCCATTTCCGACAGCTTCGAGAAAGCCACCCTCTAAAACCGTCCGCTATGTTCTTGACGCACTTCGTTCTGTGTAGCAATAGTCAATCCCCAGGAGTTCCTAGGAATCGACGGTCTCTGACCTAGTGTCAAGACCTACTAACCAGAAGGAAGTACCCGCGCGGCCCTAGGGTCCACCCGGATGTAAGGTATCTTTAATCAATAATATATACAAAACCTGCTAGCTGTGGAAGCAAAAACACATATATGGAAAAAGACTCAAAATTTTCAAAATTTACAATTTGGCAAGTGTGTTCAAACTGGATAGCGGCAATGGGGTAACGTGGATGTCAGGGGAGAAAGCAAATATTCTTGTTTTATTAGTCTCTAGTACTGGATCGAAGAAAATATCGGCTTCTCCCAGGACGTTTCTGCTCGTCAAACAATTGGTCCGATGATGAGACAGAGTTCTGTTGACCAATCAATTGTTCAGATCTTGAGTTTTGTGATGACAAATGTTCAACAATATCGTTCTGCTGCACTGAGGTATCTCCGACAGGCTGAGCGTCGCTGAAAGGGACAAAGTTCGGAACAATTTCAACTGCAGACGATGCGATGCCCTTCTTCACCCACGAGTCTGCTGGTAAAGGTATAGGTACCTTTTTAGTATGAGTGGCATGCACCCAGTTCTTGCGCCCTTCCAAACGAACAGCAGTCCTCGTGGCAAGAAGTACTTGGTAGGGTCCAGTAAAACGAGGCTCAAGGTTGTGCTTCCGGCTGAAATTCCTCGCCACAACCCAGTCTCCAGGCTGGAGCTGGTGGCCTGGACCCTCCGTCTGCGTCGGCAGTGCTTCAAAGACCTGTTGGTGAATTAACCTCAGTTTAGCAGTCAGATCATGAAGATAATCGATCAACATTGGATACTCAAGATCAGAGAACACACTGGGTCTAGGGACCCCCCAAACATTTGCAGGGCAGCCGAATACAATCTCATAGGGACTGAGCCCTACTCGGGAGTGTACAGTCGCCCTGGTTGACAGAAGAGCTAAGGGCAAAGCGTCAGGCCACGAGAGACCAGTCGTAGCCTGAATCTTCGCTAGTTTCAGTTTAAGGGTGCCATTATACCCTTCAACCAAACCTGCTGACTGGGGATGATTGGCGCTGTGGAATTTCTGTGTAATTCCAAGGCCCTTACACACATTCTTCATCACACTCCCCACAAACTCACTTCCGTTATCAGACCATACAATTCGAGGCATTCCATACCGAGGAAAGTTTTCCTTCAGTAGGATTTTTGCAGTGGACAGAGCAGTGCTGTCTTTGAGAGGGTAGGCTTCAATCCATCGGGAGAATGCGCAAAACACAACTAAAACGTACTTCAGGTTATTGCATCGCTCCATATGGATGAAGTCTAGCTGAATCACCTCAAAGGGACATGAAGGGGGAGCAAAATGGCCAGGGGGTGTAGGAGTTCCCTTACCAGGATTGTACAGCATACATATCATACAATTCTTAACCAATCTCTCAGCACACTTAGTAATACCATCATTCTTCCATACAGGGGACAACAACTTGCAGATACCTTTCGCACTAATATGTGCCACACCATGTGCCATCGTCACAACAGCTAGCACATACGCATCCGGCAACATCCACCTCTTATGTGCCGACAAATCGATCCAACAGCCATTCGCATCCAACTTTCCCGTACTCTCTTTCCACTTCGTCTTTTCAGTCTCGGTGGCCTCGTTCTGAATCGCTTTCACACTCTCGATAGTGTCTTCACACATACCCGTTTCTGTAGGCCACCTTACCGAACTCGCCACATACATTCTAGTGCTAAGGTTTCGGGCAGTCTCCTTAGCAATCTCATCCGCAAACGCATTGCCACAACCAACATCATCCGTCACCTTACGGTGTGCACTACATTTAATAATCGCCACCTGCTTGGGCAATGTAAGTGCATCCAAAAGATCATTCACGAGCTGTCCGTGCTGAATCTTCGTACCATGCGATGTCATGAAACCTCTCTCTCTCCACAAACGTCCAAAACTGTGCGCAACACCAAACGCATACTGACTATCAGTAAACACATTCACCCATTTCCCTTTCGACAACACGCACGCTCTAGTCAAGGCAATCAGCTCTGCCACCTGTGCAGAATTCTGATTCAATCTCGCAGTCTCCGCAACCGTACTCAACGTCACCACAGCATACACAGTCGTCACATCACCATTCGGCAACTTAAAACACGACCCATCCACATACAAGGTCCCATCGGGATCTTCCAATGGAGTATTCTTCAAATCAACACGACCTTTTGTTTCCTCCTCAGTTCGTAAGTAGCAGTCGTGAGGCGCTACTTCGTCTGACTCCATACTGATCGGCAACAACATCGCCGGGTTCAGGACATTACAGCGCTTTATCTGAATGTGACTTGCCAAAAGCGTCAACTCGTACCCAGACAACCTTGCACTCGTCAGGTGTTGGGTTTTCGTACGATTCAAGAGAGTGTCAACTGCATGCGGAACCATCACCGTAAGCATATTATCCATGACCAATCCTGCAGATTGTCGGATGGACACCGCAGCTGCCGCTGTTGCTCTCAAACAACTCGGCAATGCTCTAGCTACTGGGTCCAAGGTCGAGGAAAAATATGCACATGGACGCTGCTTACCGCCGAATTGTTGCGTTAGGACACTCAACGCACAACCTTCCCTCTCGTGAACGTATAGTGTAAACGGCTTACTGTAGTCAGGAGTACCTAACACAGGGGCCGAACACAACGCGTCACGCAGTTCAGAAAAACTTTTCTGACATTCTTCCGTCCATGGTAAAGGAGATGGAACATCCTTGCACGTAAGAGCCACCAATGGTTTCGCTAGCAATGAAAAATTTGGAATCCATTGCCTGCAGTATGACGTGATACCTAAAAAGGTCCGCACATCTCTCTGAGTTGTTGGCACAGTCATTCGAGCAATCGCTGCAATTCTCTCTGGGGTCAACCTTCTTCCCTCCTTTGACAATAAGTGACCTGGATAGGTTACTTCTTGACAACAATATTGCAACTTAGAAGGTGACACCTTGTGATGTAAGTCACAAAGATACTGCAACAACGACACCGTGGCAATTCTGCAAATGTCCTGAGTATCCGCAGCCACCAATAAGTCATCGACGTATTGGATCAAGGCCGCACCAGCCGGCAACATAAACGCATCAAGTTGGCTCTTCAAGGCTTGGCTGTATATCGATGGACTCTCGCAATAGCCTTGAGGAGCGCGTTTAAACCTAAAGCTGCGGCCACCAAGAGAGAAACCGAAAAGGTCCCTACTCTCTTCAGCAATCGGAATGCTGAAGAAAGCATTCTTCAGATCGATCACTGAGAACCAAGATGCAGAGGCTGGAATCAGAGTCAGTAGAGCCATAATGTCAGGCACCACAGGGAACTGAGGAATCACAATTTTATTCACCTCCCGTAAATCGATGACAAAACGATAAACAGGGGGTTTCGATGGATCAGTGCGTTTCAGAATGGGCAGCACAGGGCTATTGCACACGTTTCTCCGAGTCTCTTCGATAACATCTTTCTCAATCAAATCGTAGATGATTGCTAACAGCGCTCGCTCACCATCAAGAGAGATACGATACTGGGGAATACGTGGCAAACGCACATTAGATTTCAGATGAACAACATAAGGGGAGATATCAAGCAGGCCCACGTCATTGGGACCTGTTGCCCACAAAGATGCAGGAAGAGAACTCAATTCCGGTGGGAGCTTGTCGATGGACAAATACATAGGAGAGATAACTTTCTAACCCAATGTAAGCTTTACTCCCGCAGGAGAACAATACAAAGTCGCATACAGACGTTTCAGCAAATCCAGGCCCAAAAGATTCTCACCACAACCAGTAGTCAAAATCAAAGGACCTTTCAGCTCACGAGGCCCAATTGCAAGGGGCAAAGGGCACGAAACCGGATTGCTAACGGGGGCGCCAGAGAATCCAACGGAAACATTTGTTAAGCCAGACAAAGGTGCACCAGGGAGTTTCGAATGCATGATGGAACTTTTCGCTGCACCAGTGTCCAACAGAAAAGGCTCAACGACGCACGAGCTGGCAACTGCGACGTAAGGCCCTCTCTGATCAACCGGAACTGATACTACTCCCTCTCCTTGTCTATGGCTGTCCTAGTAATTACCGTTGTCAGTGTTCTGATCGACGTAATAATCGTCTACATTGTACTGAGCGGATCTGCTTTGCGATGATGCACTCTGGTCGAAACAATTATTAGAATCGGAAAAATTATTGGACCGATCATTTTGAGCACGCGACCTCTACCACGTGATGCTTGTTGAGGACCGCTACGACCTCCTCTAGATGAATTACCACTATTTCGCTCACTCAAGACTGGACAATCGAATTTCAAATGACCCTCGTTCCTACAATAGGCACACTGATTGTACCCCAACGTAGATCTCTGCGAAGAGGAGTCATTTCGTGTTTGCGACCTATTCGGCTGAGACTGCGATCGATTCCGCTGCTGCGAATCATTCTGATTTGAACGTGGAGGATACGCTTGTTGCAACAACACTTTCGTTTTGAGCTCTTTTGTCTTTTTATCGGCACGATCATTCTCCTCTTTCTCTCTATTCTCATAATATTGGGCCGTGGCCAATATCTGAGCAGAAGTGGAAACAGCCCACGCACTTTCTGAATTCCTTAATTTGTTGCTTAAGTCCAGCAACAAATTTGATACAAACTTGTCCACAAACAACCTCTGACCTCCTTCAGTGCCCATATCCTGACCACTATGATCAATGAATGCCTCCTCAAATCTCGTAAAGAAATCAGAGACACTCTCATCCTTCTTTTGCTTGCAAGCGGACAACTTGTCCCAATTCACCTTCATAGCTGGCATAAGCGTTTTCATAAGAGTGATTATTCGCTGAGGGAGATTAGCAATCAGCTGTTCGGGCTTAGCCCCACCAACTTGCAAAGCATCTGCAGCAAGAAGTGCAGCCCAGTCACCGCCTAATTCCGCTGCATGGTCTTGCTGACGAATCTTTGCCCATACCGGTTGTGGTACGACATTGCCAAACAACATACCAATGTCGGCAAGATTCATTATCGTAGCATCCACAAGCTGCGACAATTCTTTATAGTACCCTGCAGGATTTTTCCGAGGGTCAGGTAAAGATTGCTTTACCTGTAAAACTTCCGATCGTTTCCACGGAAGATGTATCCACACTCTCTGAAAGTGTGGCGGAACAATAGGAACAGCCTGTGCATCACCAGGCATCCACACTGGTGGGACTTCGCGCATGGGATACTGACAGGGCGCTGCTGATGATCCCTCAATATCTTCTAAAAACAATGCTTGAGGCATTATACAAGGACGGAAAGATAGCAACTGCTCGACAGCACGTCGAACATTGCTACCCACTATCATTCCGCTCGCAAACTGAAGCTGAAGATTCGTTAGAGCAGTCAATGTATCATCAGACGCATCAACCGATATTTGGTCACGCAAAACCTTGCACATCTCCTCAAACACGAACCTCTGTGTCGGTACGTTGAATTGAGAGAACGTATCAAGTACCACACGTGGTGGATTCCTAAGGGGATATTTCATCCAAGCCATCGCCATATTATATAGGCAGTCACGTTCCCTACTACCGGGAAGCTGACTTCGTCTTTGGGGACCATCAGAACTAGCGGACTCAAGAATCGGTCCAAGAGAATTGAAAAAGTTAGCAGCAACAGAAGGGACACGACGTCCAGTAGATGGGGTATTAGGGTAACACAACGGGGTAACAAGAGAAGTGTCAGAAACAGAGGGAACAGCAGGAGTAACCAGAACAGTAGGAGCAGCGGGAACAGGAGTATGAGGAAGTACACGCGGAGGAGCAGTAGGGACGGGAGCAGGTAGAGGAGCAGGAACAATTGGAGGAACAGGGACAGGAACAGGGGGAACCACAGGAACTGCGGTACCCTGTGCATACGGAGGTGGTGACTTCAAGAGAAAGGACAATAAGGGGTCCTCTGCTACTTCCTCCTTCTTATCCGTACCCGTCGGAAAAAGCGGGGTAGCACTTATCTATAGTCATGCGCTGCAATCTATCGAAAACTTCCTTTTCCTTTTCCTCCTTATCTCGCTGGAACTGCTCTGCGTTTCTTACCGTAGTAACAATACCTTCTCTCTTGTTACGTTTGATCTGTTTGATTTCTTTCTGCTTGGCTTCTTTACGCCACAACCGAAAGGAATCAAACATGGCCAGCCTTGCTTTTCTTTGGAACAATTTAGCTTCAAGATTATCTAAAATCGGAGTTTCAAAACTACCATGAGGTGGCCAACTAAGGACACCGTCTTTCTTAGTGTATCGAACCCAACACTCATTGAACGTAATTGGACCTAAACCGTGTCGGCTGTACAACTCATACGTTGGAGTTCCAATCGGAGGTATCGGACACGAGTCCTCCAATCGGGAATCCGCACCACAACTTCTAAAGCAACTGAACAAAGTACTACAGCCAGGTATCGTGCACACTAACCGAGTTTCACAAACGTCAAGGGTTATAGGATTACAATATCCCTACAAAGAGCAAAACCCTCGGTTTTTGGCGACTGCAGACGTCAAATATCACAACAAAAAACAAAGTACCAAGAACCACAAATGCAATGGAACCATGCAACAACTAAGCACCCACAACAAAGGACTCTGGGAGCGACCCACAAATACTTAACTCAAAGATCAATGGCGTCACCGGGAAGGTCCGTCAATCGTCTCGCTGTACCAAGGTCTACGCCAGGCGCCAAAACAGGTCTACAGTCAGGGCAGCAGTCCGTCGCAGCCATCAGGAGGCGGGGATCTTCGCGGGAAAAGTCGTCGGGCCACTTGGTTGGACAACAGGATCGATGAAGCGGGGTGCACCTTCCCTCGGAGATTTCACACGAAGTTCCTCACGATCGTCGGGCTTGGACCGGTACCACTGATGCAGCCCCACGTGGGGCGCCAACTGAAGGACTGGGTTTTTGCTAAGACCCAGCGGTGCCAGGGATAACACCTAAAACCTTCGTGGGTAACCTGTTCCGGCGTACAAATGACAGAGACACGGGACACTTCCTTCGGCGTCAAAGATTTGAGGTTTATTACTGCAAGGAACACAGAAGTCACAAGAAGTACAACATGTGTAGGTTCGAGGAGACTGCTTCAAATTGTATCTGTGGATCGCTCTTCTTATACAGTTTTCAAGCATAGGATAACATGGTGCACAAAGGTTTACAACTTGGTTCCCATCGTAAAAATCATGAGGGGTCGCTTTCATGTATTCAAGGCCCGGAACATAATTACAGTAACATTTGGTGGTTCCCAACTGTAAAAGTACATCTTCCCACCATTAGTACATTCCAATCAGCAGTAAAAGAATCAAGGAAGAGACAGAAACAGGTGCAGAGGAAGACGGAAACAGTGAACAGATCGAAAAGGGTGTAAAAGGGGTGGCGTCAAGGAACACGAGTTGCAGGCATCAAAGGGGACGTGCTTAATGAATGCACAACTGAGACAATAGAGCGGCATGGCAAGATGAGCCTCGAGCGGGGCCATCTGCCTTGCAGTGTCATCCCCCTCATCATAAAGACACCTTCAAAGAAGGCATGTTCTTCCGCAAGTGTTTGGGAATCCCAGGGTCGCGAAGCGGACAGCGTCCGTTCGCTGGCTATTCGAGGGCAAGAAACAAAATGGATGCCGTATCTAAGATGGAACCCGTGGGCTCAGATGAAGAAACCCACGAAACAAATGAATGGTTCAGGTTAGCACAGCGTAAACGCGTACACCCACTAAACTCGTCATTTGCGGTTCATAGATACCAGACTCGACCATATTCGTGCAAGTCGAAAACACCACTTACAATTGTCAAGGAACCTCAAGGGTCTTCCATTGGCTTCACCTTAGACATTTAGGTAGGTCTATGGTTCATTGCTTGGCTTATTATGTTTTCATGACCAAAGACGCTCGCCTTCGAGGTTGTTTCAGCATTGCAAGTTCTGACCTGCCATTTGCTACAGGAGTAGCTGTTCATCTGCCAAGCTCATCGTGACCCAGAGGGAGGAGACAACCACCGCGAGGCCGCAGAGGAGGTGAGAGGCGCGGCCCCGGGACTGCGAGGTACAGCGTCAATAACATCAGCTGTTTCCTCTTCCCGCGTGAGCTGCGCCCCCTCCCAGTGCCCCGCCCCCTCACCTCACAGACACTTAAGCAGGGGCATTAACGCGTATCGCGGGACGCGCGCGGGTCGCAGCCCGGGGCGAAGCCCGGGCAAAGGGCTGGCCCGTTTAAGCCCGTTCAAGCCTGTGCAAGTCTGGTCTGGGCCTATCCCTTTTCACCTGGCCCTCTGATCATCGACCTGTATCCTGGTAACCTTTTTCCATCACCACTACGCCCTCCTATCCACGTGCAATACAGCGCTACCATGACCACAAGGTGCAGCAGGAGTAAGACAGCTCAAGGTGTGGGCCAGGTTACTGGTCCAATTGACCAATTTATCACGAAAGCAAATGATGCAATCAATCAAGGGATTGTCCTCTTGGAAAGACGTGTTTCCCAAGATCTTGCTGCAGCACGAAGATCCTCAATGGGCCTTCTGGCTCAAGCCAAAACACCTATCCAACAAGGAACTAATGCCCCTCTATTGCAAGAAATTCGTGCAGAACTACACACTATTCCTATGAGTGTTGACCTATCTGTCACTCACTTATCTCTAGGGGAAGTTACCCTGGAAGATTTGGAGAAAACACTGACTCTGGCGATTAGTCCCACTCAAACGGCCTCGCTAACCTTGATAGAGTCGCCACCCCTGATAGAGTCGCCATCTTTAGTAGTAGTTTCTCCTACTAAAACTGATAAGGAGTCTAGGGAGGGTGCCATTCCCAAACAAGACAGCACAAGGCCAGTAGTTAAGACCAAGCAGAACTGTCCACCAAAGCACACAAGGTCCAAAAAATCCCCCGTACCAAACATCAAAATAATGCTACTAATTCCTTACCTGTCAATGTGGATGACCCCTCTGTAACAGCTGCATCACTGGAGGATGCTCAGAAGGGTTATGCTGCTGGCAATATAAACCACTTTGAGCTTAATGTACAAGTAGTAGCCACAATTAAGGATCTCATAAAATCTCAACTACTACCAATCGAACGATCCTTAAATAACATCGAGAAGCAAATCGCCAGACTAATTAATCATACTAGTCAGCTAAAACCTCCTACCACTACTTTAGCCTCTCCAGCCCCCACGACTGCTAATCACACTAAGGCAGTCACTGTACAGAAACCTGCACCCCCATCCTTAACACATAAAACCCCCTTACACACAGGTAAAACCCCAAAAACTCCTACCATCACACAAGCGATCCAAACAGTCACCATGGGCACCACTAAGCAAGTACAGGGAATGCCAGTAACAATTGCCGACCCTCCTAAAACTAAATCAAAGCCCCTTTCCCCCAAACCTTTGGTTGTTCAACAGGCTGATGATATTACTAACAAACCAGTAGACCAAAGAGGCCAATCCATCTTCCTCCAGATGCAAGCTCCTACACTGTGATCCTCACGGGGGTCCCAGAGCTAGAGGAAAATACAAGTGAATCCACCTGGTCTCTAAAAAATAAAGTCATGCGATGGCTTAATATTAACAGACCCCTCCCTTCACATTGTAATAGCAGACTCTCCATGGTACGCAGGGTTCCTTGGATTGGGGAAACAAGGAAAAGAATACAGGGGGACTGTATTATCATTAATTTTGATGATCCAGAGACAGTCAGATATGTATGTTCTTGGTCAACCTTGGAGAGAAAGGGAGGTATAGACACTAATCGTCTGTCCTTTTTCTATCCTCCAAGGTTTCCTCATGAACAAGATTATCCTCTTAGTTGGAACCAATCTCCAGGTTGGAGCTGGTCGCAAGTAGATACGCGTAAGAGGAGAAGGGACTGGGATCACTATCCTTGGAACCCAAAAAGAGACCAACCCTATGCAGAGGGGTGGAGGGGGGCACCAACTAGTAATTATTTTTCAACCTTAGAAATGGTTGACTGACCATCAAGCAGTCAAACATCTCCTAAGATCAAGACTAAAACCCCCCTGCCTCCTGTTAGCTTAGGGTCACTTTCAAGTCAAACTGGGGAACCTAGTTTGGAACAACTCATTGTGGGTCTCACTAACATGTCCCTTCCTGGGCCTGCGATCGCACAAACTGACGGAACTCTGGCTCCCCTTTTACCCTCAACTCCTGATCTAAGTCATTCTCACTGCCCATCAAATCACTCTGACCCTAACCTATATATGTCCGCCAACTGAAGGACTGGGTTTTTGCTAAGACCCAGCGGTGCCAGGGATAACACCTAAAACCTTCGTGGGTAACCTGTTCCGGCGTACAAATGACAGAGACACTGGACACTTCCTTCGGCGTCAAAGATGCGAGGTTTATTACTGCAGGGAACACAGAAGTCACAAGAAGTACAACATGTGTAGGTTCGAGGAGACTGCTTCAAATTGTATCTGTGGATCGCTCTTCTTATACAGTTTTCAAGCATAGGATAACATGGTGCACAAAGGTTTACAACTTGGTTCCCATCGTAAAAATCATGAGGGGTCGCTTTCATGTATTCAAGGCCCGGAACATAATTACAGTAACATTTGGTGGTTCCCAACTGTAAAAGTACATCTTTCAACCATTAGTACATTCCAATCAGCAGTAAAAGAATCAAGGAAGAGACAGAAACAGGTGCAGAGGAAGACGGAAACAGTGAACAGATCGAAAAGGGTGTAAAAGGGGTGGCGTCAAGGAACACGAGTTGCAGGCATCAAAGGGGACGTGCTTAATGAATGCACAACTGAGACAATAGAGCGGCACGGCAAGATGAGCCTCGAGCGGGGCCATCTGCCTTGCAGTGTCATCCCCCTCATCATAAAGACACCTTCAAAGAAGGCATGTTCTTCCGCAAGTGTTTGGGAATCCCAGGGTCGCGAAGCGGACAGCGTCCGTTCGCTGGCTACTTGAGGGCAAGAAACAAAATGGATGCCGTATCTAAGATGGAACCCATGGGCTCAGATGAAGAAACCCACGAAACAAATGAACGGTTCAGGTTAGCACAGCGTAAACGCGTACACCCACTAAACTCGTCATTTGCGGTTCATAGATACCAGACTCGACCATATTCGTGCAAGTCGAAAACACCACTTACAATTGTCACGGAACCTCAAGGGTCTTCCATTGGCTTCACCTTAGACATTTAGGTAGGTCTATGGTTCATTGCTTGGCTTATTATGTTTTCATGACCAAAGACGCTCGCCTTCGAGCTTGTTTCAGCATTGCAAGTTCTGACCTGCCATTTGCTACAGGAGTAGCTGTTCATCTGCCAAGCTCATCGTGACCCAGAGGGAGGAGACAACCACCGCGAGGCCGCAGAGGAGGTGAGAGGCGCGGCCCCGGGACTGCGAGGTACAGCGTCAATAACATCAGCTGTTTCCTCTTCCCGCGTGAGCCGCGCCCCCTCCCAGTGCCCCGCCCCCAACAAGGCGTATTTAACCTCTCGCGGCCCCCGCTTCGCAGGTGCCGCTCGCCTTCGAGGTTGTTTCAGCGTTGCAAGTTCTGACCTGCCATTTGCTACAGGAGTAGCTGTTCATCTGCCAAGCTCATCGTGACCCAGAGGGAGGAGACAACCACCGCGAGGCCGCAGAGGAGGTGAGAGGCGCGGCCCCGGGACTGCGAGGTACAGCGTCAATAACATCAGCTGTTTCCTCTTCCCGCGTGAGCCGCGCCCCCTCCCAGTGCCCCGCCTTCCTCACCTCACAGACACTTAAGCAGGGGCATTAACGCGTATCGCGGGACGCGCGCGGGTCGCAGCCCGGGGCGAAGCCCGGGCAAAGGGCGGGCCCGTTTAAGCCCGTTCAAGCCAGTGCAAGTCTGGTCTGGGCCTATCCCTTTTCACCTGGCCCTCTGATCATCGACCTGTATCCTGGTAACCTTTTTCCATCACCACTACGCCCTCCAATCCATGTGCAATACAGCGCTACCATGACCACAAGGGGCAGCAGGAGTAAGACGGCTCAAGGTGTGGGCCAGGTTACTGGTCCAATTGACCAATTTATCATGAAAGCAAATGATGCAATCAATCAAGGGATTGTCCTCTTGGAAAGACGTGTTTCCCAAGATCTTGCTGCAGCACGAAGATTCTCAATGGGCCTTCTGGCTCAAGCCAAAACACCTATCCAACAAGGAACTAATGCCCCTCTATTGCAAGAAATCCGTGCAGAACTACACACTATTCCTATGAGTGTTGACCTATCTGTCACTCACTTATCTCTAGGGGAAGTTACCATGGAAGATTTGGAGAGAACACTGACTCTGGCGATTAGTCCCACTCAAACGGCCTCGCCAACCTTGATAGAGTCGCCACCCCTGATAGAGTCGCCATCTTTAGTAGTAGTTTCTCCTACTAAAACTGATAAGGAGTCTAGGGAGGGTGCCATTCCCAAACAAGACAGCACAAGGCCAGTAGTTAAGACCAAGCAGAACTGTCCACCAAAGCATACAAGGTCCAAAAAATCCCCCCGTACCAAACATCAAAATAATGCTACTAATTCCTTACCTGTCAATGTGGATGACCCCTCTGTAACAGCTGCATCGCTGGAGGATGCTCAGAAGGGTTATGCTGCTGGCAATATAAACCACTTTGAGCTTAATGTACAAGTAGTAGCCACAATTAAGGATCTCATAAAATCTCAACTACTACCAATCGAACGATCCTTAAATAACATCGAGAAGCAAATCGCCAGACTAATTAATCATACTAGTCAGCTAAAACCTCCTACCAGTACTTTAGCCCCTCCAGCCCCCACGACTGCTAATCACACTAAGGCAGTCACTGTACAGAAACCTGCACCCCCATCCTTAACACATAACACATGTACACAGGTAAAACCCCAAAAACTCCTACCATCACACAAGCGATCCAAACAGTCACCATGGGCACCACTAAGCAAGTACAGGGAATGCCAGTAACAATTGCCGACCCTCCTAAAACTAAATCAAAGCCCCTTTCCCCCAAACCTTTGGTTGTTCAACAGGCTGATGATATTACTAACAAACCAGTTAGACCAAAGAGGCCAATCCATCTTCCTCCAGAGGCAAGCCCCTACACTGTGATCCTCACGGGGGTCCCAGAGCTAGAGGAAAATACAAGTGAATCCACCTGGTCCCTAAAAAATAAAGTCATGCAATGGCTTAATATTAACAGACCCCTCCCTTCACATTGTAATAGCAGACTCTCCATGGTACGCAGGGTTCCTTGGATTGGGGAAACAAGGAAAAGAATACAGGGGGACTGTATTATCATTAATTTTGATGATCCAGAGACAGTCAGATATATATGTTCTTGGTCAACCTTGGAGAGAAAGGGAGGTATAGACACTAATCGTCTGTCCTTTTTCTATCCTCCAAGGTTTCCTCATGAACAAGATTATCCTCTTAGTTGGAACCAATCTCCAGGTTGGAGCTGGTCGCAAGTAGATACGCGTAAGAGGAGAAGGGACTGGGATCATTATCCTTGGAACCCAAAAAGAGACCAACCCTATGCAGAGGGGTGGAGGGGGGCACCAACTAGTAATTATTTTTCAACCTTAGAAATGGTTGACTGACCATCAAGCAACCAAACATCTCCTAAGATCAAGACTAAAACCCCCCGCCTCCTGTTAGCTTAGGGTCACTTTCAAGTCAAACTGGGGAACCTGGTTTGGAACGACTCATTGTGGGTCTCACTAACATGTCCCTTCCTGGGCCTGCGATCGCACAAACTGACGGAACTCTGGCTCCCCTTTTACCCTCAACTCCTGATCTAAGTCATTCTCACTGCCCATCAAATCACTCTGACCCTAACCTATATATGTCCATTCTAACTTGGAACATAGCCGGTCTTTCAAACAAAGCAAAGGACCCAACCTTCTTGAACTTTATAAACACCTTTGACATCATAGCGCTTCAGGAATGTTGGGACCTGTCAACTACTAATTTGGACGGCTATAGTACACACTTCACCCCAGCCATCCAGTCAAACAGAGGTAGACCTTCGGGAGGTCTTTGCTTTTATGTTTCAAATAGACTCAATGTGTCTTTAGAATGCGCTGAGCTCGCCCCATCTGATCCTAGTTCAAAGTCCTTTGGTCCCTCCCTACAGGCCTTCAAAATGTCTGGGAAAGAGGCTGTCAGTTCTCTCATCATAAACCTATATAATAGCGCACAGAGAGACGACCAACCAAAATGTATAGAGTTTCTTTCCAAACTTATAAAGAAGGGCATGGGAGGGTCCTGTTCAGATAGACGTTTAGTCATATTAGGAGATTTTAATTGTCATCTATGCCCACACAGTGGAACTAGGGTTTGCGACCTAAGAGCCCCAAATGGTGAACATACAACCCATTTTGAACACACAACCATGGGATCCCAACTGAATAACTTACTACATGAATGGGATCTGGGCTTCTTCAATGACTTAACAGTGCCCCCGACTGACTTCCAACCTACATTTCATGGAAGGGGATCGTTTACGACAATAGACTTCATCCTCTTGTCTAACAGTCATCATGGCGACGCCCGAGAATCCAGGAGAGAGGAGCTGGTTATGAGCCATCACTATCCTATTAGTGCCAAAATATATTCCCCTTCTAGTGGAAATAAGTTTGGGAGCGCCATAGGAAATCTTTACTCACACTCTATATCACTTTCATCGAGAAACGGGTATATTATAAAATGGGCAAAAATTGACACATCGAAATTCCTTGAAAATCTGATCAAGTCTGACCCTGACCTTTTTCGGTCTTGCCTAGAATACCCTCCCAATCCACAAGAAATTATCCTTGCATTTGACCAAATCGCTTTACAAATCAGGAAAAATTTGACCAGAAATTATAACAAAAGCAATGTGTCCAAGAGCTTTGGTTGGTTTGACCACGAGTGCTCAAACACTCATAACATTCTGAAGGCTACCCTTAATAAATCCCCAAAAAACCGGGTGGAAATAAGATCCGCCCGTGCTGCTTATTAACAGGCAATTAAAAACAGGAAAAAGGAACTGAAAACAGCTGCCTGGGAAGCTTTGTTAAAAGCAAGCACTTTAAGAGACAATACGGCCTTTTGGAGGGAGGTCAATGCCCCCTTCTTCAGCGATAGGTCAACTGACCTTATAGAAATTGCCATCACGGAAGAAGTTTGGATAAATCACTTCACCGAACTGTATAAATTAGATGACCAGCTTGAACCACTTAACCTTGAAACTCAACTAACGGAGAGTAATGAGCCGCAAAGCAACCACACAGAGTCGTTTCCGCTTTCCATCTACTTTAATGATTCAGAAGTGGAATTGGCCATTCTTGAAAGCTCTAATGCCAAAGCCCCCGGCCCGGACGGAATCCCAATAGATCTATTTAAAGATAATATTCAACTGTGGGCACCAATTGTTACAAATGTTCTCAACTCCTACGCTCACAAAGGATTCCCCGCAACCTGGCAAGAAGCTAGCATAATACCCATTTTTAAAAAAGGTGAAAGAATGGACCCAAAATGTCATAGACCAATTTCCTTATTGGACTCCATGATGAAGGTGGCTGGGAGAGTCCTGCTGAACCAATTGCAATCATGGGCTCAGGAAAATAACATTTTGTCTAAATTCCAATATGGGTTAGTTTCTGGTCTTGGGACAGTGCAACAATGTCTAAACTTAGCTCTGATCATCGACAAATATGTGATGGCAAAAAGGTGCAATATTTATATGACTTTTGTGGACTTAAGCTCTGCTTTTGACTGCCTTAACCACAGTATACTTTGGTCTACCCTCACTGATATGGGAGTTGATTCTAACACACTTGCCTTTATAAAAGAACTGTACCGAGGAGCCGGGGCCAAGGTTCGCTATGGAAAGGATGGAACCTGTACGAGCAAGTTTCCCATCAAAAAGGGGGTCAGGCAGGGCTGCATCCTTGCCCCCTTTCTTTTTAACTTGTATATTAAGTGTTGCCGACTGCCTGGCCAAATTAGATGTTGATTATCCTAAAATAAACGGCCTCGCAGTTCCAATTCTTTTATATGCGGACGACGCTGTCATCATGTCCAGGACCCAATTAGGGCTTCAAAAAGCACTGTCAGCCTTTTCAACATTCATGGGTGTGAGAGGTCTTAAGATTAATGTAAGCAAAACTTTTACTATGTGTTGTAGTAAAAAAAAGAACATTTCTTGCAATACGTTTATTGATGCATCTAAGACCAGCCTCACGAAAACTTTTACTTACCTGGGCATACTTTTTAACAGCTCAGGCTCATGGAGAAATGCTGTTCACACTCGAAACTTGACTTTTATCAGGCAAATTGGAGCCCTAAAGAAATTTGCCACAAAACTAGGTGGGAAACCGGTTGGGATTTTGTTGGACATATTTGCAGCTAAATGCGTCTCCACTGCAACATATGGAGCTGGTATCTGGGGTCTGGCGGACTGTGGAGAGATACAAACCAGCGAGAACGCATTCTTGAGATATCTGCTGGCTGTTCCTCGATCTATTTCTACCACAGTCTGTCACAATGAGCTTGCCCGGGTACATATCTCGGACATAATCAAAGTCGCACCAATTCTGCTATGGCACAAAATATGGTCCTCGGAAAAAACGGTGCTTAACCAAGACGTAATTAAGGACTGTATGGCCTTAACTGATTCAAGAAAAATATCTTGGCTTGCCTATGTACAGAAATTTTAAATATCATTGGATTTGGCTGATTTATACGTCAACCCGACTTTGTGCCAAACCATTTCTAAAAAGGACCTTAAGGCTCGCTGTTTAGGTCTACTTGAAGACAGGCGCTCCTATCTCGAAGGTAATAAATCATCGATTGCTTACCACAATCTCTTACTCTATGATGTTGGCATTCCCTTTTATCTTTCCCCGACTCTCTCAACCTATACGAGAATGTTGCTAACAAGGATGAGGACGGACTGTTTTTACCGTCTACTAACATTCCCCACCATAAATGACTGGTCTACTAATCTGGTGGTCTGTCCTTGTGACAATGTTGCCAAGCAATCCAACATTCACGTTCTTTTATTCTGTAAATTTTATGACTGGGGCAGAAAGAAACATCTCCTCCCACTGCTGAAACTGTGGGGTTTAAGACAGTGTAGGCCAGCCTTACTCAAGCTATACATGCTCGAAGATGAACTTACAATTACTGCAGCTGCTAGCTTTTTGAAATTTGTAGTAAGGTGCAGAGCGTCTATGAATTGACTGACTTCTGATCCCCGACAGCCAAAATTTGTATAACCTCAAATTCTTTTTTTCTATTCCTAAATTTTATGTTTTATGCTTGAATTATGAACTCATTTTATTATGCTGTATTAAATGTGCTTTTATGATTTTCCTTTGCTAAAATCGAATAAAGCTATATTTGAACATTGACCAAAGACATCCACTACGCTTGGCCACTTGCCTGAATTACATCAGCAGGTGGGCAGACACATATTCTAGTGGGGAATGTCACCAACGTATATATGGTCTTTTGGTTTTCAAGAGACACGTATGAACTCTGTATGCTACATGGAGCGATAGCGGAGAGGTGTGGAATAACAGGATTTCCTTAAGTTGACGAGTAGGTAGTGGCTTCCCAGTTGCGCCTCATTGTGGGGGATAAGGAGCACACAGGAAGGGACGATTAGAGACTAAGCCTGTTAGGTGTCTCCCAGCCAGGGGGGTCCACTCAGCCCCTCATCAAAGGGCAGGCAAACTGCTTGTATTGTTCGCTCCACTCCAGAAGTTTTTCCACACACAGGCCTGAATTCTGGTATTAATTCGGCAGGAGTCTGACCCTGGTCTACTCATGTGTGTATTCAGGCCAAGAAGCGGCTGCATGACCCCCCCGGGTGCCGGAGAGGGTTTTGGGGTTGCAGGCTTTCCCAAAGCTTGCACAGGTTGTGGTTTTGGCATAGTTTGGGGGCAGGTTGGCAGGCCTCATCTTGTTGCTGCTGGGAGGAATCTGGCGGGTCATTTGCCCGAGTACGAATAGGCTCTACTCAGCAGCGGTGGCACGAGTTTGCCATTCCCAAAAAGGTGCTGTTACCCCGTTAGTGCGGAAATAGAGGGTTAAGACCATTCAGACTGACAACTTTCAGAGCACATTTTGCATTCATAAGTTAGGAAAGTACAGGTACATCACTCATAAGTTGACTCCATGTCCTCAGAGCCAAAAGCTTTGCATGTTACAGGTTGCTTCAGTTAAGCAAAATATCCTTGGGATATACTCGCACACACAAATAGGCACCTTTCTGCAAGCGTGGGGTGAGTTTGTCAGTCCTCAAAAGGGTGCTGGTATCTCAATAGGGCCCACTTAGCGGGTTGGATCACAAACAGGACAACTTCAGAGCACATTCGCCTTTATACTTTAAAGGGTGCAGGTACATTGCTCATAGGTTTACTGCCTGCCCTCAGATCCAAAAGCATTGCATGTTACAGTGTGCTTCAGCTGAACAAGATACCCAGGGGAAATTTTCATCTATCCAGGGGACTCCTGTCCCATTCCTGGCCCAGGATTTCTGGACAATTGGTACTCCCGGAGGGTATTCTGGTTGCTTCAGTTAAGCAAAATTTCCTTGGGATATACTCACACACACGAATAGGCACCTTTCTGCCAGCGGGGCGTGAGTTTGTCAGTCCTCAAAAGGGTGCCAGTATCTCAATAGGGCCCACTTCGCAGGTTGGATCACAAACAGGACAACTTCAGAGCATATTCGCCTTTATAGTTTAAAGGGTGCAGGTACATTGCTCATAGGTTTACTGCCTGCCCTCGGATCCAAAAGCATTGCATGTTACAGTGTGCTTCAGCTGAACAAGATACCCAGGGGAAATTTTCATCTATCCAGGGGACTACTGTCCCATTCCTGGCCCAGGATTTCTGGATGATTCGTACTCCCGGAGGGTATTCTGGTTGCTCCAAACTGGAAAATATGGGGTATGGCCAGTGGGCTTGGTCGCCTCCCAGCTGGCTCTTCACCTTCTGGGTGAGCGTTCTTTCTGGTTCATGCTGACAGCACACCCCTTACCACTTTCAGTTTGAATGGGTAAGGCAGAGGGGAATCATAGGGTTTTATATGGTACAGCCCTCCACAGCCACCTAGGGGAGTGGCCGGAAGACAGGTTAAGTGGATGATGTACAGGCGAACTCTGAGGATACCATAGGCACCCTGCGATGGCACCAGAGGTTTGATGGGGGGTAGTGTTATTATGTGTTAACGGTTGTAGTTGTATAAACGGGTGTGCAGGCTCAATATTTGGTGGTAGCAACCGAGCATTTCTTTCTTGTGCCAGGATCAATGGTCTGGGTGGAGGGCCTTCCATGAGTTTTGAGTGGCACGATGGAGGGAATTCAAGAAGTGAAGGCATGGGTTTTCCACCACTGAGTTAATGTGGTTGGGGGGCCCTGGCAGGCACTGGAACTACAAATTTGGAAGAATGGGGCCCCTGCCTTATGAGATGAACCCTAGCAAGGAAACAATTATCAAACATCTATCTAAACAAAGTGCTTACACATGTGACAAACATATAATTGAAACTGTATTATATTGAATTCTAATTGCATTTCATTTTCATTCTTTATCTTATAGTAAACATTAATTTGTAAGAAATACAGGCTTTCTGAAGAAGGCTCACACCGAAACGCATTGAATGGGAATGTGTTACTGTATTCTATGAATTATTCTGACTTTTTTTATACTAAATTTTTGTATTATCTTTTTATAATATATTTGTCACATGTGTAAGCACTTTGTTTAGATAGATGTTTTATTAGTGAAAAATTTCCTACAAAAAAAGATGAAATAATAATAAATAAAATATCAATGTATATCAAGAACACATACAGTGTTATTTGATTCATTACCACAACGTGTTCTCAAACCCATTTAAACAAGCACATAACGTGGTGCACTTATGCCCTCTTTTTCCTAATAATAGGCACTGGAACTACTTCTGTATAAGCTGCGGCACGGCCCGGGGGTGGGGGGGGGGGGGGTGTCTCCTCTCCCATTACTGTGGTCTGACACCTGAAATTAAATCAAATCAAATCAGGAATGTTTATTTAGCGCACAAATCACCCGGAAGTCTTATGACGCTTGCGGAAAACTATGGAGTTGGTTTGGACAAGAGTCAGTTAATTGTCAAATGGCCATGTTTTTAGCTCCCTGTGAAAACGATTATGATCAGAGACAATACATAGATGCAGTGGCAGTTTATTCCAGAAAGCAGGAGTGAGAATTGAAAAAGATCTTCCTCCCTTTCTTATGGCACGAAACTTAAGAGGTGTTAGAAGGGATTTGTTGCTGGATCTTAGAGCCCTGCATGGCCGATACCAACTGAGTTTCTTTTTCCAGTAATCAGGACCATTGCAGTACATATTCTTATGTGTTAGGCAGAGAATCTTGAAACAAGTCCGCTTCCTAAAAGGAAGCCAATGAGAAAGTCTCAAGTTGGGTGCCAAAGGGGTTCCGTCGGGAGATTCAGCACTAGCCTGGCAGCAGTATTCCGCAGGACTTGGAGCCTAATAAGAAGATTTTCATGTATTGAAGACAGCAAAGTGTTTCCATAGTCCATACGGTTGATAATCAAACCTTGGACTAATGGCTTCCTGGCTTCCATCGGGAGCCATTTAAAAACTTTCTGCAAGTTTTGCATGATGCCAAAACAGGAGCCAATTAGGTAATTAACCTGATCTTTCTTTGACAATTGGTTGTCTATTTCAATACCTAAGTTCCGAACTGATTGTCTTGGCACTGGGCAGAGGCTGAGGGTTTGAGGCCACCAGTCACTTGACCAGTGTTCATGGGCTTTGCCAAGGAGAACTATCTCAGTTTTTCTTCCGTTTAGTTGTTGGTGATTTAAATTCATCCATCTATTGATGTGGATCATGCAATCTTTAGAACATGATTTCGTATCTATTGGATCTGGGCCAAGGTTAATCAGAACCTGAGTATCGTCGGCATATGACACTACATCAAAGCCATAGGATCTGATCACCTTGGCCAATGGAGTCACGTATAGATTAAAGAGCGCCGGGCTCAAAATAGAACTTGTGGCACTCCCATCTTAACTGGCCTATAGCATGAGACAATGTCACCAATCTGAATGGCGGTTACTCGATCCATTAGTTAGCTCCTGAGCCATTTTTGGGCCATCCCTCGGACATCGATCTCCCAGAGCCTTAGATCTAAAATGCATGTGGGAGATGGATTTGAAGGCAGCAGATAGATCTAGCAGGACGAGAATAGATGATTGTCCTCTGTCCTCTGTGCAATCTTGCCTGATGTTATCTGTGACCTCTACCAATGCTGTTTCAGTACTATGGGTGGCCCTGATACCAGACTGTGATGAACCCAGTAATCCAATGCTCCCTAGACGAGTGACAAGCTGTCGGTTGACCAATGTTTTAAGCATTTTCCCAAAATAAGGGAGAAGCGAGATTGGACGATAGTTAGCTAAAAGTTTAGGGTCTGCTGTGGATTTTTTTAGGATGGGCCTGACTCTTGCGGCTTTCCACATCTTTGTGACAACAGATTGCAACAGTGAGCTATTAAATAGGTCAGTGAGATGATCAAGAAGCACTGGCGCAATGGTTGGGAGGAAACACGGTGGTATAGGATCCACAGGTGATTCAGATTTGATTTTTAGCATCTTCCGAGTTGCACAAAGAGAATTCTTCTAGAATGGGAGGAGATCCCGTGGAAATGATGGAAAGATTTCCCAGTATGTTTATATCTTTTTGGGATGGAAAGGAGCTATGAATTACATTGATTTTGTCATCAAAATATTTGGAAAGGGTATCCGCTCAGTTCTGTGAAATAGAGACGGATACCTAGGCTGGGGCAACGTAAATTCTTTTAAGATTTTATAAAGCTCCATATAAGAGTTTGCTGCCTTATCAATTTGGTTTAGGAGAAACTATTTTTTTGCTTGTCTGATGTTCTCCAGATAGCTACGTGGATACTTCTGTATTTTTCGTGGTCAGTCGGACTTTTGTTTTTTCTCCTTTTCCGTTCCGCCATCCTGCACGAGAGCTTTACCGTCTTCAGTTGCTCTGTGAACCAAGGAATGGTTCTGAGTTTAAATTTGACTTTAGTAAAGGGGGCAACTTTATTTATTGCAGATGTTATAGCTTCCTCAAGGGAAATTTCTGTCAGATCAATTTTATCTGCTTGACATTTAGGTGGAGGTTTAAAATGGGTTGAAAAGGAGATGGGACTAGCTTTCTGCCATGAACTTTGCCATTTTAATTCGTTCTTGAGCTCGGTTTTAGTAATATGGGCTGGAATGGTAAATTTCAGTAGGTCATGGCCTGACCATAATAGTGAAGATGATGGGTGTTTCACCATAATGCCAGGGGAGTTTGTAAATATTAGATCAAGCGTATCTGGGAGGCAATGATTTGACTTTCCAGGGGAGGAAGGTACTGTTGCCAGAATTGAATTACTCCTGGTGTAAGTTATGCAACCTTTGGTGGGCATATGAGTTTGATGGTCAGAGATTACCCCAAGGTAGTGTGGGAGGGTCCCGGCCAAGGGTTGCCGTGGAAACCTTATGCAGGAGTGTTAATAGTGCCATGTGTAGAGGCCCTGAACAGAGGGGTTTGGTTTTATAAGGCATGGCCATCTGAACACTAAAGTCCACAGGGAGTTTTAAAAAGGATGGGGGCACCTGTCCAGAAGGGGCATATCTGGTCTCTGGTCCAGTGTGGGCTTGGACTTGTTTTGCAGGACCTGCGGTAGGCCCTGGAATCATCAGGATGTAGGTAAGAATGCCTACCTTGATGGGGGACCCTGGTTGTGACAGCGGGCCTCACCCAGAGCTGTGGCAGAGTTACAGGGTGGTCCAGAGGCGGAAAAATACTCTGGGGTACCCTCTTCAGGAGCACAAAGGCTGCAAATGCCAAATATCCTCAGGTAGGTCCTGGGTCGGACCCTGGAGGAGCAAAGGCACCCCGCTAGTCCTACGGGCAGTTGTAAGCCTGAGCACCCAGGGTTGCTTAGAACACTCTGCCCCCTCAGGGCATGAGTAAGGGGGTGGACTGGCGTCCACCAGTAGGAGGGGTTACCCCCTCCCCCAAAATTGGTAAGCACCAGTTGGCTAAGGCCACGGTATAATTCAGTGTAATCAGGCGGGCAGGCGGCAGAGGGGCTGTCTGCCCTTGGATTGCCCATAAGATAACCCACCATGTTTGGCATATTTGTTATGCAAATAAACCTGCAGCAGTTTTTTTCACAAACAAGGTGTCATGTGGTTTATTTCCTAATGGTTTTGCTGTATGTGGGATGGGGAATGTTGCTGATATTGGCACTATGCCGTATCGCATTTGCGAGGCGCCTTGCGTTAACTCTTTTGCAGGGAAAGGCAAAGCTGACAATCTGGGCTCCAAAAGTTGTATGCTAAGCTTCATTATGTCCAAGATTTCTGCCATGTTCAGTGAAGAAAGGGATATGTCATTTGTTTTTTGGAAGGAAAGGGAAATCTTGGTATTCTCCTCCACCTGTTCTACTCCTGAAATGCCCCCACAAAATCTTTCATGGAGTTTACTGTGGGGATGCCTTAGATGTTTTTAGTCCCCTACTTCCCTGTCCATACTTTTTTATTTGTTTGAGTCATTGAATTCCCCAAAGGTTGTTTTTTCTAAACCAGCCCCTGTGATTTCAGGTCAAGCTTTGTAGTTACATTGTGCTGACCTTTTGATCTTCTTTGCCTGTTTTACCACTGTGAGTTTGCTAGTTTTGATCAGCTCCATTCTGACCACTACAACTGCGTCTGTTATAATCTCCACCTCCTGATCCCTAATATCTCGACTCTTGACTCCTGTATCCTTTGTTATTTATTAATATGGTGTTATACCTGCTATGATAACCTCCGTCACCACCACAGAACCACCTTAACAGGATTTTCTCATCAAAAGTCAATAATAAGCATGATATAGACTGAACAGATGAGCTAAGTTGTTCAGAATTCTCAGGAATTATTCCAGGAATTGTTCCAATGTCGTCCTATACGATACCTACGCGGAATCAATAGCAGATAGTTTATCCAACTTGGCTCGGATTCCTGCATAGAGTGCGTTGCCTTAGTCCAGTCTCCTGCTGACGAGGGCCTGTGTCACCGTTCTTCTTGTTTCAGTCTGGATCCACTTTTAGATCCTGCGGAGCATGCGGAGGGTGTTGTAGCAGGAGGAGGAGACGGCGTTGACCAACTTAGACATGGAGAGGGAGGAGTCGAGGATGAATCCTAGATTGCGTGCATGGTCGGTGGGTGTTGGTGCTGTTCCCAGTGTGGTTGGCCACCAGGAGTTGTCCCAGGCTGAGGGGGTGAGTCCGAAGATGAGGACCTCCGTCTTGTCCGACTTCAGCTTCAGACGGCTGCTCCTCATCCAATCGGCAACGGCCTTCATTCTCTCGTGGAGGTTGGTTTTGGCGGTGTGTGGGTCCTTGGTGAGGGAGAGGATGAGCTGGGTGTTGTCAGCGTAGGAGATGATGTTGAGGTCGTGATGGCAGGCCACTTGTGCGAGGAGGGCCATGTAGACGGTGAACAGCGTTGGGCTGAGGGATGAGCCCTGGGGATGCCGCAGATGATGTCGGTGGCTTCGGATCGGAAGGGTGGGAGGCAGACGCTCTAGGTTCTGCCGGAGAGGAAGGAGGTGGTCCAGTCAAGAACCTTCTCTTGGATTTCGGCTTCTAGGAGGCGTGTCTTTAGAGTGCGATGGCAGACCGTGTTGAAGGCATCTGACAGGTCCAAGAGGATGAGGGCTGATGTTTCACCGTTGTCTAGTTGGCGCCTGATGTCGTCTGTGGCAGCGATGAGGGCTGTCTTGGTGCTGTGGTTTCATCTGAATCCGGATTGAGACGGGTCCAAGATGTTGTTGTCTTCGAGGTGGCAGGCCAGTTGCATGTTGACGATTTTCTCGATGACCTTTGCCGGTAACGGGAGCAGGGAGATGGGCCGGAAGTTCTTGAGGTCCTTGGGGTCTGCTTTGGTCTTCCTGAGGAGGGCGTTAATTTTGGCATGCTTCCAGCTTTCCGGGAATGTCACTGTTTCGAAGGAGATGTTGATAACCTTCCGTAGTTGGGGTGCGATGGCTGGGTCTGCTTAGTTGGATACGTGGTATGGGCATGGGTCAGACGGAGATCCTGAGTGAATGGAGTTCATGACCTTGCGTGTCTCGTCGTCGTTGACATTGGACCAGGAGGTCAGGCAGTTGGCGCTGGTGGTGTTCACAGGGGAGGTGGAGTCTGGCGTAGGTGGGGATGTCGTGGTGTTGAAGCTGTCGTGGATGTCAGCGATCTTGGGGTGGAAGAAGATGGCTAGCGAGTCGAACAGTTCTTGTGAGGTTGAGATCTCGTTGGCATTGGCGCTGGGGTTGGAGAGTTCCTTTACAATGCTGAAGAGCTCTTTGCTGTTGTGTGCATTGTTATCCAAGCGATCTTTGAAGGAGGATCTCTTGGCTAATCTGATGAGGTGGTGGTGTCTGTGGGTGGCATCCTTGTGGGCTGCGTGGTTGTCCAGTGTGCGTTCGTGGAGCCATGTCTTCTCCAGTTTCCGGCATGTGCGTTTAGAGGTCTGGAGCTCGTTGGTGAACAAAGTGGCTCTCTTGTTGATGTGGCTGTTGGAGGGTTTCTTAAGCGGGGCGAGGGTGTTGGCGCAGTCGTCGATCCACTGTCTGAGGTTTCGGGCAGCGGAGTCTAGGTTGGTGGGGTCGGTGGGTGGGTTCTTGGAGAAGGAGGTGATCAGCTGGTCTTCGGCGACTTTGCTCCAGCAGCGGCGAGGCAGCTGTTGGGTGCGGTGGTGCGTGGTTGGTTTCTTGAAGGTGAAATGGATGCAGCGGTGGTCGGTCCAGTGGAGTTCAGTGGTGTGGTCGAAGGCGAGTTGGGAGCCTGTTGAGAAGACAGGATCCAGCGTGTGGCCAGCGGCCTGAGTGGGTGCGGTGATGAGTTGTCTGAGGCCAGGTTGGCGAGGTTGTCGATCAAGGTGGCGGAGCTGGCGTCGTTGTTGTTCTTGAGGTGGAAGTTCATGTCCCCGAGGAGGATGTAGTCCGTGGAGGCGAGTGCATGGGTGCTGGTGATGTCGGCGATGGAGTCACTGAACTGAGCCCGAGGTCCGGGGGGTATGTAGATGAGTGTTTTTCTGATGTTGGTGTTAGGGTTGGTGTGGATCCGAAAGTGCAGGTTTTCGGCGGTGTTGAGGGTGTCGTCACCGTGGGTGGCGACCTTGAGGGTAGACTTGTGGACGATGGCTATTCCTCATCCGATTCCGTTGGCGCAATCCCTGCCGGTGATCTTATAGCCGTCCGAGGTGGCTGTGGTGATGTCGGGCACCAAGGAGTCGTTCCACCAGGTCTTGGTCAGGAGGGCCACGTCTGGGGCGGAGGTGTCAAGCAGATCCCAGAGCTCGATGGCATGTTTGCGTGCGGAGCGGGTGTTGAGGAGTATGCAGCGGAGGTGGTTGGGTCCAGTCCTTGGAGGTTTTGTGGTTCTGTCTCAGGTGAAGCTGCAGGTGTGGCAGGAGAAGTGTCCGTGGGTCAGTTTCGGGGTGGCCTGGAAGCAGGTGTGGTTTCGGCTGGCATTGAATGCGTGGAGGGTGCTGGCGTCGTAGTGCATTCTGGTGTTATGGCGTACGCTGGGTCCAGGGGTTCTGGTGCTGGGCGTGGTATAGGCATGAATGGGCGAGGCGCGCCAGCGGCGCACGACTGCTGCGTATGCCCACTGCGTGTGCCCGCTGCGTGTGCCCGCTGCGTGCGTCCGCTGCGCGGCTGCTTCTCGGCCTGCATATGAGGTGGCTTGGGAGGGAGAAGCAGCTGGGAGGCGGGAGCGGAGAGGCGAATGGGTGTGCAGGGGGGGCGGGCCGCAGGGATACAGCAGCGGGAAAGGGTCAGATCGGGAGCTTGTGCACAGGGCAGAAGAGAGGGAAAAATCTAGGAAACAAGGAGGCAGCAAGAAGGCAGGAACCAGGCAGTCAGGTGATGAGCAGCGGCAAGGGGGCGACCTGCCTGCAAGCAGGGTCAAAGGTCACATAAAAGCACAGAAAGGTCACAAAAACAGGGGAAACGAGTGGCACAGAGGCACAAAGGTCGCAAGAAAGGGCAGAAAAGGTCACAAAAACAGGGGGAAACGAGTGGCACAGAGGCCTAAAGGTCACAAGAAAGGGCAGAAATGGTCCCAAAAAATGGGGAGAAACGAGTGGCACAGGGGCACAAAGGTCCCAAGAAAGGGCAGAAAGGTCACAAAAAACAGGGGGAAACGAGTGGCATAGAGGCACAAAGGGGAGTAGAAGCAAGAAAAACGAGTACAATCAGGGGAGCAGAACACAAGAAAAACGAGTGCAATCAGGTGATTAGAAGGCACGAAAAACGGGTACAATCAGGGGAGCAGTGGCAAGAAAAACAGGTGCAATCAGTGGAGCAGAAGGCAAGAAAAACGAGTGCAATCAGGGGAGCAGAAGGCAAGAAAAACAAGTGCAATCAGGGGAGCAGAAGGCATGAAAACGAGCACAAACAGGGGAGCAGAAGGCACGAAAAATGGGTATAATCAGGGAACAGAAGGCAAGAGAACGGGTACAGATAAGAACGCAGGCACAGGGGGTAGACAGGCAACAGCAGTCACAGACACCAGAAGACAGTATGGGCAGTACAGAGAAGACAGACATACAGCGACAGTGATACAAACCTAAGGCCTACCACTGGCCACCAGGGATGAGGCGCAGGTGGTAGACTGCGGGTGGAGGAGGGCCTCAACTTCTAGAGCAGCGGCAGCTGGGGCAGGGTCAGGACACACAGGCGGAGCTGTGTGGTGGGGGAGCGACCTACCAGCAAGGTCAAGGGTTGCATGTCAAAACCCCACCTCAGCTCCCAAGAGTGGTTTGACATGGTTACAACAAGTCCCCCCTCTCAGGTGCACCCTCTAAAACTGTACACACAGGGGCATATTTACAAAAAATGGGGGTAGGGCAGAGCTGCAAGTCATTTGCAGAGCTACCCTATGCCAATTTGAAAGAGAGGAATGCACCTTATTTACAAGATACAGTGCATTCCTGTACTTTCAGCCAGCGCTGGCTCATAATTAGCAGCCTTGCCCCAATGCAGGCACCCTTGCACCATGGTGCAAGTGCGTCTGTTTTTCTGGCATGATTGTTTTTGTGTAGCAAGTGAGACCTTCCTGTACAAAAACAATAATTGGAGGCGTTTTCCACACGTGGAAAGAGGCAAAAACAGAGAGAAATTTTAATATTTCTCCTCATTACTCCTGCTCTAGGGAGGAGCAAGGTTGGAGGACTGCCCCAGGTTTACGAGACATTCTAAATCTGAGGCAGTGTCAAAGTCCATGAGTGTTGCACAGGAAGACTCACAGCAACACCCATGGAAGGCCTCTTTGATGCAGAGTAAGGCAAGGCAGCGTTTGCGCTGCTTTGCCTTATTCTGTAAAAAGGGTGGGAAGCAACCAATAAACTAAGATCCTTAAGTATTGCCCGGCGGTGTCGCCTCTTTAACCCACAAAATATTAATCAATGAAGAGGCAGGCGCTGGAGACTGGAAGGCGGGAAACAAGAGTTTATTCTCTCCGGAGGAGAACACATCAGTTCGGACAGCAAGTATCGTCACGAGGTGCTCTAACTGCATCTCTGAGGCCTGGCCTCTTATACACAGGTTTATGGTCGGCAAACATTCTTATTGTAATTAAGTCACTTTGAAGCATGAAAAGACATTCCCAGAACCTCCGCTTCAGGCCCGTTCCCACACATATTCACAGTAAGAGTCCTCTCCCTACCCACAGGAGGAGATGGCTATCACACAGCTGGACATTCCGCCGATTCCGGAATGCGTGCGACTGATCAGATCTCATGGGGTGGGGGCTTTGATCAACTGTAACTCCTTTGAAGAGGGGTGATTCCTTACAGTAGGGGCAATAAACTGCATCTGCAGGGCTAGGTGATGGCCTGGGATCGGCTCGGACATTCGGGCATAGAGGAAGGAGTTTATCAAAGGGTATGCGACCATGAAAGGGATGAAGGGAGGTGTCGGTCGAGCATGGGGTGTGATTCCCAGGGAAGAGCAGCGCAGATGGAGAGGGTTTATGGCCCATGCATGAGAGAGCGGGGGTGACCGGTGCGTGAAGGGTGCTTGTGAGGGTGAAGAGCCGTGCTGGGGGTCAGCGGCGTGCAGAGGGTGGTTCTGACCAAGGCACCTAAAATGGCGGGTATGCACGACAAAAAGTGTGGCATCGGGGGAAAAGGCAAGATGGCGCAGATAATGTTTACCAAACCGTATTAATTTTCCACAGTCTTCCCTTTAACATTCCCAAGACATCTTGCCGGCCTATTTCCTATCCATGTCTACTGTGGCAGTCATAAGTAAAGAAGTAGAAATCCAGGCGAAGGAGCTGTGCATAAACATTACATTTAAAATCTTTCATCTTAGGAGGCGGGCCCATCGTTAAGCTCGTCGCAGGAAAGTCATAGTAATGCAATATCAGACAAAAAATGGTTGGGTACATTTCATTGATGCTTATTGTCATTCGGAATATGAACTGATAGGTTATTACATATGTAAGTTCATTTCGTACTCGGTTGGAGCATAATCAATACAATGGTGGCTGGGAGAGAAATGAGACGTAGTAAAAACGATAATCAGGGGTGTCACTGTTCGAAGAGGAGGGGTGTTGCTTTTTCCAGTGTCTTATTGTCGTGGACCATTATTAGTGAGTTCTCAGCATTCTTTGTCGTCTTCTGTTGGCACTGTTGAGCACCGGCGGTGGAGCTATGCGTCCAGCTCTATTCCAGGTCCTGCGTTGCAGGGCATGACCTTTTCCTCGTTTTTCTGGTCAAAAAGGTCCTTTTTCGCCCTGTGTCCTAACTATTCTTTCATGGGTACCTTAGACAGGGCACCCAAGTTTCATTTTAGTTTGCAACAAAACCCTATTCTATCTGACTGCAGTTTTTCTTTTTCGAGTCGATTGTCAAAGAGTTCAGGTGGAAGAAGGGGGTGTGTGAGTAGTCCTTATGGTAGGTCGGGGGAAGAGGGGATGGAGCAGGGCCAGATCGGGAACAGACCAGGGGGACAGAAAATTTCAGGTAGGTGGGCCCATGACCGGGCTCAGAGGGCGGGGACTTTTCGGCACATGTTGATCATCGAGCAGGGGCATCAGGTCAGCCCTTTCCTTTCATTTTGTCGGAAACAGTGCCTCATCCTGCGACTCCTTACTGTTGCGGTCCCGCCTTGGCCAATGACGTAGATGTTCCACGATCTGCAGTCAGGCCGCGTGCTCCCACATTCGGTCTCTCTCTCCTCCGACAGTGGTACCCTTAAATGAGTTTGAAAAGACAGTCTTTAGAGAACTGGCAGAGGAAGGTAATCACATAAGTCTATTTCTCTCCCAACTCCAAGCAACTGGGGAAACATCCGTTACATTGGGGTTTACAACCAACATATAAACAATTGATGATAGGTTTGCTGGATTCCCTACAACTTTCCATCGTAACTATTTCTTTGGCGTTTGTTGGTATTACATTCATTGTCGTGGTACGAGGTCTGATACCTATTCATTGCATTTGTTTATCACAGTCACGTCAGTTCTTCTGGCTGAGACCCACTTTTCTAGTACGAGTCTTACAAAGCTATACCGTTCTTCAGGGCTTTGTATTTTACGAAAAAGTGCAACGTGCTATCACCATGGCCTGATAGGTATCTTTCTGAGGAATGAACATAGGCTAAACAATTTTCCATTATATCAATGCATCCTATCTTTCAGCTAAACATTTTACTTTCAACAGGGCTTACTGCAACAATTTCTTCATTTCGATCTAATCTTAACTTCGCAAACATCATTCTAATTTCTACATAGTCTCCTACAACCTAGCTACTTCATTAAAAAACGGGGGGGCTTGCGATAACTATTCAACTCATCCTTGGGGTGACCGGGGTCTTATGGAAAACAACTAGGAACATAGCAGACTGGGGTGAGGGACTATCGTCTTGCTTTGTGTCATAAGGGCGTTATCTAGCAGAAGGCTACAGTTCAGTTGGTAAGCGTTCAGGGACATTTCTCGAATTTCTAAACTTTGTAGTTTGTTCATCGACAAATCATTTCTAGGAACAACGGCTGGCCTGTGTCAGTTGTAAGTCGACCCATCTCTTACAACCGGGGGTGAGCCACATTTTTCAAACTCTCGTCCGGGGCAGCTGATACAAAACTGGGGGCGTTCTGGGAAGACGGGGATGCTTCGATCACTTTTACTGTTTGGGCATTGAGACAATTCAGGACGGGGAAGGTCGCGTTACCTGAGGCATTTTTATCATAGAAGCCACTGACATGTAGTTCCCTTATTACGGGTCAGATTAGGGAACCTCAGTCGTCTTACCTGTCCTTTCTTTTTTTTGGCCAATCTAGGTTTCATCAATATTTAGCAGAAAGGAGAGGTAGTAACATGGTATCAATGTGATTTTATTTAAGACAAATTTGTGCAAATCCTTGCGGTATTTGGAGCCAATTGGGTGGTGCACCAGGGATGGTGGTTCGCCAATTAGGTGCCAGTCGTTAGGAAGAGTGAGAGTGTGGAGGAGAGAGAGAGAGAGAGAGAGAGAGAGAGATAGAGAGAGAGAGAGAGAGAGAGAGATGTGCAACAATAGGCTAAACAGTACACGTGAGACATGGAGAGTGGCCGTGTACTAAGATAGGCTATTCAGCGCATTATACAACATGAGACATTACGGGTCTGTGTTATAAAAGGCACCATTGTGTCGCACTTCTCGCACTCTCGGTCCTTTGCCTAGTTAAGTCAATGCTTCAGTCTCATAGTTTCAGACATACGTGACATGTGCTCATTCACGCAACACGGGTTAGGGGTGATCACGTCCCATCATATCATACAACTATTGGCTCTTTCGTTACAAGAGTAGTTTGTGGGTGTCTTTAGGTGCCACCTTGCAGCGTTAGTCCGCTTCATGTATCGGACATGGCGTGGCTTCAGATCTTCACTATACCCCATTCGTGATTCCAATGTAACCTGTAGAGGGAGAAAAAGAGGGGAAGGGAGGGGGGACAGCATTCGAGCATATCAAATGTACGGGCACAAAAGTCCTTTACTTACCACATACTCGTCTTATCTCCTCGGGATGTAATCCCTGGGGTCTTGGTTTCTGAAGCCAGGGGGGCGGGCAGTGTGGTAAGGATGGCGAGCGATAGGTTTGTTCATGAGGGAGACGGTCCGAGTGTGGCATTATAGGCCGTGTGTAGGGAAACGTTAGAAATCAGAGGCGCTTAGTGCGAGGTATCTAGTTTGTAGATGTATCTAGCTATCGGGATCCTTAAATCATTTCCGATGCTGTGATGTCCTAAGGCATACCAGCTCTTCGGCCAACCCTGTTCCCTAGTACCTTTGAGTACCATACCTTTATAACATTTTATCATTTACACCGCTTCACCTTACCCGTTCTCAGAAGTCGAGGTCCTTCTCCATGCGTTTGTTCCTGAGCCAGTCGCACATTTGGAGGCAGCGTATCGTGCCTTAGATTCGATCATCAATCCGGGGCTGAGCAACCATTTTCTAATAACCTTAAAAAGAGAACAAAACAGAGCGCACAGAAAAACCCTCCCGCTGATCCCACATTTACAAAAGTATGCGATACCTGTTCATAGTTTGAAAAACCTTTATTTGCACAATTGTTCAGCATGTAAATATGAGAGTGCAATCGTATTTGGCCGGACACGGCGTTGGCTGAAGCGCGTACAGTAGGGGGGGGCTATTTTTCAGCATTAAAAACATTTTAAAAGGGTTTATTTAGTTATTTGCAGGAAACTAAAAACATCTATCAATAGTTGAGGGATCAGGGGGCATTCATTTCATAATTGGAAGCATAGTCAGACTAGTTGCAATCAAGTTTCCTAGATGCATACCGTGGGCGTGTGTCATAAGCGACGTTATGTATCAGTTACAATAATATCATAATAAATCGTACATTGAAACCAACATTTTAACGAGATCCTTTTACGTGTTCGCCAAGTGAACCCTCCCCCTTTTTCGTCAAGTATACAAAGGATCATATACATATCTCAGAACATCAAGTCTTATTAGCTAAAAACACCACGAGGTGTTTGTGAGTTCCTATTGACACCGGCGCCACTTTGGGCGAGGCCGGGTTAGTCCGGAAGTAGCATCAGGGACAAAATGTTTCCAACAACCGGCGGTTGGACCAGGGTCCCTTTCGGCAGTTCAAAAAGACTTGTGCTAACAGAAGGGGCAGGCAATGTGGACCGTCAATCAAAAGGGGAGGGAGGCAAAATCTCCCCTACCGGGTCACGTTGAGGTTCAGCCGGAACTTGCTCGAATTTGTTAGCCCACAATGTTTCTGGATGGTTCAGACTAAAGCTGGCGCTGACACGAGAGCACCACCATCTTGTGGCTACGTCGTGGTCATTTCGTTAGTGATCAAGGCAGTTGTTCCCCACCGGAAGCCTGTAGGGGCCGAGGGCTCCTGGGACTTTTGTAGAATCTTCAAGGCTGTGAGGATGCTGTCGGAGGTGGGCACTCGTGCCCAGGTGGGCAAGCGTCCGAGTTACATTACTGGTCAAAGTTACTCTAGCGGCCTAGACCCGACTTCCAGGGGGCCCAGACGCCATTTTGAGACCCTGCAGCAGCCGCCCTTCGTCGTGTCAGCAAGAGTGGATGAGACTTCTTGGGGCGAAAAAATGGAACACCGTGCCGTAGGAGCAGGACATTCGGCTCGGGCGCTAGGGTGCAGCTGTGGTGCCTCCACCTGGGGAGGTGAGGGAGGCTCGTTCGCGCCGCCTCCCTCTCCCAGTGCACCCCACGCCGTCCCTTTGCGCGGGTATACATGATGGCCACCCCACATCCCGTGCTCCACAAGTACACTTTAGGGCCATCATATGTCTCGTGCTCCGCAAGTATGGTCGCTGGCCATTCTATGTCCTGTGCTGCGAAAGTATGTTCATCGCCCGGCTGGAGGATTTCGGCGCCGGGCCGGGGCTGGGAAACCTCCACCTGGGGAGGCGAGGGAGGCTCGTTCGCGCCGCCTCCCTCTCCCAGCTCACCCTGCATCAATTCTTCAGCGGAGGTATTTGTGATGGCCGGACCAGGAGATACGAGGGAGGGGGTCATCTGCATCCGCCCCCTCCCTACTCGTGGCCTGGGGGACGCCGCCCCAGGAAGAAGAGGATGGGAAGACCATTACATGCCGGGCCCGTGGTGCCTCCTGGACATCCCACCGGCGACCTCTTTGATCGATGGCTGTCAGCAGGACCCCGCCCCACACGTGCTGCGTGTTTCACCTTCCGGATGGGCGTGACCGGTGACCTGCTGCATTTCGGGAACTTCCGGAGTGGGGGTAGGTATTTTTTTTTGTTCATGTTTTCTTTTTGTCTATTGGGCGTGGTAGGAGGCGGGACAGGCATGCCTGGATAATGGGGGGGTGGGGTGTCCACAAGAACAGTTTTCCTGAACGGGGGGGTTGTCTATGCAGGCCTGTAATTGCTTTTGTCCACAGAGTGGGGGGCAACAGAGAGTAATCAGTCCCATTGCACTCGAAGTTTGAGTTCATTAATGGAATGTATACTAATCTGTCCGAAACTACTCTGTGTGTTGTTCCTGTATGTTATCCGAAAGGGTGGCTTTTGTGTTCGGGAACAGTAGCGGTAGTACGGGGTTCGTCACCGGGTAACCTAGAGCTTGACTGGGTTTCCCGTCTTAGCGTTGTTCGACCTATGAGAACTCAAACATGTCGCTGAAATCTGTCTGGCGAAATCTGTGCCATCGGGCGTAATCAAACGTGGTGGTTCTATCCGGCCTGTCCGTGTCAGTCTGATTCATCTTTGTCTCACGCCTTTTCCCTTTCTGCCGGCCTGTTATTTCTGTCGGCCCTCTGCTCTTACCCGTGTTCAGTAGAGTCGGGCATTGGGCTTTCCAGTACCCGGAATATTTACAAAAAGCACATTGGTTTTGCCCTAAGTCTGTTCGTCCCGCGCGTAGTGTCGGGGGATTACTTTCGGGTCGTTGTGTCTTGGGGTTGTCCTGTCGGTATATCCCTTTACACCGTTCCCTTCCTGTGTTCACTCCTTGGAACCGTGTCGCCGCTATCCCTTCCTTTGGCCTACCAGATGCTTGGAAGGTTGTCTGTCGCGTTTCTTTACCTACTCTGACTTCGTCTCTTTTCTTTCGTTGCATTGCTTCTTTGCGCCACATACCGAGACTGTCGAGCATAATAGGCGTTGTCTTACTACTACAAAGGGCTATTTCTAACGCTTCTATTTTATCAAGGTCGAAGGATCCTATCAGTGGCCACTGTTTCTCTTGATTTTCTTTGTTATACTTATGCCACAGCTTACTATAGGCTATGGTAACTAATCCATACTTTGTGAACATGTCTTTATTAGGGGTGCCTTCCAGCGGAGCTAGATGGTCCACCTCTAATAAACGGTCCGGGTTGAACCAGCTACCAATCAGTGAGGAGAAGATAGGCATGACAGATTTCAGCGGGGGACAAAGGTCCGCACTACCTATCCTTCACTACGTGCAAAGACTAGACAGAATATTTCTATTCTGTTTTATTTGCAAATAATGAATGCTTCGAGAGAACTAGATCCGGACAGACGATCAGTGGGGAGAAGACAGGCACGACAGATTACATCGGGGACAAAGGTCCGTGTTACCTATCCTTCACTACCTGCAAAGACTAGACAGAATATTGTTATTCTACGTTGTTTGCAAATAGTGAATATCTCAAAAGCAAAATCTATTCTGACAATAAAACAGGGAGCTACCCTTACAATCAATCAATCAGTCAATCAGTCAATCAATCAGTGGGGAGAAAAGATAGGCACGACAGATTACATCGGGGACAAAAGTCCGCGTTACCCACCCCTTCACCGTCCACAAAGGAAGATAGAGTATTTCTACTCTTCCTCGTTTGTAAGCAACGAATATCTCAAAGAGCGACAATCGTTTCGCAATTTTGTCGTTTTTACACGACCTTACCCGGACCACATGGGCTGTTTCTCGTCTTCCGCGTCCAGCGCCCGATCGTCCTCCAATCTCCGATATTGCCACGGCACTCCTGATGGTTCCCAGTCAGGACCGTAGATCACTCGAGAGAGGTCGATTCGGAACCAGTGAAGTTCGGATGATCAGCTGCCAGACGAGGGTCTATTGGGCAGGAGCTCTCCCGATCGTTGCAGTCGTTCACTCTGTCGTCAGGACCTCTCCCACTGGATCCACGTGTCGCTGATGGGCCCCACGCTTGGGACGCCAATTGTAAAAAGGGTGGGAAGCAACCAATAAACTAAGATCCTTAAGTATTGCCCGGCGGTGTCGCCTCTTTAACCCACAAAATATTAATCAATGAAGAGGCAGGCGCTGGAGACTGGAAGGCGGGAAACAAGGGTTTATTCTCTCCGGAGGAGAACACATCAGTTCGGACAGCAAGTATCGTCACGAGGTGCTCTAACTGCATCTCTGAGGCCTGGCCTCTTATACACAGGTTTATGGTCGGCAAACATTCTTTATTGTAATAAAGTCACTTTGAAGCATGAAAAGACATTCCCAGAACCTCCGCTTCAGGCCCGTTCCCACACATATTCACAGTAAGAGTCCCCTCCCTACCCACAGGAGGAGATGGCTATCACACAGCTGGACATTCCGCCGATTCCCGGAATGCGTGCGACTGATCAGATCTCATGGGGTGGGGGCTTTGATCAACTGTAACTCCTTTGAAGAGGGGTGATTCCTTACAGTAGGGGCAATAAACTGCATCCGCAGGGCTAGGTGATGGCCTGGGATCGGCTCGGACAATCGGGCATAGAGGAAGGAGTTTATCAAAGGGTATGCGACCATGAAAGGGATGAAGGGAGGTGTCGGTCGAGCATGGGGTGTGATTCCCAGGGAAGAGCAGCGCAGATGGAGAGGGTTTATGGCCCATGCATGAGAGAGCGGGGGTGACCGGTGCGTGGGGGGTGCTTGTGAGGGCGAAGAGCCATGCTGGGGGTCAGCGGCGTGCAGAGGGTGGTTCTGACCAAGGCACCTAAAATGGCGGGTGTGCACGACAAAAAGTGTGGCATCGGGGGAAAAGGCAAGATGGCGCAGATAATGTTTACCAAACCGTATTAATTTTCCACAATTCCATAGCTACAAGCACATGAAAAGCCATGTAAGGTGGCTTTACATAGCCTTGTAGATAGGGCTTAGCCGTGTGGGCCACCAGAATGTCACAAAAAGTGACATTCTGGTGGTGCACTGTGCTTGTAAATAAGCCGCTAAATGTACCCAAAGGCCGATACCAGGCCTGGATAATAACTGCTTGGATCTTTTTTAAAAGGCTGCCCACTCTGTTCTCCCTGCTTTTAACACTGCCGGAGAGAATCTTCAGAATCTTTGTCAGTAAAGGAAAGCTGTGTTTTTGCCATTGTGCTGTATTTTTAAGCATCGAGGAACAACTGATAACCGTCCGCTTTCAGAGGATCAATGATTTAGCACCGCCTCCATCTAGAGTCCATGGAAGCTTGCAAAAATCAGAATACAACAAAAGGAGACCAAATCTACAGTTAATGGTGTAGTTTTAAATAAATACTGCAACACAAGAGAAAGTTCCCTTTGTATATTAGTATTGGATGTGGCCTATTTCTTAAAGTGATAGACTTTGCCCTGAGAGGATTGGGAACCGGTCTGCCTGCTGGATTTGACAGTTCTGGTCCCAGACCAATAATTCAGGAAAAGCTCGTCAATATAACCATACACTATTCTGAGGGGGATCATCTCCTACTTAATCCTCAGGGATTCCAAGGACTCCAAGGCTGTTCCGTCTTTGTTGGTTTTCCAGATCCTCCAGCTTAGAGTGAGCATTTAAAATCTTGCCTGAAGACCATTCAGCAAATGAGACTTGACCAGAATCTGAATCAGAGAGGGTTTCTAGACCAGGTTCACCACAAGACAAAACAGCAGGTAACATGTTAGCCAGAGTATCAGTTCTAGATGCAACATTATTACTGCTGGTGGCTGCACTTGCTTGGGAAGCATCCTTGCTGTAAGAGACACCGCTTGCCATCTGGATGAGTATCCTTGTTCCACAGGAGGAGCCAGAAACAGCACATCACAGCGACGATCAGCAGTTCAACAACTGGTGACTGTACCAGCAGCAACAATAGCAGCCTCAGGTTCGGCTCCCATACCTGCTCTGCTAAGTGATCCTGACTGGGTTGACAGATACTTAAGGACCGGTCAGTCGAATTGTGAGAAAGCAGATCATTGCTCTGTTCTCTCACATCAGCAAACAGTGTTGCAGCCCATGTGTTGATACACCGGTTTGTATCAGGCATTTCCCTCGGTCAACACGACTTGTGTTCGCTCTCGTAGGGGACTTTATAACCATTCAGGCTGTAATAAATCATATGGGCACATACTTTGCAGCAGGAGACAATCCGAAAGGAAGGAAATCATATGTTCAAATGCAGAGTGGCTATTCCTTTTAAAAAGCAGGGGATAGCAGGTAAGCACTCAATGGGGTTTCAACCTGCCGCCATCTTTTTGCCCTGCAACAGAAAGCCATTAAACGAATCAAATTAAAATGCTGCATTCTGGGAGTGTCCAGTTTTAAAAGGTAAAAACTTTAATTACCTGGTGGTACATTTTTACCTCTTCTTTAATCTGGAGTGCCCTTCTAACTTTAAAACTACAAACGTTCTTTAGGTTTGCTCACAGGTTACATGAGAAACCAATTACAGAGTTTATAATAGTATATGTATATCTGTGGAATTCATGGAGCAGCTTATAGGGATATAAAAATTTGGAAATCTTGCAATAAGCTGAGAATGGTTTTATTTGCAGATTACTGTTGGTCCACAGTGGCACCACCACTTTAATATGTCACGAAAAAGTGGGTTTAACCTATTTGGAAGATATTATTGGATTAGTGTCGTTGTTGCTATGGATACAATAATTGCTGGAGTAAACAGTAGGCAGCCTTGGTTAGAACCTTCCTGAACTATTGCCTCACACTTGACAGATTTGATTGGATTCCCTGGCTCTCTTACTTAAGAAAAACCTTTGCTTTAATTGTTACTCCTGAGCTGTTTAGCTTACCTGGAGTACGTTGGGAGTCTACTGCAACAAAGAAGGTGATACAATAAATGCTTAAATTACTGTCAGCAACTGGCGCCTGTTCAGGCCACATTCTAGTTCATCATTTTTCCCAGTTTGCCACACGAGACAGAGACCTGCCATAGAAACATCAGCCTTGGCCCTGCTCCAATATGAACAGTCCAGCTGAGATGCCAGTCTTGGCCCTTTCCAGATGGGAACACAAGCAACCCCAGATCATCTTTGCTCTACATAGGTGAGGTGAAGTTTGAATTATCTGGCATAATAAGCACAAGATCCATGCCCAGGCACACCAAATCAGGCTTAGGGGATCTACTGCAATAAACATAAAGGTGATGGAAGGAATGCTTCAAGTAATCTAGAAAACACAAATGCCGATTTGCATTGGTATGTAACAAAAAGTAATGCAATGCAGAGCAATGCACTGTCCTGAGTTACTTTGCATCAAGAGGGCATTCTGTGGGTGGTGCATGGGCATTCGGGTGCATCAAGCTTTGGATTTTGATACAAATCCACATCTATAAAGAATGGTAGAGAGGGATTTGTGCCAAAATGCTGCTACTCCCTGAGGCTGGTGTAATGAGGAGAAATATTGCAGCACACATAAAAAGAGGATTATGCCTTACAGCATAGTTTTTAGTGCAGGAAGGAAGCCCTTCCTGGACAAAACCTATTCTGGCCCGACTCAGACACCATTGCACTATGATGCAATAGTCCTGCATTGGCATAAGGCCTGTTGAAAGTGCAAAAGGACAGGGAGAGAGCAGAACTGAACCACTTCTTTGAAAATCTGGTGCAGTTCTGTTCTCTCCAGTTCATGCAATGCAGCATAGCAACTTGACTTGCCGCCCTGCATTGTGCCACCTATTGTAAATGTGGGCCTAGCAGAGTAGCAGGGTGCTAGTCTGCAAATGCTTCCTGTGCCTTGTGAGGGGTATGAAAGGCAATACAACTGCAAGTACAATAAAAAAAGGAATTCAGCATCCTTGCAAACCTGAGTGACTGTTCCCCATTTTTTCCAATTCATATGAGGCAAATCTGGCATCTGTTTTTATCACACATAATGCATTGGGTGACATATGAAACAGGGAAGGGAAGAAGAGCAGGGCCGACCACAAATCGAAAACACGCTGCAATTGTTCGGCAAATAAACTCTCTGACCCAGCTCCTCAGCGTAGGTGAAATGAAAGATAAGTGACTTGCAGAAGGAGGTCATACAGTATGCTCTATTCTGAGGGTGAACATATAGGGGCATATTTACAAGGAAATGGCAGAGAGCGGCGCTGCAGCAAATTTTGTGCTGTGCTCCGCCATTTCCAAAATGCAGGGATCTGCCCTATTTACAACAATATTTTGCACCCCTGTGTGTTCCCTAGCACTGACACTAAAAGTATCTGCCCTGCACCACCGCAGACACTCTTATGCCATACTGGGGAAATTATTGTTTATGTGCAGGAAAGTTGCACATAAACTACCATTAACCACATGGGTGCTGCTGACGAGCTAAGCTCGTCATGAGGCGCAGCGGAGCTGCCCTCATGCCGAGCTGAGCTTGTCACTGCCGTTGGAATGTTCACACGCGGGGCTAATTTCCCCGCTGTGCTGAACGTTCTAAAAACGGGTGTGGCCGTGACGAGCTGAGCTCGTCATGAATATTTACAACAAGGGGTGGTGAGGAACAGAGTCTCTGAATTAAGCAGAAAACTCTAACCCAGTCAAGAGATCAGGGCTAGATCAAACACCGTTTTTTAGCTCACTGCGCCATCCCAGTTTCAGAACCTGGCTGTATGCAAATTAGTCTGTTCCTGTCCCAGTGCATGATGGGAACAGGGCAAACCAAACTACAAAAGCCAATTCTTACACTGGGAAGGAAACAAGATCCCGGGGACCGGTTTCTGGCATTACAGCCGTCTTCGGCCCGGTTTGCTTGAATCCTGATGGTGCAATGAGCAAGGGACTCACATCTGAGTATACCCTTCCACGCTTAGGGTGGACAAAAATATTTACAACAAGGGGTGGTGAGGGACAGAGTCTCTGAATTAAGCAGAAAACTCTAACCCAGTCAAGAGATCAGGGCTAGATCCAACACCGTTCTTTAGCTCACTGCACCATCCCAGTTTCAGAACCTGGCTGTATGCAAATTAGTCTGTTCCTGTCCCAGTGCATGATGGGAACAGGGCAAACCAAACTACAAAAGCCAATTCTTACACTGGGAAGGAAACAAGATCCCGGGGACCGGTTTCTGGCATTACAGCAGTCTTCGGCCCGGTTTGCTTGAATCCTGATGGTGCCTGATCTTTGGACTGGGTAAGAGTGGTCTGCTCAATTCAGACACTCTGTTCATCACCACCCCCTTTTCTAAATCGAGCTCGTCATGAAGGCAGCTCCGCTGTGCCTCGTGACGAGCTGAGCTCGTCACCAGCGCGGCGGTGCCGCGCGAGGCCCTCCCCCCCCCGCAGAGCGGGGGGAAAACAGCCCGCAGCAAAGGGGTTAAAGGCGTTTTGTTACTTCTATGTGTGCTACATTCTGCAGCACTCATAGAAGTTGCGAACCATCATTATTTAATGATTTTTTTATGCGCAGGAAGGTGTACTTTCCTGCACATAAACATTCCCTGCAATGCAGACACCCTTGCACTATGGCGCAAGGGTGTCTGTGTTGGCTCTAGGCTGTTGAAAGGGTACCATATTTATAAAGGGGCGCGTTAAGCCACAAAAAGTGGCTAAACGCCACTTTGTAAGTATGGTGCGTGGCATTGCGCCACCGAACGTCGATAAAAGAGATGTTCCAGTGGCGCAATCCTCTTGTAAATATGCCCCATAGTTTTATGAAATCGCAGAATTTGTAACTGACTAAGGTGTCCAGATCCCCACAATATGTGTTGTTGCTTAAACATAGACGCTGGTGGTTTTTTGGTTCTCTGCCTTCGTGGAATTCAATACTGTGTTAAATGATTTTCAAGAAAGTAGATGAATACAGTAGTTTTCCATCGATCAAGATAGTCGTTTAATATTGATCGCTCTCGCTTGTTAAATAGAGTCGCCTGCTGTTTGTTGCTCGACGTTACATTTACTGGGCCTGCCTCTGTTTATATGGGGGAAACATTCTCTGTTCTGATCTCTGTGTTTTTAACTACCACCTGCCTCTTGTGACAGCAGCAGACTCCGTTTGTCTCCGGATGTGCGCTGTTTACTCTCTCCCTCTGCTCTGCAATATTCCCCATCCTGCTCCTAACGGCGAATGGTAATTTTCATTGAAAACAGCATATGCCCTGCTCAGCCCGCAGGATTCATCCTCATTACGGATTCCACTCTGTTAATTCACGGCTATGCGTTGTTAAATGTGCTTTGAATACTTAACGCATTCACAACTTCTTTGATGCTGAATCTCCACCAAAACAAAGAGAGAGCGCGCATCCGCTTGTGTGTATTTTTCAGTCTTCCTTTCGCGTCCTTCAAAATGGCGCCTCTCCGTTTGAATACAATTTCTCACAGGTTCGCTCGCACTTCGCGCATATGCACCTCCAATGACTAGTCTGGCGGAACGACTCACAGAGGTTCTGCTACGAGTAAGTTGATTTACTCTTGTAGTGAGTACTCCTGGCTTTCTACTGAATTCCTATAGTATGTCGTGGCCTACTCCTGGAATTCACTATTAAACAGAATTCCTCCAAGAGTAAATCTAAGCAAATTCTTTGTGCATCGAACATAAGTACCAAAAACAAAAAACTCAAATATTTCAAAGGAGCTAAAAGGTGACAAGCTGCTTTCTAAATCAAGTAAACAGAAAATAAATATCACATAGTCAAGAAAGGCCCAGAGGTTTGAAACAAGTTTGCAGGAGCAAGTGAACCAACAGACACATCCACACCAATATTTCTAGAGGCCATCTCTAAAGGTTATTTTTTGCGGAATGGTAATCGTCCACATGGCAAAATAGGCGGGGGAGTTGCAGCCATTATAAAGCAACCACTTGCAGCTACAACGCTTGAAATTGAACCAGTCCTGGAGACAAGCTTGCTCCTGTTTGATCTAAAAGTGTGTCGCAGAATCTTAGCAGTCTTTTAGTGGTCTACCTAACACCACAGTATATGAACGAGTTTCCCCTTGATTTCTATGATAATGTGTGCTCTCTATTGTTAGAGCACAGCACTGTCGTGATAGTGGAAGGTTTTAACTATTGGTCAGATGAATGAAGTGCTTGCCCAAAAGGTGAACAGTTCTTTGAGCTTATCATGAACTTTCTCAATTGAATTCAATATATATTAAAGAACCTATGCATACACCAGATCTGGTCTGGACCCTTGGACTACCTAGGTTGAGGAAAATAGTATTGAACCATGTGGCTGGTCTGACTATTATCTTATTTTGCTATCCTGATAAACTCCCTGGAAGGAAGAATGACAGCCTCCTGGTCATAAAGGGATATCCCAAAAACGGGATAAGGTTGACAGGATACCTATGCAGGAGATGTTGGATTTAACAAATGCTATATTAAATGATAATCACCGATGAGGCTGTTCAGGAGTTCAATAAATGGATTGACAAGGCAGAATGAGTATTCCTCTCGAGCTAAAGTGCGCAAGTAAAGGATCAGTGTTAGCCCCTGGTTTACCAACAAGTTGTCAAGAGCTAAACTACAACTCAAATTTCTTGAAGGCCAACCATGGAAAACATATGATGACACAAGTAAGCTTCAAAGAATAAAAAAACTGTCAAAAAGAGGTTGTCAGGTTTTTAACTATGCAGATGATTGTCGGATCTTACTTCAGCTTGGTGTCCTGGCACCAGCTCAAGATCATGTTAAAATTATGATGTGCCTTCTCAGTAGAGGGATGAGACATAATCATCTAAAATTAAGCACTGCAAAGACTGAAATTGTGGTGTTGAATCAAAACACCTCCATTTGAACGAGTTGCTATTGGCTCTCAGAAATGTGTATTTTACCACCCACAAAGTCAGATATAAAAAGTCTTGTTGTGCTGGTTGATTAATATTTTCCTTTCAAGAATCAAGTAATTTTGGAAACTAATAAGAAGGTTCAACCATTCGTTAGGTCTCGGCCTGATCCAGCGCATGCGCTGCTCTGGCCGAGCATTCAGGAGGTGCTCTGGGAAATGCTACTTTGCGGCGATGAGCTTACGGTCACGCGCACAAGCGCGCGCCTGACGTGCACAGATGCCATCGGGTGCTCTCACTTTCTTAAAGAGCTCAGCAACAGTGCGTGCTCGTGCGGCGAAAGTGAGAGCACCCGATGGCAGCTGTGCACGTCACGCGCGCGCACACAACCTCTGTTTGCGCCCTTGATCGCGATCGCGATCACTTTCGCTTTCGCTGCAGAGCGCAGCCAATGCTTGTTTATTATTTTTTGCCGCTAAAAGGACTGGAAAGCAATTATGGTTGTAGAGAAGTAACCTTGCAAGGAGTTCAGTGGGCTAATGATGTTTGATTGGAGTCCTTGTTCACCTGGCCAGTGCCGGCTCCACCGTGAGTGAAAGCTCTGACGTGAGACACTTAACCGAAGCCAGCTGTGCACAAGGGCACATGAAAGCACCAAATCAGACAGGATAAGTACAGTATTAGTGTGGGATACGCCACTCAATGCTGATTTAAATTACTGCTTCCCCCTTGCATGTGAGAGCAAACATGTGAAGTTAAATAAAGAGGTGGGTACCTGATAATTCCAGACTAAATAAAAACAATCCCCCTTGGCCTCTTCCTGAAGGTCACGTTTCAACATTCCTTAGGAGGGACACAGTGTATTAATTTTTTTGTTTTCCTTTTACTTGCTAACGCTATCTGCTTGTAGAATGATCATTTGGGAAGAAAATGCAGTTTTATAGTGCATCTCTTCATGCTGTTGCTATCGGAAGACTCTCCAGGACAGATAATTTTCTTCTTTTAGCTCTGTTGAGTAGCGCTAATTGCAACCCCTTTGCTGCTTCTGGGCTCTTTCAACTAATACAGGCAAACTGACCTGCAAGGAAACTAGAGCGGGAGTCTTTATGCATGGACTGAGTATGCCCCTTGTAAATTGCAGGTCTGTGGGTTTTGAGGAAGATGGTTTTTTCCTGCCAACTGCTCCTAGTGTATTTCAGACTTATGTAGTTAGTGATTTCATCAATCTCGGCTGTATCATAATGGTTGCTTTAACATAAATGTAGATGAGAAGGAGTGCTGTTGAAAAGCATCTAATTGTTTTCCTTGGTGCTACATCTGATCTTTGTCTTCGGTATCAAGACCAGCACAACTTTGGGTTTACCAATGTGACTGATACATTCTTGAGCGTAAGTGTTGCTAGTCATTAGGGCAATAAAGAGTGAGGAGGGATCACCTGTGTTCTGGCATTAACAGCCACAGGGTTTTTGAATGTCTGCAGCTTTTTCTGTTCATCTGATCGCTTGCCTGCATACTCAGTCAGGTCGCGTTGCTCCAGGGTGCGATATCCAAAACGCTGAGGAACATTCCTCTATTTTTTGTTCTCTTGAAAGTTTAGGGCAGGTTGTTGGACTGTGTGGCATTACAGACTGTCTACTGGTGCCTAGCGAGGGGCCATTTTTTCTGTAGGTTTTTCCATTCTCTAAAATGTCTTGTGGATATTGCATAAGACCACGGGCCAGATGTAGGTCGGTCGGTAACGTCCGAAAATCGGTATTTTCAGCCTTTACCGATCGGTAAATGGGTGACAGGTATGTAGGGGGCATTTTTTTACCGAATCGGTAAAATTACCAAATCAGTAATTTTACTGATTCGGTAAAATAAAAATTCGGTAAGTTTACCGATTCTGAGGCACCCAGATGTAGGTGGGACTCTTCTGAGTCCCAGAGGCCTTACCCAATCGGTATTTTACCATCAAATCCAAGTTGATGGTAAAATACCGATTCCGGTGTGCATGCACGTGTGCATGCACACCTATGCCATTTGACAGGCAGACCTGCCCTTAGGGCATGTGTGCCTGCCACATGGCACCCGAGCCTGTTTTGGGGGTGCCAGAGGGTGTCAAAGTGACACCCCCTGCACCCTTGTGAAAATCGGTATTTACCGATTCGGTAAATACCGAATCGGTAATGCCCATTCATTCCTATGGGCTTCAAAGCCCATAGGAATGAATGGGCATTACCGATTCGGTATTTACCGAATCAGTAAATACCGAATTCTTCCGAATCGTTATTCCAGCACATCTGGAATACCTACATATCCACCCCTCAGATTTACTGATTTTTAATTACCGAATCGGTAAAATTCGGTAATTAAAAATCGGTAAATCTATTTTACCTACATCTGGCCCCACAACTTTTTCCTTTACCTGGTTCTATTTACGGTGTACTGCTTTCAAAGCTTTCAAGGCTTTCAAGGCTGGGGAATTCTTGTGCTTTTTTAGGCTCAGACACATTCTTACAGCCTTGGTTGGCCTGCCTTGTGGGCTCCAAGGTTAAAACATAGGTAGGCTTTACTGTATAATGTTGTAGCTCTCCAGCCTTCACAGGATCAGTGGTCTTGCTGATTTGTATCCGGATGCTGGTGTTCATTGGCGATACTTTCCAGCTCATCATGTACTGTTAGAGGTTTGCATCCCCAATGACTACATTGGTTTCAGGTGCATAGCACAGCAAGTTTATCGAACGCAACTTAAAATCTAGATTTCACAACTGATATTGACATTGGAGAGGCCATTACGTAGTTACAACCAAAACCCCTCTCGCATTCCTGAATCCTCCCAGATCAGTACGATCCACAACCATGCGAATGAGGGCCGAGTTCTTGACCTCTGTGGACTAACACCCTGAACATGATAGACCTAAGATGCCAGTATGTCCCCTGTCCATTTGAAGCATCCCTCATGTAGGTAGATAGTTGTTGAAACATACATTTGTTTCGCTGTGGACCAGCAATTAGCGCATCTTCAAAACTCGGCCAAGCTGCTTTTGCCGTTTTTACTTTTACAGAGCTGTGATAGGACAACCTACATCAAATGATTTCTCAGTCTATGCAGAGCCAAGATTCAGTGTCCCCTTTTACTTTTCCTTCTTTTTAAAATATAACATTGTACAAAATAAAGAGGGTGAATTTGCCTATAATCATAGTACCTGCATGGGGCGAAGGAATGTAGAAAGGTCTTTACCTGGCATAATATCTAGTCTCTGATTTAGTGGCTCACCTTTTTAACAGAGACAGTTTCTCATGTGGTGCACGTCTCTGAAGGCCATTGCGTTTTCAGTAGCATGATAACTTTCCTGCCGTATTTTCCTTGTCCACTGGGCAAAACAAATTGTGTTAGCCACATATGACATTTCTGCATCAGTATAAATAACCCTGTGGTCCGCTTGTACAAGACCCTGTATTTTCTGGAGACTAGTTTTATGATTCTTTGCACTGTGGGAAAATGATTGCAGCAGGTAGGATGGGGGCATGTTGTGCCATCTCTTCCATCGGTATCTGGTTGTATGTTGCAATAGTGCATGTAAAATCATCAATTTATAAGTACACTGGATTTTAATTAGCATTTCAAGTATCTCATTTTGGCAAGAGACTGTCAGGTAGCCGGTACATCTTGCTCTCACTTTTTAGATCTCGCTGAAGCCATCCCGTTAGGGATGTTTTGGCGAGATTAAAGTAAGGGCTTTCAAAAGTGCACAAAAAGTGCGGATCGGGTACAGTGCATGTGAGCACAACCGCGGGCATTGTGCACAGCTTCCATTTGCCACCAGACACTTCGTGCGCGAGCGCGGCGCTCCGCCTCTGCTGCCACACGCATTCAGCTCACCAGGCTGCACACCCCCTCATCCCCCATATGCTCGCTCGCCAATGTCCCTCCCACCCTTCCTTTGATCTCTGCCGTGAGTTCTCAGAGGCTCCTCTCCGCCCCCTTCCTTTAATGGCCCTCCCCCTCCCCCAGCACAGAGCGTGCATCGCTTGCTTCTTAATCAAACCTCTTGCTCCCTGAGCTTCTCCTTCCTGGCTTTTGTTGCTTTTCATTCGTTTACTATCCTGCCCTTGTAGTTTTATCTAACAAACTTCGTTATTCTTTGTTGAGCTTCTGGCATTAGCAAGTTGCTGTTGGGTGCTTCCTTTCTTCAGGTCTGCGTGTCTTTTGTTTTTTTTCATTTAGAACTCCAAGACGGCAATTTAATAAAAAGCCAGAACGGCCGGCAAAGCATTATGTCTTATGCGCTCCTATCCCTAGTAATGCATGAACTTGGATACATCACTGGTGGCTGCTTATCTGTTCTGTAGTTTCGCCTTGTGGTTTCTGGTTGCAGCCAGGCTCGGTCAGTGGGTGCAACAGTCCCTGGGCGGGCAGCTCTCGGAGGATGTTACTGGTGCATTGTTTATCCTCCTCCGTGCATGCATGGTCTGGCGTGATTGTGACTCAATGGAGGGTCTGCTGCTTTTAGAAAGCAAACTTAATTGAGAGACCAGTTGTGTTGTCTGATCCACTCCCATTTTTTGTTTGATAGCCAATATAATTTCTTACCTTACCCATACAAAAGCACACAGTTAGAGACCGTATTAGCCACAATCATAGGACATTGTTTTAAAACTTATATGAACTCCAGGGCTATTTGCTTTTAAGAGAAGCTGATGATCTTTGTATAGTACTTTTCATGTCACAATGTAACAGCAACCTACTTTTGTGATCACTTTTTTTAAGGAGCATCAAGTTAAAAGCACACCCAAAAATGGACACTTATTTCTAAGTGCATCCAATTTTAATTTGATAATTAAATATGCACAAAGAGCAGTTCTTGTGTATGGACATGGAACATTTCTTACCTGCTTTTGACCTTCCCATTGCTGCTCGATGCGAGTTGCATTCTTCTACCCACAAGACTGTGTCCCCTTTCCCCCAATCAACTCCAGGCAATCATGTTTCAGAATAGCTTTGATACACGTTGTATTCAGTCCTAGCATATTCTCTGCACTCCCTACCTATGTCATGGCCGTTTGTTGAAGAAGGATAAAAAAAACAACATCAACACGATGGCATTCTAAGCATTTTGTGTTTCAAGGTACTTTCATTGTTCAACTTGTGCAGAGGCTGCCACCACAAAGGGGGGGCTCGAGAGCCGGCGCTATAACGGTCGCCATGCCCTCTCCTCCCCCACAAGGACAGACCAGGTAGCACTCCAAATTTTGGCGCGCTACCTACACAGGGCGGGAAGATAGCACAGAGGATTCCCCCCATGCAATAGGTGGGCCAGCGGGCTAATAGGAGGGGGGAGCATGGTACGAGCCCCCCAATTGGGGGGGTGCAAGCTGAGGGGCATAGGGACAGGGGGGGATATAAGGCTGCTCCCCAGGTAAGCGCTATGTCCACTGCATAGCGGGGGGAGCAGCACATGAAGCAGAAATTGTACCTGAATCATACCTGAGGCAGAGCGCTGAGCAGGAGCATAAAGCAGGAGTCGAGTCAGGACCGGGGAGCACCCCAAGAAGCGGCACAGCGGAGGCTCCAAACCCAGCGGCCGGGACACCGCGGCCCAGCCAAGGACCCGGCGAGGAACTGTAGGTGGCATCCGGGTCCAGCGGAGCTCCCCCGAGCAGGTACACGGCGTGGAAGGACGAAGGCCGGGAAAGGCTACCACGGGTCAGCCGGAACATGGGGTAACCACCGGCTAAAAGGGAGCAGCAAGGAAGAAAACCGGAGCCCGCCCGGCAAAGTTGCACATTCCCGGGGCCGAGCTCCTCACGAGCAGGACCAAGGTCGTTAGGACGAAGGCCGTAAAAGGCACACACGTGTCCGCCGGCACAAAGGGAATCGCTTGATCAGGGGAGCAGCAGCGGCGGATGCCGGAGCACACCCGGCAGGGTTGGAGAAGCCCCGGTAGCGGCTGAAGGAGCGCGGTGAGAATCACCGACTGTGGGGACCGGACGGAATCCTCGGCACCTCACGGCCGGGAACACGGTGGGCGGGGCAAACACGGCCCGGGTGCGCTGCTGAAAGCACCGCGCTGAACACAGCCGAGCATATTGAGGCACTTAAAAGCCCGGCGGGGCACTAGGCAGCCGGTTCGTAGCACACCACCGGGGGCCTGAAGCACAAAGTCAGTGCACACTGAGTGGCGGCAGAACCGGCAGAACTGGGCAGGAGGCAGAGGCCAGCGCTGCACGGTCCGAGGGAACACTTGGTGCATAAATCGGCGGCAGCACCCCGCCAGGAGGGATCAGCTTGGTGCAGGTGCAGGTAGTGGCGGCAGCACCCCGCAATCGAACACAAGCGTTGCCATCACAAGGGCAAGCGCAATAAAACTTGGTATTACAAAAAATTGAGGCCAGTAAAAAGGGGGTGGCACCGCGCCCAGCATCGCAGGAAGCGCAAGTAGGCCCAGGTGGGACTGAGCAGGCAGCAAGCGCTGAGGAGCAAGGGGCAAGCAGAATGGCGAAAAGGGGGAGAGGAAAACGGCAAGAGGAGGACCTCGACGACCTACTGCGGAGAGTCAGGAAAGCGTCAGCTGTACACGGGAAGAGCTGGCTGCAACCACACCTGTGGGACAACGGAGGAGAAGGTCCTAGCAGCCAGCCGCCGCCAAGCAAGAGGCAGAGGAAGCTCCCAGCCAAGCTCGCAGAAGGGGCGGCACACAAGAAAGCAGCCCAAAGACGGCCCGGCCTCCTAGACCTTCCACGGCAGCGGCGGGACCGGACAAGAGGGTCGTGGACACACCAGCAGCCGGTGAGCATTTGAGCACGATAGTCGCGATATGTATTAAGGCAATGACACCAATGTTGATGAATGCAAACTCGCAGGGCGTTGCGTTGGGGGGTAAGCAGCCAAGCCCAAAGGCTACAGAGGTGGAGGAGGTCACAGATGAGGAGGAAGAATCGTCAGGGCTACCATGGCACCTAATTGACCCAGGGTGGGCACGCAGGGCAGCTCTGAATAGCCAAGGGGCAGCACAAAACAGGGCAATAGGGGAGTCACCAATGGCACCGTGGGGGGCAGGGGGTACCGCCAACCAAACTACCATGACAACAGAAGGGTATGCGCGACCATCCCCAGGGCCGGCACCTTTGACCACCAGAGCCACGGGGCTGGCAAGCCTGATACCGCTCGCGGTGAAAGAAAGAATCTGGAGGAAGGAGTTCGTAGACATATTCTAGCTACTGGAAATACAGTTAGAGGGGTTGGATCTCACTACATGTGACAAGAAAGAGGAAGACATGAAGGAAAGGCGCAGGGAGTGGAAGAAAAGGAACTTCGATAACTGGATAGACGTGTTTAGAATTTTGGCATGTATAATTGTAGAAAAATCCCGCGCTAAGCAGCGGACCTGTGGCTATATGAATCGAGCATTCACAACGAGCAAAGGCAGTTCCCGGGTGAGGCGTTGCTAGAATACGACAAGGGTTTTAGGTTAAAAATGCAGACCCACCCAGAAATGGAGTGGAATGAGGAGGACGTGTTCGGCTTCATACATAAAATGATGGTTGCTAAGGAGGCCAAGACATGGTACGGCAGGAACGAGCAGTCCTTTCGCGGGCATGCCCACAGGGGGAGGGCCAAACCATTTCAGAGGCACAGGCAGTATGGCACGGGGAAACCCACGCACCACTCAGGGACACCCGCAATTTGCTGGAAATTCGAAACAAACGAATGCACATATGGGGCAGCATGCAGATTCCAGCACACATGCACCACATGTGGGGGAGGGCACCCGGCTGCGGGATGCCGATGCCGAAAAGAGCAAAAAGGCGACAGAAAGGACAACAAGAAATGAGGTGGGGGCACCAGGGACCCGGGGGACACAACAGGGCTCCAGAGGTGCGAGCTAGCAAGGTCCCCCATCAGAACATTGGAACTGACCAGGCTGGCTAACAGGTACCACAGGAAGGTAGAAGCAGCAATTTTAGTGTGGGGTTTTAGTGAAGGCTTCCCCATCCCTTTCCTGGGTTCTCTCCCAACGGGCTGCAAAACAAACCTGAAATCCACAACAATGCAACCTGGGGTGGTCACCAAGAAGATTGAGAAGGAGAGGAGACTAGGTAGGATAGAGGGCCCCCTTCCACCAGAACTGGCAGAAGGTCTGGTGATCTCTCCCCTGGGGATAGTGCCCAAAAAAGAGGAAGGGCAATACTGCCTCATCCACCACCTCTCATTCTCGTAGGGAGCATCAGTGAACAATGGGATCAGCTCAGACATCCGCTCTGTGAGCTACGCCGCAATTGATGACGCCAAAGATCTAGTAAGGGTGACAGGGAAGGGGACCCTGATGGCAAAAGTGGATATTGAGTCTGCTTTCCGCCTACTGCCAGTGCACCCAGAAAGCTTCCACTACATGACAGATACCCGGATGGGGGCAAGCTCCACTACTTAGACGACTTTTTATTTTCGGGCCCAGCAGAATCCACCGAGTGCGCGAGCACGTTGGCGGCATTCATGGGATTAGCCGAAGAGCTAGGGATCCCCCTATCTGGGGAAAAACTGAAGGTAAATGAAGAAAAGGAATCCACTCCTTGGGTATAGGCCGTGTCCTCCAAAGTTGGGGAACACCCTTGTTGTTTTTGGTCCCCTCACACACCAACAGGCTCCGTGGTGTCATGCTTCATCATTGGGGTCCTCGTACCCCTCTACGGGGTACGGCGTGCTGCGACCTACGGATACGCGGGAGCACTTGAAATGACTATGTGTGGTGTGGATGGGGTATTTAAATGTGAGTGTATGGTGGGGTTTAGATCTAAGTGAGTGAAGTTTAAAAAGTACCCGGCTCGTGGGGTGACAAACATTTTTTTAATGGGCCCCCGGGCTGGTGCTATTAAAATTAAGTGTGGGAGGTTAATAACGCAAACAATGTGCATTACCTCCTCTCTGTGTGCGTCTACATGTTTCGGTGTAAAAACACCTTCTTCAGGACGGGGTACACAAATCCCCACCTTACTCACTCAATGGAACATACACTCCAAATACAACTCAGTGCCACATAATTATATGCTACATATTTACACTGCGCTCAACGCAACATACATTTAAAAATGTCACTCAGTGCTACATAATTACATGCCACATAATTACACTGCACTCAATGCAACATACACTCCAAATACCACTCAGTGCCACATAATTACACACCACATAATTACACTCTACTGAATGCAACACACACTCCAAACAATACCACTCAGTACCACATAATTACACACCACATAATTACACTGCACTCAATGCAACATACACTCCAAATACCACTGAATGCTACACAATTACACACCACATAATTACACTGCACTCAATGCAACATACACTCAAAATCCCACTCAGTGCCGCAACTAGAAAAGGAGGAATAGATATCTAAATATTTAAATAATAGGGGACTGTTAATTCTCCTATATTGGGGACACTTATCCACTCGTCTGCTATGCTATAAATATAGATACATCACGATTATTTGAAGACGTGATTACATATTTTATTTATCGTAATCACAAGGAATTATTATCCGTTAATTTCTATCGATTTTTAATTTACATTATACACAAATATACACACATATGTACACAGATATATACAACAAAGAAAACCAAATACACCAGATTTGTACAAAAAATACGTAATCACAAGAGAATTCCCTTTTCACCCAGAAAAAATAGAAAGCAAATGCTAAGTGCCCTCCTATTTGTTCTAGGAAGTACACATCGAGGTAGTCAGGCACAATCGGTTCAAAACATGGGACATAGAACCTAAATGTAAGGAATGTGTCAATTAATAATATAATTCCACTTTAATTTAAAGATTAGATCAGACTCCTCTTTATGGAAAGTGTTGACGCGGTTGCGTTTTGGCCTTCCAACCAATCTTGGCCACCTCAGGACAGGGTGATAATAGAACTAATGATGATCCAATCAGGCAGAACCCTTCGTGTGATCTCATAAGATGGAGAAATTCTTACAATTGGCGAAATAACACTTTTATGAAGCATTCTCACAGGTAGCTCTATGTAGGTAACAAATATCCCAGAATCAAAACTTCAAAGCAATACACCACGGGTCACCCAGTCACTCCGCGGGGTCTCCAATCGATACAGCGGTTATCTATCTATCTATCTATCTATCTATCTATCTATCTATCTATCTATCTATCTATCTATCTATCTATCTATCTATCTATCTATCTATCTATCTATCTATCTATCTAATCTATCAAATCTATCTATCTATCTATCTATCTATCTATCTATCTATCTATCTATCTATCTATCTATCTATCTATCTATCTATCTATCTATCTATCTATCTATCTATCTATCTATCTATCTATCTATCTATCTATCTATCTATCTATCCATCCATCCATCCATCCATCCATCCATCCATCCATCCATCCATCTATCTATCTATCTATCTATCTATCTATCTATCTATCTATCTATCTATCTATCTATCTATCTATCTATCTATCTATCTATCTATCTATCTATCTATCTATCTATCTATCTATCTATCTATCTATCTATCTATCTATCCATCTATTCATCTATCCATCTATCCATCTATCCATCTATCTATCCATCTAAATATCTATCCATCTATCTATCTATCTATCTATCTATCTATCTATCTATCTATCTATCTATCTATCTATCTATCTATCTATCTATCTATCTATCTATCTATCTATCTATCTATCTATCTATCTATCTATCTATCTATCGCCCTCACTCTATCTATCGCCCTCCCTCTAGCTATCTATCGCCCTCCCTCTAGCTATCTATCACCCTCCCTCTATCTATCACCCTCACTCTATCTATTACACTCACTCTATCTATCGCATCACCACAGCATCACTCAGCACCACCACAGCATCTCTCAGGGGCTCCACAACATCACTATGCACTACCACAGCATCACTGAATGCCACAGCATCACTCGTTGCCACCACAACATCACTCAGCGCCACCACAGCATCAATTTGTGCAACCATTCAACAACAACTGGTTCAAATATGTTCTCTCAATGTTTCAAATTTTATTACAAATGTCACAAAAAGATGTTAATATTTCACTTCTGTTCTTTGATTTTCGTCACAATAAAATACACTGAACATAATCTTCACAAAAGTTATTTACAAAAGTTTAAGCTATTGCCATTATAAATTACAATAACTTTTATTTAAGTATTAATTATATGAAAAAAATTAAAAGCCATTGCTATTTGTAATATCAATACATCTAAGTCACGTAAATACAACACATATTGCATTACAAATGCTATAGGTGTCACATTTGCGAAAGTTATAACTATTGGCATTGTAAATGACAAAGCTATTAATTTTGCTATTTTCGAAACCAACACATAAATAAAAAAATTGTCATTTTCAATACCAATAGCTCAAACTTTCCTAATGCAAGACCTATTGCATTGTAAATGTTTGTTTTTCTGAAGCAATGAAGACCATTATGGCTGCTGCCATTGGTGTAAGATTGGATGACACTTTTAGTAAATATTTTAATCTTAATGAGTGTGACCGAAAAAGTCTGCAATTGATTAAAAATGCTGCAGCTGATTGGGTTGCAGCGTGCACAATGTAATTCATTTTATTTATTTATGTACTTAACTCGGTTTGTCCGTATGCCGAAGTTTACTAGCCCCTACCCTGCCCCTCCCTTGCCTGCCCCACTGCCCCGCAGCACTCCCTCGAGGAGCCGCCACTGGCCAGCACTCTATTCTGGTTACACTACTACGCTTGCTACTTCAAAAAGGTTGCTACTAGCCTATGACACATCTGTCTCACATTGCTGCTAAGGCAATATTGAGTTTAAATGGCAAATAAATATTGTTGTGTCAATGACGAGTTCTATGTAAAAGTTTAGCATGCTTTGATCCTAGTATCTACTGCTTTTTCCTCCTTGCGGGGTAATTTTTATTCCATTGTAAAGATCTTCGTTGCCAGGTGGATGCAACAAAGGCTGAAATGTATTTAAATGAAAATGGAAATGATCACTTGAAGAACTGTCTTACCTTAAACATTTTTGCGGATTGTTTTGGGACAACTGTCTGCTTCAATGCATTTATTTCTATTGATTCATAATGAATCCCTATTCATAAGTCACTTCGATTTTCAATTTCTCCATTTGGCTGCTACCTCAAACAGCATGCAGAATACTACTTTTATGATATCAGAACACTAGCTGACGGGTTCTTCCTTTTGGGTTGCAGAGAGAAGAAATGTTTTTTCTTGCTTCCACTAATCTTACATCCTATAACTATTTACATTACAGAAACTTGAAAAATGTGGTTGTTCTTTTAAACCGAATAGTAGTAAAATATCAAGAAACTCTATCCACCAACATTTGGGGCAAACATTTGGGGAAACTGCCATGCCAACACATGGCAGTTTCCCACTGACCTTATTAACCTGGTGTCAACAACACTAACTGTGTGGTAAAATGAACTTGCAGTTCCAAAAGCAGCAAATTGGGGGAAGAGGAAAGTGGAAAACCAAAAGATGTGAAAATGAAGACTCAATGGACAAGATCTTCGCAAATCTTTTCTGATCTTTGTGTCTGGAGCACTATTTTGTACCCTATATTTGAGGAAATTGTGACAAACAATCTGAGTTCTAAAACATAATAATGTCACATTTCACTATTCTTATTACATTAGTACATACCAGTACATAATCATCATTTGGCTCTTAACTAATTGCCTACCAATTGGTCAGTAATGTCATCTGTTTATAAATGAGCATTTGAGTGTAAATGTGATTGAAGAATTTGTGATTTTAGTGGACTATCAGCTCTTACTTCATATCTCACCCACATTTCTTGATTAAAATCAGATCCTTCCATAGAGCCATCGTTCTAACATCAGGGAGTGTTTTGAGAAGCTTTTGAGTTTCACTGAGTTCTGTTCTTTGAATGAAATGATCTTAAATAAATATGAAAGAATCATAAAGCCTTTTGAGTTAGGCACTCAATGAAGGTCTTTACACTACCCACTACCCTTTTTTGCCAGTTCATACTAGTAGAATCTGAGAATCAAAGGAGGGTCTTGAAGGACCTGTGATTTAAAACTCAAAGGTAGGACTGGAGAATAAGACAATAGAGTTTGTGGATGGTGCAGAAACACAAATGTGAGTTGGGTCTCCCTCTACACATCAGGAAAGTAGGGCCAAGAGGTCTCCAATAATTTGGATGCAATTTATTAAAACCACATATAAGCTGGTCGCAGGGCCTCCCTATATTCTTGCAAGATCCTGGGTAAGCTACCAACGAGGGCTGGACTGGACTGCAGACACAGGGCTATTACAAACTTGGTTTTTTTTTTTATCTCAAAATAGTGGAAGATTTACATGTGTATCATGGGTAAATGGCAGGATAAGAGGACTTTCTTTGGATCTACACATAGGGCCCATTTTTAACTGGACATGATTAAAAATCATGGTTTTACACAAAAGCCCCACTAATCAGCAACTAGTATTTCTGTTAAATATGACACTTTTCTTGAAGTTTGTCCAACATTATATTTTATTGCATGAGTGTTTAATAGCAGCACCGCATTACTTTAATTAATTGGAGTGCCTTTACTCATTCTTGACTATTGTAATGTTTATCCCTTGATTACGGTATTAAAATTCAAACACTCAAGACAATGTTATGTTCCAGCGTGCACTCCAGCCGTGGCCAGTGGGGGTAAGACTGGTAAGGTGGTGGGGCCGGGTGGGGGGATTGTGACTGACGGTGACGAGGGAAAATTAAACAAATAAATATTTTTCCCTCCTCGTCTGTCGAAATCCCCCCACTGCTCCATCCTGCACAATCCGCGACTGGTGCACTGAAGCCATTGTGGTTGTTGACAGAACCTTTGTTTCTGGTTTTACTAGTAAGTCTTTAAAGTTTGTTTCTCCCGTGAACACTGTCAACAGGTTTCTATTGCATATCTGTAGCTTTGCGTCAATTGGTAGCATATTCCCGTGAGCGATCTATAGACTCAAAGCAATTCTTGCAATGCCATCAGTTGATTGATTCAGTTCCACTGTGGATTTTGGACACCAGAAAAGCACCTATAACTCAAAGCTACTGCTCTGTGAGAAAGTGAGTTATAGGGGAGCGATCATACATTCACTTGAAGGATCATCCTTATAGTTCAGTTACGAGGGATTTTGAAACAAAATCTTCATGACAAACTTCAGAACCGCCACACATATCATGGTGTCTTCATCACAAAAATTTAGTAGAAAAAGGGCTAAACTGTAGTCAGAAAAGAAAGACTAGTTTATACAATGTTTTATGAAAATTGGTTCCTTATGATTTGTTCTTAAAAGAACATTTAGTTTTGAATGAAACAATAAAGTACACACAACACACTTATCATTCAAGGCCCCTTCAGTTTTGAAATATTACAGAATCGAGTGATTTATTTAAAAAAGACACCAAGCACTCTGTATGTATTATTCACTGTTCATTTACATCTTGCACCCATATAAGTAAAGTGAAATCAAACATTTTAAATTGGTTGTCCTTGTGATTTTTAATTCACGCAACAGACCCATTTCCCTTTTCACTTACAGTCTTGTCTTCATTTATAATCATTAAATCAGTAGGTGCAATAGGTAAGATCACAACCTTTAGTTTACATCAATTATTGATTATTGTTAGACCTGGCACCATTGGCGTAGGTCTCCCTTACATTTTTTGCTGTTGCCTCTTATGTTTTTGCTGGTTTTAGATGCTTTTGGGCACTGTGCCACTGCTATTCAGTGCCACAGTGCAAGTGCTTCCTATGGTAAATTGATATATGGATTAGTGACTCCATGATTGGCTTTTTTAGTTTACTTGTCAGACCATAGTACAGTGCACTGCGTGTGCCCAGGGCTTGAAAATCACATGCTGCTGGTGGGCTTGCAGCACTGATTGTGCCATTCATCGGAGCAGCTTGTAAAGTGTGTCTCAGGCCTGCCATTGCAGAGCCTGTGTGCAGTCTGGTACTACCATATTGACTTGGCAAGAGCACCAACTTGCCAGTTCCTAAACCTTCCCTTTTATACATATTAGTCACCCCTAAAGTAGGCCCAAGGGCAGGGTGCATTGTAGGTAAAAGGTAGAACATGTCCTGATGTGTGGCATTTCCTGATAGTGAATTATAGCCATTTTAATTGTTCACAATTGCAAGACTACCTGTTCCCTATAGGCCAGAATGAGCTTTTTGATTATAACATCTTATAATCCTAACTGACTCAGGGAACTAGGTCGAAATTCGAGTTTAGTATGCCTGAACTCAGAATGATAAAATACATCTTTTAGTGAAGTTGATTTTAACATTCAGTGTTTGAAAATACCACTTTTAAAAAGTAGGTATTTTCTTGCCTAACTGTCCAAGCCTGCCTCTGCAAGGTTGTGTATTCCTTGGCTGGTTTGTGAGTGACAGGGACTGGTGCATTACAGGAGACAGGGTGAGTCAGTACAGGGCTGAATAGACCCATCTGCATGTAGAGTGGTGAGAGGGAGCATCTGGGACCTGAATAGGGCTGTGCCTGCATTCCACAATGCTGGCTCCACCTCCTGTGGTGCGTCTGATGTCCCTGGCCTACACTGTCAAAGAAAGACAAGGAGTCCTGTAAACAAAGTGCTCCAGGACTGCACAGAACTGGTTTGGACTAGGCACAGCTACTCTCTGCCTTCAGAGATAAAGGATTTTGGTGTATAAAGGAGGGGACCCAGGCCCCAGAACTTTAGATCACTTCTGGGAATCAAGACAAACCTTTGCTGAGGAGAAGAACCAGGAAGATGAAGGAGGAGACTACCCCTGTGCTGTGTGTTTGGGGGTTGGCCTGCAGTGTTTGCTTCATTGCCAAAGAAAGGAGAAGAGGACTAGGTGTGCTTTTCATCAACATGAAGAAGAATCGCCAAGGGCTTGAATTGAGCTTGCCTCCTGCCTGAAGTCTCAGGATACAAGACTTCACCAATCAGCTCCCCCCTGAATTCCCATGCTGGGAATTGAAGTGCCTGCTGTTGTGCTGGGCCTTCTGAGAGACTGCATGTCGCTGGGAGCTAGAAGTGTGTCGCAACAACGAGAAGTGTGTCGCCGCCGCAACAACTTGCATCACATTGCCAAAGAAGCGAGTCGTCGCTGCCGCTGTCATCATCGCATCGTCAAAGAGCGGCGCATCACCAGAGAAGTGTGCCGCCACCGAAGAGGTCACCGCCGCATCACTGGAGAAGTGCGTCGCTGGGCCTGTCGTGGCTCCAAAGATCATCGAGTCGCCGCACGGCCATCGGGCAGTCATGCATCACTTCAACATTGTTGCACCGTAACCAAGACGCCATTTTGTCGCATCGCACCGGAGAGAAGTATCGCATCGAGGTGCCATCTTGTCGCATCGTACCGGAAAGCAGTAAGAAACTGATGCATTGCCTCCCCACACCGTAAGGTAGCAAGCATCAACTCCCCTGCACAGCTGTAAGGAAATGACGCATCCACTCCCCTTGAGTGTAAGGAACCGGTGCATCACCTTCCCTGTGACACTTTTGTTTGCTTTGGGTTACGCATCCAAGGTACTTTGAGAGCAAAGTGTTGCATTTACATCTTGAGAGAACTGAGCTATTTTCTAACATTTCAAAGTATTTTTGAGTACAGTATTGTGGATTTTTTTCGTTTGGCCTTGTGTTAAGTCTATATAAAAATACGTATTTTTATAAAACAATCTGTGTGGTGTCCATCTGTAGCATTGTCACCGTATTACTGTATGTGCTCACAAATGCTTTACACACTGCCTCTGAGATAAGCCTGCCTGCTCGTTTCAAGCTAACAAGGGGGTGTGCAGGGGTAATTTTAGGAGTGTAGCCCCTTACCCTGACTAGAGGCAAGGGTCCCTATTTGGCCAAAGGTACCTACCTCTGCCAACTAGAGACCCCCAAATCTAACAATTATAAAATAAAAATACTCAAAGGAACAAATCCTAGGAAACTATTGTTTAAAAAAATTTCTCTAAAGGGACCAGGTCACCAGTGGCATGTACATTAAATAATGGTACAATGAGCATGGTCAGTCCACAATGAGGCAAAATGTCAACCGACACAAGCCTCCCAAGAAAAAAGTGTATTTGACAAACAAAGGATTCATATTCCCAGCAGGCTTCAATCAATAAATATAATTAGAAATCAAACCAATCTATATGCAGTGTCTATGTAGACCCTTTATTCTAACATATTTAGTGGTTAGTGGTGGGCTTAAAATTGAAGCACTCTAAGACCCAGTGACCATCTCATAAGGGTATTCGTTCACACAGGGCACTGCTGTGCGGCTGCTTTTTAGCAATTGGACTGGATATATCTTACATGTAACTCCGAATTTCTGCAACACACGCGTTGTAGACAGAAATGCTTAGAAACACCCGTGATTACCTCGCCCAGTTGTGCTTTCTACAGCTCATGCCTTAACTAGGAGACATTCTGAGTTAAATGTAGGCACTTTAGGAAATGCTGTTATATAAAAAAAAAGATGCACAGCTGTGCCCTGTGTGAACTCAAACCATTATTTTACAGTCACAATTTTTAAACATGATACAAGGTACTTTCAAAAGTCCTGGTCCTATGCCTGAGTAGCTCATCAATTCTAAAGGAGGATTCATATATTCCGGTACAACAGTGAGCAATGGAAAAAAAACCTGGATTGAATGTTACTTGCTCTTGGCAAACTTGGAAGCTTCTTAGGTACTTACAGATTTTCTAGAGCCGGAACAATTACTATAACATGTGACCCAGCATGAAAGTTGATCAGTCTTTACACAACAAAAACTCTGACATGAGAATAAAATCTCACAAACGAAATACACGTGCACTTGGCACATCAAAAAGAAACACATTAATTAACAAGTTAATGAGTAAAAAAAGCACTGTAAAAGAGTTTTTAGATTTTAGAAGTAGTAGAAAACGTATTATTACGTCTAATATGCTAACAGTTCGAATTTGTACTAGTTCAAGAACATGCTTAAAAGCAAATTACTCATAACATATATTTTCTACAATTATGTGAATTAATCAGAAATTAATATCATTTGACAGCTTAATTGAAGCTTTAGTTATAATCATGTGAATATAATAATGACTCAATGTATTTAGTTTTAGCAACCCATTACTATTCCTCTCATTGTAATGCATCATTGACTTTGAAAAAGCTGTGCAGCTCGTTAGTGCAACAATGTAGAAAGCTGAAATTTTGTGTGAATAACCTTTAGAACATATATGACTTAGATTTCCTAATACAAAACAATTATTTATGATTATTGGCTAAAGTCGCATGTTAGTACTTTGAAAATGTGGTAATTGGCCATACTTGCAAATGAACAATTTTATGAATGATATATGTATTCAACTGCTTTATTAATGCATCAATTGAATTTTGCCCATACATAAAGATTCACTTGTATAATGTATTTTATTTTCTGACTTTAATGCATTAGACTGACTTATCTCTTGAAGCTTGTAAGCTCACATTACACCGTCTGAAATAATTTTTCTTCCTTTCTCACTAATGTTGCTTTCTGTGCTTTCTCGTGGAGGTTGTCAATAATTGATACATGTTGCTCTACGAAGAAGTACAATTATTAATGAGAACAATCTGTTACTTATATTCAAATAGCTATATATATATATATATATATCTTGTAGTTTTATACAGCACAAACTAGACCGGAATAATTGGCTATCAGCTCACTTTACATGAGCACCAGTTTCATCATAGATGGACATTAATTTTTGCCCAGAATCACAGGATGTTGAGCTTCGCTGCCGCGTCTCGAACCCGGTTCCCCATGCTTCGAGGTCAACAGCTCCATCCGTAAGGCTACCCAAATTCATGAACATTTTACTATGGACTAAGGTTGTGTATTAAGGATGGACAATTGGTTCCCGTGAGCAACTTTTGAAAGATTCCTGAAATAACTACTTTGTGCATCTTGTAGCAGCTGATGAGTAAATACCAATGTGGGGAAGATATGGGTATGATTCCTTGGAGAGGAGAGAGAGTCCTCCTCACATTTCGAGACGGATAATAATTCCCTACCTTTTTCCACGGCTGCTTCTGCTCTGAGCTCTCTTGAATTTTCCCATTCAGAGTTACCAATGGCGGAGCTAGCTAAGGGAGACCAACTGCTAATACTGCTGCTCCAGTATTAATTGCCCTTTTACTCTTATTTCTCCTTTCTGGTATGAACTCAAGCAGGGCCGTTCCTACCATTAGGCAGGACTAGGCGGCCGCCTAGGGCGGCAAAAGGGAGAAGGCGGCAAAAACACATGCTTGGGAAATCTTCGAAGAGCCAATCTTCTACCTTGAAAGGGCATTGGGTAGTGGTAGCGCGCCTTCTACAATTCTACGTGACGTGAGGTCACGTTCGGCGCCACAGGTGGGGGCAGTGCAAGGACATTTAATATTGCCAGGAAGAGCCAGGGCTGGAGCAATCGTGAGGCCTCTGGACTTGTTCACGCAGGAGCTTCCAGCAGAGAGTGAGGGCGCCTGACAGACCAAGAGTGCTCCAGCCAGGTAAGGTGGTTCGAGTGGCAGCATTCCTGGGAAGCTGGGCGGGAACGGGGATGGGGGGGAATACAGCACACTTTGAAGAAAGATGCGATGCCCTTGTCCGTTGCCTGTGGAAGTTGCTATCCTCCTTTGCCTGAAGAGTTTATTTTCTCCTCAAAGTTTATTAATTGTATTTATCGTTCTGCAGACTGCATTTCTTTCAAATGCAGTGCGCAGTCTAAAATGTAAACCGTTATTAAGCACCCCTGATCCTGTTGTTGTGCGGGCCCATAGCGAACCGTGTTACGCAGGGCCCATGATCCAGTTCCACCATCCAGGCTCTATGCCATGTTGCCCTTTCCGATATTGTGGCATGCAGGCATCCACAATCTGTATTTCGCTTGAAATGCCCTCTGCTGCAGAACAGCCTGCGATAAGAGCAGGCCTGCACCAATCAGGCACCCTTATCAGTAATTTAAGGCAGGTTAGCCATTCCATTTAGTAACTGCAATAGGGGGAAAAAATTTGTCCAAGTATAGGCACTTGGTTGTCACGTTACCAAAAATTAAAAGTTTTGATGGGATTTGGTAACTGGAGCAATATAAGCTGTCACAGAGAGGGGGCCCTGCCTCCCCCTGACAGATGAGGCTTCAAGGCCGCTTGAGCAAGGCAAAGAAAGCCAGGAGCCACTCTGATGGACAACAAGCACTGACAAAGTCTGTGGACCTAGCTTTGTGCTTACACTTAAATGTCCTTTGTGTATAAAGCGAACCCCGAGAAGAGACTTTCTTTTTGTAACCTTATTACGTTGCTGCAGCATTATTTCTTGAAGATAATATTGTGTATGAATAGGATTGTAATACATGTAAGAAGAAATAAAGCATGGGGTTGCTATCTGCTGACCAAGAGACATTTTGTAAGTCCAGTGGTGATTTTTTTTCTCCAAAATGGACTTGGAGTACATAGCGAACCAAGAAAGATGAAGCAGGAGAGTCTCACGATGAGGGCAGTAGCGTGCAGGATAGGTCTGGGGCAGGAGCCACGTCACCGCTTTGGGACAGTCACTGACTGGTTGTTATTGCCATTTTGGTGCGTTGCATGCACAGTTACCTCATGCCGAAATGTTGCCATTCTTCAGTCCTTCCTGGGCCTACATTCTTGACCTCCCGTGCTGCCTTAGGCAACTGTCCACCTGTGTTCGACACCTGGGATAGGATGTTGCAACGGGCCAGTATGACCAAAACCAAGTAGGCCTGGTGTTCGCTATATCTGCCTTTGGTGCTACTTACCTAAGCTTTACAAGACGGATAAATAGTTTCTTGCCAATACGCTTTTTCCACCGCAGAGTCTTGAGCAGAGGACCGCATGAAATCTTCAGTTTCTCCTTTTGGGCAGGGAAATTAGTATATGTTTTGAGGGTCAAAGTACCCTTGCTTGAAGGAGGACTAGATGGCGGCTACTGTTTCCTGAGATGGGAGGGCAGGGGTTTGGGTGGGCCCATTTCCCTTTACTAGCCGAAGTCCCACCCTCTCCCCTTCTTCCCAAGGATGGAGCTGTGCTGTAACACGACTCACTCAGCCATGAGAGGGGCATAGCTTCAAGACCCAGCCAGGCCATCAGCAAACATGTGCTAAATCCAAGGCAGGTCTGTGTCCTCCCTCATCTTTCATCTCTAGTGCAGCTCAGTCCCATGCTGGCCTGTTTCTGATGAAGTATACCAAACAGGTTTATTTTCTAGAAATACAAAATAAAGTTGAGGGCAACGGCGTCCCAAGTATTTTGTGAAAGCCACCCACAGGCCTGATACCAAGGCTCTTTAGTTTGAACTCCACCTCATGCCGCTTTCTTCCCCTGCCCTACACTTCCCATTTCCTTATGATACTCTTGCAGGCTCTTTTTCAGCCCTCCTGCTCTCTTCGTCGCTGTTTGCACATTTTTCTCTCCCCCTCTTTTCTCCCTTTTCAGCCTTTCTCATTTCGATCTCTGGGTCAAATTCTGGAAATGAAAGATCGGTCTCAGTGCCTAAAAAAGAAATTGTCTCCGGAAAGCAGCTTCTCTCCCATCTTTCCGCCAAAAAGTCCCAGAATTCTTCCCACGAGGGAGTTGTGGTCTCTAATGTACATGTCTCGGACAAAAACATTAGATGCTGCCATAGACTGTATATAGTACAAGCTGGGCTGTTGGGTGACAGAGACTTGCACATTTCTGATGTACAGTCAATAATTTTGGGACCACTGGACCAGTATTAGGCCTTCATTCTACACTTAGGTCGCATCAGAACAAAAAACGATTCTATTGCTGTCTGTAGCACCAAAGTACACCAAATGTGTGTGTGTGTGTGTGTGTATGTCAGACTACTGTGCAATAACTGTGGACATCTGAGGATGTCTCTTAAGCACCCTCTTGTCCTCCTACGCAAGAAAAACATAAGCCATCTCTTTGTATATCTATCCGAGTTTTTTTGCAGTGCATCTATTCTGTATGTGTTTTGTTGCAGTACAACTATTCTGTTAGTGTTTTTATTGCAGTACTTCTTTTACGTTTGGGTTTTTGTTGCAGTAGAGGGGTATTTTCGAGTGTGCTTCAGGAATGTATAATGGCAAAAAAAAATCCAAACTTTGTTTTATAGAGGAGTGATTGAAAACACATCTAGGCACTGTAAAAAAATATAAACACATTCTGATGAAATGGGCCATTTTAAACTGGTATTGAGCCTATTAGATCTGAGAAGCATTCCAACACCTGTCAATTCTGTGCTGAGGTCCTCAGCATATGGACTGTTGTTGAGTGTTGCCCTTTGTGTCAAGCATTAACCCCTTCCATGCTCATGACGGAACGGTTCCGTCATGAGCATAAGGTGGCCTGTGCTTATGACGGAACCGTTCCGTCATGGTTCCATAGGCCCAATAGAACGTTCTGCACTGGGAGAAAATTCACGCAGCACAGAAGGGGTTAAGCATGAAGACTCCAACTGGAGCCTAGCGTCTGTAGTCAGACTAGGACCTGAAACCCTTGCCCACCCTGTCGGCCACATGGTATAAATGAAATGTAATATATATAATTCACACATTACATGAGCTCCTAAACACTACAGAAACAAGTGGTTGGGCAAGGTGGCCTCTTGGACTAATGTATTTTTATCATAAATCCGTGAAAAACCTGCAGCTTTTATCAGCAAAAGATTTAACATAGTTAATCTGAGCATTCTCCCTTCTAAGGTCTGTAAAATAAGGACCATTGACTAATGCTGTTGGATAGTAGTATCATCTCCTGTTTATTGTGCCTTGAAGTCTGTAGAGGGTGCCATGGTCTTCATCAAGAGTGAAGGTGTCAGATGTATACTCATGGGCCCCAGAAGATGCTGTGATTGTGAGGCACCCATAAAACTGTATGCTGTCATATGTAATGCAATAATTCTTCTAGCCTGGATGACAGGGGCAGGAGTGATGGTAGTAAAAGGGAGGGGGCGGTATTTTTCAATTCTAGCCTAGGGTGGCAAAACAACTAGAAACGGCCCTGATTGTATTAGCTCCCTCCTAAATATTCTCCCATGACTTTTAATATTTATTACTACCTCACTTGGCCTTTCCACGCCTCTATGCTTATTGATCGTACTTGCATGATTCTAATATTTAATTCCTTCTGCGTCACGGGGCCCTCCTAGGCCTGTCTTAAATGATTTATGCGTGCATGAATTTCTATATAGTATTTTTGAAGTGTGTCACATGCTTTTGTGTCTGTTCTTAGAATTTTACGTGCTTGATGGTATTTTTTTCAGCCTCATGTGGCCCTACCAGCTCTGTTTTGCTTTATTTTTGTGGGGTACATGCTTTGTGGTTCATTGTATTTGCTCCCTCCTTATTCTCCCATGACTTTTAATATTTATTACTGCCTCACGTGGCCTTCCCAGCCCTCTATTCTTATTGATTGTACTTCCAGGATCCTATTAACTCCTTCTGCGTCACGGGCCCTCCTATGCCTTTCTTATACATTTGTACGTGCTGGATGGTATTTTTTGTGCGTCACGTGGCCCTCCCAGCTCTGTTTTGCTTTTTGTTTTCTCCCATGGATTTTAATATTTATTACTGCCTCACATGGCCTTCCCAGGCCTGTTTTCTTATATATTGTGCTTTCATAAATATATATGTTGCATTTTTGTGCTACCCCGCGTGCTTTGTGTTTCAACATACGTACTCTCTCCTTATCATCATATTTGCTCCCTTTTAATCCTCTGCTGACTTTTAATATTTCTTCCTTCCTCACGTGACCTATAGTTGTTTTTACGTGCTCTAGTTGGCCTACGAAAGTTTTGCCTCCTCAGACTAGCATAGTTTTAATTCATAATAATTGTTGGATTTATAACCTTGACATTACGGTTTTGTACTGGCCCTTTATGTGGCTTAGGTTACCTAACCATTTTCCCCTCTATCGTACATCTTTTTATCACATGCTTTCACCAAAATACATGTTTTGGACACTTCACCACTTCATGATCAGTCTTTAAGTGCAATTGCAGCCTTTTTTGAAAGTGTAATGGTAATTGTTTGTCCATGATTAAAATGTTAGTCTTGATAGTTATGAATCCTATGTATACCAAGGCTGCTCATGTAAATGCTACTACTTGGCCCACAGCAGTAATTGTGCCACCCACACAAGAAACTCTAAATATAAAAATCAAGCCTATCACTGCAGGGCCTGAGCACCTGTTGTTAAGCTGTCATGTTTTCAAACTGCATCGATTTGACAGGCCTTACCTCTGTATTTGTATAGACTGTACTCTATATCCCTCGCTTAAACTTTCTGCACACTACATATTTTTCAAACTACATTAATATAAGAAAGTAATTTTGGACAAACTTTTTGTGTTTTAGAAACCTTTGTGTTAGGTTGTTAAACTAATTTCTTCTTTAAGAAATGTTACTTTTTCAAAATTAATTTGCAGGAAGCACAACCAGTGATAATTCACCAGCACCTGTACCATCTTCACAACCTGTCCGATCTTCACAACCTGTCCGATCTTCAGAACTTGTTCCATCTTCAGCACCTGTACCAGGTACACCACGTTCTGATACATGTAAATTGTGTATACTATAGCTAATAGCGTATGATGTACATATTTGTTCCTGTTTAGAAGCTCATGTGCTTTCATATATTTTTACAAGTAATCAATGCCTTCCTCTTAAAATATGTCTCTCAACACCAAATATATGTACATTTTCATTCTTATTATAGTTACTTATCTTTAAGTAATAATTTCCCATCAATGTGTGTACTGAAATTCTATACTCTGAAACCTATGGTTGCTTTAACATTCAGGTTCGACTTTTGCTCAACATATACATGTGTTATTATGTTTTCAGTTTGCAGAACGCTACCCAACTCAGCAGCCAGTAGCCCAGATTTTTACTAATGTAATATTTCTGGGGAATCATGGACTGAAAATTGAGTTTGACTTTAACATTTCAATGATAAATAAGGTCTCACACTCTAGTGTTGCCCTGAACATTGGATTCTTCTTTATTTTGTTTTTTCATACAAGATCTTACATAGATAAAGACATATCATTACTTTTTAACATAGTATAGTAAGATATTGCCATTATAGTTGTGAATGTTCAATATTGTTTGTAGTGAAGCCATTTGAATATGTTTGCAACAGTTGTAACTGTCTCTAATCCTGGATCTAAAAACACCTAGACTCATGCATAATATATTGCAAACTAAGTTTTTAATTGTTACAATTGCTGTTATGATGTCCTAATGTACATTTTTTTACATTTAGAGTCTGTTGAAAAGTATTGTGTTGTCTGCAACCAAGTTACTTCAACAACATACGTGCAAAAGTTAGAGCTAAGTACCCTCAGTGAGTGTAAATGCAGAATATCAAAATTAAGTGATATAAGTCCTTGGAGTCTTTAAAACGCATTAACTTTCCAGTTCACATTTGTCTGAGATACTCTCACTCAGATAACTGAGGCATTTGCAAGTGTCTTTTTACAGTTACGTCCACCATGTTGGAAAGCGGGCAATGCACCCCTCCAAGTTATGGAGTCATTACCACGTTTCCACTAAGTGATGAGAGATAACTATGTTTGCTATGTAAATACATATAAAGTTTTCATTTCAAAAATATATTGACCTTTAAACAATGCAATGTTAATAACAAGTTACTTTTCACAATCTTCCCAACAGGCCCAATGTTTCGAATGCAGCAGATGACTCCACCTTGACTTTATAATACCAAATGTAAATCTTACTTACCTTTTACTGGTTAGATATGTACAAAATGTATGTTTTTAAGTAACATATGATCGCATGCAAAATGTCTAATTAGATATTTGCGCACTCCTGCAATCTAGTGTTGTGTCTGAATTATCATAAAAACTAATGTTGAGAAACACTTCTTTCAGCTGTCACGATTTGCACAATCCTTTTAGAGTTGGACCAGACTTCCTCTAACATTCCTACTTAATTTTCTTTTAGAAATTGAGCAATTATTTTGTTTAGGTGTTGAAATATAAATTTAAATCTTCCTCCTCTTTGAAAGTCAAGAAGCCATACCACTCCTCTACACATGATTGTTCAATGGTAGTCTAAAAAGTAGTGGTAATTCCACTATCACTAAGGTAGATATCTGACAATAGAATCTATGATATAGTTACACCACTATTCCATGGTCATAATCCAAAAGGTGTGTTTAAACTCAACAAAAAGAACAATCATGCACTTTTTATGGTGGACAGTATTGCTTCTAAACAACCTTTCACTACTTTCTTCCATACCTTCAAAAAAGATTTAATGGATTTACATGTATAGTCTTTCAGGTCTGTATAAATCTAATGTAAAACAAGCGTACTTGTTTTTCTTTTCTTTTCTCACTGACATATATAAACTCATCAGTCACTCCTATGGCAAGCTTTTACAATCCTGAATGCTGAGTGCTTCGTTTTCTGTGACAGGATGCCCATGCATAACCATGCTAAGTTTTCTTTAGCTGCATGTACACATATAGTGTAACCTGTCAAACAATTTAAAATGCTACCGTCCTGTAGAAGCGAGTCTGAAATACAAGGGAAAATTAATGATAGGAAAGACAAACACAACCACAGATTTTTGTCAGCTCAGAAGATGGTATATTTATTAGCCACAACAAATAACAATTTTAGCGTGCAACACGGTCACAGTCAGCATAGAAGCCTGAATGTCCAAAGATTTATTGAGTTTGGTACACTTTATAGACTCAAACCACAAGACCACCCATATGACACGTAGCAAGAAGTATTATACGTAGTTTACAGTACACCATGAATCCCACAGCCAATGGACAAGATCTGTAACAAGACATCTCCTTGTAAGGTGTGATACATTTGATGCACACATACTGTAGCTAACCATGTGATCAGAATGGGCAGTTTTGGGGACAGTCAATCAAGATGCGAGCTGCCATGGGCTGGTATATTTCCATACAAACTGCGACATAAGCGAGGCGATGAGTAATATTGCGAAATCTGTTATTTCTTAATAAAATGTATTGTGCAAGCCGTGTGTCAGGTATCTCGTCTGGGCGTGGAGAAATGCAAGGACAGCATTTCTCAGACGGTGAAAGGTGAAAACTTCCCAAGATGGAGGTTTTTAGATGTAGGCTAAGTTAATAGGGCCTGAAGCTATTATATTTGGTATCAAAGGAAAAGATGGCTTCAACATCTCCCAAATCTGATACCAAATCAATATATCCTGCATGACAACTGATTCAGACCCATGGCTGGCACTTCAGCCACTGCCTGTAGCTCCTGTCGCTCCGGCTCATGGCTGTGCTTATTGCCACGTTGCATAGACCGTAAGCAGTAGGAGACAAGGGATGCACAGCAGACTGGGCAGACCTGTATCATAATGCAGAGTGTCAACAACACAGTTGCTATTATGATAACAGCCTTTATGATCCATGAGCCCCAACCTGACAGCCACTGCATCAGTTTATCCCAGAACTCACCAGTGTGTATGCCCTCTGCCTCATCCCTAATATCCTTTATGTTATGGATTGCCCTATCTATGTTTTGACTGTTGTCAGGTATATAAGAACAGCACTTCTGATGGATGACACGACAAAGCCCACCCTCTTTGGCTAGGATGATGTCTAAAGCAACCCTATTTTGGATCAATACCGCCTGCATGGCGGACAGCTCTGCTGTTATGTTTCCCAGTCCTGCTGCAGTGGATTCAGCCAGATCCTCAATCATTCTAGCTAACTTATGTATCCTCTGGGAGGTGTACACTACTCCGGCACCTGGGACCATTACTCCAACAGCTGTCATAAAATGATCAGCCCATCCAGCTGACCTTCTCATCCTTGTAGGCCTCACACCTGGCCTTCTAGCCTGTGCTACGTCTGAGAAGTGGACCATACGTGGTATTATTGATGCAAGGTAGCAATGGCCATACCAACCTGGAGGCAGGTAAAAGTATGCCCATGGTCCGCAGACAAAAAATAGTCCCTTGTAACCCACCAGTCCAGGTGAGGACCCAGTGTTGCTGTCCTTGATGCGTGACAGTCTCGTGATGTGTGTGCAGTTACTTTTGCCCACAAAAATCTGGTTCACCTTCCTAGGTTCCATTATCCTCCTCATCTTGTTTATCCTGTCCTTACATGCCAACAATCCTTGTTGTCCCTGCAGTAGATCCTGTAACACACAAGGGTATGGTATGCATGACTGCTGTGTTTAGCAGTTATGTGCTATAGCTATGTCTGAAGGTAATTTGGGTGCTCTGTCCCGCTGCATCCCTTCATCATATAGGATGCAGGATGGGGCTAGGGACAGCTCTTCTACCCTAAACCTTGGTATATTAACCTCCTTGTTTCCACTCTGCTCATTGTCATTCTCCTCAGCCCTGTTTCTGGACCTCCTGTCAAATGTGCTAAGCATCTCAGTGTCTGACCGTGTAGGGTGCATATTCCTGCATGGTGCCCATTTCTTCTTAGGCTCCCTGGCACCCTGTCTGACACCCGCTATACTGGAAACATTCAGTGTTGGGGCTGCCGCGAGGCCAGTGTTTGGAGGTGCAACTAATACTGACATATTGTGTTCAGTGGAGAGTAACTCATGCATCAGAATACAACCCATATATTTAGAGACTGGTAGTACAATGTAGCTCATGCTGTGCTGTGTATCTGTTGGTAGGTGGGTACAAACATAACATCCTGAAATGTTCATGATCTGCACATATAATTTCAGCATTTCAACATATTTATTGTTATCATATTCTTCCCACAATTCTCTGTCATTCCCTTCTGTAACCTCCTTCTTCCCCAACAGAATTTGGTCTGGCACAACTATGTTTCGCACCTCATGTTGTATGACTGTATTATTCTCATCACCCACTTTGCCATGAAGAAATGGGATGTCAAACTCTTCTGCAAACATTATAAACATGGTTGTCAGAACTATCCCAGGTACTGGTGATAATACAGCTGCCAGTATATATGGCCATCTACGCTCATTTGCCCTTGGCCTAGGCATTATAAAACGTTTATGGGACTAATAGCAAGCCATTATTTTTGCCCCAATTGACATCTGCGACAATATGTAACCCACTGTTTCTTATGGCAATTATAATACTTTGTAAAACCTCAGTACGCGCTGTTGTGAGCTCCTGGGCTGATGGAAGGAAGCCAACTATTGGGAATGAAAGGTCATTCAGTATAAGTGTTTGCAGCCCGCTCAATATTGGGGGATTTGGCACTGCTACTCTCTGAACAGTTGTTACCTCTACTCCTGGTGATAACGTTGCCACTGCTGACCTTATTGTTATATATAACACCCTTTCTTCCACCACCCGTATCGTTATCCACCTGTGTACTGCAGGTGATGCAACCTGCATGTCTCAACTTTATTAGCAATCAATAAAATGTGGTTACAACATCCATTATTGCCCCCCAGCCAATGTGATGTATACCAGATATTACACAGTCCAAGATGTCAAGGCGTGTGTTTGCCAGTTCCTGGGTTGGTGCTTGGCTGCCAAATGTGGGAAATGTAAGCTGTTGCAATATCAAGCCCGCCAACTTGCTCATCAGTGTTGGTTTTGGTACAATCAGCTGGATTTGCCCCTTCTTTTCCACTCCTGGCCACAATAGTCGTATAACTATCACCAATGTTGACTCTTGCACCTCTATTGTCATTTGCATCAGTCTACCACTCCTTGTTGTGATCAAAGGTGGTCCAGATGCGAATATAGTCTATTTCCACAGTTCATTGTTTTTCTGGTGCTTCACTATTCCGTGTTGTGCTCACAGTTCTTAATGTCTAACTAGCAGGGTCTTGTATCCCTATATTTGATACAGATACCAGCACCATTTGCAATCAAACACGTTGGCGCCTTTACTGGGTCTGTCATAGGTTACTAATACATGACAGACGATAGGCACTTGAAGGAGACAGGTGTCTCTATGATGTCATCTGGAGGATGTGTCTGCCGGGCACAGCAGATAGTTGCATTGGTAGGTCTGTTGGAGGGATGGCCCGCAGCCAGCAGGATATCTCTTCTTCCTTATCCCCTATCGTGCTGGCCAGGCTGGTCCTTCTTGGTGGATCGGAGGTTGTACCTATGGTTCACCTCAGGTGCTGCTGGTGATGCTGCCGGAGCTTGCCGTCCGTCGTCCTGGTCCACTGTCCGCTTGGTGTGGGAACTGTGGATCCACAAAGTCAATCCCTCGCACTTCACGGCGGTTGCTGTCGTCAGTAAGACGGTGTAGGGGCCCTTCCACCTAGGCAGGAGGCAGTGCCATCGGGTGTGGCCTTGATCCAGATCCGGTCCCCAGGCTGCAGGTCATGTGGTGGTGGAGTTGCTGCTTCTGGAAGAGCCTGCAGGACCTGGCATTGAAGATAACGTAAAGTCTCTGTTAGTTTTTTACAATAACACAAAAGCAGATCGTCTACTATTGGCAGAGGCGCAGTGGACATATGACCCGCAATGTTCATGGGTCGGCCAAACAATACCTCATGTGCACTCAATTTTGTTATACTGTCAGGCGTACTTCTCAGGCTATTGGCAGTGCATCCCCCCCTGACAGTTCTGTGGAAGCGCAGATTTTCCCTATTTTATTTTTTAAGACCCCATTTTTCCTTTCGACTGCACCTGCCGCTGGTGGGTGATAAGCGCAATGTAACAGCTGGGTGACCCCAAGACCTTTGCATAGACCCCTTATCACCTGAGAAATGAATGCAGGCCCATTGTCTGAGGCCAAAAGGATAGGGATCCAAAATCTGGGGATCAGGTCTTTCAGGAGACACTTAGCAACTGTTAATGCATCACAGTTCTTCGTGGGGTATTCCTCTGTCCACTTACTAAACATACAGACGATGACCAAATACATGCCTGTACTTATGGGTGGGGGGCATGTCAATGAAATCCATTTGTAGGCTTTCAAACGGTCCATGAGGTGGAGGGAAGTGACTAGGTGCAGTATGGGTACTCTTACCAGTGTTATACTGTGCACAGATAGTGCACTGTCTGCAAAGTCTCTCAGCTGCTTGACGAAATTTGCTATGATACCAGCATTGGGAAAACAGCCTAATCATTCCATCTCTCCCCACATGTGAGGGGCCATGGAAGAGACGTGCCATTGAAGGAAGCATTGACAAAGGCAGATATATCTTCCCATTGGGCCCAGTCCATAATCCTTCCTCTGTTTTTACACACCCTCCTTTGGCCCACCCGGTCATCTCCTCAATGTCAACTTGTTCCTGGATGTGGATTGGGTCAAAATGCAATGAGTCTTGTTTAGCGTCCACCATTTTATTGCTGCTCTCTATCTGTACCATTGCCAACTGGCAGCCTGTCAGTGCTATCCTCTTTGCTTCTCCATCAATGAATGCATTGCCCTTTGACACATAGTCTCTAGATGATGTGTGTGCAGCACATTTTATGATGGCTACCTTGGATGGGAGCAGCATCGCCTGGAGGAGGTCGCAGATCAACTGCGCCTGCTGTATCTGTTGCCCTGCACCCCCTCATGGACCACAACTGACCGAAGTCGTGCACAACACCAAATGCATACTGGCTGTCGGTATATATGTTTACCTTTCTACCCACAGCCAGGATGCATGCCCTCGTCAATGCCACGAGTTCAGCCGCCTGTACACTCCTGGCAGCTGTCAGCCTCCCTCCCTCCAGTAGTTTGTTGGCGGTACTCACCGCATAAGATGTCTGTAGATCCCCTCTTTCATCTCTCAGGCATGACCCTTCTACAAACAGGTCCCCTTGAGCATCTGATAATGGGGTGTCCAGTAGGTCTGGGCATACCTTAGTATGCCTGTCTATAGCTAGGGTGCAGTCATGAAAGGCATCATCTGAGCAAAAATCTTCCAAAGCATGCTCTGTTGGTAAGAGGCATGCAGGGTTCAAGGTGGTGCATCTCTTGATGGAAATGTGTGTTGCCAACAATACTAGCTCATATCTGGTGAGGCGTGCATTTGTCAAGTGCTGTGTCCTGGTGGAGGTAAGCAGAATATCCACAGCATGGGGAACGTGTAAAACAGGGAATGGGCCAGTACAATGTTCTCTGACTGTTCCACCGCCAGTGCTGCAGCAGCCACTGCTCTGAGACACGGTGGTAACCCAGAAGCTACTGGGTCTAGCGTGGCTGAGTAGTAAGCTACAGGACGATAGTAGGAACCATGTTTTTGGCTTAACACCCCTAATGAGCACCCTCCCTTCTCATGGCAGAACAAATGAAATTCCTTGCTGTAATCTGGTAAGCCAAGTGCTGGGGCCCCACCCAATTCACTTTTCAGTGTTGTGAATGCTAATTCACAGTGTGGGGACCATGGCACCTCATCAGGAACCTCTTTGTGTGTCAATGCTTGCAGTGGTTTAGCAATCAGGGAAAAGTTTGGTATCCAGTGCCTACAATATCCCGCCACCCCCAGAAATGCCCTGACCTCTTTCTGTGTACGTGGATGGGGAAAACCAGTGATGGTGGAAATTCTATCAGGCAACAGTTTTCTCGCTCCCTCTGATAATTCATGCCCAAGGTACTTCACTGCAGTGAGGTAGAACTGTAATTTCTTCGGGGACACCTTGTATACTTTCAGCGCCAGATGGCAGAGGACTGCAATAGTGTCCTCCTCGCAGGCCTCCTGTGATGGAGAGGCCAAAAGCTAATCATCGATGTATTGGATGAGAGTGGAGCCTCCCTTGAGTACCAGGGAGTCTAAGTCTGTTTTCAGTGCATTTGTGAAAATGGAGGGGGACTCTGTATACCCTTGAACTAACCTGCACCAAGTGATTCTCTTGGAACGGAATACAAAGCTGAATAGGTAGTGACTGTCTTGATGCAGTGGTATTGTAAAGAAGGCGGAGCTAAGATCCATCACTGTAAAGTGTGTAGCTGATACAGGGATATTAGATAATATTGTTGCAGGATTTGGAACCACTGGGAATGAGGGCTCCACTATTTTGTTCAATTCTCCCAGGTCCTGAGTAAAGCGGTACACAGGGGCCCCATCTGGGCCCTTGGATGCTTTCTTTACAGGGAGTATAGGGGTGTTGCATGGAGTGGAGCGTATTTCCCTGATTATACCCTGCTTTAGAAGATCTTTTATGACAGGTGCTATTCCTTCCTCTCCTTCTTTGGAAATCTTGTACTGTGGTACTCTTGGGAGACGGGCTCCGGGTTTTAATTTAATTCGTACTGGTGGGTAATCTAACACTTGTCCCACGTCATTAGCACTTGTGGCCCACACCTTAGGTGGCACTGTGTCATGTAACCTAGAGGGTACAGCAGGATTGGGGCATGTCATGTAAGCCTGTAACATCAGACCATTTGGGCGACTCTCCAGAAAAACCCCTGTTGGTGAACAGTGTATGTTGCATTGGAGTTTGCAGAGCAAGTCCCTACCTAGTAAATTAACCGGACAGAATCTGCTGAAGATGAACTGATGGGTAACAGTTATGCTGCCCACCACTAATTTTAGTGGTTGAGTCAAATACTCATCTATTGATTGTCCTGTCATTCCGAGTGCAGTGATTAATATCCCAGAAAGTGGTACCATAGACATCTCACATGCCTTAAGCATTGATCTTTGAGCTCCTGTATCAATCAAAAATGGCATAATTTGTCCCATTATTGATCCCTGTACATAATGGCCTGATTGGTCCACTGCAATTGCTGGAGCTATTAGGCAGTCTTCCACTTTCAGGCACCCCTAGTATGAACTCCTTGGTCGTGGCGGTGGTGGGAAATCAGTATCTCTCTGCGCCCACCCATCTGCCCCTGTCCAGTCCTGGTGACCTTGGGGATCTGATTGCATCTGTATGTATTGGTCATTGTCCCTCATCTGTCTGTACTGGTCATTGTCCCTATGCTCTTGGCGCTGGGTGTTCTGCTGAAAACCCTTCTGACCCTGCCCCCTGTTCTGTGAGGCTGTGTCATCCCCGTATCTCTTTTTAAGCAGTGGGCAATCAGACCTCCAATGACAAGGGTCTTTGCAGTTGAAACACAATGTACCTGGTGGGGATAGGGATTTTGAACCTTTGTTAAAGTTACGTCCACCCCCTCTCTCTCTTATTCGATCTCTTCCCCTCCCTTGTTGTCCTGTGTAGAATCTTTCCTGTGCCACCATCAATCTAACCTTCTCTTTTGTCAGTTTTTCAGCTTCTATCAACTGTGCATTCGCCTGATGATCAGAACAATACCTAGCTGCAAACAGAATTTTTTCAATTGGGTCTTGCTGCCAGCAAACAAATGATTGCTGTAAATGAGTTTTTATTGGTGGGCTTAACCCCTGAACAAATGTTGTTATACACGCTGGCATTGCATCTCCCATAGGGTTTCTCAACCCACTATTCTGCTGATATACCTGTAACAGACGGTCAAAGAATGTGTTTACACTCTCATCTTTTTCTTGTTTGGTATTGGTAATTTTATTCCAATCTACTTTATTTTCCTGTACTTTTTCCTTTAAGTATTTAATTACTTCATCGTACTTCTCCTGTACTTCATCACCTGGAGCTCCACCCTTTTCTCTCTGTGGCTCTGCTTTCGGCCATTCCACTTTTCCCATACACTCCCCCCACAAGTCTTTCGGTATAATGATGTTAAACAGGGTATCAAAGTCACGCCATAAAAGTCCCCCTAATATGGCCATTTTATCTATTTCTGTGTACCACTTTCTTGGCTCGTCTCTTAGCTTCGGGAAGTCTCTCGTGAAACTCATGAGATCTTGCCTGGACCATGGCACAAATACATATGCATTATCCCTGCTACCTGGCGGTGGGGGTATCTTCCCTAAAGGCATAATCAGCATTGGCGGTGCCTGTGGGTGGAATTACTTAACCACTTCTAATACCGCAAATGTGTGCACTAGCCGCTTTCACTGTCGCTGCTTATCAATGGCATACTGTAACCTGTCCTTCAGTTCTGCTTCTGGCCATGCTTGCAGATCTGCATCTATAAAGCTAAATTTAGAAACGTCCCATTCATATTGCGGAGGCAGAGATGGGGGCACTTCCGCGGTACCTAACCCACCTGCTTTCGCCTGTTGTATGTATATGCTATGTGCTTCTGCACCGTCTTCTAAGAGCTTTGCACGTGCTATGGATAATGTTTTTTCTAGATATGCTCTCCCCTTTTCCGTCGCAAACTTATCTACCAATAATTTCTCCTCTATCATTTGGCGCAGCCCTTCCTCACACTTCTCCGTATCAGTTCTAAGCAGCATTGTCTTTTTCGTGGCTGGAGAACTCTGCCGGGACCCAGTGGAGTCAGGGCGGGGCAGAGTAGAGTCTAGAGGCAAGCTCGTCCGCCTCTGAACATTTACCTGCTTGTCAGCCTCACTAACTGCCCTTGCCAGAATCGCAATATCGTGGTTAGTCTTTAATACATATGTACATATATTCCATATTAAGTGGTGCCATTTAGAAGTGCTGAAACTGTCATCTAGGGATCTATCACAAAAACACTGCATCCACGGACTGTTAAGCAAGTGCGGAGGTAATATATTATTCTGCGAGCAACAAGCTAATAATAGGTCCTTCCTCTTAGACTGTGTATCAGCGATTGCAACTGCTTCCTTCCTCACTTGCTGTAGCACAGCCATGTCTTGGACCTCTTCCAAATCTACACGTTTAGAGGTTTCATCGAGAAGGCGACGCGTTAAACAAACAGCCTCTTCCTTCTGGTCTTCGCTAAGCAGCGCAGTGGGTAGGGCTGCTACAGCTGAGATACCCAATCTACCCATTAAAATGTCTTCTAAAAGTTGGTCTTCCAATCTTGCATCCTGTTCTAACTCTACAGCAAGACTTGGGAACACTCCCACTACCTCTAATTGTGTCCGCTTCCAATCCTCATTAATTTGTTTTTTAGCTATATCATGCAACACTTTATTTCTAACCTGGATCAGTTCTCTATGTACTTTGGATTTAATATCATTAGTAGATCTCTTACAAACCCCTGCCAAATATAATACGTCTCCCATTCAGCAGGTCGAATTTTCTTACCCTTTAACCTCAACATCTGCTTCAAATATGCCAGTTTATTCATATCATATGTACCTCGACATGGAAACTGTAAGTCCGGCCTATTTACAGTCAAGTCATGCCATTTTTTAATAAACAAAATGGAACTCAGTCCTAGGCGTAAAGCTACCACATGTGCAGGTGAATCTTTTGGTGGGGCTGGCTGGCAACTATCCAAACTATATTTAGTTAAAGGGTTTCCCATGATAAATAATGACAGGAAGTGTGTATGGAGTGTGTGGTATGTATCGTGGAGGCAGCGCAAGGTCTGGCCCGTGAACAACTTTATAACCACAAAGAAAACAATGCAATCGTACCAGACAGATGATGGGGAAAGGTTGCGCTCTGTACAGTTGACACATACGAGATGTTTACAAACATTTGCACGTCATTTAAGCCAGCTTGTCAGCTATACAATTTCACAGAGGAAGCCAAAGGAAGCCATTCGCCATGTACACAGACAAGTCAGCCAATGCCAGTCTACCACAACCTTCACTGAGTATTGAAAAAAGTATATCAAGTCTTGGGTGCTATGGTATCTGGCGTCCCATTGACTGAAGAGGAGAAGAGACAGAAAAGGGTGATGAAAAAAGAATAGTTACTCTCCACCCCCTTGCAATTCTCCTTGATCCCAATAAACTGGGAGGAGAGGGCGGCTGGACAGAGAGAATTTGACAGCACTCAGAACATATGCAAATTTTCATGCATATGTCAACCAATCAAAGAAGATAGAGCTGGTGGACCCCCTTCCGTCGTAGTAATATTCACAAGTAACAGATAAACAGATAAGCAGGAAAACAGATAAACAACCTAGGATCCCTCACCGCAGCGCCGCAAAATGTGCATGTGTGTTGAGTGGGTGGAACACCTTTAGAGCCCTGAAAGTGGGTGGGTACCGGATAATTAATCTCTATGCCACCTGATGATAACAGAGCAGGCAAGCGGGTAATACATTGCCATGCTATATGGTTTTTTTTTACACTGAGGCAGCCAGCCAGCACATGTGGTTAAGTCGGAGTGTCAGAAAATAGCCACAGCCATGTCAGTCACTAAGCATAGTGCACCCGAACCCTAAATAAGGCACATATCAATACATACAAAAAATGCAATAAATTCCGAAGGCATAGAGCAACGATAATCAAGGAGCAACGATAATCAAGGACATCCCCCGTATGTGCCGAAGGGGCCACCCCAAGGCACAGACACAATGCTAGCGCACCTGGTCCCAGCCCACAAGGCCGTGGAACCAAGCCAGGCCGCACCACAAATCCGGGGAGCAAACGGCTACAACCCATCAAGGGAGCACTTACAGGAAACCCACGGGAAGAAGGGCCACCCCCGCTCAACCAATACCAGAGGACAAAAAACCTCAAACAAACACTCACCTCCAGTACACGAAGTCTGTCAAACCCACTGATCTCTGCTCCAAACAATCAACTGCAGCTGTCCACCCCCAAACTGGACTCTCACTGGTAAGACAGGAAACTGCAGTAGTTCGCCTTCCCTCAGACCGCGACCAGCCAACATGTGTGGGGGCATCAGGGAGTCACTGCGTGCAAGGAACTCTGTGAGGTACACCGTCACCGTGGGGGTGGAGAGCGACCGGAGCCAATACTAGGATGCAAGGAAAAAACCAGCAAATCAGAAAGGAGCCCAGAGCCACGAAGGAACCTCGAGGTTCAGAACCGGCTGAGAAGGAAAACAGAGAAAGAACTGCAACCTAAACCGGAGCATCAGGGACACAGTCATCAACAGCATGGTGACAAAACAAAAAATAAATAATAACAGCCACCACAATTAGGCAGATAAAGACACAAACCAACATTGTCCCTATCCAAGACATATCACAGGAACCAGCCAGACAAACAGGGCAGAGCCAAGAGAAAATACCACAGAAACTGAGCTGAGAAAAAGATCAGAGGATCAGAGCAGGGACCAGAAACATGAGAAACAAAGCAGCTCACGGGCAGGCAGACCACCGGCATCCAATGGAGCGAAGCAGAGAGACGGACAGAAAAAAATCAAAGTCATCGAACCTCAAAACTCCGCGCTCCAAAGGAAACCCGCGGCCCAGCCGCCGAGGCCAGCGATGTCGCCACGAAGTCCGGGGCTGCATTCTCCACCAAAATGTAGAAGCGAGTCAGAAATACAAGGGATAATTAATGATAGGAAAGACAAACACAACCACAGATTTTTGTCAGCTCAGAAGATGGTATATTTATTAGCCACAACAAATAACAATTTTAACGTGCTACACGGTGACAGTCAACATAGAAGCCTGAATGTCCAAAGATTTATTGAGTTTGGTACACTTTATAGACTCAAACCACAAGACCACCCATATGACACGTAGCAAGAAGTATTATACGTAGTTTACAGTACACCATGAATCCCACAGCCAATGGACAAGATCTGTAACAAGACATCTCCTTGTAAGGTGTGATACATTTGATGCACACATACTGTAGCTAACCATGTGATCAGAATGGGCAGTTTTGGGGACAGTCAATCAAGATGCGAGCTGCCATGGCCTGGTATATTTCCATACAAACTGCGACATAAACGAGGTGATGAGTAATATTGCGAAATCTGTTATTTGTTAATAAAATGTATTGTGCAAGCCGTGTGTCACGTACCTCGTCTCAGCGTGGAGAAATGCAAGGACAGCATTTCTCAGACGGTGAAAGGGCAAAACTTCCCAAGATGGAGGTTTTTAGATGTAGGCTAAGTTAATAGGGCCTGAAGCTATTATATTTGGTATCAAAGGAAAAGATGGCTTTAACAGTCCCACTAGTCCTAAAGGCGGATGTAAAATTCAACCGTTCATCATAAAATAGAATTGGTTGTCACTAAGTTCAAAGTATTTCTGTATTATGGAAGCCCTAATGTGTCCCTTAAAGATTCCAGCGAAGTCCTGACACATACTAACTGAAACACACCAACCATTAGTAACCTGTAAAATTTGCCAAACAACTCTTTCAAGGTGGGATCAAACCAAAAAAGACTCCTTTGGCACAGCAAATATAGTGCAACACGTTAAAAACTTGCACCCCAACAACTTTGCTTCAGCTGCAACACAGAGATTGCAGGACAACCCACTTGCTGCTGCACCAAGCACATCAACTGCTGCAATAGCATCTTCAGCAAACATTCCATACTCACATATTGATCTTGAATTTGGTAAACTTAAATTTCTATTCATTTATTGCGATGAAATGTTGTGTTACGTGAAACAGTTTATCAACCTCATCAATAACAAGAAACAGGAGCATCGCTGTCCTCAACATTAGTCATTAGACATTTGTCAAGCTTTTTTGTTGTAACAACTACCCCGGCCGAAGGCAATAAGAAATTTGCACACTTGCTGCCTTTCTTGGCTGGAGTTATCAATTATTGTTCAATTTGATATTCTGATTCAAAGTCAAGGCCTTTTATCAAGCCTTTTTCATGTAGATACTACCCCGGCAGAAAGCATTCGGAAATTTGCACACTTGCTGCCTTTCTTGGCTGGGGTTATCAATTATTCTTGAATTTCATATTCCGATTCAATGTCATGGCCCTTTATCGAGCCTTTTTGTTGTAACTACTTCCCCGCTAAAGGCAGTGGTTAATTTGAACACTTGCAGCCTTACTTCCACTCAATCAACACATCATCTACACATACACACACCTACTTGCTGCCTTTCTTGACTATGGTTATCAACTATACTTCTATTTCATATTCGTATTCAAAGTGCAGGCCCTTTATCGAGCCTTTTTGTTGTAACAACTACCCCGGCCGAAGGCAGTCAGAAATTTGTACACTTGCTGCCTCTCAATTATTCTTGAATTTTATAATACAGTTGTAACAAATTTATTTAAGAAAGTGAAGAATGTTTTTTATAAACAGCATTTTATAAGAAAAAGAAAACTATAGAAAATCTATTTGAGAAGGCTTTCAAATTGATTTTTTTTTGTTTTAGTAATCAATACAATTCGATCAATAGATACACCAATCCCTTTAATGAAGGCCAAAAGTAAGTGGAAAAGAGTGACTAACAGAAGTAATTTTTCAGAAGTTTCTTTGGCTGAATGGAACCATTGTTCAAGTTCGGAGCCTTTTTTTAATCATGAGAGTTATCTTCAGAGTAATGATTTGTTGCATGCACCTGACACTAGTAGTCGTGCTTATGAGGTTAGAAATGGTTGTGCTTTTGAGAAAGAGAAAATTGTTCCTAGAAATACAGAAGAGGTGTTAGCTGAGGAAGTTTTAGGGAGATGTCACAAAGCTCCAGTGAACACTTGTAATTGTAGAAGTATTTATACAGTAGGTCAAGAATCTATTGATTTTTTATGCAATTTCTTACATAACTAGATTAAGAAAAGTGTTAAACAAAAGATTAAGATGTTGCAATAATAAGACCCTTGCAGAGTGACAGAAAATACTGGTTTGCACGGTCATTCTCTGGCTTGTCTTTCTAAAAAAGTTTGGTGAAGTGTTTTCCACCAATTCAGAATGTTACCAGTTCATCATACTCAAATGACGAAATGAGTCACAACATTATATTACGCAAAAAGTCCAGCACTAATTTTAAAAAACGTGAACAGTACTCCTTTCAGTGCATCTGTATCAGATGTAACAAATGTTTCTGATGAAATTCAGCTTACTTACTTTGGTCCTCAGGAAGACAGTGCAGAAACTGACATATTAATAGAACAAAATGTGGAAGAGAATGTACAATGTTGTACTGTAGAAAATTTTGAGCAAGATATTACAAAGTTTAAAGTGATTTCACATGAAATGCCAAATTATTCTTCTATTTGTTTTCAACGAACTCATTATAAAAATCAAACCAGGACTGTTTATCTATATTTAAAAAGGAAAAAAGGAAAATAATAATGAGTAGAAGCATTTTGCAACTTATTTGTTGGTAGAGAATTGTTTTCATTTGGGTTCTGATCAGCTTATTTGTAAATACTGTTATAACAAATTAGATGACAACAAAATGCCTGCTAGAGCTGTGCATAATAATCTTGAGTTGGTAATTATTCCTTCTGAACTGATAGATTGAAATACCTATGAGTCTTTTCCTATTCAATGTGTGCATCCTTTTCAGGCTATTGTTCGTATGGAGCCTAAGACAGGAAAATTGCCTCCTTCAAATTTACAAACAGGATCAAAGGGAAGAGTTGTATATTTGCCTGTAGATTTTTTATAAAAAATTTAAACAATTGGTGTAGAAAATGTAGAAAATGAACCTTTAGTTATTCTTGTTAATGGCATTCCTACTACGAGTAAGAAAATCTGGCAAAAATTAGTGAATGTTAGGAAAGTGAAAAAGTCAACGTATCTGGTAAAAAAACGAATCAATATTATAAAATTTAGATGTAAGCTGTGCTGAGTACCCTTGGGATGATTTACTTCAATTTCTTCGAGACACATATCCAAAGATACTAAATATTGAATTCAAGACACCTGGAGAATTGTGCTCTTTGGATCCAGTTATTGTATGCAGATATTTCAATCATAGATTCGAAGCTATAATATCTTTTATCACCAATAAATACATTCTCCTCTTAGAGATGTTTTGGATTTCTTTTGGAGAAAAGAGTATCAACCAAAAGATGCTCCTCAATTACATATGCTAATATGCATCAACGATGCTCCCAAATTTGCAACTGAATCCGATGATACTGTGCTGTCTTTATTGGAAAATATGCTACATGTGATATACCCAAAAGTACATAAGATAAGGATTTAAGACAACAAGTCTTACGATTACAAAGCCATCGTTTGGGAAATACTGCCGTTGAAACTACAAATTTAAGGACAAATTCTACTCCGAATGTCGTTTCGGATTTCCACGTACTGTAATATTGAAAGGAAGAGTGAACAGTTTTATATCATCTTAGCTACATACTATCACAAGAAAGTCTCTAAAAACTACCTACAAGTTAAAATGAAATGAAGAGTCAAAATACAAAAATGACTACAACCCAGTCATTTTGTCCATGTGGAATGCTTACATAGACATTCAATATATTGCAGACAGTTTTGTTGCTTTTTCTCGATATCTAACTCCATACATAACAAAATCAGAAAAGACAGAACTGAAGGAGATGTGAGAAGAGATTTCCTACAAGAAAAGTCTACCTAAAAAATTATATAGTTACAGTATAAAGATGTTGTTTCATATAGAAATTGGAGCTTATGAGTGTTCAGATCACTTATCATCTGCAAGTCTTTACTCCAAATCTAGAAGAATCATTTGGCTGAGTCTAAGTCTTCATGCAACACAAAATTGAGTACTTAAATCTGTTCACGAAATTGAATATTTAACTGAAAAAAAGCCAGAAAGTATACGTATTATAGTATATTGGTTCATAACACTTCCTATTCCAACTGTTCAAAGATCCCTCCCTTTTTATTCATTCTACTTTGACTTCCTAAGAAGGACCATCTCTTCTGAGAATCCTGTCAAATAGAAGGAAGATCACCATAATAACAGCAAAGGACTCATCTTCCAGCTTTTCTTCCGAAAGAGATTTATTCCTAAAGAACCTCCAAACAAGAAGAAAAAAGCTCTAATTTGGAACTTATTTACTATCCCTGAAGTGCAAAAAAAGGTTAATGCTCCGTTAGTGACCTGTAAAATTTGCCAAACAACTCTTTAAGGCATTGATCTATCCAAAAAATACTCCTTTGGCACACTAACATATCAAGAACTTGCACCCCATAACTTTGCTTGAGCTCCAACACAGAGGTTACAGGAAAACCTACCTGCTGCTGCACCAAGCACATCGATTGCCGCAGCAGCATATTCAGCAAGCAATCCACACCCACAAATTGATCCTGATTTCAGTGAAATTAACATTCTATGCATTTATTGTGATGAACTTTTGCCTTACGGGGAAGAGTCTATCAACCTAATAAAATGCAGGGAGCAGGAGCATTGCTATGCTCAACATTAATTTGTTTGACATTATCTTATAATTGGTATCAACTACCCCAGCCAAAAGCAGTGCTAAATTTGCACACTTGCTGCCTTTCCTGGCTGGGATTATCAATTATTCTTCAATTTCATATTCTGATTGAACGTCAGGGCCCTTTATCGAGCCTTTTTGTCGTAGCTACTACTTCAGCCAAAGGTTAATGCTCCAAAAGTAATCTGTAACATTTACCAAACAACTGTTTCAAAGAGTAATCCATCCAAAAAAGACTTCTTTGACACAGCAAATATATTGTGCCACGTGAAGAACTTGCACCCCAACAACTTTCCTTGAGCTGCAACACAAACATTGCAGGGCAACCCACCTGCTGCTGCACCAAGCACATAAACTGCTTCAAAAGCATCTTCGCAAAGCAGTCCATACTCACATATTTATCTTGATTTTAGTCAACTTAAATTTCTATACATTTATTACGAAGAACTTTTCTGTTATGTGAAACAGTCTATCAACTTCATAACAAACAGAAAACAGGAAAATATCTGTCCTCAACATTACTCATTAGATATTTATCAAGTATTTTTGTTGTAACTACTCAGACCGAAAGCAGTTGGAAATGTGCACACTTGCTGCCTTTCTTGACTGGGGTTATCAATTATTCTTCTTGTAATACAAATTCAAAGTGCACACCCTTTATTCAGCCTTTTTGTTAACTACTTCCCGTAAATTACAGTGCGTAATTTCCACACTTGCATCCTTTCTTCCGACGCACAGTGTGTGCAATGAGCTGGGTATCCAAATATCTACTTCCATTATAAGGCAATTGTTACTTTGCGCATCTTCAACATTTCTAACTTTTTACCTTACTCATCTTCCATTCAATGAACACATCATCCACATGCACACACACTTACATGCTGCCTTTCTTGGCTGCGGTCATCAATTACTCTTCAATTTCAATTTCTGATTCAAACTCAAAGCCCACTGCAACTATTTTCACAACTTTATTACTGTAATATCGATATTTGTAGTACTCTCATAAAATATATTATGACACCTTGAAACTATTCTGAAAAATTCTTTACTGTAATATCAGTGTTTGAGTTGGTAACAGAAAAAAAATGTAATACATTGAACTGTGTGGCTCACTACAATATTAAAACAGAAATGTGATAGTGTTTGCTGGAAGTGTAAGGATACAGACCGGGGTATTCAAGGTATAAACCACAAGTTTGACGGTGCATGGAAGAGTGCATACATAGTCTATAGGAGTTTGAAGCAGTCCATGCCTTAAGGCCCACTTTGCATCATGACTACTTCAGTACTACCTGAATGATTTCAATTCTGCAAGAAGTGTGTCTCAAACCAATATTATTTTATAATAATAAATGTATTCTTGTAACATCTCATAAGTTTATACAATTTTGAAATAATTTCATCATGTATTTCATTTTCCTGCTTATCAATTTCAAAAGTCATATAATCATACTCAATGTCATCTAAAGCTTCCAGAAAATCAGCATCCAAGATTTTGTCTATAAAATTAAAACTGATATCTGCAGCATTCATTTCTTCCTCTTCATTGTAGCTACTTACAAAAAGTATGTTCAACTCTTCTATGACACTGTTAATAATTTCAAAACCGTCTTCCAACTTCTTTTGTTGATTTTCCATATTATTTTTCTTATTTTGTATGTCATTCTACAAAAACATAAACACTTCATTCTATCCTTACTGTAATATCAGCATATTTTGTACTTGAGTGTATATTATTTTGAAAACATTTGAAAAATGAATACAATAAATATAGTCACTATGCATTGTGTCAAGTGCTTTACTTAGCATATACAAGAATATGTTAACTTTCATTGTAATCACATACAAACCTAAACAACATACAACACTACAACTAATGCACATTAAATAATGGTACAAAGCATCTCATTGGAATCTTGGGTATTAGGATAACATACACAACTCACACATAAAATGATTTTAGAAACTTGTTACTTTTTCGATGATAAAGATTACTAAAATCTATCCGAGAACATTTGAATATTTAAAAGGGTAAAGTAAGAGGTGAAGAACACAGATAAGAAGTTACATCTCAATATGCAAGAATGGATGAAAAGGGTAGTCCAAAATCTCCATGTACAATACCCAGTGGAGGTAAAAGCGAGGACACTCAAGGAATTCTATAATGTGCAATAACTGTTGCGATAACACCACACAGAATGGGCAAGAACAGATAAAATGATGGATTGTATGTGCTTGGACTATGATGAGAATACACTGTAGAATGACCACGGTCAAGTGCAAAGATTAAATACTTAAGACATAGCTAACGAGGTGGCAACAAGAACCAGGAGGGTCCAAGAGTAGTGGAGGATCGATTTCTTCTCCCGTGTCCTACCTACTGTGTTGCAAACTTAAAACTAACGGTGGGCGGCCAGCTACGCTCCGTCTGCGGAGTGTGCGTAGTGCCGCCTACTCCGCATTTTGCGGAGCTGGCGGAGCCAGGCGGCACTACGCACGCTCCGCAGACGGAGCGTAGCTGGCCGCCACCCGCCTCCCTCCCGCCCTCCCTAAATACTTTAAAATAAAGGAATGCAATAATTTTAAAAGCACTTACCTTGCCGCCGCTGGCCGCCGCGTTCCCCGGGGCTCGTTATCTTCCGTCTTCCGTCTTTTTCAGTAATGCGCATGCGCGGGCGGCCGCGCATGCGCATTTTCACGAGAAAATGCGCATGCGCGGCCGCCCGCGCATGCGCATTATTGAAGAAGACGGAAGATAGCGAGCCCCGGGGACGCGGCGGGCAGCGGCGGCAAGGTAAGTGCTTTTAAAATTATTGCATTCCTTTATTTTAAAGTATTTAGGGAGGGCGGGAGGGAGGCGGGTGGCGGGGCTGGCGGCCAGTGGTTTTTCGGAGTGGGGCTACGCGGAGTGCGGAGGTGGGCGTAGTTTCTCGCCCACTTCGCGTAGCTCCGCGAAGCCCCACTCCGCGAACTCCGCCCAGGGTTACTTAAAACAGTGACAACAGGTGTGCCTTACTTTGACCCCCCCATTACGTTGTCAATTAGGATGGAGAGAGAGAAAGGAAAGCAGTAAACTACATGTCTACAGATGTACTGCTATGTTAAGAACACTGGATCAAGCACTAAATAAACTCAGATACAAAAGAAAATACACAAAACATACACAAAGGAAAGCTACACAAATAAGACGTTGAATCGTGAACACAAACTGGTAAGTCAACAAAACAACAAAAAGGTTAGGGACATTGCAACGGACGCTACACTGTAGACCTCATTGTCAGGTCCATGAAACTGTGCGGGCAGCTGGTAGGATCCTACACAGGACGATGGCAGTATGAGGACCCTGGAGAAGCTTGGGGGAGTGGCAGTTCCACAGGCTACAAGATGAAGCCGTGAGCCCCCAGCATACTTAAAAATAAAACGCCGGAGGGTGGCGTTCCCAGGGCTCCGAGGGCCTTACAAGCTCCCCATCATGGAAAAAAATATCCCCCTGGACTTGGGCCCCCGGGGGCTAATTAAGAATGAAACAGACCTCTAGTTTTCTTTTTCCATTTCTGCTGTGTACCCATACGATACACGTACCCCGCGATTTTTTATTTTTTTTACAAAAATAAAATATTGTGACAAAACGATCCATGTAGGACCCCCTGAGCAGGCCTAGAGGGTCAGGATTTTTTTACCCTGACCCATTTCCTTATTTTTCAACTTTCTTTCACTGTTTTCTTGTCACTCGCTTCTACCGAGGCACAAGATGGCTGCCAATACTTCCTGGTTTGCAGTGTTGACAGACAGTAAACATCCAATCAACATGCAGCTCGTACTCCTTGTACGGTTTTCGGTACACTTACTGTACGCATAGGGGGACGGGGACAGAAGAGGGACAGCTGAAAACATACTTTAAAAAAAAAGCCCAGAGGAGGTAGTGGTCCCCGTGACTATGGGGAGGGCAGCCGTAAGCCCCCCGCAAACTTCAAAATGAAACCCCGGGGAGTGCCGTTCCCCGGGACTCCAGAGTTCTTACAAGCCACCATTATGGTAAAAAAAATGTTCCCGGGATTTTCCCACCTAAAACAGACTTCTACTTTTGTTTTTTCCTTTTCCACCGTGTACGCGTACAATACACGCACACCGCGATTTCTTATTTAAAATTTAAAAAAACATTGGACCTAAAGATCCATATGGGACCCCCTGAACAGGCCTACAGAGTCAGGATCTTTCTACCCTGCCCCCTTTCCTTATTTTTCAACTTTGTTTTACTGTTTTCTTCTCACTCGGTTCTACCGAGGCACATCATGGCCGGCAACACTTCCTGGTTTCGAGTGTTGACTGACAGTTGACATCCAATCAGCATGCAGCTCGCGCTCGTAATTGAACAGATCTCCGTACGCGTGCAGTACTTCATTTCTAGATATCACTATGATTTTACTTGTGATTTTCTCAGGAACTACTAAACGGATTTACACCATTTCACAAAAAGCACAATCTGCGAACCGAACTCTACCTCTCCGCCACATTTGGTGTAATTCTGTTCAGCCGTTCGGTCTGTTGCCCTGGCTAAAGGTCCCTATGGAAAATTGCATGGGGAAAACACGTTTTGGGACACCCCCTTTTTCATCGGCCCCCACTTGATGAATGTCCCCCAAACTTTCAGGGAAGGAACGGAACCAAGCAGGCCATTTTCTTGGAGAAATTCGCAAAGATTCGCCCACCAGCGCCAAATTTATTCCAAATAGAATGTTGTGGATTTCCTATGGAAACTAGGTCCTAACTATAACTACCTACCTATTTGTGTATATATATATAGATAGATATATAGATAGATATATAGATATATACATATCATAGTATTACATATGACATACTTAAAGTTGATTTTAAATCTGAGTTGGTTAGTTATGTATGGTCCTCATTGAGAAGCCAGCTGTGACACCTTAGTTCCTTCACCCCTCAATATGATGAGCCAGATTCATTGGAGGACCAACCAGGAAGGGTGGTAAAATAACTCAGTAAAGTAAATGAATTAGTAGGTGTCATAACGGCCATGATTGAGATGTATTTTCCGCTGGTTCACAGACCAGAGTGCTCTTCAATTTGAAAGACAATCTATAAAACTCGAGGGGTTATTTATTAAATCCTGCATGGGTACTCCCATGGTGCTGCACAATTTTGCTGTGTGCAACAGGTTTTCTAAAGGTACATGCATTAATTCAATGGTCTGCAACCCTCAGTGCCACAGAAACCCCCGTACCAAACTTTAGTAATTAACCCAAGAGAATTGTGTTCTATCAGCAAGAACACATGTTTGCTGCACACATAACTAAATACAAGTGCAAGCAAAGCCAGCCTTTTCTTCTTCACAAAATAGCCACAAGCCTAGTTCTACTTAGGAGACGGACATGCCACCTCACTGGAGAAAACCAAAACTGCCTGTAATGATGGATGCACATACACTGGACACTAGGACCTGCCCGAGGGAGAACGAGGGCGGGCGGATAGGGAGGAGCCAAGGGCTGGGGACGGCAGTTAGCCGATGACCCAAGAGGACGAAGGGCGTGAAATAAAGAAGCTCCCGCATAACACCCTGTGTCCGTGTCTCTGTATGCACAAGGACACTACATCTGGCGATGAAAATTGGGATCGGAACGTGTGGCGTGAGGAGGACGGCTAACTCTGTCGGCGCACATCCCTGGACTGCACCTCCAGCATTGTGGGGCCGGTGACCGCGAGGTAGTGGAGCCGCTGCGCAAGTATCCTCGTGCACTGGGAACCCACCCCAGCTGTCTGGAGGTGTGTTCACCTGCCTGGAGCTCACCCAGCTGCACCGTGTGGGTGTGTGTGGCCCGTCCTGGGGGTTGGAGCGAGAAATTTGCCTGCTCGCCGGGAGCCCACCCCGGCGGTGTGATAAACATTGAAGGCTGCCTCACCTTGTGCGCCCGCGACGACGCCCGTCTGAGAGGGTGAGTGCTGGCTACCACCGACAATCAGTGAGAGGGAGCTGCAGTAAGAACACTGTGTCTTCGGTTGTAGAAGGCTAAATCTCGTTGCACACGAGATTCTCGCGGCGCCCATCTTGAAGTCAGGCAGCTCGTCCAATCCCCTGTCAGGATCTTCGGCGGCCATTTTGGAGTCAGGCAGAGAACCTGAAAGCCATCAAGCACTGGTAAATACTCGGTGTCCACAAGAAACAGGCATTGGCGAGTGCAAAGAAAAGTAAACAAGCACTGGCGAGTGCAAGAAGCAAGTCAACAAGTATTGGCGAGTGAAAGCAAAATAAGTATTTTTCAATTTTAAAGCTTTATTCGATTTTCACCTTTTTTAAAAATCATAAAAGCATTTCATACAAAAAGTTTCACATTACAAATACACATATTAAATAATTTTAAAAAGTATTAAATCAGTTGAGGTGATTAATCGATTAGTCATTAGTGCATAGAGAGTTCCGTTGTTTCAAAACACTTTTTAAAAACATCAACATAGTCCTAATACACAGAGGGTTTCCTAGTTGTTGCAGATTCAAATAAGCTGGTCTACATTGCCGCCATGCCCCACCTCTCAAATATTGTTTCAACCTTCTAGCACGCTCTTTCTTATACAGTTTGCATAGTAGTACAAGATGGAAGGTGGAAAGGAAGGATACATTGTCACATGGACAGGGGGCCAGAATTCTATTACAGTAATTTTTGTTGGGGTATGAAACCAAGTGATGAAAAATGTTGAACCTGAATCTAGTCAGGACAAAGCGTTCAAACCCCAAAGTCACGATGGTTAAATATGGTTGTATTTTATACGTAGTCAGTAACGGCTGATGTTCGAGCACAGATCTTTTACTGACTTCACTCCCAAGCCTTAGGATGTTGAAATGCTCCATACATAAGTTTTTTAAGGCTTTCTTGGGGGTTTTCCCAATTAGTTCAGGTTTATAGAACCATTCTGGCCTTTCAATGTCCGTGAGAGTTTTTCTCACGTATTCAAGCCATTTGATACTTTTTACATTGTCCAGGGCCATGACATCATTAATTACTTCTCGATTTAGGCCCAATTCTGGTGTCACCCAGATTCTCCTCCAAAGCAAAATTGGCTGGGTTTTAATCAATCCAAGAAATACAAAACCTAGTCCTCAGGGCATTTATCATTACAAGTCCGTGTACACAAGTGGATTGCCAGAAAGATCATTCCACCCACACTTCTAATTCTAGAAATTGTTTGGCGTGTATCAGACGAATGCCAAAGTTAAAAGGGCCAATCTCTGATAAACATATAACTAAACAACACAGTACAAACATCCACTAGAAGGACAACACTTGAAAAATGTGTGAATAGCTAGATGACACCTCACGGGCGCACCACCAATGGGACCCCTGGCTGGTACTCACCAGGATAGCCCTGTTCTCATCATTGGTGTCATCTAGCTTAACGCAAACGTGTCCGACACCCCAAAGGAAAGGAAGACAGTGAATGGTGCAGTGTACGCAAAACTTATATGTGACAAGGACTAACAACGTTCAACATATAACAAAACAACTATTGTGCACACAAGATACATGAACCTTTTATTTGTATTCTCTTGTTGCCAACAGTAAACATATAAACATAAAAAAGAGTGAGGCGAATACTACCTATCGATTCGCGCTCATCTCGAAGCCGACATGTTTCATTGCCATGGTGGGATTCAGGCAATTTCTTCAGGGCAAAAATTGTAAGGAAGCCACTGCCAGCTATACTGTGTTTTAAGTGCTGTAAATCAATGGAAACATATATGTAGGTAAGAGACACTGCCTGTGAACTCCAATGGGTAAAATATCAAAATTATTTAAACCCGCAAAAATGGATAGAATTACCTAGCTGGTGGATTTTTCTTTCATACCGTTACTGTAGCGTCTTTATGCTGTCAAGTACCTACTCCCGATCGGTGAGTCAGGTCTGAACTCCCTTCCGTTTTTCTAATGAGGAAAGGTGCAAAAGAAACAGCCCGGCGGGCAGCCATTAGGGACTGTGATTCTAGTCTTACCGCGTTTCAGAAGTGTTCATTACTAGGACCATGCAATCCAGCGCGTATTACCCGTGGAGAATGTACGTTAAGGCGTCTTCTCAGCCCAGGAACGCCTCGCGAGTGGAAACACTTCTATTTTATTTCTGGGTTCGAACTACCTCGCGTACTGATTGGTTCTTGTGGTCACGTGGTTGGACAGTGTGTTCACACGTGATCGGACATTCAGATTTACAAATTATTAAGTTTAAATCTCAGATGTTACAATACTGATATGAGGCAAAATGGACAATGTACGTTATATTAGCTTCATGTGGAAGGTAACGTTATACCAATCGTTTCCGCACCCTGGAGTGTACTTCATTGGGGCGAACGGCCATGTTGGAACGGTACCGCGATGGTTACTACCCCGGGCCGGCAACTATTTAAAAGACCTTTCTGCGGTAATAATTTTTATGTTTAGTGTGTGCAGGGATTAATTTCATATAATGCCTCTCTCTTTGGGACTCATTGTAAGATCTTATAAATTCACAAGGTCTACTGATATATGCGTCTGTTATTATCACACATTGCATTCCTGATCTTAATCGGTCACTAGGGAGAGCAATTAAAAACAATTCGCATGATACAGTTCAGTGTCCTAATCAAGGGATGGTAAATGGATACTGTCTCTTTTTATATATATCAGGTTAGTTGAGCCAAGGAGCTTCAATGTAGATCTTTGTCATCGTAGCTTATTCCATTCCAGTAATTCGTTTAGGCCCTGTTGCTCACTTCGTTCCTGGTATATCCAACGCGCTTCTTTTGTCACTAGGCGTTTTTCCAAAGTTTGTGCCTCACCTGTTACTCTTTCCAGGACCACCCAGGTGAATGTATGTTTATTTCGATGGCAATGTTCTACCAATTTTGTGGTTAATTTGCCCTGTCGGATAGTGCTAAGGTGCTCTTGTATACGAAGCTTGATCTTGCGCGTTGTTAGCCCTATGTACTCCAGGCCGCACTCACAGCTCAGTCTGTAGACCACATTCGAAGTATTACAGTTACTGAAGTGGTTCAATGTCCATACTTTTCCGGATTTTAACGTAACTGTGGTGCTTTTGTTCGTGAGGTGGCATACCGAACAATTCCCACAAGGGTAATGTCCATTAGGTATAGTGGTTGTTTCCGTGGGAGTCTTTTCTAGCGCCCTTGTATGGACCAATTTATCCTTAAGGTTTTGGGCCCTGCGAAAAGCAAACCTTGGAGGAGGCATCTTGTGATCTTGAGTAGTCAAGATGTGCAAGTGTTTTCTGATGGCTTGGCGTATCTTCGAGGCCAGCGGGTCAAAGGTCATGACCACTGGCAGACATTCCGATTTTTCTTTCTTTTGGGACTCTAGAAGAGCTGCCCGGGGAGTATTCAAGGCTCTCTTGTTTGCCTGGCAAATTACCTTGTTAGGATAGTCTCGTGCTTTTAACCTACTGCTAAGTTCCTTAGCCTGTTCTATGTAGACTTCAGTCGAAGAACAGTTTCTCCTGTGCCGCATGAACTGACCCACTGGGAGGTTGTCCCTGAGTGCCCTTGGATGGTATGATTGGTAGGTCAGTAACGAATTCCGATCAGTGGGTTTCTGATGTACTCGGGTAGCCAACTTTCCTTCTGAGGCTTCAATGTCCAAATCGAGATATACAGCACTGGAGTGATGGTACTTCCAAGTGAAGCGCAGGCTCCTATCTTGCGTGTTGATCCAGTTTAAGAATTGTAGGAGCGTTTCTTCATCTCCAGACCAGATGAGGAGCACGTCATCGATATAAGCGGAAACGATTGGTATAACGTTACCTTCCACATGAAGCTAATATAACGTACATTGTCCATTTTGCCTCATATCAGTATTGTAACATCTGAGATTTAAACTTAATAATTTGTAAATCTGAATGTCCGATCACGTGTGAACACACTGTCCAACCACGTGACCACAAGAACCAATCAGTACGCGAGGTAGTTCGAACCCGGAAATAAAATAGAAGTGTTTCCACTCGCGAGGCGTTCCTGGGCTGAGAAGACGCCTTAACGTACATTCTCCACGGGTAATACGCGCTGGATTGCATGGTCCTAGTAATGAACACTTCTGAAACGTGGTAAGACTAGAATCACAGTCCCTAATGGCTGCCCGCCGGGCTGTTTCTTTTGCACCTTTCCTCATTAGAAAAACGGAAGGGAGTTCAGACCTGACTCACCGATCGGGAGTAGGTACTTGACAGCATAAAGACGCTACAGTAACGGTATGAAAGAAAAATCCACCAGCTAGGTAATTCTATCCATTTTTGTGGGTTTAAATAATTTTGATATTTTACCCATTGGAGTTCACAGGCAGTGTCTCTTACCTACATATATGTTTCCATTGATTTACAGCACTTAAAACACAGTATAGCTGGCAGTGGCTTCCTTACAATTTTTGCCCTGAAGAAATTGCCTGAATCCCACCATGGCAATGAAACATGTCGGCTTCGAGATGAGCGCGAATCGATAGGTAGTATTCGCCTCACTCTTTTTTATGTTTATATGTTTACTGTTGGCAACAAGAGAATACAAATAAAAGGTTCATGTATCTTGTGTGCACAATAGTTGTTTTGTTATATGTTGAACGTTGTTAGTCCTTGTCACATATAAGTTTTGCGTACACTGCACCATTCACTGTCTTCCTTTCCTTTGGGGTGTCGGACACGTTTGCGTTAAGCTAGATGACACCAATGATGAGAACAGGGCTATCCTGGTGAGTACCAGCCAGGGGTCCCATTGGTGGTGCGCCCGTGAGGTGTCATCTAGCTATTCACAAATTTTTCAAGTGTTGTCCTTCTAGTGGATGTTTGTACTGTGTTGTTTAGTTATATGTTTATCAGAGATTGGTCCTTTTAACTTTGGCATTCGTCTGATACACGCCAAACAATTTCTAGAATTAGAAGTGTGGGTGGAATGATCTTTCTGGCAATCCACTTGTGTACACGGACTTGTAATGATAAATGCCCTGAGGACTAGGTTTTGTATTTCTTGGATAGATTGAGTGGAGGGTGACCTAGCCGTATAATTTCCCTCTTGACTCCCATTGTATAGATATGGGTTTCAATCAAGTCTGTTAGGTATCCAATTCCAAGTTCCATGTGGCAGTTGTAGGCTGATGTACTTTTCGGAAGGGACAGGAGGTATCGGAAAAAATTATTTTCAGTAATTTGGAGAGCTGTAACATCCTGATATCCACATATACCTGCTCCATACAGAGCAATGCTTCTACACTTAGCCACATATATGCTGAGCATTATTTCAGGTTGTTTTTTCCCCAATTTACTAGCAAAGTGCTTTACTGCTGCAACCGAGCGTTTAAATGCTAAGGATCTATTTTTCACCTCGGGCCCCAAGCCCCTGTTGACTCGATTGTGACTCCTAGGTATGGGAATGTTTTTGTAGCTTGTAGTTGAAGGCCTGCCACACTTAGTTGCTTACATCTTGCTCCACCTTTGCCGGATCCCATCACAAAGGATTTATTAGCGTTTAGTTTAAGACCCCTATCCTCCATGTAGTCTATGTATTTCTTTAAAGCTTTTTGGGCGCCAACCTTTGTTCTTGCCATCAACACAGTGTCATCCGCATACAAAAGGGAGTTGATCTGCCTATTCCCCACCTTTGGAGAGTCGATGCCGCTGGCACCCAATTCCTTCTCCAAGCTGTTAGTATATAATGAGAAAAGGAATGGGGCCAGCACACATCCTTGCCTCACCCCCTTCTGTATGCGGAAAGACCTAGTGCATTCCCCCACCAGCCCAAACCTTACTCTGGCAGTAGCATTCGTGTATAATTGTCTCAAAAAGAGGACAATAGCTGGGTCCACTTTCATCCCCTCTAATGTTTCCCATAATTTATTGTGTATTACACAATCAAACGCCGACGAAAGGTCGACGAAAATTGCGTAGAAGCGTCCCTCTTTAGCTCTAGTGTATTTCCCCTGTAATAGGACAAAATTTAAAACTTGCTCCACTGTGCCCATGCCTGGTCGAAATCCATATTGTACTGGCGTCAGGATATTCTTTTCTTCTGCCCAGTCCTGCAGTTTAGTCAAAACCACTCTACCTGCAATTTTCACTAATGAGTCTAAGAGTGATATCGGTCTGTAATTTGATGGGCTTTCCCTATCACCCTTTTTATGTATAGGGATAATTAGTGATTCTGCCCATGTTTTAACAAAACCTTTTACACAGCAAGCCTCCATTACTCGTAGACAGACAGGTGCCCAAAGATCTATGTTCATTTTGTAGAGATCACTTGGGATCCCATCTGGTCCCGGGGCTTTGTTATTCTGAGTGGATTTTATAGCTGTCACTACCTCCTCTAAATTAAACTCTAGCGGGATAGGGGAGTGATTACACTGTAATTGGGGCTCATCTTGGGCGTTACAATATACATTTGAGAAAAACTCCACCCATGAATTTTCATCAATGGCGATTTCCATTTTAGCTGCCACTTTGTTGTTAATAAATAGGAAGTTAACTACTTGCCAGAATAACTTTGGATCTCTACTCTCCGCCACATTCATTAGATCTCTCCATGCTTTTTCCTTAATGGCCTTCTTTCTTTGCACTCTTGCTAAATTAAAAGCCTTTCTAAGTATTCTAATCATGGCATAGTCCCTTATTGTTTCTTTTAAGGCCATTTTAAGTGCTTTATGTGTCTTGCTACATTGGGTGTCAAACCATCCCTTGATAGTATTGTTTTTTCTTGAGCACGTCCTAGTCAAGACTCCCTGTACACTCCTGGTGATATTGCTGAATGCTTCCAAGATTTCACCATTTGCAGGGTTATCCTGTAAGCATACAAGGAATGAAGGGAGTGCATCTTTCACAATTTTTTGCAAGGTTTTTTCGGGGTCTACCATACTCCATTTTAAGGCAATGCCATGTTGGCGTGCAACCGCTAGATTTTGTGTCCAAGCCAGGGTCTCAGTTAGTGAGGGAGTTTTTGTTCCCGGTGTACTGAGAAGAATTTTTAACGGTAGGTGGTCACTCAGACCCATAGCAAGGGTCTCAAAGTTCACCACCCGACCCCCATACCTATTGGGCAGGATAATGAAATCAATAATTGAGTGGAGTCCCCTTGCCAGAAAGGTCAGGGTAAACTTAACCTTAGGGTAGCATAACCTATTTGCGAACCCGAGGTCAAACTTGGCCATGATGTCGTTTAGGATTTCCCCTTTAATATGATGTTGAAAATGGCTGCTATCCCCTTGTTCCCCCTCCCCATATTCCTGGAAGCCACATGTTTCCACTGTACATAGATTTACATGAAAGTCACCTACCCAAACCCACATTAAGTCCTTCCCTTGTAAGGGTTTTACCTCACTCATTTCTTTTGTCACTTTCAGTAGTTCTTCCCTGAAATGGTCACTTTCAATATTATTATAAAAGTTGACCACTATTAACACATTTCTACAGTTTAGGTGAATGGTGACCAATTGAAAGTAGGGTGAGGTTGATCTACCTGGGCTAATACTAGTATTTAGACGGTTTGACACATACACACATAATCCCCCTTTGTGCCTACCGTGGCTGGAGGGTACTGCAGGGACATGAAAAGTCTTAAAGCCGTCTATGTGCACTTCCATTAAAGCCCAGGTTTCCTGGACACAGAATATGTCTATATTATTAACAAACTCTCCCCATAATGTTTCTGACACTTTATTAGCAATCCCGCACACATTCCACGTTACTACACTTATTTGACGTTCATTTATACTGATGTCTTTCGTTCTAAGTATATTTTTATCTTTGGTTATTGTGTGCGGAATCACCTTTCCCACATCCTCCTTCCTTGTCGCCCCATCTATTATGTTGGCGTTTCCCTTGCCTCTGTTATGATTTTCAATTTTACTACTTTGATTCGTCACTATTTCGCTAGCTATGGTTGTATTTAACCTGCTACCTGCTGTCTGTCCCAATATAGGTCTTCTAGGCACAACATCATTTTCCCTCCCCTGCTTGCTGCTTGACTTCGTTGTAGAATTATTAAGTCAATCATTTAGGTCTAAACCTGAGAATGGTTCAAAGAGGTTATGTAGCGGGACATTCCAATAGTGATTTGGATTTGTAGGGTGATGGTTGTAATCAAAGCAGAGGTCAGGTCTGTTGGGATATTGACGCAAGATGGAGAATGGCGGGTCATTAAAACTTTGTCTTCTTAGAGTGGGGTGCTGTTTATAGTTACCAAATACATGGGAGTTGGGATAGCCCCATTTTGAGGGGTGGGTGCGGGGCTTCATCATGGCTTGGGGATAAAAATAACTCAAGTTGCGAGTGGATACACTTCTCTCCTTTCTTCCCGTATACCAGTCAGAAATATGGGTGACAACTCTGCGATCCCTGAAATTTATTATGACCACATCACCTTCTATATCTTTTGGTCTCACACCCACCCAATCACATCGTCTAACAGACACTATATCCCCATTTAAGTGTGGTGGGAGTGGTCTATTAGTCCGTAGCCAGTGTATAACCTTATTCTTTAAACTGGTATCTGGCTCTGTGCTGCCTGCTGGTACCCCGGGGACCCCAGTCAAGATAATGACATAATTCATTGACTCTGGGGGAAGATCAACATTACCCTTGTACTTTGTTTTAACCTGACCATGTAATGGTACAACTTGTTCTCCTCACATCTGTGACTACGGGACCTTCATGGGCATAGTCTTAGATTTTCCATCCTGTGACCCTTGTATGTCCACTGGTCTCGAGCTTTTATTATTATGCGCGAGAGTTCTTTTGGAGTGATCCTTGCTTTGGGTCACTATGTTCTGTGTAAATTGTATCTCCGAGTGGCCAGTTTCCTTAGAATTATTTTGTCCTATGGCTTCATTGGGTGTCTGGGCGGCTAATATACGGTCCATAGTTTCTCCCAACCTTTTCACCCTTTCTAAGAGGGGAAGCATAAAAGATCGAAAGAGACATTCAATGTCCTCAATAAGCCCTCTATGCGTCTATCCGTCTGATGGCATGCTCAGACCCGCTTGAGGCTTACTTGGTGCCTCTTTCACAGCGAACTTGTTGAATTTCTCTGGGGGGTTCTTTATTAACAATGGTGTTTTTATACTTATAGACTTTTTCCTACCCCTGCATTCCTCCTTTTTTTCCTTGGTGGTGAGCGGCAAACTTCAAGGCTTCTCCTTTTCTGTATCTTCCCTTCAAGTGAATTAGCTGTTTGTAGTGGTTGTACCCCTCCTTGTGGGCCCTCCTCCAAGGACAAAATAAGTGCAGGAGAAGAATGGCATGGTACAGATGGTGAATCTTGATCCAAGTCTATTGCGGAATTCAAGTCAATCAATCCATCAGGTCCCGGTAATGACTGAATGGTGTTAGTGACATTTGTAAGCTCCTTGTTATTTATCTGGGGTGGGCCTTCTTTAAAGATCAGGGGGATATCATTAGTACTAAATAGGTCTATGTCTGACTCTTCCACAGTGGTTGTATTATTGTTTTGTAGTGGGCCCAGTGCCTCAATTCTTGCTGGTGCTAAGGGTTTCTGCTTTAGGAGTTCAATGGAGAGGCGGCGCTCTTCTCTCGTTTCTGCCAACTCTATTTCTCTATCTAAATCCCTTTTTGCCCGTGCAAAGTATTTATCTAGAGGTCCCAATATGCTGACTCCAACGGTCGTGGGTAGCGAGGAGTTCAGCTCATCTGCTCCCATGTTGCAATCCCTGTAAAGTGTACTATTACAATCGCAAATACACGGCAGTCCTGCGGTATCCCTGCACTGCTAAGGGTCCTTTATATATAATGTAGAAAAAGTCCTGGCAACTCACAATGCCAGGCGCAATGGTCTGTTGCCTGGTCAATAGAGGTGATCCGGCGTTAGAGGGTGGGCCCAGCCCGGCCGCGTCCGGCCCCGGACGGCCACAGACGGCCCGCCCTTTGCCCGGGCTTGGCCCCGCACTTGGACCCGCTCGCGTCCCGCTACGCGGAGGGGTTGATGGTGTTTTATGCACCTCCGGGCGCCTTCCTGGTCGTCAGAGGGAGAGCACCCCCGCAAAGGCTCTTGGGGGTTGAAGTCCCCCCGCTCGGCGGCCGCTCTGGTGGAGGAAGGCGGTGGCGGGGGGAACTCGGCTCTAACCTCTGGTGTCTCCTGGTCATGTTCCCGGTACCTGGCTGCACCTGACACGGCGAAAACAAACTCCTCTGGCAGGTCGGCTCATTTCCGTGTGGGCTCCCACCACACTCCGGGGCCGCTACTGTCTTATGCGCCTCCGGGCGCCTTCCTGGTCGTCATAGGGAGCACCCCCGCAAAGGCTCTTGGGGGTTGAAGTCCCCCCGCTCGGCGGCCGCTCTGGTGGAGGAAGGCGGCGGCGGGGGGGACTCGGTTCTAACCTCTGGCGTCTCCTGGTCACGTTCCCGGTACCTGGCTGCACCTGACACGGCGAAAACAAACTCCTCTGGCAGGCCGGCTCCTTTCCGTGTGGGAAAATAAGTAACAAACATTGGCAAGTGCAAGGTAAAGTAAACAAGCACTGATGAGTGCAAGGAAACAAGTAAACAAGCACTGGCGAGTGCAAGGAAACAAGTAAACAAGCAATTGTGAGTGCAAGAAGCAAGTCAACAAGCATTGGCGAGTGCAAAGAAAATAAGTAACAAGCACTGGCGAGTGCAAGGAAACAAGTAAACAAGTACTGGTGAGTGCAAGAAGTACTTTTGTCAGTACATGTCAAATTAGCGGGATAGCGCAATGCCTGACCCCGGTCCCATGGGTGTGTTGGGAGTATCGTTCTTGCGCTCTCCGGAGCCCCTCACTCTTGAATCTGATGGGGGTATGGGCCTGCGGTGGCAAGAATGGCTAGAAGATTTCACGGACTTCATGAAAGGGTCCCATGTAATGGATGCTGGACAGCAATTGATCGCTCCCAGGAATCTTGTAGGAAAAGAAGTTGGACAGATCATAAAAGAGTTGCCTACTGAGTCTGCTGAGTCATACACTAAGGTCTGTGAAGCACTCAACTGCAAGTTCTTGCACAAAAATAATTTTTATTATGAGCGATATACATTTAACCTGGCATCACAAGAGAAAGGTGAGCAAATGAGCGTATTCATCACAAGTCTGAGATGCTTAGCAAGATACTGTGACTTTGATAATTTTTCCACGGAGGATACCCTCCGATTGAGAATCATAGAAGGCTGTCTGTCAGAGCCCCTGAGACGCAAACTGCTCAAGAAAAACTACCCGCTGGATGAGATTGAAGAAATGACGAGAGTGGATGATCAAGCCGACGAGCATGCGAAGAAGATGGAGGCCGGGAGAATGACAACTAAAGTGCTACAGATGCGGCTACGATTTCCCACATGCAGATACATGCACAGCACAAGGCCAACGATGCCAGAAGTGTGGTAGACACAATCATTTCGAAAGCATGTGAGGGACTTCCCACAAGGATGATCAACAAGAACCTACCAGACAATATCGCCCCTCAAGCAGCCGTCACCATGTCAGAGCAGTACAGGATAGCCGAGAATCATCCACTGGGTCGTCACATCCAGCTGTCACTCCTGCCGAACACATCGATCTCGACGGTCGTCATCAAAAGGGTTAAGATCACTATCACCCGTCTCGCAGGATCGCGACGAATACATTTGCTTTGTAGTGGATCCTGATCGTCTAAAAGAATACCCACAGCTAGACATCAGAATTTGTTCCCACCAAGCCACGTTTGTGCTGGACAGCGGGACGTCGCTAAATTATTTACCTGTAGTGGAATATCAAAGGATGAAGAAACCTCCCAAATTGATCAACGCCCACGTGCGAGTATATACGTGGATGTCAAAGAAACCACTCCACTGTCTTGGGAAGTTCGCAACCGATCTATCATATCAAGATCGCACCATCCAAGCCTACATCCACGTCATTGATGGGCCTGAGGCGGAATGTCTACTGAGCCTGCCCACTGCAGAACGACTAAGGCTGGTGGACATACTATACAAAGTGGATGACAAACTAGACATTACTCAGAAGTTCCCTAAGCTGTTCCAAGGTCTCGGGAAGATGAGAAATTGCCAAATGAGACTCCATATCAATGAGCAAATCACACCAGTGGCACAACATCACCGGAAAATCCCATTTCATCTACAGGAAGCCATGGAGTAAGAGCTCCAAGACCTACTTGAGGCCGACATCATAGAGAGAACTGATGGACCAACACCCTGGGTCTCCCCAGTGGTAGTAGTTCCAAAGAAAGCAGAAACGGACAGAGTCCATCTATGTGTGGACATTAGAGCGCCTAACACCGCGATAGAGAGGGAGAGGCACCCAGGCCCCTACATCAGTGACATGATCACGTCACTCAATGGAGCAAAAATATTTTCAAAATTGGACCTCAACAAAGGATACCACCAACTGTAGCTGCATGAGCGATCCCGATACATCACGACATTTTCAACACATCTAGGGTTGTTTAGGTACAAAAGACTCAGTTTTGGGGTGTCCTCAGCTGCGGAAATTTTTCAGGAAGCAATCAGGAGAACAATCCATCATGTTCCCCATGTACTGAACTACAGTGATGACATCCTGGTGTCTGGAGCCACCGCTCAAGAACATGACACAGCGCTAGACCGGGTCTGCCATGCCCTGACGGAAGCCAACCTCAATCAGGACAAGTGGGAATTTCACAAGCCAACACTAAAATTCTTCGGCCACGTTTTCTCTGGAAATGGCATGAAACCGGACCCCGAAAAGGTAGCAGCGCTAAATGATACACCGAGCCCAGGTGACGTTGGAGATGTGCGCTCGTTCCTGGATATGGCCAGTTACTGCTCCAGGTACATACAAGACTACGCCACAATAAGTCACCCCCTGAGAACTCTCACCAAACAGGGGCAGCCATTTTAGTGGTCCACTCAATGTGAACATGCTTTCAGAGACATCAAGGAAGCTGTGGAGTCTGCTGAAAACATGGCCTACTTCAACCCCAAAAAGAAGACAGAAATAACCGTGGATGCCAGCCCTGTGGGGCTAGGGGCCATTCTAGCACAGTATGAGAGAGATGAAGATCAACGTCACATAGTAGCATATGCTAGTAGGAGTCTCACAAACACGGAGAGGGCATACTCCCAGCCAGAAAAGGAAAGTTTAGCTGTCGTCTGGGCCTGTGAACATTTCCACATTTTTATCTTCGGAAAGCATTTCACCTTGGTCACTGACCATCAAACTCTGATCACAATTTTTGGAAACCCTCAAGCCAAAATGCCGCCATGAATAGAGAGATGGAACCTCAGGTTACAAGAATACACGTACACCATTGTACACAACTTAGGGAAAGCTGCAAACCCTGCCGACTACATGTCCAGACACCCCATCAGGACCAATAAATCCAAATGGTCGATTGCAGACGAATATATCCATTTCTTGGTAGATCAGGCCAGGCCCCCTGCTGTTCCGCTGGAAGCAATCTGTGAGGCCACTCAGTCCGACGACATCCCGCAGGAAGTAAAATGTTGCATACAGACCAATAATGGTGACATTTAGAAACTAAGGGACCAGGTGACCAAGAGATATCCGCATTCAAACACGTCCATGATGAACTGTCAATAGCGACAAACGGTCTCATCCTAAAAGACACTCGAATTGTGAGTCCAAGACAGTTAAGACTAGGGGTCATCAATTTAGCACATGAAGGACACAGGGGCATAGTAGCCACGAAAAGAGCGCTCTGAGAGCGGGTCTGGTTTCCGACACTGGATATAATGGTGGAAACAACGTTGAAGGACTGCCCACAGTGTCAGCTAGTGAGCCGCCCAGATCCCCCTGCACCGCTGCAAATGTCTCCACTGCCGGATGGTGTCTGGCAACACATTGCCATTGATTTCTTTGGGCCGTTCAAGTCGGGACAATATGTCATGGATGAATATTCCAGATTCCCCATTGCACAACTGTGCACATCCACCAAAGCCTCCAGCGTCGTACCAATTCTCGATGAAGTTTTCTCTGCGTGGGGCATTTACTCAAGTGGTAAAATCTGACAATGGGCCCCCATTCAACAGCCACGACTTTGCCGAGTTTGCTCAACACCTCAACTTTAAACACCGGAAAATTACACCACTCTGGCCACAGGCGAATGGAATGGTTGAACGATTCATGGCCACGGTAAAGAAAGCCATTCAGCAAGCGGAGCTCACTCGCAAGAGCATCCAGACAGCGCTCAAGGAAGTACTACGTGCAGACCAAAACACGCCCCACTCCACCACGGGCAAATGTCCAGCCACCCTCATGCTAGGCCGGTCAGTGCACACCAGACTGCCCATGATGAATGTCCTGGTGAGTGAACCATATCAGGACTCCGACCACAAGGTAATTGTGGCCATGGACAGGCTGAAGAAAGAAAAGATGAAGGGATATGCGGATGATCGTCGACATGCCTCTCATGCTGAAATTCGGGAAGGAGACTGGGTGTTGGTGTGGCAAGAGCAGCACAAAAAGACTGACTGCAAATATCATGAAACTCCGTTGAAAGTTGTGAGACAGCAAGGAACTATGATCACCGCAGAAATAGATGGAAGGCGAGTCACCAGGAATGTGTCACACTTTAGGAAGTGCAGCCCTAGCGTAAAAGAACTATTGACTGAATCACTAGTCGAGAACAATGAACAAGAGACACTGCTCAGCCGCAGTCAGGTATTGATGGGAACTCCTGATGAGCACAAGCGAGATATCCCTGATCCTCAGTCGCGCCCAAAGCGGAACATTAGAAAACAGTCTCGCCTCATTGAAGAACTCTAAGCAGCAATCTTCCGCGACTTGAAAGCAAAGGGTGCTGTGTTTTGTTTTCATTTACAGAGGGAGGAGATGTAATGATAGATGCACATACAATGGACACTAGGACCTACCCGAGGGAGAACGAGGGCGGGCCGATAGGGAGGGGCCAAGTGCTGGGGACGGCAGTTAGCCGATGACCGAGGAGGACGAAGGACGTGAAATAAAGAAGCTCGCGCATAACACCCTGTGTCCGTGTCTCTGTATGCACAAGGACACTACACTGCCATCAGATCAATCAAGAAAAAACATATTTATGTTCACCTATCTAAAATGTACGAATAGTTGTTACGCATAATGTGTTATGATGGACCAAGAGCTGTGTAATGACAAATATGTTTAGGATGCAGAAAGTTCATTAAATCAAATAACAATCCATTTTACCGAGGAAGCCTGCCACTCGGGCCAAAGTATAAAGTGTGGCGTTGAGTTTATTTACGCCCAGGGACAGAGTGGGATGCACACTTGAAAGCTGAACATATAATGGTTCATCATTACGCTGCCAGTATATCACTGTGAAGCTGCATTGAGACTGTCTGAGACGTGGTTATTTTCATGCACCAAACCCACTTTGACAAAGTGAGGCGTTTTGTGAAAACATCCGCAAATTACCTGCTAAAATCAGAGATTGTGAATCCAGGCGAACGCCAGGCCCTGCATGCACAGTAAATCTACTTTGGCAAAGAGGTTGTGATGCTTTGCAGACAGTTGGGAGCGACAGATTGACGATTCACTCTAAATTTGTGCGCTACTCTAAATTGTTGCAAGCATTTAAACTACACGCACAAGGCACATTTAGGGATGCCAGGAGCAGGACTTGAGTCAACCACTGACGCCAATAAGAATCACATAGTAACAGACACTGTAGGCCAGCCTACTAACTAAGGGAACCCGTACACAATTAGCTATTATTTTTTAGCATCAAACAAAAGGTCTAGCAATGACTGAAGTATACAAAAAAATGATAGATGTAATGCTTAAAATAATCTCAGCCACTGCCTAATTAATCGGGCTGCATCCCAGTGCATTGGTATTTTGCTTGTGTTCGGGTTCAGGGAGGACCTGGCCTGGAAGTTCAGGCTGGAATGTTCCAATTAGTGTCGGGTCAAGAGTGATTTGCATATGGCTGGGCCCAAACTTAGGTGGCACTTAGGTGGCATGGTCAGTAAAATATTGATGGACTGGAATGCAGCTCAGAGTATTTATCAGTGGCTGTGATATATTCAGCCATTCCAGTGGTTAATTTGTAAAAACAAATATGCGCCTGGGTGCTCATCAGAAGACAGCCGGCACTAGTCTTTTTCTCCTGTTGGTGCCACCTAAAACAGAACCAACTACTAACCGTGAAAGTGCGGAGAGGATGCAGGGTAATGACCAGAGCTGCCAACTTCAGGGCTGGGGAACCAAGTTTGAGTCTCTGTGTCAGCTCAACATCATGTGAGTCTGGACACATCACTTAATCTCCCCGTGCCTACCATAAATAATATGAATATGTCCTTAAGTGGTGCTCAAGAAAAGGGCTGGTGTTGATGATTAAGTGCCAGTGCTCAGCACCGAAAACCACTGGCTCAAATTAAGTACTGAACCTTTCCATCTATCCATTTTTTGTATATTTCAGGGATGAGTATGCCCAGGCGAGGGTGCTGTGCACACTGGGCTATTAGAACAGAACCATTGATGACTGATGAACCCTAATAAGGGCGAGACTGTTCCTGGGTTTCTAGTGTTCCAATTCTGGGAGTATCTGATTTGGCAGTTCAGGCTTAACTGTTCCCACTGGAGCAGGGTCAAGACCTATTTACATATGGCTCCAAACTGGGGTGGAATGGTGTGCAAAATGGGAAAGAGTCGGAACACTATGGTCTGCACTACGAGTGTTCCGACTATGCAAGCTATACCACGCATGCCTTAACCACGCATATGCCTTAACCACGCATATGCGGGGTTAAGGCAGTGTGCGGTATATCTGCAGGAAGACGGAAGCAGGAAGATGCTGTGGTGATGTAAGTGGGGTTGTTTTTTTTAGGAGCTGGGAGGGGTCGGGCCAGGTTTTAGGGCAGTGAAAGGGGTTGGTGTTGTTTAAGGAACAGCAAAGGGGGGTAGAGAGGTGGCATATTGTAAGTTAGGTTGCAGGGTTTTAGGCCTTAGGGCAGTGGGAGAGGAATAGGTAGTTGGGTTAGTTTTCTGGGTGTAGGGTCGGGACAGGTTTTAGGGAAGTGGAAGGGGTTGGGGTAGTCAAAAGGACTGCACAGGGGCAGGGGGCCCGGATAGTGTAAGGTTTTAGGCCTTAGGGCAGTGGAAGGTGAATGGGTATTTGGGCTAGGAGGGGGTCAGGCCAGATTTTAGGGCAGTGGAAGGGGTTAAGGTAGTTTATGGGACAGCACAGGGGTCAAGGGGGTCGGGATAGTGTATGTTAGGGTGCAGGGTTTAAGGCCTTAGCATTATAGATGGACACATTAATTTTTTTGTTACACATGGAGAGATTAAGTGATTTTCCCAGAATCACAGGATGTTGAGAGCCCCTGCCAAGATTCGAACCTGGTTCCCTACATTGAAAGTCGACCACCCTAGCCATTAAGCCAATAATTTAAGCTCTTCTTCAATCACTTTTTTGTATTCTTCAGTAAATCGATTGCACTTTATAAAGTGGGGACATTTAACTTCTGAGTCAAACATAGACACTTTAGGAAATGCAGTTGTAGAAAAAATGTGCACAGCTGTGCATTGTATAAACGCTAACTATTATGGTAGAATCACAGATTTAAAAAATAAGACAGTACTTTCAAGTTTCCTGATTCCGTGCATGAGTTGGTCATCAAGTCGGAAGGATGGGTCATATATTCTGGTACTTTTAGCCTAGAAATTGTAATTGGCTGAACATTGCTAAATGCCGGCATGCAAACAACAACCTGGATTGCATGAGTTACTCACTCACACAAACCTGGAAGCTTTATTGGCACTTACTCATTTTTCAGAGCTGCCACAATTTCTGAAGTAGGCCAAAGTGGTCTTCAATTCGAAAAACACTCTAAAAAAATCAGGGGGATATTTATTATAGATTATGCGGTTACTCCCACAGCACCACGCAATGTTGCTCTGTGCCCGAGGGCTTTTATATGTTTCGAATTGTCTCAATGGTCTGCTTTGCTTGGTGCCACACGAGCACCCATGGCAAACTTTAGTAATTAACACCCAAAGACTTGCGATGTGGCATCAAGAAAGCATGTTTTAATACTGCACATATACCTAAATGCAAGTGCCAGCAAGTTCAAATGTAGGAAAATAATTCTTGCCATGCACCCCAGGCTCACACAATGACCACATGCCTAGTTGTACTTGGGAGCTGGACATGCTACCCCACTGGAGACAAACAAAAGTGCCAGCAGTTCAATCAAGAAAAAAAACATTATGTTCACCTTTCTTAAATGTATGAATGGCTATTAAACATAAGGTGAGATGATGAACCAAGAATAGTGAAAAGAAAAATATATTTAGGATGCAGTAAATTTGTTAACTTGAATGATAATCTGAATTACAGAGGGAGTCTACAATAAAGGTCAATATTTAAAGTATACCATTGAGCCCATTCATACTGAGGGGCAGAGTTGGATACTTACTTAAAAGTGGGCCTTATAATGGTTCAGTATTAATACCACCACAATATCACTATGGAGCTGCACTGGGACTGTCTGAGACATACTTAATTCCATGCCACGAACCTGGTCTGACAAAGTTAGGCATTTTGTGAAAGCATCCGGGGCCTCATTTATGAAAAGTGACGCATCGCTGCGAGAAAACAGCGATGCGTCACTTTTCATTGCGACCTCCTTGCGACCCCAATGATGCGTCTTATTTACAATATGACGCATCATTGCGCAAGGAATTACAGATACGTCAATATTTCAGACGTATCTGTAAGCGCAAAAGTGACGCATTGCTGGAGTGTGTCACAAAAGTGACGCATCTCCAGCAATGCGTCCTTTCACATGGGGAAAGCCCCATGTGAAAGGGCTTGCGTCAGTCTTACGCCTGCTGTGAGGCAGGCGCATGATTTTGATGCAACAGCGCCCTAAAAGTGACGCAGTGAAATCTCATAGATTTCACTGCGTCACTATTACGAGGCTTTTTGCGGGGGAACGCCTCCTCTGCATACATTATACCTGACGCAGGTATAATGTAGCGCAGGGGTTTACATAGTGACGCATCTGCTTAGATGCGTCACTTTGAAAATAGTGCGCAACAGGAGGCATGTTTTACGCCGGCGGCGTAAAAGTGACGCACGGCCTCATAAATGAGGCCCCCGGTAGTTAGTTACCTGCTAAAATTAGAGGTTGTGCAGACAGGAGAACACAAGAAGGAGCACACACAGTATACTTTGGCAACGTGATTATGATTCTCTGCAGTCATTTTTGGAAGGACAAACGGATTACATATTCCAAATTTGCTAAAAAATGTTACAAGCATTTAAACTATGTGCACAAGTCATACTAAGAGATGGAAGCTTTCCTTTTGAGGGGGTGGTAAGGTGGCGACTTGAGTCAACTCCTGACACAAAAAAGAATCCTATTGTAGCAGACATTGTAGGAGAGGCCACTGATTGAACAAAAGTGGACGCATTTAGCTAGTATTTTTCAGCCTCAAACAAAATGTTTAGTGAAAAGTTGAACATTTTCATATGGTAATGAGCCGAATTTTGTATCTGCCAACAACATCGGGCTCAAGGCAGCAGCTGCTGTCCTCAGAACCCAGGAACCCTCTCATCCCCAAGATTCGACCCACCACATTCTAATAAGCCCATACCAAACACATTCCCTGTCTTTCAAATGAAAAACAATATATAACTAAAGGCACTGCTTACTAAGATGTAGGGATCAATAACATTGATAATATGAAGATAAAACCTTTAAAAAATTCAAAACATAACATCTTGCATATAATCTATCTTGACATTATACGAAGATGTTGAATTAATGACCTATCTAAATTTTACATATTCTGAACAGCAACAGCACTTAATCCTTACATTAGTAAGGCAAGGATTAAGCATGAAGAAGCTTGATGTGAGCACCTTGGTTAAAGACCATGAAAAACTTTTCATCAGAACCAACACCGAAACAATTATGCACCTGCTCAGACATTGAAGAGGAAAAGCCACACAATTGACTGTTCCCATGAGGCAAAGGGTCAGACTGCTTTGCATATGGCCATGTCTGAAGTGGGGTGGTGGAGTGAGCTAAAGAATGATGATGGATGAAACCAAGATCAGTTGACTGGGATTGAGTGCTTACAATGTTCAACACTCCATCCATCATCCCCTCTGGTTTTGCTTTGTTCGCCCTAAGTTGGCATGGTATGCCCAGACGTGTGTCCCTTGCTCACTTTGCTACTGGATTCAAGCTAGCCTGGCTGATGACGGCTGATTGGCCAGAAACTGGTCCCAGGATGCTTGTTTCTGGTCCAGGGAAGACTTGGCTTGGCAGGTTGGAATAGACTGCTCCCATGAGGCACAGGGTCAGACTGATTTGAATATGGCCATGTCTGAAGTGGGGTGGTGGAGTGAGCTAAAGAATGATGATGAATTAAACCAAGATCAGTTGACTGGGCGTGAGAGCTTGCAATGTTCAACACTCCATCCATCATCCCCTTTGGTTTTGCTTTGTTCGCCCTAAGTAGGCAGAGTATGCCCAGACGTGGGAGTGGGTCCCTTGCTCACTTTGCCTTTGGATTCAAGCTAGCCTGGCTGATGAAAGCTGATTAGTCAGAAACTAATCCCAGGATGCTTGTTTCCGGTCCAGGGAATACATGGCTTGGCAGTTCAGGCAGGACTGTTCCCATGAGGCACAGGGTCAGACTGATTTGCATGTCTGAACTGGGGTGGCGGAGTGATCTAAAGTAGGATGATGGATTAAACTCAGATCAGTTGACTGGAGGTGAGTGCTTGCAATGTTCAACACTCTGTCCATCATCCCCTTTGATTTTGCTTCAAACATTGAAGAAGAGCCAGAGTAATCATACTCCTATTCCAAAGTTTGCCATTATCTAACACCGCTACATGATCCTTGACCTCCTTATTCTTAACAGGTGCAGAAAACTTTGAAGGACCCAGAGGCGCAGTTCATTGTGAAAGTCTTGGAAAGATTTATTTTGAATCCCAGGTCATCCATAAAGGCACTAAAACTTGTCAGGGCTTTTTGTAGACCATTACCTGTTTGCGCCATAAGAACCGCATCGTCGGCATAAAGGAGAGCAGGAATTCCTCTCCCACCAACGTGCGGAAAATCCGAGCCACCCTTAAGAAGTGCGTCAGCCATACCATTTATATATAAGTTAAAATGAAAAGGGGCCAATACACAGCCCTGACGGACCCCTCTTCTAACAGGAAATCCCAAAGCACATTGCCCCTTCGTCCCAAATCTGACGCTGGCTGATGCTCTCTCATAGAAGTGGAGCAAGAAAGCGATTACATTGTGATCCACTCCAAGATCAACGAGTGACTCCCATAGCCTCACTTGGACAACAGAATCAAAGACTGCAATCAAGTCAACGAAAACTAAATATAGTTTCCCAGTTTTTGCTCGTGTATATTTCTCAACGATCATAGCCAGGTTAAGACTTTGTTCAAGGGTACCCAAGCCCTCCCGGAACCTATACCGCAGGTCGGATAGGACATTGGAATGAGTTGCCCAATCTTGTAACCGTTGCAAGATGACTCGACCTACCACCTTTACCATAGAATCAAGAAGGGAGATTGGTCTGTAGCATACAGGATCTTGACAACCTCCCTTCTGGAATATTGGCACTATGATTGATTCAGACCATGTCTTGGAAAAGGTGGAACAGTCACTGGCATTAATCAGCTGTGTTAAAAGAGGGGTCCATAACAAAACATTTGATTTAAACAGGTCGATTGGGACCCCAACGGGACTAGGGGCCTTGCCCTCCTTGCTTCGCTCAAGGGCTAACATTGTTTCCTCCAGGGTAACATGTAGGTTGCCCTTCTATGTACACGGAGACTGCGGAAGTGAATATTCCTTAAGGGGTGGACCATTATATAAGGCAGAGTAATGGCTTATCCAGTACTTTTCTGAAATAGCCATTTCAATGGTAGGTCTCCCATCCCCTATCAAGGGTAGAGTTCCTAAGATTTTCCAGAAAGCCGCAGAGTCCTTTTTTTGGGCTGCCTCATGTAACTCCCCCCACGCTTCCTCCCTCAATGATCTCTTTCTGTCAGCTATTGCCTTCCTATAAATGGCTCTTGCGCTCCTTACCTCCCTTTGGGACCTGGGTTGTTTGTGAAGTTCCAGTTTAAGATTGGAAAACGCTTTTGAACAGGCGCTGTTGAACCAGCCAGGTGTTTTAGGGGCAGAACTACATTGGGTGGACAGTAACTTCTTAACCTCATTAGTTATCTCATTGAAAGAGGAAGTTATTTCTTCCGGGATAGAGGACTCACTGAGGCATATATCAAAGGCAGTTTTATGGGGAAAAATAAGCCGCTTGTTCAATGCCTCAGGATCTACATTCGACCAGCGAATAGCATATCCATTGATTCTATTCAGTTCTAATAGGCCCACTGTACTTTTAACATTTTTGTTCCTCACAAACCCACATGTTTGCAGATGGAGCTTAAGGCAATGAGGGTAGTGATCACTCAAAACAACAGTCCCTATATCAAAAGATAACAGACTTGAGGCAAATGTGAATGAAACCAAAATAAAATCAATAATAGAGGATAAACCTCTAGAGTTAAAAGTAGCAGACATAGGGACGGGAGAAGGAACTAGGTCATTGGCGAAACCCAAACCATAATGAGACATCAAATCATTAAGATGATCGCCCAGCTTAGAGTGTGTAAAATGACAATAGGAGACTCCCTGATCCATCGGGTTTTCCACAGAATTTTTGAGCTCACTGGTCTAAATAATACACAGTTGAAGTCCCCCAACCATAAAATGGCAGTGTCCACAGTAGTCAAAGTAAAGATAGAATCCAAAGTCTTAGCAATACGAGAGAAGTCAGCCCCTAAATTCTCAACAGGAACGTTATTGTAAAAATTCACCAAGAGGATTCTTTTTGAGCCTGATACAGACAATTGAACAATCTGATGGTAACAACCCCCTCTTAATTAAAATCCTGTCCATACATAGTAAATTGGATACATATATGCACAAGCCTCCCTTGGGCCTACCTCCTAGTCCCCTTATGCCCGAGTGTTAAGAGTCAAATAACCCTGAATGCGGACGGGTTCCAACGCCCAAGTTTCCTGGAGACAAATAATGTCTGTTTTTTCTATATACCCAACCCATACTGGATTTATAACCTTTTCACGGAGCCCAGCAATATTCCAAGAGATGACATTGATGTCAGATAAATCTTTCCTACAAATGGGCAACGCTCCAGTAATAGTTGGCTTAATTCTGGCACTGACGGATATCTCTTCTGTAATGGGCAAAATAGTATATAAACTAGCATAAATTGATCCCGAGGGACAATTAGGGTCTAAGTTGGAAGCTTCGGAGTGAATCACCAAGCTATCAATTTGCCCATCAGAATGTCCAACACAGGAGTTATTTCTAGTAACCACCGTAATATCGCAATGGGTAGGGGTGGAAGTAGACAGTCAATCAACCGCATCTAAATTACAAGTGGCTCATAAAAATTGCTAACTGGTATTGAATATCTAGGATATAACAAAGGACCATCAGGAGCCCTCACACATGATTGTTGAGCTTAATCGGGTTGGTAAAAAAAAACCAAAGGTACTACATTGACCCCCTGGGACTTAATTTGCAAGAAAGCTATCCTACTGCGAATTGTACGAACAAGTGGTGGTGAAGCAAAAGTAAGAACAACGCAGTCCCCCTCCAAAGATTTTACAGAGCCACCCACCCAGTCTATCCTACGGGCCATATTAAAATTGGAAAAAAGCTCATTTCACAGGCCCGTCATCCCAGATAAAAAATGAAGAGATCTGTTGCGCAAGGTTGACCAATGCTCAAACTCCCCTTGGCGTAACATGGGAACATTACTAAAACTACAGTTAGTGAATTAGCTTCTGGTAGCAAATGGAATGTACCTGGAGCACTAAGACCCCCTCTATCTGCCCTCTGTTGCACTTGGGCCGTCCTAGATTGATTAGCTAACTCCTTACTTAATGCAGGACGGTCAAAATTGAATGTAGCATAGTCAGGAATCAGTGGCCCCTGTTGCTGGCCCTTGTTGCAGTTCCTATGTGGAGGGACCAACCCACCCACAGGGGGCTGCAAAGGTGTGTTCTCCATGGGCTTGTGACTTACAGCCGAGGAAACAGTAACATTAGAGGGATTTCCTGGACGTGGCAAAGGGCCAGGGGCTCTACGCTGATAAATGGTACTATAAGGGACTATTGAGGCAGTCAATGGTGCCGAGTGAATTAAACTCAGATGTAAATTTGGTGATGCGATGGCTGTACACATTTTTCCAGAGTGACCAATCTTTTTCCAATTTAATAAGTGACGCCATCAGGGGAGACGTAGCCTCCCTTACTATGTCCTTCAATTTTTGTCAAAAGTCCATGCTTCCCACTTCCGCCAGAGCAGCTCCCACCGTCTCAGAGGCAAAAGCTTGCTCCGGGGATGGTAGAGGTGAAGACGGCTCGGAAAGGTTAAGGTGACCCACACCAATAGTCTGTCTTTTGTTAGGGAGGCAGAGACTGTTCACTGATTTTCTTTTCTTGCCCGAAGGCTTCATTTGGGCTGAACGTGTACTTTTAGCTTTTTGAGCCCTGGTGAAAACCTTTGGTCTGGCACCCTCTTTATTAGAATAAGGGGAATCGTGGGATGGAACTACCATTATTGGAGGGGCGGGAGCTGAAGTTATAGCAGTAGGGGCTGTAGGTGACCCTACTTCCTGGACATACAATGAAGTTGTTGTCCCTGTGCTTGAGGGATCAAGAGAAAGCCTGCGCTCCGTTAAGGCAATCTCGTGCATTAGAGCTGACTCTGCTCAATTCAGGAAGGCATCTAAGGTGCCCACCACCCCTTTCCCCATGAGCAAATTTCTTTTAGCCGTTGCCAGCTCAGCTATGTCAAGAAGAATAATTGAGTGAAACAACTAGACCTGTCCACACAAACAATGCCCCAACAATGTCTCAAAAACGTGTTATGCACGTATGATAATATAAGAAAGAGCTGTTAGGGCACCACTACGTTGGTTTGATGTAAAATGTCAAGGGGATGGCACAGCCCAGCCTCCTCCTGCCTCTGACGGCCTAAGACGGCCCCACCCGCCCTTGTCCCGGGCTTCCCCAGGCGTCGCCCGCACGCGTCTCACGGGGCGAGGATCCGGGCATCCTTTTCAGTTCCTCCTGGCGCGTGGTAACCGCGTCAGCTGCGTGCTTGCGGCAAGCGGTACTGGGAGTGGTGGTCCGGTGGTGCCAGCAATCTGACCCCCCCCCAGGATAACGCGATTTCGTGATTTGCAAAAAAATCGCGAAATCTGCAGCTTTCTGCAAATCCCACGATTTTTGGCAAACTGGCCGCGAAATCCGCCGTTTTCATTGGGCACTCGCAGAGAACCAATAGAAACTGCTCTGATCTCGGCCGCGCTCGTCTTCTTATTGCCTCCTCACTCTCCCCAATCCAGGATTTCGCGGGACACCCAGGTGGAAGCAGCCGGCGGCGAGGGAGCAAGCAGGAGCCCGGAGGGAGCGCAGGAGGGAGCAATGACCGGGACGACGACGACGAGTACTGGTACGTACCTTCCTGCTGCAACTGTGCTACTGTGGGGGCCCACCGCACACTGGGCACGCAGCGGGCCCCAGGGGCTCAAAGCAAAGTCCATTTGATTTTTGTTGTTCTTTCCGGTGGGGCCCGCCGCACACGGGGCACGAGGTGGGTCCCGGTGGTCCAAAGTCAGTTTGTTTTTCTTTCCGGTGGGGCCCGCTGCATACCAGGCACGCGTCGGGCCCAGGGGGCCCACATTGCATTCTGTGGAGCCCAAAGTCCATTTTTCTATCTTTCCTGTGCTTTTTCTCACAGGGTTGCCCACAGATTAATTCATATTTTAGCTGTGCAGGTTTTAGCAGCATTATTTCTCCACCACTTTCAACTGTAGATGTTAGGTGGATTAATTTTGAAGCACTTGACTTGTATTTACCACATCTTGAAATGTGCTTAATGATCTTGGTATGTTTTCTCTAATTTGTGCAGGTTTTGCAATGTACTCTGGGTGTGCATTCATTTCTACTGACTACAAATTTAAATTGATATGATATATATTTCAATTGCTGTCCAAAATATCTGGGGCATCCAGTGAAAGGCATGGGAGGCTATCTATAGAAATTGGTGAAAATCTGGAAGTAGCTGTGACTTGATATTCTAGGTCCTGCATAAGAAATTGTATCGTAAACTGATGGGCAAGCTGTGCCAAATTATTGTTCTGAATTTGGACCTTATGTACAGAATCTTGACCCTTTGTCATGAATTTTTACTTTCACTGTACTGAGAATTTTTATCCTGAATCTTGACCCTTTGTCATGAATTTTTACTTGCACTGTACTGAATTTTTGTCCAGAATCTTGACCCTTTGTCATGAATTTTTACTTTCACTGTACTGAATTTTTGCCCTGGATCTTGACCCTTTGGCATAAATTTTTACTTGCCATTGGGCCAGCTGCCACAGCGCACTGGTAAGTTTGGGGTTCTGGGCACCTGGTGAGTTTCCTAACTCTTTATTTTGGTTCTTTTGCAGAGCATCACAGGGAAGAATCAATCTGCTGTTGCAAGAGCCAATTGGGCCAGCTGCCGCAGCGCACTGGTAAGTTTGGGGTTGTGGGCACCTGTGGGGAATTTCATAATTGTTTGTTTTGGTTTGGGGCAATTGTTGTGTTCTCTGTGGGGAAAGGAACTGCAGTTTCAAGAGCCATTGGGCCAGCTGCCGCAGCACACTGGTAAGTTTGGGGTTCTGGGCACCTGGTGCATTTCCTAACTCTTTATTTTGGTTCTTTTGCAGAGCATCACAGGGAAGAATCTGCTGTTTCAGGAGCCAATTGGGCCAGCTGCCGCAGCGCACTGGTAAGTTTGGGTTTCTGGGCACCTCTGGGGAATTTCATAATTGTTTATTTTGGTTTGGGGCAATTCTATTACTTTCTTTGCAGGTGGCTGACCGGGCACGTTTTGGTCCAATTTGCACCACCCATGCAACCGTTGGCATGTTATTGGCATGTTATCCCCCCATTGAGATGCATTTAGTAATACCAACTATCTTTGTAGGTGAGTTAACTGACTGCGCCACAACAGCGAGATCTCCTGTATTCTAAGGGAGCAACAAGCCACCGCAAGAAAAGCAGAATGGAGAAGTTTCTGCAGCCTGCAAAGGGTGTGAAGCACAGATCACATCTGCCCACCCAAATAACCGCAGCAGATCGGGCCAGAGACTACAGCACTGTGGTGCATGCTGATGGTGGGATGCTGTTTTGCAGTGTGTGCAATGTGGCGGTGGACCACATCCGGAAACACACTGTGGATATGCATGTGCGGTCCCAAAAACACTTGAAGCGCTGTTCAGATGATCCTGACCTTCAATCTTTGCCAAAACGTGCATGCCAGATGACTGTGAACTCGCTATTTACAATGAGTACTGCTGCCGGAGTCATCAGCTGCAAGAACGTTATCTCCCACAGAGATATATAAGTGCCAAGAACGAGCTGAAAGAGCTATTGAAAGATCAGAAGATCAGTGTCATCTTTGATGAAACACCAGATGTCGAAGGGCGGTTTGTTTTGAATGTGCTAGTTGCAGTAGTCTCTCCCCAGGGTGCCCCTCAGATCCATACCCACCTGGTGGACACAGTCTTCCTATCACAGTGCAACTATGGGACTGTAGCGCAAGATGTTGTAAAGGTGCTCACAGAGTACAGCATAGACTTCCAGAACGTTATTTCCTTTAATACTGACAACACAGCATACATGCTCAAGGCATACAACACGGTGTTGAGGAATCTGTATACAAACTCCATACACATCACCTGCTTGGCACACATAATGAATCTTGTTGGAGAGTCATTTAGGAAGCCTTTTGTGGAGCTAAATGCTTTCCTTCTGTACTTCTCCTGCATTTTTTACATGGCCGGTAGCAGAAAGAGAAGGTACCTGCACCATCTTGCTGAGAACCATGGGATGAAAGCACGGGTGGCACCTGACCCTTGCAGTACCCGCTGGAATTCTTGGTTTGCAGCTGTCCAGTACCACTGCAAGCACTTTGAGGCCTATGCTGGGTTTGTGGAGTCTGAGATGCAACTCAGCAAGTCTCCCCCAGATTCCCTTGAAAATCTACAGAAGATTTTGTACAGAGACCAAAGGGAGTGCATTAAAGTCCAATTGGACATTGTGGCAGAAAAATGGCAAACCATTTTAAACCTGATGGAGTTATTCCAGAGTCAGACACCAGTGACCATGAAGGTATATGATTATTTGGAGGACCTCCACATGAACCTTACCAACAATTCAGTCCTCAATGTGGAGTCACTAAAACTATTTCTACAGATCACTGTAGAGGCAAAATTAATGTCTGGCACAGAAAAAAAGGATAACCGCACAGCTTAATGACGCTTTTGAACATTCACTAGAAAAGGTGCGCAAATACATGGGGGAGGCCCAGCCAGGCATACAATTCTTGAAACAAGTGCGCCTTTTCAATCCTGCGTGGCTCTGCATCCTGCCTAATGAGAAGAGTGCCTATTCAGCCATCCCTGGTTTGAGCGAAGTTCCCGATCAGGAGCTTCACCTCTACTTTGAAAATGTAGGCCCAGAAGCAGTGCACGCATCTGTTTCTGGAGTGATTGACACTGACCTCTTTTGGCGTGGGCTGGCTGACCGCATTCCAGCTCTTTCCCAACTTACAGCTGTATACAAGGACTGTGTGACCAGTTCTGCAGATGCTGATAGGAGCAACAGCATCTACAAAATTATTCTCTCATCCAGACGACGGTCCCTTTCAGAGCAATCGATCCGGGCATTATTGTTTTTACATTATAACCAGCAGCAAAACAAATGGGCTGAATTGTAAATGTACATAGCTCCATGTTGTAAAATAACTCAAACAATAAGATATCTGTGTTTGTTATCGAAAAAAAACAAAATAAAATGCCGCTAAATGCCGCTAAATTTCCATTTTTGTGCCGCTAATTTTTCATTTTTGTGCAGCTAAATTTGCCAATACATGCCGCTATATCCTGGGGGGTCTGCAGCAATGGAAGGCAGGAAACAGCGCAGCCCGGTGAGTATGTGGCAGTATGTGGCAGCAAGAACACAGTCCCCAAGAGACTCAGCCCCGGGTGTCCTTTTCAGTGCCTCCTGGCGCGTGGTACCCGCTTCAGCGGCATGCTCGCAGCAAGCGGTACTAGGAGTGGTGGTCCGGTGATGCCAGCAATGGAAGGCAGGAAACAGCGCAGCCTGGTGAGTATGTGGCAGTATGTGGCAGCAAGAACACAGTCCCCAAGAGACTCAGCCCCGGGTGTCCTTTTCAGTGCCTCCTGGCGCGTGGTAACCGCGTCAGCGGCATGCTCACCGCAAGCAGTACTGGGAGTGGTGGTCCGGCAATGGAAGGCAGGAAACAGCGCAGCCCGGTGAGTATGTGGCAGTATATGGCAGCAAGAACACAGTCCCCCAGTACTAATGTGAGGTGTAGTTCTAGCTGACCAGAGCATATCCTGGATGCCTTTTCTCCAATACAAACCATTCACCAGTGCCAGCTGCAATTGATGTTTAATAGTGCAATTAAATTGTTCAAAGCTGTGATTAAATGGTTCCACTAAATCATAACTACGGGGTTGATACAAATATATTTTGACATGTTTGACACTCTCAGACTCCAGAAATTCACTCATCTCCCTAGCCACAGAGTCCCACTGTCAGTCACCAATTGTTCAGAAAAAACCCTCCCTGACAAACACATCCTATAAAAGCTCCTTGATCACAGTGGTATTTTCAACAAATGTCACCTCTGGATACTTCAACATGTAATCCCACTAAAGACAAAGCATACTTGTAGTTCCACCTAAAATGGTCAAAGGTCCAGTAATGTCAAACGCTAATTTACTTCATGGTACATTGTCACAAACTACTGATGTAAGAACACTTGGTACCATCACTTGAGGTGTGCCTTTAAGAATGCATGTGTTACATTCCCTGACATAATGTTCAACATCCTTATCCACACTGGGCCACCAAAAGCCGTCTTTGACTCTCTGTTTCATAGCACAAATTCCAATGTGGCCTTCATGGGCAAGGTTCAATACTTTACTACATATACCACAAGGAACCACCAGAAGTTAGCAGCTATGCAATAATCTATCCAAAATAGATAGTTCACCTACAACTCTCCGGAAAGGAGCAAGGGCATCTTGCATCTCCTTATATGTAGGCCATTTTCCTGATACATATCTTATAATTTCTTGCACCACAACATCACTATTGATCACTTCTTCCCATTCCTCCTTGGACAGTGCACTATTCATAACAGTTCCTACTGAATACACAAGCTCCACATCATCACAATCCTGATCAATCACATGGAACTCTTCTGGTAAGGGCAATCAAGACAGTCAGCAGAGAAATTACGTACGCCAGAAATGTATTGCAACCTATATTGAAACTCTTATAATCTATACTGTCTTTTAGAAGTGTGAGAAGAGGCTCTTCCATCACAAGCAGTTTCAAAGCAATCCACAAGAGGTGTATGGTCAGTCCGCAAAACAAACTCAGTTCTCAAAATATAATTCTTGAAGTACAGAACACTCCACCACATGGCAAAGGTTTAATTCTATTGAAGAATATGTTTGCTCAGCACCCTGTAGGCTTCTTGAGGCAAATGCAATAATTTCTTCACTTCCATTATCTCCTTTCTGCATTGTAACAGTACCCAACCCATGATTACTGGTATCGGTGGAAATAATGCACAAATCACAGGTGTCTAAAGGTTTAGGTGGACCAGCAGAGACCTTCCACTTTTAATGGTCCCAAAAACATAATCACACTCATTATTCGATTCTAATTTGATATTTTCCTTGAGCAATGATCTTAGACAAATGGTTTTAGCAGCCACATTACTGTCAAACCTAGAGTATTATTAAATGAGTCCCAAAAAATGAGCTTAATTGGTCCTTATTCTTGCCTTCACAATTTTGATCTTAGGTTTATTTGTTTTAACAGATGGATGATGACCCAAATAATCTACCCCCATTTAACAAAATTTGCATTTATCCCTCCTCGGTGTCAACCCAGTCTCTCATTTATATTCAACACTCTTTTAACTCTCAAATTATGTTTGTCTTGATACATGTCATAGACCATGGATGCCATCCTGAAAACACACAGCCCCAAGATTAAAAAGAATGCTCAGCAGTCATTGAAATACAGCTGAGGCAGATGCCAGACCAAAAGGCATACACACATTACGGTACACACCCTCAGGAGATACAAAGAGATGCTAAGGGTCTTGATTTCACACATAGTTCTACTTGATGGTAAGCAACAGACGTGTCAACGGATGTAAAGACTACTGCTCAACTCATTTATGTGTGGGAGGTATTGGAAATCTACCCAGATGTTGACATTCAAATCATGCAAATTCACACATAACCTCAAGGATTTGTCCAGTTTTCATGCAAAAACGATGAGGGACAACCATTCTGAGCATTCACTAGGTTACATCTACCCCTGGGCACTCAATTTTCCTAACTCCGCTTTCAACCCTTCAGTTTAATAGTAAATATACACTTGACGAAAAAAACATACACATATATGATTACATTTCTGAATGGGTCCCAAAGCCTGGGAGCGAAATACACGTGCAACAAAATGTACTTCTTCCACAGAAACACTCCTTCCTATTCTGCTCGTTTCACTGCAAACTTAGTGCTAATAATGCATTTTTTATTCAGAAAATTTGTAGAACCCAATCAAGCTAAGGTATAATTGGTGAAAAAGGTAATAATGAAAACCACAGGAATTGACCTTAAAAGAAAATGTAGGCAAGAAGGAGTTGTGCACACCGTAATCACCAAATGCAAAACGAGGTTTAGTCAGGAAAATACACATGAAAAATCAGATCCATCAACTCCATCAACAGAAATGCATCAATAAATGTAAAGTGTAAAATGCAAAAACGTAAACTTTCAAGACGTGTAAAAATATGTTTGTCATCCAACACACACTGAAACAAACACCCTGAAGAAGATCCAATGGCAAAACACAAGGCACACCGATACAGCGCACACAAGCATTTATCAAATGCATTGCTGGAGTTTACACCAGCACAAATAGATACATTGAATGACAATCAACTCAACTGGAGACAAATCACATGTCATGCCTTCAGAATTTAAAAACCTGCAAACGTTAGTTAATGCAAAAAAGCAAATCATTTTCTCTCCATGGACCAATCCACCTCGCTAAACCCACTTAAACAGCTACCCCTGGGGACACACCACATACCTTACCCACCATTGCCACATAAGGAGTGCCAGACAAAGGTGTTCCAGAAAACTTTGAATGCTTCACTTGGCATGTCAGTCTGCAAGAAAATCAGCCAAGACTTGTTTGCATGACTGAACATGCACTCACTAACTTCTACAACACTACTATCACTAGCATCATGAATTCCATTGCTCCACTCCAACGAAAAAAATACACCAAATAAAATTTCGAAACCGTGGTTCAGCGACAACTTAGGATCAAAAGATTTTTGGGAGGAACCCTTTTAAGAAAAAGGGAATGGGTTTGTATTAGACAAAAAACAAAAAGTCCCTTTTCCTTATTGTTATGAGGAGAAATTCTCCACAGATCTTTAGTTATAAGGCTGTTATATTGATATTCAATATATTGGGTAAAGCGTAGAGACAGATTAACAAATTTACATTCATATAGCATATAAATCACAGATTATGGTCAACAGGAGTCAATGAGGGCAGAGACACAAAGGAATAGATTGTATCTCTTATTTTATTATCTTTTTGAATTATATTGATAAAAACATCATCATATTTATTAAAAAAATATTACATCATAAAACAATTCATAATAAGAAAAAATGTTGTCGACGCGGCGTTTCGGTGAAAGAAATCTTCACATTCTTCAGGACACTTTTTTCATATTTAAACACAATCTGAATCAAAAAGAACATAAAGCATTTGTAGTTAGACACTCCTGTGACCAGCTCTTTAGTTCATAACAATGTTGTTTAAACTTACAGGAGAAACCCGTCTTCCCACGAAGCATACTATTATTTTTTTTTATACATTTACTCCATTTTTAGGGTCTACACTTTTTTTTCGTCCGCCCAACAACGTTTCTTTAAACACAAAATTTTACTGAATGAGAGGGAACGGTTAAATCTAAAATGCATCCTCATCTCTTCTGAAGCATAAGTTGTTCTTGCTTACATATCATAACCAAGCTTCAATATTTTTATTACAAAACTCATGTTGACAAATATATCTACATAGTCATTTTAATATTTGTTATTCTGTGAACTCGATTCGCTACCCAAAGCTTATACCAAACTTTTCTGGAAAGTCTATCTTTCCTTTTTAAAGAATATGTAATGACATACCTAGATTTGTTAATTACTTTCAGCTCTATTCAATCGGCTTTGTATGTTGTTGCAGTTATTCAAGTTTTCTCCTCAGAGCTTTCTAAAACATGAAGGATATTATTTAGATGTTTTTCAAAAAACAATTATTAAACCTTCTATCAATTTGGTGTTAAGTCAAGGTATGTTGTTAGTACCTGAAAATCCGGAATCTTGGGTTTATATGCTTTCCCCACAGGGTATTATCACTTTTCTTCTTTAGATTAGTAGATTTTCTCCAGCTCGATGCTTTGAATTTCCACAAGAAATAACTAGAAACGTAAGAGGCCACTAATGTATTTTAAGATCTTACTGGTCGTGCAAGCAGATTTAAATTTTTGCTCGTCAATTAAATATTACCTTAAAATCAAATTTAGGGTTATTTCTTCCTCAGTTAAGTTTTATAAATTTGCTTCCTGATGGGTTGATGTAAGCATTCGCCTACTGTCAAGAAAATAAATGGATTGCATGGCTTGTGTTAATTCCGCCGTATCTTTAATTTGCCATCCTTGTTATAATAATAGATTTACAGACACTAATACCTGAAATTAAGGCTGGATGTTCATCAGTAAACTCCTCCTTCCATCATTTGTTTCGGTATTCTTTCCTAAATTTATAATATAATTTCTATGTAGTCTTTGGTCTCTATTTTACCTGTGGCCTATTTCTCAATATTATGCCATCTTACCTCAATATTTAATGTGAGGTTTTGTACAGACAACTTAAACACGGAGCACCACAACCTTAGGGAAATCAAATGATCTTGGAAATCAAATCCATCTTCAGACCAACTGATAATCCTTAGAACGGTAAGGGGTTCCTATAACAAACAAATCAAGATTGCGAAGGCCAACTACTTCAGGTCCCAACTCAATCAAGCCACTAATCGCCCCAAGAAACATTTTGAGTTGGTGAAACAAAAATCGGTCGACACACCAAACCGCTTGGTATCTGAAGTCAGCCCACCTTTATGAGATGAACTGGCTGCCTTCTTTGCTGAGAAATCCAGACTCGTCAATATAGATATTGACTACAGGAAGACGCTATTGCTATCAGGGAGGTCTGCCCCCTCCGGCCCTATCTGAGAAAATCGAACCGACTAGCCTGAACATCAAGAACAATGCCTCATGGAGCACCTTCACTTACCTCAGTGAAAGAGACATTAACAAGATTCTTCAGAGCATCAACCCATCTCATCAATTTAGCGACCCGTTACCACTGTCAATATCTTCAAAGAACTGAAGGAGGTTGTCACCCCCATCTGGACAAAGATTGTCAATGCGTTTCTCTCACAGGGAACGATCCCTGATTGCCTAAAAGCTGCTCAGGTAACACCTATTCTAAAAAAGCCTACAGTAGGTAGTATGGACCTTAACAAATTCCGCCCTATGTCTAAAATCCCCACTCTAGCCAAACTCCTAGAAAAATGCGTCCAATGTCAACTCTGTGCCCACATTGAGAATTTCCATCTCCTGGACCAACACCAATCTGGCTTCCGGAGTGGGCACAGAAACAAATCAGCTCTCACTCACGTTATGGATGGCATTTTTAAAATGCTCGACCAAAATGAATCCTGCCTCCTTATCCTCCCTGACCTTTCCTCAGCGTTTGACACTGTTAATCCCAACAACCTCCTATCCATTTTGAAGCACAGGATGGGACTTTCTGGTGCGGTGCTGCAATGGTTCTCGTCCTTCCTCCACCACAGATCCTAAAGAATTAAGTTTAACCACTTACTCTCCCAACCATCACCAGTATCCATGGGGGTCCCCCAAGGTTCCACCCTATCCGCCATACTCCTCAATCTGTTCTTGGAACCCTTAGCTAATGCACTAAAATCGGCAGACATTCTCTTCCATATGTATGCGGATGATACTCAACTCTATCTGAAAATCTCTTCCCCAAATAAGCTCATATCACTCAACTCTACCCTGATAAATACTCAAAACTGGTTAACTGAGTACCATCTTTTGCTGAACACCTCCAAAACAGAATTCCTTCTAATTTCTCCCCCGAATCACACCCCCAAAATAGACCTTTGGGTGAACCACCTCACTGCCTTCAAATTGTCCCCCCTCATTGTTGACTCGGCAAAATCTCTCGGACTCACCCTAGACAAGCATCTGAACATGAAAAATCATATCAGCAATGTGTGCAAGGGAGCTTATCACCTGATGAGGATATTCAGGAATCTAAAAACTTTTCTCCCACAAGCGGACTTCAAGCAAGTGGTCCAATCGCTTGTATTGCTGAGGCTAGACTATGGCAGTGCTACGCTCAGTGGCCTCCCCAAATATACCTTGGACCCACTAAGGGCTTCTCTGAATGCGGCGGACAGGTTGGCCACAGGTACCAAAAGAACCGAGCTCATTTCGCCAGTTTTAAAATCCCTAAATTGGTTGCCCTATGAAGCAAGAATTCAGCTAAAGATTGCCTGTCTGTCTCACAAAGCTCTCCATTTCAAAACCCCCAGTTATCTAGCGCAAAAGCTAGAATTATCCGGAGGTGGTAGACCTTGTATTTGTATTTGATGCTTGTTAAGCGCAGCCGTCACCCGAAAGGGTATCCTGGCGCTGAGACCATGTCTAACCGTCAGGCGAGGTGTATTTTACGTTGCTCTTGGGAACAGGTAGGTCTTAAGGTCCCTTTTAAAAGAGGGCAGATCTTGTCTGCTCCTCAATGCCAAAGATAAGGTATTCCATAGTGTAGCGGCCAAGAAACTAAAGGCACGGCCGCCCATCCTCACTCTATTAATCCTAGGAGTTCTCACCAGAATAACCTTCTAGGAGTGCTAACTCTCTCCTCCCGAAATCACAGATCTTTCGCAAAAAGAGAACGTGTCAACGAGCTTTCTCCAGCTCTGCGCAGAAGATCTGGAACTCTCTCCCACTGGAAATACGCAGAATCTCATTCCAAGGTTGTCTTCAAATTGGAAGTAAAAAGATTCCTCATGATCAAGTTCGTACCTTAAAAGGGTCTTGGATCGTCTGCTCTAATGCTCTGAACTTACACCCAAAATCCTGCCTTTGGTAATATTCTGCTTTACGAGTCACTTGCTCCCCTCCCAGTTCTCTTTGGTCCAATTATTACATTTCCCTTTGTTGTCCCTTGTGCTCGTAACCTTTTGTTTGATATGCATATTTGATTTGTTTGGGTTGGTATTCCTTTTGATAACTGTACTGCAACTATTACCTTGCTCTCCCTCAAATTGTTTAAGCGCTCTGATATCCTTCTTGATCACGTTCGCACTATATAAAACTTTATAAATAAATAAATACATAAAAATAAAATAAGATGTCGGTTTCCAGCATTCACCATAGGAAATCCTTAAAACCAAGAGATGCTTCAAGAAATAAGTGGCTTTCAAAGATGACCCACCCGGTGACCAAATATCATGTTTGCTGGTTGCCTACAATCAGTACATTTAGGGCCAGATGTATGACAATTGAATAAGGGTGGGAGTAGTATGCGTAGTGGGGCTACGCGGAGCTACGCGAAGTGGGCGTAAAACTACGCCCACCCACGCACTCCACGCAGCCCCACTACGCGCCGCCCGCCTCCCTCCCGCCCTCTCCTAAATACCTCATTAAAGCTTAATATTATACAAAAGTAAATTAAAACCACTTACCTGGTCTGCGGCGTCCCGGGGCTCCCTCATCTCTTTCGCCGCCGCGTCTTCGATCCCAATGCGCATGGCCGGCCGCCCGCGCATGCGCATTTCTCGTGAGAAATGCGCATGCGCGGCATTGGGATCGAAGACGTGGCGGCGAAAGAGAAGAGGGAGCCCCGGGATGCCGCAGACCAGGTAAGTGGTTTTAATTTACTTTTGTATAATATTAAGCTTTAATGAGGTATTTAGGAGAGGGCGGGAGGGAGGCGGGTGGCGGGCAACTACGCTCCGTCCACGGAGCGTGCATAGTGCTGCCTACTACGCCTGCTCCGCAAAATGCGGAGTAGGCAGCACTACGCATACTCCGTGGGCGGAGCGTAGCACTACGCCCAGGCTTACAATTGAATTATGCATCTCGAAAATTGTGACAAATTGCGAGTCGCAAACTTCAATGTACAACTGTGTCTCAAACACTGTTTGCAATTTCCAATGGGGTCGCAAATTGCATGACTCATGAATATTAATGAGGCTGTCACAATTTGTGACCCCCATTGGGAATGGCTAGAACTCCCAGGGACGGTGACCTGCTGGGGTAAGCAGACCACCATGTCTGGTACTGCTTTGTCAATAAAGCCGTTTTTTTTCTTAAATGGAGCCCGTTTTCCTTAAAGGAAAACGGGATGCATTTAAAAAAGACAAATGAAACATATCAGTTTCTTTTTTTTAAGGGCAGGCAGTGGTCCTTGGGACCACTGCCTGCTCTTGAAAAATATTTGCGCACCCATTCACAAAGGGAAAGGGGTCCCCTTTGGACCCCTTCCCATTTGCGAATGGTTTACCACCTACTTGAAGTAGGGAGTAAACTGCACAAATGTGGTCGCAAAACACTCAGACATGGCATTTGCACTCGCTATTAGGAAGGGACACCCTTGACACGCCCCTTCCTAATAGAGAGTTGCTAACCCTATTTTGCCAGTCACTAATAGATTAGCGACTCTCATAATGGAGTTAGTACATTGTGCATCCATTTTCTATGGTCGCAAACAGGCTAAATGTCCCTTTGCGACCACAAAAAATGGTTGTACATCTGGCCCTCTGTGCAGTTCGAGTGCAAGACGTTGGTAAATGCAAATTCCTCAAAAAATTGCAAACTGGAAATTCAGTTTCCTCTTGAAATAAACGCAAACCAAGATTTAGCGGCCATCTTGGATCTAGTGTCAATATCAGCCAAGCAGCGACTGGCAGACCTTGTTAGGCATGCGTAATTTCCTTAACTAGACATCAGCACTCCTGATAAGACTTGCATGAGAAGACTCAGAGTCTACAGATTATCATGAGATTTACGAACTGTCTCCATTCATCATGGAGATTTTCTGAAGTTCTTAGCCACCTGAGAAAGTGAAAAAATAGAAAACCACGAGCCACCCTTTTGCTAGGCAATTCTATCATGTGGAACAATAGGAAAGACATAAGAAATGTATTTGCTGAAGAAACCAGGACCAATGGATGCATGCATGATTCTAAAAATCAAAGACGGAAGACGTTCACCTAAGAACATGATCCAGACCATCCAGTCAAACAACCATTGAAGAATAAGTTAAGAAACACTTGCTTTAAAGACACAGGTTTTTCTGATTAAGAATTTACCAAATACTTGATCACAAAGATTCTGTGAACCAAGATAGAATAAATAGAGAAGCTGAGCAGCAAGCTCAAAGGAGTTAGTAAATTCTATGAAAGATGAATACCATGTTAATAGTCTGCATGATTATGCATGTGATTAAAGGTACAGTGTAAGAATAATGCAGCTCATACTTAGAATATTATAGTAAGAACTGACAAAATGTTTATTATTTCCTTTATGCATTTCGAACAGACTCTCCAGTTGAAACAATAGTGGTTCCTGCTAGCACTCTGAACACATAACACAAGGTGACAAAGCGACAATGCTGGACCAGTGCTCTCTGTTTCGTTCTCTGTTCCCCTGTGATTGTTTGTGTGTATGTGTTGTGGCTCAACAAATATGACTGTACATAACTGTCATGTATGATAGAGTTTGAGTTGGCTTCAGCAGCTACCTTGAATATACTATATGTTCACCTTCAACCTTGCAAACTTCCATCAACCCATCCATATGTGAATCTAAAGTTCCAAAAACACCTCATCTCCTGAGGAGGACAACTGGGATCCATAAAGTCAACACCTACATGTATACCCCTGGTTTCATAGTCACCGACAACAGCATGAAAACTCATCAGTACTTCAATTATACACAACTCTACCTCAAAATCTTCTAAGCTAATATAATTCAGTTACTCGTAGGATGCCTTACGTTCATCAACAATTAGGTGGTAGGTACCTGCATATAGCTCAAGCAAGTATTAATTTAAGCTTGGCTATCCAAGACAATCCTATACATCTTTGCCCCTATTTGACAGCCAGAAATAAATACCTAGAAGTCACATTTTAACACTAACCTCTCCATTAAAGAACACATTACCAATAAAACCATCATTACCATCATTTATTAGTAATAAATTACAACTGTGATCAGTTTTCAGACCAATCATCATCTGAGCATTCATATAGAACACCGAAGGCGGCTGATAATAGATGCATACTTATTTACAGAAGATTTGTCATAGGGTTAAAAAAATAGAGAGAATGTGGAAAAAATGTCCATGATTCAGAAAACATTTACATTTTGTTTGAGAAGTGAGTTACTTAATGTTGGAAATGGCCCTTTTTGCAGGGTCACCCCCAAATGTTTTGCCTTCCTTCTCCCCTTTTTGCTGAATTCGTTTTTGCTGGCTTTAGGAATCTGGAAACTTTACCAATGCCAACCAGTGCTAGAGAACATGTGATCTCTGTGTAAAATATGGTAGCATTGGCTTATCTACAATTGGCATATTTAATTTACGTATAAGTCCATAGTAAAGTGTCCAGGGCCTGTAAAGTGAATGCTACTAGTGGCCATGCAGCACTGGTTGTGCGACCCACTTAAGTAGCCATTTAAACATGCTGCAGACTTGCCATTGTAGAGCCTGTGTGTGCGGTTCTAAACTGCCATGTTGACCTGGCAAATTAACCCTCTTACCAGGCCCAAAACAACCATTTTAATTCATAGAGGCCACCCCTAAGGTAGACCTTGGGCAGCCCAAGGGCAGGGTGAAGTGTATTTAAAAAGTAGGACATGCACATTTAAGTTTTACTTGTTTTACTATTGAAAAACTCTTAAATTCATTGTTCAGTATTGCAAGGCCTATCTCTCCCATAGCATAACATTGAGATTACCTTATTATATCTTATAAGTGTAATTTCCAATTAGGAAGATTTGGGACCCCCAAGTATGGTGTCTCTGGAATCATAATTTAATCCCAACTGATTGTGAAGTTAGATTTTAAATTGCAATTCTGAAAATGTCACTTTTAGAAAGTTGACATTTTCTTACTTTAGACTGTTGGTATCTTCTTCCTGTTTCTGAATACATGTAGGGAGTGGGTTACAGAAGGGCTTTGTGCATTCCCTCTAAACAGCTACACTCAGTGGGAGCTTAGGTGTGGCTTGATGGGCCTAAATTGCCATACAGTGGCTTATTGGGAGGGCAGAGCTGACCACTGCCTCATTTACATCTAAATAGGCTGTGTCCTGTCCATACTCAAATGGTCGCATACCCCCCTGTAGTGAGTCTGGAGCTGGGGCAGGAAGGGCAGGGACTCTGTGAACAACAAAGGCATCTCTATGAAGTCCCCCACACTTTAAAGGCACCACTGGGTAAAAGTCCTGGACCTCTGAAACCACCACTTCAGTACACTTCTGGAACTGTGGATACTCTGCCAGGAAGAAGGACTGTTGTGCTTCTGAAATGAATGCCACTCTGCGGAACTCCTGCTCTGCGTTACTGACCTGCTGCCTGCTGTGCTCTTGCCTGAAAGAGATAAGGACTTAACCTGCATCTCTCCAACCCAGAACCAAAGTGACTCAAAGGGCTTGTCTCCTTGCCTCCTATTTTTAAAGTCTCAGGGACATCAACAACTTCCAACTATCCACCTACAGCACCAGGACTCTGCCATCTGAGAGTCCTGCCATGCTAAGTGGTGCCAATCCAGTCCTGGACCCTTGAAAGTAGATATAAAATGTTGCAACTGCTAAAATCCACACATCAATGATGTTGCACTGATCAGAACCGGTGTATCTCCCTCAATGCCGACCCATCGCTGCCAGTCCACGGACATCGCATCGCCCACTACATGGCGCATCGACTTCAGGTTCTGACGCATCCCCAACTTTGCGCAGCTTGGAGCCTAGGCATCACTTTGTGCTGGCCACATCACCTATAACCTACCACTTGGACAATGACCCATCACTTGGATGTTCCTTGCATCTCCACCCTCAACGCATCTTTGACTTTGTGCAGTTTGGAACGGACGCCTTCATTGGAATGATCAACAGCAATGCATCATCTCCTGTGCTCCACACATCATCTTTGAATGTTTCATCGGACCAAGGCTGGTGCCTGTATCCAACCTGTGCTCTATCACGGTCAGCCTGAACTTTTGGATTTGACCCAGTCCAGTGCACACCTCCGGTTATACTTATGGGATTTGTGGCATTTTGGTCTTGTTTTCTTAAAAATATTAAGCTCTGTTGTTCTAACTAGGTGTGTTATCTTTTTGTGTGCTGTTTTCACTGCTTTACCGTTTGAAGTGTTACACAAATACTTTATACATTGCCTCTCAGTTAAGCCTAACTTTTGTGTGCCAAGCTACCAGAAAGTGAGCACAGGTTAATTAAGGGTGAGTATCTGACTTACCATGACTAGAACAGTGGATCCTGCTTGGACAGGGTACATACCTCTGCAAACCAGAAACACTGGTCTGGTTGATGTGTGAAAGATTATGCAAGTGTTCGGATATTCCAGCCATTGCTAGTGTGATGCTTTGTATGTGTATGCGAGAAGCTTGGAGATGGCCTGTTTGTGTAAAATGAGTCAATGGAGGTCTTTGAGGCACTTGGGTATGTGATTGCACAGTAGGAGTTTGAGAGGGACTCTAGCTGCGTCTTCCTGAGGATTTGGAGTCTCTAAGTGAGATGTGTTGATGCTGCCAGCCTAGAGTGCATTTCTGTACTCCAGTTTGCTGGAGATCAGAGCCTGAGTGATGTTTTTAAAGCTGTTTTGATGACGTTATCTGAGAAAGGATGATGGTTGCAAGAAGACGATGAAAAAAACCCACAGAGCAGGAAAGATTTGGTTTCCTCTGTACACTTCATTAGTTAAAAATCATCCAAAATATTTGTCCTGATTTTAAAAGAGCTAAAATTTCACCTGAGATAAGATTTGTGACTGTGTATATAAAAGTTTTTAGTTTCCAGGCTTACTTTTGCAAAATGTTTATGAATTATATTTGCGCATGAGCAAATATAGAGTTGTATTGTAAACTGGTGAGCAGGTACAAAAGCACTTGTTTACTATTTTTTCTTTCTTTTTCTCCACAGAGAAAATATTTTTCCCCCTAGTTCGTAGAGAACTGGGATGGCCCAAATGATGCAGCATGTCACTGTGGGGAAACCCTGCTGAATGAGGGGACTCAAGAAGGAAATTTTTCTTTCCTGAAGGCTATCCCAGATCACACTGTTTAGGAGTCTATTACATTGACTGGGTCCCAAAACCCATGACCTCAGGTTTTCTTTGTATATATTATGACCAGACCATAGAAGACGCCGTTTGTCCTTAGCAGGTTTCAAGTCACTGAGAAAGTCTGGAAATTGAAGAAAGAGCATAAATATGCCTCTAGGTTCGGAAGAATGAGAACTAAAACAACCCAGGTGATGAGCTTATTGCAAACCTAGAGAAGATATAGAAAGTCCAAGGAGTTGTGAAAGAAATTTCATCAAAAAATCGAGATTAGGACCCTCGAAAGATTGTGGTAGATTATTTAGAGGGAGATTGGTGCAACAATATCTGTTTTCCAAATCTTCTGTGTGGAGGTTGAGTTTCAAGATCTCATGTTCAAGCAAAGGAATTTGAGTGGACATATCTTGAAGAAAACTAACATGTTTCTCCATTTCAACCATTTTGCCCTCCATAATAATCCATTCATCCTTAATCTGTTATAGTTTCTTCTTGGTGGTGCACATAAAAGGCTGTAAGCTCCTCACCTCATCAAGGATGCTATCCAGAACTAGATTATTAGGAGTCATGATAGGTGAAGGAGGGTTATTTTTCACTTTCTTGGACTTTGTGACAGATGAATTGGCTTTAGCACTGACAAGAAAGTCATTGGCCATTTTGATGTGATGGGCAGTATCGGGAGGAATCTTCTGAGAGGATTTTACTCTGCTCGTAGAGAACTGGGATGGCCCAAATGATGCAGCATGTCACTGTGGGGAAACCCTGCTGAGTGAGGGGACTCAAGAAGGAAATGTTTCTTTCCTGAAGGCTATCCCAGATCACACTGTTTAGGAGTCTATTATATTGACTGGGTCCCAAAACCCATGACCTCAGGTTTTCTTTGTATATATTATGACCAGACCATAGAAGACGCCGTTTGTCCTTAGCAGGTTTCAAGTCACTGAGAAAGCCTGGAAATTGAAGAAAGAGCATAAATATGCCTCTAGGTTCGGAAGAATGAGAACTAAAACAACCCAGGTGATGAGCTTATTGCAAACCTAGAGAAGATATAGAAAGTCCAAGGAGTTGTGAAAGAAATTTCATCAAAAAATCGAGATTAGGACCCTCGAAAGATTGTGGTAGATTATTTAGAGGGAGATTGGTGCAACAATATCTGTTTTCCAAATCTTCTGTGTGGAGGTTGAGTTTCAAGATCTCATGTTCAAGAAAAGGAATTTTAGTGGACATATCTTGAAGAAAACTAACATGTTTCTCCATTTCAACCATTTTGCCCTCCATAATAATCCATTCATCCTTAATCTGTTATAGTTTCTTCTTGGTGGTGCACATAAAAGGCTGTAAGCTCCTCACCTCATCAAGGATGCTATCCAGAACTAGATTATTAGGAGTCATGATAGGTGAAGGAGGGTTATTTTTCACTTTCTTGGACTTTGTGACAGATGAATTGGCTTTAGCACTGACAAGAAAGTCATTGGCCATTTTGATGTGATGGGCAGTATCGGGAGGAATCTTCTGAGAGGATTTTATTCTGCTCCAACAAAGAACCTTATGACTAGCATGAAGTAGAGACAATTCCAAACAGAATCAAGCTTGAAACAATGCAGCACAAGACAAATATAAATCAAAATGGTTGCTAAGCAATCATATTGAGGCAGCATAGACCACTAAACATCAAACTATTTTCATATATAGAATTCAAAAGAACAGGAAACAACAATAGTTGGGTACCTTTTAAGTGGGGCACCTTTGCTGTAATTTAAAGGTAAAAACACGGGTGGAGTACCACAGAAAATGGCAGCCACAATCAAATTGTGCCACTGGGCACATCTAATATAAAAAGACGGACACTTTATGGCCGAGATACCCGCCACCCCCTCTCAACACACTCCCCAAGGATGGGAAACCGGAAACAGTTCTGAACTTTTGGAAGACGGGAGGGAGTGACCCTCCCGGCCGTATTTATTAAAATATGAAACAAAATTAAAACATTAAAATAACAGTTTCATATTATGTACAATTTCATTACCACATTGCGATGTTTGGCTAACCTTAACATATTCTCTAATACAAAGGTTCTCCTAGCCGAACTAACATCCTACAAAACATTAACTTGACATTTTGAAATTGTACATCCTAACGTTAAGGGCCAACGGCAAGGTCGTAACCGGTGTCAAGATCCCTAAACCAGAAATATCCCCCTCACTTGTGAGGGGCGACCGCACAGAGGTGTACCTCAAGTGCAACTACCAATTTCCCTTGACTTGACGGGGGCCCAAATAAACTCGACGCCACTTAAAGGTCGTCCGAGGACTCGTGTGAGGTATCTAGAAGGTAGCGTAGACCCCCTCCCCAACCCCACACAACTTACCACATCTGCCGTCGCAGATATCCTGGCCCCGGGAAATTCCCCAGGAGGGGGCTGTAGCCCCTCCTACCCAGGAAGGGGCCTTGACCGCCTTTCCTTTCCTTTCGGCGTCCCATCCTTAGAAGGGACCGCCTACCCGTTGAGGGGCCAATGGCCACCTCCCTCGAGCGCTCCCATCCGTAATGGGTGACGCCCACTCATAGGGATCTACCAATTAGTGCTCACCGATCATGACCTTACCGCCCGACCAAAAAATAAATACGACAATTTAACTAAAATCACTCAATTACAAAACAACCATAACCATTTCACATGTGATTACTGATCAATACTAGTGCAGAATTACTTTATTTGAAAAACATACTGTAGCTGACCATTCTTTATTGCATCTTCAAAATAACACGACAATCACCACAACCTGCAAGAAATAGAATTACCACATCAAAGCTTTATTCAAAACAACTGGCTGTCCTCAGGGGCCGGTGGGTGGGTCAAAATTGGCTCTTCGTTCCGTCTCGAGCTCACGTGCAGCGAGGGGGTGCAGCTTCAGAGCACAGGAACAAGAGGATGCGTTCTTGGCTTGTTGCTCCTTTTATCCATCTTCAGGGCGGGCGTAAACCCGCCCCTGCCTGCCCCTAGGGCGTGGCCGGCCGCGTCAGTGTCTAGGCCAGCCCACTCTAGGGCGGGAAAAAGCGCGCCCCGGCTACACCGCTTCGGGCATACCAGCCGAGGCTCGCCTCCCGCCCAAAAATGGCTTCCCGGGGGGCTCGTGGTACTCAACCATACGTTCGGGGGGACCGAATGGTCGCCCCTTTCCATATGGCCGAGATACCCGCCACCTCCTCTCAACACACTCCCCAAGGATGGGAAACCGGAAACAGTTCTGAACTTTTGGAAGACGGGAGGGAGTGACCCTCCCGGCCGTATTTATTAAAATATGAAACAAAATTAAAACATTAAAATAACAGTTTCATATTATGTACAATTTCATTACCACATTGCGATGTTTGGCTAACCTTAACATATTCTCTAATACAAAGGTTCTCCTAGCCGAACTAACATCCTACAAAACATTAACTTGACATTTTGAAATTGTACATCCTAACGTTAAGGGCCAACGGCAAGGTCGTAACCGGTGTCAAGATCCCTAAACCAGAAATATCCCCCTCACTTGTGAGGGGCGACCGCACAGAGGTGTACCTCAAGTGCAACTACCAATTTCCCTTGACTTGACGGGGGCCCCAATAAACTCGACGCCACTTAAAGGTCGTCCGAGGACTCGTGTGAGGTATCTAGAAGGTAGCGTAGACCCCCTCCCCAACCCCACACAACTTACCACATCTGCCGTCGCAGATATCCTGGCCCCGGGAAATTCCCCAGGAGGGGGCTGTAGCCCCTCCTACCCAGGAAGGGGCCTTGACCGCCTTTCCTTTCCTTTCGGCGTCCCATCCTTAGAAGGGACCGCCTACCCGTTGAGGGGCCAATGGCCACCTCCCTCGAGCGCTCCCATCCGTAATGGGTGACGCCCACTCATAGGGATCTACCAATTAGTGCTCACCGATCATGACCTTACCGCCACAGGCCGGATAGTTGACCGGCTATGCGGACCCCCCACACCCTCCTACCTAAAGGTCATGTCTTAAAGACCCCAGCCAAGCTATCAGGTCTCCTATGAGTAACTCGTTCCCCACCCGGGACAAATGAACACCATCACCCAAATACATACTGTCCCCTTTAATACAACCATGCGAAATAGAATGCAGTGTATTTGAACGGAACAATCGACTCACTTTATTATTAATCTTCCTTACTGAATGATTCAGAGCAGAAACTGAAAGAGCCCCCCGCCACACTTTTCGCGGGATCAAATGGGACCATGCGATTGTGCACCCTGGAACTCTTCTCGCTAACCAACTTACAGTGGAAAGCATTGCCTCAAGAAGTAGTCGTCTACCAGTGGACACCAAATCGTTGCCCCCAAGATGTACTATGACTATAGCCGGCGGTGACCTCATCCGCCCTAACAAACCCTCAAAAAATGATTGAAACCGGTCAATACAGAGCCCGCCCTTTCCGTAGAAGGACACACTGTACCCGTATTCCCCAGCTACGTGAATCATGTCACCTGCTTTGAATACCTCCGCGGCCCGCCTCACGTATGAGTGGCCCACGACCCACACCTCCTTTTTCACAGCCGGTGATGTCTGACCGCTGACCCGGTGTTGGGTCGACTGCACAGTCCGCCCCGCCTCGTAGGCTTGCGTAACTGAAAACCAAACAAAAACAAGAAGCGTGAGTACATCATTACAGCTTCACAACATGTGCAACCGCACATACCTTTTATAACAGTTCGAGGACCAACGCCCCACACGTTTAACTTGTTCGACATTCAGACCCCTGGCTGTAGCCTCTGTAGCAGCCCCTATCCGAAAGGAATGGGTCCCAAACTCGCCGGGGTTCAAGCCCGCCGCGGAAATTGACATCGAAAGCACCCGCTGAAACTGAAACCTCGTCAATGGGGTGGTGTCAGCGTGTCTCAACAAGGTCCCCCCCCCATGATGCCACCCTTTGCGCTAAATATTCCTCTACGCAACTTACTGGGCACATGGAGGACCCGGGAATCCTTTGTATGATTATGCAGTCCCCCACAGCACCCTGGTCGGTCTTGGACCTGACAAATGAGATGGACATTGTCTCCCCTCTGACCTGAACGTGCTCTCGGCACAGTCCCCCCGTCACATCCCGCTTGTTCCTCGCCACTAGTTCGCTTACCCGCATAGCCCCATGGAATGCCAGCGCAAAAGCGGCTCGGAATAACACTGTTTCATACTGGGATGAACACGTTGAAGGGAGTACAGATAATAACAGGGCCAGCCTATCCAGACCTATCGGGCGCCTTTCATCTACTCTGCGACCCTCAAGGCGTTGCCACCCATGTAGCGCTTTTTGTACAACGAAAGACGCTGTCGGGTCCTGGATCCCATAAGCCCTCGCCACAAAGGAAATGGCTGCCCGATGCCTCTGTGCCGTAGCCACCGATTTGCCTGCCTGATGTAAAGACAGCAAAAAATTTACCACCCACTCCTCCTGGCCCCAAAGTTCCCCTCCAGCAGTCCCCAAAAAGGCCAAATAGGAACGGAACGCCCCTTCATATGCCTTCCTTGTCCTGGGTGCTAAACTCTCTCCCACGAGGTTTCGTAGTTCGGGGCACCGAGAGACCAGAGAGCTTCGGGAAAGGGTGCCGCCACCGGGTCCGCTGTGGGCAGAAAACCCCAGAAGGCCTGCATACGGAAACGAGAAAGCGCATCAGCCGCTTGGTTCATCACCCCCGGCACATGTCTCGCCTTAAATAGGACATTCAATTGCATACACAACAAGACAATTTCTTTGAGCAGCCTCAGGATCCATTTGCATCGTGCCGCCTGGCTATTGATACACTCAACCACGGTCATGTTATCAGACCAGAATACCACAGAGTGATCTCTAAACCCTTCAGGCCAAGTTTTCAGGGCCACCAGAATGGGGAACAATTCAAGAAAAAAATTCACCCTCATGCCACCATGACGGCCATTTTTGAGCTGACCATTGTGTGCCAAATATGGCACCAAAACCAATGCTCCCTGCCGAATCTGTCCATAGGCCCAGCTCCTCAGAGGACACCGCCGGTTTGTTCCAGACAACTCGACCATTGAAATCCGCCAGAAATGCCAACCAAATGCGCATGTCCTGGCGAACCTCGGCCGAGAGCCTCGTGCGATGGTGACCCTCCTTCAGGCCGACCATGGCCTGAGCGATCGAGCGGGAAAAGGGGCGGGCCATCGGTATTACTCTCAGGGCAAAATTCAGCTGTCCCACCAATTGTTGTAATTGCTGCAACTTAACCTTGGACTGTCTAATACACGTCTCCAGGGATGCCCTGAACCTTAGTACTTTTTCTCTTGGTAAACGAAAACAACCCTCCTCCGAGTCGAGCTCGATCCCCAGAAACTCGAGGCAAGTCGAAGGACCCACCGTCTTACCGGGTGCCAATGGCACACCAAAATGATTCATTAAGACACAAAATTCATTCAAAGCCTGACCACATTCCGGATCCCCGGCTGCCCCTAGAAACAAAAAGTCATCGAGATAATGCATAACCTGATGAAACCCTGTCTTCCTTGTGAAGACCCATTGCAGGAAACAACTGAACTGCTCAAAATAGGAACAAGATATCGAGCACCCCATTGGCATACATCTATCCATGTAATAGTGTCCCTGAAACATGAAACCAAGAAGACGCTGATCGTCTGGATGTACCGGGAGCAACCGGAACGCTGACTCGATATCAGATTTCGCCATCAGCGCACCGGGCCCTAGGCGATTCAATATGGCTACGGCCTCATCGAAAGATGCATACCGTACTGAACACACTGCCGGGTCTATCGCATCGTTTACGGAAAGACCACGTGGGGCCGACAAATTATGTATCAGCCGAAACTCACCCTGGTCCTTCTTGGGGACCACCCCTAAAGGGGAACAAACAAAGTCAGCAACCGGTGGCACGTTAAACGGACCGGCGACTCGACCTCGAGCCACCTCTTTCCCAATCTTCTCTTGTACCACGGTCGCGTGCTGCAAGACTGATATTTGGTTTTTACATTTCGCTAAACCCTGAAACTCCCCCACTGGGATGCGGAAACCATATGAAAACCCGTTCCGCAACACCCCAGCGGAAGCGTGATCCGGGTATTCGCTGAGCCAAGGAATCATTGCCATGGTATCAATCGGAGTAGGTAAAGGCGCCCCTCGGACTATTTCAGACCTGTTTGGTGCCTCCTCTACCCCCGTTATCACCTGTTTTGGCTCTGCACATGGACTCAGGATGGGACGCTTGCCCACACCCACTACATTCGTGCCTAAATTTGCATGACCCCTGGGGCCTCGTACATTTACCCCTGTTAAAATTCCAACAACTCCCCTTTTTACCTGTGGTGCCGTTCGGCCTGGAGTGGTGTTCGTTACTCGCGCCTGATCGAAATGGGGTCCCAGAATATTGGCGGGAGGACTCCCCCACACTACTCCCTACCAATGGCAAATTCAACATACCAGTATCCGCCATTTTTGACCATGACACAGAATCGTAACAATCCCAAGTTAAGTTTTTATCATGTTCTTTCGCTTTTCTGAAAATATTATCGTAACAAAACCACTGATTGCCCTCATATGACACAGAATACCCCATGATCCGTGACTGATAAATCGGCAATTCAGACAGCAATTCGGGCCTACGTTCGCCCAAGATGGATGTAAAAATCCCCCACGCCTTGCCCCAATTGCCAATGTTTTCATTTACCTTGAAGGCGGCCATCTTTGCGCACCAAACACCCGGATGCATGAGCTCCTTTTGGCTCTTAACATATTCCATCTCATAATGATCGGTAAGCAACGAGAAGATGTTTACATACTCATCTGCCCATATCTTCTCCTTAATAGCTAGAGGGACATGTTGACCCAATTTTTCCCTTCGTGACGGGGCAGATTCATCCCTCGCAATCGGCAATGGCCGCTTACCTGAACCGGAAGCTGTATCTGCGGCTGCGCCTATCCCAGGTGGCTTTCCTCCTGCCGCGGCCGGCGTGATAACTGGCGATGCTGCCTTCGCCGCCTCCCTTGTTTCACGCAATTGCCTCATCAAAACCCGTGCGTCGTCAGCCGTGGCGCCCTCGTTATTTTTACCCAACCACACTGCTAATTGTGCTGCCAGCTCGGGCGGCATATCCTCACCGGACAAGGGGGTGACCACCACGGGAATCGGATTCCCCTCCGCCGGCACCGGAGTTGGCTCTTGGAGTGGGGTACAGGGAACCGGGATGTCCCCTCCAGCTGCTCCCCTTCTGGGCCTCTTGCCTTTTCCTCCCGGAGCTGCTCCAGCCAACGGACGTTTCGGCCCTTCTTCCCCATCTTTCTCCGCCATTCGCTTCTTTAGGTCGGTCACCTCCTTCATAAGAACACGCAGCATCTGGTCGGTAGTCATTCGTTTTCCGACTTTCTTAGGCATTCTCCAACAGAGTATCTGTAAGACAAACAAGAAAGATTACCACACTCAAAATTGGCTCTTCGTTCCGTCTCGAGCTCACGTGCAGCGAGGGGGTGCAGCTTCAGAGCACAGGAACAAGAGGATGCGTTCTTGGCTTGTTGCTCCTTTTATCCGTCTTCAGGGCGGGCGTAAACCCGCCCCTGCCTGCCCCTAGGGCGTGGCCGGCCGCGTCAGTGTCTAGGCCAGCCCACTCTAGGGCGGGAAAAAGCGCGCCCCGGCTACGCCGCTTCGGGCATACCAGCCGAGGCTCGCCTCCCACCCAAAAATGGCTTCCCGGGGGGCTCGTGGTACTCAACCATACGTTCGGGTGGACCGAATGGTCGCCCCTTTCCAATAGTATCAGATTATCTAACAACTGGTAGGCAATGATAAATGAGGTACCCAAAGCTCCTGGTAATTTAGAAATCTGTTGCATGGAGAAAGACACAAGCAGCGCGCTGAGAAAATGGTGCCTGCTACCAAACTACATCACTGGGCATATCAAATATAAAAAAGTACCTTACGTAAGGCATCAGATTAGATAGAAAGAGGTAGGCATGCTTGATGATGTCCCCAAAACTCCTGGCAGGCTATTAATTTATTGTTAGGAGAAAAGACGCAAGCGGCACACTGAGAAAATGGTGGTCCCTCGTGAACCAAAAAAAGTCACCGCCGCGGCATACAGGAGGAACAAAGGAAGTAATGGACGGAATCTCACAACGAGAAAACGATGCAGCGCCCAAAGGTATGGCAAGTAGTGGACTGAGAAGGCAACCGGTGGCTTTTTTAGAGAAAACAGGCCATGCATAACGCCGGAGCTCTCAGGTCCACCACCAACTTGCTCGGCACAAACTCCATGCCCCCTGATGTTATCTTGCCACAAGGCACATCATATTTATTGAATGCTGGGTCACGCATTATTGTATGATGTTCCTGATGTAATAAGAGCACACTAAGTAGGCCCTGTTCTGAATACTGCTTTGCATGTCAGATACAAATGTGTCAGTATTTTTCCAGGCTTCCAACAGAAACATCAGGTTACTATAACCGATCTATCTTTCTTCAGCAGTTATCCAATAATTAATTTGCCTACTTTCTAGTCCTCTGTGTTTGCTATACTCATTTGAGATTTAAATCAGCCTTCATTGAACAAAAGGCTTACGATTAAATACAAAAACTAGGAAGACTTTCAAGTTTCGTTGCATAGTGAAACCTGATAGTCTTAAACAAGAAAAACACTAATCCTTTTCCTCCCAGTTTCTCTTTTGCTTTTCTACGGTGATTTTCTCAAACTATTGCATTTCTCTGCTTTAAATATGTTTGAATTCACTTTGCTATGAAAACATATTTATAAAGTACATGGTTTTGGCGTGCACCACAGAAACCCCGTTTGTGCTTTATAATGTAGGCGACAAGAAACACAGCCATCAAAAGAATATTTTACTAAAAAATAGTGACCCTTCACATTGGGCTCTAACTCTAATGGAATTTAAGTTCACAACGCTATCACAACAGAATATAATCAATGGTACACAGTCACTCTGCTGTAGACATTTTCATCCCCGTGGCTATTGATTTTCAATAAAGATAACCTGCCTGACTGTTCCCGACTGTGTTTTATGTCTCCCCAACATTGAAATGCATTTTGCATTAATATTGATTCTCATGAATTTTCTTGCTCTCAAAAAATACAGGACTTTAGACTGAAAGTTAGTCTAGGACAAAGTTTTACAATGTTTTACACATTTTCATAAAACGTGCACCCCTGTTGTTTTCTAATAATAATTTTCTTAGGGGGTGGATAACTTCTCAGTGGGTGAGGCCCGGAGACAGAAATTCACGCCGGTTTTGTCTGCTGAACGTCTAAGTTCACAGATTTTATTCTCACCAGTGCTTCAATCAACCCATTCCAAGTTCCATTCTTTCAAAAGAATGGCCATTCTGCAGAAGGATAACAATTACCGTCAATTTGTATGCACTGCATCTTTCCATGTGGATGTTTTTCTAATTTTGTAAATCACAAGGATAATAGAAAGGGGTCATCAGTCTGGAAAAAAAAGGCCTTGCGGAAAATACTTCGAAAATATCATTGTTTGAATAAAGATGTTGCAAAAGCTTAACTTGAATACCTCCTGACCTCAGCAGCAAGGGAGCACTCTCAACAAATCAATAGGCCTATGAGAGGTTCTGCAGCCATACAGCAAACACATTCACACTTTTTTGTAAGAACTGTTTTCAGCTTTGCTAACAGCAAAGTTCGCAAACATTTTTTTAGTAGGTGATACCTGCAAAGAAGAAGCCGTATGCCTCAGCTGTAACTTTCCTGCTGTGGCACAGCAGTTGCTTACATTGTTAATTTTGGCATTGCTCTGCACATTTGCTGAATCCCTAAAGTACAAGCAACTGTATTGTGTCTCCCCTCTGCCACTCAGGTGACAGCAGGGCAAAACAATGGCAGTCACTTGGAAGCATCAATTCCTTTCTTCATTTCTTAAAATTCCACGTTAGGACATCTGGGACTGGAGAGAAGAGATGATGTGGCAATTGTTATTCCGCACTGTGTCATGATTGACACCAGAGGGCTACAAAATGACTACTTCCTAATGTCCAGTCAATGTTTATGGGACATATTGCTGCATGGATTGGATCGAATGAACTACACAAGTCTCAGGGGAATTGGAAGACATTAAAAATGGCATGTTCACCCATTGAAGGTGCCCCAGAAACACATTCTCACTGGTCAGGCTGTGGGTCCCACCTACACTTCAATTAGGACCGCAGGAATTATGTGGCAGGGTTGAACAAGTTATGTGGCAAGGAAAGGCAAATTATGCGGTATAATGCATCACATTTTGTGATAGCTTTACTTCATTATTTTATCATTTTGTACATATGGTAACACTGTCTGGGCAAAGATTTCAGCTTGTCGCTACCAGTTTAACAACAAATATAGCGATAGGCAGTTAAAAGATAACGAGTCAACTTTTGTGAATTGCTTTTCACTACGTGGGGATACTTGCTACTACGCGTTTTGTAACGTTTGATCCATTTGAGCTAGAAACAACATTGTGTTTTGTTAAAATCTGCAGTTATGCAGCAGATGGATCATGTGGCAAATACAGCAAATCCACAATTATTCAAAAAGTGATACAGCCGCATAATCACATAATTCCAGTTGCCCTGACTTTAATCCATAACATTTGACCTGTACCAGCTACAGAGTCCATTCAAATAGCATATTTATTTAATGAAAACACAGTCTAATGAGGAAGGTGAATGTTCATTCAATATATTGGAACTATAACTTTTAGAAAGTTATCTTTACCCTGCCTGAAGATGTTTGTGGCTAATTTGCCTTAGCTCTCCAGCAACTACCCAGCCTGTATTTGGGGTGAATGAAGTGCTAAAAAGGTGTGAACGGTGCTCACCTAGCAGACACAGTGACTTGAGTGTAGTGAGGTGTTTTTTTACCTTACGAGACGACTGGATAATGTTGACCCAGGAACTTCATTAACTTGAAAGGAGATCTGGCCTTTTACGCGCAAATGTAAGCAGAGACCTGGAGGAAGCAATTTTTTGTCCCCCTAGTGAGTGAGGTTAGCACCAAACCTGGTAGATGGGAAGCTATCGTCAGAACTGGTTTTGAGAGAGCACAGAGAAAGGTACTACTCATTACCATGACCACCCCTCGGGGTGGGCACAAATGCTTTGAACAAGAGGGTAAGGGTTTTCCCATCTTGGATTTTGGGAATAAGATGCACATGGGCATTCTAGGCATTAGGGTAAATGTAAACTGCTGAAAAAGTGGTTATGTTTGGTCCTGGGATCTTTTTACACGTTGGTCAGGGAAGATCTAGGAGTCACCCTCACCCATTAGCTGTTGCCATGCATAAATGTGCCCCCAAGGCAACATCCTAAGAATTCTTAATAGAAATTTTACCTGAGGTGCCAGGTGATCCCAGACAACTGGACCTGGATTCGCTTTTGCCCACCATCCTGAGATTCACAGAGTGCCTCCTCCGAGGGACATGGGGGCATATTACCAACAACTAGCGATAATTATCGCTATGTTCGCTTAGCGGCAATATTTTTATCGCCGAGCTGCAGTGATTTTTATCGCTTAGGAACCTTGCTATTATCAAGGTTTATCTCCTCGGCGATAAAAATCGTCCGAAATGCATGAATATCGCTGAAAAGTCAGCGATCTTCATGCATTACCGAGCTAATGCTCTTAGCCATGTTATCCACCTACCATTGGATAACATGGCTAAGAACTGCTCAGGGGCAGGTGTAAGCTTTTGGAGATAGCGATGTTAGCGACTGTTTCCAGTCGCTAACATCTTGGCACGCCCACTTTGCATGTCATTAGTGATAAATTTCACTGACATGCAAAGCGGGGCCCAAGATGGTCGCTATCTCCTACTAGCTGTCGCTAACTGGTGTTAGCGACAGCTAGGTAATAGGGAGATCATTTTATCTGCGCTTTCTTGGCTTTTAAAGCCAAAAAAGCGGAGATAAACCCCCTTGATAATATGCCCCCTGGAGTTTACTCCTTCGGTTGTTATGGCACCAGAAGAAAATTTCCTCCAGCTCGTCAGAAGAACCCACCGGGCAGTTCAATAGCATCAAACTGAATTTCAGCTTTGCCTCACTTAGAGATCTCTTCTGCAATGAAAAAGTGACTATTTCCCATTTTACACTGGGATGTAAAATATTTTTCAGCAAGAAATCCCCAAAGCTCCAGAGGGCCAGTGGGACCCACTTGCTTAGGGTATCAGGAATTGGTTTCCAATGCAGCGGCTGCGGTTTCAGTGAGGCCCACTACAGGGAGGATATTTCTTCTCAAAAAGTGACCAAGTCCCATTGTGTGTTGGGACTTCAAAATGGGTGTTAAAAAAGTGTCAAATGGGCATGGTACAGTTAGGACACCTGCAGGATGCAACTCTTTCGCGCTCCACTAATGCCTATCAAGATTTGCATTACAGAGGTCACCAGCATGAATATTTGACTGAGAGGGAAATGTTGCCACTCCACCAAAGTGTGCACACTCATTACAGGATCATATTAAAGCACGAACAATCATCCAAGAAAATTGCAATGCAGTCTCTGATGCATCCAAAGTGTTCTCTCAATGTTCCCTATGTACCCCTGTGAGAAGCAAATCATGTCAACCACTGCAATTCCTCAAGAATTGTCTGAGGTCCCAATTACCACCTGCTGTTCTAAAATGAAGTTAAATGATGAAGTAGGCTATAAGAGGTGTGGGATAGCTGAACCACATTGTTCAATGCTTGGTGAACGGAGACTCCATGTCCACTTGAGCCCACTGTGTCTCCTTTTATTGACTGCAGCCTGTTGGATCTTCATTTTGCCTCTGGGTCCAGTGCTTGTGAGATTGCTTTTTGGAACATCCTTATCACTGCATTATGACATTGTAACTTACCATCTTGCTGATCCTTGAGTGAGACACCCCATCCCCAGTCATTAACGGAGTGCCATATACCATGTAACAGTATCAACAGGGATAGTAGCGAGAACTACAATGAGGGTGCCATGCATTTTGAGATAAAGCGCTGACCTTAACCTTTGATTATGAACAAAAATGGAACGGAGAATAATGCCTCAATATTCATGATCATATATCCTTATCGATATGAAGACATGTGTATGCTGTATGGTGATGCGTGGCTGCCATTGCAATCACACTTGCCTCCTCATTCATGTAAAAACCTCATAAAACCTCGGAGCCAATGGAATAGAGTTCTGCTGGACCTCAAATTTAGAAGAATTCCATCAAGTTGATTTAGAAAAGGAGGCAGTAAAGACTTCCAAAAAGGACAAACCTACTCTTACAAAGTTTAAAGACCTGTCTCCAAGAATTTAAAGAAGAATGGAAAGCTGACCTACAATGAGAGTTAGTATTCATGGGGAAAAGCATCAATGGCATGATCTCATAGCCTAGGACAGACGTTGACCAATCTGGCATGAGAGTAGCTTAAATGGAGTCAGACACAAGATCTCTCAGGGAGACACAAAACATACTCGCAAGCTGTAATCCCTGGAGACACAGGTAGATACTCTCCATTTAAATTGCCAATAACTGGAAAATAGGGCAAAGAGAGACAGCATCAGATTAAGGAACAGAAGGCACATATTATCACATATATTCAAGAATCTTTGGGAAAATTCTGAAATTAAAAGAAGAAGGTGGCAAGGTGGCACTGGAGAGCACCACAGAGGGGGTCCCAAAAAGAAAAACAATAACATTAGATTAAGATACATTTCAATCAAAGTATTACAATACTTAGCAAACAAGGAAGAGATTTTAACTGGAGGAAAGAAATATTTATTATTGTCCAAATCCAAGCTCTCCTTATAAATCTCTGTGGAGAATTCTCAACATTATAAACTGTCACTTTCAAGGAACGCACCATGAAATTTCTGAGAATAGGGGTGTTCGGAAGATACCTGGCAAGGTTGATTATAAGAACAACATATGAGGCCATATAAATATCTATTGATCCAATTGTGTGCGATGCTAAATTATAATATTATAAAATATCTCTGTTAGACCAAACATCATAGGCGTGGTATACCCGCAAATGTTTTGCCTACATCCCTTCTGTTTTCAGGAATTTATTTTTGTTGGTTTTAGGAATCTGTGCTCTTTATCACTGCACTGCTAACCAGTGGTACAATGCTAGTGCTCTCTCTATCAAACATGGTAAATTTGCCCTACACCTAATTGACATATTTATTTTTATATGTAAGTCGCTAGTAAATTATGCTACATGTACCCAGGGCATTTACAATAAATTAAATTAAATGTGACTAGTGGGCCGGCAGTACTCAGTCTGCCACCCACTGGATCAAAACTTTAAAACATGTTTCAGGCCTGTTACTGCAACCTATAATGCAGTTTTAATCCACCATATTGACCTGGCAAAATAAACCTTTTTGTAAATATTGGTTTGGGCTGCGCACACCTGATATTATAAAATGTAAATCTTTCTAGTATTGAAACCAAATGTTCCGTCAAGGCATGCTAGGATGGAAAGAGGTAGCTATCCTCTGAAGCTATGAACAAATAAGTAAAGCAAGTGTACCAGATCACTTGCCCCTACCCGCACTGTGGAGTGCAAAACTCTTTGCCAGGACAAACCATCCTTTTTAGTTTTTAACACTAATACATCGTCCCTAAGGTTGGCCCTAAAAGCTCATGTGGCAGGATGCACTGTATTTAAAAAGTAAAACATGTGCACTCAAGTTTTACATATCGTGGTAGAGAAAAGCTCCTAAACTTGTTTCACTATTTTAAGGCCTGTCTCTGCCATTGACTGGGTTACCTTATTAAATTTAACAAGTGCTAACCATAGATTGGGACGAGATAAAGGTATGCTGTTTACACTCAAATGCAATGTAATTTAAAATCCTCTTTAACGGTAACATCGGATTTTAAGTTACAATTTCGAAAATGCAATTTTTAGAAAGTGGGCATTTTCTTGTACAAATCAACTGTGCCTTTCTGCCAGTATCTTGGCTCACATGACTGTGAATAGCTCTGCTGTTGGGGTTGGTGTATTGCTTCCAAAGATTAACACAAAGGGGGCTTTGGTGTGGAAAGGATTGGCCATACTGACAAGATGGGCGCCAAGGTTTTGTGTCTTTCCTCAACAACACTTCAAAGGACTTTGCCTGCAGAACACACAAAGGAACCTTACACCAGGCCTTCCCTGTATTTTGTCACCCCATTCAGTTTGGAGCCTTGACCAGGGGAAGGAGAAGAGCTTTCCATACCCAGCTGTAGAGGTAGGAATGCGAGTCCCCCACAGAAAAGCTGGCACAAGGTATAAATATTGGTCCTCCAGAGTGACTCATCAGAACACTCCGGGACCTGTGGAAGATTCGGAAGATGGAGTGCCCTGCTGCCAGGGATATGCCTGACTGTCTGAAGGAAGAAGAGTGGACCTGCTTGTCTTGCTCCCAGGCTACCCAGAGTGACTTAAAGCGGCAGTTGAGTGTCCACCTGTGTGCGCTGCAGGGACACAGCAAATCTCAGAGGCCTCCCTGCAACTGCCTAGCTGACCTGTTGCAATTAGACCTGCCTGGATCTGCAACTGAACCTACCTGAGCACTGCTATTGGCCTCTGCTGGAGTGAGTTCTGATTCTCAAGAGGTTATCCCCAGGTCCTGGAGACTTGTCTTGCAGTAGTGGAAGCTCCTCCTGAAAGAAAAGGTGAACATTTTGGGCTCCTCGCAACTGTGAATGGGCCCATTCGCACCACAACTCTTTCTCTAGTGAAGATAGCCAATGTGAAGCTCTGGTGAAACCAACAATGACTGACCGTGGTGACTGACAAACCAAGATCTGTGCTTCATGCTACATCAATGACAACCCAAGATGGCTACCAGCGTGAAGCTACAGCAATGATCATCCATGATGCCCAAACAGCTTTCTGTCCTACAGCCACAACTGTCCATGACATCTGACATACTCTTCGTGCTACAGTAGAGACCATCTACGATGTTCAGCCTCCTCCTCGTGGCCTCCTCCAACATGAATGTACCTCTTTGAACCAACCTTGAGAAGGTAACTTTTCAGCAGGACTAAGCTGGTCCCTGCATCTGATCCACACTTGATTATGTTTGGCCTGAGCTTGTGAATTTTCCCCAGTCTAGCACGACCAGATGACCATGAGTTTTATGCTTTTAGGCATTATTTTGACTAAAACCGTAAAATTGCATATCTGGTATCTACTGATTAGATTTGTGTTGTTCTGGTTCATTTTATTTATTAATGTTTTTCACTTTATTACTGTCTGTGTGCTGCAGTAATACTTTACAGATGGCCTTCTCAATTAAGCCTGACTGCTTTTGTGCCAAGCTCCAAAAGGGTTGAGCACAAGTTAATTTAGGTACCTTTTATGGTTCACTCTGACAAGGATTATGGCTTTCACCCAATAACCCAGTTGCTTACAGTCTCCCTTCCTAATGAAATTTCCTACTCACTACGATGTGTCTCTGCCAACGGGGAGTTTGACTAGCACTATTTGAAGATTGTCTTTCTTCCCTTTGGTCATTATTAAATGTTGCCATCTACATGGGATTCAATGGAAGTGTTGGCTGGAATATGACATTTAGGCTGTTTGTCTATACTCTAATTCTATCAACTGTCCAAGACCACTACATTATGCTTAAGCTGAACTAACTATGTAAGGTCATAGAAACCAGAATTACTTGTTAAAAACATTCAATACCCAATGCCTAACATTCCATCTTTGTGCCTTCACCCCATGAGGTCTATGATATATTGACTTGCATATAACTTGATTTTTCACAACCATTTCACTCATTTCTTTTCTATTCAATCATACTGGTTCTCTCCATTTAACCACTTAGATGACAATTTCGTGCCAGGCAATCTTCCTTTCAATGCAACAATGGGGGCTACTCCTGTGGAACAATTGGGAGTTATGTGGTAAGACCACAACAATTCTTGAACTGCAATATCAATAAGATCTATTACCACTTTTTCTGTGAATACACCATCCTATATCCCTTTCAACGATCTCATTGACTTTAGCACAGTAAAATGTAATGCATAAGTGAACTATAGACAATTCTTTCAAGAAATGTTTTACCTCTTCTGAGGTGAATAGCACTCCATTATCAGTAATAAGAGTCTTAGGGCCACATGTATGTACCTTTTTAAAGTTGCAAATGGCCCGATTAACAAAAAAAGGTTTTTCCAATGTACCAAACCCTATTTTGTGATTTGGTGACATATAAACAAATTGCAAAATGGGTTTGTGATTCGCTATTGGGAAGGGGCGTATTTAGAGCGTACCTTCCTAATAATAAATTGCATCAGTATGTAGGAATGTTTTCTGACCAAAATGTGAACGCAAAACATTTAAATTTGACCCCCTACTTCAAGTAGGTGGTCGCTCATTCGCAAATGGGAAGGGGTTCCCAAGGCTTTAGATTTCATTAAGCTCTTTCCCAGATACCACTCATGTGACAATTGAGCAATTTGCAAACAAAGATGACTAGGCAGAATTAGTATATCACCTTTGAATACATTGTCATCTCCAACTTACCAGGAATTCCTGATCTCTTTTGGCATGTCACCACACTTACTCAGCCAACCGTTAAGTATATACTTCTTGACATCTTTTAACACACAATCCTTTTCCATGCTTTCTTCCCATTCATCTTCTTTATTGCTGGTACATTCATCACCAGCACTACACTATTCTTCATGTTCTCTTCTTCTTTTTCCTCTTTGTTTAACGGCATGTGGTATTAGCAATATCCTGCAACATTGTTTACACCAGGAACAAATTCCAAGGTAAACTGTTAGCTTCTAAGCCTAAAACACACTTATAAATATGCAGAGTGGCTTGTTCCTTACTCTTGTTGAAATAATATATGTGAGTGGTTTATGGTCTCTTCAAAGTGTGAACGTAATGCCCCACAATACATATGTCAAGAGTTTAATAGCTCAATAGCACACAAGTGCCTCTCTTTCAATTGCTGAGTAATTTTGTTTAGCATCAATCAGGGAATGTGAAGCAAGGCAAATATTTGTTTTTATTTTCGAACTTTGTGGGACATGGTTTCTCCAGAACCCATCTTACTGACATCAGTGGTTAAAATCATGTTACGTGTTACATCAAAGTTATCTAATAAAGTTACAGCAATAATAGATTCTTTAATATTCCAAAATCAAGTTCAAATTTATCATTCCAATTGAATTGTGTCTATTTTTATGAATAGCATCCCTAATGGACTAGATAGCTCAAAAACTGTTTTACCAATTTTGCCATATACTCTGCCAACCCTAAAAAGGACTTCAACTCTTCCTTGTTCATCTGTTTAGGTGCATTTCTTTACTGCTAAAAATCAAACTAATTAGTGGTTTTACACCATCCCTAGAAATGGTATGACCTAAATATTCAACAGAACTCAAGCCAATCTTGCACTTTTCTTTCTTTTTAGTAATACTAGCCTTTTCTAATTTCAACAGTACTTCTCTTAGAGTGGTCTTGTGAACAGCTACAGTATTTTGGTTAATAAGAACATATTCTTGGAGAAAGAATGTGCTCCTATCATCCTTCAAAATTGCCTGCATCATCTTTTGGAACTCTGCAGCCGCAGATGCCAATCTGAATTGCATCCTTTTGAACGTAGATGCCGTTAGTGGTGTATTAAACAATGTAAGTGGCTGAGATTTTGGATGTAAAATTTAAATGTACTTGATGATAAGTCATGGAATACATCTAGCACATTGAAAAAAGTGGCATCCTTCATAGTGCTTAACATCTAATTTATTCTTTATAGTGGGTATCTTTCAACCCATGTGTTAGTATTTAAATCCTGTAGGTCAACACATTAGCAAATTCCTTTGTTGTCAGCATTTTTTACTATTACTATAGAGGCCGAAGAATCAGAGTGAGCCACAGGTTCATTTATTCCATGGTTCATTAATTTATTTAGTTCTTTCTCCAATGGTTCTCTTATCAAATGTCTAATCAGGCATGTTTTGGGGATAAAGGCAATACTCCTCAATTTTATTTCATACTGAATATCTTTCAACAACTCCAATTTGTTAGAAAATACCGTAGGGAACTCCTTGCATATGTGTTCTGCACTTAATTATCGATTCACCATTAGTTCTTGTTCACTATTGTTGATATCTAATTTCAATTCTAATTCTTTCTGACGTCTTCACCCTAGCATATTCGATCTGTGCTTAGTGATATACTCACTGTGGATCTTCCCTTGAATGAAATACCCATTTTAATCATCCCTTAAATGGTATCAGATATTTGTTGTACTCTCTGGATTCATGTCTGGTGATTTTAACACATAATCCATATCACCAAATGTTCACATAACTAATTTACGATTTTGAGAACGTAAATGGAAAACATGAATATGCAAACATAGTTAAATTTTGTTCATCCCCATACGTGTGCTTTCAGGATAACCAAGTTCTGCCTTTTCTGCTTCATCTTTTACTTGTAGAACTTTTTTTGAGTTTTCTTTTATATATATTCTACTTCATATATTAGTTTTGCCTTTTCCTCTCTAAACATTCTGGCAAAGTCCCTTTCTTGTACATTTCCTACTCACAGCATTGCCTACACTACATGTCATACTGTTTGTTAAGAGATTTGAATTTTCACCACTGTAATATTTAAATTGTATTGCCTTTTGTTTGTATATACCTTTTTCATGTGTGTACACAGTTTTTTCTTTGTTTTATGTACATCTTGCATTTTTTTACATGTGGGTACCTCAAACACAGGGTCTAGGTTTTAACGTTGAGCCTGGGCAGCGGGTGCAGTGCGAGGTATGCTGTATTGAGGTATGGATTCGAAACTCCCCCCATTTCCCGCCCATCTTTTCAATTGGCTCCTGTTACTGTCCTTTCAAAATCGTTGCTTTTCATTTGTGAATCGGCTTAGTAGTCCCTCATTGGTACCACCTTGTCTGCATTTGCAGTCTCACATAAGGACTGGACTTTTTACTTGTGTTGTTACACGGTCTGCTTTAAGTAGTCAGTAAGCACTATTTTCTGTAGTAGCATGCCACCCACTTTAGTATGGTTATTAGTAATGTATTTATGTAATTTACAGCGTGGTCCACTTTTACTATAGCAGCCGCCCTTATTCATTTATTTAATTTACAGCGCAGTCCACTTTCACTTAAAGGGCCGCTCTACAGAACCTTTCTTTAATTATTTATTTTTTCTTTTTGGGTGAAAGCACCCCATACAGTGCTTTCACTTTAATTTTGGCTGCACCCCTTTCTTTAGATGCTGCTCACTGTAACCTGAACACGGCAAGCAGCATCTACAGAAAGGGCCACCCTTAAAGTGGTCTTGCATTTGCAAGAGTTTGAACTATTAGCATGAGGAAATACCATGCCTTATATATAAGTGTTGCTTATAAAAATACATAAATAAAAGGCATTGTCATTTACAATGGCAACAGCGTAAACTCTCGCAAACGCGAAACTTATTACATTGAAAATGCTTGTTTAGATAGTTATTTCTTTTGTATCTTTATATTGTTGGTACATCTCACTAACTGATCCCTCATTAATGAATCACAATGTCCTCTAAATGTACATGTATTAGATAAACCTCTTAAATCTGCAATATATTTAGTTACCTTTTCGTGTTTGCCTTGACCTCTACTAAAGAATGTGGGTATTTCTTATGCTACATTCACCTTTTCACAAAAATAGTCTTCTAATTTTCTTTATTGTACTCTGATATGTGTCTGTCTGCGTATTTTCTTTACCTTCTTCCCCATCACTTATCAGATCCAATACATTTCCATATGCTTTCCTACCTATCATGCCCAGATTGTGTAACAGTATATGATGTTTGTCTAGAGCTGAAAACAGTCCCCCCATTTAATAGTAAATATGATTCAAACAACTTAATCCTATTCTTCCATGCAAAGAAGAGTTCCCCAACATCATTAACAAATGTTGGTGGTTGTGACATGCTTACTGCTGCCATACTTGTTCAATAAATAGTCTTTCCTAGTATTGAAAATGTGCTATAATGTATTTCATGTAATTAGTTTTAACAGTCTTAGTATAAGATATAGATAGTAGGAGAACATGAAAAAATAACTAGCAATTATATAATTATATAATTATGATGAATACATTAATTGGTATTTTTATATCTGAGGTTTGCATGTCATCAAGTACCTTGAACTCTTTAGTGTGCGTGTCTACTGTTGAGGTTGCTCAATATTTTTTTATGGTCTGTGTGTCACCGTAAGGATACGCTTAAGATGGAATTAGTCATCAATTAATGTGTGTATACCTGTTGTACACATATGTGCTATATTTAAATAAAAAAAGGAATCTTTTATTTGTATTATTTCAAATTTCTTCTTGTGGCCCTAAGTGTTACTTTTTGCATGCCAGAATCATTTAAACAGATAATAACAGATTATTTCTGCACAATGTGATCCTAGTTCCACAAGCACATTGATTACTTCTTTTTTAATGTGCCCCCTTTATAATGGCCACTTGAAGGTTTTCCCAATCTTGATGCCTTCTCCCTTCCAAACGCTAAAGTAGGAGCAAAGACGGGATTTCAATGAATAAACTTCCGGCATGCAATTGACTGTCATTGCAGCAAATGAGAGGAAGCCGCGGGTGCCCGCACAGGCACAGTCGTCCAGAAGAAGTCGCGATGGAGGAAGAGGGCAGCGCGGGGACGCCGCAGATAAGGTAGGGAGTTTTCATACACTTCAAATCTTTTTATTTAAATTTACACATGATTGTTAATAATGCGGGTGGGAGGCTGCTGGCACATAGCGGAGCTATGCGGAGTGTGCAGAGTTTATTTTCAACTTCATGGCACTCGGCGTAGCCCCACTACGCCCATTCCTTGTGGGGGTGGGGGGCTCAGCCTAAAATATAATTTTTCGCTCATGACATACTCCTGTCTCTGTTACGGCCTGGTCAATCCATACCACCACTATACGCCTCCTTTACGAACTTTGTAAGGTATCAGCACACAAAATTAATTAAAATAAATCGGAACACTCACCCGTAGCTTTAAAATTGCCCTGGGGCAATATGATACTTGGGAGTAAACCTTACCATCTATCAGGATGTTACCAGGTAACATAGCTCATTTATGAAATTAGATTAAATGCAATATAAACTAATAGGGGCAGCAGTACATTTTGTGTTTAAGCAGCATTGCAGCGGTAAAAATACATTTAATTCCTAGATTATTCTACGTCTTCCAGGCGGTATGCCTTTGCATTGATATCTTCACTATAGATATACTCAAAAGGGTTAGGCCCGAATTTACTATTCATAATTCTCCTTTGTGAATACTGAAAGTCATAAAGTTAGACTTTGGTCTAAGTTTACCTTTGTGAATCAGGCCCATAGTGTTTAAATTTGTCAGGCAAGGGAAAGCCCAGAGCGTGGCTAAAAAGTTACTGCTAACATCTGGAGATAAAAACAAACTGGGGTTCCCATGTATTGAGATTTACAACAGGGCGGAACCCACTGAGAATAGTGGGAATCAGACAAACGCTATTTCCACATGGACAGGGGAATTATAGGCAGATCCCTATGGGACATAATTTGGGTATCACGCAAACAGAGACCACAAAATATATACTGTAGTCATATTACAAGCAAAGCCTTTCTAAAGCGGAACGCTTCTGCTAACAGAAGATCTGACATTGGATGCTTCATCCTCAGCTGAGGAAAACTGCTACATGGCCAGTCACACTGGAGTAAACTACCCACAAACTATGGCACCAAAAGATGTATTTCAGCTCTGTACAGATCTTTAACTACTTTCCTCCCAAACATCTCCTTCACTGGCTTATATGAACAGACAGTAAGAAGCCAAACAGAAAGAATGACCTGTTAAGAAAGAGGAAATGTTTAGAGGGATACATATAAGGAAAACCTCCAGCCGTGGTCCTTGCAGGTAACAGCATTGGGGCGTGGGGCTGCGTGGGGGAGATTTCGAGGGATGATGCAGAGGGAAAATTAAATAAATAATTAATTTTTCCTCTACATCGTCCCGAGAAATCCCCCCCAACGCGGCTCCACTGCTGTTACCAGCACGGACCACGGCTGATAACCTCTCTCTGCATCATATAAAGTCAGCTCTAAAAGTTATTGCAGGGAGGTACTTAACAACAGATGAGCTTCATTTGTTGTTCTCCTTTCCTGCCACAAACAAATGCTGCAGGAAATGTCGAATTAAGAGCAGATCCTTGCATGGTGGTGTGAATAAACCAAGTTACAAAGGTTTTAGGAGGAACTCTTGGCAGCTATTAAAGAGATAATAGGACTCTCCATGCCAAGAGACCCAGATGTGATGATTCTGTTGAAGTAGCCCTTGGGGTGGGAAGGTGGAATGCTTAGCAAATGTAGACTATCTTACTAACTTTTACGTATAGCACAGATTATAATTGCTAAACACTGGAAACTGAAAGTAAGTCCAAAATGGCATAGATGGGCTGGCAAATCAGGTACACAGTGGTCATAGAACAGGTACAATACCATGTAGACAGACAACTTTAATGCACATTTGGCGCCCAGTACTATCATACATGGAAGGGGAACATAAAGAGTTGATATGTGCAACTAGGTTAAGAGAACTACAGATATTTGATTAATTGACTTATTATTTGTGGAATTGTGGTGGTGCAAAGTATTCATGGCTTAGTCTGTCACAGGAGGAGGGAAGGGAGAATAACTAAAAATCAATTTAATAGATTTATTGATGTTATTATGTTGAATACGTTTTTGTTACTAACTCATAAAAATCCAATAAAATACATTTACAAATAAAAAAGATAAATCTCCTTTCTGAAGTGGGGCTTGGAAACTTTTTATAACTTTTTGACTTTCAGACTTTCACAGAAACCAATACACTTGGGGACAGATTTATCAAAGGGCGGCATAGCCCTTGAGTCATGCAAGGAGGCGCAAGGGCAACACAATCCTTAAGTCAGATTTACCAAGCCACCCAAAGCATTCTTGCGTTGCCCTGCTTGACTTGGTAAGTCTGGAATAACGCAAGGCAGCGCAAGTTGCTGCCTTGAGTTTCTCTGCAAAAGGGAAGGTATTGCATGGGTGGAGAGTGGGTATTCCCACACATACACATTGGCACATTCCTGGATTTACTAAGACAAGTAAACCTGAAAATGCATCAAAATGTTATGCCTTCCTGCTATATGCACATCGAGGACAAATATCTTTATTTCTTCTCAAATTCTCCTCTTTCAAAGTGCGCTGCATTTTGCAGCAACCTTAGCAAGAGGAACACGCATTTTAGGATTATTTTTGAGCAGGAAGGAGGCCCTTCTTGCACAAAAACAATGCTGCCTGCAATGCAGTTACCGTTGTACTATGGCAGAAGGTTGTCTGTGCTGGCACTGGGCAGCACACAGTGCACCAGTGAAGATAGAGAGCAGAAATATTCCATATGTTAGCAAGTATAGCACATTTTATCTCTCTCCATTTGCCGCAGCACAGCAAGAGGTCTTGCTGCATAGTGCCAAGTCAAATATTGCTAAAACAATGCCTTGGTGATTCCAACCCAGTCTCCAACATAGTCAGCCTGAAATCCCATCTAGGTCCTGGACTAACACTTCTATGGAACACGATTGGCGCTTAGTGCCTTTTAGCACTATTTTTACTTAAAATGTTTTAAAATTCATATCTCCAGTTCCCCATATAGGAATTTTGTTGTTTTGGTGTCGTTTTGTTTATTAAATTCTACTCTAATATCCCAATTCAGCTTGGGATTTTTTTTATTGCTTGATGTTTGAATGTATTACTGTTTTGTTACTGCAACAATACTTTACACATTGCCCTATAATCCTGTCTTCTCTGTGCCGTAGCCACCAGGGGGTTGAGGTTAGGTCAATGTTATGACTTGAAGGTTTACCCTCATGAAGAGTGTCATTTCTCCTTTTAGTGGGCAGTCACCCACACTAAATATTAATCCTCTTACTTACTTCTTCCTTCTGTTTTAAGAGGACTCAACATCGATGTATTTGAAATATCCTGCTGCATGAATGGAAGGACCCTGAGAAGGTATTTATGCCCAGGTATTGTTCTAATATGTATGTATTAGTGGAGTTTTAACATAATTGGACTCTTTTCTGCTATGGCTCTGCTGTGGCTCACTGGAGTTCATTAATTGCTTTGAATATATTGTTCCATCAGACACTGCAGATAAAACAGCACAATCATTTATCAAATGTAAACTTGTGGCTGTAAAGTGCTTTCCATGCTCAAACCCATGCCACATATATTTTTCAGTCCTTGATGAAGGATCTTCAAGACCTGGTTCTTGGATATCATAGAAAAACAGCTTCTATGTATTCAGTGACTCTCAAGTCATCTTCACAAGGTGCACTATATGTAAATGTGATATACTTGTAAAGCACACAGCTGCCCCAGCAACGGGGCGTCCTGGCGCTGTATAACTCTGTGGAACCCTTCCGGGCTCTCCCTGTGAGATGCCCCTCCTGGGCACCCCCAAGGTGAAGCCAGGCATCCCAATGTTGTTGGGGCCATTGTGGAGATTAAGCAAGCTATTGCCCAGAGTTGCAGCATGGGACCCATGATTAGAGTAGGCGCTGAGGGGAGAATTATCAAGTCTGCAGACATTGAGCCCAAGACCCTGCCGTGTCGGGACTTGAACGCTGGTCCCAGGCCTGATCTCTGCTTCAGAGTCTGCCGCTCTAACCAGTGAGCCACACTTCTCCACAGGTTTCTGGTTGCAGCTCTCAGAAAAATTTGACTGCTCACGAGAAAAGGGGATAGGACACAGAAATGTCTTTAAATCAAGGGACTCTTTCTAGGTAAGTGCCTATTTAGCCACATTTTGGGGACATTCTTAAAGCAAGTAGTAGAAGTAGAAACTGGGATCTCATTTCATCCATGCTCTTACAGCGTCATGATGTCAACCCTCTCTTAAACATCCCACCATTCATCTTGCTGCTTCTGGGGTACATTTTTCAGAGGACAGGGTAATGGAAGAGTGTCTGGATCTGAGTCTTGAGCCCGCAATCAACCTCCTATAGAAAATCCGATTTTCTGAATATGCTAGAACATGGAATCCATCAAATGTATCATCTCAGGTAAGGAAGGGGTAGTTGAAGGCTTTCCCCAAATACTGGGTGGTAGATGTGTCGGACAAATGGGTACTAAATAAAATTCAAAGAGACCATTATAGCAAGGTTGCACAGAGCACTCCTCTGAACCAATTTAAAGTTATTCCATAGCCAAAGGATCCGCATAAACTCAACAGGGGAAGGGGATGAAGTTCCTCATATAACAATGAGAATGGTGGTCTCTGCACAATCATCAGATAAAGAAACTAGAGTTTACGCTATTCTTTACAGGTTCCAAAGCTTTCAGGGGAGTTTTGTCCCATCATTGACCTAAAGAATATGAATAGCACTGTTAGAACCACTCCATTCCCATTGAACCCTCTCCAGGCATTCTTCCCAGCTGTATCTCAGTGGGACTGCCTGACATCAGTCAATCTCTACGATACATATTTCTACTTTCCCATCTAGCACACTCACCAACGTTTCTTCCAATTCCTAACTCCAGATGCTAATTTCCAGGATCAGGTCTATTCTGTCAATCTTAAATCTGCTCCTCATACCTATACAAAGGGCTCGGTGCCACTTGTCACACTATTTCACAAGGAAGTTATCAAGAAAATTCATTAGATCTTTGATGTTTTCATACTTAATCCTACCAAAAAGCATCACAAGACACTTTGCAATGATTTTCCTTATTACAAGATCATGGATGGATGATAAATGCAGAAAAGTCATGTCTTCAGCCATGTCAGCTGCTTAAATGTATGGGAGGCCTCTTCAAATCATTTGTTGAAAGAGTTTTCCCGTGTCCTCATGGGATTATGAAACCTCAGAATCACCTTTCATCTCGTATAAGGAATACATCTGTCCTAGGTTATCTTTGGCTCCAAGTTGAGGGAGACTTGACACCATAAGTATTAGTGGTTCCATTGGTAGGCCTCCAAATGAGAACACTGATTTGCCACATTTTCTTTAAATGGCCTTACAATTTCTTGAGTCTAGTGAAAATGACTCCAGTATCCAGGACCATCTCCCAGTCTCTTTGGTGGTGTATTGAGGATCTAGCTCCTCTCTTCTCCTGAGATAGTGACACAGACACCAGTATGAAGGAATGGGGGGCTCGATGGGTCAAATCTCTTGTTAGGGCATGTGGTCCAGTACCGAATCAGGTGGCAGTGTGATATATAAACAAATGGAATTGTTTGGTCACACTCTGGTAGTAGAAGTGCATCAGATATTTGCCTGCGTAGAAACTACCCTTATATCCCTAATGACCAGTTATGTCCTGAGGTTTAGCAATGAGAAAGCAGATAGGCTTCCCCTAAGCCACAGAATTTTCCCTCAAACTAGAATTGTTTCAGGTAATCTTCATCAGTTCTCTCTCAAGGATGGATTATTTTCAGATTCTCTATATACTTAAAGTCCTCTAATCTTTTCCAGTGGGCGCGAATAGAGAGCAATGGGATGCACAGCATACTATCCTCGTGGCCTCAGTTTCTGAATTTTAGTTTTTCCTTCCTTACTTTTGGTTACAATATGTTATGATGAATCAGGAGGAAGAAGGCTTAGGTCATTCAAGTCACTCCAGCCTGACCCAAACGAAATCATGATTTCCCATGTGCAGAAAGGTTTCAATTTGTTAGGGATGGTCATTACTTCTCTCTGTGTCTCCTCTCAAATGGTCGTCTTCTCGCCGTTGTCTACTACATCTACACCTGATGGTTTGGCTTTGGGGAGGTCCATGTTGAGGCAGGTATGGCAATTATGCATTCCCAAAATCCTTTTACTTATATGCCTACAATCATCATTTGGGTTGTTCTTTCAAATAGTGTTCTTCCAAAAAGCTAGAAACAATATCATGTGATCTACTGCATTTACTTAAAACCCTTCAGGAAGAATGTGTTATGGAACTTGCAGCTGCTTCTCCATGATGTAACGTGATGTCATTGTGTTCCTTTAGTTCTCCATTGGTGGTCTAGAAATCATGCTTGATCTTGCTACTCCACTCTTGCATAGTTCATTAGGCCTAACGTGCAATCAATTGTCCCTTCTTAGAATTTACCTCTGGTGCTTAAGGCTCTCCAGTTACTTCCCTTTGCGTCAATACTGGAGTTACCATTACAATTCTTTCTGCCAAGTCTGTGCTTCTTGGTGTGGTTACTTCTACATGTAGGCGTGGGAAATAGTTCATCTCTTTGGTTTTGATCTCTTCATTCACTTTCTTCCTGGGGATCTTGTCACCTGATTTTCAACTGTCACCTGATTTTCTTCCTAAGATTGTTTTAAATTTTAAACATCACCAAGAAGTTGTCCTCCTATACTCATGCCCTTCCCCGTTAGTTGATGAAATTGCTTTCAAATCCTTGGATATTGGAAGGGTATTTGAACATTAAGGTTTTGTAAATCTGAATCAATATTTGTCACTTTTGGTAAAGAGTGTGTCAAAAGTTGCCTTTTTATTTCCTACTTGAAGGATAAACAAGTAGTTTCCATGGTTTATCATTCTCAAGCATTTGTCCCCCCCCCCCTTTTTTTGAATCGTTTACTGCAGTAGTGAGCAGTAATTCTCGTGGTATGACAGCATCCTGAGCTGTTACTAGAAGTGTACCTCTTTTTGATGAATGTCAGGCAGCTACATGGGCTTCACCTAACACATTCTTGAAACAATATAGAAATCAGATTGTGAATTCTGATGCTGCTTCTGTTTCGATTTTTCTTAGTGCCTTAGCAGTGTGGCGCCTGTTAATTTGTTCATAACAAATTATATCTGTGTGCAGCAGTATTTTTTATCATTTATCAAATTGATATCTGTTTGTATTGCTTTCTGTTAGAAATGGGTGTCTCTAGTTGGCAAAGGTATGCACCTTTGTGAAACTAGGGACTCTTGCTTCTAGTCAGGGTAAGGGCGATACACACTAGATAACCCCTGCTCACCCCCTTAGTAGCTTGGCATGAGCCGACAAACTTATCCCAAAGGCTATGTGTAAGGTATTTGTACTCAACACACATAGCAACACAGTGATAACACCACAAATGGCGCCGACCCCCAGGTGCAGGGCATGGGGCACGAAGTCAAATGGACCCACAAACAAACAGTACCTTGGAAACAAAGCTTATGATGATTCAGAGCGTCATGGAGATGAGGGGTCAGTGCTGAGGTCGGGCCGGCTTCCTGGCTGCCATGGGGGAGGAGAGGTGTTGTGTCTGCGAGGAGACATGTCGAATCCAGGAAAGGGGAAGTTGGTTGATTCGACAGTGAGGTGTTGGTTTGGCTGAGACGATGCGAAGTCAACAAGTTCGTGGAGTCATCCTTTGTGGTGATTGGCAGGGATGGGTCACACTCACTGATCAGGAGTAGGGTGAGGAAGAACAGGACGCAGCACAATGAATATTTCAGTTAAGTAATCCGATCATTAGAGATGCTGAACAATCAGAACCAGTTGAAGGTTATTTATTTTCATGTCCAATGCTGTCAAATAGATGTTATTGCCAAGTCCAAATGTTAACCTCTTCAGTGCTCAGGACAGCCCCCAGGCATCCGACGTCATGGTGGGCCTGTGCTAAGGACGGCCAGAGGCCGTCCGAATCTCGCCCACTTATTAATTCTCCCGCACAGCGCCGAAGGGGTTAATAAATGAGTGACTCGCCAACCTAGTATGAAGAGGAGGGGTTTCAAGAAAAAGTAAGCTGCACCCCGGCCTAAATCCTTTCGATAGTAAAAACCATAAGAACGTAGCTGAATACATAAACATCTTGTGGCCAGTGATGGTTTCAAGAGGTTTAACAGTCTTTATGGGTGAGATGTGAGCACTCTTGATACTGGCTAGGGACTGAACTACATTGTTTGCGCTTGAGGACACTCCCATTAAAACTATGTGCATATTTATAATGAGATATCGCCACCAGAACTAGACTTTAAACAGCGTTCTGCTGGTGATATGCCCTCTCCATTTTCACAAAGCAGTGTTAAGCCACTTTTTGTGGACTAACGCCGAATTGTAAATAAGGCCCCTTTACACACATCACTTAGCATGAAAGGGGTGTGCAATGGGTGTTGCTGTGGGCATTCCACCACAACACCTATTGCTTTGACATTGCCTTAGATTTACAAGGAGGTGTAAATCTGAGCCTGCGCCAAAAACTAATACCATTCAAGAGCAGGCGTTAGAATGGTGAAACGAAAAATACTTTTATTTCTCCTTTCTTTTGCATTTTCTATGTGTGCTGCATTTTGCAGCACACATTGAAAGAGCAAAATGCCACTAATGATTGTTTATGTGCAGGAAGGGTCACCATTCTGCTTACAAACAATTATTCCCTGCAATGCAAGCAGCCCACTATGGTGCAACGGGTGCTTGCGTTGGTACTAAGCAGCTAAATTTAGCGCCAGCATGAGGGAAAACACACAGGTGTGCTGTTTTCTTGTGAATACTGCGCATCTCTGTGTTTTGAAAATATCACAGCACTGCACTGCCAAATTTGGTGCAGCTCCACGCTTCGACTTTTTCTCGTAGATATGCCCCTGTGCTTGCACCCTCATAGGAAAATCGGGTTCCGATTGTGCAGCGCAGACATGTTAGATGGGCATGACAGGAGTCCGTGTGCTGTTTGTTGCTTTAAACAAGTACTCTTACATTGTGAAAATATCTAAGCTTTCATGTGTATTAATCTGAGGTGTTCAGACCCTAAGAAATCTTGGGCCTCATTTATGAAAAGTGACGCATTGCTGCGTGAAAACAGCGATGCATCACTTTTCACTGCGCACTCCTTGCGACATTCCTGATGCGTCATATTTAATGTATGACGCATCATGTCGCAAGGAGTTACAGATACGTCAGTATTTCTGACGTATCTAAAAGCGCAAAAGTGACGCATTGCTGGAGTGCGTCACAAAAGTGAAGCAACTCCAGCAATGCGTCTTTTCACATGGGGAAAGCCCCATGTGAAAGGGCTTGCGTCAGTCTTACGCCTGCTGTGAGGCAGGTGCAAGATTTTGACGCAACAGCGTCCTAAAAGTGACGCAGTGAAATCTCATAGATTTCACTGCGTCACTATTACGAGGCTTTTTGCGGGGGAACGCCCCCTCTGCATACATTATACCTGACGCAGGTATAATGTGGCGCAGGGGTTTAAAAAGTGACGCATCTACCTAGATGCGTCACTTTTTAAATATGGCGCAACGAGGCGCATTTTTTACACCGCTGGTGCGTCACAAAAAGTGACGCACTGGCGGCACAAAACTGACGCAAGACCTTCATAAATAAGGGCCCTTATATTCTCTCTCAGAGGTACAAATTCCCAGAAACATCACCCACCTACATTTTTGCAATTCTTACCTGGGGTCTCCACCATTTCACAACTGGCAACACTACTCTGTGGTAGACAAAAACAATTCTAGCCCATACTGCGTCTGTCAGAGTCAGTGTCATCATGCCCCAGTGGTCATAGTGTCAGAGGGTCAGTGGACGGTTCAGCTCCACACTGAATGCCAGAAGAACCACCTCGCTCTCACCTGAATGGGCTATTTGGACTCCTAGCTTCGTCTGGGAAGACACAAACCCCCCTTGATCTGTGGAATGACCAATAATGCCTCAACCTGTCAAACACCACGCGCATTATACTTTCTTCTGACCGTTATACCCCAAACCTCTGCTCTAGGGAGCACCCTCGGCGACAGATTTCCCTCCCACTGTACATCGATGACCCAACTGGCTGAATGGCGAGCCTTTGAACTAGATGTACACTACCTGATTTTCGATATATTTTCACTAGAGATTCAGGGGCATATTATCAAGGAATGGCGTTATAATTATCGCCGCTTTAGCAGCAGAAATCTGCTGCTAAAGCGGCGATAATGGGCTTGATAATATGCCCTTGTGAATTCCCATAGAAGCCATGTTCTGGTGTGAACATGGGCTTCTATGGGAATTCTCTAAGGCATATTATCAAGCCCATTATCGCCGCTTTAGCAGCAGATTTCTGCCGCTAAAGCGGCGATAATTATAACTCCATGCTTGATAATATGCCCCTCAGTTCAAATGATTGACTACGGTACACAAATAGTCAAAACGTCTGTAGTGCCAAATAGCAGCCGCGGCCCCTGCAGGTCAGAGCGGTGAGGCGGTGGGGGGAATTTCGATAGAGGACAACGAGGGAAAATCAAATAAATAATTATTTTTACCTCGTTGCCCCTACATGCACCAGCCGCGGCTGCCAAATAGTTACAGTCGCCTCGGGAAAATGTTGTTGCCAATTTACTGGCCAGTGCCAACGGTTTCGCTTCAATTCAGAAATGTACCGACATGAAACCATTCTAATTACATTGCCATTCGCACTGCTTTGACGCACCACAAATGCGCACGCTTGGCTCCAATTGTACGGTTCTTGGGCCCTGCTTAATTCACTGTCCTGCTTCCCGCTTTCCTGTGCTTGGATATTTTTAGAATGATCTCACTGTTTAACAGCGTGCGTGCATTTTCAGCGGGATAATTAAAAGCGTGTGGCAGAAGGCTTGTAATCAAGCTTTCCAGCGATAAATAATGAAGTCCCTTTGTGGTTAATTATATGTAAGTCCAACGACTGGTCACGAGCTGAGATAACGCTAGCGACAACATGATTTCCACTGCGGTACTTTCTTGTAGACTGTACAATATGGGCACACATCACTAGCCCACACAGTGCAGCAACCAACGCCATTACGCTGCTTTGTGCATGACAAGAAAGCAGCTCAAAGCCATAGTTAGCAAAAAATGGCATGGCCCTGCTCTCAACCCCTTCGCTGGCACACCTACAGGCTTTGCTTCCCAAATATTTGCGCCACGGTGCAAAGTTTTGTATGTGATGTAAAGCAACGTTTTTGTACTAGGGGAATTCACTTCCAGTACAAAACAGTATGCTTTGGCAATTTCTAGAATACGCCACACATTCTAAGTAGTCTGATCTGTGCAGCCCGCAGGTAATGTGTGAAATGTGTAGGGAAATTAAAACATTTCTCCAGCTTTGCACCTGCTTCAAGGTGGTATCATTTGTTGGCCTTACCAGTGGTAGATTGGCAATGTGTCAAAATCTATCATGCTCCCTTGATACAAAGTTGCACAAAGCACATTTCTTCTGAGAAAAGCGCAGCTTTCCAGTGCAAAACATCTTTTTTTGCTTTAAAGTAAATACCCTTCCTAGACTGCGAGCTTCAGTGCATCACTTTTCATGATTTTGCACCGAAGCAAACTCTTGGCAAATCTGCCCCAACGAGTGCACAAAGTGAGACATGGTGCAAAGAAAAGGAGGACGTATGAGCACTCTTATCAAAGATGCTCACTGAAGCAGGTTATTTGCCAAAAGTAGAAAAGCTACAAGAGGTAGACACTCTTAAATCAGCTTGCAAAGTGCATCATTTGCCCATTTCAGATTTGCTGCTATTGAGACATAATCCGCGACGCTCAGTGCTGAATGCATTCCATCCGAAGAAAAGTATTCATATCTACATGGGTCATGTTCACTAATGTAACTTTCTGGGTTTCCTCAATCAACAGTGCATAAGTTAATCGAAGGTAGGTCCAGTCTTGAGTATGTTTAATTTAGAAAACCAGCATTCTTGAAAGATAGGTTTGCATGTTCAACTCTAAAAGAACATAGAAAAGTGGTGTGAACAGAATATCGATTGCAGAATATCAATGGTACTTAATACCAATGTCATAGTATTGTGGACCTAGACTTCAGATTCTCCTAACATAGATGAAACAGTCACATATCTGGTTCATAAACACCACTCTATCAACTTTCAGTGCCACAATACTATAGCGAGATTTCAAAAGATTTAACATTAATGCCTTCATTTACGTACATTACAATGTATAAACCCCACAGTTCAAGTACATCAATGCTTCGATCCATAAGATGTTAAAACATAGATACAAAGTGAAAAATCATCCACAATATATAAAAAACTTCATAATGGTTTTCACAATACGGAGCAACAGTTCAATAAAAGTCTCTTGTCAAGAAAGCAGATAACAATAAGGGAGAAAAACAAAACAAACATAATTATCAATTTTCAGATTTGATCTGTAAAATCTAGGGTATCAAAAAACTTGGTGTTTACAACACCATATATCAAGTCCCCTGTTTATGCAGATTCAGTTTTGGGAATTGCATCAAGCATTTGGGTGTGCTGGACTTGTACGTCCCCATCTTCTTCAGGACAAACACAACGAATCTCCCACAAAATATAACATGTAACTGTAAAGAAAAAATATTCACATATGTATCACAATTCATGATATCTTTAAGAGTTACATTGCACATACATTATCTTAAATTACCCAAACCAAATGGTGTTACCTGCCAAATTGTGGTGGTACTTGAATTTCAACCTTTATGGTCCTTCCAAAAACATTCTTATATACCCCAAAGTCCTGTGGAGCCATACACACATTAGTGCTTCACCACTTCTTTCTATTTACATCTTCACCTTATATCCATCAACTTACCATACTGAACATGCTACCATTCATATTGATCATATTAACAGTTGGGATTACTGTTCAAGGACTGCACCTTGCAACCCACAACAATGATCGCAATCCTTATGGTGTTCTTTAGTAACTTATGGTGAGTTCCCTTCGATTTGATTAAAACAGTCAAAAGAGAGAAAATAAATCACATCCCTCATAGAAACCACCCAATCAAATTTACTTAACTCCATTCTGAAAAAGTCAGACCCAATAAGCTTATTCTATTACTCACCCTCCTTAAAATACACAAACATCTGCCCCTTAATTCTACACCATAGGGTTCAGGGGCCTGGCCTGTTAGCTCTTCTTATATGGCCTATGGGAAAGAATACTTTTCATTTAGAACAACAGATAGCATGTGCCTTAAATTCATTCACATACATTTTGCATATTGCTAGTGAAACGGTAGTCCCCACCTTTATTTCAATCAGCAATGAGTTGCAAATATCTTGCATCCTCCTAAGGTATTTTGTGTTATTAAAATAGGATATCAAATATCATTAAGTGTCCTTTTTCTCCCTCTTTCACAGCGGGATCATTACTTATTAGATTGTCCTGGGGGTGGGTAGATAAAACCATTAGTATACCCCCCAACACTTCTCGAAAAACTTGCGCAGTGACCCCCTGCTCACTTAGGCTGCAGACCCTATTTCCTCCCTGCAAAGAATATCGTTTCCCCTCCCATCCCAGTGGGTCAGATTATAAACTGCCTGGTATAAGCAGTATTACCCATATTCTGAATCCACCGGCCTAACCTCCTTCAAATTGTTTGTTTAGAGTGGTGTTTTCCTTAGGACAGCATTTCCTCACAAGAGACGCCGGGAAAAACACGGGGGAATGGTTAGCGGCAACACGTGATTTGACGTGTGGCCGCAAACCAGATATTTGAATATGATCAGCATTAATGGTGGATTCCCTTGTGAGGACAAAGACAGTGAACTGCATGGTCCAGACACCATTTGTTGGGTTGAGGGAGGCCCTGGGTATTTTTCTGCACTGGTTGAGTCTATGGACCCAAGTAACACAATGTTGAGCATTAAACCAGCCCAGTTTTTGAACATTTTCAAAAAACTGATTAGCATATTGATTGAGCATTGAGTAATCTAGAGGGGGTCCCTGAATCTGACTTTAGGTTGTGATAAATATGTCGTTTTAAAGGTAAATCTCACAAGAGTAAGCAAACCCAAAGGACGGGCTTCTAGGGACAGCTATAATAGCTGTTCCCTATCCCTCTATGCTTAGGTAACAATTTGGTTAACTTGGCATTTTTGTATTTTGTACATTGACATTTAAATGATGCATAGTTTTTCACATTGGCACTTTCACAGGGGGAAAAACCATGGTCCATTTAGTATCGTACATATACCTGCTTAAGTCCTGCATATAAGCACATTAACTACCTACAGTGATTTGCCTATGTGAATTCCAACTGTCCGTATTGCATATTTGCACTTTACCCATTAAGGAAAAGACCAGCCCCTGATTAGTCATTTCAATCCATTTAATATCTGCACTTGGCATCTTTACTTATATATTTAGGAAACAAAGTAAAAAAATGTGAACGTCAAGGGTCAAGATGTCCAATGGCAGAAGTAGATGTATGACAAATGTTTTGTCTTTTTTGTATGCATTTTTAACCTTTTGAATTGTATGTTTGAATCATGTTTATAGGTTTTAATTGACTAATAAACTATTTATGCTGGTTGCTTTTCTATGTCCTATGAGCCTTTCACTGCCTCCTACTTGGGCCTAGGTATGGAGAGAGGTTCGGGTAGACGGAGACACACGATACACTGACATCCTCCCTCTGGAGGGGGCCTAACACCTACTTGATGCTCACCGGAGCTGGGGAAGTCAAGAAGACCTATTGTTTAGTGACCATAGCCATGACTCAATCGAAAAAGGAGAGATACCTTAAGGAGATGCTGACCAAAATGACCAGGGGTCTGCCTGGGACACTGCCTCCAACCTTGCAGCCAATGACTCCTGAAGTCACTGTTTGCCTCCTTTCCAAGACGATCTTCAGACAGTTAAAAGGAATGGAGCAATGCATCCGCTGCGAGGAGCTGCGTGGCTGTAATGCAGTCATGCATAATCGTTGAGGCAGCCGTTGATGAAGGATGTGAGGGCCTGCGCAGAGGATGCATCACACAGTGGTAGTTCCAATGAGGCAGAAGGTTTTTGTGATGGTGAAGATCAACCCACCTGAGATTGTGCCGCACATCAGCTTATCTTGATCCACAGAGGCTGACAGACCACCGCAGGTCCACCTCCAATGGGCAGGACTGGAGAGGCACCACGTGGCAGGTAGATTCACAGATGGCAAAGTTCAGGTGGTGGGGTCAAGATTGTTGGAGCTTCCTGTCCCTGAGGCTGTGGTCAGGAGGCCAGGCAGCTAGCACTTGAAGTCACTCTTGGGGCCTGGGTTCAACAGATGCAGGCCAAGTCCTTCTCACCAAGCAGGCAGGCAGCAGATCAGTATGGCAGGGCAGCGGTCCTTCAGAGCATCGGTCCAGCAGAGTAACAGTCCTTTAGGCAGCATAGCAGACCTTCCTCCTGGCAGAGATGTTCAGAAGTGTACTGAAGAGTTTGTGTCTGAGGTCCAATATTTGTATCCAGTTCTGCGTCTGAAATGGGAGAAGTATCTAGAGGCATGCCTTTGAAGTGCACAGGTGCCCTGATTTCCCTGCCCTGGCTTAAGGCTAACTACAGGGGATGTGCAGCCCTTTGTTTGGAGGCATGAGACATCCTTTTCAAGTGTAAGTGGGGTGCCCAGCTCCTCTCTCCCATCCTGCCAGTGATGGCCCATCTATGCACATCTAAACTCCCTATTTGGGGTGTGGCTGTCTAGGAAAAATAGACAAAGCCCACGTGTCAACTATACCCAGTCATGTGACCCAGAGAAAGTTCCTGGGACAGGGATATGAGCATCTGTAAAGTAAATTCTCAGGCAACCACTCTCTTTGCTTACAAACACAATGTTTCATGAGTAACAGAGCTCATGAAGACATGGAGGTTAGAAAAACTACAAAATAATGGTATTATCAGTATTCAAAATTATATACACAAAAAATATGTCTATAAATATATATACAATACACAACTCTAAAGCAAACCAGTATAGTCATCCACAACTGTCATAACCCATGCACATTCATAGATTATACTTGATAAAGAAAAGACGGAAATCCAAAATATTTATAAATCATTTTCATATTGATATACAAGTCCTAATCAGAAAGATAGCTATTACAACATATATTCTTAAATAGATCTAGATATGGCATCTGACACAATTTTCAATAGCTAAGTTTCATTAACAATTGATATATGTAAAATATAAAAGGGCCTTAAGAACTAGATACATAAGGTAAATGACAACTTAACAATGGAATTGGCACATGCACTTGTATCTAAATATTCTGTGTGCCAAAATACCACGAGATGATACATAAAACAATGCCTAGATTAAAAGATGCGGGGCACAGTAAACTACAAGTAACAAATTACTAACATAAGTGGAGAATTCCTAGTCCATAGTACTTTAAGAAAACCTTTGTCTCTTTCTCATCACGATACTTTTTTAGGGAAATAGATTTCAGCATAGGAAAGATAGTAGATGTTAGATGGATATATAAAATAAATGTTGCTAATTATAATTATAAAACGACCGATCGTACGGATTAAGAAACCTTAATGGGACATCAAGATCGAAAAATGTGTTCGTTCTGACTGCCATTCAATCCTCAAAAACATATCTGCTAAAGACCAAGCAATAGAGATAAGCCCGACATGAGCGCCGACTTAGACAGAGTACGAGCGTAGGAAATGCAAGTATAAATACCTTGTGTGTGCATTTGAAGAGAATCACGCAGGATTCGAGATACCATCTGTGTGGTGCCACCAGGTCCTCCACAAAAACTGAAAAACATTTGGCCTGCCGCATCTACGTTTTATTGTGTTGGCAACGAAAATCGTTGATGGACAGAGCCAACACTAGAATTTGGAAACAGACTTGCATTCGAATGAGAATGCTCAATCTTTCAACATGAGATGAAATATGTGTCCCTGTATTTTAATGACCATAAATGGGCTGACAATAAATAGTTAGATCCAAAAATGATAGATGGACCCATAATTTATATGCCCCTTGGCAACACTGATAAAGAAATTCCATATGGATATTGAAATGTGGTGCACTATTGAATTGTGGGTGGTGTAGGCACAAGCACATACACAGTATACAATGTATTAATGGAGCCATGGACTAGATCAAATTACATGCTGCCATGGGCTAGCAAAAGAAGAGCAAATGACCACATACCTACAATAGCCCTAGGCGCAACTAGTGAGGAAAACCCATAGGGATGTTGAGATATATTTTACTTTTGCATTATGGGTGATAAAATCACGACCACTCAGAGAAAGCAAAATGTGCTAACAAAGTGGAGACCATTAACCTGCGCTATATTGTATTGCAGTTTTCCATTGGATTTCGGTGTTAAGCCCATGTTTATGGGCTTAACACAAAGTGGCATACTCCTCATCCTTAAATCCAAAAGTAAATCCATACTAGTGTTAGAGATATCCTTCAGAAATTATTAAACATAATCAGATAACCGCAAGGTAGACCTTGCAGTGCTTAAAAACGAATGTAAGAGTTTTTCACTTCTGTGACATGTAAAACCCAGAAGTGCATGACCAACATGTTAAATACACTGTATTCTGCCCGCTAGCTGTCCATGGCCTAGCCTAGCTGTGGAGGTTGTGTATTAAAAAGGAATAGATTCGTTTTCCCAGGTCGAAATGGTAGTTTAAAAATACACATTCAAGCTGCAATGGCAAACCTGAGACAAATACTGCTGAAGTGTATGGCACAACCAGTGCTGCAAGTTCACTGGTCGTATTTAATGTATAGGCACTGGGCACAGGTATTGCCACCTTACTAGGGACATACAAGTAAATTAAATATGCCAATTGGGTATGAGGCAATCTTAGCATTTGTAAGGAGAGAACACAAGCACTTTAGCTATGGTTAGTGCTGGTAAAGGTTGTAGAGTCCTAAGGCCAGCAAAAACTATGTCAGCAAATCAGGATGTCTGAAATTAAAAAGTTAGGAGGAAAACCACACCAAGGATGCCAGATCTACCAGATACAATTCTTAGACACAAGGTGAGATGGAGCACACTGCCTCTCACCCAAGCACAGTTCATCCCATTGCATTCTGGCAAATGCACTATACTTACTTAAAAATTGTTGTAGTGTTTGACCAAAATTGGTGCAGGTAGTGCTGTTATCTCTAAACACGTGTTTCTGGGTTTAGCCCTTCGTCAGTAGAGAGCAGAAGTAGTAGAGAGCAGAGAAAAAACATCTGGGGTTGCTGTGCTGCCCAAGTCTTCACAGGTCACTGTACCACTCCACAGGCATCCCTGGTGGGCTTGTCAGCTTGTTGGCTCAAGGGAGAATTTTAAATACAAGGGGGAGAGAGCACACTGCCTCATCCCAGCACAGTTCACCCCTAGTGCAGTCTGGTAAATGCAGTATGCTGACTTCAAAGTTGCTGTTGTTTTTGCAGATAGTGCTGTTATCTGCAGACACGTGTTTCTGGGTTTAGCCCTTTATCAGTGGAGAGAAAAAGTAGTAAAGAGCGGAGAAAACGTATCTGAGGTGCATTCCAGTTGAGCTTGTCACCTCGTTGGCTCAAGGGAGCCTTTTAAACACTAGAGGGGAGGGAGAACACTGCCTCTCATCCCAGCATAGTTCCCCACCATGGTACAGTGGAGCGGACTGAGTGCTTGGATGAGAAGCATTGTGCTCCCACCCTCTTACTGTTTGAAAAGGCTCCCATGAGCTAATGGGCTGATGAGCTCTGGCTGATGCCCCTGTACCCTGTGAGTGGTACAGTGACCCGGGAAGACTTTGGGCAGCATTCCCATAAGCCTCAAAAGAATGTATTGCTCTCAACTGAAAAGGACAACTATCCTGAAACACATGTATAGAGATGCATAGCACTGGAAAAAAGTAAGACTGTCACTGCAGTACGTGTTATCATGCATTGCATTTACCATGATGCATGGGTGTGAACTCAGTGCTGGAATGTGGGGCAGTGTGCCCCCACCCTCATTTTGTTACATACTATGTTTAGCTTACCACTCCTCTTTTACTTTCCTTTAATGAATGTAAAATTAGGTTTTCTATACAGCAGACGTCAGTTTGAAATTCTATTGGCGCTTTGATTTTTTTGCCTGTATCTGTGTTCTGCTGGCAAGATACAGCCCTATTAGAAAGAACTTCCTTCATTAAGGAGTTCTCCATAAGTATATGATTACATTAATTCAAAGATATTTCATTAAGAATTGCCTTATAACTACAATAATTAATTAATTCATATGGATTTCAAAAATAAATAATCTTTGAGCAGGTTTTGTAAGGAAGCTTTATAAACTGATTTAGCTAAAAGCCTTCATTTTTCAAAAACGTGGCTTCCATTTCTTCACAGTTTATGATAACAAGCTATAGTATTTCATATTGAGTTATTATGTCAAATGTATTAATTCTGGGATGTCTGAATTAAACTGATGTCTAAAAAATGAGCCACTTTTCTAATGAGCTGGAGACAGGCACACAATAGTGTTGCAAGTCAGTGTTTGTAGGGTGCAAAAGGGTGTGCTAGAGTTTCTAAGATGCTGCTCAATATAGTTGATTAGTATGTAGGACTCAGTGCATAAAGAAGATTAGTGTCACTAGGACATAGTGTAACATTCAGGTCAGAGGCCTTATGATCAAGTGCAGTGTTTTGGATAGAAAACCCTAGGATGCAGTGATAATTTGAAGAGTAAGTGTTTTTGGTATTGAGGGCACCTTGGTTAATTACTGTCTCTGGGAACCTAAGTAGTCTGTAAGTTGGTGTCCCTAGGGTGTCACACAATGTGATATGCATTAGTGTTCCTCTAATAACATGACTTATGGTGCATCAATGTGTATAGAAAAACATGTCATATGGATAACACAGCGAATTAAAAGCAAAAAAAACTAAACAACATCTAATTTTGGTGTCCAGCGGGCATGTCGGTGACCTGACCAGTCCTTAGGAGAGAGGTGGGTTCAACCCTTCTCTACACTGAGCTGGTATTTTGGCATCCATGATTTTACTTCTCTGCATGTTACCCCTTCTAAGGCTTTATCACAGTGTAAGGCTTGGAGGTCTTTGAATCAAGAACACCCAGAAGGTAGAGAAGTGCATACAAGCCATATCTGAAGAGGCCTGGCACTGTCAAATGAAGTAACTTATCTAGCGAATCATTGCGGAACAAAGAAAGGTGAGAACACTCTACTCGCGTGCAGCTTGCGTGTTTCAACACTCTCATTTTATAAGTAGCTTTAATGGAAAAATACAATTTTTCATGTGATAGCTGGATAAGTCAGTCCTGCACTTTAAATTCTGTGCTCAATATGTTATGCAATGAAAGCATTTGTAGATCTGGCTTGTTAGTACAACTGTCTGCATGACCGATTGGTAATAATTCTTAAAGATCTATAAAGAGTGGGTTTAGCTCCACCTAGATTACTACACTTTACCACCACAAGCTATTGGTTGCTTGGTATACAAAGTAAGTGCTTCCATTCAACTGTACAAGTGAATATTTTACATTTGAAAATAACTTTTAGTCATCAGGCAGGTTTTCACAAACAAATGTGTATCTCCTGTTTGCATTCTATATAGAAATTCATTGTTTTGGCTTCTTTTTCACTGGCATTGGAAAAACCAGAAGTTCTGGCTTCAAACAGCATTTTTGCAATCAACACATGCAGACAACATGTAGGCATGCCTGCATTTGCATGTGTTAATACATTAAAGCCAGACGTGTTGGCTTTGTCAAAGTTTTCCTAATTTGAAAACACAAAATCTGCTTAATTTCTTATGTCCGTACAAGTAATGCAAGGTAGCTGGTAGCAACTCTAGGGTGAGGCACAGGTGAAGTGCAGTGTTATGTAACATCAAGACTGCATATTTAAGAGTTACTGAGTAACTTTTGCTGTGGTGCACCCCAATAGTAGAGTGTTGCAGAGTGTCATAGAGTGCAGTAGAGTGTTGTAGAGTGCAGTGCTGTAGAGTAGAATACAGTGTCATAGAGTGGAAGGGAATAGAGTATCGTAGAGTGGAGTACAGTGTCATATAGCCCAGCAGAGTGGAGTGGCATAGACTGTTGTGGCTATTGTGCTGTGGTGTAGAGTGGAGTCATATAGAGTGGAGTGGCATAAACTGGAGAGGTGTAGAGATGATTAGCATCTCATAGAGCACACCATAGTGCCACAGAATGGAGTGGTATTATGTACAGTACAATGGAGTGGTGTGTTATAAAGTGTTGTCTCGTACAGTGTGTTAGAGTGGAGGGGCATAGAGTAGAGTGGAGTGTAAAGGGGTGGAGTACAGTAGCATGACGTAAAGCTGAGTTTCGTAGGTTAAGTGGTGTGTTGCAAAGTGTATTGGAGGGGCATAGAGCGGAATTGCGAGTCGTACAGTACAGTGGTGTGGTATGGTATATAGTGTGAGTAGTGTGGAGGAGAAAATGCCTTTACCACAGACAAAGGGTGGCAAGTGTATTTTTAGTGTGTTTTTATACTTTAAGGGTAGGTAAGAGAGGGCAAGGAAATTGGGTGGTGGTGGTTTTTTAGGGTTTATAGGTAGGTGTGTGTATAGCATGGTGAGGGTATTTTTTGAGTTTAAGATTATAGGGTTGGGTAAGGTAATGGGGTTTTGAGTGTATTTTTAAGATTTAGGGGTGCCTAAGGTCATTAGGTGATACAGGTGTATTTAGGGTTTAGGGGTGGGTAAGGGAATTGGGCAGTAAGGGTGTTTTTAGAGTATAGGGGTGAATAAGGGAATCCGATGGGAAGGGTGTTTTTAGGGTTTAGGGGTGGGTATGGAATGTGTATAGTAAAGTGACAGAAAGGGAGGGTTTAAGGGGTTTCCACAAAAATAAAAGATTTATTTTTATGATAATTTAACAAAAATAAGGCGTTTGAGGGTTATGCAGAGTAAAGGTATATAAGTTATGTTAAAGATCTCCATGTTAAATGCATGCATGGTTATGTCATACAACAAAGTGGAGGGGCGTAGAAATGAGTGGTGTAGTGCAGAGTGCTATGTTGCATAGTGAAGTGGCATATTGTTCACTGGAATGTCATACAATAGAGTGCAGTATCTTACAGTGGAGTTGCATGGATTCTCATATAATTGACTGGTATACAGTTGAATGCCGGGTTGTAGATTGGAGTAGCGTGTTGTAAAGTGGAATGGCGTGTCAGAGAGGGGAGTGGCGTGTTATACAGTGGAGTGCAGGTGCATGTTGAACCGTGTCCTAGAGTGGAGTAGAATGACGTAGAGTGGAGGGGCATACAGTGGAGCAGAGTGTAGTTGAGTGGAATGGCACAGAGTGGAGTGGTATGCTGCAAAGTATAGTTGAGTGACATCCTGCAAAGTGAAGTGCCATGGAGTAGAATGTTGTTGAGTGGAGTGTCGTATAGTGGAGTGTTGTTGAGTCGAGTGTCATCAAGAGTAGTGTCACTTAGTGAAGTGTCGCCGGGTAGAGCGTTGTAGAGTGACACAGAGTGGGGTAGAGCAATGCACAGTGGAGTGGAATACATTATTGTAGAGTGGAGTGTTATTGAGTGGAGTGTCGTTGAGAACAGTGAGGAGACTTTCATCAAGTGCAGTGATGTAGAGTAGAGTGTCGTAGAGAGGAGTCTCGAAGAGTGGAGTGTCATATATTGGAGTACAGTGAAGTGGCATAGAGTGGGGTACAGAGTTTTAAAGTGGAGTGTTGTACAGTGGATTGGAAAGGAGTGTCGTAGGGTGAGGAAGAGGGGAGCGGCATACATCTCATAGAGTGACTGGAATACAGTGATGTAGAGTGGAGTGGAGTACAGTGCAATAGTGTGTTGTAGAGTAGAGTGAAGTAAAGTGGCAGGGAGTGCCATAGAAGGAGTTGCATAGAGTGTTGCAGAGTGCAGTAGCGTGTCACAAATTGGCATACAGTGGATTAGAATGTCACAGAGTGTAGGAACATTGAGTGTCGTAGAGTGGAGTAGAGTGTTGGAGAGTGGAGTGTCATTGAGTGGAGTGGTGTGTCATTGAGTGGAGTGCCAATTTATAGTCCAATTTATAGTGTGAAATGGCAAGTGGCAGAGTGGAGTAGAGTGGCATAGAATAGAGTGTAATGAAGAGGTGTAGAGTATAGTGGCGTGTCATACAGAAGAGTGTATAGGTATGTTATGGAGTGGCATGTCATAGAATGATTGGGGCTTAAATTGGAGTGACGTAGAGTGATGTGGGATGTCATGAAGTGGAATGGTGTAGAGTGGAGTGGCATGTCCTAGAGTGGAGTGGCATGTTGTAGAGTAGAGTGGCATGTTGTAGAGTGGAGTGGCATGGAATGTCATAGAGTGAGGTGGACTGTAGTAGAGTGCGGTGGGATGTTGTAGCAGAGTAGAGTGGCATGTGGCACTGTGTCTTAAAGTGGGGGAACATAGAAAAGAATGTCATTGAGTGAAGACGGATGTCGTGGAGTTGAATCGCATAGAGTGGAATGGCATGTCATAGAGTGGAGTGGCGTGTGGTAGAGTATGGGTCAGTGTCATAAAGAGGAGCCGCATGTTGTGGAATAGACCGGCATGGAGTCTCTTAGAGTGGAATGGAGTATTGTAGAGTGGATTTGCATGTTGTAGTGTAGACTGGCGTAGATTGGAGTGGTGTGTCAAACAGTAGCGTGGAGTGGTGTGTCATAGAGTAGCATGCAGCACAGTGTCTTAGAGTAGAGGGGCATAGAAATGAATGACATAGAGTGAAGTGGGATGTTGTAGAGTGTAGTAGTATAGACTGAAGTGACATGTTGTAGAGTGTAGTGTCTTGTGGTAGAGTGGAGTCGCATGGCATGGAGTTTCATCAATTGAATTGCCATGGTGGAGAGTGGAGTGGCATTGGGTAGAGTGGAGTGGAGTGCAGTTAAGTGGAGTGGCATGCCATAAATAAGAGTGGCTTGGAGTGTCATTGAGTGGAGTGAACTGGCATGGAGTGGAGTGGCATGTCAGACAGTATAGTAGATTAGTGTGTCATGTCACATGTTGGATAAAGAGACATAGCGGAAAAATGGCTGAATGGATTTAGATAAAATTTGGCAGGAGTATAGATTTTGGGGTGAAAGGGTCCTTTCTGGCAGTAGATGTAGAGTTGTTCAGTAGTTTTATTGTTATAAGGCATACAAACCTCTTAATGATACATTGTGCTGCTGTATACCATGGAAATGGTATATTGCAGTACATCATGATGAAAAAAACATTACATGTTATATGATTCAGTAATAAAAGCCCTCACAGTATTAAAAGGCAGCCATATTATTTAGACCACACTTAGGGGTCTATTGGGATGGCAGGTGGATCACCACCGCCCATTTGGTGGTGGCGATCCGCCATTTTCCGCCCTCCATTTTCCACCAACCCCCTACTATTCCCCCCCCCGCGAAATTACGATGGCGGGGGGGACCCCGGCGGACGGAAAGACCATCCACTGGTTTTCAGCCGGTCAGACAGGCGACCAGGCGGAAAAGGGCTTCAATATGGTGGTGGTGTCTGCAGGACACTGCCATCCATATTAGGATGGACGGCAGTGCATGGCCTTCGATGGCCGAGACCCCACCAAGGAAAGCCAGGCGAAGTTTAATTTCAGGGGCCCGTTGCTGGCCCCCAGGGGTTGGGGATGCACTTGGGGGGTACCCATAGTACCCCCACTCCATTTGCATGCACAATATGGCAGGCACAGTGCAGTGCCTGCCACGTTGTGCATGCGAAAGCACAACATGCATATAGTGCATTGTGGCGGGTGCTGCTTACAGCACCGCCCGCCACAATGCAATATATGTGGTATGTGACTGCCACCGTGGCAGTGGCATCCTAATTTCCATGGCAGGACCGCCACACCTATGGCGGTCGGACCAATTTCCTGCCACGGTAATAGGCCCTTTAGTCTGTGTTCTGGTTTAAAGGGGAAATATAGTGTAGTAGTGTTTTAGAAGTGAATGAAGACATTTAGCTAAGTCAGTAAAGGTAGGGAAAGCTAGCTTTATTATTTTATATATTTTAAAAAATATTCATAGAGAATCATTGTAGTACCTAGAAAGTATTGTGGTACTTACACAACTGAAAAAATAACTATATGTTAAAGATTACAAAAGTACACTGTACTGCACTATATTTACCATCAGAACGCAGAACGCAGACTAAGTATGGTCTAAGCATTATTTTGCACTCACAGAATTAAAAAGATATATATTCATTCCGTAGCTATGAGGAAAATTTCCCAACCACATGAGAGGTGGAATGAGAGGTGGAATGGCAGCCAAGGGAGCAAACTCTGTATATAATTCAGTTCCGAAAGACACACATAACTCAGTTAATACAAGGCAATGATGCAGTGTTAAAAGTCCAAGTTTATTAACCATAGAGACAATCCATTTTTTGTTTTGTTTTATATAGTGTGAACTTGAGCCAAAGGTATCAGAGCTCTTTACATGAGTAAAAGTTGTGCTACAGATGGACACATTAATTTTTGTTAGGCACATGGAGATTAAGTGATTTGCTCAGACTCACAGGATGATGAGCGTCCCTGAAGAGACTCAAACACGGTTCCCCAGGTCGACTGCTCTAGCCTTTAGACCATGAAACGTTTTGGCCTGACGGCCTTGAACACATAGCAAGCAGTCTCTCAAACCCAGCTTATAAACAAATAAATCATAAACATAATGAAAGACAAATTAGTTTATGAGAAATGGGAGCCATTGGCAAAACATATGTTAATATAGAGAAAGGACCCTATACATTTCTGAAATACAGAGGCCATAAGTATCACAACGAATGTCTGACAAAATATCGAAAACAAAAATATCGATATACAAAAATATCGGAACAAAAATATCGAAGTCAAAAATATAGGAATCCTATCCCTAACAAGGTAAGTACAAAAATATCGAAAATAAAATATAGAATGACAAAAATATCGTTTTTTGTAAAATATCGTTTTTTTTAAATATAATAAAAATGTAATATTAACAAAATAATACTTATAAATGTAATAAACATATTTAAAAATGTACTATAATATTTAAAATTAATACATAATGTAATACAAATTAATGTTAATAAATATATAATACATAATATATTTTTCATTAATAATAACTCTAAATTAATTATTGTCATAACTTAAAAACAAATACAAATGTAATAAATTACTAATACATTTATATACATAAAATATTCACATAAATAACAATTAATAACAACATAATACTAATAAAAAAGCTAAATACATTTTAGATAGCGTATGAGTAAAAATTACTATTCCCACTCCAGAGAGTGCGACAGTAGGGAAAGTGTTGGATAGCGTAGCAGTAACAATTACTATTCCCACTCCAGAGAGTGCAACAGTAGGGAAAGTGTTGGATAGCGTAGAGGTAACTATTACTATTCCAACTCCAGAGAGTGCAACAGTAGGGAAAGTGTTGGATAGCGTAGGGGTTTAAATTACATACTTATAAATTACATCTATCAATTAATTGATTATTTAAAATTAATAACCAATTAATTAAATTTATTTACCAATTATTAAAAATAAATGTATGCTTCCTACTAATTAATAATTAATTCTACATAATGAAATTACTTCCCACCCTATTCCCCTATAAACCCATAACCCGCTACAGAACCTATTTATCAATTAATTAAAAATAATTACCAAAATAATTAAATATAATTACCAATTATTTTTAATTAATGTATGATTCCTACTAATTAATAATTACTTAAACATTATTACATTACTTCCAACCCTATTCCCCTATAAACCCATAACCCGCTACAGAACATAATTATCAATTAATCAATTAATTAAAATTATTTACAAATAATTCTCAATTAATTAATTAATAATTCCTACTAATTAATAATTAATTTAACATAATTAAATTACTTCCCACCCTATTCCCCTATAAACCCATAACCCGCTACAGAACATATTTATCAATTAATCAATTAATTATAATTAATTAAAAATTAATTCTCAATTAATTAATTAATAATTCCTACTAATTAATAATTAATTTAACATAATTAAATTACTTCCCACCCTATTCCCCTATAAACCCATAACCCGCTACAGAACATATTTATCAATTAATCAATTAATTAAAATTAATTCTCAATTAATTAATTAATAATTCCTACTAATTAATAATTAATTTAACATAATTAAATTACTTCCCACCCTATTCCCCTATAAACCCAAAACCCGCTACAGTACTAAAAGACAATATTTAATTAAATTATATTAAAAATAAATAATAAAACATAATAAATACAATATAATATACACAAAATGTATTTAAAAATCGATATTAGTAACATCGAAATTATTTATTTCGATATTATTGACATTGATATTTAAAACTTCGAAATTACTAATATCATACTAATATCGATATTAAGACTGTTGATATTACGTACCTTCTATATTATGTCCCATCGATATTTAAACTTCGATATAATTGTATATCGAAATTTAAAACTCCATATTTTGTCTGTGTACGATCACAACAATGGAATAAAATGGAGAAAATTGGGAAAGGGGGAAATGAAAAACCCACCGGCACGGTATATCAGTTTTGTTAAACTAATTCCTGAGTAAAATACATATATTGAGACTGATACTAGTCACACAAGATTTTTTGAACGTTTACATTTTGCCCCATGTCGGTGATCCAGAGGAACATAAAATTAAGGGTGGGCGAAACACTACGCTACGCTTGCGGGGTTTGCGAAGTTTGCGCGAGCTGCACGTAGCACAGTGCCAACACGCGTAGTGCAGCGTAGCGTAGTTCAGCGCTCATTTTTTGCTTGTTCGTGGTCCTGAACGTCATGTTTGCGACCGCGAGCAAGCAAAATGACATCCCAGCAGGAATATCAACGCGGGGAGGTAAGGTTTCTCATTGTGAGTGGTTGCGCATGCTCGCGGCCGCTCTCAATGAGAAACTACCAGTTTGCGTTGAGAAAGCTGCAGCTCGAGTAATAATCTACTCGTGCAGCAGAAAACTACAGCTCGCACTGTGCAAGATGCCGTTTTCAATGATTGCTCGCGTAGTGCTACGTGAAGTTCGCATAGTGCGAAATGCACTTCGCGTAGCTTTGCGTAGCGCTACTTCGCGAACTACGCCCACCCTTATGGCTACTAAAAGTAAAACACAACATATACACTTGCTGCAATATGAACACATGCCTACACTCTTGCAGGCATATATTGGTATTTAATTAACAGAGACATTTTTCTATGTCTACATACATTTAAAAAAAATCTAAATTACTCCAAATATAGCAAGACATTTATGTACATACATCACAACCTTCTCTATTTTGTTGTAAATGGAATATACATAATTAAAATAGTATCTGCATATAAGTTTCTGCTGCATTCTAGGCTAGTAGATATACGTCAGGTAGAGTATTTAAATATAATTAGAGGAAAAAGTAACTATAATAGGAGGGCAGGACAATATATTTTGACAGAAATAAATAACTAATACATGTATGAAAAAAATACAGTCAATTTAATCACGGGTATGTCTGAACATGTCTCTATTATTACAAACATGCATATATGAATTGGATGCAGTTAGGGATTTATTGCATGTATATCAATAATAATAAGTATAATGAATATATATGTGTATGTATTATATTAATGTATGCATACTTAGCTCAAGATGTATGTGTATGTCTATACACATATATTTATGTATTTTATTTTAGTTATGTCAAAGGAGGAGACAAATTCTTCATATAAAAATAAACGTATACATTATATATATGTGTGTGTGTGTGTGTGTGTGTGTGAGAAACAGTGAACAATAAATACATATTAGTTACCTAAAATATAATTTGAGGAGTGCATGTATATGGCTTTAGGACTCTTTTCTCAAGAGACATATATGTCACAGTATGCAAGTCTGACTATAAAAAAGTTTTAAATTATAATTAGATATAAAAACATACTATACACTTCTCTCTGTATATATCTGTATGTATATACCAAAGGTTAAAATGCCAATGGAGTTAGGTGAATAGGTCAGTGGCAACATTAACGTTTTGAACACACAAAAAAGACAGAAATTCACCAATTATAGTTAGCAGAGCTAACTATAACTTGCGCCCCCACAATGCATTGCTTACAAACTTACATATTGCATCTCTCATTACATATTCTATGACATTATTTATGACATCACTGATGATATCTCAAATGAGATAAATGTGTGTTAGATTTGGGGGTCTCTAGTTGGACGTGTGACAAATAGGGACCCTCGCCTCTAGTCAGGATAAGGGGATTACACTTCTACAATAACCCCTGCTCACTCCCTTGGTAGCTTGGCATGAGCAGCAAGGCTTTATCTCAGAGGGATTGAGTGATAAGCATTTGTGACCACATACAGTAACCCAGTGACAACACTGCAAATGGACACCACACAGGATTTATATAAAAAATAAGTAGACTTTATATAGACTTACCACAAAACCATAAACGACAAAAATACAAAATACTATTACTTTAAGGTGGTAGATTTAGCTTAGTTCAGTTCAGTTCTTAAGATGTAATACTTTGCATCAATGTACCTTCGTTTGCGTTGTGCTTCCACGACAAGCAATGTCGCAGCGAGGGAAAGGCAGCAAAGTTCAGGTGCAAAGAAATAAAGACGTGAAGATCTTCCAGATGCAGCAAGCTTCTCGGGAATGCGAGAAGTTCTCGGTTCGATGCGTGGACTGCAGTGGCGACACCTTGATGATGCAATGGCAGCAGCTCCAGCAGCGACACTCTTCTCCCATGACGCTTGAAGCTTCCGCTCGATGCGAGAACTACAGCAGCTACATCCATGATGTGAAGGCAGCACATCCGACCGCGACGCGCTTCCCAGGGATGCAAGGTGCTCTTCTTCGATGCTGTGCAGTGCGACAGTTCCAGCAGCGACACCCTCCTTTGGAGTTGCGACGGCAGGCACAGCAACGATGACACACTCCAACCTGGTTGTGAGATTCTTCTCCTGATGCGGTGCAATGCGACAACTACAGCGGCGACACCCTCCTTCGGAGTTGCAACAGCAGCAGCAGCAACGGCGACACTCTTCCTCTTCGTTGCGGCATGCCTCTCTTTGATGTGGTGCAGTGCGACAGTTCCAGCGGCGACACCCTCCTTCGGAGTTGCAACAGCAGGCCCAGCGACAGCGACATGCTTATTCTTGTTGAGTCGCGCTTCCAGCTCCTTGTGAACGCTGTCCTCAGAAGGCCCAAAACAGCAGCAGGCACTTCCAAAAGAACTCTGGGGAGCTGGGGGTGAATTCTGTTGTCCCTGAGACTTCAGCAGAGGCAAGCTCTTTTCCAAGCCCTTGGAGATCCTTCACAAGTTGAAAGCAAAGTACACAAAGTTCCTTTCTCCTTCCTTTGGCAGTAAGGCAACCACTGTAGGCCAATCCCCCAAGCAGCACTTCAGCTTGGGAATAGTCTCTCCTCAGTTTCTTCAGGTTCCTCTCCTCCGTAAAGGTTTATTCTTGTAGTCCAATATTTATACCCCAAAATGCTTTGTTCTCTGAAGTGAGAGGGGCCTTTATCCAATCCAAACCAATTCTGAAGCACTCTGTTTACCAGATCTCTCCTTTCCTTTCACAGTGCAGGGCATAAACATCAGACGCCCCACAGGAGGTGGAGCCAGCATTGTGGAAGGCAAGTACAGTCCTGGAGCTCTTTGTTTACAGTACTTCTTCTCTTCTTTCAGTGTACAGTGCAGACACATCAGCCACTCCCCAGGGGGTGGAGCCAGCATTGTGGAAGGCAGGCACAGCCCTATTCAAGGTTCAGGTGCAACTCCTCCCTCACATCTAGATGCAGATCTCTCTATTCACCACTGGGTGACTCTGCCTCTCTCTTTGAACCCCCCAGCCCTGTCACTCCCAAAACCAGACAAAGGAATACAAAACCTAGCAGAGGCAGGTTTGAATGGTTAGACAAGCAAATACCTGCTTTCTAAAAGTGGTATTTGCAAACACAGAATGTTAAAACCAACTTCACTAAAAGATGTATTTTATCATACTGAGTTCAGGCATACTAAACTCGAATTTCTACCATGTTCTCTAAAACAGGATTATAAACATGTAATAATCTAACAGCCCATTCTGGCCTATGGAGAACAGGTAGCCTTGCAATAGTGAAAACCAAAAATGGATGTAATTCACTATCAGGACATGCCACACACATCAGGGCTTGTGCTACCTTATACTTACAATGCACCCTGCCATTGGGCCTACCATAGGGGTGACTGATATGAAGAAAAGGGAAGGTTTAGGGACTGGCAAATGGGTGCACTTGCCTATTCAGCATAACAGTACCAGACTGCATGCAGGCTCTGCAATGGCAGACCGTAGACACATTTTACAAGGCTGCTTTTGTGTGTGGAACTACCAGCGCTACAAGTCCACCGCAGCATTTGGATTTACACGTCCTGGGCACATTCAGTGCACTAGACTATGGTCTGACAAGTAAACCAAATAGCCAAACATGGAACCACTGATTAATACATCAATTTACAATAGGGAGCACTTGCACTGTGGCACTGAACAGCATTGGCAAAGTGCCCAAAGCATCTAATACCAGCAAAAATACATGAGGCAACAGCAAAAATGGAAGAGAGACCCACGCCAATGGTGCCAGGTCTAACAATGTGCATGTCAGACTATGTAAATATTGCTGCTTCTATGTAACTATGTATGTAAACATATATGTATATATGTATATATCTATATCTATATCTATATCTATATCTATATCTCTACATCTAAATCTACATCTACATCTACATCTATATCTATATCTATATCTATATCTATCTATCTATCTATCTATCTATCTATCTATCTATCTATCTATCTATCTATCTATCTATCTATCTATCTATCTGTGTATATAAAACACGAGTTGCCTCCAAATGATGAGGTCGCATCCCAGCGTGTTGAATCAATTTTAATTCCAAGGATTGTCTGAAGCAAGTTACAGCACGCAAATGTTGCCAAACGCGTTTCAGGCGTATGGACGCCCTTGATCACTGGCGTAAGGAACCCCAAAGCTAAGGCAGTCCACCTGAGCACCATAAATGTCCCGCCCATGTGGGCGTGTGCCGCATGAGAATCTGGACCCTGCGCTTCTCGAAGAGTGGTCGGAGTATACCGCAGAATCCTGCGCTGGTATGATAAAGATTCTTATCAAATTTGCCTGGAGTGACAGGGAGAAATGTCTGCAGGAAATAGTGGAGACAGAGGATTTAATTGATGCAAATACTGAATACTGAAGTGGCTGGCAAAGCTGAACTACGTGAAAAAATGAAAACTTGCTTGATCGCATATCAAGATAAGATCAAACTTGGAAAACATACGAAATTCAATCGCGATGCAAATGATTACGTACAAGGCAAAATTCTCACCTTTGCTCGCAAATATGATGCCCCACGAAGAGCCCTGAGAGGAAGAAGACTAAAGAACATACAGTCTAAAGAGACATCTGAGTTAGCCGTGAGCACAGATACAAAGCAATCAGGGGATGAAACTGCTGGTACAACCACATATCCATTAAGTGGCAGAGGGCGTTTTTTAGAGGAATTCGAATTAATGCGCAACTCCCGATAAAGAGGGGGGAGAGGCAGACAACAGGCTCAACAAAGTAACAGGAAGCAAAGAAGGGGCGGCAGATACCGGACGACAATTGGGAATGGCCACCCAAACACGCAGTCAGAGAGGCCTGAAAAAGTAAAACGATTTGCAGATCTTTCCATCATTAATTTGACACCACACAAGCTATCTAAAGACCAAGAAAGCATATTGAAAAAATGAATGACTTTTTGCCCATCTAAAAAAATTGGAATACACCCAAACTCGCATTGATCTATATCTCTTCTCATGCAAATTGAAACTGCAAAAGTTCTTTAAGTTAAGAGGTGAAAATCGATCACCCCAGGCAGTAACACCTGATGCTTACACTGAACCCTTTTCCTTGACTGGCACTGACCTTGGAGCAATGCAACTTATTGCAATCCAAGTACCAACGGACTCTCAAGACCCTCAATCCAATGTGATGGAAGCCATAAGATTTGGCTTCAAACAAAGATCAGCATCAACGAATTTCAAACCAAAATCCACCTTCATACCAGTTTTAGCTTATGATGCCATTGATGTATTTGAAGAGTCGGTAAATCAAGATCTCTTGAGAATGAGAACGACTACATTGCCTAATCCACGATATAATTTAACCAGAGGAGAGCAAAAAGCCCTGAAAGAACTACGGGACAATGATAAGATAATATTCAAACCCTCTGACAAGGGTGGCAATGGGGTTTTGATGACAAGAGACTATTATACGCAGGAGGCGATGCGTCAACTGTCGGATGACAACTGCTATCAAAGAATCAGTAGAGACGATTACATCAAAAGTATTGATCACTATCACGAGCTGCTCATGAAATGGGCAGAAAGAGGTATGATAAACGATAAGGAACATACATTTCTTGCTTGCCCTTATCCTGTAACATCTACATTTTATCATTTACACAAAATACATAAGGACACCAAACGACCACCTGGCCGACCGATCATCTCCTTTGACTGCTTAACTGATTCTATGTCTCAATATATTGACTTTTTCCTTGCAGACTTTGTCAGAACTTTGCCCTCATACATCCAAGATTCGACTCATTTCATTAAGAACATCATGGATATACCTTGGGAACCTCACATGTGGATGATCACATTAGACATAACTAGCCTATATACTGCAATTGATCACCAAAAGGGTATACAGGCAGTCCGGTATTTTCTTAAAGGGAGATCTCTTGAATATTCCGAACACAATGAAATGATGTTAGAATTTATAGAATTTGTTCTTCACAACAATATCCTCCTCTTTGATAAGCAACATTACCGGCAAATAAGGGGGACCGCGATGGGCACCTGCTTCGCCCCCAGCTATCGAATTTATTCGTGGGGTGGTGGGAGAAGCAGGTGGCCTGGGCGGAACCTTTTAATGAATATGTGAACTGCACTGTATCATGGCATAGGTGATGATGATGATTATAGCCTTGAATAGCGCAACTTAGCCCGTGGGTGTCAAGGCGCTGATGATGGAAAAGTCTGTGTGGAGGGAAGGAGGCGTGCCGACTAGCAGTAGAATTCACTGAAGAGCCAGGTCTTCAGGGCCTTTCGGAAAAGGAGATAGGATGATTGAGCCTTAAGCTCCACTGGAAGGGAGTTCCAAATCCTTGGAACGAGGGAGGAGAAGGCCCTCCCTCCCCACCTTGCTTTAGTACTTCTGGGAATGACAAGGAGGTTTTTATTTGCTGAGTGAAGGGCCCTGCCGGGGATGTGACGGGGCACCAGAGAACAGATATCTTCTGCCCCAAGTCCATGCAAAGCACGGTGAGTAAGCAACAAGGCCTTAAATTCAATCCTTGCTTGCATGGAGAGCCACTGTAAATTTTTCCTGATGGAGAAGCCTGATGACAGCCTCGGAGCATCAACAACAAACCTTGCGGCAGCGTTTTGTATAATCTGGAGGCGCTGGACAAGTTGCTTGTTAATTCCAAGATAGAGTACATTACAGTAATCTAATCTTGAGGTTATAAGGGCCACCGTAACCTGTTTACGGGCTTCGATCGACAGATAGTGAGTGATTTTCTTTAAAATTCGCAAAACCCCACAGCAGGTTGAGGCAGTCCGGCTAACCTGTTTATCAAAGCAAAGCGAAGAGTCAAAAATTGCACCCAGTTTCCGGGCAGACTGAGAGGGCGTGGGGCAAGCACCTAGAGCAGAAGGCCACCAGTCAGCAGACCAGGTCTCCTGCTTGCCTCCAAAAATGAGCACCTCCGTTTTTTCCCCGTTTAGCTTAAGGACATTTCTCACCATCCAATTCGCAACTGCCTCCATGCAGGCTCTAAAATTAAGGGCAGTGATGTCAGTGGTTTGCAAGATGGAGACCATGATCTGGGTGTCGTCAGCGTACGATACGACTTCCAGACCGAAGGATCTGATCAACCTGGCCAAAGGTGTTACATAAATATTAAAAAGCGTGGGGCTCATGGACGAGCCCTGAGGAACCCCACACTGCACAGGCTTGGTAGGGGAAAGATAGTTGCCCAGCTTGACCCTCTGTTCGCGTTTGGCCAGAAAAGATGTTAAAAGGCAAAGCGCGGGTCCCTTCACTCCTATCTCCCCAAGGCACATGGCCAAGATGGAAGGGGACAGGGTGTCAAAAGCGGCTGTAAGGTTGAGCAGGACCAGCAAGGTAGCCTGGCCACTGTTGACCTTAGCCCGTATGTTGTTAATAAGGGAAAGTTGGTAAAGTAGCAACCCTGGGGTCCGACAGAAATCATATCAACAGAGGGTGCCGTCCTGTCGGAGGGGGGCCCTAGATCATGGTTGAGGGCTTCAAGACCTGAATGATTATCCGTAATTTTCGCATGGAAAAAGGTGTAAATTTGGTCACAAAAGTCCTGTGAGGCGACAATGGGGTCGGGAGATTGAAGGGCGCACAGGGAATCCACAATTTTGAATAGTTCCCGAGGGGAACTGAGAGAGGTGGTGATTTTGATAAAGCGGGATTTCTTTGCCGCCAGCACCGCGGTTTTGTACTCCTTGAGGAGTCTTTTATGATTATCTTTTTCAAGGGGATCAAGGTGGAGCCTCCAAAGCCTCTCCTGATTCCTACATCCCTGCCTGAGTAATCTAAGGGTGTCTGAATACCAGGGTGCGGTAGGGATTTTCCTTGCGGAATAGTGCTGCTTAAGCCGGGCCAAAGTGTCGACGGCCTTGGAGATGGCATTATGAAGGTCCAGAGCTGCAGTGTCGATGTCTTTAAGTGAGGGATATTTACAACAAGGGGTGGTGAGGGACAGAGTCTCTGAATTAAACAGAAAGCTCTCACCCAGTCAAGAGATCAGGGCTAGATCCAACACCGTTTTTTAGCTCACTGCACCATCCCAGTTTCAGAACCTGGCTGTATGCAAATTAGTCTGTTCCTGTCCCAGTGCATGATGGGAACAGGGCAAACCAAACTACAAAAGCCAATTCTTACACTGGGAAGGAAACAAGCTCCCGGGGACCGGTTTCTGGCATTACAGCCGTCTTCGGCCCGGTTTGCTTGAATCCTGATGGTGCAATGAGCAAGGGTCTCACATCTGAGAATACCCTTCCACGCTTAGGGTGGGCAAAAATATTTACAACAAGGGGTGGTGAGGGACAGAGTCTCTGAATTAAACAGAAAGCTCTCACCCAGTCAAGAGATCAGGGCTAGATCCAACACCGTTTTTTAGCTCACTGCACCATCCCAGTTTCAGAACCTGGCTGTATGCAAATTAGTCTGTTCCTGTCCCAGTGCATGATGGGAACAGGGCAAACCAAACTACAAAAGCCAATTCTTACACTGGGAAGGAAACAAGCTCCCGGGGACCGGTTTCTGGCATTACAGCCGTCTTCGGCCCGGTTTGCTTGAATCCTGATGGTGCAATGAGCAAGGGTCTCACATCTGAGAATACCCTTCCACGCTTAGGGTGGACAAAAATATTTACAACAAGGGGTGGTGAGGGACAGAGTCTCTGAATTAAACAGAAAGCTCTCACCCAGTCAAGAGATCAGGGCTAGATCCAACACCATTTTTTAGCTCACTGCACCATCCCAGTTTCAGAACCTGGCTGTATGCAAATTAGTCTGTTCCTGTCCCAGTGCATGATGGGAACAGGGCAAACCAAACTACAAAAGCCAATTCTTACACTGGGAAGGAAACAAGCTCCCGGGGACCGGTTTCTGGCATTACAGCCGTCTTCGGCCCGGTTTGCTTGAATCCTGATGGTGCAATGAGCAAGGGTCTCACATCTGAGAATACCCTTCCACGCTTAGGGTGGACAAAAATATTTACAACAAGGGGTGGTGAGGGACAGAGTCTCTGAATTAAACAGAAAGCTCTCACCCAGTCAAGAGATCAGGGCTAGATCCAACACCGTTTTTTAGCTCACTGCACCATCCCAGTTTCAGAACCTGGCTGTATGCAAATTAGTCTGTTCCTGTCCCAGTGCATGATGGGAACAGGGCAAACCAAACTACAAAAGCCAATTCTTACACTGGGAAGGAAACAAGCTCCCGGGGACCGGTTTCTGGCATTACAGCCGTCTTCGGCCCGGTTTGCTTGAATCCTGATGGTGCAATGAGCAAGGGTCTCACATCTGAGAATACCCTTCCACGCTTAGGGTGGACAAAAATATTTACAACAAGGGGTGGTGAGGGACAGAGTCTCTGAATTAAACAGAAAGCTCTCACCCAGTCAAGAGATCAGGGCTAGATCCAACACCGTTTTTTAGCTCACTGCACCATCCCAGTTTCAGAACCTGGCTGTATGCAAATTAGTCTGTTCCTGTCCCAGTGCATGATGGGAACAGGGCAAACCAAACTACAAAAGCCAATTCTTACACTGGGAAGGAAACAAGCTCCCGGGGACCGGTTTCTGGCATTACAGCCGTCTTCGGCCCGGTTTGCTTGAATCCTGATGGTGCAATGAGCAAGGGTCTCACATCTGAGAATACCCTTCCACGCTTAGGGTGGACAAAAATATTTACAACAAGGGGTGGTGAGGGACAGAGTCTCTGAATTAAACAGAAAGCTCTCACCCAGTCAAGAGATCAGGGCTAGATCCAACACCGTTTTTTAGCTCACTGCACCATCCCAGTTTCAGAACCTGGCTGTATGCAAATTAGTCTGTTCCTGTCCCAGTGCATGATGGGAACAGGGCAAACCAAACTACAAAAGCCAATTCTTACACTGGGAAGGAAACAAGCTCCCGGGGACCGGTTTCTGGCATTACAGCCGTCTTCGGCCCGGTTTGCTTGAATCCTGATGGTGCAATGAGCAAGGGTCTCACATCTGAGAATACCCTTCCACGCTTAGGGTGGACAAAAATATTTACAACAAGGGGTGGTGAGGGACAGAGTCTCTGAATTAAACAGAAAGCTCTCACCCAGTCAAGAGATCAGGGCTAGATCCAACACCGTTTTTTAGCTCACTGCACCATCCCAGTTTCAGAACCTGGCTGTATGCAAATTAGTCTGTTCCTGTCCCAGTGCATGATGGGAACAGGGCAAACCAAACTACAAAAGCCAATTCTTACACTGGGAAGGAAACAAGCTCCCGGGGACCGGTTTCTGGCATTACAGCCGTCTTCGGCCCGGTTTGCTTGAATCCTGATGGTGCAATGAGCAAGGGTCTCACTGCTCCATCAGGATTCAAGCAAGCCGGGCCGAAGAGGCTGAAATGCCAGAAACCGGTCCCCGGTAGCTTGGCTCCTTTCTGGTAAAGAATTGGCTTGGTAGTTTAGTCTGCCCTGTTCCCATGATGCACTGGGCCAGGGACAGACTGATTTGCATATAGCCAGGTTCTGAGCTGGGATGGGGCAGTGAGATAAATAACGGTGATGGATCAAGCCCTGATCTTTGGACTGGGTAAGAGTGGTCTGCTCAATTCAGACACTCTGTTCATCACCACCCCCTTTTGTAAATCGATTTTGGCCACTATAGGTGTGGCAGGGTATACTCAGACATGAGTCCCTTTCTCACTGCTCCATCAGGATTCAAGCAAGCCGGGCCGAAGAGGCTGAAATGCCAGAAACCGGTCCCCGGTAGCTTGGCTCCTTTCTGGTAAAGAATTGGCTTGGTAGTTTAGTCTGCCCTGTTCCCATGATGCACTGGGCCAGGGACAGACTGATTTGCATATAGCCAGGTTCTGAGCTGGGATGGGGCAGTGAGATAAATAACGGTGATGGATCAAGCCCTGATCTTTGGACTGGGTAAGAGTGGTCTGCTCAATTCAGACACTCTGTTCATCACCACCCCCTTTTGTAAATCGATTTTGGCCACTATAGGTGTGGCAGGGTATACTCAGACATGAGTCCCTTTCTCACTGCTCCATCAGGATTCAAGCAAGCCGGGCCGAAGAGGCTGAAATGCCAGAAACCGGTCCCCGGTAGCTTGGCTCCTTTCTGGTAAAGAATTGGCTTGGTAGTTTAGTCTGCCCTGTTCCCATGATGCACTGGGCCAGGGACAGACTGATTTGCATATAGCCAGGTTCTGAGCTGGGATGGGGCAGTGAGATAAATAACGGTGATGGATCAAGCCATGATCTTTGGACTGGGTAAGAGTGGTCTGCTCAATTCAGACACTCTGTTCATCACCACCCCCTTTTGTAAATCGATTTTGGCCACTATAGGTGTGGCAGGGTATACTCAGACATGAGTCCCTTTCTCACTGCTCCATCAGGATTCAAGCAAGCCGGGCCGAAGAGGCTGAAATGCCAGAAACCGGTCCCCGGTAGCTTGGCTCCTTTCTGGTAAAGAATTGGCTTGGTAGTTTAGTCTGCCCTGTTCCCATGATGCACTGGGCCAGGGACAGACTGATTTGCATATAGCCAGGTTCTGAGCTGGGATGGGGCAGTGAGATAAATAACGGTGATGGATCAAGCCCTGATCTTTGGACTGGGTAAGAGTGGTCTGCTCAATTCAGACACTCTGTTCATCACCACCCCCTTTTGTAAATCGATTTTGGCCACTATAGGTGTGGCAGGGTATACTCAGACATGAGTCCCTTTCTCACTGCTCCATCAGGATTCAAGCAAGCCGGGCCGAAGAGGCTGAAATGCCAGAAACCGGTCCCCGGTAGCTTGGCTCCTTTCTGGTAAAGAATTGGCTTGGTAGTTTAGTCTGCCCTGTTCCCATGATGCACTGGGCCAGGGACAGACTGATTTGCATATAGCCAGGTTCTGAGCTGGGATGGGGCAGTGAGATAAATAACGGTGATGGATCAAGCCCTGATCTTTGGACTGGGTAAGAGTGGTCTGCTCAATTCAGACACTCTGTTCATCACCACCCCCTTTTGTAAATCGATTTTGGCCACTATAGGTGTGGCAGGGTATACTCAGACATGAGTCCCTTTCTCACTGCTCCATCAGGATTCAAGCAAGCCGGGCCGAAGAGGCTGAAATGCCAGAAACCGGTCCCCGGTAGCTTGGCTCCTTTCTGGTAAAGAATTGGCTTGGTAGTTTAGTCTGCCCTGTTCCCATGATGCACTGGGCCAGGGACAGACTGATTTGCATATAGCCAGGTTCTGAGCTGGGATGGGGCAGTGAGATAAATAACGGTGATGGATCAAGCCCTGATCTTTGGACTGGGTAAGAGTGGTCTGCTCAATTCAGACACTCTGTTCATCACCACCCCCTTTTGTAAATCGATTTTGGCCACTATAGGTGTGGCAGGGTATACTCAGACATGAGTCCCTTTCTCACTGCTCCATCAGGATTCAAGCAAGCCGGGCCGAAGAGGCTGAAATGCCAGAAACCGGTCCCCGGTAGCTTGGCTCCTTTCTGGTAAAGAATTGGCTTGGTAGTTTAGTCTGCCCTGTTCCCATGATGCACTGGGCCAGGGACAGACTGATTTGCATATAGCCAGGTTCTGAGCTGGGATGGGGCAGTGAGATAAATAACGGTGATGGATCAAGCCCTGATCTTTGGACTGGGTAAGAGTGGTCTGCTCAATTCAGACACTCTGTTCATCACCACCCCCTTTTGTAAATCGATTTTGGCCACTATAGGTGTGGCAGGGTATACTCAGACATGAGTCCCTTTCTCACTGCTCCATCAGGATTCAAGCAAGCCGGGCCGAAGAGGCTGAAATGCCAGAAACCGGTCCCCGGTAGCTTGGCTCCTTTCTGGTAAAGAATTGGCTTGGTAGTTTAGTCTGCCCTGTTCCCATGATGCACTGGGCCAGGGACAGACTGATTTGCATATAGCCAGGTTCTGAGCTGGGATGGGGCAGTGAGATAAATAACGGTGATGGATCAAGCCCTGATCTTTGGACTGGGTAAGAGTGGTCTGCTCAATTCAGACACTCTGTTCATCACCACCCCCTTTTGTAAATCGTTTAAGTGAGGGAGTCATGGAACAGGACAATAGTGGGAATAAGGTTTCATTATTTATCCCCCGAATGTTTCTCTTTAATTCCCATCTGCTAGGATCTACCAGCGCAGCGGTGGAATAAGGGGTATAAAAGACAAGGGGGATGGCCAAATGGTCTGACCAGGACAAAGGGAGGGGGATCCCTATCCTTACTCTGGGGTCATTGGAAAAGACGGCGTCCAACGTGTGCCCAGCAGAATGGGTCAGACCCAAGACTCCCTGTGTAAACCCACAGGAGGCCATGGAGTCCAACAGATGGATAGAATCTGTGGAAATGTCCTTCTCCAAATGGAAATTGAAATCCCCCAGGATAGTAAGATTAGGCCTATCTATATAGGGTTCCAGCATTTTTTGTAGATCAAGGCTAAAGCTGGCCCTAGGGCCTGGAGACCTGTAAATCAGGATTCCCGCGAAGGTGACCGTGGGAGCGGGGTTAAGGGCAAAGTACATAGCCTGGAAGGTGGCTGAAGGCAAATGTTCAATGCAGCATTTTATAGAGGTTCTATGTAGGATTCCCAAATCACCTCCCCTCTGACCCACCCTATCCATTCTGGCCAGGGAATAACCTTCTGGGATAGCATTCAGGAGTTCCGGCCCAAAGGTCTCCGAGGCCCAGGTCTCTGTGACAAATAGTCCAGGCGGGGCTTCTGTCAGAGATAAAGTCTCTGAAGGCGAAGTTATTTTTGACTAGGGACAAGGCATTGTTAAGAAACCCGGCCTCCTTAGTCGGCGGAGGAAGCTCGGGTTTACCTAACCCCGATCGTTTGCGGTGAGGGATAAGGGAGGGGGAACAGGTAGCTCTTCCCAGGCAATGACACCTAGGGGAGTCTAGGAACATTTCGGGGGTGAGCATATAGTGGCAGGCTTTACCAGGAGGTTTAAGTGAAAGTAACACCTCTAAGGAATAAGGTGGGCTAACCTGCCCGTAGGTGTCTATAGGTGCAGCCGTTCCGGCCCCTCGCGTCTCCTTAGCGCTGACAGGCGTAGACGGGCAGGACTCTGTCGCGACTCCAGCACAGGTCCGGCACGTCCGCTGGTCACGTCCGCTGTGCGAAGACATGTCCGTCCCCTTTTATGCGTCAGCTAGACCACGTCAGAGCGCTTCCACCCACCCAATATGGCCACTATGTATCTTCGCCTGCCCGGGACCGAACTACTCAGCGTCAACACTGGGCTGAGAGTGGCCCAGGTAGCGAAGAGATGGGGAGAGGTGGTAACAGGTTTAAAAAGCTTATTAAATCAAGCCAAAGTTACGAATTTAAAAGCAAAAGAATAGCGACACAACAACCTCCCGGCTTCCGCCTCAGGAGGAAAAGAATCACACAGCAGAGTTGAGCGCAGGCTCAGAAATGCCCCTTTTATGCGTCAGCTAGACCGCGTCAGAGCACTTCCACCCACATTGATGATTTGTTTATCCTATGGAAGGGCCCTAAATCACAGGCAGAGGCATACATTGACCAACTCAATAAGCCACTTCAGTGGACAGATGAGTCAAACCACGGTATCCTTTTTAGACTTCCAGGTTTTCGTTCAGGATAATAGACTCTACACAAAGCTGTTTAGAAAATCTACAGCTGGTAATTAGACTCTTGAGGCAAGCAGTAGCCATCAGACATCTCTGAAGAAAAGCATTCCATATAGGGAGCTACTTCGGCTCAAGAGAAATTGTTCAAATAATACAGATTTTGAACAGGCGGCAAGAGATGCTATTGATCGTTTGAAGGTCAGGGGATACAAGAGTGGGTTACTGAGTCAGACTTTGGAGAAAGTAAGGAAAATTCCACGCAATAGCCTTTTGAAAGAACGAAGACAACCCATTGAAAGTGATGTAAAATCAAATAGATTTATCACCACTTTTTCTGGGGAAGCTGAGCGACTAAGAAAGATACTTCAGAGGAACTGGCATATACTAAAGGCAAACCTAGTAATTGGTAAAGAGCTACTGGAACAACCACAGATAATCTTTACACGTAGTCAAGAGTCATTATCAACCAGTTCCCTTTGTCCCAAGACTACATGCCATGACATGATTCTTCCCATGCTCTAAATGCAAGGCATGCAAGAACAACACTAAGGTTCAAACATTCCTGTTACCAGGCAGAGGGGCTATTAAGAAGATAAATTATTTCTTAACTTGCACTACACCTTTCTGCGTTTACTGTTTAGTATGTCCTTGCATGAAAACTTATATTGGTAGTACTAAACAGCCCGCCAAAAAGAGAATTCTTGAGCATGCCAGAGCCATTGAAAACAAGGACCCCACCTATCCAGTGGCGAGACACTTTTCTGAAGTCCATACTAGTGACCGTACATTGTTGAAATTCTTCTGTATTGACCACGTTCTAGTGAGTGAACGAGGTGGAGATAGACTGCAAAGACTATGCAGACTAAAATCGAGGTATATCATTGACCTGCATACCAATATTCCCTTCGGTCTTAATTCTGAAGAAGAACTTTCAATACATCTTGGATAATAATATCATATCTCTTTAGATCTTTTGGGCTGTATGCATATATACCTTCTATGCAAGTAGTAATGACAAATTCTGATGCTTTGAGTGAAAATCAAGAATATTATTGTTGATTGTTTATAATGTGATGAATTATTTCTCTAATCTGCATGAATTAGATACACCATCGATAAAGTGGCATTGCCCATACAGGGCTAAATTATGTAGCGGTATTGCCCATACAGGGCTTGATTTATATTCTTTTGTTATCGCATCATTTACATGCGAAGGACTTTGCATAATGAACTGTGGCCTTTTAGTTAGTCATTTATTTTATTTCTTGACCAGAAACAATTTGATTATATAATACTAAGCAATTGGAAAATAGATATGTAACAATGCGTTTGTTCTTTCTGACTATACAGAAAAACCACTCTAAAATGGCCGCCAAAGAAATAGTGATGTTTTTGTCCATCTTCTATGTTAATGAATTCATAGAAAAAAATTTGATTATTTTTTTGAATGCTTTAAATGGTGGCAAACTCTGTAACCAGGTTGACACAGGGGAAAAAGCATGTTCGCTGAAAGGCGTCCTGTTTGTGCAATAAATTAATTCTTTTCAACTGCCCATTCGAGTGCGGCCACTTCCTTCCTTGGTGTGGGGAGCTTTTTGAGCAGATATATATATGTGAACGAAACCTTCCTCCAAAGAATGAATGAAGCAGGAGCCCAGGGGGGACAAGGAAGACGGGCTTTATTAACAAATAGGCAGTCCCAGTGGCGGTAGATGCATTTCGCCGTCGTGGCTTCCTCAGTACCCAACACCGGGAGCCCTCATCTGTTGCGTTTCAATCCTGCTGCCTCCGATGAAATACTGGCGCGATCCGCTCCTCCCCCTAGCAATAAGGCTCACCTGTTGCAGTCCGTTTCGCTTAGAGGACTCCAACTCCAAGAAGGCCTTATGATCTCGGCAGTCCAGGTTGGTGAGATGGGGAGGGTGTGATAGTAGTCTTCACCGCGGTCACCCAAGCAGGACACGATGACCACTGTCATGGAGTTAACAAGCCAGTCTCCAAGTCCCCTTATGACGCCACAGCCCAGCGAGCAGAAAGTCATGTATGCAGGGATCAAAAGTGCGAAGTGCACAAAGTCCAAAACGAGGCAAAATGCCTCACTGCTCCGTGTCCTCTGCAGGCGAAGCGGGGACTGGACTATTCTTCCCAGGAGACAGTGGACGCCCTCAGGCGAATACCAGCAGCTGTCCGGATCCCAAAGCGTGGCGGTGCTCCTGTATTGTGCAATTGGCAAGCACAAACAATGTGAACGAAACCTTCCTCCAAAGAATGAATGAAGCAGGAGCCCAGGGGGGACAAGGAAGACGGGCTTTATTAACAAATAGGCAGTCCCAGTGGCGGTAGATGCATTTCGCCGTCGTGGCTTCCTCAGTACCCAACACCGGGAGCCCTCATCTGTTGCGTTTCAATCCTGCTGCTTCCGATGAAATACTGGCGCGATCCGCTCCTCCCCCTAGCAATAAGGCTCACCTGTTGCAGTCCATTTCGCTTAGAGGACTCCAACTCCCAGAAGGCCTTATGATCTCGGCAGTCCGGGTAGGTGAGATGGGGAGGGTGTGATAGTAGTCTTCACCGCGGTCACCCAAGCAGGACACGATGACCACTGTCATGGAGTTAACAAGCCAGTCTCCAAGTCCCCTTATGACGCCACAGCCCAGCGAGCAGAAAGTCATGTATGCAGGGATCAAAAGTGCGAAGTGCACAAAGTCCAAAACGAGGCAAAATGCCTCACTGCTCCGTGTCCTCTGCAGGCGAAGCGGGGACCGGACTATCCTTCCCAGGAGACAGTGGACGCCCTCAGGCGAATACCAGCAGCTGTCCGGATCCCAAAGCGTGGCGGTGCTCCTGTATTGTGCAACTGGCAAGCACAAACAATGTGAACGAAACCTTCCTCCAAAGAATGAATGAAGCAGGAGCCCAGGGGGGACAAGGAAGACAGGCTTTATTAACAAATAGGCAGTCCCAGTGGCGGTAGATGCATTTCGCCGTCGTGGCTTCCTCAGTACCCAACACCGGGAGCCCTCATCTGTTGCGTTTCAATCCTGCTGCCTCTGATGAAATACTGGCGCGATCCGCTCCTCCCCCTAGCAATAAGGCCCACCTGTTGCAGTCCGTTTCGCTTAGAGGACTCCAACTCCCAGAAGGCCTTATGATCTCGGCAGTCCGGGTTTGTGAGATGGGGAGGGTGTGATAGTAGTCTTCACCGCGGTCACCCAAGCAGGACACGATGACCACTGTCATGGAGTTAACAAGCCAGTCTCCAAGTCCCCTTATGACGCCACAGCCCAGCGAGCAGAAAGTCATGTATGCAGGGATCAAAAGTGCGAAGTGCACAAAGTCCAAAACGAGGCAAAATGCCTTACTGCTCCGTGTCCTCTGCAGGCGAAGCGGGGACCGGACTATCCTTCCCAGGAGACAGTGGACGCCCTCAGATATATATATTTCAAAAGTATTTGCCCTGCAAATGAAGATACCCTTGCAGCGTTTGTTTCCTCCTTTTATTGCAGGGTTGCAGCAGCGTACAAGGATTCGCCATCAAACAGTGTCTGCCAAATGATGCCTACACGTTTCGCAAATGTCTTCCTTAATCATGGCTTGGCAATTGCAATGTGGGAAGAGAGCGGCCATGTCTCTTTTGTTCGTTTTCAGGTGAGTGTTGATCCGCCCCAATCGGCGTGCTGCCAACTAGGCATTCTGGTACATGAAGTTCTTAGTTGGTATCATATCCATAGTGGTTGCCGCTATTTAGTCCCTTCAATCAGTGTTTTCCATCGGGTCACTGATGGAGCGAACCCAAACCAACTGCTTTCCTTGCGCTCATCCCCACAAGGCACGTTGCTCCGCATCTCGTGTTTCTTATGAAGCACGCGGACCCGCCAGGCGGCTGGTGGGGTGATCTTCATGACCAGGACCGGCCACAAAATATTTCAAAAGCATTTGCCCTGCAAATGAAGATACCCACGCAGCGTTTGTTTTCTCCTTTTATTGCAGGGTAGCAGCAGGGAGCAAGGATTCGCCATCAAAAAGTGTCTGCCAAATGATGCCTACGCATTTCGGAAATGTCTTCCTTAGTCATGGCTTGGCAATTGCAATGTGGGAAGAGAGCGGCCATGTCTCTTTTGTTCGTTTTCAGGTGAGTGTTGATCCACCCCAATGGGCGTGCCGCCAACTCGACATTCTGGTACATGAAGTTCTTAGTTGGTATCATATCCATAGTGGTTGCCGCTATCCAGTCCCCTCAATCAGTGTTTTCCATCGGGTCACTGATGGGGCGAACCCAAACCAGCTGCTTTCCTTGCGCTGATCCCCACAAGGCACGTTGCTCCGCATCTAGTGTTTCTCATGAAGCACGCGGACCTGCCAGGCGGCGATGGGGTGATCTTTGTGACCCGGACCAGCCACAAAATATTTCAAAAGTATTTGCCCTGCAAATGGAGATTCATTCACAGCGTTTGTTTCCTCCTTTTATTGCAGGATAGCAGCAGCGTGTAAGGATTCGCCATCAAACAGTGTCTGCCAAATGATGCCTATGCGTTTCGGAAATGTCTTCCTTAATCATGGATTGGCAAATGCAATGTGGGAAGAGAGGGGCCAAAACCTGCATATTACAGACAAGTGCAAGCAACAACATAAATAACACTGAATGTAGAATAAGAACAAACCATATCAGTAAGTACCTGATAACAGAATCTATACAAAATGTAGTTGGTAAAGCAAAGGAAATGTGTAAATACTTTCAAAGTGCATAATGAAACAGTTTTTAATTTATGATCCTATTTCATCTCTTTCATGCCCTCTTTGGATGAGTGACTGACAGTGCATAGACACACTCATCCAAATTCTAAATGTGTTTACATGTTATTTTCAGGGATAGTGATGTGTTGTGTCAATATTGTAACACAGCAGCTGCTCACTAATATTAGTGCAAATAATCTCTGTGACACCCTCCCGTTTCTCATATGTGAGGTCCTGATTTGATCTAAAAAAACTATTTTATGATGTTGCATGAAACATTAATACAACATTTCTCTACAAAATATCAGTAATAGACACACATATCACTGATATTGAAAATAAATAACGGAAAGTGGTATTCAAAACAATATGTTTAAAAATCATTCAATGCCATCAGGTCAAGACTCTGCAGAACAGAGTTGGTTCTATCAGGGGTCCCCCTGAATGTCTGGAGCCCAGGCCCAGAGGCCATGCCTAAAAATGTCTCTGGATGTTATCGTCCTTTAACGGATGCAACAATTTCCCATCCAGTAATGGCAGCTTAAGGCAGCAAACGTGACCTGGGGAAAGTAAGGAGGCCCTAGCAATTCATGTTTTTTTCCAGTGCATTCTCATAAAACAGGCGAGTGCAACCAAGCATGACCCCCCCCCCCACAAATGCACAAGACATATACTAGGGTCAGGGACCCTCCAATCGAGCTAGCAGTCAGGCCACCAACCCTAAAAAGGAATCCTCCTCAATCAAGCCAATCTCCAATTCCCTCACTTGGAGGCTGCATGCAGGCTTGCAAAATGCATTTATTCCCAATATCCCGCTGTAAGGACAAGGTTTATTAAGAGTTGGATGTGTGGTTCAAGTCTCACAATGCATGCAGGTTGGGGCCCTAAATTAAAGCAGCCCCAACTGCAGAGAAGTAGAGAACATTCCAACTAGTACACTATATAAATAGTAAGGGACTACAGCTATTCGTCTTGTCCATCGGTCTCACTCTGTCTGCGCCCAAGACTCTGACTCACCTAACCTGAGGGCTGAGGCCTGCGGCTTCAGCAGGCACAGGCGGGATATGGCTTGCAAATATCAAATGATGACCTTAGCTCATGGTCCCTCTCAGGGCCTCTCACGCCCACCAGCTGCCTCGCTCATGTGCAGTTTTAATTGCGTACTGCTGCTCATCACTGTTCCAGCGCTGCCCCACCCTATGCTAGCTTATGCTGCTACACACTGACTCAGGATGAAGAAGCTGCAGCGTGGGGGCTGCGGAGGCCTATGTTGGCCCCCATGTCTCTGAGACAGTCTCTGGCCCACCTGAAGCCTGCAGCTTCGATGGCAGGCACAGGTGGGCAGCAGAAGACCACGGGATGCTAAGAATGAATATATTATGGCCTTATGGTCCCTCTCAGTTAGTGCCTCGGACTCTGCCCATTTCTCACATCCTCTTCTTTAGTACAAAATGACAAACTGCAGCTGTTTCCCTTTATTGACATCAGTACACTGGAGACCTAAGATACAGAAACATCTGTGTAGAAAAACAGGGCATTTTTACTGCAGTGTTTTGGTGAATCAAACTTAATAAGCATTGGGAAAACCAATAGGTCTGGTTTTGGCTTCCATGCTTTCGACTTTTTCAAGTCTTGTTTTGTAATGGATTTTGCAAAATGTCATAGCTGAAGAAGCTATTGTGCCCTCATCAATCTAAAAACCTTGGCTAGAATTTTTTTATTACCTCCTCATTACTCCTCGCCTGGAAGGTGTATCTTTCTGTCTCATTGCCAGGTTTACCTTTTCTTATAAATCTGAGAATGCGTCAAAATCCATGAATGTTGCGTGGGAAAACCCACTCAGCTTCCTGCCACAGAGCAATGCAACGCAGCGATGTGTGCTGTGTTACATTACTTGAGATTTATGACGCCACGCAGATCCATGCAAGGTGGCCTTGAATGACTTCATAAATCTCATTTTTCATTCGCGTCGCTTTTGCACCATGTTGCGTAGAGCAAGAGCAGCGCAAAGGGGCTCATAAATATGGCGCACAATTTGCAACAGTAATCCCTGGCCCTGAAGGGAAGTATTTTGCCTGTGGATATCCTCTCTGTAACAGGACAGAATGCTATCACTCATAGTGAAGGTAGCAAATAGTTGAAGTTAGCAGGCCCATAGCACATTGAAGAAAACAAAGGGAGAGGCAGGGAGATTTAAAGAACACTCTCTTAGTCCCCGGTTTTGGATATATAACAACAGAAGAGAGGTTACATGTGTCTCAAAAGCCACAGAGACGGAGCCATGTAAAGAACAAGTTTACCAACCCAATTTGGGTGGATAGGAAAGCACATTGACCCATAGCTGTATTTTATTGTGGGCGAAAGAAAAATGTGATTAACACAATACAAAGAAGAACTGATGAAAATACTAGGCTGCAAGCCCCCATAAATATATTATACATATAATTTAAGTGAAATCAAAAGGTGCCCGCAAACGCTGGAGATAACAAAAGACTGAAACATGACTAAAGAATGTCATGCTGTACATTTAAAAATATGCATATCATAAGAAGGTAGATTTGCCATGCATCCACGCACGCCAGCCTCCTAACAATAAAAGGCACAGCTAGTTGCCAATCCCTAGGAGCTCTTTGAGTTACAGAGGTTCTGCAACGAAATTATTGTTGCTGTCCAGTGATATGCAAATCGTGCTTCCTGCTCGGGCTTGTTTTCTTTTGTTCGTTTCTGTGGCGGTATTATATGAGACAAAAGCGTGGCCAGTGGGGTACCATTAAATACCATATCCAGGCATCCAGCAAAGCAGTATTATGTTATTAATGTCAGAATAATTACAGATATTGTTTTCGGTGTCACCTTGATCCCTCTAAACCCACGATTTCAATGCAAGCGTTCATTGTCATGGGGTTGCAAAGTGCTAGTTTCTTTTTCAAAAGAACGTAACTGTTGTATTTAGGCGGGGGCTTCCATTTAAACAGATGTTATTTGTCCGCTCGCTCCCTGTGGGTGGGTGATTGCCAGAGCTCAGCTACTCTGCAGGAAAATACAGTGAGGCTAGTCAGACCATCGACGACTTTATAGCTACACCACGAGTTGAGTATTGGTTAGACATTTTCGTGTGTGTTTGTCCAGTAAAAGGAGTACTTTTCCAGTGTTCTGTGGCTTTCATAAACAGCTTTTGAAGTGAAAACTAAAAAACTGATGGGTGCGCTGGTCACATTAACCTGACATGGGAGGCCATTTCTAGAGGTCTTAGGGGCATATTATCAAGGGGGTTTATCTCCGCTTTTTTGGCTTTAAAAGCCAAGAAAGCGGAGATAAAATTATCTCCCTATTACCTAGCTGTCGCTAACACCAGTTAGCGACAGCTAGTAGGAGATAGCGGCCATCTTGGGCCCACTTTGCATGTCAGTGATATTTATCACTAATGACATGCAAAGTGGGCTTGCCAAGATGTTAGGAACTGGAAACAGTCGCTAACATCGCTATCTCCTATTACCAACTTTTGGAGATATTCGTGTTAAGCGCGAATATCTCCAAAAGCTAACACCTGCCCTGAGCAGTTCTTAGCCATGTTATCCAATGGGAGGTGGATAACATGGCTAAGAGCATTAGCTCGGTAATGCATGAATATCGCTGACTTTTCAGCGTTTTTCATGCATTGCGGCCGTTTTTTATCGCATTTGCGATAAACCTTGGTAACACCAAGGTTTATCTGCGATAAAAATCGCCGCAGCTCAGCGGTAAATTTTTGTCTCTAACCAAGAAATAGCGATAATTATCGCTATTGCTTGGTAATATGCCCCTTAGTGGGTTTTTTTGCCATTATAAGAACAATCACATCTGTTTTGCTAAAAAGGCTTTTACAAACATGACCGAACAAGTAACCAAAACCAGCAGAGGCAAAAATGGCCAATCCAGTCCCTCCTGCTGGAGTCTGGGAGCAAAATGGGGACAGTGACGGCTTCCATGTTTGGGTCATGTTTGCCCATCCAGCTCGAAAAGCATGTACAGAGCCTGTAGCCCAGTTGAAAATACCTGAGTGACAGAAGGCCCAGTCCGGCTCTGGTTACCAAATAAAATTGCGACTTCAGAATTCCATTATTGAAATAGATTGTCAAAAACAATCTACAGTACTCATTTTTCAGCAACAGATGGGTATTGGTACATGGACTGCAAAATCAGAGCTCTTCAACAAGTTTTTAGAAACCTATTAGGAGTTCCCTGCTGACCTAACAAAACTACAGCAAGATACATAAAATTGAAGGAAACCTGCCAACTGTTTGTTTGAGGATGTGGGGACGAGGCATTGAGCAGTTCTAGATGGTCAAACAGATAATTTTGAATAACAGCATGGCATACTATGCATTGGCAAAGCCAATAGGACTGGCTTTAATCTGCTACTAAGTAGCAAAACCTGTTTCTAAATGAGCCAGTTGACTCAGCAGTACAAGTGCATAAATCTAGACCTGATATCCTACTGAGTTAGCACCAAACAGGGGCAATCTCACAGTCTGGCATTAGATGCTTCTGTTAACTCAGCTGCACAAGGGTCCAGTTGCACAAGCTACTATTACACGTCTGTCCCTGTGGAGTGAGCATCGCAAGGCATTCCTGGATGCCCCTATAGAGTCAGTATCATAAAGGTGCATGAGCACGAGCTACTGCTCAATGTCCCTATTGAGTCGGCATCATATGGGTACATTTACACAAGCTGTTGCTATATGCCTCTGTTCTTCATGTTCATATTAAGTCAGCAACACAAGGGTGCTAGGTTGCAGACTGCTGATAGATGTCTGTTGAAATTGAACTCCTCCTTTAAATAACCTAAAAGAGAAAACATAATAGGCCTAATTCACAAACCGAATTTTATAGTACATAAAGTAGTGCTACAGAAGTACTGCTTACTACAAAATGCAATTCACAAATCTACGGGTGGAAATCTCCAATGTGACCACTTGTATCTTTTAAATGGGAAGATTATCCCACATGCAAGTTCACTACTTAGTGGTAAATGTGGGAAGGATCAGAGGAAGTGGTTGGAACATGTGGTATTAAGGAGGGGTTTAGAGAGGGAGAGACACCCACCATGTAGGAAAGTGCCCTTTTTATGGTCACCCACCACTTTAGTACTTTGAAAGCGCATTGGAGCCTGCTGCCCAGACCCTGGTGCCAGTGCTCTAGCCCTAAAACTGATATGTGTGAATTGGTAGCTCCAATTGGCAAAGGACTTTAACCCCCTTATAACTCCCTAGCATATGGTACCTGTCATACACAGGGCATGGGGGTTAAAAGGGTAACCAACACTTGCAGCACTGTTTGTGCCACCGTGAGTGACTCAAGTAAACTACAGACAGCAGGCCTGCCATTGCAGACTACAGGAGCGGTGCAAACTACTCGAACTCACTTTGCCCTCACCATGTGTGGCAAAGTCAATGCACTATTTCTAATATATGCCAGTCACCCCTAAGGAAGACCTCATAAAATCCAGGAGCCAGGGTGCATTATATTAAAGATGTGGAAATGTAAGTGGAAGCTTAAATATCCTTATACTGGCCTTTATCAATAAAGGACACTATAAGAGAAAGACTGTCCGTAGGATAGCATGGGCTTGTACCCGGGCAAGCCAAAGTTTAACAGCTCCCTAATGGTACAGCCTAAAAATGTCATGTATGGTATCAAACAACGTGCCTCATCACCCCTGACACAAATCTCTTGTCGAGGATGACGTAGCATGTAACCCACCTGGTTGCCCTAGCCCATTCCTACTTTCTAGCTGGTGGCAGCCCGTGCTTGTTGCAGCCAAGACTGGAATCTGACCCCTTGCCAGGAGGTGTGAACTCTCAGGGCAGTCAGAAACTATGGCCTGGACAGGAAAGAGATCACATGTCCTTCCCTGGCAGGCTGGCTTGTGAAGTGACACATCAAGGCAGTAAGCTTCAAAGGCTGCACAGCCTGTGATATGCAACCAGGTTAACTCCCAAAGGTGGAAACTGTCCTTCCCCTGCCCCCAGGAAGATTTTCCCTCAGGCAGGCATGACAAATGGAAAGTCAGGAAGTTTACACCCCCAGAAGGATAGCCACACCTCTAGGGTGCGCTACCTGTTCTGTACAGCTGAGGAAGACTTCTGCCTTTTTTAAAAGTGGTAACATAGTGGGTTCTGGGAAGAGAAAGTGGCCTACACACACTGAATTTGATCACTTTATCTGCTGGGTATAGTAGTCCATTGACCACTTGCTCCCACACCCCTAATGCCCTATAATACAGAATTTAAGGGCTACCTTTGACACCAGAACCTCAATTCTGATCCAACTTTAACCAAAGAGGACAAAGAGGCACCTGACTCTGCGACAACAGGACTTGGAAAAACCAAAAGAGGGAGAATCTGCATCTGTGGCAACACTCCTGGAACTGCATGATCGAAGCTCGCCTAGGTTAAAGGTCAGTTCCCCAAAACAGAGGGACCCTGTGAAAGTCAAAAGTAACCACAGACACCTCTGGACTAGCGGTACTGGTCCCCTCCAAACTGCAGGTAAAATGACTATCTGGATCTGAATAATCGCTGCCCATCTGGCCTTCCAAGGGATTATCTTAATCCAGATGGCCTAGTGCATTGTGGGAACTGTAGTCTTGAACTCCATGACGTTTCAGGCAGTTACCGTGTTCCCAGGACCTCCAGATGTCGAGGTACTTATCTTTTGTACTTACCGTTGACACCAAACTGGCAACCGACCCCTTCACTTGACACTGTATCTATAGGGCTTCATACAACTTTCTTCCAATGTCAGCAAGGCCCACACTGAGATTTTGCACCCTGTTCTCCTGCAGCACTGTGTAAGTAGCAAAACCAGCTCTCCCATGGCTCCCGTTCAGCACCAGTGACAGCCAAGACACCCGGTCTCTACAGGCCAGGTAAAATTTAACTGACTGTCATTGCTTGGTCCTGTGACCCACATCACCTTTACCCTCCTTCGGTCCCACGCAACTCAACCTGCAAGTGACCTATTGTCACTACCACTTATTCCCATGGACTGCAATGCTACATTTCTACAGTACTGAATTGCTTGTATTTGCGTATTCTTCTAAAATCCATAACCCTGGTTATATGTATCTAACCATGGTCATTTTGGTATATCAATTAAGATAAAAATCTGCTTAATTTTTATAAATTGGTGTTGGATTTCTTTTGAGTCGTGTCAGTTACTTATCGGCCATGTTGTTACTCTGAAATGATTAACACATGTTCCTCCAGTAAAGCCTGACTGCTCTTTACTACACTACCAGGACTGATCTAAGGATTTATCATTGTGAATCCAAGGACCCTCTTTGGGGTCTGTGAGATTATTGCATGGTGAATCCTAACTAGCATCACCACATATTACACCACCTTCCTACATACCCACATTGGTAGTCACTGTTAGAAATGGGATTTCTGGTTGGCTAGGGCATGCGCCAAAGCCAGGCAGAAGCCAGCACTCTAGTCAGGGCAAGGGAGTTACACGCCAAAGATAACCCCTGCTCACCCCCTGGTAGCTTGGAACGAGCAGCCAGGCTTATCTCAGAGGCAATGTGTAAAGCGTTTGCGCAACACACTAGGTACACCACAAAAAGAAACTCCACACAAGATTATATATGAAAATAGCCTTTGTATTACCATATACACATTAGATCATATTCACACAGTTACACTGTGCCAACTGGCACTGGGCAATTTTTACAGGGGATTACATACACATGACAGGGCCACGTGGGCCACTGTCAGAATCAGAACGTAGTAGAAATAGTAGATTTAGCACACGTAATAACTGAAGCACAAAATAACAATTTTAGGATACAACCAGTAACCAATGGTAAAAGGTAGGTACACACTATGCAATACTAATCACCTTAGGCATAGATGACGCAGGTACACATAAACTCGCTAGCATAAACTATACTAGGCAAGACAACCTCCTAAGCATGAAAACACAGTTAGGGGTATCACAGGTATAAAGGCATTGCACATTACGCATAAATCACATTAGGCATTATCATCACCAACACAGTAGGTAATCAACTTGCGTAAGAATCCCAAAGGTACTGACCCCAGGCCAACTGGCATTCCACAGGGTCTCAAATGCCCTATGTCCAGAATGGCTGCGCATGAAGCAAAAGGGAAGGGTGCCAAAGATCATGCCTAAACGAGGTGTCTGCCCACTAATTGCTGGGCAGCTGTGAAGATGAGCATGGGCACCCGCTTGCCCTGTGAGCCCTCTGTCTGGGACTCTAAATGGAAAATAAAGGTTTCCCCACGTTGCAGCTGCCTGTGGTCTCGCAGGGCAGGTGGCAAAATTAAGTAACAACAAGCACTGGCACCAACTCTGCCTCGGGGAACATGGATTATGAGATAATGGAGGGGACAAACAAAATTAGTATGCTTTGTTCCACCCCCTGACACCAGGACTACCGCCCCATTCACTGGCTGTGGCGGGGACTCCTTCGGTCTCCTCTGGCACTGCTCCCTGCTTGCCCATGTTCTGTGGAGCAATGTTTCCCAACAGGGGGGCGTGGAGGCCTCACTCCTGGGCAAAACTCTTTTCTGCTCAAGGCTCCGGAGGGTCCCCTCCTCCACGAAACTGCAGGGCTCTCTCCCAACACGGGAGCCCTGCTCAGGAAGCCGTCTCCTCTCTCACCACGATGGGGGCAGGCACCGGCAATGTGCCTCGTACCCCCTCTGCTTCCTGTGGGCTGACGGTGCCTTTGCTGGTGGAGCCTCCATGACTCCCTCTGCACCACGGGGCTCTCCCTCGCTCTCTGGGGGCCCGGGTGCAAACGCTGCCCTTCTTTGCTCTTCAGGAGCACGGGGTAGGCTCCCGTCGCTACCTGGCTGCTTGGAGCGCTCCTCCAATCAGAGTGCAGCCCTCGCAACGAGCCTCCAGGCTCAGGGGCGTGTGGGCCAATCACAGAGCAGCCCTTTCAAGGAAGCCCAGGGCTGGCGGCGGTGATGTTTTCACGTTGTGGAAGAGCAGGGCACAACATGGGCTAGGCACCTGTTTAATATGCAAAGTCCCTGGCGGGGTGGGCACCCGCCAGGGCTTTAAAAGCACAGCAAGATTTCCTGGTGGGGTGGGCACCCGCTAGGGATAACAATCGGCAGATATGCGGGGTAGGCACCCGCTCAGGAGGTACCGATGCGGGTGGGCTCCCACTCAGTTTTACAGTACCGAGATGCAGGGTGGACACCTGCTTGAGGATAATAAAGCACAATCCAGCAGGGCAGGGACAAAGCGCTCACCTGGACATAAATCCAGCGCTCTGTCCAGGAATAAATAAAGCACTTGTTTTCCCCACTGCAGACAGTAAAGTGCTCCCAGGCGCTAAAGTCCAAGACAAGACCTTCAGAATGTAGGTGGGGGCAAAGGCTGGGCCCAGGAGACAGCTCACATGGCCCTCCAGCAGGGAGATAGCACCCAGTGGTGGTTCCTCCTGGTGCCCAGCAGCAGCAGCAGGCCCCCCTCAATTTAGGATCAGAAGAACAGAAACATGAGGTCACAGCCCCTTCTTATACAGGGATTCCCTTTGTCTCAAGGGTGCAGGGCAGGGGGAAAACCAGACACAACTGGTTCTGGAGCAGTTTGTTGTGCTCAGCCCCACTCCCCATTCAGAGGACAGGCTAGGGACATCAGTCGCACCACAGGGGGCAGAGCCAGCATTGTGTAGAGAAGGCCCAGCCCTATTCAGGTCCCAGGTGCACTCCTCCCTCCCACCAGCATGCAGATCTCTCCATTCACCACCGGGGCAGACCCATCCTGACTACTGGAGCAATGCACACCAGCCAGCTCCAGCCAATCACAAGCCAGATAGTCAATTCACATTTAATACACAGACATGCCAACTTCTAGAAGTGGCACTTCTACACTAGGCACATTAAATCTGCGCACACCGTCAAGCAGCATTTAATCTCACGAGTTCACACATACCAAACTCGCCCCTACTCTCCCCACACATCAGGAACTACCATGGACGCACACATTCCCCATGCATTCCTATGGGAGGGCAGGGCAATCTCACCACACGCACTCAGATTGCACACACACTTTACACTAGAACACAGGGTTAAAGTGCACAGAAGCCAAAAACAACTACCACCAGGTCACATTGAAAAGCAAAATATTTAGGGGTGAACCTGCCAAAATGGCCAAGTCTAACACAAGCCCTTTCCAGCCAAAACGCAGGGCAGACCAATCACCAATGTGATGGACTTCCCTGCTTTTGGCGATAGAACACGGTCGCGGGCCCGCAACTGCAGGAACTCCCTCCTGTTCTACACCAAGGTGAACCCATGTGATTCCTTCTGAAAAAGCTGTCCGGAGCAACTGGGCTACACCACTGGTACTCTCCAGCTGTCCGCAGCCAGGACCAGGCCCTAGGCCATCCAGATGCCTCTGATCCTTGCCTATTCATAAAGTGGGGGGTAGTAACCCCTGGCACATAGTAGCCATTCTCCACTCTTCCTCTCCTCAGGACAATTCTAGACTGCCACTGATCCTCTAGCCTAGGGTCCGCACACTCTGGCGGATCAGAAGTCACAGGTGAGGCTCTCCTCCCCCTACCTCTCCTTCTAGGGTTCCACCCTCTCCTCCTTTGAGAGATACCCATAGAACACTACTCTCCCAACCCAGGGTTTAACCCCTCAGGTTGCACCGGGGTCAGAGGCGGGGACTCCCACCCTCTGCACCCCCTTCCAGAGTTCTGCACCCTCCCGACTGGAGTGGTACACCTGGAAGATGAACCGGTCAGGACACTGGCTACAGATGTCCCTCCCTCCAGGTCAGGCAGATCCAGAACGTGGCCTCCCAACCTTGGGTCTAAAACCTTTGGCGGAATACTTTCCTGGCTTTCCAGGACTTCTGGGGACTCACACACCATCCCCCTGAGGCTAACACATGACTCATATGATGTGTGACCGTCTGTCTGGCGCAGATCTCCAATCCCCTGTCCACCTGACAGTGTGCAAAGATCCCCCAGAACAGAAGTGGTGTCACCATGGTCACTCCACGGGAACTTAGCCCAACTGGCTAGTCCCTGACCCACTGGTTCTTCCACTGGGGAACACATCGCCCATTCACTCCTCACTTCGCACTTCTGTGCCCTCCCAACGGGAGAGGCACTGCCAGACACTAGAACCACAGGAGCTCTGTTTACAGATGATCCAGGTCCTTTAGACACTAGGAGATCCTCCTCGAAACCATCCAGGTTCTGAGACTGGGTTTCGGGCACCTGGGAACTCTCCGTCCCACACTCACTCCTACTCCACTGAGACAGGACGTGAGCCCCTACACCCCTCTTGCTATCATGAGAAATAGCTGGGCTACTCTGAACCTCTTCCTCCACTCTGGGCTGAAAGACGTCTCAGCCACTCCTTTTGGAATTACTCTTTAATGCTCCTTCAGAAATTATCACACGGGGAGATCCCCCACACAGAACAGTTAAACAGGACAGACTGGGTTCCTTTCCTGGTGCTCCCTCTAAGAACCATCCAGTACTGTAGACAGATTGAGGCTTGGAATACGGCCCAGTCTCACACATTCCTCACAGGACATGATGTGAGGCCTTGCAACCACCTCACTATAATGGCACCTAACTCTGGACATCTTCCACCACCCTGGGTTGGAAGACACCTACACCATTCCCCTAGGGTCACTCCCCCATGCAAGCTCCTTATTTCAGAGAACTCACACCAAAGTATTCAGCAAGCTCCTTATTTCAGAGAACTCACACCAAAGTATTCAGCAAGCTCCTTATTTCAGAGAACTCACACCCAATTATTCAGCAAGCTCCTTATTTCAGAGAACTCACACCCAATCGTCCAGTGCAACACACCATTCATCCACACACATCTCCCCCAGACCGGTGATACAGTATCTACTGTCCCTGAATCTCAACCTGCACCCCTCTTCCTGAGCACCAGGTACCACACTCTGGGAATGGGACGGGGAACACATGCACTGGACACACTTATGCTGCCACCACTGAATCCCAACCTTACTGGTGAATCCAGAAAACTCACACTGCACTTAGGGGATAATCTACCCTCCCGAGCTAGTGACACAATACCAATTAAGTCCCCACTGTAGGCCAACCCAAGAACCAGCGCAATGGTTCAAGGACAGTCTCTCCTCCAGATTCTCTGGTATCTGTCCTTGGCAGGACACCCAACTGACAGTGCACAAGAAACACATTTCCAAAGAAATGACATTTAGAACAAACCTTAAAACAATAATCCCTTTCCATGTGACTATCTAAAATGCAGAGTTTTGTAATGAACCCAGTTGTAGCTGTGGTACTGCGCAAACACATGTCCTAATCCCACCGCTGATCACCAGTTACAAATGGGGTTTCCGCCTGGCTTTGGCGCAAGCCTCAGCCTACCAGAAATCCCATTTCTAATAGTCACAATCTGCACTTCCAATGTTCCTACAGCGAAAAAGGTCCCACAAAGTAGAAAATTTACTGCAGCTGAGACCTAAAGTAAGCCTGCACCACACATGGCCAACCGCTGGTACTCCAACACACTCTTATAGAAAGTAATGGCTACATAAACTTAAACTAGAACTGCATAGGAAATAATTTTAAAATACATTTATTTTGACATTTAAAAAAAAACCTGTACATTATTGAAGTGATAAGAACATTTTATATAAATACAAAATACATTTGATTTCATCGTAAATTAGTTTAATAATTTTTTATTTAAAAATAAATGTGACATTAATTTAGAAAATGGTACAATAATCTTCATTAATTCTATACATAACGTTTTGTGATTTTAATACACAATACATAAATAAACATTTTAATTTAAGTGGGAGTTTTAAATAAAATGTTAAAATGATGTAATTTCCTTTATTATATTGACATTATTCAATATTTAGTTTACAATTAAGTTAAGCTGAAGCTTTTTTTTATATTTTGGTCTTCATTGAAAATAAATATATAAAAGTAATTTAACAAAACAATATATATACACTTTATAATTGAACACACTTTTTACATTTTCCCTATACTTTACCATGGGAAAATGTACACCCCCATACCAGCTAGCTCCCCCTAGTTGTGAGAAGTTACTAGCAGTACCATTACACTGATAAATTTGGCTCCACATCCTTTTTCAGTGAATTGAGATGTATAAGTCTACATGCTGTAGTAACTTTACAGTTGAATTGGTGACTAACCTAAAGTATTACATTTACCACAAAGTGTAAGAGTAAATTTACACATGTAGATGTAGTTGTGTGTAAATAAATGTACCTTTCTGAATAGACCCAAATATGTTTTTATTCCTAAATACTTTAGTTGTGGCTAATAAAATCTTAATAAACATGTTTGTAAGCAACTATGCTGGGACAAAACATTTCTATCATGGAGACAGTGCAAACAAAGCCTTGGCAGGACATCTGAAGACCCACACTGCTTTCTACAATATCTGCAAATCCTTGATCACGTTTACAATCCCAAACACTTAATTTTTCATCAAAGGAAAAATCACTGCATAATAGTAGTAGGAAATAGCAAAACTTTTATATAAGACGTTATGCAATTTCTTGTCATTATACACACTACATCATCATCATCATAAACTTTATTGGGCATAACTGCCATAAAAGCGCCTGCAGGGAAATAGATCCAGCCAAATTGCTAGATTTTTCAGGGGGATGAACTGCAGACCCATATCTGGTAGCTCGATCGTGGCCGGTCCCTTGTTTCGTTTTCCTCTTCTTTTTTGGTAGAGGACAACAAACACTAGTGTTCAAAGGGACAGAATCGCTAGCTAAGCTTACTGATTTCTAGTATTTTTACTTTGCTTTGCCTAATTTTGTTCTTCAGCAGTACACTGCAGTTAGAGCAGCTCCACCATCTTTCTAAAGCACACTTCAGTTGCGGCAGGTATAAAAAGCTGCTAGCTGGCGTGACTGCACAGCGAGCACTGAAGAGGCGCCAAAAGCAAGCCCATATGCACCCGTACGTGCTCTGGCCATGCTCAGCACCAATCACACTGACAGTGGGAATTCATGCCACCACACTAAGATCAGCTACACCCGCAACGAATTGCTATATATCGGTAAGCAGCATTCTTTTTGGTCCCACCATTGCTAAAATATTCTAACCAGCAATGTTATTGGAGCAGAGTCTATGAGTTTTTGAAGATGTGGTCTATTGAGTGAGAGATCTGTTCCAAAACATGCAGAGGGGATGAAGTTGATTCTTGACTCTGGAGGCTTCCATGTTCTGTTTAACATGGAGACATGGACCACCACAGAGTCTGCAATTGACTTCAACAGAGCCTGTCCATATGGATTCAAAGGTTTTTATAAATCTCGAGCTATGAGGAAAGGGTGTGTAATTGGTATTCTCCATAGGGATAAGTGGAATTTTTCTTTTTTCCCCTTAGATGAAGTCGCTGAAATTGAGTAAACTTTCTACGCCTGGCCAGGAGCCCTTCCTCAAACTTTCAAAGATCTTTAACCCTTCAAACTCTATAGAAAAAAATTGCCACCTTTTCATATGTGAGATTTTGAAAGTACTCGATAAGCAGATTCCCTTCACGACCCAAAAACCTCACTATGCCCATTCGCCCCCTGGTACAACACAGCCTTAAAGGAGGCAAAACTAATTTGTTGGCAACTTGAAAGGAAATGGCGACGGCATTATCTACATAAAGACAAGATCCGTTTAAAGATATCCTTAAATGATTACTAAAGTAAAGTAAAAAAAGTAAAAGCTGATTATTATTGTGGGTTAATTTTGTCTGCCTCTAATAAGGCAAAAAAGATCTTTGAAATACTTTGCAATCTCACAAATCCTTCCTGTCTCAAACAAGAGATCACATCATCAAAGAAGCTATTTGATGACTTATCAGACATTTTTGAAAATAAAATTAAGTTGATTTTAAAAGATATCAAAAAATGTCTCATGAATTAGAGACTCTAGCCTCCAATACAAGTTGCTCAGCCCTTAACAGTAGAATCAGTGAACTTCCCAATCTTCAGAACGACATACCACAGTCGTCCAATTTCTCTAAAGTAAAGTTAAACAGTTTTTACCCAATCCCTATAGATGTGTTCAAAACACTGTTTAGCTCGATCAGGTCTGGATCCCCTCTTGACCCCCTTCCTCGGAAGCAATGGAATAGATGGGAAGACAAACTGTTGTCCTCTGTGCTACAACTTTGTAACCAGTCTCTTGAAAGCAGTGTGGTGCCAAAATGCTGGTAAAAGCCTATAGTCAAGCCACTATTAAAGAAATCCTCAGCTGATCCTAAATTCGTGTCCAACTATATACCAATTTTTCTCCTCCCTTTTCCAGTAAAGATACTGGAATGACATATTAGCAAAAGTTAAGTTTGTCTCAATATTTGGAGGATCCCTAATGGTTGAAGGAAAATAAGTTTGGCTTTAGACCTGGCCATGGCACTGAGACCGCATTGCTTGTGCCACTGATTAAATGCGTAGGATGACAGACAGTGGACATTCAGTGATACTTTGACCTATCAGCAGACTTTGACATGGAGAACCACCACACTCTACTTTCTAGACTATCTTTAGTGGGTGTTGGCAGTCCCGTGGAAAAGTGCCTAAAGTCATATCACAAGACCACTATCAGGCTGTGGTTATGCCCCCTTTCTGCTCTAAATTCAGAACAATTCATTATGGCAATTTCCGGGAATCCTCACTCAGTTCAATTTTGTATGATGTCTACATAAAGCCATTAATCTCGGTCATCTAATCTTACAAGATCAAGGTTATCAATTATGCAGACGATACTCAACTGATTCTTTCACCTAACAACAATCAGTTGGACTTGTTCAGTAATTTCAAGCTTGCATATTAGACATTTCTAAATGGATGTAAAGCTGAGCTCCTCTGTTGTTCTCCCAGTACAATCCCAGTATCTGTACCCTCCAACTATTGGCCTCTGCCCACAGAGGCCCCTCTTGGTGTCTCAATGATGGCCTGTAATCTGGAGTGATGCTAGATGAAAATCTTTCCCTTTAGAAGTATGTGAATGGAGTAGTTGAGGCTTGCTTCGCCCTTGTTCAGAGTCTCAGGAAACTGTACCCAATGCTACCTGCTAAAGCAAGATCCCTAATTTCCAGGTGTGTACTACTGAGTAGTTTGTACTATTGTAATGCCCTCCTTCTGGGAGTCCCTAACTACCTGTTAAAGAAATTGGAACGAGTCCAGGTAGTCACAGCTAAATTAATTTTAATTAGACCTCAGAACTGGTGCACTTAGAGATCTCCATTGGCTACCCATTGAACAGAGGATTATCTTCAAATCACTCTGTGTTGTCTTTAAAGCTCTGAAAAATAAAGGTCCTGCAGGCTAGGCTGAGGAAATACACCCTAGGAAGGTTGCTTCGCTCAGTCACACTCAATTATGTCCATGAACAGAGATTTTGCAGTGTGTCAAGGAGAACGCACCTTTACTATTATAGTGACGGAGTTATGGAATAAGTTACCATCCCAAGTAAGATCCCAGACTCACTTGATTAAGTTCAGGAAGGCCCTGAATACTTGGTTCTTCCTTAGCTAACATTGGGAGGACATTTTGGACTTCCGCTGCTGTACCCTTTCCTCTTTTTTCTGCCTTTCATCAATGAGTTTCAGCAACATTAGCAACAGGTTACCATTCTGCTCACAGTGTGCTTTATAAATAACTGATAAAAATACAAATGACAGTGAGGGGACTTAGTCTGTGTACACAATTGAGTGTGGGCTACCGCAGTTAGAAGAGCACACATCAAGAGCACCCGGGGTTAGGGCTGCCAGGCTCAATAAAGGATTGCTCAGCTCCTCTCCACGATTAGGTACACGAATCTCTCTGCCAAGTCGATTTTCCTTGAGATTACGCCAACTGCACAAGCTTAAAATGAGTCATGTGTGGTACCAGTCTGTGGCTTTGTGGCGGTACCATCTTTATCCCTGATTAATAACCCTGGGCAAAGCACCACGCTACGCTCGCGTAGTTTTGCGAAGTTTGCGAAACTTCACACTACGCGAACGGCACGTAGCACAGTGCAAACATGCGTAGCATAGTGCAGCGGTCATTTTTTGCTTGTTCGCAGTCCTCAATGTCAAGTTGGCGACGGCAAGCAAGCAAAATGAGATTCTCGCAAGACTTTTTCCTTGTTTGCGATCAGCAACATCAAGTTGTCGATCGCGAGCATGGAAAATAAACCTCCCGGCGAGATTCTCAAAGCGGGGAGGTCAGGTTTCTCATTGCAAGTAGTCACGCATACTCGCAACCGCTCGCGATGAGAAACTACTAGTCCACGTTGAGAAAGCTGCAGCTCGAGTAAAAATCTATTCGAGCGGCAGAAAAGTACAGCTTGCACTGTGCAAGATGGCGTTTTCAATGATTGCACAGTGCTGGATGCTTGTCCACACTGTGCAATCATTGAAAACGACATCTTGCACAGTGCGAACATGCTACTACGCAGTTAGCGTAGTGCTAAAGGGTAGCTTATGTAGTGTGAAGTGCACTTTGTGTAGCTACGCGTAGCGCTACTTCGCAAACTACACCCAACCCTAGTGCTTAACTTCTTTTTGTCCAGTTTTCCAGCTCGAAGAGCACAGGTAACAGATGCAAATCGCCTAAACAACCATGCCAAGCGATTCACCAGCACTGTTAACAGGAACAGTCAAGGGGAGTAGCCCAACCTAGCCTCTTCCTGTTGATGACAGGCAAAGAAGGATCCACTCTTAGCCTGGTCTTCACACGGGCGCACGCCTGGGCCCTTGCCAGGGCACCACCCGGCTGCATCCCGCGCTGAGGGAGCTGCTGACGCTGATAAGCATGTTTTTAACTAGTCTAGCCTGTCCAGTATGCAAGGAAAGCTGGGGGACATAGTTCCACCCCAGCCAGGGTCACCAGAATGCAGCAGATAAAGATGCAGGCAAGGAAATCGCCTCAGAGAAATACGTGCGACGGAAAGCTGCCAGCGGTAATAAGCATGTTTCAACTAGTCGGGCCCCTCCTGTCTGCAAGGAAAGCTAGAGATGGGGTAGTCCTACCACAGCCAGAATACAGCAAATGAAGATGCAGCAGGGAAACCGCCTCAGAACAAACCCACTATATGCAGAACTAGCAATTGCTTATATTTTGGAATGCTTGTCTTCAAAGGGGGAGCAGTGAAATAAGGGGCAGAATGTAAATAGCTGCTTTAGTTGAGCATGATCACAAAACTGTTGCACTATCTGGCTGTTTTGAGGACATAATAGTAAACACTTGGAGAGCAGGGCTCACCTTGTAGAAAAAACACTGCATGAAAAACTTTGGCAGACCATCTGCAGACTAGGCCAGGTTATTAGTTAGAGCAGAACATGTCTCATTGACATTTTCTGCTTGAAACAGACTTGTGCAGTATCGCTCAAGCCTTTTTTACATAAAGTTTGCCTCAAGATTTCATGCAACATACTGGCAAACCACCTTATAGTTTGTGCCAGTTGTGTAGTTTTTGAGAAATGTTTGGTGTTTTATTGTTTTTGTGAAATAGTATGTGCAGAAACACTCCCCTGATACTGGAGGAATTTTAATTTTCCTTGTTAGCTTCTAGATATTCTTAGATGTTAAAGGAGTGTACTAAATGATGATGCTCTCTTCGAAACTAAAACGCACCTAAAACCACATTGGATGGCTCTCTCATGATGGAAATAGAGAGACAAACGAGCTGCAAGGGACTCAATATCATAAAAATATGTTTATGTAGGGCATCACGAGACCTTTTGAGGAAGCCTAAACCACATGAACACAATAAGGATAGTACTCTACATCCATGTGATTGAATACTTGCCTCCCTTGTAATATAGAAAGATTCTCAAAGCCTACTGCACTATTCTTGTGGAATTCATAGCAGCAATATAAAATGAAATGCAGTAAAATACAAATATTACTTGAACATTTATGTGCTCAGCATAAAAACAATAGTTTGACATTTGTATTTGAAACTGCTGACACCAGTAACAGCTGAGTAACATTGTCTCCGGGTAAGATGATATTGACCACTCCTGCTTTTAACCACTGTGCTCACTATGCTGCCAGGCAGAGGCCCACAGTAGGGTCAAGTCCAGGTCCAATTGTCACTGGTCAGTTGGACATTTGCAGGACCATGGCCTTTTGTAGCTTATTGTATCTCTGTAGCTTTTTCCCCATTTATTAGGACATACCCAGGAGTCATTCCCAGCAACTGGCTCATGCCAGGCATAAATGTGGTATCTCCAGGCACACATGTCAGCATACCAATGGACACGTGGAAGATCTTTAAACCACCCCTCTTCCGGAAGAAGACAACATACAACAGAGCTTTCTGTGGGGCTGCCCCCAGAGTCTGGAACTCGCTGCCGCCTTACAGCAGAAGAATACCGACCCTATCACGTTTCAAAAAGGAAGTGAAGACTTTCCTAATGGGTAAATTCCTACCCTAATCTCTCTCAATGCTTCTGCAGTTTCAGCAGTTTTGCTTTATCTCGTACTTGAACTCTTCCGAGATTGTCGACTCTGCTCTCATATATGCAAACCATGTGACTCCTTTTTCAGTAATGTTGCCTACCACTCTGCATTCTTTTCCACCTCACTGTCTCTTTAAGGGCAAATCCCGTTGCCTGCAGTTTCCCTCTGCTCTTGCCATCGTCTTCCTGCTATCTCTCCAACTGTTCTCCTTTTCGCCTCCCCTATTCCCTGTGTATAGCCTGTTTCTCCCTGCACTGTTTTCTCTTGTTTGCATGCTCCATTTTGGATCTAACAGGTTTTTGCTAATTCTTGTAATTACTTGCGAATGCTGTAAAGCGCTCTGATACCCTAACGGGTCATGTTCACGCTATACAAAACACTAAATAAATGAATAAAAACTGAAGTGGACTTAACCTGCTGTCTGAGATCTGAGATGAGCCCTAGTGGACTGGACCTGCTCTGCATCTTGTACCCTGTTCAAAGGAGTAGGCACCAACTTTCATATGTTTGACCTCCGGTTCAAGCTTCAGGGATGCAACAAGCTACAAGAGGTCTTTTCCTGCAGCTGCCTAGCTGGCCATTGGTAACTACACCTGAATTGGACCACACTGACACCTGACTGAATGTAAGTCTCTATGTGCATCCTTGAGGTCCTGGGGGCTTTAGCAGTGTACTCCTGTGGTGGATTTGAACTAAAATCAAAAAGTAACATTTTTGACTAGGACAAACTTGGTTGGTGTGTCTGACTCACGTTCCATTATGGTCAGCCTTAAATTGCACCTAAGGTCTGGCCTACAGTGACCATTGACTATCTTTGGTGCTTTACGCCTTTTGGCACTATTCCTACTTAAAATGTTACACATTCATATCTCTGATTTGCATTATTGTATTTCGTCATTTTGGTTTCTGGTTTATAAAATGTTACTCTATTTTCCAAATTTGTTTCAAATGTTTATTGTGTTGCATTTTGAGTATAAATAATTTACACATTTCCCTATGCTTCTTCTATCTGCTCTGTGCCATAGATATCTGGGAGTTCAGCTTACTTTAAATTACCAACTTTGTGGGTTCACCCAGACAAGGGTTGTCATCAATCCTTGAGGTGAGTACTCACCCCCTAAGCATAATTCAGTTTGTTTACAGTTATACCTTAGTATTTATGTGCTCCCTGGAAAATGAAACGATGCAGGGCCGTTTTCTTATCCATATATACTTAAGGAGATTAATTGAGCTCATTCAGGTCTGCCATAAGGTTAAGGAGACTGAGGTGAGTATCAATAAGGTGATGCATGGTCCCATGAAATCTGTGTAGATCAAAAACAGATGTAATGAGATTGTTCATGGACAGCCATAAGGTCTCAGAGGACTAAAGTTATAATGTGCATACCAGGGGGAGAAGAAATGCGGTTATCTGTGGCAAACTTGATGTCAGTGCAGATCACAAGGTGTGTTAAATAAGTTAATGCTATAGCTGGTGAGGTAAAAGTAGACACAACTCTAGGGATTGACAAGGATGCCACCCACCAAAAGTTTTGCCAGGGACCACTTGAGGGAATGGTCATGTAATGGAAAAGATGGCTTTGTACCAGCTCAAAGATGGAAAATTGGGGGTTATCAGGAAAATCTGCATCTATCTTGAGATCTGTCATATACAGTAAGATGCATAATGGAAATTCCATCTGGCACCACAAAAGGGTACGCGGTTAGTATGCAGGTAATTCCTAACTTTTTGAAGATGCCAGTGAAAATAAATAAATGTAAGATGACAATATTAACATTATTCTAACCATAGCATCAGCAAATGCATCACAGGACGCAACACAAAAGAACTTTGAATGGGGTTAACTTCTGTTTGTGTTTTTCATCAGGGTGAATGGTGTGAGCAACTTTGTGAATTGTGCTCTGTTATAGGCATCCATTTTCCCTTACAGATGTTACATATTCTCAACCACTTGTCATGTCATCCGCTAAAATTATAAATTCCGACTTTGGTAAACGCTGTTGTGTAAATTTTAAAATCGCTGGATGAGCAGTTTACTGCAATGCATAATTACACTGTGTCTGACGATAATGAGTTAGTAGGAGCACTTCCAGGGCCAAGTCAATGCCGTCACAGCAGATGTATACACATTATTTTCTTTGCAAGAGTAAATTTGCTGAAAAGAAACAGTGAAGCGAGACAGATCAGCTTACCTGTGGAATGCATCTTCAGCATTTCTGATCAGGTGCAGCAAATTCTGGTATTTATTAAGCTAAAATGTGTGTACTGACATGTAAAGGCGATAGTGTTTGCCTTGTTACATTTGTCTTGACCCAATGTTACAACCAACAATAGATACATTTGAAAAGAGTAACAAATATGAAAGACATGGATACCATCTGAGGTTCGACAGGGTAGAATTTGCCATGCTTAGGGCGCTGCTTGCACACATGGTAGGGAAGCATTTGCTACATTTGGGTTGCTGCTTGTAACACTGATTGGGAGTAATTGCAACACTTAAGTGGCCGCTTAATTCCTTAGTGTATTGTATTATAGCGTGTGATTTAACTAATCAGACAAATGTGGTTTTAACAGTTGACCGTTTTAGTGAATGTGTGAGTTTGGCTGTAATTAATCAGGGTCTAACAAAAAATTACAGACTGACCTTTTCTTATAAAATTGTGGAAAACATAACAGAAAAGGCGTATCAATCGGGTCAAAGTTTATGCAATGTCACCTCCTATAAGTCTAGTCTACTCCAGTTACTCTCTAGAATTGTTTTTTCTCTGATAGGTTGTACCCTTCTAAAAAATGAACATTGCATTGAATTGCTTTTAATGTTCTTTGACTGGACAGGCATTATGCCAACAATGTATCCAACATTGTTAGCATTCACAATACAGAGATATAAACCTGTCTTAGCAAAATGTTTTTGTTTCTTTTTATTGAATCAAAAATATAAACGTTCAAGTAGAATGGGCATCAAGGACATACAGGAGAGAAACAATGATTAAGACAGATGTTTTGTCATGTTTCTGGAGAACAATATATCTACTCCCACTCTTCCATTGATTCACGGATTGAATCATGAAAAATGATACAGCACATTGGAAAGATGAACACGGTAGGCCCAATTCATAGAAAAAGCTGTACATCTGCACGAGCATGCTCTCTACCTAGCATGAATGGAGATTTATGAATTATTGGACTCCTCCAAAATGTTCAATGTCATACCTGGTCACCTGTAAAGGGCACCGTTTTCCAAGTGTAGCCCTACAAAAGATTTGAGAATTCCATTTCTCAAGTCACAATATACACAGGTTTATTTTCACCACGTGTATGCAAAATTTGCGCAGATTGTTGTAACTTACAGCCTGATTCATCATACTCCCGTTTTGCGAGCCCCTAATAGCGATTCATAGCGAATCGCTATTAAGGACTCGCAAAACGGGATTCATGTAGGAATATGCAAAAAAAAATTGATTCCTACTAATTCCGTATTTGCGATTAGCAAATTGCTAATCGCAAATAAGGAATAACTCCCCATTCATTTCTATGGGCCAAAAGGCCCATAGGAATGAATAGGGAGTATTCCTTATTTGCGATTAGCAATTAGCTAATCGCAAATAAGATAGCGATTGAAAGGGTGCCAGGGGTGTCCAAAGGACACCCTGTAGCACTCCTTAAATGCCAATATGAACAGGGGTTGCGTACACACATGTCCAAAGGACATGTGTGTGTGCAACATGCAACTCAGAAAAATGCTTTTAAAAGCATTTTTCTGAGTTATCGCTATTTACCACGAGGTTTGACCTCGCGGTAAATAGCGGCCCGAAATTGCGATTTCGCAATTTTTAAATGGATGATAAATTGCATTTAAGGAATCTCAAATAGAGATTCCTCAAATGTAATCCATCGCAAATTTGCGAAAACTCAATTACCGATTTTTGCATTTGGGATGATGAATCCCAAATGCAAAAATCTCTCTCGCAAAGGGCCAGATTCTGAGAATCTGGCCCTTTGCGAGCCGAATTCAGCTTCATGAATTAGGCTGTTAATTCAGTGAAATTGCAATAAAATTATGCGAAATTGTGAACAATTGTGTGAAATGAATCTCACATTCAACAAATTGCCGTTCAGGTAAAAACTCATGTCATGATGTCAACAATGTAATTTCGAGTTGATTTGTGGTCGCTTGCATTCAAAAAACTACAGTTCATGTTCAGTTTTGTAGTTTTACACTCAAATATTACCCGAACGTCCCACTTAGGTAAATAATTTACCTGGAATGATTGATACCTTCCCATGTTCCCATGTTAAAGGAACTGCCACTCACGATCAAAACACTGCCGTTCATGTTTGGATTTGTATTTTCACGCTAAAAAAATTACATAAATAGTCCACTGAGATACAAAATGCACGTCACATTCAAAAATTACCAGAAAGGTTCATCTTGCCTTAACATTTTTCTCCAAAATCACACAATGTGTGATAATGGAACAAAACCCAGTACCTCTGCATAAATATTGTTATACAAATTTTCCAAAACTACACCAATTATGCCTGCCATCAGTACATTTTCGCCAGTGCCTAAATTTCATGTCAGAAAAAAATGAAAGTACAAGTGCACTTGCTTTCTCCTTTTTCATAAACAGATTATCGTTCCTCATCGAGAAATCCATTCTAACCCCTTCCATCCATTTTTGGAGTGGTCCCCTTCTCTCCCTGAGCTGGAAAGAGATTAACTCCTGCCCTTGTGAGCTTAAATACCTGACCATTTCTGGGGCGGGAGAGTTTTGGAAAAGTGATTGTGAATAACCACAATAATGAACGTTTGCAGGTACTCACAAACTTACATGGTGTTGAAGCCCTGGAACGGACAGTCTCCTTTTACCGGAAGAGAGTTACTCACACATGCTAGTAAAAAAAAAAAAAATCAGGAGTGCAAGCATTTCTTCTGTGAATTGCCGACATTCTTTTGAAGCCATGAAAGAAGCTAAACAACTTTGTAAACTGTGCCCCATATTTGGCGAATTTTCATGCATATTGGTAAGTATCAGAGTTACAATATCAAGGGCCACTGGAGTTATGTGATTCTGCGCCTGTGGATTGTTTCCACATAATTATGAATTTGCTGCGTCCGCCACATATTACATCATTTTCTGCATAATCTGCAGGTTTTAAGAAAATTAAAAAAAAATGTCACTAGATCAAATTAATCAAAAGTTACTAAAAGTGACGACATTTGTTTACACGATGGGAAAGGCCCTTCACAGGTCACATTTTAGTTGCTTATTACTGTGTTTGGGTGTTCAATTGGTACTACTGAGGTGAAATCTTTGCTCATTCAGTGTTAACTTGTGTAAAATGGACAACACTATGAAATAATGCTATAAAAAATGTGGCACATCATACTGCATAATCTCTGGAACAGATCAATGACCTATTCTCCACTGTCAGATGCGGATCTCCCAATGACCCTTGCCCTCCATCCATTTTTAAATCGATCGCTGACATCATAGGCCCTACTTTAGCAACCATCTGTAACTTGATGTTCAGTATAGGCACTTAACCCTCCCGCTGGAAAAAGGCCATCATCAAGCCTTTACTAAAGGAGAATAACCTCGACCCCACAGAGACCAAAAACTATAGGCCATTTGCATGTCTCCCATTTTCCACAAATATTTTTGAAAAGGTCATGAATATTCAGCTGGCCCATTTCATTGATGACAACAACTTACTAGATGACACAAAATTTGGCTTCAGAAAGGGCCATGGCACCGAAACAGCCCTCATCAAGGCATCCAATGAAATCAGGATGGTACTTGATCATGGGGGTGAGGCAGTCCTTTTGCTGTTGGAGCTATCACTGGTATTCGACACGGTTGACCATGCCATCCTGATCAACCGTGTCTCAGCCATCGGCATCAGACATAGAGACAAGGCCCTCCTGTCCTCCTTTCTTTCGGAAAGACTCAACTAGTGACTCTCAGCGACTTCAACTCTCCACCATTTGCGCTCACGTGTGGCGTGCTGCATGGATCATCGCTGAGTCCGACCCAATTTAATATATATGCGTATGACCCTGGTGAGGGTCATCATATCCCACTGTACGAGCCTAATGTCATGCGCCGACGATAAGCTACTGTTGCTAGCAGTACACAATGACGGAGGGGCAGTTGCAGCGAATTTTCAAGAAGGGATGTTGGCCATCAGCGCATGGATGGCAAACAACTGCCACAAATTAAATTCAGACAAGATGGAGGGGATGATCTTTGGCAATCTCATCCCTATCTGGTCCCCTACGTGGTGGCCAGCCAAGCTAGGATCACCCCCGTCCCCGTCACAAAGGTTAGGAATTTGGGTGTTATGTTTGATGACAAGCTGTCATTTACATATCACAACAACACAGTTGTCTCCTCATCCTCATATGTCCTCAGGATGATAAAAAACTCCTACCTTTTCTCCCAATCAGTGCCGGTAGAACTCTGATCAGCACACTGGTCATGTCAAAGGTTGACTATTGTAATGGTGTCCTTATCAATGCCCAGGAAAGGCTTCTAAATAAGTTGCAACTGGTGCAGAACGCAGCCGCCATGATTCTGTCAGGCACCCCCAAGTTTAAATCAATATCCAAGGTGGTGCAACAGCTCCACTGACTGCCCTTAAGAAGTAGAACCAAGTTCAAGGCGCTATGCATTGCATACAAGGCAATCCATAACACAGGACCTGAGTTTCTCAAGAATACTCTCTGCTCCTACATGCCCAGTAGACCCTTGGGCTCATCAGCAGCGAGCCTGCTGATTGTCCCTCGAACCAAGAAAACCTCATGAGGCGACAGAAGATTCACTGTCACCACTACCAGACTATGGAACACGCTCCCCCTTCACATTAAGAATAGCCCCACCCTGCTTGCCTTCCGGAAACAAGTAAAAATCTGACTCTTCAACCAGTATGTCACCCACTCCTGGTCTTCCCTCTTCCTTAGTCCTCAGCACTGAGACATCTAAGGGTATTTGCGCATTTTACAAGTTGCTTAAGTAAATAAATATTGAAACATTTATCTAATCTGACACTGTTTATGCTCGGATTGCAACTCATGGCGTGTAAGGAATTTTTGGAAAGGTAAGATATTGACTTTTGATTATATTTTTTAATCTGCCATAAACGTTAATCCTGGCCGCCTCTTCTAAGGAAGGGCGCTGTCAGTAAATAGATTTAAGCCTGTTTGATGTAGTACCAGTCTCGCCTTAACTCACTGCACTCCCTTCTGCTACATTCTCTACCTTTATACCAGTCATATTAAGCACACTAGAGTTAACCTACTACAATGAGTAATCATTTTCAATTCATATGGTGTTCATTTTAAAAGTATTTGCACCCATCTGAATAACTTAAGTGCTGAAAAAATTTGTACGGTAAAGTAATTTTCTATAGTCACAGAATCTGCAACCACCTTTTACCTTCACAAATGGGATTTGCATTATGTGAATTTTGGTAGTGTTTTTTTACGTCCACATTCAGAATATCAGGGCTAAGGAAGGGTTTGTGGACTTTCTGAGGAGGTACACTGGTAAAAGTATGTGAACACCCACATCTTTACTTGTAAGTTTGTAGCTCTTCAGTAACATATTTTAAGTGATTAAACAACATGAAATCCTAAATATAGTTTCTTGTGACAAAGGCAGAAGTAACTGCATTTCCAATGTGTGGGTGGGAGAAAATACCACAATAACTGAAAGAGTGTGGGATGTAATAGGAGCTTCTCAATAGGGACAATATATCCTTCTCAATAGGGACAATATATCCTCTCTAGAAACACAATTAAAAAAGTAATACATGCAAAAGCAAATTTATATTCAATTTCAGCTTGCATAATTTATCAATTGATATATTTTCACTACATCCTTAAGCATTTAAATACGTAACAAGACCTACAAATTGCATTCTCCTGGCTAGCCTGGAATTCTTTGAGAATTAAAATAAATGACTGCAATTGTCTCCAAATGTAGGCAGCAAACTTCTAACTTTTTCGTTCAAGTATTTGTGAATCGAGAATTTTCAGTATTTTCAGGGCCCGATCTGGCATTTTCCCAGTGGACCGCTGGAGTGAGGTCATCTTTCAGGGCAGGGCGAGTAATCACCCTCCACACCCTCATTGCTCATTTTTAATTGCAACTTCCTATAATCGGGGCTGGTTTGAACATTTTAGACTTGGCTGATTTTGGTTTTCTCTACTCAAAACCTGGCTCTTCGCCAGACCCCCTCCTTGATGGATTGGATTCTGCACACACCCCCCCATCATCCCCCCAGCGCCTTGAGACCCTCATGGGTGAGTAGTTGCGCTTAACAAACAAACGCCTGTTTGATTCTCCCGCCCTGGTGGTTTTGCATGAAAGCACTACAATGTAAATATAAAGGTATGCAAAAAAGTGACACATCCACAAACTTTCTGTTCTGCAACTATTGTAAGATAAAGAGACACAGTGTATCTGCTTGGCAGCCATTGTGATTTGGGTGTATCACCACAGCTTGGCTTCCCTACAAGCACATCATCAACAGAGAAGAGCGAGAGGGACTAATATCTGAAGTTATTGGATGCGTGAGAGCAGAAAAAATGCATAGTTACACAGCCACTATTAGTAAATGTTCTGTTTGCCTTTTGGAACTTTGGAGACAGTGCTGTTTAATATTTTAGTAGTTTTGCTTGCAGTTTCTTAAAATACGCCTCAATTTATGCCATCTATGGTCTCAAATAAAACGTCTCCCATTACTGTGCCATCACTTATTCTTCATTTTCAAATGTACATTGTCATTTGTCTTTTGTGTGGTTTTTAGAGCATCACTGAAGTGCTAAAACCACATCACCAATAGTAGTATCACTTGTAAGCTCACAATGTGCACAGATACGAATAAAATAGACATTCATCTATTTAATGCAGACTTTTGTCTCATTATGCCCGACTACTGTGTAATTCTAGATTAGCCTGCTGGTGGATATAAATCTCTCCCTTCCTCATGCTCTCTAACCAAATTTTAGTGAACCCCTCAAGTATAGCGGAGCAATACATTTTGATGATCGATGCTGATATGCATGTTCTTACCAAAACCTACATTTGACCGAAATGCTCAGTTTTATTCGTGCACGTATATTTGCTTCCTATCAAAATATTCATTTGAGTGAACCCTTCGAATAATAATTCCACATTTGTAAAGTGCGAACGTATCCCCCCTTAGGGTATCAAGTCCAGTGGCAGCTCGCTGAGGGTGTTCTGTAGGGCGGTGGGGTGGGGGGTGGTGGAGTCCAATATACAACAGACAGGAGTAAGATAAGTGATAAAAAAAATAAAACAATTTAACTTGTGCACGCTGCATCGCCATCTTGGCGATGTAGTGTAAGCAAGGTAAATTGTTTTATTTATGTAATTACTTACCTTACTGTCTGTCGTATGTTGGATTCCACTAACCCCCACCCCATTCTCCCCTGCCCAACCGCCCCGCAGAACTCCTTCGGCAAGCAGCCACTGATCATGGCACTGGGGGTATCTGGGAGATTAGGTAAACTATTTCCCTAGTTACATGATGCGGAGCTGAGCTGCTGCAGGCGCAAGGGATCAGACCGTGAGCCCCTTGCTCGGGAGTCAGCTGCTCTGGCCGTTACACCACACCTCTCCTCCCTGGCTACTGAGCAAGTATATTCACTTATGTTACAAATCCATATTTAGTGAACTGTGCAAATGCACAGTAATCTAAAGAAGTATGAATTTGTGTATACTATGCAAGCATAGAGTCTCACTATCCAATTTGCCTACATTTTCTGCATCTCACATTTCTTTGATTAGATATTCAGTCGACTAATCTGAGAAAGTATATTGTGCAGGCTAACCTGGGATGGCAAAAAGAGACACCTGAATTGATGATAGTACAGTCAACCCATTCCCCATCATTGAAACCAAATGTTTCAACCCACCAATACTTTTCATTTCAATTATACACAATCATTGGTAATGCAAGTACATCGTCACCAGTAGATGCACACCATTAGCTTAATCGACATCCCCACTCACGGCACTTAAGATACCCATTCAACTCTAAACTCGCTTCTAAATACTTATCAGGTCACACTTTGTTCAAAACCAGGAAACATCCAATTCAACGCAGTCATTACAACGCACTACCTTTATAACGTGGCACTTACAACGTAGCAGCCTTTACATTGCATGCCATTACAACGCAGCTATTACAACACATGTTACTACAAAGCATGCCATGACAATGAATGTCACTACAACGCATTCCATTACATTACGTATTATAAGGTAAGTAATGGGGATTTTTTAAGTTTTAGGGTGGGTATTGGTTTAGGGGTACCCGGAAATAGTAATTTTTACCCCTACACCATCCAACACTTCCCCTACTGTTTCACTCACTGGGTTGGGAATTGTATTTTTTACCCCTACACTATCCAACACTTACCCTACTGTTGCCCTCACTGGAGAGGGAATAGTAATTTCTACCCCTACACTACGCTACACTTACCCTACTGTTGCACTAAACGTATTATGTGTTGTAATGGTATGCATTGTAATGGTATGAATTGTAAAGGAATACGTTCTAAATGTAGTTTCTAAAAATGCGTTGTGTTGGCATGCATTGTAAAATCATGCTTTGTAATGGATGTTGCGATGTAGAAACCGCAGTGTAAAAGCATGTGTTGTAAATGTTTGTATTGTAACGTGTCCTATTCTTCAAAACCATCAGCTTATATTGCAGGTCTCCTTGCCACATGCACACTTAATATGCTCTTCCTTATTGAGATCTTGCCCACAAAACATGACCCTCATACGTGATGTCTATAGCATTTATCACCAGCACCACCTACATTAAATTGATTCAGTCATCTAAACGCACACCCCATCATCAGTCTCATTAAATATTTATTGGATCTCCCTTCCCTCTCCAACCACTGATTACACCTGTCCATATTACTTTAATATCATTGATGCTGAATGCTGCAAGACCATGGGCCCGATTCACAGAACTAACTTAAGACAAAATCCTAAACTTACTACCATTTTGGTATTCACAGAAGGCACTTACTCATTTTGGTATTCACAGAAGGCACTTGCTCATTTTGGTATTCACAGAAGGCACTCACTAATTAATGAGTAAGTGCCTTCTGTGAATACAAAATGAGTAAATTACTCAAAATGAGTAAGTGACTCATTTTGGTATTCACAGGAGGCACCTACTCATCAATGAGTAAGTGCCTTCTGTGAATACCAAAATGAGCAAGTGCCTTCTGTGAATACCAAAATGGTAGTAAGTATAGGATTTTGTCTTAAGTTAGTCTATGATTTGGGCCCCATGAGTGCTTTCCTCAGTCTCCCCTCGCGTCACGCCCTGTGCAGCATTGCCACTGATGCCCTGTACAACAATGCTACCCTCATACTCTATGGCATGACTTCTTGAACATGTTCACTGTACCTCACTCTTCACTGCACAGAACACCTTTCATTATTGTTCCATCCCACAACACACCTTTTAAAAAAAAGGCAAAGTTAAACACCCTCATCTACATAGTTTGGTCACAGTCTACTCACTCCCTGCCACTCAGGTGTCATTGACACCTCCCTAGATACACCAAACTGCTCATTGAGATAATTCAGTCATACCCAATTGTTCCTCCACACCAATAAACTTAAAATCCAAACTTTGGGCCTGATTTAGAAGTTGGCGGACGGATTACTTTGTAACAACGGGGACAGATATCCTGCCCGCCTATACATAAATTCCATAGGATGCAATGGGATTTATGTTTCCATAGACAGGCTATCCATCATCATTGTGATGGGGTAAACCATCGGCTGAGTTCTACATCAGGCCCCTAATGAACTTTGAATCTCTCCATCAATAAATCTATAAACTTATTTAAGAAGCCAGGAATTCTTTTCCATTTATTGCATTCACTCAAAGAACGTTTTGCAGTTTGCTGTACCTGCAAACACACAATTCAATAAGCCACATCTGACCAGTTTTCAATTTAAATTACTGTGGCAGAAAACAAAAACAAACAACTATTTAAATCAGACAAACACTGCAAAAAAACTACTGTTTGCATCATCCAGCACTCAATTTAAAAGGCAACTGAAATTGAAACCATATACATGGACGTTGATATCTCTAATTCACATTCTCCGCTCACATCCCACCTCAGGATATCACTAATAGCTTCTTACCAATGCCTATACTACTCACTCCCTTCAATCCCTTAAAAGGAACATCCAGTGATAATGACATAGGACCCTCTTTCATCATTAAATTCCTCTTCCAGGCCACTATTTACCATATATATTTTAAATACTTCCTTCCAGACCCAATCCATCCTATCTGCTCTGAAATTCATACTCTGGAAACCCAAAGTAGACTAAATATCTCGCTAATTACCATTCCATCACTTGCATCCTATTCTTATGTATGATCATTCAAAAAGTAAAAGTAGTAGCACTTCACCCTATTTCCTAAAAATAGACAATGTTTAAAATGCTGCCTCAAAACACCACACCTTCTAGTCCTATACTGCACAGGGTCCCTCAGGTTTCATTCTTATTCTTATTATGTTCCACATTTTGCATCCTAGCAATCTGGAGATATGATTGTGTTTAAATAAAACCTCACCTCTCACCTGCAAGGAAAATTTAGTTAATGGTGATAGCTCTGTAAGTGCTGTAATTTACAATGCCTAGTTACAATGTGTAGACCTTTCATAGTGATGTAAATAGCTCAACACATGCTGTTGTGAACATCCACTCATCCAGTGATGCTATTCTGGCTTAAATTAGACAATAATTCTACCCCAGCTCACTGTACTTTATCATTCAGATCACAGGGTAAGGCCTAAGCTATAACATCAAGCCATTTGACTGGAAAGTAGCTTGATATGTGGGTGAGAGTTGGAAAATGCTTGCTAGGTAGTACAAGTCCAAGACTAGTAGTTACTCCTGTATTTATTTCTGTAGTTGGTAGCTTTAAAATTATTCTATACAGAATTCATGAGCATTTCTTGACAATAATACACACAAAAGGTACGGGCACTTACCCGCGGATTGTTATTTATCACAACATTTTATTGATTAAGTTAATCTCAAAGATTAATAACTAAATTATTTAAACAACTACATCACAAATTATATAATGCACTTTTGTGCAAAATGAACTGTCATAATACCTTAACAAATCTTGTTATCTCTATCCAAAATTATAAAGTACCTAGCAATTCTCTAGTTTTTAAAGAGATTTATTATTTCAAATATGTGTCGTACTCAAACTACAAATGTGATTTATATCGTAGTTAATTCGAGTTTGAATATCAAGAGAAAGAGAGCAGGAGAAGAGTGCAGAGAACATACGCATAAATCAATAATGAATATGTACTTTCCACCTTATCTTCTTGCTTGCATAAAATCTATTAGTGAAGCTGAAATGGCCTCGTCGAGGGGGGCATGTTAATTAAATATTGAATTACATTAATAAGTGGAATTCTAGGGTTAGAAAGTGCAGCTTATGTTGTAATTAACCTGCAATTCAAAAATAGATGGATACATCTCTTAATTGGAAACTTGTGTTTACTGATTAAATTAACACACATAGTACAGTGTATTATGTTTTACCATTGCCTTTGATAGAAATTATCAACATAAAAAATGAATTAGTTGTTTTGTTATTTATTTTTTGTATCAAGGTGAATTTCAATTGCCTAATTTAGCTATGCTTTATGTTGGTTATTGTCAATGCAGAATGATTTCTTTGACTGTGCTATGCATTTTAGCCTGTGTGGCATCTTTTAAATGTTTTGAACATGACAGTGGTCGGATGTCGTTTACTGTACCTATTCGTATTGATTTCTAGACAGCATAGGTACGTAAAGACCTATAATGCAATGGTGTGCACACATTTATGTTTATGACACTGGTGTAACAAATCTTGAGGAGGCCCACCCACAAAGTACATGGAAGGGACCAGAGACCAGCCACCCAATGCATATTGCCGGAGGAGGCACCCTGGAGCTCAGGGGTCCACCACACCACAGTGGCTGTGGAGGCTATTGTTATGCCACTAGTCCATGAGGGTATTATGTAGTCTGTCTGAGGCATTCTGTATGAGAAAAGTGAGTTGCAAGAATAATTCACTCAAATAAACAAAAGTTAACATAATGTTATAAATATATGAAATGTTCAGTAACGTTTTCAACTCTAAAAACAACTGAAATTCGCCAGCTATAGTTATCTCAAGTAATTATTACTCGTGTCCTAAGGTAACTATAATTCACCACCCCACCATGCACAGTTATCTCATCAATAATTTCATTGCAACTGTTGGGGGCAGTGATATTATCAATTAAGTCATAGAAGGTGCCATGAATAATGTAATATGTGGGGTAATTAGAAGTGGATGGCGAGTGTGCAAGTTATAATCACCTCAAAATATGAGTTATAGCTACTTGAGATAACTATAAGGGTTACTTTCTGTGGTTTTTAGAGTTTAAAACACTATGTTCTTACTGAATATTTCACCTGACTATAATGTTACTCTAACCTTTGTCTTTTCCAGTGAATTTCTAGTTTATTTTTATAATCCAACAATATGGTATCACCATGCGTAAACCCAACCTACCATACACACGGCTATTACCTGTTCACAGTAGAGGGCTTTTTCCTGCGATCTGGACCTGTGGCCAACACCCTGCATGCAGCCAAACCCCAATCTGCACATGAACTTTGGCGGTGCATGGTTGGGTTTGGCTACATGGCCTAAGCAGAATCTGGGAAGAGGGCTGCATGTCACCTTCCTATTTGTAATCACTCAGGGAATTGGGTCCCTAGGCCTTTCTAGGCTTGGGAACGTGGCTCACGTGGCCCCTTACCCTTTTTTACCCATTTCAGCACTTGAGATGGAGTCCCCCCAGAAAAATGTGTCACCCCCTCAGACCATGGCCCACTCCAGGGAGTTAATAAAACAAACGTGTGATAGTGTAGTTGTTTTCATTGCGATTTTTCAGCAGGTCCTCCCTGAATTCTTGGCAAAATAAAAACGAAAAACGTTTTTGGCACCAGCAGGGGCCCTACCACCAGGCCTATGGGTTTTATGTACCCTGCCTCGTAGGATTTTTTTGGGCATGTTTAAGGATGCCCACTTCCTGCTTGACGTGGTGGCAACTAATGAGATCTCTTGGCCTGGCGAGACATCTGCAGAGTGATATATACACTTTTTCTGAGCATCAATAGGTTAACAACTACTGAATGTACACCAAATCACAAAAATCACTCTTTATGGAACAAAATCTAGCTTTCTGCCAAATTTGGTGTAAATCTGTTCATCGATTTGGGCTGTGTCGGAATTTCCTATGGAGAAATGAATGTGAAAAATCATTTTGGGGCCCTTCTTTTTTCTCAGCTCCAGCTTGATGCATCACACCTAAGATTTCCACATGCAAACCAGTCATAAAGTAGCACTTTTTAGTTTTGTGAAGATTTGTCAAATGGCGCCAAAGTGATTAGCAACACAAAAAAGTATTTTCTATGGAAACACAATCTTAACTATTACTACCCAGTGGCAACAGCCTCTGGGTAATTACAACGTGTAAGAAATTGGGTTAGTTGAGATGGGTGAGAGCCCTACTGAAAGATTAAATACAATCCCTGTCAAGGTGAGCCACAAATGTTCCCCCAAAAATGCTTAAGTCTCTAGTAGCTTGACAAAAGCAGTCAGTCGCATAAGCATGCTACTCTTGGTGCAAAGAGGTCACTTTGCGGTCACGAGGAACCCCAAACTTTTGTATCTTCACATTTTCTTCAGGACGAGTGCTCTCTGCTGCCAGCCAGGGGACTAGGACCTTAAAAGCACCTCTTGAGGACCAGACTAACTTCAGTCCAGTGGGCAAGTGCTGAGGCTATCCTTTAAGACTCAGGATGGTTACATGATCCCCATGGGACAACATGCTGGGAAGAGCAAAACCCTGCCCTACACCCAAGGCCCTTTTGTCTCCATGTCTGAAAGCAATATTCAAAACACCACTGGAGAGCCATTCACAGTCATGTATCTCTGGACGCCAGCAGAGAGGCACATTTGGTGTAGTCAGAAGAATACTAACTTTCTAAAAGTTGCATTGTCAGAATAGTACATTAAAATTCAACTTTATCATTAAAAGGATTTTTATTTACAATTTATTTGAGTGAAAACAGCATTTCTCTATCTGAACCTAAACTGAAGTTGTCACTTGTTAAGCATAATGAGGTTTAGAAGAGTTAGCCTTACTGCAGTGTAAAATGTTTTTAGGAGTTTTTCATTTCCAGTACCAGTAAAACTTAAATACATATTTTGTACATTTTAAACAACATGCATGCTACATTACCCCTGCCATCTTCTATGGCATCATTGATAATATCATTGCAACATTTGCAATGAAATTATTGATGAGAAAACTGTGCATGGTGGGGCGAGAATTATAGTTACCTTAGAATATGAGTTATAGTTACTTGAGATAACTATGATTTGTCAATTTCTATTTTTTAGATTCTCAAAGTTTATGTTGTTGCGGTACATTTCACCCAATTCTAAAGTTGTGTTAACCTTTGTTTTCTTTGGTGAATTAGGCTCATAACCCCCATTTCCCAAGCACACTAGAGAGACAGCTGGAAAACACATCCACTCCAGCAGAGTGCTTGAACAAAAAGAAACAATTAGTGCCTTAAAAAGTGACCAGTGTAAGGACACAGTAATGAGTCTATGTTACGGGGAAGGTACAAACAGAGAAAGATGAAGAAAAGCCTACACACTCTAAAGAATAAGATGTAAGCAAATAAGAGGGACAATGAAGCCAACCATCTAGTAGTGCTATATTTCATATCAGTACCCTGATATAGGTCTAGGGATCATCGTACACTTTCCCTACATCATCTCCTGGCCATTTCATATGAACTAGCCATATAAGGACATAACTCCAAATAAGGACAGACTGCTGTGTATGAACATAATGCCTTATAAGGACTGTAGCCTTTTATGGACTAAACTTTTCACCTAGCTCCATGCAGAAGGAGGGTTTTTCCCAATCAATATTGCTAAGATGTCATCCTTAGAAAATACGAATAATTTATGAGTACACACTACAGGAGGTCCATTTCACCTCTTCGATCGAAACAAAAGGTTTAATCACCAACGTCATCCTCATACTAAACAATGGGGAACATACACACATAGACTATATAAATACAGCACCTCTTGCTATCAGTAAGTAGGAGGGAACCGAGACTTCAAGGCCGACACATTGACCAGAAATGCTGCGGCTCCGGCATGCAATCGCTCCAGCTGACAGTGGTCTGACGATCCCTTGCGGGGTGTCCAACTGAAGTCCAGGACGAAGTCCCACACTCTGACTATTCAGGTATGGGGTTCGACTGAAGCCTAGTGGGATTCTTGGCTCTTAGACTTAGGCTATTTCGCACCTACTTAATTGCTTGGTACACTTAGGCACATCCAGACAGGCATCTTAGGAGTACACACTTTATTTCATAAAAGCATTTTATATTCATGTATCCATTCATGACTATTGTAAAATGGTAGAACAATACTATTCCTTTTCATTCACTGTACTGCTGGTTATTTATCTCTGCTACTGTGTTACAGTTGTAGCAGCGCACTCATTTTACATGAGAAGAACAACGGTACAATGAATTCTTATCGTAAACACTCTCAACTGTTTCTTCTGTGCATCTCCCTGAGAGCAAAACAAGCAAGCATGAGTGACTGGGTGAAAAGTAGTATATTGTTTCCACAAGTCTGAGGTTATTATATTCTGAATTTACAAAAACGAATCTCTCTGATAACAGGAGATTCTAGTAGCACTGCTAGCTAGCTAATGCGAAAACATACGCCGACATATGCGGTGGAGGTGTACCGACTCTGTTTGCCACCAAGCCCACAGTATATGTTATCCGTAAAAAGAGTAGGTCCTGCATGAAAGGGTACTATCGGAACTACACCACAGTAGGCCAGATCTTAAAATGTAGCAAAAGACACACAATTGATGGACGGAATGTAGAACAAATCAAAATATTCACCCCCAGTCAAAAGATCTGGGTTAAATCCATCATTATTTTGCACACCATGCCACTCCAGTTTAGATCTGGCCATATTCAAATCAGTCTTGACCCTGTGCCCCATTGGAACAGTCCAGCACGAACTGCCAAGCCAGTCCTCCCTGGACCGGAAACAAGCAGTATATGTTATCTGTAAACAACGTAAGTCCTGCATGAAAGGGTACTTTCAGAACTACACTACAGTTGGCCAGATCTTAAAATGTAAGCAAAAATCATGACAAAGCACAGGAGTACAGACCAAGGGCTGTAAGATGACCCATGTCTTACTAAAGCAGCCCAAAATAGGGAAGTGATGAAAATGTGGGGAAATGGATGAAAGGACGGGGAAGGGAGAGAAGTGTAAGAGAAAAAGTAAAAGAAAAAAAGATGGAACCTGGGAAGATAAAGAAACTTGAACATAAGTAATGATGAAATTAAGGGCAAAAGAGTGAAATCAAGGTTACTGAAAGGAAGGATGAAAGGAAGGATTAAAGTAATGAAGTTCAAAAGAATGGAACAATGGACAGATGAAGGGTGTGTGTATAAGTGTAAAACAATGGATGAATGGATGCATGAAGTGATGGGCGGATGGATAGATGCATGATTGAATGGTTGAAACAATTGGTTGATGAGAGAGAAAGTATCAATTAAAGGGGAATAGATGAGTGGGCTGATGGAAAACTGAAAGGATAGGTGGGTCAATAGATAGCTGGATGCATGATTGTGTAAAAAAGGGGATGAATTGAAAGGTGAGTGAACGGACGGGTGCACAGATTTAGAGATATGGAGATTAAATGGTAATATTGGCGTATAGGCAAAGAAATGCAAGCGTGGTCATATTGATGGTACAACAAAATGGTGAAAAGATGGATGGATAGAACGAAGCCAGAATGGATGGCTGATATGGTGAAAGGATTGCTGAGGGAAAGGGTGAAAGATTAGAAGAGGAAAGGATGGGTGGATGTTAATGTAAACTTATACAAGGGGTATGGTCCAATTACAACTGGGACTCAAAAAACATGCAGGCGATAGGTTACCGCTCCAAAGGGACTAACATCTTAGTGCTAAACTGGAATAATGCGGTGGGCTCAAATAGCAGAGGAAATGTAATAAAAGAACTGGATTCCCGATTAGATGCGCAGTTATCATTAAATAAGACAACAAGTACCCCTTGCATCATACTTACAGGGGATTTTAACTGTCACCTCTGTGAGAATTTGAGACCACTAAATAAGGATTGGTCGCGGTGCACAGTGACAAATGGACCACACTTTGCACACACCACAGAGGGGTGGGAAATAGATAAAGTAACAAAAAGGCATAATTTGGTCCATACAATGGACTTGATAGAGATAGGCAGCAGTGGAGACCCTAATCCAACGTTTAAGGGCAGAGGCTGCCATTCATACATAGACTTTATTATGGTCTCTCCCACATTCAAAAAAAGGACTAGTAGTATGGCAATTGAAATCAGCATTTTTAGTGACCACAACCCTTTGGTTATGGAACTAAAATGTCTATACTGTAAGAAACTATCGAGTAGAATAGATGTAACAGAAAAGGCGGTGGATCAGGGGAGGAGGCTTAAGTGGGCTAAGACAGACGCAGATACATTTTATAGAAGCCTAATAACAGCAGGGCAAAATGCCATAAACATATGCCTCGATCAAAGCGTGGAGGGAGTGATGGTGGTTAGCGCATTCGAGGAAATAGCACGTCTTGTGGATGGTCTATTAAAGACCTCTAAAGGAAGCAAAATAGTACCCACATCTCGCTGGTTTGACCAAGATTGTATTAAGGCACACAAAGACCTTAAACATAGCCTTAAACAGCGCCCTAGGGACAACTCCAAAATAGCTCACTGTAAATCGAAATATAAAAAGGCCATAACATTTCGTAAAAAAAGTCTACAAATACAAGCCTGGGAGGACTTAAGGGAGGCGGCAGAAAGAGGAGATATGTCGGGGTTCTGGAAAGTTATAAATACACCGTGCTTCCAGGAACCTGGCGGACCCCAAATACTGAATACAATCCTACCAGAACAATGGTATACCCACTTCCAGAGTCTTTACAACTACACAGGGCAAATAACCCATGATGAAGACCAGAGGCCAAAATTGACTGCATGACTAGACTTTTCTTTGGCAGAAGTGGAATTGGCTATCTCAGAGTTAACTAAAAATAAAGCACCAGGCCCCGACGGCATACCCCCTGACCTTTACCTGAGTAATATAGAGTTGTGGGCCCCCATTCTCACGAGGGTCTTGAACGAGGCAGTTGTGGCAGGACTGCCCCGCTCTTGGTCGTCAGCGACCATTGTTCCAATCTATAAAAAAGGGAATCGGGATGACCCACAATGCTATTGCCCTATATCTTTAATCGACGTGACGGCTAAGGTGCTGGGCCGTGCCATTTTAAATCGTCTACAAGAATGGGCAGAGGATAACCAAATCCTCACAGATGTACAATATGGATTCAGTAAGGGTAGATCTACTACCAACCAGTGTTTGAATTTGTACCTTTTGACAGCTAAGTACACTACCGCCAGTAAGGGGGCTATTTATTTGAGGTTTATGGACCTCTCTGCGGCCTTCGACCGCGTAAACAGAGAAAAACTATGGGCACAGATTATAAGCCTAGGAGTGGAACAAAAGCTAGTTGACACCCTGAAGGCCCTACACTGGAACACATCAGCAACGGTTCGATGTAACCAAGAGGGAAGCAAGACGGAACTATTTCTATGCACGAGTGGAGTGCCGCAGGGCTGCATTTTAGCGCCATTTTTATTTTCGCTATATATTAATAACCTGGACAAAGAACTATCCAAACTGAGTGTGGATTCCCCCCAAATAGGACACCTGTTCGGTGCCCGTACTGCTCTACGCGGACGACGCGGTGTTGTTAGCTAGAACACCGCTGGGGCTCCAGAAGCTGATTGATGGATTTGTTAATTTTATGGCCACACTTGACCTGTCAGCTAACCTGGAAAAATCCTACGACATAACAGTTGGAGGAAGAGCAAAAAGGAAATGTGTATACAAGATAGGCTCCCATAAAATAGGCCAGGTCAAGTCTTTTTCCTACTTAGGCATGTTCTTTGATGAACAATTAGACTTTAAATCCCTGATGGAAAAACATGCAGCTAAACTGGTGGCATCATCGGGGACCATAATGGGCTATGGGAGAAGACTGGGAAGATGGTCGCCGGAGCAGGTGCTCAACCTGTATAGGTCAATTTGTTGCGTCAAAGCAGCCTATGGATCAGAAGTGTGGGGTTTTACAAACAAACATTTGCACCAGATTCAGGTGGAGGAAAATACGTTTTTTTAAAGGATTTTGAAAGTGCCACAGAGTACTCCATCTTATATTACACATGAAGAACTGGGAGAGCCCTACATCGAAGACCGAATAAAGATCAGGCCGCTTTTGGCTTGGATTAAAATCTGGACTAACCCAGAGGCGGGCCTCAGCAGGCAAATTATCAAAGACTGCCTGAACCGTGACAGAAGGGGTCACATCCCCTGGATGAAATATGTAAAAGATTCCTTGGAGGCAATTGGCTGTAAAAACTTCTTCACTGCACCGGAAACCTTAAATACCCAGAACAAGACAATGGTTAAAAAACTTTTCACTGAATGGACACTTACGAATAGGGATGTTGCCGAAAAGCGTAAAGCTACAGTCTTGTTCTACTGCTCACTGAAAAATACATATGGAATGGAACCATACCTTGCTGTGATGTACAATGCACAGGATAGATTTTATATGACTCGTTTCAGACTTAATATGTTACATCATCTACTTTCTGTCCCCTCTGGATTTACCCCATCATTGGAGTTGAAGGGTACCTGCGGCTGCGACGGTAGGTCTCCGCAGGATACCCTTCACTTTGTACTGCTATGCCCTTTTTACTCAGTCCCCAGACGTAAGTTTTTAGTAGGGATTCTGAAAGAAGCCAAATTTAGACAGGCAAAAGCAGCCCTAATGTTTTTGCAGGAAGCTCCAGACGCTCATACACTGTTCTGCATAATAAGTTTTATCAAGGTGGCAATGAGGATAAGGAACACAAGAGAAGCAAGTGATTGTAATGTCCTATAGCGGTTAATCAACAGGGAGGGATGAGGAAATTCAGTGTCTGTTTCTTTCCCCAAGATAATGTACTTTAATCAAACAAAAAAGGACACTTGTAACACTGCTTGACTTTTGGTTCAGTGTAAAATAAGGAAACCCTCAAAGAAGTCAATGTTTGATGGAATTGCTGTATATTTGTTTCATCAGCCCCACATTGACATTCACGCAGTTATCATAGGGTTATTCCTATTTGTGTGAACTGCTCGCCTCATCCAGAGGCACCTCCAGTCTCGAGTGCAGTGTCCAGAGACAAAAGGATTTCCCACAGAAAGGTGAAGGAAAAAAGTTAAAAAATTAAAAAGGTAGGTATACTATATGAGGGCCAAGTTACTGGGCCGAATAGTATTGAAAACAGGCTGTTTTCAATACTATTCGGCCCAGTAACTTGGCCCTCATATAGTATACCTACCTTTTTAATTAATGGGGATCTGCCATAAAATAAAACTGCAAAGGCTTTTTTCCATTTTTTAACTTTTTTCCTTCACCTTTCTGTGGGAAATCCTTTTGTCTCTGGACACTGCACTCGAGACTGGAGGTGCCTCTGGATGAGGCGAGCAGTTCACACAAATAGGAATAACCCTATGATAACTGTGTGAATGTCAATGTGGGGCTGATGAGACAAATATACAGCAATTCCATCAAACATTGACTTCTTTGAGGGTTTCCTTATTTTACACTGAACCAAAAGTCAAGCAGTGTTACAAGTGTCCTTTTTTGTTTGATTAATGTAATGTCCTATAATCAGAGACTTATTTCAGAAACCCTTTTAAATGAATGCAACGCCTTTTTGAAACTATTTTATAGGGGTGGGCGTAGTTCGCGAAGTAGCGCTACGCGAAGCTACACGAAGTGCACTTCGCACTACGTGAACTTCACGTAGCACTACGCGAGCTGCATAGTAGCATGTTCACACTGTGCAAGATGCATTTTCATTGATTGCACAGTGCGGACAAGCATCCGGCTCTGTGCAATCATTGAAAATAGCATCTTGCACAGTGCAAGCTGTAGTTTTCTGCTGTTCGAGTAGATTATTACTCGAGCGACAGCATTTATCAACGCGAACTGGTAGTTTCTCATTGAGAGCGGTCGCGAGCATGCACAACCAGTGACAATGAGAAACCTGACCTCCCCGCGTTGAGAATCTCGCCGGGATGTCATTTTGCTTGCTCGCGGTCGCGTACATGACGTTGAGGACCGCGAACAAGCAAAAAATGACCGCTGCACTACGCTAAGCTGCACTACGCGTGTTCGCACTGTGCTAAGTGCAGCTCGCATAGTGCGAAGTTGCGCAAACTTCGCAAACTCCACGAGCGTAGCGTAGTGCTTCGCCCAGGGTTACTATTTTAATGTGTTTTTTAAATACTTTTAAATGTAATTGCTTATGTACTTTTATGGTGTCTTTTTAAGTGCCGAATAAAGAATTTAAATTGAAACTGATATACAGAAGGGAAAAATATGGAAAGATAGAAGGATGAAACGATGAAGCCAGCATTCCGAGTAATTCTCTTCACTCATTCAGTGGCATTGGTCAAAGTGCATGTTATTTACATTTTCTGGCCACTCTCTTGAGTGAAGTAGTAGGCTTTGTGATGGTGAAAAACCCCGCAATGTATTAAAACGGCTTTGAACATCACAATTGTATTTGCTGCTTACAATGTCAACATTTTGATTTCTTGTGAATCTCAAGGAAAAGGTAGTGCAAAGAGGTGTTTCGTCTTCCTTTTAATTTACAGGGAAATGTGTCAGTGATTTACCCCTACTGTAGCATGTGCAGCAAATGTAAAAGGTTACAGAATATCCTTGTCCAGGTGTAAATATTTGCAAAGTTGAAGCGTTTAGCAAAGTGACATTTATGACACTGTAATTCCCTTCACTTGAAATGACTGAGGTTGCAATATTTGCAATTTCAAGTGCAAACGGAGGTTTGCAGTCGCTAGAAAGTGTCCATCGTTTCATGCAGAGGTGGTCATAAGAATTTACAGAAGGAATCCTGCCTCCTGAATATCAATTCTGCAAATCTTTGTGACCAGCCTATTCAGGACAGGAATAATTGTGACATCGGGCACAGTTCAACCGTTTTGCAACTTTGCATTGTGGATAGGCACTGCAAACTCATTAGTAGATAGTACTCCTCTGACCTCTGAACGCTAGTCCAGTTGTGGAGTTCACACCAGTTATAATTACCAAGTACCAAAATAAAGAGGTGATTAGTTATAATTCAGTAATCCTTGGACTTACTTGTTTATGTTGTCAGAACTCCTTTTATAAAACAGGCTACAGAAAGAATTTCTTTAGTTCCGAATAATTCAATAGCGTTGTCTAAAGTCAGAAATATGTTTAAGTCGTACCTGAATTAAAGGTTATGATGATAACCATGGCTTGTCTAATTATATCACCTGAGCGACATCAAGATTTTGACAATGTATTTATGAAGCCAAAAGTAAATCAGTTATATCTTAATCAATCAAGTTTGTGCCATTAATTTAAAACTTAAGGCAGAAGTCTCATTTGGTCATATATATATTCCATTAGACCTGGCACCATTGGCATGGGATTAGCCTGTGTTTGTGCTGTGTGTTGGACTTCGTTTTTGCTGGTCTAGATGTTTTGGGAACTTTGCCACTGCTGTTAAGTGCCAAAGTTCAAGTGCTCCCTTTGTAAATTATTGTTATGGATTAGTGATTTCCTGATTTGCATATTTGATTCACTAGCCAGTCCTAGTACAGTGCACTGTGTGTGCCCAGGGCCTGTGAATCAAATGCTGCCAGTGGGTCTGTAGCCATTGATTGTCCCACCCACATAAGCAGCTTGTAAATGTAACTCAGGATTGTCATTTTAGAGCCTGTGTGCGGTCTAGTACTGTAATGTCGACTTGGCAAGTGCACCCACTTGCCAACCCTACCCTTCCCTTTTCTTTCCTTTTAGTCACCCCTAAGGTAGGCCCAAGGTATCCCTATGGGCAGGGTGCAGTGCATGTAAAAGGTAGAACGTGCCCCGGTGTGTGTGTGGCATGTCCTGATAGTGAAATCCTGCCAATTTCGTTTTTCACTATTGCAAGGCAATCTGTTCCCATAGGATAGAATGGGGAGTTTGCTTATAACATCTTATAAATGTAGGTACCCCTGGGAACATGGTAGGGAAATAAGGTATAGTATCCTAAACTCAGAATGTTAAAATGCATCTTTTAGTGAAGGTGATTTTTACATTCTGTGTTTGAAAATACCACTTTTAGAAAGCAAGTATTTTCTTGCCTAGCCATCCAGTGTACCTCTAATAGGATGTGTATCGACTGCCTGGCTTTGGAGTGGCATGGGCTGAGGATGAACGGTGGCTCCAGAGAGTCTGGATGTGTCAGGACTGGGATGAATAGACCTGGGCTGCATTTAGAGTAGGGGGAGGAGATTCTCTTTCAACTGAATGGGCCTGGTCTGCCTGACACAATGCTGTCTCCACCTCCTGCCAGGAAGCTGCATCAGAGAGGACTGAACTGGTTTTGAATGAGCACAGGGCTTCTCTGCCACCAGAGAACAAAGGATATTGCTGTATAATAAGAGGGGCTGAGACCCCAGAGCTTTATATAACTTCTAGTAAATCAAGACGAACCTTTGCCTAGGTGAAGAGCTGAAGAAACTGGAGGAGTAGTACTGCCCCTTTGCTGTGTGCTGCCTGAGTTTGGCCTGCAGCGGCTGTTTCTGCCAAGGAAAGGAGAAGGAATTTGCTATGTGCATTGTCCCCTGCTTGAGGAAGATCTCAAAGGGCTTGAAGTGGAGCTTGCTCCCTGTTCACAAGGTCTCAGGAACATCAAAGACCTCACCAAGCTGCTGGGCACTGTTTTTGGAACAACTGGTTTCAGTTGCCTGGAGAAAAAAGGGTAATCGACCTTGTCACCAAGTCCATTGCAGGATTCTGTGTCCTGAAGGCACCATAGAGATCACCGCCTTGTTTCCCAACACAACCCTGGTCTCACTGACTCGGTCAATGAGCCGCTGCTTGCACCGTGACCTGTGGGCATCACACTCCGCACTGCTTCACTATACTCTGCACTGACTTCATTGACTCCTTCGTTGCCCAAATTGAACATCGACCAGCTCTGTCGCTACATCGTGACCTGCCAGCACCGCATTGAGCACCGCCTCACCCTGCAATGCAAACCTTGGTCTCACCGTCTCCATCAACGAGCCGCTGCTTGCACGAGCCGTGAGGACACCGATCACTGCAACGCTTCCATCTCACATCGCAACCGTGACAGTTGTCCTGGACAGGCTCATACCATCATGTCGGCTGCAACAACAAAAGGTACTGTCTCTGAGTCTGTCAGTGCTATAGCTAACCTGTATCAACGTGGTTGGCTGGAATTCTTGGACTCTGTTGTATTCAGTATTGCAGTAGCCCCAAATTGAGCTACCGAGTCCGAGGAACCGTAGTTTCATGTTTTTCCTGCATTTTAAAGGTTATTTTGCACAGTAATTATTTGTACGAGTATTTTATGTTGAATTTTTGTTGTTTTTGGTATTGTTGGTTTAAAGTTTGCCTATTTTTCTAAACTATTTATTTATTTTTATTGAGCAAAGCATCAAGAACACAACAATCCCATGTGAAATACAATAACAGGGATCGTTCATAAGTTAACATGTAAATAAGATCAAATTCATTACTTAAATATTAATAAAACGCAGAGAAGCCATCTTAGATAAAGAAATCATAGTTAGCTGCAAAAATATTTGAAGAGCTAAAGTGAGTACGTGGAAAGAGGCCAGAAAATAACTTTGTACTAAAGTGCTTGTGCTGAAGTGTTATAATTAACCAGAAAACCCTTCCAACTCTGTTTTCAGTATAATACTCCTGGTCAATCTAATATTCCAAATTATTCAAAAACTTACAATTCTCATTAAACTTTTTGGAAGTGCCCACTCGCAGCATAGTCACAACTAGTGTGGTGTCCATTCGTGATGTTTTCACTGTGTTACTGTATGCATGCACACATGCTGTACGCACTGCCTCTGAGTGCCAAGCTACCAAGGGGGTGAGCTGTGGTTATTTAATAAGTGTATCCCCCTTACCCTGACTAGGAAGAAGGGTCCCTACTTGGACAAAGTTGCAAACCTCTGCTAACTAGACACCCCCATTTTTAACATACTCCTTTTCAGAGCCAAAGAAAAAGTGTTGATTGAATGACCAATGACTTTAGGATTATATTTTAGCACTGTGAGTACAGGATAGTGCCTTCTGGATTAGGTAATCCACCTTTAATTTTTCAAAGATTCATGGACAGCATCTTTTCTGACACACTCCAAATTATTTGTAATCTACATAAGAAAATATTTTGATTTCTTTGAGTATTCTTCCTGAACATCATTTTCATGTCCTGGAAGTTTTCAAATGACTTACAAAATCTCATGCGCCGTCATAAACTTGAGATTTTCTCTTCGAAGTAGTAGGGGTTGGTGTACTTGGGATTTGTTCCTAAATGAACTCTATGTAGATTTAAACTAGCTGCCTTCTTCTACTGTTAAAGAAAAACAAAGTTTCCTTGGCTTTGACAATTTTTTTCAGTAATTTCTCAAGAACTATTCTATCGACATTAGTGACATTATTCGGATTCTTAAGGAGGAATAACTGTAGAGAGCTGAAACAGCCTTCCTTGCCTTAAAAAGACTTTAAGATTGCTCCTGTTCTTTAACATGTAGATATGATAAGAACAATTATTTTAGAAAAAAGATACCTCTGAATCTGTCTGAGGAACAGTTTTTCTTCAACTGCTGAAGGATGATGAAAATGAACACCCTATCTCCTGCAAAGCTGGTTAGATTGAAGACATTTGTTAAAAGGAGCATAATATACATTCAAAGTGCAGCTGATTGTTGTAATCTTCAAGCTTTATGATATGTCCAATCTAGGGATAGTCTGCAAATATGGTGGACCTACTTTTCTCTCAGAATGACTACATTATCACAAGCATACCGGGTGCCTAAAATTAAGCTGTAGATGCTTTGTCTCAAAAGATCCTGGTGATAAGGAGTCATTCCAACTAAATGTATCATTACGGTTGTTACTTATTTTTAAAGAATGGGAGATTTTCACAGCAGCAGTTTTTTTCAAAAGAATTTCAGAACTTGTGTGTGAATTATTATTAGAGCGTACCTCTATTTTTTGCAATCAACTCTATTCTTTTACGATTTGGAACCGCAAAAAAATGTATTACAAATTTGTCATGATATTCACAGTGCAGGACACAGAGGCAAGATAATCACTATAGTTAGCTATATCATCTTGCTTAGTGATCAACCAATGTGGAAGATGTTGAACAATATATGAAATCTTGCTCTGTTTGTGCTCAAAATAGGATGATAATTCAAACCCATGCACATGGTCCTTGGCTCCTTGGCTCAGTATTAAGTAAATACAAATTGATGGTTCAACTGCTACCTTCAGAGGGGTATTTGTTTGTGCCTGACTATACTAAGACTACCGCCTTTGCCTCAGTTCACCTATTCACATCCCCAAGATTCGTGGGGTTTTTATGGTCTGTAACTGTTAACGTAACGATCCACCTGTGTTTCCTTTACTCCACATGGGTCCAGCATCACTGCACCTCTCCTTTTTTTAAAATTTGTTGTATGTTGCTGTACAGATATGCCCTTTTGTATGCCATTTTGTTCTCTTCTTTAAATCTTGTAAAGCGCCTTGATACCCTCACAGGTCAAGTTTGCGCTCTATAAAACACTTAAATAAATAATAGATAAATAAATATACGCACAGCTGATTCATTTTGTATTTGTTGGGCAAGTAACCTTATGAAAAGAATATTGCTCTGTTTTTATTTAGGTAATATATATATATTATCTCCATGACTTCAATGTCACAGCAATTTCGGACAGAGCCCCAAAATGTATTTCCCAGTTTTGGAAGACGTTTTGATCATCTTTGGGAATATTTTAAGGTTTCTGAGTTTCACTCTCAAACTAATGCCTTTATACAGAGTACAAATCAGATGCTGGAGAAGTAGTTGAGCTGTTTCTATAATGCTAAGTATGATTGTTGGACTTTATTGCTCCCTTATGTATTATTTGCCCATAAAAATAGTCTATATAGTGCTACCAACATATTCCTTTATTACATGGTTATATGTATGGTTATCATCGCAGGCTAGGTCCTGAAGTAATCTCTATTTCCGCTTATGCATACTCAGTTTCCGACTTTGTTCAACAATGTTAAGATGGTTTATAGATATAGCAAGAAAAGGTCAAGTTGGGTGCTGACAAACGTATATAAGATCTAGTAGCCATCTCATATTTTTTGTGATCAAGAGACTGCATTGTTAAATGTGATCCTCACCATTTTTGCGTTACCACTTAGATTACACTTGTGTTTGTTAGCTGTCCACATCATTAGAGATTACGTCCTGTTTTTCGTGTCTTTTCATTGAAACTTTGTTTCTGAATATTTTTGGCAAGTTCCACCTGCTGACGAGGTTGGAAGCCATCCCACCTTTGAGTTCTCAGCTATTGTTGATTCAGACCTTTTACTACCTTCTGATGCCAAATTTTCACCAATCTTGAAAATCTGCTTCCTCTCATCCTACTAAACTTGAAGCTTTGGTGGGGAGCAAACTGTATGATTCACTGCAGTCTGTGCCGTTTTCTCAGCCCTGTCCCAGACGTTCACTTACCAAGTGATGGCAGGTTAGATATGTGAGTTTGTTTGTAGCTGCTGTTCTGGAGTACACAGGTGCCCAAAGGAGGCTCTCGGATATGGTAGTGAATGCTGCTATTGGTCTGTGCTTCCAGGAATGGACACCACAGCAGTGAAGTAGCCGGACCTCATTTCTGAGAGTGGGAGTCACCAAGCTTAGACATCTGTGTCCAAAGGAAAGCCTTTTGTGCTGTTGTATTTGGGGAGTCCTCAGAACCGAAGTAGAGTATGAGGTTATTTGCTTCTCAGACACAATGGTGTAGGTAGGATTTAGGCTTTGTCCCAATTCAAGATGGCACCTAACACTTTGTAGAGTATTGTTGTTTCCCAAATCTACATGGTGAAATGTTTTCAAGGTCAGATTGGATTGCATTCTGTCCTATATCGGTATAAATTGTTGTTCAATTGAGGAACTATGTGGCACAAAGCCTAAAGTTGCCTTTTCCCATTGGGACTTCCACCTGCTTTGCTTTATTTTCCCTTGTGATGTTACCTTAGTACCATCTATTTTTCTTGCAGGTATATTGTGTGATTGGTTCACTTTATTATCCATGCATGTGACTAGGCCAGGGCATAGTTTGCAGAGTTTTGCTATGCGGAACTCCGCGAAGTTACAAAAAAACGTGAAGTTCAGCGAGTAGCAGAGTGCAGTGCGTTCTGCAGTTTGCGCTGTAAGTTCTGCAGCTTGAGTAGAAATTCTTCCTGAGCGGCAGCTCGCGCTTGCTAAGTTACTGTTCGTGACGCAAACTTACCATTTGCGATCTGTTGAACTCTGAGACTAAAGTAAGACTAAAGTGAAATATTTAAGTCAGAAAAATGACTCAAGAGACGGTGGTGCCTGGTCAAACCACCTCTCCATGTATTGAAAAGTTGCATGCTCTTATATTTATGTGTCTTAGTTTCTCTGTTTGTTTTGCAATTACCTTTGTGTCATGCTTCACTAAGTATTTGGCTTAGGCCAGTTGCTTCAGAGACGATATGGCGTGACCGTATCACTCTCTCTGCCAAAAAAGCCGAACACCTCATAATTGGAAGGATCAATGCTGAAAATAAATCGGGGGCAGGAGGTTGGGAAGGAGAAAGAAGAACACTGCGGGCCTGATTCACAAAGAAAAACTTAGATCAAAAGTCTAAGTTTAGACCTGAAGTCTAAGTTTAGACCTAAAGTCTAACTTTACTCCAACTAAAGTTTACTAGTAGTAAAGTTAGACTTTAGGTCTAAACTTAGACTTTTGGTCTAAGTTTACATTTCTGAATCAGGCCCTGCAACTTTTCCTTCCTAATACATAGGAGGGTTTCAAGTCTTCCTAATGTTTAGCCTCTTTGTTTGGTTATTTATTTATTTTGTGCTGTTAAAGCCAAAACATTATTATCAATAACAACACCCTTTTATAATCACATTTGCAATTATACCCTGCACCAATGAACACTCAGAAAAGTACCTGGTTTCCAATTGTCTCTTTGCTTGATAAGACTTGACAAATTCTCTATTTCTTTCTCAGTATTCTCTTTAGTCTTGGTTCATGACACATGTTGTTGTACTATGATACTAATAATCCACTAGCTGGTTTTGCAAATGGAAGAAATTAATTATATCAAAAAGGTTTTAAGCTGTTTTGATCAACATTCAAATCAAATCCCTTGTTCTCCTGAAGTGTTAAAAGGGAAACTTTAAAGTGCAGTTGAATTTTTCACGATGTTACATTCCATTTAATTTGTTTAAAGTTGTTCAATTGTCTGTTACTGCACTATGTGGATGTGCAACCTAAAAATCACACTCACAATACCAGTGGGACATAATAGAAAGGACTAAATATTGAAGAAAAATAAAAATAGGTAAATACATCTAGATTTTCTGTATATTGCTCTATATATATTACCTACTGGCAGTGGCCAGTAGGTAGTTATATTTAGAACCTAGTTTTCATAGGAAAAGCATTTTTTGATTTGCTAATAACTTTGACGTTGTTTGACAAATCTTCACGAAATTCTCAAAAAAAAGGTCTATCCAGGTTAGCTCCTTTGATGAGAGTTTGGGGTTGATTCGTCAAGTGGAAGCTGAGAAAAAAGGGGTCCCAAAAAGTGTTTTCTCTATGTTAATTTCCATAGGAAATTTTATTACAGGCTACAGCCCAAACTGCTGAATGGAATTACACCAAATTTAGCAAAAAGGTAGCGCTTGGTTCAGAAAGCGACCTTTTTTTAAATGGTGTAAATTAATTCAGTATTTGTTGAGAAATGTAAAATATAAAAGTCTGAAAATCAATTTCCCATAGGAAACTTTAGCCAAGGCTATGGCCCGAACTGCTGAACCAAATTACACCAAAGTTGGCAAAAAGGTAGTGCTTGGTTATGAAAGAAACATTTATTTAAATGGTGTAAATCCGTTCAGTAGTTGCTGAGAATTCCAAAAATAAAAGTTTCAATATCTGGGGCAACGATGGGTTCGCGAACCCTCCCGACCACAAGCTTCACTGTTATTAGCTGCCAACACTCCAAACCAGGAAGTTTTGGCAGCCATCTTGTCACAAGAAAACAATAGAAGAAAGATTAAAAAAGAAGAAAAGGGGCAGGGTAGAAACACCCTCACCCCCTAGGCCTGCTCAGGGGGTCTCTCAAGGACCCAGAGGCCCAAAAACAAATATATATTTTTTAAACGTCCAAATGCGCGATGGGTGCACAAATCTGGACTAAAACTTTTTTTTTAAATGAAGCGGGGGCTCCACCACTTCATAGGGTGGGCCTGGTTCAGGGGCAATCTTATAAGTATATTGCGGGTGCTTGCAGGGCCCCCGCACCCCCGGGGACCGCCCGCTCCCCGGGCCTAAGTAAATTAGGTGCAGGAAGGCACCCTGCCCTTCTGCAGCCCCGGGGACCCCCACCTCCCCGGGGCTTGTTTTGTAATTAGTGGGGGGCTCTGAGGCCCTCCTAAGCCCTGGGGACCCCCACCCACGTGGCTTTGAAAATAGAGAGAGGGGGCCACCCAGCACCCCTCCTGGAGCCCTTAATGGCCCTACGGAATGCCACCCCCAGGGCCGGCTCCTGCAATGTTCCGGGATACCCACCCCAAAACATTGCTGTTTGGTATGGCAGGGCGGGAGCTTCATTGAAGTGAGAGCAGTAAAAACTAGTGTGAAAGCGCAGGGTGCATGGCTCTCACTGCGGCACCCGAGTACTTCACAGGTCTTTAGAAGACCATTTACCTGTGTTCTGTTTTCACCCCTTCTTAGAGCCCCTGCATCTCCACTCTGCCTATGACTGGAAGAATTACCCCCCCCCCAAAATGTGTTATCCTTCTTCCCTAAAATTTGGCTCTAGTTGCGCCCCTGAATGGCGTACGCCGGTTCTGCCCACTCTGCTTACACTTACAGAATTCGGTAGATTCTATCTGCCGTATGTCAATGATCCAGCGGTGGGGCTGGGAATGTCTTGCAGACAGGATTTTGGGCCTTTTATTACCGGTGCAGCTTGCTTTAGGGGATCTAGTGGAAGGGACTCCGGGGATCCATCAGTCAGAACTCCTTGATCCAAAGATCAACAACGTGGGAGGATATTCACTGAATGAAAATGCAGTATACCACAATGAGAATTCCAAGCTCCTGGACTCGGTTTTCCAGGCATTCATGCAGTATTCCCACTAGCCAGTGGCCCAAAGTTTAGTGGGCGGGTACCTAGGGTACTAGAGCAAAGGCTATGGGGGTGCCATAGCAAAGAAGGCGGGTGTCTCAGGAACGGCGCGGTACCTACTCATGCTCTGTGCATAGCGTTGGCTCTCCTGAGGCTTGGTTTTCAATCCTGATGCTCCGCTGGGGTTGCCACTGGTTGGCAGCCAATTAGAGCCAAACTCTTGCTCTGGGGTTAGGCTCCACCAACATATGTACTTATCCAATCACTCCGCCAAACCCCAAGCACTTATAAATTCACCATACACTCTCCTTGCAGTACTCTAATCATCCAGTCTCTACCCATGTACTCATAAAATGACCGAGACAAAGTTACATAAACAAGGTCTTCCCCACTGCCAGAGGTAACATAGTTGAGTGCACAGTCAACAGCACAATGTACTGTGGTAGGGCCCAGGGCCGTCATGCATACATAATGAACACACGGACACAGTTAGATAGATAGTGAAACTGGCTACGGGCACGTGCTCTCAGCCCCTTTTTATTACCAAGGTCACATGTCCAGTGACGTCTGTACTGGAAGCATGTGGGGTGAGTGTAAGCCAGCCCTCAGGGAATGGTTGGTGCTGGAAACAACTATAACAGTGGTCATCGGATCACGCACAGAGATTCACTCATAAAGGGTCCATGACTTTTGGTGCACTAAGGTAGGGGCACCAAATCTGAAATAACACACAAAAGATTCTATCGTAAAGGGTCCATGACTTGTGGTGCGCTGAGGTAGAGGCAGCAGATCTGAAATCATACACAAAAGATTCTATCATAAAGGGTCCATGAGTTGTGGTGCAGTGAGGTAGGGGACAAGAGATGAGCATGCTTATGTGAAGAAATTGTTAATGTCCCTTCGGAATATTCCTGCTGCCTGAGGTGACATTGTTGCGCCCGGTGTCTATGGCACAAATCATAAAGGGTCCATGAGTTGTTATGTACAGAGTGTCTGGCACCTGAAGAGCTCAGCACGTGCACAGCCAGCAATGATGGTGTATCATTGCAGGACAGGATTGGATTGGACATGTGTGAGACCTGCTGACCGCAGTGTAGCCCAGAGGCAGCAGTCAGGGCAGGGCTCACAACCATGTGGTGCTGACTTGTGGTGCACTGAGTTAGTAGCAACAAGCACTCAGTGTGCGTGCAGCCAGCGATGATACGTGGTTCGGGCTAGCCGCACTGGGAGCAATGTCTTTTGCCTAATGAATTCTGCCTCAATAAGGCCACGTGGCGGTGACCGAGTTAGTGGCATCAGAAGCAGTCAGCGTGTGTGTAGCCAGCGAGGATGCATGGTGCAGGCGGGCTGCACTGGTAGCAATATCTGTTGCCTACTGGACTGTGTCATTTGCAATAGCGACTCAATCTGAATTGTGAGCCCTGCTGTCCACAGTGTACATCGAAGGCAGTAGTCAGCGCAGATATCGAGGAGCACTTTTTGTCACTTCCTCTTGACAAAATCTGAGAACATAGAGTACAATTCACTCTGCAAATAATAAATCAGGACTGAATTTGAATTGTAAGCCCTGCTGACCGCAGTGTAGGCCTATGTAACAAAAGATGAAATATGTATGGAATACATTGTCAATATATGTAGGTTTCAGGAACATTATAGTTTGTTGCCTACTGGACTCTGAAATTAATTAATCAAGACTGAATTTGAATTGTGAGCCCTGCTGACCCCAGTGTAGGACGGAGGCAGTGGTCAGCAAGGGCCCAGAGGAACGTGGCATTAAGTTGAGCTGTACAGTTAGTGGTACCAGAAGCCCTCAGCGTGTGCACAGCCAGCGATGATGTTTGTCCGGCTGGGCCGCACTGGGAGCAATGTCTGTTGCCTACTGGACTGCGTCATCTGCAATTGCGATTCGATCTGAATTGTGAGCCCTGCTGTCTGCAGTGTACATCGAAGGCAGTAGTCAGCACAGACATTGAGGAATGCTTTTTGTCACTTCCTCTAGACAAAATCCAAGGACATAGAGAACAATTCAATCTGCAATTAATAAATCAAGACTGAATATGAACTGTGAGCGCTGCTGACCACAGTGTAGGCGTATGGAACAAAAGATGAAATATGTAAGGTATACATTGTCGAAATATGTAGGTTTCAGGGACATTATAGTTAGTAGGCTACTGGACTCTGAAATTAATGAATCAAGACTGAATTTGAACTGTGAGCCCTGCTGACCGCAGTGTAGGACAGAGACAGTGGTTAGCAAGGGCCCACATGCACGTGTCATTGAGTTGAGCTGCACTGTTAGTGGCACCTGAAGCACTCAGCGTGTGCATAGCCAGCGATAATGCGTGGTCAGGCCGGGCCGCACAGGGAGCAATGTCTGTTGCCTACTGAACTCTGCAGTTAATGAATCAAGACTCAATTTTAATTGTGAGCCCTGATGACCGCAGTGTAGGCCTGAGGCAGTGGTCAGCAAGGGCGCACAGCCACGCCGTGTTGACTTGAACTGGACAGAGTTAGTGGCACCTGAAGCACTCAGCGTGTGCGCAGCCGGCGACCATGCATCGTCCGGGCGGGCCTCACTCGATGCAATGTCTGTGGCTTACTGGACTGTGCAATTAATGAATCAAGACTGAATTTGAATTGTGAGCCCTGCTCACTGCAGTGTATGCCAGAGGCAGCAGTCAGCAAGGGCCCAAAGCCACGTGGCATTGACATGAGCTGCACAGTTAGTGGTACCTGAAGCACTCAGCGTGTGCGCAGCCAGTGATGATGCGTGGTCCAGACGGGCAGCACTGGGAGCAATGTCTTTTGCCTAATGAACTCTGCCTTAATAAGGCTACGTGGCAGTATTTTGTGGTGCACTGAGTTAGTGTTACCTGAAGTACTCAGCGTGTGCACAGGCAGCGATGATGCTTGGTCCGGGAGGGCAAAAACAACAGGTGATGGACCGAATGAGGATCAATGTCACACATTCAACCCAGTCAAAAGATCTGGGTCCTAATCCATCGTTTTTTTGCACTCCACACCACCCTGGGTTAGACAATGGCGATATGCAAATCAGCTCTGACCCTGTGCCCCATGGGAACAGTCCAGTCCGAACTACAAAAGCCATGCCCTTCCCAGAACGGAATCAAGCATCCGAGGACCGGACCGGTTTCGAGGTAACACCTCTCATCAGCCCGGCTAGCTTGACTCCAGTGGTGTGGAGTGCCTGGGACCCACGTCTGGGCATCCCCAGTACACTTATAGCGGAATTGCAAAAACAACAGGTGATGGACCGAATGAGGATCAATGTCACACATTCAACCCAGTCAAAAGATCTGGGTCCTAATCCATCGTTTTTTTGCACTCCACACCACCCTGGGTTAGACAATGGCGATATGCAAATCAGCTCTGACCCTGTGCCCCATGGGAACAGTCCAGTCCGAACTACAAAATCCATGTCCTTCCCAGAACGGAATCAAGCATCCGAGGACCGGACCGGTTTCGAGGTAACACCTCTCATCAGCCCGGCTAGCTTGACTCCAGTGGTGTGGAGTGCCTGGGACCCACGTCTGGGCATCCCCAGTACACTTATAGCGGAATTGCAAAAACAACAGGTGATGGACCGAATGAGGATCAATGTCACACATTCAACCCAGTCAAAAGATCTGGGTCCTAATCCATCGTTTTTTTGCACTCCACACCACCCTGGGTTAGACAATGGCGATATGCAAATCAGCTCTGACCCTGTGCCCCATGGGAACAGTCCAGTCTGAACTACAAAAGCCATGTCCTTCCCAGAACGGAATCAAGCATCCGAGGACCGGACCGGTTTCGAGGTAACACCTCTCATCAGCCCGGCTAGCTTGACTCCAGTGGTGTGGAGTGCCTGGGACCCACATCTGGGCATCCCCAGTACACTTATAGCGGAATTGCAAAAACAACAGGTGATGGACCGAATGAGGATCAATGTCACACATTCAACCCAGTCAAAAGATCTGGGTCCTATTCCATCGTTTTTTTGCACTCCACACCACCCTGGGTTAGACAATGGCGATATGCAAATCAGCTCTGACCCGCACGGGAACAGTCCAGTCCGAACTACAAAAGCCATGTCCTTCCCAGAACGGAATCAAGCATCCGAGGACCGGACCGGTTTCGAGGTAACACCTCTCATCAGCCCGGCTAGCTTGACTCCAGTGGTGTGGAGAGTCTGGGACCCACGTCTGGGCATCCCCAGTACACTTATAGCGGAATTGCAAAAACAACAGGTGATGGACCGAATGAGGATCAATGTCACACATTCAACCCAGTCAAAAGATCTGGGTCCTAATCCATCGTTTTTTTGCACTCCACACCACCCTGGGTTAGACAATGGCGATATGCAAATCAGCTCTGACCCTGTGCCCCATGGGAACAGTCCAGTCCGAACTACAAAAGCCATGTCCTTCCCAGAACGGAATCAAGCATCCAAGGACCGGACCGTTTTCGAGGTAACACCTCTCATCAGCCCGGCTAGCTTGACTCCAGTGGTGTGGAGTGCCTGGGACCCACGTCGGGGCATCCCCAGTACACTTATAGCGGAATTGCAAAAACAACAGGTGATGGACCGAATGAGGATCAATGTCACACATTCAACCCAGTCAAAAGATCTGGGTCCTAATCCATCGTTTTTTTGCACTCCACACCACCCTGGGTTAGACAATGGCGATATGCAAATCAGCTCTGACCCTGTGCCCCATGGGAACAGTCCAGTCCGAACTACAAAAGCCATGTCCTTCCCAGAACGGAATCAAGCATCCGAGGACCGGACCGGTTTCGAGGTAACACCTCTCATCAGCCCGGCTAGCTTGACTCCAGTGGTGTGGAGTGCCTGGGACCCACGTCTGGGCATCCCCAGTACACTTATAGCGGAATTGCAAAAACAACAGGTGATGGACCGAATGAGGATCAATGTCACACATTCAACCCAGTCAAAAGATCTGGGTCCTAATCCATCATTTTTTTGCACTCCACACCACTCTGGGTTAGACAATGGCGATATGCAAATCAGCTCTGACCCTGTGCCCCATGGGAACAGTCCAGTCTGAACTACAAAAGCCATGTCCTTCCCAGAACGGAATCAAGCATCCGAGGACCGGACCGGTTTCGAGGTAACACCTCTCATCAGCCCGGCTAGCTTGACTCCAGTGGTGTGGAGTGCCTGGGACCCACGTCTGGGCATCCCCAGTACACTTATAGCGGAATTGCAAAAACAACAGGTGATGGACCGAATGAGGATCAATGTCACACATTCAACCCAGTCAAAAGATCTGGGTCCTAATCCATCGTTTTTTTGCACTCCACACCACCCTGGGTTAGACAATGGCGATATGCAAATCAGCTCTGACCCTGTGCCCCATGGGAACAGTCCAGTCCGAACTACAAAAGCCATGTCCTTCCCAGAACGGAATCAAGCATCCAAGGACCGGACCGTTTTCGAGGTAACACCTCTCATCAGCCCGGCTAGCTTGACTCCAGTGGTGTGGAGTGCCTGGGACCCACGTCTGGGCATCCCCAGTACACTTATAGCGGAATTGCAAAAACAACAGGTGATGGACCGAATGAGGATCAATGTCACACATTCAACCCAGTCAAAAGATCTGGGTCCTAATCCATCGTTTTTTTGCACTCCACACCACCCTGGGTTAGACAATGGCGATATGCAAATCAGCTCTGACCCTGTGCCCCATGGGAACAGTCCAGTCCGAACTACAAAAGCCATGTCCTGACTTGAACTGGACAGAGTTAGTGGCACCTGAAGCACTCAGCGTGTGCGCAGCCGGCGATCATGCATCGTCCGGGCGGGCCTCACTCGATGCAATGTCTGTTGCTTACTGGACTGTGCAATTAATGAATCAAGACTGAATTTGAATTGTGAGCCCTGCTGACTGCAGTGTATGCCAGAGGCAGCAGTCAGCAAGGGCCCAAAGCCACGTGGCATTGACATGAGCTGCACAGTTAGTGGTACCTGAAGCACTCAGCGTGTGCGCAGCCAGTGATGATGCGTGGTCCAGACGGGCAGCACTGGGAGCAATGACTTTTGCCTAATGTACTCTGCCTTAATAAGGCTACGTGGCAGTGACTTGTGGTGCACTGAGTTAGTGTTACCTGAAGTATTCAGCGTGTGCACAGGCAGCGATGATGCTTGGTCCGGGAGGGCTGCATTGGTAGCAATGTCTATTGACTACTGGACTTAGTCATCTGCAATTGAGAGTCGATTTGAATTGTGAGCCCTACTGTCCGCAGTGTAGGCCGGAGGAAGCAGTCAGCTTGGGACCACAGCTATGTGGTGTTGAGTTGAGCTGCACAGTTAGTGGCACCAGAAGCATTCAGCGTGTGCGCAGCCTGCAATGATGTGTGGTCTGGGCGGGCCTCACTGGTAGCAATGTCTGGTACCTACTGTACTGAGTCATCTGCAATTGTGACTCAATCTGAATTGTGAGCCCTGCTGTCCGCAGTGTACATCGAAGGCAGTAGTCTGTACAGACATAATTCTGCTGTGCTGGGCCGCTGGGTTCACAGAGGGTCTGTGTCGAGGAGGCCGGCGGTCATGCTGGCAGCCTCGTGTCAGCGTGAGGGTCACCGTTCTGGAAGATACGTTGCCCTTCCCAGAAATTAACCATGCCCAGAGCCCCAGCCTATTTATTCACACTCCTACCCTGGAGTGGTGTACGTTGGACCAGCCCACTCCACTTCCGCTTCCGCTTACAGAGGGGGACAACACAGCTACATGACCAAGATCTTCCCCACTTCTTGAGGTAACATGGTTGTGTCCACTGTCCACATCACTACAAGCACCAGCAGTATATGTCCACATGGAGAGGTCTGTGCTCTGCATAGTGAGGTCTGTCCAGCATATCACCGCTACACTTAGGATTGTGTGCATTGTTCTTGATGGGTGACTTGCCTCCTTCACACATACTAGGTTCCCACCTCTCCCAACAATCAGCTATTGTGTGGCTGAGGGGCCATGCCATTTTGGGAATGTCTGCTGTCCTGTTCTGCGCTGCATTGGAGGTATTACGGGGGGTGGTCCAGGGGGAAGTCCTGGGGCTGGTAGCAGTGGGTGTTGTGGCAAAGCTGCATGGTCAGTAGCTCTATGACATGTGTTGGTCTTTAGATGTGGCTCTGGGCTGGGCTTTCTTTCATGCTGTAGGTAGTCGTCCTGCTCGACACCAGTAAAAGGCAGATGTTAAATTCTTACTGCCAATGCAGCTTATCGCCTGTTTTTGGATCACATAGCAGATTTGGCTGGTTGTTGAAAATATCGGTAAGTGGTGTTTTCGTGTATTTTTTCATGGGATAGCATACTTTGCATATCATTAGCGTTAGTGCACCCAAGTTAGGGGGCACTCTGCTGTCCAATTTATTCTACTCGGTTGGCTTGGTGCTGATCAGCCAGACTCCGATAGGCCTACAGCGACTGTTAGATATTACCTCGCAATACTCTAAAACAAACAAACTTAGTATTAATCAAGAAAAAACTAAAGTCATGTGCATCACTAATAGCAAAAAGAAATCAACGATCAGCTGGTTCTTGGACTCAAAGAAGCTGGATGTTACAAGTAAATACAGATATCTGGGGGTCACTTTAGACCCCAGTGGCAGCTTCAAGCCACAATGCGAGGAAATAAAAAAGAAAGGACTAATGACAGCGGTATCTCTAAGAAACGTAAAAAATAAGATCACTGGACCAAACCTCGTTCCTCTAATAAAGGTGATTCAGGCAAAACTGATTCCATCTATCACCTATGGAAGCGAAGCGATGAGAGGAAGGGATGCCGAAACGATAGATGGAACAGTAACAAGAGCACTGCGCATGATCAACTGTGGGATCTGCAAGGGCCTCTGGCGAGCTTTAAATAAGCAGTAAATAACATTGTCAGAAAATAATCTCTCCTGCAGGACAAAGCTTTACTGACAGAGAGAGCATATGGATGGATAAATACAATCTTACACCCAATTTAGGCCAAAAACATATCTTCAAACCAGTTTCACCAAAAAAACAAGAGACATTTCTGAAATACCGCCTAGGACTACTGCCTACTGCAGAACACATGGCCCCTTGGCTGCGCCCCTCATTGACAGAAAAGGGATATTCACTGAATGAAAATGCAGTATACCACAAGGAGAATTCCAAGCTCCTGGACCCGGTTTTCCAGGCATTCATGCAGTATTCCCACTAGCCAGTGGCCCAAAGTTTAGTGGGCGGGTACCTAGGGTACTAGAGCAAAGGCTATGGGGGTGCCATAGCAAAGAAGGCGGGTGTCTCAGGAACGGCGCGGTACCTACTCATGCTCTGTGCATAGAGTTGGCTCTCCTGAGGCTTGGTTTTCAATCCTGATGCTCCGCTGGGGTTGCCACTGGTTGGCAGCCAATTAGAGCCAAACTCTTGCTCTGGGGTTAGGCTCCACCAACATATGTACTTATCCAATCACTCCGCCAAACCCCAAGCACTTATAAATTCACCATACACTCTCCTTGCAGTACTCTAATCATCCAGTCTCTACCCATGTACTCATAAAATGACCCAGACAAAGTTACATAACCAAGGTCTTCCCCACTGCCAGAGGTAACATAGTTGAGTGCACAGTCAACAGCACAATGTACTGTGGTAGGGCCCAGGGCCGTCATGCATACATAATGAACACACGGACACAGTTAGATAGATAGTGAAACTGGCTACGGGCACGTGCTCTCAGCCCCTTTTTATTACCAAGGTCACATGTCCAGTGACGTCTGTACTGGAAGCATGTGGGGTGAGTGTAAGCCAGCCCTCAGGGAATGGTTGGTGCTGGAAACAACTATAACAGTGGTCATCGGATCACGCACAGAGATTCACTCATAAAGGGTCCATGACTTTTGGTGCACTAAGGTAGGGGCACCAAATCTGAAATAACACACAAAAGATTCTATCGTAAAGGGTCCATGACTTGTGGTGCGCTGAGGTAGAGGCAGCAGATCTGAAATCATACACAAAAGATTCTATCATAAAGGGTCCATGAGTTGTGGTGCAGTGAGGTAGGGGACAAGAGATGAGCATGCTTATGTGAAGAAATTGTTAATGTCCCTTCGGAATATTCCTGCTGCCTGAGGTGACATTGTTGCGCCCGGTGTCTATGGCACAAATCATAAAGGGTCCATGAGTTGTTATGTACAGAGTGTCTGGCACCTGAAGAGCTCAGCACGTGCACAGCCAGCAATGATGGTGTATCATTGCAGGACAGGATTGGATTGGACATGTGTGAGACCTGCTGACCGCAGTGTAGCCCAGAGGCAGCAGTCAGGGCAGGGCTCACAACCATGTGGTGCTGACTTGTGGTGCACTGAGTTAGTAGCAACAAGCACTCAGTGTGCGTGCAGCCAGCGATGATACGTGGTTCGGGCTAGCCGCACTGGGAGCAATGTCTTTTGCCTAATGAATTCTGCCTCAATAAGGCCACGTGGCGGTGACCGAGTTAGTGGCATCAGAAGCAGTCAGCGTGTGTGTAGCCAGCGAGGATGCATGGTGCAGGCGGGCTGCACTGGTAGCAATATCTGTTGCCTACTGGACTGTGTCATTTGCAATAGCGACTCAATCTGAATTGTGAGCCCTGCTGTCCACAGTGTACATCGAAGGCAGTAGTCAGCGCAGATATCGAGGAGCACTTTTTGTCACTTCCTCTTGACAAAATCTGAGAACATAGAGTACAATTCACTCTGCAAATAATAAATCAGGACTGAATTTGAATTGTAAGCCCTGCTGACCGCAGTGTAGGCCTATGTAACAAAAGATGAAATATGTATGGAATACATTGTCAATATATGTAGGTTTCAGGAACATTATAGTTAGTTGCCTACTGGACTCTGAAATTAATTAATCAAGACTGAATTTGAATTGTGAGCCCTGCTGACCCCAGTGTAGGACGGAGGCAGTGGTCAGCAAGGGCCCACAGGCACGTGGCATTAAGTTGAGCTGTACAGTTAGTGGTACCAGAAGCCCTCAGCGTGTGCACAGCCAGCGATGATGTTTGTCCGGCTGGGCCACACTGGGAGCTATGTCTGTTGCCTACTGGACTGCGTCATCTGCAATTGCGATTCGATCTGAATTGTGAGCCCTGCTGTCTGCAGTGTACATCGAAGGCAGTAGTCAGCACAGACATTGAGGAATGCTTTTTGTCACTTCCTCTAGACAAAATCCAAGGACATAGAGAACAATTCAATCTGCAATTAATAAATCAAGACTGAATATGAACTGTGAGCCCTGCTGACCACAGTGTAGGCGTATGGAACAAAAGATGAAATATGTAAGGTATACATTGTCGAAATATGTAGGTTTCAGGGACATAATAGTTAGTAGGCTACTGGACTCTGAAATTAATGAATCAAGACTGAATTTGAATTGTGAGCCCTGCTGACCGCAGTGTAGGACAGAGACAGTGGTTAGCAAGGGCCCACATGCACGTGTCATTGAGTTGAGCTGCACTGTTAGTGGCACCTGAAGCACTCAGCGTGTGCATAGCCAGCGATAATGCGTGGTAAGGCCGGGCCGCACAGGGAGCAATGTCTGTTGCCTACTGAACTCTGCAGTTAATGAATCAAGACTCAATTTTAATTGTGAGCCCTGATGACCGCAGTGTAGGCCTGAGGCAGTGGTCAGCAAGGGCGCACAGCCACGCCGTGTTGACTTGAACTGGACAGAGTTAGTGGCACCTGAAGCACTCAGCGTGTGCGCAGCCGGCGACCATGCATCGTCCGGGCGGGCCTCACTCGATGCAATGTCTGTGGCTTACTGGACTGTGCAATTAATGAATCAAGACTGAATTTGAATTGTGAGCCCTGCTCACTGCAGTGTATGCCAGAGGCAGCAGTCAGCAAGGGCCCAAAGACACGTGGCATTGTCATGAGCTGCACAGTTAGTGGTACCTGAAGCACTCAGCGTGTGCGCAGCCAGTGATGATGCGTGGTCCAGACGGGCAGCACTGGGAGCAATGTCTTTTGCCTAATGAACTCTGCCTTAATAAGGCTACGTGGCAGTATTTTGTGGTGCACTGAGTTAGTGTTACCTGAAGTACTCAGCGTGTGCACAGGCAGCGATGATGCTTGGTCCGGGAGGGCAAAAACAACAGGTGATGGACCGAATGAGGATCAATGTCACACATTCAACCCAGTCAAAAGATCTGGGTCCTAATCCATCGTTTTTTTGCACTCCACACCACCCTGGGTTAGACAATGGCGATATGCAAATCAGCTCTGACCCTGTGCCCCATGGGAACAGTCCAGTCCGAACTACAAAAGCCATGCCCTTCCCAGAACGGAATCAAGCATCCGAGGACCGGACCGGTTTCGAGGTAACACCTCTCATCAGCCCGGCTAGCTTGACTCCAGTGGTGTGGAGTGCCTGGGACCCACGTCTGGGCATCCCCAGTACACTTATAGCGGAATTGCAAAAACAACAGGTGATGGACCGAATGAGGATCAATGTCACACATTGAACCCAGTCAAAAGATCTGGGTCCTAATCCATCGTTTTTTTGCACTCCACACCACCCTGGGTTAGACAATGGCGATATGCAAATCAGCTCTGACCCTGTGCCCCATGGGAACAGTCCAGTCCGAACTACAAAAGCCATGTCCTTCCCAGAACGGAATCAAGCATCCGAGGACCGGACCGGTTTTGAGGTAACACCTCTCATCAGCCCGGCTAGCTTGACTCCAGTGGTGTGGAGTGCCTGGGACCCACGTCTGGGCATCCCCAGTACACTTATAGCGGAATTGCAAAAACAACAGGTGATGGACCGAATGAGGATCAATGTCACACATTCAACCCAGTCAAAAGATCTGGGTCCTAATCCATCGTTTTTTTGCACTCCACACCACCCTGGGTTAGACAATGGCGATATCCAAATCAGCTCTGACCCTGTGCCCCATGGGAACAGTCCAGTCCGAACTACAAAATCCATGTCCTTCCCAGAACGGAATCAAGCATCCGAGGACCGGACCGGTTTCGAGGTAACACCTCTCATCAGCCCGGCTAGCTTGACTCCAGTGGTGTGGAGTGCCTGGGACCCACGTCTGGGCATCCCCAGTACACTTATAGCGGAATTGCAAAAACAACAGGTGATGGACCGAATGAGGATCAATGTCACACATTCAACCCAGTCAAAAGATCTGGGTCCTAATCCATCGTTTTTTTGCACTCCACACCACCCTGGGTTAGACAATGGCGATATGCAAATCAGCTCTGACCCTGTGCCCCATGGGAACAGTCCAGTCTGAACTACAAAAGCCATGTCCTTCCCAGAACGGAATCAAGCATCCGAGGACCGGACCGGTTTCGAGGTAACACCTCTCATCAGCCCGGCTAGCTTGACTCCAGTGGTGTGGAGTGCCTGGGACCCACATCTGGGCATCCCCAGTACACTTATTCCGGAATTGCAAAAACAACAGGTGATGGACCGAATGAGGATCAATGTCACACATTCAACCCAGTCAAAAGATCTGGGTCCTAATCCATCGTATTTTTGCACTCCACACCACCCTGGGTTAGACAATGGCGATATGCAAATCAGCTCTGACCCGCACGGGAACAGTCCAGTCCGAACTACAAAAGCCGTGTCCTTCCCAGAACGGAATCAAGCATCCGAGGACCGGACCGGTTTCGAGGTAACACCTCTCATCAGCCCGGCTAGCTTGACTCCAGTGGTGTGGAGAGTCTGGGACCCACGTCTGGGCATCCCCAGTACACTTATAGCGGAATTGCAAAAACAACAGGTGATGGACCGAATGAGGATCAATGTCACACATTCAACCCAGTCAAAAGATCTGGGTCCTAATCCATCGTTTTTTTGCACTCCACACCACCCTGGGTTAGACAATGGCGATATGCAAATCAGCTCTGACCCTGTGCCCCATGGGAACAGTCCAGTCCGAACTACAAAAGCCATGTCCTTCCCAGAACGGAATCAAGCATCCGAGGACCGGACCGGTTTCGAGGTAACACCTCTCATCAGCCCGGCTAGCTTGACTCCAGTGGTGTGGAGTGCCTGGGACCCACGTCTGGGCATCCCCAGTACACTTATAGCGGAATTGCAAAAACAACAGGTGATGGACCGAATGAGGATCAATGTCACACATTCAACCCAGTCAAAAGATCTGGGTCCTAATCCATCGTTTTTTTGCACTCCACACCACCCTGGGTTAGACAATGGCGATATGCAAATCAGCTCTGACCCTGTGCCCCATGGGAACAGTCCAGTCCGAACTACAAAAGCCATGTCCTTCCCAGAACGGAATCAAGCATCCAAGGACCGGACCGTTTTCGAGGTAACACCTCTCATCAGCCCGGCTAGCTTGACTCCAGTGGTGTGGAGTGCCTGGGACCCACGTCTGGGCATCCCCAGTACACTTATAGCGGAATTGCAAAAACAACAGGTGATGGACCGAATGAGGATCAATGTCACACATTCAACCCAGTCAAAAGATCTGGGTCCTAATCCATCGTTTTTTTGCACTCCACACCACCCTGGGTTAGACAATGGCGATATGCAAATCAGCTCTGACCCTGTGCCCCATGGGAACAGTCCAGTCCGAACTACAAAAGCCATGTCCTGACTTGAACTGGACAGAGTTAGTGGCACCTGAAGCACTCAGCGTGTGCGCAGCCGGCGATCATGCATCGTCCGGGCGGGCCTCACTCGATGCAATGTCTGTTGCTTACTGGACTGTGCAATTAATGAATCAAGACTGAATTTGAATTGTGAGCCCTGCTGACTGCAGTGTATGCCAGAGGCAGCAGTCAGCAAGGGCCCAAAGCCACGTGGCATTGACATGAGCTGCACAGTTAGTGGTACCTGAAGCACTCAGCGTGTGCGCAGCCAGTGATGATGCGTGGTCCAGACGGGCAGCACTGGGAGCAATGACTTTTGCCTAATGTACTCTGCCTTAATAAGGCTACGTGGCAGTGACTTGTGGTGCACTGAGTTAGTGTTACCTGAAGTATTCAGCGTGTGCACAGGCAGCGATGATGCTTGGTCCGGGAGGGCTGCATTGGTAGCAATGTCTATTGACTACTGGACTTAGTCATCTGCAATTGAGAGTCGATTTGAATTGTGAGCCCTACTGTCCGCAGTGTAGGCCGGAGGAAGCAGTCAGCTTGGGACCACAGCTATGTGGTGTTGAGTTGAGCTGCACAGTTAGTGGCACCAGAAGCATTCAGCGTGTGCGCAGCCTGCAATGATGTGTGGTCTGGGCGGGCCTCACTGGTAGCAATGTCTGGTACCTACTGTACTGAGTCATCTGCAATTGTGACTCAATCTGAATTGTGAGCCCTGCTGTCCGCAGTGTACATCGAAGGCAGTAGTCTGTACAGACATAATTCTGCTGTGCTGGGCCGCTGGGTTCACAGAGGGTCTGTGTCGAGGAGGCCGGCGGTCATGCTGGCAGCCTCGTGTCAGCGTGAGGGTCACCGTTCTGGAAGATACGTTGCCCTTCCCAGAAATTAACCATGCCCAGAGCCCCAGCCTATTTATTCACACTCCTACCCTGGAGTGGTGTACGTTGGACCAGCCCACTCCACTTCCGCTTCCGCTTACAGAGGGGGACAACACAGCTACATGACCAAGATCTTCCCCACTTCTTGAGGTAACATGGTTGTGTCCACTGTCCACATCACTACAAGCACCAGCAGTATATGTCCACATGGAGAGGTCTGTGCTCTGCATAGTGAGGTCTGTCCAGCATATCACCGCTACACTTAGGATTGTGTGCATTGTTCTTGATGGGTGACTTGCCTCCTTCACACATACTAGGTTCCCACCTCTCCCAACAATCAGCTATTGTGTGGCTGAGGGGCCATGCCATTTTGGGAATGTCTGCTGTCCTGTTCTGCGCTGCATTGGAGGTATTACGGGGGGTGGTCCAGGGGGAAGTCCTGGGGCTGGTAGCAGTGGGTGTTGTGGCAAAGCTGCATGGTCAGTAGCTCTATGACATGTGTTGGTCTTTAGATGTGGCTCTGGGCTGGGCTTTCTTTCATGCTGTAGGTAGTCGTCCTGCTCGACACCAGTAAAAGGCAGATGTTAAATTCTTACTGCCAATGCAGCTTATCGCCTGTTTTTGGATCACATAGCAGATTTGGCTGGTTGTTGAAAATATCGGTAAGTGGTGTTTTCGTGTATTTTTTCATGGGATAGCATACTTTGCATATCATTAGCGTTAGTGCACCCAAGTTAGGGGGCACTCTGCTGTCCAATTTATTCTACTCGGTTGGCTTGGTGCTGATCAGCCAGACTCCGATAGGCCTACAGCGACTGTTAGATATTACCTCGCAATACTCTAAAACAAACAAACTTAGTATTAATCAAGAAAAAACTAAAGTCATGTGCATCACTAATAGCAAAAAGAAATCAACGATCAGCTGGTTCTTGGACTCAAAGAAGCTGGATGTTACAAGTAAATACAGATATCTGGGGGTCACTTTAGACCCCAGTGGCAGCTTCAAGCCACAATGCGAGGAAATAAAAAAGAGAGGACTAATGACAGCGGTATCTCTAAGAAACGTAAAAAATAAGATCACTGGACCAAACCTCGTTCCTCTAATAAAGGTGATTCAGGCAAAACTGATTCCATCTATCACCTATGGAAGCGAAGCGATGAGAGGAAGGGATGCCGAAACGATAGATGGAACAGTAACAAGAGCACTGCGCATGATCAACTGTGGGATCTGCAAGGGCCTCTGGCGAGCTTTAAATAAGCAGTAAATAACATTGTCAGAAAAGAATCTCTCCTGCAGGACAAAGCTTTACTGACAGAGAGAGCATATGGATGGATAAATACAATCTTACACCCAATTTAGGCCAAAAACATATCTTCAAACCAGTTTCACCAAAAAAACAAGAGACATTTCTGAAATACCGCCTAGGACTACTGCCTACTGCAGAACACATGGCCCCTTGGCTGCGCCCCTCATTGACAGAAAAGGGATATTCACTGAATGAAAATGCAGTATACCACAATGAGAATTCCAAGCTCCTGGACCCGGTTTTCCAGGCATTCATGCAGTATTCCCACTAGCCAGTGGCCCAAAGTTTAGTGGGCGGGTACCTAGGGTACTAGAGCAAAGGCTATGGGGGTGCCATAGCAAAGAAGGCGGGTGTCTCAGGAACGGCGCGGTACCTACTCATGCTCTGTGCATAGAGTTGGCTCTCCTGAGGCTTGGTTTTCAATCCTGATGCTCCGCTGGGGTTGCCACTGGTTGGCAGCCAATTAGAGCCAAACTCTTGCTCTGGGGTTAGGCTCCACCAACATATGTACTTATCCAATCACTCCGCCAAACCCCAAGCACTTATAAATTCACCATACACTCTCCTTGCAGTACTCTAATCATCCAGTCTCTACCCATGTACTCATAAAATGACCCAGACAAAGTTACATAACCAAGGTCTTCCCCACTGCCAGAGGTAACATAGTTGAGTGCACAGTCAACAGCACAATGTACTGTGGTAGGGCCCAGGGCCGTCATGCATACATAATGAACACACGGACACAGTTAGATAGATAGTGAAACTGGCTACGGGCACGTGCTCTCAGCCCCTTTTTATTACCAAGGTCACATGTCCAGTGACGTCTGTACTGGAAGCATGTGGGGTGAGTGTAAGCCAGCCCTCAGGGAATGGTTGGTGCTGGAAACAACTATAACAGTGGTCATCGGATCACGCACAGAGATTCACTCATAAAGGGTCCATGACTTTTGGTGCACTAAGGTAGGGGCACCAAATCTGAAATAACACACAAAAGATTCTATCGTAAAGGGTCCATGACTTGTGGTGCGCTGAGGTAGAGGCAGCAGATCTGAAATCATACACAAAAGATTCTATCATAAAGGGTCCATGAGTTGTGGTGCAGTGAGGTAGGGGACAAGAGATGAGCATGCTTATGTGAAGAAATTGTTAATGTCCCTTCGGAATATTCCTGCTGCCTGAGGTGACATTGTTGCGCCCGGTGTCTATGGCACAAATCATAAAGGGTCCATGAGTTGTTATGTACAGAGTGTCTGGCACCTGAAGAGCTCAGCACGTGCACAGCCAGCAATGATGGTGTATCATTGCAGGACAGGATTGGATTGGACATGTGTGAGACCTGCTGACCGCAGTGTAGCCCAGAGGCAGCAGTCAGGGCAGGGCTCACAACCATGTGGTGCTGACTTGTGGTGCACTGAGTTAGTAGCAACAAGCACTCAGTGTGCGTGCAGCCAGCGATGATACGTGGTTCGGGCTAGCCGCACTGGGAGCAATGTCTTTTGCCTAATGAATTCTGCCTCAATAAGGCCACGTGGCGGTGACCGAGTTAGTGGCATCAGAAGCAGTCAGCGTGTGTGTAGCCAGCGAGGATGCATGGTGCAGGCGGGCTGCACTGGTAGCAATATCTGTTGCCTACTGGACTGTGTCATTTGCAATAGCGACTCAATCTGAATTGTGAGCCCTGCTGTCCACAGTGTACATCGAAGGCAGTAGTCAGCGCAGATATCGAGGAGCACTTTTTGTCACTTCCTCTTGACAAAATCTGAGAACATAGAGTACAATTCACTCTGCAAATAATAAATCAGGACTGAATTTGAATTGTAAGCCCTGCTGACCGCAGTGTAGGCCTATGTAACAAAAGATGAAATATGTATGGAATACATTGTCAATATATGTAGGTTTCAGGAACATTATAGTTAGTTGCCTACTGGACTCTGAAATTAATTAATCAAGACTGAATTTGAATTGTGAGCCCTGCTGACCCCAGTGTAGGACGGAGGCAGTGGTCAGCAAGGGCCCACAGGCACGTGGCATTAAGTTGAGCTGTACAGTTAGTGGTACCAGAAGCCCTCAGCGTGTGCACAGCCAGCGATGATGTTTGTCCGGCTGGGCCGCACTGGGAGCTATGTCTGTTGCCTACTGGACTGCGTCATCTGCAATTGCGATTCGATCTGAATTGTGAGCCCTGCTGTCTGCAGTGTACATCGAAGGCAGTAGTCAGCACAGACATTGAGGAATGCTTTTTGTCACTTCCTCTAGACAAAATCCAAGGACATAGAGAACAATTCAATCTGCAATTAATAAATCAAGACTGAATATGAACTGTGAGCCCTGCTGACCACAGTGTAGGCGTATGGAACAAAAGATGAAATATGTAAGGTATACATTGTCGAAATATGTAGGTTTCAGGGACATTATAGTTAGTAGGCTACTGGACTCTGAAATTAATGAATCAAGACTGAATTTGAATTGTGAGCCCTGCTGACCGCAGTGTAGGACAGAGACAGTGGTTAGCAAGGGCCCACATGCACGTGTCATTGAGTTGAGCTGCACTGTTAGTGGCACCTGAAGCACTCAGCGTGTGCATAGCCAGCGATAATGCGTGGTAAGGCCGGGCCGCACAGGGAGCAATGTCTGTTGCCTACTGAACTCTGCAGTTAATGAATCAAGACTCAATTTTAATTGTGAGCCCTGATGACCGCAGTGTAGGCCTGAGGCAGTGGTCAGCAAGGGCGCACAGCCACGCCGTGTTGACTTGAACTGGACAGAGTTAGTGGCACCTGAAGCACTCAGCGTGTGCGCAGCCGGCGACCATGCATCGTCCGGGCGGGCCTCACTCGATGCAATGTCTGTGGCTTACTGGACTGTGCAATTAATGAATCAAGACTGAATTTGAATTGTGAGCCCTGCTCACTGCAGTGTATGCCAGAGGCAGCAGTCAGCAAGGGCCCAAAGACACGTGGCATTGTCATGAGCTGCACAGTTAGTGGTACCTGAAGCACTCAGCGTGTGCGCAGCCAGTGATGATGCGTGGTCCAGACGGGCAGCACTGGGAGCAATGTCTTTTGCCTAATGAACTCTGCCTTAATAAGGCTACGTGGCAGTATTTTGTGGTGCACTGAGTTAGTGTTACCTGAAGTACTCAGCGTGTGCACAGGCAGCGATGATGCTTGGTCCGGGAGGGCAAAAACAACAGGTGATGGACCGAATGAGGATCAATGTCACACATTCAACCCAGTCAAAAGATCTGGGTCCTAATCCATCGTTTTTTTGCACTCCACACCACCCTGGGTTAGACAATGGCGATATGCAAATCAGCTCTGACCCTGTGCCCCATGGGAACAGTCCAGTCCGAACTACAAAAGCCATGCCCTTCCCAGAACGGAATCAAGCATCCGAGGACCGGACCGGTTTCGAGGTAACACCTCTCATCAGCCCGGCTAGCTTGACTCCAGTGGTGTGGAGTGCCTGGGACCCACGTCTGGGCATCCCCAGTACACTTATAGCGGAATTGCAAAAACAACAGGTGATGGACCGAATGAGGATCAATGTCACACATTGAACCCAGTCAAAAGATCTGGGTCCTAATCCATCGTTTTTTTGCACTCCACACCACCCTGGGTTAGACAATGGCGATATGCAAATCAGCTCTGACCCTGTGCCCCATGGGAACAGTCCAGTCCGAACTACAAAAGCCATGTCCTTCCCAGAACGGAATCAAGCATCCGAGGACCGGACCGGTTTTGAGGTAACACCTCTCATCAGCCCGGCTAGCTTGACTCCAGTGGTGTGGAGTGCCTGGGACCCACGTCTGGGCATCCCCAGTACACTTATAGCGGAATTGCAAAAACAACAGGTGATGGACCGAATGAGGATCAATGTCACACATTCAACCCAGTCAAAAGATCTGGGTCCTAATCCATCGTTTTTTTGCACTCCACACCACCCTGGGTTAGACAATGGTGATATCCAAATCAGCTCTGACCCTGTGCCCCATGGGAACAGTCCAGTCCGAACTACAAAATCCATGTCATTCCCAGAACGGAATCAAGCATCCGAGGACCGGACCGGTTTCGAGGTAACACCTCTCATCAGCCCGGCTAGCTTGACTCCAGTGGTGTGGAGTGCCTGGGACCCACGTCTGGGCATCCCCAGTACACTTATAGCGGAATTGCAAAAACAACAGGTGATGGACCGAATGAGGATCAATGTCACACATTCAACCCAGTCAAAAGATCTGGGTCCTAATCCATCGTTTTTTTGCACTCCACACCACCCTGGGTTAGACAATGGCGATATGCAAATCAGCTCTGACCCTGTGCCCCATGGGAACAGTCCAGTCTGAACTACAAAAGCCATGTCCTTCCCAGAACGGAATCAAGCATCCGAGGACCGGACCGGTTTCGAGGTAACACCTCTCATCAGCCCGGCTAGCTTGACTCCAGTGGTGTGGAGTGCCTGGGACCCACATCTGGGCATCCCCAGTACACTTATTCCGGAATTGCAAAAACAACAGGTGATGGACCGAATGAGGATCAATGTCACACATTCAACCCAGTCAAAAGATCTGGGTCCTAATCCATCGTATTTTTGCACTCCACACCACCCTGGGTTAGACAATGGCGATATGCAAATCAGCTCTGACCCGCACGGGAACAGTCCAGTCCGAACTACAAAAGCCGTGTCCTTCCCAGAACGGAATCAAGCATCCGAGGACCGGACCGGTTTCGAGGTAACACCTCTCATCAGCCCGGCTAGCTTGACTCCAGTGGTGTGGAGAGTCTGGGACCCACGTCTGGGCATCCCCAGTACACTTATAGCGGAATTGCAAAAACAACAGGTGATGGACCGAATGAGGATCAATGTCACACATTCAACCCAGTCAAAAGATCTGGGTCCTAATCCATCGTTTTTTTGCACTCCACACCACCCTGGGTTAGACAATGGCGATATGCAAATCAGCTCTGACCCTGTGCCCCATGGGAACAGTCCAGTCCGAACTACAAAAGCCATGTCCTTCCCAGAACGGAATCAAGCATCCAAGGACCGGACCGTTTTCGAGGTAACACCTCTCATCAGCCCGGCTAGCTTGACTCCAGTGGTGTGGAGTGCCTGGGACCCACGTCTGGGCATCCCCAGTACACTTATAGCGGAATTGCAAAAACAACAGGTGATGGACCGAATGAGGATCAATGTCACACATTACACCCAGTCAAAAGATCTGGGTCCTAATCCATCGTTTTTTTGCACTCCACACCACCCTGGGTTAGACAATGGCGATATGCAAATCAGCTCTGACCCTGTGCCCCATGGGAACAGTCCAGTCCGAACTACAAAAGCCATGTCCTTCCCAGAACGGAATCAAGCATCCGAGGACCGGACCGGTTTCGAGGTAACACCTCTCATCAGCCCGGCTAGCTTGACTCCAGTGGTGTGGAGTGCCTGGGACCCACGTCTGGGCATCCCCAGTACACTTATAGCGGAATTGCAAAAACAACAGGTGATGGACCGAATGAGGATCAATGTCACACATTCAACCCAGTCAAAAGATCTGGGTCCTAATCCATCGTTTTTTTGCACTCCACACCACCCTGGGTTAGACAATGGCGATATGCAAATCAGCTCTGACCCTGTGCCCCATGGGAACAGTCCAGTCTGAACTACAAAAGCCATGTCCTTCCCAGAACGGAATCAAGCATCCGAGGACCGGACCGGTGTCGAGGTAACACCTCTCATCAGCCCGGCTAGCTTGACTCCAGTGGTGTGGAGTGCCTGGGACCCACGTCTGGGCATCCCCAGTACACTTATAGCGGAATTGCAAAAACAACAGGTGATGGACCGAATGAGGATCAATGTCACACATTCAACCCAGTCAAAAGATCTGGGTCCTAATCCATCGTTTTTTTGCACTCCACACCACCCTGGGTTAGACAATGGTGATATGCAAATCAGCTCTGACCCTGTGCCCCATGGGAACAGTCCAGTCCGAACTACAAAAGCCATGTCCTTCCCAGAACGGAATCAAGCATCCAAGGACCGGACCGTTTTCGAGGTAACACCTCTCATCAGCCCGGCTAGCTTGACTCCAGTGGTGTGGAGTGCCTGGGACCCACGTCTGGGCATCCCCAGTACACTTATAGCGGAATTGAAAAAACAACAGGTGATGGACCGATTGAGGATCAATGTCACACATTCAACCCAGTCAAAAGATCTGGGTCCTAATCCATCGTTTTTTTGCACTCCACACCACCCTGGGTTAGACAATGGCGATATGCAAATCAGCTCTGACCCTGTGCCCCATGGGAACAGTCCAGTCCGAACTACAAAAGCCATGTCCTGACTTGAACTGGACAGAGTTAGTGGCACCTGAAGCACTCAGCGTGTGCGCAGCCGGCGATCATGCATCGTCCGGGCGGGCCTCACTCGATGCAATGTCTGTTGCTTACTGGACTGTGCAATTAATGAATCAAGACTGAATTTGAATTGTGAGCCCTGCTGACTGCAGTGTATGCCAGAGGCAGCAGTCAGCAAGGGCCCAAAGCCACGTGGCATTGACATGAGCTGCACAGTTAGTGGTACCTGAAGCACTCAGCGTGTGCGCAGCCAGTGATGATGCGTGGTCCAGACGGGCAGCACTGGGAGCAATGTCTTTTGCCTAATGTACTCTGCCTTAATAAGGCTACGTGGCAGTGACTTGTGGTGCACTGAGTTAGTGTTACCTGAAGTATTCAGCGTGTGCACAGGCAGCGATGATGCTTGGTCTGGGAGGGCTGCATTGGTAGCAATGTCTATTGACTACTGGACTTAGTCATCTGCAATTGAGAGTCGATTTGAATTGTGAGCCCTACTGTCCGCAGTGTAGGCCGGAGGAAGCAGTCAGCTTGGGACCACAGCTATGTGGTGTTGAGTTGAGCTGCACAGTTAGTGGCACCAGAAGCATTCAGCGTGTGCGCAGCCTGCAATGATGTGTGGTCTGGGCGGGCCTCACTGGTAGCAATGTCTGGTACCTACTGTACTGAGTCATCTGCAATTGTGACTCAATCTGAATTGTGAGCCCTGCTGTCCGCAGTGTACATCGAAGGCAGTAGTCTGTACAGACATAATTCTGCTGTGCTGGGCCGCTGGGTTCACAGAGGGTCTGTGTCGAGGAGGCCGGCGGTCATGCTGGCAGCCTCGTGTCAGCGTGAGGGTCACCGTTCTAGAAGATACGTTGCCCTTCCCAGAAATTAACCATGCCCAGAGCCCCAGCCTATTTATTCACACTCCTACCCTGGAGTGGTGTACGTTGGACCAGCCCACTCCACTTCCGCTTCCGCTTACAGAGGGGGACAACACAGCTACATGACCAAGATCTTCCCCACTTCTTGAGGTAACATGGTTGTGTCCACTGTCCACATCACTGCAAGCACCAGCAGTATATGTCCACATGGAGAGGTCTGTGCTCTGCATAGTGAGGTCTGTCCAGCATATCACCGCTACACTTAGGATTGTGTGCATTGTTCTTGATGGGTGACTTGCCTCCTTCACACATACTAGGTTCCCACCTCTCCCAACAATCAGCTATTGTGTGGCTGAGGGGCCATGCCATTTTGGGAATGTCTGCTGTCCTGTTCTGCGCTGCATTGGAGGTATTACGGGGGGTGGTCCAGGGGGAAGTCCTGGGGCTGGTAGCAGTGGGTGTTGTGGCAAAGCTGCATGGTCAGTAGCTCTATGACATGTGTTGGTCTTTAGATGTGGCTCTGGGCTGGGCTTTCTTTCATGCTGTAGGTAGTCGTCCTGCTCGACACCAGTAAAAGGCAGATGTTAAATTCTTACTGCCAATGCAGCTTATCGCCTGTTTTTGGATCACATAGCAGATTTGGCTGGTTGTTGAAAATATCGGTAAGTGGTGTTTTCGTGTATTTTTTCATGGGATAGCATACTTTGCATATCATTAGCGTTAGTGCACCCAAGTTAGGGGGCACTCTGCTGTCCAATTTATTCTACTCGGTTGGCTTGGTGCTGATCAGCCAGACTCCGATAGGCCTACAGCGACTGTTAGATATTACCTCGCAATACTCTAAAACAAACAAACTTAGTATTAATCAAGAAAAAACTAAAGTCATGTGCATCACTAATAGCAAAAAGAAATCAACGATCAGCTGGTTCTTGGACTCAAAGAAGCTGGATGTTACAAGTAAATACAGATATCTGGGGGTCACTTTAGACCCCAGTGGCAGCTTCAAGCCACAATGCGAGGAAATAAAAAAGAGAGGACTAATGACAGCGGTATCTCTAAGAAACGTAAAAAATAAGATCACTGGACCAAACCTCGTTCCTCTAATAAAGGTGATTCAGGCAAAACTGATTCCATCTATCACCTATGGAAGCGAAGCGATGAGAGGAAGGGATGCCGAAACGATAGATGGAACAGTAACAAGAGCACTGCGCATGATCAACTGTGGGATCTGCAAGGGCCTCTGGCGAGCTTTAAATAAGCAGTAAATAACATTGTCAGAAAAGAATCTCTCCTGCAGGACAAAGCTTTACTGACAGAGAGAGCATATGGATGGATAAATACAATCTTACACCCAATTTAGGCCACAAACATATCTTCAAACCAGTTTCACCAAAAAAACAAGAGACATTTCTGAAATACCGCCTAGGACTACTGCCTACTGCAGACCACATGGCCCCTTGGCTGCGCCCCTCATTGACAGAAAAGGGATATTCACTGAATGAAAATGCAGTATACCACAATGAGAATTCCAAGCTCCTTGACCCGGTTTTCCAGGCATTCATGCAGTATTCCCACTAGCCAGTGGCCCAAAGTTTAGTGGGCGGGTACCTAGGGTACTAGAGCAAAGGCTATGGGGGTGCCATAGCAAAGAAGGCGGGTGTCTCAGGAACGGCGCGGTACCTACTCATGCTCTGTGCATAGAGTTGGCTCTCCTGAGGCTTGGTTTTCAATCCTGATGCTCCGCTGGGGTTGCCACTGGTTGGCAGCCAATTAGAGCCAAACTCTTGCTCTGGGGTTAGGCTCCACCAACATATGTACTTATCCAATCACTCCGCCAAACCCCAAGCACTTATAAATTCACCATACACTCTCCTTGCAGTACTCTAATCATCCAGTCTCTACCCATGTACTCATAAAATGACCCAGACAAAGTTACATAACCAAGGTCTTCCCCACTGCCAGAGGTAACATAGTTGAGTGCACAGTCAACAGCACAATGTACTGTGGTAGGGCCCAGGGCCGTCATGCATACATAATGAACACACGGACACAGTTAGATAGATAGTGAAACTGGCTATGGGCACGTGCTCTCAGCCCCTTTTTATTACCAAGGTCACATGTCCAGTGACGTCTGTACTGGAAGCATGTGGGGTGAGTGTAAGCCAGCCCTCAGGGAATGGTTGGTGCTGGAAACAACTATAACAGTGGTCATCGGATCACGCACAGAGATTCACTCATAAAGGGTCCATGACTTTTGGTGCACTAAGGTAGGGGCACCAAATCTGAAATAACACACAAAAGATTCTATCGTAAAGGGTCCATGACTTGTGGTGCGCTGAGGTAGAGGCAGCAGATCTGAAATCATACACAAAAGATTCTATCATAAAGGGTCCATGAGTTGTGGTGCAGTGAGGTAGGGGACAAGAGATGAGCATGCTCATGTGAAGAAATTGTTAATGTCCCTTCGGAATATTCCTGCTGCCTGAGGTGACATTGTTGCGCCCGGTGTCTATGGCACAAATCATAAAGGGTCCATGAGTTGTTATGTACAGAGTGTCTGGCACCTGAAGAGCTCAGCACGTGCACAGCCAGCAATGATGGTGTATCATTGCAGGACAGGATTGGATTGGACATGTGTGAGACCTGCTGACCGCAGTGTAGCCCAGAGGCAGCAGTCAGGGCAGGGCTCACAACCATGTGGTGCTGACTTGTGGTGCACTGAGTTAGTAGCAACAAGCACTCAGTGTGCGTGCAGCCAGCGATGATACGTGGTTCGGGCTAGCCGCACTGGGAGCAATGTCTTTTGCCTAATGAATTCTGCCTCAATAAGGCCACGTGGCGGTGACCGAGTTAGTGGCATCAGAAGCAGTCAGCGTGTGTGTAGCCAGCGAGGATGCATGGTGCAGGCGGGCTGCACTGGTAGCAATATCTGTTGCCTACTGGACTGTGTCATTTGCAATAGCGACTCAATCTGAATTGTGAGCCCTGCTGTCCACAGTGTACATCGAAGGCAGTAGTCAGCGCAGATATCGAGGAGCACTTTTTGTCACTTCCTCTTGACAAAATCCGAGAACATAGAGTACAATTCACTCTGCAAATAATAAATCAGGACTGAATTTGAATTGTAAGCCCTGCTGACCGCAGTGTAGGCCTATGTAACAAAAGATGAAATATGTATGGAATACATTGTCAATATATGTAGGTTTCAGGAACATTATAGTTAGTTGCCTACTGGACTCTGAAATTAATTAATCAAGACTGAATTTGAATTGTGAGCCCTGCTGACCCCAGTGTAGGACGGAGGCAGTGGTCAGCAAGGGCCCACAGGCACGTGGCATTAAGTTGAGCTGTACAGTTAGTGGTACCAGAAGCCCTCAGCGTGTGCACAGCCAGCGATGATGTTTGTCCGGCTGGGCCGCACTGGGAGCAATGTCTGTTGCCTACTGGACTGCGTCATCTGCAATTGCGATTCGATCTGAATTGTGAGCCCTGCTGTCTGCAGTGTACATCGAAGGCAGTAGTCAGCACAGACATTGAGGAATGCTTTTTGTCACTTCCTCTAGACAAAATCCAAGGACATAGAGAACAATTCAATCTGCAATTAATAAATCAAGACTGAATATGAACTGTGAGCCCTGCTGACCACAGTGTAGGCGTATGGAACAAAAGATGAAATATGTAAGGTATACATTGTCGAAATATGTAGGTTTCAGGGACATTATAGTTAGTAGGCTACTGGACTCTGAAATTAATGAATCAAGACTGAATTTGAATTGTGAGCCCTGCTGACCGGAGTGTGGTACAGAGACAGTGGTTAGCAAGGGCCCACATGCACGTGTCATTGAGTTGAGCTGCACTGTTAGTGGCACCTGAAGCACTCAGCGTGTGCATAGCCAGCGATAATGCGTGGTCAGGCCGGGCCGCACAGGGAGCAATGTCTGTTGCCTACTGAACTCTGCAATTAATGAATCAAGACTCAATTTTAATTGTGAGCCCTGATGACCGCAGTGTAGGCCTGAGGCAGTGGTCAGCAAGGGCGCACAGCCACGCCGTGTTGACTTGAACTGGACAGAGTTAGTGGCACCTGAAGCACTCAGCGTGTGCGCAGCCGGCGACCATGCATCGTCCGGGCGGGCCTCACTCGATGCAATGTCTGTGGCTTACTGGACTGTGCAATTAATGAATCAAGACTGAATTTGAATTGTGAGCCCTGCTCACTGCAGTGTATGCCAGAGGCAGCAGTCAGCAAGGGCCCAAAGCCACGTGGCATTGACATGAGCTGCACAGTTAGTGGTACCTGAAGCACTCAGCGTGTGCGCAGCCAGTGATGATGCGTGGTCCAGACGGGCAGCACTGGGAGCAATGTCTTTTGCCTAATGAACTCTGCCTTAATAAGGCTACGTGGCAGTATTTTGTGGTGCACTGAGTTAGTGTTACCTGAAGTACTCAGCGTGTGCACAGGCAGCGATGATGCTTGGTCCGGGAGGGCAAAAACAACAGGTGATGGACCGAATGAGGATCAATGTCACACATTCAACCCAGTCAAAAGATCTGGGTCCTAATCCATCGTTTTTTTGCACTCCACACCACCCTGGGTTAGACAATGGCGATATGCAAATCAGCTCTGACCCTGTGTCCCATGGAAACAGTCCAGTCCGAACTACAAAAGCCATGCCCTTCCCAGAACGGAATCAAGCATCCGAGGACCGGACCGGTTTCGAGGTAACACCTCTCATCAGCCCGGCTAGCTTGACTCCAGTGGTGTGGAGTGCCTGGGACCCACGTCTGGGCATCCCCAGTACACTTATAGCGGAATTGCAAAAACAACAGGTGATGGACCGAATGAGGATCAATGTCACACATTGAACCCAGTCAAAAGATCTGGGTCCTAATCCATCGTTTTTTTGCACTCCACACCACCCTGGGTTAGACAATGGCGATATGCAAATCCGCTCTGACCCTGTGCCCCATGGGAACAGTCCAGTCCGAACTACAAAAGCCATGTCCTTCCCAGAACGGAATCAAGCATCCGAGGACCGGACCGGTTTTGAGGTAACACCTCTCATCAGCCCGGCTAGCTTGACTCCAGTGGTGTGGAGTGCCTGGGACCCACGTCTGGGCATCCCCAGTACACTTATAGCGGAATTGCAAAAACAACAGGTGATGGACCGAATGAGGATCAATGTCACACATTCAACCCAGTCAAAAGATCTGGGTCCTAATTCATCGTTTTTTTGCACTCCACACCACCCTGGGTTAGACAATGGCGATATGCAAATCAGCTCTGACCCTGTGCCCCATGGGAACAGTCCAGTCTGAACTACAAAAGCCATGTCCTTCCCAGAACGGAATCAAGCATCCGAGGACCGGACCGGTTTCGAGGTAACACCTCTCATCAGCCCGGCTAGCTTGACTCCAGTGGTGTGGAGTGCCTGGGACCCACGTCTGGGCATCCCCAGTACACTTATAGCGGAATTGCAAAAACAACAGGTGATGGACCGAATGAGGATCAATGTCACACATTGAACCCAGTCAAAAGATCTGGGTCCTAATCCATCGTTTTTTTGCACTCCACACCACCCTGGGTTAGACAATGGCGATATGCAAATCAGCTCGGACCCTGTGCCCCATGGGAACAGTCCAGTCCGAAACGCAAAAGTCATGTCCTTCCCAGAACGGAATCAAGCATCCGAGGACCGGACCGGTTTCGAGGTAACACCTCTCATCAGCCCGGCTAGCTTGACTCCAGTGGTGTGGAGTGCCTGGGACCCACATCTGGGCATCCCCAGTACACTTATAGCGGAATTGCAAAAACAACAGGTGATGGACCGAATGAGGATCAATGTCACACATTGAACCCAGTCAAAAGATCTGGGTCCTAATCCATCGTTTTTTTGCACTCCACACCACCCTGGGTTAGACAATGGCGATATGCAAATCAGCTCTGACCCTGTGCCCCATGGGAACAGTCCAGTCCGAACTACAAAAGCCATGTCCTTCCCAGAACGGAATCAAGCATCCGAGGACCGGACCGTTTTCGAGGTAACACCTCTCATCAGCCCGGCTAGCTTGACTCCAGTGGTGTGGAGTGCCTGGGACCCACGTCTGGGCATCCCCAGTACACTTATAGCGGAATTGCAAAAACAACAGGTGATGGACCGAATGAGGATCAATGTCACACATTCAACCCAGTCAAAAGATCTGGGTCCTAATCCATCGTATTTTTGCACTCCACACCACCCTGGGTTAGACAATGGCGATATGCAAATCAGCTCTGACCCTGTGCCCCATGGGAACAGTCCAGTCTGAACTACAAAAGCCATGTCCTTCCCAGAACGGAATCAAGCATCCGAGGACCGGACCGGTTTCGAGGTAACACCTCTCATCAGCCCGGCTAGCTTGACTCCAGTGGTGTGGAGTGCCTGGGACCCACGTCTGGGCATCCCCAGTACACTTATAGCGGAATTGCAAAAACAACAGGTGATGGACCGAATGAGGATCAATGTCACACATTGAACCCAGTCAAAAGATCTGGGTCCTAATCCATCGTTTTTTTGCACTCCACACCACCCTGGGTTAGACAATGGCGATATGCAAATCAGCTCGGACCCTGTGCCCCATGGGAACAGTCCAGTCCGAACTACAAAAGCCATGTCCTTCCCAGAACGGAATCAAGCATCCGAGGACCGGACCGGTTTCGAGGTAACACCTCTCATCAGCCCGGCTAGCTTGACTCCAGTGGTGTGGAGTGCCTGGGACCCACGTCTGGGCATCCCCAGTACACTTATAGCGGAATTGCAAAAACAACAGGTGATGGACCGAATGAGGATCAATGTCACACATTCAACCCAGTCAAAAGATCTGGGTCCTAATCCATCGTTTTTTTGCACTCCACACCACCCTGGGTTAGACAATGGCAATATGCAAATCAGCTCTGACCCTGTGCCCCATGGGAACAGTCCAGTCCGAACTACAAAAGCCATGTCCTTCCCAGAACGGAATCAAGCATCCAAGGACCGGACCGTTTTCGAGGTAACACCTCTCATCAGCCCGGCTAGCTTGACTCCAGTGGTGTGGAGTGCCTGGGACCCACGTCTGGGCATCCCCAGTACACTTATAGCGGAATTGCAAAAACAACAGGTGATGGACCGAATGAGGATCAATGTCACACATTCAACCCAGTCAAAAGATCTGGGTCCTAATCCATCGTTTTTTTGCACTCCACACCACCCTGGGTTAGACAATGGCGATATGCAAATCAGCTCTGACCCTGTGCCCCATGGGAACAGTCCAGTCCGAACTACAAAAGCCATGTCCTGACTTGAACTGGACAGAGTTAGTGGCACCTGAAGCACTCAGCGTGTGCGCAGCCGGCGATCATGCATCGTCCAGGCGGGCCTCACTCGATGCAATGTCTGTTGCTTACTGGACTGTGCAATTAATGAATCAAGACTGAATTTGAATTGTGAGCCCTGCTGACTGCAGTGTATGCCAGAGGCAGCAGTCAGCAAGGGCCCAAAGCCACGTGGCATTGACATGAGCTTCACAGTTAGTGGTACCTGAAGCACTCAGCGTGTGCGCAGCCAGTGATGATGCGTGGTCCAGACGGGCAGCACTGGGAGCAATGTCTTTTGCCTAATGTACTCTGCCTTAATAAGGCTACGTGGCAGTGACTTGTGGTGCACTGAGTTAGTGTTACCTGAAGTACTCAGCGTGTGCACAGGCAGCGATGATGCTTGGTCCGGGAGGGCTGCATTGGTAGCAATGTCTATTGACTACTGGACTTAGTCATCTGCAATTGAGAGTCGATTTGAATTGTGAGCCCTACTGTCCGCAGTGTAGGCCGGAGGAAGCAGTCAGCTTGGTACCACAGCTATGTGGTGTTGAGTTGAGCTGCACAGTTAGTGGCACCAGAAGCATTCAGCGTGTGCGCAGCCTGCAATGATGTGTGGTCTGGGCGGGCCTCACTGGTAGCAATGTCTGGTACCTACTGTACTGAGTCATCTGCAATTGTGACTCAATCTGAATTGTGAGCCCTGCTGTCCGCAGTGTACATCGAAGGCAGTAGTCTGTACAGACATAATTCTGCTGTGCTGGGCCGCTGGGTTCACAGAGGGTCTGTGTCGAGGAGGCCGGCGGTCATGCTGGCAGCCTCGTGTCAGCGTGAGGGTTACCGTTCTGGAAGATACGTTGCCCTTCCCAGAAATTAACCATGCCCAGAGCCCCAGCCTATTTATTCACACTCCTACCCTGGAGTGGTGTACGTTGGACCAGCCCACTCCACTTCCGCTTCCGCTTACAGAGGGGGACAACACAGCTACATGACCAAGATCTTCCCCACTTCTTGAGGTAACATGGTTGTGTCCACTGTCCACATCACTACAAGCACCAGCAGTATATGTCCACATGGAGAGGTCTGTGCTCTGCATAGTGAGGTCTGTCCAGCATATCACCGCTACACTTAGGATTGTGTGCATTGTTCTTGATGGGTGACTTGCCTCCTTCACACATACTAGGTTCCCACCTCTCCCAACAATCAGCTATTGTGTGGCTGAGGGGCCATGCCATTTTGGGAATGTCTGCTGTCCTGTTCTGCGCTGCATTGGAGGTATTACGGGGGGTGGTCCAGGGGGAAGTCCTGGGGCTGGTAGCAGTGGGTGTTGTGGCAAAGCTGCATGGTCAGTAGCTCTATGACATGTGTTGGTCTTTAGATGTGGCTCTGGGCTGGGCTTTCTTTCATGCTGTAGGTAGTCGTCCTGCTCGACACCAGTAAAAGGCAGATGTTAAATTCTTACTGCCAATGCAGCTTATCGCCTGTTTTTGGATCACATAGCAGATTTGGCTGGTTGTTGAAAATATCGGTAAGTGGTGTTTTCGTGTATTTTTTCATGGGATAGCATACTTTGCATATCATTAGCGTTAGTGCACCCAAGTTAGGGGGCACTCTGCTGTCCAATTTATTCTACTCGGTTGGCTTGGTGCTGATCAGCCAGACTCCGATAGGCCTACAGCGACTGTTAGATATTACCTCGCAATACTCTAAAACAAACAAACTTAGTATTAATCAAGAAAAAACTAAAGTCATGTGCATCACTAATAGCAAAAAGAAATCAACGATCAGCTGGTTCTTGGACTCAAAGAAGCTGGATGTTACAAGTAAATACAGATATCTGGGGGTCACTTTAGACCCCAGTGGCAGCTTCAAGCCACAATGCGAGGAAATAAAAAAGAGAGGACTAATGACAGCGGTATCTCTAAGAAACGTAAAAAATAAGATCACTGGACCAAACCTCGTTCCTCTAATAAAGGTGATTCAGACAAAACTGATTCCATCTATCACCTATGGAAGCGAAGCGATGAGAGGAAGGGATGCCGAAACGATAGATGGAACAGTAACAAGAGCACTGCGCATGATCTTTGGCTTGACGAGGAATACTTCACCCACGCAGATTAGACTTGAATTTGGGCTGGTAAAGGAAGAGCTGGCACGTAGCAAGGAGTATACTTAAAAAGCTGGTATAAGATAAGCAGGGGAGAAGCAAACACACTCAACGGTCTCCTTTGGAAGGAACTGCAAACTAAGGAAAACTGCCCCTCAAGGCTTTTCCTGGAAGACTCAATAAAACACCTGGGGGTGCGTCAACTGTGGGATCTGCAAGGGCCTCTGGCGAGCTTTAAATAAGCAGTAAATAACATTGTCAGAAAAGAATCTCTCCTGCAGGACAAAGCTCTACTGACAGAGAGAGCATATGGATGGATAAATACAATCTTACACCCAATTTAGGCCACAAACATATCTTCAAACCAGTTTCACCAAAAAAACAAGAGACATTTCTGAAATACCGCCTAGGACTACTTCCTACTGCAGACCACATGGCCCCTTGGCTGCGCCCCTCATTGACAGAAAAGTGACGCCTTTGTGGGAACGATGAAGAAAACATCTTACACCTTATTACCATCTGTAAGGAGCTGCTGCAAGTCCGTCGGAACCTTCTGAGACCACTATTCAACAAAAAACAAATCCGGTCATGCAGGCAAGCGGTCCTGGCATGTTTTTCGGGGGACAAAGTTCAATTGAGCTGCCAACTGGTAAAATACATTGAAGCTGCAGAAAGAACAAACAGAAAAACCCAAACTGATGGAACCCAGTGCATCACTTGCATCATCATAGCCAAAATGATCGGATTATAATGAGGGCCCAGCAGGCACTTAGGAGCCCACCGGGACTCATCGCTACAAAGTATAAGGTTACGGGGAGGAGAAGGTTTTATTACCCATACGGATTTCGAACTGCAGTAATCAAATGTATCTTGATGGGGAAAGTGGGTCAGCCTAACTATGCAAAGCTGTTCAATTGTAAGATAAAAGTGACTCAGCAGTGGGCCAATTTTCCTTCCTCCCTGCTTTTTCAATAGTTTTAGTTTTTGCATATTTTAATCGAAGTTTTTTATATCCTACCACATTTTTAATACAATTTTCTATGCTGCTACCGACACACTAAACCGTTTTTATTGATGTTGGTTTGTAATGGTTTTTAATAACTGTACAATAAAGCATTACCTTACCTTACCTCATTAGCGTTAGTTGTCGCTCTCATTCGTGGCAATGTTTTTTACGGAACATATCGCTGGAAAACTGGCAATATCGGCAGTTTGCACCAGGTTGAGAATGGGATGGTAATTCTTTTGCCACTTTTGCTGTGCTAAAGGGCCAATAACTCGGCAATAAGTCCTTGAGAATACGCCCCATCATTTTTTATATTTTTTTCGTTCAGATTCGCGCACCCAGCTGCTTTAAAAAAATAATAATAATAATAATTTTTGGGCCCTGGGGGTTTTTGTGGGATCCTCTGAGCAGAGCTAGGGGTCAGGGTGTTTGTACCCTGCCCACTTTTCTTTTTTCATCTTTTTTCTTGTGATTGGCAATGAGCTACAACAAAGTCCTAATAAACACAAGGGCTCATTTTAGAGTCACCCTAAAACCCAACAGTAGGGGCTTATTGCCGAGTTATCTGCACTTTAGCGCAGCAAAAGTGGAAAAAGAATTATCACCCCATTCTCAAGTTGGTGCACACTGCCACATTGCGCACAGGCACCAACACAGCCGACAATCAACATCCTTCCGCAGACAAAGCTGCTGGCTGTGCTGCACCTGTTGGCCTCTGCTACCTTCCAACTTCCAACTGCCAGAGTCGGAGGAGTCTCACAGCCAGCCCTATTAAACTTTCTCACACGTCTTGGATGCATGTCCACAAAAGCAACGTAAGGCCCCTGTATCCGCACCACCCGCTCATCCCAATTCGTAGTACTCATGCACAACCAACCCCAAACCCAGCCGTTGCTTGACACCTCTGTGCTCCAGATACAAGATTGTAGTCACTGAAATGGAGTGTGCCAGGTCATGAAGTTTAGTAGTCAACAGCAGTGGAAAAACAGTACTTCATTAGAAAAATATTAATTAACAACACAAAAACATCAAATAATGAGAGACATTCCCAGCGGGGAGCATGATCAGGGCAACTTGTGATTCAAAATATCTGTAGATCCTCCTGGAAATCCCAATACTCTGTATTCAGAAACCTGTTGGATAAATGAAGACAATGGTCAAGTGTTAGTATGGTCACAAACGTAATATGGTACAATGTATTGCTCTTGGACAAACCGGAATGCTTACAGGTATAATCAATGCTGCACAAAATGCCTGTAACAGAAGTTTGTGTGGTCATAACCTTCATAGGAAAGAAAAGGAACGTTCAATCGCACAAACTTCTGTAATGGTCTCATTATGCAGGATTTATCATACCTGTAAGCATCACGGTTCGTTTCAGCTTGATACACCTGCATGTTCACTTCACCCACACTGCGCAGGAACAGCTGGAGGCCAAGAAAGGTAACCACGCCATAGCAGGCTTCCTGCACGTGTTGGGGGCAATTGAATGCAACACATGTACTACTTGTGCCCCCTGCAGACACTGCACACAATCACCGCAACAGAAACTAAATGCATTCCAACAATGTGCAGGCAAATCTGGCCACTGGGGCCTGTACACTAATGTCATCGCAGACTTCTCAGGCAGTGTGCATGATTCCTACATCTTTCGCAAGCATCCCAGCCCTGGTCCCCAGACCAGTCCACTGCCCAGCAATGACTGCCTGACCCTGCGCACCCAGACCTCAATGCTCACCTACCGCTACCGGCGTGTCTCCAAGAGGGCCCACCACGTGCCGGAGCAAATTCCTCAGCCTTTGCTGTATTACTCGGCACAGGCCCGAGCACATCCTGCTGAACAGTACCGAGGAGTCATGTCTGTACAGCCAGCTGCCTTTGGCATACATGCGGTCCAGCTGAGCTCACAATTCAAATCGGGTCTTGATTGCCAGGATGGTGTATCGAGGCCTACACATCATCGCAGGCTGCAAACCCGCTCAGCTCTGGTCGCAGTAACTCAATGCAGCTCAAGTCATCGACATGTTGCGGGAGGCCCGTGTTGGCCAAAGTGCCTCGGCTGCCACCAACTCGGTGCACATCAAGTCATGAGCCTTTATGATTGAATATCGCGGAGCAGACATCATCATATTATCCCTGATAGTGGGGAATGTGATGTGGTAGGTCCCTAGGCCCTCATGCATACATATTAACTACATGGACACACCCAGATAGAGAATGGAAATGGCCTCGAGCATATGCACCCGGCCCTTCTTTATTGGCAGGGTCACATGTCCTGTGACGCTTGTGCTGCATGGGTGTGGTGTGGGTGTAAACCAGCCATGAAGATGTGGCTGTGGCATACTGACAACTAGACCTGTGGTCAGCAGATCACAACAGGGAAGACCTGGGACATGTAGCATTGTAGTTCCCTCCCTGTAAGTGTAAGCAGAGTGGGCTGGCTGAAATGCGCATCCTTCACAACATTACCATTATTGCGGTTTGAATCGGCACACCCACTGAGATAGGTACACGATTGGTGCGCGACTCCCCTTTTTTCTCAAAAAAGTGAATATCGGGTGGCGTGCCTAGCAGCCGAAAAGAATGGCTGCAGCCTAGAGAGGCTCTGGGCTCCTAGCGCAGAGCGCGATAAATCCGATCATTAATCCGCGATCCCACTAACCCCAGAAATCACATGACCAAGACGGAATGCGTGCTGCACCGCCCGGTGCCGATTGATGTGACCTGCGACCTTGCCGGCAGGAGTGGGGGCCAGTGAAGATTTGAGGCCTAGGAAGTGCGCAGGCCGGGACCCACAGTATCGCCAACATCCGCAGACGGCGGCCTGTGCACCGGATCGGGAAGGGGCGGGAGGAACGGTGATCAGAGAGTCTCCCCCCCTTGCATTTCCCATAGAGGTGGTGAATGAGGATAGCGTGCGGTGGATCCGAGGGCCTGGGAGCAGCGACAGACGAACTTCCCCTACTGGAGGTGCCCTGCAATCAGATAGGAGGCCGGAGGCAGGACTGCGGGGGATACACGGCCGCCATTGTGAGGCCGATGGTGCTGGGGGCCGCGCACCTACAACTGCGGTGGAAGATACGGTGAGAGACGAACTGTTTGAGAGGGACAAGGCTTAGCGCGAGGCAGTTGGACACAATGGCTGAAACACCCTATATAATTACTTGGGGCGCAGTCCCTATACTTCCCCCCGGACGCCATTTTGGATTAAGGAACAATACCCACCGGTCCGAGCAGGGCACCTGACTCGGCAGAAAGCCCAAAGACGATCTGGAAACGGCGGCTGCAACCTCCCGCACGCTCATGTAATTCAATACTCAGCCATGGATTTGAATCACCGCGAAGCCGCCGCCCAGCTCCCCTGAGGCACTTTCTGCTCGGTATGGTTGTTCCTCATACCTGGTTGACCTAGCAACATAGACTGCCGCAAAACTCTGCCTTACAGCCTACGCTTCCACCTGCCCAGCTGAGGGGCACCACCTATGTGCCCCACCTGCCTCCATAAGACAACAACAAACTCTTCTCCCTGAGATTGGTACATATCAACAGTCACTGGTTTTACAAACTCGCAGTTAATAACCCCTGGAGATCTGCACCGCATGCGTTTCTCCCCTCCATCGCTACCATGAGTGGCAGGAACTCAAAGGGGGCCAGTCAGGGGAAGCTGGATAAGTTTGCGTTCACCAAGTCACAGGGCGAAGCGCAAGAAAAGGACGCTCCTTCATCAGCAGGGGCGGCGGGGGGTGCCGCGCAGGAGGTCACCCTGCAGGATAATATGGCAACGTTAAATAAGGTGGACTCCAGAATAGGGACCCTAGCGGTTGACTTGGCCTTAATCCTTGCAGACTTCAACAAATTGTCCTCCAAAATTTCTGAAGCGGAGACCACAACAGACGCCCTCGTCTCGGACACTTCAATTGGAGGAGGATAACAAGTTCCTAAAGGCCCGTCTCGAAGATCAGGAGGGACGCTCAAGGCGAAACAACATCCGCCTGATTGGCGTGCCGGAGGCGGCAGGAGGACCAGCCCTTGACCTCTATGTGGAGGACCTAGTGACAACTCACCTCAAACCGCGAGGACTGTCCAATTTTTTCTCTGTGGAACGGGCCTACCGGGTCCCAGGTGATAGACCCAATTCTGGGGTGCACCCATGCCCTATTCTGTTAAGAATATCCAATTTTCGGGATCGAGATGCGATCCTGCAAGCGGCCCGGAAGGCTTCACCGATCCGCATTGACAACGCCAGTATCACAATCTTCCTGGACTACACTGCGACAGTTACAAAGTAGCGGAGGTGCTTCCTTGATGTGAAAAAGGCCCTTCGAGAGCGTGAAATAAAACACTCTATGCTATTTCCAGCCAAATTGAGAGTGGAAGACAAGGGTAAAGTGTGGTTCTTCCTCACACCTGAGGAGGCCCATGATACGCTGGAGGGTTGGCGTAAGGTGCCGAGGCAAGGTCGCACTGGCCATCGAGAGCGGTTAAACAGCGAGCAGCAGGACGACGTGGAGCAGGAATGAATACAGGTCGCTAGCCTCCGGGAGGCTGAAGATGAAAGGCCAGCATTGTAGCCGTGTGCGGAGACTGGGCTGCGACCCCTTGGAACTGGACCTGTATTTATAACAGGGGCTGGTAAGAGAAGTTGTGATATAGCTGGGATTACGTTAATGAGTCACCCTGTGATATTTGCTGCTGAGGTTTCCTCCCTTCTGTTGTGGGAGGCCTGGTCTAGATTTGCTCAAAAACATTCAAAAGGCTACCCGTCAAGGGTTCTCTCTGGTGACATTTGACGGGGACAGTGGATCACTGACAAAGATGTAGGAGGAAGGCTCTGTGAGGGGAAGGAGCAGTTTTCTCCTCCCCATCGTTAAAGAATGGGAATGGGCACTAAGCGCTCTGCTTTGTTGGGGTGGCGGGCTGTTATGATTCCGTCAAGCAGGGAGGCAGGGTTGGGGGAGGGGGGGTAGAGGGTTCTCTGCGAGAGGTTCTGGGTGTTCATGTTTTGTGTTTAGGGCAAAAACTGCAGGTTAATGCACATGATACTACTACAAAGATGCGCTGCATTGGAGATGGCTTGAAACAGTATTTTACCTATGGCGGGAGAGACAGTGTTGACAAGCTCTGGAATTGGTACTAATGTCCCCGCAGCAACCTCAGTGCCCCCCTTGACATTACTCACCTGGAACGTGCACGGTCTGGGAGACAAGATTAAAAGAGGGCTAGTGCTGCAATACCTGAGACCTAACGGGCCAGCAGTGGCGTTGTTGCAGGAAACGCGCCTGATGGGTTCGGCATGTAAAGCAATGGACCGCCGGGGGTACAGAATGGTAATACACTCTGAATTTACATCAGGCTTGAGAGGGGTGGGCATTATGGTTCGTAAACAATTCCCATTGATCATACACCAAACCTGGGCAGATACTCAAGGTCGGTTTGCAGCCATCTCGTGTCAATGGGAGGGGAAGCGGTTCATTATTGTGTCTGTATATATCCCCCTGCACTCCATTCTATAGCTTTCTGGCACTTAGCACATTCTTACTGGGCCTACCGGAGGGCGAATTACTTATAGGGGGCGATTTTAATATAGTTGTCAACGGCACCAGAGACCGCTACCCTAGTAAGATCACGGGGACGGGAGGATCTCACATGACTGGGTTTGCTAACACCTTAGGTCTCATCGACTCCTGGAGATATAGACACCCCATGGAACGATCTTACACTTATTAATCAGGAGTACATAATAGTCTCTCCCGTATAGACTACTTTCTTGTCTCTGCAGACAGCCTACCCCACTTGACGGATGTTGAGATACGTCCTCGAGGCATATCTGACCACTCCCCTGTTTTGTTGACTTACACCATGCACATCAAATCAAGAAAGCAAATTTTCCCTATAGCTCCGGGTTACTTGCAGGTCCCTAAACTCCGCAAAGATATAATAGCGGCTAAAAAGCACTATTTTCAAGATAACGTGAACTCTGGACAGTCCCCTGGTGTTTTGTGGGAGGCATACAAGGTGGTGATAAGAGGACAGGCTATTGCCTCTATAACAGGCCATAGGCGTACGGCAAAAGGAGAGTTAGACGCACTTGAGGCTGAATTTACAGGGCTGCAGGCGCAGTATGAGCAGGACCCCTCTCCAGAGACTGCACAAAGCCTGCGTCTTGAACAAAGCGCGCTTCAGGAATATCAAGGTGAACTGGTTAAATTACGGCTCCAATCTATGAGGCACATTGTCTATGAGGTGGGAGATAAGGCGGGCAGGCTCTTGGCATGGCTAGACAGGAGGGAAAGAGCCCAGAGGACAATAGCCCAACTCAACACCTCGACTGGTGCAATCGTTACTGCCCCCGAAGAAATAGTAGACACTCTGGCTGACTATTTCGAACTGGTTTACACTTCTAACTCACACATGAGAACGGAAGAGGCGCAAGCATACATTAAAGATATTCAAATGCCCGCTTTATCAGAGGATGCGGCTTTGTCCCTAGAGGCTGATTTCACGACTGATGAGATTCTTTACAGTCGTTCTTTACAGTCCGCAAAGACTGTGGTACCCAATGGGATCCCTATTGAACTATATAAACATGCATCTGAATTGACGGCCCCAAATCGACTAACAATGTTTCTACATAGCTTGGAGGTAGGAGAACTACCTCGTGACCAGCGAATGGCTACTATAGTTGCAATACCGAAGCCGGGTAAGCTCCCAGATGAATGTTCCTCATACCGTCCAATATCCCTGCTTAACGCAGAAGCTAAGATTCTGGCCAAAATTATTGCTGCCCGACTAACTTCGCATCTCGAAACTCTAATCTTTCCCAATCAATCCGGGTTTCTGCCAATAGAAGCACCGCACTCAACTTGCGGAGGGTGCACTCAGTGGTGGCACGCATGCAATGCTTGCAGGAGCCAGTAGTCATCCTCTCTTTAGATGCCTGAATGACATTTGACATGGTCGAGTGGATTTACTTGTTTGCTGTCCTCAGGGATTTAGGCTTCGGCCCCAAATTTTGTGCCTGGGTGAAACTGCTATACTAGCATCCTCTGGCGTATATTTCAAGGGACTTCTCGCTGGGTCGTGGAACACGCCAGGGCTGCCCCCTGTCCCCTTTGCTCTTTGCTTTGGTGCTAGAACCACTGGCCGTCTGGATTAGGTGGGACCACATGATCAAGGGGCTAAACTGGACGGCAAAATGGGAGGACCGCATTTCTTTGTATGCAGATGATGTTCTCTTATTCTTGACTTCCCCCAGACGGTCTATCATAGTACTCTTGGATATCTTTAAAATCTTTGGACGAACATCAGGCTATAGCATCAATTGGTCCAAATCTGTCCTGTTTGTTCTGAAAGGCCCACCCCCACGGCTTCCGGCGGAGTGCCCTTTAAGTGTTACTGAAGAATCCTTTAAATATTTGGGAGTGTGGGTATTACCTGACTCAAAGGCCTTCCTCCTTCAAAACTTAGAGCCCCCCTTGAACGATTCTGGACTGACGTGAAACACTGGCATACTTTGCATCTGACACTCCTAGGTAAAGCGGCTCTGTACAAAATGATGACTCTTCCCCGGGTGCTACATATATTGGAAAATACTCCATTCCCTGTCCCTGTAAAATATTTCAAAAGGATAGATGCATTGGTCTCAGGTCTACTCTGGGGTAATTAGCCAGAGCGTATATCGCGTAGCAAGTTGTCTAGGGGCTGGTATGACGGAGGTGTTGCTCTCCCTGATATTCAATTGTACTATTGGGCTGCCCAATTGAAAGTGATAAATCAATGGTTACACATATCCCACACTGAGCCAGCATTTCAAGCAGACAGATACGAGTTGGGAGAGGCAGGAATTCTTGCTGCACTGTATGATACAAGGGGCGCATCAACCCTCCTGGGCCCAACGGCACATACAGTGGGCATTTGGTATGCTGCACAGAACCGTCTTTAACGCAGAAACACTATCACTAGAATGACTCTGCTTTGGTCAGCACGTCGTCTAGGACAATGTCGCAATAGCAAGGGTTTCAGGGAGTGGGACCTGATAGGTATATCTACAGTGGGGGACCTGTGGAAGGGAGGTGCAGTAATACCATTTGATCAGCTTCAAACCCAGTATGATTTAGCTTCTAATGAAAAATTCAGATATTTGCAAATTAGTCATGCCCTGGGGTCGGTTATCCCACCAGGTACTGATGTGCCAGAATCCACTCCATTGGAAGACAGATTACTTACTGAACACATGCCCAAAAAAGCCACATCCTTCACATATCGCAAGCTAGTTAATCACCTACCTGACCCAACACTAAAACTAAAGAACAGATGGTCTAATGACTTAGGGGAACCAGATGAGGCAGACTGGCAAACGGCACTGTCTTGTCCACCGGAAGTAGCCATACTCTCTAGATTTCGCCTGGTACAAATGAAGATACCTCACCGTGTGTATTACACTAGGGTCACCTTTCACACAATAGGAAGGGCCACACACCGCCTTTGCCTGAGAGGGTGTGGGGAGGATGGAACGTTCTTTCACACCATATGGCAATGCCCTCAGGTAGCGGCCTATTGAACTAAGGTCATAAGAACGATATCGCAGGTGGTAAAGGAATCTGTAGTTCCGGAGCCAAGGCTCTGTCTGTTGAACATTTGGGAACCAAACTATCTCACCCATCCGGCCCAGGATTGGGCGACACTGAGTGTAATATATGCCAAGCAAAATATTGCAAAGTATTGGGCTTCCGGGGAGGTGGCAACTCTTAGACACTGGTGCGGAGATCTAGATGCAGCAATGCTTGCGGAGAGAGTGGTGTATCTGCACAGAGGATGCCCTCGGAAATGGGAAAAAATGTGGGGCGCCTGGAATGAATACAGGGGATATCTGTGTGACCTGCCAGTGGCTGATGGAGACAGTGACTCTGATCCATAGAAGAGTGGCAGTAAGGGACTATAGATATGTACCAAAAAGAATGACAGTATGGCAATTTAATATCTTGTATAATGTACTGACGCTGTTTCTTATACTGAACTGTAATAACCAATGTATGCACCGTTTACCTGACAGATGCTCTGTTATTGTTACCAATAAAAACAATTTAAAAAAAGAAGTAAATATCAGTGATGTCATTTGAGATGTCATCAGTGATGTCACTGACCATGTCATGAATGATGTAATATGTGACGTCATCAGCAGTGCATTGCAGGTGCGCGAGTTATAGTTAGCTAAACTAACTATAACGGGGGAATTTCTATGGTTTTGTATGTGGGAAATGTCCAACTAACTATAATGTCCCTGAAACCTATGTTTTTTTCAGTGAATATACATATACATATATACCTATGCACTACATATATCTTTATCGAAGATAGATATAGAGTTAGGAATAGTACATCTTTACTGGCCTAAAGGCATTTTGCTTTCAACGTTTTATCCCCCTGAATTCTGTCTTTGATATTCTGAACCCACAATATTGTTTTTTTTTTTTTTTTTAAATATATTTTTATTGCAGGAGTCAGTTAAAAGTACAGAGTATACCAGCAATATAAACCCAATCAGTCAAAACGGTATCAGACAGATCCCCCCTCGCAAGTCAGAAGTGTACACAGCCATTCAGCCCACAACCCGAAGGTCGGGCGGCGAACACCAATGGGGATCCGCTGGAATGTCGAAGCCGGTCCGGATGATCCAAAGAACGTCATCTGCTTTTCTAAATCATCCTACAAACGGGACGAAAGGAAAAAAAAAAAAAACCCTCCCAACAACTAATAAGTCTAATGGAACCCCCCCCCACCCCACCATCAGTGCGCCGCAATGCGTGTAAGAAAGCCTACGGGAGCCCTACGGGAAAGTGCAATGGATAGGTGATCAACAATGGATTATCAGGACAAGGGCCGTGTCGCATCTTCACTCTCGGAATCGCTGGGAGCGCAATAATCCCTGAGGGCCTGCACTAACGTTTCCCATTCTAGCGCTGCCTCCTGCGCTTTCTCGTTATGCTGTCTCCTCGCCACTTGGTAACGCAGTGTACTCTCTCCTGCCGCCCACTTCAACAGTTCGCCGTGCCACCTAGCCTCCGTTGGACCAACCCTTGCCTTCCAATTCCTGGTCACCTCTCGTTTTGCGAGGAGCAGCCCCAGGTCAATAAATTTGCTTGTGATTTTATTCTTGGGGGTGTGAGGGAACCAGTGTAGAAGCCCCACCGCCACGTCGACCGACAAGGACCTCCCCGTCACTCCAGTCAAGGTATCTCCCACTCCAAGCCAATAGGAGGACAGCGCCGGGCAGGACCACAGCATGTGAATGAAGTCCGCCCCGGGTGCCCGGCACCTGGGGCATTCCGCCGAATCCACGGCAAAGTACTGTTGAATCTTCGCCGGGGTCAGATAGGCCCTATGAAGCACGTAGAAGTGGACTAACTGGAAGCGGGCGTGGCGCGTGCCCTTCCAGGCACGCCTCATAAGCTGTGCCCAGGTCGTCTCCGGAATCACCTTCCCTATATCCGTCTCCCAGCGGGTTCGCAGAGTGGTGAGGGGGGTCAACTCCTCGGCAATCAACCTATTATAGAGACACGTGACCGCCTTAACCGACCCTGCGGACATCATGACATATTGGCACACCGGGGACGTAGGTGGTTCCTCCAGTCCTTTCTTCCAGTGTGCTTGAATCGCTCGGACCAGAGCCGCATGTAAAAGGAAGTCGCCCCGAGGGACGTCAAAGCGATCCATAAGCTCCTGGAAGGGCAACAGCGCCCCATCCTCATAGAGGTCCCCCAATAGCTGCAGCCCCGCCTCCTCCCAGTGCTCCAGGCATGACCAATCTCCCCCATGGGGCAGGGCCGTCAACATACCCAGTGGTATTTCGAGCGCATACGGTAACCGTAATTGATCCCGGGCGTGAGCGCGGTTCCAACATAACCGGATGGTCCTTTCTTCCAGCGTCAGGTCCTGCAATGCCATGCGCTGTCGCAATGTGATGAAGGAGACAACATGCCTAGCCATCCCGGTCTCCGGGCCCCGGAACTCCCTAGCGACCTCCTGGGTGAAGGTCTGCAGCTGCGCCGCGAGGTAGTACTTCTCGAAGTCCGGCACTGCAAGGCCACCCTCAGCTTTTGGCCTCATCAGGGTCTTGGGGGCCACTCTCCGGCGGCCCAAGCCCCAGAGGAAACCCACCACCATAGATCGTAACAGACGAAATGTGGCCGGTGGGATCCAAATCGGCAACGAGCGGGAGTAATAGAGCAGCCGGGGGAGTGCCACCATTTTCAGTAGGGCGATCCGCCCTGCCACCGACAGCGGCAGGGTAGCCCAGAAGTCCATGCTACCGCGCAATGCGCGAGTACAACGAGCTATGTTCCCATCCAGGAGGTCAGCCGGGTCGTGGTAAACGTATACCCCCAGGTATTTAAAACAGTCAGGCTCCCACCTGATCTCCCCACCTATGTCAGGGCTGGACGTGCCCCTACGGACCGGAAACAGGCAAGTCTTGGTCCAATTCACTCGGAGGCCCGAGACCTCTCCGAAGGTCGTGAGCGCCCCCGCGGCCCCATTCAGGGCGGTCACTGGGTCCTCCAGGAAGAGCAACAAATCGTCAGCGTAAAGCGAAATGCGATGTGGGCCCGACTGCGTCCGCAAGCCGTTAAAATGGGCCCCGGACCGGAGCCGCAGCGCCAGGGGTTCCACCGCCAGCGCAAAGAGCAGTGGGGACAACGAGCAACCCTGCCTCGTGCCTCTCTCCACCGAGTATTGCGAGGAGATCAGAGGGCCCGCCCTCACCCTAGCCGATGCCGTGGCGTACAATACCATGGTCCACCTGACAAAGCCCTCACCCAGTCCGAACCGCCGCAGCACGCTGCACAGGTAGTCCCACTCCAGGCTGTCAAAGGCCTTCTCTAAATCCACCGAAAGGATCACCGGGCACGGGGCCTCCAGGTGCGGTTCTCCCAGTATGCGAAACAGCCTGCGAATGTTCATGGTCGTGTTTCGCTTGGGAATGAATCCAGCCTGGTCCTCATGAACTAAGAAGCGCATGTGTCCCAGTAGCCTCGATGCCAAAATGCTGCTCAGGATCTTGTAATCGACCGTCAGCATTGACAGAGGCCGATAGGATGCCGGGTCAGACAAGTCTCTGCCAGGCTTGAGAAGGGGAACCACTAGGGCCTCGCACATCGAGCCGGGGAGGCGTCCCAACCGCTTCGCCTCTCTGTAAACTATCAGCAATCGCGGCGCCAGTAGGTCAGCGTAAGCGGAGTAAAATTCTACTGGGAGGCCATCTAGGCCCGGGGTCTTATTTCTTGCCATCCTTTTTATGGCGCCACGAATTTCGCCTAGTTCGATGTCGGAGCCCAGCGCCTTCGCCATTTCCGGTTCCAGTGTTGGCAACTCCAGAGGTTGTAGGTAGTTCTCAATCGAAGCGGGGTCCCTAGCAGAATCACTACGGTACAGTCGCTCATAGTATCGCAGGTAGCAGCTCAAGATCTCAGGCTGGGTGTGCACCTGAACGCCCTCTGCCGTACGCATGGACGTCGTCGGGGAGGTCCGGCGCATGGGGTTGGCTAGCCACGCCAACAATGCGCCCGATCTATCCCCCTCCACGAGTGACCTGGTGGTGTAAGCCTTGTAGTCGAAGCAGCGTAGCCGCTCGACCTCCACCGCCACCGCCTCCCTCGCTGCCGCCGTGCGCTCCTGTAGTTCGGGGCGTCCGGGGCGACGAAGCTCCATCTCGCGGAGCTTCCGATCAGCCGCTGCCAAGTCATCAATGATGACGCGCCGCATGCCTACTTTTTTAGTGATACAGTAGCCCCTGATCACCACCTTAAAGGCATCCCATTCCAACGCTCGCGATCCCGCAGTGCCCCCATTAGAGGCGAAGTACTCCGAGATTTTGTCCTCCAGGTCCGCCTTAAAGACTCTGTCCTCAAGCATCTCCGGGCGTAGTTTCCAGGTGGGGACAGCAGAGACCCCGGGAAACCAGCGAAGGTCCATCAGGAGAGGGTTGTGGTCCGAGATAGTCCTGGTCAAGTATTCAGACCGGACCGCCGCGGACACCAGCTCCGCCGATCCCAAGAACCCATCTAGACGCACGTGCAACTCATGTAGGCCCGAAAAGTAGGAGTAGTCCCTAGTGTCGGGATGTTGTGCCCTCCAGACGTCCGTGAGCCCCCATTGCGCCTGCCATTCCTTCCTTCCTTTCGCTACTCGGCGAACTGGAGAGTCCGGGAGAGGCGGGTGCGAGCGGTCGGCCTCTACATCTACCACAGAATTAAAATCACCCCCGAGTAAGAGAGGTCCTGAGAAGCAGTGGGCCAATGAACCCGATAACCTAGAAAGGAAGGCAAGCTGGTCCACATTAGGCGCATAGATACAGCATATGTTCAAGTCTCTACCCCCTAAAGTGCCTGTAAGAGCCACGTAGCGCCCCTCCGGATCCACCACCGTCCTCGTGACCTGAAAGGGGACCCCAGCCCTGATCCATATGAGCGCCCCCCTCGCATACGCTGAGTACGTGGTGTAGAAGACCTGTCCTCTCCATCTACGCTGTAGCGCCGCCCCTTCCGCCTTGTTGAGATGAGTCTCCTGCAGCAGCGCTATCTGTACCCCTCTGCGCACTAAATAAGCGTGAACTTTGTGGCGTCGAGACATAGTGTGGAGCCCCCGCACATTCCAAGTAATGCATTTCACATTAGCAACATCAGCCATTGTCCCATATCGTCTGTTACGGGTCCCCCCGACAAGCGAGCAACAGTCAACGCAACACTGATGGCGGCCATTTTCCCCAACAAAAGAACAACAACCCCCGAGTGAGACAAGCCCTCACCCACCCTCCCCAGAACAGGACCCAAATAGTGACACCTAGTTCCCATCCAAACCAAACCCCAAACCATCCCACAATTCCCGACTAATCCTGCGGTCGCCACCACAGGAAGGCCTTAAGGGCTAGGTGCGGGCTGGGCGCCGGCAATGGGCCCTCGATGCCCAGGCTGCTGAGACTATAATGAGCCCAATATAAAAGGCCATGTCCTGATCGGGGTCCCCCTCCCCCCTCACCGGAGTTCGTACACACCCGTCCTCCCGACTGTCCAGGGCACCACCCCACCCAATTGAAACAGCTCACCCCGTTATCCCTGACCATCCAAAATGTCCTCAGCCGAGTTCGGAGTTATCACCGGCGTGTGGGTGCTATCAGTATCCGAGTCCTCAGTCTCTGACGGTGCTCCCTCGCCTCCAAGGTTCGATTCCTCATGGATGGGGCCACCCAGTGATCCCGACAGAGTAGACACCATCTCCAGCACTCCTTTCCGCTCCGCCATTGTCTCTACTGTCGAAGGTTTGCCCGCCCTACCACGGCGGCTCCGAGTTCTTTTAGGTCGTCGTTGCTGCCCAGGTTCCACTGCCATCTGTGAGGACGAGCTGAAGCCATCTTTACCCGCTCTGTAGAGTTCAAGCCAGTCGCAGACCTCCTCCGGGGAATCGAAGAACTGAGTCTTATCATCAACGATGATGCGGAGCCTTGCAGAGAAGAGGAGCGAATACTGGATGCCCTCGCTCCGGAGTTCGCGCTTGACCGCCAGGAAAGAGGTCCGCCTGCGCTGAGTCTCGTATGTGTAATCCGGGAAAATGTTCACCTGGCTATGGTTATGTCTTGCTGTATTAAGGATGAGGTCTCTGTCCCGAAAGTGCAGCAGACGTGCAATCACCGGCCGAGGGGAACGGCCCTGTTGCGACGGCCTCGCCGGCACTCTGTTCCAGGGTGTAAAAGGAGGACAGGCCTTCAGGGGCTACCGTGTCCCGGAGCCACGCTTCCAGATAGGCCACCATGTCGCCATCTTCGATCGATCTTCTCCGGCAGACCCACCACCCGAATGTTGTTCCGCCTATTGCGTCCCTCAGCGTCCTCCGCCCGTCTCTCCAGAACATCAATCCGGGGTAGGCCATCTTTCACGGTTGCGGCCAAGGTTTTTTGTGCCGGCTCCAAGGTCTTCACTGAGCTCTCCACCTCCTTGACTCTATCCGAGAGCTTTCCGTGATCCGCCCTGAGGAGGCCCAAACTCGTCGCGACCTGAGCAATATCCTGCTGCAGGGCTGAGCGCGTGGTCGCGATCGCCTCCAGGACTCGGTCAAACTGTTGTTGCAAGTGGGGACTCCCGGAGCCCCCGGGGTCCTCTCGATCCTCTTTGTCCGGCGCCTCCGACTCCGAGGCGGCCGGGGTGGTCGCCTTGGGGCCCCTTGGCTTCCCCATGGCGGTTGCGTCCCACGGATGGAGGTCCGTCCGGGTCGCCACTAGGTGCGGGCGCCGGTTATGCCTCTCCTGGCACTTTGTCGCTGTGGTGCAAGCCGTCGATCGCCGCCTCCAGGATCCGCTGTCCCTCCGCAACTTCGGGCAACGCCACCACCTTGTCGTCGGCGGCCCACGAGGAGGGGGCGGGGATGAGTGGCGCCAGGTTGGGCAGGCCCGTCTGGCCGATGAGGATCTGAAGTGATTGGCACCCGGTCCGCCGGAGACTCCGCGGCGCCGGGGTGCAGTGCTGTCCATGGAGTTCAGTCACTTGGTGGGGGGCAATCCGGCGCGGTCCGCGGGGATCGTCCTCGTCCCCCGGGACACTGGGCGTCCGCGTTCCAGGAACGACAGGAGTTCAGCCAGCAGCCCTTCAGGGGATGGCCATCATGTCCGGACCCGTTCTAAGCGTCACCCCAAGTATAGCAGTCCAGGGGGACAGGATAAAGCGGGCGCACGTTGTCCTATTGTGCTCCTCCGGCTCGAGGGTCCCGGCCAAGGAGCCGAGAAGGTCCGGGCGCCATCTTGGGTCCCACTCCGCGGGTCACCTCAACTTCGATTTTCCGTCGAAACAGCCGACTTTCGAGTGTTACCGGGAGTCCCAGAGGGTCCCCATCGGTCCGGTCTCCGGATTGAAGGGGTTAGGGCGCCCCGTAGACTCCGATTAACAGGATCAAAGTGGGCTGAGTCCCGGAGCCGATTTCTCAGGCGACCATCGCCATCGGCGTCCAAGCCACGCCCCTCTGAACCCACAATATTGTTGGTGTTGATTTTCAGTAGAACAATCCGCTGTGTGTAAGTAAGAAACAACGACTTTTCTGACTCTAGGGCGATATTTTCCGCTGTCACCTCATTGATCTTCTGTATTTTAGAGCTCAATTGGTCTTCCAATTGAGCTATGCTTGACTCTACCTCCTCAAGCCTTACGGGAGTGCCAGAGATTGATTCCTCGATTTTTTCGAGTCTAAGATGGAGAACAGCTATCTCCTGTGCCTGGGAATTTTTCATTTCCCGGATCTCTTCCAGTATCAGATTAAGCAACTCTTTCACTTCCATCTGCTGTGAGTTGGCCAAAGGGGATGGTGAATCCGGTTTATCTTGCAATTTCTCTTGCGAGTTTTTACTCCCATTCTTGCTTGACTGATTCTGAGGAGCCTGGCCCTTCTCCTAACATGGACCTGACTGATCCTGTATTTGCTGTGGGTTACCTAGCTGTTGTTCTGGGCTATTTACTGCCACAAAAGATTGAAATGGCAGATCTCCCCCGGCAAGTTTTTGTCACAGGGATGGATGGTGTATTCTCTTTCCTTTGAGCAGCTGTGGCAGACGGTATCGGGGCTAGGGGCAGAACCTCTGTGGGTGAAGAGATATGCAGCCTTGCAAGGGAATGAATTGTTACAGCCTCATCTGGTGTAGCAGGAGGAATTGCAGTTACCAGTGAAGGAGAAGGAATTGTGGGGTACTTTATAAGCTGAGAACTCTTTTTGGCGAATAGCGGAAAGTCTTTGCTGTTTTTTTGACTCAGCCTTGTACTAGCTAGTATGCCCCATCCTGTAATCCATCGGTTCCTAGGCCCACATCCCCTCCCTTTGTACTTCTTGAGGCTTCGTCAGCTCTTCCATAGAGCTTCCCGAGCTTGAAATTGATCCGGAGCGATTTAAGGTACCTGATACTTTCCCCAGGGCCTAATATACCTTCGCCCTAGAGTCTAAAGTAGAGGAGTTGGAAAACCACTCACGCCGCTCAAATCTTCGCATTGTTGGAGTGCCTGAAGGGAAAGATGGCACCAATACCCTTCGCTGGGTTGAGACATATATTAAACAAAAAGTGCTCACTGACTTTACGAGGGATCTTACAATAACCAGGGCAAATCAGGTCCCAGCATACCCAATTCTGAATTCCAAATATCCTCAAACAATTTAAATAAATTTAGCAGATTATAGAATCAAAGAACATGTGTTAACTAAAGCAATCCAGCAGAAACAATTTGTCATCAACGAGGGCTCCAAATGTTGGATTTTCTCTGACATATCAGCAACGACAGCCCGTAGACAAAATAAATTTGTCAAGCTCTTGTTTTTCTTTAAGGCACAAGGGGCTCAGGCATCCATTGCACAACAGTCCAAGTTAAGGGTGTAGGCTAAAGGCAAATTTCATATGCTTTCACAGGTTGAAGAAGCTCAGGAATTTCTGAGAGATTTTCTACTGCAAGATGAAATTGTTTTGACTAGATTGACGAATATGTATAATGGTTCAGCTCTTACCCACGGGTCTTTTTCTGTTTGGGGGTAGGGGGCACTCACCTAGGGTGCAGGACCAGGTCACCCCATTAGTGGAAAGGGAGAATGTGGTTTGAGGGACCCAAAGAGACCACATCAGGGAGGAGGGAAGGGTTTTGGGGGTAAAAGCAGTTGTAAAATGAGAAGTAGCAGTGCTTTGATTGATATAAGGGGCAGGAGTATGCGAAGTATTGTTGTAGCTAGCATGGCTTATAGACATAGGTTTATTAATGATGAGTAAATGTAGCATTTTTTCGCTCAAAGTAAATGGAATTTTGAACAAAAAAAAATATGGAGCCCTAATTAGATGGCTAGCTTCCTTTATACCCCAAGTACTATTTTTACAGGAGACACATTTAAAAACTAATTCCCCTACAATATTTTTCCCAAGAATGTATTCACATGCCTTTTTTGCTTCTGCAGGATTGGCCAAGGGAGGAATAGTGATTTATTTCTTTAGTGGTCTCCCATGGGAGTTTGGTCAAGTAAAGAGAGATACTCAAGGGAGATGGATATGGGTGGAGGCCAAATTGAAAGGCACAATATTGCATTTTATCAACTATTACGGCACCATTGTGGATGAAACTACTGCTCTATGTAAAATTAGTGAAATATTACAGAGGGTACCCAGGAAATTAGTTATGGGAGGGGATTTTAATTTTATTCAGGATTTAAAGAAAGATACCTCGAATAAAAGTAAAAAAGAGCTTAAACCAAAAACTAAAAAGGTGATTGAGGCGTTAAAGCAGGAGCATATTTTGATGGATCCTTGGCGCGTTGCCAATCCATCAAAATTGGAATTCTCATGCAAATCAAATCAATTTCATACGGCCTCTCGAATTGATTTCTTCCTAATATCACAATCCCTGGGCGGTACAACCTCCGATATAGATATTAATCCATTTTCCTATCACTCTCTTATTAAACTTAACATAGAAATTGGGATAAACAAGAGGCCAAGATCCTGGTGGCAGATGGATCGGCTCCTTTTGCAGGACCATCAATGGTTTGAAGACACAAAAGATTGGATTGCTGAATTCTTTAATATCAACATGAATACGGCAGAAATCTTTGAGTTTGGGGGGCATTCAAGGCTGCCCTTCGTGGGCGAATGATTGCACTATCTGCCTCTTCTGTTAAAATTAAGAAAAGAGAAAATTCTTAAACTCTTGCAGGCTGTAGTAGAAGCAACAAAGATCAGATATGCGCGGTTTGTGAGTATAGGGGACGCTAAAGCAAAGCTAGATAGGGCCAAATATGAGTTAAAAGAGTTCATTGCTCTGGAAGAGATTGGTAGTTCTAGAACCTATTTGCAGTGCGTATACCAGGAGAGTCAGATGGTTGGCAAGCTGCTCGCTGGTAGCGTGAAAACCAAACAGGAGGTATCCACCATTACAGAAATTACAGACCCCAAAACTAGTTTGTCTGTAACAGGCAAAGAGGAGATAGCTGCAGTCTTTTTAGATCATTACTCCCATTTATATACAACTAGATATCAACTTGGAGCAAGTCAAATCAGCAGTTATTATGACGGAGTTGAGCTTCCTTCTCTTTCAGGGCCTAGGGCAGAACAGTTTCTGCTAGATATCTCTGAAGAAGAGATTACAGGTATTATTAAGTCCATTCCAGGAGCAAAAGCCTGTGGGGCTGACAGCCTTCCAATAGAGTTTTTTAAAACTTTCTCAAAAGAGCTGACCCCGTTTTTGGCAAATCTCTTTAACAATATCACCCAAGGAGGCTGTGTTCTCCCAAGCTTTAAGGAATCTATATTGGTTAGTTTTGTTAAAAATGATAAAAATAGTAAAAATATTAACTCATATAGGCCTATTAGTCTTCTTAATGCAGATTTTAAAATACGAATGAAAATCTGGGCACAGCGCTTTACGCCTATTGCCCAGGAGTAAGTATGGGCGAAAAATCCGTTCCGCTCGCGGATTTTGTGGATTTTTGGTAAATTCGCAATCCGCGAGATTCGCGAATTTCCCGCAAAATCCGCAAATCCGCGAGCAGCGGATTTTATGGCTTGCTCGCACTATTCGCGTGAGTTCGCGGCTTCCCAGTTCAACTTCGCGCCCCGCGAATAAGCGCTAAATTGCAGAAATACGATCTTAGCAAAACTGAAACTACTTACCAGGTTCAAAAGTTCAAGCTCATCATTAGTAGCCATTTCCTGTAGTGCTTCCTGAGGGGCCCCTCCAGAGTTCAGTTGCCTACTTGCAACTATTATGGGACCCTGCTCTGACCCTCAGAATAGTTACACATATGCCACAAAGGTCCTGAATTACAGCTAAGGGAGACAAGCAGGAGCCAGGCTGGAAGTTCAAATCCAGTGACACATTAATCAGCCCCTAATTCATTATTGTCAGTTGAGGCAGGGCAGGTGTTGTAACTAATTTTGCAACAATGAAATCACTTAGCAAGTGCAAAAGATCACTAATCAGGAAGCACTAAGGAAGCAGGTGCCAGCTAAAAAAATATTCTGTGACACATTAATCAGCCCCAAATTAATTCAGGTCACTTGAGGCAGGGAAGGTGTGCTTTGCTTTGCCACAATAATGTACACTGGACAACCAGAGGGTGCTGTGATGAAACAGAGGGTGGCATGGGTGAGCCAGAGGGTGGCATGAGTAGTCAGAGAGTGGCAGTGGTGACAGAGGGTGGCAGTGATGAAGAAGAGTGTCCCAAACAGGCTGGACACGTAGAAACAACAAGTTCGCAAAACTTGCGACCCGACAGGTAAGTTCGCGTTTGCGAAATTGTACAAAAACCCTCGCGAACTGGCAGAAACCCGCGCGAACACAAAAAAAAAAAATCCACAAATTCGCGAGAATTCGCAGATTTTGCGGATTGCGAGTTCGCAAATCCGCAAAATTCGCGAAAGCGAGATTCGCAAAATTCGCCCATGCTTACCCAGGAGCTTATTCACTTTGACCAAACTGGGTTTGTTGCGGGGAGGTACATGTCTACAAATACTCGATGTTTAATTCAAGCTCTTGATTACATGACAAACCATAAAATACCCACTCTCATTACCATGGTCGATGCTGGAAAAGCATTTAACCTGGTTAATTGGGATGTGATTTTTTTTGGTTTAGGTAAATTTGGTATTTTGGCTCAAGTGTTAAAAAAAATCTACCAAGGTGCTCAAGACAGGGTGATAGTTAATGGAGACGTAGTAGGGACCGTGGAAATAAACTGCGGTACTAGACAAGGGTGTCCGATGTCCCCTCTTTTGTTGACTTTTTTCATTGAACCCCTTGCTGTAAGAATTTGTGGAAATTCCCTTATCAGAGCTCCATGCGAAAGGGATGCCAAAGTTAAAATTATTTGCAGACGATTTAATAATGTACCTCTGCCCGGAAAAACAGATCGAAGAAGAAGCCCATTTAGAATTTAGCAAACTAATCGGAGGCTATAAGATAAATCAAAAGAAAACAGAGATGTTATTATTCAACTGGAATGGTGACTGCTTACCCACGATTTTAAGAACTCATGCCCTGAAAGATGAGCCAATTAGATACTTGGGTATTAGCGTCTCATACCACATAGATCAATTATTCAATCTGAATTATATAGCGGGCGAATTAAAATTAAAACCATATTAGATCATTGGTTCCTCTGGCCTTTGACATTGATTGGGCGTGTTGCACTCCTAAAAATGTCAATTCTTCCTTTATTCATATTTTTGTTTGTCAATGTACCCTTGAAAATTAATGCTAAATATTTTAAAGAAAATAACTATGTTTAGGGAATTTGTTTGGAACAAAAAGGCGTCTAGGGTTAAATTGCCCGTACTACAATTAGAGACAAATCAGGGGAGCTTAGCTCTACCAAACACCCGCACATACTACGAGGCTGCGTAATTAGATCTTACTGCACGCCTGGTGGAATCTAACGACCAGATGGAAACATATGGGTTTTTTTTTAAATTATTGTTGAGACCGGCACACAAATCCAAGTATTTCTAAAAACATCTAAACTACCGAAAAAGTTGCGGTATAAGACTGTTCGCGACGGGGAACAGCGTTTACAACGCAACTTTTACCACGTAGTACCTTTACCATGCAACTTTTACAACGCAAGTCGTTACAAGGACTTGCGCTGGGGGGCGCTGTAGGATAGAGAATAGTTTCATTTACTATCCAAAACATTCCCTACTATCCACGGGGACTGGAGTTGGAATAGTAAATTAAACTATTCACTATCCAGCGCCCCCCAACGCAAGTCGTTGTAACGAAGTGCGTTGTAAACCCTGCGTGGTAAAGGCATGCGTTGTAAAAGCATGGGTAGTAACGACATACATCCGTTTGCGACTATTCCAACCGACTTCAGTTGTTGTTTAAACAAGCAAAAGGTTCCGGTTTGCCTTTTAGAAATTGGACAAATGCAGGGGGTTTGGCCTGCATATTCATTCAAGCCATGTTAAGAGATGGAAAGATAGTGGATTTGAGCATCTGGGCCAGTTTCTCATTAGGAATAAAGTGATTCACTGGGAAGGAGTACTATGTAGGGTAGGGAACCGAATTAAGCCAGGGTTCCTGGAATGTATGCAGATCACAAACGTTATTAAAAAATATATATTCCCGTTAAGCGGGGCCCCAACTCCCCTGGCTAATGCGTTATCTAAAGTAAAATTGGAGGGAAGGGGAAATTGGTATTCCCTACTTATGAAGCACAAGGCACTTCCCTTGGTTGATGAATTTTTGGGGAAAATAACTTGGGATACAAACTGTTCTTTCACTCATCAGGAATGGCAGGCTATAGCCCGATTAGGAAGTAAGGCCCTAAGAGCGACTAATTTTAAAAGGATGGCCTTCTTGTCACGATGGCTGGCTTATTATACTCCGAAAATGCTAAATAAATGGCATCCAGAAGTAGATAATAAATGCTTTAGATGTCTTTCCCAAGGCGAGGGAGACTGGCTTCATATATATTTTGCATGCCCGAAGCTTGAGACCATTTGGAAAAATATTTTTTTAGCATTGAGCCAGTCAATTAAAAAAAAGATTAACCCTGAGACAGAAGTGGCTCTCTTTGGACGTTAATGTTAATGTATTGCACTTTAAAACCCCCCAAAAAGTTTTGTACTGTGGTAATACTGCCAAGATCTGGTAAACGGAAAAAGCTACCAATGAACCAACTGATTTACTTATATTCTTGATGATCAACTGGTACTGTCACTTTAGGTAGTTTTAGATGTAAAAGGGGTATTTCATTGCTTTCTTAATGGGTATGAACATAGGGTGTTCTGGACTCTTTGTTTTATTTCTTTTGATGATGTGTATATCTTGGTCTGATGAGTTCCAGTTTTTAATTGTATACTTGATATAGGTGTAAGTGTATATATGATATGTGCGTTAAATTTAGAAATATGAGCGTCATTGCTCCCTGATGATCAATGCCATGTTATTTTTGGTTCTCTGCTCTGCTCAATAAAACAAAAAATAAAACAATGACTTTTTTGTTGTTTGAAGGGTCACAAGAAATCCAACTGGATGATGTTCCCCTCGGCCGAAGACACTGGACAACTCTATTCCCAGACGAGAATAAGCAGACTCAAGGAAATTCAGTAACATTAAGAAGTGCAGAGTAGGACACAGGCATCCTCTCACCTTGGTTCCTGGAAGCATAGGAAATAGAAATAGCTTTGGAGCATTTTACATAGGAATGCACTCAAGATGGCTGCCCATTCTCATGCCATCCCAAGGTTTTGTTTATTCTCACAGGCTCTCAGTGTTTAATGCCGCATAAATGTTAACACAAAGAAAGAAAATATATGTGTTGAGGGAGGGTGTGAGGATGATTTGGGAATATGATATGATATCGCTGTGGGCCTTATTGTGGCATACACTCGCAGACCCTGTTTTGCCTCCGGTCAGGCTGGTTTGAAAACTTTAAGGTCAACCCTGGGTAGCTCTGGCTTCAAACAACAAGGCTAAACAAAGGTACTAAGGGTACTGCATATAACAGCATCACACAAGGGAATAAGAAAGTCACACAACAAGAAAAGACACAACAATTTATAAACATAGAACTTATTTTAATGACTTTTTGTGTCCTTGATCATCAAAATCTACCAGAGGTTACAGAAATACAGATTTTTGAAGAAGTAAATACTGTTTAATGCAACTGCAAACAAGCATTAGTCAACAAAAACTTTGCAAACATTTGAATAGTTTCAAAAAGTACGTTTGGAGGCTCCATCCCGACCTAGGTGACCCAATCTGACAGGGTGGAGGTGTAGAAGACCAGTAAGGTTACTTAGGACAGCTACCTGGCCACAAGAACTTTTTTCAGTCAAGTTCCAGCCTCCATGAAATGACCGACATTGATGACAATAGAGTGGTCCTGATGCTTGCGATGCAGGCAGAAAAGGTACTGAATGATGCTCCTGGAGCTGTGTGGTCGAAAGGGGTGAAGTTGGGTTGATCTCTAGGTCCACAGGTGGGGTGTGGTGACTTTAACCATGGCACTTGATGTCCCATGATGTCCTTTTTGCGAAAGTAGAAAGCCCGCTGCAGCTAGGCTACCAATCGTGTGAAACAGCAGTCCCAGGAAATGTACTTGGTGGGGGCTAGTATCCCTCTCGGGCAATTAATCAATTGCACAGGTTTAACGTTTGGCTGTCTTGGATTTGTCTCTTGGAGTTCCCAGCGGCGGTCAGTGGTGATTCCTCAGAAGTGGATACTGCTGTGCCCATTTGGGATTACTCAGCTTTGATATCCCTGGTGCTGTTCCAGAGGGGCATCTGACTGACTGCCCCCTGGAAGTCACTGCTATGATATGGGGCTTGGGAACAACTTTTCCCTGAGCCAGGAGCCACAGACACAGTCCAAACTCACTAGGCCTAAGTGCAGCAGGTGCAGTCCTTCTGACGGTGAAGCATCTATGTGTGCAGCTACAAAGGCAGCAGGACACTCGTCTCTCGGTACTCTCTCCATATTCAACATGGACTTAAGTTCAGGGGGCAGGGGTGCCCATTAAACACAGGAAAAGTGCCCAAAATGGACAATGCAGACACCAGCCTGTGGGCTGGTAGGTCCCTTCATCTTTGGTGACAAAGTTCAGATGATGTGCAACACTTTGTAATCCCAGAGTACAGTATTCTTGTGACTTTCAAGATGTCTGAACCTTTCTTCGACGGTGAGGAGTTTGCTCACCCACCCGAGATATTTGGCCACTTAAGGGTGACATGCCCATGGAAAAACCAGTTTGTTGATTGGTTTTCCCTCTCTGGCCCTGTCACCAGCTTGTCTACAGGAACAACAGGCAACCTGGTCAGGTGTGTTGTCACAGGTGGCCCTTCAAAGGTGGCTTCCCCTATAAAACTCGCCTTTTGGGCTAATAACCAGAGCATTCTTCCTGGGAGAGGAGGACACACTTCACTCTCTTGCAACTGCTTTTGTTCCTGTGACTTATTCACATGTCTCCCCAGGTGGACAGATAGCTGTCTGTGTGTCAGGGTCTTTGTGATGCCACTGGACTGCTGGGGCACAGAGTGGCAACTTTATAAAAGTTGCCTACCTTTATTAGTGACAATAATCTCGACTTGGGCATCAAGTCAGATGTAATGCCATGATTAGTTAAATTCTTTACAGTACCCAGTTAGGTAGTTCCATTCAGAAGGTACCCGGACTAGATTTCCAGCCTGCAACCCAGTGTTGGACAATGGTGCCACTAACCTTCTTCAGCAAAAGTACAATTTTAAAGGTGTTTGCTCTAAGGCATATATACACCTGTATGTTTTTCTTAACAATATACAGCTCCCTGTGGTAGGGCTCTATAATCCTCCTTTGGGAAGAGTTACATATATTATTACAGAAGTGGTGGCTTTGCCATTAATGGTAATGGCAAAGTCAAACTTGCAGTGTAACAACTGCTTTTCAGTCTGCAGTGGTATGCTGGGAGCCATTTTGTACTTTGTCACATGCAGGGTGGCCCGAACAGTGCTGCAGCCCTCGGTGGACACTCAGCCTTACCCTGGGACCATATGCTAGGGACTCATAAGTCAGTCAGTACTTGCCAATTAGGGATATCCAATTTGACATACCTTTTGTAATTGGTCACAACACTGGCACTAAGGGGTATGAACAGCAGGCCTCTGTACACTCTCAAAGTAAAAAACAACAACAGCCTAGTTGTTCAAATTGGGGGACAGAAAGTGAGGGAAACCTGTAAAAGGCCTATTTGCTTACAGAGGACAAGTTGGGTGTCCTGGGAGAATGGAGCTCATGTTGCCAATGAATCCCCCAACAGACCATGGGAATGAAGTGCCCCCTAAAGCTGGTTGCATAAGCTGCTGAGACAGCGATACTGAAGAGCTTTGAGAGCCAGTAGCACAAAGTAGAGTCACACGAGTTAGGCAAAATGTAACACTTTGACTACTGCAAATTTTAAATCTTGGATGATATGGTTAGATACCACAAAATCCTGAACCACAGAATTGTCCCTGTTTTGTCGTTTGAGGCTCAGCAATTGAAGAATACTTCAGCTATGTAGAACCTTGCTGGTTAAGTATAACCTACATGCCTATTTTATGCACTTGATTGAATACCACATTGTTGGAGACAGAGCTAAATCTCCATTTAATATTATAATTTTCTCTTCTGTGCAATCTTACGATTGTATCAGAAGGGTGGATGTGCTAGCAGGTTAGACTCTTTTTTTGCATCGCATTGTTTGAATGTGCATGTAATTTTTATCTAACAAAACTCTTTTGAGATTGTGTGGTTTTGGGTAAGCAAGGAGAAGCATATCTGGAAAGAGCTCTCTCAGTTGTTCATCTTGCTTTAAAATGTGTCGGAATTCCTTGGAAATCTTGTGTAACGTTTTGAAGCAGTGCTTAATTTGAGCAAGTGGTTTCCAGTGCTCGGCACCAGCACTTAATAGTCAATACCAGGGCTTGTGATAGTGGGCCACAAGGTGCCACTGTCTAAGATGACCACAACAACAATCAATTATTAACTCATTTTACATTAAAAATGATTATTACCTATTTCCCAAGCCATACTTTTAGCTTTGCGGGCCTGGAACAGTCTGAATTGTCACACTTGTAACAGTGTGATAGTTAGTTAAGTTGTTACTATCATTGAAGCACAGACAAGGGCAATGTGTGGTGCAAGCTGCAGTGACCTCCTGACGAGAACCCTTGCACCTGTATTTTTTACAAATTAAGTATTGTTTTCAAGTGTAGGGTTTTTGTGGCATCCTTTTATTGCATCACATACAACCGCTGCTATTTCAGAAGTTAAACATGAATCATTTCCATGATTTCTTCAGACTCCCATATTTGGAGAAAATATGACACTTTACTCCTCATGGTTTGCAACGTGTGCCATAACCCCGATTTTTTTATTCTGCAACAACTTTTACAATGCAGAGCTTTACACCGCAAGTCATTATAACGCATTGTCCATTACAATGCAAGTTACTATTCTAACTCCACCCGGGCGTTGTAATGGGTAATGCGTTATAATGGCTTGTGGTGTAAAGCCCTGCATTGTAAAAAATTGCAGCAGAGTAAAAAATGTGGGGTAATGACATGGGTTGTAATGCAGTTGGTGTAGAGGATGTTTACCATTTTGAGACTAAGGCTCTCTTTATGAGTGGACTGCTATCCCCAGTGGAGAAGATTTGAGTAGTTACAGGCCACATGAGAATTACAAGTCCTGCGGAAACACAGCAAGTCAAGATTGTTTCACCCAGACATTTTGTGACTTTGCCTATACAAAATGTCCAGGTGAAGTACCAAGGTATATGAAGAATAACTACAATATTACAGATACCCTCATATTACTAATTTCTGAAGGCACCCTCAGGGTGAGAATTTTGAATTATTTAAATGCCCCGTCCCTACCATAATTACTGATGTCGCTGGTATTGCTGAAAGCACAAGGGGAGTGTAATACCCGACTATTTTTCAGGCCCACTCATAAGGGCCACTAAGAGTGTGGAAATTTGTGAGTTGTCTTGCTTCACAAATCCAACATGCAGAATTAGCCTTCAGCGAGCTAATTTGCTGTACATAGCACTGTGTCTTTAGAGGCCTTGTATGCTGCATAATGTGAATGCAATTAGAGCCAAATACAAAAATCTAAAGCTGGTGCTAGTATTCCACAAAATAATTTAACCCTCCCACAAATTCTCATTGAAATCTCAATCAATCAATCAGGGAATGTAAGCGTGCTACTCACCAGTGAGGGTCTCAAGTCGCTGTAGAAAATTGTTTTGCATTTTGTGCAATGTGCTGTAAATCTCATGTCCTGTTCAAAAGTTTGAACAATCTGGCCACACTGACCTCCCTCAATCAAAATGACAGTTCTAAAAAGCTATATTGAATCACATGCGTGAAATTTGCTGTGTGATCTCAGTTAACCCCTTGGGTGCGCATGACTTAATGGTTCTGTCATGCCACATGTACCAATCTCTCCGCTGCACACGACCACCAAATCCCTTTGCTGTAAACAGCAGAGGGATTTCCTTTTTTGTATAGGAGCCTTGGGAACAAGGGAAAAGCTTCCTGAGTCTCCCAGGGCATTTTTTTCAGTGTAATGACAATCAGGCACATGGTGCGGTGAAGTCATTGCATTGATAGCCAAAGGAGGATGATCTCCAAGCAGGGATCCACCCACTAGATGCCAGGGAGGGGGGAGTAGCCCCTTGGGAAAGGGCTTCTCCTTCCCCCGGATTTTGTTGTCATATTCAGTCTTTCTGCCGCCCCAGGAGGCAGATGGGGGCATTAGCTCCTGATCTGCCCCCCCCCCCGGGGGCAGAAAGTCCACTAGGATCCAGAAATGTATTTGTATATATATCTAGGGGTAGATGCTATCGTAAATGGGTATTATAGTTAGGGTTCCCGGTTTTATGGTATTTATTTTTTCAGCATTTCCATCTGTATCAATCCATATTTATTTTCGCCCACTTTATCTGTATTTATCCATATTTATTTTGTATTTTGCATATAAATGAAGTTGTAAAGCTATACACATTTCTATATTTATTTAAGACAGACGTGTACCTGATATCTATCTGTTTTAGCTATCTGAGCTGCCAAATATTATATAAAAAACATCCACTGGTAAATATTAGCATGGTACCACAAATGTATGTTGACACATGGCATTATTTAATGAAATTCGATCCTGTTTTTTCATTTCCCATGCTGTCCATCTGCTCAGCTGTTGGAATATAATTCATAAAAGACATCACAGAGACACTTGAAAGAAGCCCAATTTTCTGTATTTATCCACTTTTAAAAATATAGGCAGACAGAAAACACATTGTTTTCTGTGTGCATTTATCTGTAAAAATCTATAAAAACAGAAAACCATAGTAATATTGCCCCCACCACTTACATAAATTGACAGTCTTTCTGCCCCCAGGGTCCATATGAGACTCCACCCATACACGTCACATAGTATAATGTTCAAGTGCACATGCCACTATATATGTTGTGTGCTTTTACTTTATTTAAATGAAAAGAAGCATAAAACACATTATTGATGTGTATTCATTGTAGAAACAAGAGACGTGTGTAGGTTAAATTTTATTTCAACTGTGAAGACATGTAATACTCATTGGCATATGCATTTGTTTCCCCAGTTATACTGCATTTATTACAATCATACAATCAAAATCCAAACTGAAATTCTTAACTAAAGTTAGCTTAACTAAAGTTATGAGGAGATGCTCAAGGTTCCAGTGACTGTTCAAGTTTGTGGGACGGGAAAGCTGAAGGATGTTGCTGATTCCTACTGTGGGAAGGAGAAATCATTAGGTTTCTGGTGATGTGGGGAAAGATATGATTGTTTTTTAAAGTTTTGCTCTTGATTAGTCTCACACCATGAGAGTTCAGCTCAAATCCCTTTCAACTCTGAGGTGTTTAGATCTCTCTGTTTCCTTGCAAGTGTGTAGCTTTATGCTAAACACTTATTCTAATTTTTAGTACACTTCTATTGGAGTTTTCACTATGTTGACACCCTCCTTCACTTCTGAATTCCTTTGAGACATTTTCCAATGACTCATTTGTATCTTATATTCAGAACTTTGGTTAGATGACGTTGGAATCTATTCTTGTTTAGGAAGGAGGATCAGAGTTTCTTTAAGGAACACCAATTTCTATTTTTCAGTATCTGAATTGCTGTGACTGCGTTCATCGAATGTGTTATGTTATTGAATCTGAATATCTTTTGCAGTTTCCACTTGGCAGTGTAGTTGTGTATCTTTAAGATATGTTCTTGATTTGCTTATACATTGGATTGGTATTAACTTGTAATAAACACACTTAACTTCATTTACTGATTCCTGGTCCTTTTTATGTGGTCAAATGGGCTACTTGGAGATTAGAATATTTTATTAATGATGACTCCCTTGGCCTCAGTCAACTAAAAAGATTAATCGGATGAAACATGATAACCACTTTCCTGCATGGTGCACCAGTTTTTCCCCAATTTCCTTTGATCTTTTCAAAATATGGTGGGAACATCTCCTAGTAATCCCAATCACATGTTTCTACAAAACATTATGTGTGGATGCTTTGAATTGTTCCTGAAGAACGCATTGAACCAGGAGGTCAAACTATAATTACCACAAATGAGCTGTATCTATGTACGATCATTGCTTTTTTGGGCTCGCCTGCGGCGCACTGAAGAGCCTACCAACTATGCTGCAGCTCTACTGGAGGTAATGAATCTGGATGTACACTATAAGGTCAAGTGGGTATCATATGTGAAGAAAGCTATGATGCAACTTGGCCTTAGAGACTCATGGGACGGCCACACTCCCGCTAGTAAAGTGGAACTTAAGAGATACTATTGGCGATTGGATTGACAGGCAAGAACTATGCAAGCCAATGTTGAGCAAACTGACAGAGGAGTTCTTTCTGTTTAAACAAACTAGAAGCTTGGAGCGCTACCTAGATGTGATCCAGGTCCCATGAGATAGGACTCTATATATCCAGTTTAGATACAGCACGCTTCCTGTTAACACCCGAAAGGCAAAGTGGCGTACAGCTGAGAACATGTCAGAGAGTTGCTCGTGCTGTGGAACTCCGGTGGAGTGTGTTGCCCATGTCCTGTTTGCTTGCCCTGCTTATAATCAATCTAGGAGGAAATGGTTAAAACCAATATGTAGTGACATGGGCACTCGCGATTACCGGTCTGCTATGCGTATTTTTAAAATCTGATTCCAGTGTCATTTTTTCATGCGGAGTGGTAAAGTTTCTAGGCCAAGCCTGGCAAGTCAGGATTAGAGCCCTACGAGGTGTGATTTTAATGTAAATATTTATGACTCATTACTTGCGACTAAAACCATATTCCATCCTGGAATGCTTTAAAACCTCTAAACACTGTTAACTATATAGATAGCACTTGTACTTTATACATTGTTTACTGAGATGGATTACGCCCCCTTATGTATATGTGTATCAGACTTAAGCTTTTTATGATTTTTTTTGTTTTTAAATCAAATATGCTGCTATTAATTTTATGTCAAGATTTGTTAACGACCATCTGCACTGTACTGCAAGATTTTATCCTAATATTTAGCAAATATTGTCTTATTGTATATTTGCAATTTGAAGCTTTTATGATACATGCTGTCGAATATAGCTATTTTGAACTGAACTGTATCTATGTATAGGATAACATCCCTTTCCCATTGCTTTTGGACCTCGGAAGTCAAAATAAATTTCCCAATATAAATTCAGCTACTTTAGACCATTGATTCAGAACATTTTATGCTTTGAAGGTGATAGAACATTTTAGGCTGGCTTAACTGTGATGCAATGTTGTTCAGCATTTTGTAAACTAATGCATTAAATGAGACCCACGAGGAAAGCTGTCCACGACTAAAGTGAAAATGAAATACTGCTTTTTATGTCGGCAGTTGAACTACTTATTCTCACAACCCTGTTCAGCACAAATTTAAGATATTCATAGAACTGAAGGACATATTTATTAAAAAATCACAGAGAGCAGCCACCTTTCTGCACTGCATGAATGGGAAAAGGCAGGAATGTGCTGTACTTATCATTATACGACGCAATCCTGTCATTCCCTGCTGCTGGTGCACAATGTGCGGCCTCGTGCCAATGCATGCCCCTTCGCACCATCGTGCAAGGGGGCCTGCATTGTAAGCAGGATTTGTTTTTGTGCGGTAAAAGACACCTTCCCTCACAAAACCAATTTCCTGAGGCATATTTCTCTTTCTTTGTGTTCTACAGAAAGCAGTACACATAGAAAGAGGAAAAAACAAACAAGAAGAAATGAAAATGTTTCAACATGTTACGCCCCCCCTGCCGGTGCATAGCATTATGATGCATGTCCAGGTCTACCAGTAATGGTAAATCTGGGAGTGCACCAAAATCCATTGGTGGTGCACGGGAACACCCATTCTCCACCCATAGAACGCCTACCCGGGCAGAGTAACAAAATGCGTTGATTTGCACGGTGTTGCGCTGCTCTAAATTTATCAAGACATGCAGGGCCATGCAAGGTGGCCTGCATGGCTAGATACATCTAACTTAAGCGTTTTGTCACTCTTGCGCCGGTTGCATGGCGCCTGGTTGACACAACTTTTTAATACATATGCCACTGAATGTACAGCTTCAGTGGTAAAATGTAGGAACGTTATTTTGAAAGTATATCAAACCACCGAGCAAACTTAAACTACAGGGGCCTCATTTATGAGAAATGACGCATCGCTGCGTGAAAGCAGCGATGCGTCACTTCTCAGTGCGCCGTCCTTGCGACATTCCTGATGCGTCATATTTAATGTATGACACATCATGTCGCAAGGAGTTACAGATACATCAGTATTTCTGACGTATCTGTAAGTGCAAAAGTGGCGCATTGCTGGAGTGTGTCACAAAAGTGACGCAACTCCAGCAATGCGTCTTGCCCCATGTGAAAGGGCCTGCGTCAGTCTTACGCCTGCTGTGAGGCAGGCGCAAGATTTTGACGCAACGGCGTCCTAAAAGTGACGCAGTGAAATCTCATAGATTTCACTGCGTCACCTCTACGACCCTTCCTGCGTCAATACGCCCCCTTGCATACATTATACCTGGCGCAGACATAATGTGGCGCAGGGGTTTACAAAGTGACGCATCTACTTAGATGCGTCACTTTGTAAATATGGCACAACAAGGCGCATTTTTCATGCCACTGGTGCGTCACAAAAAGTGACGCACCGGCGGCGTAAAAGTGACGCACAGCCTCATAAATGAGGCCCCAAGTGTGAAAATCGGCCTGCCACAACAAGGCAGAAGGGGAATTTAGAATGTGTATAATATTGTTCGCATTTCAGATAGTCCAGCCTTTAAAGAATTAAAGATGTTGTTGTGGTGAAAGTGCAGTATTAACTTTTCCGCAGAATATAATTTCAAAAGTTGGTTCTTTCAAAAGAAATGAAGATTTCTGTACCGAGAAAAGCATACTCAGGTTTTCACTTTCATCATGGTATTCTGTGATAATAATAGAATTGTGCCAACTGCTGTCATGGAAACATGGAATTTGATGGCAACCGAAAACCTGCATGTCAACGCGGTGTGCCCATTTCTGTGCCAAATATGGACATTGGGAACAATCAATCATTGCCACTACAGTTATCAGCACTATCTGAATTTATTGAATGTTTTTTCCATCGTCTGTTCTGCACAAAAGTTTCAGCATGCATTTGTTTCTCTGCGTGTAACAACATTTCCAACTGTCGTCTGAACTGTTGTTCACCCAGTTCCTTTCTCCTATTGTAACCTCCGCTTTGGCATACTCTTCTATTGAAATAAGCATTTTACCATTGGAGCACCCCCTGACTCGTAATACAAAGGGCATTTTAATTGGGTTTTTTTCTCTTGTGATTTAGTGTGATTTTGTTGTGGCCCTCAATGACTCGCATAATGTCACTTTTGTGAAGTACCATCGGAGTTTCATCTATTTCATGTTTCAACTATTTACTATTTACTAGTCTGTTTCTGGAATTTTATTAATCAAACGTTAATCTTCTGCACATGTTTCCTCCAGAGCGATGATGTGCAGAGGTGCGGCAGTGCAATGGGGAGCCTGAGAGAAGAAATACCAGCAGTCAGCCTCCCCCCAGATATGAATTAGGGTTTGAGCTATTTCAGGGACTGAGGTTCAGAGGTTCAACCTATTTGATGATTCCTTAAACCCCTGAGCAGGCAGGCTAGGGGGTCTTTGCAGAAGGCTTTTATTTTGGTAATTGTTTCCAGGTCTATGGAGTGGTCGGGGTTAGAGAGAGTTTAGTATAGCTAATGAGTAGTGGGTTGCGATGACAATAGTTAGGTATAGTTGAGGGATAGACAAATGATCTTTCATTGTGGGGTGGTGGCCCTACGGAGCACCTTCACACAGTGAGAATAGTGTTACACAATCTAGGGCATATTTACAATGGCATTGCGCCATCAGAGCGTCATGTTGTCTGAGGCTCCAGTGGCTCAATGCCCTGCTCCTTATTTACATGGCGGTGCTAAGTAAATGTAAATGTAAATGTGTTTCGATTTATATAGCGCACTTTAACCTAGGGGCCTCAAGGCGCTTGCTTAGGGAACCCTTCCTGGTATTCCCCTGTGAGATACCCCGGCCGGGTATCCACAAGGTGAAAGCCAGGCATCCCGCCGCGAGGGGCCGTAGTGGAGATTAAGCAAGCTATTGCCCAGAGTCACAGAGTGTGACCCCGTGAGTCGAGTAGGCACCAGAGCGAGAATTGTCGACTCCGTGGAATTTTTGAGCCCGAGACCCGCCGAAGCGGGGAATCGAACACTGGTCCACGGCCGATCTCAGCTTCTGGGTATGCCGCCTCTAACCACTGAGCCACGCTTCTCTTTCCGTCTCTTTCCGTGGCTTAACGCCACCTTCTAAAAATGGCCTACCTTGCCGCAGTTTTCTGTAGTAAAGGGCTGTGCAATGGGTGTTGCTGTGGGATTTCCCTGTGCAAAAACCCATTGCTTTTTGACACTGCCCCAGATTTACCAGGATATGTAAATCTGAGGCAGTCTCAAAAAAACTAACACCTTTCAAAAGGAGGCATTAAATTGTGTAACGAGGATGGATAAACACTTGTATTTCTCCTTGTTTTTTGCTCTTTATAGGTGTGCTGCATTCTGCAGCACACATAAAAGAAGCAAAATTCCATTCATGATTGATTTTGTGCAGGAAGGTATCCCCTCCTGCACAAAAACTGTCCTCCCTGCAATGCAGGTTCCCTTGCACCATTGTGCAAGGGTCCCTGTGCTGGCACTAGTCAGCTTTTTTAGGGCCGGTGCGAGGGAAAACACAGGGGTGCGCAGGACTCTTATAACTACAGCGTATCCCTTCATTTTTTTTAAATAACACTGCGTGGAGCAACTAAATTACTTGCAGTGCCATTTTGTTGTGAATATGCCTCTCTGTGCGTGGACTACAGGGAGGATCTATTAAGGCTGGGGTTTTAGGGTAAGCATGGGTGGGCATGAAGGACCACTGAGACAGGTTACTGTGGATGTTGTTGTTTTTTGCTTTCTCTGTTTCCTATATATTTGCCTTTTTTATTTATTGTTTTGTGGGATATTAAATGTATTTAAGTTTAGATTTCATAATGGCATTGAGGAGAAATCCTGTTTTACTGAGAGAGAATTGTCAGTCATGGTGGATGGAATTATTAGAGTAGTATCACAATTGTTTAGAGCCCAAGTACAAAATACAACTATTGCTCAGAAATGGCAAATGTGGGCCAGAACACTTGATGGAGTTAATGGTGTAGCAAACAACCTCCAACCACAAGAGGAAATCAGAAGGAAGTGGTATGACCTCTTGGGGAGTATGTGTTCCCTGGCCTCCAAGCATCACTGGAATCCCTGAGGACTGGTGATGGTTCTCTCAGCCCCTCCTTACAACCTATATCCTAAAGGCTTGACAGGAATCCCCGGATGTATGTCGTTACTACACATGCTTTTACAACGCATGCCTTTACCACGCAGGTTTTACAACGACTTGCATTGGGGGGCGCTGGATAGTGAATAGTTTAATTTACTATTCCAACTCCAGTCCCCGTAGATAGTAGGGAAGGTTTTGGATAGTACATTAAACTATTCCCTATCCTACATCCCACCCCAGCGCAAGTCGTTGTAAAGACTTGCGTTGTAAAAGTTGCGTGGTAAAGGTACTGTGTGGTAAAAGTTGTGTTGTAAACGCTGTTCCCCTGAATTCCCGGTGGAGTGGAGACTGGTAAGTTATACTCTTAAAAGTGTCACTAAACCTAAATGTTGTTTTTTTTTAATTTAGCTGTTGCTAATGTGTTTTACATTTTTTAAGCATATAAAACTATATGTATTTGTTTTGATTTTTCTTAGGAACTTTGTAGCATTATTGTTGTTTGTCTCATTTTACTAATTATTAATATGTTTAGTCAATATGTGTGTTTTTCATCATGTTCTTCATTTTATCTTTTGCCTTGTTTATTTGTTTGTTTGAATGTATTTTGTTGAATTTTAGTTTACAGGATTAAATCTACATTAAATTCCACATGATGTAATGATGCTAGTGAGTGTTTTTTCACCTGATTTCATATATGTATTTCCTACTGTAAATGTCTGCTTCCTCTTACTGCATATTTTACTAGGTATGGTTAACCTATACTTTTGCAAGTGTTGGCAATGTTTATTTAAAAACACTACCATGATGCAGTTTAAAAAAACATATTGCAATTATATTTTGGTCCATCTCCCTTTTCTTTCATTTGATGTATAATCCACACTTTAGAAATTCTAGGTATTTATAATTTAATATAGGGCCAGTTACAAGTTTGATGGTGCGGCAGCAGGGCCGCCTTTCTTTCATCTCCACCACTGTTTTCATGGAGGAAAGACATTCATGAAATTCTCTGGATACCTCTGCTTCTTCCTGTATCCAAAGGAGCATCACACCAATCTAGTGACACCAGTCCTAGCTGCTGTTGACACAACACCACCTCCACTTCAGCCAGGACCCAGTGGGATGGGGCCCACTGGGTCAAGGGCACACGGTAGTGGTGATAAGAGTTGTGGGAGGGAACATGTGGGACAGCAAAGTGAGGCCACTGGGCTCATTGCCACCCAGGCCACCATCAACCACATCTTGAGATCTCTCAATCGGTCCCAAGAAATGATTGGGCAGGTCCTTACAGAGCTTGGGGAGATAAAGCAGTTGCAGAGGGAGCACAATGTTCAGATGGAAAATCTCAACTCAAATATGGTCACCCTGACTGGGGTGCTGTGTGATTGTTTTACCCATATATGTAGAGCTTTTCCAGCAACATCTTCCCCTGTCTGTGGTCTAACAACATCTGGGCCTACTACATCTGCCTCAGCCACAGAAAGAGAGGTACTGCCACAAGAGGAAACACCTGCATCCACTTCAGTCCCTGCAACTGTCAATCCATCAGTCTCCCTCAGGAGGGGAAGTTTATCTAGACCAGCTGGAGATGATGGCAAGACCTATGCCACCAGCAACAAATGTAGAACCTAATTTTCTGCAGTGTGTGACTAGCATTCATTCTGTGGACTATTTTCTGGACGCATTTACCTTTTGGGTGCTAGATGTTTATTGTACATTAGATTTCACACAATTTTGGCTTTATAATAATAGCTTCATTCACCATGATTGACTTTTATGTTTGTTTTCTTTATTTCCATCTTCTATTTTTATTATTTTTGTGTTGAATGCAATCAAAAATGTAATATACAAACAGTGGTGTTGTATTTCATTTCTCAACTTGTTCAAATATTTAGTTTAATCATAAATGTAAAAAAATACTTTAAAAGATTGTTGATTCATTAAAAAATTACATGTGAATAATACTTTTCACAGTTTCCAAAAATAATATAATACAAAATATCAAATGGTATGAATTTAGTAAGCCAGAAAAATAATAATTTTTTATACTTTTCAAATACATTAGAACACATGCATAATCCATATACTTCATGCTATATTTTTGTTTACAGTGCCAGACTTTTCCCTGATGGAAGACAGGGATATGACCCAAAAAAATCAGATTAAATCGGCAAAGTATTTCGGATTTATGCTTTCAGCAGGTGCTAGCTCTTCTGCATTCAACAACTATTATATCAGAGGGTCAAGTAGAAAAGTATGCACGATGTGTCCCAAAAAGGTAACCAGGACTACCTAAACATATGTGTATCCATCTAGGGTCATCCCCACAGTGGTCAGGAAAGGATGCCCATCAGTCACCACATGGAACCGCCCTTCATCATTTGGGATTCCATCAAGACCACCACTAGGAGAGCCAGTCAACTTTCACCGTCGGGGGTCCAGGTGTAAAGAAGGAACTCCACCGTACTCAATTTATGAGGATCTTGACACACATAACAAGAGGAAGATTGATGTTGCAGTGCACGAAAAGTGTGAAAAAATGAAAAATAAGTGATTATATAATTGGATAGGGGGTACTAATAGTTTTATTCAGGTGCTACCCATCCTTCCAATGCTAAAAAGTAGTCAGTAACAGTCACTACAATATGGACTGGCCGGATGTTTTATAAGGTCGACATGTTTCAGCAATTAGTGACAAAGTTTGTCATTGCTTTCTTCAGGACCGCATCTACTGATAGCTACTGCAAAACTGGTGATAATGAAAACAAGAATGTGCTCAAAATCAAAAAACATATACAGAGATCGCCTGATACCACTAGGTGTTCATTTTGTTTTCCTTTACTCTTTCCAAGTTGTATGAATGTACTAAAAAAGAGAGGAATGAAAGATGTGAAGGTCAAACCCAAAGTACCCCTTGGGAAAACACGGCGTACAACATTCTAATCATGATTATTATTAATGTTGGGTATCATCAATGTATACCAATGGCACTGAATACTCAGTGCATGTGTATTAACATTGGGTCTTATCTAGCAAATACCAATGTAGGAAAGCAAGAACCATCTTACCATACTTGTAAGAGGTATGGACCTCACCCCACCTGGCTACGGCTCAGGGAAAAGGGGAAGCACCGCTCTACAATAGAAATAGATAAGTACACAGCACTCTGTTAACTCTACTCGATCTATCGACTGCTTGAAAAAATTGAGTCAACACACGTAAAGCCAATCATTCACCCACTGTCCACTCGTATATATGAACATAGTCAAAAACAATTTTCAATGGTAGAAGTCAAATGCTTTTTTAGCATGATAAAGCAGTAGCGGCTTAATGTAATGAAGGCTACTCGTTGCGCATATGATTTAAACGACCAGCACATCACACAGAACCCAAAACATCATTAGAGAATAGATGGTCACAGGCATACACATCCGATCAGTTTCCGACACACTCTTCGCCTACCTGTCCGTCGGTACTCCTAGAATCGGCGTCCGAGCCGATCAGGGAGGCACTGAGGGGTAGAAGAGCTCAGGATTATAACGTTTTGCGTGATAGGTCGGGAGACGATCACATGGTGCATGACAGATATTAGAAATAACAGCAGGCTTCTGATAGCCCGAAAGATACTTGCTGCCAGCCAATCAATGCCATATTTACCCCATACCTGCTTTTCCCCTCCGGGAGATTTTTTCTGTCAAGTGTGATCTTTACTCATGACTTTGTCAATGCAGTTACACGATCCACGTGTGCATATTGTTCAAAATAAACAAAACTTTATCGACATAGTTGCAAGAAAAATGTTTATGTTGAAAACCTAAGCGGTCACTTTCACAACAGGTAGAAATGACCAACCACGATGTTAGAAAGTGGGGTGATGTTAGAGATAAGGGTGATATTCAAAAAAACGTGATGTTCAAAAAAACGGTTTGGGTAAACACTGACCCGCCCCATAAAGGGGACTGAATTATGTCATACAGTCCTAAAGGGAAATATTCCCAAACCATGTTCCCTGTAGTTCAATGTGGACTTTCCCTTTAACTCAATGACTGCAAAAAAGTAACCGATCACTGTTATCTGAAATCAGAGGGTCGACCAAGGTATGTCGTCATTCAGACCCACCCGATTAGTGCCCATCTTAAACACCCATTTTTGTTCTTTCAATAAAAGGTATTTGGACACATCCGTAACATGTGCAGGGATGTAGGGCTGTTCAATCACTGTCCATTGGAACGTAGTTGAAGGATGGCGTGCTTCTAGGAAGTGATTGGTGAGTTTTGTCGCTTGTCTCTTGTACCTGATCGTGCTCTTATGTTCAGAGATTCTGACTCTGATTTTACGGGTTGTCATCCCTATGTATTTCAAACCACAGGGACAGGTGATGAGATTGTCGCTGTTGCAGTTCGTGAATTTAGACTGAATCCACGGTCTCGAGGTACCAATGTCGATTTCAGTTGTCTTCCTCGTTTGTGGGCATACCACAGGTCTGATGACCTGTGACTGGGGGAAGATCCCAGAGAGAATCCAGGGCCCTAGGTCTTTCTTCACGTGGTTGTGTATGAATCAATCGATCCCTGAGGTTCGGTCCCCTTTTGAATGAAAACAGAAAGCCTATACAGTAGCATCCCCCAGGACGACACGATCAAGGTCCTTGTCTCTGCACTAGACTCAATTGTCTGGAATTACAATACACCAAAAGAGTTCATCCTTGCCTGCGCGACCATAGCGCTGAAAGTGAATTTCTTTGCCTACAACGGGCAACTTTACCTGCAAAGCACGGGCACATCTATGGGCAGTAATTTTGCCCCTAGTGTGACGGGCCTTTATGTCTATAATTTTGAAGCACAACACATCTTACCAACAACCAATCGTTTTTCCCCCTCCATCTTTTTTTTGGAGGCGATACATCGATGATGTGCTTTTAATTTGGAAAGGCAACTTGGCCATCTCACTTGCTCTAGGAGGTTCTGCTTTTCAAATCTGGCACCCTACTCGCCTACGCATTTATTCTCCATGGGTACTTGTATCCCCCTTGGGCTCTAATGACTGTGGCGAAGACCAATGTCCTTGTCGATAACACCCTGCACCCAGAATTCCACGGGGAGGAGCAGGAGACTACAGAGACCCTATTACAGGTCTTGCAACCTAAGAATACTCTTACGACTCGTTTGGACACCGGTCGACGAGCGAATGCCACCCCGCCCTTGTCCACACTGACTTTACAAGGGGGCCAGGATCTATACTTGTTTCTCTATCCACGTACTACGGTGGCTATTTTGTGGCATCACGAGCAGATACTTCGCCTGGAACGCTACTTCTATAATATCCAGGAACAATTAGGACCACATCACTGACACTAATCCTTCAGCACCAGTACTGCGGGTGCGATCACGCTTTGGACCATCGTATTTGTATGATCTTTTGTTGCATGCCCTGATGAAATTCCCAAGGCACGAAAGGGAATGAAACGCGTTGGCTGTGCCTGTGTATTTTAAAAGAAAATAAAGAATGCATTAAAGAAAGAACAGAAGATTTACAAAACCAATGAACTTTTTGTGTTGTTGACTTTACCGAGTGCACCTCTCAAATTCTTTTGTAAAACACCCTCATAACAGTCGCTAAAACATTTGGCCCACTGTTTCGCTCTGATCCCAAGACTTATCACCTTTAACCCCCTCCTTTGCCGGTATGAGGAATTCATGCATAAACCCTGACACGCAACATGCATCTTGTACCACTGCCACATTTGTTTGGGGCCCCCCCTATTTTTTCCTTTTCTTGTGTAATTTTATTTCATTTTCCGTCGTGATATTTCATTTTCCGTTGTGATATTTCATCACGCACTTTACAAGTAAGTCCACCAATCCCTTCCTTTTGTCAGCATAGCCACCAGCGTGCAACACCTATCCTGCGAAGGCCAATCGCCTGTGCATGCTGGGCACAATAAAGTTTTCATTCTCCCTTTAAATCCCTCTTACGCTACCAGTCAGCCTTGCGCGTTCTAGTTGCAGGCTAGAGGCACGTCCTTTCCTACCTGAGCGCGCTCAAGGATTGGGTGAAACTGCGCCTCCAGTTGTCAGCCACTCCCACCCTGGAACTGAGCGCTCTCTCGCTACCGGCCTACTAATACCGGTGGTCAGACTTCGGGTCTTATCTTCGGGACCCGGTTTCAGAGGGTGCATGCAGGTTTCCAGTGGGTGCTTGGTGTCGAGGGCGTAAGTCCTCCGTTTCCATCAATAACATTATGAGCTAAGTACTGAATGCTTGTCTATTCCTGCTGAACAGTTCTCTCTCCTTTCTTAATTTTCAAGGGTGTGCCAATATCGCCGCCACCCCCCTCCCGAGGTCCATGACGTGAGGTTTTCTCACCATCAAAGTGAGAACATTTTAATCATTTTTCTTTATCCTTGACACTGAGAGCTGGGGTCCACTGGCCATTTGGTCCATTGATCCCGCCATGCACACGCGCCCCGCTGGGTAATTGATTAAGTGTTTATCACCATTGGCATTGTTTATTGAACGACTTATAAACCCGCTCTTGGCGCGGAGGAACACCTATCCCTGGGTTGGTTGCATATTTTACCAATATTCATCTATGGGTGTGTTTATAACGACCAGAGCACCAAGTTACCTTCCTGCCTGACTTTATTGATATACCTTTGAATGGAGAAACTTAACTGTTTGTTTGTCTCTTCATGTGTGTCTGTGTCATTTCTCCACAGGTGCATTTTAATTTTTGAACTCCATAATTTCGAGTACTTAAAGGGAATTAGTTAATTTCCTTTTTATGCACTTTTTTCACTCCTTTTTTCACTTTCACGTCCCTAGGGTAGGGTGGGCCTTAGAGTGCCCATACCGCCGGGGTTTAGTCCACGATAGGTCCTGACGAATGCCAGGTAAACTAACACCAACATTGGCAGAAACATGTTGACCACCTTTTAATTCTATGGGACACAACCAAACAATCTATTTGGTGTGGTTTTAAACACATTGCTTTCAATATGTCCAATTAATCAAGTAATACATTTTTTTGATACTATTAGACATTTTTTATTTCACTATTAACACTATCACCTAGCACTCACTATTCCATACTACCCGCTCCACAGTAAAACTGGCGTTGAAGCACACTGGGGAGGCGTTCGGCCTCTCCCAGTGGGGCCCGATGATGAAGCAACTGGTGTTGTATACCTTCCTTCTTTGTTCTGGTTGAACTACTGAGAGTATTGCACGTATCTCCAATGTCTCCTTGGTTCTGTTATTCTCTCCTTGCAATAAATGTACCCTGCATGTTTCAGAAGTTGGTTTCCTCTGCTTGAGGTAATATAATGGGCGGTCTTATTCGTTGAGATTATCTGAAATGATAAGAAAAAAAAGAAAAGTATGTCAGAATTACTAATATATGATTTGTTATTTTTTTTGGGTTCTATTTGTTTTCATACAGTTTTTACAAAAAACATTTATGCAAAAATATCAGTCTGCTTGTTTTTAGTATTTTTACCTTTTTGGTTGTTTGTTGATTGGCTACGATGAATTAAGTTGAACTTCTTGTTGGTTGGTTGTTCTTTCAATTTGTTGTCCTGTAAGAAAATGTGAAAAATGTTGGTTTATTGTATGGTCCTTTTTTGCTATGTTACTCTTTCAGGAGAAAAAGGGGTTCATTTATTCCTCTTCTCTTTTCTCAAATATCTTTACCTTTTCTATTTCTTTTTGGATGTTTTGAAGATGCTGAGGTTTTTCTTTAGAAGGTGTTCTAAAGCTGGTTGTTTTTCTTTCTTGCTTGAGATCAAATGTTGAAGTTGATATCTGTAGTAGGATATAATATTTATATAGACTGTTTATTTTTAAATTATTAAATCATTTTTAATAGGATTTAAATATATTGTATTATTTCATGGTTGAAATGCATTACATGTTTTAAAAAATTGCAATTTTGACAGCAAAAACTTTACAAACAATGTTTTTAAAAGAAAATAGAGATTTTAGTTCTGAAACAGTTGCAGAAATGTTCTTCATTTTTTTGCAATATTGTTCCAAATTGCTAGGTAATTGCTATCTGGTCATATTTTTTAAATATAATATTTACCCTTGACAGAGATGTCCTTCTTTGATGTTGGTGTTCTTTCTTCTAAAGATTTTCTTTGTATTTGATCATAAATATTTTTAGTATGCTGTAATTAGGTAAAAAGGAAAGGAATTAGCATTCAAAAAAAATCAAGTGGTATTTTAATTCTAAAATAGCATTTCTTTCATAATATTAAATATCATTTTATACCAAATATTTTCTTTGAGAGAATGAGATGTTACTGCAGAATTATCCAACTGTCCAACAGTCTTAGCTTTTTTAGTAAAACAATACATTTCCAAAACTTTCACGTTTCGTAATTTATATTCATAACTCCTTTTACATGTCAATGTAACAAAAAACATTTATTCTTTTTTTTGAAAAAATGTTTAGATTTTTGCTGTCTTAATTGCATTTTAATAACACACTTCGGTAGAAAGGTAAAAAAATGACATTCAAAATTGATTCGGAACATTGCAGACATTGTTTATTTTTCATGAATTTTTTAAGATGATTGTTTTTTTGGAACATAAGTAGTAAACTCGTTTAGTTATCATCCGACTGTGATTCATTTTAAATATTTAAATGAAAAGTATCGTTCACTTGGGTATGAAAAGACACTTTTTTCTGTGATTCTACCTTATATTTTATTTAATCAATTCACTTACTTTCAATTATATAATTTGCTTTTCAATATTCGGCTCGTTGGATAATTGTCTGCCAAGTTTGCCAAAATCTGAAAAATAATATGTAATTATTATAAACTTTTTATAATTGATTTTTAATTATAGTTAATATTTTTAGTAAAATGTATTATACTTCCTTGCTTTAGGAGAATGGTTCTATGGTAATTCCACTGTGTTACTTTCTGTGGCAGCGTGAGAGGTAGCGTAAAAAGCATCTGCTCTCACTGGTAGTCTGTTGATCACTGATTTCAAAATGGTGGGCAAGCTTTATTTATACTTTTTTAGGTGTCTCACCATTATTTTTGTAAAGATATTCAACTTTATTCATGTATTTTTTGGATTTGTTTGATGTGAAAACCTATAATTTAATTGAAAAAAGTGACTGTTTAATGTGTTCGTCAGTGTTTACTCCTCCATTTTGTTTGCTGTAAGATCTATTTTTGTCATGAAAACTGTTGTAGGACTTGTCGTTGAGCATGCTCCTAAAATGGAGGATCGATTTTAGGTAGTTTGTTTCTTTTCTGTGTTGAGGTATCTTTTCTTTGATTTTTAAATGTATTTAACTTAATATTAAAATGAGTATACATTTTTTAAAATAGGTCGTTTTAAAAAAATCATGTGCTCAGTTGCGTTTCACATTTTATTACACTTACCCACCCAAAATCCCTATTTTCCTTGCATCCCGTGCCAGGAGTTATTTTACAAAATGTAAAAAATATTTTTTTTTTGGGCGTTGTAATGGTATGCGTAGTATTGTTTCGCATTGTGATGGCACTTTAATGCATTCTATTTATATTGCGTCGTAATGGTACGCGTTGTTAAAACAGTTGTTGTAATAGTTTTTGCGTTGTAATGGCATGCGTTGTAAAAGCATGCGTTGTATCATCATAAATTCGAACTCGCTGCGTGCAGGATCGAATTGCCTGCAGTTTTATTTCTGAACATATTAGTACTGATCCTGCCATTTTCTACAGTCAGTTTGAGATTTAATATGTCAATTGATTTTTTGCTGTAGTGTCTGGTAAACTTCAAGTTGACATTGTTAGAATTAAGAGAGTCGACAAATTGATTAAGGGCATTTTCTGTCCCCGCCCAAGCAAAGATAATGTCATCAATGTACCTTAGACATTTGGGGCCATATGTATGAAGAAGTCGATTTGCGAATCGAAATCTGCGATTTTTACCGAATCGAAGATTCTGAATCGCAAATCAGAATGTATCAACACTTTCGTAAATATTTAGCGATTCGCCCAAAATCGCTAAATAATTGCGAGAAAATCAATAGCGATTCCTTAATGGTAATATTTTGCAAAATAGCGATTTCCCGCTGGAAAAAATCACAAATTAGCGAATTCCCGCCAGAAAAAAACGCAAAATTGCGATTTTCGAGAATCATCCAATCGCAATCCTGATGCAGTTTGATGACATCACCATCCAGGAAGTGACTGATTACCCATGGTGCAACAGCATTGATTGTGAGAGAGTGTGAGAGTGTGGATTGCTACTGAGGAGCCATGGCTGAGAGTGGGAACAAGGATTTGCCTGCAACCCAGCAGGAGCAGCGAGAAAGGGAAACATCTAGGAAGAGAAAACTGAAGTTCTCTGTTATTTGGGAGGAGCTCACACAAGGTGCCTGAAGCAAGAAAAAGACGCATCTGGGAAGGCATACAGGCAAATGTCAATGCCCTTGGAGTAACACACAGGAGTGTTGAAGTGTTGCGCAAGCGCTGGTATGACCTGCGCCAGCGCTCCAAAGAAAAACTGGCAGCAAGGCTGGATCGGTCTCAGCTCACCGGTGGGGGAACCTCCAATGTGCCTGAATCAACACCGCTTGAGGAACTGGTAGAGGGCACACTGGCTCCAGAGAGTGTTGCGGTCGTGTCGGTGCTAGACAGCTCCGACAACCAGCTGCAAGACCAGGTAAGAAGCATGCCTTTCCACCCTAAACCACCCCTCCCACCCCCCTGCAGCAACCTAGGGATTAGGGGAACCACATGTCACGCTAGAGCAAGTACACAGGCAGTCACAGCAATGCATTGTGGGAGATGTAGTCACAATAGACAGTAATGTTTGAAGTAGCATCCATCTCATGCAATTTTCACATGTGCAGGTCAGGAAAGGGGAATGTCAAAAGTAAAGTGAGGGAAAACTGTGAAATAATTTATTTTCACATCATACTTTAGCAAAAAAAATTAATGTGTGCTGTTCTATTCACAGCACCTGCAACTAATAAGCCCACACAGGACCCCAAGCCTCAGGAGATGCTAGCCAGGTTCAGGACACAGATGTGGAGGACAGTCCTGTCATTTCACCAAAGGGACACAGGAGAAGGATCGTGAGGCCATTACCAGTCATGGAGGGCGATGATGAGGACAACAATAACATTGTGCAGTCTGATGCCCCAGGTTCCCAGCAGCAGGAGTCAAGGCCACAACCCAGCCAGGGTCCACAGGTCACAGGCAGGCGTAGACCCCGCATGGGCCACAGCTCCATTGATCATCAGGATGAATTGGTTTTTGCTGGGCTGGAATTGCACATGCTCCAAGTACACCGCCTACAGGCAAAACACATGAAGGCAATACAGCGTGAGATGAGGGCAGGGTTCAGGGGTATGCGTGAAGAAATTAAGGGTGCTGTGCAAGAGCTAACTGCCGAGTTGCGTGCAGAACGTGCTGCCAGGCGCAAAGAGCTGGCCCGCATGGACCGCTACACGCGGGCAATAAACCGCCTGGCCTCATCTACCAATATACTGTCCAGGCGTACCATAGAAACCCAGCGTGAGTTTTCTCACGGCATTCAGGACATCGCCACAGTTGTTGTGCAGTCCACTTCTGCCCTGGATGAACTGCGTGCCCTACGTACCACAGGACCAGGAGTGCAGACTCCAAGTGAGGAGGACCCCCAGTCCGTGCGGAGCTCAACCACCCCACCACCCTCTGTTCAGAGGCGCCGTAGTGGCAGAAGCAACAGGCCTGCTACACACCAGTAGGATGTGCAGCCAAATGACAATGACTTACAGGGGCAAGATATGGCCGACTACACTGTTGATTCAGCAGTCATTCCAGTCAAATTGTTGCACTGTGACTTGAACATGTGCATCACATTTAGAGTGTTAGATGTTGCCTATGAGAATGTGTGCCATTGTTGCTGTAGCAATTAAAACACATGTGCTAAGATTGAAGTTGTCATTGTGTCATTATTACTCACCTAGAAGTAGTTGCGCATGATCTCATCACGCCTCTGTCACCCAGCTGCAGCACCAGCTACGCCAGCTTCCATGTCTACAGGTCCAGGTCCCTCCACGTCGGAGGATTCAGAATCACTCAACTCCATTGGTGTCCCTTTCCTCAATTTGAGGCTTAAAGTCCACCTCCTTAGTGTCAAGGGTGGCGTATTTCACCAACTGTGCTCATGGCCCGCCGTGATAAGGCTCTTGCAGAGAATCTTCTTTGAAAAATGGGCGCTTAATCCATTCGAAACGACCGCCAAATGCGCAGTCCTACGGAGGACTGCGCATTTGGCGGTCGTTTCGAATTTCGACTTTAAGCCTCAAATTGAATTTTGGATTCTAAGAACAACCCACAGACCATTGTCAGAACTCGTCGCAGGATATTGGAATTGCTTTCGCTATGTAACTTATTGTACGCTTATGAAAAGGAATGTATTAGATTCCATGATCCCATTGACAACATATGATATTGGATGCCCTGAAGAAGTTCTGGTTTCAGAACGAAACGCGTAGGCTGTGACTACCTAAATAAAGAGAGGAATACACACCCTGAAATAAGGAATTTCATTATTGGATGAACTTTTTATATTTATGCACATATATGCAATTATATATCGAGGTGGTGCAACTTTAATGCAAGTGTTACGTTTATAGTTTTCCCTGGTTCAGGGTGGTGCTCTCGGACAGTGAGCATTGTTAAAGTTTTGCACAAAAAAAATGTCATTAGACTGATTTATTGGTAAATACTTTACTACGTTTTGGGTGCCTGGTGAGGAGTTGGTCCACTGTCTGTTTCTGTGCATTTACCTCCCATAACAGGTTGTGTTGTTAAGCTGGCGATGCACTTCTCTTGTGCACATAGTTCTTGTCATGAGTACTACATTACCTCCCTTATCAGAAGGATTTATTATCAGATCATGATCTTTCTGTAGGGTAGTGACTGCCTCCCATTGAGTTTTAGTCATATTTCTACCTGACGGGGTGTCCGTCAGAAGTTTCAGAAGGTCCTGAGCTACTAAGTCGCTGAAGACATCTATATTATCTCTTGCGAGATTGGGTACATATTTAGAACTGGCCGTGAAGTCTGTCAGTGCAGTCCCTCCTGTATCAATCCCCAGTAGATCTGTAATGTCAGCCGTGTGGGTTGGGTTAAAAGGGTCTATGGAATTACTGATTTCACTTTGTGATTCCTGTTGTTCAAGGTCTGTAACATGGGAATATCCTCAATCATCAGTCCTATGTCCTGATCTTGCGATGTTCCTGGGTTTGATACTGCCCCTCCGGTGTCTATTTTCATAGTATGCATCTTAAATAGTTGCAGTTTTCTCTCAAATTTATATAAGTCAATATGTGCCTGAGCATAATCAAAACCTATCTCAGGGCAGAAATACAGACCTAATTCCAACACGTTTTGTTCCTCAGTCGTGAGAACCCTATCGACAAGGTTCATTACTGTTCGTTTCATGCCATAGTCCGCCATCAGGTTTTCTTGGTCTTCTTCTGGCCCGTGTTCCCATGCCATTCTTCGATTTTCTTTGCCTATTGTTTCGTTTGAAGTTTTTTTGATTGAGTTCATCCTGGGGACTTTTTCCACAACGAGGGATAACGCAAGCTCAGTGAGTTATTATACCCTCTTACTCAGGAGGGTTTACCAGTTTGCACCAACCCACTTCTTTACCTAGTTTACCCAAATTCCACTAGGAGTGCGACAGTCCTAAATCCATTGGCAATCACACATCCCAGGCATTGGCCACTAAGATCTCTAACATCCTTCTCGAGCATGATGTGGTATTCTCTACCCAGTTCTTTAGAACTTGTGGTTTGGGTATTGCCAATGTTGGTGTAATGAAAATGCGTAAGCCTCAGGGTATACGGTTGACATCCAGGTAGTTCTGTAGTGAGCTTGCTTCCCACCATCTGCTGATTTCCTTACTCCTAAGGTGCTCTAAATGTTGCCTGTCTGTTTCAAACTTGTTTATATTGTCTCAGTCCTTGCACTTCCCAATGGTTTAATGTGCACTCACTCCCCATTATAAACTCATCTGCCATGCCTGATTTTATTTAATGTGCACAAATTGCACTCCTGCCGGGTATGCGATTACACGTTACAAGCCTAATGGCTTATGTGAACTCTGGCTAGCAGCAGCGTGGCGTTGATGTTACAGTGCGGGGGAGGTCAGGCATAAGGGCATAAGCTCTCTGCGTCTCCCCTGCTTGAAGTAGATGTGATTGGGGAGGCATATATAGATCTATATATATAGACCGCCTTCACCCTCAGCTCCCTATTCCCTCCTACTCACCCTGTTTTCCTGATACCCCTCTGCTAGGAATATGCAGCTGTTCCCCCTCCTGTGCTGCCTGACAGAATTAGATAAATTACTTTCAGTTTTCAGAGGCGCCTGCAAATGGAATGTAAAACTTTCAATTCTACTTTGCAGAATAACCTGACCTTTGTCCCAAAAACTTTTATATTTACCTAAAATTAAGAAAAGTGACAGGACAACGGGACTGTTCATGGAAATACAGGATGTCTGGTCACCCTACATCAGTTGCATAGAGGTAGGCCTGCTGCCCCTTGCACCCTCTGTGTAACAAAGTGAGGCACCTATGGCATCCTATAGTTGTCAATTCAATACACAAGACCTTTCAAGTTGAAGGGGAAAATGGCACATTTTTGGACAATAACAGACACATCCTAGTCCCCCAGGGGTTCTAGCTCTGGGGACTGACATCCCAAGTTTTGGTCTTCTTTGTGCACCAGCCATGCATGCAGTCGCCTATATGGAGCTCCTCAGCCTTGCCCACGTCTATAGGTGTCAATTCAACACATATGAGACCCTGCGGCTGCAGATTCTCCTTCTTGCATTCGTGCTGCACATACCACCCTTTGTACACATTCCATTGATGGTCAGATTGCCCCCTTCTTAGGGGGTGCAAAGAGGCTGCAGCCCTGGTCTCACGGAAGCCGCTCGATGACCGTCACCGAGCTGCTGCCTGCACCGCGACCTGAGGGCACTGCACGCCGCTCCGCTGCACTCAACACAGCGACGCCTGCCGACCAAGGCGCACCCGACTTCAACCACGAGGAGTTCAATCTACAATGCGTGTGACTTCAAGGGCCCAACGACTCCTGCACCGACGTCCAGAACCGACACCTGCAGATGCCGTTTTTTTCTGAGCTCAACGAGAGGTCGCCTGTGGGAAATCTTTTTTTTTTGGCATGGTTTTTTAAGACAGGTTGCACAGTGGTGCTGTCTGCAATACAACATGGCTTAAAGGTTTTAAAAAAAAGCTATCTCACGGACAACGTTGACCACATCACAGTCCTTTTTATGAACTGCTGAACAGAAGCTAGCACTGCTGTGTAACATGTTAAAAAAACATTAACAAAATAAATAGATTTTGCAGAAGTGAAACCTATTAGCTTTGCCAATGCTTGTTAATATTTGTTTCCCAACAATTCTGTTTGGAGTTTTCGTTTTCGTTTTATGCATGAAAAATTATTCAGACATATATGAAATGGCTGTATTCTTGTGTAATTTTATTGATACTGAGTTTTCATTTTGCATGAAGTCGCTCTCTTTAATGTTTGTCTTTTAAAAGAAGCACCTGATGCTTTCCTCTGAAGTTATCTGGCTCACTGAATGTGTGATGTCCCTTGCACGGGCACAATTAATTATTCTGCATAACGTTTTGTGGTTAAGGCTAGGGATCATGGAATTGTAACCGATCACACTGTTTTTGTGATATTTACACAATTTGGGACAACTAAAGCAAGATAAACACTTGTGAATTTCTATATTTTTTTGATGTTTGCAAACATGTAACAAATATATGCAGAACAGACACATGCACAACAGGCACCTATATTTTTGTTTATAACGAATAAGTGGCTCAACAAAAATACACCCCATTTACATGGCTGGCCAATGGCACTTGTCACTAGAGTCTCTTTGGTTAAAACCTCCCACACCCAGAAATATTCCAACTGTGTAACACATCAGACTACTCAATCAATCAATCAATCATATAATTTGTAATGCGCACTACATACCCGCAAGGGTTTCAAGGCACTAAGGGGTGGGGAGGAAGGGGTGCTGTTGCTACTGGTCGAACAGCCAGGTCTTGAGTTGTCTCCTGAAGGTTAGAAGGTCTTCGGTTTGTCGTAGGATGAGGGGGGGGTGTTCCAGGTCTTGGCGGCACGGTGGGAGAAGGATTTGCCTCCGGCTGTGGTTCTACCGATGCGTGGGACGGTAGCCAGGGAAAGGTCTACTTCCTGAGAGTAAAAAAAACTGCTTCATACATAACTTTTGCAAGCTCATATTAAGAGACTAAACGTTACAGTTCTTGTATAGTTCTTTGCATTATATTCTGTGATCTAATGTCCAATCATAGGGCCTGATTTATAAAATGCACTTTGGAGTAAATTACACTTTTGAGGCATGTTTATTACTTTTCAGTATTCACAAACTTCACTTTTGTAGTAACTTACACTTTTGTTGTAAACTTAGGACCTTATGATGAGTTTGGCGTTGTGGGCAATTGACTGCCCCGTTACCGCACCGCCAAACCCGCGTTTGAACGGGTCGCCAGATTAGGAGTTTTCTCCTGCCAGGTGCATGATTATTTGGTGGTTGTATGATAGAACCACGAATGGATAAACCATGCGTGCCTCTGAATAGGCCACATTACAATGCATGTGTTTACAACGCATGCTATTACAGCGCGGTCATTACAGCGACCGTGTTGTTACTCCACATACCATTACAACGCAAGTCATTACAGCGACTTGCTGTAGGGGGGCTCTGGATTTTGGAATAGTATAATTTATTATTCCAACTCCAGTCTGTGCAACAGTGGGAAAGGTGTTGGATGTAAAACCCAACACCTTCTGCCCCCTACAGCAAGTCACTGTAATGACTTGCATTGTAATGGTATGTGATGTAAGAATGCGGTAGTTGTAATGACTATGTTATAATGGCATGCGATGTTTACGATGTTTACCATGCCTATACCACGCAACCTAAGCAATGAATCCATCTTAACCACACATTCCTTTACCATGCATGCTATTACCATGTAATTTTGTGGTAATGGGATGTATGGTAAAGGGGTATACGTGGCTAAGATCGCAACCCTTCCTCCCCTACCCTAAGCTACAAACTCTCCCTTGCCTCCTCCCCGCCCTGAGGTATAAATAACCCTACCCCCTCCCAATCCCCACGATGTTCCTAACCCGTAAGCACTACCTCAACCCCCTCCCAACGCCTTGCGCTGTCCCAACAACTCCTTCCACTGCCGTTAGGCAACTACCCCAACACCCCCACCAGCCCTAAAAAGTACCCACCCTCCCCTAATCCCTAAAAACGAAACCGACTATACATTCCCCTCCCTCAGAGGCCCATAACCCTGTCCTTTAACTCTGTCCCTTAACCTGACCCATCCCAGCCCTAAAAACTAGACAACCTTCTCCTAAGCTCTAAACACTAACCTGACTGCCCATTCCCCTCTCCCTGCCCTGAGGCCTAATACCCTAACCCCTAATAAAAAAAAATACCCGAACCCCAGCCCTAAGATTTACCCTGACCACCCAGTCCTGAAAACTTCCCCTAACCCCCAGCCCTGAAAACGACCTCCCCAGCCCTGAAAACTATACCCCAACCCTGAAAACTTGCCCTGAACCACCCCAGCTCTGAAAACTTCCCTGGTCCCCAAGCCCTGAAAACTATCATAACAGCCCTTGTAAAAACTATCCCAAACCCCAAGTCCTGAAAACAACTTCAATCCCCCCAGCACTTAAAACTACCCCAGACACACCCCAGCCCACAAAACTAGCCTGAGCCATCCCCAGCCCACAAGACTAACACCGACCCACCCCCAGCCCGCAAACAACCCCGACTCATCCCCAGCCCACAAAGCAACCCAGACCCAATCCCCAGCCCACAAAACAAGCCCTGACCCCCCAGCCCACAAAACAACCCAACCTCCCCAGCCCACAAAACTACCCTGTCCCATCCTCAGTCCACAAAAGAACCCAACCCACCCCCAGCCAACAAAACAACCACTCACCCACCCCCAGCCAACAAAAAAAATCCGGACCCACCCCAGCCTATAAAACTACTATGATCCCTCAGCCTACTAAACTATAACAAAACAGTACTAAACTATAACAAAACAGCCCCCAACCCACCCCCAGCCCAGAACTACACCGAGCCCCACTTAGCTCACCACTTCCTAGAGGCCTTCCTGCTTCCATCCACAGCAGGCAGCACCTATAGCACACATTGCTTTAACTACGCATATGCACAGATAGGGCATATGCATGGTTAAGGCATGCGTTGTATAGCTTGAGTAGTCAGAACACTTGTGGTTAAGACTGTGGTATAGTCAAGTCAAGTCAGAGAGATTTATATAGCGCGCTACATACCCAGAGGGTCTCAAGGTGCTTGAGGAAGGGATGGGAATTACTTGTCGAATATCCAGGTTTTAAGTTGCTCTCTGAATGTTAGGTGGTTCTGAGTGAGGCGTAGGTGAGTGGGGAGTGAGTTCCAGGTTTTAGCTGCGAGGTAGGAGAAGGATCTACCTCCCATGGTGGTTTTATTGATGCGAGGAATAGTAGCAAGGGCTTGGTTGGAAGATCGTAGCTGGCGAGGGGGGGTGTAGAAGGAAAGTCGTTTGTTGAGGCATTCGGGTCCAAGTTCGTAGAGTGCTTTGTGAGCGTGGGTTAGGAGGCGGAAATTAATCCTCTTGTTGACGGGGAGCCAGTGGAGGTTTTTCAGGTGGCTGGAGATATGGTCTTTGCGCGGGATGTCTAGTATGAGTCTGGCTGATGCGTTCTGGATTCGTTGGAGTTTTTTCTGGAGTTTTGCGGTGATACCGGCGTATAGGGTGTTTCCGTAGTCCAGGCGACTTGTGACCAGTGCATGGGTAACTGTTTTTCTGGTTTCGGTGGGGATCCAGCGAAATGTTTTTTTGAGCATGCGGAGGATGTTGAAGCATGAAGATGAGACTGCGTTGACTTGTCTGTTCATAGAGAGTGATGAGTCCAGGATGATGCCCAGGTTCCGTGCGTGGTCCGTCGGGATGGGTGCTTTTCCAAGGGCCTCTGGCCACCAAGAGTCGTCCCAGGCGGAGGGGGAGGTGCCTAAGATAAGGACTTCTGTTTTGTCTGAGTTCAGTTTCAGACGGCTGTGCTTCATCCACTCTGCTACTTCTTTCATACCTTCATGTAGTTTGGTTTTGGCAGTGTTGGGGTCTTTGGTGAGTGATAGGATCAGTTGGGTGTCATCTGCGTAGGAGATGATGTTGAGGTTGTGTTGGCGAGCGATGGTCGCGAGGGGGCTCATGTATACGTTGAAGAGGGTGGGGCTGAGTGAGGAACCTTGGGGTACGCCGCAGATGACTTCAGTGGCTTTGGACTTGAATGGTGGGAGACGGACTCTCTGGGTTCTACCGGTGAGGAATGAGGTGATCCATTCCAGTGCTTTTCCTTGGATTCCGATGTTTTTGAGGCGCTGTAGAAGAGTTCTATGGCAGACTGTGTCAAAGGCTGCGGATAGGTCTAGGAGGATGAGGGCGACTGTGTCTCCATTGTCCAGTAGAGTTCGGATGTCGTCTGTTGCTGCGATGAGGGCGGTCTCCGTGCTGTGTTTGGCTCGGAAGCCGGACTGTGAGGAGTCGAGGGATTTGTTGCTTTCGAGGAAGGCGGCGAGCTGGTTATTGACGGCTTTCTCGATGACTTTGGCCGGGAATGGAAGGAGCGAGATGGGGCGGTAGTTTTTGAGTTCGGTGGGGTCCGCTGTGGGTTTTTTCAGAAGGGCGCTGAGTTCGGCGTGTTTCCAGCTTTCCGGGAAGGTGGCGGAGTTGAGGGAGCAGTTGATGACGTCTCAGAGGTGTGGTACTATGATGGAGTCTGCTTTGTTGAAGATGTGGTGAGGGCATGGGTCTGTAGGGGATCCTGAGTGGATGGAGTTCATCAGGCGGATGGTGTCCTCGGTGGAGATTGGGTTCCAGTCGTTAAGGATGTTCGAGGGGGGTGATGGTCCTGCAGAAGGTTGGGTGGGTTGGTCTCCGGGTCGGTTGTCGAAGCTGTTGTGGATGTCTGCGATTTTGTTGTGGAAGAAGGAAGCTAGGGAGTCGCAGAGGGCTTGGGAAGGGGTGATGTCGTTGGAGTTGGCTGATGGGTTGGTGAATTCTTTGACGATGTTGAATAGTTCCTTGCTGTTGTGGGCGTTGTTGTCTAGTCGGTCTTTGAATGCGGCTTTCTTGGCAGTCCGGATCAGTTGGTGGTGTATGCGGGTGGCGTTTTTGAAGGCGTCCCTGGTGCTGGTGTTTGGGTCTTTTTTCCAGGCCTTCTCGAGGGGGCGGCAGAGTTTCTTCGATTTCTTAAGATCATCGTTGAACCAGGAGGCGTTTTTGCTGCCAAGTTTGATTTGACGTTTTTTCGGCGGTGCTAGGATGTCTGCGCTGTTGGATAGCCATTGGGTGAGGTTAATCGCTGCTTGGTCGGGGTTTGAGGAGTGGGCAGGGGGTTTTGAAGGAGCGATGAGGAGATCTGGTTGATGGTGATTTTGTTCCTGTTTCTTCGTAGAGTAGGTTGGGGTTGGTTGCGAGTGGTGGTTTTATTGTAGAAAAAGTGTACGCAGCTGTGGTCCGTCCACTGGAGGGTAGTAGTGTGACTGAAGGAGACATGTTTGCTGGAGGTAAAGATGGGGTCAAGTGTGTGACCTGCGATGTGGGTGGGCGTATAGACAAGTTGTTTGAGTCCGAGGTTGGCGAGATTGTCCCGAAGGGAGGTGGTGTTGCTGTCGTTGCTCTTTTCCAAGTGAAAGTTGAGGTCTCCTAGTAGGATGTATTCCTCGGAGGGGAGAGCGTGTGGGGTGATGAAGTCAGTGATAACGTCGCTGAATTTTGCACGGGGTCCTGGAGGCCTGTATAGGAGGGTGCCTCTGAGTGTGGTCTTGGGGTCGGTGTGGATCTGGAAGTGAAGGTGTTCTGCGCTAGCGAGGTTGACGTCTGAGCTGGTTGAGATGCGGATGGAGTTCTTATGGACGATAGCGATGCCTCCTCCTGTTTGGTCGGTGCGATCCTTACGGATGATCTTGTATCCTTCCGGGATGGCAATGGTGATGTCAGGGGCTGATGAGGCGTTCATCCATGTTTCTGTCAGGAAGGCGAAGTCGGGAGAGATGGTGTCTAGCAGATGCCAAAGTTCGATGGCGTGTCTGTGGACTGAGCGGGTGTTGAGCAGGATGCAGTTTAGGTGGTTGGAGTCAGATATCTGATTTGTGTCCGTGGATGAGGAGTTGATGTTGCTGCCGTCGAACTTGCAGGATTTGCAGGAGAAGGGACCATGGGTGTGTCCAGGAGTGGCTTGGACACAGTGGGGGTTTCCACTGTTTCGCAGACTGTTTCCCTTATTTGGCATTACCACGGTGGTGCGTATGAAATAGGTACCGCCCTGAAAACTTCAAAAACAGTACCTGGACGGCATGGACTGCTGCAGTCCATGGCATGCAGATACTGGGGTGCATGCCCACAGTGGGCACAACATGTGCCCCCAGCATGCACCCCATGGTGCAGAGGCACAAGGGGGCCTTGTAGGGCCTTATTTGTTTTCTCGTGTCACCCTTTTTATGGCAGTCGCACCTCCAAGAAAAGTGTGACAGTGAGGATCCTCATAATATGCTTGGTGGGGCCGCAGCAGTCCCACCAAAAATACTGCAGCCTCAGGAACACCATGGCACCAGCAGAGATCTCTGATCCCTGGTGGTTGTGGTGGTCACAGGGCGGCCCACCCTGATCATTATAGGGTGGTCAGAAGACTGCAACCACCGTGCCCCCATGAGTCTAGTGGTCCCTGGACCGCAAAACTCCTGATAAGCCCTTTACACCATTGTAGTAAGTTGCTAACACATTATTGTCTATGGAGGCTGTTGCATTACCAGTGACAGCCATGTGTAGTGCTGGACTTACTACAATAGTATAAGTTACTAGAAACGTGCAGTTTGTGAATACTCAAAAGCTGTAAACTTACCTAAAAGTGTAAGCTCACTCGAAAGAGTAAGCTACCTTTGTAAATCAGGTGTATATCGCAGCAATACGTATTATTAATAGCAGTCTAAAATGAGTACATTAATTAATAAAATATTGATGCTGAAATGCACTGAATTGCCTGCTCAGGAGTGACTGTTTTTTCCTTTTTCTTTTTTTACAGATTATGTGGAAAGCTGAAATGTATAAAACCTCATGAGTAACCTGAAGCATTTTATTCCGACAGAAGATAAAGGTAGACCTTGATTGAAATGTTATCCCGAAAGCCCTTTTCACAGTGCGTCAGCCTTGTGGATGCACGGACAAGACATATTGAAACAATGGGCTGGATTCAAGAGTGAGTGAAGAGAAAGAGGCATATATTTTAAATTCCTATTATAAGCTCTAGTACTTGTTAGGAAGATCCTGACTATTGACTGTATATCATCCAGAGGTGCCGGCAGGTAACAAAGACCACAGAGGAGAATACATTATTGCCAAGAGAGCGAGTCTATTTGAAACCAAAGGGCTGATTCTAAAAAAAAAGACATAAATCTCCTGCCTAATTTGTGAAAGAGTTAGTGCTTAGCCCAGAGTTCTTTACAGATGCCCGTTGCTGTGGTTATGCAATGTCAATGTGCTGAATACCAATGCTGCATAGTCATAATTCCACCGCGTGCCATTTTCATCCACCACCAGACACTCCCTGCCTCTTTATCTCAACTTGTAGGTTCTTTTTCATCCCATATTTTTCTGTTTGTCACTATTTTTCCATGTTTCTGTTCCTCCTTCTTTCCCCCTTGTGTATTTCCCCTTTCTTACTCAGAGTCAAAGTCTGACGAGAAAAAACAAGTGCAGGTGCCCACAAATGAATGTCGATGGGCTCAACTTGGAACCTCTGGCTCAAATTAAGCACTGCATGTATCTGCACCCACAGGTTCAGTATCTTGCACTGCTGCAGATTTACCACTTTCAAGCAGTCATAAAGCTTTCCATGTGTATAGTTGGAAATCAGCAGCTGTCATCTTTTGACAATAGCTTGCACTCATAAAGTTAGATATTGGACTTGCAAGTCAGACATACTCATGCAAATAGCTTTGTGCAGTCCCTCCTGGTATGAGTCTGTTTTCATTGTTATTGGCCCAGTAGCGGCCGGTGGTGGGAGTGCTGCGGGGCGATGGGGTAGGGCGGGGGAGGAGCAGGGTGGGGGGTAGTAAACTACGGCATACGGCCGAACAGAGGTAAGTATACAAATAAATAAATAAAACGAATTGCATTGCTCGCACTGCATTGCCAAATGCGATGCAGGGCAGGCAACGAAATTTGTTGTATTTATTTATTAGTTTACTTACCTCCGTTGGGCCGTATTCCATAGTTTACTACCCCCCACCCTGCTCCACCCCACCCCGCCCCACCGCCCCGCAGCACTCCCACCACCGGCCCCACAGTATTCGCCTTTGGAATTATGCAACAGGGGAGGACCAAATTATGTGGCAGGGTAGACTAAATTAGGCAGCAAGAGAAGAAAAAATGTGTGGACCAATGTGGCAATTTTTTCACAAGTTAACATTCTTTGGGTAGAGGTATCACCACATTTGTAACAGTTTAACACCTGAATGCTACGGTAAGCAACTGAAAGGTGACAAGTTAACCTTAGTGAACGGCTTTACACTGTGCAGAAACATGTGCCACAGCATTTTTAGTAACTTTTGATCCGCATGAACTAAAAACAAAATAGTATTTTGCTAAAATCTGCAAATTATATAGCAGATGGACTATGTGGCAAATGTGGCAAACCCATAATAATGTGGAAAATGCCTCAAAGAGTTGCATTGTTCTAATGGCCCTGGTTATAGGTGTTTGAAGCACTGTGCTCATCACTTCATGAATCAGTGTTATTTTGTTGGAGTTGTGGATCAAGCTAATTTATTGTGAAGGTGACAGTAGGGAGGCATCCTTTGATGTTAGCTCTTGCTTGGAAATAAATCCACCTCAAAGATGCTAATATGTTGATGGTTAGCACAGGACAAGAATGTGTGTACTTATCAGAAAATGTCATTATGTTTGTGCTTTACAAAGCTGAATAACCATCACACGTGCTATTGTTATGTTGAAACCACATTATAATGTGATGTAACCTTCATAGGTCTCGAAAATGAATTCCAGTGGCTAGAAGTATAATGAGATTCTTGACAAATGTTCATCTACTAATAGAAGCATTAAAGACTACTTGATGAGATGAGTGTCAGAATTATAAGAGCTTGACAGAGTAATAACGTAAAAGGCACTTAATGTTCAACGCATAAAAACTGTATAAACTGGTGCACTTCAATCAATTAATGTCATTAGGCAAATATGATCATCAAACCAAGCAACAAAGGGTCCAATTACGAACACTTTGATAAATACGGTAGTGACGGCTGGGGTGGTAATATGAGTATCAGAATCACTGGCGCTGCGTTAACAGGATTTCTGGTATTTTAGGGGGATAGCCAGCTGGAATGCCCTGTAACTATGTGAATGCACACAAACATATACTTTTCTGGGTGTTCATAATTTATGTTCCAAGTCATTCTTACCCTGAAAACACTGTGAAGGATAGGATGGGTAGAGCAAAAACCACACATTTCACTTCGCTGGGGGGAGGGGAGTTGGGGGGATTCCTCGCAGAAAAAATATTTTCTCTGTGAACAAAAAAGGAAACAATAGGTCTGCAAGTACAATGGAATTTGCTCAGTTGTTGTTTTTCATGTGAGAATACACATTGAGCTTCATGTACTAACTATTTTAGTATTTGTAAATGAAGTAAATTAGAGGGTTTGTGGTTGCCAAATCCCTTTTTAAAATGTACAAAGCACATTTAATGATTTGTAAAAGGCTTTCTGAAAAATTAAATGGGTTTAGGAAATCATTACGAATCAGTATTTGGAAGGGCTGGTTAAGGGTGACCCTTTTAAATGCCGATCCCTTATAGTATGTATTCATGTTTTGCTGCCGAAATCCAGTCACAAAACATTAATATTTCACCACCACCTCAAAGGAGGCGTTAACCTTCTGCAAATGGGAAGGACGCCACATTTGCCCCCTTTCCCTTCGTGAATACTTAAAAAAACATGTTTAGAAGTAGGCAGTAGTCTATGAGATCACTGCTTACCAATAAAACATGTTTGTACAACATGTAGGGGCATATTACCAAGCAATAGCGATAATTATCGCTATTGCTTGGTTAGAGACAAAAATTTACCGCTGAGCTGCGGCGATTTTTATCGCAGATAAACCTTGGTATTACCAAGGTTTATCGCAAATGCGATAAAAATCCCTGCAATGCATGAATATCGCTGAAAAGTCAGCGATATTCATGCATTACCGAGCTAATGCTCTTAGCCATGTTATCCACCTCCCATTGGATAACATGGCTAAGGACTGCTCAGGGCAGGTGTTTGCGCGAATATCTCCAAAAGTTGGTAATAGGAGATAGCGATGTTAGCAACTGTTTCCAGTTGCTAACATCTTGGCACGCCCACTTTGCATGTCATTAGTGAAAAATATCACTGACATGTAAAGCGGGGCCCAAGATGGTCGCTATCTCCTACTATCTGTCGCTAACTGGTGTTAGCGACAGCTAGGTAATAGGGAGATAATTTTATCTCCGCTTTCTTGGCTTTTAAAGCCAAAAAAGCGGAGATAAACCCCCTTGATAATATGCCCCGTAATTTTTCTTTTTAAAAGCATCCTGTTTTCCATTTAGGGAAACGGGCTGCATTTTCAAAAAATGTGGCTTTATTAAAAAGCAATTACAGACATAGTGGTCTGTTGACCCCAGTAGGCCACCATGGCTGTGATAGTAACGAATCGCAGTGGGTCACAATTTGTAACCCACCTCATTAATATTTGCGAGGTAGATTGATTTGTGACTCACCACGATTCATAGGACGGGTCTCAAAATACAAATGCATTTGGTAAAATTAATTGTGCAAATTGCAACAGCATTTAGCAATTGCATTTTTAGTGCATGAGGGTCAGTATTCTTTCATGCAAAAAGGTAATCCACAAAACGTTTCCAATATTATGTTTGGAAAGCTGCGACTGGCACCATTTTCTATATGTAACTCTTTTGTGAATTCATCTAAATCCATTATGATTTACAAAAAGTGCACCATCATATTTGTGTTGTGTTGGCTCCTCAGAATCGTAAATTTTGCTGCAAACTGTTTTATGACATTAATCTTACCAATGTGCTTAAGATGCCTGGCTGCTTTTTCTTAGTTGGCCATCTGTCCTTTTCATTTTGTAGAAAAAGTAAAAAAATATTAAAGACTAGTCAGTAGTGACCAAAAAAATATTTATTTTGGACATTCTAAAATTCCATCGAACTTACATTTGAAATGTTTAATACAATTCAGCAACAATGCCAGTTAAAACGCTAGTTTAATATAAAAATCGCCCTCAGCCAGAAACACACCAGAGATAAGCAGCAGGTCACACCCTAATTGTGGTAGGACCCAATACTTTATGAAGACTTCTAATTCAGAACTCAAGATCAACCCCCTTTTACAGGACCAGAATTTTAACCAAGCTATATAAATCAGTTTCCCAGGTCTATTAAATTTCCACACATCATCTTTGGGATTCACGAGCTTTCAGAACAGAAAACAGTATCTACTGCACTATATCTGGATTTTTCAGACATCTTGGTTTGAATTGACCATGCAATCAGGACCGGCTCATGCAGGTAAGAGTGGTGAGGCAGGGAGGTGGGGTGGGGGTTCGACAGACGATGAGGTAAAGTTAAATACAAATAAGAAAACCACATACCTTCTAAGTCGGCGATGTGGCGAGCGCAAGGTAAGTGTTTTTCTTTTTTAAAATTTAACTTTACCTCATCGTCGTCTGTTGACTCCCCTCCACCCCTCCACCCCGCACCCCCGCCCCACTGTTCTTACCTGCATAAAGCGTTCATGCCATGCAATAGTGTACTTTCTCTATCGCGGACGGTTTACGAAGGACTAAAGCATCCACTTAACTACATGTGACAAATTCTGATAAAAGAGTGTTTATCCTATGTTTCCTCAAGCAACAGATGAAAGAAGTGAAAACAACAAGCATTGGAAAAGCCAATAGGTCTGGCACAGGCCACCATCCTTTTGGCCATTTTGTTTTGTTTTGTCATGGTTGTTGCAAAACTTTATTGTTTGTGACGCTGCCAGGCCCTCATCAACCTAAACAAAAACATTTGCTAGAGGTAAAACATGTTTGGTCTCAAAAAAGTCCACATTGGCGCAGCACTCCCTGGCACTGAAGGGAATTACTTTGTGTGTGTAAGTTCTCCTAGTGAAAGGATCAAATGCACGACCTCAAAGTGAAGTAAGTCAGTGGCTGAAGTATGTTGACCCACTGCCCTGTGCTCTATGCTGTAGTGGCTGGGAGCAAAATGTGGATGACACAAGAACAGACTAATGGATAAAAATAGGTGCATGAAACCTTCTTTATGTAAGCATATTACACATATAATTAACGTAAAATCAAATGGCTTTGGCAAATAATAAGATACAACTGTAAAGGGGAAAGAAATATAAAGATTATCACAGTACTTCTTTCCTACTATGTATTATAAGCAAAAGGATGTGCCACTGTGGACTGTATTAGTGATATCTTACATGCGATCGGGGCAGGGGGTGCCAATGCATGTTCTGATTATTTTGTTAAAAGGCTGCAGACCCATCACCAGCAGTAAGTGGCTTGTTTCATCACAGGGGTTGCTCCTCGCCAAGAAATTAGTTGCCAGTGTGGCTATGAGCCGTTTTTAGCATGTTTTGGATGTAGAGCTCCTGTGCAGGCCCCTTTTACTTAAAATTGCATTAAGTGGGAGATCTACATTTTTAGAAAAAAATATCTTAGTCCATTTATACAAGATTATAATCAGAGGCAGATAGCTTATTTTGTTTATTAGAAAACCTTCCTCATCATTTAATATGGTTGAAATGTTTCAGACCCAATTACTTAGTCAATCGATCTGAGGGCTTGTTTCAGGGCCCTTGGCAAATCTACTCATTTGCTACCTCTACTACTTCTACAGTGAATATAATGTAAAAAAGTAATAGCCAACATTCAAACTGAATGCCAGGAAATTACAGGCTTTATCTGCTGTGGAATCAAGTCCTGTAGAAATAAATCAGATTCAATGTTAGACAAACAAGCCCTTAAAAGGCACTGACGTTGATGGAGTTGGGCACTACCAGGATATCCAGGCGATAATAAAGAAGCTCAATCAGTTTCTTTGTTGCAAAAGTCTTTATTTAATATCATTCCAGAATATAAAAGCAACAGCCAACGCGTTTCGTTCTTAGAACTTTGTCAGGGCAGTCAGTAAGTTGCATAAAGATCGTCTCAATCTGTCCTGCCTGTAGAGTGTGTCAGTCTTTCAAGAACGTGTGCCACCTTGATAAGGGCCACGTTATAGAGCCGTCAGTAAGTCGTCTCCACGAGGTGCCGGATATCTCCTAGAACCTGTTGCTTTTATATTCTGGAATTATATTAAATAAAGACTTTTGCAACAAAGAAACTGATTGAGCTTCTTTATTATCGCCTGGATATCCTGGTAGTGCACAACTCCATCAACGTCAGTGACTTTCTTCCCATCCCCTTGGGTTGCACCCCGCAATGGTGGGTGCAGGAGTTATGTTTGCACACTAACAGCTTATAAGTACTTTTTTGACACTTGTGGAAATAATCAGGAGTTGGTGCGGCGTCTGGAGTCCACCGTTGGCATTCTTTACCTGTTACAAGCCCTTAAAAGGCAACTTTTCTCATTTGCCTGACCTCATACAACAATATTATGCAGAGAGGTATCCTGCCTAGTGTTGCTCCCAACTATAGACAATTCACCAAACTTGCATTTCACCAGTCATCAAAAGATGGCAAACGCTCTCATTTTGTGATCAATGAATTATTGCTTACTAGTCTAATAATTATGACTCACTAATGCTATTTGGTCTTAATATTCAAGGAGCCTAGGGGTGGTAAGAATGCTGCCCATACTAGGATCCCTGATTCACTCAAGGAGGTTTAAATAGGAAGAGCCATACAGATAGCCAAGTTACCGTCTTCCTCTGAAGTCGGATGTCAATATGACGTACCTGTTCAATCAATCAATCAATCAATCAATCAAGTAATTTGTAAAGCGCGCTACCTACCCGCTAGGGTTTCAAGGCGCTGGGTAGGGGGAAGCTACAGTCAGTGGTCGAAGAGCCAGGTCTTGAGCAGTCTTCTGAATGCCGGGAGGTCAGTAGTCTGTCGTAGGTGGAGGGGGAGGGCGTCCCAGGTCTTGGCGGCACTGTGGGAGAAGGATTTGTCCCTGGAGGAAGTTCTGTGGATGTGCGGGACGGCGGCCAGGGAAAGGTCGGCGAAGCGGAGTTTCCTGTTGGGTGCGTAGCTGGAGAGTCTGCTGTTGAGGTATGCTGGGCCGGTCTTGTGGAGTGCTTTGTGTGCGTGGATCATGAGTTTGAAGGTGATTCTTTTGTCGACGGGGAGCTAATGCAGGTCTCTCAGGTGGGGGGTGATGTGGTCTCTGTGAAGGACGTCTAGGACCAGGCGTGCAGAGGCGTTCTTGATTCTTTGGAGTCTGCTGATGAATTTGGCCGGGGCTCCGGCGTAGATGGCGTTTCTGTAGTCGAGTCAGCTGCTGATGAGGGCGTGGGTGACTGTTTTCCGAGTGTTCGTTGGGATCCATCTGTAGATTGTGTGGAGCATACAGAGGGTGCGGAAGCATGCGGAGGAGACTGCGTTGACTTGGTTGGTCATGCTGAGCGTGCAATCGAGGATGATCCCTAGGTTGCGTGCGTGGTTGGTCGGTGTCGGGGGGGTTCCCAGGGAAGGAGTTCACCAGGAATCATCCCACGCCGATGGGTTGGGCCCAAGGATGAGGATCTCCGTCTTGTCCGAGTTCAGCTTGAGCCGGCTTGCCTCCATCCAGTCGGCGACGGCCTTCATCCCCTGGTGCAGGTTGGATTTGGCGATGAGGGGGTCCTTGGTGAGGGAGAGGATCAGCTGGGTGTCATCGACGTAGGAGATTCTGGGTGTCATCGGCGTAGGAGATTATTTCGAGGTCGTGTAGTCTGGCGTTGCGGGCGAGGGGGGCCATGTAGACGTTGAACAACGTCGGGCTGAGGGAAGATCCCTGAGGGACGCCGCAGATGGTTTTGGGGGTTCCGGATTGGAACGGGGGGAGGAGGACTCTCTGAGTTCTGTCGGTGAGGAAGGAGGTGGTCCAGTCCAGGGCCTTGTCTCGGATCCCTGCGCCGTAGAGGCGTGTGCGGAGAGTGTTGTGGCAGACGGTGTCAAAAGCGGGGGAGAGTTCCAGGAGAATGAGGGCTGCTGTCTCGCCGTTGTTGAGGAGGATTCTGATGTCGTCTGTGGCGGCGATGAGGGCGAAGCCAGACTGGGACTGGTCCAAGATGTTGTTGTCTTCTAGGTAGCAGGTGAGCTGGGTGTTGACAGTCTTTTCAATGACTTTCGCAGGAACTAAAGCAGGGAGATGGGCCGGAAGTTCTTGAGGCCGCTCGGGTCGCCTTGGGCTTCTTCAGGAGGGCGTTGATCTCGGCGTGCTTCCAGCTCTCAGGGAAAGTGGCGGTTTCGAAGGAGAGGTTGATGATGTTGTGCAGGTGGGGTGCGATGAGGCTGTTGGCTTTGTTGGTGATGTGGTGGGGGAGAGGGTCCGAAGGGGCGCCTGAGTGGATGGTGCTCATGGTCTCGATTATGTCTTCGGTGCTCACGTTGGTCCATGTGGTCAGAAGGTCGTGGTCGGTGGGGTTGGGTGTGCTTGTCGTGGTGTGGTGCGTTGGGATGATCTGAGAGTTGAAGCTGTTGTGGATGTCGGTGATCTTGTGGTGAAAGAAGGCAGCGAGGGTGTCGCGCAGAGCTTGCCACGGCGGGATGTCGTTGGTGCAGGAGCTGGGATTGGAGAATTCTTTCACGATGTTGAATAGCTCTTTGATTTTGTGGGCGTTATTGTTGAGGCGGTCTTTGAATGAGGTTCTTTTGGTTGTTCTGATGAGGTGGTGATGGTTGCGGATGGCATCTTTGTGGGCTGCGTTGTTGGCGGGTGTTCTGTCGCTGAGCCAGATGTTCACTAGTAGTATGTTATTGCATTCTGACACCATCATCTTTAGCCTCTACTGTGATTGGAGGGGGATGGAAACGTTGCATTTGACCACATTCATGATCTTGCATCCTCATACGGTAAGGCATCTATATGATGGACTCGCTATTTATGAGGGTATGCTTAATGTGATACTGTATTAAAATACGGTTCCAGAATGTTCCTTTCCCTGTCTGGAATTTGTTGTATAGGCAGCCTCCATATCAGTCAAATTACACATAGAAAGGTCAAGCTTAGCACTATTCTGAAAACACCCATTGCAAGGTTATGTACAGTTTTCTTAATCTTAGCTTTCTTTTGTAGGGTGAATGACCTTTTTAAATCAATGATAGATCATCGTGTCTTATCTATATCTGTATACAAATTCGGTGTCGAAGGCCATTCCAAGTGGAGTATCCATACTGTATATATTGACAACATACTAGTTTTACACTAATGCACTCAATTCCATTTTATGATTTATTCCCTTGGTGTTTAATGATAAATCAAATAAGTACTCTTGCTCTTAGTTTAGCACGTATTGTTTTATACTATGTTCAGTCCTTATATTTTTCAAAGCAACATCTCAACTCCCACTTTAAAGCTTGTAAGTAATATATCGTGTTTTTTTCAAATCTGTTGAAGTTCACATTCCTCTTCCACTTCCATAATTTTCAGCATAGTAACAACTTAGATAAATCACACCCCTTGTAATTTCTCTATTAAGAGATCCTCTTCATATAAATCACCCTCTTTCTTTATATACATTACACATGACTACATTTTGGATCATGCCCTTCAAGTGACTCAGTAATTTACACAGTTTTTTCGGAGTAATGTGGGGAAAAAAACAATATTGAGCCTACTTAAGATTTTCATGAAATACATTGTTAATTGGTCCGTTTGTAATTTGGACAAACGCGGCGATCTAGGCTGCTAATGTGGGTAACAGAGGCTGCTGCTGATAACTGTACTTGCTGCTAATTTTAAGAGCACGCTTTAAAAAAGCTTTTAATTATTGAAATTGTGTATACTATTCTTTTCAACTCGTCTTACCTGTACTGTCAGCCGCTCGTGGCCCCGTTCCGCCCCGGCTTGGTGCCGTTTGTTGCGGAGGGTCAGTTTCAAGAGCGTCACTTCTTGCTCGCTACATCACTTCCACCCTGCACGCAATCTTTGCAGGTTAGCGGTCTAGTGCTGCCGAGCCTGTTTCAGTATTTAGTTCCTGCTCTTTGCCTCCGCCCATTGACAAACGCGGCGATCTAGGCTGCTAATGTGGGTAACAGAGGCTGCTGCTGATAACTGTACTTGCTGCTAATTTTAAGAGCACGCTTTAAAAAGCTTTTGATTATTGAAATTGTGTATACTATTCTTTTCAACTCGTCTTACCTGTACTGTCAGCCGCTCGTGGCCCCGTTCCGCCCCGGCTTGGTGCCGTTTGTTGCGGAGGGTCAGTTTCAAGAGCGTCACTTCTTGCTCGCTACATCACTTCCGCCCTGCACGCAATCTTTGCAGGTTAGCGGTCTAGTGCTCCCTCACCTGTCTAGTATTTATGACGACATGGAGGAAGCGCAGCGGACGAGCGCAGCGGGAGCGCTGTCTTCGCGCCGAAGTCGTGCATAAGTCAAGCCCGTCTGCGCCCGTCCGCGGCCGACCAGGCCCAGGGCCCTGTCGTAATGCCCATTTTCACTCCTATAATTCCTCGGCACTTCGCCGCCTAAACTCTTCTGGCCCCATTTCTGCCCGCACTGCTAGGGCGGCTCAGGACTGCGGTATCTTGGTTCGATCTGATACTCCCGCTCCTGCTTTTCCGTCCACCCTTACCTCAGCCCCTCCCTCTGTACCAATTGCAAAATCTGTCTCCCTTTCAATTTTGTATCTTAACACTCGTTCCCTAATTCGCCATCAGCTTGAAATATTCCAATTATTACATCAGAGTACCATTGACATCCTCCTCCTAGCTGAAACGTGGATTATGGAGGACTCTGGCCCTGACATCCTTGCGGCAATCCCCACAGGCTACTACATTATGTCAGCCAATCGGCCTGCTGGCAAGACGGGCTGCGGAGTAGCGGCTATTATCCGCACTGAACATACTTTCTCACAGCTTACTGTGGCTCCTATCCCTAAAACTGATTGCCTTGTCTTGAAATTTTCCTCTGCCATTTCATCCTTTGTATGTGTCCTCGCCTACAGGCCCCCCGATTATATGCCTCTTTTTCCCCAATTATTCATTCAGTGACTCCATCTCCCATTTAGCGATTAATCATGCCAATATTTTGATTATCGGGGATTTCAATTACTGGCCTTCTGATGTCCGCGAAAGTCATTCCTCGGCGGAATTTACCGATCTCCTAACCAGTTTGAATCTCTCCCAGCACGTCCACTCCCCTACCCACCAAAAAGGCCACACTCTGGACCAGGTCTGGACGGTCAATTTAGACATTTCCTCTCTTGACGTCCTCCCCTGCTCATGGTCTGACCATTTTTTTATTTCTTTTTCTCTACACCTTCACTCTCCCTGTCCTCCTCCCCTGGTAAAGAATCTTTCAGCTCGCAACTGGAAAAGGGCTAATTTGGCAGATTTCCATGCCATCTTGACTTCCACCCCACCTACCCCTGCGACCTCGCTGGATGATCAGGCTGATCATTTGGACGAATGGCTATGCCTCGCCAGCGATAAAGTGGCCCCTTTTAAAACAATCAAAGCCAAGCGCCCCCACGACGCCCAACGTTGGTTCTCCGACCAACTCAAAACCGACAAACTGGCCCTTCGGCAAGCGGAACGTCGATGGAGGCGCAACTATGACCCCTTGCTTAAACGTGTCTATGTCGACACCCTACAATCTTACAAACGCTCGATCCTGACAGCCAAAACTGCCTATTTTTCTCACAAGATAATGGTCTCTAATAACAAGTCCAAAGAGATCTTCTCTATCGTCAATGAGCTCTCCCTGCCAGACTGGGTTACTCCCCAACCTCAGCCAACTCAAACCCTTTGTGACTCTTTAAATTCTTATTTTTCTGAAAAAATTACAACCATAAAAAACAATATCCCCATTCCTCCTGTCCCTTTTTCTTCCCTCCCCCCCCCAGGAATACCAGCCTTCTGACAGAGTTTCCACCTATTTCTTTAAAAGAATTTTCTTCATTGCTCCTCAAAGTCAGCTCAGGTTCACCCAATGACTGTTGCTCTCCTCTGATCCTGAGGGAGGCCTTTTTGGCCTGTCCGGACCCTCCTCTGGCCTTGCTTAACAACTCCCTGGCCACTGGAGAGGTCCCTCGTTCCTTTGAACAAGCAGCCGTCCTACCTATTTTGAAAAAACCTAATGCGGACCCCACCATCCTAAGCAATTACCGCCCCATATCCCTTCTTCCTTATTTAGGAAAGATTTTGGAGACGTATGTAACCCGCTACTTGACCTCTTTTATAGAGAAATCCTCCTTCCTGGATGTTCAACAAGCTGGATTCCGACCCCTCCACTCAACCGAGGCGGTAATAGTAGCAGTCATGGATGCCCTCAGGACAGGTGCCGATAAAAACATCTTCCAGGCCCTTGTCCTTTTAGACCTTTCAGCAGCATTCGACACGGTCGATCATGCTATTTTGATCGACCGTGTCCACAATGCTGGCATTCAGGGAGTGGCCCTCGACTGGCTAAGTTCCTTTCTTGACCAGCGAACTCAAGCTGTCCACTTGTCCACCTTCTCTGCACCCTACACATCTTTAACTTGCGGGGTCCCCCAGGGCTCGGCACTATCCCCTCTTTTATTTAATTTGTATCTGCAACCCCTTTTAGCTCTCCTCAGAAATTCTCCGGTCACAATCTTCAATTATGCAGATGATCTTCAGTTAATCTTTCCCACCGATTCCCAACCTTCTTCCAGTTTTCATTTTCAGTCTACTATGCTGGCCATTTCAGATTGGATGTGCCATAGTCAATTAAAACTAAACCCCACAAAGACTGAGCTGGTACTCACGGGTGGACCTACTAACCCTTGGAATAACACCTTCTGGCCACCATCCCTGGGGACGGCTCCCACTCCGGTCAGTACAGTCAAGAGTCTAAGGGTGATGATTTCTGAAGATCTTTCGATGAGACCACAAATAAACCCAGTTACTTCATCCTGTTTCTTTCAACTTAGGAGGATCCGTAAAATCAGTAGGTTCCTCACAAGAGACGCTCTGAGTCTAGTGGTCATTGCCCTCATCACCTCTAGGCTTGACTACGCCAACATGTTGTACGTGGGGACCCCGGCATGCCACCTCCATCGGCTGCAACTGGTGCAGAATCAGGCTGCTCGCCTGATCTTTCACCAACCCAAATATCATCATGTCACCCCCCTCCTCCGCAGTCTCCACTGGCTTCCTGTCTCCACGCGGTGTCTGTTCAAGATGGCTTGTACTGTTTTCAAGGCACTTACTGAGGCGGCTCCCGCCTTTATATCATCACGCCTGGCGCGCTACACCCCCCCCAGAGCTCTCCGCTCTTCCTCTCTCAACCTCCTTGTGGTCCCCAAATACAAACGGAAAAAACACGGTGGCTCGAGTTTCTCTGTTTTAGCCCCATCCACCTGGAACTCCTTGCCTTCCACACTCCGTCTTTGTCCCAGCTATGACTCCTTCCGTAGACAGTTGAAAACCCTCCTTTTCCAGTCAGCATTCGAGTAACCCCTTCTCCATGACCTCTGCAGTTTGTCAAGAGCGCCAAGAAACCGTTGGTATATGTGCGCGGTACAAATATTTTTAATGTAATGTAATGTAATGTAATGGATTGAAAGCCCTGAGAAAGTTAAATGAAAAGCCACATTACATGTGTTGGCTGCTCATCTTCCAGAATAACCTGTTTGTCTTCATGAAAGAATCAAAACATCTTTGAACAGTCTGTGTCTGCTTTTCTCTACCACTAAATCAGAAGAATTACGAGGGCCCACTAAATGAACATTGACTTGATTTCAGTAGAACAAAGGGACATTTTTCAAAATCCAGACATAGTTCCTTTGCTACATTTGAATGCACCTAATTGACCCTTCAATTTATCTGTATATATTTATTTGATATTGATTTCAATGAAAATATGTTTTTTATGAAATCACTATGGCCCCAATTACGAGTCTTGCGGTCCATGGACTGCCAGGCTCATGGGAGCGTGGCGGGTCGGTCCCGACCACCCTATTACGATATGGGTGGTGGGACCACCACATCCAGCTGCAGCTGACAGGGAATTGACGTTTCCTGGCGGTGTGTGGCAGTAATATGCTTTGCGGGACCCGCCAAACATATTACAATTTTCCTCTCTGCCTCGGTTTTCATAGCGGTTCCACCGACGGTCCTTATTACGTACTACACCATCAAAGTCATAATCGGGCCCTTTATGTACATTTGTTTTTAACAGTATATTTTAATGTATAGTGATTCAAATATAATACACAATACGTATTTGTTGTGTCAGCGTTGTTTATTGAATAATATGTGAGAAATTAAATGTAATTGTGTAATGTTGCTCTTCACCATATAAATTGCATTTTCTAGGGTAATCAGAAACCGTCTGAAAGACTAGAACTTCAGTGTCAAAACTGTAACCAGTCTCCATGTAGGTTCTACAATCTGGCGTAATACCTTTATTGATCATAATGGTGGTATTTATTAGACATTCTGCATAAAAGCTAAAATAATAAGTGAAAGCCAAATCTGAGGAAATGGCATGTTACATTTTTAACCCCTTACATTTTAAATGTTTGATTGACCACCATGAAAGGAAATGATAAACAGTACTACATTAAATTCTTCATAATCGTATTATTCATCAGACAGTTGATCTTTGTTAGAACTGGGATTTCTGGTTGGCTAAGGCTTACGCCAAAGCCAGGCAGAAACCAACAATTTTAGTCAGGGCGAGGGAGTCACACGCCAAGATAACCCCTGCTCACCCCCTTGGTAGCTTGGCACGAGCAAACAGGTTTATCCCTGAGGCAATGTGTAAAGCATTTGCGCACGCACACAACAGCAACAACATCCTAGGCACACCACAAAAGGAACTCCACACAAGGTTATATAAAATAACTTTTGTATTGTCAAAACACATCAGATAGTAGTCACACAATATACATTATGCCAACTGGCACGGTCAATATTCACAAGGGATTATTTATACCAGGACAGGGCCACGTGGGCCACTGTCAAAATCAGCACTTAGTAGAACTAGCACTTAGAATAGCTGTCACACCAAATAACAATTATAGATCACAACCAGTAACCACTGGTAACAGGTATGTACACACTACGCAATACTAATAACCATAGGCCTAGATAACGCATGGACACATAACCTCTCTAGTATAACATACTAGGCAAACCAAACTTCTAAGCATGAACACCTTTAGAAGTATAATACAAGCATAAAGGCATTGCACATTACCCATAAATCACATTTAGGCCTGACCAGTAAAAATACGGTAGGCCATCTCCTCACTAGTCTAAACACATTAGACCTTCCCCCTAAGAATAAATCACATTTAGGGGCGTAACTCACAGTGAAACATACTCTCCCTAACATAAACCTCCATAGGTAAAACCATCTCTAAAGGTATTATTACAGGGTGCGTAAAACATACCAAATGCATTACATTTCCTAGCACCACATTTAAAGCACATGAATTACATTAGGCAATCATCATCAGAAACCTAGTAATCACTTTGCGCAAAAATCATATTAGGTAATTACCATCATAAACATAGTAAAATCACATTGTGCAAAAATCACATTAGGGCCTTGCGCCCTATCCACATACCAGCCGGGCTCAAATGCCCTGTGTCCAGAATGCCAGGGCGCGCTGCCAACCAGCGCCAGTCAGGGGTGCACCACAGGTGCAAACCTAAACGTTGAGGCTGCCCACTACTTGCTGGGCAGCTGGGGACAGTAACAGGGCCTAAACGTTGTAGCTGGCACTAAGTGCTGCGCAGCTGTAAAAGGCCTGGCACCTCTGTGCCATCTCTGTCCCTCTCAGGGACTCTCAAATTGTGCCTAAACAGTGCAGCTGCCCCACTACTTGCAGGGCAGCTGTGTCTCAAGGCAAACGGGGGCAAGGGCTTTCACTAGCCCATAGGAACAACTAACTGTGTCCTCTGGAGCCATCTGGCTCTTCAAACCACGAAATGCCCCCTGGTGGAGCCACTCAGGCTCTGGGAAGAAGTATGCCTCCATACGTGGGAGCCACGGGGCTCAGAAAAGCAATTTTGCCCCAAGGGCGAGCGTTGCAGCAATCTGTCTCCTCAAACCGGGACTCCAACCACTACATGAGCCCCTGCTGCCTATTCGTGATGCACAAAAAAAACCAGACCATGCACGCTGCCATTATTTCCCACTGACCCCGCGGTCCGAGATGGTGCCAACTTGCCCCCAAGGTGATCGGCGTACCCCTAGACTATTTGCAGGTGATTTATGGACCTGAGGCGGCCCTCCGTACTCAACCCCCCAGGCAGAGACACACAGCACGGCTCGAGACTAAGCTCCGAGAGTTACCTAGGGAGTGCAGTGTCTTTCTCGATCCTTGCTTCTCGGGGCGGCCTCCGGTGATACAGGCTTCTCTCTGGCGCGGTCCCTCGGCTTCCGGTGCCAGACATTGTTTTCCTGCGGCGGCGACTTTCTCGGAAGGGGGGGCAAGCGAGCGTTGGGCTTCCAGAAGCGCTGGGCCAATCCCAGCATGTCCTCTCAGACAAGCCCCCTCTGATGCGCCACTGCTCCCGGCTGGGCCAATCCCAGCGCAGCCTCACGGGACGAGCCTCCCACAGTCAGCCAATGACTGCGCGGCTTCTCCGGCAAGCCTCCCACGGCGGCCCAATGCCAGCACCGCCTTTTCGGCCCCGGGGCTGATAGCGGAGAGTTTATTCGAGGTTCTTTGTCCCGGGCAACAGCGGTGATGCGTAGACCTGGAGATTCAGGGCCCATGACCTTAGCAGCTTACTCGGGGCACAAAAGGGCAGGAGCGCTTCCCTTTGAGGGAAAACCACAGCGCTCTGCCCAAAAATAAAGCACTCACACCGCGCTGGGGGCATGGACAGACCCACAAGTCCCAAGAGATGAACCCTGCATCAAGAAGGGTCCCAGCAACTCAGGGTCCTGGGGCAAAGTGAAGCAAAGGGGACCCCATGCAAAAAGATCCTCCAGGCATCCAGGTCCCTCAGCAGTCCAGGGGCTGGGCAGGACCCAGGAAGGCAAGCCTTCCCCTGTGCCCCAGCAGCAGCACGCCCCTGGTTGATTCCAGTAAGAAACAATAACATTTTACAAGAGGTGACAGCCTCTTTTTATACACAAAATCCTTTGTCTAGCAGGGTGCAGGCAATGTGAGAACCAGCTACAACTGGTTATGGGGAACTCCTTTCACTGGCCAGGCTAGGGACATCAGATGCACCACAGGGGATGGAGCCAGCATTGTGGAGGGAAAACCCAGCCCTATTCAGGTCCCAGGTGTACCCCTCCCTCACATCAGCATGCTAATCTCTCTATTCACCACCAGGGCAGACCCATCCTGACTCCTGGAGCCAGGCTCACCAGCCAGCTCCAGCCAATCACATGCCAGACACAAATTACACAAATATGCCAACTTCTAGAAGTGGCACTTCCACACTAGACACAATCATGCCGCATACATCATTGCGCAGCATTCAATCTCACGAGTTCACACATACCAAACTCGACCCTGCACTCCCCACACATCAGGAACTACCATGGTCACACATATTCCCCATGCATTCCTATGGGAGGGCAGTTCATTCTCACCACACATACACAGAGAGTGCACGCACTTTACACTGGACCACAGTGAAAAAGTGTGCAGAGGTCTAAAATCACCAGCACCAGGTTACAGAATCAGGCTAGGCAAAAGCAAAATGTTTCGGGGTGAACCTGCCAAAAAGGGGCCGGGTCCAACAATCTTCAACTTGCACCTTCATTCTTAACATATTTGAAGATGTCAGGGATTTTCATATCATTGAGAGATTCACAAAAAGGGTTGTCCTTTTGAGCTCAGAGGAATTCATAGTCATTGAAGTTAAGTGTGACTGAATCTGAGGTTTTTTGGTAACATAAATTGTGTTCAAACATCCCCCCTTAAGTTGGACTTGGGATCCAGTAAAAGTTAATATTTATCACTGCCATAATGAAACATTGCAGCGGTGGCTCTTCCATTGGGCTGTTATGGCACAGCACAAATCTGCTGCCTGCCACAACATGAATAATTTAAAGGTGCAAGTGTTTTTCTTCCTTTCTCCAGCTGCGGCACTCTGTTGGCCTAGTTAGTGTGAGTCTAGCGGGGAGGTCCCAATCCTGTTGATGGTCAGGCAGCATGGATGGTCAATGGTTTGTATCAATTGCACTTCGGGTACGATAGACCCTTCGCCTTGCTTTCCCGATACACGCACTACAAGCCTATAGAACCCGCACTTTGTTAGGAGATGGGGGAATACAGCACAGCCCACAATCTCTTTTGGAGTGCTGAGTTCCCCTTACCCATCCAATAATTGCACTGATTTCTTGCTGTTTACTAATGTGAACAGTAGCAGAACAAAATCTAGATTGGTTCTGATCATTTTAGTTTGGCCTGTATCTGTGGGCCGGTACTCACAAGGCAGCATAGGAATGGGAGTATTAAAGGATGGGGCTAGTCACTGTGTGAATTTATTTTGAAGCCACACAGTTATTAGTCATGCTTCTGTCCCTTCCTCTTGTACACAGCACCAGTGATTGTATTGTGTTGGAGAGGACTGGAACAGTGGAATCTCTTTGTAGCCTTGTCTTCCAAGCTCATAGGCCTGCAGAGCATAAGGCTCTGCAAAACAGCCAATCCAGGCCTAGTCTTTGTACTTTTTGTCAACAGTGGATGTGGACCACGACTGTGGATTTCCGTATAGATTTCTAGGTTTCTATTTAATAAACAGATTCTATATGATTCTATGTATTATCTGCTGTATTCTTGACACAGGACCTTTAATGTTCTATTTTTCTTTTGCAGGGATATCATTTTTCAATGGACCCCCTTTACATTAAAAAAAAATAATGTATGTGTTCTTGATTTTCCCTGGATTGGTGTGGCTGTTGATTCAGGGATGCTTTGGCAAGGAGGGTAGTATTGGTAGATGAGCCACTGAAGGCTGTAGCCAGATGCCAGCCTCTGGTTAGGCCAGCGGTCCGCCTGAAACTCAAGACAAGCCAAGCCTTTTAGTTGCTTCTGCTTGCTATATGTTAAGAATTAAGGCAAATCAGTGACCTTTGAGTACAATGGGTGAAAGAAAAAGATACCACTCTAGTGAATTGGTTGTATTTTGAGAAACAAGAAACCCTGGGATCAATGCCTAAATCCCCGTTTGACCAACTTGTATGATCCTGGGCATTTTTTGTATTTTGCTGTGCCTCACTTTTCTTCGTTATCACCTCTACCAAACGTTGCTCAGTGCAGGCACTTATTCTAATATATGTTAAAAGAAATATACTTTTGAGGAGATTTTATTATATTTTACATGTTGTCTGTTGCACAGTTTGCATAACAAACATTTTCATGGCGCAGCTCATGAGTGGGATCTAGGAGCCCAAACACACCTTTAGCTTGGCGCTGCTTTCTCTCTGTTGATTTATTGGGTTTGTGTTTAAAAAAGTAATGCCAATCCAACTCAAAGTGATTGAATATCTGGGCCTAAATGTGCCATTATGATTCGGCACAAAACCAGGTAAAGCTACGTAGTAGACCCGGGTTGGGTCAGACTTTAGGGTCAGCCACGGCCCATGGAGGGAGTTTCGTTGGGGCGGAGAGGCAGGAAGGGGGAGGGGCAGGGTGGGGGTGCTAAAAACTGGAGTATAGATAATTGAAGGTTAGTAAACAATTTAATTAATAAAACGAATTTCGTAGCGCACCCTGCATCGCAAAATGCGATGCAGGGTGCGCTACGAAATTCATTTTATGGAGTTGTAAAAAGGCTTTAATATTTGCTATTACTTCACACACCGATGAGCAGCGCAGCAAGGGATCTTTCTGTGCATTGTTGTGTGCAAGGGAGCTCTGGAGCATTTCTGTTCGCTCCTTGCGCTGGTATACTGTGCACTGCCTAGTGCCAATGCAGTCAACCTTTCACCATGGTACAAGGGTGCCTTCATTACAAGGACAACAATTATCCCAAGCTGATTCGCAAAAAGTCCCATTAATTCATGTTAAGGGTAATATCAAAACAGACCTTGCGTGTGTATGTCCAACCTTCCTGGTGAGAATTGCGTAAAAAACATTTTTTAAATGTAATAGGACAAATGGGAGATAATTTGTATTGAAGAAAAAGGCAACACATTGAGTAGATAGGCCAGAGCTGCCACGTAGAGGGATCTTGTTGAACCTTTTGTAAAGTTTTCTTAGTATTTGCTTGTTATGTTTGCACTCTCTGTATTACTTTCTCTATATGTTGGTCATTGTGTGAAACCAGGCTATTAATCTCTGGATGAGAGATGCTTCAGTCCTGATTAATCAGTGGCTTAACTTCCATAAGAGCAGAATCAAATTCCCAATAAGGCAACAAGACTCTGGAAAGAATCTGTAGCTAGCCCTTGGTAGCTTTGCACAAGCAGCAAGGCCTTTGTCACAGAGAGTTCCATGATTGCAGGTTTTGCCCATAATGTGAGATCAAAGAGCTATTTTGAAGACTCACATTTAGAGTTTTATTTTTATGCTGCCTGCCACTCTGGATTTGTTTTGGATGTAGAAACATGGGTTCAGATCTGGTTTTGAAGAGTCTGGTTTATTTAGGGAGTCTGGGTGGGCTTTTGATATTATGATAAATGGTATGCAGACTGTGTCTGGGAGATTGCTCTCCATTGATGGGTCTAAATACTGCTGACTAGTATTTATTGTTTTCATCTAGGATTGTCTGAACTACTTCAGGCACTTCTCCTAATTTCGACAAAAGTGATGAGCAGAGTCAGTTACAGGGTATATCGTCAGTGCCATGACATTGTATTAAGTCCATCAAAGCCTATTCCATCAGTACCATTCTCTTTCGAATATGGCCACACTGGTTGCAATTGAATGCATGATCCAAGTATGGACCTCCATCTTTGTTGACTGCATTGTTAGTGCATTTGCTATGGCATCAAATATTTTGCGCTTAGATTTCATGAGTGAGAGCACTGGTTGAGTATGAGGAGTCTCACCCGGCTTGGTATTTTGCTTAAAATCTTGCTCCTAGCTGTTTGCTCTTTCCAAGGTAGTGCTGGAAAGAGATTTATAATCCTGTAGGCTATACGCTATATACCTCAGGAATGAATTAGAATTGGGAGCAATAGACAACGAAAACCAAATTAGTTCATCTTGTCCATTTTCTCATAATCTATGTTGAATGAATATTCTATTAAGGTATGTTCTATAGTTGGTCCTGCATTTACTCTCGATGTCTATGAGACTAGGAACTGACTTACTATGGGAAATATCCATTACAACTTAGTCATTACAAAAACCTACCTTTACAACGCAACTGTTTCAATGCAACTGCCTTTACAAAGCATGCCATTACAACTCATTATAAGGTAAGTAATAGAGATTTTGTTTAGTATTAGGGTGGGTATGGGTTGTGGGGTACATGGGAATAGTAATTTTTAGCCCTACACTATCCAACACATTCCCTACTGTTGCATTCACTGGAGTGAGAATAGTAATTTTTACCCCAACACTATCCAACACTTAGTAATTTTTACCTCTGCCCTATCCAACACTTACCGTACTGTTGCACTCACTGTAGTGGGAATAGTAATTCTTACCCCTATGCTTTCCAACACTTACCCTACTGTTGCCTTAAAGGTATTATGCATCGTAATGGTATACGTTGTCATGGTATGCGCTGTAATGATAGTTTTTAACAATGCGTTGTAATGGAATGCGTTGTAAAATAATGCAATGTAATGGTAGCTGCGATGTAAAGACAGTTGTAAAAGCATGCGTTGTAATCGCATTTGTTGTAACTTTATATATTCACTTACTACTGTACTTACTAGATAGTGCACTAGTCATTGGTGCATTTAAACATTGATTATGCTTCTGATGGGTCTCATGAATTTTGATCTTAACTATCTCAATATTTTTGATTTTTGGACCTTTGCTAGACTCTTTTGTTGAATCCTTGTGAATTTACCAGGTTGATTGCACCCCTCCCTCCGATCTACAGGTCACTTGTGGATGCAAAGCAGTGTGTGTATTCTTTAGAGCCTCTCCCACGGTTTTAACTGGTGAGTATTTGATAGGTGATGTTATTTCACTAGTCCATTTTTTAATTTCTACTTTCCCTTTTTTGAAATATGAGATTATTCGGGCCCCTGGTCTTGGCTTGAAAAGTCAAAGTAGTAGTTAGTTTTGGAGTTATATCTGAAAGTTTTGGGATCGCCGATTGTGAATTTAATTTTCTAGTGGAATGGACATTTAATGGAGTATTGCAATGTCAGTTAACTTTTCATGATTTGCCGAGGGGACAGTAGAAAAAATTGGGTTTATTGAGTGCTGTTAGGCTTTCGCTTGGGAATATGGGTGCAGTGTGCTTTTCTGCTGCTGCATTGCCTTGTGTTTTGACTGTTGAATATAAAGTTTATGTGCTGGTTGATAATCAATTCACATATAATAGATGTAAATACTGATTTAGGTTAAAAGGTATCCTAGAGTGCCAGGGGGGATTCAGGAAGTCGAAGCTAAGGTGTGCTTGATAATTAAGGTGAAATGAATTGCTTGTAGTCATAATCCTCAAAGACACAGAGCTTATCTTTCCACTGGGCTATATTGCAATCAGACTCAGAGGGTCCCCCTAATTAACAACTTTTTTGTGACTTCCCTCTTCACTCTATAATCCACAGCCCAGTCTTCCACGCCACTCGAGGGAGGGCATAGTGTAAGCAAATACAGAAGGCTATTAAGCTCTTAGTCTAGTATAAATTCTCTTTTGAGTCTTCATACCAGTCTTTTGGGTCATTTGGAAGCATATTCTATTAGATTCTCCCATGTTTCCCCCAGCTGGCGATGATGGGAGAAATGAGGGGACCCAGTCCAAGCCAGCCCGACACAATGTGGTGCAGCCTGCAAGCTGCACCGAGTGCTGCCTTTGTTCTGGTAAGTTGGCCTTCTCCTAAAAGGCTGTGCCACCTGCTCAAACCAATTTCAGCTACATAGTATCACACTTACTGGAGGTCTTTGCTTCTGGGAGCGACCAATAGTAACTGTTTATGTGGATTCCCAAGCCTGGCAGGGAGGTAAAGATGCTGAGGAACCTGGGCGGGGGCAGAAAGTGGAGAAAACCAGCAGACACAAACACTCACATTCAACCATGTTCAAAAGTGAAAAGCTACAGACCCCGATTGCCCACAATCCAGGAAACAGCAATCAGCGTCTGCAACTACGCCAATATCAGCATCATGGATTCACTGATCTCTAATCCTATACCTATTTAAACATGTTGAAGACTAAGCAAAATAACAGCATGTACATGAGTTCCTTGAACTGATCAACTCCTACCTTCCAACTTTTCCAAATGTCTTTTTTTCTGAAACAAAGGGTACCCTGCTGGCTCCTTTATTTGATCTGCAACAAGTAAAGCAATTGTATTGTTTTCATGCTCAGGTTCAGTGAGAGTGGTGAGGTATGTGAAGCTTATTACTGGACATTTTGGACACATTATCTCCACAAATTCACTCAGCCCTTGCCCTTAAACCAATACACATGAATGGAGGTTGAGTGCCCAAACAGCTGACTGAATACAAGTTATAACAGACCTCAAATATACATGAAGTCTTATGAGAGAAGATCCTTGATACTGACATGGCTATGTCCAGTCCCACAATGGATTGTTGTGAATGTGCAGAGATTTTCGAGAAGGTGACCAAACTACTATATGATGATGGCTGCTAGAAAGAAGAGATAACTTCTCTGCACAATTTAAAGGGGCATTCAGGGTTGGCTATCATGTTATTGTGATATCTAGGTGCCAGTTCATCATCATCTTTCCCTTAACTAAAAATAAGTTCAGTGGATACAGAAGAAAGAATAGCTGATACTTTCCACCTTTCATGATGGCCAGCCGTTTGCCTCAATGCTTATTATTCAGACATATTACTCCTTAGAGTTATAATGAGTCACATGTCCCATTATGAACCATTTGCCTGAATATTGTGCAGAACTTTATGTTATCTGAATTCTGTCTGATTATAAAGAAATAGCAGACTAATGTTTGTGCATTGTGATAGTGGCACAGTAATTAATTTTGCTGCTAGAATCAACAGATATTGAATCGCATGACCCTACAATTGTTGGATTTATATCTGTCTGTTGACTTTATGACACATATTTGTTAGTTTACTGCCTTTGGGTTGTATTATGCCTGCTTCTACTGATGAACCCTGGCTTGATTTCCTTTCATTTGACAGGTGATTCTCTGCTACCATTTTGTAAGCTCTGTGCTGCTGTGGAGGCTCTGCTCATCATCCTGTTTGCCTGCATTTTTTCTTTCCCTGCTGGTCGAAGCACCCTGGTGGGACGAGGTCCCAGGGCTAATTTCTCACTCTGTTTGCTCTACCACTGCTGCAATCACTCTGGGAGAGGACTTCAACTCCCAGAGTGCCACTTCTATGGTCCAGCTGCAGCGAGTGAGGGGAGGCGTGGTCACAGCGCATATAGCGCTGCCTCTCCACCTGTGGCGCGGGACGCAGCCCGGACGAAGCCCGGACAAAGGGCTGGCCCGTCCGAGACCGAAAGAGGCCGGGCTGGTCAACCCCCCATGGCTGTTTTTAGTTGCTGGTCTAAGGTAGGCGGTTTTTATCTCCTTACTATCAATTTATCGCAGTGAGGTGCCTTGTGGGTGATTTGAAAATGAGGATAAGGAAACTGATATTAAAAGGAAAGACTGTTGAAAAAACACCACCCATTACCAACTATCTAAAAAGTGCTATGGGAATCATGAATAATGAAATTGTGCAAGTGGAGGAACAATTGGCAGCTGCGAAGACGGCTTTAGATACTGTTCAAAGGGAGGCCAGATTCATGGTGGAAGAGCGCGATTGTAGTAATACCTCTATCTAGTACCGGCAGCCCCTCTACAGTTGCCTTGGTACATAGAGACGGTGCTTCAATACGTAATAGCTCAAAGAACACTAACTCTGGGACTAAGTTGGGTCCTTGTCTTTCTACAACTCCTCTTGAAGTTACAATTGTTTCTTATACACTGGAATCAGACTCACCTCCTGCAAAAAAAAGCTAACGGAATTGAGTACCAAAGAAGTCTAGTCCCCCAAGAATCGTGAAAAAGAAGGGAAAACCCACAAAACTAATCGATAATGGCCAAGAATCTAAATCTGCAGGGACACGCAATAGATACTCTTTTTAAAAAACTGTACAGGAAAATTTATACCATCGAAAGGCGGGTCCCGAATGAAATAAAAATGGTGCAAAATGATATCTCAAAACTGTTGGAACTGGTTACTGTCCTAAAGCCATCTAATGTATCCTATATGGCACAGCATGCTATATCAAATAACACAAATAATGCTCATTCGGGACCAAGTAAAATGGATAGACCAGAAAAGGATAGCTCTCTACAACCTACAGTTATGCACGGAAAGGAAAATCATCATGTATCTTTATTAAATCCAGTGATAACTGAAGAGAATGGTAATAGGAAAAATGGAGCGTATGTTGATTACTTGAGAGGGCAGGATATTTCCCTTAGTTTGCCCCCACAAGCTACACCATATGTGATTGTTTTAATAAATGTTCCTAAATTGTCTGGAAACTGTATAGAAACATGGGTGTCCTTGTAAAATAGGGTGATCCATTGGTTTTCTGTAAACCCGTCCTGTAGCACTGGGTGCTTATCACAGGAAATAATCATGGTACGGAGAGTGAGTCGGGTGGGAAAAGCAGTTAAGGCATGTGAGGGGGACTGCGTAGTTGCACATTTCCGCCAGCCCCATGTGGTGGGCTCCCTATTGGAAGAGGTTGCAGCTAAGCAGGACTGGCAAATTAACGATAATAAAGAAACCATCACCGCTTTACCACTGGGATATTTTTATAGACCTATAATGGTTGAGCCTCATCGTTTTTTTTATAGCCGAAGCTAGTACCAGAAATTTAAATGAATATACAATTCCATCCATGTCAAACAGGTTTGCATCATTAGGGAGCTGTAGCAAGGTGGACTGACTGGGACCGACTAGAGTATACCATAAAGTAGGCGATCAAGACGATAAAGCCTGTGTCAAATCACCAATTAGTAACCAGAAAGAAATAGCTTACATGGACCAGACAAATAATAGGCAATGGAACTGTACCTAGTCTCAGTAGTGTTTGTGATTTTGTAAAATCCGACATATTAAGCTCTGGACATGAATCTATGTCACCCACAGCCGTGGCTGACAGTAACTCCACTAGCTGTACACTGCAGGATTCACTTCATATTAAGACAAGGAATGTCACAGGGGTTAAGAGTAAATTGCATGATATAAATTGGTTTAGAAGTATCTCAAACTGCGACCTAGTCTTGATAAAAGAAACATGGCTTACAGAGGCCTTTTTCATTATTGGTTTTAATACAGTTTGTACTAAAGAGAACCCATCCAAGGCTGGGAGAGCAAGTGGGGGGCTGGCTGCACTAATTCCAGTATCCTCCCCTTTGATTTTAAAGAAAACATTTGCCGAAGCACAACATTACCAGTTCTTATCTTTCTGAGTAAAAGGAAAACAGGATATTGTTGTGATCAATTTTTACAATAATATCTTCACCACATTAAGACATGAGATTATCTCAGCAATGGAAGAAGAGCTGGCTATTTTTGTAAAGAGTGCAGGGGCCGATTGTATCTTGAGCTGGGCGGGGGATTTTAATATTGAAGTCTGTAAACTTGCCACAGGGATTCAATACGATTACGAGGATGATAGAGGTGATAATTTGTCCCATTGCCTACATATTAATTATGGGGAAATCATTAATCATGTCATGAATAAATATAACATAGAAATCTTGGGGATAGATGCCTGTGAAGGAATGTGTGCTATTTACACATTCGAGGGAGCCAGGTCGTCCTCAAGCATTGATCACTTTTTAATTAAAAGAAATAGTAGACCTCTCGTTTACAAGTGTAGCATACAGCCCGGTTTATTAAGTGACCATCACCCCCCTGTTATCAATATTAAAATCTTCTATATTCCAAATTGCAAAACCAAGTGTTTATGCTTCAGATATAAAGACACAGGGAGAAAATGGGATCTCCATAAAATGGTCGGGAGTTGACCCCACTGTTTTTTCAGATAGGATAGTGCAAAAATCCAATCTCCACATAGCAACATGTTTAGACAATGTATTTAGTAGTGCTGATATTGTTATGGCCTTTTTGAACATTTCGGCTGAAATCTTTAAAGACTTGAAATGCAAGCCTAGGAAAAACAGGGATTATAGGCCAAGATGGTTTAATCAGCAGTGCTCCAGATTAAGTAGGGGTTTAAAGGCAGCATTAAATGCATCTCCAAGGAATTGGGCAAGACATTAGTACCCGACGGAAATTATATAAACAAGCATTGATTCAAAGAAAATTGGAAATTAGAGGTAGGGTTTGGGAAAATTTGATCAGAGCTTCCGAGACTCAGGATTCTATACTTTTCTGGAAAACTTTGGACCTGCCATTATTTAAAGATACACAATCAGCAAACGTAGATACTCTACTGATGCCCGATGATTGGCTAACCCATTTTGAATCTATTTTTAATGTGACACAGCAGGGTAACAGAATAGTTGAACACAGAAGCATTATTTTATTAAATAATATCAAATTAGATAGTATAACTCGTGAGGAGATTAGAACAGCCCTTACAAATAGTGCTTGCGGGTAAGCGGCAGACCCGGACGGGGTACCAATAGATATATTCAAGCATAATATGAATTTTTGGGTATCCATTTTATTAAAAAATGTTAATACTACAACCAATGGGGTGATACCGGCAACCTGTGCAGAGAGTGTGATAGCCCCCATTTTCAGAAAAGGGGATAGAGGCAGTGCAAGCTGCTATCGTCCAATATCCCTTCTGAACTCAACATCTAAGGTAATGGGCAGAATGATGCTGGCTAGATTGGAGCGCTGGACACAGGAAAATAACATCTTGTCAGTAGCCCAATACTGTTTCAGAAAGGGTATTGGAACGATTGAGCAATGTTTGAATCTTGAGCTGTTGATTTGAAAATACACCCTCGCTGGGGACAGCTCCCTCCATCTTTGTTTTGTGGATTTATGAAGCGCTTTTGATTTGGTTAACTATTCTAAGTTATGGCACACACTTGAAGAAATGGGTGCTCCACAGGATATTATTAGTTTCCTATCAAAAATTTATGCTCACCTATCCTCAAAGACACGTTTTGGGGTAAATGGGGAATGCACCAAGCACTTTAGTATCACTCGTGGAATAAGACTAGGTTGCACTTTAGCTCCTCTCTTATTCTCACTTTATATCAATGGTGTAGAATCGCTAATACAGAGTCTAAGGACTGATGTCCCTAAGGTTGGTAAGCGGGTTACCCCATTACTATTGTGTGCCGATGATGCTGTCCTAATATCTAGGACAGCAAACGGCCTGCAACTGTTGATGGATAACTTTACTTCCTTCATGACTAAAAAGCATCTAAAAAATTAATTTGACCAAAACTCTTGTTATTTCATGTGCAAAAAGGAAACTTAGGAATAAAACACATTACATTGATGGTGTTTGCATAGAGAGGACTTCTACTTTTTCGTACTTAGGGATTCTTTATAGTAGTAAGGGTACCTGGAACTCTCATATGAATTTGTGTAAATTGAAATTTGTGAAATCAGTGGAGGCTATTTTTAGATTCTCACCAAAAAATTGGTAAAAAACCTGCAGGTGAAATTTTAAAATGATATGGGTCAAAATGTATCACTGGGACTTGTTACGGAGGGGCCCTGGGGGGAATGTAAGATATCACAGCGTTGCAAACCTTATTTTTAAGAAGATGGTATTGTAAATAAGATAGTCCTTAGAGACCAGATGATGAGTAGATATATTCATAGATTTATTGATAAGATAATATCAAAATCCATAGGAAGATGGTAAGTCCATTTGATGACCCACAAGGAGCACCCTCTGCCCTGCTCAGCCTGCACACACCAACTGACACTCCACAGCTCACTAAGCACCCAACATTCCATGACATCATCATACATCCAACAATCCAGACATCTTCAGGCACACCAACACTCACACTGGCTGAGCAGTAGAGAAGGGAACCATAGAGAAGGGAAATGCAGCCGTAGATTATAACAGATGGCTAGCAGTACAGATATCTACAGCTACTAATATACTGCATAGGGAGACTGATACACCATATATAACTGACCTAATTAGTGTAGCTGCTTTAACTTTGTGGCACCGTGTCTGGACTAGGGAGGAGACACATTTTACAAGAAATATTATGTTTGATTGTTTTACTCAGGATTATTGTAAGAAAATATCATGTTTAAACTATATTTGTGGTCTTTTAAATTAATGTAATCTGGCTGCAAACTCAAGACTCCTGAGGATTTGCAAAAGTTTAGTGAAAGGGAACTGAAAAAGAGGCTTTTTGAGAAAAGGGCTACAATGAGGGACATGGCTCAGAGTACCAAAACATGTATAACCTCCTACCTTGAAGAACCCTTATTTCCGGGTATACAGCCGTATCTTATTTTTACAACCAATATACAACACAGATTCTATTTTACAAGATTAACGCTGAATACACTCCACTATCAGGTTGCTTTTACCAAAATGGGTAAGTGGAGTGTTAATTTACCAAAATGTGGTAGATTTCCTCAGACTACTCTACATTTTTTGCTTTTTTTGTCACTTTTATAGAGATAAAACAAGAAGAGACCTTGCCTATCTGGCAAATTTGAACTATGAAAATGAATAGATAATACCTGTTAAATGGCATAAGTAATCTTTTGAACAAATGATTATAAATGTACTTTGGTGTATGATGTATTGTTTTATTGTATGCTTTTATGGATATTTTCAATGTACCGAATAAAGCTTGATTTGATTTGACAGGAAAATGTAACTTATTGCTACTGATAAAATGTATTTTTTTCACGTTTTTTTCTCATCATTAGTATCTGTTGATCTGATATGATGTGCTGTGGAATCATGTCATGGGGACATGTTATTCATCCTCAACCTGAAATTTATGTAGCACGTATGGTCATAGGACAGCCAAGTCTACTGTGAGAAAGAAAAGGCAGAAAACTCCTAGGCAATCAGAATAGGATCATCTTGGGTAGCTTTCTGAACTGCAAGAGCTAGTCACAATTGGTCTAGAAGAGTCAGCAATCACTAAGGCAGAACACAAATGTTCACATATTGCAAATCATGTGCACTTAGGGATGACCAAAAGCTTTTCGCCACTGCAGGGCAAAGTGCAGCTTGAATGATACCTATTAATGTTGTCCTTTGACATATTTCCATAGAATGCCTTGCTTGTTGTGGGTCTGTCACTCCCCATAGCACTACCAGCACTTAAAGGCTTTTTTGTTCCATTGGTGAACGATGCCTTTCATTAACCACTTGACATTTTGCTACATTTAATGAGTCCTCCATGCAACTCAGGCTATGTTTCACTCCTTTGTATGATTTCAGATGCATTGATCCAAACCACCACCTCACAGGTTCTCATCTTAAAGCAGACCACCTTCTTGACAACTTTATCTTTCTTAGATGCCAAGTTCAGTGAGGAAATATTGCTTACAGTTTTATATAGTGTGAACTCAGCCAGTGCTTTCTGTGAGCACCAGATTATGTTACACAAGGTCAGATTCATTTTCTTTTAGGCACAAGGAGATTAAGGCCTAATTTAATTCCTGTCAGGTGGCTCATCACCCACTAGGGCAATGGAGTAAATTATTCTGTCACCCTGAAGGAGGTACAAACTGCCATATCTAGAAATGTCCACTGGCCCAGTGGACATTTCAATAATTGACAGGAACTGCTGTGAAGTCAGTGCCTGTGAATGTATTGTATTTTTACTGTACAACTGTCAACATGAAGGGGCCTTACAATAAACTTACCAAGCATTTAATATTTTCAAAAAGAAAATCCCAAAGCAAGATTCTTTTTTCGACAAAATAAAACAAAACACAATGGCATCCTTTCCATGGGACTTTCTTCCAATTGTGAAGGGGGACATTGAGCACTTATTAGGGCCTGCCACTGCCAGGGTTTTCCTGGCTTTGACAGGCATTGAAAAACGGCTATATGTCCATTGATATAAATTAGGTGGGCTGACATATAGCCAAATTTCTGACGGCCCTTACTCCATCTGGTAGTTGGAGAAGTTTGATCACAATTTATGTGTCAAATTATGGTCTGCCAGCATTACAATCGGATAGGAGAACCATAGTTTTGGTAGAAAGGGAACTCCATCACTGCTGCAACAGAATTCCCATTCCACCAAGATAAAATCGAACCCTAAATGATTTGCCCAAAATCATGGGGTTTTGAGCTGATGCTGGTTCTCTAATTCCAAAGTAAGCGGCTCTTGCCATTATTCCACATCTCTGGCATACATGCTAGAGGAGCAACTGTGCAGTTACACAACACTAATACCATAAGTACAAGGTGGATGTCTAGAGATTTGTGAGATAATATCTATTTAAATGTATTCCTCAAAAATTGCCTTTCTTGGCCTTGAGAAAAGATCAATAACATCCAGCGATTCAACAGAGAAAATATCTGCCTCGATGCGACTGACCCCAACATCATAAAACAGTCCCATGTGAGATCCATTCTATGCCAAGTGCCCATCCAAATGCACACTGTCGAAAATAGAAATGCACCTTTGAGAAAATAAATGACTTCCCAGCAACTCTTCTGTTGCTTTTTACGCCTTTCTCATTCACTCAGAGTCTGCCTCATTTGCATCGAATAATGTGTCCCCAGTTATAGGTACTCTTCCACAATCACAACATTTTCATTCTAAATAAACATGACAAACCTACAAAAAATGCAAGAAAATGTTGTTAGATGTGCACTCCAGACCACCTCTACCCATTCATTATGACACAAAGTACATAAATGCCCCCTCAACAAAGTAAATAATGTTGTTTTGTGGCAACCACCCACCCTGATATATTCTCATTTTGTCCATATCATCTCATAAACAAATACAGCAAATAATATCCTCATTATGTCGATATCATCCCATAAACAAACACAGCAATGAATATTCTCATTTTGTATATATGATCTCATAAACAAATACACCAATGAACTGCACAAAACAAAGTAAACCTATTCAGATATCCCAAAGATGTACAGTTTTCCTCTGCAAACCAAATCCTGTGTTTAAAGAAGAAGAAGGTTAACCTGGAGACATATATACATGCACACAAATAGCAGCGAACATAAAACAGTTCCCATACACATACAGCTTTACATGAGTCTCTCCTCTTCAGAATGACCACCCCTAAAATAATTTAACAAAAGTATTGGGGTCCAATCAACCTTGCCAGACTCCCACGAACCATGCATCAAATCAGCAAATGCACATGTCAATGTCAAATCCGCACAAAAAATATGAATATTGATGATACCATTTATTCCCAACACTATCCACATCTAAAGTGGCTAGAATTATGACTACATTGGTTATCTCATACAGATTCAAAAGGAATAGTACATGAGAAGTGCAACCCTCTCCACAGTCGCAAACAACCTGCGCCCATGGGGATTCAGCTCCTCCAATGCCTGCCCTACCAAAATGGGAGCTATCCTTCCCTTATAAAAATGTCCAATAAAAATATTATGATAAGAGGGCTATAAGACCCCCATAACGCACTCCTTATGTCAGCAAATTAATAAATAACAACCTCATGAATGTCCCCAAAATAGTTAGGATCCTCTAAAATCCCAGAAGCCACGGCCTCTGCGGAATTTAAGCAAAAACATAATTCACAATCCAAAAAAATCTAACGTAAATAGTGAGACCCCAACATGCCGCATTTCCACTGACTATCCCTCAGGTGTCCAACTGTGGGAAAAAAACATTTGGAAAAAATAATACGCTTTCCAGAATACCCCACCTACGTAACATATGTGCATCATCCACCCAAAATATAATGAAAATAAAAACAAGATATTGTCTAGATACAATCAAATCTAAATGTGGAAACAGTATACTCATTGCCCCAATTCTGCTCATCACATCCGCCTCATAACTCTTCTCTCTCTATGACCCATTGGAACAGAAAAAAAACTTTGGGGGCAATTTGCAAACACATTAATGAAGACATATATTAATACTTCTATAGTATTATTCTACATAGTCATAAATGCAATTCACAATGGTATGGTCCTTGATCCTATGCCTGCCCTATCATTTGTGGAGTTCTCCATTGAGTGGCATAAATTAGTAAATTAAGTGGCACAAAAACATGAATTTAGCGGCACAAAAATTGTAATTTAGTGGCATTTTAGCGGCAAATAATGTTTGTGTCTTTTTAAAAGCAAAACAAAAATGTACCCCGTGCGCCCATATTTTTTCTTTTAAAATGAAATAAAAATGTTCCCCCCTCCTTCTCTCGCTCTCTCTTTCTCACTCCCTTCATTCTGTCTCTAGCTCACTCTTTCTCACCTGCTAAAAATTGTGAGTTCAAGAAACAGCGCTAAATACTTCATGTAAATCGCAGCATTTTTACAAAAGTGCTGATTTCGCGGCCAACCGCGAAATTGCGAAATCCTGGAGGGTCTGCATAGAACTATGAACATACAGTCTGGCATTTTAGTTGCTAATGTTGGAGTGGCAAGGGGGAGCAAAAAAATGGAGACAATCTTGGAAGGAAAAGTTAGTTGAAATTCATAAAAGGTACACCCACATCTACCAAACAGGATGGAATCTCTCCAGTAAAGCCTTGTAATAAGTCTGACACCACACATAGCCAATCACAGAATTACTGCTGCTACTAGGTGTTAATCTCCATCGAAGTTTGCTGAATTGCATCAAGGCAGATAATTACATCGTGCAACTGAGTATATTTTACATGTGCAGAGATCTCTACAAATAGATTTACCTTTTTGTGAATTATCTCATAGGTATTGAGAGAGGTGTGAGGTTCCGTGACAATTGTAAGTGATGTTTTCGACTCGCACGAATATGGTCGAGTCTGGTATCTATGAACCGCAAATGACGAGTTTAGTGGGTGTACGCAGTTTCGCTGCGCTCAACTAAGCCGTTCGTTTGTTACGTGGGTATTTCTATCTGTACCCTCGGGTTCCATCTTAGATATGGCATCCATTTTGTCTCTTGCCCTCAAGTAGCCAGCGAACGGACGATGTCCGCTTCGCGACCCTGGGACTCCCAAGATATTTGCGGAAGACACATGTCTCTTGTAAGTGTCTTTATGATGAGGGGGTTGATACTGTAAGGCAGATGGCGCCGCTCGAGGCTCATCTTGCAGCACGGACTTATTGTCTCAGCCGTGCATCTCATTAGGCACGTCCCTTTGATGCCTGTATCTCGTGTTTCCTGATACCTCCCCTTTTACACCCTTTCCGATCTCCCCACTGTTCTCATCTTCCTCTACACCTGTCCTTGTTCCTACTTCGATCTGTTTTTACTGCTGATTGGAATGCACTAATGATGGGAAGATGGGTTTTTACAGTTGGGAAACGCCAAATGTTTCCGCACTTATGTTCCGGACCTTATGTGAATCAAAGTGACCAAAACGACCCCTCTGGGGGATAATTGTGGGAACCGGGTCATAAACTTTTGTGTCTAATGCAACACTATGGGAAAATCGTGTATAAAAGGAGCGATCCGCAGAACCAATTTGAAGCAGTCACTCTGAACTACACTTGTTGTACTTCCGTGATTTCTGTGTTTCCCTGCAGCAAATAAACCTTGAATCTTTGACGTCGAAGGAAGTGTCCCGTGTCTCTGTGATTCGTACGCCGGAGCAGGTTACCCACGAAGGTTTCAGGTGTTGTGCCCTGGCACCGCTGGGTTCTAAATAACCCAGTCCTTCAGTTGGCACCCAACGTGGGGCTGCATCAGTGGTACCGGTCCAAGCCCGACGATCGTGAGGAACTTCGTGTGAAATCTCCGAGGGAAGGTGCACTCCGCTTCATCGATCCTGTTGTCGAAATAAGTGGCCCGAAGACTTTTCCCGCGAAGATTCCCGCCTCCTGACGGCTGCGACGGACTGCTGCCCTGACTGTAGACCTGTTTTGGCGCCTGGCGTAGACCTTGATAGAGCGAGACGATTGACGGGCCTTCCTGGTGACGCCATCGATCTTTGAGTTAAGTATTTGTGGGTCGCTCCCAGAGTCCTTGGTTGTTGACACTTTAGCGAGTGTTTTTGTTGTTGACGCTGTGAGAGTGTTTTTGTCGATGACACTTTGCTAGCGTATTTTGTTGTGTTGTTTGACGACTGCAGCCGCCAAAAACCGAGGGTTTTTGCTTTTTGCTGGGACTTGGTAAATCCCGTAACCCTTGAAGTTTGTGAAACTCGGCTAGTGTGCAAGATGCCTGGTCGCAGTACTTTGTTTAGTTGTTTCAGACCTTGTGGTATGGATTCCCGATTGGAGGACTCGTGTCCGATACCTCCGGTTGGAACTCCGACTTATGAACTGTACAGTAAACATGGGCTAGGCCCGATTACTTTTAATGAATACTGGATTAAATATACGAAGAAGGATGGTAACCTTCGTTGGCCACCTCATGGTAGCTTTGAGACCCCGATCTTAGATAATCTAGAGATTAAATTGTTCGAAAGGAAGTCAAGGCCGGCCATGTTTGATGCTTTTCGGTTGTGGCGTAAAGAAGCCCGACAGAAAGAAATCAGACAGACTAAACGTAATCAGCGAGATAATGTTGCTTCCATAGTGAAGAAAGCAGAGCAATTTCAGCGTGACAAGGAGGTTAAGGATAAGGAAGTGTTTGATAGACTACAGCGTATGACCGTGGATAAATGTTATCCCGCTTTGCCTACGGAGTCGGAAAAGAAGGAAGAGTCAGTTGAGGATCCTTTAATGTCTTATCTTCTGAAGTCACCACCTCCGTATGTGCAGGGTACCGCAGCTCCTGTGGTTCCTGCTGTACCTATTCCTCCGCCTATTCTTCCTGTGCCTGTTCCTCAACCTGCACCCACTCTTCCGACTATTCCTGCTCCTTTGCCTATTGCTATCCCTACTGCTCCTCCGCTTCCACATACTCCTGCTCCCGCTACTGCTCCTGTTTTGTTAACTCCTGCTGTTGCTGCTGTTTCTACTCCTTCGCTTGTTAGTCCTGTGTCTTATACTTCTCCCTCTACTCGTAGTCGTAATTCTCCTCTTGCGGCTAGCTTCTTTCATTCGCTCGGACCTGTTCTTGGGTCCGCTGGTTCGGATGGTCCACAGAGACGTAGTCAGCTTCCTGGTAACAGAGAACGTGCTTCGCTATACAATATGGCGATGGGTTGGATGACACATCCTCTTCGAAACCCACCACGTGTCGTACTCGACACATTTTGTCAATTCAATATACCAACCTAAAGATTTGTGTTCGAGGAAATGTGTAAGGTCCTTCGCGATCAGATATCGGCCGATGCACCTGACGAGGTGCTGACCGCCTTGTCCGATCTACAGCTTCAGTTCTCGACTGGACTGATAGTGGATACCAACGTTCGACGTGCTGTTGAGCGGTTGCTATCTTTTCGTCCCACTCCTATACCCCAAGCTTTGTTTGTTGAGGATATTGAAAGACTGCCAGATGAATCTGGTCAATTTCCTATGCGCGAAGTTCCACCGGTATGGATGCCAGCTGATCCTAATGCTAACCCTGCGACATTGGCGCATTTCCAGAGAGTATGGATACATCTCCCATGGAAACGCTCAGAAGTGTTACAGGTGAAGCAGTCTCTGCCTGACCCTCGTAAAAATCCTGCAGGGTACTACAAGGAATTATCGCAGCTCGTCGACGCTACGATAATGAATCTTGCCGATATTGATATGTTGTTTGGCAATGTTGTACCGCAACCGGTATGGGCTAAGATTCGTCAGGAAAACCATCCCAATGAATTAGGTGGTGATTGGGCGGCCATTATAGCGACTGATGGGTTACAAACTGGTGGTGCTAAACCCGACCAGTTGATTGCTGCTCTCCCTCAAAGAATAATAACGTTAATGAAAACTCTTATGCCAGCTATGAGGGTAAATTGGGACAAATTATCAGCTTGTAAACAAAAGAAGGATGAGAGTGTCTCCGACTTCTTTACGAGGTTCGAGGAGGCTTTCATTGATCATAGTGGTCAGGATATGAGCACTGAGGGTGGTCAAAGGTTGTTCGTGGACAAATTTGTCTCTAACTTATTGCCCGATTTGAGCAATAAATTAAAGAATTCAGAGAGTGCGTGGGCCGTTTCTACTTCAGCTCAAATATTGGCCACAGCACAATATTATGAGAACAGAGGGAAAGAAGAGAACGACCGCGCTGATAAAAAGACGAAAGAGCTTAAAACTAAAGTGTTGCTTCAACAAGCGTATCCTCCGCGTTCGAATCAGAATGCACCCCAACAAAATAGATCGCAGCCGCAGTCGAACCGATCACAATCTCGTAATGACTCCTCCTCCCAAAGATCCTCGTTAGGGTACAATCAATGTGCCTATTGTAGACAGGAGGGTCATATCAAATTCAATTGTCCTGTTCTGAACGATCGTAATAGTGGTAATTCATCTAGAGGAGGTCGTGGTGGTTCACAGCAGACGTCACGTGGTAGAGGTCGTGGTGCTCAGAATGATCGTTCAGATAACTCATCTAATTCTAATAACTGTTTCGATCAACATGGATCATCGCAAGGACGATCTGCTCAGTACAATGTAGACGATTATTACGTCGATCAGGGAACTGACGACAGTAATTACTAGGACAGCCAAAGACAAGGAGAGGGAGTGGTATCAGTTCCGGTTGATCAGAGAGGGCCTTACGTCGCAGTTGCTACATCGGGCGTCGTTGAGCCTTTTCTGTTGGACACTGGTGCAGCGAAAAGTTCTATCATGCATTCGAAACTCCCTGGCGCACCTTTGTCTGGCTTAACAAATGTTTCCGTTGGATTCTCTGGCGCCCCCGTTAGCAATCCAGTTTCGTGCCCTTTGCCCCTTGCAATTGGGCCACGTGAGCTTCAAGCTCCGTTAATTTTGACTACTGGCTGTGGTGAAAATCTTTTGGGTCTGGATTTGCTTAAACGTTTGTATGCAACTTTGTATTGTTCTCCTGCGGGTGTAAAGCTTACGTTGGGAGAGAGGGTTGTCTCTCCAATGTACTTATCTCTCGATAAGCTTCCACCGGAATTGAGTTCTCTTCCTGCGTCTTTGTGGGCAACGGGTCCCAATGATGTGGGCCTGCTTGACATCTCTCCTTATGTTGTTCAGTTGAAATCTAATGTGCGGTTGCCACGTATTCCCCAGTATCGGATCTCTCTTGATGGTGAACGAGCATTGTTAGCGATCATTTATGATCTGATCGAGAAAGACGTTATTGAGGAGACTCGGGGAAACGTGTGCAACAGCCCTGTGCTGCCCATTCTTAAACGTACTGATCCTTCGAAACCACCTGTTTATCGTTTTGTTATCGATTTACGGGAGGTTAATAAAATTGTGATTCCTCAGTTCCCCGTTGTGCCTGACATCACGGCACTACTGACTCTGATTCCAGCTTCTGCATCGTGGTTTTCGGTGATTGACTTGAAGAATGCGTTCTTCAGCATCCCGATTGCCGAGGAGAGTAGAGACCTTTTCGGTTTCTCTCTCGGTGGACGTAGCTTCCGGTTTAAACGCGCTCCTCAGGGCTACTGTGAAAGTCCATCGATTTACAGTCAATCCTTGAAGGGTCAATTAGATGCGTTTAGGTTGCCGGCTGGTGCGGCCTTAATCCAATACGTCGATGACTTATTGGTGGCTGCTGATACTCAGGACATTTGCAAAATTGCTACGGTGTCGTTGCTGCAACATCTCTGCGAGTTAAATCATAAGGTGTCCCCTTCTAAACTCCAATATTGTTGTCAAGAAGTAACCTATCTAGGTCACTTATTGTCAAAGGAGGGAAGGCGATTGACCCCAGAGAGAATTGCAGCGATTGCGTGAATGGCTGTGCCAACAACACAAAGAGATGTGCGTGCCTTTCTAGGTATCACGTCGTACTGCAGGCAATGGATTCCTAACTTCTCATTGCTAGCGAAACCATTAGTGGCTCTTACGTGCAAGGATGTTTCAACTCCTTTACCATGGACGGAAGAATGTCAGAAAAGTTTTTCTGAATTGCGTGATTCATTGTGTTCGGCTCCTGTGTTAGGTACCCCTGATTACAGTAAACCGTTCACATTATATGTTCACGAAAGGGAAGGTTGTGCTGTGAGTGTTTTGACGCAACCTTTTGGTGGTAAGCAACGTCCATGTGCATATTTTTCCTCGACCTTGGACCCGGTAGCTAGAGCATTGCCGAGTTGTTTGAGAGCAACAGCGGCAGCTGCGGTGTCCATCCGACAATCAGCAGGATTGGTCATGGATAATATGCTTACGGTGATGGTTCCGCATGCAGTTGACACTCTTCTGAATCGTACGAAAACTCAGCACTTGACGAGTGCGAGATTGTCTGGGTACGAATTGACGTTGCTGGCAAGTCATATCCAAATAAAACGTTGCAATGTTCTGAACCCGGCGACTTTGTTACCAATTAGCTCAGAGTCAGATGAAATAACAGAACACGATTGTTATTTGAGGACGGAAGAGGAAACAAAAGGTCGAGTGGACCTCAAAAACACCCCATTGGAAGACCCAGATGGAACACTGTATGTGGATGGTTCGTGTTTTAAGTTGCCGAATGGCGATGTGACTACTGCTTATGCTGTTGTAACGTTGAATACTGTTGTTGAGACTGCAAGGTTGAATCAGAATTCTGCCCAAGCTGCAGAGCTGATCGCTCTCACTAGAGCGTGTGTGTTAGCGAAAGGGAAACGTGTGAATGTTTTTACCGACAGCCAATATGCGTTTGGCGTCGCTCATAGTTTTGGACGATTGTGGAGAGAGAGAGGTTTTCTAACATTGCATGGTACGAAGATTCAGCATGGCCAGCTTGTGAATGATCTTCTGGATGCACTGACGTTACCTAAGCAGGTAGCGATTGGTAAATGTAGTGCGCATCGTAAGGTGACGGATGATGTTGGTCGTGGTAATGCGTTTGCGGACGAGATTGCTAAGGAGACTGCCCGGAACCTTAGCACTCGAATGTATGTGGCGAATTCGGTTAGGTGGCCTACAGAGTCGAGCATGTGTGAAGACACTATTGAAAGTGTGAAAGAAATTCAGAATGAGGCCACCGAGACTGAAAAGGCGAAGTGGAAAGAAAGTACGGGAAAGTTGGATGCAAGTGGTTGTTGGATTGATTTATCGGATCAGAAAAGATGGATGTTGCCTGATGCGTATGTACTGGCCGTTGTGACGATGGCACATGGGTTAGCACATATTAGCGCGAAAGGTATTTGTAAGTTGTTGTCCCCTGTGTGGAAGAATGATGGTATCACGAAATGTGCTGAACGCTTGGTTAAGAATTGTATGGTGTGCATGTTGTACAATCCTGGCAAAGGAACCCCAACTCCTCCTGGCAGTTTTGCTCCCCCTTCATGTCCCTTCGAGGTGATTCAATTGGACTTCATCCATATGGAGCGATGCAATAACCTGAAGTACGTTTTAGTAGTGGTTTGCGCATTCTCCCGATGGATCGAGGCCTATCCTCTCAAAGACAATACTGCTTTGTCTACTGCGAAAATCCTACTGAAGGAATACTTTCCTCGGTACGGAATGCCTAGAGTCGTGTGGTCAGATAACGGAAGTGAGTTTGTGGGAAGTGTGATGAAGAGTGTGTGTAAGGGCCTTGGAATTAATCAGAAATTCCATAGTGCCAATCATCCCCAGTCAGCTGGTTTGGTTGAAGGGTACAACGGCACCCTTAAACTGAAACTAGCAAAGATTCAGGCTACGACTGGTCTCTCGTGGCCTGACGCTTTACCCTTAGCATTACTGTCAACTAGAGCGACTGTACACTCCCGAGTAGGGCTTAGTCCCTATGAAATAGTGTTCGGTCGCCCTGCGAATGTGTGGGGGGTTCCTAGGCCAGGTATGTTCTGTGATCTTGAGTATCCAATGTTGATCGATTATCTTTATGACTTGACTGCTAAACTGAGGTTAATTCACCAACAGGTTTACGACGCGCTGCCGACGCAGACGGAGGGTCCAGGCCACCAGCTCCAGCCCGGAGATTGGGTGGTGACGCGGAACTTTTCGCGCAAGAACAACTTGGATCCGAGGTTCACTGGACCTTACCAGGTTCTCCTCGCCACGAGGACTGCTGTTCGTCTTGAGGGACGGAAAAACTGGGTGCACGCCACCCACACGAAGAAAGTCCCTATCCCTTTGCCGGCAGACCCGTGGGTGAGGAGAGGCATTGCATCAACTGAAACCGAAGGATTGCCGGCGTTTGTTCCTTTTAGCGACGCACAGCCTGTCGGAGAATCCTCATTGCAGCAGAAAGACACTGTTGAACATTTGTCATCAAAAGACTCAAGACCAGAACACTCAACTGATCAGCAGGACGCTGTCTCATCAAAGGATCCTTTGTTTGACGAGCAGACACGTCCTGGGAAAACACGATACTTTTTGCGATCTCGTACTAAAGACTAATAAAAGATCCTGTTCTGTCCCTTGACAACTGCATTATCCCGTTTTCCGTGATCAGTTTTGAACATTCATATTATTGTGATTATTCTTGTGTATATACATTGAGCTTCATTCCTTATACTTTTTGCTCCCACAGCTGAGAGACATTGTTTTTGCCTATATATATATATTGTGCATTAAAGGCCGTAGGGCCGCGCGCGTACTTCCTTCTGGTTAGTAGGTCTTGACGCTAGGTTAAAGACCGTCGGTTCCTGGGAACTCCTAGGAATTGACTACTGCTACACAGAACGAAGTGCGTCAAGAAACGTTGCGGACGGTCGTAGGGAATGGCATTTTCGAAGTTGATGGATTTGGAAGAAGCTCAAGCTCGAAGATTCAAGCTGCAGCAACTTAGTCGTACCAAATGTTTTATGTTTCAAATATTCGTATTGTTTTTGACTGTTTCTGCATTATTGGCGGGTGGGGTGTATTACACAATGTCTTACTTCTTACCTTCTGCTACACCTACTCCTACCCCTGACCCTAAACTTACCTCCACTGCTTCCCCTCATTCCTTTCATGTCTTACCCGAACACGAGCAGGCTAGACGTGCAGAATTCCGCAACAATTCCTTTATTCAGCTCCTTCACCAGCATCAGTTAGTGGTTAACACTACTAATTGTTGGGTGTGTGGGTTGATGCCACATACCACGGATAAGGGAATTCCATATCTGGTGTTACCGTATAGCTCCCAGGGGTCTGCTCGGGCATTTCAAACAATGTTTCGAAGCGCACTAGGTTTCCACCCCATTCGAGAACCACGTTCCCCCTACTCTGGTCCTACCTCGTATCAAAAACCTTTATCTATAGCAATAGAGGACTTAGATAGCGATATCTATGATCCCTCGCTTATTCCCGAAGAAGAGGTACAAGCCTACAGGGTCCTGAGTAGAGGCGAGTATAGTGTGTTCACTAGTGAAAAACAGCTTAAAAGCTCACCTCCGATATGGGTCGTACCCCACATTGGTAATTTTTGTCTTATAGGTCGTGGCCGAAGATCGAAAGCCCGACTTGGAGAGAGTGCTTGCACCGAAAATTACATTCTGCCGATGGTCTCGTCCCCTGTGTTTCTGGCTGCCAAGGGTACATACTTTATCTGTCATGATCGTGCGTACGCATGGTTGCCCGCTGACTTCATGGGCTCATGTTTCATTGCAAATCTGTTGCCTCCGACGTTCACTGTAGATGCAGATTATCACAAGACTAGAGTTGTGAGAGGCGTAATTAGCGGAGAGGATACTGCCGGTCAAGAGGCAGGAGACTTTTTCAAGGGTTTCCTCCCGTTTTGGGGACCTATGGTTAATAGTAGGAACCTGAGACAGTTGACTCGAGTGGTGGAATCGACAGCAAACATTACTGCCAGTGCCCTTGGTAATATCACCACAGAACTTCAGGCGGATAGACTTATGACGTTACAAAACCGTATGGTTTTAGACGTGATCTTAGCAGATCGAGGTGGGGTATGTAAGGTGATCCATTCGAGCTGCTGCATTTTCATTCCTGATAATGCTCCGACCGTTTATCAAGCCATCTCGAAGTTGCATAAGATCTCCGAATCCATACACGTGGATGTAGGGGATTGGACGCTACTTGGGTGGTTTTGGGGCCTGATGTCGACTTGGGGTTGGAAGATTCTGATGATCATCGGAGTCGTTGTGGCATTCCTGTTCACGTGTTGCCTTTGCGTGCAGTGCGGTCCTGCCTTATGTGGCCTCTGTGCTACAACGTGTATGAGACAGCCTCCTGTTACCAAGGGGACTCGGTTGGACAGAGCTATGCTACAACAACATCTAGATGGTCTGATGAATATTGAGTATGATTCCGACTAGTGCTTGCCTACATGAGGGCAAAAGGAGCGTCTGAGGTTCCGTGACAATTGTAAGTGATGTTTTCGACTCGCACGAATATGGTCGAGTCTGGTATCTATGAACCGCAAATGACGAGTTTAGTGGGTGTACGCAGTTTCGCTGCGCTCAACTAAGCCGTTCGTTTGTTACGTGGGTATTTCTATCTGTACCCTCGGGTTCCATCTTAGATATGGCATCCATTTTGTCTCTTGCCCTCAAGTAGCCAGCGAACGGACGATGTCCGCTTCGCGACCCTGGGACTCCCAAGATATTTGCGGAAGACACATGTCTCTTGTAAGTGTCTTTATGATGAGGGGGTTGATACTGTAAGGCAGATGGCGCCGCTCGAGGCTCATCTTGCCGCACGGACTTATTGTCTCAGCCGTGCATCTCATTAGGCACGTCCCTTTGATGCCTGTATCTCGTGTTTCCTGATACCTCCCCTTTTACACCCTTTCCGATCTCCCCACTGTTCTCATCTTCCTCTACACCTGTCCTTGTTCCTACTTCGATCTGTTTTTACTGCTGATTGGAATGCACTAATGATGGGAAGATGGGTTTTTACAGTTGGGAAACGCCAAATGTTTCCGCACTTATGTTCCGGACCTTATGTGAATCAAAGTGACCAAAACGACCCCTCTGGGGGATAATTGTGGGAACCGGGTCATAAACTTTTGTGTCTAATGCAACACTATGGGAAAATCGTGTATAAAAGGAGCGATCCGCAGAACCAATTTGAAGCAGTCACTCTGAACTACACTTGTTGTACTTCCGTGATTTCTGTGTTTCCCTGCAGCAAATAAACCTTGAATCTTTGACGTCGAAGGAAGTGTCCCGTGTCTCTGTGATTCGTACGCCGGAGCAGGTTACCCACGAAGGTTTCAGGTGTTGTGCCCTGGCACCGCTGGGTTCTAAATAACCCAGTCCTTCAGGTGTAATATGGGAGAGTGTAGTGGCATTTGCTGGCTATTATGAGATGAAATACACAGGCCATAAAGCATCAAGGTATCAAGGATAGCCTTATATGAAAGATGTGGAATGGCAATTGACAGACAGAGTTCTAATGCAATAAAAGCTTATATTAGTGTCAAATGAGCCAGTAGTACAGCATGGTTAAAGTTGTATTGGGTCAACTAAGATGTGTTCCAGTAATTGCATAGAATACTCCAAAAATTGTATTGTTAAACAGGGAAGATCAAACTGTGCCTCAGTATATGTTTTGTTTGTCAGGTAATTAGCAAAGAGTTTTGAGTTCCAGTGTGACTTTCTGTATTTAGTTTCAAAGATTTTTATATTTATCAAAGGAGTAAGACACAACATGAACAAGTGAGTCACAGTAATATGGATGCTTACCAGCAGAGCATGATGACTTCAATATTGAACAAATCAGCTCCCAGAGAAGTGACGTACAAAGTTTCAATCATCTGACATTTGACATATATCACAAAAAAGTTAACATATTCTTTGAAATCAACATTAAGCAACATTTTGCTAGAGAAGGGGAAGAGATTGAAGTTCTCGGGAGAAGAAAGTAGAGGAGACGGGGAAGAACCTAGTGGTCAGAGAAAGGAGAACAAGAGCATTCCTATGACAGCGCAAAATGAAGGTAAACTTGGGTGATCAGAGCATTCATTGCATGTTGGCCATGAAGCTCTCAAGGGTACTCCAGATGTTCTGTGATGTTCCTGGATTTCCCAGTGAATTGGACAGATTTTTGTGTGTGCTTCAAATGTATGTACCCCATGCCAAACAATTTATGGAATGACACACGGTTAGACAATTTCCATTCCAGAAAAACAATTGCGATTTAGACAGTTAGTAGGAAATCCAAGGGGGTCAAATCCGTATCTGAAAGATCTGGTGGATTGGGGGTTGCATGTGGGCCTACAAAAGTGAAATCTAGAGTGATAGTCATGTTGAAATTCATATTGGGTTGCTTACCTATGGCATTTCAGTATGAGAACGGCGTGGTGAAGAACATATGTTCTGGATCTCCGCTGGCCATCTTACTGAACCAGCAAGAGTAGTTTTTCATAAATTGCAATTTGAAATGTTTTGTTAGGGTCCGTTACAAAAAGTGAGATGCAAACATTTAGTTTTGATTAGTCATGGTAGGAGTTTATTTTTAAGTAGGTTGGAGACAATCTTGGGACAGGGTAAGGGTAAGGAAAAGTATTAGTAACTTGAAAATATTTAGGCCACTCCTTCTGAATGGGAGTAGAGGAATTTGATGGGGATTGCACAAAGTTTGAAATATTTCAGACACCGCATGTGCTCTAGGTGAGATCAACTGAGGAAGTAAAGCAAGATTGACCATTGAAAGGGTCCCAGTTTGTATATTTTTGATTTAATCATTAAAAAATTGTAAAAGTCCAAATTGTTAAGAAAGGGTTTTTTCTTCAGGCATGCAAAGGTTAGGGGTTTCTTGTCCGCAAACAGGTCAGAGACCAAGCTAATGGCCTTGTCAGCCACCTGGGGCCTATGGTAATAGAATTAAAGTTTCTGTTTCCATATTATTCCATTATGAGAGAGTATAGGACCTATTAATATTAAAGGATAGATTTTTGTCTATCAATTGCACAACTCTGATAGCGCCCAGGAAAATGTGTATTGAGTGGGGAGTGGTATGATGAGATATTGTTAATGTCACGATCAGTGGAAAAGGTAATGAGCAATGGCGTTTAACAGTGAGCCATGGAGGGCTAGTGAAGGGATGAATTTCTAGTAAATAGGAGCCATGGGCAAACAAAAAGGTAGTCTCATAATCAGACCATATCAGGAGATTACACCCTCCTTTCTCATAAGGTAGTTAAAGTTTTTTTGAGGGCGAGTCTTGGCTTTTTTTAGACCAAAGAAAGTCAAAGGCAGCTCTATCTATGGCATAGAAGAATGTTTGGGAAAGGGGAACTGGAAGCAAGCTTGAAAAGAAATTCACTAGCAGGGTTATCATCATTTTCAGGGTTGCCAACCTACCCCACCTGAGATATGTTGAAGGGTGCATGAAGAGAGTAGGTCTTTACTTTCGCTCACTGTTTTTGTTTATTGTATAAAACTAACTGTGAGAGGGTGCAAGAAAATCATAAACCTAGTTATTTGATACATTTGTATTGCCATTGGGGCCAGAAGTCCCAAAACATGAAAGATGATGATGGAATGATGAGGGGTAACACTTTCTTTTTACTCCTCAAAGAGTATCCCAAAAAAATTAGAGAATGCATGTATGATTGTTAATTTAAACTGTACTGCAGCTTCTCGCTTTTTAGAGAAAATGAAAATATCATCAACGTATGTAACAACTTTAACATCAGGTGAATTACTAATCAATATTTTCAGGATTTCAAATGGCTCCGCATGCACACAAGATGCACGGTCACCCACGCCCTCTTAACCAGTAGACTTGACCATGGAAACACACTCTACATCGGCATCTCCACACATGCTCACGCAAATACTCCAGATCAACCAAAACACTGCTATCAGACTCATCCTAGATGTCCCCAGAAGTGCTCAATACACTCCTATCTCAATTAACTAAATTGGCTTCCCATTCAGAGACGTTTTCAATTCAAGCTGATCATCTACGCCTACAAAGCCATTCACAACACTGAACCAGCATACCTCAATGACTAACTCTACCAGCCCCCCCAGACAGCTATGCTCTACCTCTCTCTCTCTTGCATGAGTCCCCCGCATCCTCAGAGGCAACTCAGGGGGGCATGCCTTCCCCTTCATTGCCGCCAAGAACTGGAATGAACTTCCTCAGCAACCAGGGACACCACCCGGCCTATGTTCCAGCTCCAGAGCCTGGATACCCTCACAGGTGATAACTTGCACCATACAAATCACCATAACATAACAATAATAGTAGGGGATATATTGCTTTAAGGAATAGAAGTGGGGAAAGAGGACAACCCTGGAGAGTACCTTGTCATAATGAGAAAGAGGTGGATGTAGCATTGTTAATTTTAATTCTTCTTAGGAGTTCCTGATATAATTCTATCTACATTCTTTGGAAAAATTCACCTATTATATTTCCATAACTATGCTTTTAAATATGGCCAGAAAACGTATTGAACGCTTTCTCACAGTCTAGTGCAATTTGACAGGAGCAGGTGATTGGAGAATAAAGGATTTTTCAATTATATGGCAGAACAACTAGGTATTGTCATAAAAGCCTGGTTGAAAAAAGTGTATTAATATAGTCATAAGTGATTCAAGACTTTTGGCTCAGATTTTCGTATTTATTTTTGCCTCGATATTTTACAGTGATATAGGCCTGTAGTTTTTAGGGTTTGAATGGTCTTGTCTTTCTTTAGTGATTTCAACAAGAGTGGCTTCGGCCTCAGAGACAGACAGCTTACCAGAAGAGGCAAACGGTTTAAGTAGTGATTCTAGAGATGCAAAATCATGTGAGCAAATGTTTTATAAAAGTAAATGGGTAGGCCATCAGGACCTGGGGTTTTGTCTTCTGCAATGAGTTTAATTGCATTCACACTTACACCTCTTTCTATTAAATTGGTTTGTTTAAAGAGATCTTATCTCGTTTCTGACAGCGATTTATTAGGGATTGTTTGCAGGAACACTAAACATGCTTCCATATTGAGGTTATAAAGTGAGGCATAGAAATTCTTAAATATTTCTAAAATGTCAATAGTCTGAGTTTTTTTAAAATGTAGATGATCTTTAATGGATGCAATTAGATTATTATAATGTTTGTATAGTATGTAGGTTGCCAGAGATTTCCAGCTTTAATCAGATAGAAGAGTTTTTGCTCTTTTGAGTCTGACCTCCTAAGTATGTTCTTTTACTGATAGTTGTGTTGTTTTCATATGTAATTTTAAAAAAGGGGGAATTAGGCCCACGGGACAAATAGGCAGGGCCGTTTCTAAATGGCGCAACTGGGGATAAGCCTATATCTCTGAATCTTTCAAAACTTAAATAATTTCAGCTTTATAGACAAACACTTTCTTCTTGTGTTTATCCTGGTATATTTGTTAACACCTCTTGACTTTATATTTTACAGTTGTAATTTCACACTTTAAAACACATGAAGAAATGAAAAACAATGTCATTTAGTTTCATATCACAAAAGCATTTTATAAAAAACATTTACACATTTATACACGATAAATCCAACTTTACAAACAACATCACAAGACACTTTGAATAGACAATTTGTGAAACAAACAATTTGTGAAGGACAGATACACTACAATAAAACAATTACTTTTTCTCTTGTTGCCCCATTTTTGACTCTTCATATAGTGTCCACAGAGTGTTTCCTTAATTTATAAACTACAATGGACAATACATTATGGGCACAAAGGGTATTTTTTTATCCCTTGATTTAGAATGGATTTAAACCATATGCCGACGCGTTTCAAGTCCTGTTAAACTCTTCACAGAACTCTCATCAGGGCTTTTCTTCTAGGTCTAAAAAAGAAGTTGTAACATAATAACAAGTTTTAGTGTATTCTCTATTGTTATCTACAAACACTGAGCTATAACCTTGTACATCTATTTGTTTATAGTACCTGTCACAGTGTTATTTCAATCTCCACGCTGTTAATAACCACAGGATAGAAGATTCCTTGCTTCTTCTGTCACAGCTTTCTGAAACAATGACAGGAACGTTTTACTAGTGGTATTCGAGCGAGTTTGATTCGCACTCGCAATTTCTTATTTGTTATTGCCTACCTTATATAGTTCTCTTCTAACAAGATGCAATTCTCTATGGCTTTCCTAGCCGGGGCCACGCCTGTCCTGCAATTAAAATATGAGTTTGCATTTAGTTCATTGCACGGAGTGCTTTGTGTGTAATTCATGTAAGGAGAAAATTGTTAGTATTGGTACCTGTTCGTAGGGCCGCTTAGGCTGACCGCTCTTATTCACTCTTAGATTAATCTGCACGCTCTTCGTAGCTAGAAGGGGAAAAGTTCTATTTATTCCTATATATAGACCATATTGTTTCTACACACGGTTACTATGTTGCCGCCAATTACCTTCTTAGATGTTCAACTCGGGAGGCCCGCTTTCCATTTACTTGAAGCCTTCTGTCAGACATGTATTTCCTGAAATGAAATACGCAAGTGAATATGCGTGTCCAAATTATTTAAGTTCATTATCTTGTGAGTTTGGATCATGCACTCACCCCTATTCTCAGACGGTCCACTCCATCTTAAGCACCGCTAGATTGCTGTTTCAATCGTAGTCGCCATTACGCGTCTATCATTCAATGAAAGAAAGAGAGAGGGCATGATTAGCCGCTTCGCCCAATCCCAGTGCGATCTCTTTCCAAAATTTAAATAGTGTGTTCTGGGATACGTAGTTGATTCATTCATTCCATCTAAACAAATGCCTGAATTATTAGCCTTCGCTATGAAATGCACTCAGTCTTAAAACAGTAAACTTCTGCAACTCTACCATTCTGAAAATTGGAAATGAAGGTGAGTGAATGTGACCTGCCGCAGTATTCAATTGCAATGCAGTCTCTTTTCTACACTTGAGAAATGTATTATGGGATATGTAGTCTCATGCTTTATTTAGTTCACTCATGCTTTTTAGCCCTGTCACTGTACTGTTAAACTTCATTATTAGGTATGCTTCTTTTTGTAACAGTAAACTTTCTGAGTCAATATGTCGTTTGGCTGTATTTATTACTGCCAAGATGGTCCATTGAAAATCATTTCCACTGTGGGCTTTTGCTAAAAAATACTCGACCATTGGCGCAGTGATCACTTTCTATTTGATTCTAGACCTGTGCTGTGTAATTCTGGTGTTCGCCTGCTGAGTTGTTTTTCCTATATAGATGTTTTTGTATGGGCATAGTATTGCGTAAACTACATTTTTAGTTTTGCAATTAGAAAAATCAGTGTGTTTCTACCTAACCTCATTGTGATTGAATTCTGTACCTTCAATTGTGTTGCTACACGCCACGCAGGTGCCACATTTTTGGTGACCTGCTACTGGCTTCATATTCCATTTTGAAAGTCACTTTTTGGTTTTCATATGTAAGGCACCTGAGTTCTGCAATTAGCATATAATCTTTCACTTTAATATCCTCATAGAGGACATTTTTTATATCTTTGATCGCCCTTAAGCCTACAACATTAACCCGTAATCTTTTTGTGTTTCACCAGGTGGTTGAGACCTTTGATGTTGAGCGGCACCACTTTCAGGGTGGTCATTAAAGAATCTTAGTCGGGCATGATGGGTGATGTGCTAAGTTGAGGATATTAATACTGAGCTGTATTTAAGGCATGGATAGTGGGGCAGTCCAGTTGAGTACAACATGGATGGGAGAAAAATAGAGGGGATAGGGAGAAATTGATTGTCTGAAAGGACATAGAACAAACAAATAACAACTTTCTGAGAAGAGAGGAAGGATCCCACGAGACGAGGTGTAAGAACCAGGAGCTGTGGGTTCTACGTGAGAACAACAACTAAAGGAAACTGCATGGGCAAAGTTGCAAAAGCCAAGAAGACACGCTACAAACTGGGTGCAATGATCACAGTAATGGTATGTTGAGTACTGTAAAACAATGTTTCTGAAAATCAAGACACCTCTGAATAAACAAGAGAAATATGGAAATAAACACATGAGCAAAACACTCTGGAGGTATAGTATAACCACATAGATATATGTAGTCCACCCTTGCAGGAAGGTACAGAAAACAATGGGTTAACGCAACCTGTTAACTACAGACAGTCGGGGCATAAACGAAATTCTGAGACAAGAAGACCATCTTCAATTAACCTCCATCAAGGTTCTAGGTGATAGCCATAGCTAAAAAAGCCTGAGTGGTCAAAGTTAAAAATCAGGAGTTTTCGATACAAACAAGGAGCCAGTGGATAGAGATTTGGAAATTTGAGACTTTATAGAATAAACAAAGAATTACAATAATCAAAATATGAGCAGAAACACAATGGAGCTGTGGTGTAACAGCATAGAAATACGAAGACTATCTTGCAGGAGGGAAGAGGGAACCATGGGACAATGCAATCTGGTACATGGTCAAGCACACTGCCATCAGGAATATATGTCAGAGCATCTTGTATATGACAAAGTCCTCGAGTAGGGAGCAACCCATGTTTCTTAGAAAATTCTCAAAATCGTACTGCGAATTGTTCAGTAAAGTTTAGTGACTTGCCTTTGATGATGATTTTAAATATGGAAAGGCAAATAAAAGAATGTTGTTGCGATTTTTCAATGACATTTTTCTAAAAGCCAGAAATCGTTTAATCCTTGTAACGGTGTCTCTGGCAACGTCTTGTAAGATGGATATTCTAGACCATGCCATGAGATCGCTTTGCCCTTCTTCATGTGAGCAACAATGAGCGACATGATTTGTGAGAGCTGGTGATGGAGAGGCTTGAAAATTAGTAGATGCAGTCAGGAGGAGTTTGTAGGTTTGAATGTGGGAATTTAATGAGCACGTTCAAGTTCAAACTCCTTAGAAAAAAAGATACTCAGTGTTGCAGGGATCTAAGTTTCTAAAAACCTTCTCATTGAAGGTGTAGTATACTCGACCCCCTCTGGAAGACAGAAGATTCTGAGATTGCTCCAGCTGTTCTGATCATCCAGATCCACAATGCAGTGTTTAAAGAAGATGATTATGGATTATGATCTCAGAAGTTGTTTGGAGTGGATATTGTTGCGCTGTTCAATAGTAATTACTCTGCTCTCAGCATGGATGAATCTGATGTTCAGGTCTACAAGATCCTTCCTAATTCCAGCCAGTTCTACCTGCAATAGGTCCATATTGCCTATGGTAATATTCTCAGAGGAGCTACAACCGAGGTTGAGTAGAATAGGTAACTGGGTGCCATTTCTTAGAGTGACCAAGCAATCCAGTGGAACAGGAAGGCTTAAAGTATGGCAGGGTATGGAAGTAATTAGGGCCCTTGATATGCAGGGAGTCGAAGAACAGCAGTCTTTTGGGAAACAAGTGCTAAAGACTGAGGAACTGTGACTCTATTGCAGTATTGCCTACACAGCAACCACTTCATAAGTGTGTTTCTGAGAGTGATATCTGTTATATATACATTGATTATTTTTTAGCTAATGGAATGGATCATACACTCTAATCGATGGTGGAGGGCACCCAGAATGTACTATTAAATCTTTTTATGGTATACAAGAGATTAGCTAATGTAGATTATCCTTGGGTGAGGAATACACTTGTAGGTGCTGCACACATGGTATAGGATCTCAATAATAAGGCTTTAGGTGGCCAACTAGCGGTCGTGGGCCCGGAGTAGCATGTAGAATGAACCTTCTTTGTTGGCAGCTATTAGAAAATCGTAAAGTACCTTGGAGGAGAGAGGAGCCAAGTGACCTGAAGTATCCATATAATACAGCAGTTCATTTCGGCTGCAGTGGTATTGGCAATCACTGGAAGGACACAACTGCCACCCAGATCTCAGTGTGAGATCAAATTTAGGCTGCTACAGTCACAATGAGTGGGATTTGGCATCTCTGGTTCCCTGGAGTTCAAAAACCAGCCGCCATCTTGCGCAGAGTCCAAGCTCCAGAATGTGACTTTTTTACTCCACTATTGGATAACTGTTCTTTTTCTATGACTTCCCGCATCTAATATTCTAACTAACAAAATTCATGCAGGCTTTGAAGTTTTGGAACTTCTAGGCAACTAAGGACAATCTCATTTATTGTCTCTAGTTCAAAATGGTCATATGCTGCAGGTCATTATTTTGTAAATTACAGTTTGTGTTAATTTATGAAGGAAGTTCGGGAAATCACTGCAATTAACCCAATTAAATAATTATAAGAATGCACTACTAGAGGCAATGGAGATCTTGCTAGCTAAGCACAGTGACTAGTCAGGGCCTAGGCTGGATAAGTATGTTTCATGGAATATATTCTGTGTTTCCTGAAGAATATGTATGCTTTATACACAATAATATATTTAATCGATTTTTTTGATGCACTAGCCCAAATCGCAAAATCCTGCAGCAAGGTATTTCAGGTGTGACACTGAAGAAAATTTTAAACATCTTTGGGCACTCACCATTACTAATGGTGTCTTGGACTAAGATATTCTCTTTGATGTGATGTCCTTCAGGAGGTTCCACCTACAATGTAGATACTGAGAACAGAGCAAGAGGAGTGAGGAAACAATAAGCACATTTCACTTTCCATATGCGACCCCTGGTGCTCTTTTAATGATGGGTGGGCTTGAACACAAGTATTTTGAGTGGAAATGATATGTTTACGTTTACTGATAGAATGAAATACTGTGAAGGATTCTGTAAGGATATGGTCAGATTATCAGCTATCTACGTTCTAGTCACCACTAGGACATCATTGGCCCTTGTCCTCCAGCCCCTCATCGCCTTCGATCATCTTCACAATTGTACAATGTGATATGAGTTCAAGAAATATAGGAAAGGTAGGAATGCAGAAAATAAAAAGATTCACTACTTTCTCAAGAGTGAAATCTCCCTTATGGATCCAAGAAACACAAACAGTCATTAATTAGTAATGCTCAGTGTCTTAACATTAAGACGCTACCTCACACTCTTGTATACTATGGGGACGGATTTATCAAAGTTTCATGCAACGCAGTAAGATACTTTGATGTGCTACATGAAAGAGAGAAGGAAGCAATGCGCCATATGTAACATTATTTGGAGTATTCCTGTCCTCTCCTTGCGCTGGTGCACAATGTGCTCTCTTACGCCAAAGCAAGCACCCCAGTGGATTGTTTTACTGCAGGGAGGGCTATCGTCATGCACAAAAACAATCCTCGAAGGCATTTTCCTCTTGCTAAATGTACTGCATTCTGCTCTAAGAAAGAAAAAACCACGAAGAGAAATAAAGATATTTCACCTTGTTGCACCTCTGGTGGGAAGGCATGCCACTCAGATGCATTCCCAGGATTATCAGTGTTGGTAAATCTACAGAGGCATCTGAATGTATTTAATGCCTCCACTCCTCACTGTATTTCAATACATCGACTTGTGCTGCCTTCCATTGCAGTAGATTTACAAAGCCATGCAGGGTGGTCTTGCATAGGTTGGTAAATCTGATTCTTGATTTTGCATCACCTTACACCGCCTTGTGTGGTGCAAGAGCGACACAAAACAATGGCAAAACTGCCACTGTGTGTCTGTGTGTCTATTTGTTTTGGATGTCTCGAGAATGACACATGATCTTGCCTCTACCTAACAGCTGACTACTGGGCATTTCTGTACATGTATTCTGTTAATAAGTATTGACTTTAGAAGAAATCCCTCTCTGATCAGACTCACCCTCCTTGAAAGTAGACTGTGTTGCTCACATTACTGAATTGCGGAATAATTGTTCAAATTCCCAAATGGACAGAGCTGACCTTGTTGCTCAAATATACTTTGGGGCATATTATCAAGGGGGTTTATCTCCGCTTTTTTGGCTTTAAAAGCCAAGAAAGCGGAGATAAAATTATCTCCCTATTACCTAGCTGTCGCTAACACCAGTTAGCGACAGCTAGTAGGAGATAGCGACCATCTTGGGCCCACTTTGCATGTCAGTGAAATTTATCACTAATGACATGCAAAGTGGGCGTGCCAAGATGTTAGCGAATGGAAACAGTCACTAACATCGCTATCTCCTATTACCAACATTTGGAAATATTCGCGTTAAGCGCGAATATCTCCAAAAGCTAACACCTGCCCTGAGCAGTTCTTAGCCATGTTATCCAATGGTAGGTGGATAACATGGCCTCGAGCATTAGCTCGGTAATGCATGAATATCCCTGACTTTTCAACGATATTCATGCATTGCGGCCAATTTTTATCGCATTTGCGATAAACCTTGGTAATACCAATGTTTATCTGCGATAAAAATGGCCGCAGGTCGGCGATACATTTTTGTCTCTAACCAAGCAATAGTGATAATTATCGCTATTGCTGGGTAATTTGCCCATTTGTTCTGATTTTGCTTATGTGTCACTGTCTAAAGTGAATTACTCGGTGAAAAATGTGTGTTTAACTTCTTCTACTCCAACATAGTCACAACCAAATACTTCAATGAATGCTTACTTTGCAATCCAAGTTTTCCTGCTCAAAATGTTTTTTTCCTTTAATCAGCGGTTCATATTTTCCCTTACAGTTTAAGTGTGAGCCTGTTGCTGACAGAGAAGGGGGAATATCTGAAGCCTGAAGGTGCAAGTAAAGATAAGTCATTTTCGGAAGGCCAAGATGTATATCCCTCATCCATACACAACAGCTGCAAAGCAGGACTGAATGAACAGACTTGTCCTTTCATATAAGTGCATGCAAATTCGGAGCAAGGTTGCCCTTGCAATGTAGAGATCTCCTGAAAAAGAATGGTTCTAAGTAGAATTTGTCATTGGAAGGACGTAGGGCATGGAGGTTTTAATCTGAAATTGTCCTGCAGTCATGGTTGGCTTTGAGTCTTTTTTTTTCCACGCGTGCTGTATTTGGGACTATTGTTTCCTGTCTCTTTCAGCCGCTCAGACATGTCCCCGGTCCAGTTTACCCAGTTGAGTCAGTGGAACTCAATATAAGTTTGAGACTGGAAGAGTAAAACCACATTGGGTCTAAGGTACAACTCTTAAAATGTTGCATGCTTTTGTACATTAAATTGGGTAGATCTTGTGTGTTGAGTTATTTCTATTTGTGTCAATGAGTTTCGATGTAAAGAACAATGACAATTATTTACTAAAAACAATTACTGACAGGAAACAATGGTGAAAATTTGAATTTTTTGCAACTCTGCAGATGGACAAAACAGCTTGCACATGTTGTTCTAGCACAGTCACACCAGTCAGGTAGGACCAACTTTGGAGGTGAGAGCTTACTCCATCTTTTTAGGTCAGAACAGCAATAAGTAGGATTTGGCTGAAAAGATATTGACAACATTTATTTTTGTTCTAGTGCACATTTCCTCCCTGATGAAGGATTTTAATGATATTCTACAAACGTAATTAACAGGTTGTGATTAATTAACAAGCATATGCCTTAATGAGTAAAGCAGCAGTTTCTGTTACAATTTTAGAAATGCAATGAAAGTTTTTAATACTTAGAACTAAACTTTAAAGTGCTGCCTCCTTGTGTGCTAGACTAAATGTAAGACAGGAGCAATATTCAAACATGAAAAATAGCTGGAATAAAATATGGAAAGATTGACTAAAAGAAAATAAATACATGTTAAAACCCAACACATTAATTATAGCCCTATGATGAGAAAAGATTAACCTTTTAACTACATACATCTTCAAGCACTAGCATTTGGAGGATTGAAGTATAATTCAATCTGTATTTCAGCCGAATTTTCAGCTTCATACCATGGTAGCTGAAGACTTGTGTATTGAAAACGTAGCAAGAAAGTAACAGAGCACAGAACATAGGCAGTATATATAGTGTATGCATGAATAAAGAGGGGAAGATGGTAAGGTGACTTACAGCATGAAGGAGATTATGAAAAAGGGAGAGTACAGGAGGTCAGTAAGGGAGAAGTGGAGTTCAGAGATAGAAATGGTAAGATTGAGGGTATTCTCTCGGTACAGGAAGAGGAAGCCATATTGTGAGAGGCTAGTCATTTTATGCCATTACCATTGCAGAGGCTGTTTTAAGAGACAACATGAGACAACTGGATTGGGAAGGGGAATATCTCATTCACAAACCCGGGCAGCAGGTAAGCTGGAACTATTGTGGTAACCGTGAGGGTTGAGGTTGTTTGTCTCTGATTTGTTGGGATCCTTCTTACTATGACTCTGCAGACTGGATCAAGTACAACACCTTCCATACTTGACTCTCTGTTGGTCACAAATATCTCAGGGATGTAGTGTTGGAGTACTCCTGCTCAGAACTCAACAAACACATAGCAGCATAATAAATGATTGTCTAACCCAGTGCTTGACTGTCAAGAAGAAATTGACCTTAATGCCCACTAGAAATAACTACTCCACACACAAGAAGGTATACTAAACATTTTAGAATCATCAAATTGCTGTAGCCCTGTGCCTTACAGCTATGGGTCTGAGCCCTTTTTTTGATGAACCAGGTGGTTTCCTCTCCAGGTTATTATCCAGCAGGAAAAGGTTGAAGTGCAGATTACTCTGCACTCTTATTAATGTTCAGTGTCTCTTAATTTACTGGTTCAAACCGAATGAGTCTCTCAGTGCACATTTCTCACCCATGTGGTCTCTAAGTTCACTGGTTCTTACCCAGCAAGTCTTTCAGTGAGTCAAGGCTTCCAGATGGCTGCCTTGCTCTTTATCAGCTCACAGCTCTCCCTCTTCTTTGCTAAGCTTGTGCATGCAGTTCTTTGTGAACAGCTCAGAGGGCATGGATGATGCGACTCCTCTGATGATCAGGGATGTGCTGGCTTTCTTGGTTGGTATGGCAGGTGCCTGATGCAGCCCCACTTGAGCTGAACAGATCTGCATTGAAACTGTCATGCACAGCCTAGCTCAAGCAGGAGGTAATGCATTATGGGCTGGATAGGGATCACGGATCTGGTCATGCCACGGTCTTATTCCAGGAATTATTCTGGATTTGGCTAGAGCAGATCAGGTTGCGCTGCAGATTCCAGGTTCTCAATTGAAGTGCACCAACTTAAGTTACACAGTAGATTCACAATTCAGGTGCAGTGGATAAGGTTGCGCCACAGTGTCATACTTTAGGCACATAGGTTCAGTTCAGGTTGCAACTCACAGTTCCATCACTGGAAAGTTTGGAGCACACAACATAGACCCACAAAAACCCTCTCTCGAGACTTCCTCTTTTGCACACCCACTGCACCAGGGTCATACTGCACCAGAATCCAACATATGGTACTTAAAAATATATGCTTTAAAATTGCAGAAATATCTCAAAAACACAGTTCTTCCTAGTCAGTAGCCCAGTCCGTTGCTACCCCGATACTGAGAACAACAGAATCCAACAGTTCCATCTAAAAACATCAGTTGGGGTGTTGGCAGACTCATATACAGTACCTTTCTCATTGCAGTCGACACGTTGGTGGAATCTGGTCATGGCAACCATTGCGGTTGTGATGTGAAGTGAAGCAGTGCAGGGCGCGGTGCCCTCAAGGTGCTGTGCAGGCAGTGGCTTGGTGATGGTCGTCCAGTGGCGCCAGTGAGACCAGGGCTACGATGCGGAGTGAGGTGGTGCTGGCAGGTCACGGTGCTTGCGGCAGAGCTGGTTAGCGTCTGTCAGCCCACACCGCGTTGTGGGACGAGGCAGTGCATTGTGAAACATACGAGCGGTGCCCTTAGCCAGGATACGGTCCTGGGTGTCGAAGTCAGCAGGCATCGATGGTGTCATGAGACCAGGGCGGCGAAGTGAAGTAAGGTGGTGCAGAGTTCGTTGCCACCAGGTCATGGTGCAAGCTGCGTCTCGGTGGCGTCGGTCACCTTCATCGGTCAGACCAGGGTTGCAGTGCGACATGTGGTGGTGCCTTCTGCAGTGTCTTCAGGACACGGAGCCAGCAACAGAGTCAGTGACAGAGCCGGTTGCTTTTCCCGACCCATAACATACACAGCACCCTGCTCACAGGGGTACCTTGGGCCTACCTTAGGGGTGACTTATATTTAGGAAAAGTGAAGATTAGGGCCTGGCAAATGGGTGCAGTTACCAGGTTGACATGCCAGTTACAAACTGCAAGCAGACACTGCAGTGGCAGGTCTGAGAACAATCAGTGCTGCAGGCCCATGAGCAGCATTCGATTTACAGGCCCTAGCACACACAGTGCACGTTACTAGGGATTTAGCAGTAAATCAAACATGCCAATCACGGAGACACCAAACCATAACAAAATTTATTTAGAGTATAGGCACTTTAGCACTGAATAGCAGTGAGAAAGTGCCCAGAGACCTAAAACCAACACAAACAGGGTCAAAGGAGGCCAAAAGGACCTGGGGTAAACCGGCCAAAAAAGCCAAGACTAACAGCCTCCCACTTTGCCATGATGTATGTGGCATTGCTATCTGCGGGGGAGCTCCCTCACTCATTGCATGAGTCCCTTCTGGTCTCTCTATGCAAACTGGGCAGAGACCCCTTGCACTTAACCCCCTATCGCCCAATAGCAATACTGGGCACAGATTACAAAATCCTTGAGAAAATCCTTCTTGACTGATATGCCCACGTCCTCCCAGAACTGATCCATGCTGATCAAAATGGATTTGTCCCTGGACACAATACATCACAAAATATTAACTGCCTCTTCTATGTCCAATACCGGATATGGAGCCGGTTCCCAAAGGCCGTCTGCCTGATACTGGGCATGGAGAAGGCGTTTGACACACTGACATAGTCACACCTTTCCCAACACTGGCTTTCACCAGGCTACTCTATATTGGACCTACCTCTTGAGTGTGACTGGGCCGAGCTGTCTCTGCCTCCTTCCTGGAGCACTGGGGAACCACAGGGGTGTCATTTATTGCCTCTGTTATTCGCTCTTGTGATGGAGCACCTCGCCATCAGACTGCAGATGGAGGGACGAGACTGGGATATACCACCAGCAAATAGGATACACTCTGTGTTTTTATATGCAGATGACTCACTAATATATCTCTCGGACATCCACTCTGATCACTCCTTGATATGGACTACCTCGATTGAGTTCATTGCGGCAATTAGATTGCGTGTGAACTGGGAGAAATCTGCTGTATACCTCCTCATCAGGCCCAACCTGCATGCCTAGTCTATCGAGTAGAAACAGCCCTCTGCTGGCAGGGAGTGGCAATCTGGTACATGGAGATGCAGCTGTATCATACCCCACTGGGCCTGTATGAGGGCAATCTTCAAGCTTCCTTGACTGGTATTAGACCCCCAAAGACATTTCTGGCAATCCTTCCCTTAAGTCCCTATAGGTCGGAAAGCCCTTGCTAAAATGGTTCTGTTCCCCTGGCTATTGTATTATTTTGCTAATCTGCCAGTCGTCCCACTGTGGCTTTTTATCAAAGATTTGAATACCCTCTTAGTTAACCTTATCTGGGGCACCTCAAGACATTGAGATGGTTTTTGGAAACCACAGTTACCAGTGGACTGCAGCAATCTGGGCGCTCCCTCTTTTGAAGCTTATTTCTTAGCAGCTCATTTATAATGGTTCCCATGATGGACCGCCGGTCTTATATGGGAGTGATTTGCGGTGTTGAGGGAGTCCTTCCCAATCCACAACATGTGGCTTCTTACTACCCAAATCCATGCCCTCCTCTGGCCAACTGCTACAAGTGGCAGTGGCCTAGAAGTGCATATCTTGCACATGCCGCATAATGAAGAATACTCCAGTGTATTTCCCCTTATAGGTCTCCTGCGCTTCCCCGGTACATATTTGCACTGATACATGGCGCCTTCGATGGCTCAGTCACTTTAAACCATAGGCGATTTATTTGCAGATCAAAAGCTCTTTTTATTTGACCAGCTGATATCGGATTACAATCTCCCTCCTGGTCAATTTCTGCTCAATAGACAGTTAGCGCACAACTGCCATACTTTTTAGTGCACTACAGATACAGAACCACCCACCCACCCAGTAGCGCAGACTATTCTTACAATAGGAGACAGCCGGCATTACATTACCTACCTATACAGAGTTATTTGGGACTTGAAAGCGGTTCCCCTGGACTCACTTCTGCTAAAATGGGAGGATGATTATGGCAGAGTGTTACATGACAAGGAATAGACACAGCCCCTATAATTCAGGTTTCTCGAACTGCTTGTTTCAAATTACCGCACTGACACATCCTGTTGCAATTCAGCCATAGCTTTTAGCAAGTCACATCGAGAGCCCAGGAGGAGTAAAGATTATGGGGTAAGTATTCTTTCAAAAATCTACTGGAGTGACACAGTGCTCAATGTGGCCTTCTTCCAGGCAGTACTGACTCTCTTAATTTAAAGTTCCTGCACAGAGTAACAGAGAGGCCAGGTAAGGGTAAGAGTTTTGCTGAAGGAGACAGCTAGGAAAGAGACCTGAAGTGACAGGTAAAGGTCGTAGGTGTCAAAATAGAACTCACCCTGAGTATTTCAGTGTTAGTCTTTTGTAAATTGAAATACCTTTGCACTAATAATCTCCTTAAACCAGTCTTGGATGTAGCTTGGGAAGTCTCTGCTTTCAACTGCTTTAAACAAGAACAAATAAACTGAGAATTAGCAAATGATCATGACTCTGATGTATACAAATACATTGCTTTCATCACCTTTTCCAGTTTTTTTGTTCATATTTTTAATATAACTCAAAATAAGCTCTTCACATTCATATCCCCTTTCATCGCTGTTCTTTGTAGAAGTCTTATAACACTATCATCCTTGTCTACAAAAATAATCAACCATTAATGTTAATGCGTCCTGGGCCTTTGTGTTACCAGTAAAGCAATCAATTGAACTTTCTCAAGTCTCTTTTGATTTCAACCTAGATTTATGAACAACACCCTGAGCATTTTAACCATACAACTCAGACCTCTGCTCAATTGTTCTTTCTCCTAACGTTTGAAAACAAAGTGTGGTGTGCTTCTGAACTCCTACCGGTTTGCAACTTTTGTGACTGCCTTATAAATTGGTTCTGGAAAGAATGGACATACACTACCAAATTCTGCATTGAACAAGATTGTTGGTTTCAAGACTGGCACCCTATCTTCACATCTGTGACCTCTGCTTCCTTCTCAGCAAAATAAAGTTCTTATTCCATGCTGAAAAGACCAAGGACCATATGTAGGTAGGTCTTTTGCGTTCGCAAACCTCGAAATTCGCAGAATTCCTGGTGTTTGCGTTCGCAAAAGTGTGTGATGCGATGTAGGTAAGTAATGTCCTATGCAAAATTGCTAATCGCAAAATTCACGATTACCAATTTTGCATGTAATGGATTCTGCGAATAAATTTGCGAATTCGCAAGCTGCGTCTCAGTATTTGGGAAAATCGCAAACACCGCATTTCCCTATGTAGGTAAAAGTCGCAAATAGGAAATACTCGAAAATCGTAAATTTTCACTTCTCAATTACCACCAACTCTGGCCAGGTGGTAATCAGGTGCAACCTATTTAAAGTGGCCCATAATGCAACAGTGGCTTCTCACAATGGATGGGCTTTATGTTATAGCCAGGAGGCTGCGTATCCGAGAGGCTGAAGAGAGAAGGAGACACCAGGAGAGGATCTACAGGACATGCATCACCCTCTTCCAACACACTGAGGAGGACATCCATGTGCACTACAGGCTGCATCCAGAAAGTATCCTGGAGCTGATAGAGGAGCTCCCCACATACAGGGCCCACACCATTCCCACACACAGACAGGAGTTGTGCTCACTGTACCTCCTAGCGTCAGGCAGTTTTCAGGGGGTAATAGCCACAGTAGGAGGGGTGTCCCAGAGCGCACTTTCACACTTTTTCCACACTTTCCTAAATGCTATGATGCAGAGGATACATCACCACATCAAATTCCCAGACACACAGCAGGAACTGGACCAAACCAAACTGGATTGTTACCAAATTGCCCAATTCCCCAACGTGATTGGTTGCGTAGACGGAACACATGTTGTACTGTCCCCCCATCACACAATGAGTATGCTTTTTAGAAACAGAAAATCATACCATTCGTTAAACATCCAGGTAGTCTGCAATGCCAAACATCTAATCACAGACATAGTAGCAAAATTTCCTGGAAGCACTCATGATTCCTTCATTTTTAGACACTGTGGTTTACATTGCAGACTTACAAATGACGATTTTGGAGCGGGATACCTGCTAGGTAATTCTATGGCACACACAAACAGTAGTATGAAATGTTTCAACTTGCAGTATCTCACTAAACATATACATACTTTATCCCTGCAGGAGACAGGGCATATGCTGTGCGGGACTACATCCTCACACCCTACCTCAATCCAACCACAGCAGCTGAGCGGAGATACAACACTCCCCACAGAGCCACAAGGGCCACCATTGAGAGGACCTCTGGAATCCTCAAAAGCCATTTCTGGTGCCTCCATAAGAGTGGAGGTACTCTACAGTACAGCCAGGAGACGTGTTGCAAGATTGTGGTGGCCTGCGCAATGCTACACAACATTGCTACCAAGAAGGGCACCCCAGTGGATCTGACAGAGTCTGGCACATCCGATGAGGAGGATCCAGCCCCCCAACGCAGACGTGCAGGTGGAGCCGGGGCAGTTGCCGGGAGTCTGAGACGTGATGACATCACACAGAACTACTTCTAGGTGAGATAATAGACCACATGACCAATGTTGATGAAACAAAAATATGTTTATTCCCTTAAATGCAGGATGTGAAAAGTCACACAGTGTGACTGTAACTTTGTAGTTAGCACATGTTAATGTCCTCACAGTGCCATAATATCAGTGAGTTAGGTAGGCCTCATGGCATGTGTTGCCTCACAACATGCCATTGTGCATGCCGCCCCTTCACCTCCGACGTGCACGCCCTGATGCACCTCCTTCAGCCTGTGCAGTTGGCTCGCTGTTGTCATCCACAGCTCTGCCCTGATGGCCACTCCTACGCCTTTCTGCAGGAATAGGTGGAGTAGGTGTGCTCCTGCTGGATTGCCCATCTGCATCTAGGCTCCCTGGTGTTACAATTCCCCCAGTGATGACAGCCCGCAGTTGGTCTAGTGCATGGGTCACCTGCACCAGGCTCTTGGCAACGTCCTGGCAGCAGTGTGCCATCTCATGTTGCATGCTCACTGTTCTTCATGCTAGCATTGACATAGCTGTGGATTGCCGGCTGACAGCCCTTGCAAACTGGTCCAGACGGGTGTGTAGCCGACGTTGTTCCCTGCGCCGGGCCTGCCTATCACTTCTAGCTTCACTCAGATTTGCCTCTGAGGCTTGTGCCATAGCTGTCACCCCAAGTCTCAGCTCTGACATGTGCCAGTTGTGTTGTGCTAGCTGGTGCTGTATTGATGTGATCCCTTTACTTTGCAGGTGCTGCACACGCAACATGTTGCCCACCAGCCCTGCAAACACGGAGTCTGTACCTGAGGAGGCATTGCTGGTGTTGGCCCGTGCCCTCTGTCTTGCACCACTGCCGGTTGTGTTTGATGTGCAGGTTTGTGATCTGTCCTGACTTGTGTTTGGAGTAGCTGCAGCCTGTGTGTCCTCTTCGGCATCCATAGACCTGGATGGCATTGGTATCAGTGCAGGTACAATTCTGTGCTGTTTGCTTTGCGCTGATGGTGTGTCCCTTGTAGCACCCTGGCTCTCCTGCCCTGCCTGGTTCTCTGCTGTCTCCCCCACTGCAGCCACAGTGTCCTGTGTTGTTGGTCCACCTGCCAAAAAATAGCACACATGAGTTGTGTGTCATTTTTTTTTCATTACAATAAAGTTCTCGATACTACAAATGACATGCCTATTTATCTATTTTGACTATTTTGCACACTGCTAGTGTGACTGTTCGCTATGTACCCAATGTATGTGTCTCTGGACCAACTTTCATAGCATGGGACTACATTTCCCATAATACCTCACTGGGTGACTCAAAACATGGACCGGATTACTATTCATGCGTGGGGATGTTGGGATATGAGTGGGATGGGTATGTTTTGGGGATATTGGCATGCATCTTACCTTCTGTGGTGTCTCTGGTGTCGGAGCTGTCAAGGTCAGCCACGCCCGTCACTGCCTCAGGAATGAGGGTGCCCTCGACCAACTCCTCCAGGGGCGTTGGATCTGGTGTAGTGGAGGTCCCACCTCCAGTTGCCTTTACCTCTGCCAATCTGGTGGCCACCCTCTCCGATCTCTGCCTCATGTCATACCACCTCTTCCTTAACTCCTCGGTGGTACGATGGGTTACACCTATGGTGTTTACCTTTCCTTGAATGTCAGACCATATTTTCTTTTCCTGGCCTCAGGAACACGAAGTGAGGCTTTCCCAAACAGGAGGTCATGTTGCCTCACTACTTCCTCAGTCAATACCTCCAGCTCCCTCTCTGAGAATTTTTGTTTTCTTTTCCTGCTGTGTTCATCAGCCTGCTTGTCCTCACCCTGCTTTTCAGAACCCTGGGATTCCATTTCAGCAACTTTGTTTTCAGAGACAATTCCACACTCCCTCCTCATTGTCTCTCAGCCAGCAACTGACTCTGGAACCGATGCAGGCAATCAGTTGTTCATCACCACCCCCTTTTCTGAATCATTTTGTCCACCATAAGCGTGGAAGGGTATACTCAGATGTGAGTCCCTTGCTCATTGCACCATCAGGATTCAAGCAAGCCAGGCCGACGACGGCTGAAATGCCAGAAACCGGTCCCCGGAAGCTTGTTTCCTTCCCAGTATAAGAATTGGCTTGGTAGTTTGGTTTGCCCTGTTCCCATCATGCACTGGGACAGGAACAGACTAATTTGCATGTAGCCAAGTTCTGAGCTGGGATGGTGCAGTGAGCTAAAAAACGGTGATGGATCAAGCCCTGATCTTTGGACTGGGTAAGAGTGGTCTGCTTAATTCAGACACTCTGTTCATCACCACCCCCTTTTCTGAGGCAATCAGTTGCAGCATGGGAAGTCACACTTCCTGTTTGTGATGTCATCATTCTGCACCTGAATTGCTCTTTCCCGGTTTTGCGATTCTTTTATTAGCAAATTCGCTAATAAGTAATCGCTATTTGAGTAATCGCATAATATTTCTGTGAATTTTTGGTAATCGCTAAATAATTGCGATTTTTTACCTACATCCCGTTTTGCGATTCCGAAAGTGCGATTCGCAGAAAATCGCATTTTTCGAATCTCAAAATTGGATTTACCTACATATGCCCCCAAGTCAGAGGATCCAGCAGATAGACCTCTTCACTCGACCAGGAACCTTCAATATGGAGCATGTGAGTCAGGGCGGTCCCATTTTATAGGGAGAGTCACGAAAGAAGGTCACTGTTCTGTCATTCTGGGAATTGTAATGTGCACTATCAATTGCAGGTTACTTCAACCATACAGCCTCGAAATAATATGAAACAAATCTAATGATTCAAGACTAACAAAGTATAGACCTCTTATATGTATAGTGTTCCCCAAGCAAAGGTTTTATAAATATTTGTAAATGTTTGATCTTGACAGGAATACAATTGAATACCACACACAGGATATTCCCTACCCAACACACACTTCCTCCATCAGCACATTGCCAGGCACACACAGACTGATGCTGAGCATACTTACTGCAAAGGTCGGTTTTCACATATCTGTGCTTGTGGTCACTCAGCGGGATTTTCTGTGTGTCATGTGGAGCACTGAGTGGGAAGAGTAGCAGCAGCAGCCATATTTCTGAAAGGCATGTGAAATACCAAAAATAGGCTTCTTTTTCCTTAAATGAATGCCATTAACTCTTGAAAGGGGTGGAACCAAATCTTAAAAATAGCACTTTCCGAGAGAGTAGACTGCCTATTATGACAATGCAATTTTGCAGATTCTCCTACTGTGATTTCTGTTCCTGGTTGAACCATAAATTAAGAAGGTGCATCATGATACATTTGGTTTACCTGATTTTTTCTTGTGATCATTCCCCCTTACTTTTATTTGTGTCCCTGATTTTTCTTCAAGCAGATCCAATTGTTTTCTTATTGGGATCATCATACCTTCTCTTTTCCCCTTCCAGAGGTCAGGAATATTTTGGTGCCTTGCTTATTTGTCCAGTGCTTCCTTCATACTTGATCAAGAAGTAAAGTTTGCCAAATTAGGGGAGTAAACCTTTGTGCGGTTTTCCTCTAAAACCTACCTGGCATCTGTCATGTATATTATTCTCGCCAGGGTAGCGTTGTGGCTACTAGGAGTCTTCACACTTTCCTTGGGTAATCCATAACAGTATTCAACAGACTTTCTCAGCATCCAAACCATGAGAAATTGCAAAGTCATTAGCTCCTTGGGTTTTGTAGCTCTATACTCATGTCCTAGTAAAGGTAGGAGGACAACCATTGTGCCTGAGAATTTGGGGTGAAAACAGTCCCTGGTTTTATAGTCTACATACAACCCAATGGTTCCTGCAAGTTCCCATGTTTCTGGGATCCAGATATAGTAAGAGAGTTTTTTAATTGCCATATGGTATAGTTTGCTTTTTGCTTAATCAAGATCAAGTTAAAATGGGTTACCTGATTAGTTGCCTTACTGGATAGCGTTGGCTTGGTAAATTCTATTAGTAACCAACTTAGATGATTGTTTACAGCCGTATGATGCCTTCCTACCAGTCTTTTTAAAAATCTGCTTCAACATTCTGATTAGGGTACTCTGTTGAAGAGGCTTACATGGTATACAGCAAGGACCATTGGATGTATTAATTTAAAATTTACTTAGTTTTATAAGCAGCTAAAAATGTGTGAGTTGCAATAACCCAGTAGATATTGTTTTAGATTATGATAATTAAGCAAATAATATGTTATTGCAGCCTCCTACTTTTGCTTTTCAACTTAATGATTGATCACATTTGAACTTAGATTAAAACAGTGATGAAAGGAAAGTAATGTACATTTTTCTAAAATTCCTTCAACCGGTCAGTCTGAGACTTTTGTGGATACTGAGTCTAAAGATGAGCGACTACAGCTTGGAGTAGTGAGAGGTGTTTGAGTGACACTGAGCAAACACACTGGCATAAAGCCAGTTTATGTCTATATTGTAGAGCTGTTGGACATTATGATTTGGTGCTTTCCTAAACGGTCCTAGAAGAATGAAGAAAGATTTCAATCTTCTCCTGCGAAAATAATGGGCAGTGTTCTGGCCCACTTACATTGGATCTTTTATGAATAATTCTGGAAATCATGTTTCTTGTAAAAAAGGGGGTTATTGGTTGAGGGGTGTTGAAGGCCCACTCAGGCAACAACCACAATCCTTGCCAGAGTGAACCACAAAGATCACTAAATCCATCTGTGTGTAATCCTCTAGTAGCTTGAAACAAAAGCAGACAGGCTTAATTTAGAGGCAATGTGTAAAGTCTTTATGCAGCACACAAACAGTAAGAAAGTAAAACATTTATAAAGTGAAATTTCGAAATATAGATTAAGCTTTAAAAAATACAAGTGTTATATACAGACAAGGGAACGCAACTGGATCGGTCAGGGACTTGGGTACTAGTATTTTATATGAACAGTGGTCCCTCACATGAAGGATAAAGTAAGAATATTATTATAGAAGTACAATGAGATGTATATTTACTTTATTTATTGAATGTTATTTATTTTGGTTAATTGAATGGAATTTTATGTAAGTACACTTGCTGGTATGATAGTTGAGGAAAAAGACAAAATAATAATAATAATAAAATAAAAAAAGAGATCTATAATATGTTGTCCAGTTGGACAAAAAAGATGTTTAATATTTCAAATATACATAAAGAAAACAAAACAATGGAGTGGAAACACAAACCCAAAACCTGGAACAGTTAAAACATGAAAAGGAAACTCAGATGTTTCTTGGTGCTTGAAAGAAATCTGGGAATTGTAAAGTATAAATCCCTCTGTGTTCTTTCCCCTGGTGGGACCTGGTATTCTCAGCGCTTGGACGCCTCCGGGCAACAATTCGCACTCTATAAATCCACATCCTATCCTATCCTATCCTAAATTACGGAATACATTGTGATTGCTTTTTTTTCCTCCACAGTTTGCTCATTTTGGCATTTTCCTAACACAACTCTGGTAAGACTCTTCCACTTCACTCTTCACACTATTGGCCATTTTCACACTGGCTCCACTTCTAAAGAGCCCTAATTACTCTATTGTAGGTTTCAAAGTTGGCAATTTATTGCCGCTTCAGTTTGTCTTTGTCTCCTCTGGGACTACGACCGTTTTCAGAAACAGTAAGCACTCGTTACTTTAAACAATATATGCTTTACTGGTTCACCCCCTAGCGCAAATCTTCACTTACGTAGTTGTTAGTATTATGATCAAGCCAGAATCACCTAGGTAAGTCCCTTCCAATCTATACCAACCATCATTCACAACAAGTCGGTTAGTCAATATGCTTGTTCACCCCCTACTCTGATCTTTAACGGGAAGTTTCACGATGCTAGCATAACTGCTCATGGGCCCCATTCATGGTTTCCTTCTTTTTATTTTTTTTATTATTTGTGCTTTGACTACAATTTTTATTTTTAACCCCCTCTTTTTCTCATATTCCCCCCTTTTTTCCTCCCCTTCTTTCCTCACTTTAACAGGTACTAATCTCAGGCCAATATGATTAAGTCCTCCTGATGATGATCCCGTACCTCTGTGTATGGGATTGAAACGTCGTTGACTCCTTAGAACCGCGACACTGTTTTATGCATTATTGATGTGTGCTAAGGTGTCTTCCTTAATTTATGCTTGACAATTCTCTGATTTCTTTCAAAGACGAGGAAACACCTGAGTTTCCTTTTAATGTATTAACTGTTGCAGAGTTTGTGTTTCCATTCAATTGTTTTTTTTTAATGTATATTTAGATTATTAAATATATTTTTATGTCCAGCTGGACAACATATTATAGATCTCTTTTTAAACATTTTTATTATTATTACCAGCAAGTGAACTTACATAAAAATCCATTAAGTTAACCAAAATAAATAGCATTCAATAAATAAAGTAACCCTGCGTGGGTAACTCCGCCCCGCCCGCGGAGTTTGCAGAGATTGGCCTAATCCCCGCCCCGTTGTGAACACAGAGGTAGGCAAAACTCTGACTTTGTTGCGGAGTGAAGATAACCAACCTTCCCAAATTATTCAAACATTTTAAAAAGAAGGCACTTTCCTGCGTTGCTGCGCCTGCCCTGCCTGGTCACTCTCCTTCCTGCTCCTCGCGTCCTTTTTCAATGTTGCCAGGATTTCAGTTGCATTAAATAAAGAGAGGACCCTCTGAACATGATCCGTAGTCCCTCTACCGGGAATAAACCCATGCTGCCATTCGGTCACCAATCGGTGTATAACGCCCGCTAGTCGGGTGGCAAAGATTTTTTAGTAGAACTTCACATCAATGTTAAGTAATGTGATTGGTCTATATGATCCAATTACTCTGGGGTCCTTGCCTTCAAAAAAAAAATTATATTAGCAATGCTCCAAGACCCGGGGGGAGGGACCCCAAAGTTTAACATCATTAACCAGGCTCAGCAGTTCCTGATGTATTCCTGTCTAGAATACCTTAAAGAATTCAAGGGGGCGTGGTCTGCCCCAACTGCATTCCCAGATGGTAAAGCAAACAGAGCTACCTGTAGTTCCTCAGGTAATATAACACCTCCTAACCACAATCTCTCTTCGTCTTTTGTATTACTTGATTGGTCTGCCATCCCAATACCTAATAGCATGGGACCACATTCAGGGGTGCCTCTATAAAGATCCTTATAAAAGCTCCTGAAAGCCTCTCTAATTTCCAAGGATTCGTGAGTATATTCCCCTGCATGTCCTTTACTTTCCTAATACAGCCGGCTATACTCTGTTGCCGTGCCCTAACTGTAAGAAACTGCCCAATGAGCTCACTATACCCATAGCAGTCCTGTTCTTAAGCCAAATACTTCCCCGTTGTTTTCTCTGCGTTATGTTCATTTAGGCGAGCCTTAGTGATAGCTATCAGGTTCAAAATGGGGGCAGAGTCTTTCACGGTGTTGACAACACTGATTAATTCTGCTTCCAAATTGCTTAGCTTTTGATAAAGCTCCTTGCTGCATCCCAGCTCCCGCTTCTGTTTGGAAATGCTGAAGCTCAAGACTCCACCCCTCACTCTGGCTTTAAATGCATCCCAAACTATCCCTGCAGAGGAGCTTTCTTTATTTAGCTATAAAAAAACACGATCCAAAGCTTCATATGTTTGACATAGTCAGGATCCAACAGAAATCCCCTCTCAAATGTCCATTTTCTAGGTACACAACACAGCCCTGTCAAAGAAAGCTTAAAAATAATTAGGATATGGTTGGACACTTCTCTAGGAAATAGTTGAAACCTGTTCTTAAGAAGCTTAAACCCTCCTGTACCCACCTTCGTTTTACTTTATCACTAAGCCCAAAGATTTTAATGGAAGCAATTCGTAATTTAGCCATATCTCATAGAAGTTGTCAAAACTATCCGAGATACTACCCCTGTGAAACAAATACCATGCAACTACCAAATCCAATATTTTGTACTGGATCTGACTTACAATCAACTGCTGCACACCTACTCTCCTGACTATATCCCTTTTCATAGTATTGCTGTTTAAAAAAAAAAGAATGCATACTCACACTTACACCTACATCCACTTGCTTTGTATTGATTATTCGCCCCTGGCGGAGACCTCCACTCTGCGGGAAACAACCTTTACAACGCAGTCATTACATCACAACATCCTTTACAACACATGTCACTACAATGCAGGCATTACAACACATACCATTACAACGCATGACACTACATCGCATGTCACTACAACACAGGCATACAACGCATACCATTACAACGCATACCATTACAACGCATAGTACCCCTTCACTATCCAACACTTACCCTACTGTAGCACCCCCTGGTGTTAGAATAGTAATGTTTACCCCTACACTATTCAGCACATATCCTACTGTTGCACCCTTTGGAGTTTGAATAGTAATTTTTACCCCTACACTATCCAATACTTACCCTACTGTTGCACCACCTGGAGTTAGAATAGTAATTTTCACTTACCTTAAATGCAATGTAATGTTATGCGTTATAATGGGTTGCGTTGTAAAGGTATAATGTGATGTAATGGAATGGGTTGTAAGTGTAGTTTTAAAAAATGTGTTGTAATGGCATGCAATGTAGACGTTTGCGTTGTAAAGGATGTTGTGATGTAAAAACTACATTGTAAAGGCATGCATTGTAAATGTATGCGTTGTAACGTTATACATTCCGCTTCGCCCACGGAGTGTGCAGAAATTTGCATTCTCCGCGTTCCTCAGAGAACGCGGAGAAGGCACATCTCCGCACAGTCCGCAGCGGAGCGGAGTCGGCCAGCCCCCGTCTCCACCCTCCAATTATAAAAAGTAATTAAACATTATAAAAAAAAATTAAAACCACTTACCTGGCATGCGGCATCCCCAGGCTGCCATACTCCTCTTCTTCGCCCTATCGGTAATCCTTGTGAAAACTGCGAATGCGCTTGCGCCTGCGCATTTCTCCCAAAAAATGCATGGGCACGCACGTATGCGCAGTTCTCACAAGGATTAGCGAGACGGCGAAGAAGAGGAGGAGGGCAGCCCGGGGACACCGCGTGCCAGGTAAGTGTTTTTTAATTTCTTTTTTTATAATGTTAATTACTTTTTATAATTGGGGTGGAGGCAGGTGGCATAGCGGAGCGGAATGGAGTTCCACAGAGTTTGTTTTCAACTCAGTGGACCTCCGCGTAGCCCCACTACGCATACTACACCCGGGGTTATTGATTATCATACCGTCACTCAACCAGCCACCACCTCCTTCCCATCCCTCTCCCCCCTCCCTGACAAGCCCCCAGCCCCCCTCAGCCCCCACCTCCTCCCACCACCCTCCCTCCACTAGTGAAAGCAGCCAGACCAAACAGGTCTGTGTAATGGAGACCGAAGGTTGACACCATGGGGCTCTCTCCCATCCCCTCTCAGATGTATCGCCCCCCACACTTCAGACAGTGCCCAATGAGAAAAAAAAGAAATCCAAGAAAATGAAGATAGCCATCACTAATATTACAGAAATCAGGCCAGTTCATAAAGGGGACCAGAGCACTTATACATTGCTATTGCCTGCCAAGACCTGACACAAATATACTTTGGCTTTAATTTCCTATGTAAAGAATTTAACAGAGCCTCTGACAATAGTTTTCAGTCTGGTGGGAGCCAATAGGTATGCTTCAAATCCAGCATCTTGAAACGGTTTGATCACCTGCCGCAGACACCACCGGCATTTGACAGTTGTATGGCAATAGTCAGGGCGCACAAAAAATGATGATGCTAGGTATGTCCGTCTCGCATCTAGGCGGGCTTTCTCAAACATAGCTTGGTGAAGCAAAACATTGCTAAAACAACTAAGATAGCCCTTGGTTGTCTTGAGTCCCTGCTAGCCTGGACTGATTTATTGCGGGTCATCTGGAACCGGTGTACACTTTGAACTTCCGTTGCCCAGTCCCATCAGGACAGTTCGGGAAAGGCAGTTTTTAAGAGATCCAACATGTAAGAGCGTATATTATCCCCCTCAAGGCCTTCATCAATTCCAAGAAACCGAAGGTCATTCCTACACTGTCGGTTATCCATATCCTCCAGCTTCCACTACACATCAGTTAATTGGGACTTGTGCATCTTGACTTGGTCTTTCACCTCTGTGACCTCTGCCACCAAGGCTGTGGTCCGGTCCTCAATGCAGCTTAGGCACTCCCCAAACTCAGAGCATGCCTTCCCGACCGTACAAACGGCGCCTTCCAGTTTTTTCGTAGCATGTCTTGCCCTTTTACTATCTGCCCATGTTTCAGCCCGATGTTATTTAATAGACTCCAAAATTAAGCTTAGTTCAGGTGTTGCAGACACAGTCGCAGTTGGCTGTACGGTGCATGAAGCTATTACTGTCAGGGCTGGTGCTTCTTCCGGAGTCCCAACCATCTTAGTATGGTAGTAGTCCCATTTCAGGCTACTGCCGGTCGAATTCTTTGCTCTCCTCCAAGGTTCTGTGCTGCCTTTACGGGCCTTTGGTGCTTCTGATGCTTGAGTGCCGTTTCAGGTGCTTCCAGTGTGCTGGAACCCGAGGTTGAAGAGTATGTGCCACTTGTTTCACTGAAATATGAGTTGAGGGCCTCTGAGTCTGACCCATCTATCAAGGAGAAAAATGTATCTGCCCCATCCAAAGTGAGATCATTCACTGCTACTGTTCCGTACTGATCTGTGCAGTGACCCTTGCTGCACCCCTCCTTACTTCTCCCTGCCCCCTCAAGAGTGACAGGTTGAGGATATAGTGGCCAGCACCTTCAAATAGAGTAGCTTGTCCTCCGACGTTAGAGTTACTCAGAGTTACACACAACCCTTCAGTCCTCGAGTTCAAGGTTTGTTCACATGGCTCTGGTGATGTTCCGCTTGAATCAACCGGGTCTGCATATGACAATAAGGCTGGCCCTACCCCTGCATCAGGACCCGGGTGGCACAAAGACCTGATTCAACCTGCTTCTCAATTGTGCCCGGCTGACTAGGCCCTCCTCCAGAATTCTTAATAGCAAAATATTCAGTTATTACAGGCTGCAGCTGTGGCGTGGGAAGGGCTTAATTAGCAAGCCCCACAGCTCCCTCCTTCATGCCCAAAGCTGCCCTGGGGACTTTGATACCAAATTGATTCCTCCTCTTTTCTGCCCCCATACTTTTTGACCTGTGCTTCCCCATCTGAGGGTCATATGGCTTACCTGGCCCAACAGTGGTTTGTTCTAGAGGAGAGTCCTGTCTGGCAGCCAGCGCACGGGCAGCAAGTCTTGCCGAAGACGAAAGCACTTCTCCCCTGTCTTTCTGGAGCTTCGCAGGTTTTGGTGGCATTTTACCACTGGCAGCCACCCAGGCAGTACTGAAGCTGAGGCTAGCCACCAATTGATAAAACCTTCTGGTGAGTCCCACCCAATGCTGAGGCACCATCACGAGGCGGGCTTCAGCACTGAGGAACACCAGTCCGCAATCCTGCCGTCTACAGGCACCAGAAATTCAGCCAGCATACCATGATAGCTGTGCAAGGAGAAGAGCAATGCAGCGTAAATACCGTTTAGCGGAGAATCCTTACCACAGGTAACTCAAACCAGGCATAATCCGTGGGAGTATTGGGTAGCGAGAGCGATCTGCGGGAGAGATCGGCAGCGATGTAACTATGCGGCCTCCATCCTCCTCTCGGATCGCCAACATATTATAGATCTCATTGTACTTCTATAATAATTTTCTTACTTTATCCTTCGTGTGAGGGACCACTGTTCATATAAAATTAAAAAATAAAAGGACAAAAAAACAAATTAAATCCAAGTCATAGAACCCGAGTTACGGAGTTTTAAAGTTTCTATGTCAAATAGCCCAAAGCATAAATGCTAACTTTGCCCACTGGAAGGTACACCTGGTTGTTCTTGGGGCTGAGATAGAAGGTCCTGCACTGTGCAGCACCAAATGCGTTGGTTCCAGTAATGCCACAAATTAGGAGAGGCAAGGTGCAGCTATGCAAGGTTGTGTTGAGTTGTGCTGGTTTTTGGAGAACTGTCAGTTGGACAAGAAAAAGTACATTCTGATGCCAGCTAATTGTCCAGTAGCTCGGTGCCCTTTAGGGATCAGGACTCACTCCAGCAGAGGACATCAGCATGGCACAGGCAGTTCCAATTGGTTCTGGTCAGCTGGGGAGATGTAGAATATGTCTCTGAAGTTTGTTGTGTCCCTGTATCTCTCACAGGAGGCCAGCTAGATAGCCCCATTCTGGTGGCCCTGGGTTAAAGAAAACAAGTCCAGTCTCAATTCCTCAGACAGCTAGGTAGCAGGGTAGACCTTCTACCAGCAGGGCACCAGAGCAGTCCTTCTTCTGAGTCTTCCACGGGTCCAGGAGGGATCTGTTGAGTGGCTCTAGAGGTCCATTATTTGTACCTGGCACCATCATTTGTTGAGAGAGACTCCCTTTCTTACCCCCAAATTTGGTTCTGGAAAGCCCTGTCAATGCTCCAAACTGTCCTGGGATAACAAAAGGCAAGCAGACCTGCTGTTAGATTCCTTTTAGTAAGTGTGCGAAGTCTAAGTGAGATTGGATATATCCCCTCCCTGTGATTCTGCAAATATGGCTTATGCTGTCAGTATCTAAGCCCCCTCTGTAGCCCCCTCTGTATAACTGTCTGGAAGGAAAACACAAAACCCCGCAGCACAGCCATTCACAGTTATGTGGCCCAGGACACTGGCAGAAGGTTCAAATGGTTGGATCAAGAAAATGCCAACTTTCTAAAAGTGGCATTTTCATAATTGTGACTTAAAACCTGACTTTACCATTAAAGAAGGGTTTAAATTTATTTCAATTAATCTTAGTGTAAGCAGCATTTCTCTATCTGCTACCAATCCAAAGTTAAATGTGACAAGGTAACCCAATGTTAGTTAATGGGAAAGATAGGCCTTAGCACAGTGATACCCACAGTTGAAACTGGACCTAGTTCTGTTCTTTAATGTATAGTTTACCTTGTTATTTCATGCCTGGGAAACAAAGCTTAACTGTGGGTACATCTGGAGCGCCCCACTGCGCTTACCTACAGGAGACGTGTCTGGTTGGATTGTTTTTACTCTAGAACTTTTTCTTGGTTTACCCTCACTCTGTTTCCTTCCCGATGACAGGAGTAGTTGGGTGCCTTGCTAACTTCTCCAGTGCTACCTTCATTTTAAACCAAGAAATACAAGCTTGCGAAAGGAGGGTTTTAAATCTTTGTGGACCCACTGGAGGAGACAATTTACAACTTTCATCTACTCTGTACAGGGAGGTTTTGCAGCTACTGGGAGGAGTCACACTCTTCTAGGGAATTCTACTAGGATATTATTCAACAGAGTCCAGCCCTTTTCAGAAGTACAGTTGTCTTGCAGGTTTTGGGCGAACTACACTTTAGATATACCTTTTTGGTTAAGAGAAGGAGGGAAAGTGTTTTGTAGATTTCAAATGGGGAGGCAATGTACACCATTAAGCATAGCTTCTGAAGGCTTGAAATGCATTTTTTACTTCCTGGTCACTGATCTACTAATACCCCTGCTGTGGTCTGGGGAAGTTCTTTTGATTCCTTGAATTTGGCATCAATTTAAGGTGGGGCACTGTCACTGACTGCCTTATAATTGATGCACCATGACTTGAAGATGGTGAGGCATTAAAGAGGCACCACTCTGATGAAATATGTTGCAGCATGCATAATGCTCCTTGTAGGTGTCAGGTGGGTCTCTCTGTTGCCTGCTTGCAAAACTTTCCTCTGTTGATATGTAACAGAAGCAACACTTGGTCAGTTATTCTGAAGGCATCTTCTGGGAGAAACAACTCCACGTTGTTTAACAAAGATAATTCTAGGCAGTTTAGGGCTTTCAAAACATGGCTCCAGGAGTAGAGTAGTGTGCCAGTGTGGAAACTATGGGATTTGGTGTTGTCGGCAAGTTGGGGTTTTTATTGGAAAAACATTCATTATAGACAGTTCTAGACCTAATGCTGCTTTCTACGAGAAAACCCTCATCTTATTCATGTTTATGTTGAGGTAGGCTTTGAACATCCATTTTGGAATGAAGAGAAATGATCTGTTACCGGGGTGATTTAGTTGCTAGACGTGATCCATGTATCCTTTCATGATATCAGCTGTTGTGAATATAATCTAGAGAGTCCTGCAGTTTTGGACTCTTAAATATACTGGCACATGATCTATAGTAAAGCTGCTGTTTAAGAAAATGTCAAATAAATTGTGGATAAACCGGGCATTGACCACGTATTGTGGATGTTGAAATCAGTGCTGGCTAGTAGGAATACCAGGGTTTCCATGTACATGTTGAAAACCAACAGTTAGAGGAAGGAATCTTGTAGAGCATTACCGTGCAGGTATGATCTGCTCCGGGCAATATATTAGTAAGTCTGAAGCGAGTCAAGTGCAGTTCAGATCTACTCAGAGAAAATTATTTGTGAATTGGGCATGTGGGGTTACAACATGAAATCAAAGGCTAGTAGGGCCATGTCACTAGAGATATAAGCATTTTTTAATATAAGCATCTGCAGTAGGGGTAGTGCAGATCACTTCAGTGATCCAAACAACTTATAAAGTCATTAAGCATATGGCCAGGTGCCTCTACTTGTTTAAAGAACACCATATTGGTGATATTTTATCCTATGAATGCCAATAACTGTATGTCAGGAAGTCTGCATTTAGGAAACTGTTTTACTCATTATGCATGCTCCTGCTGTGGGCAAGCGGTTAATCAAAATACATTTTTAGATAGTAATAAGATTCTAATATAACAATTGATGGAGTATTGGGTCTTATAGTAGAATTTAGGAAACTTCAATTTAGGAAAACACTAAAGTAGTGCACTTCTACACTCTTGGCCCAGTCATTATGGGGTCTCTAGAGATCAGGGAGATCTATTTACATTCATACTGTGGAACATAATTGTATAGGTAAAGTAAGGAAATACAAATAAAACAATATGATTAATTTTGAGGCTATAGAAATGTTGGAGATAAACAATAGTTGCCACATTTATTAAATTTCTTTTTCTTGGATATTTTATGTATTTGTAGAGCAAGTCTAAAGGTTTAATAGTTGATATGCAAAGTAGATATAAGTATACCAATGTATTTCTTTCCTATATAGTGTGGGGCATATTATCTAGGAAGTGGCGGTGAGAGGTGTTAGCCTCTTTGGCTTAATGCCTCTCATCGCCACTTCGGAGGCGACAGGCTGCATCATATTACCAAGGATATTGTGCAGCCTGGCGTTTCCCCCTGCAATGGCGCTAAGTCTCATGACTTAACGCCAACAAAACCGGTCCTCGGAAGCTTGTTTCCGGTCCAGTGAGGACCTTGCTTGGCAGTTCGGGCCGGACTGTTCCCATGAGGCACAGGGTCAAGACTGATTTGCATATGTAATATAATGGAATGTAATGTAATGTAAATGTAATGTAATGTAATAGGTTTTTGTAGAGCGCAGTTTGCACTCCAGTGAGCATCTGAGCGCTTGAAAGAAAGAAGGCAGAATCTAGTGGGGAGCGGATTGAGAAAGGGGTATACTGTATCAGATTAGGGATTTGCAGATAGTACTTGATACGTTGAATATCCAAGTTTTAAGGGCCTTTCTAAAGTCTGTTTCTTTTTCTATTTGGTGAAGGGGCGGCGGAAGAAAGTATCAGGCCTTAGATCCGAGAACTGCCAGGGCCTTACCTCCTCTGGTTTTTAGTCTGAAGTTGGGAATTGTCAGGAGGTTAGCTTTTTGAGATCTGAGTTTGCGCAGGGGGGAGTAGCGTTTGAACATATTTTGGATGTAGCTGGGACCTTTCCCATGGAAGGCCCTAAAGGTTATTAGAAGAACTTTGAAAAGGATCCGTTTCTGGATCGGCAGCCAATGTAGTATATCCATTGCTGCTGTTGCTGAAGTTCTTCTATTCCAGCCCAACACCAGTCTTGCTGCAGCATGTTGGACCATTTGTAGTTTATGGCAGATTGTTTTATTTGTCCTATTGGTTTTAATTGTTTTTCATATGGCCAGGTCTAAACTGGGGTGGCATGGTGAGCAAAAGAATGATGGATTTAACCCAGATCTCTTGACTCGAGGTGAATGTTTTGATTTGTTCTGCATTCCGTCCATCAATTGTGTGTCTTTTCCTTTAATGCCAACGCAGGCACCCTTGTACCAGAGTGCAAGAGTGCCGGCGAGCAGGGAGGTTTGTTTATGTACAGGAAGTAGTCTCTTCCTGTACATAAATAAACCTAGAATGCCATTTTGTAACGTATGTGTGTGCTGCTTCGTGCAGCACACATGTAAATTACAAAATGGCATTTAAAAAAAATGGCTTGTTTATGTACAGGAAGGGACACCTTCCTGTACATAAACAAACCTTGGCATTTTGCTTTTTCCATGTGTGCTGCACAAGGCAGCGCACATGGAAAAAGCAAAAACGAAGAGAAATGAAGCATTTCTCCTCGTTTCGCCACCTTAAGACCAGGATTTTCCTGATCTTAAGTTTAGAACTGCCACCTTTTATCACCTCCCTTGATAATAGGTGGCAGCGTAGAAGTGAATGGGTGCTGCGGCAGAAAGCCCACAGCAACACCCACTACACGCCCCTTTCACACTAATTTTAGAGTGAAAGGGCCCTATTACCAAGGCAGTGTTAAGCCACTTAACGTGGCTTTTAGTCACGTTATGTGGTTTAAAGCTGCCTTGGTAATAGGGCGCTGACCCTATTGCCACCACAACGTCACAAAAAGTGACGTTGTGGTGGCGATAGGAACTTGGGAATATGCCCCTGTATGTTTTAGCCAATAAATATGCCAAATTTCAAGAGACATGTTTAGTTTGTATTTGTAATTAAACATGTAAGGATCAAAATGAGGGGTTAACGAGACTCTGCAAAAATATAGCACATATTGTGTCCATAAAATCCAGCGTGGATAGTATCAGCATCAATCTCAAAGCACAAGGTCAGTTTTACAGGCCATGTTATGAGTATATGATATTGAGCTTTATCGTCAGCTGTTTAAGTACTTGTAAACATTGGTAATCTGAAAAAAGAAATGTTCGGAACTGATGAAAGTCCGCTGCCTGAAAAGCTTTCTCTGTTGTTGATCTTATGCCAGACTCTGGGAAATGGGTGAGGTTTATGTTTTCAGCCTCTTCCCAACCGAGAAAAGCTGTGTGCCACCAGAGTCTGAACTTGGTTAATAATAGGTCAATGCTCCACGTTTGGGCACAATCCATACAGGTCTGAAAATGTTAAGGATTTGGGAATGAGGCGTTTCATTGTATTACCTTGTTTTCAGGTCTGGAAGCCTCCACAAAACAGCAGACACCATGGTGCAGGTTTATTAACTTTCAGCGCAACCCATGGTAGCAACAAATATGTAGAACTGCATTGCACAAGGGAGCTTCTGTGCTGCCCTGCAAACAGTCTGCCTAGGGTCACACACACGTTTGCACCATAGGCATGTCGAGCACAGGTTTTGTAGTTAGTCGAGGTATACCAGGACAAAAACCTATGCTTAGACAATTATTTTAAAAAACTAAGGTCATAAAGTGGACGACTGCTGTACAGAACAGCAATTTGTGAACTCATGGAGACATAAATATATTTCTACAACTTTGAGCTTACCTCTAGGAGGCATAGTTTGGGGGCACAAAACCTGTTCTGACAATTATCAAACCTTGCTCTTTGTATTAGAAATTGCATTAAGAAACAAAGGTGCTTGCACTGGAATGCCCAAGTTCCACCCATATAATACTCCCTTGATGCAGAATGCTGAAAATCATTTTCAGAGCCCTATTTGTGCTAAAAAACAGCACTTTTCTGTCTTAAAAAATGTTTCGTGCTGTAAAGTAAATACCTTTCAAGGCTTTTGCATCGCTTTGTCTTGACTTTGCAATGGCGCAAAGTCTTCATACACGTTCTTATCTGTAGACATAGCTAAATCCATACTTTGTTCTCACTCTTAAGTCTGCTGAGACTTGTTCTCATGTGACCCACCTTCTTCAATTAGCATCACGTTCAAGACCTAGACTCTTCGGTGCAAATCTGTTTGATTAAAGGGTGGATGATATATTGGTTTGTGATGTTCTCCAGACATTAACGTGATCCAATACCGACGGGTGTGACTCTATCATTCTAGATAAATCTTTTCCTTTGGAGTCTTTAAGCAAAGTGGAACAAATGTACTCAATATTACTCTTTGAGCCCCTTATAGTGTAAACTTAATTATTAGGCTCATTGTTGACTAGGGCTTAGTATCTATTGTGACTGCTAAGTGCTTTTTTATTTTTGTACCTGCGTAATTATAGTGTAGGATTTTTTTATTATTATTCTTTGATAGTGCAATTCTAGGTCATATGATAAATATTCATTAAATGTGACATTTACAGAAAAGCAATTGAAATTGGAAGAATATGCGGGAGTCCACACATTATTGTTCCCATCGTACCTCACAGCTGGCAGGAATAATGCTCCCAGCATAAGTTTGAGAAATATTATATAAAGCTTGTGGAAGAGTCTCTCGAGGAAAGAGGAGCATCGAACTCCCCGGAAGGGCATCCATAACAGTCTTTCAAATGGCTGTGCTTTCTCGCTTGGTACCTAACTCCTGTGATAGCAATGACAGGACAGAGATGAAGACTTGCCCAAGAGCAGGGCAACAGATTCGAATTTCACAAATGAGGAGCAGGTATGAGTGCACCTCATTCAGGAAGTGCCTGTTTCTGGCAATATGTTGGTGACGTAGTAGAAATTAGATAGGACCAGGAAAGAAGGAACTTAATCAAAGTTCTCATTAAAGAATGTTATTAATCATGTTGTTAGCTTGTATATTATTTATTATTTTGTATCCATAATGCTTAGACCTGCATTTACACTTTTTTATATATACTGCACAAAGACGAAGCTTTACCTTATTTAGAAAGCCTTTAGTGGAGTTGTATTGTGTGTGTGCATCCTTCAGAGAAAGAGATTCCAATAACCCATTACAATCAAATACATCCCTGACCGTCTCTGACAGGATCCTATAGTTGACCAGTGCATATTATCCAATGAAAAATTGTCGGAGATGCAAGGGCCACACCCTGCCTGTTTCTCCTGCTCAAAGAAGAATATTTCAGATTGTGCTTCCAAAGGGACTTGTAAAAACGTATACTTAGGTGGCATGTTTGGCTGTACTCTTGAACAGAGTGTAACTTTTCCTTGCTGCTTTCTGGCAAAACTAGAACATACCACTATGACAAACTTTGACACATCTTTTCTTGTTAGCTTGCTTTTTTTATTTTCTTCTTTGTCCATTCACATGACCTCCCTATGTTATCCCAGTGGTTCATTGTGCACCAATGAATTGGATTTGTATTGGCCATTCAAATTCATTTTTGAGGTGCAAAGACAGATGGGGTCATTGGTGTGTTCAATAGTCCCTTATAGCATGGCATGTGACTTGATGAATACATATTTTGCTTAATACTGATCTCATCGATCTCATTTTGGTTGACATCAATCATTTCACAATGCCCTTCTCCAGAGGCCACAGTTGAGTTAAGTTCTAGTGGGTCAGATCTAAGTGCCTGTGAAATCATGTGCATTCACTCTGATGGACAGGTGGACCCTTGTATCAGTGAATCCCTGTGTGGCAAATATCTCAAACGCTGGTGGCGCAGCTGCTGCTAATGATGCATCTTGATTTATGACAGAGAACCTTGAATACTGATTTGTGATTCTGAGTGGGTGCTATCCAGACTATCATTGTCCCTAGACGTTCACTACTGGTCAATTTCGCTGATCATGATCTATGGTCACTTTGAGAGAATCAGCATTTTTGGTTGTGATAGACTATGTGATTATCATAGCCAACAACAAGTACTTATCTTTGTAGTATCAAAGGAATATCTGTGCCACCTCCTTGACTGACATATGCAGCCCTTGGATCTTAATGACAGTGCTTCATTCAATTGTTTGATTGGTTTAGCCACTAGATGTTGATGATGTCAACATATTTTCTTGCATTGCTCATGTGTCTTCATCTCTACAGTAGTCTTATTGGTGGTAATCTTGTAGAATGGGACCACAGATATCCGCTCTTTGTAGGAAACAATGTTTATTGTGCAAACCAGGGTCCCACATGTCTTCTACGCTACTTTGCTGGCCGTCATGATTCGTCAGCATATCCCAGTTGTCACATAGCAGTGATAATCTCCTTGTTAAATTACTGTGTTGCTGGAGCTGCTAACATTTTTCGTGCCATGTACATATGTCTTCCCCACAATCATGGCAAAGCAGTGAAGACAACGATGACTCTAATAATTCCCTATGTTGCATTTCCAGCATTTATTTTAGTACTAGTTTTATAAAAATTCTTAGTGTTATTTACTGGAAAAACATAGCTGTAACCTCCCTGACACAAAGATGGCCACCGTCTGACCATACTAAGGGTAGCCATGGTGGTAAAAGTACTTACACTCTGGACGCTAATGGGCAACAAACCAAAATTCAGTACTCTCTCTCTGTTCTGGAGAACAAGCCTAGATGGTTACCAATACCTGAGTTGAGAAGTGTGGCTCACTGGTTAGAGGAGGCAGACCTGGAAGCAGAGGTCAGCCCGGGACCAGGGTTCAATTCCCAGCTCGGGGGGGTCTTGAGTCCTAAAATGTCCACAGACTCGACAATTCCCGCTCCGGTGCCTACTTGATTCACGGGTTCACACTCTGCGACTCTGGGCAATAGCTTGCCTAATCTCCACAATGGCCCCTTGCGGTGGGATGCCTGGCTTTCACCTTGTGGATACCCTGCTGGGGTTATCTCACAGGGGAATACCAGGACGGGTTCCCTAAGCAAGCGCTTAGATACCGGGTCGGTGATTTGCGCTATATAAATACATGTACATTTACATTTACATTTATGGTTGTATATGTTCTGGGGAAAAAAATCATGCACCAGGTAACCCGTTCTGGTGAATGCTGTCTCAAACTTGAAGACTCAAAATATTCAAAATGAATAGCATTCCCTACCTTGAGACAACCAAGCATGGGACCTTTGCATGATTTGAAGTTGGCATTGATGGCGAGCGAGTTGGACACACCAACCAGGTTTGTATTAGTCAAAGATTTTACCTTCTGACTTTAGTTCTTGATCTCCCAATCCACCAGAGAAGTGCACTTCTAAATCCCTTCAGGACCTTAGGGGAAGCACTTAAAGACTCACGGGTCATAAGGTGGAGACCAACAGTAGGGTCAAGGTCCAGGTCCAGTTGCCACTGGTCAGCTGGGTAATTATAATAAAAGGCCTCTTGTAGCCTGTAATGTCCCTGTAGCTTTTTCAGGAGGTTTGCCTTATGACTCTTGGTGTGAGGTTCCGTGACAATTGTAAGTGGTGCATTGGACTCGCACAAATATAGTCGAGTCTGGTATCTATGAACCGCAAATGACGAGTTTAGTGAGTGTACGCAGTTTCGCTGTGCTAACCTAAACCGTTCGTCTGTTACGTGGGTATTTCTATCTGTACCCACGGGTTCCATCTTAGATACGGCATCCATTTTGTCTCTTGCCCTCAAGTAGCCAGCGAACGGACGTTGTCCGCTTCGCGACCCTGGGACTCCCAAGATATTTGCGGAAGACACATGTTCTTTGTAAGTGTCTTTATGATGAGGGGGATGCTACTGTAAAGCAGATGGCGCCGCTCGAGGCTCATCTTGCCGCACGGACTTATTGTTGCAGCCGTGCATCTCATTAGGCACGTCCCTTTGATGACTGTATCTCGTGTTTCCTGATACCCCCCCCCTTTTTACACCCTTTCCGATCTCCCCACTGTTTCCCTCTTCCTCTGCACCTGTCCCTGTTCCTATCTGTTTTACTACTGATTGGAATGCGCTAATGATGGGAAGATGGGTTTTTACAGTTGGGAACCGCCAAATGTTTCCGCACTTATGTCCCGGACCTTGTGTGTTTCAAAGTGACCAAAACGACCCCTCTGGGGGATGATTGTGGGAACCGGGTCATAAACTTTCGTGTTCAATGTAACCCTATGGGGAAATTGTGTATAAAAGGAGCGATCTACAGAACCAATTTGAAGCAGTCTCCCCAAGTTGCACTAGTTGTACTTGTCGTGATATCTGTGTTCCCCGCAGCAAATAAACCTTGAATCTTTGACGCCGAAGGAAGTGTCCTGTGTCTCTGTCATTCGTACGCCGGAGCAGGTTACCCACGAAGGTTTCAGGTGTTGTGCCCTGGCACCGCTGGGTCCTACAGAACCCAGTCCTTCAGTTGGCGCCCAACGTGGGGCTGCATCAGTGGTACCGGTCCAAGCCCGACGATCGTGAGGAACTTCGTGTGAAATCTCCGAGGGAAGGTGCACCCCGCTTCATCGATCCTGTTGTCGAAATAAGTGGCCCGAAGACTTTTCCCGCGAAGATTCCCGCCTCCTGACGGCTGCGACGGACTGCTGCCCTGACTGTAGACCTGTTTTGGCGCCTGGCGTAGACCTTGGTAGAGCGAGACGATAGACGGGCCTTCCTGGCGACGCCATCGATCTTTGAGTTAAGTATTTGTGGGTCGCTCCCAGAGTTCTTGGTTGTGGTTACTTAGTGGTTGCATGGTTCCATTGCATTTGTAGTTCCTGGTACTTTGTTGTGTTGTTTGACGACTGCAGCCGCCAAAAACCGAGGGTTTTTGCTTTTTGCTGGGACTTGGTAAATCCCGTAACCCTTGAAGTTTGTGAAACTCGGCTAGTGTGCAAGATGCCTGGTCGCAGTACTTCGTTTAGTTGTTTCAGACCTTGTGGTACGGATTCCCGACTGGAGGACTCGTGTCCGATACCTCCGGTTGGAACTCCGACTTATGAATTATATAGTAAACATGGGCTAGGCCCGATTACTTTTAATGAATATTGGATTAAATATACGAAGAAGGACGGTGACCTTCGTTGGCCACCTCATGGTAGCTTTGAAACCCCGATTTTAGATAACCTAGAGGCTAAATTATTTGCGAGAAAGTCAAGGCCGGCCATGTTTGATGCCTATCGGTTGTGGCGTAAAGAAGCCAAACAGAAAGAAATCAGACAGTCTAAACGAAATCAGAGAGATAATGTTGCTACCATAGTGAAGAAAGCAGAGCAATTTCAGCGCGACAAGGAGGTTAAGGATAAGGAAGTGTTTGATAGACTACAGCGTATGACCGTTGATAAATGTTATCCCGCTTTGCCTACGGAGTCGGAAAGGAAGGAAGAGCCAGTTGAGGATCCTTTAATGTCTTATCTTCTGAAGTCGCCACCTCCGTATGTACAGGGTACCGCAACTCCTGTGGTTCCTGCCGTACCTATTCTTCCGCCTATTCTTCCCCCGCCTGTTCCTCAACCTGCACCCGCTCTTCCGACTGTTCCTGCTCCTTTGCCTGTTGCTGTCCCTACTGCTCCACCGCTTCCACATACTCCTGCTCCCGCTGCTGCTCCTGTTCTGTTAACTCCTGCTGTCGCGACTGTTTCTACCCCTTCACTTGTTAGTCCTGTGTCCTATACTTCTCCCTCGACTCGTTCTCGTACTACTCCTCTTGCGGCTAGCTTCTTTCATTCGCCCGGACCTGTTCATGGGTCCGCTGGTTCCGATGGTCCTCAGAGACGTAGTCAGCTTCCTGGAAACAGAGAACGCGTTGCGCTATATAATATGGCGATGGGTTGGATGGTAAACCCTCTTAGAAGTCCACCCCGTGTTGTACTCGAAACGTTTTGTCAATTCAATATACCAACCCAGAGATACGTGTTCGATGAAATGTGTAAGTTCCTTCGCGATCAGATATCGGCCGATGCGCCTGACGAGGTGCTGGCCGCTTTGTCTGATCTTCAGCTTCAGTTCTCAAATGGACTGATAGTGGATACCAATGTTCGACGTGCTGTTGAGCGGTTGCTATCTTTTCGTCCCACTCCGATACCTCATGCATTGTTTGTTGAGGATATTGAAAGACAGCCAGATGAGTCTGGTCAGTTTCCCATGCGTGAAGTGCCACCGGTGTGGATGCCAGCTGATCCTAATGCTAACCCAGCGACGTTGGCGCATTTCCAGAGAGTATGGATACATCTCCCATGGAAACGCTCGGAAGTGCTACAGGTGAAGCAATCTTTGCCTGACCCTCGCAAAAATCCTACAGGGTATTACAAAGAATTATCGCAGCTTGTAGACGCTACAATAATGAATCTTGCCGATATTGATATGTTGTTTGGCAATGTCGTACCGCAACCTGTATGGGCTAAGATTCGGCAGGAAAATCATCCGAATGAATTAGGTGGTGATTGGGCTGCCATTGTGGCGGCGGATGGGTTACAAACTGGTGGGGCTAAACCTGAGCAGATGATTACTGCTCTTCCTCAACGAATAATAGCGTTAATGAAAACTCTTATGCCGGCTATGAGGGTGAACTGGGACAAATTGTCAGCTTGTAAGCAAAAGAAGGACGAGAGTGTTTCCGACTTCTTTACGAGGTTCGAGGAAGCATTCATTGACCACAGTGGACAGGATATGGGTACCGAGACTGGTCAGCGATTGTTTGTGGATAAATTTGTTTCAAACTTATTGCCCGATTTGAGCAATAAATTAAAGAATTCGGAAAGTGCATGGGCCGTTTCTACCTCAGCTCAGATATTGGCTACAGCACAATATTATGAGAATAGAGAGAAAGAGGAGAACGACCGTGCTGATAAAAAGAGGAAAGAACTAAAAAGTGTTGCTGCAACAAGCGTATCCTCCGCGTTCAAACCAGAATGCATCCCAACAGAATAGAACGCAGTTGCAATTGAATCGATCGCAGCCGCGTAATGATTCCTCCTCCCAAAGATCGTCGTTAGGGTACAACCAATGTGCTTATTGTAGACAGGAGGGACACATTAAATTCAATTGCCCTGTTTTGAACGATCGGAATAGTGGTAATTCGTCCAAAGGAGGTCGTGGTGGTTCTCATCAGGTATCACGTGGTAGGGGTCGTGGTGCTCAGAATGATCGTTCCGATAACTCCTCTAATTCTAATAATTGTTTCGATCAACGTGGATCATCGCAAGGACGATCTGCACAGTACAATGTAGACGATTATTACGTCGATCAGGGAACTGACGACAGTAATTACTAGGACAGCCAAAGACAAGGAGAGGGAGTGGTATCAGTTCCGGTTGATCAGAGAGGGCCTTACGTCGCAGTTGCTACATCGGGCGTCGTTGAGCCTTTTCTGTTGGACACTGGTGCAGCGAAAAGTTCCATCAAGCATTCGAAACTCCCTGGCGCACCTTTATCTGGCTTAACAAATGTTTCCGTTGGATTCTCTGGCGCCCCCGTTAGCAATCCAGTTTCGTGCCCTTTGCCCCTTACAATAGGGCCACGTGAGCTTCAAGCTCCGTTAATTTTGACTACTGGCTGTGGTGAAAATCTTTTGGGCCTGGATTTGCTTAAACGTTTGTATGCAACTTTGTATTGTTCTCCTGCGGGTGTAAAGCTTACGTTAGGAGAGAGGGTTGTCTCTCCTATGTATTTGTCTCTCGATAAGCTTCCACCGGAATTAAGTTCTCTTCCTGTGTCTTTATGGGCAACAGGTCCCAATGATGTGGGCCTGCTTGACATCTCCCCTTATGTTGTTCAGTTGAAATCTAATGTGCGATTGCCACGTATTCCCCAGTACCGTATCTCTCTTGATGGTGAACGAGCATTGTTAGCGATCATTTACGACCTGATCGAGAAGGACGTTATTGAAGAGACACGGGGAAACGTGTGCAACAGCCCTGTACTGCCCATTCTTAAACGTACTGATCCTTCAAAACCGCCTGTTTATCGCTTTGTTATCGATTTACGGGAGGTGAATAAAATTGTGGTTCCTCAATTCCCTGTTGTGCCTGACATCACGGCGCTACTGACTCTGATTCCAGCTTCTGCATCGTGGTTTTCGGTGATTGACTTAAAGAATGCGTTCTTCAGCATCCCGATTGCCAAGGAGAGCAGAGACCTTTTCGGTTTCTCTCTCGGTGGACGCAGCTTCCGGTTCAAACGCGCTCCTCAGGGCTACTGTGAAAGTCCGTCGATTTACAGTCAAGCCTTGAAGGGTCAACTGGATGTGTTTAGGTTGCCGGTCGGTGCGGCTTTAATCCAATATGTCGACGACTTATTGGTGGCTGCTGATACTCAGGACATTTGCAAAATTGCTACGGTGTCATTGCTGCAACATCTCTGTGAGTTGAATCATAAGGTGTCCCCTTCTAAACTCCAATATTGTTGTCAAGAAGTAACCTACCTAGGTCACTTATTGTCAAAGGAGGGAAGGAGGCTGACCCCAGAGAGAATTGCTGCAATTGCACGAATGGCTGTGCCAAAAACCCAAAGAGATGTGCGTGCCTTTCTAGGTATCACGTCGTACTGCAGGCAATGGATTCCTAATTTTTCATTGCTAGCGAAACCATTGGTGGCTCTTACGTGCAAGGATGTTTCAACTCCTTTACCATGGACGGAAGAATGTCAGAAAAGTTTTTCTGAACTGCGTGATTCATTGTGTTCGGCTCCTGTGTTGGGTACTCCCGACTACAGTAAGCCGTTTACATTATATGTTCACGAGAGGGAAGGTTGTGCTTTGAGTGTCTTAACGCAACCTTTTGGTGGTAAACAGCGTCCATGTGCATATTTTTCCTCGACCTTGGACCCAGTAGCTAGAGCATTGCCGAGTTGTTTGAGAGCAACTGCGGCAGCTGCGGTCTCCATCCGACAATCAGCAGGACTGGTCATGGATAATATGCTTACGGTGATGGTTCCGCATGCAGTCGATACTCTTTTGAATCGTACGAAAACGCAGCACTTGACGAGTGCGAGGTCGTCTGGGTACGAGCTGACGTTGCTGGCAAGTCATATTCAGATAAAACGTTGTAATGTTCTGAACCCGGCAACTTTGTTACCAATTAGCGCAGAGTCAGATGAAGTAGCAGAACATGATTGCTACTTGAGGACAGAGGAAGAAACAAAAGGTCGAGTGGACCTTAAAAACACCCCATTGGAAGACCCGGACGGTACACTGTATGTGGATGGGTCATGTTTTAAGTTGCCGAATGGCGATGTGACTACTGCTTACGCTGTTGTAACGTTGAATACTGTTGTTGAGACTGCGAGGTTGAATCAGAATTCTGCCCAAGCTGCAGAGTTGATCGCTCTCACTAGAGCGTGCGTGTTAGCAAAAGGGAAACGTGTGAATGTGTTTACCGACAGCCAAAATGCATTTGGCGTCGCACATAGTTTTGGACGATTGTGGAGAGAGAGAGGTTTCTTGACGTCGCACGGTACGAAGATTCAGCATGGCCAGCTTGTGAATGATCTTTTGGATGCACTGACGTTGCCTAAGCAAGTAGCGATTGTTAAATGTAGTGCGCATCGTAAGGTGACGGATGATGTTGGTTGTGGTAATGCGTTTGCAGACGAGATTGCTAAGGAGACTGCCCGGAACCTTAGCACTCGGATGTATGTGACGAGTTCGGTTAGGTGGCCTACAGAATCGAGCATGTGTGAGGACACTATTGAAAGTGTGAAAGAAATTCAGAATGAGGCCACCGAGACTGAAAAGATGAAGTGGAAAGAAAGTACGGGAAAGTTGGATGCAAGTGGTTGTTGGATTGATTTGTCGGATCAGAAAAGATGGATGTTGCCTGATGCGTATGTACTGGCCGTTGTGACGATGGCACATGGGTTAGCACATATTAGTGCGAAAGGTATTTGTAAGTTGTTGTCTCCTGTGTGGAAGAATGATGGTATCACGAAATGTGCTGAACGTCTGGTGAAGAATTGTATGGTGTGTATGATGTACAATCCTGGCAAAGGAACCCCAACTCCTCCTGGCAGTTTTGCTCCCCCTTCATGTCCCTTTGAGGTGATCCAATTGGACTTCATCCATATGGAGCGATGCAATAACCTGAAATACGTTTTAGTTGTGGTTTGCGCATTCTCCCGATGGATCGAGGCCTATCCTCTCAAAGACAATACTGCTTTGTCTACTGCGAAAATCCTACTGAAGGAATATTTTCCTCGGTACGGAATGCCTAGAGTCGTGTGGTCAGATAACGGAAGTGAGTTTGTGGGTAGTGTGATGAAGAGTGTGTGTAAGGGCCTTGGAATTAATCAGAAATTCCACAGCGCCAATCATCCCCAGTCAGCTGGTTTGGTTGAAGGGTATAACGGCACCCTTAAATAAAGCTAGCGAAGATTCAGGCTACGACTGGTCTTTCGTGGCCTGACGCTTTACCTTTAGCATTACTGTCAACTAGGGCGACTGTACACTCCCGAGTAGGGCTTAGTCCCTATGAAATAGTGTTCGGTCGTCCTGCGAATGTGTGGGGGGTTCCTAGGCCAGGTATTTTCTGTGATCTTGAGTACCCAATGTTGATCGATTATCTTCATGACTTGACTGTTAAACTGAGGTTAATTCACCAACAGGTTCACGAAGCATTGCCGACGCAGACGGAGGGTCCAGGCCACCAGCTCCAGCCCGGAGACTGGGTGGTGACGCGGAACTTTTCGCGCAAGAATAACTTGGACCCGAGGTTCACCGGACCCTACCAGGTCCTCCTTGCCACGAGAACTGCGGTTCGTCTTGAGGGGCGGAAGAATTGGGTGCACGCCACCCACACGAAGAAAGTCCCCATCCCGTTGCCAGCAGACTCGTGGGTGAGGAAAGGCATTGCATCAACTGAAACCGAAGGATTGCCGGCGTTTGTACCTTTCAGCGACGCACAGCCTGTTGGAGAGTCCTCAGCGCAGCAGAAAGACTCTGTTGAACAATTGTCATCAAAGGACTCGAGACCAGAACACTCAACTGATCAGCAGGACGCTGTCTCTTCAACGGATCCTTTGTTCGACGAGCAGACACGTCCTGGGAAAACGCGATACTTTCTACGATCCCGCACTAGAGACTAATAAAAGATCCTGTTCTGTTCTTTGATAATTGCATTATCCCGTTTTCCACGATCAGTTTGAACATTCATATTACTGTGATTATTCTTGTATATACACACTGAGCTTCATTCCTTATACTTTTTGCTTCCACAGCCGAGAGACTTTGTTTTTGCATATATATATTGTGCATTAAAGGCCGTAGGGCCGCGCGCGTACTTCCTTCTGGATAGTAGGTCTTGACGTTAGGTTAAAGGCCGTCGATTCCTGGGAACTCCCAGGGATTGACTATTGCTACACAGAACGAAGTGCGTCAAGAAACGTTGCGGACGGTCGTAGGGAATGGCATTCTCGAAGCTGAACGATTTGGAAGGAGCACAGGCTCATAGATTCAAGCTGCAGCAACTTAGTCGTACCAAATGTTTTATATTCCAAATATTTGTATTATTTTTGACTGCTTCTGCATTATTGGCAGGTGGGGTGTATTACACGATGTCTTACTTCTTACTTTCTGCTACACCTACTCCTACCCCTGACCCTAAACTTACCTCCACTGCTTCCCCTCATTCTTTTCATATCTTACCTGAACACGAGCAGGCTAGACGTGCAGAATTCCGCAATAATTCCTTTATTCAGCTCCTTCATCAGCATCAGTTAGTGGTTAACACTACTAATTGTTGGGTGTGTGGGTTGATGCCACATACTACGGATAAGGGAATACCATATCTGGTGTTACCGTATAGTTCCCAAGGGTCAGCTCGAGCATTTCAAACAATGTTTCGAAGCGCACTGGGTTTCCACCCCATTCGAGAACCACGTTCCCCCTACTCTGGTCCTACCTCGTATCAGAAACCTTTGTCAATAGCAATAGAGGACTTAGACAGCGATATCTATGATCCCTCGCTTATTCCCGAAGAAGAGGTACAAGCTTACAGGGTCCTGAGTAGAGGCGAGTATAGTGTGTTCACGAGTGAGAAGCAGCTTAAAAGCTCACCTCCGATATGGGTCGTACCCCACATTGGTAATTATTGTCTCATGGGTCGTGGCCGAAGATCGCAAGCCCGACTTGGAGCGAGTGCTTGCATTGAAAATTACATTCTGCCGATGTTCTCGTCCCCTGTGTTTCTGGCTGCCAAGGGTACATACTTCATATGCCATGATCGTGCATACGCATGGTTGCCCGCTGACTTCATGGGCTCATGTTTCATTGCAAATCTGTTGCCTCCGACGTTCACTGTAGATGCCGATTATCACAAGACTAGAGTTGTGAGAGGCGTAATTAGCGAAGAGGACACTGCCGGTCAAGAGGCAGGAGACTTTTTCAAGGGTTTCCTCCCGTTTTGGGGACCTATGGTTAATAGTAGGAACCTTAGACAGTTGACTCGAGTGGTAGAATCGACAGCTAATATTACTGCCAGTGCCCTTGGTAATATCACCACAGAACTTCAGGCGGATAGACTTATGACGTTACAAAACCGCATGGTTTTAGATGTCATCTTAGCAGATCGAGGTGGGGTATGTAAGGTGATCCATTCGAGCTGCTGCATTTTCATTCCAGATAATGCTCCAACTGTCTATCAAGCCATCTCTAAGTTGCATAAGATCTCTGAATCCATACACGTGGATGTAGGGGATTGGACGCTACTTGGGTGGTTTTGGGGCCTAATGTCGACTTGGGGTTGGAAAATTCTGATGATCATCGGAGTCGTTGTGGTGTTCCTGTTCACGTGTTGCCTTTGCGTGCAGTGTGGTCCTGCCTTATGTGGCCTCTGTGCTACAACGTGTATGAGACAGCCGCCTGTTACCAATGGGACTCGGTTGGACAGAGCTATGCTACAGCAACATCTAGATGGTCTGATGAATATCGAGTATGATTCCGACTAGTGCTTGCCTACATGAGGGCAAAAGGAGCGTCTGAGGTTCCGTGACAATTGTAAGTGGTGCATTGGACTCGCACAAATATAGTCGAGTCTGGTATCTATGAACCGCAAATGACGAGTTTAGTGAGTGTACGCAGTTTCGCTGTGCTAACCTAAACCGTTCGTCTGTTACGTGGGTATTTCTATCTGTACCCACGGGTTCCATCTTAGATACGGCATCCATTTTGTCTCTTGCCCTCAAGTAGCCAGCGAACGGACGTTGTCCGCTTCGCGACCCTGGGACTCCCAAGATATTTGCGGAAGACACATGTTCTTTGTAAGTGTCTTTATGATGAGGGGGATGCTACTGTAAAGCAGATGGCGCCGCTCGAGGCTCATCTTGCCGCACGGACTTATTGTTGCAGCCGTGCATCTCATTAGGCACGTCCCTTTGATGACTGTATCTCGTGTTTCCTGATACCCCCCCCCCTTTTTACACCCTTTCCGATCTCCCCACTGTTTCCCTCTTCCTCTGCACCTGTCCCTGTTCCTATCTGTTTTACTACTGATTGGAATGCGCTAATGATGGGAAGATGGGTTTTTACAGTTGGGAACCGCCAAATGTTTCCGCACTTATGTCCCGGACCTTGTGTGTTTCAAAGTGACCAAAACGACCCCTCTGGGGGATGATTGTGGGAACCGGGTCATAAACTTTCGTGTTCAATGTAACCCTATGGGGAAATTGTGTATAAAAGGAGCGATCTACAGAACCAATTTGAAGCAGTCTCCCCAAGTTGCACTAGTTGTACTTGTCGTGATATCTGTGTTCCCTGCAGGAAATAAACCTTGAATCTTTGACGCCGAAGGAAGTGTCCCGTGTCTCTGTCATTCGTACGCCGGAGCAGGTTACCCACGAAGGTTTCAGGTGTTGTGCCCTGGCACCGCTGGGTCCTACAGAACCCAGTCCTTCAGGTGTCAACTGCTTTGTCCTGGGTACAGAATGGAGAGCAGGTCCAAACTTCTAGGCTCTTCTCAGAGCACAGATAGCAGGTTTAGTCCTCTTCTGATCTTGAATAGGTCCAGGAGCACTACGAAGTGGGTGCCTGGAGATGTCACATATTGGCCAGGCAAGAGCTGGTGAGTGGGAATGACTCTTGGGCCCACCCTAACCAATGTGGTAAATGTTCTCGGGCCAGCCCAACTAACTTTGGGCATTTTCAAGATGGCGAAAGTCTTCAACCACACTAAACTTGGGCTTTGAGGGTTAGATATGTAAGGATTGCCTGCATTGAACTAAAGCATGGGAAACATCCTTTACAACGCAACTTTTATCACGCAGTGCCTTTACTACGCAACTTTTACAAAGCAAACCATTACAACGCATAGCGCTGGGGGGCGCTCAAGGATAGGGAATAAGTTTAATTTACTATCCAACACCTTCCCTAGTGTCCACGGGGACTGGAGTTGGAATAGTAAATTAAACTATTCACTATCCAGCACCCCAAAGCACTATGCGTTGTAAAGGTTTTCGTTGTAAAAACCGCGTTGTATAGGCATGCGTGGTAAAAGCATACCTTGTAATGTCATACATCCCTAAAGCATACATGTAGACAAAGACTATTACAGGCTACCATATGCTGTTACAGACTGATGTACATATAGACAGCCATGAACTCAGTCCAGACAGAGGCAGGTACACATGCATTCCGACAAAATAGCAAGACACTCATTCACACCTGTGCATGTGCAAGAGAAAATTAAAATGCTGATGTCAATGCGGTTATATGTGTGTATATGAAGGTTTTTGTTAATCTGTGTGGTATTGGGAGAAGCATGTACTGCTGCTGCTTGTGCTATACCAGCTCTGTGTTTGTAAAGGAAGCCTTCAGCCTTTGTATCCTTTCCCCCCTTCTCTCATACCCTGCACACTCTGCACTTCCCAAGGAACCAGACAGCCTCGCACCCCTTTATACACTACGGGGCCGATTCACGGAACTAACTTAAAACAAAATCCTAAACTTACTACATTTGGTATTCACAGAAGTTACGATTTTGTCTTAAGTTTGTCTTCAGACAAACTTAAGACAAAATCCTAACTTCTGTGAATACCAAAAGTAGTAAGTTTAGGATTTTGTCTTAAGTTAGTTCTGTGAATTGGGCCCATAATTCTCTCTGTCATAAATAATGTCATTCGTTTAACCTTTTGTATAGTTTAAATGTTTTAACCAAGAATACTAACATAGGACATGGGTACATCTGGACCAGCAGCAGTGCAGCGTCCCAAACAGAAAAACAGGCATTGGCAGAGTCAATAGGTTGCTTCTTTATAATGCAAGTGCTAAGCTACAGGCTTTGCTTTTACTTTCTAGACAACTTGGAACGGGACCAAATGCTCTGGCCATTGGATGCTCTACATGGCACTGGGACGCAGATGCATGTACATCTGGGAAAATATACATCTCCTATCCAGGATATCTGAATAAATCTTCATTCTTAAATACAGGCTGACGGACTACAGCATCCTGTTCCCCCCCCCCCCCGCTCCATAAAGGCGCAATTTTTGTGCCAAAGCCTGGGCTTTCATGCAACATGTGGAAGAGAGGAGAAAAGTAAAACCAACACAATAAAGCTTGGTCTTTATTAAAGACTGGGAAAAATTGATCTGCTGTACTTTTAAAGATGAGCTGAGAGAGATGGGGAGCAACATGGGGGCCAATTCACAGAACTAATCTGAGACAAAATCCTAAACTTACTACTTTTGGTATTCACTGAAGGCAGTTACGATTTTTGGTATTCACAGAATGCACTTACGTCCGCACTCGGGCTGGAATTTCCGCACTCCAAGGCTACTCTTCGCACCCGGAGCATATGCTCCACTCTCTGGCTAGGGCCGTACTCTCCAGCTCGAGCCATAATCTCAGGCAGTGGCCGGATAAAGTGTACTGGCCAGATAAAGTGTAATCAATGGGCCTGATTGCAATTTTTACAATAAGGAACATTAGAAATGTGTGATAAATGGTAGAGAAGGTCATGAAAAACTGTTAGGGCAGGGAAAAGGGTACGGACAGGCACTACATCATAACCCAGAAAGGTTTTCTCATTTGCATAATGGTACATGCAGTGCACGATTTGTGCTCCTCTTGGTGTTGACTGTGCAGTCAACACTGTTATGTTATTTATTTCCATTAAAAATAGTGTTAATCCTTTACACTATTTAACCCTTTCGATGCTCCCGTCGGCCAACGGCCATCGCAAGCACTACCTCCGTAGTGCTGTGCACGTCCATTGGCCGAGGCAGCCCTGCCTACTCTATAAAACTGCAGCGCCGCCGCGGAATTGCCGCCGCGGTTAAGTGATTAAAAACGTTCATTATGTTGCTGATGTCATCAGCCAGGTAGTGATCCTTTCACACAAACATTATCCATGCTGTCATCTAATCTCTGTAGCACAACTCTGGCACTGATATGGTAACGCAGGCATTATTCTGGCAGTTTTCATTTCACAGAGGCAAAAGCCATGCACTCATGCAATCACCTAGACACTCCCACTACACTTATGCAATCACCAGTGCTCACCATGTTTTAAGAGGCGCAGATGAGTTATTTTAAATAGGAACTTTATTTAAGTTCAAAGGAACAACCCCCAGACATGTCCACACTCTGCACCTGCCAGCTCTTCTCTCCTGGTCAACTCAGAACAAGGCATCCTGGTTACCATGGAAGGAATGCTGAGCAAGCTGCCAAGATACCATGTTAAGATGCAACACATCTTCCTTCCTTAAACAACCACAATGAATTATGTACAGATTACAGCACCAACTAAAACATGATACAAATTACAGAAACAGAAATTATAACATAAATGATTTAACAACACTTTGCAATATGTAATGCATATGGTATATCAAAAGGACACATAGTCACTGTGCCATTTTGGAACTATCCTGACACGTTTGTCATTGTTTACACCATTACATCTTTTCTCCAAATGATTGTCACCTTCTTTTTCCAACCAGGCAGTAATTTCCAACTTGTTGCACAAGGTTACACTGTGGATATTCCACACCTTACCATCACTCAGCCAAACGCTGTTACCACTAACTTTGGTTATGCGTTTTGGTACAGACCATTTTGACAGACCTCTTTTTTGCAATCCCACACTATACGTTCTCACCCATACTCCAACTGCAAAACTGTGAGTGTTCCTTTTCAACATATCATTTTGCCTGCGCACTACTTGTCCTGATGTTTCTTTACTCTACTCTCTAAGCTCTTATTGCATACAAGTCATGAGAAATCCTTAAACATTCACCCAGGAGCAACCTTCATGCCTGGTTGCCTACCTTTGAGGAGTTTGAATGGAGACTCATTAGTGACTGAGTGGGGTGTGGTTCGGTAGCTCCATAACATTTCCTTCACAGCCTCTTTACAATCTCCACCACTTTCCTCAGATAATTGTACACATTCTTTCAACACTCTATTGAATCTCTCCACGAGAACATATTCCCTGGGAATGTGAACAACTGTGGTTTGATGAGTATTCCCCATCCTGGTAAGGTATGTCTTAAATTCATTCAATATAAATTGTGGACCATTGTCCGTGATTAATTTATCTGGACATCCCTTTCTGCGAAAGATTTTGTCACAACATTTAAATGACATTACATGCTTTGATGTCGCCAGTGAACGCCACTTCTGGCCATTTGGAGTAATAGTCAATTAACACCAATGCATACTTGTTTAATATTCCTTTTGCCGAAAATGGACCACAAATGTCCATGGCAACCTTTTCCCATGGTCTGCTGAGAAAATTAGTTGGAGAAATGGGTGAGTCCTCTGCCCTATGGGTTTTGTCACTGCACATACATTCCATACATTCATGTACATGCTTCTCTGTGTTTTTGTCCATCCCTGGTCACCAAAAGGTTTCTCTAGCTTTCCTCTCCACTATGTCCTTCATGTAGTAGCTTAAGTAGTCTATTCTGCAAACTTTCCGGAACCACTAACCTACCACTTCTGCGTAGCACACCATCCACGACTGAGAATTCTGTCCATACTGTCCAAAACTCTCCAACTTTTTTTTTAGAATTAAATTAGGGCAGATGGATTTGACAATTCAACATTCAGTTCCTTGAGAATGGTATCATTGGTAACAGCATTCTTCCACTCTTCACAAGTTATGGCTCCTTCACATGACTCAACTACACTTGCTACCACACAATCATCATTTGAGTCTATATCATTATCATCACATTCCAATGGTAAACATGATAAGCAGTCAGCATTGACATTGTGAATGCCAGGAACATATTGTAAAGAGAAATCATATCCTTGCAGCCTGTATAGATATTTGGCAATCCTGGGAGTTGCTTTTGCAGCTCCTTTTGTGGTAAATACCTCTATGAGCGGTTTGTGGTCTGATCTGATTTCAAAATGTGTACCCATATGTAATTCTTGAAGTAATTCACTCCCCACCAGCATGCAAGTGTTTCTTTTTCAATGACCAAGTAAATAGCCTCCGCGCCCTTCAAAGTGCTGGATGCGAAAGCTACTACTCGTTCATGTCCTAAGTGCTTTTGCATCAGCACTGCTCCCAGGCCATAAGCACTGGCATCCACTACGATTATGCTTTGATGCAAGGGGTTAGATGGTTTAAAGGAAACAGCCTTAACAATTTGTTCTTTGTTGGAAATAAAATCCTTTTGACAATCATCCGTCCAGTCAAATTTGACCCCTTTTTTAATTAATATTCTGAGCCTATGAACTTTGTCCGCAAAATGTTGGACAAATTTGGAATCAAATTCTGCAAGACCCAGAAAGGAGCGTAATTGTTCCTTGTCTTGAGGTGACGGAGCGTTTGTAATGGCATCCAGCAACTTCTTTTTCGGTTTAACTCCATGCTTAGATATGGTGTGCCCTAAATAATCAATTTGTTTAACACCAAATTTACACTTCTTAACTCCCACCGTTAAACCTGCATTTTGCAATTCCTCCAGTGTTTTAGTTAATGTTGAATCATGTTCAATGCGATTACACCCCTATACTAGCACATTGTCCTGGAACACCAACACAGTAGGTAACCCCATCAATATTTTACTCATTATTCTTTGAAAAAACGCTGAGGCAGATGCCACACCGAATGGCATTCTAATGAACTGGAAAGATCTTTCCGGGGTGATGAAGGACGTAAGGTGTTTGGAAGGAGAAGGCAATTTGATCATATGATAAGCATTAGACAGGTCGACCAATGAGAAATATGTAGCATTGTTTACAGAAGACAACATTTCATTGATGTGTGGTAATGGATATTGGGCAACCAGAATATTGCGATTGAGGTCTCTCAGGTCAATACACATGCGTAAATTGCCGTCCGGTTTTTGTGCCAAAACTACCGGACTAAGCCATTCAGAAGACTCAATGGGTTCTATAATTTGTGCTTCATATAGCCTTTGTAGTTCTAATTTCAACTTTTCTCTAAGCGTGAAAGGTACACTCCTTGCTTTGTGAATACGCAGAACATTGTTGTACTTAAGTACAATGCAGTGTTCACATTTTTCTAATCACCCTAGTTTTTCTTCAAATAATTTAGGAAATTTTGAGCTCCATTTAGTTATCTCAGAATCTTCAGTGGCCAATACTTGTTGTGGGTGATTGGGATCTAAAATGATGCCCAACATTCTTTGTTCACACCATCCCAGCAATGCTCTTCCCTACCTATACTTTGCTAGTAGCTAGCTTTCCTTTTTGGGACAGGGTGCATTTGAAAAAAACCTAACAAAGGAAGTTTGACACCACAGTACCCAACAGGTTCAACATCTGGCATACTCAATTGGTGACTTCCTACCCTCACCCACATGTTCTTATCTATAATGGTATAGGGGGAGCAGGAGTCAGCCCATGCTTTTATTTTGGTGCCATCAATGCCTAAGCCACATTTTGGTGGATTCTAAACCAAGGATACATCATGTATTGCAGTGTCGCAAATAACCATCACTTCAACTTCTCCTTCATTGTCAGAATTTTCATCCTCAGAGTTTTCCCTAATGGTGTTCACAGGGGGCTTCCTTTTTGGGTTGGATAAGGATTCTGCTTCACACATGCGGGCTAAGTGATCTATCTTTTTACATTTGTATCATTTTTCTTTAACTGCAAAACACTTGTCAGAGTCTGCAGTGTGTCAAGTGCTGCCACATCTGTAACACACTTTATTATTCTTAGGAAAGTTAGTGATTTTACTATTGCTCTCCTTCCTTTTAATATAATTCTTTTCTAGAGAGCATACTTCGGTATTGACAGGTTTTTCTGAGCTTAACTCCTTGACAGACCTTGAAGTATTCTCTACTCGCCTTGCCTGTACTATAGTTTTTTGTAGAGAGGGTTCTTTCATATCTAGTAGTCTTGAATTTTAATATTACTTGTTCTGTTTATAAATTGATCCCTTATGATCTGCTTGTGAAGGTCTCTAAATTTACAGGTGGCAGCAAGTGTTCTTAAAACAGAGATATATTGCTCCACAGACTCTCCGGGTAATTGAGATCGAGAGAAAAATGTGTGCCTTTCTACACCTATGCTTGTCTTTTTGCCATAGTTTTCTTCTAATGCTCGTTTTACTTCAATATACTCATCAGTGGGAACCATTTCATCATATTGTACAATCTCTAAAACTTCTTCACCCTCCTCTTTACTTACACCATCATTTACTTTTTCACTAATGACTACTTGTTTTTTTTTCTGTATTAATGGGTAAAGTCTTTAATACTTTTCTGCCCTCTATACCTAAATTGTGTTTGAGTAGCGCGACCTAGCTGGAAGCTATAAAATCCTCCCCACCAATAACCTCTAAGTAGGTTTCGAAGAATTCTATCCAAGCCTCCCATGGGAACGAGGGTTCTACAGGACTTTGTAAAAACTTTGGTGGCGCTATAATGTTCATGGTGAATGTTTCTCCAATATGTTGAAATGAAATGAACAATACATCTCAGAGCAATATTATACACACTACACTGATATTAGAATCACCCATAAAAAAATAAGCTAATACAATTAACATGGCCACCGTTGTATCATTGTTGTAGTAGGTACCTGTAAGACACAGATGAATAAAAAAACAAGCTAACCAAATTAACTTGCTCACTGTGGTCTTTTCAGCAATTGCAGCCTGCAGAAATTCTCACTGTTGCGCTTGACTGCAGATTTTTCCTTATTTTCCATACAAGTCTTCTAGCGTGCAACGCCTTTACCCACGCTCAGTGAAAACACAGCCTTCAATCAATTGCCTTCCCCTAATTGCACTGCAGCATTCACATCAGGTTGCTGTAAGGTGAAAACACAGACTTCCATCAATTTCATTCCCCTAATCGCGTTGCAGCATTCGCGTCAGGTTGCTATGGTGACTATATGCTGTTTCACGAATAATGTCAAAGGTGGTGCATCAAAACGCACATCGACTCAAAGCATCACAACACACGTCGCCTCCGACAGTACAGCGCATGCCGATTTCCACAATGCACTGCTCCTGTGATGAATTCCATAATGGAGTGGCTACAAGGGATCGCGGAGTTCCACCACAATGATGCACACAAACAATGTGGAGGCAGAAGTCACGAGCACTCGGTGAGTCAAAAATTTTAAAATCAACAAATTCAATTCTTCGCGTAAGTAACACAGCTCCGGTTCAACGGCACTGGTGAACTTGAGGAAAGAGGGGGGGGGAAACCAGCCTTTGCTCTGAACTTCACTTTATTTTCAATCACCACAGAAGACGCAATCTTACTCTTTCGCTACTATGAACACCAGTCAGTCTTACGCATAAGTCATGAGGATTTCGTGTAGCTCGAGCTCGCAAACTTTGCGTCAAAGTCTGTATCAGCTTGAAAACCAAAATCTGTACAGCTCGCACAGTTTGCTCATTCCACACATTACACCAGCTGTCAGGCAAAGTCTCTCATCATTCTTACCCGAGCATATATGATCGTTGCTCTGTCTTCCCTTTTTTCTTTAAGTATGCCTTTTTGTCTTGTTTCGTTTTCCTTTAAAGTGCCTTAAATTTTGATGTGATTTCCAAGTAAGGCGCTCGCTGCAATCTTCTCTATTGAAGGCGTATCATGAGCACAGCAGTAAAGGCATTTTAATCATTTCGCCGTCCAGGGGTTGAAGGAATCATGAATACAGCATTACACGAAAGTCTGTCCTCACAGGAAATACATCCCATCCGCGTCGCCACTTTTAAGAGGCGCAGACGAGTTATTTTAGGTAGAAAGTTTATTTTAGTTCATAGGAACAACCCCCAGACACGTCCACATTCTGCAACTGCCAGCCCTTCTCTCCTGGTCAACTCAGAACAAATCATCCTGGTTACCATGGAAGGAATGCTGAACAAGTTGCCAAAATACCATGTTACGATGCAACACCATGTACTCATGCAATCACTCAGGCATTTCTGTTGCGGTCATAAGTTTACTCAGGCACTACCCATGTACTCATCTAAGCAACCAGACATTAGCCAAGCACTAATAAAGTCACTCAGGGACTACCTCTGCACTCATCCAATCACTCAGACAGTACCCTTGCAATTATGTAATCTCCCAGGTACTTCACATGTACTTATACAATCACTGATGCATTATTCTTCCACTCAACCATTCACTGAGACGCTAACCATGCACTCATACAATAACCCTTGCATTAACCTTGTACCCATTCTTCCAGTCAGGCATTATCCATACACTCATTCAATCACTGAGGTACTACCCATGCACTCATGGAATCAGCCAGGCACTATTCTTGCACTCTAGCGTTCACTTAGGCAGTACCAATGTACGCATCCATTCACTCAGGCACTACCCATGCACTCATCCAATGACTCAGGCATTACTATTGCACTAATAGTTGCACTCATCAAATGACCCAGACATTACCCTTCCACCAAACCTTCCACTCAGGCACTACTCATGCACTCATCCATTCACTCAGGCATTACACATACACTCATGCTGTGCAGTCAACACTGAGGGGAGCACACATTGTGCACTGAATGTACCGTTATGCAAAGGAGAAAACGTTTTTGGGTTATAATGTAGTGTCTGGCCGTACCCTTTTCCCTTCCCAAACTGTGTTTGATGGATCACTGACATAATATCGAGGGACAGAATATCGACTATCAAAAATATCGTTGACAAAATATCGACAGACAGAATATCGAGTTTGTATCTACAAACAGGTAAGTACAAAAATATCGAGTAAAAAATATTGTTTACTAAAATATAGTTTATAAAACTATTGACTTTATTAAAAACAATGTTAAATTAAATTACTATTAAAAATTAATTACTAAAATATACTTAAAAATACTTAAATTAACTTATAATAATTAAATAAATAATGAAAGTTATAAAAAAATTCTTTAATCATATTTGTTAAAACATATATATGGTAACATAATATAATTAAATAATATCCAATATTATTACCGTACAGTAGCGGAAGTGTAAAAGTTACTATTCCCACTCTAAAGGGTGCAGTCGTAGGGAAAGCGTTAGATAGCGTAGAGGATAAAATTACTATTCCCACTCCACTGGGTGCAACAGTAGGGAAAGTGTTGGATAGCGTAGGGGTAAATATGACTATTTCCACTCCAGTGGGTGCAACAGTAGGGAAAGCCTTGGATAGGGTAGGAGTAAAAATTACTATTCCAACTCCAAGAAGTGCAACAGTAGGGAAAGCGTTGGATAGCGTAGAGGTAAAATTTACTATTCCCACTGCAGTGGGTGCAACAGTAGGGAAAGCGTTGGATAGCGTAGAGGTAAAATTTACTATTCCCACTCCAGTGTGTGCAACAGTAGAGAAAGCGTTGGATAGCGTAGGGGTAAAAATTACTATTCCCACTCCAAAGAGTGCAACAGTAGGGAAAGCGTTGGATAGCATAGGGGTTAAAATTACTATTCCCACTCCAGTGGGTGCAACAGTAGGGAAAGCGTTGGATAGCTTAGAGGTAAAATTTACTATTCCCACTCCAGTGGGTGCAACAGTAGGGAAAGTGTTGGATAGCGTAGAGGTAAAATTTACTGTTCCCAGTCTAGTGGGTACAACAGTAGGGAAAGCGTTGTATAGCGTAGAGATAAAATGTACTATTCCCACTCCAGTGGGTGCAACAGTAGGGAAAGCGTTGGATAGCGTAGGGGTAAAAATTACTATTCCCACTCCAGAGAATGCAACATTAGGGAAATGAAATACTTCATATATTATTTAAAAAAATATTAATTAATATCTATAAAAATTTATTTAAAAGTAATTACCAATTTAATATAATATAATAATTAATCTATTAAACTTACCAATTAACATTCATTATTACAATTAGTTACCTACATTACAAATTAACAATTAATTATTTAATAATTAAAAATTAATTAACAATGAATTCGAATTAAATACAATTAAATAAATGTAATTATTTATTTAATTATAAATAATTTACTTCCCACCCTATTCCCCTATAAACCCACAACCCGCTACAGAAAATAAATTAGTAAAATTGACATAATTAGCAATTAATCAATTAAATTAAATTAATTGGCAATTAAAATTGTATTAATTACCCATGAAAACTTAATTAACAATTAATTCAAAATAAATACCAATAAATCATTTTACATATTTAATTAATTGTAATTAAATTACTTCCCACCCAACTCCCCTATAAACCCACAAACCGAAACAGAAAATAAATTAGTAAAATTAACATAATTAGCAATTAATCAATTAATTTAAATTAATTACCTATTAAAATGTAATTAATTACCAAATATAAATTAATTAACATTTAATTAAAAATTAATACCAATAAATAAATTTACATATTTAATTAATTATAATTAAATTACTTCCCACCCTATTCCCCTATAAACCCACAACCCGCTACAGAATTAAATTGCGCAAAAATTATAAAAACAAAATTCATTAATTAAAATTAATTATAACATAAATACACACTTTTCACACATATAATAACATAAAAAACACTATAAAAAATTTGATATTTTTAAAAAATCGATAATTTTAATAACCTATATTATATACTTCGATATTTTCACTTTCTATATTTTTAACATTCGATATAACATTACTTACCTTAAAAACGATATTTTTGATGTCTATATTCTGTCCATTCGATATTTTGTCCATTCTATATTTAAAACTCAATATTATGTCCCTTCGATATTTTGGACTCGATATTTTGACTGTTCACCGTGTTTGATGTCCTCCTCTTTCATTTATCACACATTCCTAATGTTCCTTTTTGTACAAATTACAATCTAGCCCATTGATTACACTTATCCGGCCACAGCCAGAGATTACGGCTCAAGCCGGAGAATACGGCCCTAGCCGGAGAGTACTCTCCGGGTGCGGAGAGTAAGGTCCGGGTGCGGAAATTCTGGCCCGAGTGCAGACGTAAAGTTGCATTATGTGAATACCAAAAATCATAAGTGCCTCTGTGAATACCAAAAGTAGTAAGTTTAGGATTTTGTCTAACATTAGTTCTGTGAATCGGCCCCATGGAGGGTGTGTTTTGGTGATGTAAGGGGAATCAGGACATAAGAGAGACAGAGTAAGAAAACACATGCGTTTTCATGGAGTGCTGAAAGAAAAAGAAAAAAGTAGTTCTGTGATGTGAGCCATGGAAGGATGCAAGTCTTCCAATCAAAATTATGTGAAGAAGCTATGCTTTGTGGGCTTAGAGGGGACAAAATATACAATGGGAACGAAAGCCATTGTCAGAATCCCTTTCAGAGGGCCATAGGACAAGCAGGAGCTACTGGCCCAACCATGGGGGTTGAGGCAAAAAGGAGTATGTATATGCATACACAAAGTAAAATATGGCACACACAAATAATAAACAGTCCCCTGCGGTTAGTACTAAATGTTCAATAGGCAGGTCTCTGAGTCCCACTTCCCTCTCTCTAATGGTCGTGGTTATTTCCCATCATGATGGAGACATTCAGGGTACTCTCCACTAGTATTCCAAGTCTCAGGTATCCCACTCCAACTTACCAAGTCAAAAGTGTTCTGGTGCCTAAAGTGCTATGAGGCAGAACGAGTTCCCCTGGACCCTTCGGCCCTGTGATCAGTCTTACCCACTCCTTGGTTGGCACTACCAAAGTCCCCTGGAGTGTACCACATTCACATGTGCTGGAGCAGCTGCTGACCGTGAGTAGCACTCTCTGCTTTTCTGGGACAGCGAACCGTTGTCCACAGCACTCCCTCCACTGACGCAGTAAGTTCTTCTGATCCTCCTCGCAGGTAGGGAAGCGTTCGCTTCAGTTCTGATCTTTCAATCGAGGCTTGCGCATTCTTAGATCACAAAGGCATCCTCTCCTCTCAACATTGGTAAAATCCAGGCATTGATCCTTGTACTTCACAACAACCTTCTCTGGTATACAGGGTCACTGACTTTACTTTGCACAGGGGTGACTGCCCTATCAGTAATGAAGTAACACAAACTTCATGCCGCTTCACTGTGGCATAGTGGTCACTGACTTCATTCCACACATGGGTGAGAGTCCAATCGCACATCAGTAATGCACTGTTCACGGCTGACCCCTCTGGCATACGGGGTCTCTGACTTTACTCCGCACATGGGCAAAGCCCCAATCTTCACGGCAGGAATGCAGTCATCCTGGCAGTCTCCTCTTCCATTCCTGGTCGTTGACTTTACCCAGCACACGGCCATACAGGGTCACCAACTTGTCTGCACATGGTCGAAAGCCCAGTTGGCACAACAGTAATGCAATCTTCATGGCAGCCTCCTCTAGGCTTATGGAGTGGCCAACTTTACCCTGCATATAGGCGACAGCCCAAGCAGCATGACAGTAATACAATCTGGCATACAGGGTTGCCGGCTTCACCCTGCAGATGGGTAATTGATTGCCCGATCAATGCAGTACCAGCTAGCTTCACGGCAGCCCCCTCTGGCATACGGGGTTGCTGACTTGAGCCTGCACACGTGAAACAGCCTGGTCGAAACAGCAGCTGCTTTCTCACACCTCGCTATGGAGATCCACTTGCCAGGAACCTCCACTGGAACTCGCTCCCTCTCAGTGCTCTTCACTTCCTCACAGGGCACACCGGTCTTGGTAAGCAGGCTGGTGCTCCAGGCTCCAGGGCAGATGGTCTTGGATTTTCCCTGGTGATGTCCCCTCAACCAGCTGGGAGATGGGAAAACGTTAGTCCCCAACCCTGGTCATAAGCTGAAGTCTTGCAGAGCATCTCCTCTTAACACAGCCCGTCTGGCTGCTTGGGTATTGATAATTTGGGGGGCCATGAGCTCCTCTTATTCTAATGCATTTCAAGACACAAAATGAGATTTAGGCCCAGATTTAGTACAAAGCCATGTAATGCAATGCAGCAAGGGAAAATAATGTGCTACTTTGTGTGATAGAGAGCAGAAATGTGCCATATTTACAAACATAGGATTCATTTCCGCTGTCTCCCTGCACTGGCACACTATGTACTGCCTAGCACCAATGCAGGCACCTTTGCACACAGGCAATGGTGCCTGTGTTACGATCAGGATTGTTTTTCTGAATAAAGGTATACCTGTAAAGGCATATCCCTCTTTCTATGTGTGCTGCAAAATACAGCAAACATGGAAAGAGGAAGTAACAAGGAGAAGTACAGATATTTTGTCTTGTTATGCTTGGGTCTGAGACACCATTTTGACACACTCCCAGGTTTACTGACCTTAGTAAATTTGGGACTGCATCACAATCCATCAGTGGATGCATAAGAACACCCATACTCCACCTGTGGAACACCTCCTTAATGCAGGGTTACACAAGGAAATGATATGTAATGCCTTGTGTCACTCTGGATTTACTAAACCACGCAGGGCCATGCAAGATGTCTTTGTGCATTTTAGCAAATCCCAGTTAAGGGCTTGCATTGCCTTGTGTAGCCTCGTGTGACACACAGACAAAGCAAGCCCTCAATAAATCTGTGCCAATTTAGTGTCTGAGTCTTTGAAGATTGTGTTGGAGGTGTGCTTGCTTTTGAAGTGCTTGCTCCTCTGTGCTACCTTTCCTTCAGAAGCAGTCTGTCACAGCAAGAGCGACTCCAAATCTAATAACCTCACAACATAGGGGAGTTACTAGAGAATCACACATGAATGTCAGCCCCAGTGATAGTTGCATCAAAGGTTATCCCAGGGTCTCAGCCCTACTTTTTATGATTCTCCTATCAACCACATCTCCTTCCTAAAATGTGCCCATGCCCCTTTCCAGTGATCTCTCAGAATCAAAGAGCACCCTTTGAAGAATACCAAAGAACCTGCCTCTTCCTTCCTTCAATGTATGCCTCACCAGGCTCTCAGGAATGCAGCAATCCACAAACCTGTCTATGGGGAAACTTCTATCTCCTCATCCTCCTCCAGTCAGCCCTGGGTCTCCCAAAATGGGATGTAGATTCTTCTATTGTGTTGTACCACTCACATCCACACATACACTCAGCACATGCATCCAAGCACATGTGCCACACAGCAAAACATACTAGTTTGATGTAGGCCAAGGTTGAATTAAGCACACAGCAGTGGAACATTACATGAGTGGGCATATAGACCTCAATCCAGTGACACAGATACAAAGTCTCTTCATTCGTACTGATCACTACTGGTGTCACAGTATGCTGCCTCCACCATGCTTGTGCTACTTAACTCCGGTAAAGGCAGTAAGTAGCCTCTGAGCATCATGATGGTAGTGCTTTGGAGGGCCCTCCTGGTCCAACAAGACTGCAATCTGTGAGACAGCGCTATGTCATAGTGCACAATGATAACCCGTGTTCACCCATGCAGGGGTGGCTCCTTCATTAAAGTGGAGGAGTGTCGCCTCACCAAAAAATTGCCTACAGAGATGGAAAAATAAACTGATAATAAAGTTAATTTATTATCATTTTATTTTTCAAAACCCTTACTGTCGGGACTGGTCGGGGCTTTCTGATTGCTTCTGCTGCCTATCAGGCAGCAGCAGAAAGCAGTGAGTGACAGGGCACTTTAAGCTTAAAGTGCGCATGTCTTTTTGGCCGGCCGTCTTGTGACAGCCAGCCAGACATGCACATTTTAAACCTCTCTAACCCAGCTGAATTAGACAGCTGGGCTAGAGACAGCCTAGGGCTCGAGTGTCCTCCAGAGCGCCGAAGAAGGCTGCTTCTTCCGATCCTGGCACTTTTTTCATTCTGCATGGGAGCAGCGCCAGGATAGGTTGCTGCAGTTTCCTGGGTCCCGGAGCCTGCCTCCCGAAGACCCGAGTGAAACGGGGGATGTTGCGACAGAAAGGTAAGTGGAATTTCTTTGTTTGCTTATTTTTGTAGTTTATTATTGTCCCCCCTGCCCACCACTCTCCTTACATGCCAGCTGCTACTGCACCCGTCACACAAAAATCAGCACCAGGGAGCTCTGCAGCAGAGGCACTGTTCAGGGGTATACTTCTGTCACTAGGCAAGGGACTTTTCTGTCCAAACAGCCAGCTAATCAGAAATTAGCATCTGATATTTACAATAAAGCAAACAATTATAAGAAATTAGCTGACCCTATGTGCCTTCTACGTATTGGTATTGTACACAATATGACTTCGACAACTGAGAGGAACATACTGTCTCTAGGCGAGACCTTACTAGATACAGGACACCTGGCAGCAGTATATAATTCCTCACACTCCCAGAACAGGCACATGTGCAGAAGTACAAGATTGCTGTTTTGGGGAAATAAGCTAGCAAACTGCTGTCTGTTCTTTGCTTTACCTGTGCTAGTGAACATATATTTAAAATCTACCTCAACATAGAATTTTTACTACGTTTTAATGCATTTTACATGTGCACTTCTGCCTACATACTTTGCCGCAAGTGCCATGTTGCCAACTCTCAAAATAGAGCAATGCAAGGCACATATAATAATATTTATCCATTTGAAATACGTGCCTGCACACTTTTTACTCAATGAATATGGATAACTCCGGTTTTTCTATATTTAACTCTACAACTAAGAATAAAAACAAATGTAGCTGTGCACTCTATGGGGCTGATATTGTTCATATGTTTGCCACTTGTAACATGCTCTCCGGCTTGATTAAAGATATGTCAGAATTTCTTTCTGAAGTATGCCAAACAAGAGTAGAAGTTTCAACAGAGGAAATCATGCTGGGGGTAGCGAATGGTGAACAGTAGTTAAATATACAGGGATTGATATTTGTGGCTATAGCAATATTCCGACTTAGTATCGCCTCTGCATGGCTAGATCCTAACCCACCGGCATTCCAACAATGGAGGGCTAGACTATTAGCGACCTGCAGTCTGGAAATGGCAATCTATAGGAACAAAGGAGCTAAAAAAATATTAAGGGGCATGCAGATCTGGGCAGATCTTGTTGTGGATTCAGAGACATTTATGGTTGTATTCTGTTTGTTCATTTCTTTTTCTCTTTCTATGCTTAGGAAATGCGAATCGTAATGTATTAATTTCAGATTTATGAATGTAATAAGTCGTTTCTTTATAACATGGTCTTGGTCAGGGTGACGGGGGAGGGGTGGGAGGGAATGCATTTATTATGTAAAAAATGTTAATAAAAAGATTTAAAAAAACAAAACAAATTTAGCGCCAAATGATGAGCTACTATTATAATATTGCCAACATTCATTATTTTATATATGATGCCTCCACGCCATTAACGATTAACGCATTCACCGAAAAGTCTGTTTATCCAAATTATACACCACAACTATTAGCAAATGCTCATTTCATAATGTAAACTTTTTAAGAGCAAATGCAACTGCACATCTTACATGGTGATTTACGTGTTTCTTCTTAATGTAAAGTGCACTGCTTCGTTTCACCTCACTTGTGATCTAAAAACAGGAATAAGGCATAGCGACATCTTTATGTCATCTCGAATGTTAAATGAGGCTAATGCACAGGAGTCTAAAGAGCTTGTCTCGTTCAGTTGCATATGAGATCTACAGCAATACAACAGCTCCGTGAGCAGAAGTGGTTAGGATGGCGTAGAGCAACATGAAGCCTTCTCAGGGACCTGTAACTTTATACATCTGATTAAATATATATACATACATTTCATAAGCCATTCACTTAGGACTCTCTCTCCCATGTGTTAACATTGATTTTTGAATGATGCTGAACTGAGATTTGAGAGCTCCCTTTGCATAGTGAGTGCATCATCATCCATTAAAACATTTGCTTTCTGGGGAAACCTACTTTGGTATCAATGAGCTGATAATTTTAAGAAAAATGTGCATTAAATGGTCTTAGCCAAATACGCAATGGTGCTGTGGAAATCAAATTAACCCCTTCCATGCTGATGACGAACCTCAGCCGTCATGCACTACAGTGCTCGTGTGCTGATGACGGCTGGGGTTCGTCATGGCCCGCCCGTGTTCGGCCGGCGGCCGCACACGGGAAAAATCGCGGCCGCATCGAAGGGGTTAAAATGCCATGGTTCACTCAAAGTGTGTCAATTCAGAGGGAAGTCACAAACCAGTGACAGAGGATATGCAAATATTCTGAAATGTGCGACTATTGCACCAGAGGATGATTAATTAATGAAACATAATCATATGTAAAGGTTGAAGGGATGTTAAATATGTACTATGTAAGTGTAAGAGGTAGACAAGTCCTGGAAGAACTTATCTGCCCTCAGATTACTTATGCAAATACCTTTGACATGTCTTCGTGATTCTGACAGCTGCATTCTACTAATAGGACGTGACATCTCAGATGTCTCCTTTACCGTTCAGTGTGGTCCCATAGGGGACTGTCTGACTGCCTAATCCCTTTCTGTCCACAGGATGGAGAGCAGAGCAGCTGGATTGATCAATTGTTCCTGTAGAAGAATCGAGAAAGCGGGGATCAGGATGGAAGTGTAATACGTAGCATTGTCATCAGTTAAAGATATGACATCAGTCTCAGGATCCATGTGCCACAGACAACTACAGATCCAAAACAGAACCATTGTTTCTTCTATAGACTTAAGAAAACTGCCCATATCACCCACTTTCCAAATTTTAATGTACAGCAATAGGTGGGGTGAAAGGTGGTTATGGGCCACGGAGTGATCTGTGGCAACAACATTCAATATCTGGAGACGGTGTCCTAGTGACAGGACGTTAAGTGGACCAGGTCCCTCCAAGTCTCAGATCCGGTAGTTTATTAACCCCTTGCATGCTGCCGCGATTCCGCGCCTGTGTGGCAAAATCGCGAGTGGGCGGGTTTATGATGGCCCCCAGCCGTCATCAGCACACGAGCGCCGTAGTGCATGACGGATGGGGGCCGTCATCAGCATGCAAGGGGTTAAAAATGGACATTGAAACGGGCCCCTATCTGGCCCTATAATCATGTCCTTAACTTTACTGGCAAAAACACTGATTAATTTCTGAATAATTAAGGTAAATAACAATAAGCTTATCTATGTAAGCAATTAAGTTCCTGTTTTTATTTCAGGTGATTAACACTCTTAGGGAATGAAAGATTAAGTGCACCACTTCCAGGATGTTTTGTTTTTGTATTGGTTTCATGCAGCATATATTATTCTTTGCGAGAAAGTGGATTTTTAGTAGGGTAGGATGGGAGTCTGCCACAAGTAAAATTATCACTGTCTTATTGAGTCAAGTAAAGATTTCAAAATTGAAACCTGTGGAAGCTTCCTCGTAGAGCAGATAGGCTTATTTTGAGAAAATATGTAAAACACTAAGGGGCATATTAACAACGGCCAGCGATAATTATCGCTGGCCATGCTTAGCGATAATTATATTATCGCAGGCTATCTCTGGTATTTATCGCCCTGGTAGCGCGTAATTAACAACACTTTACTCCAGGGCAATAAAAATTCCAGAGATAGCGAGGTTATCGCCCTTTTGCAGGGAACATCGCTGGTTTTGCAAAAGGGCGATAGCCTTGCTGATACGACCCACAGGGTCGTATCAGCATAATCCACCCCCTATGTTAGGGATGGCTCACTCAACATTTTAGCAGACATTAGATTTTGGTGAAAATGGCAGTTTTTGCCAAAATCTAATGTGTGCTAAAATCATCTGGGCTGCCTTGCAAATATCGTGATGTTAACATCAGCGATATTTGCAAGGTAGTCCATCTGGGGTATGCCCAGTAACGCCCACTTTGCATTTAATTGGAGGCGCTGGGAAAAAGGGTGCTAACATGCAATTATGCATGTTAGCACCCTCTTGTAAATAGGGTGCCGGTTTTATCCCCGCTTTTTTGGCTTTGTAAGCCAACAAAGGGGAGATAAAGCCCTTGTAAATATGCCCCTTAGAGGTACAAAAAGGTGAAAATGTCAAAATCACAAAAAAGTCAAAATCCCACTCCAAATTATAAAAATAGATAGTTTATTGAATGACAAACATTCAACAAGAAGAAACAGAGATATGAATGTTTAAAGTTTTAAATAAGAATAAAGTTAAAAAGCATTAAGCGCAAACAGCTGTCATCTGGTTGCTCTACACTAGGACCTAGGAGCCATTTAGGGCCCCCTATGATGGAGCATGGGTTAGATACAGAAACCAGGTTTGACACAATGGGAAGTTTCACCTTTTTGACTTATCAGTACTAAGAATTTACATAAGGGTTGCATTGCTTTGTTGGAGCAGCCCCAACTAAAAATCTATTTTGGAATGTACAAATCCACTCAAATCCTGATTCGCTTAGATTTCCGTGACTTTATTAAAACGGTAGTGCATTGTGCTGTCTTGCATTACCTTCCATCAGGGAGGTGTTACATGGGTTATGCATCCACCCATGCAATTTGAAGCAAACGATATTTACTAAAGTCAGTAAATATTGGTTTGTGCCAGAATGGTGTGCCTACACGAGGCTGGCGTAACAAGAAGAAATATCTTTATTTCTCCTCATTCTTTTCTCCTTGCATGTGTGCTGCATTGCGCATCGCACATACAAAGAGTAACAATCAATCATTCAATCAATCAATCAAGCTACTCACTCTTGAGGGTCTCAATGTGCTGGGGGTTGGTGGGGTGCAGCTCAGCAAGCCTCAAAAATAAATTTTCTGCAGGAAAATATCACTCCCTGCACAAAAAAGATTCTGACCATAACACAGAAATCATTGAACTGTACTGGTGGTAGGCAGCCAGAGGAGCACCCGCACTATGAGAGAGCAGAACTGCACCATACCTTAGTAGGTATAGTGCATTTCTAGTCTCTCCTTTGACGTAACGGAGCAATTTCCCTTGCAGCAAATCCTCAGGGGGGCAAGGCAGCAAGTTGTGGCTGTGAAAGGCTCCATGGTCAGATAGCCATTGAGCAAAGTCCTGTTGAAACTGCTGACTTTTGGCTGGACAGCTCTGAGCAGGAGGATTAAGCACTTGCATCCAAGGGAAGTCCCTTTACCTTATGAAGATTTCAATATTCAGACATAGTCATTTTTTAGATATTAGAAGCTCAATTTTACCATTAGATTTGATTTTGAATAACTATTTACAAGAGTATTTGAATAATCTTACTCACTGCTTCCTGGGAGAAATTAGCATTATTAAATGTAATAATGTAACCCAGTGATTTCCTATGGAGCAGCCAGCCTTGCTACAGTAAAAATAGCTTTTAGTGCTTTTTCACTGTAAAGACGGGCAACATTAAATTCCTTTGTGGCTGACTTTCAAATGCCAGCTAGCCTGCTTTAGGGCTTATATGGACTACTTATGGGTGTCTTAGTACTTCAAAGGAAGTTTTTGCCCTCTTGAAATGGTTTATTCTTACATCTTGATTTGAAGTTTAAAACTACTGCAGCCAGTGGGTGGCACAAGGCATGCTGCTGTCCATTAGTGACATTTAACTTACAGGCCTTGGGTGCACTTTGTGCTATATACTAGGGACTTACAGGTGAGTGAAATGTTCCAATTAGGAAAATACAATCAATGTAGACATGTACTAGGGGTCAGAACCCTAAACTGGGGCCTGGTTAACAGCGATCTAATACACAGGGTAAAAAAAACAGTAACATCAGTCCACAAAAAATGGGAGTGATCATGCAGAAGAGACATTTTCCTGCACTCTTGTGTAGTGTATACTTTAAACTGATTCACCTGCAGGTGTTTATAACGGGGCACGATTGAGAACTCTTGATTTGAAGCTGAAAACAGTATGAACTTCTGACAATGCCTGTCGGTGGGTCAAAGCGTTTTAAGAAAACATGGTCATCCATTCCTTGGCCTCTGTGCAGAGTGCACCAAGCAATGGACATCCATTCCAGTTGTATTTGGGATTCTGTGTAAATGTGTGTGAAGAAAGTACACAGTTCTCAAAGTATTAACAAGGCAAAAGGAAAAGAAAATGCAGAGTTTACAGTTGAGTGCATGCATTGTGTGTTTAGAGGTGGTGAAGGCAGTGCTATCAGGCAAGAGTGAAAAGTGAGTTCTCAAGAGGAAGGAGATGAGGTGTAGGATATGCAGATGGATGAGAGGTGGAGAGAAAAGAGCGTACATCTCTAGCATTGAGTGAACATAACAAGAATCACTGAGACACTCTTAAGACCGCTACTCCTTCCAAATTACTCAGTAATTTTTAATTAACAGCCTCAATTTCAGATTTGAACCATTTTCAATATTATTTACTAAAACATCATTGTTTTTCCATACTTTGAAGTGGTCTTTGGGCAGCTAAGGCACAGTATATATGTATGTGGGGAATACAGGGTGCATCAGTTGCTCCCAGGTGGAGGAAATATCGCATTTCCATGAGTTGATCTAAAAAGGTCCCCATAGAAATTCAGAATTACGAGGGGAAATAATACCACAACCAATTTCTATGGTTTTTCATAATTTACCCATGTAATTTTACCCAGATGTTTTAACTGCTTTTAGTATCAAAAGTGTCAGGGTGAAAAGTCCCAGACCCATGGTGACCCAGAAGATCCTACAATTCCGATGAATCACTTGGGGACTTGTAATGAACTACTACAGAACATATCATTATATCATTGCTCACTATTTAATACTGAACTTGGCAGACAATAAGGATCCATTGCTCTGTGATGAAGTCAAGAGAAGCTCTTCTGTGCAAGCTGCAGTGCAGACCAGAGCAAACTATCATGCATTCAGGTCCCTTGAGAGCTGTGCATGCGCTCATTAATTTTTTCTTACCTCACTGGTCGTGCACTTTGCACACTGTGGCAACGGTGCTGTTTCTCCCACTCATTTACCATGGTGAGAGATGTCCCAGAATTTCAAAGGTGTCATAGGTACAGAGCCAACTGAGTGGCTTGGGCCAAGTTTCCTTGGTACTGGGCAGAGAACCCCAAAATGGCTTTGTAATGAATGCACTCCCTTAGGAATAGCAGATACAGTACCTCCTGGTATGTGATCTATGCCACTTCCAAAGAATCTCACATGCATCTGGCTCCCTTATATGTGTGTCTTAACTCTAGGAAATTGGAAAAAATGTCAACATAAGAATGTATGTATACTAAAAATGCTCAGACATTGCCTTGGAAAGGTCTTCAGAGTGTGAAAGTTAAGGTTTGTTATGTTATGTTGTTAGAAGATTTATACAGCGCATGGCTGCCCCAGCGAGGGGGCGTCCCAGGGCAGAAAAAACTCAAGGAACAAGCGTTGCAGAATGGTGAGTATAGGGGCTGTAAGATTAGTTCAGGAAGAGACAGGTTTTTATGGCCTTTCTATAGGCCAGATGGTTATTGATATTCCTGATGGACACAGGTAGGAGTTCCAGAGTGTAGCTGCCAACGCTTTGAAAGAGCGACCCCCGGCTTGCGCTCTATTGCTCTATTGACTCTGGGGATGCATGTTAAGTGCAGAATTGCTGAGCGCAATGTGCGTTGCGGTGAGTATGGAACTAGCAGGCCGGAGAGAATATAAGGGGCTTGTTTGGTGAGAATTTTATGAGCAAAGCGTAGGGCCTTAAAATATATTCTCTTATCAATTGGCAGCCAATATAATTTGGGTAGGTGTTTTGATGTTGAGCAAAATTTAGGAAGTGCAAGAATGGATCATGCTGCTGCGTTTTTTTCCCTATGTAAGCGCTGAATTCTGCCTTTATTTGCGCCTAAATAAAGAGAGTTGCAGTAATCCAGTCTAGATAAAGTCATCGCTTGGATAATGATCTGGCGGGTTTGTGGATCAAGGAACCCTAAAAAGAGTTTGATTCCATATAGAAGCCCAGCACATGCCCCTGTAAACACTCCTGTTTGGGTTTCAAAGGTCAGAAGGCTGTCCACCCAGAGACCCAGATTTTTCACAACTTCCATGGGCGGGGTTGCGGGCCCCAATGCACCTGGCCACCATTGTTCTGTCCACAGATGGCTATCTTTCCCTAGCAGCAAGATCTTGGACTTGCTGGCATTCACCTGTAGACAATTAGCTGTCATCCAGTCTGCTGTTGCCTTCATATCTTCTTCTATGTCCCCCCCTTATTAAATCGCACTACGTTGTATAATTGTTGACATTTTATTTACTACAATGTCAATACGGCTAGCCCAATAGGTTCACTCCGAGAAATGTGAAAACTTACAAAACACTGTGGGTGTTATTCAAAAAGATTCTGGTATGAGTGGGTGTGACATACTCTTGTGTACTCCTAGCTCAATCCCGAATTCCAGGAGGACATCAGAAGTACTCCTAACTTACTCGTGTGGTTTAGTCCTTGAATTCAGTAGTTACCAACAGTACTCTAGGTGTAAATAAAAGCACATTCTTAGTAAATCAGATATTTTATTTTTTGCATAGTTGATATGTATCTTATTATTTCAGCCTATTCAACAGAGGCAATGCGCTTATCATAAATCAATTGGAATCTGTGCCTGGATTGCGACAGTGCAAGCATTTATAAGCAGATACGTTTCTATATGTCCTAGCTGAGATGGTAAATATCTAATTAAAAAAGTATTTTGACATATCCTCAGTGTTTCAGTTCAGTGGCCATGGGTGGCAGTTTTCACATCTTCTTTAGGCGATTATAAGTTTGATTCACCCAGAATGGTACTCTGAGATCCCCAGACATCTCTCTGTTCACATGTCAGTATGAGCGGTAAGATGAACTTTAAGATACAGTGATCAACACTCCAAATGGAAAGATTTACCCAACAAAAAAGAGCAAACCATCAAAGAAAGTCTATGAGTAAATAAATGATCTAACAGGAGAAGTGCTATTACTTTGAGTGGATAACTTTGTTGGTCAGGTATGCCTGGACAAAACTGGTGTATACTGCCAATACTCCTCATCTAAAGCCAGATTTTTCGATGGAAATTGTGTTGACTACACCAGCCAAAACTTCTACTTATGTGTTTAACCTCATCGCTGCTAATGAGATTTCCCTGGTGTGCTGGATCCTTTGAAATGGGTGTGGTCATGAAGGAACGGTTCCGTCATGAGCACAGCTCAACCGATGCTCATGACGGAACCGTTCCGTCATGAGCATCGAAGGGGTTAAAAAAATGAAATAATTTGCAGCCTATGGGTATGCCTGTTCGGCCTTCTTATATTTATAAACATGGACAGAATATGATTCCCCCATCGTGTTTCATAATACATTGATTGGTTTTTTGAACCAACATAATGAGGTACTTCAGTAGCTTATTGAACACTTAATCAAGTTAAAATAATTGACCACATATGTCAATAAGTATTGGAAAATCAATAGATTTAGCTTTGACTGCTTGGAAAAATGTTGGTGTGACGGCTAACTGGTAATTCAAATACCTATTAATGTGGCTATTATTAAGCACATGTGTGAAATGAAAAGTATGCACAACTAAAAACATCATTCTGCCTATAGCATAATATCTGTTGTAACAACTCTTAGAAACCGCAACAGTTTGGTAGGTAGTTCTCTTTCAGACAATAGCTTGTTATTGCTATGCCATGCATAAATTGAGTCTATATTACAACATCACTGCACAGGGCCGGACTGGCTACCAGGCAGTTTGAAATGCTGCTGAGCTGGGGGGTGTTTTCATTCATGGAGACCTGCAAACGAAATTCATTTTGCATGAATTATTTCAAAGCACACGCAGGTCTCCATGAACTAAATCAGCCCGCACAGGTGATTTCGTTCATGGAGACCTGCAAACGAAATTCGTTTTGCATGAATTATTTTGAAGCACACGCAGGTCTCCATGAACGAAATCAGCCCCCACAGCAGTGAAATCAGTCCCAGCTCGGCAGCATTCCAAACTGCCTGTTAGTCAGTCCAGCCCTAATCACTGGAGCTACAAATTAGGTCAATGCACCCATTTTTTTTATTAGAGACGTACACAGACTGCATGCATTGTTACAGGATACATGATATACAAATGATTATATTTGCTGGGGAAGAGCTCAGTCTGTGTTAAAAGCATACTGTAGTTAAAAATATCCATTCAAACTTGTTAGAAGCAAGAACATAAACCAAAACGTTAAGCCCTCTTGGCAATGCAGCCCTGCCCAAATTACATATCATTTGTTTTGCAAAAACAAATGCTGTACACAAACACGTCACTACTTCCAGAAACAACAGAATATACAATAACATGCCTTCTAGATACGCCTTTAATGGAATCAACAATGTTGTCCACTAGTACTAAGCCGTTTGCCGACTTCTGTTGTCCAGACAAATTCAGTGGTTTGACAGAATATGGGAATCAGAAATATTGTGGGACAAAATATTGTAAAAAACACAAAAGGGATGCTACTGGTCTGATAGGGCTGGATAGTGTCTATTTTCTAATGAGAGAGTGTGTGTATAAACTGATAAGTGTAACAAAGGAAAAGAAGAAAGGAAAAGAAAACCCATCAGCCCACCTATTGGCGGAACTTCATCATCTGGGATTTTTGGATGCAGACTGGTATCCACTAGGTTCCTCACTTACAAGTATTGTGGGGAAACTCTAGTAACGGATCCGCCAGTGATGGAAAGCCAGGCAGCAAATGTGTTATGAGCTGTGGGTGGTGAAAAGTTGCAGTGCTCAAAGATAATGTGCTAATGAAGAGTGATAAAAGAGTGGTATTTAAAATTGGCTAGCTTGGTGCCTAAGAACAAATTGTATTAAGGCGGTCACCATGATGACAAGGTTAAAAGCAGAGTGTGGATAGTGTTTCAACAAATACTGCTATCCGTTGGTGGATTAACTAGTTGACATGTTTCAGCCAAAAATGGCTTTCTTCAGGACCTATTACTACAACACTACTGCAACTGTGACAGAAAATAGTGAACACTAAATACCATGCAAGAACAGATAACCTACCATCTGATGAAATACTTAGTGGTAGGATCTGAAGTCATGGTTGTAAAAAATCCTCTCCTGAAACACAAAAAGTGTATACAGACACACAGTGTAATATATGAAAAGAACATATATGTAATGGGACATATAACAGCGCAAGAGACATTGCTCAATCATTATTGGTTATATAATCACTCACCCAAAATTTGCTTGGGAGTGGCCTCACCTCGCCTGGCACTCGCTCAGGTAATGAGGCCCGCTCTGAGGAAATGGAAACATATATACCATTGCATCACATCTTATATGGTACACATCCACTTCATTATTAAATCTCCTAGTGTCGAAAAAGGGCCGAAAAAAGACGGCGGTCTTGCCTCGCCTAGCCAGCTGATGATCGATGATGTTAAAAGTTAAATAATTCAAGTTGTTAAAACCAAATGTGCAAGAAAAAATTGCCGCTTGGCGTGGTAACATTGCAGACCCCCAGGTGTCCATATTGATCAAAGAGTGACCTTGATGTTGTATAATCGTGTTTTGATGGACATCTGCTAAACTCAACAAGAAAACCTCTTCAATTGGTCCCTAGGCATTGGTAAATGACCTGTAGCAGATAGTTAAATAAAGATTCTCGAATTGAGATGTATAACCAATACAGATTTCGGTTAAAGAGTCGCCAAACAACGCCAAAAAACGAAGTAAAAACGGAGTAAAAAGGACCTCCATATTGCTCTACCCCACTGCACTCACCTGTCCGTCGGTACCTCAGACCCCTACTGAGCTGAGGGGAAGGTAACACGACGTACAGGATGGCCCGCTTAAATGCAACATCTGCGGACCCCAGAGAAAGCGTCTGGTGAGTCGTAACAGCCTCCGGAGGTGTGCCCAAGGGTCATGCTGTTCTAAAGCCGATAGAGACAAGCGGACCAGAAAGAGAGACATTTTCGCCCGCAGTTAAAACTTGTAGTTCTCGGCAAAAGGTTGTAAACCTGCACCTGATTGGTCTGCACGATTAAAGTTGCTGTTCTCGCGCTCGCTACTGGTTGCACCAATAGCCAATAAGAGCCTTGTCTCTGCAAAACGGCTCAATCAAAAAACGGCAGGGCGTCCGGAGTTAACCTTGCCTTGGTGCATATGAGTGGTTCGAATGTTGAGGCAAAGCAAACTTGCTATTTGTGGATAAGATGACCAATGGGAATCCTCCGTCAGAATGCAGCGCGGCATCCAAAGATTGTGTCAATAATATCGAAGACAAAAAAAATTGTGAAGCTAAGTTTCTATGCGTAAGCAAAGTTTTACAATACATAAATTCACACATATGTACCTTGACAATATATATACATTTAAGGTACGTAGATGTGGGGTTAAGAATAGTAAATCAATACTTACCAATTTGCACTTACCTTCTCATTATTTTGGTCCATAATATTTTTGACACAATATTCTGTCCACATGATATTTTGGTTCCAATATTCGGTCAGTGATCCATCAAATCCTATTTTACACATCTGTAATACTGAAGGGTGGAAATATTTGAGTGATGGCTTCTGTAATACCGATTACTTTTCGTACCCACGCAAAATTAACATGGTGTCTCTTCAGTGCATAAGGGGTACACAATGCAAAATGAGGAACGCTTTTGCCTGTGTGCCTGCAGTATACACATTGACTTACTAGCAAAATGGCTCACAGGATATGTCACCAAGAAGCAGTGCTATCTTTGTGTGCCCCAAATAGTTTGCCCATCAGGAGTGGGCAGATATGGTCCAGCATCCTTCCACCACAGTCCTCTTCACAAGGAGATGACATCACAGACTATAGCCACATGTAATGAGGGTCTCTGATCCTCTCAAATGAAATGCTGTGTCTGCTTGCAGTGAAAGACAGAGCAGCAGTTTGAATGGACTTTTGTACTACTCAATATCGACCCCCAGAATATCATGGTACAAGAATATCAAGCAACAAAATATCGAAAGGTAAGTGTAGCGATTGCGGGGTCCAGGGGGCGGGGCACAGGTCTGCTTTGTAAATCCCGTAGGTGGTATGCGTTTGGGGATGTGTGCAGGACAGGTCGAACAAACTACACTAACCAGCATGCCAAGGGGCAAGTCAGAGGAGTCATGGGACCTAGGTCATTTAAGCACCTCCCTTCCTCTCAGAAGGTGCTTGTCAATCAATCCGGAGGCTGTAGGAATGGCGGATGGTGTTCCCCGCCGGATTTCAGCTAGAAGCCTGAAGATTACCAAGGATACGAAGCCGTCAAACATCCAGTTTCCTGCATTCCCACAGACATCCGATAAGTACTAAGATAACGGAAGCGGGCTCGCTTTCGTTGTAAACACTTGTGTCCGTGTTGTGCCATAGTTAGTTAGGGATATTGGTACAGTACTCTTGGCCTTACCTTGTTCATTCAGAAGAGGTCTCTGTGGGCGAGCGCGTTCTGCCGAAAAGACGCGCATTGCCGCTATTCAGTGCACATCTCTACAGAGAGGGATTCTGGGAGACGTAGTTCCGGTTGTGTTACCTAACGGAATTACCTTGCAAAAGAGACAGAGACTCTGTTCCAAGTCCGATCCTTTGTTTCTGTTTCAATTCACTTCCGTGGACAAGAGTCGTGTTCGGCTTGTGCATAAAACAGCCGTTACAGTATATATTCTTTTGTCCGCTGCCTGCAACGGTCCAGAACTCCAGAACGAAAGGGACTTTATCCATTATCCAGTTTCAGTCCTACCTGGACATTCATCAGGCTATTTGTCCTGCAAGAGTGCCGTTGCATGTTCCTTCCCAGCTTTGGTGGTGTGTGATTCTGGTGAGTGTTGTGCCAAGGATTGGGGATAGTGGAATTTATAGACACATTTAGTGTAGTGATAATTGTGTTCCATACTCTTCCCCGACCAGGTGGGCTGTCTCTATCTATTCTATGCCACCGTGTGACCAGACTCAGAGGGATCCCCAAGAATCATCACTACCCGTTTTTTATTTTATCCACTTACCCTTTCCCGGCTGGGTACGTGTTCTCACAGTGAGTGTCCTTTTCGCTGTGTGATCCGTAGCTGGTAGGGAGTGGGGAACTAAGCGTCAGAAGTCGTTTCTGCCGGACATCCTGAGCAAAGGTTAGTGGCGATTGTATGCTTGCGCTGCTGCCAATCCACGACAGAAAGTGCCTAAGGGGAAGTGGAGATTTACTTTTCACAAGTCCCCATCTAGTATATGCATGTGAAGCTAGGTATAGAAAATCTAGACTTACTTACCTGTCAATAATTATTTTCGATATTTGTCCTGGATATTGTGTCCCATCGATTTTCTGAGGTTGATATTCTGGGTGCACACCTGAATGGATACTTTTGTTGTCTCTTCGACACAGGACCAACCTTTTTTTTATTGATCTTCAGGTAGAAGATATTCATGAAATACATCAAATAAATACAAATATTGCATGTTCATTTTAAATTAATTTATACTCCGCATAAAAAAATACTACCAGTAGATGCCACATATATGCCACCCTTTGTTAACAAGTTGCAGTTACTTCAAACTAATCATGCCAAATCTCTCCAAACTTTTGTAGAGCACCCACCCTTTCGTCCTCTAAACGCTCATTAGGTGTAGACCGTTTCATCTTCTTCCACCTATTCAAAGTGAGTCCCTCAGAAGACATCAATTTCTGCAGTATCAGAAACTTTGCTATCAATAATGCAACAACAAAAAATTGTTGCTGATGCTCCGTTAACTGGTTTGATAGTTGAGCTAGCCCAAATAAAGAACTCAATAAACCTGAGCCGATTTTAGGGGTATATTACTAAGCAATAGCGATAATTATCGCTATTGCTTTGTTAGAGACAAAAATGTATCGCCGACCTGCGGCGATTTTTATCGCAGATAAACCTTGGTATTACCAAGGTTTATCGCAAATGCAATAAAAATCAGCCGCAATGCATGAATATCGCTGAAAATTCAGCGATATTCATGTATTACCGAGCTAATGCTCTTAGCCATGTTATCCATCTCCCATTGGATAGCATGGCTAAGAACTGCTCAGGGCAGGTGTTAGCTTTTGGAGATATTCGCACTTAGCGCGAATATCTCCAAAAGTTGGTAATAGGAGATAGCGATGTTAGCGACTGTTTCCAGTCGCTAACATCTTGGCACGCCCGCTTTGCATGTAATTAGTGATAAATATCATTGACATGCAAAGTGGGGCCCAAGATGGTCGCAATCTCCTACTAGCTGCCGCTAACTGGTGTTAGCGACAGCTAGGTAAGAGGGAGATAATTTTGTCTCCGCTTTCTTGGCTTTTAAAGCCAAAAAAGCGGAGATAAACCCCCTTGATAATATGCCCCTTAGTTTGTAACATAACTCTGAAACAGACAAAGACCTCCCGCCAAAACTGATGAAGTGTGTGAGATGTTGAACAGATACATGTCCAATCACCATTCTGGCTGTCGAATCTAAAACATGCTGCAAAGATAGAGGGGAACATCTTTTGCAGCCTTGCGGGGGTGAAATAGAGCAGCCACTTTGAATAGAAAGCCAATCTTTTGAAGTTTGCCCCTCGAATTACTTTCCAGCCCTTTTGATTATAACAAAACCATGTCCGCCTATCCATCCTGCAGTCTGTAAGAGCCTGGACATGAAACAAAAGGGTGGGATGTACTGCTTCGCTTAGCTCCAGGGATAATAAACAATACCATTTCCCTATACCGAGAAGGCCTGTCACAAAATAAGCATGAATCATATCCTCCCTATGAGAGTTTTGAGGTTGTTTATAAACAATTAAAAAATGAAGGATTTGTAGATAGGAAAAATCAGGCGTGGGGGAATATTTGGACTCATAGTAATAAGCTGTTCCTATGGTATCTCTGTCTCCAGTACCATAAAACCACGTAGCCTTACAAACCCCACCTATTCCCATTACCTTGAAGCTGTGCTCTCCATTTGCGCTCCCAACCAGAGGGAATCCTGCAAAAGGACCGAAGGATGGACTAAGGGAAGTTGGAATTCCTCTTTGAATTGTACGAATCTGGAAAACAAAATGAAGGGCAACTTGCATTGCTTGTGTTTGGGTGGTCCAAGGATTTTTAAAAAGATGTGGAGCTAGAGATCTGTCTCGAATAACATCTGTTGGAGGTCAAAATCATCTGAAGCTTGTTTTAAATGTCGAAGGGCTAATCTCCCTTCTTCACACTTCAACTGCAAAGTTGTCAGCTTGGTGCAGCCCTCTTTTTTTCCCTGCACAAAAAAATTCTAAAACAAGGATCAATTTCGCCAAAAAAGACTGGGGAATTTTTAATAACAACCAAAACTCTTAGATTCGGTCCCTGCACTGCATACTGTACATTTTTCAGTAATCAGGCCCATTGGTCTACTCCAGATGCTAGTGGCTTCAAAATAAGATGTACCATGTGAATAGCCACCACTCTTCCTTCACTGGGAACACCATGCTCGAGTCGTTCAAGAGCCACAAGGTCAGATCGAACTAGGGACACATTTAAAGTAGAGTTGATGGGGTGACCAACCCTGCTACATGAAGCCACACAGGATATGAAAGGCTACAGATGAGGGCACTGTGGTAAATTGAGCTTTGAGGGGCAGAAATACAACCCCCTTGCGCCTCATTTACGTCGGCGTTGCGTCACTTTTGTGGTGCAGCGGCGGCGCAAATCCTGCTCCATGGTGCCCGGGTACCTACAACGTGATGCATCTGGAAGATGCGTCACGTTGCAATGCCGTGCGCCACATGTAGGCACCCCAGTGCAGGGGGTGGCGTTCCGGCGCAGGAACGTCTCCTAAAAGTGGCTGAGTGAAATGTACAAGATTTCACTCAGTCACTTTTAGGCCCACGCTGCGTCAAAACCCTGCGCCTGCCTACAGCAGGTCTCAGGATTGACGCAGCATTAACTAGATAGGACCCCCAGAGCATTGCTGGAGCTGCGTCGCGCTTGCGACGCAACTCCAGCAATGTGCCACTTTTACGGCACAGATACGTCATGCATCTTTGCCGTTTTTGCCCCATGGTGCTCCGCATTGTAAATGTGGCGCATCCATGATGGCGGAGCTGTGGCGCACAATAACTGGCGCATCCCTGCTAATTTGCAGGGATGCACCAGTTATTGTAAATATGCCCCAGAGTGAGTACCCTGAGGTAAGGCAGACTAAATTGTGAGGTACAGCTCCACCTGCTTCAAACTACAATTCGCCCCTCATGAAGCGAAGTGACACGCAAAATGAATTGGTTCGGCCAAAGCACCAGGATGGCTTTAAGCAGGCCCCTGCACTTTAGTTGACTAAAAACACCACCACAGATAATTTTTAAATGTTATCCTTATTATTAGTGTATGGTTTTTATTTTTGCTATGCGATTTTAAACTCTAGCTGCTATGTAAATGTTTTATGTTTTTGTACAGGTTTTAGTTAATCAAACAAAAAAGATATCTTCTTCTGCACTAAGAACGCCATGCTTCCCTTGGTAACTCTAAATTTACGGCTGTGGAAAATTCACCATAATTGAAGCGTTACAGTAAGTAAAACTCTTATGCGAGGAACAAAACACATTGTTATTAAATATTTGTAAGCCTCTGGCAACAAACTAATAAATATAGATCATGCTTGCATACATAAAACAAAAGAAATGAGGCGGGCGCTGCATAACAAAGCACATATTAACAAGAATTTCATGCACTGATGGCTTATATTTGTGATTTTACTATTACTCAGAATCTGAATATGTGACCCGAAGACTTAATAAAAACAGCTTTAGAAGAGTTATTACGCAAATCCGCCCCCCAATCCCACCTCGGCTTTTTTTTACATTATCCTTGTCACTTTCAATATTTCTAGAATTAAAATCCCTAATTCCCGGGCTTGACCTTCAGGGGTCTATTCGCAGCTGTATTAAATGGCTCATCGGTCCGAGGGGAGCGCGCACCATTTGTGATCGATTTTAAAGCTCAGTAATGCAGCCGGGCTGACAACAGGTTGATGACAGATAAGGAAACAACCACTTAGGGGGAGATACCAGCTGTGCACTTGCGATACGCCTTAACCCCCCCCCCCCCCCCCCCCCACCCCCCTCCATCTTCCCTCCCACCGACTCCCCCTGTCCGGCCATGTACATGGATGTGGCTAGTTGGCGGGATTACGTAGTAGGCGGCTAAACAAATAAATGTATGCGCGTGCTTTCCTAAGGACGTAGAAGCAGAAACTCTCCCTGTCAGATTATTCTCAGAACCATGTATCATAACCAGCTGAAATATGGCGCGTAAAGAAAGCCCTGGCTCCACTCCCTGCCTGCTGGATTTATCACTGACCTGGAATTGTGTAAAACAGAAATATGCAAATGTAATAACATGAGTACAAGGAGCGATAAGGGCAATCCAACCTCCCCTGCTTAGCATTTCCACAGACCGTGTGAACACATGTCTTTTTTTAAGGCTAAACCCAGAAGCAGCGTGTTTACTTGTTACAGGAATGCAGCCGTTGCAGGGAGGGGTATTTTCTGGAAGAAGTCAGTGTTTATGCGAATGCTTCCGGCTGGTTTACTGTGACCTTTTGTACTCAGCGGTTTTAAAGTTTGTATATCGTTGCTGTGCTAACCCGCACCAAGGGTGTCATTGAATGTTGTTGGTGGGAGCTGGATATTAGATAGAGCAAGCCGAAACAGAACAAAGGTGGGAGGAAATATTTAAAACGTGTTTACTATAAGCAGAAAGAAAATGTCTGGTATTCACACCTGGCCATGGAATGGCTGGTGGACGCACCTGATCTTAAGGTGTGAATTTTGCTTTTCGTGTATTATTAACTATTGCAAAGCATGAGGGTGGTGCGTCACTATGCAGTGATATCACATCCACTACGCCAACACATCACTACATTAAAATTAAAATAATGCTATATGTACATTTAGCATTCTTAATTCCACTGTTACTTACCTTCCAAGGTAAGTATGGGTGGAGTTAGGAATAGTAAATGTACATTTATTTTACAATGTGGTAGTAGGTCGATATAGTGGATGCGATATTATTGTAGGGTGTTTTTAACAACCATGACATTGTATCGTACAACTGCAATGGCACATGTAAAATGTATTGTCAACGTAATTTGTCCCGCAAGAATACCACTAAGTTGGTAGAAAGTGGAATAATGGTGCCCAATTAGGACTCAATGTTTAGCAATACCAATCACACAATTGTGTTAGAAGCAAAGGGCTGAATTACAATGCATGAGCCAACTAGTATAATCAATCTCAAAAACTTACACAATTAGAGCACTATAACACACATTTCATAATTAAAAAGACAAAAATGGAAAATTAGAGAAACCAGAGAACGGTGTTTTGGAAAAATATATGTACTTTGTGCATTTATTCAAAAGTAAACATTTTATCACAGTGATAACAACTCATTTTAAAAAATATACATAAAGTATATTAAACATTTCATTAAAACATTAAAAATCACATAAAGAAAACATAGGTTAAAAAAGTTCAAAAGAACATGGGTCGACGCGGCGTTTCGGTTACAGGCTAACAATAGTGAACCTTCTTCAGGACCAAGTTCTAAAAAGAAACAAAAAATTACTTTTTTTGCAATTACAGTTTTTCAAACAAAGCTTTTTTCCAAAACAACACTGTTCATAGGCTACACTACTCAATAGTTGGCGCTAGTCATATAGAAGTTAAAATTAACATTATTGGTATTGCTAAAACACATAATAGGAAGTACCATCAGGTGAGTTCTAATTTATATTCACCATGATAGATGTCCGTAATATGGACATTTTGTTCATCTTGACTTCAAAGTTACCTGATATTAATAACGTGTTCCAGATAATTCCTGGTTTGCTGTGTACCGGTTTTAATATTCGGTCAGGGACTGTTAACGGTTCGTGATGTTTTTACATACGTTGTGATAATCTCTATGAATAATAATAAAATATCAATCAATAATTTGAATACTCTTATTTACGTGGGGGTAACAAATTAAATGTAGCATAACACTACCTTATGTTTGTTTAGGGATGGGTCTTGCTCTGGTAGTAGGAGCCACCGATATTGGGCTTCTGTTATGCTGTAGAGAGAAGTACCTATTTATCATCTTGTATTTCAAGGAGTGATTCTCAAATGTCGGTATTAGCTTGATAGTACTCACCCAGTTTTAAAATGACTGGCATCTAAATGTAATCACGAGCTTTTCAATGGGCTTGTGTCTTAGTATTGATTTTCATATCATGGTGGGGATTATCCTGCCACTGTTTTGATTTAAAAAAGGATAATGTTTGTTAAAATGCCGATAGTTAATTGCTGGTTCACATTTGTAATCATCAACTTGAATACTAAGTAATAGCCTCCCTGTTGATTTTGTATATTCATAGGGCAGGTATTTTTAATTAATTAAAACAAGATATTCTGGCTAACTGGCTTGTCATTGTCGTTATAACAATCCAACAATATAACAATAGTACATATATTTTTCCAAAACACCGTTCTCTGGTTTCTCTAATTTTCCATTTTTGTCTTTTTAATTATGAAATGTGTGTTATAGTGCTCTAATTGTGTAAGTTTTTGAGATTGATTATACTAGTTGGCTCATGCATTGTAATTCAGCCCTTTGCTTCTAACACAATTGTGTGATTGGTATTGCTAAACATTGAGTCCTAATTGGGCACCATTATTCCACTTTCTACCAACTTAGTGGTATTCTTGCGGGACAAATTACGTTGACAATATATCCCCCTGTCCCTAAGACGACAGATAAGGGGGCCTCCTTTTTATTTCACATGTAAAATGTAGGAAGTCAGACTCAACAAAACGCAATGCGTAAAAGGAGCTCAGTGTCTGGCAGACAAAAGGTCTCTTAAACAGCCATGTTTTTAACATTCTACTGAAGGCCAGCAAGCTGTAGGCCATCGACTTGTCCAACTCTTTGAACTCCCTGTTAGCTACTCAATGGCGGTTTCTCCGCTAAGGCGGAGAAGCATCGCCCCACTGCTTCAGCTGCAAGCTAAATGCAAAAAATAAAATCATAAGAGCATTCGTTATTATCATTTTGTTTTTTAGATTCACTTTGCAGCTGAAGCCAGCCAGGTGGGGTTGGGCTCCCCGCACGTCACAGGGGTAGGAGTGGTGACAGCACTTAAAGTGTGCATGACACCTTTGGCCGCTGCCTCGGACCAGTTAAAGTGTCATGCGCACTTTGCATATTTTCCACGCAAGCTATATACCAACCTGTGTGGAGAATATGCACAGCCAGCCAGCCCCTGTCTGAGCCTGAACCATGGCACTCAGACCAATCACAACGCTGCTAAGGCAATTTTGTGATTGGCCTGGGGATTCTGGGAGGCTGGATGCTTCCTGCCATGTAGAGAGAGGAGGACGGAGAAAGAAGAGGCAGTGCTAAAAAGCTAAGTCTTTTTAGGTCGAGCCTGTAACAGCGCGCATGTGCTGGTCTGACGACGACTTTATGTACGGACATTTGAAATCTGCCCTCACACTCGCACACGGTCGTGCATGTGCTTTTTCTTTTGTTCTAAGCTTTGGCATTGCGAGCATCTTTTTAACAAAGACAGCACGCAATTGGTCTAAGGCAGGTGATGTGCTCCACCCATGGCATATTGGTGGCGGGTACCCTCACGGCGGCCATATGGTTTCAATTATCGTGCCCAGACACGGGCGCGATAATTAAAACCACATGGCTCGCTGTGGCGCGCGCGCTCTCGTTCTCTGTTAAAATTTCACCGTGTTCTGGTTTTGAAAAGGAGGCTGCGCGATGTGGATTGCTTGGTACTTGTTATCAGTGTGTAAATGTGTCACTTCTGAGCTTCATGTAATTCTTATAAATTATACAGTTAATGCCCATAGGTCGCACATTTTTCTTCGTGTAAACTTTCACTTCAAAATGTGAAATTGTGCTCTTCTTAAGTTGCTTCAAGGGAAGAAGGTAACCAACACCCATCCACTTTCAAAGTCGCAAGACAAAGGTAAAGTTCGTTCCCGAGGGAATAAAGTTGGCACCTATTTTCAAAGAGAGCTAGCAGTCGTGAGAAAATATTGTCAGATTTTGGGAAACAGTACAGAGGGCGTAAATGGCAGAAAAGCAGCATACTGCATAAGCCAGTAATCGGGATGTAGATGAGATTGTTGTAATAAAAACTTCACAGTCCCTTTAATGGACCCATGAATGTACTGGCTAGGAAGTCCAATGCTCTGGAAACCGGTGTCCTACCATGAGGAACTGTAATTCCCCAATGAAGTGATTTTGCAGAATGTTGTTCTCGCGGTCTCCCGGTTTAGGGGACCGCATCTGGCACCAGTGGCTGCCTCGCACTCCAGGGGACTAGAGAAGAAAACAAGCTGCCTCTTTTGTCGTGACCGTTTCTTCATGGACTGCTGGAGATGCAGTGAGTGCAAGCTCTTTGTGTAGCGCCTGGAGTAGGAGAAGGATTGCAGCCACCCAGAGGGACTTAAATGCTCTTCACTGGCTAATGCTGTCTTTACTCATTTGCCAACAGTGCGCCTTAAGCCGTTAAGAGGGTCACAGCTTTGGCTGGAGTTTTAGCCAGGCCTGATGCCTTCTAGGGTCTGGGGTGACGCAGCTGCTCCTCCGATTGGCCGCTTCCCTGGGTGGTCGACAATAGCACCCATTAACAGAATAGCAAGCCCATGGGTGATCAGGGAAGGTGGAGGTAGTGGTGCAGAGGACTTGGGGTGAAGGCATAGAGGAGGGTTTCGCGCTGGAGTCTGTGTAACAAGGACATCTGCTATTTCAGTGACTGGAGTAGGGGAGTACAGCCTGTGACTGAACGGGGTCTCATAGGTGGGTTGCGAAGGCAGCTGCAATCTTCAGTTGATTTATTGGGGGGGGGGGGGTGGGGCAGTGTTAGAAACTGGAAGTTGTGGATGGCCAGAGAAAAAGCTGTATTCTGTGCAGTGCTCGAGGTGTTGAGTGGCATGGAGTTGCTGGGTTAGGGGGTCCAGTAATGTGAAATGGTATCCTTAATAGCTACTAAAGGGTGAGTCCAGGGTTAATTGGATTGCAGGCCCAATAGTAGTACAGTTGTATTCTGTTACTGCATGCTTGTGATCATAATTGTCAGGCACCACCGGGATATTGTGACATCAATTTGAAAATTTTGCGGCATAAAAAAGGAAATTTTGAGGCACACAACTGCATTTATAGTGGCATTTTGCACCAAATGTTGTGAGTAGACAACCGTTTACTGTTTACTTGTTGAGGTAACTGACAGATGGGTATCCTGTCGGCCCATTGTTTAAAAGACACCTATAGCCTGATTACAAATGTCCTGTTTGCGCAAGGATTACAGTCACATGTATGGATTTTTTTTAAGTTCAGAATAAAATTTATTGAAAATAAAAAGGTGTCAAAACAGTAATACAATAATATTGAAGAGGAGCAAAATAAGTTGGTGAATCTTTGCAGACAAGTCACATGTATTGATGCACGTGATTGTTGAGAAGTGCGAGAAAAATCGCACCCTCTTGTTAAATTTGGGCAGGGAAAACCTGATACAATTTAACAAGGGGGAAAAGACTCCATATTTGCTGTAGCAGGTTGACTTTGGAGCAGTAAACACAAAAATACACGCATTAATCCCTCAAACATCGGAATAGGCAAAACTATTGCATCAGATACATCTAAACACTTCTGTGCTGGAATTGTATCGAACGTTATAATTATTGCATTCAACCCTACATAGGCCACTTCTAATCAAGATCATAGTCTCTAGCTTTATCTAACCTGGGTAGGGTCAAAACTGCATCACAGGCAAGAAACGTGTAGTTTTCTTGTAGCATTCTCCTTTCAGCATTACAATTAAACAAGTGCTCTTAAAAAGCAACAACCTATACAAACAAGCATTGGCATAGCCAATAGGTTTCACCTTTGGGACCTTATAAGTGTTGAGCCATGCAACACTTGATGTTTTTGCACCAAGGATATTGTGCTGGATAACTAAACACTTATAAGGTCACAAAGGCGAGACCCATTGGCTATGCCAATGCTTGTTTAAATTTCCCCCCTCTGTCTCTCCGTCCCCGAGTCCATCCCCCGCCCCATGAACCCTGGTCGGTAGCAGCCTCGACTGCAGCTCCTTTCCCTTTAATGACATGCATTTTATGGAATTACAACACAACCGTTTTGTCTCTTGACAGTCTGGTAAGTATATACATCGGTAGCCTGGGTCATGTGACTGTAAATGCCCTGGAAGCACACAGTACAAATACACCTGGTCATACAATAAGCGATACTTTTGATATTAAAGAAGGGTCACAAATGTATGCATTACTACATAAAATGAGGGAAAATCTTACAGAATGTGTGGTTGATATTACTGAAGGATGTGTGGCACCACATAACAGGATTGCTTGGTAAATAAAACAATGTGTAATGTGAGGGGTTGTTGTATAGTGCTCTGTTACTCCAAAGAGTGTCCGCACTCAAAAATTGACCCACAATCAGACCGAAACTTTAATCTTGATTGAAGAGCCATTTTTTCAATTTCTTCCAAAACTTTGCAGTGTCTGAAATGGGCCGCATCGCCAGGGGCTATTTGCTCCGTGCTGATTGTCCTAAAATTGAAAAGGACCTGCTCCCAGCTCTGGAGCACTGATTCCAAGTGATTTTGGCCAAAAAAGTGTTAACTGAGGAAAGGCATCTAGACAGAGCATAGAAAATAAACCTTCCTCTTAGGTACCCTGCACCAGACTGATGGAGGTCCTTCTGTACCAGTGACAGGGTCTTGAAGAGAATCCTCTTCTTAAGAAGGAGCCAGTGCAACGCCCTCAGATGTATTAATGTATTGAGAACTCACACTATATAATGCTATGGACTGTACTATAAAATGGTGAATTTAATTATTGGAATGCACTGATTTGCTTTAGGGAGCAGGAGAGCAAAACGTGGTGTGACACCTACCGTGGGACAGAGCTTGTTATTTACATATTATTCATCTGCCTGAGGTTTTCATTTAATGGACATTAGTGGTTATTGTACGAGCCTCCATCTTTTATTGGGATAACCGCAGCCATTTTGTCAGCAGGTGGTCATTTTCTAATTCCTTGAGCCAGAGATTAAAAAAGCGGTCCAAACCGGATACAGCTGTCAATTGGAAGAAGACTCCTGGCTGAGGAGGTTGTAATTGAGGAATAATTCAAAGTACTGATTGGAGCAGTTATAAGGATGTAAAGCTGTTTAACTCCTTACGTGCTCGTGACAGAACCATTCCGTCACGAGCCAAGGTAGTGCTGTGCTGGTGACGGAATGTTTCCATCACGGCCCGGCCGCCGCGCCTGCGTTGCACTGATTTCACGCTGATTTCTATTGAGCTGGCGGGGCCGTGACGGAACCATTCCGTCACAAGAACAGCTCGCCCGCGGCTCGTGACGGAGTGGTTCCGTCACGAGCATGGTGGCGCCGCACGACCTCCCCTCCCCCGTAGCGCTGCGGCGGAATTACCGCCGCAGCAGCCAATGGGTTAAATTTGATAATTTCCCGGCTCTGGTCAGATGGCTGTAGCACAGATCTCAAACTCATGTCTAATTCTTGGCAAATTAAGCGTATTTTATATCAATCTGGCAGGCAGGTACATTAAGAAGTCCTGAATAAAGAAAGTTCTATCAGAACCACTATCCTGGCTTGACAATAGATTCAGTATCCATCATCGTTCATCCTGGTTGAGGGTACAGACCTCAACGTGCCCACGCAGACCTGCCTCTGGTGAATAGCAGTAAAGCTGTGATTGATTGGCCCTTGTGCTTGTCTTAATGTGTCCACAGGCTGCCATGCAGTTTGCATGGTGATGCAAATATGTAAATTTGCCAGACCTATCATGTCCCAGTGTGCTCTCAGAGTGAAAATACTGACTATATACTTGCTTTCACTTAATCTCCATTGCAGCATTTTATTTGTGAACAGTCCCTGGTCAATGGCTGATAATTAATTTCACTTGTGCTGCAAAAGCAAGGGTTAAAATCCTGCTTGAAAGATCTGATATACCTTGATTGCCAGGTTCAGTGAAAGTTTAATTCTCTTGACAGTGTGACGGCCAAGAATCTCCTGACCTACAATTGTGGAAAGAGTGTGTGCATTCAACACATTTCACATCGCAATTTTAACATTAATCTGTCTGACAGAAACGAAGAAATTGTGCGTTAACGCAAGAAAGACTTGGCTGTTTTGCAGTGGTGTGTCAAGAGTGTCCTTGGCCCTAATGCAAGGAAAGAATATGTGCTCCCAGTCCTTTGGTTTGATACTAAACAGGCTCTATAAATGGGGTGCAGTGGGCCACCCGGACCTCGAGGCCCCGGCACCACTGCACCTTCTGCACTATTGATAGCTACGCCTCTGCAACTCGGCTAAAGATACTACAGAAACATTTCTCATTTTCATCACCAAAAGCATTTAATTTAAGGTTAGAGCTTTGCTCCCCCAAAAAGAGTCAAACTCCTACATTTAAACAGTTAATCAGTGCTACAATTGAACAGTTTATCAGTTTCATGTACCTTAACAACTTTTGATTGAATTGGTGGGCTCGGGACCAGTTAGCCTCTCTGCAATAAATCGATCCCTAACCACACAGCCGACACAGTCCTTGATGTCCAAAGATTACCGCTAAAAACGAGCGCTGACAGGCCTTCGAATGTATAACTTGCATTTACTAAGTCCTGGGCAGAGACTGGTGTCCCCATCAGGCAATTAGTGTGTATAATGTATTTCTTGATGACATTGATGAGCCCTCATATTTTTCTTAGAACCGAGTATAACTATGACGATCTGAAAATGTGGCTTGCGATATTGGAGGGTGAATGTATTTCTTTTCGATAATAGAAGGGGGGAGAAAAGGAAACCCGATGTGAGTGTTTTAGGGTAAGAAAAAGGGTACTGCTAAAGAAGCAATGGGTCGCAGCAAATCATATACATTCCTTCCACTGCCTCACAACAAGACTGGAGCGAGGTTTCACTCCAAGAACGGACGCACAGCATGTTCCAAGATTCCTTATAAACATACCACCAATTCATCCATGTTTAATAAAAATTTTATTCCAGATAATCCAAACTTCATCTGTTATGTCTTTTACACGTGAGGCACTTATGTCCGCGCTCCAGTCTTGTTGTACACATTTGCACATGGAACTCGGGCAGACCACGGTTCTGGGCTGTAGGCAACAATTCTCAAAAAGTAAAGAAACAAACAAAGTTGGTACATTGAATACATAGGTGTGCACTTGTTTATCCCTCTTTTTCCACTGCCTCACGCCATATCCAAGCGGAGTAAAGGCACAAATGGGAAGAAGCTATTTCACGAATACCCAGGCCAATTCCAAATTCACAGTTTGAGATGTTGCGAATGTGCCATCCCACCAACTTCTCCAGGCGGTGGTGTAATGCAAAAGGATGCGCCCCCATCTGCAGAATGCTATGAGGTGCCCCTGAGACTTCCTTATCTCAGAGATATTAATAGGCTTTGATGGAATGGGGAGACTTCTGAATGGTCACGGCCCTCCTGCGCCACAGGGGTCCCTGTTGTCACCTTTGTGGACCCTGATGCTCCATGGTCATATGTTTCCCTTCTCTTAATGGGGATCCTATCACAGAGCAAAGAGTTTGTCATAACATTTCTCTCTGGGGAGAAATGTATCCTGTTGACTTGGCCCTTTTTGCAGGGCCGTCCCAGAACCCTTTGCCTTCCTCCTGTATTTTTTCTGACCTGTTGATGGTGGTTTTATGACTCTGGGCACTTTATCACTGCTGATCAGTGCTAAAATGCATGTGCTCTCTTTGGTAACCTTGGTAAGATTGATCTAAACCTATTTGGCATATTTAATTTACCTATAAGTCCCTTGTACAGTGGTATCCCATATACCGGGGGTCTGTAAATGAAATTATACTGGTGGGCTTGAGGCGCAGCTTGCGCCACTCACCAAACCTGTCTCAGGCCTCTGCCACTACAGGGCCTGCACACACAGTTTACTGCTGCTGTGACGTGGCATATAAAGTGGTTGCCACATTACGACTCCCCTTTTACTACATATCAGTCACCCCTAAGATAAGCCCTAGCTAGCCCTATGGGCAGGGTGCGGTTTAGGTAAACAGTAGAACTTGTGCTGTAACTGTGTGGCATGTCCGGGTAGTGACAAACAGCCTATTTGGTTTCTCACTGCTGTGTGGCTGTCCTCTCATAGGGATGCATTGGGGATTCCCTGATATGTGATTCAGTGGTAATTCCTGATCTGAGAGGGGTAGAGTGACCAAGTTTAGTATGTTTGGAATAGTAGTGATAAATCCTGCTTATTGGTGAAAGAAGATTTATTATTACTATTTTAGAAATGGCATTTTTAGACGTGGGCCTTTCTGTGTGCTATGTTTCCTTGTGCCTGCCTGAAGTGTATTAACCATCTGGTTCTGACTGACAGGAGAGAGGGGATGTGCATTCACTCCAGCCAGCCCCTGGGTGGGTTGAGGTGTGTCCTGCCCTGCCTGGGCGACTTAGCACTAGGCTGAATAGACCCTGGCTGAATTTAGAGTAGCGGGAGGAGTTATCCTTGCACATGAATAGGCCTGGTCTGCATTTGGAGTCATGGGAGGAGTAGCCCCTGCACCTGAATAGGGCTGTGCCCGCCTTCCACAATGATGGCTCATTCCCGCTGTGGTGTGTCTGGGGCAAAGGCTTACACTAACAATGGAGGTTGCAGTGCACTTGTAAAGATATTTTAAAGTGCCCCCAAAACTGGTTTGGACTGGGCTCAGAGCCATGTGCCAGGGGAGAACAAAGAAATATTGACAATAAGTGCTGGGGCTGTGACCCCATGTCTGTTGAACTTCTGGAACTGAAGAAGACACAGCGTGGACTTCTGTGTTCCAGGAGGTTCCTCCTGCAGCAAAAGAGAACTGGAGCCTTGCAGGCTCCATTCTATTCTGTGCCTCCCCCCACCTTTTAGAGGGAGAGGCAGACCACTAGTGTCAGCAAGTCTTGCTGAGAAGACCAACAAAGTCGGAAGAGGTCCCAGTATGTAGGCCTCCGGTGTGGGCACAGGCGCCTCCCCGTTCTTTGCATTGGCACAAGTGAGGGAGCCTGTGTCGGTGGGGCCAGGTCCCGTTGTGGGCCTGACCAGACCATTGTTCTTCTGCTCTGAATCGCTTATTGATGCTCCGTGCTTTGGAGCGTGGGATAAGTGCTCTCAGCTGCGTCGTCAGATCATAGGCAGCTGCTTAAGGGACGCACGCATTTGGGGGAGCCCTTAATCTGGAAAGGGGCGTTGCAGGGAAAGCCCAGGACTGAGCCCCTAAGGACGACGTCAGACTGCCTGATGTTCACCCCTATGCCTAAGGTGGGCATGAGGTAATTAGGTGATGTGTGCACTCGATAAGTGGTGATTATGGTGCACTACTGTTGTGGTTTACCCCTAATGCTTTTCCTAAAGGGTGCACTGCTGCTAGTGTTTTGTGGTGCACTACTGCTGATGGTGCTGGTTATTACTAGGGTGCACTGTTCATAATTATGTGCTGCATAATGTGTTACACTTAGTGTAATATTATCAGAAGTTACTGGTCAGCCTGATGGTGATGATTATGACAATGACCCAATTGGCCAAGTGAATTATGTAATCCATGTGATGTCGTGACAAGTGCCTAGTGGCACAGTGATAATTGTGATTGTGATATAATGTGTTTTTATGGTTAATACAAAGGCTATTTTATATAACCTTGTGTGGAGTTTCTTTTGTGTTGTGCCTAGTGTGTCACTGCTGTTTGAATGTGTTGCACAAACGCTTTACACATTGCCTCTGGGATTAGCCTGACTGCTCTGCCAAGTTACCAAGGGGATGATCAGGGGTTATCTTCAGAGCGTAACTCCCTTGCCCTGACTAGAGTGGTGGGTTCTGCCTGGCTTAGGTCCATACCCTAGCCAACCAGAAACTCAATTTCTAACATATCCCCTCTCTAATATCTTAGTAGGATAAGTGCAGCACATGTGCACAATTAAAAAAATCTGTACGGCTTCTTCACCATGGGCGGACTTATTGAACGTGTGCCACCCAGGAGGGGTGAACTTTTAATGTAGCTCCAATGGCACCCGCAGTAAGAGAAACAATGTTTTTGAAGAACAATCAAATATATCTCTAAGAGGGTGTAGTCAAAAGTCTAGCTTCTAATGGTGGCAAGCAAATCCCATGCTCAGATAGTAACAGTGCAACTGGTGCTGTGATGCCAGTAGGTAACTCTGCATGATGAACATTAGAGTATCCAGTACTAGCACCTGATACCCATCTAGGTTTACTAACAAGCTCCTTTGGAAGAGCTCTATTAGATGTGACACAATCAGCGTTAAACCAGCCTGGGCCCGAATGTTTTCCCTTAATGGGCCTAGACAACAAAGTTTTGACGCCCACACATAACTGCGTGAAAGTGCCAACTACCTGAGAATTGTGTCCCTTGAAAGACAAGAAAATATGGATTAATTCGGGATATGTTTTCACCATTCTGCCAAATAAAACTTTATAGTCTATACCATGCCAGACCAATCTAAGGTTATCGGTGGAGGGGGACAAATCCCTTGCACCACACTCTTTGTCATGGATCGGCCTGAGGGCAGAACTCAGGGTTAGGTTGATGGGATTGTGGTCCCCATGAACTGTAGGGACTACCTCGACTTTTAACACATGATTCTCCAATGGAGGTGTAATAAAAATAAAATCAATGATAGAGGCCGAGCCCCTACTTCTGTAAGTAGGTTCTATATGTTTGGCTCTTGTAGGTACAGCAGCAAGCTCCATCACATCTAAAAAATTGTTGGTGCTTATAAGATTTAATAATTGGGCGCCCCTATTACATAATGGTGGGCCCCATATGAGCACCTTGGGGGTGTGTTCTTTGGAGAAGTTGCCTGTGATGTTGTCTGCTCCTCTCAGGAAGGTGACCCAGTTAGTATATTCCACTTATATTTTTCAATAAAAATTTATAAAATAAAAAAAAAAAAAAAAAAGAAATGAATTTGAACAAGTTAATGAAATTCATTATAGGGACATTCTTGAAATCGTTTTTATATAAGTCGATTAAGCAGAGCGAGACCCACCGTTTGTAAATTATAGCCTGAAATGTATCGTTATCGGTAGTGAGAGCCCTTGCATTAATGCCTGCCGTAATGTTAATCCAAATTAAGAGGCCTCCTGCCGGCCAACCTAAATTTGGGGTTGGAGCTACGAAGTTAAAACATTCGAACCCCTCCAAAAATAACTCCTGTGTGGCCCAAGTGTCCTGAAACATTAAAATGTCTTGTTTTTGGACTAGCTTCAACCAATCAGGCAGGTTCATTTCGGACGCTAAGCCTGCTACGTTCCAACTCAGGGCCTCATTTACGAGCAGTGGCACATCACTGCGTGAAAGCAGCGATGTGTCACTTCTCAGTGCGACCTCCTTGTGACACCAATGATGCATCATATTTACAATATGACGCATCATGTCGCAAGGAAGGATAGATACGTCAGTATAACTGACATATTTGTCAGCGCAAAAAGTGGCTCATTGCTGGACTTGTGTAGGAAGCCTGACACAACTCCAACAATGTTCCTTTCACATGGGGCAAGCCCCATGTGAAAGGGCATGCCTCACCCTTACGCCCTCCACTATGGGGCTGAGGGGGCACATGTGGTGCCCCCAAACATCCTTGCACCATGTGCCAGGCACCACATGCTGCATGGGTGTTTAAAAACATACCTATTGCGGCTTGTGTTGCAGCCCTTTTTCAGGCCACAGCACAAACTGCAATAGAAAATGTTATGTTTTTAAACACCCATGCACCATGTGGTGCCGGGCACATTATGCAAAGATGTTTGGGGGGTACCACATGTGCCCCCACAGCCCCATAGTGGAGGGCCACAGGGGCCCTGCTAGGGACCCCCAAAGTCACTTTCCGACACCCTGTTCATGGCAGTCAGACCTTCATGGTGCATTGGTGTTTAAAAACATCCCTTTTTTCTATTGTGGCTTGTGTTGCAGCCCTTTTCCAGGCCACAGCACAAGCTGCAATGGAAAATGGGATGTTTCCAACTGCCTACATGGCGGTCACATTCTAATCCAGAGGGTGGGACCGGTAACCAATTGTCGGGCGGTCCCAATCCCAAAACGATGGTGATCGGAAGCTCGTCCGACCGGCATCGTAATGAAAGACATCGAGTGGAGAGTCATAGAGTGACGTAGAGTCATAGAGTGGAAAGGCTTATAGTATAGTAGAATGGCCTTGAGTGAGTTGCTGCAGGAGGAGTTGCATGTAGCGGCATAGAGTGAGGTAGTGTTGTAGAGTGGAGTGGAGTAGACTAGAGTGAAGTCGCGTAGAATCTTGCAGACTGGAGTGGCATAGAGTGTTTCTAAAGTGGAGTTTAATAGTGTGGGAGCATAGATTGGAGTAGAGTGCTGTGGTGTAGAGTGGAGTTAAGCATCATATAGTGGAGTAGAGTGGAGTGGCAGTAGAGTGGAGTGCTGTGGAATAGAGTGGTGTAGAGTGGAGTGGCATAGCGTAGCGTAGAGTGGAGTAAAGTGTCATAGAGTAAAATAACATGGAGTGACGTACACTGGAGGAAAGTTGCATAGAGTGTTGTAAAGTGGAGTAGAGTGGCCTAGACTGTCCTAGAGGGAAGTGGCATAGAATGGACTAGTGAGTGGCATACAGTGGAGTGTGGTGGATTGTAGTGGAGTGGAGTGGAGTGTCGTAGAGTGGAGGAAATTATCGTAGAGTGTTGTGGAGTAGAATGGAGTGACATAGAGTGGAGTGGCATCGAGTGGAGTGGTGTAGAGTGGAGTCTGCATGGTGTCGTAGTGCATTGCCATTACAGACAGCACATTTTCATTTGAAATTACCATTACATTTGCGCATACATTTTCTGATAAAACTATACAGCGCACAAACAATAATGTGTGGAAATGGCATCACCTAGTGTACTGATTTGTTTTGATCGTATTAAAATATTTGTTTTCACCACACATCTGACTTACAAATAATTTGCTCCATTTGTTATTCTATAAATTCTGATATATTCTTAAATATTTACACACTTTCTTTTCAGACATTTACATTTTGTTGCGTCCTAGAAGCAAAACTTTTCTTCCCCAGTACATGGTCAGAATGTCATATACATTCTCACATATTGAAGTCAGAGAAAGAAAAGTAAATACGAAGCTTCCTCATAGACAGAGTCTGACATTTGCCCTCTGTCTTTGAATGTCTAGGAAATGTGACACGATAAGAACAAAATGTAAAGGCCTGTTTACAGAAAATGAGGACTCATGGAGGAATACGAGCAACAACGAACAAGGTTTGCACCATGGGAGGGACGAAGACATGCTGTACAGCCTAAAACAAACAACACCAGCCAATAGAAAGCCAGAAAAGGTAAGCTACAAACCTCAGAACCAATGGTGACAAAGGGTGGGATACGTTCCTAGGGAAGCTTTCAGAATGGCCACAATAAGTCTTTTCACAACCAGGAACCTGCGCTGTATGATAGGCTGCGATCTAAAAATCGCTGATTTAGAATGTTCTGGCACAGAATGCCCGCCAGACTGGTACCGTGAGAGGAATACGAAAACAAGACCAGCTCCAGAATCTTCTCGGAAAAAGCCACTAAAAGTCATACACACACAAGCTTTATTGCTGATTTCATCTTTTTTTTCTTCATTATTTAACATCTTGGAAAGATGTGTTTTAATCCGAGTCGTATTTTTTCTGAAGCAGCCACCAGAAGGACCCGACTCTCCTCTTAAGAGCGCGGCTAATCGGCAAAGCGACTGTAATTATTGTGATATCTGATGAACGCCCTCCCTTTTCTTTGGAGGCATATTAATCATTTTTAAAACCCGCAGCCTCGCGTACAGTCGGGTTTTATTGAGCCAGCAATCACTTAGCGGGCAGGACACGGGCTTCCCCTCCCATGTCTGCCCTCTAAATATTTTGCTGCTTGCAAAACAGAAGGTCAGAGTCAGTTAGAACCGGAGAAATAACAGAGGGGGCCGTCATCCCTGCGAGAGAAAATCAATAAAAAGCAGCAAAAGATGTAAATGCTTACATCTGTCATAATCCTCTTCCAATCTCGCATCGAGTGCTGTAAAAACCCTCCTGCGTTTAGCAGCAGTAATCCTCAAACGTTCACAAACAGTACTTTGCTGGCAACACTAGCACTGCATTATTTTAACATGACAATGTGTAAAGATGTATTCAGTTAAAGCAAAAAAAATACTTTGGTAAAATATATATTTCAGTTACGTATTCATTCTGATGTAGACCCAACGCTCAAAACCTTACACTTTGTACTATCATAATAAGAACCTTGTATGGGTTTGCCGATTTATTAATATCCTGTGTGTTTTTCCATACAGCTTGCCTCCGAGGTTACGTGGTATCACGGTCCTGTAAACAACTGGGGATCGACTCCCAAAGATATGTCTGTGACTTACTCCTGTGATATTTCTTGAACACTCCTGGAATCCAGGAGTAAACTAGAAGTAATTCAGGCTTACAGCCAGATTCATGAAAGGAAATTGCGCTCGCCCTTTGTGAGCGCAATTTTAGCATTTGGGATTCATCATCCCAAATGCAAAAATCGCTATTTGCGAAATCGCATATTTGTGAGGAATAGCATTTAAGGAATCTCTATTAGAGATTCCTTAAATGCAATTCATTAACCAATTTAAAATTGCGAATTCGCAATATTTGGCCGCTATTTACCACGAAGTCTGACTTCGTGGTAAATAGCGAGAAAATAGTAAAATGCACTTTAGTGCATTATTCTCTGTTGCATGTTACACACACACATGTCCTTTGGACATGTGTGTGCGCAACACCTGTGTAAATTTGCATTCAGGGGTGCTACAGGGTGTCCTTTGGACACCCCTGGCACCCTTGAAATCGCTATCTTATTTGCGATTAGCAAATTGCTAATCGCAAATAAGGAATACTCCCCATTCATTCCTATGGGCCTTTAAGCCCAATGGGATTGAATGGGAGTTATTCCTTATTTGCGATTAGCAATTTGCTAATCGCAAATAAGGAATGTGTTGGAATCGCAATTTATTTAGCGATTCCTACATGAATACCATTTTGCAAGTCCTTAATAGCGATTCCTTAATAATCGCTATTAAGGAATCGCAAAACAGCTCTTTCATGAATCTAGCTGTTAGTTCTGTATTATTCCTGGATTTCAGTAGCAAGTAAGGAACCCTGTAAGAGTACGCCACACCCACTCAAGGCAAAAACGTTGTGAATCGGACAGTGAGACCTTTTACCAAATGCAGTGGTAATTAGCGCCCTAGTTTACCTTAGCAGTGACTGCTTATCTCACTAAGCTAACTCTCCTGCTCAATTTAACTTCCATAATGTATCATCTGTTATATTTCTTTTAAGGCGCATTACAAAAATGGTATTGTTAGTATAACATGGCACAATATTTCTATCCACAAAAGAGATAATTTTCTTTTTACCCCAAAAACTGATATTTCTACTGTGATTTTGATCTTAAAAGTAGTGCCTGAGCTTTAGGAAAACTTATGACAAGATATAGTGTGCAAATTCCCAAACCCTTCTCATTTTTACCTCTGCAAAAGAGTTATTTAATATCTTGAGTCATGCTGTTGTACCTATTGTACTGTATTTTATTAGAACATTCGTATTGTTTTTTTAGCATATATACAGACTGTCTGTCAGACCCTGCTTGAGGGCCACAGGACAAGCAGGGGCTTCCGGGCCTTAACTGTGGGGGCTGTGTTGTTTGCCTTTGAGGTCCCAGGGTCAATCCTTCTATGGGTCTGCAAACCGGGGGGGCAAGTACAGCCAATTCCACGTTTGACTCTCAGTAGTAGTGGCGATGAGCAGTCACAGGCTTCTCAGGGGAGGTAGCTTGGGGGTGAACAAGCTCTGCACTCAGCAATCACCTAACAGGTAAATAACTGATTGTCCAACCCAGTGCTTTATTTTGGTAAAAAAAGAACTATAATCTACACTCTTAAAACATAATAGTTCACAGCACAGAAAACAGTCACAGTTCACCGACTGGTGCTTGGGCTACTGCACCTTGTATTCTCTGCCACCTCGTCCCTCTCTTGAGTTCCTACAGCCGCATTTGGTAGGTCTAGGTAGGATTCCCCTCTGGGGTTGAGTGTCCCCTGAGCATGCATCAAGGCTGAGACACAGATTGCCTCAGAGTTCCGTTCTAGAGATCCGTTGTCAAGTAAGCCTTTAGTATTGTACAGCGTCATAACAGCGTGGGGCTTAAAGTCAATTTTTTAGGATCATCTGGCCCCTTCAACACACATCTCACTTCACTAATTCTGGGAGCAGATGTGTTGGGTGGAGGCTCAACAAACAACCCTGGGAGGGTGACAGCTGGACAACAGCAGAAGCCGCTGTCCAACATCTTTCAAGATAGATAGTGGCTCTGGCAATGATGAGCCCTTATCTGGGTCACTGGTCAGGTGCAATAGATGGGCCAACAAGGTCAATGGTCACAGTGGAACTAGGACAGCCATGGCAGGGTCTTGGTTGTGTAAAAAACAATATCCCAACAGGAATCAGTTCAAAGACAGTTATCTTTGAGCCACCACTGTATAATATTTTTTACCATTGTTCACCTTGCGCCGTCCACGCTGTTCACTCTGATCACTTGCGTCGTCACCTTTATCCACTTGTGTATATCACTATACACCAAGTGCCTTCGGGTTGTCACATGATTTTCTCTATACAGTACTGCTTTAACTGTATACCTTGATGTAACTTTGATATATTTTGGTGATTAACAACCTTAAGACAAACCAATTGAGTCTCCTTGTTTCCTATTCGTTTAATGCTTTCTGCATACATGCATAACTGTCTTTGAACTGATACCTGCTGGGATATTGTTTTTTACGTATATTTTATACCCAATCCTGACGTTGTTTATGGGTCCCACTCCTGTTATGTTTCACTAGGGTCTTGGTTGCAGCAGCATGGCACACCTCAAGCACATGTTTGGCTTTTGGTGACACAGTTCACATAGGCACAGCTTTTGAGTCACAGCATATTCTGTCTCAGGCACAACAATCTATGTGGTGTGCACTGCCTTGGGCAACAACTTCTTAATGGCAGCACTCTTCAGTCAGGAACAAACTTCTTGATGGCAGCAGCAATGATCCTTTATCACATTTCTCTCTCAGAACCTCTTGAATGGAGAGGCTGCAGCCCCCAAGCCTCAAGACACACAGACCATCTACCCAGATTCCACCTGCTGGCACCAACACAGGGAGTCAAGCTGCTCTGGCACTCCAGGTCTGTCAGACCTCTGTAGGGTTGGCATGCTCAACCCCCCTCTATCCAACAGCAGGTTGGCTTTAAAGCACTCTAAGCCAGAGACTCAGCTTCTTCTAGCAGGTCCACACTTCAGATTATGTTAGTTCACCTCTGTGAAGCTGGCTGCCACTGAGATACTATATCTAGTTGCAGATTGACCCCAAACAGTGTAGAGCACCCCTCCTTTAGTTGATGAAAACTTCAAACTGGAACAAGTACCAGTGGCCCCCGCTTTTATATAGGTTAGCCAGACAGGGGATGTGGATTCTCTGTCTGCATCTGCAGAATCATTTTGGATTGGTTCTCATTTCCCCTGTCCTCTTCAAGCTGTTCTCCAAATAGGCCCATTGTGCAGAGTGATGCTCCTCACAACAGACTAATCTCCAGCCTGGTGTACCTACACCCGAGACACAAACAATTGGGAGATTTCTGCTATTGCTCATCAACAGCCACACTGCTAGTAATCAGGAAAGCTATACAAATCTGGTCTCACTTAAAGGACTCTGCTCACCCTGAGCAACAGGAACATGCAGTCCCACCCTTCACCCCAACCATCCACCAAATGTCAGTTATACAAGAAGACTAATCAGCACCCCATCTCATCACAGTAACTTAACAGAAGTTTTAAAAGAACCCGGTTTCCCCGCTTCCCACTAGGTCTTCTCTCTCAAGCTTCAGGAATGTCAGCAATACACTTCTAGTGTCAGGGAAAACAAACTCACCTCCATCTTGTGCATGGGAGCAGTCTAAGAGCTTTGAAATGAAGCCTGCTGGCCTCAATTACTCTGGCTCACTCATAAACAAACGGTATGCACCACAAATGTGCACATCCATACACTTGGGATCTTAGCACAAGGATCTTAGCACATAGAAGCAGAAATTTACATGAACCGGTTAGAAGGCCTAGGTTGACAAATATTCACAAAATGTCCCCCCAAAAATGTTCATCACGTCAGTTGCTTCCTGGAATAATTCAGGCCGATCCATCAAACTGGGGTCAGTAAAAAGGGAGGGGGTCCCAAAATGAGTTTCCCTATCCAATTTTTGTTAGGAATTTTAGACAGCGCTGCAGTCAAAACGGCTGAATGAAATTACACTTAAATTTGCCTGAAACTAGTTATTTAGCTAGAAAGCTTACTTTTCGTGATTTGGTGATAAGCCGTTGAAAAGTTTTTTTAAAATTAAGGTTAAAACATTATATATATCTGGAACGTTGGGCTGAAAATCAAAATTTAAGCTTTCAGATTGGCTGAGGGGGCTTTTTCAGAGTGAGCGCTGTAATTGTCTGGCTGCATGAAAAAAAACATTTCAGCAGCCATTACTGGACTTCGGGAATTGTCCCCTTGTCATGCAAAGCTTTTTTAAATAGGTCATAAGGGGGCAAGATAGGGATACCCTGACCCTCTATCCCTTGTGGGGCGTACCACAGGGCCCTCTGTGCCAAATATGTAAAAAAAAGCATTTTCACTGCAATAGGCCTCGCATTTGCAAGAGTTTAAACTATTGTTATTGTAAATGACAATGCCTTTTATTTATGCGTTTTTCAAACCATCACACATATAAGGCATTATTTATAATGCCAATAGCTCAACTCTCGCAAATAAAAGACCACTTTAATGGTTGAAAAGACATGCCATTAATTTCACAGCTTTATCAACACGAATTACCACAAGAACACTTATCTCACAAGGAAGTACCTGCCTAATCAGGGCCAGTTGTCTATATCACCTGTCTGTGTTCACGAAATAATGCATTTACGTGGGGCAGACAAGGCACCGCCAGGGATGTACTGGACGAGTTACTGTCATAAACAGGGTGTAATTGTGATACATAAACCAGTGACCAGTACATAATATGATGCAACTAGAGCAAACTAACAGAATGTAGACGCCCACAGATAAAAGCCACTTGCAGAGAAGAGAAATTACAAGCTAAAGACCTTGAAAAGTTTGCAACACTGAAGAAACGACAAGAACACATATGTACTGGGGTGCTTGCTTAAACCTTTTTTAGACATTAGAAATGTTTACAATCGGAAATAATTGAATTTCCTTATTACTCGTTTGATGACGTGATCTAAACTGAAGCACACATTGAGTTGTATAAACAGTTCATTTATTGTTAAGCCACATTAGAAAAAAAACTCAATAGAAATTGCAACCACGTAAAACATTGTTATACTAGATCCCCAGTTTGCCCCAACCTCAAACAAAGCAACACTATAACTGTACCCAATACAACATGCTTGATGTTTGTTAATAGGTACACAATGGTGCGGAAGTGAACAAATCTGAAAAAATACATTACTGTGGGCCATTTGAGTGTGAGCATTTGCACAAAAACATGACGAGGGGTGGAGCAGCTGAGGCCCGGGTTTACAATTGCCGAGCTGCACGAGTCTTATGCTTGAAGCACTGCAGGCCTGAGCGAGGTGCTGTGCTGTACATGAGGCGTTTGATTTGAGACAGCAGAGGGCACATGTGGCTTTGTAGTGATTTCTACAAGTCTTGCCTTCTCTGTTTCTCATCACTGGTGCAGGGGTGCTTGACATGGAGAGAAGGGCTTCCAGGAGCCGCCCTTGGGGTCCCAGGCTCTGGGTTCCCTTTCAGGCACAGCCGGTTCTGCAGCCAAATGGAGGAGCGTGTTTAGTAGTACTAAACAAACTCCCGTAGGGTGAGCACGATATTTTAAACCACAGGCAGAAAGCAACAATTAACAAGGACTGACCAGCCCACCGCCTCCTGAGAAGGGAGAAGTGAAGAGACGCAGTGCGCATGACGAGCAACAGACAAGCAAAAGATCCAGTCTAGGTGGGCGGGCCTAAAGGAGACAGGGCAGTCACCAAAAAGCCTCACTTTCAATCGGAGGCTAGCATTTATCATAAAGGAGGACGCCAGCCAATAGAAAGGATGGGCGGAGCTTCCACTTCACTTCCAAAATCGCCTCGATCAAAATAGATCACGCATAGCGAGCAGCGCATGCGCTGCAACGCTAGGCGAGACCTAAAAAAGGGGGGGTCTCCGTAATCCCACAGGACTCGTGAGGGAGTCCACAGGGACTGCAAAAATTAATTACAAACAAAAAAGTGATGAACATCAAAGGTTAAAGTGAGTTTATACTTAGGGGAAAATGTCAGTTAAAACATGACATTTTATTTTCTTTTAAACACTGAAATTGACCAGTTAAAGCTTTCTAAGCTAACTAGAGCTTGTGCCCCCACCATATTCTGTTTATGGCCTCACAGATTGCATCACTCATTACATGTTCAATCCCATCATTGATGATATCACTGATAACATCTCAAATTACATAATTGATAAGAACACTGGGACCTTTTCTCTTGCATACCAACATTTAGTAGATAATTTCCGTTGCTATTTTTTTAATCAGTCTTTTGTTTGTCCATGAAGATTGCAAGGTATTTTTTTAATTACTGCAGCCTCTTGCAGGAGAACAAAACTCTGAACACCACTTGTACATATCTGAACTATACCATCATCTTTCTCCCATTAGATAATATAATTAAGGCTCAGGTACTTATGCTTTTATAGTTTATTTTGTTCCAATTGCATTATTATTTAGCCATGGTAATTTTTTTCAGTGAACATATTAAATCTGCAGAGGGTTTATTTCCTCCTACTTTAATTAATAAATATATGACACTCGTATCCGTAGGGTCTAGTGTGCAAAGTAGTCACACGCAACAAAACAAAACACGATCTTGAAATCAATAGCATTGTATTATTAACATATGTGCACCCCTGAAGCTATCTGAGCTCCAGTAGGAAATTGGATTCCTTTTTTAGCTCCCTTGGCTGCCTTTATTCAGGTTTCATAGAAACACACCCAAACAAGATAGAATTTCAGTTTTTTTCTTTTTAAAAATTAATTTAAAAAAGTAAACAGAATGTTTGTCAGCTGCAGTGCACTGGAAACAAAAACCAAGCAGGGAACACTGGAGTCATATTTATAATTTTCATAAAGGCTGTCCCACCTTAGCAGTACAAGATGCTTTCCTGTGTAATCGGTCACCACCGGAATTGGAGCACATTATTATCTGGGCCTCCTTCAGGAAGGGACCAAGCTCATCACCTTTTTAACCAAACACTGTGCAATGCACGCTCTTCAACTCCTTCTACATGTTGTGGCAGAAATTATTTTTGGCAACTAGACTGTCACTATTGTTTTCTTTTAGTATGTGATGTATTGTTTATTTTATTAGAGAAATCCAGTCCTCCAACCCCGCACCTTTTGCTAACATGTTCCTATCTCTCTAACCCTACTACACTACACGTTTGAGCCACCACATTATACTCCATCAACAACTTTTCTATCCTTGGATTGCTTGGACTTGTGCTAGGAAGGGCCTATGCAGGGCGTCTCTGTGCTGCCACATCCCTTCTTTAGTTAGATTGTGCTATAAAACTCAGGGGTTTATTTACAAATCCCTTGCGACACTGGTGCATCACTTTTTTCCAAATTAAAAGTGACGCACCGGCAGCGCAAGGGGCTTGTAAATAAGCCCCTCACTGTCTAATTCTTGAAAAGGCTACCCATCCACCACCCTCTTCATTTGTTCTACTCTATTTTGTCCCCTGTGGCTAAAAGCGCAAATACGCCTACCATTCACATACAAGATTCTGTGCTGCTTAATCTACACCACTCAATATGTCTGCGTTACAACCTTACAACACTTCATGCAAAGCAATTCTTATTATGTTTTTTAGATTTTATTAAGAGTGTAGTAGATCCAGATGGTTGGCAGAGCCTTTTAGTCTGGAAGATAGATGGCAGTGCAATTTAGACATTGAGGGGCAGATTTACAAGCCTCCTGCGCCACTAGTACGTCACGTTTTGTGACGTTCTGGTGGCGTATCTCACTGCTCCATATTTAAAAGGACAGGAAAAGCCTGCATGGCTTTTCCTGTCCTTGTAAATATGGCCCCTCTACACACAGCACTTTGAGTGAAAGGGGCGTTCCATGGGTGTTGCCATGAAACAAGACACATTTCCAGATTTACGAGGAATCGCAAATCTGGAAATGCGTGTGAATGCTACATCTCCCCAGGGGAGGCATAGGGAGCCGCAACGAGGAGAAATGCTTTCCTCTTTCAATGTGTGCTGCATTCTACAGCATTCATTGAAAGAGGAAAATGCCTGTAGTGATTGTTTTTGTGCAGGAAAGTCCCCCTTCTTGCACAAAAACAATCTCCCCACGACGCAGGCATCCTTGCACCATGGTGCAAGGGTGCCTGCTCCTGCTCTGGCGCATGGCTGCAGTTTGTGGGCCAGCGCATGGGGAAGCACAGAGATGCGACATATTGTTGTAAATATGTTGCACCCCTGTGCTTTGAAAGTGATTCAGTGCGGTGCCGCCAAATGGCTTGCGGAATGCACCGAGTCACTTTCATTGTATATCTGCCCCGGAGTGTGGACACAGATATTCATGAAAATGTGGAAAATCGAATATTTCATACCTTCATAAACGCCACATCCGAACGCCTCGCCCTACTTTTGTCATCATGCACCCTGCAGCTGCCCCCTGTGGCACGCGGCGCAGCAGAACCCACTCATTACATATAACCACGTGAACTCTGTCAGATTCCTAGATTTAAGCCGCTGCCTGTGTGGGATCTGAGAATTTACTGTGTGTATCGAGAGTACGGGCGAGATGCTTTCTCCTCATCTTCTGGACTCATCTCTTCCCTGCGGGGCCATCAGCATCACTCGTGACCTGGCAGCTGAAAAAGTCATATGATCTTCTCTGAGACTACAGTGCCCCCAGCCAGCTGCCTGTAAGCACTTGATAAAAATGTGAAGCGTTCCTTCCTCCCCTGGGCTGTATGGTATTCATTTTTTTCCACTACCCCCACGGCTCGCCTAATGAATAGATGAATTTTCCAAGGCTTTTAGGCCCTCAAACGTCCACCCCTTCCCTGTGCAAACGTATCCATTTTATATCAGGAAGCCACTGAAAGCAGAGTGGCTCGCCGTAGACACTCGCGAAGTGCAAATTAAAGCAGTTTATCTGAATAAATATATTTATGAGGGTTTATTTTGCCTGCCTACCTGCTCAGCACTCAGCATGTTAAGTCAATGAATTGTGTCACGTCTTAGGAGTCGCATGCTTGGCTCGCTCGGAGGGACTGAATCACTGACTTTTGCCTCTGACACTTGTGAGCGATGTAGTCATTTGTAATTCATGAAATGCTGCATGTATGCAAGCCCTTTAAGTCATGCCTTTGTAAATGCCATAGATGTTCCGGCTAGAGCATCCGTATTATGTCACTACCATCCTCTCTTTTTTCCAGATGGTCATAACTCGGGGAAATTAACCAGCCAGTCTGATATTATCGATTTTACATCGGATTGTTAGCCTGAGCCATTTATTTAATCTGGAACAAAATAATTTATCCTTGATAAATACCAGTGCTTAAAAGGAGGACAATATTGGGCCTGATTCACAACAAACATGGCTACCAGTGGATATGGCTTACTCTTGTAGTACCCCTGGCTCTAGTGGTGCTCAGACAATTTTGAGAGTGGGGGTGTTACGTAACTGAACTCATAGGGTTTTAAACAATCTAAGGCCCAGATTTGCCTAGCCACGGAAGGCGACTCAAGGGCTTAAGTGATATTTACTAAGCCATGAAAAGCCATCTTGCGTGGCTCTTCGTGGCTTACTAAATCCTCAGTAAAGCAAGGAAACCCAAATCATGCCTTGCGTTACTCTGCATTGGGAAGGCATTCCATGGGTGGAGTGTGCACATTCCCACGCATTCACCCATCAATTTTGTCACATTCCCAGGTTTACTGAGGGAATTAAGGGCCAGATGTAGGTAGGCAAATACCGGTCGGTAACGGCTGAAATTCGGTAATTTCGGCCGTTACCGACCGGTATTTGGAAAATGAGATGTAGGTGGGCATTTTACTGAATTGGTAATTTACCGAATCGGTATTTTAAGGTATCGGTAAATTACCGATTTCTTAAAATACCGATTCGGTAAATTACCAATTTTGCTATGTAGGGAGCACTCAAATGAGTGCTTTTCCCCTTTTAGGATTCGTTATTTACCACCAACTACAAGTTGGTGGTATATAATGAAAACCTTTGAAAAAGCATTTTTTTTGTTTTTCCAACAGTGCCATGTTGCAGATATACAAGGCCTACAATTGAGGGGTGCAACAGGGTGTCAAAGTGACACCCTGCCACCCTTCAATGTTTCCCCCTTTTACCGAATCGGTAAATATCGATTCGGTAATTGGCATTCATTCCTATGGGCCTCTAGGCCCATAGGAATGAATGGCAATTACCGAATCGGTATTTACCGATTCGGTAATTACCGAAACTTACAGATTCAGTAATTTTTTTCGGTAAAAATACCTACATCCCATTTGCCTGTTCTTAAATACCGAATCGGTATAATTCGGTATTTAAGAATCGGTAATCCGGGATTACCTACAGCGGGCCCTAAATCTGAGAATGCATCAAAATGATATGCCATCCTAACAAGAAGAATAACTAGGAGAAATATGTTTATTTCTCCTCACTATTTCCTCTTTCAATGTGGGCTGCATTCTGCAGCACACATAGAAAGAGGAAAATGCAACTCTGAGGATTGTTGTTATGGAGGAAGTTGGCACTTCAGCACTATGGCGCAAGGGTGCCTGTGTGGAGAGGGCAGAGAGGGAGCAGGCCTACACCCTACCTTAGCAAATGGGTCTTGCTGCATTGCATCAAATGTTAGTAAACCTTGCCCTTAGAGTCACTCTAAGACCCAATTGCAGAAAATGAGCTAAACCTTGCCCTTAGAGTCACTCTAAGACCCAATTGCAGAAAATGAGCTAAACCCACCTAACAAGAAAATGATAAGGGTGCAGCATGTAGCTTTTGGCACATTTTACAACACACAGCCACACATATATTTTTAAAGCATGGTGTGGTAGTGCACTGTCATATACATATAGCACATCTTCCATTGGAATGGGAACATAATTTGTACGGACATACTTCACTGATAAAACTACATGGCACTCAAACGATAATGTTTGGAAACAGGGTTTCAGGGAATATTTGTAATTTGCGCATTACCAAGTAAAGTGTCTTGATTTGTTTTGATTCTAATAAAATCTTTATTTCCATCACACTTTGGTATTGCAAATCAGTGCTTATTTTGTGCTTCCAGAATTGTTGATATATTGTGATTAATTTGTATAGTTCATTTATAGGTATTTAGATTTTGCTCTGTTTGAAAAAATTATCGTCCTACAGTCTTTCCTTTCACACCAGTAAGATCTTCACATAGTTCACTTTACAATATTCTCTCACAGAGCAGTCAGAGAGAGAAAAGTCAATAACAATCTCCATGTTGCTATAAGTCCTGACATTTGACCTCCTCTCCCCTGTTACCATTGCCAGTGGCATAATGCAAAATGATGGGGCCCCCATGCAGAATTTGTAGAGCGGCCCCTGAGTTTCCCATATCTTACAGATATTCATTGGCCTTGACTGAATGGTGAACCCCTGATTGCTTGGGGGAGCCCTTAAGGGCTGCATGCTCCCATGCACCAAAGGACCTGCCAGGGCCTATGTTACTCTCCTACCCAACATTTATACGTGGCTCATTTCTGAATTTCAGGAGTAAGCATGGAGAACTTACTACTGACTACTGACTTACTGTATTTGTATTTAGATTTAAAGATAGCATTACTACAGAAAGGTGTCAAATGTGAGCACCAATCAGAAATAGCTAGAGTATTTTATTTATTTATTTATTATTTATTTATCCGATCAATAGCATGATCATGCACAGGACAAAAAAATGCATACACATATTAAAAAATCTCAATACATAATTTTGTCAAGAAAAATACATATAGAATATTAAACAATTTGAGCAACAAAACGTAAAGTGCAATATCCAAAGGATACATTTACAGTTGTGTCACAAAGTCAAAGGTTAAAAGCATTTTAAAAGAGAAAATAAAATAGATAAAACCAATTTTATAATGAGGGGAGCTGCAGCATTTATCCTACATCATTTTTTCACTAGGCTCGCAGTCTAAGCCCTTTCTACAGTCATCCCCATACTCCTTTAGTGGGGGCTTGTATAGTCACTTTAGACCTCTGCCACCAGGCATAGCAGAGATATCTAGATAAGGTCAAAACAAACCATTCTCTACAAAACCATTAAACCCGCCTGGTTGAGGCGCAACCAACTATTTACACTACATCGAGCGTACTATTCCCCTAAAAAGCTCTCCAAGTTTCAACCAGGGAAGTGCTGCAGTAAATGCTCCCTCCCAGCTGCATCAGACTTACATATGTTCTGGGAATGTCCTAATGTCAAGACATTCTGGCAAGATATCAAGACATCACTTGAATCAATGCTTCGAATCCCTATTCCTCTCTCCTGGTCTTTAGTCATCTTTGGGCTAACCAATAACATTAAGGGGCTAGAAAGAGAATTTCTATATTATGCCATCCTAATAGCAAGAAGAGAACTATGTAAAAACTGGGTTAATGTCAATCCGCCGACCGATGCAGAGTGGCTGTCTTCCCTTTTATCGAAATATCGAAAGTAGACCTAGCTAGAGCCTGTAGCCCTCGAACTCTGAGATTTTGGAACTTTTTAGTAGATTGGAGACGGGATAACTAAAGCGCCCGGGGTTTTTTTTTTCCCCCGGGTCCGATGACTAAGCCTAAGTTTCCACGTCCAATGGGAGGCACCCCACGCCACAACGTTACTGGACTATCGGCCGACAATGGGTTCGAATTGAGATAGCTCGTGCTGGGCTCTTCCTCACTAAGACATCAGGTCCACTCTGTGGGAGGTCATGAAGCCAATTTCTGGTTTCGTGATGGCACAGAAGCGATTGTCTTCCTGCAGCTAGAGTATCCCTGGAACGACTAAGTGGCTGATGAGGACAAAAAAAATAAAAAAATAAAAACTATTTGGTTGCATCAGAGCTAAATACACACAGAGCATCTGAAGGGCTCTGCATGTATTTAGCTCTGAGAGAATGACAACACCAAACTTGCAGGAATTATCCATTTTTTCCTCAGATTAGCATATGCAGGACAGAAAGAAACATAATATTCAATGGTTTCAGTAGAAGATTTACAGGACGGACACATAGGGGTAATGGTAGAATTGTCCACCTGTTTCTAATAACATTCAGAGGTAAAGTGCCAAATCGAAATTGTCCATAAAGTGCTCGTGCTTTGGGTGGTTCAACATTGTCCATATAGATTTCAAAGTTAAAACAGCTTTTGACATTTAAAAAACTTATAGTTAAAAGTGCCAAGTGAACTAGACTCAGTGCAAACAGTACTAATACAATTCCAATACTTATTTTTAACTGAGGTATCTCTTTGGTAATGGGATGAGGGTCGTCCCACATTTGACCTTCTCTCCCCTGGCTGTTACCATTGCTAGTTGGATAATGCAAAATGATGGGGCACGCGCAGAATTTGAAGAGGGGGCCCCCCGAGTCTCCCATATCGCACAGATATTCATTGGCCTTGACTGAATGGGGAAACCCAGATGGCTTGGGGAGCCCTGAATGGCTGCAGGCCCCCATGCACCACAGGACCTGCCAAGGCCTACGTTACTCTCCTGCCCAGCATTTATACCTGACTCATTTCTGAATTTGAGGAGTAAGCAAGGAGAACTCATGACTTACTACTTACTTACTGTATTTGTATTTAGATTTAAAGATCGTGAGGTAATAGAAATTTTCAGGTAACCAATGTAACCAATGTGTCCCCCTACTCGCACCCTATTCATGCACCCATGTTCCGTGTATGTCGTGTAACTTCTTTTCTGTTCATGCTAGAGAGACGCAAATACATTTGCGTCCAACGTTAACATGTCAGCTATCCAGTCATGCATAAATATCCCGTTAATTAGGCTTCTAGGCCTATGGTGCCAACGTCTTTACATGGTGCACTTTCACGTTTTCGTCCACGTTTTCTGGCCCAGTTGAGCTAGGCCCTTAAACGAGGCTCCGAGTTCATTCTCCCTCTGAATGCCGCCGTTAGGTATGCATCTCTGACCTCTGCCTTACTTCCTGCCTTAGAAGAGCGGTGCCCGGCTCGGCCTGGCTCGCTTGCCAAGATGAGGTTTTACCTACAAGTTATCTGCTCAGCCTCCTAGAAAACACATTCCAGTCTAGTGAAATAGGTAAACATATTCCCGGCTGCAGAGCAAAGGGCCCTGCCTTCCTGTCTCCATGCAAGTAATTTACTGCTCCTGTTACCATGGTAGGCCCATGGCTCCGCACTCTACATGAAGATCCGTATGCACGCACTAGCATTCAGCGTTGAACGGCCCCTGCCCGAGAGACCTTTTACTCCAGACATTACATCCTCAAAACATACGATATCAGATATGCTATGGGTACAGGTCGTTTTGACACCCCAGACATTAGTCTCCTCTACTCGTGCAAAAGTCAAAGCCCCCAGTTCTCCCCAGCTCCACGTCATGCTAGCTGCGCGCGCATATAGGTCAGAAGTTTCTGCCGACTCTGCAACTTTCTCTAAAGCATCCTCCCACATGTGACGTTTCTTGTGACGACTCTCTGACATGTCAAGTGCACGCCCATGTGTACGCCTTCTTACACGCCTCCTGTTACGCACATGTGTTCTTATCACCTCTCTTTTCACCTGTTACGCCTACTGTATTCACTTCCATGTATACTGTTTTACTATATATAATGTGTGATGCTAATAAAATGTTGAATGTCCCTTCCTGAACCTTAGTGGTGATGGAACATGATGTCCCATCCTTGAGGATTTTCCATTAAAGCCCGTATGACTCAGATTCCACGGACTCTGCCTCTCATTTTGAATGAGCTGTCTTTTATTGATAATTATATGGAAAAATAGTACGGTAAAATTAATTCACCACAATCGCATTAATCCAGAAAGGTGTAAAATATGAGCACCAATCAGAAATAGCTAAAGTACATCTGCAAGAGCATCATTAAGGTTGAGCAAATAACCAGGTTTTAAGATGCTTGCAAAACACTGAGTACGAATTCAGGCTTACAACAAACATTAATAGCGTGTTACATAAGAAGGCTGCTGCCACAAAAAACGCGGATGCCCCTTCTAGCCTTCCAGAACTTGGGTATTTTCGCCCTCCTCAATGCTACAGATCTAAGCTGTCTTTTAGGAGAGTACCAGTTGAAAGTGTTTTTTAGGTACCATGGGCCCTGCTACTGAAGATCCTTATAGACCATGCAGAGAGCTTTGAAGACCATCTGCCGCCTCAAGGGTAGCCACTGAAGTGTGTGCAATCTTTTCCTAACAGAAAGATGTTTAGGGACATCTAGGACCACCCATACAGCCGGATTTTGGATGACCTGAAGTTTGTTAAGGAAGTACTTGTTGACATTTAAATAAAGAGGTGTTACAGTAGTCAAGGCAAGAAGTAATCAGAGCTATGACCACCGAAACTTTTAACTCCTCAGGTAAGAAAGTAAAATTCTTCTTCAGGATCATAACAATGGAGAATCAGGAACCCACCATCCTGTTGATCTGGGAGTCGAAGGTAATGGTGTTGTGGAAAATCGCTCCATTTGTGACCCCCCACAGGGGTAGGTAAAGGTCTGCTATTCTCAGGCCACCAGAGCTCAGACCACACCGAATTTTCCACCCTAAAGACCACAATCTCAGTCTTCTCTGCGTTAATTTTGCCAGTTCTCCATCATCCAGGTGCTGATTTCAGCCATACAAGACCTAAACCTGTCTGCCACCAGTGCCAAGTTGACAGGTCTAGAGACAATGATTTGGGTGTCATATGCACAGGACAATACCTGGAACACAAAGGATGGCATACATTTTGCCAAAGGGGTAACAAAGATTGAGGAAAGTGGAACTGAGAAAGGATCCCTGGGGACCCCACAAGGAAGTCAGAAGGGTTTAACCCTATATTCCTTGCAGCTGACAGTTTCGGGGCTATTCTCCAGAAAGTATCCCATAAAATCCAACACAGAGTCCCTCTGCCTAGCCTGTTGCAATCTTAGCACCAAACGGGAGGAAGATATCATATCAAAGGCTGCAGACAGATCAAGCATAACCACCATAGCTGTGCTTCCCTGATCTACCTGGCAGCGGATAGAATCTGCAACACAATTCGGTTCTATGGCTGCTCCAGAAATCATTCTGAGATCAATCCAGAAGATTGTGAACAGTAAAGAACTGAGCTAATTCTTAACTGATGCACTTCTTAAGATTTTTTGCCAGAGTAAGCAGGAGAGAAATTGTGAAAAAATGTTTCAAGTCTCCAGGAACTCGATTCAGTTGCATGTAAGGGAGATGACAATTGCCTATTTCCAGCAATGTGGAACCACTCCTGACTCAAGAACCTGATTATAAACGTTCTCCAAGAGACTGCAATTAGGTCTGGCACAAGTTGCAATATTCTGAGAGGACAAGGTTCATTTAGAAAACCAGATGTCATGGGTGAAAGGAGAGTTTCTATTGTCAGGGAGGAAATGGGGGAAAACGAGGACAAAATACCACTAGAAGCCTGATTAATGTCCTCAATACAGAATTCTGAAAAGATCTTCAGAATCTTGTGCCTGAAATGGGTAGCAGTGTTATTGCAAAACTTGTTGGTAACTCTCCAATGCCTGTTGAGCTGGGGGGCAAGCGTGGTTTTTAACAACCTTAAAAAGGCAGTTTGGGATATTTGCAGCTGATCTTATTTTAGGAATAAAATAAGCTGACTGCCATTTTTATGGCATTTATATACTTTGGATCATTTCCTTATGTTTATTTTTTTCTTCTGGATTAGGTATCATCCTCCACCTTCGTTCCTGCCACCCACATTTCCAATGGTGGTCCTTGAGTTCCTCAGAGAACAACGGAGCCAAGGCTTTCAATCCAGTGATCGTCTTATTTTCAATTGGGGCCACCTGATCTATGGCTGTCTTCAACCATTTGACAAAGTCCTCTGCTGTTGGTGCCTGGCAGCTGTAACCTGCTGCCTGAGTCATACTAGGGGCAGCTTCCAAATCATTAATGGAGATTTTAGTCCACTTTCTATGTGTGATGGTTTTACCCTGTCTAGGCATCTCAGCCTTCTGCTTAAGCATTTTAAACGGCACCACTAGGTGTTATGTCAAACTCACAGGAAAATAGTCTTCTACCACCAGAGCCGAATGATTAGAGAAAATACCATCAAACATGCGGCCAGCTATGTGGGTCGCGTAGTCGACCAGTTGAGAGAATCCAAAACTGTTCATAAGTTCTAAAGATGTATTAGTATCATTGCAGCCTTTATCTTGCAGATGGAAAATGAAAGCCCACAAAATAGTAAAATTGGGGCATAAAAATAAGGTTCCAAATCTAAAGTCCCAAATCTTGATCAACTGCATTCTCGAGCCTGGAGGGCGGTACACAAGTAGCCCAGACAATAAGGATGTGTGGTTAATTTTGATTCTAAATACTCCTAGGGGTATGTGGTCGCAGTGTCTTTATCGAAGAGCCAGGTTTTCGGTCTCTTTCTGAAGTCTGCCAGCAAAGTGTCTGTATGGAGCTGGAGGAGAAGGTAGTTCCACGTCTTGGCAGCTATGTAGGAGAAGGAGCGGCCACCGCTGCATCTGCGGGGGGAGTGTGTGAGGGCAAGTGAAAAAGAGCACAGATCTCTATATAGAGTTAGTGGAAGTTTGTCGATGGTTGATGTAGGCAGGTCCTAGCTTGTTGAGGACTTTGTAGGCATGCTTAGGATGTTGAACTGACATCTCTTCTGGATGGGGAGCCAGTGGAGGTCTCTCAGGTGGGGGCGATGTGGGTTTGTTTGGGGAGGTCCAGGATGAGTTTGGCTGCAGCATTCTGTCTTCTAAGGAGGTGGGTGAAGATGCTGGTACAGAAAGCTTTGCCATAGTTGAGGCGGCTGGTGATAAGGGCCTGAGTGATGGTATTTCTGGTGCTGGTTGGGATCCATCTGAAGATAATGTGGAGCATGTGGAGTATGAGGAAGCAGAAGGAGGAGACTGTGTTGACTTGCTGTTTCATGGTCAGTTGGCTGTGCAGGATGATGCTATGGTTGAGTGCATGGTTGGTCGGTGTGGGTGTAGGTCCGAGTTCTGCAGGCCAACAGCTGTGGTCCCATGTGATCAGTACTTCAGTTTTGTCCGAGTTCATCAGAAAACATTGGTCATTGTTAACCACAACTGAATTTAATATGCCACCACCTCGATTTGCGTTCAAAAGAGCACCCAACTTGAAAGATAAGTTGGTGCTGTCACATGTAATCACCTCGAGCGCAACCTCGCACTGATGATGGGGCCACAGTACAAAGAGAGGCTCAATACTGGTCTCAAACTACGCTTCCCAGAAGGCATGGCGCCTTGCAGTGACAAGGCGGTTTGGCCCATAAGAGCACGTGACAAACCAGGAAGAGCGTTGGATATTATTCCTACCGGACCCTAGTTGCTGTGTGCTGTTCCGTGGTTACCTTCCTGAAAGGGTTTCTCGGAGGTAAGCCCGAATCCTGGTTTTCTAGTTTCGTTGATCAGGGGAGGCAGTACTTCGCGGCGGCGCTCTTTCTGTCTTCCTCCCTATTCGCGCGTCCTCCGTTGGTGAGCCCTCGGTTCAGGTGCTCGTGCGGAGGACGCTTCCTGCTCCTGGACGGCATTGTCGGCGGCCACATTGTACACCTCCGTTACTTGTTCTTGTGTCCTCCGTTGGAAGAGCTGCTCACGAGGCACTCATGCGGAGGACGTTTTTCCGATCTCAAACGGCATTGTCAGCCGCCACTCAATTCATCTATTCTCCTTGAGTTCTTGTGTCCTCCGTTGGAAGAGCTGCTCATGAGGGGCTCGTGCAGGGGACATTTCCCGATCTCGGACGACATTGTTGGCCGCTACTTAGCACGGTGTCCTCTGTTGGCGAACTCTGGGCTCAGAGTTCATGCAGAGGACGGTTCTTACATTAAAAGACACCAAGAGCTGTAGTTTTCACTACGTACTCTACAGGAACAATTTAGTCCTGTCGGACACCGAATTCCCTATCAGGTACTACTACTTTTGGTGCCTTCATTATTGTGCATTCTTTTGACTTTGCATTGGATAAAGATAGTTGCAAGCAGTGGGAGTTGTGATCAGCTCATCTTGGGTGCTGGATACCATGGTTTCCTTGTTGGCATTGCTGTTAGTAACAATGGGTATGCAGTCCAACCTGCATGACAAAATCTTATCCCTGGATTTTAGCTACCTTGTGTTCAATGGTCATTTGTCGATTCCTTTTTTCTTTCCTCTGCAGTATATCATACTCTTCCAACGCACCCAAAGGGTACAACAATCCAAAATGCTAGTACCATACATGGCCCATGTTATTTTTCTTTACAGGTAATACAACAGGGAATAGCATAGCCACATTGATATTGTTCAGGGGATGTTACAAATTAAGTGATCTCTGTGCTTTGTCATTTCAGATCTCCCTCCTCGCAGTTCCCTTCCTTTACCTCCCTCACTTGATCCTCCTAGTGACCTGTGCCATAACGGCAATCAGGCTGAGGTAGATCAAGAGGTGGAACCCTTTTGTGCATCAGCCGATCCTGAGGACTTGCGAAGTAACAGTTGCATGCTCAGCCGGTTCAACGTATCAAACAGTCAATTCCCACCTGGACATTACCCTTGTGGTAGTTGCTCGGTGTGTGACCTCACGGTAAAAACTAGGAGTGTGCAGTTGCTGAATGGTAAGACATGGCATCTCAATAAATTCGGCAACAGCAACTGCAATGCCACCAATGTCATATACAGACTAACCTGTGACTGTGGTCTGCATTACATTGGTCTAACCACATGAAAAATGAAAGTACGGTCCAGGAACATCTCAGCACATTGAAATCATGAAAAAGTACTACACAGTTGGTTTGCCGTTTTCAGGAATACCAACATAACCTTAGAGCATTAAAAAGGACGGTGCTAGAGAGAGTAATTGGTGAGGCATGCAGTAAACATGGGACATTTGCAAAAAAGGAGGCCCGTTTGATATTTTCCTAGAAAGCTGATAAATCGGGCCTGAATGATAGCATTGAGTGGAACAAAATCAGTAGATAATCCACTGGTGAAACGAAAGCTGGCTGTACGCTTTCTGCCAATGCTCTTCAAAATCAACATATGTCTGCAGTATTGGTGTCAGTAATGTTGTTGGGTTAACCAGTAGCGCATACCTGATGGGACTATACGTTAATGACTAGGTCTTTACAGTAATAACTAGTCACCGTGACCTTTATTGTAGCCATTATTGAACTAGCCTCTTCGAATTTTACCTCTCCTTCCAGATCTGCCAACAAAGAAAAATAAAAAATGCCTATATAATTTTTTGTTGTTGTTGTGGGTTCCCTTGTGAAATGGAGACTAGGGACTCCCTTTGACGTTAGTGGCCAAGATGTGGGGGCGAGATAGGCCATGAGAGCTACCCAGGATGGTTGTATCTCTGTGCATTGGTGCACTGAGTTTACCTGTCAACACAGTGAACTATGATGGTATTGCTGAAACAGTTTGGTTACAGAGTGCTCCGGCGGTAATTGTGCGGCATGAGTACAGGAATGACCACGCAGAGAGAGTATTTGTGCAAGCAAGGAAAATTCTCCCTACAATTATGTTGGGAGAGTAAAGTACAATAATTTACATGTTCATTAGGCCCTGGTGACACTGAATCTTCTGCACCAGTTGTATCCACACCCCTAGTAATAGCATTAGCTTATACTCGTTACAGAAAAATAGTGAACTGGTTCCTCTAAAAGAAAATGCAAGAAGTGCTGTGCAGTGCAGTGCTGAAGCAGGAGCACTGACGCCAGGGCCTGGAGGCCTGATGGACCAACTAAACATTGATCATTGCTGCATTTCACTGCTTAAACAGAAGCCAAAGGGTCCTTTTTTCCTGCACTTGGCCCATACCACATTGGCAACACCACTGGCACTGTGTACCAAAGTAAATTCTTTGGGCATTCTAAGATAATGGTAGTGGCAATATTAACAATAATGCTAACAATCCGAGGTATTTAACTGATACCTGTCAATACAAACTGGGACAAATGAGTTGACAGGAGGGCATGAAGGAAGGAGACACCATGACTACTCTCCAGTGCTTGGTGAGCACTGTGGAAATTATGCTGAAAGAGTTTTTTGAAAAGCGCTAACATTTGAAGTAAACAGGAGAAACAGATACCCATTTAGTGGCTGATTTATAAAAGTGAAATCAAAAATAACCCGGGATTAATCCAAGTTTTCCCGCTCGCCCAAATTGTGTGGTCCGAGGCAAATATTTTATTTCAGCAATCCTTCATGTTCTTCAATATCGTCATACAAGCATATTGGGTATGATTTAATAAATAATCATGTTGTCCTGTCTAAAAGAATGTGGGCCAATTGCACGGTGCATGACAGCTTAGTTGACTCTTACTTCACAAACGTCATTGTTATGAGGGTGGGACAGGAATGGTTTAAAGTTCATGATTAAAAACTCTCACTTCAAGAAGCTCCTCACAGTGCAGAGATGTAATGTGATATATTAATACCAAAGCTTCTGTGTGTTAAAGTAAAGTGCTTCCATATGTTGAAGAACAGTGCAGCCATTGACCTTTTGGTCTCGCCAGCAGATCTCCACCTGCTGCATTCAGTTACCTGGCTCCCTGACAAGGCGACTGTCCCTCCTTCACTGCAGCCGCCAGTTCGACTCTGCTACATGAACCCGCATAGCTCACTGTGCCAGAGGTATTCCTTTGTTTACAGCAGTAGCTTGCAAGGGGCTTTGTTTTTTGTGTTAACTGTAGTAAATTCATTTTGCGTTTCTGCTATTTTTTTAAAGTTTATTTGCCACCTTTCATCACCCTGTAGCCCTGCAACTCTCACTCTCACTGTTTTCCTTCCAGGATCCAGCTCCCACAGGCTCTTACATCCCCTTGCCCTCCCACCTCCTGGCCAGCCCCTCCCACATCACAGGACTAATTATGGAGGCCACTACGCAGCCTCAGTGAGCATCCATTGGTCTCTTGCTTTGTCCAGCCGCTCCCCTCTCACTGTCTTCAGTCCCCTGGCTCCCCGACAAGGGGTCTGCCCCTCCTTCACTGTAGCCACCAGTTTGACCCATCTGCCAGCCTCCGCATAGCTCGCTGCCCATAGGTATCCCTTCATTTTTAGCAGTAGCTTCTCTTACTTATTTGTGTTAACTGGGGTAAATTTATTGTGGGTGCCGGTTAGTTTTTAAAGTTTATTTGCCACCTCCCATCACCCTATAGCCCATCCCCGTTCACTCCTGCAGTTTTCTGCCATGGATCTAGCTTCTACAGGATTTTTCCACCCCTTGCCCTCCTGCCTCCAAGACAGCTCCTCCCACCTCCCAGGACTACTTATGGAGGCAACTATGCAGCCACTACGGCAGCACACCTAAGGCAAGCCCGTCTGCTCCCATCTGCACCTGGACAGTGCCAGGAATCCTGGCCTGCACTTCCAGAGGTACTCTGCAGCTGATCTCTGTCCTATAGACCCCATAAGAAACAACAACTGCTGCCTCGCATCACCTCTATCAACAGCTGGACCTTTCTCCTGCATCCGCTGCCAGTTTTCCACCACCCTAGGACCTACCGACATCCCAGAAACCATCGCCATGCCACCACTGTCAGTTGAAACCTCCACAGAATTCAGCTGCCCCTGATCAATGTCAGATCACTTTGCAAACATGCCTCCGAAGTCTAGGACACCATCTCTACCCTTGTCTCAGACAAGACCTTCATTACAGAGACCTGGCTCACCCCGCATACAACCCAGTCATCATCACGGCAACACTGATCAGTCACAAGATGAAACATTGTGACCGCACCAACAAACATGGAGGTGGCATCACCATCATACACAAGGAATCGATCACCTGCACCATCACTGATTATGAAGCCAGTCCAATCATGGAACATATGAACTTTCAGCTAAGCCCCAATGACAAAACCACCATCAAAGGCACTCTCGCATACAGACTGCTAGGACCACGAGCCAGTCCCAGCGACCCCATTACTGAACTCATCACCCTGCTTTCCATTGAATCTGAACACTATGTTTTTTGGGAGACCTCAACTTCCACCTGGACGACTCCACTCATACCAACTCCTGGAAAGACTTGACAACATCGGCCTCAAGCAGCTGGTCACTGTCCCCACGCACAAAGCAGGACACACGCTGGACTCCATCTTTAAGTCTAGCAACAAAATCAGACACATCTCGGAACTCACCTGGTCGGACAACTCCATTGTGCACTTCATACTCACAGAACATCCTCCCACCGCCCCCAACCACCACAACTCCTGTATCACAGCTAGACCAAGGTTACTCAGCATCACTCTGTCCAAAGTCACCACTAATCTGGACTAGGCCGTAGAGTACTTCAGCGCCTGGATTACCAGCACCGCTGACTGAGTCACTCCCACCAAACTAGCCAGAACGTACAGACCTACCAAAGGAGCAAGCTGGTACACTCTGGAACTCAGCTCATCGAAGCGCAGGTGCAAACAACTGGAGAGAAGATGAAACACAAGCAGAAACCACACCGACCGAGCCACCTTCAAATCAGCCCTCAACGACTACCACCGACAGCTCAAAGCTGCAAAATTGGAGGCTCTGACCCTCTGATTAGAGTCCAGCAACATCCAAACCAAGGAACAATCAACATCCTGGTTGACCTCCCCACAGCCTTCAAAACCACCTACCACCACACACATCAACTAACTACGCTAGAATGGACTCACAGATGATGCGCTAAACTGGATGGCATCCTTTCTCACAGGGTGTACCCAGAGTGTCCACCTCCTTCCCATAACCTCAAAACCCAAGCACACCATCTGCGGCGTACCCCAAGGCTGATCCCTCGGTCCTACCCTATTTAGCATCTACATAACATCTCTGCCTGGATGAAGGACAACTGCCCGAAGCTCAACATGGACAAAACTGAAGTTCTGATCTTCGGCAGACACCGCGCTCTCTGGATTGACTCCTGTTGGCCGACGGAGCTCAATCCCACCCCCACCCCAAAAGATGACTTTCACAATCTCAGCCTCATACTGGACAGTGAACTCTCCATGAAATGTCAGTTCAATGCCATCTCCTCAACCTGCTTCTACACACACTGCATGTACTGCAAGGTTTTCAAGTGGCTCCCCATCAGCACCAGAAAAATGGTGAGAAAGGCCCTAATCACCAACCAACTGGACTACGACAACACACTCTATGCAGGCTCCACCACCGAACTCATTCAAAGACTCCAGACGATCCAGAACGCAGATACCAGACTGATCCTCAACCTGCCCAAGAGGACCCACATGACCCGGAATTTGAAGGCCCTCCAGTGGCACCCCGTCCAGAAGAGATGCCAATTCAAGCTTCTGACCAACACCTACAAAGCCCTCCACAACTAAGGACTCACCTACTTGAACGACCATCTGCATTTCCACCAACCTCTTAGGAATCTCCACTCCACACACCTTGCCTTTGAACGGATCCCACACCTCCACTGCTGCCACTCCGGAGGCCTCACCTTCTACCACCTTGCTGCAAAAGCCTAGACAACCCTCCCACTCCACCTCCTTACTGCACCCTCACGGACCAACTTCAGCAATGGGCTCAAGGCCTGGCACTGGTAGCCTATCACCCTCTAGGGTGATAGGCTACATTCACCAAGTACAACTTGATTGACATGATTGAGGTTTTTTGCATGATTTGGATGGCGAGCAGTTAATTAATCAGCTCACACTGATTCACTAAGAGTGAGCAGGCTGATCTTTTAATTTTTTTACAATTGCTCGCAGAAGTATATGAAGTAGGAGCTCTTCGCAATCGAGACTGCGAGTTCGGGGAAGTTAGGATGTGCAAGCACGCATGCGCAGACCCTGCAGGGAACACTGATTACATATAACAAATCACATTGGTTATTGATTTTGCCTATAGGTTCCTATAACAAAAATTGATTGGGACACCTAGTTGAAAGTCGCCAGGAGATCTCAAAGTATGAGGTTAGTAGCTTCTACCTTATTCAACATGATTGCTCTATATTACAACAACAGCTTTCCTGACATGGCCTGGATTAAAAATGGACAGCAGTAACCCACTCAGAGTATTCACTTTAATTCATATTTATGAATTCAACCTTTTCTTCAAGAATCAATTTGAAGCAATGGTGGGCACAAACAGGACAGCAGGTTGCATATTTTTTGTTTTCACTCGGTTGTGTGCAAAGTATTAAAAACACAGTCAGTTTGGACCTATATTGAAATAGTTTTGTTACCGCACAAGGACAAGCTGAATTACCAGCTCTGGCAAGCAGCACACATAAATTATTTAATTTTAAAAAAATACCAACTAAAATACTTCAATAGGGACATGCCTAGGAAGCACTGTTATCACTATATATAATGAAGTCCACAAAGGGGCTTATCACATGCTCAATCTAGTATTTTATATTAGATAGATTAGTGCTAGGGAGTACACATCATCACTCTCTAGTAAGGCAAGAGAGGTTTTCAGCAACTGTGGCGCGGGATCACAGGATTCTGCCTTCCAAGCTTCATACGCTCACACTTTTAAATGACCAATGAAATTACAAAATCCTGCCATCAGACCCTACTAATAAATTAGAAATTGAAATATGAAAGATTACTATCAGTGCACACGAGCAGGATTGGATCATCAAAAAAGAAGAAGAGTTCCTAAGTTTAGGTCACCCATTTTCTCCATACTTATCTAAGATCCACAAGCAGGGAATCCTAATCCCAGGTTGCCCTATCATCCCTGGAATAGGTATGATACTAGGGGATGTAATAATCAGTCCATAATGGTAAATAGCTATTTACCATTATGGACTGATTCTTACATCCCCTAGTATCAGAGATGCCCTCATATGTGAAAGATACAAAACACATTCTTAATACAGTACAGGGTATGGAATTTAATCTCAAAACAGGCTACATACTATGGCTAGATGTGGAAGCCCTTTATACCAGTATTCCACAAGATGAAAGTTTGAACACAATAGAGAAACTACTTCATGAAAGACCATGGCAATTGAATACTTCTATAGAGTTCATTATGATGCTTGTAACACTGGCACTGATTATTTCCAGTTCAATGGCACAATTTATGAACAACAGCAGAGGACATCAATGGGCAGCATCTTTGCCCCTAGCCTGGCATGCTTGTATGATTATACTTCTGAAATACAGCACATTTGATCTAACAACCCACAAGGTGACCATAATAAAATATGACGCCATTACATAGATGATGTTTTCATCATATGGCAGGGTTCAGAAGAACTTTGTGAATTGACTGAATGCACAAAACATCTATCTGAAATTCACACTAACTTTGAACAACCAAGAACTGCTATTTCTTCATTTGGCAATAAGAGCAGAGGAGGGAACCCTAACAACAAAAATGTACACAAAACCCACAGACAAAAGTACTCTAATGTCCAACCTCTGACTCTCAGAGAAAAAGTACCTTTAGGTCAATTCTTTCAGATTAGACACAAATGTTCCAATTTTACAGACTACAGAGCAGTGGCCAGGCTATAAAGTAAGAAGTTGAGTGACATAGGTTATCCAAAATGTTCAATAGAAAAAGCACAAAGAGAGCTAGATTTAGCAACAGGGAGAATCTATTAACAGTTAGCAAGAAAAGCAAACCACAACAAATAATCTGTGTGAGTACCTACACCCGTATGTCTAATGGAGAAAAGAAAATAATAAATAGGTTTAGGCACATATTGAGTTGTAATGGCCCAAATTTTGAAAAAGCACTAGCATCAGGGGCAGACTCATCCACGCGAGAGCCCCGAAGAAAGACAGTGAGGACCAAAACCCAATTTGCGGTCTATCACAGCTCAGGGGCAATTTCCCATGTGGCCAATGCTCAGTCTGCTCCCTCACTTCACTTACACAAACTATTGATTTAGGGCTTGAAATACCCCAGGGAACAGAGGAGTCATACTAATTGCAATTCCACTAGCATGATCTATTTGAATACTTATATGTGTTGGTAGAAGTATGTTGGAATGAGAACTTGGAAAGCCAGACTAAGGGTCTTATTACAATGTCGGTCAGAAAGCATTCCGACCGACTTCTTTTCGGAATGGTTTCTGACTGTCTCAGGTTCGGGGAGTCTGACCGACTGATTACGATGGTTTCAAACACCGTTCGGTCGGAGTCCCATGGACTTCAAAGGAACCCTGTCTTCTGACCAACAACACAGGCTCCCATTGAAAAAAGGAATGGTTTGGGTTGCGTGGGTTGGGTGCCTTCCACACTGTGCATGGTTGGAAAGAGGGATCCCATGGGTACCCCCAAGGCCACAACCAGAAGCCTGCCCCCAAAATCAGTTTCCTACGGCCGATCCGTGTCATACAGACTGAGTCGGAACTGCTGTCGGAATCCGACATCGTAATCAGTTGGTCAGAAACGCGGCCTGTGGAGCTCTACATTTTGGCTCGACCCAACTTGGACTCTCCAAATGCTTGATGGGAACCGATGCGGCATACCGACCAATTACCTTGTATCGTAATCGGTCGGTCGGAAATGTTTCAGAGTCGGTCGGAAACCTGGCTTCCAAAACGGGTTCGGTCAAACCAAATGCCATTCGGAGCCTTTCCAACCAATGTCTTAATGAGGCCCTAAGAGTTAGTGAGCATCAAAGCACCATTAGTTGCAAACTTGTGAGAAAATGACATTCCATTTCTCTTTAGCTGGCCATACTGAAAATTACTCTCAATGGAACTTAGTAACAGTAATTATATCACAATTTTACACAAACGAGAACAAAGCTGTGTCTATAAATTAAAAACTGATAACATTGGCCTAAATGCCGAAATGTTATGGACCACGCTGAATTCTAGAAGATGAAACCAGATCTTGCAACCAGGAATTCATAGCACACCATGATGGTATCAGTTATCACTGGAAAATGGACAAATAAGTCCTAGAAGACTGAAGATAGAAATACTAAAATGGGGTATTCTCTATAGAGGGATTCACCACAATCAGGGATTGATTCAGACTCGCAGAACACAGCCCCATCTACAATATCTCCCTAACTGTTTCATCATTGATGGAACGCTGAAGACGGGAGGGATATGTTCCCTGGGAATCACATTCAGAAACTTTAGAGGGTCTTCTTATGATTATGATTTTATAATATAGTGTGACAACGGGGATGTGCCCTTCAGCCTATCTTTGTGAAAAGGGGTATCATTAAATACTCCCTCCGGTAAGCACTTCTATGTGCTTTGGCATAATTACACAGTTACAGTTTGGCACAATCTTACAATGGCTTTGATTTGATCACCAATGTTTTCTTTATAGAAATGTTTGCCACCACATGTGCATCAGAGTGCATGTACTCAGATGTCCTTATGTAATGTAACTGGCTGTAAATGTAAAGTGCTCTGACACCTTTGGGTAAAGTACATGCTATATAAAAATGCATAAATAAATAAACAGATTGTATTATTTGTCCATACCTTGAAGTACAAAATACTAGGAGCTTGTGTTTCATGTTTGATGTTGAATGTCTTACACTTATAGCATTAATGTTTTTTCGTTTTCACTTCCTCTTGTACGACAGGCATCAATATATATTTCGGTGACAGGCAAGTGCACCTGCAATTTTGGTCTTCCTCAGAAGCAGCCATCTTAGCTAAAGAGAGTCTGTAGGATCCAATAGGGACCCTGATCTTTTAGTCTACCAGCTACATGTGATACTGCGGAAAATACATATCACTTGAGGGTCTTAATCAGGGCATTCAAGGCAGTTACTCCTCTACCCTCTGAATGATTTTTTGGAGATATATATATAAATTAAAATGTTTATTTGGGCAACAGACTTGTCTTTTATGACGATTGCTACAAATCATAAAAGCAGGATGTTCTTGCTGACAGCTGTCGGTCATTGCATGTGATGTTCCTGGCATAAGGTTCAACTCGTGCAGTTCCATGCATTAGTGCTGGGTCACAGAATAGCAGCATCCTTTGGAAATTTTATGGAGTCTCATTGTTAAAGATCCTCAATGCTGCCATTTGAACTACTCATTGTTACTTGCAGTTCCATTGGTTGATGGCCGGGAATCACATTCCAATAAACTTTGCATCAGTGCCTCTTTGGGATCATAGACTTTTGGGGGCTAAAGCACATTAAACTCAGCCTTTGTGCTTTAGTCTGTGGGCCGCAGCATTTCACTACAAGCACTTTGGCTGTGCCACGCTGCGGCACTTTCAAAGCACAGGGATGGGTCATATTTACTAGTATATGATGGATCCCTTTGCTCTCTCCTGCACTGGCATACAATTAGCTGCCATGCGCCAACGCGGGCACCCTTGTGTCATGGTGGAAGGATGCCTGCCTCACACGGATGATTGTTTACATGCAGGAAGGTGTCCCTTTCTGCACATAAACAATATAAAAAGGGTTTTTTCAACTTCTATGTGTGCTGCATTAGCACACAGAACTTGCAAAACGTCATTTTTTTAATGATTGTGTATGTGTCTGAAGGGATACCTTACTGCAAATAAACAATCACCAGATGTGATTTCCATGTTCTATGTGTGCTGCAGAATGTAGCACCATAAAAAGACGAAAAAAATGAGAGAAATGAATACATTTCTCCTTGTTGCGCCTCCTTATGCAGAGGCGTAGCATTCAGACGCTTTTCCAGGTTTACAATTTCTCATTAATATGGAAATGTGTCTGGTTCCATGGGTGTTGCGTGGGAACACCCACAGCAACACCTATGGAATGCCCCTTTCACGCAAAGTGCTGAGTGTAAAGGGGCAGTATTTACAAGGACAGGAAAAGCCACGCAGGGTGACTGTTCCTGTCCTTGTAAACATGGGAGATCAAAATGCGCTGCCGGTGCATCAAAAAAAGTGACGCACCTGCTTCGCAGGGGGCTTGTAAATAAGCCCCTGTGTTTTTTGGGTTGTGCATTTGCCTAATCACTACGTTGATGCATCATCATTGACAAAAAAAGTGAGTGAGTAGTAAATCCTAGCAAAATGCGCAGCTAAGATGATATTACACTGTGTTAATTTCTCTGTAAATATTTTACAAATTAAGGGTAACCATGGTTTTGTCAAGAACATAAAACGAGAAAATTACCTGGTTACCTATTATCAATCTAAATCAAATCAAGACCAGCTTTCCAAACCCCACGATCTTGCATTCCTCCCTCCTGGGCACCTGAATCTTTGATCTGTGATGACGTTGAGCTCTGCTTGGTATATGGATTTGAGGACCCAGTAACTCTGTTTTTTTTTAGCAATGCCTAATGGGAAGAGACTACAAAAATTAAATAAAAATGACTTTAATGCTGCACTCAATACCTCCTAGGCACTGTTTAACCTTGTGTGAGGAGTGAGATGTAGTGATAATTACCATACATAAATTGGCAATTTCATGATTTACAACCACAACTGGGACACTGGTCTAGCCAGGGCACCCGGCTCCTCTGGGTAGATATGCACCTTCTATTGGCATACAGGCAATTTAAAGGCTGCAAGCTTCTAGTGAGTGATGGCAAGCAATTATCAAAAACTTACAAAAAAGTGTGGTGGAATCACAGATGCAGATGTTTGATGGCGGGAGATGTGGATTTTTGGGGATGTTTCAGCGAAAGTGGGTTATTTTATCCTTATGAGTCAAAATTAATATCTACAGACTTGGTTCATAACAGAAATAAATGGCTAGGGGACAAGCTACAAATTTACAAGTTACTTACAATGTTACTCAATATGGTACTTTCTAAGACTATGCTCTTAGCAGTGTAATAGGATAGGAAATATGTAGCTCAGGACATGGCATAGCTGTTTTTCTGCAATGATTTTACCACTGAATTTGACAGAAAATGCAGAGGTCCATAGTGTGGGCTTTCCCGTCTGCAACCAAGTATCCCAGGGCTAGAATGTCTGAGAGAGGTGTTCATTTCATATGCCTTCATCTTGTAAAGGCTCCCGTCAAGCATTATGAATCAATTCTGAGTAATACATTATAAATAACCCTGCCCCAGACATTGCAGCAAAGATTATTCATGAATGCCCTCTAGTCTGCAAAAAAATGACAAGGCGGATATATGAAATACATTAATTTGAGACTCACTGGTAATACCAGCTTCTGATATTACATTCAAACTGCGCTCTGTAAAGAGACATTCCCACTAACCTCGGCATGAGACAATGCTGTCAGTGTTTGCAGTGGCGTCCGAAAAATATGGCTTTGATAATTATCAATCCTCTATTTGCAATATAAATATATAAAGAACAGATGCATACCAGTGAATTACGGGGATATTGTTCACTGAGTGGTTGAAAGGGACATCATATAGACAACAGTAGCAAAGCTTGAGTTGATGATGAAAAACATTCCTTTAATTCAGTTTTTAGTCATTTATATTTTTATGGTATGTATGGCTACAAAAATCACCTGCCCCTGCTTTCAACGGCTATGCAGGGGCAGAGGAGCAATAAAGAGTTTATATGTATGTATGTATGTATATATATATATATGGGCGTGCATGTCTGCCTTGTCCCCGCTTATTTGACACCAGGAACAGGCAGGTTGAGACGGTTGGAGACCGGAGGGGACAGCGTATTCTTCTGCAACAAAGTGGGGAACAATTGCATTACAACGACTCTTTGTCATCTCCAGGCAACGTTTTCCAGTGACAAAGCAGAATGCACTCTGGGAAAGGTAGTCACTACACTAAAAGTGACTCGCCAATAGACATTTGCGTTTGCCATTTGGGCTGAAGGGGGTGGAGCAAAGCTGGTTACATCAGGAGGGGTGTGATATTGTGTTAGAGATATTCTTTGCCGCTGCCTGACTCACCGCAAACACCCGTGGCGCTGAAGAAGGCTAATCAGAAGCCGAAATGCATTCGCCTTGACAGCGGGTGTGCAATGTATCCTTACCTGCTACGGATGGAATAAAGGCTGCTCCCACTTGTTCTCCTGTGTTGGCCTCTTCATTCTCGGCGGCTGCTGTTGGTGATGGATCGTATATATATATATATATATATATATATATATATATATATATATATATATATATATATATATATATATATATATATATATATATATATATATATATATATATATATATATATATATATATATATATATATATATATATATGTTTGCTCCAAAATTGCACAGAGTCCTTGCACTCACGGGCAGGTGCTTTCCAGCGGATGGTGCCCTCCGCAAATACACTTGCTCCAAACTTCCGCGGTGTGCCACCGCAAAAAGACAAGCACACAGGGTGGCTAGCTTTAAAGTTTTATTTGTGAGCTCACGGTGTCCAGACGCGTTTCGGCATTCGGCTTCGTCGATGGTAACTGACGAAGGCGAATGCCGAAACGCGTCTGGAAATAAAACTTTAGAGCTCGCCACCCTGAGTGCTTGTCTTTTTGCGGTGGCACACCGCAGAAGTTTGGAGCGAGTAGTTATATATATATATATATATATATATATATATATATATATATATATATGTACGTATATATATATATATATATATATATATATATATATATATATATGTATTCACTGAAAAAACATAGCTTTCAGCCACGATATAGTTAGGAATTAGCATTTAAAAAACCTTAGAAATCCACTGGAAAAAACATAGGTTTCACACATGTTATAGTTAGCTGGACATGTAACTCATACAAAGCCATGCAATGCACTGCTGTTGACGTCGCATATTACATCACTCATGGCATGGTCAGTGACATAACTCATCACATCAGCAGTGCATTGCGGGCGCGGGAGTTATAGTTAGCTGAACTAACTATTACGGGAGAATTTCAATGGTTTTGTATGAGTGAAATGTCCAGCTAACTATAACATGTGTGAAACCTATGGTTTTTAAGTGAATTGCTAAGGTTTTTTAAATGCTAATTCCTAACTATAACGTGGCTGAATCCTATGGTTTTTTCATGATATGTGACATCATCAGCAGTGGATTGCGGGTGCGTGAAATATAGTTAGTACAACTAACTATATCGGAAGAATTTCAATGGTTTTGTACGAGTGAAATGTCCAGCTAAGTATAACACCCCTAAAACCTACGTTCTTTTATTGAATTTCTAAGGTTTTTTAAATGCTAATTCCTAACTATGTCAGGCGTGAAACCTATGTTTTTTTCAGTCAATTAAAGTTCTCTTCAGTTTCGAAGTGATGAAAAGGAGACGCACACGGTATTCAGATTGCAGGCAGCAATTTATTCACAGTGTGAGGCACCTGACGCGTTTCGTTTTTGGCTTAAAACTTTTTCAAAGGTATTGCCTCAGTCCATGCAGGTTTGACAGTGGGTTCAGGTGGTTTTATTCACATTATTGCCCCGCCTCTGATGACTCTGGAGGTTTGCTGAGCATTGTGGTATCTGAAGTCCCACTCGTGTATCCAGTCTGTTAACAACACGTTTGCTGCAGGGAGGGGGTGTTGGGCCACGGTGCAGCAGAGTGTCAATTGTAATTTGCAGTCAAAGTTTGTTACTGATTTGCCGGTCTCCTCGTTCATGGTTGACTCGGCATGGTGTTTGCTGCTTTATTTCGTGTTCTGCCATTAGTCAGCTCGCTGCGCAGAGGTTGGTGGAGTCAACACTGCTGTTCCTGGGACGTGTTAGTCTTCCGTTACCAGGTCTGTCATACCTCCCAAATTGCTTCCCAGTCTTTTATGGGATTGCTAGAGACCCTCACCTTGCACTCACGGGCAGGTGTTTTCCAGCGGATGGTGCCCTCCGCAAATACACTTGCTCCAAACTTCCGCGGTGTGCCACCGCAAAAAGACAAGCACTCAGGGTGGCTAGCTCTAAAGTTTTATTTGTGAGCTCATGGTGTCCAGACGCGTTTCGGCATTCGGCTTCGTCGATGGTAACTGATGAAGGCGAATGCCGAAACGCGTCTGGAAATAAAACTTTAGAGCTCGCCACCCTGAGTGCTTGTCTTTTTGCGTTGGCACACCGCGGAAGTTTGGAGCTAGTATATATATATATATATATATATATATATATATGTACGTATGTATATATATATATTATGTATTCACTGAAAAAACATAGCTTTCAGCCACGTTATAGTTAGGAATTAGGATTTAAAAATCCTTAGAAATCCACTGAAAAAAACATAGGTTTCACACATGTTATAGTTAGCTGGACATGTAACTCATACAAAGCCATGTAATGCACTGCTGTTGACGTCGCATATTACATCACTCATGACATGGTCAGTGACATAACTCATCACATCAGCAGTGCATTGCGGGCGCAGGAGTTATAGGTAGCTGAACTAACTATTACGGGAGAATTTCAATGGTTTTGTACGAGTGAAATGTCCAGCTAACTATAACATGTGTGAAACCTATGGTTTTTAAGTGAATTGCTAAGGTTTTTTAAATGCTAATTCCTAACTATAACGTGGCTGAATCCTATGGTTTTTTCATGATATGTGACATAATCAGCAGTGGATTGCGGGTGTGTGAAATATAGTTAGTACAACTAACTATATCGGAAGAATTTCAATGGTTTTGTACGAGTGAAATGTCCAGCTAAGTATAACACCCCTAAAACCTACGTTTTTTTAATTGAATTTCTAAGGTTTTTTAAATGCTAATTCCTAACTATGTCAGGCCTGAAACCTATGTTTTTTCAGTGAAAAAAATAAATATATATATATATATATGTATATATATATGTATATGTATATATATATATATATATATATATATATATATATATATATATATATATATATATATATATATATATATATATATATAATAGCGCGCGCAGGTCACCCGACTCTTTATTTTACCACACGTACACTCTTGGGCCCATGACGTGTTTACTATATATAATTTTTTTGTACTCAGGTAACCTACACGCTGCTATTCAGCAATTGAGTTTCTCCTTTTCAATATATTTTGTGTACCCGACTTACCAATCCCTATCACAGGTACCTCTGATCACGACAGATCAGGAGCTAGCAGGGGTAAGCAGATAATTCTAAACATGATATCTTATACATTAGAATAATAATTTAACCTTTTCAATAACCACAAACACAGGAAGTTTTAAAAGTTTTATCTAATCATCAAAATTATTCTTCATATGCCATGAGACTAAGGTTTACACAGATCAGGCTATCAATGATTAAGATTAAAAGCAAGGTATAACTATGTGTCATAACAAGTAGCATTCGAGATTTACAAGAATCTAAAGTTAGGAAATAGGGAACATGCTATTATGTACTATAGACTTTTCAGTGATACTAAATGCGGGTAAAGAAAGGGAACATACTAATCCAGGTGATCTCTAATATGCTATGGGTCTAAGGGATAACATCACTCCTAAGAGTTGCTATTCCCAAAAAATGCTTATTCTCTAAAGGATGGGAAAATGTGGAACATACTAGTAAAACGCTTTGCATGAAATCAACAGGAAAATAACCTCGGCAAGATTGCTTTATTGAAGAGGAAATAAGAAGAGAAGAGAATAGATAGACGAACACCCACGGATATATATTTACCTAGGATGGGAATGAGGACTAACCCTGGCCACGGGTCAGTTTGGGGAAAATGAGGAGAAGGACCCTCAAGGACTTACGATGCCAGTAGGCGAGCAGGTACAGCTCATGGACAGTCAGGACAGGATACCCCTCAGGATTTGGATCAGGACTGGGCTCATCAAAGGGTGCGACCAACACCTGCATCTTCGGATGCAACGCCTGGGCTACTCCCTCTCTGCACGGAATCTGCCAATAACCCCGATTGGGTTGTGGAAACTCCCAGCAAAATGCTTCGCCAGCACTTAAGACTATTCCACCCTAGTGAGTTTGTGGAAATTACGGACAGAGTGCTCCGCAGCTCTCTGTATCAATCACCTACAGAGTTCGTAGGGTCGGTGAGAGGTCAGCTACTCGGACAAGTCGGACAATTTCTCTAGCTAAACCTAGACTAGTTATACTGGTTTCCGGTCCGTGGACCACCCATAAATGTTGCAAATGACAGGATCCCCAACTTTGGATTGGACAGGAGAGGTGGTTAGGTCATTGTCACCTCCTAGAATTTGGTGTTCCCACAATTAATATTTATTTTTCGTACCCACCCCTTACATTCCTGTTCCCATGGCATACGAGTAAAAGAGAACAATAGGACACACAGTGGACCAAGAAATTTGTATAATTTTCAGGTGTAGTTCAGCTTCTTCTCGCTGGGTCAGAGTGCAGCTTCGGCAGCCAGCTGGCTGGGTTCCACTGATGCAAGACTTGGTTCTCTTGTCACGTGGTCAGTTCCACTCAGACTTCTAAGATGGAGAGGCTCCCCACTCCCAGGCTCACATATGCGCGGTACATGAAAAGTAAGCGAAAACAAATTAGAAACACAGGAAAAAATTAATACACTGTATACCGTGATTGACTATACTACATCCCTTATTTTATAATAACTATAGCATTAGGTGTTTAGGCAGAATGAAAACATTTATGCAAAGCAGCGGCTGCAAGCAAGATGCATGTTAAAAACAAAGCGGCCATTTTAGCAATAATGCGCATGTGCGGCATGTTCCCTCTAGAACTGCGAGTGCGTCACATCACGTGAGTATAACTGACGCATGCGCAGACTAGAATCCTGCAAAGCATCGATCAGTCAGTATGCAAGCTTTGTTAGGATTAGAAAACACATAAGCAAGCGTCTCTGGGACACCCGCTTGTAGTGTGAAAGTGCAATATTAATAACAGAACAGGTTGATTATTAACATTAAGGATTATGCGAGGTTCTTGAATTCAAGCAAGTTGCGTAACATGCGAAACTTTGCTCCATCAATCCCCTCTTTGATGATATTTACTATCATCACTATTAATGGAACCAGATGCCAACTTTTCCTTTCACATCTCATTCATCTCAATCTCAACAAACTTGTTATTGAGCCTCTTCTCTGCATCCTTATTAGGATGGGAATTTTTGGCTCTTTTACAAATCTGATTTCTCAGCTCTTCTAATTCAAGTTCATCAACATTCCTTTTCACTCCTCTTTTGTGTACCGCATACTTCTTTCTGCATTTTTGACATTTGCAGCAAATTTTTATGATCAATACGATTAAACTTATTCCAGCTATTGGCATCAGTATTTTACTCACAAGACTTTTACCTATGTTAGAAAACCAACTACCTACAGAGGAGAGACCATCAGTTAGTCTCTTCCAGGCACTGTCAACCTCCAGTGGTTTGAGTTCCTTTTCCAAATTAGTTATGTTTCTCACATATTTCTTAATTTCAACACTCTTATCTGTAGTTATGTTTCTCACGTATTTCTTAATTTCAACACTCTTATCTGGAATGTAAGTGCAACAATGTTGCGCTTTCAACATTCTACAGACTCCGCCCTCTTTTGCCAATAAGGTATCAAGAGCGAGGCGATTTTCTAAAACCATTGATCTGATCGCAACCAATTTGGTATTGACCAGTAGGAATCCAGCAGCAGTGTCAGTAGATAACCGATCCACTACTGTAGACAATTTGCAAATTCGGTGTGTATTCAGAACCACTCCCACTCCAGGTATCAGTGCACTAAATATATCACCTATAATTTCTCCTACACTTTCTCTTCTACTACGTACTAAACCATTAGTATCTTCATTGCTTCCAGCGGCATTGTTCACATGGTATATTTTCGGGACGACAACGCCAAAATAGCAGCTTCCATACCAGTGATCCGGCAATTTGAAATAAGCCTTGTTTCCACATATATAATAAATTCCAGGAAACACAGGTTCTGACCCATTTTTGAATCCCCAACCTCCAATTACCTTATAATTGTGTTCACATTCGTGGAACCGATGAGTACATTGTTATAATAGCTAGTCTTTTCTCTATGAAGGCACAGTTTCCCCTTCCTTTCGAAATCCAGTAACAACGCAGGATTAGCTTCACCATTTGAGGTGCTTTCCATGTTTTCTGCCCACTTAGGAGTTCTCTGTCTTTTGTCATTTGCCTTTCTTTGGAAACTGTCCCTTCTCTTTTCTGCCATTTTCAAAAACATTTTCTCTTGTTCATGTAATGAACAGGTCAGATTATTTCTGTGTGCTTCATTTAAATCTATGTCACCTATAGTCAGAAAATATTCTCCCATATAACGAGTCACATCACTTTTAATATGTACAATATTCAGGTTTCCCCAAATAGGAAGTTCTGAAAAAATTACGTCAGAGTCTGAATAGTAATACTGTAGGGTGCTTCTATAAAATAGGCTTGCTAGAATACTACAGGAAATTCCATAGGTTAGGGGTAAATAGTGATATGTCACACCTTCAGCTACAGAAGTGGGTAGCTTCATGCAGACATAACAGTCTTCTATTTCCATAGCTTCTACATAGTGTACTAAAAGGTTTGCAAATACATTTAAATGTGTTCTGTTTTTGATTCTGTGATAATGTAGTCCTCCCTCATCTGATGCATCTAAGTAAAATTTTGTCTGTTTCAGGCTAACTGTTTTCTCAAGTCCTTCTACACTTTGTGGTGTTTCTTCAGCCTGACCCCTGCGGTAGCGGTCGCTCCTCCCTGGTATCTCCTCTTGGTATCGTAGCGCTTTGCTCCCCACTGCTGCCAAAAACAATTCTGACCAGCCTGACTCACAATTATTTGTTGCCTGCTCAGTTTTGTAGCTCTTAATTGCCTGCTCAGTTTTGTAGCGCTTAATTTTGTTCAAGTGCTCGCATTGCCTATAATAATATTTGTGCTTAATTGTGAATTGTGCCTGTGTACTATCATAGCGCTCCACTGCTCGCATTGCCCGCATAGCTTCCTTAGTTTAATTTGTGCCTGATTGTGCCCATAGCTGCATTTTCACATCGTGCCCCAGTCTCGTCCTGTTTGCCTTGTTGTCGCTGCCATTTGGTGATTGTGCCTCCAGCCCGTCCCCCCACCTCGCTCCCGCCTCCCAGCTGCCCCTCCCTCCCTCCGCCCCCTCCAATATCCATTTATGACAGATGGACCTACGCGCAGCGTACACGCGCAGCGGACGCGCCCCATGCGCGCCGAAGGCGCGCCAAAGGTAAGCTCGTCTATGCCCGTCCGCGCCTGGACCGCATCCAGCGCCAGACCCCCTCGTCCTCGCAAAACCCACTCCTCCCGCATAACGGTTGACGCCACTACCCTCTTTGCCCTTAACCCCGGACGCACACCACAATGCTGCAAAGCTGCCCCAAGACACACCCATGGTCCTTTCGCCTGCCACTCCTGCAAGTTCGCCTGCACCAGGACCCACACCAAATCCACTACCTCCAAACACAGCTCCAACTCCAACCACCTGAAGTGCATCCCGCTGAACACCCGCTCGGTCTTCAGACACGCCACTGAACTCTGGGACCTACTCGACACTGCATCGCCGGACGGCGCCTTCCTTACAGAAACCTGGATGAACGATTCATCAGCGCCCGACATCGCCATAGCCATCCCGGACGCTTACAAGATCATCCGAAAAGACCGCACCAACCAAACAGGAGGAGGCATCGCCATCGTCCATAAGAACACCATCCGAATCACGACCTGCTCCGACGATAACCTAGCGACCGCCGAACACCTTCATTTCCAGATCCACACCGACCCCAGGACCACACTTAGAGGCACCCTCATCTACAGACCACCAGGAACCCACACACAATTCCATGAAGACATCACCGACTTCATCAGCCCACATGCCCTCACCTCTGAGAACTACATTCGACTGGGAGACCTCAACTTCCACCTGGAAAAGAAAAACGACAGCAACACCACCACCCTTCTGGACAACCGGGCCAATCTCGGACTCAAACAACTTGTTGACACCCCCACCCACTTTGCCGGACACACGCTCGAGCCTATATTCACCTCCAGCAAACACATCTCCTTCGATCACACCACATCTCTCCATTGGACAGACCACAACTGCGTTCACTTCAGTTACAAAAAGACCACGACCCAAAACCCCCCACAACCTATTCCTCGAAGAAACTGGAACAAAATCACCACCGACCAACTCTTCACATCGCTAAACCAAAACCCTCCTGCCATATCATCGGACCCAAACCAAGCTGCCACCAAACTCACACAATGGATCACCCACAGCGCTGACGTATTAGCACCCTTGAAAAACCATCAGATCAAACAAGGTAGCAAAAAGGCCCCCTGGTTCAACGATGACCTTAAGAAATCCAAGAAGTTATGTCGTACCCTCGAGAAAACCTGGAGAAAAAACCCAACCCCTGACAACCTGACCACCTTCAAGGACGCCACCCACAAACACCACCAATTGATCCGATCCAACAAGAAATCAGCATTCAAGGATCGACTCGAAAATAACGCCCACAACAGCAAGGAACTATTCAACATTGTCAAAGAATTTACCAACCCCATCGCCGGCACCAACGACATCACTCCCTCCCAAGACCTCTGCGACTCTTTATCCTCTTTCTTCCACAACAAAATCGCCGACATACATAACAGCTTTGAAAACCAGTCCGATGAACAGCCCACTCCACCCACCTCCGAACCAAAACAGCACTCTCACAACCTTTTTGCCTGGAACCCAATCACCACTGAAGACACCATCCGCCTGATGAACTTCACTCACTCAGGATCGCCAACCGACCCATGTCCCCACCACATCTTCAATAAAGCAGACTCCATCATCGCACCCCATCTCCACGATGTCATCAACTGTTCCTTCAACTCCGCTACCTTCCCGGAAAGCTGGAAACATGCCGAACTCAGCGCCCTTCTGAAGAAACCCACAGCAGACCCCTCTGAACTTAAGAACTACCGCCCCATCTCACTCCTCCCATTCCCTGCTAAAGTCATTGAGAAAGCCGTCAAAAGTCAGCTTGCTGCCTTCCTTGAATCCAACAATTCCCTCGACCCTTCACAGTCTGGCTTCCGAGCCAAACACAGCACCGAAACCACCCTCATCGCAGCTACAGACGACATCTGAACGCTACTGGACAACGGAGAAACAGTTGCCCTCATCCTACTCGACCTCTCCGCCGCCTTCGACACAGTATGTCATAGCACACTCATACAACGCCTCAACAACGTCGGAATACAAGGAAAAGCTTTGGATTGGATCATCTCGTTCCTCGCCGGAAGAACCCAGAGAGTCCACCTCCCCCCATTCAAATCAGAGGCCACCAAAGTCATCTGTGGTGTACCGCAAGGATCTTCACTCAGCCCCACCCTCTTCAACGTATACATGAGTCCCCTCGCATCCATTGCGCGCCAACACAACCTCAACATCATCTCCTATGCAGACGACACCCAGCTGATCCTCTCCCTCACCAAAGACCCAAACACCGCCAAAACCAATCTACACGAAGGAATGAAAGAAGTAGCTGAATGGATGAAGAACAGCTGTTTAAAACTTAACTCGGACAAAATGGAAGTCCTCATCTTAGGATCATCCCCCTCTGCCTGGGACGACTCATGGTGGCCACCGGCCCTGGGTACAGCATCCATACCTACAGATCATGCACGTAACCTGGGCTTCATCCTAGACTCCTCCCTCTTGATGACCAGACAAGTCAACGCCGTCTCATCTTCATGCTTCAACATCCTACGCATGCTCAAAAAAATCTTCAGCTGGATCCCCACCGAAACAAGAAAGACAGTCACGCACGCACTGGTCACCAGCCGACTGGATTATGGAAATACCCTTTACGCCGGGACCACAGCCAAACTACAGAAAAAACTCCAACGCATCCAAAACGCCTCAGCCAGACTCATACTGGACATTCCCCGTCATGCTCACATTTCCGGTCACCTGAAGGATCTCCACTGGCTCCCCGTCAACAAGAGAATAACGCTCCATCTCCTCACCCACGCACACAAGACCCTCTACGACGTAGGACCCGAATGCCTCAACACACGACTGTCCTTCTACACACCCAGCCGCCAACTACGATCATCCAATCAAGCCCTCGCCGCAATTCTGCGCATCCACAGATCCACCATGGGAGGAAGATCCTTCTCCTACTTAGCGGCCAAAACCTGGAATTCTCTCCCCACTCACCTCCGACTTACACAGAACCACCTCTCCTTCAGAAAGCAACTAAAAACCTGGCTATTCGATAAGTAATGCACCCACCCTCCCTCAAGCGCCTTGGGACCCTCTGGGTGAGTAGTGCGCTATACAAATTCCTGAACTTGAACTTGAACTTCAGTTTGCAGAATTTCTAAGTCCTTTGTCATTGGTTGAGTAGGGTACAGGTTAGAATCTTTGCTTATCATGAAAGGTATTAAGACTGTTAGTCCTATCCATATTATCAATACTATTGCTACACTACAAAAGCATATTTTACAGCATGTTTTACAGCAATTCTGTCTAGGTCTTCCATTCACATTTGAATCAGACATGGTGTCTTAAAAGACGTTTTCCAACCCCTCTTTGTAACTTTACACAAGAGGCTTACGCAGTTTCACTTTCAGGTTGGGTCTTCTTCTTCGGAACCCTGATCAGCAATCGATTCTTTGTCGCTTTCGTTGCTTGCTTATCTCGAGATCTTCGAATTCTTCTAACACCAGGTAAGTCCACTCGGGGCTCCGATAAATTTTGTTTTGTCTTTTGATCCTGCTACTTCTTCTTTTAGGCTGGGCTCCTGTCTTCTCCTTCTCACTGGTAGCCCTTTTCCTGTGTTCTATTTTCTCCTCTACAGTTTTCAATCTCAGTCTCAGTCTTTTTATGTATCTTGGTTCATTCTTCTTCTTCTTAAGCCTTTTAGCTGTCACTGTAGTTTGGCTCTCCTCACGAGCCCTTTTATTTTCGTTCAGTTGTGGCACCTTTATTTCGATGGTATCTTTTTCCTTTCCTGTCTGACTAGTCCCAGGTCTTATTTGAGTTTCTTCCGCCTGGTTTCTAAGCTGGCCTTGTTCAGGTGTATGCTGATTTTGACTTTCGACTGTTTCAGACTCTGTCTCCTGAACACGTTCGTCTATTTCTATCTGTTCCTGCTCATGCACTTCGAACCTTTGATCGTCTTCCGCATGAACTTCAGCCTTAATTACTATCTGTCCCTTTTCGGTTTCTGGAGTTTTTAGAGGGGTGTCGATGACTTGTTCTGACCCTACTTGACCTATCTTCTTATCAGGTTTGATGTGATTCTCGATAACCTGATTTTCTCCGTCTGTTCCTATCTCGTCCTCACTATCCCACTCTCTATCTAGGTAGGAGTAATTTCTGGTTCTTATTGGATCAAGAATCAGATTGTCTGCTGGAAACCATTCGTCTTGACTGGTGCTCGGTTGTTCGTCATCAGCTAGTTCCGGACCCTCATCTGGAGACCCCTCAGCTGCGCAACCTTCAGCCTCAGTCGCTTCTCCTTCTGTAACCCTCTTGGTATGACTGGCATGGATCCACTTTGGCACCCCTGCACACTTTACTGCAGTTGTCGTGACAAGAATCACTTGTCTAGGCTTTCCCACTTCGGTCCAAGGCAATTCTTCCGGGTGTGTTTCTTTATCGCAACCCAATCGCCTGGTTTCAGATTATTGGCCTGGAGTTGTTGGCCAGGCGACAGCGTCCTCCCCAATCTGGTGAGAGATAGAACGCACTTGGTCACCCAGCTGCTTGCAGTATTCTAGTACCAAATCATCAGAAATACTTAGCAGTTTGTGTCTTGGTACCCATGCCTTCCGCATCACTCTTCCCATTATCTCATGGGGACTCAGGCCTGTCTTTCGGACTGGAATGCTTCTCAATCCCATCAGGACAAGAGGTAAAGCGTCTATCCAATTCAATCCAGTGGAGTAACACATTTTTCCCAATCTTGACTTTATAGTGCCATTCACCTGTTCGACTACTCCAGAAGCCTCTGGATGGTATGCACAGTGCAGTTTTTGGGTAATTTTGAATGCTTCATACAGTTCAGTTAATATGTCATTGGCAAAATGCCCACCTCTGTCCGATTCAATTGTGACTGGAAAACCATACCTAGGTATCAGTTCCCTTAGTAACAATTTGGCTACAGTAAGAGCATCATTTTTCTTTGCTGGGTAAGCCTCCACCCATCTTGAGAACAGACAGACTATAACCAAAACATACCTATATCCTTTACACATGGGTAACTGAATAAAATCAGCCTGCAGTCTGATAAAAGGACCCTCTGCCTTTCCAATTGTACTTTGTAACACTACCGTTTTCTTCCCAGCGTTAAATTGCTGACAAGTTAAACACCTCTGGCAAAGTACCTCTGCAATGTTCCTGAACTTCGAATTGTACCACATTTGCTTGAAAACTCGGACCATCGCATCCCTCCCCATGTGTGAGTCTCCGTGTATCAGCCTGGCCATGGGAGCAACCATACTGTCTGGCAACACAGGCGTACCATCACAACAAGCAATGACACCATTTCTGTCCCTCGGTTGACATCCATCTTTCTCCCATCTTTCCTTTTCTTCTGGTTCTGCTGCCAGTTGCAACCCTTTCAGTTCCTCCCAAGTAGATACATTCTCAAACACCATAAGCTGGCAGCTGTTTCCGCCTCCCCACAATTTGATATTCAGCGACATTTTGTGTCGTGCACAATATTGGGCTATTTGGTCAGCATATCTATTTCCAGCTGTCACATCGTCATTACCAGATTTGTGAGCAGCACACTTGACTACTGCCAATTCTTTGGGTAACTGGATTGCTTCCAGTAGGTTCTGTACCACTTTTCCATTTCTGATAGGGGTACCTGAGGAAGTCATGAATTCTCTTTGCACCCACAACTGGCCGAAGTCATGCACAACCCTGTAACAATATTGGCTATCAGTGTATATGGTTACTCTTTTGTTTTTCCTTTGTTTACAAGCTCTTGCCAATGCAATCAATTCAGCTACTTGTGCGGATTTTATTTCACTTAAGTAGGATGCTTCTAGTGTCTTTTCTAGAGTGACTACAGCATAGGCAGCACTCAGACCTCCATCTGCATGTCTTAAACAGGAGCCATCCACAAACATTTCAAGATCTTCTACTGGTAAGGCTGTTTCCTTTATATCAGGACGTGGTTTAGTGCTAAATTCAGTTAGGTCAATACAATTATGTTCAATTTCACCCTCAACTTCTGCACTTTGGGTGTTTGGTAACAAGGTTGCTGGATTTAGTATGTTACATCGAGAAATTATCACATTTTCTGCCCCTACAAGAATTCTCTCATACTTAGTCAGCCGACTTGGTTTGAGATACTGAGTCTTGGTTCTGGTCAGTAGGATTACAACTGCATGTGGAACATACACAGTTACTGGATGTCCCATGACAATGGACTCACTTTGTTCAAGACTCGTGCAAGTTACAGCTACTGCTTTCAAACATCTAGGCAATCCAGCAGCCACTGGATCTAAGGTGGCAGAGAAATAGGCCACCGGACGTCTGGTGAGACCATGAACTTGTGTTAGGACTGAGAGTGCACAATTGTCTTGTGTGTCACAAAACAAGGCAAAATCTTTTGAATAGTCAGGCATTCCTAATGCAGGAGCTGAACACAAACAGTTTCGTAATTTTTTCCAGGCTGTCATGCTTTCATCATCCCACTCGACTGGATCTTTTGCTCCTTTCTTGGTCATTTTTGTCAACGGTTTAGCTAGGACTGCAAATCCCACAATCTACTGTCTACTGTACCCTACCACCCCCAGGAACATTCTGATGTCTTTTTGAGTACGGGGTAATTCCATGTCTCAAATTATCCTAATACTTTCTGAAGTAACCTTCCGGATACCTTTTTCTATCTGGTGCCCCAGATATTTCACAGAATTCTTGCAGAACTGTAATTTGTCTGGCGATACCTTATGCCCTCCTTTACCCAGATGGTTCAACAATGCAATGGTATCAGTAACAAAGTCGTTCCGACTTTTAGATGCCACCAGGAGGTCGTCTATGTACTGGACCAAAACTGATTCTCCAGGTAAGACTAATGATTCAAGGCATCTTTTTAAAATCTGATTGAAAATAGAAGGACTTTCTGTGTACCCCTGGGGGACACGATTCCAGACGTAGACATGACTGTCGAATTCAAATGAGAAAAGAAATTTGCTGTCTGGGTGCAATGGGATGGAAAAGAATGCGTGACACAAGTCAATGACGGTAAACCATTCCGCATTCCATGGAATTTGGTACAAGATCACTGCAGGGTTTGGCACAATAGGACAGCAAGGTACAACAATCTGGTTTACCTTTCGGAGGTCCTGCACTACCCTGTACTTCCCACTAGGTGTTTTAATTCCAATAATGGGTGAATTACAAGGACTGCTCATTACTTCCTGTATGATGTTTGCTTCTAGCAATCTTTTTACTTCTATGGCAACTCCAGCTTTTACTTCGGCATTCATTTTATACTGTTTGATATTTGGGTAAACTGCATTTGGTTTGATGGCTATTTGAACTGGGTCTACATTTGCCATTAACCCCACATCTCTCCCAGTGAAATCCCACACATCTGGTATCACCCTCTGTTGGAGCTCTTCAGGTAAGTCCTGCATTGTTAGTTTCTTAATTTCTGAGTCAGGCCTTAGTAACATCAATTTGTACAGTCCATCTTCATCTGGGGTCTGAATTTCAATGCCCTTTGGTGTGCAAAAGATGGTACAGTTCATTTTGCACAGCAAATCACGTCCCAGCAAATTCACAGGCCTTGAGTCACAGACGACAAATCTGTGCATCTCTTTAAAATTCCCTATAGAAATCTCAATTAGTTCAATTACAGGAGTTCTAATTATCTGATTTGACACGCCCACTACTTGGATAGCTTCTCCCGAGAGGGGTAGGTTTGGAACGTCTGCTGTTCTTACAGTAGAACGGGTAGCACTAGTGTCCAACAGAAAGGTGACATCATTTCTTTCAACCTTTCCTTCAATGTATGGCCCTGTCTGGTCTACCGGTAAGGAGGCGCCAAGCACGCACTCCTCGTCCTCCCCCCTCAGGCCCCGTCAGTATGGTTCATCACAGAGGAATGTATCATTCAACAGGAATTGCGAGGTTGCTGCATTTCTATCATCTCTTCCTTCCCATACCTCGACCCCCTCATTCTGCTGAGCTTGGTTCTTATAGTTAGGTCTAGGAGCTCGACGCAACTGATTCTGTTTTACCTGTTGCTGGGTCTTTCGTGGCCCCTCTTTCTGCACCTGTGGATTTAAACCATTAACGGGGACATTACCAGCCTGAAAATTTGGACATTCGTCTCTGCAGTGCCCTATCTGACCGCACCCATGGCAGGGGAACTTCTTCTTGGCCTCCTCTCGACTCAATTTTACTCGGGGCTTCCCACCTCCCCCAGAGTTTGTGTTCGGGGTATTATTATTCACTTTACTTAACTGTTTTTCTTGCTGTTCAGCCAATTTCACTTGTGCCCACATTACCTTCTCCTTAGGGGCTTTTCTTTTGTTCTCCATTTCATCCTCGCAGTACTTGGCGTACTTTAGGATCTCATCTATGGGTTTTCTCTGCCAACAGATTTTATTATCCCTGATCCACTGTGATACTTCAGGCCATAATCCCAATACGAATCGGTAAATGAAATGGGTCATATCCTTCATTTCAATGTTATCGATTCCACTGTAGGTTTTGAATACCTGTAGCAGTCGTTCATAGTAGGAGTGAACAGTTTCATCACGATTTTGGGTAGTTCTATCTATTCAGGTCCAATCAGTTTCTTTTGCTGGCACTTTCTCTTTTAAGTATTGTATTACTTTGTCATATTTTCTCATCACTTCCGGCGAGGGAGCTCCGGTTTTGGAGTCTCTCTCATATTCTTCACTGGGCCAATCAACTGCAATTTTGCATTCTGTCCACAAATCTACAGGAACTACAATGTCAAAGAACCCATCCAGGTCCTTCAGGAGACACTTTTGGACCTTAACAAATCGCTCAACCTGCCTATACCATTCTACAGGTTTATCTCTTAATTTTGGGAAATCGTTTGTGAATGACACAATATCCTGTCGGGACCATGGAACATGTACATATTTCCCACCTGGTACTTCTCTCATGGGATATAATTTTTCTGCCTTGTCAACTTCTTGTAGGACATATTCAGAAGTCTTCGGTCTGGCCTTACTATCTTCCTTTTTCTTTGCCCACCTGGTTTTCAATTTTTCTAAGTCCCCCCATTTCTGCAACAAATTCAACAACTCTTTTATCTGTACCTTTTTCCCTGACACATTCATGTTTTCCAGGTCTTTATTTGAAAATTCGGTTCTGTACGGCTTTTGTAAGACTTTGGATTTGCTAACATCTATTCCCATATTGGCTGCAGTGTCCATTAGTTTCTCATGGAACACTCTGGTGTTTCGGGTAAGGTTTTTGCTTATAAACAGTAACTCCTCCTCACTAAGAGTGTTTAACCTGTCTAATCCCACTTTTCCAGCTATTAGTTCCTCCATTTCTATTCTTAGTTTGTAGATATCTAAAGGTTTGGGCTGGGGAGTTTCTTTTTCTATTTCTCGGGTCCATCGGTCTAGTTCCTCCGGAGTCACTACTGTGGCACTCTGGGTCCCTGAAGCTGTTTCAATCAGGACTTCCTTTGCCCTAGTCTGAGGCCTCGTCCGGGGTATACTGCTTTCCGGTTCCCTTATGGGCAGATCCATTAGGGAAATCACAGATTCACATTCGCTTGCCTGATCATCAATGATGAGAGGCTCCTTCCTGGGCTGCGCTACAGCAGGAGAAATAACTGGAGTTCTCGTACTAGCCTGTCTATCCCCATAAAGAGGGACAACAGGACCAATAGTTACTGGAATTGTCAGAGCTTCAGGACTGGGATTTATCTGTGCTATTGTCTGAATGAGTTCATTTCGCTGTTTAATTAAGTCTTCTTTTTCTCTTTCGTGCAAAACCCTTTCAATGGATGTGTCATGTAATACTTGCGGAACTAAAGGTGGATACAGACTCGGGACAGTTGGGACAGTCATAACTGGTCTTTCATCACCAAATGGTCTATAATTTGGGACAGTGGTATCAGGTCTACAAAACCTGTCCTATTGGTTTGCCTATTACCTACACCTGTTGTATCTGTTTCACTGGCCCTTCTACTTCTAGGTCGTCTGAAAAATGGGTTTTTAGTACTTAGGGACCTTGACTCCTCATCATAAGGAGGTGGATTTTTCATAAATAAATCCTCCAGATACTCATCTTCTGAATCACCTGCAGCCATCAGGTGTCGGGTTTTCTCTGTGCATTTTCCTCCCACGGGTTCCTCTACCCCAAATACTGGAAATAGTCCCTCAACCATCATATTCTGTCTCCACTGTTTCATTTTCTTCTCTTTGGTCTCTCGCTGCAATTTTGGATACCATTTGCTCACTCCCTTATCCATTCTGGGTCTGTCTCGCTCTAGAGCCTCAATCTCCCATTCCTCTAAAGCCTCATATTGCGTTAATCTGGGTCTGGGGTGTAGGTCATTCATTCGGGTCTTCAAGTTAAATAGGATTCTACTATTAAAGGTACCATCGAGAGGAAACGCTAGGATTCCGTCATCTTCGGTATACTTTACCCAATTCTCCAACCACACACAGGTATGATACCCTTTGTCAAACATCATAAAGGATGCGGGAGTATTAGGTGGTGGAATGATTACACCTTCCCTAGTTCTGACGGGCTTGTATTTCTTAAAATAATTCTTGATCTTTTCAGCAAATGACATTTTCCTCTTGTTTCCGTACATATTGTATGGTCTACCTCTGAGCATCTGCTCCTTATGAAACCCTAGATTTTTCAGATCAGGTAAGAATTCGGGATACCACATACACCTCTCCAAGCTATCCTCAAGCTCCGAGTGCGTAATTTTGTTTATAAACGTGCTTCCAATGCTAGCGCGCCTTTCAATTCTCAACAACCAATCAACACAGAGGTTGCAAATACTCTCGACCAATGGGTGCGCGGCCTTTTCGCGAGACGCGGTCTCACGCTTCGGCACTCACCCCTCCTTTACAATACTAGCTCTGTGACACACCCGCTGTCTCGACCAACTCCAGCGCGGCACGGAGTGACATCAGCGCGGCTTTGCGACCGACTCCCTCCTTCACAAGGTAACGGAAACTTTGAATTTTTCTTAAAGTGCAAGTGCTCAATTTAGTTAACAACGTATAACATTCGCCACTGTGCTCGAGTGTTTTAAAAAGAAAGAAGGGTTTTGTTTCACTGCAAGTAAACCACTTCTGTCTACTTTTCATTCACTACGGATAGACCCTTCTGCCTACCCTTTCACACAAGCATTAGAGAACCTGTTACTTCTTCGACTCATCCACTCTTTCCGGGATATATACTAAGTTAAAAGTTTCACCAAGGCACTCCTTTGCTATCATTCAAGCTCCGATGAACCTACTACTCCTTCCTTGTGTGACCCTTACTAGGTAATATCACAACTAAAGTTTCGTTAGTGGACTCGTTGCTATCATTTATTCAATTACTCACACAGAAAAGGTCCTAATTAGCGCTTCCGGTTCTACCTAACCATGCACTAATCTTCCTCGCAGCCAGTGACCTCACAGCTGGGTGGATTCTGCTCACCACCCGCTATATTATTCCACGGGGATTCCAGACAACATAGAACAATCACTAACAATTTGTTAATCACATGCAATAATATAGCAGCATTTCATAAAATATAATTTCAAAACATTTTATAACATTTTCGAAGCAATATTTCCGATCGGTTTTTGCAACAAAAAAAATATTTTTAGCAGCAATAAAATTTTAGCAGCACATGTTATAGATTCACGGTTTATTCACAAAATATCTTATCTGCCTATCCTAACTAGTCCTAACCATACTACTGCGCAGGTCGCCCGACTCTTCATTTCACCATATTGTACGTACTTGGGCCCATAACGCGTTTAGCACTGTATTCTTGTGAATCGGGTGAGCTTACACGTCACTATCAGTAATTCTTGTGTTTTCTCTACTATTATTTCCCGTGTACCTGGCTTACCAATCCTTGTCACAGGTACCTATGTTCCCGATGAATCAGGAGCTAGCAGGGGTAGGAGATAAGGCTAACCAGAATACCTTGTACATTTGAATAACGATTTATACTTTTGTAATAATCACAGACACCTGAAGGGTTTTCAAGACTTTATATAGTAAAAGTTAGATTTCATATGCCATGAGAATAAAGTTTACACAGATTAGAATATCAATAACTAGAATCAGGACTATAATGTAACTATGAATGAGAGTGAGCACCATTGAGTGCGAGCAGACTAAAGGAAAAGGGTAACAGGGAACATGCTATTCAGTTTACAGGCTTATACTAAGGCAGGTAAAGTGGGAAAAAAACATGGGCCCTTATTTATGAGGCCTTGCGTCAGTTTTGCGCCGCCGGTGCGTCACTTTTTGTGACGTACCAGCGGCGTACAAAATGCGCCTTGTTGCGCCATATTTAAAAAGTGACGCATCTAGGTAGATGCGTCACTTTTTAAACCCCCGCGCCACATTATACCTGCGTCAGGTATAATGTATGCAAAGGCGGCGTTCCCCCGCAAAAAGCCTCGTAATAGTGACGCAGTGAAATCTATGAGATTTCACTGCGTCACTTTTAGGATGCTGTTACGTCAAAATCCTGCGCCTGCCTCACAGCAGGCGTAAGACTGACGCAAGCCCTTTCACATGAGGCTTTCCCCATGTGAAAGGACGCATTGCTGGAGTTGCGTCACTTTTGTGACACACTCCAGCAATGCGCCACTTTTGCGCTTACCGATGCGTCAGAAATACTGACGTATCTGTAAGTCCTTGCGACATGATGCGTCATACATTAAATATGATGCATCATTGGTGTCGCAAGGAGTGCGCAGTGAAAAGTGACGCATCGCTGTTTTCACGCAGCGATGCGTCACTTTTCATAAATGAGGCCCATACTATTTAGTAGAGTTCTAGAATTCGTCAGTGATTTAAAACAGACCTTATTCTATCTACTATTTAAAGCATAGATTCTAAAGGAGGGTAAGAATAAGTAAACAGTTCAAAATTATCCTACAGGTAAGGGGAAAAATGGAACATAACTAATAAAACAGTTTGCATGTAAAATCTTTTGGAAAAAACAGGGAAAATAACATAGGCAATGATGCTTTATTTAAAAGGAGGAGAGGAAAGAGTATAGCTAGACGGACACCCACAGTTATATATTTACCTAGGACGGGAATGAGGACTAACCCTGGCCACGGGTCAGTTAGGAAAAAAGGCGAGGACAAGGACCCTCAAGGTCTTAGGATGCCAGTAGGCGAGCAGGTACAGCTCATGGACCGTCAGGACAGGATACCCCTCAGGATTTGGATCAGGACTGGGCTCATCAAAGGGTACGACCAACACCTGCAGCTTCGGATGCACGCCTGCGCTACTCCCTCTCTGCATGGAATCTGCCAATAACCCTGATGGGGTTTTCGAATCTCCCAGCAAAGTGCTTCGCCAGCACTTAAACTATTCCACCCCAGTGAGTTTGTGGAAATTACGGACAGAGTGTTCCGCAGCTCTCTGTATCAATCACCTATAGAGTTCGTAGGGTCGGTGACAGGTCAGCTACTCGGACAAGTCGGACAATTTCTCTAGCTTAACCTAGGCTAGTTATACTGTTTTCTGGTCAGTGGACCACCCACAAATGTTGCAAGTGACAGGATCCCCAACTTTGGATTGGACAAGTGAAGTGGTTAGGTCATTGTTACTACCTAGAATTTAGTGTTCCCTCAATTAATATTCATTTTTCGTACCCACCCCTTACATTCCAGTTCGAATGGCATACGTGTAAAAGAGAACAATAGGCCACACAGTGGACTAATAATTTTGTATCATTTTTAGGTGTAGTACAGCTTCTTCTCCCTGGGTCAGAGTGCAGGTTCCCAGGAGCATCTCAGCTTCGTCAGCCAGCTGGCTGAGTTCCACTGCTGCAAGACTAGGTTCTCTTATCACGTGGTCAGTTCCACTCAGACTTCCAAGATGGAGAGGCTCCCCACTCCCAGGCCCGCAGATGCGCGGTACATGAAAAGTAAGCGAAAACAAATTAGGAACATAGAAAAAATGATCACCCTGTATACCGTGATTGGCTATATTACATCCCTTACTTTATAATATCTATAGCGTTAAGAGTTAGGCAGAAATAGACATTTGTGCAATAGCAGCGATAGCAAGCAAGATGCATGTTAAAAACAAAGCGGCCATGTTTGCAATAATGCGCATGTGCGAAAAAATCCCTCCAGAACTATGAGTGCGTCACATCACATGGGTATGACCGATGCATGCGCAGACTGAAATCCGCATAGCAGCAACCAGTCAGTGTGCAAACTTTGTTAGGATTAGAAAACACATAAGCAAGCGTCTCTGGGACACCCGCGTGTAGTGTGAAAGTGCGATATTAATAACAGAACAGGTTGATTTAATAACGTTATTGATTATGCGAGGTTCTTGAATTCAAGCAAGTCGCATTACGTGCGAATCCTTGCTCCATCAATAGCAAGTAGCATTCGAGATTTACAAGAATCTAAAGTTAGGAAATAGGGAACATGCTATTATGTACTATAGACTTTTCAGTGATACTAAAGGCGGGTAAAGAAAGGGAACATACTAATCCAGGTGATCTCTAATATGCTATGGGTCTAAGGGATAACGTCACTCCTAAGAGTTTCTATTCCAACAAATGCTTATTCTCTAAAGGATGGGAAAATGTGGAACATACTAGTAAAACGCTTTGCATGAAATCAACAGGAAAATAACCTCGGCAAGATTGCTTTATTAAAGAGGAAATAAGAAGAGAAGAGAATAGATAGACGAACACCCACAAATATATATTTACCTAGGATGGGAATGGGGACTAACCCTGGCCACGGGTCAGTTTGGGGAAAACGAGGAGAAGGACCCTCAAGGACTTAGGATGCCAGTAGCCGAGCAGGTACAGCTCATGGACAGTCAGGACAGGATACCCCTGAGGATTTGGATCAGGACTGGGCTCATCAAAGGGTACGACCAACACCTGCAGCTTCGGATGCAACGCCTGCGCTACTTCCTCTCTGCACAGAATCTGCCAATAACCCTGATTGGGTTGTCGAAACTCCCAGCAAAATGCTTCACCAGCCCTTAAGACTATTCCACCCCAGTGAGTTTGTGGAAATTACGGACAGAGTGCTCCGCAGCTCTCTGTATCAATCACCTATAGAGTTCGTAGGGTCGGTGACAGGTCAGCTACTCGGACAAGTCAGACAATTTCTCTAGCTAAACCTAGACTAGTTATACTGGTTTCGGGTCCGTGGACCACCCATAAATGTTGCAAATGACAGGATCCCCAACTTTGGATTGGACAAGAGAGGTGGTTAGGTCATTGTCACGTCCTAGAATTTGGTTGTCCCACAATTAATATTTATTTTTCGTACCCACCCCTTACATTCCAGTTCCCATGGCATACGAGTAAAAGAGAACAATAGGACACACAGTGGACTAACAAATTTGTATCATTTTCAGGTGTAGTTCAGCTTCTTCTCGCTGGGTCAGAGTGCAGGTTCCCAGGAGCATCTCAGCTTCGGCAGCCAGCTGGCTGGGTTCCACTGATGCAAGACTTGGTTCTCTTGTCACGTGGTCAGTTCCACTCAGATTTCTAAGATGGAGAGGCCCCCCACTCCCAGGCCCACATATGCGCGGTACATGAAAAGTAAGCGAAAACAAATTAGAAACACAGGAAAAAATGAATACACTGTATACCGTGATTGACTATATTACATCCCTTATTTTATAATAACTATAGCATTAGGTGTTTAGGCAGAATGAAAACATTTATGCAAAGCAGTGGCTGCAAGCAAGATGCATGTTAAAAACAAAGCGGCCACTTTAGCAATAATGCGCATGTGCGGCATGTTCCCTCCAGAACTGCGAGTGCGTCACATCACGTGAGTATAACTGACGCATGCGCGGACTAGAATCCTGCAAAGCAGCGATCAGTCAGTATGCAAGCTTTGTTAGGATCAGAAAACACATAAGCAAGCGTCTCTTGGACACCCGCGTGTAGTGTGAAAGTGCAATATTAATAACAGAACAGGTTAATTATTAACATTAAGGATTATGCGAGGTTCTTGAATTCAAGCAAGTCGCGCAACATGCGAATCCTTGCTCCATCATATATATCTCCGGAAGGCTCTTTCTGAATTTGGTTCTGCGAATGGCTGGATATGTAACGGCCTGCCAAGGTCGTGGAAAGAGCCTACTGCTGATGAGGCGGGTCCGCAGCGGCACCATTGGATGCTGCTACTTAGCGGAACGGGATGAGCTTGCACCGATGCAGGAAGGTGTGCGCTCACAGCATGGTGACGATATTTACACTAGGCATGGATTTTGAGTAAGGTCAGCATTTATTTAAGGACACTGTGGCTGGGAGAATTCGAACCCACTGGGGTTGACTATGGCACAGACTACGTCTCCCAGGATGCCGTGTGGCCACGCCCAACCGGGCGGGGAGTTGCGTTAACAATATGAGGTGCCTGGAAATCGCTTTCCCCTTGCCTTCCAAACAAGCCACTGATGAAAGGACTCATTACCTGAAACGCATCTGGCTTTTAACATTGGATGCATTTGCCTGTCTGAAATTCCTTTGCTGGTATGCTGCCACCTCTAATTAAATACTGCTGTAAATAAGTTGTCTCCGGAAGGCTCTTTCTGAATTTGGTTCTGCGAATGGCTGTATGTATATATATATATATATATATATATATATATATATATATATATATATATATATTCACTGAAAAAACCATTGGTTATAGACCATATATAGTTAGGGATTATCCTTTTCAAAACCTTATTTTACTCACACAAAACCATTGAAATTTCATATATAGTTAGTTGCACTAACTATATATCGCGCACCCGCAATCCACTGCTGATGATGTCACATATTACATCATTCATGACATGGTTAGTGACATCACTGATGACATCACTGATGACATCTCAAATGACATCACTGATGACATCACTGATGACAACATCCAGTGACTGTATGTTTCTGTAAAGTTAAAATATGTCTTACATATTGAAGAATGAGTGGATGTATAAGTGTCTGGATGAAGGATTTAGTAGGTGCATGACTGACTGTATGAGTGAGTGATTAAATGTGTCTCACTGAGTGCATGGGTTAGTGACTAAACTGTCTTAATGTGTGCATCATTATATCTGTTGTTCTACAAACTGCTGCATATGTTGATCAGTAGCTATATGAGTAACTGTATGGGTTATTCATTGGTTGTCCAAGTATTTGTATGGGAAACTGAGTGTGTGTGTATGGGTGGCTGGGAGGTGTGTGACTCTGTACATAGATGTGTGAGTAGTTGATTCACTATATGTATGGGTTCAAAAGTGCATGTGGAAACAGCTGTATGGGCGGTTGACTGTGCATGAGTGTATTAGTGAGTGAATGGATATCTCAGTGCTACATGTCAAAGTAAGTACATATGTAAAACACAGTACATGTGAGAGTTGACATATATAAATAACTGTGCATAAGAGCCAGTGAATGTGTGAGTGGCTGTATGGATCATTGTGAACATGTATCAGGGATTGTATAAGAGAGTAAATATGTGTTAGTATATGTTTGAATAAGTAAGGTGTGTATAACTGTATAGTTGAGAAAATGGAGGTGTGATTGATTTTTTGCATAACTGACTAGGTGTGTGAGTAACTCCATGGATGAGTGACAGTCTGTGACTGTCTGTTTACACTGATTGTATCTAAGGTTATATTACAGTCTGAAGAGGTTCATGGTATTATCACATGAATGATATCATCAGTGATGTGATCAGTCATGTCAAATGAGATGTTATCAGTGATTTTATCAGTGATGTCATTTGAGATGTCATCAGTGATGTCATTTGAGATGTCATCAGTGATGTCATTTGAGATGTCATCAGTGATGTCATCAGTGATGTCACTAACCATGTCATGAATGATGTAATATGTGACATCATCAGCAGTGGATTGCGGGTGCGCGATATATAGTTAGTGCAACTAACTATATATGAAATTTCAATGGTTTTGTGTGAGTAAAATAAGGTTTTGAAAAGGCTAATCCCTAACTATATATGGTCTATAACCAATGGTTTTTTCAGTGAATTTTCAAGGTTTTGTAAATGCAAATTCCTAACTATATATGGCCTAAAACCTATGGTTTTTTCTGTGAATTTCAATGGTTTTTTGATAGCAAATATCAAAAGCTGTCAAATGTCAAGTACGTGATAGGTAAAAACTTTTTCGTGTTTATGCACGCTGATGTGCTTTGAACACTGCCCCCCCCCCTCCCCTCTTTTCTCTTAGTAGTACTCTCTCTTTGCAGATAGTGAAGAGTAGTTAACGCAGGCCTTTACCCCCGTTGTAATCCGTCGTGCCTGCTTGTCTCTCCATTTGATTGATTGTTATCCAAGCATTTACTGTTTTACAATTGATTCTCTTTGGTTCATTCTCTATTTACAAACAAGCACAAAGTCGCAATACTCTGTTTAGTCTTTGCAGATAGTGAAAAATCGTGAAAAATTGTGTAAAAAAATAAAATTAATCGAGCAAAATCAGTAGGCCACTAATTGGATCTCTTTTTGACCTCGCTAAAATAGAAATATTAGGAACAACCCTTCATGAGAAATACGAAAATAGTGAGATGAACTGAGCTCCACACCATGAGGGCTGCAAGACAGCTGGGCTCCGTCACCCACCCCGCCCAAAATAACGACAAACCCTATGCAAATATTAAAAATATATACAACACACCAGCAAAGAAACAGGGTAAAACATTTTATTAAATAACTATTTACATAACTATTTTATACTTTTTATTGCCCGATCCGGCTAGCTCAATCGATCGAGCATGAAACTCATGCACTCTGATAGCAAGCGTTGCTACTGATGCTATGCAGACCAAAACTGGTTTTCAGTTTTTACATTTTTCTAGATTTTTCCATCCAAGGTTGGTTGAGTTTGTAGAACGATGGCTTCAGATTTTCAACATACGGTGTGGTGGCGCGGACTGGGAGGGGGCGGTTCGCTCCTGCCCCCTCCCCAAGTAAGATTTTCTTACGTGAAAGTACGTTAATGGTTTTGGTCCCTGAGTTGCTTCGATGTCACTTCCATTCTCAAATGGCATAAGTTCTGGATGTTGGGTGCCATAGTTCAGAGTTCTGAGCAGCGCTTGTAACACTGTCTGAAGCTTATTTGCACCTACTGCAGCTTCACTATTCTCAAAGTAAGTGAGGGTCGTTTGTGGACCTGACTGCATTTGAAAACAATGTGATATGGTACCTCCCTAAACCGCTTGACGGAGGCCCCCGAGGGGCGGTGTGATGGCACGGACTCGGAAAAGACGCCTGGCTCCGACCCCCTCCCCAAGTCTTATAGCACCGGTTTAGCCTGAGATCGCCCCCGACATAGGCGGCCGGCTCCCGAGGTCCGGCGGAACTTTTTGCCTTTTGATGACTCTTCTATTCTGGACCTTGTCCCACAATCCGTTTGACCTGAAGACACGCTGTAGTGGGGCGCCCCTTTACCGTTTTAGTTGCCATTCCGCCCGCTTTTGCTACACTGTGCCTCTTCCGCCATTCAGATGTTTACCGCCCGCTCTTTCGACTACAGCGCCTCGCTCACCATGTAGTTGAGTTGCTCCCGCTCTTGCGATGCAACGATAAGCGACTGCCACAGGACTCTCAAAATGGCGGCCAGCTCTTCAGATTTGGGCGTGGTCCACTAAAATGGCCCTGGGACACCTTGGAACTCGGACACTTCCCTGATAGGGCTTGGGTCCCATTCTCGAAAGCGTCCCCTCAGCCGTGAAGATTCTACAAAAGTCTTGGGGGCCCCCGACTCCCGCAGGCTTCTGGTGGGGAGCGGCTGCCATGTTTGCTCGTGGAATGGCAACGACGGACCTACGAGATGGTAGTGCTCTCATGCTGACACCAGCTTTAGTCTGAAACATCCAGAAACACTGTAGACTACCAATTCGATCAGTTCCGGTAGCGCCCCAACATGACCCGGTAGAGAAGAACTTGCCCTCCCCTCTTTGACTGATGGTTCTTGTTGCCTGTCCCCTCTGTTGTCATTTAACAGAACTTTTTGGACTGCTGAAAGGGGTTGTGTTCCGAACGCTGGTTGGTGGAGACATTTTGACTATATTCTTGACCTACGTTGTCGCGTAATGCGTTATATGACACGCCGCGTTAGCGCACCCGGAAGTGATCCGGGGCGCGGCGCGCAGCGCGTAACGTAAGCATAACAGGTCATGTGACTTGTTAATAAAACTTTTTATTGGTTCATTTTACTTTTGTTATTTTAATAATGAAAAGCTTGGTCATATGACCTAAAAAATACGCTTTTTATTGATTTCGAACTTTTTTTTTTTAAACATATATGTTATAATATTCCAGGCTAATGTACTTTCCCGGAAAATTTACAACTGTCCTGCAAGTAAAATATATTCCTTTTTCGAGAAAAAGGGCGTTTCTTCGTTCCATGACGGAGCCGTTGAGTAAAAGAGACTCGGCCTGCTGTCTTAGTCGCCTTTACGCCTGATTATCAGATTCTTATCGATCACTTTATGTTGCAGGAGTGGAAAACACAACTGCCCTTGACCATTTATCTTTACTGCGTTCCTACGTATTATACCTTTTATCCGTCATGTAATTGGACTGCTTTATTTCACTTGCCTTTTACTGATTCGAAAACAGTGACTAAAAGTAAAAACTTTACCAATGTAAATACTACTACCATGTTTTGTTTTAAAAACTTTTATTGTGAAAATGTCAGTATACAAATACGGGCCTATAACCACGTGGGCCGGCCACGGAGCAAACTGAAATCGTATATGATGAGGAGACATTTACATTATAGAGGAACGTAACGAGCGGGCCATTAGGTTGCAAGAACTAAGGTGTCTAACAGTTGCGGAATCGGTGGACGTACATTTTGTAATTAAATTACGACAGGGCCACTTACAAAAAAATCATCTAGATATACATTTGCGGGCAAGTACCATGGGTGACGTTAATTCGAACTTTCAATACTACAGTAATCAATAACACATCAGAACTTAATATCAATAGGGATGTCAAAATATTCAATCAATTCTCGTCCCCGCCCGCCATGAGCATCAAAACTGCATTCATATCTCGTGATATCAAGGTTGTTCAACCAGTACACAACAAGGAGTTGCGAGTCCCATTTATACCGGCGCCATTTTGGGCGAGGCCGGGCAGGTGCAAGATATAGTCAAAATGTCTCCACCAACCATCGGCCAGACCAGAACCCATTTCGGCCCTTTATGCTACAAGATGGTGTCTTCCATTCAGAAAATATTGTTGGCAGCATTTTGAAAGGAAAGATAAACAGCCGTTCTCCTAGTGAGTCTCACATTGTTACATTTAGGAAGAATGTTGAAGAGTAGTATGTGGAAAATCTGAAGCCATTTTTCTACAAACTCTCAATCAGCCTTGGATGGAAAAAAAAATCCTGAAGAATGTACAAACTGAAAACCAATTTTTGTCTGTATAGCATCAACAGCAACGCTTGAGTCAGCTTTGTGTGAAGCCGCCATTTTGATTCAATCAATAACGTCCCCCTGCACACATTCAGGGACCTGGTCGTGTCTTCAGGTGAAACGGATTGTGGGACAAGAAGCAAAAAGGAAAAGGAAAAAAGTTCCGCCGGACCTCGGGAGCCGGCCGCCTATGTCATGTGCGATCTTTGGCCACACCAGGGCAATAGTGAAGCTGCAGCAGGTGCAAATAAGCTTCAGACAGTCTTACAAGCACTGCTCAGAACTCTCAATTATGGCACTCAACATCCAGGACTTGCCATTCGGATCTTGGCGCCTTGTGCTGGTTCCGACCTATTCACACATCGGTCCACTACTGACATCACCTCATAAGCCAACGGGGCACCCCACGCCGACTTTCGGCGCAGCATTGTAGGATGGCCACACCAGTGCGGCAACTTGCTGGACACCACCTCGGTGCCATCCGGATCTCGGCGCGTTCGAGTCACTGTACCGCAAGGGTGACCGGAACTCAGCTGGACACGCCGTCTTTAGGCGCAGCATTGTAGTATGGCCACACCAGTGCGGCAATTTGCTGGACACCACCTTGGTGCCATCCGGATCTCGGCGCGTTCGAGTCACTGTACCGCAAGAGTGACCGCAACTCAGCTGGACACGCCGTCTTTCGGCGCAGCATTGTAGGATGGCCACACCAGTGCGGCAACTTGCTGGACACCACCTCGGTGCCATCCGGATCTCGGCGCGTTGTGCTGCCTTCGGCCTACTGTAGCCGCAAGTGCGGACGCAACTCAGTTGGACGGCGAGTGAAACGCTAAGGGGCGCCCCACTGCAGCCGAGGAGCCTCCATCTTGGGGGAGACGCACAGCCCCCACTGACTGACGCGACCTCACAGGCCAACGGGGCGCCCCACGCCGACTTTCGGCGCAGCATTGTAGGATAGCCACACCAGTGCAGCAACTTGCTGGACACTAACTCGGTGCCATCCGGATCTCGGCGCGTTGTGCTGCCTTCGGCCTATTCGCACATCGGTCCGCTACTGACGCCGCCTCACGTGCCAACGGATTTTCTACGCTTTTTGTAGCCCTATGCCGCATAACAGGTCATGTGACTTGTTTATAAAACTTTTCATTGGTTCATTTTACTTTTGGTTTCCTAAAGATGGAAGGCTTGGTCATATGACCTAAAAATAACACTTTTCATTGGTTTAGAACATTTTTTTTTCCCAAACGATGAAAGCCCCACCTTGTTTCTGGATGATTCAGACTGAAGCTGGCGTCAGCATGAGAGCACCACCATCTCGTGGCTCCGTCGTGGTCATTCCGCGAGCAATCATGGCAGCCGCTCCCCACCGGAAGCCTGCAGGAGTCGAGGGCCCCCAAGACTTTTGTAGAATCTTCACGGCTGAGGGGACGCTTTCGAGAATGGAGCCCAAGCCCTAGCAGGCAAGCGTCCGAGTTCCAAAGTGTCCCAGGGCCATTTTAGTGGACCAGGCCCAAAACCGAAGAGCCGTCCGCCATTTTAAGAGTCCTGTGGCAGCCGCCTATGGCTGCACTGCAAGAGTGGGCGGAAGTCAACTACATGGTGAGCGAGATGCTGTAGCCGCAAGAGCGGGCGCAACTCAGCTGGATGGCCGCCACCTGGGGAGGCCCGTTCCCGGGCCGCCCCACGCCAATTTTCGGAGCAGCATTGTAGGATACCAAAACCAGTGCGGATCGGACATTTCAAACTCAAATGCACGTTCTTTTTCTTACCTTTCCGAAGCATGGAGCGCAATAGCAGGCAGAGAAAGGGTGATGCAAGTGTTGAACACTGCCTGGCCTGGCAAGTTGCTGGCAGTGCCCCCCCCCCCACCCGCTCCTGAAAGAGGGCACACACACACCGCCGCCCCGAGTACTTTACAGATCTTTAAAAGACCATGCGCTTGTTCATGAGGCTTAAATGGTTTATCACCCCTTCTAGAGCCCCTGCATCGACCCTCTGACGTTTCCTGGAAGAATTAGCACGTAACACAATACCAAGCCCTGTCAGCTGAAACCCCCGAGGAATCGTGGGGCATATTATCAAGGGGGTTTATCTCCGCTTTTTTGGCTTTAAAAGCCAAGAAAGTGGAGATAAAATTATCTCCCTATTACCAAGCTGTCGCTAACACCAGTTAGTGACAGCTAAAAGGAGATAGCGACCATCTTGGACCCCGCTTTGCATGTCAGTGATATTTATCACTAATGACATGCAAAGTGGGCGTGCCAAGATGTTAGCGACTGGAAACAGTCCCTAACATCGCTATCTCCTATTACCAACTTTTGGAGATATTCGCGCTAAGTAGGTAACGCCAGTAGGTAATATATATTTATATATATATATATATATATATATATATATATATATATATATATATATATATATATATATATATATATATATATATATATTGATATATATATATATATATAACCTACTGGCGGTCGCCAGTAGGTAGTTATAGTTAGGATTATTTTCAATAGAAAATCTCAACATTCTATTGTGAATACCTTTGGCGCCGGTTGAGGAATCTGCCTGAAAATTTCCTCAAATTTGCCTTGCGGTGCTCCGGTCCTTCCCTGAAAGTTTGGGGGGGATTTATCAAGCGGGGGCTGAGAAAAAATGGGGGTCTCAAATCGTGTTTTCCCCATGTTAATTTCCATAGGGCGGTCGACCTCACTTTTAGCCCGAACGGCTGAATGGATTTCCACCAAACTTGGCAAAATTGTAGGGACTGGTAGCCCGATGTGCCTTTGCTATGTCTCAAGATATGTGCTCCAGTGGATTTTGAGTAATTTAGGTTCAAAAAAATATATATATCTATAGGCGCGCCCGGGTACGCGCACCGGGGCGCGAACCAGCGCGGTACGCGAGTTCGCGCGCGGAAAGCTGATTGGCTCTCCGGTGTCTGTAAACATTCCAAACAGTCCGGAGCGGCCGCCATCTTGTGTCTCGGTAGGATAGAGACACAAGAGGTGGCAAAAACAATGGGGGAAATCACCAAAAGGGGGCAGGGTAGACCCCCCCTGACCCCCTAGGTTTGATGTGGGGACCATAAAAGAGCCCAGAGTGGCAAAAATATATATATTTTTTTTCGATTTTCACGGGGGGAGCGCCCGGTACGCGCACCGGGGAGCGTACCAGGGAGGGTACCATGGTAAAAAAAAGTCGCTGTTTTAAAAAAACGTTCTTTTTGTTGTTTTTTATTTTTTTTATTTAAGTACCTACATGTAGGTACCAATGTAGAGACTAAAATTTAATGTACACCGTCTTCTCTGTAGATATCTTGCATGTTGTTACAGAAGTTATTGTAGTATATGGAATCCATACCATAGTCTGTCAGTAAAGCAGAAACAGATACTTTAAGCACTCCCTGAGAAGTCCTAGGGGATCATGGGTAGTCTATCTTATGATGAAAAAGAGATGTAAAATACACATTGGAGATAAGATAGTGGGAGAAAGGTAGTAACTATGAGCAAACTTACTATGTAACACAAAAAAGTTGCACAGTATACTATAAGTCTCACTTTATATTATAATCATTTTGGTACTATTTCATGAATTACATATAATAATGAATAATGTCTCAAACAATTTTTAATTATTAAATATACATTTATTGTTGTGATTTTTCAAAATTTAAAAGAACTTCTAACATTAGATCATCTGGAATGTCCTCATTTTGATTCAATGATTCTATTGTTTCAACACTGTCAAGTAATTGTTGGTCCAGAGACTGATCCATAAAGTCCAAGTCATCCATTTCTTCCTCAGGATTGTTCTCAACAACAACTTCGAAAGAAGTATTAATTTTGTCTAGTTTTCCTTCCATTTTCTTGCTGTAAATTGCATAAAAAATAACTATATCAGTAGAGTCAGGGTACTATTGGGTTTAAGTTCAGACAGGTACTTCTGAGTTTTTAACAGTGAAGTAATTTTTGGGCAGTGTATGGTTTCAGGCAGGACATAGAACTATTAAAAAGTGCATGTGATGAAGCCTAAGTAAATTCCTAATTATACCAGAGAAGCCTAACTCAATCCATAACTATAGCAGAGAAGCCTATCTCAATCTATAACTATTACAGAGGGATAGTATATAACTATCAGAAAACGTTTTTCCAAATTAACTTAAAGTGCACAACATAGTTCCCCTTCCAAATTAACAACTTACCTTTGCGAAAGCAGTTGAAGTTTTCAGTGAAAATCCTTGTACCTCAGGTAGTACTAGTCAAAATGGCTGTGTTTCCCTCTCATTTTTCATATATATTCATGTACTTAACCAATCAAATGTCAGCACATAAAAGTACAAAATATAAGTAACATTTTAATTGGTTGTAAATTCCAACACTTTCATATGTTTTTTTATCATGTAATTTACCTCAGGATATTTAGACAGAGCTACAGCCTAAATGGCTCAATGGAATACCACCAAATTTGGGAAAATGGTAGGGACTGCTATGTAGTAGGGCCTATTCTATATTTGGTGAAAGTGTCTCCAGTGGTTTTTATGCAAATTAACTTCCCACATTTTTTAGGGAGCGCTTACCAGTGCGCACTCCGGTACGCGCACCGGGAGCGCTACGGGAGTCCGCCATCTTGTGTTTCGGTACAATTGAGACACAAGATGGAGGACAAACAACGTTGGGAATGGGTAAAAGGGGGCACGGTAGACACCCCCTGACCCTCTAGGTTTTCTGAGGGGGAGTTTAGGAGGTACATATATGCCAAAAAAAATAGTTTTTACCGGGGAGCGTACTTTGGTGAAAAATAGTAAAATAATCATTTTGAGTGATCAGAGATAGGGTAGCCCTGAAAAGAGCTTTTGGGATCTGTGTTTGATTTAGGTACCTACAAGTAGGTTCCAATGCACAGTCTTAAATTCAGGAGGAATATTCTGTTCCCCTCATCTGAGAAGTGCACACCATCTCCTCTGTAGATATCTTGCATGTTGTAACGCAAGTTATTGTTGTATATTGAACTCTCTCTCCCTTTTCTTCATGCTCACTCCTTCATTATTTTTTTTTATTTTTTTTGGTGCGCTAACGGGACACTGACCATGTCATGAGTGATGTAATATGTGACGTCATCAGCAGTGCATTGCAGGCGCGCAAGTTATAGTGAGTCCAACTAACTATAACGTGGAATTTCAATGGTTTTATGTCAGTAAAATTTCCAGCTAACTATAACTGGTGTGAAACCTATGGTTTTTTCAGTGAATTTAATAGTTTTTTTAAACGCTAACTAGTGAATATATATATATATATTCATTGAAAAAACCATAGGTTTCACACCAGTTATAGTTAGGAATTAGCATTTAAAAAACCTATTAAATTCACTGAAAAAACTATAGGTTTCACACCAGTTATAGTTAGCTGGAAACCTATGTTTTTTAAGTGAATATATATACATCATCATGACGTATCGCGTAACCGCGTCCGCGTGATACGCACGGCGTAAGCGCGCCTGGAAGCACCCACGCGCATACGAACGTGCTACGTAAGCACCCCGGGGCGCGCTCCGGGGCGCGTAGCGTAAGCGCGTTGCGTCATGTGACCTGAAAATAACACTTTTCATTGGTTCATAACAGTTTTGGTTTCATAATGGTGAAACCCCTGGTCTTGTGACCTGAAAATAACACTTTTCATTTGTTCATAACAGTTTTGGTTTCATAATGATGAAACCCCTGGTCTTGTGACCTGAAAATAACACTTTTCATTGGTTCAGAACATTTTTTTTTTCCAAATGATGAAAGCCCCCACCTTTTTTCCTCATTCTCACTTTGTACTTTGAGTGAGGAAGACCTGTTTCCAGAGCTATTACTACCTATTTCTACTCAGATATGGCTACAGTAGCAGCAGCAGCTGGATCATCTGCCCCACCACCACCACCACCACCACCACAAGGACCACCAGAACATATCATTGGTGGTCAAGAAGAAGAGGAGGAGGAGAAGAGGAGGAAGGGACAAGGCAGTTACTGCAAGAAAACACTCCACCATACAAACCTAAGGAGCACTTCATATGGGAGTTTTTTTAAATCCCAACTGGTTTAAAAAAAGTAAACGCTGCAAAGGTGACGTCTCTCATCTGTGGTGCTGTGCTATCCAGGGGGAACCCTACAAAAAAATATTCCTTTGGGAATCATACAATGATTCGGCATGTGCAGCGTTTGCACCCTATTAACTTTTCAGCAGCAGAGATGAGAGAACTCTGCAAAAACCTACCCCAATCATCTGGCACAACCTCAACAACCCAAGAACCCACTCCATCGGGTCCAGAAGCAAGTCAGTTGATTTCAAGAATCCAACCAAAGAATGGGGGATACAAAATTGTTTGTGTACATTGTGGGAAATTAATCACTTATGGTGAGCAGAGCATTACACTCATCATGCTTGCTGGTGATAACCACAAATGCACAAAGAAGCCTTAATTTTTTCCTGTTTTTTTTTGCTCCAGTTGAGCCGTTTCCAAATCCCTGTTTTTTGTTTTTCCCTATAAAAAAATACAAAAAAAATATAAAACTGTTCATAAAAGCCAAAAAGCCCTTTTATAGCCCCCACATCAAACCTATGGGGTCAGGGGGGGTCTACTCTGCCCCCTTATGGTCATTTCCCTCTTTGTTTTTGCCACCTCTTGTGTCTCAATTTTACTGAGACATAAGATGGCTGCCGTTCCGGACTGTTTGAAATGTTTATAGACACCCGAGAGCCAATCAGCTTTCCATGCGCAAGTCGCGTGGCGCGCCCGGTGCGCGTACCGGGGCGTTGCCATGGATATATATATTTTTTTGAACCTAAATTACTCAAAAACCACTGGAGCACATATCTTGAGACATAGAAAAGGCACATCGGGCTACCAGTCCCTACAATTTTGCCAAGTTTGGAGGAAATCCATTCAGCCGTTCGGGCTAAAAGTGAGGTCGACCGCCCTATGGGAATTAACATGGGAAAAACATGTTTTGGGACCCCCTTTTTATCTCGGCCCCCGCTTGACGAATCCACCCCAACAGGACCGGAGCTCCGCAAGGCAAATTTGAGGAAATTTTCAGGCAGATTCGTCAACCGGCGCCAAAGTTATTCCAAATAGAATTTTGAGATTTTGCATCGAAAAAAATCCTAACTATAAAGGTAATATATATTAATATGTGTATATATATATATATATATATATATATATATATATATATATATATATATATATATATATATATATATATATATATATATATATATATATATATATATACACATATTAATATATATTATATATATATATATATATATATATATATATATATATATATACACATATTAATATATATTACCTTTATAGTTAGGATATATATATATATATATATAGGCCAAGGTGTATTGAAGGATGAGTGGGTGTAAGAGAGTCTGGATGGATGATTTAGAAGGTTAATCACTGACCGTAGTGAGTGATTAAACGTGTCTTTCTGAATGCATGGATTAGTGACTAAACTGTGTAAAGTTCTGTATCAGTCTGTCAGTTGGTGTGTAAGTGGTTGCATTGGTTGGTGAGTAGCTAAATTAGTTAGTATATGGGTATTGATTGATTGTCTGAGTATCTGCATTGGTGCCCGAGTGTCTTTGTGGGAAGGTGGGTGTGTGTTACTCTGTGCATAGATGTGTGAGTGGGGGATTCACTGGGTGTATGGGTTCAAGAGTGCATCTGTGATGGACTGTATGGGTGGCTGAGTGTGTGTATGGGTGTGTTGGTGAGTAAATGGGTTTCTCAGTGGTGCATGTGTGAGTAACTGCATATGTAAAAGGCGGTATATGTTAGTGTTGGAGTACATAAATGACTATATGAGAGAGTGAGTGATTGTGAGAGTGGGTGTATGCATGAGTGGGTGCTTGTATCAGTGATTGTACAAGAGCGTAAGTGTGTTCACATCTGTATGAATAAGTGAGGTGGTGTGTGTATAACTGTAGATGAGTAAATGAGAGTGTGATTGGTTCTTTGCATGACTAAGTAGGTGTGTGATTAACTCCATGGGTAAGTGGCGGTGTGTGAGTGACTGAATAAGTGTATGAGTGCATATGATAGTGCTGTAGTGATGAATGACTGAATGTATGAGTGACTATGGGGGAATAAGAAGATGGTTGTGTAGAGATAGGAATCACTGAGTGGGTATTTAGTGGCTGGTATTGGTGTGTCTATGCTTTCGAAAATGGTAGTCTGTATTTTAGAGTGGGTGTATCAAAGGCTATAATAGGGGATGTGCATCAGATTATCATGTGAATTATGTCATCAGTGATGTCATTTGAGATGTCATCAGTGCCATTTGAGATGTCATCAGTGCTGTCATCAGTGATGTCACTAACCATGTCATGAATGATGTAATATGTGAAACCATCAGCAGTGCATTGAGGGGGCGCGAGTTATCGTTAGCTCAACTAACTATAACAGCCGAATTTCTCTTGTTTCATACGTATAAAATGTCCAACTAACTATAACATCCCTGAAACCTATGGTTTTTCAGTGAATTTCAAAGGTTTTTGGGGAGGTGGTGGTCCCTGGGGCAGTGTAGGGGGGCAGGATCCCCCCTACTTTTTTATTTTAATGTAAGCCCAGGGGAGGAGGCGGTCCCGAGGGCAGCATGGGAGGGAAGAACCCCCCACGCATTTTTCTAAAAGCCCCGGGGAGGTGGCGGTCCCCAGGGCTGCAGGGGTGCTGCATGCCCCCTGCACATAATGAATAAAGAACTGGGGAGATGGTGGTCTCCGGGGCTGCACTGTGTATTTCCCTCAGGACCTGACCCACCCGGGGGCTTATACAAAACCGCTGGTGAGGCGATGAGGTCCTCTTGTATCCTGAGGACCTCTGGACACAAGTGGACTTCATCCCCCGAGCAGCAGTGCACCTGGAGCCACGTTTGCAGAGTGGTGAAAAAGGGGGTGTGGCCTTGGACCACTTTCAGCAATCCAGCTGTGTGGGGCTTACTGGAGGTACCTGGTGGGCTAGTTGATCCCCAGGGACCTTCAGGAATGAAGAGGAGCTTAATACTCCAACTTAGAACGTGCCACTAGTTAAAGAAGTGTTTGCAATGCAATAGGTTTCACATTTGCGAGAGTTAGAGCTATTGGTGTTGTAAATGTAAAAGCTTTTTATTAATGTTTTTGGGAGTGGAGTAGATGTATGTTGTGTGTAGTGGAATTATGTGGTAAGTTGTGCAGTGAAATTATGTGGATAGAAAGTATGTGGTATTTAGTGTATAGGAATTATGTAGATTGGGATTATGTATTATGGATAGTAATTATGTGGTATGGTAGTCTTTGTTGTGGAGTGTTAACCTCAGGTTTAGTCTTCCTCATTTCTATAAAAGCTCAACTATGAACTCAGGGAGACAAAAAAAGAAGGAATCACTGAGGATCATTTGTGGACCTAGTCAGAAGTATGAGCAGGGCCACTGGAATTATGCGACTGTTTGGCTGCACCGACTTTGGTACAATTTTACATTTTCTCCATTAGCCACATAATCCATCATCTGCTCCCTAATTTGCAGATTTGAACAAAAAAAGCCTTGTATCTAGCTCAAACGTTACCAACCAGGGTGGAAGGCCCTTTGAAAACCTAGAACATATTGCTAAATGTGGGTGTTAAATTGGTACTAATGGTGTGCAAGCCACTCTTGCTTCCTTCTGTGCCTCTCTTGCCTCTTTCTGCATTTTTGTTGTTTCTTTCTGTACATGTCTTTCTTTTTATGCACTTCTCTTGCCTCTTTCTGCAAATGTCTTTTACTTTCCTAACCTCACTTGCTTCTTTCTGTACCCCTCTTGCCTCTTTCTGTACCCTTTTCCTCTCTTTCTGCACCCTTCTTGTCTCTTTCAGCACCTCTGTTGCTTCTTTCTGCACTTTTCTTGCCTCTCTCTGCAACCCTCTTGCCTCTTTCAGCACCTCTGTTGCTTCATTCTGCACTTCTTTTGCTTGTTTCTGCACCTCACTTGCCTCTTTCCGCACCTCAAGTGCCTCTTTCTTCCCTTCAGTTGCCCCTTTCCAGACTTATCTTGCCTCTATCTATACCTCTATTGCCTCTTTCTGCACCTCACTCGTTTCTTTCTGCACCTCTTGTGCCTCTTTCTGCACCCTACTTGTCTCTTTCAGCACCTCTGTTGCTTCTTTCTGCACCTCCCTTCCTTCTTTCTGTACCCTCTTGCCTTTTTCTGTACCCCTCTTGCCTCTTTGGTCACCACTCCTATTTATTTCTGTACCTCTTGTGCCTCTTTCTGCACCTCTGTTGGTTCTTTCTGCACTTTTCTTGCTTCTTTCTGCAGCTCTTTTGCAAATTTATGTATCCCTCTTGCTACTTTCTGCACACCTGTCCCTCTTTCTGCACCTTTCCTGCCTGTGTCTGTACCTTTCTTGCCTCGGTATGTCCCTCTGTTGCTTCTTTCAGCAATTCTCTTGCCTCTTTCTGCACCTCTATTGCTGCTTTCTGCACCTTCTTTGCCTCTTTCTGCTTCTGTATTGACTCTTTCAGCAACTCTGTTGCTCATTTCTTCAATCCTCTTGCATCTTTCTGCACCCTTGTTGTCTCTTTCAGCACCACTGTTGATTCTTTTTGCTCTTCTCTTCCTTCTGTCTGTACCCTTATGCCTCCTTCTGTACCCCTCTTGCCTCTTCGTGCACCTCTTCTACCTCTTTCTGTACCTCTCTTGCCTTTTTCTACACCTCTATTGGTTCTTTCTGCACTGATCGTGCTTCTTTCTGCACCTCTTTGGCAAATTTCTGTATCCCTCTTGCCTCTTTGTGTACCTCTCCTTCATCTTTCTGCACCTCTCTTGCCTTTTACTGCACCCCTCTTGCCTCTTTCTGCACTCCTCTCCCCCTTCCTGCACTTCTCTTGCCTCTTTCTGCACCTTTCTTGCCTCTTCCAGCTCTTCTGTTGCTTATTTATGCACTTCTCTTGCTTCCTCTTGCACTACTCTTGCCTCTTTCTGTGCCCCTCTTGCCTCTTTGTGTACCTCTCCTTCATCTTTCTGCACCTCTCTTGCCTTTTACTGCACACCTCTTGCCTCTTTCTGTACTTCTCTTGCCTATCTTTACATTCCTGTTCCATCTTTCTGCACCCTTCCTGCCTGTTTCATCACATCTCCTGCCTCTTTATGTACCTCTGTTGCTTCTTTCTGCGCTTATCTTGACTCTTTAAGCACCCTTCGCACCTCTTTCAGCACCTCGGTTGCTTCTTTCCGCACTTCTCTTCCTTCTTTCTGCACCTCTCCTGCCTCTTTCTGTATCCCTCTTACCTCTTTGTGCACCTCTCCTTCATCTTTATGCACCTCTCTTGCCTTTTGCTGCACCCCTTTTGCCTCTTTTTGCACTTCTCTTGCCTCTTTTGGCATTCCTGTTCCCTCTTTATGCACCCTTCCTGCCTGTTTCAGCACATCTCCTGCCTCTTTATGTACCTCTGTTGCTTCTTTCTGCGCTTATCTTGACTCTTTAAGCACCCTTCGCACCTCTTTCAGCACCTCCGTTGCTTCTTTCCGCACTTCTTGTCCCTCTTTCTACACCCATTTTTCCTATTTCTCCACCTCTCTTGCTACTTTCTACACCTCTGTTGCCTCTCTCTGCACCTCGCTTGCTTGTTTCTGCACCCCTCTTGCCTCTTCCTGCACCCCTCTTTTTTCTTTTGCACCTTTCCTGCCTGTTTCTGCAGCTCTCTTGCCTCTTTCTGCCCCTCTTGCCTCTTTCAACACATCTGTTGCTTTATTCTGCACTTCTCTCTCTTGCTTCCTTCTGCACCCCTCTTGCCTCTTTCTAAACCCCTCTTGCCTCTTTGTGCACCTCTCCTTCCTCTTTCTGCACCTCTTGCCTTTTTATGCAGTCCTCTTGCCTCTTTCTGCACCTCTCTTGCCTCTTTCTATACACCTCTTGCCTCTTTCTGCATCTCTGTTGGTTCTTTCTGCAGTGCTCTTGCTTCTTTCTGCGCCTCTTTTGCAAATTTCTTCATACCTCTTGCCTCCCCTGTTCCCACTCTCTGTACCTTTCCTGCCTGTTTCTGCACCTCTCTTGTCGCGTTCTGCATCTCTGTTGCTTCTTTCAGCAATTCCCATGCCTCTTTCTGCACTTTTCTTGCTTCTTTCTACACTTATCTTGACTCTTTCTGTACTTCTCTTGGTTCTTTATGCACTTCTCTTGCTTCTTTCCTCATCTATCTTGACTCTTTCTGCTTCTCTATTGCCCCTTTCTGCAACTCTGCTGCTTCTTTCAGCACTCCTCCTGCACTCCCTTGCTTATTTCTGTAGCTCTGTTGGTTCTTTCTGCACTGCTCTTGCTTCTTTCTGCACCTCTTTTGCAAATTTCTGTACCCCTCGTGCCTCTATCTGCACCCCTGTTCACTCTTGTTGTACCTTTCCGACCAGTTTCTGCACGTCTCTGCCTCTTTCTGCACCTCCGTCGCTTCTTTCTGCACATCTCTTTCCTCTTTCTGCACCTTTCTTGCCTCTTTCAGTTCCTCTGTTGTTTCTTTTTGCACTTCTCTTGCTTTTTCCTGCACCCCTCTTTCCTCTTTAGGTACCCCTCTTGCCTCTTTGTGCACCTCTCTTTCTTCTTTCTGTACCTCTCTTGCCTTTTACTGCAGTTTGCCTCTTTCTTCACCTCTTTTGCTTCTTTCTGCACTTCTCTTGCCTCTTGCTGTACCCCTCTTGCCTCTTTCTGCACCACTGTTGGTTCTTTCTCCACTGCTCTTGCTTCTTTTTGCATCTCCTTGCACATTTGTGTATCCCATTTGCCTCTTTCTGCACCCTTGTTCACTCTTTCTGCACCTTTCCTGGCTGTTTCGGCACCTCTCTTGTTGCGTTCTGAACCTCTGTTGCTTCTTTCAGCAATTCTCTTGCCTCTTTCTGCACTACTCTTGCTTGTTTCTGCCTTGCGTCTTTTTGCACCTCTGCTCCCTCTTTCTGTACCTTTCCTGCCTGTTTCTGCACCTCTGCTGCCTCTTCCTGCACCTCACTTGCTAATTTCTACACCCCTCTTCTTGCCTCATTCTGAACTCCTCTCCCCTCTTTCTGCACTTCTCTTGCTTCTTTTTGCACCCCTGTTCTCTCTTTCTGCACCTTTCCTGCCTGTTTCTGTACCTCTCTTGCCTCTTTCTGTACCTCTGTTGCTTCTTTCTGCGCTTCTCTTGACTCTTTCTGCACCCTTTGCGCCTCTGTCAGCACCTCTGTTGCTTCTTTCTGTACTTCTCTTCCTTCTTTCTGCACCCCTTAACCTATTGCTGTACTCCCTTACCCCTTTGTGCACCTCTCCTACCTATTTCTGCACCCCTCTTGCCTCTTTTTGCACCTCTGTTGGTTCTTTCTGCACTGCTCTTGGTTCTTTCTGCACCTCTTTTACAAATATATGCATACCTCATTCCTCTTTCTGCACCCCTTTTCCCTATTTCTCCACCTCTCCTGCTTCATTCTGCACTTCTTTCGCTTTTTCTGCCCTGCTCTTGCTTCTTTCTGCACCCCTTGTGCAAATTTCTGGATCCCTCTTACCTCTTTCTGCACCCCTGCTCCCTCTTTCTGTACCTTTCTTCCCTGTTTGTGCACCTCTCTTGCATCTTTTGGCACCTCTGTTGCTTCTTCCTGCACTTCTCTTGCCTCTTTCTGTATCCCTTTTGGCTCTTTACGCACCTCTGTTGATTCTTTCTGCACTTCTCTTGCTGCCTTCTACACCCCTTTTGCCTCTTTGTGCGCCTCTCCTGACTCGTACTACACCTCTTTTGCCTCTTTCTGCACTTTTCTTGCTTCTCTCTGTACCCCTCTTGCCTCTTTCTGCACTTGTTGGTTCTTTCTGCACTGCTCTGGCTTCTTTTTGAACCTCTGCTGCAAATTTCTGCATCCCTCTTGCCTCTTTTTGTGCCCCTCTTCCCTTTTCCTGCACCTCTTGCCTCTGTCTACACACCTGTTCCCTCTTTCTGCACCCATTTTGCCTGTTTCTGTAACTCCCTTGCCACTTTCTGCAGTTCTCTTGCCTCCTTCTGTACCTCACTTGCCTGTTTCTGCACTTGTCGTGCTGCTTTCTATACTTCTCTTGCCTCATTCTGCACATCTCTTGCTTCTTTCTGAACCTCTCTTGCCTGTTTCTGTACCTCTATTGCTTATTTCTGTACCCCTCTTCCATTTTTTGTCTGCCTCTTGCTGCTTTCTGCTGTTCTATTGTCATTTTCTGCACCTCTCTTGCCTCTTTCTGCACCTCACGGGCCCCTTTCTGCACTTCTCTTGCTGCTTTCCACACCTCTGTTGCTTTTTTCTGCACTTCTCTTCCTTCTTTCTGCACCTCTCCCACCTCTTTATGTACCTCTCTTGCCTCTTTGCACACCTTTCCTACCGTTTTCTACTGCACTCTTGCCTCTTTTTGTACCTCTGTTAGTTCTTTCTGCACTGCTCTTGCTTTTTTCTGTACCTCACTTACCTCTTTCTACACTTCTCTTACTTCTTTCTACACCTGTGTTGCTTCTTTCACAATTCACCTACCTCTTTAAGCACTTCTCTTCCTTCTTTCTGCACCCCTAATGCCTCTTTCTGTACCTCTCTTGCCTCTTTGTGCTCCTCTTCTACCTCTTTCTGCACTCCTCTTGCCTCCTTGTGCACCTCAGAGGTGTATTAGGATATGGCTCTTGGTGTGATGGGCATCATTTTCTGCATATCTGTGACTGTACTATCTGTGTGCACTGTTTTACATACATTTGCAGAGCTTTATTATGATATGGGTCCTCATGGTTAGCATGAAATTTTGTACATGCTATGAAATTCACATGCTGAGTATGCTGTTGAAACATAAAAGCAACTGTCTCTGTGGGAAGTAGTAATCTGTTAAGTGAATGTTATGGTTTGTACAATGTGAGCCTCCCCTTCAGACTCTATATAGTTTGAATAGCAGTTTGTAGTGGTGAACTCAGAAAATGGATCCCTAAAAATCAATTATAAAGTTTATCAATAGTTGTGATATCCAGAAAATCTAAAAACAAATTTTACAGTAAGATGTCTTTTTACAGCAGTAATTATTTAATGAAAAAAAGGAACAGTGTTAATGTCTAGGCTCATAGTGTCAATTTGTTTTCAAACAAGAGGAAGGTGCTATCTTAATATATGTAGTTAATGAGTTAGAAAGTATAAAAATGTACATAGTTTAAAAATTAGTAAAGGTACTTTTAAGTTATCTATTTATGAAAAAGATATAATTTAGTCTTTATATTTTTTTAAAAGGATACAGAAGACACAAAAAAGATTTGAAAAATGGAGAATTATTCTGAGAAAAGTGAATTAAACTTTGAAATCGCAAATGAACTACTGGAGGAATTACTAGATGGAGTTTTTGAGGGGGAAAATGATACTGAAAATGAGGACTTTATGGATAATACATTGGACAGTGCCTATTTAGAGATGGTGGAAGGGGAAGAGCTGAGTTTGGAGGATGAGAATGATGAATCTGAAGAAGTACACGATGAAATAATGCTACAAGTTCTTTTAGAATATGAACTTTTAAATAAATAAAAATATTTTGGATACTAAAGCATTCTTGAAGACAGTTTTCTTGTACTATTCGTCGTTGATCTGCTTTATGAGAGTGACAATACATGTTCTCATGAAGTGTATAAGAGATTATAGTAAAAAAAAAGCACTAGGATCACCGACAGTTCTTGAAAAACAGTGTACTGTTTGTATGCTTTAAAAATTAGAATCAGAAAATACGTCTATAATGTTGACACAGCTATGGACTGTCATAAATTTAGAACCAACATTCACTACAGGATTTCCTACTCTGTTCAGAGACTGTTTCTTTGTCTTTATTCTACTTATAAAATGAACCTTTGGTTATAATTTGTATGTTATATGCTAGTAGTGGACTATAATATTTGTTATGTTTGTTCTTTACAGATTGTCATTTTTATCAGAAACATAAATTAGTATGCCGACCAGAAATGAAAAAAGAAAGCTGTATAAACGGACATACCATTTGAAGAGGAAAGAATTAGAAGAATTATCAAAACAACAAAGGACGGATAAAAGGAAGAGTGCTCCTAGTAAGAAAAGCAAAAATGCAAAGGATAATCTTCAAAAGGAAAAACAGTTATCAGTATCTACAAGGAGAAATGCTAGAAAAAAGCTAAATGTTTCTCAAATCAGCAGAGAGGAAAACATGTACAGTAAAAGACATACGAATCAGTTTGCGGAAATCAGGAAGCGTATGTTTTATAACAGAGTAGTTTCAAATTTATTAAAAAAAGGAAAAAGTTTCTAAAAGAAAATCTGCTTTTTATAAGAAGAAAAAATATATAGAGGATGTTGTTGCGCGCGCGTTTGAGACAAAAAGAAAATTATTTATTTTAGTAATTAATAGAATAAATACACTAAATAAGTAAATCAGAGTTTTAAAAGCTAAGAGTAAATGGAAGAGACACACAAATAGAAGTAATTTTTGTAAAGTGTTTTCTGGGAAATGGATGCATACTTCAACTTCTGAGCCATTTTTTAATGAAGAGAGTTACTTTCAAAGTAACAATTTGTTGCATGCAGTTGACACCAGTGGTGGAGCATATGAGGTGAAGGATGGTTCTGCCATTGAGAAAGAGAAAATTGTGGTTAGAAATGCAGAAGAGGTGATAGCTGGAGAAGTTTTAGAGGGACGTCCTAATGTTCCTGTTTACAGTTGGAATTGTAGTAGCATTGCAGTGTACGACAGGATTCAATTGATTTCTTTCGCAATTTCTTACGTAAGTACACTAAGGGAAGTCTTTAAAAAAAATTGTAATGTTGCAAGAATTAGACCATTGCAGAGTGCGAGAAAAAATAGGTCTGCAAGGCCATTCTCTGGCTTGCCTTTCTAAAATAATATGCCAGAGTGTGTTTCATTACTTCAGGATGTTAGCAGTGCATCATACGAAAATGAGAAAATTAGTAAGAAAGTTGTATTATGCAAAAAGTCCAGCACTTAAACTTGAACAATTAAATAGTGCTCTTTTGCATGGATGTGAATTAGATGTTAAGAAGATTTGTGCAGAAATTGAGGTAAGTTATTTTGGTCCAGATGAAGACAATGCAGAAACTGATATAGTTTTAGAAGGAAATGTGTTAGAAAATGTTGGAAATTTTAATACTGAAAATTTTGACCAGGAAATAACAAAGTTTAAGGTCATTACAGGTGAAAAAACAAATTTTCCTTGTGTGTGTTGTCGATGCATTCATTACAAAAGTCAAACTAGGTTAGTTGATTTATATTTAAAAAGTGAAGATGAAAATAGTTTTGAGCAACGTATTTGTAAGTATTGTTATAATAAATTAAATGAAAATAGAATGCCTGCTAGAGCTGTACATAATAATCTTGAGATGATAAATATTCCATCGGAACTGATGGATTTAAATACTTATGAGACTATTCTGATTCAATGTGTACATCCTTTTCAGGCTATTGTTCGTATGGAGCCTAAGACTGGCAAATTAAATCCTTCAGATTTACGAAGAGGATTAAAGGGTAGAGTTGTATATTTGCCACTTGATTAAAAAAAAAATATGGAAACAATTGGTGTTGAAAATGTAGAAGAGGAACCTCTAGTTATTCTAGTTAATGGTGTACCTACAAAGAGTAAGAAAATCTGGCAAGATTTAGTGGATGTTAGAAAAGTGTAAAGGGCAATGTTGTATTTAGTCAAAAACAATAAATGCTATAAAAATGTATACGTAGAGGACAATGATTTGTCTATTGGACAAATTGAAAAAGTTGACTTATCCAGAAGTGAAGAAATTTATGAGAATTACAGTGTTCATCCACTGCATTCCAAAGAAGCAATAGGGAATGCTATTGAATTATTTCAGATGAAAAAAGCAAAAGGAAGTCCTATTAGTGGATAGGAAGAAAGTTTGGAAGCTCGTTGTTTCCCACAGTTATTCCCTACAGGTGAAGCTACACGATATGATGATCGACCTATGCAGATTCCTGCATCTGAGTACCGGACAACAAGATTATATGCAGAAGATCCGAGGTTTCGCCAATGCATTCCATATTTGTTTCATCTTCTGTTTGAGAGTGACTTATCTGGTCTTTCCTATACAGTAAACCATATCTTAAAAAGTGGAGTGCATCTGCAAAATGTTTCAGCAAAGGAATTTATGGATAAAGTGTAACAGAAAGATAGTGTTTTGGATTCACACCTAATTAATTTATTGGCTTGTCAGCGTGGTACTAATGAGTATTGGTACCGTCGTCATGGAGATTTGAAATGCATGCTTAGAAACTTAGGAGCACCTACATGGTTTTTAACGCTAAGCTGTGAAGAGTATGCTTGGGAAGATTTACTTGAATTTCTTCGGGAGGCGAATGCAAACATGGAAAATATAAACTATAAGACACCTGGAGAACTGTGTTCGTTGGATCCGGTTAATGCTTGCAGATATTTTAATCATAGATTTGAAGCTATGATGTCTTTTATTACAAACAAGAAAAATCCACCTCTTGGTGAATTTCTGGATTTCTTTTGGAGAAAAGAATATCAAGCAAGAGGTGCTCCTCATATTCATATGCTGTTATGGATCAAGGATGCTCCTAAATTTGGAACAGACTCGGATGAGACTGTACTGTCTTTTATTGAACAATATGCCACTTGTGACATACCTAATAGTACAACTGATAAGGACTTAAGAGGAAAAGTGTTACGCTTTCAAAGTCATCATTGTGGAAAATATTGTCGGCGAAAATTGAAATCAAAGACTAAATTCTACACCAAATGTCGTTTTGGATTTGCACGACCGGTACTTTCAAAAGGAAGAGTCAACAATTTTATGTCATCTTTGCGACATAACATCACAAGAAGGTCACCTAAAAATACGTACAATTAATAAGAGGTGAAGAGTCATTTTGTCCATGTGGAATGCTAACATGGACATACAATATGTTGCAGACAACTCTATTGCTGTGGCTCGATATGTAACGTCTTACATCACGAAATCTGAAAAAACGGAACTGAAGGAGATGTGGGAAGACATTTCTCATGAAAAGAGCCTAAGCAAGAAATTGTATATGTACAGTTTGAAGATGTTGTCTCATCGAGAAATTGGAGCATATGAATGTTGTGATCGCTTATCATCAGCAAGTCTTTATGCAAAATCAAGAACTATCCTGCGGGTGAGTTTGGGTCTTGCAGAAACACGAAACCGTGTTCTGAAACCTGTGCAAGAAATTGAATATTTAGCACAGAAAGAACCAAACAGTACAGACATTCGGATAACAAATATGTTGGATACATACTATCCAAATAGAAGTACTCTGCTTGAAAACATTTGTCTGTATGAAATACTTCAAAACTACAGTTTTAAAAGGAATATTACAGAGAATATTGATAAAGTTGTAAACGCTGTAATTGGACATGAAGGCTGTCTGGTGAAACAAAGAAAAGGACACTTGATTAATCACCAAAAACTGTGTTGCGAAACACCTGACAAAAGAGAATTTTACTATTTAGCTCTTTTGCAACTCTTTAAACCATGGCGTACAGAAGAGGAACTACTTGGTGACTTTGATAGTTATGAAGATTCATTTAACGCATCTAAAAGTAGTATCAAATGTCCAGTTTTCAGTAATTATCTCCAAATGTTGAATGACGAAATAGAGCAAGAAGCAACAATTGCAGCGGAGATTGCTAGAGACAGTTCACAAGGTAGTCAAAGTTCGGCTTCATTAAGTCAAGATCCACTGGGACAACCAATTATCCAAAATGAAGCAGCCACAGCATGGATGAGGTGGAAAGAGCAATGCAGCAAGGTCAAGAGGAAGTAATAAACTTAGAAGAATTGAAGAAGCAATTTAATCTTGAGCAAAGACAGATATATGATGAAGTGACAGAGCACATTGAGCATGGCTTTCGCCATGAGAAAAAAGAATGCTCATGTATGTCATTTGAACCTATTCGACTATATGTAAGTGGAGAAGCTGGAACTGGTAAAAGTTTCCTAATTAAAGGAATTACTACATATCTACAGCAAAGAACTCAGTCAACATGGTCTTGTGTTGTTACTGCTCCAACTGGATTGGCAGCACATAATATTAAAGGTATTACTTTACACCGTTTACTGATGCTGGCAGTTGAACATGAAAATAAATTACAATATCACAAGCTATCTGGAGAAGCTTGTTTTGAAGTTTCTAGAGCCTTAAAAAAATTAAACTTCTCATTATTGATGAGGTAAGCATGGTATCCAATTTAATGCTTGCTTTTGGGCATTTAAGAATGCAACAGATACTTGAGACAGAGTATGATGTGTTATTTGGAGGTAAACATGTCATAGTTTTTGGAGACCTACTGCAGCAAACTCCTGTGAAAGGACAACCTGTATTTGAAACTGTTACACATGAAGAGACCAGAAAGTGCCTGGGCAGTATTGGAAATGTCAATATATGGTCACATTTCAAATATACTGAACTCATTCAAAATATGCGACAGGCAAAGGATACTAAATATGGAAATATTCTTCAAGATATAAGGATTAGAAAACTAACTGAAGATGCGAAAGAAACTCTACGAACACGATTACTTTCCAAGCTGTTTCCTAATGAAGATAATGTACCTGCGAAAATATATAGTAAAGAGGTAGCAGATAAGTCAGTCATATGCTTGATGCCAACTCTCAAAGAATGTTCAGTTTTCAATGAAAAAATGTTGAAGTTAGAAAATCAAGAAATTAAGAAACTGGAAGCTAAAGATAGAATAGAGCATGAAGGTAGTACTATTGTTTTGTCTGAAAAGTTGAAGTTAAAATTGGATTCTCTTCAGAAATCTATATCTAAAACTGCTGGCTTAGAAAAAAATCTGTATGTATGTTTAAATTGACGGATTATTTTACGGAGAAATTTACATGTAGAAAGAGGTTTGGTAAATGGAGCACTGGGTAATGTTGTTGGTTTTGTCAATTACTCAAATAGAGATGAGATTAAATTTTTAAGAATCAAATTTGATGGAATTGAGGAAGTTCAACAATTCAATCGCTGTTCAACTCGTTTTTTGCTTGTGAAAGTCTTAAATGTCCGTCGGAAGCAATTTCCAATTTGTTTGGCATATGCAGTGACTATTCACAAATCTCAAGGTTTAAGTGTAGATTGTGCTTTGGTAAATATTGGAAACACTGTATTCAAAGAGGGTATAGCGTATGTTGCTTTATCTCGAGTTAGAACTTTATGTGGACTTTATCTAATTGATTTTGATGAGACAAAGATTAGTGCAGATTTAAATTGTGTGAAGGGGTTTAATAGGTTAAGAAGAGAATATGCTCCAAGTTTACATCAATATCCTTTAATTGAAAAGTATATGGTTGGTCAGAAAAGGAGAAATTAGGGAAAATGTACCGAAGTAGTAGAGAAACGAAGAAAAAAAGATGTAGCTGTCATTGGTAGCAGTAAGAAAAAGGTTAGTATTGAAGAGATTGTTGGATTTAAGTTTGAAAACAGGTCTGGTGTCAACTGCTATGCAAATGTAGTAGTTAATGTTGTTTTTTTTCTAAAAAAAATTCAGCAACAGATTGTACAAAATCGGGAGCAAACATTTTGTTGTTCGTTAAATTCTGTATTTGAAAAATGTAGCATTGGTAATAGTGAAGTAGCAAGTGTTTCAGAACTAAGGAATGTTTTAGACATATGTGCAGGACCAAATCAATTGTCTCAGAATATTCAGCAAGATTGTCAGGAATTTATTATGTATATGCTTACAGTTTTGGAAGATGAAGGTGTGGATATTGATAGTCTTTTTGGCCTTTCTTATAAATGGGAACACAATTGTGATAATTGTTCATTTTCAAGTACTACTAATATACACACTGAAAGATTTATATATTTAACATTACCAGACTGTAAAGAAGTGTCCTTTAATAAACTAGTTAAAGATGCGCATCAGAACATGGTCTGCTCTCAATGTAACTCTGAAATGTTATCAATATTATTTATCCACAGAAATGGACAATATGTAATTTTAATGTTTCAACGATGCAGAGCTGATGGGAGTAAATTGTCAACTTTAATTAAAAATGTTGTGGCTTCTCAAGTATCTATTTCTAGAAGAACATTTGTAACTGTAGCCATTATTTTTCATGAAGGGCCTTCAACATCATCAGCACATTACACAGCTTATTTGAAGTCTCCAACAGGCTGGACGCTCTGCAATGATAGTCAATTGACTTTTAAGAAACGTTTCCCTTTTGACTCAACTAATTCTTATCTGCTATTTTTGCAACCCAAATTTCAGTAAAAGTACTTGGTGTAGGAAGATTAATACTGTAAAGATATGAAACTCTGTTGTTTAGAAATATCATGTGACTGAGGGTGTGCAAATCTAGAAATGAAATTTGTATTTGGCACAGTGATAGCATCAGGTACAAGTTTACTTAATGTTTGATGGTACAGAACACATTAGAATTTTTACTCGAAAGGTTGAGAAAAGAAAGGATAAGACTAAGATTATGTAATTTGAGAAAATAACTACTTAACTCATACCATTTGGCCACGTGGAGAAATATGAGACAACAAAATGTGTACTTGAGATAAATGTTTTTAGAACATATTTGGACGGAAGTTTGTTGGAAGGTATTTAAAAAATAACGAGTTAACTCATACTATTTGGCCACACGGAAAGGTATGAGAGAAGAAAATGTGTACTTAAGATAAATGTTTTAAGAACATACTTGCACGGAGCTTTGTTGAGACGTATTTAAAAATAAGTGCTATGGTTTAATTAGTTTGTAACTGTGGAAGATGTACTGTGCTTACTCAAGAAATTGCGAATTAGAGAAAAACATTTAAGACATGTTTTTTTCAGGTATTTATATTATGTATAGAGATCTTGTACGGGTTTTTTAAACACAATCATTTAGATTGTGTTTTTTTCCCCCGCTGTTACATGATGATTACTATTGAAATCACTGTTTATAGTGAAAATCAATATATTCTGAGGACAGCAAAAATAAACCATGTCATATGTTGTTTAAGTTATTTTGTTACATTGGATTTAGAAATATGTGTTATAACAGATTTTTTATTGTCTTCCACAGATATTACATTTATAAGGTAAGTACAACTAATAACATCCAAGAGTTTCCTCTGCCTCTCTCTTATCCTTATTCCTTTCATCCCCTTCCTTTGTCGGTACTGTTCAGTCACGCTTATTCCGTTTAACTCATCCACATTTTGCGTTGTTTAATTTTCTCTCCTGTTTCTCTAACATCTTTTCTGTCACTATTTTATTCAGTCTATCTATCTCTTCAGTTTGTTTTTTCCATTGTCTCATGGTGACTCACCTTTATTGACCCTGTATCACCTTTGTTTCTTGAATCTTAATTCGTTTGTCTTACCGTACCTTAATATTTGTTCCCTTACTCTGCTTTCATTAATTATGCTCAATTCCTAAACTTAAATCTAAAGGGCCTCATTTATGAAAGCCTTGCGCCACCGATGCGCCACTTTTTCCCATGTTAAAAGTGACGCACAGGCGGCGCAAGGCCTTCATAAATAAGGCCCATAGTTTACTTCCCTTACCCTACTTCATTTCTATTTATCTGTCTCTTACAGTCCTTGTCTATTTCTATTCCGTTCATCTCCTGTTACTCACCCTTTTTCACTCTGTTTCTCTTACTGTTTTTACTTTATTTTATCTATCTCCTTAAGACATTCCTGTACTATTAGTCTGTTTCTATAAGAGACTGTTTATTTTGTGTACTATCACTGATCATACTCTCATTTTCTCTCTCACTTTACTTTCGTTTAGACAGTCATTCCTTCAGTGCTATTATCTCTTTCAATTAATTATCTTACTCATTGATTTATATACTACACATTCTGTCTCTGTCTCTTACTCTCCCTCAGTCTTTTTTTCTTTCACTTTCTGTTTCATTCACTCCTACTTTGTTTTGTTTTATGAAATGTACATTATAACCTTATTTTTACTTTTCTTCCACAGATACTATGTTTTTTAAAGAAATTTAGTTTTACTTTGTTACTATTTCTTAGGTAAGTATAAAAAATAAAGAAACTTTTCCATCACTGTGTTATTTCTTTGTCTATCCTGGTCATACCAGTGTCATGTTTTATGTGAGCACTTCCACGCAGGATTGGGTGCACTGTCATAAGGAGCGCCTTAAAAGTGATTTTATGAAATCAGCGACATTTCACTGAGTCAGTTCACCAACGCTGATATATGAAAACATTGGAGGTAAATGATGTGTGTTAAAGAACTTTGAAGCATATTATCAAGGGGGTTTATCTCCGCTTTTTTGGTTTTAAAAACAAAAAAGCAGAGATAAAATTATGTCGCTATTACCTAGCTGTTGCAAACATCAGTTAGCGACATCTAGTAGGAGATAGCGACCATCTTGGGCCCCACTTTGCTTGTCGGTGATATTTATCAGTAATGACATGCAAAGTGGGCATGCCAAGATGTTAGCGATTGGAAACAGTCTGTGACATTGCTATCTCCAATTACCCACTTTTGGAGATATTTGCGCTAAGCATGAATATCTCCAAAAGGTAACACCTGCCCCTGAGCAGTTCTTACCTATGTTACTCAATGGTAGATGGATAACATGACTAAGAGCAGTAGCTCGATAATGCATGAATATCGCTGACTTCACAGCAATATTCATGCATTTTGACCGATTTTTATCGCTTAACACAGTGGTTCCCAAACTTTTTTGACCTGTAGCTCCCTTGACTTAATCAGTAGTTGGCTGCGGCTCCCCACCATTTTTTTTACCGGTAGGTGGGTGGTATGTACCTCATGTTATCTTCCTTAAAGTAATTGGGACCCATTCTTTCACTTATCCAACCATCTGTTCACGCATTCTGTCTTCCACTGTCTCATCCATCCACCCTTTTACTTCAGTCATCTATTTCTTTTGTCTATGTACCCCCATTCACTAACTTATCAATACTTACATTCACCGTTTCACTTATCCATCCATTCACCATTTCACTTATCAATTAATCCATCCACCCATTCACTTTCCCATCATGTACCCTTTCATTCATCCATTCATCTGTCGTTTCACACACCCATGCACCAATTCACTCACCCATCAGGTGCTCTTTCAGTCTTCTTTCCATCCTTTAACACACCCATTCATTCTTTTAGCCATCCATCCACCGTTCGTCCCATACATCCATCTATTTACCTTTTCACTCATCCATACTTCCACTCATTCGATTATCTACCCATCCTTTGTTTCATTATCTATTTATTCACCTTTCATTCATCCATTCATCCTTTCAGTAATACATCCAACCATTCGGACATTCCTTCACTTATTTACTCACCCACCTTTCCACATTAAGAGCTGAGCCTTTGTCTGCAGAGTTGCAGGCAGAAGAGGCCTATCAAGAATGAACTACAGCAAGGGGTGGGCTGCGGTGGGGGAGACTTCACTATGCCCTTGCACATAGGCAGACTGAAAACATAGAAGTCATGAGTCATACATGATCTACAGTGCCAGGATGTGAGGTTAATGTTAAATGGTGTTGTTTCCAGGGCTTTAAGAGGTATTAAAAAAATGGGGGGGTCTCTTCAAAGGGAGTGTTGGATGTAATTCAGAGGGCAGTTTAAAACACGTAGGCTAAAAATCTGCGCTTAGCATAGTGCTGCGCCCGACTGGTGTTTTGTTGTTTCTGTCATTCTATGCAGATATATAATATAGCAAGTATTTTTTCACGAAAAACAAGCCATGACTATTGGCTTTGTCACTGGTTGCTAATTTCTTATAATAAAAAATCAGCAACCATAGCATTGTTGAATATAATATTGTAAATACTTATGTTCATGAATGATGAGAGAGTAAAAGAACGTTAACCTGATCTTTTAAACTTATTTTACAGGCTTCTTTAAAGGAAGTGTTCTATATCATTGTAGCGTGGGCGTTTTACTTTTTTATACCTAACACAATCCCTTATGTACGCTGTAGCAGGAGGAGCGCTACATACTTGAACATCCTTGAGTGCCCCATTCTCATTCAGTAAGTGGCAATGAGCCCGATACAGAACTTCAATGGGCGGGAGGGGCTGCTCCTGTGCTCCTGGAGGAGTGCGAGGCCGCTCCAGCAGTGGGAGTGAGGCCTCTCAGAGGGGAGCAGCGCTGCTCCTTGTGATGGCCACAATTACAGATAGCAGGGTAGGGATGTCCGTAGAATTTAGGGACGGTTAGTCACTCTAGAGTTTGCGCGGCTCCCCTGGCACCTCATTACGGTGCACAGGGGAGCCGCGGGGCACAGTTTGGGAATCACAGACTGAGGAGATAAACCTTCATAATAGCTAGGCTCGTAAGTGATAAAAATCGCCGCTGCTCAGCGTTTAAAATATCGACGCTCTCGGCGGAATTTTCTGTGGTGTTAGTGCGTTAATATCAATGCGAACACATATGTGATAGTAAATCCTGTAACAGCCAGCGGTACTTAACATTACCGCGTGAAAACAAACGTTGTTTTCACGCAGTAATGTGTGCCTTGTAATTAGGGGACGGGGTGGATTCAGTTTTATTTTCCACACCCCCATTTTAACTCTGCCGAATGCTTGATTAGAGCAGGCTTTAGCAGTCCTACGATAAACATGTTTATTCCACCTCTTTTTCTCGCAACGCCTCTTTTCATGATAGGGTGTTTTCCCCTCCAACCACATTTTGCATGTGCTTTGACGTACGCCCACTTTGCATGTCATTAACTTACTGTGCGGCACATATGCAAAGTGGTCTTACGGCAGGCGGTGTAATGCCGCTTTCAAGAAGGTGCTGGGGAATATTTTCAAGGATAGGTAAAACATTAACGCCGCTTTTATCGGCAGAAAACTGCAGATATAGCGGCGATAACGGCCTTGATAATATGCTCTATGAATTGCAATCGACCCTAAAGTTAGATATAAAGACAACTAACGTAGGTTTCGGTTGCAATTCGTAGAACATACTATGAAGGCTATTATCGTCGTTTTATCGGCAGTGTTGTGTCGGTGAAACCGATGATAATGTATTACGTCTCCTTCATAATATGCCCCAAGTATCGTCGCTTTTTTGCATAATTGTCCTTCAAAAAAGCGTCGATACTTCAGCTTGTGAATAGAGCTCTTTTTGGTACAATGAGTTAGGTCTGAAAATAACTTTTTTTTCTTTTTTTTTTAACAAGTTTTATATTGTGCTTGATTTTCAAAACTGGAACCAAAATTTTGAACTTTAAAACTGTGAAACAGGATCAAAATGAAATGAGAAAAATCATCTTCTGTCGAAGCATTGATGATTATTAATTCTTTTTCAATAAGAGTGAGGCTCTGCTCTCCGTACACAATAATTTCTCCACACAAGTTGCATTTTATATGCACCTTTGAGAAATATGGTCTCAAGTCCATCTGTGCACTGGATGGAGATGCAGGTCGTCAACCAGAAGATGTGCTGGCCACAGCTGATGGTAGTTGTGTTGCCAGAGCTCTTGTCGATGCCTGTGCAAATTTCTCAGGATGCACTTGTCTCACATGCCTCATCATCGTATGTATTGAAAACGAATACTTTTTCGAAGGATTTCCTCTTGAAAGAACTACGTTACAAATTGTGCAAGTAACTTTGGGCGCATTCACTTTTTTTTGTTCGTTAGAAAAAGTAAAAAATTGCCACATGAAAGATTCCTTCCTTTTTGTTAAAGGTAGCCGATAATTTTCTTCAGATTCTGACGATGAATTCTGTGTGGCAGCCACTTCACCAAAGTCTTCGGAAAGATGTAAAACGTACTTCTCCCTTGAGAGTAATAAAGATAGTGAGGGAAGTGGGTGGGATCCGTGAAAATTCCAGAACAGAAACTACTAAGAACCAATTGGAAATGTTGTTTTCAAGTCACATGACTTGACATGCGCGTATTAGGACGTGTACGCAGTGACATTTCCCTGGTTATGTACGTCATTTGGAAGTATCGGTCTAATTCACTAAAGTTTCAAAACGTGAAAAGTAGGAAAGCTAAACAAGCCTGATCTTGTACATCTTCTCAGGGGGATCCAAGCACAAAACTGTTAAAGTATAAAACTTTTTATGTTTCTGAAAAAACCCCCGGGGTGCGCGCACCCGGTCGCGCACGAAAGTTTAAAAAGGCGTTCGGCACCATTTAGTGAAAAGTTTCAAAACGTTAAAAAGAAGGCAAGGTACAGACTCCTTGACCTACTATAACTTCTCTGGGGAGTCTATGAAGAAACTCGATGGGTCGAAACTGCAATGTTTTCCCGAAATATATAGCGCGGTGCGCGCACCCGGTCGCGCACGAAAGTTTACAAAGGCGATCTCCTTCATTTACTGACAAATTTCAAAACGTTCAAAATAAGGCAAGGTAGACTCTAGAGCTTTACAAGGAGTCCCTAAACAACTCTGCCAGTCAACAAAACAGTTTTTTCCCGATAAAAACATTTACTGAAATTCATTGATAAAAGTATAGGTTGTAATCACGATATAATTAATAATTAGCATTTAAAAACCTATGAAATTCACTGAAAAAACCATAGATTTTAAACCCGTTATAGTTAGGAAGTAGCATTAAAAAAACCTATGAAATTCACTGAAAAAACCATAGGTTTTAAACACGTTATAGTTAGGAAGTTGCATTTAAAAAACCTATGAAATTCACTGAAAAAACCATAGGTTTTACACACGTTATAGTTAGGAAGTAGCATTTCCAAAACCTATGAAATTCACTGAAAAAAACATAGGTTCGACACATGTTATAGTTAGCTGGACAATTCACTCATATAAAACCATTGAAATTCCCCCGTTATAGTTACTTCAGCTAACTATAACTCGTGCGCCCGCAATGCACTGCTGGTGACGTCACATATTACATCACTCATGACATGGTCAGTGACATCACTTATGACATCACTGATGATATCTCAAATGACATCACTGATGACATCATCCGTGTGAAAGAGTGGCAGACCACCTCTCACCATAATATAACATTTGATACACACATTAAAAAATAGAAACTAAAATGTTCAAAGCATGAGTGATGTAATATGTGACGTCATCAGCAGGGCATTGCGGGCGCGCGAGTTAAAGTTAGCTGAAGTAACTATAACGGGGGAATTTCAATGGTTTTATATGAGTGAAAAGTCCAGCTAACTATAACATGTGTCAAACCTACGGTTCAGTGAATATATATATATATATATATCTATATATATATATATATCTATATATATATATATATATATATATATATATATATGTATATATATATATATATATATATATATATATTACCTACTGGCGCTCGTAGGTAGTTATAGTTGGGACCTAGTTTCCATAGGAAATCCGCAACATTCTATTGGGAATAACTATGGCGCCGGTTGATGAATCTCCGCGAATTTCTCAAGGAAGATGGCCCGCTCCTCTCCGCTCCTTCCCTGAAAGTCTTGGAAAGATTCGTCAAGCGGAGTTGAGAAAAAGGGGGCGTCCCAAAACATGTTTTCCCCATGTTAATTTCCATAGGACAATTAGACACGGCTACAGCCAGAACCGCTGAACGGAATTACACCAAATTTGGGAAAATGGTAGGGTCTGGTGCGTAGATCACGCTTTTGCTTAAATGATGTAAATACCTCCAGTAGTTGCTGAGACAGTTGAAATCAATTATATATCTTTAAGCGCACACTGTGCGCGCACCATGCGCGCACCTTGCCGTGCACGAGCTTCATGCTGATTGGCTGCCACTGTCTGTCAACACTCCAAAACAGAAATTGATGGCAGCCATCTTGTGCCTCAGTAGACTGAGGCACAAGAAAGCAGAAAAACAAACGTGTAGAACTCAAAAAGGTAGAAGCACCCTGACCCGCTAGGCCTGCTCAGGGGGTCCCACAGGGACCCCCAAGGCAACATTTTTTTTTTTAAAAATGGTGCACACCCCGCGATTTTCCCCAAAATAAATTATTATTTTTTTGCCTTGGGGGTCCTTGTGGGAACCCCTGAGCAGGCCTAGGGGGTCATGGTGCTTCTACCCTGCCCCCTTTTTGAGTTTCAAAACTTCTCGAGCACGAGCTGCATGCTCATTGGCTTTCAACACTTCAAACCAGGAAGTATTGGCAGCCATCTTCTGCTCGGCAGACCGAGGCACAAGGAAACAGAAAAACAAACATGTAGAACACAATAAGGGGGCCGGGTAGAAGCACCCTGACCACCTAGGCCTGCTCATGGGGTCTTACAAGGACCCCAAGGCCAAAAATGTTTTTTTTTTTAAACCTGGTATGTTTAATTAAAAATGACCCCCCCAGGGGGATCAAATTGTGGGAGCATAGTGATAAAGACGTGTGGGGGTGCCCAATCCCCCCCACACTGCCCTGGGGACCGCCGCCCTCCGGGGCAAAGCAACGCAGCCGCCTGATGCATACTGGAGGCTCCTGGTGGGCTAGTTGCCTCCCAGGGACCCCCAGTATGCAAGGGGAATTAGTTCTCCCTCTGCAAACCCGCCCGGGGGCTGCGTTGCAGAGAGGTGTAAAAAAGGGTGTGGCCTCATTACACCTCTCTGCAATGCAGCCCCCTGGCGCATAATGGAGGTTCCAGGTGGGTTAGTTGGCCCCCAGGGACAACCAATATAAAAGGGGAATTAGTTCCCCCTCTGCAAACGCGCCCGTGGGCTGCGCTGCAGAGAGGTGTAAAAAAGGGTGTGGCCTCATTACACCTCTCTGCAATGCAGCCCCCTGGGGAATACTGGAGGTTCCTGGTGGGCTAGTTGGCCCCCAGGGACCCCCAGTATGCAAGGGGAATTTGTTCCCCCTCTGCAAACACGACCGGAGGTTGCGTTGCAGAGAGGTGTAAAAAGGGGCATAGCCTCATCATCATTCTATGGAAGCCATGCATAACAATGGAATCCACAGTGGATACTGACCAATAACCACCTACTGCTTAAGTTCTAAAACATGTTTGCAAAATACACCAGTAGAAATTAAGTCATAAACGCAAGGCCAAAAAGATGTTTAAAAGTGCATGGTCACCTCTTCTGGTCATGTTCCTTAAGGGTGCATTTATTAATTTAAACTGTTTAGCATTGTGATTCCTTTTCCTGTTAAAGCCATTTTTCAGCCTTTTCCAGCCTTTAAACCTAAACCTCTGGAATGGCTTTCCTTCTGCATGAAAATGTACTTAGGGGTGAGATCGGTGCTGTTTGTTATTTCCAGGGCTGGGTGGGCTTTAAAACGATTTGTTTTGCTTTCTTTATTTATAAGCACATGCAGGTGATCCAGCGGTTCAACGACCACAGATACTCTACTACCATATACTCACCTGGGCCCATAAACTCACAGTGCGTAAAGCCGCTCGGGTCAAGTTTATACATTTCTACTGTGTTAAAGATTAGTTATTTGGAACTCCTAACTAATCTTTCACTGATCAAAAAGTTCTTTCATCTGGTCAATGGACCAACAGTTGAACTACTTGATGGTGAAAATGACATAGATTTTAAATCTGACTATACATTATTCAATGTAAATAACCACAAACTCGGAAAGATTTTAAATCTTTATCTAAATAAAATGCATATGAACCACTCAAATTACAGTACAGTCACCATCATTCATAGGAGAGAAAATTCAATTAAATCATCAAACAAATATACCACGGACTTACTCAATGAACGATATCTAAGGAAAGGAGAGGATATAGAGAAAAGAACATCTGCAAGTAACATGAAATTATAGTTACCAAGAATGTTGTAAAGACTAGCCCCCTGGCCAAAGGGCTGGTAAGGGTCCCTTGGGATAGATCAGGTGACAAAGGCTTCAAGACAGCAATCAGGACAGATAGATGACCTCTCTAGAATATCAACGGTTGCGTCGCACCCCTCTCTGACACTCTCTTTCTCCTCGAGATTCTTCTACGATCTTCTGTCTAACCCAATTAAATTAAGATAGAAGGTCTTGCATTCGATTCTTCATCAGCATCTCACAGTTTCTCTCCCAGCAACAGCAACTCCCGCAGCAACAGCATCCCAAATTGCTCTAACTAACTAACTGAAGCTATCTCAATAATACCTTTCGTTCTACATGTTCCACCCATTAATGTTTCAATATCATAAAAATATTAAATCTGATTGGTCATACAAGAGGGGAAGATCATCACACCATGCTTACATGACATTAAATTCTATTTAACTATTGTTCACAAAGCCATCCCCTTAATTTTTATTCCAAATTTTATTTCACACATGCATTCATGTTTCATTTGTAACATTTATTAACAACTTGAATGTGAGTCCACGTAGTCACCATGAGTTCCCAGGGTAGGATACTTTGCGGCCTTGGCTTTCGTTCAATATCCAAGTCATCATTCCGGGTTAACTTTCAGTAGATAGGTGCAGTCGTCACATGACTCAGCTACTTCAGTTATACATGAGAGGCCCATATACGCACTAATGATAAAGTCAAAAGACAGATATTAGATTAAAAAATAAAGAGGTCACACTGTATACCACCCATCTTTACTCTATAACCCTTTATTTATGAATACTTTTACCGCATTAGCATTAGTAAAATAGTGTGTTTTCATTTCAAGCAAGCAGATGCCATGCACGTGAGTCTTCAATACTCCATTTTAGTGTCTTCTGCTCATGCCCAAGAATTTCCCTCCAAGTGATAGCTCGTCATACTACGTTGATGCAGTTGTCGTATTTGCAGTAAAGATTTCCTGTTTAAAGCTGTTTCAGTCCTTCGCTCATGTTATTTGCATTAGTAAACACATAGGCAAGCTTCATTAACCAGTGTATTTATGTGGTGCACATTAGTTATTCATGAAACAATATTAATAACTTGTTAGTAAGTTAAAGGAGCGGATTGCTTCCGAGCAAGTCTCTTTTCTATAAGTCCATGCTCCATCACAGGTCCCCATCAACAAAATCAGCCCACACCGGAGTGAAATAGGCCCCCAGCTTGGCAGCCTACCAAAATGCCCGGTAGCCAGTCTGGCCCTGGTTATTTCTGGGAAGACCAATTTGTAGTGCCAACATCAATATCTGTAATAAAGTCATCAGTGTCGCAAATTGGTAATGGCTAAACATGTTAATTATAAAGAATAAGCGACAACCACAATGTTTGTAGAAACATTTGCACACCTGTAGATGTCTTCTACAGTGAAGCAAAACAATATGGGCCCGATGTAGGTAAATCCCATTTACCGATTTTGAAATACCGAATCCTACCGATTCGGTATTTCAAAATCGGTAAATGGTATGTAGGTCCCAACATCTGGATTCGTTACCGAATCCTTAACAATTCTTTAATTACCGATTCGGTAAATACCGAATCGGTAATGCCCATTCATTCCTATGGGCTTTGAAGCCCATAGGAATGATTAGGCATTACCGATTCGGTATTTACCGAATCGGTAATTAAAGAACTCACAAGGGTGCAGGGGGTGTCACTTTGACACCCTCTGGCACCCTCAAAACAGGCACAGGTGCCATGTGGCAGGCAGACCTGCCCTAAGGGCAGGTCTGCCTGTCACATGACATAGGTGTGCATGCACACATGTGCATGCACACCGGAATCGGTATTTTACCATGGATTTGTATTCCTTGGTAAAATACCGATTCTGTAAGCCATGTGCAGAAGGTACATTGCCTACCTACATTGCATTTTCGGTAATTTTACCGAATCGGCAAATATTACCGAATCTGTAATTATTTTACTGATTCGGTACATATTACCGAATCGGTAAATTTACCGATTCGGTAATGATACCGATTCTGTAAAATTACCGAAAATGTGCCCCTACATCTCAATAGCCCTTTACCGATCGGAAACGGCCGAAAATCGGTATTTTCGGCCGATTCCGATCGGTAAAGGGCTACCTACATCTGGCCCTATATTCGCAAACATAAAAATAAAATTACGAAAAAAAGTAAATCGTCCCATTAGCAATCTTACTCTTACAGCAGCCACTGCATCCAACACCCTTGTGTGATCTTAAATAATACATTGCTCACTGAAGTTGATGAAGCACACATCTAAGTAGAAATGTTTAAAATGTGTTTTAGAAAAATTAAGTTGTAAGGATAAAAATTCTAAAGTTAGTGCATGAAAGCCTTCTAGTGAAAGTCATCAGAAATAAAGAAATATCAGCTTTAACACCTGTAAAAGATATACATCCAATCAACATTATTGCCAGAAGATATGAATAAAAACGGGCAACAGGGGTGGCCTGCACTTTTGCAGCCAACTTAAGCAGAGACGCAGGCCCAGATTTACTGCTCTATCTTTCATGAATAAAAGAAAGCAGAAAAACCTCATATCTACTAAAATGTGGCACTGTTTTCATCTCTACCAGTGCTGGTGCATTTTGGCTGCCTTACGTCAACACACACACCTTTCTGCCACAGTGAAGGGTTGTGTGTATTCTATGAGGAATAGTTAAGGAATAGTTTTTGTTCTAAGAGTAAATCCTTCATGTACAAAAATAATCCTTTAACACTTTTACTGCTTTGCATGTGTGATGTACAGTGCAGTACACATGCAAAGTAGTTAAAAAAAGGAGAAATTATACCATTTCTCATTTCAGCTGTCTGGAGGAGTCATAGGAATCCCCGTGGATGATTGTTTGTAGATAGGGAGTTGCATTAGAACACATGGGTGGTTGCGTGTGAACGGCCATGCACTACTGCAATGCCCAGTAATTACATGATGTACGTAATGAAAGTAAAGTAAGTAAGTAGTGAAGAGTAGCACATAGCACCATTGTGCAAAGGTGCCTGCACTGGCGCAGGCAGCCCATTGTGCGCCGGCGCAGGGGAAAAGTACAGGAATGTGCTGTATCTATAGATACGGCACATTCCTGCCCTTTTCTTTTGCCGTAGGGAAGCGCAGCAGGAAGGCCTGCTGCGCTTCCCTACGGCAAAAACTCATAAATGAGGCCCCATGATTTTGGCTGTGGTACAAAGTTGAAAATAAAGGCTTACAAAATGGATACATGAATACAGCAAGCATACATACTCATGAAAATGTGGCAGTATAGGAGGCATCTACACTACAAAATGGTGTTTACTGTACAAATAAGCATTGCATGCAAACAAAGATCAGAAATGTGTACAGAGATTCTGTTTTAAACAGATGTGATCAGAGAAGTGATTGTGACAGTCAATGACCTGGGTGCATGATCTGCACATATCAGTATTGATGATATCACGTGGGTGCAGCAAAAGCATAGCAATGTCTGCATAGGAGGGAAGCAGTGGGCACCTACCAAGGCCAATGTTGGTATTTACCACTGACTTGCTTATCACAGGCTGGGCAGTAAGAAGCTGGACAAATGTTATAAGGCATTCTCAACATCAAAACTGTTAAGTCTCTATGGATATGTAAGGCAAATAGGTCATGAGTTGTCATTAACTGCTCTGGGGGATTCTATTGCTTGGATGTGTGGTACTTAAAAGACTCTTCACCCCTCCACCTGCTTAAGGTGTTAACTTGTTCTCGGCAACGTGGTTTTGTTCAGAGTAGGTGGGGGGTCTAGATATTAGGTGATGTAGCCTTTTGGCTGGAGCCACAACTTTAGAACATGCGGAACAAGAGCCATAACGCAAGCCCCTGCAGCTCCTGGGTAAACAGGACACCCCGCCCTTCCAGTACCCCCTTTCGGTTTAAAGCCTGTGAAAAGCTGTGAGATACAGAAGTTTCAGGAGCGACCCCTCCTTTGTTCTGCTGGGGATGGGAGGCATACTTTTGTATTAGGCAACTGTGCAGAACCAGTATTGAATCCGGATCTCGCTCAAAAACCTGTGATTTTGGGCAAATCACTTAACTTGCGTATGCCTGAAAAGGAAATACATGTTTAATGTCGTTTGGTTCTGTTGCACAGTGCTCTGATGGCCGTGGGTCAGAATCACACTATAATTGTTTTTAAAAAGGCAGTGAATATTGTTGAAGCCTGCTCTTAAGATCCCATAGAGCCTCATTCACAGCAGTCAAAGTGTTCTAAGGCGCTTTTGCCTACCTGGCAGCCACTCAAACTTAATGAGCCATGAGTATTGTTGACTGTCGTGCCTTTTGTTTTTGACAGAGCTGAATTGTGGGGTGCACATTCTAACATGTTGTACCATTCAGAAAGTTATTGGTGCCACTAACAATCCTGTTCAGTACTTACATAAATGGATCTATGAAATCCAAGTACAGGCACAAAATGCTGGAGACCTGGTGAAGGTGTATGCTGCGGATCATAGCCAAGGAGACGCATTAGCCAGCAGGGGCTCCTCCGCTAAGGCAGAGGTGCGTTGCTACACTGCTTCAGTCGTGTAAATAAAGGAAAAATAAAATGATAATAACTCTTTCTAATCCTTTTATTTGTTCCTGTATTACAGCCTGGGTGGAAAACATGCCTAGGCTCCCACTCCCTATCTGAGCACTGAAACATGGCACTCAGACGAATCACAATGCAGCGTTGTGGTTGGCCTAGGGGAGCCTGGGGGCTTTCTGTTCTGAACGGGAGAGAAGACGAGGAGCGACGCGGCGAGGAGCTATCTTTTAATTTTTTTTCTTCAACCCCTTACCCCCCCACCCGCGTCCTCTGCCTCGCCACTGCAACAGCCCATCCCAGAATATCATGAACTCCTGACAACAGAAGCACCACTGAAAATACTTAGGCAAAGATATGTAAGGCGACCAGTATAACATTACCACGTTCAAAGGGCTACGTAACAAAGGAGGCTTCAATACTCATGGTACCTGCAACACAGATAGGGTATAGCAGGCACCTATTAAGTTTCAGTGTGATATTAGGTGGTCTCGAGCAGTTCCTTCCTGTAATGTTTACAGCGCGTTCTCCCTTTTGGCATGGCATCCCAGTTCTGCCCTCACCTAAGAGTAGTGTCCCAATAGTTATTCTATTATGTGAACTTTGTCTTTCTAGTAAAGCCTTAAGGTACATCTCCCATGCTGAATTCATTTATTTTAACTGGCTGGAGGAAACCTCCTATAGCCCCCTTTTTATTTTAAACAGGAAGTGCTATGTTATATGAAGGGAAATGCCCCAGTTGGTATTTTTTCTTCAAATTGGCATCTTTCCCTTCCATAGGCAAAATACACCAACAACCTCATTTATAAATCTGGCCTTTTAGGTGCCGCCTGGAGACAGCTTAAGTTATTTGTTGTCAAAAGACTTATTGTGTACAAATCCGATATTTACAGTGGGCTTTGGTTTATACAGTTACCTACCTTTGGGTTCTTTTCATGTCAATCTCATTTGCTCACTTCTTATTCAATAACTTTTCTTCCTCTTCTTGTATTTGTCCTTACACTGGGGCATTGCTTCTTTACCATACATAGGTTTGTTGACTTTCATCTTTTTGCTTTTTGCACTTTTCAGGTGTACATATGCTTTCTCCCTCTCTCTTGCTGTCTCTCCCCTCTCTCCATCTGTGCTGATTTCTCCTTCACGTTCATGCCCCACTCAAATTTCAAATTTCAAAGCTTTATTCGATTATTAAAAACAATCATAAAAGCATACAGTATTAAAAATACAGAAAAAAGTACAAAACGTGCAACACATATTTCAATGAACTAAGCAGCTCAAATGGCATCAAGTATGTCGGCCAGACAGTCAAATATTTATAGAGACCAAGGTTAAAACACCAGGCTTTTCCTATGGGAGACAGCTTTTAGTAAAAAGGTAGCGGTAAAAAAACAAATGTCCAACGTATCAAGTGCAAATAACAATTTCATCGCTTGGGCAGTAGTAAACACAGAATATTTCTTAAAACAGGTTTGAGATAGTGAAGACGAAGGTGCAAATAAAAGGGGCAAATAAGCATAAAGTGCAATGTGCTTTGCTTTGTTGAGCCATCACAGGGGCAAGGGGTTAAGCTATAAATTTTCATCTGTGGAAACGCCACCAGGTTATGGGCAATGCCTAATCTCAACCTAGTGAGAACAAACTGGTGAGATTGTTTAGTAATGGCTTTTAAATACATAGGCATGCCCAAATCGACCAACATGTTAGAGTGGTAAAAAACATGGGTTGACAAGGGGCTACATTGGACACTACGCAGGTTAGATTTGGTCCCTAGAAAAATATTTTTAAGCTCCTTTTTAGGTACAGTGGCGGCACTCAGGGGCTCATCAAAAATATCTAGATTAAAAATTTCACTGTAAGAGGATGAAACATAATTTAACCAGGGGATCTTACGGACATTGTCCAACTGAAGACAATCTAAAATGATTTGCCTGGTAAAACCTGTCTCATTCTTAGCCCAGATTGACCTCCAAGCCATAAGAGGTCTCAATCCTGTTAGGTCTGTAAGATAATCCTGGCCCACCTCTCTATGACTCAGTTCAGTGGATGCCGAGGAGGGAAGGCAAAGGAATCTTTGAAGGAACTGGTTCTCTGTAACTTGCAGATCCCTGTGATTACAGTAGCCCCATATACCTGAACCGTATAGGGCAATAGATACACATCTATGCCTATAGATGTTTAACATGTCAGGGATGCGACGACTGCCTAATTTAGATGCAAAGCGGAATACTCCGGAGGAACTTTTGCCCATCTTGGCATTCACATTTAAAATCTCGGGTGCCCAAGTCCCTCTATTATTAAAAGTTATGCCAAGATAACAGAATTTGTCCACTACCTCAATTCTGTGATTGTTAAAATGAAATGATTTAGAAAGTTTCATCCGTTTCCCGCAGGCCATAATTAGGGCTTAGAGTTGTTAATTTTTAGTTTTCTCCCCTTAATAAAATCGTAAAAATAATTCATAAGGTTTTGGAGTCCATTAGGAGTACGCGAGAGTAAAACCATATCATCAGCATATAGCAGGACCGGGACAGGGTAACCACCGACCTGTGGGGAATCTGCATGTACCCTCTTCAATTCGGACTCCATAGAGTTTATAAAAAGGGAGAAAAGCAATGGGGCCAACACACAGCCTTGCCTTATGCCTGATTTAACCCTGACTTTCCTGGTACATTCCCCTGCCTGGCCGAAGCGGATCTGGGCTGATAATTTATTATAAAGTCTTGCCAGGAAGTATATAATTGCTGAAGGGGCTCCCATTTCCAATAGAGTGGACCATAACAAAGTATGAGCCACTAGATCAAAGGCGCTTGAGAGGTCAGCGAAACAGAGAAATAAAGAACCCTGTTTCGCTTTGGTGTATTTCCCGATGATAAGATCGAGATTAATACACTGCTCTGTTGTCCCAAGACCCTTAGGGAAGCCATATTGAGATTCAGCTAGAATTTTATTGTCCTCCGCCCATTCCTCCAATCGCATCAGTAGGACCCTGCTCATAATCTTGAGTGAGGAATCCAGAAGGGAGATAGGGCGGTAGTTCTTAGCCTCTCCTCTATCTCCCTTCTTGTAGATCGGTAGAATTATGGATTCACTCCAGGTAGATGGTGTACTATCCATAACTGAAGCGTTGAACCCCTGGGTCAGGAGCGGGCTCCAAAGTGCCAAGTTGGATTTATGCAGGTCAACCGGGACCCCATCCGGTCCCGGTGCCTTCCCCCCTTTACTCTGACTAATGGCAATTTCCACTTCTTGAAGAGTAATTCCCAGGGATAGCTTATGTTCGTACAGGGCGGTGGAAGAGCTAGCACAGTCCTCCCTAGCCGGGTCAAAGATTTCTGTAAAATATAGAACCCAATTATCTCCGCTAACCTGAGCTGATAATATAGGGAAATCTACCTTTACAAGAAAAGGGCTGTTGACCGTATTCCAAAAGAGCTTACTATCATGCAGTATTGCTGCTTTGGTCAGATCGTCCCAGGCAAGCTCCCTTAGCTCATGTTTTCTACCTGTTAGGTGCTTTTTGTATGACAGCCTGAGGTAAGTAATGGCCTCCCTGTCTCTGGGTTGTTTAGAGAGAGCCCGCTTAAGTTCTTGGAGGGATTTGGTGCACGCACTATCAAACCAACCGGCAGCCGCCTTCTTCGTTAAGCCTTTGGTGATGGTAAGGGATCTTTTTATGATGGAACCTTATACCTCAAAATCGGCTATAATGCACTGGGAAGATGCCTCTGGATCCAAACATTTAAGTATCGCTACAGACCTCGCTCCTACAATTTTGTGCTGCAGCTTCTCGGAGTTATCCACACACCATTTGATGCGGATGCCATTCTGCCTACAGGGGGTTAAGCCTTCTACTGTCGTACGCTGGATGTTAACCGGAGACCCCCAAATAGAAATCGACATGGTGATGGCATTATGGTCGCTACTTCCAAAATCTACAACAATGGGAACCATAGAAAATGGAACAATATGTACAGAAACCAACAAATGGTCAATAACAGAGGCCGTATTCATTCCTACAAAAGTCGGTACAGGGTTACCCTCATGGTCTGCGGCCGGGGAATGTATCTGTAGATCCAGGTTAAGCATAAAGGAGTTGAGGGAGTCACCATATGGTGAATGTATAAAATGAGCCCGATTTTCCCCATTATCCCCGTCATACCCGCAAATTTTAGTGAATGAGTGGGGGCAGGTACGAATATTGAAGTCCCCTCCCCAGATGATATCAAGAGGTTTATGAATACCTTTACAGGTATTACTCACTGCTATACCCAACTCATCCACAACTGAGGTATTTGAAGCATCGAACAAATTGTTACAATGGTTAATCAGCAGGGTTACATGGCCCCTTTTGTGTTCCAGGCTTAAAATTTGCGAGTGAAAACCCACAGTCTGGTGCAATTTCACACGAACAGGGAGGTTCACAGAAAGTAAGGTTACTAGCCCCCCTTTGGCCCTGCCCATTTTAGACATTTGTGCAGGGTTGTTATATGACACAAATCCATCAAAGATGATATCAGTTGTTACCCAAGTCTCTTGTAAACATAAAACATCAAACTCGGAAAGGATTTCACTCCAGCCCAAGGACGACATTTGCCGGCTCCAGCCAGCAATATTCCAGCTAGCAAATTTGAAGCCGGGGGTACAGGAAGCTGGTTCAATAGCCTCCGGTACACTAGAGAATCCCAGTGATGGCATAATGACAACAGAGGAGACCGTAGAAACAGGAGAGTGGGGAGGGGCAGGGGGGTCAACTCCCTTGGATAGTGAATGTACAGGGGTAGGGGTGGGGGTCAATACCGGTGCTGGGTTGATAGATAAACTTTTACCCATAGCTGCTACTAAACTGTTACCAGTAGCAGGGGTTAGGGACTGAGACATAAGTTGTAGGCAGTCAGTCGACTCCATCTAACCCGTTAAGACACTTAAATCGGTTAAAATCACAGAAGGGGGTCTCCGGGGGCAACAGGACCGGTCTCGCTTCATACCCACGAAATCTGCCCCTCCGCTCAACCCTCATCCAATTACCTCGGCCTTGATCATGGTGCATATGGATAGGGGGAAAGAAAAAGGACAATGGCAGCGTCTGGATGGTGGAATCGAGGGATCTGTTGAACCCGGCACATATGTGCAAAACTGTCCTGGAGTCTCTAAAGCACACCGTGATGCAGTCCCCAATTATAGACTTTCTGGTTTTACCCAGCCAAGGTACCCTTCTAACCAAGATGATTTCATTATGAAGGTGGGCCGGGAGGGGTCTATTCCAGTTCAGCCATCTAATGACTTTACTTTTGAGGGATTGAAAATTCTCTGCTTCTCCAACCTCTAGGGGAGGAACACCGGCCAAAACTACCATGAAGCGATTGGCTTCAGGGGGCAGGTCGGGCCTGCGTGGTCTAGGGGCAATCTTATCAGGGGGTGGGGAAGCTATATGGCTATTAGTTGTGGCCCGTTAGTAGTGGTCATTGATTGAACTGGACCTACGGGTAGCAAAGGAGGAATGTTAGAGTTGCTACTTTGAATCGGGGCTAGATTGCCCATTGGGGGACGCAAAGGGGGAGCAGCAGCATTCAATAAAGGGGGACCTAGATTAGTGGGGGTGATTTGGGGGTTAGAGGGGTTAGAGGGAATATTAGACTTGGGGGATCTAGCTAGAATAGCAGCAGAGGTTTTCTCAATGTTAGTCAGATGAAGTTCTATGCGTTCCAGTTTGGACTCTAGGCGGAATAAAAAAAGATTTAAAGAGGGATCCCAAGGTTTCTAAAGAGAAATCCAAGCTAGGTATAGGTTGGGATGGACCTGGTGTGGGGTTAGCGGTATCATGTTTATGTTTGGTAGTTTTTGATTTGCCACCCGATTTCGAGTTATATGGCCTTTTATGTTTAGTTGCGGCCCCTTCATTAACCCCATTTGATATAGTATCACATGTAACAACGGAATCTGAGGAAGTGGGCACATTAATATCAAGGACCATATCAATTTCTGGGAGAATTTTGTTAACCAAAATGTCCAGATCAAGTGACGCCGGGTTGGTCTCGGTAGATGTTGAAGATGGGCCCACCGCAGCATTATTACTACTTTCTGTATGCCGTTCGGGGGTTTTAGAATTAGCCAGAGTACCAAGGGAAGATCTTTTGTAGGCAGATAGTTCCTTTGATAAATGCTTCTCAAGAACGTTTATTTCAGTGTCAATGAGGGTATTAGCTCGAATCAAAAATTTCTCCATACCTCCAGTAATGGCCGCTCCTGGTTTCTCGACAGGACATCTCCCCACACTAAGGATATCAAGAGGTAGCAACAGAAACAAGAGGGGGGCCCGGCCCGGTCACGATCGGCCACGAACGGGCACAAACCGGCCCACTCTTGGCCCGGTTTTCGCCCATGCGCGTCCGCGCGCGTCCCGTGGGCCGGAAATAGTGGTCCAACTATATAGTTCTTAGAGAAGAGAACACGCCCCCCAATTTGAATGCACAGGGAGGAGGCGGCGGGAAGAGGACCAGCTGTGGCAGGTTGGCGCACTGCCCGCTGGTCCTCGCAGTCCCGCAACGAGCCTTGGTGGTTTGTGGCTCAAGTCCTGTGTGAACAGTCACTGGGGGACCCAAGGAGACGAGTGGCGCCCGCGGAGTGGGTGCCGCGAGGCGTCGGTCCGGTTCCCAGAAGATGAGGCTGCGTGGAAGGTACAGCAGAGTCCGACGGCAATTCAACCCGCCCTTGCAGGAAGACACACACAAAGCTGATGTCCAGCCCCCAATTTGAATGCACAGGGAGGAGGCGGCAGGAAGAGGACCAGCTGTGGCAGGTTGGCGCACTGCCCGCTGGTCCTCGCAGTCCCGCAACGAGCCTTGGTGGTTTGTGGCTCGAATCCTGTGTGCACAGTCACTGGGGGGCCCAAGGAGATGAGTGGCGCCCGCGGAGCGGGTGCCGCGAGGCGTCGGTCTGGTTCCCAGAAGATGAGGCTGCGTGGAAGGTACAGCAGAGTCCGACAGCAATTCAACCCGCCCTTGCAGGAAGACACACACAAAGCCGATGTCCAGCCCCCAATTTGAATGCACAGGGAGGAGGCGGCGGGAAGAGGACCAGCTGTGGCAGGTTGGCGCACTGCCCGCTGGTCCTCGCACTCCGCAACGAGCCTTGGTGGTTTGTGGCTCGAGTCCTGAGTACACAGTCACTGGGGGACCCAAGGAGACGAGTGGCGCCCGCGGAGCGGGTGCCGCGAGGCTTCGGTCCGGTTCCCAGAAGATGAGGCTGCGTGGAAGGTACAGCAGAGTCCGACGGCAATTCAACCCGCCCTTGCAGGAAGACACACACCAGTGGACATCCATTCATGCCCCACTCATGCACCAGTGCTCTTCTCTCTCAGTCGACTTCTTTTTTTTACTCCCTAGGCCCCACTATTACTCTCTTATGCCCCTACCCGTTTCTCCTCAGTGGGAATTATTTCCATTCTTCACCACCGCTCATCCATTGCCCCCCTGCCTCTCTGCGTTCCACTTTTTCTGTAATATAGTTTAGTACTGGGATGTCACTTTTCTTATTTGCACTTTAACGCACGTCTAATTTTTCTTTAATTTCCCAATCGAAGATAGACATCTGGCATCGTGAAACAATAAAAAAAACATTAAATGGCCTTGGTACATGCACACTCACTCACACATCATTATGCTGGGGCCAAAATGGCTGCTGCTTTATGATCTATGCACATGCATACATCATTGCAAAGCGACCCCCCCATAGTTTCTTTACACATACATGTCATGTATTGTCATGCATGCACTCGTATACTTCAACACAATGGAAGTTGTTTTGCTGATGCTGTTCAGTGTCAGCAATTACCATTTTTCCTTTCAGCTGATGCTGTCCAGGCTCGGCAAAAGCACTGGGAAAGCAAAAGTTGAGACTTATTTGTCTTTGCCATATTTTAAAACGGTACTCTGATGGCCTTGCATGCTCCTGCAACAGTTCAAATTACACAGTCCTTTTTGGTTGTGTCCGTTGCTGCTGAAAATGTTCATTGCCAAGACAGTACCTCCTCTGCAATGCTGTCAGATGAGCTATCATATACTACGTGGATGTACTCTACCTAACCACCTTGCCTCTTGTCCTTCATCCAGCTTTACTGCACTAATGAATATGAATTAGTATCATATACTGTGCTAAATTATGAACATATGCTAAGGGAGTACGGTGGTATGTCGATGTTCCCTTGGAGATCAGTAGCATGTTTTTGCAATGACATGATTCACACTTATTCTGCAGATGTCACTTAAAGAGCTGACTTTGATTTATTATTAGTTCACCTGCATGTGGTCACTGTTGATAGACAAAGGCAATTCGTGCAGACTGTTTACCAGGGCCCTATTTTCTGTTGGCATGCTGGCTTTGAGATTACATCTTCCAGTCAGAATCCTACAAAATCTGGGGGCATATTACCAACGTTTAGCGATATATACCGCTAACGATGCTTAGCAACGAATTTTTTAACGCTAAGCATCGCCGGAAATTATCGCAGAGATAACTTGCTATTAGCAAGGTTTATCTCAGTAGTGATAAAAATCCTCGCTCTAACTGCCAATTGAGAGATTATCGCTGGAAAACCAACGATAATCTCTCGAAGTTTGGAGTTAGCTTGATGATAGGGGCTCACAAATGTAGCCATGATATCCACCTTCCATAGGATATCATGGCTAAATCAGGAAAATACCAGGTGTAAAAAAAGCAGTGCTAACGGCGGTTAGCGCTGCCTTTGTTATCACTAACAGGGTTAGCGAAATCCTTGATAATAGGAGAAATGTCGCTTAACAACATTTCTCCTATTATTTTTCTGTGGAACGCCCCCTTAGAGATGCAAGGGGAAGCGTAGAGAAAAAGGGTGCTAACATGCGAATTTGCGTGTTAGCACCCTGTTGCTGATAGGGAGATAATTTTATCTCTGCTTTCTTGGCTTTTAAAGCCAAAAAAGCAGAGATAAATCCCTTGATAATATGCCCCCTGGTTGTTCATAAGCAATCATTGTGGGACCACGTCTATAGTCACATATATTGGCCGTTCTGTGTCGTTTCATGATGGTCGTATGTACCTTTCCTCCAGCCACCTACCATACGTCCAGTCATCCTTATAATCTGCATGCTAACACTTCACATTAATAAGACACATAACAATCATGCAGCATAGCAAGAAGAATGGGTCAGTGACTTAAATCGTTGACACGTTTTCTGATCTACAAGTCCCTAGTTCGAACCCTAGCAGGCCAGACGGCCATGCAACTTTTCTAAGCCAGCACCTTGCCTACAATTAGCTTGTTCTCGCCTGGCACTCTCTCTAAAACAAGGGCAATGGCAGAGACCTGCACATCCATAAGAGGAAGGGGGGGTTTGTCTTGCACTTTCAGGCGATTGTATGAAGAAAGATTCAACACCCAGAGGTCCCTCCTGCGTACGTAAACCACCGTCGATTTAGATCTATTTGGGGTCAAGTCTGTTATGCCGGTCAGATCCACTGATGTTTTGCGAGCACACAGTGAGGTTCGCGCCAAGTGGTGCCAATGGGCGCTACTCCCAGCAGGGTTCGACGAGTGGTTCAGCTATCCCAGCACTTCCCCGAGCCCTGTAGCAGGAGGGAGCAGCACCTGTCAAAAGCTAGTGACAGATCCCAGCCGTCCCTCGGCTGGGATCTGGCCATCTTCTGCACATGCCCACTGTGACCTCAAAGGCCATCCAACGCAGGCAAGGGGTTAAGCTCAGTGAAGGAAAACATGTACAGCATTGGTGTCCATCCACCTGGGGCTCATCTCTCTAACTTGTTTATATGGTTTATAAACTTATATTTTATGTTTTTCCTTTAGATGAAGAAGGGAACCCCTACTTCTGTTCCCAGGATATTACAGAAGATACTTCTATTAAGCATTACATGGAGACGTGCATGGATTTTGGTACAACCTCATATGTAGGGAAACACAAACACCTGATCAATTGCTATAGGAAAAGGTGCTTCTTTGTATGATCATCCCATATACATTTTTTCTGCCTAGATTACTGGCATTTCTGGAACTCTGGGGTGTAAGGAAGAGGCTGCTAACCAAGCGTCATTGCACGTGCTCGGCCGCTAAAACATGGTATATAATTCGTAGAGACTGACAGGCATATTTAGCTTTCATTAAAGTCCCTGATAAATGTCTTCCAACCCTGAAACAATAGCACAAAAGTCAAATACCCAAAGTGGATTGCAGCGTGGCCTTATGGCACCCACATGTGAGGTCACAAACATGGCAGACGGACTAACATGCAGCTTTGTAACACTGCAGATACAGGTGCAGTTTTCAAATGCCACATCTATGCAGTTCAAAATTTTTAGACTTGTCTGACAAGGAATAAGACAATTTTGGCATGCCTTGATGCCTGTGTGGCCGAGTTGTTTATTATTTATCAAAAGAAAGTTATGCTAAGCTGCATATTTTCAGAGTCGACATCGACACCAAAGGCTTTTACCATGTAAGGCAGAAGAAACCTTACCTCGGAAAAGCCTGCCCAGTGGATCCAAACCCTGTGATATCTTGGGCTAGGCACCACATGAAAAATCAATTCTTGCAACGTTTTACTAATTATTGAAATTCAAATTATTTGGTCGACTTTGGTTTTTAACACAAATGTCACAATGATAATGAGAAAAGCTGTTAATTGTTGCCCTTAATCTGCAATCAAAACCTGTTTGCCAGGAAAAGCGGAGATTCTCTCCAGCCATAGAGCAGTGAGATGAGGTGTGAACTTTCAACATAATTAGTGCTCTGCAAGAGACCATTGGGTTTTCGGCTCCCTGGCCCCTGGTGTGGAGAGGTCATCAGGAAAACAAGGAAATATCATTAAAAGTTACTGACACTGCTAGGCATGGCAATCCTGCATTTAGCAGATACATGTGAAAGAAAGAGGAAAGCGTTTCAGGGCTAAACTACACGAAGACAATTAGGGCCTTGTACTCATCCCATACATGCCACAGGAAAAGCATTCCAGTAAATCACCTTACAATAAGGGGGCCTCATTTATGAAAAGTGACGCATCGCTGCGTGAAAACAGCGATGCGTCACTTTTCATTGCGCCCTCCTTGCGACACCAATGATGCGTCATATTTAATGTATGACGCATCATGTAGCAAGGAGTTACAGATTCGTCAGTATTTCTGACGTATCTGTAAGCGCAAAAGTGACGCATTGCTGGAGTGACAAAAGTGACGCAACTCCAGCAATGCGTCCTTTCACATTGGACAAACTCCATGTGAAAGGGCCTGCGTCAGTCTTACGCCTGCTGTGAGGCAGGCGTAAGATATTGACGCATTTGCATCCTAGAAGTGGCGCAGTGAAATCTTATAGATTTCACTGCGTTACTTCTACGTCCCCTTCTTGCGTCAATATGCCCCCCTTGCATACATTATACCTGGCGCAGGTATAATGTGGCGCAGGGGCGTCACAAAAAGTGGCGCACCGGCGGTGTAAAAGTGACGCACAGCCTCATAAATGAGGCCCAGGATTTCTTGGGCACAAGTGGGTACCCCTCTCAAAGGGAGAGGGTTGGAAAGGAGAATGTGCTTTCCTTTGCTGAGGAGAATGATGCTCTTGATCAATATGATAGAGGTAAAAGATGGCTACAAGGGATTTGGTTTATATATTGACTTGTGATCAATTAGTGAGTTAGTTAACAAAGATCTAACTCTAATGTACCCATGGGATAACAGCCAGACTTTTCTTTGAAGGAAGACAATTAATGATGAGTGAGGAATAAGGGAAAAAGCACACGGAAGAATAATTTTATCTCAAAAATATTGTATTGAATTAATCAACCAATGGATATTGCAATGAGTGCCCCCTAAGTAAGAACAATATATTGTCATTACTTAATATGCCAACTGAGAAAAATCAAAGCCTGGGCACATGAAATATTTTTAAAAAAATTAGGCAGAAAAACCGTGTGCTACACATCCTAGCGATGTGACCTATACTATTTACATTCCCATTTAATTAGAACAATCTAAGCCAATAAAGGCTAGTCCTTTAAAGGCCATTGTTACATGACACAACATAAATCAAGTTTAACAGCTTGAACCGTTACAGTTTTATCCCTAAAGTCAGACATTTGGTGCAAGACAAGCATTGTTTGATGATAAATCATTATTGTTTCAGTAAAGCATAGAGCAACTTGACGTAGTATTTCATATAACACCAAACAAAACTTTTAGATGGCTAATGGTAACTCAATCAGATAACAGTATCAATTTGATATGAGTGTCACCAGCATTCGTTTGTAAAGTCAAAAAACTTGGACTTACTCTACAATCAGGCGACAGATATTCAAAAGGGATGAGTCACTTAACAAGCTGGCGACAAATATTCAAGGGGATGAGTCACTTTGGATGAGTCGCAGTAGAGCTGTAGTCTGAAAAATAGGGCGGCTCATTATCTTAATACTGTGAACGACACATAGCGGCTGTATGTGGCAAATTGGTGCTGGCATTAGTCATTCCTGTGGCGTAAGAGTACACAGATGAAATGTTGGAGTCTATGGCCGGCAAAAATGACAAGTCAGATGAATGTGCGATCCCTGTGAAAAAAGAGGGGTACATTGTGTAAGTTGTAAGCCCCCCCCCCGTGAATAAGACACAGTCTATAGATCACGAGAAAGGCAGTCTCTTACATGCGCTACGGTGTCTGGCTGGAACAGTTACAGCAACGCGCCAAAATGCAAGGGGTTAAGCTCAGTGAAGGAAAACATGTACAGCATTGGTGTCCATCCACCTGGGGCTTATCTCTCTACCTTGTTAAATTATTTATCAAAAGAAAGTTATGCTAAGCTGTGATCCAGCGCTCCTACTAAAATTCTTTATAAATGATGTCACAATCTACTACCACATTTACCAATTAATACCAGGCCCATAAGAAACAATAGAGCAGCTGAATCATGAGGCGAATGAATCTAATATGTTGTTGATAAACCTATACAATAAACAAGACCAGCCTGTCATTTTAAAAGTTTATTTAAAATTCATAATTGCATAATTTTTATTAACTCTCTTTATTAAATCAAACATTTAGTTTTATTAATTCAGTTTAATGCATTAATCATTGGCTCAAAAATAACTGTCAATTCAGCATTGCTCAAAATAATAAATCAAAGAAAACATAAACCTAAGTTAGCTTTCTGACCGGAAAGGGAAACAAATTAACAAACAGTTGAATGCTTACGATCCAAAGGAAATCGGACAGCACTTCGCCCTCAGGAAACAGTCAGCCCCTTCCTTTCAAGAGGCCCAATTTTTATATCATTTTTGCTCACTAATTTAACTAAATGTATTTCTTTCAAAAAGTTCAGCACTCTGATTGGTTGATGGCTGTCGGACCACCAAAACCACCTCTTCCAGGGTATGAGCGTCACCATACTATTGTTCATTGACATAGAGTGACATGACTTCCGAGCGTCTTTGCAACAATTTAAAAGTTGCTTCTTTAACTTCCACCAAAGCTCGGCAAAATCTTTCCCTGTCACTTCCTCTGCCTTGTAAAAAGAACATCCAGAGCAGTTCATGAATAAGTCTTTGTCAGAGCCACAGTCTTTTCAAAGGTGAAGCGCAAAATACAATTCTCCATGGAAAGTTTCCAAGATGACTGCACTTGGCTCCAACTCTTCTCACGTACAGGCCGACCAACTTTTCTTCAGAATCAGATCTAGGCCTCAAACCACTCTCGGGCTAGTATTTAAACAAACACAAAAGGAGTGATTAATTCAAGTAAAGCAAACCCTTTTGTACCACCCGACCATTGCTAATTATTAATTAACCCACTAATAAAAGACATCTAGCAAAAGCAAACAAATAAAGCAGCACATAAAATATCTACCATTCTTCATGAAGTCCAGCTTAAGTTTCTGAAAGAGTAAAAAGATGATTTAATGATACACAGACAGACAAAACACAACATAGGACAAACATATAAGCACATATAAATAGCACATGCCATGAATAATCAGCCGCATATTATTAATGACAAAGACAAAAGGACAAACATGACAAACAAAACAATATTAATCACGTGTTACAAAATAGACTTGCAAATGCAACAAGAGCACATGTTATTAGTTCCCACGTGTTCGTGTGTGATGCAAACTTAATCTAAGTTGAATAATACAACAAATAATGCAACAGCTCATTAATAAATTAGTACATGTTATAGGAGATTAAATCCACGAGTCAGAATAAAATATTTTCTGAAGCTCGCTTCATCAACTCCCTCATCTGGTGATTTTAAAATCACCAAACAACACCCAAAAAATTTCAGAATTTTTTACCCATTTTGGAGACAACACACACTGGGTTCTCTCGATATTAGTCTCCCTAAACCCCTGTTTCAGCTGTCTGAGCATCTCTCTCAAACTGAACCCTTCGCATTTCTTCTAACTCATATTCCTTCTCTTGTTCCTTTCTGAGTTTATAAATCCTTCTCTTTTCTTTTTGATGCTTCCTCCTTTTGTGAATCAAACAACTAATTTTTAGCAGCATTATCACTATAATAATGACAATTACTGGATAGAGCACTTTGCCAATGATTGAACTACCAAGTTCAGAAAACCATTCTTTGATAGCCTCCATTCTCTTTCCAATTTTCTCGGTAAAACTCTCTTCCTTCATGGGTTCTATTTCTTCATGAAAATGTGTAATGTTTCTAACAAGTAACTCTATATCTTGACTTTTGTCAGGTATATAAGTACAGCAATGTTGGACATGCAAGACCCCACAGACTCCACCCTCTTTTGCAAGCAGAATGTCTAGAGCAAGACGATTCTGCATAACCATGCTTCTGGTAGCAACAAGTTCAGTATTAACTAATTGGAAACCACTTGCAGTATCAGTTGACAACCTATCTACAATTGTAGAAACCTTTCTCATTTTAATTGAATTCATGGTAATTCCTACCATAGGAATGACAGCACCAAAAATGTCTCCCAAGATTTCTGAGAAACTTTCTCTTTTGTATCTATTCAGATTTAGATGTCCACCAAATTCAAAAGTACCCTTTTCATTTCTGTCAACATGAAACATTTTTAGAAAAACCAAACCAAGATACCATGTCCCATACCAATGGTCTGAGAGGCTAAAATATGCTTTATTGCCACAGATAAAGTAAATCCCAGGGACAATTGGATCCTTGCCACCTTTAAATCCCCATCCCCCAATAATACGATATGTATCCTCACATTGACTAGCACCCACAAAATAATTATCATATAATGTGTTATCTCTTCTGATACAAAATTTACCACTAACTGGTTTGTCTATATTAATTGCAGCATTAGTATTAACACCATTTAGTTTTGCATCCTCCATCTGCCAGTACTTAGACTTAGCATGTTTTAGCATTTCATTTCTTTTATAAACAGCCCTTCCCTCCTCAACCATGTTCAGGAAAGTCTTTTCTTCAGCTCTCATTTTGCATGTTAAATTATTTCTATAGGCGTACTCATAATTGAGTTCGTTAGTAACTAAAAAGAATTCCCTCATCTGTTTCCCAGGTCTCACTTTGTTCAAGCTATTTACAACTTTGAGATTTGCAAAAACCTCATCAAAGTCTGAATAATAATATTCCAGACGACCAGTTTGATAAAACAAACTAGCAATTACACTACAAGTAATGCCATAAGTGAGAGGTAACATATTATACGTAACTCCCTCTGAAACAGAAGAAGGCAATTTCACGCAGACATAACAATCTTTGACATTCATTACTTTGACATATTCAGACAGAAGCCTTGAAAATGAATTGCTTGAGAAATCTCCAATAGATCTATCTTGATGAGACTCAGGATCATGATTAATAACTCTACTAGACTTGCCAGCATGTTTCTTATGTTTAGGCTCTACTTTACTTGTTATATTAGTCTTGGATTTTTGCTTATTAACATCAAAAGGATAGACCACAGCTAAAATGAACCAAAGTAAGATTAATAAAATCACACAAATAGAAGTCATTTTACAGCATCTCTTTAAAATCGAACACCTAGAAGTATCTGATCTAGGTATTATTCTAAAATTTTAAAACAAAATTCAAAACAAAAATTTTAAATGTAAGTATCGTGATTCAAATGTAAGTATCGTGAGTATCTACTATATTATCAAAAACTAAATTAAAAACTATATCCCCCCTATTAAATATATATATGTTTTTAGAATAAAAACCCTAAACAGCTTTTCTTCGACCTTGTGTCACATAAATATGTGCTCTCCAACTAAACACAATTTCTTCGACCTAAAGTTACCTAACAAATTTTCTTCAGCCTTATGCCAGAAAACTCAACCTAGAGTTACCCTAACAAACTTTCTTCAGCCTTATGCCAGGAAACAACAAAACCTTTATCTAAATTTTTAACAATTTCAATCCTTATCACTGAGTTCTAAGTCCTCCTGACTGCTACTTTCCACCTCAACAATTGGTGGAATAATTATATAGGTCCACTCTGGGGACTTATATTTCTGATTTGGCCTTATTACTCTTTTTGTCTTTCGAGAGATTACCTCTAATTTCTTGTTTTCGTTTTTCTTTTCACATTCATCTCCCTGACTAGATACCTCGTTGATTTGATCTTTTGATTTCTTCACTAATTTGAATTTCAAGTTGTCTTCAGGCCAAATGTCTCCTTTTCTCAAGACTTTTTTCTTTGGCACACATTCGTTACATTCAGCTTTCCAAGCTCTTTTTCTGAATTTTCTTATTTCAGATTCTTCATCACTTTCATCAGTATCTGTATCTGAGACTTCAAATCTGTATCTAGGAACTTCTTTACTCAGCAGCTTTACTCCATTCAAAACAATACCCTTACTGGTACTTGGTAATTCTTCTTCTTCTTCAGGAATCACCTTCAGCTTCCCAGTCTCAGGCTTTTTGCTCTTGATCACAGAGTTACTTTTTCGCCTTTCAATACTCTGGCTCAGATTTTCTTTTCTCTCTGAATCTTCTGCTTCTTTCTTTCAAAGACTCTTTTTCAAGCAGATCATCATCATCAACACCTCGATCTCCAGTTTCGATATTCAGATCTTCTTGATTCAAGTTCTGATTTTCATCGAGATTCTCTTGATGTTGATTTTCTTGTTGATCATCAGACTCAGGATCTTCTGGATCTCCTTCTGAATCTCAGCTGTTGTGTCACTGTCTTCATCAGGATTTTCAGGAGGTGGCACACAAATTGTATGGCTCGGATGAATCCACCTTTTTAGCCCTCTGCACTTGATTGCATTTGTTGTAACTAAAATAACTTGTCTTGCTTTCTGCCACCTTGGGACTAAACAGTTTGTTTCTTCTTTGATGAACTTTGGTCCTTACCCAGTCTCCGGGTAACAAATCATGGGCTTGTACTTTCTCCTTTGAGATTACATCTGTCCCCACCTGATGAAATATAGAATTCACTACATCAGACAGGTTTTGGCAATATTCAATGATTGCACTATCATTAATACTCATTAATTTGCCAACTGGAACAAATGCTTGTCTCATCACTCTACCCATCACTATATCATGTGGGCTAAGACCTGTCTTTTTGTCTGGAATGCTTCTCATTGACATTAGAACAAGTGGAAGTGCATCTGTCCACTTTACTCCTGTAGCATCACACATTTTTGAAATTCTATTCTTAATAGTTCCATTTACTTGTTCAACAACACCTGATGCTTCTGGTCTGTATGCACAATGCAGCTTCTGTTGAATATTCAAAGCTTCACAAACCAATTTCATCAATCTGTTTTCAAAATGAGTTCCACGATCACTTTCAATGGTAACTGGAAATCCGTACCTAGGTATGATCTCCATAAGAAGCAATTTTGCCACAGTAACTGAGTCATTGTGACGAGTTGGGAAAGCTTCCACCCATCTTGAAAACAGACAAACGAATACCAATACATATCTCAGTCTGTTGTGCATCGGCATCTCAATCCATTTGTAATCTGGTAAAAGGACCACCCTCCCGTCCTATGGTTCCCAAACTTACAACAGTTTTTCTATTGGGATTCATCTGTTGGCAGGTCAAGCATCTTTGGCAAAGTGACTCCGCAATTATTCTAAATTTCGTGTTAAACCATGTTTCTCTGAATAATCTAATCATGGAATCTCTTCCTAAATGTCCTAAACCATGGCACATCCGTGCCATATCAGCAATCATGCAGTCCGGCATTACAGGTCTTCCATCTTTGTGAACCCAAATTCCATCTTCCTCTCTTTGTCTGCAATCATTTTTTAACAATGTGTTTTTCTCTTCCTCACTTGCCTCATCTTGTAAGTCGTTTACTTCCTGCCATGTTTCAACTACAGAAATTAGCATGAGAGAATTCATTGTGTGACTTTCGTCTTTTTCCCGATTGATTGAGTAATTGTTCTTGGCGCAGTATTTCGCAATCTCATCAGCATATGCATTTCCTTTGATGATATAATCATCACCTTTTTTATGGGCTGCACATTTGACTACAGCAATTTGTTCTGGTAACTGAATGCCATCAATCAATCTCTTGATCAATTTCGCATTTCTGATTTGTGATCCTGCAGAAGTTAAATAACCTCTTTGAGACCACAGTTGTCCATAGTCATGAACAACACCATAACCATATTGACTATCAGTCACTGTGGTTACTCTTTTACCAGCTGCTCTTTCACATGCTCGGATTAAGCCAATCAGTTCTGCAATTTGAGCAGAACGAATTCCATCCAAAGGTGAACCTTCAACAACATCTGAGACAGTACATACTGAGTATGCTGCCCTCAGAATCCCCTCTTCATTCCTCAAACAAGATCCATCCACAAAATAAATTATGTCTGATTCAGGTAAAGGAACATCTTTTATGTCCTGTCTTGGTTTTGTGCAGTAATCTACAACATCCAGGCACTCATGATCAATGTCATTTTCGTTACTTACCTCAGTAATAACTCCATCTGGTAATAATGTGGAAGGGTTCAAATTCACACACCTTACAATTGACACATTGTCTGATCCCAGAATTGTTTTTTCATATTTTGTCAGTCTACTACTTGTCAGGTGTTGAGTCCTGCTTCTGGTAAGAAGAATCTCAACTGAATGAGGTACATATACTTTTACAGGAAATCCCATAATGATACCCTCACTCTGCTCAAGACTTACACTTGTTGCAGCCACTGCTTTTAAGCAACCTGGCAAAGCTTTTGCAACAGGATCCAAAACAGCTGAGAAATATGCAATTGGCTTTCTCAACTTACCATGCCTTTGAATTAGCACAGACAATGCCAACCTTCTCTTTCACTGCAGTAGAGTTCAAATTCTTTTTCATAATCTGGCATACCCAGAGCATGAGCTTCACATAAGCTCTTTTTTAACTGCTCAAAAGCTTCCAGTTCAATTTTTGACAGACTAATTGGATCTTTTATGTCTGCTTTTGTTAATCTCTGAAGTGGTTTTGCAATTACTGAAAACCCACTAATCCATTGTCGACAGTAACCAACCATTCCCAGAAACATTCTCACCTGTCTCTGTGTTGTCGGTGGTTGTATTGCTCGAATCATTTTGATTCTCTCAACTGTTACTTTTCTCGTTCCCTTTGCAATTCTGTGACCAAGATATTTCACTTCTTGTTTACAAAACTGCAATTTTGCTGGTGACACTTTATGTCCCTCATCTGCCAAACGATTTAACAGGGTAATGGTATCAGTAACACAATTCTCTCGTGTTTTGGCTGCCACAAGCAAATCGTCAATGTACTGCACCAGAGTGGAATTACCTGGCAATATCAGATCTTCCAGGGATTTCTTTAACAATTGATTAAAGATAGATGGACTCTCAGTATACCCTTGAGGGATACGACACCATGCTAGGATCCTATTTTGGAACCTGAAAGCGAAAATTTGCTGGCTCTCTGGATGTAATGGGACTGTAAAGAAGGCGTTATACAGATCTATGGCCGTGTACCATTCTGCATCATGTGGAATCTGGTAAAGAATTACTGCAGGATTTGGAACAATGGGACAACATGGAACAACAATCTGGTAAATTTTTCTCAGATCCTGAACAATTCTGTATGTTTCATTTGGCTTTTTGATACCCATAATCGGTGAATTACATGGGCTGCTCTCAATTTCTTTTAGCACACCTTGACTAATGAATTTTTCAATTACTGGAATGACACCCTCAATTGTCTCAGCCTTCATTTTATATTGAGGAACATTTGGAAAATCTATTCCCTGCTTAACAGTGATTTTCACTGGATCTATGTTTTTCATGAGACCCATATCATTACCTGTTAGGTCCCAAATTGCTGGATTAACTGGCTTTTTGAGCTCTTCTGGCAAGTCATTTTTATCGAACACAGGAAACAGTTATGTTTTCTCCTCATCAACCATTAGCATAGTCAATTTAAAAAGCCCATCTTCTTCTGCAGTTTGCATTCTGATGCCATCTGGTGAGCAATATATCTTGCAATTCCTTTTTCACAATATATCACGACCCAACAGATTCACAGGACTGCTGTCACAAACTAGAAATCTGTGCTATCTTTAAAATTGCCAATTTCCACCTTTACTGGTTCTGTTAAATTTGTTTTAATTTGCTGGTTAGCTACACCTACAACTTGGATGGACTCCCCAGAGAGAGGAAGATTTTCTATTTCTGCTGATCTAACAGTAGAACGGGTAGCACCTGTATCCACAAGGAAGGTAACATCTACATCATTTACTTTACCATTCACAAATGGACCAGACTGATCTACCTCAAGAGTGGGTCCAAGCACACACTCTTCTTCCTCTCTCAGGCACCGTCATGAGTAATCCTCTGATGAATCACTCTCCTCTTTGTCTTTTAACCAAAATTGAGAAGCATTTGACATGTTAACCTTTGACACATTATTTACCAAATTACCTCCACAGAAACCTGTTTCGGGGAAAAATCTCTGTGTGTTAGCACTACCAGGGAATGGTGCTTGAGGTACCTGACTCTGCTGAATTTGACTTTGCTGTACCAGGTTCTGCTGAAACTGGCTTTGCTGAATCTGGCTCTGCTGATTCGCTATCTGTCGTCGCTGCTGACTTAATTTGTTTAATTGTTGCTGTTGCTGTTGCTGCGGATTTAACTCACACTGCACCTGTGGATTCAACGAATTATTTTTAAAATTTCGGGACGGGTTTTTACACTCTTGTTTCCAGTGTCCAATTTCGCCGCAATTAAAACATGGGAGCTTTTGTTTCAGCTCTTCAACATTTACATTAAATTTTGGCTTATTGTTATTAAAATTATTCTTGTACTTTCCCTGATTCTGCTGCTGCTGCTGCATAGAAGCTAATTGTTGTTGTTGCTACTCTGCTACCTTCACATGTGCCCACATCGCTTTCTCCTTAAGATTCTTTTGCTTTGCGTCTATCTCATCGCTGCAATATTTTGCTTTTCTCAGGATGTCATCGACTGAAAGTGCTTGCCAACAAACCATTCCATTTCTAATCATGTCACCAATTTCAGGTCTCAGGCCATATACAAATCTGTATATAAAGTGACTCATGTCTTTTTCACTAATTTTTCATAGCCACTGTACTGTTTAAAAACTAACAGTAACGTTCATAAAATGAGTGAACTGATTCTTTTGGTTCCTGGTTTGTTCTGTCAATTTTAACCCAGTCCACTTCTTTCGGGGGAATTTTCCCTTTCAGCCAATAAATTACTTTATGATAGACGTCCATAACATCTTTCGCTGGAGCACCTGTAACCGGATCTCGGGGAGGTTCTTCTTTTGGCCAATCCACAGAAATTTTGCATTCTGTCCAAAGATCTGACGGGACAACAATGTCAAAGAATCCATCAAGATCAATCCACAGAACTTTTGACACTTTTATAAATCTGTCTACCTGTCGATACCATTCAACTGGCTTTTCTCGCAAACGTGGAAAATCATTAGTAAACAGGAGAATATCCTGCCTGGACCAAGGGACATGAACATACCCTCCTCCAGCTATTTCTCTCATTGGAAATTCTGAAACCACCTAATTTCTTAATTTTTTATCCTGTTCTTTCTTTGACCATTTTATTCTTCATTTACCTAATTCGCCTAATTTTCTAAGAAAACTTATTAATTCTTTTATGTGTGTCATTCTTCCAGCAGCATTCAAATTGTCAATGTCCCTTTCAGAAAAATCCACCCTGTAATGTTTTTGCAAATGTTTCTGTTTGCTCAAATCAATTTCTAACTCAGCAGCCATTTCTTCCAGTTGTTCATACCTGTTTTTAGTTTTCCATTGAATACTTTTGCAAATAAACAACAATTCATCATCCTGATACAATTTTAAATTGTCAGTACCAATTGTGCCAATGATTAATTCTTCCAAGTCAGCCTTTAATTTAGCAACATCAAGCTTTTTATAATCAGGAGCTTCAGGGGACAATCCATTTTGGGATAGTTCTGTTCTGTTTAAGCTTTTCTCTGACAAACCTGAATCTGAATCTGCCACAGTTGGTGTTTGCGAACTCGACAAACTTCCATTTAAAGTTAAATTTGGCATCATAGATTTTTCTCTATGAATCTCTGAGAGTTCTGAATAAAATCTTTCAGCAACTTTTTGAATTTCTGCATTTAATGGAACTGTTAAAGCTGTTTGTCTATTGTCTCCTTGATCAAAAACCGGTACAACAGGACCAATAGTTACTGGTACTGTCACTGCTTCCATGCCTTTTGTCAATTGTTAAATTAAATCTTACTTTGCGTTATTATAACTAGAAATTTCCGGAATATCAACAGGTATTCTCCTTTCCTGTTGTTGGAATCTATTTTCTCTAGGTGTGCTACAATTATTTACTGACCCTACCCTTTCACGTAATTTTAAAAATCTGGGAGAACCTTCCTCAGCTTCTCTAGGAGGAGCACTTGGAGAAGTTTCTGTAGAAACTCTCGGAGTAGGTTGAGATCCTGCTTGATAAGGTGGCGGTTTGGGTTTAGTAGCATCAATATCTTCTAAAACCGCATCATCTAATTCCTCATCAATTCTCCTTCCAGCTTTTTGTTCTAAATCTTCAGTAATCATTATTCTTACTGGTTACAGACCATCATACATGTCTGCCTTTCTCCAGCGTCTCACTTTATCCTCATGTGTTTCTCTATTTAAAATGTATTTAGAATGTCTAGGTGTCGGGCATTTGCTTTCACGCTCAAGTTCCATCATCTCAACCTCCCATTCAACTAATGCCTCGAATTGTGTAGGTCTTGGCTTCGGCACATGATCCATCATTTTTCCTCTCAAATTTTGTAAAACTTTCAAATTAAATGACCCATTTTCTGGCCAGGCTAATACGCCATCGTTTCTGGTATAATGCATCCAAGTATCAAACCAAATGCATTATGATAGCCATATTCGCCTTCCATATAAGCTGCGGGTGTTTAGCACTTATGAAGTAATTTTCCACCACGTGTTTCAATTTTCTTGTCAGGTTTAAAATAATTTTTCACTTTCTGAAACCATGAAGGCTTTTTATTCACACTATCGCTCCAATAACTCATGATTTTAAGTCAAAATTGCTGTTCCGTAAGCTTCGAAAATGTTTTCTGATGTTCCGCTATTCCAACCAATCCGTGCGCGAAAGACACCAACAAGCCAATCAGGTTCAGCCACGTCACCACCTTGCTCTTCCAATAGGAATACAGTATTCAGAACCGACCAATCTGGTACCAGCTCGTCACAGTCACGTGAGCCAATCAGTGCGCTTTCTGTGACGTATGTTAGCCAATCACAGCGCGAACCGAAATGACGTATGCTACCGCTGCAGCTTCTCTGTGTGCTACTCCGTAAACTCACCCCTCCTTCACAAAACCTTTTCACGGCGCCATTTTAAGCAAAACTTTCCAATGAATTTTAATTAGTAACTACAAATAAACAAACCACCTATCTGTTTCGCTAACAAAGTGATAGTTTTACAATCATTCAGAACTCACTCTTCGCATAAAATAGACAACGCTATTTCTATACGATCATTTATTCACACATACATACGAAAACCCTAATCATTCACACACGGAATCTTGGCAGGACTTGAACCAACCACAGAAATCGTCAAACGTTGATAAGAACAGACAACGCTATCTCACCCTTCTCACAAGCTTGGATAAATCCTACTACTCTTTTCACAGAAACTTTTAAAACGGGCAACAAGTCCCTATGCTTAATGCTATGATTTCATATGCAATCCTCACTATAACATTTAACCAGACAATCTAATATCCCTAAACTTGTGTTGTACGTCCACAACACGTGATATATTCTATACCACAATTTTTAAAACAGACAAATGCACTGTGTAACTCTTCTAGTCACACTACTTTGCCGGCAAATAACCAGGAATTTTTCACACTGCTGGAAAAAATCCTTACGTCTACATATAACAGACAAAATCAGCAACTTAACATTTGTTAAACATCAATCCTATGACTATACCAACATATATGTAACATGCATGTCAAAAACAACATATAACTGTACGAATGCTACCAAAAATTGATCCAGCGCTCCTACTAAAATTCTTTATAAATGATGTCACAATCTACTACCACACTTACCAATTAATACCAGGCCCATAAGAAACAATAGAGCAGCTGAATCATGAGGCGAATGAATCTAATATGTTGTTGATAAACCTATACAATAAACAAGACCAGCTTGTCATTTTAAAAGTTTATTTAAAATTCATAATTGCATAATCTTTATTAACTCTCTTAATTAAATCAAACATTTAGTTTTATTAATTCAGTTTAATGCATTAATCATTGGCTCAAAAATACCTGTCAATTCAGCATTGCTCAAAATAATAAATCAAAAAAAACATAAACCTAAGTTAGCTTTCTGACCTGAAAGGGAAACAAATTAACAAACAGTTGAATGCTTACGATCCAAAGGAAATCGGACAGCACTTCGCCCTCAGGAAACAGTCAGCCCCGTTCCTTTTAATAGGCCCAATTTTTATATCATTTTTGCTCACTAATTTAACTAAATGTATTTCTTTCAAAAAGTTCAGCACTCTGATTGGTTGATGGCTGTCGGACCACCAAAACCACCTCTTCCAGGGTATGAGCGTCACCATACTATTGTTCATTGACATAGAGTGACATGACTTCCGAACGTCTTTGCAACAATTTAAAAGTTGCTTCTTTAACTTCCACCAAAGTACGGCAAAATCTTTCCCTGTCACTTCCTCTGCCTTGTAAAAAGAACATCCAGAGCAGTTCATGAATAAGTCTTTGTCAGAGCCACAGTCTTTTCAAAGGTGAAGCGCAAAATACAATTCTCCATGGAAAGTTTCCAAGATGACTGCACTTGGCTCCAACTATGCTCACGTACAGGCCGACCAACTTTTCTTCAGAACCAGATCTAGGCCTCAAACCACTTTCGGGCCAGTATTTAAACAAACACAAAAGGAGTGATTAATTCAAGTAAAGCAAACCCTTCTGTACCACCCGACCATTGCTAATTATTAATTAACCCACTAATAAAAGACATCTAGCAAAAGCAAACAAATAAAGCAGCACATAAAATATCTACCATTCTTCATGAAGTCCAGCTTTAAGTTTCTGAAAGAGTAAAAAGATGATTTAATGATACACAGACAGACAAACACAACATAGGACAAACATATAAGCACATATAAATAGCACATGCCATGAATAATCAGCCGCATATTAATAATGACAAAGACAAAAGGACAAACATGACAAACAAAACAATATTAATCACGTGTTACAAAATAGACTTGCAAATGCAACAAGAGCACGTTATTAGTTCCCACGTGTTCGTGTGTGATGCAAACTTAATCTAAAATGATTAATACAACAAATCATGCAACAGCTCATTAATAAATTAATTAATGATATAGGAGATTAAATCCACTAGTCAGAATAAAATATTTTCTGAAGCTCGCTTCATCAGCTGCATATTTTCAGAGTCGACATTGACACCAAAGGCTTTTACCATGTAAGGCAGAAGAAACATTACCTCGGAAAAGCCTTCCCAGTGGATCCAAAACTTGTGATATCTTGGGCTAGGCACCACATGAAAAATCAATTCTTGTAACGTTTTACTAATTATTGAAATTCAAATTATTTGTTCGACTTTGGTTTTTAACACAAATGTCACAATGATAATGAGAAAAGCTGTTAATTGTTGCCCTTAATCTGCAATCAAAACCTGTTTGCCAGGAAAAGCGGAGTTTCTCTCTACCCATAGAGCAGTGAGATGAGATGTGAACTTTCAACATAATTAGTGCTCTGCAAGAGACCATTGGGTTTTCGGCTCCCTGGCCCCTGATGTGAAGAGGTCATCAGGAAAACAAGGAAATCTCAATAAAAGTTACTGACACTGCTAGGCATGGCAATCCTGCATTTAGCAGATACATGTGAAAGAAAGAGGAAAGTGTTTCAGGGCTAAACTACACGAAGACAATTAGGGCCTCATACTCATCCCATACATACCACAGGAAAAGCATTCCAGTAAATCACCTTACAATAAGGGGGCCTCATTTATGAAAAGTGAAGCATCGCTGCGTGAAAACAGTGATGCGTCACTTTTCATTGCGCCCTCCTTGCGACCCCAATGATGTGTCATATTTAATGTATGACGCATCATGTCGTAAGGAGTTACAGATACGTCAGGATTTTTGATGTATCTGTAAGCGCTAAGGGACTCATTGCTGGAGTGTGTCACAAAAGTGACGCAACTCCAGCAATGCGTCCTTTCACATGGGGCAAGCCCCATGTGAAAGGGCCTGCGCCAGTCTTACGCCTGCTGTGAGGCAGGCGTAAGATATTGACGCATTTGCATCCTAGAAGTGTCGCAGTGAAATCTTATAGATTTCACTGCGTCACTTCTACCTCCCTTTCTTGCGTCAATATGCCCCCCTTGCATACATTATACCTGGTGCAGGTATAATGTGGCATGTGGCGCAGGGGTTTACAAAGTGACGCATCTACCTAGATGCATCACTTTGTAAACATGGCGCAACAAGGCGCATTTTTTATGCCACTGGTTCGTCACTTTTTGTGACGCACCAGTGGCGTAAAAAATGCGCTTTGTTGCGCCATATTTACAAAGTGACGCACCTATGTAGCTGCATCACTTTGTAAACCCCTGTGCCACATCATACCTGCACCAGGTATAATGTATGCAAGGGGGGTGTATTGACGCAAGAAAGGGACGTAGAAGTGTCGCACAGCCTCATAAATGAGGCCCTTAGGGCCTCATTTATGAGAAATGACGCATCCCTGCATGAAAGCAGTGATGCGCCACTTCTCAGGGCGCACTACTTGTGACATACCTGATGCGTCAATTTAATGTATGATGCATCATGTCGCAAGGAGTTATAGATACGTCAGTATTTCTGACGTATCTGTAAGCGCAAAAGTGACGCATTGCTGGAGTGTGTCACAAAAGTGATGCAACTCCAGCAATGCGTCCTTTCACATGGGGCAAGCCCCAAGTGAAAGGGCCTGTGTCAGTCTTATGCCTGCTGTGAGGCAGGCGTAAGATATTGACGCATTTGCATCCTAGAAGTGGCGCAGTGAAATCTTATAGATTTCACTGCGTCACTTCTACGTCCCCTTCTTGCATCAATACGCCCCCCTTGCATACATTATACCTGGCGCAGGTATAATGTGGCGCAGGGGTTTACAAAGTGAAGCATCTACCTAGATGCGTCACTTTGTAAATATGGCGCATGAAGGCGCATTTTTTACGCCACTGGTGCGTCACAAAAAGTGGCGTACCGGCGGCGTAAAAGTGACGCACAGCCTCTTCATAAATGAGGCCCAGGATTTCTTGGACACAAGCGGGTACCCCTCTCAAAGGGAGATGGTTAGAAAGGAGAATGTGCTTTCCTTTGCTGAGGAGAATGATGCTCTTGATCAATATGATAGAGGTAAAAGATGGCTACAAGGGATTTGGTTTATATATTGACGTGTGATCAATTAGTGAGTTAGTTAACAAAGATCTAACTCTAATGTACCCATGGGATAAGAGCCAGACTTTTCTTTGATGGAAGACAATTAATGATGAGTGAGGAATAAGGGAAAAAGCACACGGAAGAATAATTTTATCTGAAAAATATTGTACTGAATTAATCAACCAATGGATATATATATAAGGGGATATAATGAAGAAATCAATAAAAGCAAAAAAAATTTCGGACAGATGTAAGTACAAATCAGCAGGTCAGTTCATAACAGTTCATCAGCTCCTTGAATTCATAGGCAATAACCAGGTCAAGCAATGTACGATGGTTAATTCTTGGTGCAGGTGAATTCCTTCTGGAGATGATGAAGAGGTCGACGTTTCGGTCTTGGTTACAGATGTCTAAAAGACCATCATCAGGACAGAAATGTTTTTGCAATGAGTGCCCCCTAAGTAAGAACAATATATTGTCATTACTTATTATGCCAACTGAGAAAAATCAAAGCGTGGACACATGCAATATTTTTTAAAAAATTAGACAGAAAAACTGTGTGCTACACATCCTAGGGATGTGACCTATACTATTTACATTCCCAAATAATTAGAAAAATCTAAGTCAATGAAGCTAGTCCTTCAAAGGCAATTGTTACAATACTCACAACATAAATCAAGTTTAACAGCTTGAACCGTTACAGTTTTATCCTTAAAGTCGAACATTTGGTGCAAGACAAGCATTGTTTAATGATAAATCATTATTGTTTCAGTAAAGCATAGAGCAACTTGACGTAGTATTTCATATTACACCAAACAAATCTTTTAGATGGCTAATGGTAACTCAGTCAGATATCAGTATCAATTTGATATGAGTGTCACCAGCATTCGTTTGTAAAGTCAAAAAACTTGGACTTACTCTACAATCAGGCAACAGATATTCAAAAGGGATGAGTCACTTAACAATCTGGCGACAAATATTCAAGGGGATGAGTCACTTTGGATGAGTCGCAGTAGAGCTGTAGTCTGAAAAATAGGGCGGCTCATTATCTTAATACTGTGAACGACACATAGCGGCTGTATGTGGCGAATTGGTGCTGGCATTAGTCCTACCTGTGGCGTAAGATTACACAGATCAAATGTTGGAGTCTATGGCCGGCAAAATTGCCAAGTCAGACGAATGTGCGATCCCTGTGAAAAAAGAGGGGTACATAGTGTAAGTTGTAAGCCCCCCCCCGTGAATAAGACACAGTCTATAGATCACCAGAAAGGCAGTCGTTTACATGCGCTACGGTGTCTGGCTGGAACAGTTACAGCAACGCGCCAAAATGCAAGGGGTTAAGCTCAGTGAAGGAAAACATGTACAGCATTGGTGTCCATCCACCTGGGGCTCATCTCTCTACCATGTTTATAAGGTTTATAAAGTTATATTTTATGTTTTTCCTTTAGATGAAGAAGGGAACCCCTACTTTTGTTCCCAGGACATTACAGAAGATACTTCTATTAAGCATTACATGGAGACGTGCATGGATTTAACAACCTTATATATAGGGAAACACAAACACCTGATCAATTGCTATAGGAAAAGGTGCTTCTTTGTATGATCATCCCATAAACATTTTTTCTACCTAGATTACTGGCAGTAGAGACTGACAGGCATATTAAGCTTTCATTAAAGTCCCTGATAAATGTCTTACAACCCTGAAACAATAGCACACAAGTCAAATACCCAAAGTGGATTGCAGCGTGGCCTTATGGCACCCACATGTGAGGTCACAAACATGGCAGACGGACTAACATGCAGCTTTGTAACACTGCAGATACAGGTGCAGTTTTCAAATGCCACATCTATGCAGTTCAACATTTTTAGACTAGTCTGACAAGGAATAAGACAATTTTGGTATGCCCTGATGCCTGTGTGGCCGAGTTGTTAAATTATTTATCAAAAGAAAGTTATGCTAAGCTGCATATTTTCAGAGTCGACATCGACACCAAAGGCTTTTACAATGTAAGGCAGAAGAAATATTACCTTGGAAAAGCCTGCCCAGTGAATCCAAACCCTGTGATATCTTGGGCTACGCACCACATGAAAAATCAATTCTTGCAACGTTTTACTAATTATTGAAATTCAAATTATTTGGTCGACTTTGGTTTTTAACACAAATGTCACAATGATAATGAGAAAAGTTGTTAATTGTTGCCCTTAATCTGCAATCGAAACCTGTTTGCCAGGAAAAGCGGAGTTTCTCTCTACCCATAGAGCAGTGAGATGAGGTGTGAACTTTCAACATAATTAGTGCTCTGCAAGAGACCATAGGGTTTGCGGCTCACTGGCCCCTGATGTGGAGAGGTCATCAGGAAAACAAGGAAATCTCAATAAAAGTTACTGACACTGCTAGGCATGGCAATCCTGCACTGAGCAGATACATGTGAAAGAAAGAGGAAAGCGTTTCAGGGCTAAACTACACGAAGACAATTAGGGCCTCATACTCATCCCATACATGCCACAGGAAAAGCATTCCAGTAAATCACCTTACAATAAGGGGGCCTCATTTATGAAAAGTGAAGCATCGCTGCGTGAAAACAGTGATGCGTCACTTTTCATTGCGCCCTCCTTGCGACCCCAATGATGCGTCATATTTAATGTATGACGCATCATGTCGTAAGGAGTTACAGATACGTCAGGATTTTTGACGTATCTGTAAGCGCTAAGGGACTCATTGCTGGAGTGTGTCACAAAAGTGACGCAACTCCAGAAATGCGTCCTTTCACATGGGGCAAGCCCCATGTGAAAGGGCCTGCGCCAGTCTTACGCCTGCTGTGAGGCAGGCGTAAGATATTGACGCATTTGCATCCTAGAAGTGTCGCAGTGAAATCTTATAGATTTCACTGCGTCACTTCTACCTCCCTTTCTTGCGTCAATATGCCCCCCTTGCATACATTATACCTGGCGCAGGTATAATGTGGCATGTGGCGCAGGGGTTTACAAAGTGACGCATCTACCTAGATGCGTCACTTTGTAAACATAGCGCAACAAGGCGCATTTTTTATGCCACTGGTTCGTCACTTTTTGTGACGCACCAGTGGCGTAAAAAATGCGCTTTGTTGCGCCATATTTACAAAGTGACGCACCTAGGTAGCTGCATCACTTTGTAAACCCCTGTGCCACATCATACCTGCACCAGGTATAATGTATGCAAGGGGGGCGTATTGACGCAAGAAAGGGACGTAGAAGTGTCGCACAGCCTCATAAATGAGGCCCTTAGGGCCTCATTTATGAGAAATGACGCATCGCTGCATGAAAGCAGTGATGCGTCACTTCTCAGGGCGCACTACTTGCGACATACCTGATGCGTCATATTTAATGTATGATGCATCATGTCGCAAGGAGTTACAGATACGACAGTATTTCTGACGTATCTGTAAGCGCAAAAGTGACGCATTGCTGGAGTGTGTCACAAAAGTGATGCAACTCCAGCAATGCGTCCTTTCACATGGGGCAAGCCCCAAGTGAAAGGGCCTGTGTCAGTCTTATGCCTGCTGTGAGGCAGGCGTAAGATATTGACGCATTTGCATCCTAGAAGTGGCGCAGTGAAATCTTATAGATTTCACTGCGTCACTTCTACGTCCCCTTCTTGCGTCAATATGCCCCCCTTGCATACATTATACCTGGCGCATGTATAATGTGGCGCAGGGGTTTACAAAGTGAAGCATCTACCTAGATGCGTCACTTTGTAAATATGGCGCATGAAGGCGCATTTTTTACGCCACTGATGCGTCACAAAAAGTGGCGTACCGGCGGCGTAAAAGTGACGCACAGCCTCATAAATGAGGCCCAGGATTTGTTGGACACAAGCGGGTACCCCTCTCAAAGGGAGAGGGTTAGAAAGGAGAATGTGCTTTCCTTTGCTGAGGAGAATGATGCTCTTGATCAATATGATAGAGGTAAAAGATGGCTACAAGGGATTTGGTTTATATATTGACTTGTGATCAATTAGTGAGTTAGTTAACAAAGATCTAACTCTAATGTACCCATGGGATAAGAGCCAGACTTTTCTTTGATGGAAGACAATTAATGATGAGTGAGGAATAAGGGAAAAAGCACACGGAAGAATAATTTTATCTGAAAAATATTGTACTGAATTAATCAACCAATGGATATATATATATAAGGGGATATAATGAACAAATCAATAAAGCAAAGAATGTTACGGACAGATGTAAGTACAAATCAACAGGTCAGTTCATAACAGTTCATCAGCTCCTTGAATTCATAGGCAATAACCAGTTCAAGCAATGTACGATGGTTAATTCTTGGTGCAGGTGAATTCCTTCTGGAGATGATGAAGAGGTCGACGTTTCGGTCTTGGTTACAGATGTCTAAAAGACCATCATCAGGACAGAAATGTTTTTGCAATGAGTGCCCCCTAAGTAAGAACAATATATTGTCATTACTTATTATGCCAACTGAGAAAAATCAAAGCGTGGACGCATGCAATATTTTAAAACAAATTAGACAGAAAAACTGTGTGCTACACATCCTAGGGATGTGACCTATACTATTTACATTCCCAAATAATTAGAAAAATCTAAGGCAATGAAGCTAGTCCTTCAAAGGCAATTGTTACAATACTCACAACATAAATCAAGTTTAACAGAATGAACCGTTACAGTTTTATCCTTAAAGTCGGACATTTGGTGCAAGACAAGCATTGTTTAATGATAAATCATTATTGTTTCAGTAAAGCATAGAGCAACTTGACGTAGTATTTCATATTACACCAAACAAATCTTTTAGATGGCTAATGGTAACTCAGTCAGATATCAGTATCAATTTGATATGAGTGTCACCAGCATTCGGTTGTAAAGTCAAAAAACGTGGACTTACTCTACAATCAGGCGACAGATATTCAAAAGGGATGAGTCACTTAACAATCTGGCGACAAATATTCAAGGGGATGAGTCACTTTGGATGAGTCGCAGTAGAGCTGTAGTCTGAAAAATAGGGCGGCTCATTATCTTAATACTGTGAACGACACATAGCGGCTGTATGTGGCGAATTGGTGCTGGCATTAGTCATACCTGTGGCGTAAGAGTACACAGATCAAATGTTGGAGTCTATGGCCGGCAAAAATGCCAAGTCAGACGAATGTGCGATCCCTGTGAAAAAAGAGGGGTACATAGTGTAAGTTGTAAGCCCCCCCCCGTGAATAAGACACAGTCTATAGATCACCAGAAAGGCAGTCGTTTACATGCGCTACGGTGTCTGGCTGGAACAGTTACAGCAACGCGCCAAAATGCAAGGGGTTAAGCTCAGTGAAGGAAAACATGTACAGCATTGGTGTCCATCCACCTGGGGCTCATCTCTCTAACTTGTTTATATGGTTTATAAACTTATATTTTATGTTTTTCCTTTAGATGAAGAAGGGAACCCCTACTTCTGTTCCCAGGATATTACAGAAGATACTTCTATTAAGCATTACATGGAGACGTGCATGGATTTAACAACCTTATATATAGGGAAACACAAACACCTGATCAATTGCTATAGGAAAAGGTGCTTCTTTGTATGATCATCCCATAAACATTTTTTTCTACCTAGATTACTGGCAGTAGAGACTGACAGGCATATTAAGCTTTCATTAAAGTCCCTGATAAATGTCTTCCAACCCTGAAACAATTGCACACAAGTCAAATACCCAAAGTGGATTGCAGCGTGGCCTTATGGCACCCACATGTGAGCTCACAAACATGGCAGACGGACTAACATGCAGCTTTGTAACACTGCAGATACAGGTGCAGTTTTAAAATGCCACATCTATGCAGTTCAACATTTTTAGACTAGTCTGACAAGGAATAAGACAATTTTGGTATGCCCTGATGCCTGTGTGGCCGAGTTGTTAAATTATTTATCAAAAGAAAGTTATGCTAAGCTGCATATTTTCAGAGTCGACATCGACACCAAAGGCTTTTACAATGTAAGGCAGAAGAAATATTACCTTGGAAAAGCCTGCCCAGTGAATCCAAACCCTGTGATATCTTGGGCTACGCACCACATGAAAAATCAATTCTTGCAACGTTTTACTAATTATTGAAATTCAAATTATTTGGTCGACTTTGGTTTTTAACACAAATGTCACAATGATAATGAGAAAAGTTGTTAATTGTTGCCCTTAATCTGCAATCAAAACCTGTTTGCCAGGAATAGCGTAGTTTCTCTCCGCCCATAGAGCAGTGAGATGAGGTGTGAACTTTCAACATAATTAGTGCTCTGCAAGAGACCATTGGGTTTTCGTCTCACTGGCCCCTGGTGTGGAGAGGTCATCAGGAAAACAAGGAAATATCATTAAAAGTTACTGACACTGCTAGGCATGGCAACCCTGCACTTAGCAGATACATGTGAAAGAAAGAGGAAAGCGTTTCAGGGCTAAACTACACGAAGACAATTAGGGCCTCATACTCATCCCATACATGCCACAGAAAAAGCATTCCAGTAAATCACCTTACAATAAGGGGACCTCCTTTATGAAAAGTGACGCATCGCTGCATGAAAACAGCGATGCGTCACTTTTCATTGCGCCCTCCTTGCGATCCCAATGATGCGTCATATTTAATGTATGCCGCATCATGTCGTAAGGAGTTACAGATACGTCAGTATTATTGACGTATCTGTAAGCGCTAAGGGACACATTGCTGGAGTGTGTCACAGAAGTGACGCAACTCCAGCAATGCGTCCTTTCACATGGGCAAGCCCCATGTGAAAGGGCCTGCGTCAGTCTTACGCCTGACGTGAGGCTGGCGTAAGATATTGACGCATTTGCATCCTAAAAGTGGTGCAGTGAAATCTTATAGATTTCACTGCGTCACTTCTACGTCCCTTTCTTGCGTCAATATGCCTCCCTTGCATACATTATACCTGGCGCAGGTATAATGTGGCATGTGGCGCAGGAGTTTACAAAGTGACGCATCTACCTAGATGCGTCACTTTGTAAACATGGTGCAACAAGGCGCATTTTTTATGCCACTGGTTCGTCACTTTTTGTGACTCACCAGTGGCATAAAAAATGCGCTTTGTTGCGCCATATTTACAAAGTGACGCATCTAGGTAGCTGCGTCACTTTGTAAACCCCTGCGCCACATTATACCTGCACCAGGTATAATGTATGCAAGGGGGGCGTATTGACACAAGAAAGGGATGTAGAAGTGACGCACAGCCTCGTAAATGAGGCCCTTGGGGCCTCATTTATGAGAAATGACGCATCGCTGCGTGAAAGCAGTGATGCGTCACTTCTCAGTGCGCACTCCTTGCGACATACCTGATGCGTCATATTTAATGTATGATGCATTATGTCGCAAGGAGTTACAGATACGTCAGTATTTCTGACGTATCTGTAAGCGCAAATGTGACGCATTGCTGGAGTGTGTCACAAAAGTGATGCAACTCCAGCAATGCGTCCTTTCACATGGGGCAAGCCCCAAGTGAAAGGGCCTGCATCAGTCTTATGCCTGCTGTGAGGCAGGCGTAAGATATTGACGCATTTGCATCCTAGAAGTGGGCAATGAAATCTTATAGATTTCACTGCGTCACTTCCACGTCCCCTTCTTGCGTCAATACGCCCCCCCTTGCATGCATTATACCTGGCGCAGGTATAATGTGGCGCAGGGGTTTACAAAGTGAAGCATCTACCTATATGCGTCACTTTGTAAATATGGCGCAACAAGGCGCACTTTTTACGCCACTGGTGCGTTACAAAAAGTGGCACACCAGCGGCGTAAAAGTGACGCACAGCCTCATAAATGAGGCCCAGGATTTCTTGGGTACAAGCGGGTACCCCTCTCATAGGGAGAGGGTTGGAAAGGAGAATGTGCTATCCTTTGCTGAGGAGAATGATGCTCTTGATCAATATGATAGAGGTAAAAGATGGATACAAGGGATTTGGTTTATATATTGACTTGTGATCAATTAGTGAGTTAGTTAACAAAGATCTAACTCTAATGTACCCATGGGATAAGAGCCAGACTTTTCTTTGATGGAAGACAATTAATAATGAGTGAGGAATAAGGGAAAAAGCACACGGAAGAATAATTTTATCTGAAAAATATTGTATTGAATTAATCAACCAATGGATTTATATATAAGGGGATATAATGAACAAATCAATAAAAGCAAAAAATGTTATGGACAGATGTATGTACAAATCAACAGGTCAGTTCATAACAGGTCATCAGCACCTTGAATTCATAGGCAATAACCAGGTCAAGCAATGTACGATGGTTAATTCTTGGTGCAGGTGAATTGCTTTTGGAGATGATGAAGAGGTCGACGTTTCGGTCTTGGTTGCAGATGTCTAAAAGACCATCATCAGGACAGAAATGTTTTTGCAATGAGTGCCCCCTAAGTAAGAACAATATATTGTCATTACTTATTATGCCAACTGAGAAAAATCAAAGCGTGGACACATGCAATATTTTTTTATAAATTAGACAGAAAAACCGCGTGCTATACAGCCTTTTTTTTTTATTGAACTCAATCCAGACAGGTACATAACAGAAAAATGACAAAAAAAAGAAAGCATACTAGAGAAGAGAACAAGTTGAAATCATAAACCATCATAATCATAGTCATAATCATATTCATATTCAAGGGTTTCACAACAATAAGAAAGAAAGAATAATAAAATAAAACAGTGTTTGATACAATAGGTAATAGAAGACCTTCGATGAGCCAAAGACTTCCCCAAATGTTTCACAAAATATATTACATTAAATAGCAAGCATTTTCTTTTCTTTTTGGATAGTATTCTGTTACGTATATTATAGGTTATATATTGGCTTCTATCCCATCAAAGAAAATGTAAGCAGATGAATTTAATCCTGCTTTCCAGCTCAAAATTGGAGACCAAATCGATTCACCCATTCTTTTCCATTTAAGCCCTCTTGTAGAGTATATGGCTCTCTCGAAGCTGAAAACAGCTAGAAACTAAGCCAGCCACATCTGAAAGCTCGGTGGTTGGGCTTCTTTCCAGCGGGCAGACAAAATAATTCTAAGTACCGCCGTACCTATAAATAATAAATTTAGCTCATTCTTTGATAGAGCCATCGATGAATCATATCCTAAAATAAACAATGTATCTGTTTCTGAAAGGTTATGGCCAAACAGCACCTCCCAGTAATCAGCAATCATATGTTTAATTTGAGTGAGTTTGGGGCAACTAATTAGCTGGTCCTTGTGTACATCTTGGGCATAGATCATTTTCCCTTTTACCCCAAGAGTGCAATTTAGCGGGTGTATAATAGAGGCCAAAGATGGTTTTATATGTTTGAGCTTTAAGGTTGCTAGTCCTAAAAAGTAGTTGACTCAGCTCTAGACTTTTATATATTTCTACAATGGGATTACTAAGTTTGGCTGCCCAGCTAGATTCAGTTTTCTCTAAATCATCTTGTACATTCACAAGGAGAAGATTATATATAACACCAATTCGTGTATGAGACCTATTAATAGCCTCCAACAGATCTATTTTCTGTAACCCAAGGGTAGGTCCCTTAGCCTTGAGGTTTGTATATATTTGCACATATTTAATGTAGTCGCCATTAGAGAGATGATATTTATCCTTAACATCTATAAAAGTAGTTTCTAGATCATATATCAGAAAATCTTTAACACGCAGGATTCCAAGCCTCTGCCATTTCCTTGCTATAATGTCGTTTGAAAATGGGAGGGTCGCCTTCGTATACCACAAAGAGGTATACCTATTCCATTTACTAATGTGCAGGTGTTTAGTAACTTTGCCCCAAACCTTTAATGCTCCGTTTATAATTTCATAGTTCCGATCATTGATGTAATCCCGTGCCTCAATCTGTTGTAAGAACAATCCATTGGCCTTGTCCCCTAATAGTAGCTCATATATTGAGGGTGGAAGATTATTATCAGGGGGTAGTACCCTTACATTAGAGCTAATCAAGGGGGTCATTTGTTTAAGAAGTGTGGCCCAGTGATACATACTAGTATTGGGTATTGCCAACCCACCTCTTTCGCTAGGCAGAGACATTAACTTGTGAGACCTTTGGATTTTACCATGTTGCCAAACATATTTAATCATAAGGGATTCAAGAGTTTTTAGGATCTTAGGATCAATAGCCAGTGGAATTGCTCGAAACAGATAAAGGCATTTAGGAAGTATATTCATTTTAAGGAAATTCAATCAATCAATCAATCAATCAAGGCATTTATAGAGCGCACTACTTACCCAGAGGGTCTCAAGGCACTAGGGGGGGGAGGGGGGGGTGCCGCTACTGCTCGAACAGCCAGGTCTTGAGCTTCTTCCTGAAGGAGAGGTGGTCTTGGGTCAGGCGGAGGTCGGTAGGGAGGGTGTTCCAGGTCTTGGCGGCCAGGTAGGAGAAGGACCTTCCTCCTGTTGTTGCTCTTCGGATGCGGGGGACGGCGGCAAGAGCGTGGTTGGTCGATCGGAGGTGACGTTTGGGAGCGTAGAAGTTGAGGCGGTTGTTGAGGGAGCTCGGGCCTTGGTCGTGTAGGGCTTTGTGTGCGTGGGTGAGGAGACGGAAGGTGATTCTTTTGTTGATGGGGAGCCAGTGCAGGTCTCTCAGATGTCCGGAGATGTGGCTGCGTCGGGGGATGTCGAGGATGAGTCTGGCTGAGGCGTTCTGGATCCGTTGGAGTCTCTTCTGGAGCTTGGCGGTGGTTCCGGCGTAGAGGGTGTTGCCGTAGTCTAGTCGGCTGGTGACGAGGGCCTGAGTGACCATCTTCCTGGTCTCAGTGGGGATCCACCGGAAGATCTTCCGTAGCATGCGCATGATGTTGAAGCAGGATGCGGAGACGGCGTTGACTTGTCTGGTGATGGAGAGGGAGGAGTCCAGGATGAAGCCCAGGTTGCGTGCGTGGTCTGTCGGTTTGGGTGCGGTGCCCAGGGCGGGGGGCAACCAGGAGTCATCCCAGGCGGAGGGCGAGGAGCCCAGGATGAGGACTTCCGTCTTGTCTGAGTTCAGTTTCAGGGGGCTGGTCGTCATCCACTCGGCTACGTCTTTCATCCCTTCGTGGAGGTTGGTTCTGGCGGCGGCGGGGTCGTTGGTCAGGGAGAGGATCAGCTGGGTGTCTTCGGCGTAGGAGATGATGTAGAGGTTGTGCTGGCGTGCGATGGCCGCAAGGGGGCTCATGTAGATGTTGAAGAGGGTGGGGCTGAGCGAGGAGCCCTGAGGAACGCCGCAGATGACTTCCGTGGCTGCTGATCTGAACGGTGGTAGGCGGACTCTCTGTGTCCTTCCGGCGAAGAAGGAGATGATCCACTCCAGTGCCTTCTCCTGGATTCCGATGTTGCTGAGGCGCTGCAGTAGGGTGCGGTGGCAAACAGTGGCGAGCGCCGCGGAGAGGTCAAGGAGGATGAGGGCCGCTGTTTCACCGTTGTCAAGCAGGGCTCGGATGTCATCCGTGGCAGCGATGAGGGCGGTCTCGGTGCTGTGGTTGGCTCGGAAACCAGACTGTGAGGGGTCGAGGGATCCATTCGTCTCGAGGAAGGCGGCCAGCTGCTTGTTGACGGTCTTCTCGATGACTTTGGCTGGGAATGGGAGGAGCGAGATGGGGCGGTAATTCTTGAGTTCGGTGGGGTCCGCTGTTGGTTTCTTTAGTAGAGCGCTGAGTTCGGCGTGCTTCCAGCTCTCCGGGAAGGTGGCGGTGTCGAAGGAGGTGTTTATGATGTCCCGCAGGTGGGGTGCTATGACAGCGTCGGCCTTGTTGAAGACATGGTGGGGGCAGGGGTCGGTCGGAGATCCGGAGTGGATAGAGTTCATCGTGCAGATGGTGTCTTCTGTGTTGATCTGGGTCTAGGCGCAGAGGGTGGTGGTGGGGGGCGTTGGAGCGGTCGTGGGGAGCGTTGTTTGTGGGCTGAAGCTGTTGTGTATGTCAGCGATCTTGTTGTGGAAGAAGGAGGCGAGGGAGTTGCAGAGGTCTTGCGACGGGGTGATGTCGTTGTTTCCGGCGTTGGGGTTGGAGAGCTCTTTCACGATGTTGAAGAGTTCCTTGCAGTTGTGTGCGTTGTTGTCCAGTCGGTCCTTGAATGCTGTTTTCTTGGTGGCGCGGATCAGTTGATGGTGCTTCCGGGTGGCGAGCTTGAGGGTGGTCATGTTGTCCCGTGTAGGCTCCCTTCTCCAGGCTTTCTCGAGGGCTCTGCAGTTCTTCTTGGAGCTCTTGAGTTCGTCGGTGAACCATGGGGCCTTCTTGCTGCCGGGTCTGCTAGGCGGGGTCCTCAGTGGGGCGAGGTCGTCTGCGCAGTTGCTGATCCACTTCGTGAGGTTGTCGGCGGCTTGGCTGGGGTTCGCTGAGCTGGCGGGAGGGTGCTGGCTAAGGGAAGCGGCGAGCTGGTCTGCTGTGATTTTGTTCCAGTTTCTTCGAGCGACCTGTTGCTGATGGTGGTGGATCGTGGATCTTCTGAAGGTGAAGAGGACGCAGCTGTGGTCCGTCCAGTGGAGTCCGGTGGCGTGGCTGAAGATGATGTCCTTGCTGGATGAGAAGACGGCGTCGAGTGTGTGTCCGGCGAGGTGGGTGGGGGTGGTCACCAGCTGCTTGAGACCGAGGTTGGCGAGGTTGACAAGCAGGGTGGTGGTGTTGCGGTCGTTGTTGTTCTCCAGGTGGAAGTTGATGTCCCCCAGGAGGATGTAGTCAGCGAAGGGGAGGGCGTGCGGGCAGATGAAGTCGGCGATGTCTTCGCTGAATTGTGTGCGTGGTCCCGGGGGTCGGTAGATGAGGGTGCCTCTGAGGGTGGTTTTGGGGTCCGTGTGGATCTGGAAATGCAGGTGTTCGGCGGTTTTTAGGGTGTCGTCGGTGTTGGTCGTGAGGCGGATGGTGTCCCTGTAGATGATGGCGATGCCTCTTCCAGTCTGGTTGCTGCGGTCTCTTCGGGTGATCTTGTAGCCCTCTGGGATGGCGATGGCGATGTCGGGCGCTGAGGAGTCGTTCATCCAGGTTTCCGTGAGGAAGGCGACGTCAGGAGCCGTGGTATCGAGGAGGTTCCAGAGTTCGATGGTGTGTCTGTGGACGGAGCGGGTATTGAGTAGGATGCACTTGAGGTGGTTGCTGCTGGTGTTCAGTTTGGCGGGTGCTGGTGCGGGGCAGGTTCGGTTGGAGGAGAACTCGCAGGCGTGACAGCTGAAGGGTCCGTGAGTTCGTCTCGGGTGGCTTGGTGGCATCCCGGGATTCGGCCGGTGTTGAGTGCGTTGAGGGTGGCGGCATCGTACGGCCGGCGAGTGGGCTGGCATCTTCGGGGGCCAGGGGTCCTGGCACTGGGCGCGGACCAGGCGCGGACAGGCGCAGACGGGCTTACCTTTGGCGCGCCTTCGGCGCACAATCGGCGCGCCCGCTGCGCGTTACCGCTGCGCGTTACCGCTGCGCCTGCGCACGGTCGCCATTTATGTGGTGAATTGGTGCTTGCATTAGTCATACCTGTGGCGTAAGAGTACACAGATCCAATGTTGGAGTCTATGGCCGGCAAAAATGACAAGTCAGACAAATGTGTGATCCCTGTGAAGAAAGAGGGGTACATAGTGTAAGTTGTAAGCCCACCCCGTGGATAAAAGACACAGTCTATAGATCACGAGAAAGGCAGTCGCTTACATGCGCTACGGTGTCTGGCTGGAACAGTTACAGCAACGCGCCAAAATGCAAGGGGTTAAGCTCAGTGAAGGAAAACATGTACAGCATTGGTGTCCATCCACCTGGGGCTCATCTCTCTACCTTGTTTATAAGGTTTATAAACTTATATTTTATATTTTTCCTTTAGATGAAGAAGGGAACCCCTACTTCTGTTCCCAGGACCTTACAGAAGATACTTCTATTAAGCATTACATGGAGACATGCATGGATTTTGGTACAACCTTACATATAGGGAAACACAAACACCTGATCAATTGCTATAGGAAAAGGTGCTTCTTTGTATGATCATCCCATATACATTTTTTTATAACTAGATTACTGATATTTCTGGAACTCTGGGTTGTAAGGAAGAGGCTGCTAACCAAGCGTCATTGCACGTGCTCGGCCGCTAAAGCATGGTATATAATTATTAGAGACTGACAGGCATATTTAGCTTTCATTAAAGTCCCTGATAAATGTCTTCCAACCCTGAAACAATAGCACACAAGTCAAATACCCAAAGTGGATTGCAGCGTGGCCTTATGGCACCCACATGTGAGGTCACAAACATGGCAGACGGACTAACATGCAGCTTTGTAACACTGCAGATACAGGTGCAGTTTTCAAATGCCACATCTATGCAGTTCAAAATTTTTAGACTTGTCTGACAACGAATAAGACAATTTTGGTATGCCTTGATGCCTGTGTGGCCGAGTTGTTTATTATTTAATAAAAGAAAGTTATGCTAAGCTGCATATTTTCAGAGTCGACATCGACACCAAAGGCTTTTACCATGTAAGGCAGAAGAAACATTACCTTGGAAAAGCCTGCCCAGTGGATCCAAACCCTGTGATATCTTGGGCTAGGCACCACATGAAAAATCAATTCTTGCAACGTTTTACTAATTATTGAAATTCAAATTATTTAGTCGACTTTGGTTTTTAACACAAATGTCACAATGATAATGAGAAAAGTTGTTAATTGTTGCCCTTAATCTGCAATCCAAACCTGTTCGCCAGGAAAAGCGGAGTTTCTCTCCAGCCATAGAGCAGTGAGATGAGGTGTGAACTTTCAACATAATTAGTGCTCTGCAAGAGACCATTGGGTTTTCGGCTCACTGGCCCCTGGTGTGGAGAGGTCATCAGGAAAACAAGGAAATATCATTAAAAGTTACTGACATTGCTAGGCATGGCAATCCTGCACTGAGCAGATACATGTGAAAGAAAGAGGAAAGCGTTTCAGGGCTAAACTACACGAAGACAATTAGGGCCTCGTACTCATCCCATACATGCCACAGGAAAAGCATTCCAGTAAATCACCTTACAATAAGGGGGCCTCATTTATGAAAAGTGACGCATCGCTGCGTGAAAAAGCGATGCGTCACTTTTCATTGCGTCCTCCTTGCGACACCATTGATGCGTCATATTTAATGTATGACGCATCATGTCGCAAGGAGTTACAGATACCTCAGTATTTCTGACGTATCTGTAAGCGCAAAAGTGACGCATTGCTGGAGTGTGTCACAAAAGAGACGCAACTCCAGCAATGCGTCCTTTCACATGGGGCAAACTCCATGTGAAAGGGCCTGCGTCAGTCTTACGCCTGCTGTGAGGCAGGCGTAAGATATTGACGCATTTGCATCCTAGAAGTGGCGCAGTGAAATCTTATAGATTTCACTCCGTCACTTCTACGTCCCCTTCTTGCGCCAATACGCCCCCCTTGCATACGGTATACCTAGATGCGTCACTTTGTAAACATGGCGCAACAAGGCGCATTTTTTACGCCACTGGCTCGTCACTTTTTTGTGACGCACCAGTGGCGTAAAAAATGCACTTTGTTGCGCCATATTTACAAAGTGACGCATCTAGGTAGCTGCGTCACTTTGTAAACCCCTGTGCCACATTATACCTGCACCAGGTATAATGTATGCAAGGGGGGCGTATTGACGCAAGAAAGGGACATAGAAGTGACGCACAGCCTCATAAATGAGGCCCTTGGGGCCTCATTTATGAGAAATGATGTATGATGCATCATGTCGCAAGGAGTTAGAGATGCTTCAGTATTTCTGACGTATCTGTAAGCGCAAAAGTGACGCATTGCTGGAGGGTGTCACAAAAGTGACGCAACTCCAGCAATGCGTCCTTTTACATGGGGCAAGCCCCAAGTGAAAGGGCCTGGGTCAGTCTTACGACTGCTGTGAGGCAGGTGCAAGATTTTGACGCAACGGCGTCCTAAAAGTGATGCAATGAAATCTCATAGATTTCACTGCGTCACTTCTACGACCCTTCCTTGCTTCAATACGCACCCCTTGCATACATTATACCTGGCGCAGGTATAATGTGGCGCAGGGGTTTACAAAGTGACGCATCTACCTAGATGCGTCACTTTGTAAATATGGTGCAACAAGGCGCATTTTTTACGCCACTGATGCGTCATAAAAAGTGACGCACCGGCGGCGTAAAAGTGACGCACAGCCTCATAAATGAGGCCCAGGATTTCTTGGGCACAAGCGGGTACCCCTCTTAAAGGGAGAGGGTTGGAAAGGAGCATGTGCTTTCCTTTGCTGAGGAGAATGATGCTCTTGATCAATATGAGCAAACAGGGAGGGGGGCTTAGGGGACCGAATGAGAAGAATTCGGGTGTCCCTCATCATAGTCATTTTGAAAAACCAGATTATTTTGGACAGCTTTTTGAATAAAGCAAATAAATACTGCAAAGACTAGGCTGAATTGTGCATCAGCTATATACTTGTGTAGGAACAAAAAAGTTATAAATCACTGCAGGGTGACTGTCTGAAATGGCCCTTTTTGCAGTGTTACTCCCAAATGCTTTGCCTTCCCCTTTTGACTTTGATTTTGCTGACTTTAGGACTCTGAGCACGTTACCACTACCGACCAGTGCTAAAGTGCATGTGCTCCTATCTAAAATGTGATTACAATTGGTTTTTCCACGATTGGTATATTTGGTTCGCTTATACGTCCATAGTAAAGTGGTATAACATATACCCAGGGCATGTAAACCAAATACTACTAGTGGGCCTGCAGCACTGACTGTGCCCCCCAACAGAAGTAGCTATTCAAATCTGACTTAGTCTGCCACTGCAGGGCCTGTGGGCAGTGTTCGTTCACTGCCACCTCAATTTGGCATTTTCAACTACTTCCCAAGTATTATCCTCTGCTTTTGTTGCATATCAATCACCCTATAAGAAGGCTCCAGGTAGCTCTAAGGTCAGGGTGCTGAGTAAGTAAAAGGTAGGACATGTATGTTTTTGTTTTAAATGTCCTAGTAGTGACAACCACGAAGTTCATTTTTCACTACTGTGAGGACTGGTCCTCTCATTAGTTAACATTAGGAATTCCTTAAATACCCTTTTAAAGTGTAATTCCTGATTGCAGAGAAGTAGTTGCTTTATGGTTTATATAATTGGATTGGTAATAACAAATTACCTTTACTGATACAGTCGGATCTGAAATTACTAGTTTAGAAACGCCCCATTGAGAAAGTGGACATTTCTCTGCTCGTGCTCTCTTGTGTGCTTTACAGCCTGTCTCCAATCTGGGGTGATGTGATAACTATACTTTGTGCATTCCCTCTAGACAGCTACAAGTGCTGGGCACTCAGTTGCATCTGCATTGATCTGCATATTGATGGATCTTCCTGGGTAAGAGGGACGGGAGGAGCTAACACATACACCTAAATAGGTAGTGGCCTGACCTCACACAAAACACACAGTTTGGTAGACGGAGCTACACTGAAAGTGTACTTGTGCACCACAAAGTCTTTGCTTTGTAGTCACCTCCACTTCAAGGACACATTTGGGTATAAGTATTGGATCTATGACCCCTTTTCACGAGTTCACTTTGGGGTTCTAAGGAGACTTTGCCAAGAATTGGAGCTGTGCTACAGGAGGGACTGGCACTTTGCTAACTGCTTTGCTGTATTGACATGCTGCCAGTTGATTGCTAGACTACAGGAGGGTCTGCCATTTTCCTACCTGCTCTGCTGTGTCGACCTGCTGCCTCTGACCTGGTTTTTGCAACCTAACCAACTCCAAGGGCTTGATGAATTGCCCCCTGTTCTGGATATATCAGGGCCATCAGAGATATCACTCTCACAAATGACCTCTACTAGGCTCTGCTAATCCTGAGTTTGACTCTGCCTGACTTGCCCTTAACCAGTCCTGTAACATCACAGTGTCAGCAGCCACTTTTGGGCATGCACACGCATGAGTGAGGTGCACCAATCAAGAACTGTTATGTCCGCTTACCTGCTCGAGTACAGACCATTTTGTTTGCTGAGGCTGCAATGTCCGAAGGCAGTCCAGCGCAACCCCATGCACTCTGCATGCATCAAGGAAAGACAGGCGTCTGACCTCTGTGACTCCAGTAATCACATTGGATCTAGCAAGGGGATACTCCAGCAATGCGGGATCCAATCCTGAGACCGATGGCGCCACTGCAATCCCAGAGAAAGGTAATGTGCAGACCAGGACTTACGAGGTCTCTGCTGCGCACCAGCACTCTTGCCGCGGCCCCTAATCGAGTGAGTAGATCAGTCTCTCGCAAACTTGACTATGCACTTTAACTGTAATACCTTAGGAAGCATTGCTTTGAGCTGATCTGGGGAGAAAGTCTTTTTCCAATCCACAGTGTGGATCACTGTAATTTCCCCAGCGGAACCGTAAAGAACCTACTGAAAGTGCAAGGGTTCTTTCAGCATTGTACATTCTTGAATTATTCTTAACTTGAGATGCTCTAATAATATTCTTATTGTTTTTATCTTATTTAAAAGAGAAGCTATTTTCATACCTCAATATGTGCTCTTTTTTGTGGTGTTTTCACTGTGTTACTGCACCCACATATGCAAATCTGCTTCACACATTGCCTCTTTTATGTTAAGGCTGACTGCTCTGTACCACATTGCCAGAGGGTGAGCAAAGGCAGATTTAAGTGTGTGCCTGACTTACCCTGACTAGAATTACAGTCCCTAGTTGGACAGGGTGCATACCTCTGCCAACTAGAGACCCGATTTCTAACAGTGACCATTAAAATTTAGGTCTTCCACTACCATGGAATCAAACTTTTGCTGGACCACAGCAGAATCCAAATATCTGCTGATGGCCAATGCCTATCAGCCAAGAAAGGATTTATGAGTTCAATCTGCTTTATTTTAAATTCTAAGAGCAGAAGGGATTCTCAGAGTGAGGGAGTATGCCCACCTGGAAGTCTTTGCAAAATGAACCAGAAAGCCTTCTTGGGAGAGGGCTGTGTCTTGAGTACTAAATAAAAATAGTGGTTGAGAAGCCTATCTGCAATTCGTGGCCTGGTACACCCAGACTTTTCTTGTGAGACAGGGAGCAATTATGTTATGTTATGTTAATAAAGTTTCTTAATTTCAACTGTTACCCTAGGGTGTCCGGGCGCTGAGCATTGCCTTGTGTTGAAGTGACAATACAGTAAAAAGCCAGGTTTTCAACCCTTTCCTGAAGGAAAGGAGCTCGGTTGAATTTATGAATTGTCAAGGTAGGCCGTTCCTAACCTTTGCGGCACATTTGATGAAGCTCCTGCCACCCCAGCTAGCTTTTTTGACAGGGGTGGCAATCGCTAGTTTTGCTTCAATAGAATGCAAAGTTCTTCTGGGAACGTGCCATTGTAGATGATGTTTCAAGTATTCTGGCCTGCACCCTTAAGGGCCTTATTGACCATGCAGAGGGCTTTAAATTGGGCCAGTTTTTTTACTGGGAGCCAGCGAAGATTTCTAAATCCCTTCCTAACCGAGACAAACCTAGGTGTGCCTGTCAACAGCCTGGCTGCAGCGTTCTGAACGATCTGGAGTCTGTTCAAATGTCTCTTTTGGATGTTCAAGTCGAGACCGTTACAGTAGTCCTGTCGAGACAGAATGAGCGATGTGACCGCTCTCCTCAGGCTGTCTACCAGAATTCTGAGGAGGAAGAAACTTGCAGAGAAAACCCCATTTATCTGATCACCAAAAGTGAGTCTGTTGTCTACAGTCACCCCCAAGTTCTTCCCTTTTTTGTCAAAACCGGGAGCATCTCATTTCTTTCGGCCACCAGTAAGCCGTCCAAAGATTTAAGTTGTTGCCGAATATGTTGAGTTTCAGGCTATTAGATGACATCCATCCTGAGATGTCTTTCATGCAATCATGACATCTTATTCCAGTTCCCGCTTCTTGGCCGTGCTAATGGGACAGCATGATTTGCGTGTCATCTGCATGAGGTGTCAGTTGGAACCCAAAAGATCTTATCTGGGCTGCCGGAGGGGACACATACACATTAATAAGTATAGGGCTGAGGGATGACCCCTGTGGCACCCCACAGGGAAGGGAAAAAGGCCTTGACCTATCTTTATCCAAATCCACCATTTCGATTCTATTGGTGAGAAAGGATTTCAGGAGATTTCAAGCATTGCCTTGAACCTCCCTTTCTAGAAGACAGTCCATCAAAACCTCATGATGGACCGTATCGAAGGCCGCCGAGAGATCCAGCATGATCAAAATCGCCATGCCTCCCAGATCCAAGGCCTCTCTTACCTCTTCCGTAGATTTAATCAAAGGCAGCTCCTTGCTATTTTCAGCGCAAAAGCCACATTGAGTAGGATCCAGTACATGGTTGGTGTGGAGAAACGTGCTAAGTTCGGCATTCATAGCTTTCTCCAACATTTTTGCTGGAAATATGAGATGCGAAATGGGTTTAAAATTATTCAGGTCCTTGGGTTCCAAATTCGATTTTTTAAGCAAAGGGAGAATAGATGCTATTTTTCAAGAATCGGGGAACTGGTCTAAGTTAAGAATGGTATTGAACAGGGGAGTAAGGGCTGAACCAATGATGTCAGAGATTTGTTTAATCACGGACGCCGGGCCAGGGTCCAGGGGGGATCCAGTCGGATCGACATCAGAAGTTTGATACATTCTTGTGTCTCTAGTGGCTTAAAGCTATCTGGTTATTTTGGAACAAATTGGCGCCAATCTGGCTGAAACCTCTTTATCCTCAGTCTTTATGTGCGTGAATGAGGAGAAGATGTCTTCCACCTTTTTCTGAAAGAAGGAGGCAATTGCTTCACGTAGTTTGGGGCTCCTATGTATTTCGGGCATATTAGGGGCTGTGAGGTTAGTTATGGTTTTGAAAAGTTTTTTCAAGGAGGATTTGGCCTGATTGATCTGCTCTGAAAAATATGTCCTTTTGGTGTCAAGAAGTAAATTTTATAAAGTGTAAGACTTGCCTTATATGTCTCTTTATTGGTTTTATTAAAACCGCTTCCCCAAGCTCGCTGTAGGCGTTTACAACCAAGTTTACACTTTTAAAAATGTTCTGAGTACCAAGGAGGTGATGGAAGGGCCCTCTTGGGGGCCCGCACTTTAACCGAAGCTAATTTGCTGCATGCCACATCTACCCATTCCGTGTAGGCAGTTGTGGCTTCATCAACTCTCGGAGGGAACTTGTGGGCTATTTTTTTCAAGAGATTACATAAATCTAGGATATTAATGTCTTTCCAGGCCCTTTTTGCAATCTTTTCCGTGGACTCTGATTTATGTTGGTGGTAAGTGAACAGTGATAGTTCAAATAGGATAGCGGCATGGTCGGTCCAAGGGAGTGGCTATACCTCCGTGCAAATGAGGCTGGAATTATTGGAATAAATTCCGTCTAGCGTATGTCCTGCTGCATGGGTAGGACATTCTACAAGTTGCTTGAGGTCCCTTCCACTCATAACTTGTTGCAGTCTCATATTATCAGGGTCATTAAGATCCTCGAGATGAAAATTAAAGTCCCCCATTGTCGTAAATGATTTGGTGCAGAGCCCCTCCTCTAGGAGTATTCCAATGGACTCTAAAAATGCACCTCTGGGGTCCATGGGGCAACAGAGTAGAATCGCCTTGGATGCGTCATGGCAGGACAAGCGTACACTTAGTGACAGTTTTTCACAGGCCAGATTGGAGGCTGTGAGGAAGGAGGGCTCTAGGGTATTGTGATAAATAACCGCCAGCCCACCGCCCCTCCTAATTGGCCTATCTAGCATATCGCAAAAAAAGCCTGGGGGTGTAGCTTTGGTGAGGTCAGGACCAGAGGCTTTATCTGACCAGGGCTCGGTTATAAAGGCCAGCTTAATATTGTGTTCCTCAATGAGCAGTGCGCATTCCTTGCTGTGCTTTATTAGTGACCTAGCATTGAGAAGTAAGCATTTAAGGGGAGGCAGGGTCAACTAGCAATTTTTTCTCAACATTCTTGTTAACCATGCGGATAGTGGGGTGATCCAGGATATAGGGAATTAACAGATGGCATTTTGGGAAGCTTCCTGCCGGATCATTCAGGGTTGCTTTAAGCGACATCCTAGGGCAGCTCGCATATCCACCCTCCAGATCCAACCCCATGAGAAAGTCTCTAGAGTAGGACAGAACGTCTGGCCTCGGAGAGCCAGGGGGACAGGCCTTGCCCCCGGTCCGAGCACCAACGGGCATAGATGACGTCAGTGTGCCTTTCTGTGGGTAGCGGGTAAAAACAACTAGCCTGCTGACCACTTGAAGGCTGCCCGCCCCCTGCCCCGGTTCCCTCTGGAATGGAGCAATCCCCCGAGAGCGGCAGCAGCCGTTAGGGTGCCCTGTGCATTCAACAACCAGAACAACAGTAAGATGAACAGAACAGTAATTATGCTAGCAACAGTAACAAATTCATAAAAATCAGTTTATAAAAATACTTGTTTTTAAAAAGAAAATAGCGCCCTGGTGATCCTTGAACACAGCTCTTAGTGACCAGGAAGGCAGCGCTGCGCGGTCGCCTCAGCGTGCCATTTTGTAGGTAGCGGGTAAAAACAACTATCCCGCTGACCTCTTGAAGGCTGGCCCGCCCCCTGCCCCTCTGGAATGGAGCAATCCCCACAGAGCGGCAGCATCCGTTAAAGTGCCCCGTGCATTCAGCAACCAGAACAACAGTAAGATGAACAGAACCGTAATTATGCTGGCAGCAGTAACAAATTAGAGTCCCATGTATAAACTATTCACCATTGTGATGCTTATATGTCCACTTCACCACTTCAAAAATAACAACACCCAAATAAAGAAGAATAGAAGAGGAACGTGAGGCCAAGTTAATTGATTATTTCCTGTGGAACATCTTTAACCTACCATAAGTAAATCCAGAAATTAAAACTAATCCCTGGACGGGAGACAAACAAGACCAAAATCTCCAACTCAGAGAAAAAGTCTGACCCTTTCTGAGTCAGCAATAATTCTTATGCCTTTGCAGCCACTTGTGAAAAGGTTTGCGCATAGCTGATTGTTGAATAGTACGACTACTCATTTCCAAAATCAGGGTATATTTAACATTCTCTAGCCAGTCATCCAGGAATGGAGGAACTCCTAGACACTTGCAGTCAAATCTGAATACCTGGTACGCACTGAAAGAGAAGGGAGTTTGTTAAAGATAAAACTACCTATTACGGTTTTGGTGCCTGGCGGGAGCCTAAGCCCAGGCTGTGCTGCTTTCTCCATCGTATCTCGCAACAACTTCGCCCAGACTGCCACTTGCCCTGGTGGGACCGCAAGTCCCAGGGCACACTTCGAGCCCAGCCCCACAGGTGCCGCAGGTGAGAGGGAGAGGAGTCACGATTGCTTTATAAAGAGCAGCCTCCCCCTCCGGGGCGCGTGAAGGGACGAGCCCAGGCCAAGGGCTGGCCCGTCCTGCGCCCATCAGTGCCAGTAGGAGCCAGGGCAGGGCCACCCCCCTTATATCTGCAGTCTACATCTCTAGCTTATTGTTGGGCTTTGAGATGAAGTATGGACCCATCCTTGAAAACTCGGAAGGTACCGTTTACTGTCGTGCATGCCGCGAATACCAGCTTGAAGGACCTTTTGATTTTTTTCCGTGGACTATTGCTGTTGCCTACTAAGATTTTGATATTAGTGGGGAGGGGCATGCCAGAATGGGCAAGCGAAAGACAATGGAAGGGGGAGGAGGGAGGACTGAGAGTGGTAATGCCAGCAGACTCCGTAAAGGGAAAAAAGTGAGAAGGATGACCAAGCATGCTGCTAGTAATTGTGTTCTCTATCGAATTGATAGCCTTGTTAGAATGTGAGTCAATTCTAACTTCTGAGCCAATCCAGCAATCTGAGGGAGATTTAGCTCACCAGAATATAGTCGGGTTGGGGCAGGAGGGTTCATGCAAGGGTCCTGCCACTCCAGCTATCCTCTCCATGTTTCTCTTAAAACCAAAAGGCCCAAAGGGCGGTGGTGCTGAGAGAGGGTGGGCTTCAATAAAGGAGAGCTCTACAACTAGTAATACTGACAACCCCTTACTAGTTTATGGTAGTGAATCCCAAACATCTGTACCTTCATTCCCCTGCACTAATAGGTTCTCTATTTGGGCAAGTATACATAGTGAGAGTACGTCGCAACAATCCTGTCAACCACCAGGAATAGCCATGGATGTTGCCCTAAACCATACACTAGATTCCCAAATCATTGATAAGGATAGAAATAATACACTAGATCTTCAAGACCTAGTGAAGCTGGCTCATTAACTACGGGATGAGATAGAGTCTATGAGGGCTTTGATTGTAAATTTACCTTTTATGGTAGGGCCCACGTCTAATGGTGGGTGCGTTCCTTGATAAACCCTACCCCGAGTGACACCATCTCTGTCCCATTAAAAGCTGGTAGTGCCCTCGTAAATCCTTAGGTAAATGAAAAAGTGGGTGGTGAGTGTAAAATTACCACTTCCTATAGTGAGGTGGCTAAATGTAGAAAAACCCTACCCCCCACACATGAACAATATAGAACCCCACTCCTCACTAAAAATAGCTTAAATTTCTCTGCAAAGGAAAAGCAGAGGGAGTACTTGCTACCTAGTGTAAGGTGGAATACTTGCCCAACGGCCAACTATCAACACAAATTTCAAGATAGAAGGGGGGTGTCAAACCAAGTATAACACAAAACACTAACAAAATCTATATGACCAATGTCCCCAAGCTAGCACCAGTGAGAAGTAATGAGAGTGCCGACTCTCTGACTAATAAAGCTATCCATTGGATACGACATGTTAGAGGGTGTTGGTCTGCGATTAGGGATGACATCTCTTAGGTGTGTAGGTTTACTTCGCAACCGAACAATTTGACTTTATTGAATTTACACTTTGGACAGAGGAGCTGGCTGAAAACAAATTCGCCCTTGAATTTAGAACTAGCCCCCCTGCCTATTTGTGCATTCAGTTAAGGAAGGCCCCACCTGTTTCTCAGGTAACCACTACCCTGGGCAATGGCTACGGGGTCGTGTGGGAAGTTCTGGGCTGGGAAATATTGATCGACTGCCTGGTGAATATGCCTATGGGCTATGTATTGGTACTGTAGAGGGTTTAGCTGATATTATTATTAGCAATGAGCCCAATAGTTGTGACACTTCCAGCTATACCTCCGAAATGAGACATCTACAAGGGCCAGGTACTTGCAGTGATGAGGTTCTGGCCTCCCATACAGTTAGGTCCCAGTCCGATAACTCCGATATTGCTAGTTGTATCCCTGAAGTGAGACCCCCCCAATATAATTCAATCCATGGATGCCTCTGGCTTTGGTTCACAGAGACAGCCTATGGTTAATCTCCCAAGGCAAGCAATGATCCACTGCACATTGGTTACTTCCCCACTAGGGGCTCACTTATGTCATGGGACATTGCAGGTTTTAGTTCTAAAACATAATTACTCGATTGGCTCATCTTTGTAAATGAGTTTGATATTTGTACCTTGTTGGACTTGGCCCTTCTGGCAGGTTCACCCCTAATCTTTTTGCTTTTAATCTGTGATCTGTGTGGATGATTTTCTGGTCTGTGCGCTGCGCACTTTTTCCCTGTGTCCCAGAGAAAAGTGCGTGCATGTAGTTAGGCTGGCCTGCTCTCCCATAGGGATGCATGGGGAATGGCTGTGTCCCTGGTAGTTCCTGATGTGTGGGGAGTGCAGACTCGAATTTGGTATGTGCGAGCTTGTGAGAATGAATGCTTCGCAATGGTGTATGTGGCATGTGTGTGTCATGTGTAGAAATGCCACTTCCAGGACTTGGCGTATTAATGTAAAATATGCCTGGCGTGTGATTGGCTGGAGCTGGCTGGTGAGCTTGGCTCCAGGAAGGCTGGATGGGTCTGCCCGGTGGTGAGTGTGAGATTAGCATGTTGATGACTTGGGAGGAGTGCACCTGGTCCCTGATGGGGATGGACTTTCCCCACACAATGCTGGCTCCACCCCCTGTAGTGCGACTGATGACCCTAGCCCTGCCAGTGAATGAAATGGGTGGTTGAGCTATCAAGGGTACTTCAAAACCAGCTGCGACTGGTGTGCCCCCACCCTGCACCTACAGACAAAGGGTTTTACAGTATAAGAAGGGGCTGTGTCCCCATACATTTGGTTCTGTTCGCTTCCAGGATCCTTGCCAGAGGGGGCTGCTGCTGTTGCTGGGCCAGGAGGACCGCCACTTGGCTTGTCTCCCTGCCTGGAGACCTAGTGTGCTGGCTCTGGGCCCAGCCTCGCCCCCCTGCCCACCTCCAGAACCTGCTGGAGCTTGACTTTTGGCCAGAGCGCCTGGAAGCGCTGTTATTTGATTTATAGCGCTGGGAGCGCTTTATTTTTGCCCCAGCGCTCAATAGCGCTTTGCCTTGCCTTCTAGCGCTCCGTGCGCTTTATTTTGTGCAGCCGGTGCCCACACAGCGTTTACCCGCTTGGATTGCCGATTTTTGGCGGAGCGAGTGCCCACCTCGCTTTATATCTTAATTGGAAGCCGGTGCCCACCCGGCATTGCCCTGTTTTTATTTTATTATTTAAACGAGCCAGAGCCCACCCAGCATTGCCCCGTGATCACCGCCACAGCCCAGGAGTGTGTGCAACCCCCGCCCGCCCGCCGCCCTGCCTGCGACGACCCGGAAGTCCCGCCTCCATACCCCCAGGGCCGCGCTGCCATTGGCGTCCCTGAAGCGGAAGTCAGGCGGAGTGCAGTGAGACGGGGCCAGGAGGGAGACGAAGGAAGCAGCTGGCCGTGTCCACGAGGCTCCCCGAGTGAGGAGGAGCACTGCGCTGCCCGGAGAGGTGAGCCAGCAGTGTTCCTGCCCCCGCAGCACCAGCGAGGACCCGGTGAGTGCTGGGACAGGGTCTTGTGTAGTTAGAGTGGCCCGGTTTGGCAGCGGGCCACTCCGGCAATCTTGGGGGCATTTGTAGTGATCTCTGAGTCCCCCGTGAGGGACTCCAACGACCCGCATCTTCGTGATTGGAGCCCCGAAGCTCCTGGGGGCATTATTTGAGTCTGAGTCCCCCGTGAGGGACTCCAACGAAGGGCACACTTGTTCAGAGCCAGAGAGGCTCCAGCCACAGTCCTTTCTATGAGCCTGAGAGAGGATCCTGCGTGCCATATTTGTTTAGAGCGCTGAAGCTCTTTAGTGCCTATTTGCTTCACGAGCCCTGAGAGGCTCTTGGGGGGCCCAGTGAGTTGGTCAGAGCTCCGTGGCTCCCACGCTGTGTTCCCTCACCTGTGTTCTTGAGCCCACGAGGCTCCAACGTTGCCCATCAGTGATTCACAACTGTCCAGCACTTAGTGGACAGTTGCTACGTTTAGGCTTCGTGTTCTGCGCTGCCTGCGCAGCCTTCCCTGACAATTTGAACTCAGGGCATTTCAGCCCTTGCGAGGCCAGTTGGCCTGAGGGACAATTCTAGTGTTGTGCTACATGCACCCTGCGCATTGTGATTTACTTGCTGATGTGATTCTTGCGCAAATGTTCTAACCTGCACCTCTGAATGTGTTTTAATGCCTCATGTGAAATGTGTTTATGTTTTATCCCCTTTGCTAAGAGTGACCTGCTTAGAGGATTGTTTATGTTCCATTACCTTTGGTAAAAGTGACCTGCTTAGGTATTTTATGTTTTATCCCCTTTGCTAAAAGTGACCTGCTTAGAGGATTGTTTATGTTATTACCTATGCTAAATGTGACCTGCTTAGGTGATTGTTAGGTTTCCTTCCCTTTGCTAAAAGTGACCTGCTTAGGTGATGGTTTTCCTTCCTTAGGTCCTGCTGATAAGGTCCTAGTTCCCTGCGTGATTTTCCTACAGTGTCTAGGGTTGCGTAGGAGGTATTTACTCTTTACCAGTGATTACTGGTTGTGTGCTGCATTTACTATTTTGGTATTACAGTCATTATATGTTTATGTGCTAAGTGTTATACCTACAAGTATTATTTCTAACAAGTGCCTACCCCTGACAGTGGTCCATGTGGCCCTGTCCTGTACATTATCCCTTGTAAATTCTGCCCGTGCCTGTTGGTACATTGTAAAGTGTGTGTGTTATCTAATGTGTTTTTACTATAATACAAAGGCTATTTTTTAGATAACCTTGTGTGGAGTTTCCTTTGTGGTGGGCCTTGGGTGTTGTTGCTGGGGTGCGTGCGCAAATACTTAGCTCACATCGCCTCCAAGTTTAGCCTTGCAGCTCGCGCCACGTTACCTAGAGGGTGGGCAGGGGTTATCTTGGCGTGTAACTCCCTTGCCCTGACTTGGGAGTGGTGGTCTCTGACTGACTTTGGCGCAAGCCCCCTTTCTAACATTGGACACAGCGGTGAGGATAAGGATTTGTGTTTGCGCTGTACCACAGTGGCGACAGGCCGCACTACAAAACTCTACATTTTAGATAACCACATTTTAGGGATTATTGTTTTTTAGGCGAAGATCAGTATTGCTTCTCCTGAAAGGTGTCATTTTGTATTTTGTCCAGTACCTTGTTCCCCGCCCTGCTCCCAGAGTTTGGTACCTGTGTCGCTTGTGGTCAGGTTGAGAAAATCAGGGGTGGTAGAAACTGCCTTACCAGTCCGAGGGGAGGGTGTGTGTGAATAAGTGTGTGTTACACGGTACAGAGGAGTGCAAGTTCTCTGAGATAGGAATCTTGCTGAATTTTGTTGATTGTATACTTCTGTTTAGCTCAGACCCCCAGGTTCCCTGTGTCAAACTCTTCTTGAGAACGTCCGCCAAAATGGAGCCTACTTGTGATTTCTGTGATCTGTTTAGATACAGTATGTTGGAGTTGGTCAGATTCTGTGAAGAGAGAGACATAGGGGTGGATGAGTCAGATACTCAGTCCGAACTTAGGAGCAGCCTGATCCTATGGCAAAAGGGTCAGTGGGATCTTGAGCACAGTAAGAGAGATAGGGCCCGGGCCGCACGCCATGAGGGTGGTGAGTCTGTGGGGAGCCCTGAAGATTCTGATGAAGAATGTGAGTTGGATGATGATGACAGTGAATGGGCACCAGCAGATAATGAGGACCCCATAGGTAGGGAGTCCCTTGCTGGGTCCAGTGTCAGTACCAGCGCCCCATCCCTTTCCCTGTCCCCAGAGGATTGGTTAGATAGGAAGGAAGAGAGGGAGCATCAGCTAGCGATGGAACAGCTCATGTTAGAATATGCCCAGGCTATGGCGCAGCTGGGTGTCAAGAAACAACTAGAGGTCGAGAGAGCCCTAGCGTGGGCGAGGATAGAGGTGGAGAGAAGGGCCATCATCCGTGAGAGCGCAGCCCTAGAAGATAGACTCTCCCCTGCCCATAGTTGTAATTGTCTGGATTCCCCAGGGAGGGTGGAGTCCAGTGGTGGCAGCGATTTAAGTGTCAGTGTAGACAGTCCCACTCCCAGTTCCCCGAGTCTAGTACCTGTTTCCCCAGAAGAGGAGTTCAGGTTGAAATTCAGAGGACTTAGGAAACTGTCTCACCAGTCTTGGGAAGAGTTTGTGAATGACTGTCAAAGTGCACTGTCTGATTGGTTAGAGGTTCACATGGGAGCTGAGTTTGCCAAGCTATTTGATCTGGTTCTAAGAGAGCAGGTGCTCAGTAGTTGTTCACCAGAGTTGCACCAACACCTGTTGGAATTTGGGTTGACTGATCCAGACACCCTTGCAGAGGAAGCAGATCGATGGGACAGTGCGAGAGGTTATTTAAAATCACTAGTGAGTGATTCCAACAATAGTGGGTCAGGTTTTCTCCAACCCAGCGTGGTGGAGGAGGGTGAGAGTAGCCCAGCTAGGTCCCAGTATAGTGAGGAGGGTGTAGGGGCTTACTGCCTGTCTCAGTGGAGCGGGAGTGAGTGTAAGACCGAGAGTCCCCAGATGCCCGAAGCCCTGCCTCAGAGCCTGGATGGTTTCTTTAGGGAACACCAGGGTAGGGACCTAAGCTTACCTGTTAGTTCACTTGAGGGAGATCTCCTAGTGTGTGGAGGACCTGGAGCATCTGTAAGCGGAGCTTCTATGGTTGCAGAGTCTGGCCGTACTGCTCAAGTAGGGAGAGTACAGAAGTCCAGTGTAAAGAGTGTTTGGGGGATAGGATGTTAGTCCCCAGAAGTCCTGGAGTGCCAGGCAGTGATTCCACCAAAGGTTCTAGACCGGAGGTTGGAGGTCCAGGTTCAGGGTTTGCCTGACCTGAAGGGTGGGAATACTGTAATCAGTGTCCTGACCAGTTCTTTCTCCAGAGGTACCGCCCCGGTTGGGAGGGAGCAGGACCCTGGAAGAGGGTGCAGAGGGTGGGAGAGCCCACCTCTGACCCTGGTACCACCTGAGGGGTTAAACCCTAGGTTGGGAGAATGGTGTTTAGAGGGTACCCCTCGCAGGAGGAGGAGGAAACCTAGGAGAAGAGGTAAGGGGAGGAGAGCCTTCCCTGTGACTCCTGGTCCACCTAAGGTTGTAGAACCTAGGCTGGAGAGCCAATGGCAGTCTAGCCCTGTCTTGCAGACAGGAAGAGTGGAAAATGGCTGTTATGTGCCAGGGGTTACAACCCCCCACTTTGTGAGTAGGCAGGAACCAGTGGCACCTAGGTGGCCTAGGGCCTGGTCCTGGCCGAGGGCAGCTGGAGAGTACCAGTGGGTAGCCCAGTTAGTCCCTACCATAGTTTTAGAAAGAACCCCAGGGGTTCACCGTGGCGTAAAACAGGAGGGTGTCCCTGCAGTTGCGGGCCCGCGTTTGTGTTTTATCACCCCAAGCAGGGAAGCCAATCACGGTGGTGATTGGTCTGCCCTGCGTTTTGGCTGGAAGGGGGTTGTGTTGGACTTGGCCCTTCTGGCAGGTTCACCCCTAATCTTTTTGCTTTTAATCTGTGATCTGTGTGGATGATTTTCTGGTCTGTGCGCACTTTTTCCCTGTGTCCCAGAGTAAAGTGCGTGCATGTAGTTAGGCTGGCCTGCTCTCCCATAGAGATGCATGGGGAATGTCTGTGTCCCTTGTAGTTCCTGATGCGTGGGGAGTGCAGACTTGAATTTGGTATGTGCGAGCTCGTGAGAATGAATGCTTCGCAATGGTGTATGTGGCATGTGTGTGTCATGTGTAGAAATTCCACTTCCAGGACTTGGCATATTAATGTAAAATATGCCTGGCGTGTGATTGGCTGGAGCTGGCTGGTGAGCCTGGCTCCAGGAAGGCTGGATGGGTCTGCCCTGTGGTGAGTGTGAGATTAGCATGTTGATGACTTGGTAGGAGTGCACCTGGTCCCTGATGGGGCTGGACTTTTCCCACACAATGCTGGCTCCACCCCCTGTAGTGCGACTGATGACCCTAGCCCTGCCAGTGAATGAAATGGGTGGTTGAGCTATCAAGGGTACTTCAAAACCAGCTGCGACTGGTTTGCCCCCACCCTGCACCTACAGACAAAGGGTTTTACAGTGTGTGCCCATACATTTAGTTCTGTTCTCTTCCAGGATCCTTGCCAGAGGGGGCTGCTGCTGTTGCTGGGGCCAGGAGGACCGCCACTTGGCTTGTCTCCCTGCCTGGAGACCCAGTGTGCTGGCTCTGGGCCCAGCCTTGCCCCCCTGCCCGCCTCCAGACCCTGCTGGAGCTTGACTTTTGGCCAGAGCGCCTGGAAGCGCTGTTATTTGATTTATAGCGCTAGGAGCGCTTTATTTTTGCCCCAGCGCTCAATAGCGCTTTGCCTTGCCTTCTAGCGCTCCGTGCACTTTATTTTGTGCAGCCGGTGCCCACCCGGCGTTTGCCCACTTGGATTGCCGATTTTTGGCAGAGCGAGTGCCCACCTCGCTTTAATCTTAATTGGAAGCCGGTGCCCACCCGGCATTGCCCCGTTTTTATTTTATTATTTAAACGAGCCGGAGCCCACCCGGCATTGCCCCGTGATCACCGCCGCAGCCCAGGAGTGTGTGCAGCTCCCGCCGGGCCGCCGCGCTGCCTGCGACGACCCGGAAGTCCCGCCTCCATTCCCCCAGGGCCGCGCTGCCATTGGCGGCCCTGAAGCGGAAGTCAGGCGGAGTGCAGTGAGACGGGGCCAGGCGGGAGACAAAGGAAGCAGCCGGCCATCTCCACGAGGCTCCCCGAGTGAGGAGGAGCCCCGCGCTGCCCGGAGAGATGAGCCAGCAGTGTTCCTGCCCCCGCAGCACCAGTGAGGACCCGGTGAGTGCGGGGACAGAATCTTGTGTAGTTAGAGTGGCCCCGGTTGGCAGCGGGCCACTCTGGCAATCTTGGGGGCATTTGTAGTGATCCCTGAGTCCCCCGTGAGGGACTCCAATGACCCGCATCTTCGTGATTGGAGCCCCGAGGCTCCTGGGGGCATTATTTGAGTCTGAGTCCCCCGTGAGGGACTCCAACGAAGGGCACACTTGTTCAGAGCCAGAGTGGCTCCAGCCACAGTCCTTTCTATGAGCCTGAGAGAGGCTCCTGCGTGCCATATTTGTTTAGAGCGCTGAAGCTCTTTAGTGCCTATTTGCTACACGAGCCCTGGAAGGCTCTTGGGGGGACCCAGTGAGTTGGTCAGAGCCCCGTGGCTCCAACTCTGTGTTCCCTCACCTGTGTTCTTGAGCCCACGAGGCTCCAACGTTGCCCATCAGTGATTCACAACTGTCCAGCACCTGGTGGACAGTTGCTACATTTAGGCTTTGTGTTCTGTGCTGCCTGCACAGCCTTCCCTGACAATTTGGACTCAGGGCATTTCAGCCCTTGCGAGGCCAGTTGGCCTGAGGGACAATTCTAGTGTTGTGCTACATGCACCCTGCGCATTGTGATTTACTTGCTGATGTGATTCTTGTGCAAATGTTCTAACCTGCACCTGAATGTGTTTTAATGCCTCCTGTGCAATGTGTTTATGTTTTATCCCCTTTGCTAAGAGTGACCTGCTTAGAGGATTGTTTATATTCCATTACCTTTGCTAAAAGTGACCTGCTTAGGTATTTTATGTTTTATCCCCTTTGCTAAAAGTGACCTGCTTAGAGGATTGTTTATGTTATTACCTTTGCTAAATGTGACCTGCTTAGGTGATTGTTAGGTTTCCTTCCTTTTGCTAAAAGTGACTTCTTTGTAGGTTTTATAATAGTGATATCCTCCATTCTCCCACTAATACAAAAGCCCAATGTTGGCCTTAAGTCTCCTAACATTTATCGTCCCATCTCTAGGCTGCCTCTTCCAACGAAAATAGCTGAAAATATCATTAATTAACCTAGACCTGTCAAAATGTATTCTTGACAACGATCAGCTGGACCCCACCTAGTTTGGCTTTAGAGCAGGTCACAGCACAGAGACGGCCCTTATGAAAACCGCAGAAGAAATAAGAACTGTTTTAGATAGTGGGGGTTCAGTTGCCCTCTTTCTTCTGGACCTATCTGCTGCCTTCAATACGGTGGACCATAAGATTCTGATCCACCATTTGAATACCATAGAAGGAAAAGACAAGGCCCTCTCCCTCCTCGTGTCCTTCCTATCAGAGAGGACCCAACCACTGACCTTGGACCAATTTGAGTCCTTACCTTTACATAACCATAAGGGGTTCCACAGGGATTTTCACTGAGCCCAACCCTTTTTAATATATTTATGTCTCAGAACTGGCTTCCATAATTAAAAGTTTCAACATCAATCCTACCTCCTATGCTGATGAAACCCAATTAGTACTGGCAGCTGTCGACAAAGATTCTTCAGGCCCATTATCGCTGCACAACTGCATGGGAGCCATCAGTCTTGGGATGATTAAACATTGTCTAAAACTCAATTTGGGTAAAACTGAAGTATTCCTGTTTGGAAATCCCCTCCCCACATGGACAGCTTGGTGGCCTGACACGCTTGGCCCACAGCCTTTACCGGTGACCACAGCCAAAAACTTGGGCTTCATTATTGATGATAAGCTCAAATATGGAGCACAAATATCAAAGGTGGTTTTGTCTTTCTTTCATACCCTAAGGATGATTAGGAAAATTCTTCCCTACATTCCTGCAAGACTAGGAAAAATGAGATTACAGCATTAGTCTTCTCAAAATTGGACTATTGCAATGTACTGTATTTGAACCTACAAGAGACTCTGATTAGAAGGCTGCAATTGGTCCAAAATGCAGCAGCCAGAATTATTTTGAACATCCCAAAATTTCACATGATCGCCCTTGGAATCCGAGAGCTCCACAGGCTCCTAGTTCATAAGCCAGTTAAATTTAAAGCCGTCTGTGTGGCCCACAAAGCCATTCTTCATGCAGGAACTGAATTCTTATATGACCACTTTAGGTGGTCACATAACTGTTAGAAATTGGCAAGGGCTTGAACCTTTGTCCAAATAGGGACCATTCTTCATAGTCGGGATAAGGGACTTACACTCCTAAAATAATCCCTGCTCACCCCCTAGGTTGCTTGGCATGAGCCGTCAGGCTTATCTTAGAGGCAGTGTGTAAGCATTTGGACATAACCAACGGTAATACAGTGTAAGCACTACAAGAGGACACCACACCAGTTTAGAAAAACATCCAATATTTTTATATAATTGAGACAACGTCAAAATGCTAAAAATCCACAATACAGTACGAAAAAATCTTCACTTATAAATATATGCTTTAAAAATAGTTCCTTGATGTCGATAGCTCCGTCAGGGCTTTCACGGCATTGTGAGCAAACAAATCGGGCGTTGCAGGCCACCTATGGTGTCAGGAAGACCCGCAAACAGTACCTTTTGGAAATGCAGGGGCTCGATGATCTCTTGTTGAGCTTCTGAAAACACGACGTATGCAGGCATCGGTTCTGGAGGTTCGTGCAGGAGTCGTCGGGGGCCCTCGAAGTTAAACGAGTTGCAGGTCGATCTCCTCTCTGATGAAATCAGGAGCGCTGGTGTCGGCCGGTGTCGGGTGCTGTGGTGTGAAGTGCAGCCGTGCGATGTGCATTCCTCAGGTCGCGGTGCTTGCAGCGGCTCGGTGCCGCGGCAGATGGCGTCGTCGGTGAGACCAGGGACAGGGTGTAAAGTGAATGCGGTACTCGTTGCAGTGCTGGCAGGTCACGGTGCAAGCAGCGGCATCGTCGTTGCTGAAGCACTGCCGTCGGCTGATGAACTGGAGTCAATGGAACCAGCGTCGGTAGGCCAAGGCTGCGGTGTGGGCTGAGGGCAGTGCATCATGTAACTTTACCCGTAATGCACTCGAACCGCGGTGCAAGCAGCGGCATTGATTCCAATGTGGAGCGGCGTCGTTTGGATACCAAGGCGTTGTTGTGAAGTGAGTCGGTGCGGAATGAGGTGCCACAGATACCGGTGCTAGCAGCGGCTCGATAGCGGCATTAGCAGGCATCGTCGGTGAGACCAGGGTCGCGGTGCGGAGGTGCCCTCTGCGGTGAAGTCAGGACACAGAGTCGGCAGCGGCATCATAGACATTGTAGAGTTGCTTTTCTTTTGTTGCAGCACAAAACACACAGTCCCCAGTGCTGAGGGAAGAAGAGCTTGAAGTCTTTGCTGTTCCTGAGACTTCTTGAACAGGGGCCAAGCTCTACCTCAAAGCCCTTGGAGAAACTCACAAAAGTAGATTGCAGAAAGTTCAGTCCAGTCCTTTTACTGCCCAAGACGAAGCAGCCACTGCAGGCCAACACATCAAAACACACAGCAAAGTGGTAGTTCCTCCTCACAGCTTCTCTGGCTCCTCTTCTTGGCAGTCTTCTTGATCCAAAAGAGTTCTAAAGTTCTGGGGTTTAGGCTCCAATATTTATATCACCAGATTCTTTGTTCTTTGAAGGCAGAGAGTGTCTGTACCTAGTCCAAACCAGTTCTGGGTGCATTCTGCCAGTGCACAACTTCTTTTTATTTTTGTCAGTGTGGGCTAGGGTCATCAGACACACCACAGGAGGTGGAGCCTGCATTGTGGAATGAAGGCACAGCCCTATTCAGGTGCAGGTGTAACTCCTCCTACCACTCCCAATGCAGATAGGTCTATGCAGCCTAGTGCTGACTCACCCTGCCTTCTGGAGCCACCTCAGCCCCTGTCACTCACAAACCAGACATTCAATACACAACCTAGCAGAGGAAGGCTGGATGGTTAGGCAAGAAAATACCTGCTTTCTAAAAGTGGTATTTTCAAACACAGAATATAAAATCCAACTTCACTGAAAGATGCATTTTATCATTCTGAGTTTAAGGCATACCAAATTCGTTTTTCTACCCTGTTCCCTGGGTCAGTTAGGATTATAAGATGTTATAATCAAACTGCCCATTCGGGCCTCTGGGAACAGGTAGCCTTGCAATAGTGAAAAACGAAATTGGCTGTAATTCACTATCAGGACATGCAACACGCACCAGTGCATGTCCTACCTTTCAGATACAATGCACCCTGCCCATAGGGGTACCTTGGGCCTACTTGAGGGGAGGCTAACATGTAGAAAAGGGAAGGTTTAAGGACTGGCAAGTAGGTGCACTTGCCAAGTCGACATGGCAGTCCCAGACTGCACACAGGCTCTGCAATAACAGGCCAGAGTTACACTTCACGGGCTATTTTCGTGGGTGGCACAATCCAGTGCTGCAGCCCACCAACAGCATTTGATTTATGGGCCCTGGCACGCGTAGTGCACTTTACTAGGGACTGGCACATAAATCAAATAGGCCAATCATGGAAACACCAATCCATAACACATTTTGCTACAGGAGCACTTGCACTTTACCACTGATCAGCAGTGAGAAATGTGCGCAGAAACACTACGCCAGTACAAACAGAGTCAAAACCAGGAGGTAAAAAGGCAAAAACTCAGGGGAAACACGCCAAAAGATGCCAAGTCTAAGAATCCCCAATAGACCGCTGTGTTCGGCTACGGCTATAACACTCATAATCCCCAGATTCAAAAAAGTGAACTGGGGAGGAAGGAGTTTTGTCACCATTATAGCCAGGCTCTAGAATAGTCTAACTCTATATCTTAGAGCCTTTTCATCCCTTTTTACATTCAGGAGGGAGATTAAAATGTGGTTCTTTAGCAACTAAATGTTCTTAACTCAGCATGCTTAGTTCAGTAAGTGCCAAGACACCTAAGGGTATAAGCGTGCCCTATACATTTTTCTAACATACCATGTTCCTTATCTCACTGTTGAGGGGCACTCCTCACCCCCTTCGTATCCCAGCCCTCTTGTATTTACAGTCCCACCTGAACCCCAAGGTCTGTTATTGCGGACCCACCTTTCTTAAATGTGCTTTACAGTTTAGGCAATCCATACTGTTTTAATTGATTGTATTATGTTTTGCTCTATGTATTCTTGTTTTTTGGCCCGCTTTTAGCTTTTTATTGACATTGTGTTTTTAACTTACTTCAGTATTTTATGTATGGCTGTTCTTTTTTTATGTCTGTTGTTAAATTAATGGACCTTACTGTATTTGTATAGTGCAGGATGTTGCTCCTTCAGTATGTTTTGGTGTTACTATGCATTTATGGTATATTCCAGGATCCGAAATTAAGCAAAGGAATTGAGTGATTGAGTGTAAGTTTACTATAAAGTGTACACTTCCATGTCTCTACCCCTTGAGACAAGATGTGAGCCAGATTTACAAGTTTAAATTTAGTACTAGTAACTGTTCCACATGTAGGTAGAAGTCTCCATCACCAGATCAAAGAGATATGTATGGTAAAGTATCTGCAAATACATTTCTTACGAAGGATATTACAGTTGTACACAGTCCATCAATGAACACTATACACAGTGATATAACAGTTTCACAAGTATCAATAGTATTACCCCTCATCTTCCGAGTCTCGATCCAGTACAGGGGGTGTACATATATGTATCCGCTATAGGCACTCCATTTGACCCACACCCTTCCCCACTTCTTTGGGCACCCTCTGTGAACGTATGCAGCTTTCTCAGCCGCCACGATCATGTCTATATATCGGCGCCACTCGGTCAAGTTCTCTTAACTTACATTTGAATTCATCAAATCATTTTTTTAAAGATTTATTCATACATTTACACCAAAAGTCAAATGTTCATATTTATTTATTATGTAGTAAAAATGACTAAAATGTCTGTGTAGAATTAATTGAAATTATTGTACGTTTTTAAAAATAAGTTACATTTCTTTATAAATTAGAAAATGTTATTGAAATATTTTGAAATAAAAATATTTTTTCACATAGGGCAGCAGTTCCCCCAGATGTCTGTGACACATTCACTGGGTGGTCTGCAGGTCTTGAGCTCCTACCCAATCTTTCTTTTAGAATTGAACACATTGGGACGGCTGCTAGATAAGGAAATCCCCATGCACCCTCACAGCATTCAAGGGCTGTGAATGACAGCTCAGGGGTGGCAGACCTAAAATAAAATCAGGCTAATCCTCATTCAGCCTTTGGTGCAAGCTGAAGGGTGATCAGTCTTCTTTTATTATCTGTCTGTGTTGCGCTCACACAGCAGTGCTGGTGTCCCCTTGTGTGTAAGTGTGGGTGTTTGGGCCACAAGGTATCCTGTTCCCTTTCCACTTCAGAAAAATAACAATATATCCTTTGGTTGGCAAATACTAAGAGAACTCGTGCTCATTTACTCACCTAAGTCCACACATTTAATCATGGGGATTACAGTACTAATTGAAAAAGCAGTGTGCCAGTACACCAGAAAAATATTGGAAATGGTATGTATCAATTAAAAACAGTTATTCATATATAGGTTGTGTATGTTAAAAAAAACATACCATAAATAAACAAATGAACAAACTCAATAACAAAGACACTACACTTTGTCAAAAAGTGACCATATCCCTATGAGGTAACGTTGGGGCTGGACCCTGATGTATAAAAGACAATCAACATCTAGTGTGGCAGCTCACTGTGTGGATTATGCTTCTATGGCATTGATGCCTTTTCTTGATTTAAACCATCTTTATAAAGACTAAAGATATTACTCTCTGATGATATCTACAATTAAAAACATACAGTTATTACACAAAGACAATAACCAAAATGAACAATGCAAACTGAACATTTCAATCACATGATTAATCTGTTAAATTATTTAAATGTACATCTCAAACTACAACAAGTCGATTACAAAGTTCATGACATCACTGTTTTAACAATTACCTCCAACTCCCTCCACACATATCACATAACACACTCATAAATTCACACTCTGCTCCATTCAATTGGCAGAATACTTTGAACCCATACACGAGTGGGCATTTCTCACCTTAAAAAGTAGCTTGACCAAAGTGCAGAAGTCACTTCTATCCTGAAACAGCTTTTCAGGAATATAAAATTCTTCTCCCAACACCAGAGAATGTTTTTTAAAAAAACGTAATAAAGACCAGAAATAGTGTCTCAGTACCAGCCTATTGTATCTTATTCTGCCTCTTACATCTTAATTCGGTGTTAGAGGCCCTAGTCACTTGTAAATAAGATCCTATCTCACCTTGTATAAGGATCAATGTGAAATGCAGATTTGAACAACAGCTAGCCTCACTGTCCTTTTGTCGTGGAATCTAAAACAAGGGGATATTGTACTGTTTATTAGGCAATTCCCAACCTCCAGCAACAATAGGGGATAACCTCAAATGTTGGTATAATGCTGCCTACTTAGGCCTGAATAATATCACAGGGTTCATATATGCCCTTCATGTGATAGGGTCTGCAGGAAATAATAAAAACAGAACTCAGTTAGTTAGGGAGTACCCTTCACTTAATAGAGCCTAAGCAAAGAATATCTTACATATGTTCAGGACAGAATCCAATATTAGGGGGGATAATCTTATTCTGCCATAGTTATCTAGACATGCTCCTATACAACCCCACAAAAAAACTTCCAGTTACTCTTAAATGGCCACTCTATAGTGCAATAAGATATATTTTTTACTCAAAGAAGGATCTACTAGGGACACCCTACCCACATATTAAGCAGAGCGATATAATATCAGAACTCTAACCACATCTATTGCTCTATAAGTGCCTCAATTAAAACCTTAAATCTTAAGTACGGCGGCGCCACTCCGCATCCGTCCACGGTTGTTTCTCAATAAACACAGAGCCGGCATGTAACCTGGCTTTTTATACAGCCTACCGTGTTGAAAAAAGGTCAAGAGGCGGACATCTAATAATTCGACCACACCTACAAGGAGAAAATATATCTAATGTGAGGAAGACAGCAAAAGTAGTTTGGCCATCTTGGAATGGTCAAAAGTACTATCTGCTGGGTTCAGGAAACATTGTCTAAGCTTGCACTTACAAGTGTCCTTGACAAAAAATATATATTATAATCAGCAGATTCTGTATTTTCATGCAAAACCTTTACTACCTACATTGTTGAATAAAGAAGCAGGTCAACCATTAAACTGCTAATGCGAAGAAGACCGCAAAAGTCGTTCGGCCATCTTGGAATGGTCAAAAATACTATTTGCTCAGTTCAGGGAGCTTTATCTAAGCTTGTACTTAATAGTGTCCTGTGCAAAAAATATATATTCTAATCAGAGTCTTCTGTAATTTCATGCAAAACCTTTATTGCCGACATTGTTGAATCAAGAGGTGGGTCAACCATTAAACTGACCACGCCCCAGAGAGAATTATTGCCTAGCGCGAACCAGATCGCGAAAGTAGATCGCCTGTCTTAGAATAGTTAAAAACAATGTTTGCCTCAGCTGACACCACAGAAGGATCGAGAAAGTAGTTTGGCCATCTTAGAATGGTTAAAAACAAGGCCTGCCTGAACTCACACCGTCTGACACTGACAGGTCTCCTTGTCAAAGAATATTGTCAGCGGCATCTGTTTTTATGTCCCCTACTTTACTGAAAATTCAGCCTTATTTATATAGGGCGACCCACAAGTCTAAAGGTACCACGGTAATAAACAGAGTCATGGTTGTAGTCATGCACGTCGGATGACTCAGTCTAGACTAACATTTGAGCACTTACTACCGAGAACCCTATATAGAGATAAAGTGAACAAATACTGGTAAACCTTTCTCCTGTATGTAGGGCGTCCCGCATTACTAGAAGCGCTTCCGCCATCTTGGAGGGGTTAAAAATTGAACCAGAGCTCCCACTTAGAGCGCTTATTCAAGGTACCTTAAAACCCATCATATAAATTCTAATTTTGTCCCCTGAACTGTCAACATGAAAATAACTTTTTAGTTTCAACAAAATGTTTTTAAAAAAACATTCATCATGTTCTTTTTTTTTTTTATTTAGAACCAGTATCAGCAAAAGATAATACATATAGCATGAAATACAGTGAGTAAAATGTATTACATTTAGATTCAGTAAGAGAACAAAAAACAATACATACAGTAACGGTTATAATGTACAGTAATGAAACGAAGAGCAGAAAACTAAAGGGGAAATGTATTAGCGGAGAATAAGAAAAGCAAAAGCATATATAAAAAGAAAAAAAAAGGAAAGAAAAAAGAAGTCGGATTTAGCTCAGCCAATTCCACTAGGAAATAAACCTTCTTTCCAAGTAGAGATTGGACGTCAAAGTTCTTTGCCGCAAAGTTTTGTTTTAATTCCCCTGGTGACAAATACTGCAGATTCAAAATTAAAAATGGCTAGAAAGCGAGCTAACCATATTTGGAGCTGGGAGGAAGACTATACTTCCAACGCGCAGACAAAATTAATCTCGGTACAGCTGTACCTCTAAATAATAATCTTTGTTCCGATATAGTTAAATCTATCGAGCTATCATAACCCAAAACATATAAGGTGTCAGATTCGGGGAGTTTACGATGAAAAACTTTCTCCCAAAATGACGCAATCATATTTTTTATAGGAAGAAGCTCGGGACAGCTGCTGAACATGTGAATTAACGTCGCTGGGCCGTGTGAGCAGCGTGGGCATAGGTCAGTTTCCCTTTTACCCCAAACGAAAAGTTTGGCCGGGGTAAAATATAAATCATAAATAGTTTTATACAATTGTGCCCTTAAATTACTAGCCATCAACAAATTATTACTCATATCAAGTATTTTATCTATATCAATATCGGGGTTATTTAATTTTGCCGCCCATTTAGTTTCTGTTTTCTCGATATCATCCTTAATATTTGTTAATAAAATTTCGTATAATGTTCCTATCCTAGTTTTTGCAACCTCACATGCTTCTATTAGGTCGTTTTTCTGGAGACTAATTAGGTCTTTTTTTGCTTTTAATTTTGCATGCAGTTGAGCAAATTTGAGAAAGTCCTCTTCTGGAAGACCAAATTTTATTTTTAAATCTTGAAATGTAGTATGTGGGCCATTTACCCAAACATCTTTAACTGTTCTTATACCCAGGCTGTACCATTTCTTGGCCGTATGATCAAAATCGAGACCAGAAGTAATGGTCGATTGATGTAGAGGCGTATATCGGTTAATTTTTCCAATCTGTATATGTTTAAGTATCTGATTCCAGATTAGCCAAGCTCTTTTAGTAATTTCACCCTTAACTTGTTTTTAATGGGCATTTTCAGTTTTTCTTAATAGAAGACCGTTGGCTTCCTGCCCGAGTACTAGTTCATATATTGTAGGAATAGAGGTGTTGGTAATATCAGTGGCAGAGGGTGTTTCTAGAATCATTGGTTTTAAATGTTTTAAAGAAGCTGCCCAATGATATAAGATAATGTTTGGTGCTGTAAGCCCACCTCTATTGAACGGAATAGATAAGTATGACAGTGATCGTCTGATTTTCCCATGTTGCCAAACAAATTTAGAAGTAAGTTTATTGATTAATTTAATTATCTTAGGATCTGCAATTAAAGGGATTGAACGAAAAAGATACAGGCATCTCGGTAGTATATTCATTTTTAAATAATTCACCCTACCTATAATGGAAAGATGTAATCCATTTACCCTGTCCAGGTCTGTCCTAATCTTGTCTACAAGTGGATCAAAGTTGTTTTTAACTAAAGTCTTTATATCGGCAGATAAAATCACACCGAGATACGTCGCAGTTTTTGCTCTTCTTGTATCTACACATATAGTGCTGTCGGTGCCCAGTACAATGGTCTTTCCCCTATTTAGAGAATAACCTGAGTATTTGCCATATTGCAAAGAGAGCAGTTCAATTTCGTGTAGCGCTTCTATCGGGTGAGATGTTAATACCGCGATGTCATCAGCGTATGCCAAAACTTTAGTTTCATAATGATTACATAAAATTGGCTTTATATTATTATTTTCTACCAATTTTAAGATAACGGGATTAATATAAAGGGCGAAAAGTAAAGGTGAGCAGGGACATCCTTGTCTTGTGCCTCTTGTTATGTTGATGAAACCCGATTCCAAGCCTAATATTGAAATTTTTGCTTTAGGTTGCATACATGGATTTTAGAGATTTAAGAAATTTGGGGCCGAAAATCTTAACATTCATCAAGTTCTTATGCCATTCTTACATGGGCAACAAACCTGCAGGCTGATTTCACTGTGTCTTGAAATCAAACAACACATATGCTCATATTGTCACCAGATGTAGCACCTGAATCACAGCTCCACTAATTTGTCTGAAACTATGGGTTCCAAATGACGCTTCCTGGTACTACTCTAGGAATAACCTATCTTCTTTCATGCATATTGTACTTCAGCCTGAGGGTGTCTGGACAACTGATATACAGCATTAATAATGATGTAAATGTAAATGTATTTATATAGCGCGAATCAACGACCCGGTATCTAAGCGCTTGCTTAGGGAACCCGTCCTGGTATTCCCATGTGAGCTAACCCCGGCAGGGTATCCACAAGGTGAAAGCCAGGTATCCCACCGTGAGGGGCCGTTGTGGAGATTAAGCAAGCTATTGCCCAGAGTCGCAGAGTGTGAACCCATGAATAGAGTAGGCACCGGAGCGAGAATTGTCGAGTCCGTGGACATTTTTGGACTCAAGACCTGCCGAGACGGGAATTGAACACTGGTCCTGGGCTGACCTCTGCTTCCAGGTCTGCCTCCTCTAACCAGTGAGCCACACTTCTCCACAGATTCTGATGCACTGCAATATTCACACAATCAATGCCATCCAGTTTTCCCTAGAGTTTAGTCCTTTCGGCACTGTTCCAAGTTTGCAAATGTACCATTGCTCTCTGGGTTTCCTTTTTTAGTCTAAATCACCACGTCGAATGTTCCCTTTGATTTTCTCCAAGCCAAACCATTTGAACTCAGTATAATCATGATTAGCTTGGGCTTAGTGGTCTATGAGCGGAGCATTCTCTTTCTTTGTTCTCAGTGTGGATTTATGCTTGAGAAGTCTTAATCTAAGTTCCCGACCAGTTTCGCCCACATACCAAAGTCTGCATGGGCATATGAGGAGATATAGAACATTCTTACTATGACAGTTGTTAAGAGTATTAGTTCCTATGACAGTACCATTAAACTCAAAGGTTTTGGTGATGATGCAGTGGTCACAAATGGAACAATTGCCAGATGTGTAGTTCCCTATGGCTTTAGTGTTCTCAATTTTGCTCTGGGCACTGCCTGTCGGATTCCTATATGTGTTAACAAGGGAATTCTGTATATTTTTGTTTTGTCTAAATGCATAGAGAGATTTTTGTAAATGGATATCCTGACCATCCTTCAAAATCTTCCTGTTTCTGTTCTAGATATTTTTATTCTGATTGCTCATGCCAGAAAATTGACTGACAAAAATCTATTTTGTCATTCTTTTCATTCTTTTTCCTATTTCTGTTCAAAGCCAGCATTTAGTCATTATCATAATATTTTGCATGTTTATATGAATGGTTAATCAACTTCTTGGGATTAACCTCTATCTTTCAGTTTGTTTTTGAGAACATCAGAGTGCATTTTAAAGTCATCAATTGACGAAGAGTTCCTACGTAGTTGCAGAAATTTCCCAAAGGGAATGTTATCCCTCAGGACTCTGGTATGATAACTCCCATAGTGAAGAAAAATATTCTTGTTGTTTGGCTTGGTATACAGCTCCACCGCCAAGCTGTCCTCATTGTCCTTGATACAAATGTCAAGAAAATTGACTCTATACTTGCTACACTGTACTGTGAACCTAAGGTTGGAATCCCCGAAGTTCAACCATTCAATAAATTCATCCAGGTGTTCTTTAGTGCCTTTGCAAATTAGAATGATATCATCATTAAACCAATATCAATGGCTGACATTCTCATAGAAGGGTGCCCTTTCATAAAAAATATGGTGTGCTTTAAAATTCCCCACATAAAGACAGGCCAGACTAGGGGCAAAAGTGGCCCCCATGTGGTCCCTTTGGTCTGCTGGAACAAGTCCTCCTTGAATAAAACCAGATTATTCTTCAAGACTATTGTAGTACAAGACATAATCAATTCACCACTACCACCTCATAAGTCTTCACCTTCCAATTGGGAGGCTACTACTCTGATGTATCATCCTGGGGAATGTTAGAATAAAGGGATTCAATATCTAAGATGACCAACAATTGTGTCACCCTGTTAAAGCCCTTTCCTTCAAAAATGGAGATGGCATTTGCTGAATCCCATAGATAAGATTTTTGTTTCTGAACCAAAGGTTTAATAAAAAAATTGGCATACTTACTAAGTGGTTCTAACAGGTAACTTATGCTACCACAATTGGTCTCATCAGTGGATCATTCAAATGTTTGTGATTCTTAGGGAGTCCATATATGGCTGGAGTATTAGGAGACCTGTTATTGAGGAACCCAAATTCCTCTTCATAGATCCAACCTTCATTCTTCACCTTCTCTAACAGTTGTTTAACTTCCTGTTTAAGGCTCACCAATAAGCATGGGCGAATTTTGCGAATCGGGAGTTCGCGAATTTGCGTATTTGCGAACTCGCAAAATCCGCGAATTCTCGCGAATTTGCAGATTTTTTTTTTGTTCGCAAGGGTTTCTGCCAGTTCGCGAGGGTTTTGTACCAGTTCGCAATTGCGAACTTACTTGTCGGCTCGCAACGGTCACGACTATGTTGTTTCTACGTCTGGTTCATCATCACAGGTTCACAGCACCCTCTGTTTCACCACTGCCACCCTGTTTCATCCATTCCACCCTCTGGTACATCAATGCCACCCTCTGGTTCATCACTGTAGATTATGGGGGGGGAAAGCAAGCACACCTGCCCTGCTTCAACTGACATGAATTAATTTGGGGTTGATTTATTAATGTGTCACTGTTTTAAAATTACAGTCTGGCACCTGCTTCCTTATCTGTAATTTGCTTTCTGTTGCAGTGCAATTTTTTTTCCAGGACCTTTGAGGCCTACTTGTAGCTATTCTATGAGCCTGCTGTGAGGGTCAGAGCAGGGTCATAGAATTGTTGCAACTAGCAACTGAATTCTGGAGGGGCCCCAGTCAGGAAGCACTACAGGGAATGGTTACTAATGATGAGTTTGAACTTTTGCACCGGCTGAGTGCTTTCAGTTTTGTAAAACTCGTTTTTTTGCAATTTCGCGGGATTCGCGGGGTGCGAACTTGCGTGAGATCGAATTTGGAAGCCGCAAATTTGTGCGAATATGCAATTTGTTTTTTGGCGGTGTGGTAGTTCGCAAGGTTTTGTGCGTTTTAGCGAGCCGCTTGTAGCGCAACGGCACGAAGTTACCCTCATGGTCGTTCACGGGCGCGGCCATCTTGTTTGCATGACGTATTTCCGTTTCCGGGCGCGATGTGTAATCTCGCAAAGTGTGTGGCTCGCTAGTACAATTTCGCGTGTGATCACGATGCGTGCTGTGCAAGGTGGCAAGCCGCGATTACGTAATCGCGGTCGCCAAACTCCCACGGGATCCCGCAGCAAGATCCAAAATGGCGCAGCACTCGCAAAACAGCGAGAAAAACAACTCCGCAAACGCTGAATGACGGTAAGTGAACGCCGCACACCGCAATATTGTATCACCAAGAAAAAAAATCCGCTGCGTGCGAATTTGCGGATTTTCGGTAAATTCGCGAGAGTTCGCGGATTGCGAATTTACCGAAAATCTGCAAAATCCGCGAGCGGAACGGATTTTCCACCCATGCTTACTCACCAACCTAGTATGTGATACCCTAAGGTAATGATCTGATACTGCTAGGAGACTCACCATTCTGACATTATAATCAGTTGTGTCAAGAACCTCCACTCCCCGCCCTTATCAGCCAGCTTTATGGTGATACTTGTGTCATCCTGAAGGGATCTAAGGGTATCTTCATGTATTTTTGAAATGTTGTTGATAGATCAATTTGGTTGTTCTAGAATCTTTTTATGTCAATTTCAACAACCCTTCCAAAAATCTCAATGTTCTTCTCCACTGATTTGAGGGAGGGCGTAGATGTCCATTTAGGTTTGAAGCCTGACACATTAGTAGATACAGGACAATCTATGTTTTCAAAAAACCTCCTTGACCTAATTTTCCTAAAAAAGGATTTAAGATCTCTCTCTAATTTGAATTTGTTCAAAGAAGTAGTGGGGGAAAAACTAAATCCTTTCTCTAGTATCTCTTTTTCAACCCTAGTTAGATTTCTATGGGAAACATTAATAATAGGAAACCTATCCACCTCCAGTGTCTCTGAATCCTTGTTTTCAGGTAGTCTTGTTGTGGATAGTTCCTCATTTGTTCCCCCTGTCATGATTCCTATAGTTTCTCCATCTTCTCCTCTGTCTTGGCCCTAAAAAAGACTCCTGTCCAGAGTTGAACCCAGATCTACCTTGTGGTTCTTTGCTATGGGTTACATCTTCACTACTCGACCCAAATGTTTCTGAGAAAGTGACCCATTTGTGACCTCCCCTAGAGTAAACTGGCCTCTGAATGTAGGGCTTTTCCCATCTTTGTTCCTTCCTATTATTATAGTATTCTTTATTCAGGTAGGGATATGCTACTTCAGCATTGAATTTCTCTATATCCTTCCTAAGCTTAGTGGTTTCTTATTAATCAGATATTCCCTATAACCGTTTGCCTCCTGCTCTAATTCCTCAAGTTTCTTTTTCACTTCTTCCAATGCTGTGCTCTCTTTAACCCCTTGGGCACTCATGACGAGCTCAGCTTGTTATGAGGCACAGTGGCGCTGTGCTCATGACGAGCTGAGCTTGTCATGACTGCTGTGGATGGCCCCCGCGGGTATAATTCCCCTGCTGTGCTGGGCGTTCCATTAAACGGACATGGTCATGATGAGCTCAGCTCGTCATGAGCACAGCACCACCATGCTGCGTAACGAGCCGAGCTAGTCACTAGCACTGCGGCGCCGCACGCTGCCCCCCTCCCCTCCGCACTGCGGGGGAATTAGCCCCGTGGATAAGGGGTTAATTTTTGCCTCAAGTTCCTCTATTGCTTTCCTCTCTACAATGAGTACTTTCTGTGCGGTCTCAATAATTAAAATAATCCTGTCACGACTACAGCAATTCGCTCTAAGCATCCAAGTCTCTAGGAACTTCCTGTTATCTGCGAACAGACCTGGTCGTTCCTAATTTTTAGCCCTATCAGAATTACTCCTGCTATTAAGTGGATTTGTACTAATTTTACCCCCGCTACGAAGATTTTGATTGATCAACCTATTATATTGGTTCACAGAGCACCCAAAAGTTTTTAAGTATCCATATTATATTAAGTGGATTATAATTAGGACTCCCGATTTTATGGTATTAATTTTTTTAGCATTTCCATCTGTATTTATCGATATTTATTTTTTGCTCGCTTTATCTGTATTTATCCATATTTATTTTGTGTTTTGCGGGTAAATGAAGGTGTAAAACTGTTCATTTCCATATTTATTTAACTGATAGACAAGCACTCATACTTTGATATCTGTCGTGTTTTAGCTATTTCTGCTACCAAATATTATATAACAAGACATCCACTAGTAAATATTAGCATTGTACCACAAATGTATGTTGACACAATTATTTAACTAATTTTATGTTATGTGGGTTTTCAGGCACACAATTTATGATACTCAAATCTATCTTTTTGTTAGTTCTTGCCATAAATGTGTTGCAAACATGCCGTTTTAGGTACAAGTCAGCATTTGGTGGAGAAGTGTGGCTCACTGGTTAGAGGAGGCAGGCCTGAAAGCAGAGGTCAGCCCGGGACCATGGTTCAATTCCTGGCTCGGTGGGGTCTTGAGTCCTAAAATGTCCATGGACTTGACAATTCTCGCTCCGGTGCCTACTTGATTCACAGGTTCACACTCTGGGCAATAGCTTGCTTAATCTCCACAACGGCCCCTCGCGGCAGGATGCCTGGCTTTCACCTTGTGGATACCCTGCCGGGGTTATCTCACAGGGGAATACCAGGACGGGTTCCCTAAGCCAGCGCTTAGAAACCGCTCGGTGATTTGCGCTATGTAAATTCCTGTACATTTACATTTACAAGTCTCATGGTGAGCCCCACATATCACAATTTTTCAAGTGTCTACATTTTTTATTTAGAGCTGTGATAGGGCATATTATCTGCTAGATTCCCAATGTAGTAGCCTGGTTTAGTCACCTCAGCATCTTAATTTGAGCTTTCAGTTTAAAGGGGTCGTACCTATGGCCAGGATGTTTCATGCAAGTTAGATCTACCAGTGGAAGTGATAATGATTTGGTTTCAAGGCCTGGAAATACATTGAATTATCTTTATACCACGTGCCTTCACTTGGCTGGTTAGTGGTTGTGCCTTGGAGGGTTACATAATTGCAGCAGCACGTTACATATTCAGACTTTGTTAGTCTTTCCCCAGTGTTGGTAAATGTGTGCAATGACTGCTGTTTCCGGGTTGTAGTTTTTCTTTAATCAGGAAAATTCTCTGTTGGATGGGACATAGCACGGATCCTATTTTTACCAAGGTCCTGCCTTCTTCTGGTAACATTGGCCAAGAACACACTAGACTGGTAGACAAAAAATATGACCTTGTATGATGAAATCTCTCAGAACTCTAATGTCCGTAGTCCACGTTCACACTTTATTTTATAAATTACAGGGTGCATGTAGGGAGATTTGCGTTGCTCATGTGAAAGCAGTGGAGTCCTAGCATAGAAAGGGACGTTGTTGTGTGAGACTTATTGTCTGTTGATGATGGATACTACCGCCATCTGTTTAGAAGCAAAACGCCACCCAAACTTTTATTCACTAGTAGGAACATATGTACCACAACTTTCGAGATTTAAAGATAATTGGTATTAGGAATTGATCAATATTTCAACAATACCTAATAGCGCAGGGACAGCATGCCGATTAGTGCCAGCGGGGTTAATCTTCAGCTTTGTGTGCGAAAAAAAGCATGAGCATTTGAAAGCCTCTAAATCTGGACATGAATATCGGGTGTGGTAGTGCAGTCAACAATTGCCTGGCTACCTCTAAATGATGGCCTGTGGAACAGTGTGCTGAAAAATGCTGAAGCCATCCCAGTTGGAAGGATGCCAAGTGTGTTTGAGTCCTGCGGAGTCAGTGGCACATCGGATCTGACTGGAACCTACTACATCTGTGGCAATCGGGGTTCTGTGTGGCTACCTCAAGACTGGTCTGGATTACACTATCCTACTTATGTTGTTTTTGCCATCAGACATTTTGCCACCTGAACTACTACTCAGTCTTTTGGGTGGAATTAATGTCAGCACGCCGATGAGGTCTTCTTATGGCTCCGATGACATCACGTGGAGTCGCATGCAGAGTTGTTCCATTGTGAATTCCTTATCAATGTGGGAGAGCTGAGGAGAAAAGTTTCCATGGAATGCTGCTCATGGGGTAATTCAAAAGGATACACTTGGGGAGCTTTTAAACCATGATAGTGCCGCTGCGCTGTGGGGGCTAACTGCGGAGTGTGCTGCTGTACCATCCTGTTGGGGCTGCCTGTCTCCCTGAGAGGAGACATTGCTGGGGGAGAACGCCACCTTGCTCCGCGCACCTCCTGATTGCCGGGATTCTAGGACTACGAGTCCCATCAGCCCCAGTGTGTGACACAGCGCTGGATCACCTGAGGCTCACCTGAGGCTGGGTAGCCTCGCAGCTACATAACATCATGCCGCACCCGCTGCTGCAGGTGCCGCTGCGCTGTGGGGGATAACTGCAGAGTGTGCTGCTGTACCATCCTGCTGGGGCTGCCTGTCTCCCTGAGAGGAGACCTTGCTGGGGGAGAACGCCATCTTGCTCCGCGCACCTCCTGATTGCCGGGATTCTAGGACTACGAGTCCCATCAGCCCCAGTGTGTGACACAGTGCCCGGATCACCTGAGGCTCACCTGAGGCTTGTTAGCCTCGCAGCTACATAACATCTTGCAGCACCCGCTGCCGCGGGGCCGGCTGCGCTGTGGGGGCTAACTGCGGAGTGTGCTGCTATACCATCCTGTTGGGGCTGCCTGTCTCCCTGAGAGGAGACCTTGCTGGGGGAGAACGCCACCTTGCTCCGCGCACCTCCTGATTGCCGGGATTCTGGGACTACGAGTCCCATCAGCCCCAGTGTGTGACACAGCGCCCGGATCATCTGAGGCTCGTAAGGCCCCTCCCCACTTGTTATATTATCAAGCATCCATTACGCGACGTGGGACGCGCGTGGGCGGGCGCTGGGCGAATCCCGGGCCAAGGGCGGGCCCGTCTGAGCCTGTCCGAGACTGTAGAGGCTGGGCTGGGGCAGAACCCCTGGACAATATTTATTGGTAAGACTTTGTAATTAGACTTGGGCAAATTTGCCATTAAAAAGGGGCCTTCAATTCACCTGGTGAGTAAGACTTTTAAGGAACATTTTTCCACTGGACTGGTTTGGTTTTCCCTCTTGTCTAGTATCCTCATTATAATTTTTTTAATCTGTGTGCAACAGTTAACGTGTTTAGATAATTCATAAGCTTTATCATACATTTTTTATTTAGTCTGTTTTAATCATTTTAAAAATGTTCTGTCTCTCACTATGTCTCGTCGAAGGGGAAGTAAAATCCCAGCAGAGCGTGTTAACGCCACCCTTGATAATTTTTTTGTTAAGGCAGTGAGTGTTATTAACGAGCAAATAAATAGAACTGAACGGCGACTTTTGCTTGGCTTAAATAATTCATTAGCAGCAACCCCGATCCAAACAGCAGTTGCAGAGGAAAATTGGAAGCAGGTTACCATTAATATGACACCGGAACCTAGTACAGTTGAACCACCTGTATCATTGGTTGACACCCTCAGTAGATCCACACCTGGATAGCCTGTCCCTATAACGAGACGAGGATGCAGGGAAGCCCAACCTAAATGAGGCGCAACCAATCTGAGCATAAGAGGAAATAAGCCAACCGGGGATATATCACTAGTTGCTGTCCCCCAGGATAATACCAACACAGTATTACTAAATGAAACGCAAATAGAGCAATTGATGAATGTATTCATCGCTAAACTAGAAGGATCGCTTAAACCCATATCTGACAGACTGGATAGCCTAAAAAATGAGGTAGAGCGGATAGGGGGCGAGATCGCATCCATAATGAAACACTAAAAACCCAGCTCTCAGGCTAGTGGTGGGGCTGGTTCAGTAAATGTGGAAGATGCCAAGCCAGAAGAACAAAAAAATAAAGGGAGGGTCCAATCACCTTTAGGAGAGCAGGAGAGACAAACTACTATTGCCGAATGCAATAAGACTGTCCCTGATCATAGGTTGCAAACAGTAACTAACAGCAGTAAGCACTGTAAGTTTATAAATCTTCCCCCTGACTGTGCGCACACAAGAGGTTAATGTACATAATTATACACTTATAACCTCCCACTGCACCATTTTTAGCAATACCAGCCCGGGAGCTTAATAAAAAAAAGTTTCACCCCACGAGCCAGGTATTTTTTAACTATCACTTTTCACTTTTCCAAACCTCACTACTCACGGACAACTATTACCCTACACACACCACACATAGTCCAATTTTAGTTCTCCCACGCATCCGTCGGTCGCAGCACGCCGCATCCTGTAGAGGGGTGCGAAGACCCCGATGATGAAGCATGACACCAATGGGCCTGTTGGTGTGTGAGGGGTATTTTAAAAACACTAAGTGCTCCCCACCACAGTAGGGACCACTCTTAACTTTTGAGTGGATTCCATTTTGTTTACGATATATACCCGGGGAGACCGAATCCACTTTTATTTTCTCCCTCCCTCCTTTGTTATAAACATGCGCGCCATATGTGGCAGTCTTAACCAATGTTCCACCATTAAATGAAAACACGCACCCTAGCAAAATGGAGGCCCACAAATCTCTTAAAAACAAAACTGTTTCATGTCTTAACCAAGAATGTGGGTTTCCAGTGGCATTATCCAATCAGATCCTCACTACAAGAATGGGTTGGAAATTCAACTAAAAATACTAAGGGGGACTGCGTTATCATTAATTTTAAAACCCCCCATTTTGCTACTACCTCCCTGATTAGAGCAACATCATTATCATCGAATAACCATGTAATTATTTTTGCCCACTAGGCTATTTTTATAGTCATCTGATGCATCAAATCAATAGGGGATTTAACACTGATAACATTTACACCCTAGAAATTTCCAGAAAATATGAAGTCCCTATCTCTAATAGTTTTCAATCTTTGAGTACTTTGGATGCTAACGATTGACTTAAGTGGGAATGATTCTGTCAGGGAGGAGCTGATTATCCCCAGCACTAACGAAGGAAAAAGAGATAGCCTAGGTGAGGCAGGGCCCATGTATGGGTCTGCAATAAAAAGTGTTGATCTTAACGGCCAAGTTGGGGATGGCTTGCCCGATATACGAAATGAGGGGGGTTCTGATACTGGGGGACCAGGGCCAAGTTTGGCCGATATTGTGCTGATAGCTGGAAAGCCAATCCTGCACTGCTCTATTGTGAGCTGGAATGTTGCGGGTTTAGCACCCAAACGGGATTCCCTGGGATGGACTGAGTTCATGAAGTCACACAACATAATCTGTTTCCAGGAAACTTGGTGTGTAGATATGGTCAACTTTGAAGGTGTTGTCCCCTTTAACCTACCAGCCCAAGCCTCGATGTTTGGCAGAGAAAAAGGTGGACTTCTGACTCTGGTCTCTGTCGACCTCGCTGTTACTGTGAAAAAATATATGGAAGTTGGGGTTCATGCACAAATTCTGTGGTTATCCCAGAAACAAGCCCAAAATGTTCTTTTAATTAATTTTTACAATAATAGTTTTGATAGTACACAGCACCAAGTCGTTAAGGATCTGGAGGAAGCTGTAGGTGAATTGACAGCAGGCGAGACTATTATTTTTGATTTTATTTGGGTGGGAGATTTTAATATCCCTGTCTGTCCGATGTCCTCCGGGGGGGTCTGTGGGGTAAAAAACAATATTGATGTTGATGAAGATGACTTGCATTTTCAGCACAATACCTATGGCGAGTCAATAAATGAATTATTGGCGGACCACGACCTAGAAATACTAGCCCATGTCAAGAGAGAAAATGGAGATATTATCCCCACTTGCACGGGCCGGAATGCAAATACAGTTATTGATCATGTATGTGTATCATCCAGTATCGTATCACTGTGTAATGCCCCCAAGATTGATGAGACGATGCTAAGCGATCATAACTGTATTATTCTAGAAGTCATTATATGGGAAACTAGTCCTGTAGCTGTCATGCGCACTGTAACGAATATTGAACCTCATAGACCCAATGGAGTTAGAATAAGATGGAATGGGGAAAGATCGGAGGTGGTATTAAAATCCATTGTAAAAGGATGCTCGGATGAAATTAACGCCATTTTAAATATTGATAACAATCCAGCGGAGATTCTAAGGGATTTTCTGTTAATTAATAAGGCTATTGACATTATATTTACCAAAACCAGCACGGGGAATACCACCCATAAAAGGGGATGGTTTGACCATGCATGCACTGTACTGCTCAAAGAACTAAAATTGGCTCTGGCAGCCAGGCCGAGAGATAAGATTCTGGTGTCTAAACTTAGACAGGATTATAAGGTGGCCTTAAAACTTCGAAAGACAGAACTTCAGCAGGAGGCCTGGGAAAAACTGTCATTAGCTGCTGAAACCTCAAATAGTTCATTATTCTGGGCAACAGTGAATTCCCCTTTTCTTAAAGATGATATGGCTCCAGTACTTAACTCTAAAGTTACTAGTGAGGCATGGGTTGCCCACTTTTCCACCATATTTATGTCAGACAAATCGCAATGTGATAATTACAGTCCTTGGCCGATAGTGCCATTAGATTTCACTATTGCTGAGGTGGAACATGGCATTAATACTAGTAAAGGGGGGAAGGCCCAGGGGCCAGACGGGGTCCCCATGGATGTTTACAAAACGGGCACTGCGATGTGGGGCCCGTGCTAACTAATGTCTTTAATGCTGCAGTATGTAATAGAGCCCCGTCAACACAGGGGAATCCATTATTATCACAATTTAAAAGACAGGGGATAGGGTGGATGTTAAAAACTACTGCCTGATCTCCCTTTTAGATTCATCTGTGAAAATTATGAGCAGGGTTTTATTAACAAGGCTTGAAGATTGGGCAGTAGAGAACGGTATTATGGCCAGCACCCAGTATGGCTTTAGGAAAGGCCACGGAACCGTGGACCAATGCCTACATTTAAATTTGCTTATTGGGAAGTACACTCAGGCCAAAGAGGGCTCTATGTATATCTGATTTGCAGATTTAAGCAGCGCCTTCGACCTGGTGGATCATTCTATCCTCTAGGCGAAGCTGCTAGAAATGAGGGCTCCTGAGGGTATTATTTTCTTTCTAGCTAGGCTATACGAATATCTTCAAACAAGTGTCTGATATGGTAAAAAAGGAGAGTGTACCCGTAAATTTAAAGTTAGGAGTGGGATAAGACAAGGCTGTGTATTGGCCCTCCTCCTTTTTACACTTTTTATAAATGAAGTAGACACAATTTTAAAAACAATTAGTGCCGATGCTCCAAAGGTAAATGGCCTTGACATACCGGTATTGTTATATCCGGACGATGTCACCCACAAACGGAAGTGCTGTGCCTCTTGTTACTTGAGACTGAACAGCGTTTGGACAGCTCAAGCTTGGGCAGACAGGAAGGCACTTCTCCAGCTGAGGACTGTTTACAGAAACATGTGAGCGTTTTTATACTTGTTACTTCATTTGTGCAGCAGTTTTAAGTGCACTGCAAAGTTCCTTGTATATCTAGCAGTTTTTGGGCAACAATGAAAGTGTCAAGATAACTCTGGTTATTAATGTACATGCTCGAGAGAGATGGGAGTTTTGTCTAGTTTTCGAAGAACAGTATTTTATGTGCATGTTCAGTGGGTTACTACTTTGGTCACAGAGATTATTTTGTAACTGTGCAGTTCATAAGTTTAACTCATAATCTAGCACAGTGAGCTATGAACTGCCATCAAAGAGTGGCATGCAAACTGCATGGTACAAGGTAGATAGTTATATTTTTTCCCAGTGTTTTATGATCCTGATGCTGCTAAAAATGGTTTGTTTAGGTAGAAATGAAATCTTATTATTAAAGTCAATGCTAACCAGTGTGTTATGTTCTCAATCCTGGGTTTGTGCATCTGTAGACAAAACAATCTAACAAAATGCCTATTGGTATGCATGACACGCGAATCCTACACCTTGTAGTCCCCTTTACCTTATCTAACATTTTCTATGCACTGGTTCGCACACGTATTATTCATTGTCTCTTTATGTGTGTGATGTAATGTGCTCTGATAGCCTACACTGGTGAGAGGTGCTATAAAAAAAATGAAATGCATGTGACAGAGGGGCTAAGTAAAGATGAAAGGCGTTGTTGAAGGGTGTTAGTGAGGGAATCATTGAAGTGCCTTAACAAAGATTGTCGTATCCTGGTGCACAGAAAGGTCATCATTTACTATGCTTTAAAAATTAATACAATTGAAAGTACAATGACAAATGTGTTGTAGAATGCACCATTTTTTCCAAATGTTCTTGCGGGGGGGGGGAGAACCACCCAAATCCCCCCTTTGTAGAGGTCAGTCTCACTCGCTGCACTCACTATGCACCGTACCAAAATTTGCCTGGGCTTCTTTTGGTTCCCGCACCAGCTTTTGCAGGAGCCTTGTACTGTGAAATAAAAATAAACATTGAAAAGTTACTCACTGAGGTGCAGCACCAACCTTCCCATTAAAATGTTTACATTTTTTCAAAAGAATATAATAAAATCTTTAGTAAATTTGGGTATTTGGTGTGTATTTGTTTGTGTATTTTTGGTGAATTACTGTTTTAATGTTTGAAATTTAAATTGGACAAATTGCTTGGGGGCTCCCGACTTCCAGTAGTGATACAGTGGGGGTCCTCAGAAGTCAATAGTTTGGGAACCACTGCCATACAGTTCTATGATAAGTGTCTGTCTCCATTAAGTTCAATGGAAGGGTGTTGCAGTACTGCTGGTTGGCCATGTGCGATGTTGGACTTACTCCACGTCTGTGCTGGAGCATATTCATTTATTTCAGTTTTGGGACCTTTTCGGCTGTAGTAGTAAGTGCTGTTTATAAATAGGAATAAGCTTGCTTTTTATAGCTATGTACATATCCCTCCCTAAACCTCTCCCTAGCTCTCCTTAGACCCCTCTTTACTCCTTCCAAACACCTTCCTTTTTGTAGCAAGTAGTCCCTATTGTCCAGCCGCTTACCCCCATCCCTTGCAAATATCCTTCTAATTTGTAGACTTAAGTGTACTGAAATTTCTGGAATCTGGGCAAAGATCTCTGCACAGAAATGATGGGAGAGGTGGAGTCGGAGTCATATGGGTTTATTTGTGAGTAGTACTAGTGCACTACTGTGCTATCATTAATATACTCTAAAATGCAGTTACTGAATAGGCCCCAATGTTTGTAAACTTTTAGTTCAGCAAAAAACTTTTAAAGTAATTTAAGGGATAGCCAGGAAATCATTTTGGTGGCGAGCATTTTCAATCCTTTATTTGAACTCACAGGGTGATAATGTGGTCTAACGGTTTGAGCAATTGACCTCGAAGCTGGGGAACCGGTTTTGAAGCTCAATAGGGACGCTCAACATGTTATTCTGGGCAAATCACTTAATTTCCTCAAGCCTCGCAAAATGAAATGTCCATCTGTAATGCAACTGGGGCTCATGTAAAGCACTCTGATACCTTTGGGTCGAGTTCACGCTATATAAAACTCCCCAGAAAAACAACGCCCATAATGGTAGAGCCTTGTGAACAATCGATCAATCAATCAATCAATCAATCAGACCATTTATAGAGCGTGCCACTCACCCGTTTGGGTCTCAAGGCGCTGAAAGGGGGGGGTGCTACTACTGCTTGAAGAGCCAGGTCTTGAGGTGTTTCCTGAAGGAGAGATGGTCCTGGGTAGTTCGTATAACCATTTGCCAACTCCAGACTACTGTATCAATGTTGTATTGTATCTGTTGTTTCTGCTTGTAGGTTCCTGTACATACCTGCTGCGATTTGTGATCATTAGAGCTTCAAGAACACCACAGGTTTACAATAATTAGAATTTCTCATTCATTGTACAGAGCGTTTATCAAGGGGCTCCGTTTTTAAAATTGCATTGCTTTTAAAATTACTTTGCTTGTGTTCAATTAGCCCCATTGAGATGGCTAATCTTGTAATGAGAGTATTGATTCATTACTTCATTATTGTATATTAAATATTGTGCTTGATATGGTGTACGAGTTATTATTGAAAGTGTTGTGTATGCCCAGTCCATAAATGGTTATCTATGCATTGTTTTAGCTTGGATTACTGTAGAAAAGAAGACGTAGCCAAATCCAGTTCCTTACTTCTTTATTTCAGATGTAGTACAAATACAGCGGCACCGAACACGCCTCCAACCTCCAACCCCCCTCTTTCAGCAACGACATAAACCTTCTCGTATCCCATGCATTCCACACACTCCACACGTGCACACACAACACGCGCTATCATACACTATCATACCACGAGACAATCCACGCGCACAACACGACACATACGAACCAATACCACACACCCTCCTCCTCAACAATTTACATGACACTGACCTAAAATTAACCTAACTTAAAATCAGTAAACCGGACAGGCAACTTCCTCGTTCTATTCCACGGCGTAAAGCCTCACCTTCAACACCCATATTGGTACGAGTGGAACAAGATTCAATAACATCACTAACGCCACTGCTACTCCTGATTTCATCATGACCTGATGTGTCACATCTGACATTACAACTACTCATACTTCCAGTTGACGCCACTTCCCTCATTAGTCCAAAATCATCACCTAGCATATATCCGCTACACACTCCTTCATCATCACCAGACCGTGTACCTACCCCGCCATCCTTCCCATTGCAAAGACTCAATTGGCGAAAATTCCATCTCTTACCGTCCTCCAACTCTACTGCACTGCCAAACACCTTCATTACATTCAGGGGTTTAGACCACACACTTTCACCCTTCAACACAATTCTAGGATTCTTTACCCGAACCATTTGACCTATCTTAACCAATGGCCAACTACATCTACCTCCATGATACTGCTGACTACGATCCTGATACTTTTTGACCTCAGATCTAATTTCTTTATCAATATTGTTTTTATTGCACTGCACTTTACCATTCCTTTTCCTCAACCACCATGGAACCAATCCAGTGAATGGTTTCCTACCTCTCAAAACCTCAAAAGGTGTTTTTCCTGTAGCAGAATGCGGGATGACACGGTATGCTGTCAATCTTTCTTGTAGAGCTTTCCTCCAGGGTAAACCTGCACTCAATGCGAATTCAATCACTTCCTTGACCACCCTGTTGAAGCGCTCCACTTGACCATTACTTTCGGGATGATATAATGATGACTTAATGTGCTTGATGCCCATCACCATTAAAAATTCTTCCATTTTTTGTGACACAAACTGAGGCCCATTATCCGAAACAAGAACTTCCGGGACTCCTTCCCTTAAAAACACATCTTCTAAAAACTCAATGACCACATCAGCAGTCATCCCATTTACCATTCTCACCTCAGGCCATTTCGAATAATAATCGACTAATACAATGGCATAACAATCCTTTACTGATAAAGCTGAAAATGGACCTATAAAATCAAGAGCAACTTTTTGCCATGGATACTCAGGTAACTCCACCATAGTTAAAGGCACACTCAACGGCTTTGCCACCTTATCGCTGGTACAACAAACTTTACAGTTCCTCACCACCATTCTATCCACCATAGAATCAACTCCTGGCCACCAAAACCACTCTTTAATTCTCCTTTTTGTACTGGACATACCACTGTGCCCCATGTGACTCTTCTCAACAATATCCTCTCTTAAACTAAATGGAGGCACAATTCTGTCCCCTCTTAAAACAATATCATTAACAACACACAGTTCCTCTTTGATTTTCTAAAATGCAGCACATTTAACCCGTAAGTTAGACTCTCTTGGCCAACCATTAATTATGAACTGTTTAACCTCTTTCAAAACAATATCCTTGTCCATCTCGCACATCCATGATGCTTCAGATAATATGTTATTAACATCCTTTCCATCAATCAAAAATACATCCTTGATGGTAAAAGCTATTTCACAATCACTGTTGATTTCAGTTTCTGTTGAATCTACATTAGGTAATCTCGAAAGACCATCCGCAACCACGTTATCCTTACCAGGAATATATTCTATGTCAAAACTGAACATTTGCAACTTTGAAGCTCAGCAAGCTAACCTAGGAGTTAAATTCTTCCCACCTTCAGGTCTCAAAATATTTACCAAGGGTTTATGATCAGTACAAATTTTGAACTTCCTCCCCCACACATACATCCTAAATCTCTCAGCAGCCCATGAAGCAGCCAACAACTCCTTCTCTATTACAGAATAATTGCGTTCTGATTTTGTCAACGTGCATGAAGCATACGCAACTACCCACTTCTCTGAAATAATATGCTGAGAGAACACAGCACCAATGCCATACCCAGATGCATCTCTCTTGGCCAACCATTAATTATGAACTGTTTAACCTCTTTCAAAACAATATCCTTGTCCATCTCGCACATCCATGATGCTTCAGATAATATGTTATTAACATCCTTTCGATCAATCAAAAATACATCCTTGATGGTAAAAGCTATTTCACAATCACTGTTGATTTCAGTTTCTGTCGAATCTACATTAGGTAATCTCGAAAGACCATCCGCAACCACGTTATCCTTACCAGGAATATATTTTATGTCAAAACTGAACATTTGCAACTTTGAAGCTTAGCAAGCTAACCTAGGAGTTAAATTCTTCCCACCTTCAGGTCTCAAAATATTTACCAAGGGTTTATGATCAGTACAAATTTTGAACTTCCTCCCCCACACATACATCCTAAATCTCTCAGCAGCCCATGAAGCAGCCAACAACTCCTTCTCTATTACAGAATAATTGTGTTCTGATTTTGTCAACGTGCGTGAAGCATACGCAACTACCCACTTCTCTGAAATAATATGCTGAGAGAACACAGCACCAATGCCATACCCAGATTCATCCACAGACAATACACATTCAGCAGTTGGCAAGAAGGGTTTGAAACACGGTGTAGTGAGAATTTCTTTCTTCACCCTTTCAAAACAGATTTTTTGTTGCTCATCCCATGTAAATGCTACACCTCTTTTTAACAATGACCTTAATGGTTCAACTTTAGAAGTATAATTTTCAATAAAACGTGAGTAAAACTCTGTTAACCCTAAGAACGACATTAATTGTTCCTTATTTGTAGGCTCAGGAACAGCTAGAATTGCATCCACATGACCAATTTTTGGTCGAATACCATCCTTGGATATAACATGTCCTAAATACTCCACTTCAGGTTTTCCAAAGACACACTTTTCATTTTTGATAGTTAATCCACTACTTCTCAATGCTTCTAAGACAGCATATAAACTTTCATCATGCCATTCCTTATTCCTTCCATATATTAAAATGTCATCCTGGAATACCTTTGCATTTTTAATGCCTTGCAAAATTCTACACATCTCTCTTTGAAATACTGCAGACGCGCTTGCAAGGCCAAACGGCATACGTTTATATCTAAACATTCCCTCTGTGGTAATGAATTCAGTACAATGCTTAGAATCTTCATCTAAAACTATTTGGTGATACGCACTTGTCAAATCTATCTTGGAAAACCAAGAAGACCCACCAACAGAAGATGTAAGTTCATGTAATGTCGGAAGAGGAAATGTATCAACCCAAATGGCGTAATTTAGACATCTTAAATCGACACATAAGCGCACATCGCCATTGGATTTAAGGGAAATCACCACTGGAGAAACCCAGTCTGAACTCTCAACTGGTTCAATAATTTCATCCTTGCACAATTTTTTTAGTATTTCACCCAATTTCTCTAACTAATAGGTACGTTCCTAAGTTTTTGTCTCACGAGACACGCACCTTCTCTTAGAATAATTCTATGTTTAAATCCAATCATCTTGCCGATGCCATTGGAAAATACATCAGGAAATTTTTCCTTAAGAAATGAATAGTTGTTCATCTCACGACAATCATCCTGAATAGAATAAACAGGACAATCTAAACTAGGATCAATTTTCATACCCAAGTCAGTGTTGCACTGTACCTAGATTCACCCTTCAAATACTCTGTAGAGTTAATCTTTATACTGATCGCCCATGCCTACCTAAAGAGTTCAACATGCTTGAGGGGCCTTATTTTCTGATGAAGACTGTGTATGTACTGTGAGCTAATGACTCTGACCTTACTTTCATTTAGGGAACTCCTCAAACCTAGTAAGTACGCACTCCGGTGTACTTGGCATGTCAATCAAAATGTTCTCTTGCCTGCTGATACCCATGTCATAAAGGTCCTCATTCTTGGCACATAATAGGTATACATAATTGTTTCCTTCTTTGGCAAAACTGTGGAAATCCATTTGATGTGTAGTGCATGGGCATTCAAAACAGTCTCTGTAAGTAATAATTATAGTGAGGACCCGAGGAAAATGACAGGCTTATGTTTAAGGCCCAAATGCAGTTATTAAAAACAAAATGCTGCTAGTTAATGAAAATGGTGAATTCTATTTTAGAGGGTCGTATTTATGCATACAAAACAAAAATATTGTATTTGATACCAAAACATATTTTTGCAGATGTGCTAAATGGTGCCCCCTGTAAAAAAATCATTTTAAATCTGAAAACTAGAGGGGTGTCCCCCACCCTGAAGTCCAAATATATCTCCACCTGCAATATGCCACCAAGAATTGTGTTCCCATTGGTGCTGTATTTTTTTAACAGAACATGACATTTTATGAATATATATTAGAAACTGTTGAACAGTGCAATTCATAAATCTATGGCGAGACTGAGTAACATTTTCAATGGTGTGTTCATTTAGAAGACTTATGAATTCAATTACAATGTTCATGAGAAAATTCACCAATTACATATGTTCAATGTATTTATGTGTCTTTTTTTCTTTTGTTTAAGAATTTTTATTGAATTTTTAGGAGAAAGAAGGAAAAAAAACACAATGCATTCATAGAATATATAAACATATTATAAAAAGAAAAAAGAAAGTGATCAATATGGAAATGCAATATGTGAACAGCATGAGAAGAGAAAAGAGAAAGAGAAAGAATGGAAAGAAAGATAGAAGAGAAAGAAAAGAGTAAAGAAAGATAGAAGAGAAGAGAGTTAAAAAAATTATAGAACGAATTGATAGGAAAAGAGAATTAGTGTAAAGTAGCATGCGAAGAGAGTTTAGATGTAAAGGGTAGACAATGACGATCAGCTTTGATTTTTTGAGCAAGAGAGATAGAGGAAACATGAGCAATTCTGTGTTCATCACAAATTAAATTCCACCAAGTTAATGAAGATAATTTGGAGTTGTCTTTCCGAGACGATAAGATAACTTCAAATGCTAATGCAATAAACAAGTCAAATAACATGGAAATAGAAGAGGAATCTTCAACAGCAGGTGATGAAGAAAATAAAAATATGTTTTGTAACGATAATAGTATATCACATTTAAAAATTTTCATGCAAATAGTCCAAACAGATTTCCAAAATATTAATACATTTGAACAATCATAAAGTGGATGTCTCAACGTGCCAGTATCATTAGAACAAGACCAGCATAATGGAGACGAGGATGGGGAAAACCTGGAAATACAAATAGGATAAATAACAGCCCTATTATAAATAAAATACAAAGATTGGGTTATGCGAGCAGCAGGAGAAACTTTTAATAATTTAGACCATAACTTATCCCACGTTGTGATAGAAAGGGAAATAGAGAGGTCTGTTTCCCAAGCTCTTTCAATAGGGGATTTAGGTCCACAACACGTGACATCAATAGTTTGTAGGCCAGAGCTGTTTTAGGTCTGTGAGTTTGAAACATGCTATATAATGGGGTGATTGGTGTAAGAGATGGTGTATCAGCTGGACGATCATAAGTGACTAAATGTAATTATAGGGCAGTGGAGATTGTGATATATTCATCAATACAAGAGTTAGGTAAATGAAATTGTATCTGTAAATCAGGAAAAGGAATAATGGAATTATGGTGGATCAATTGGTATACAAAGGTAATTCCCTTCTCCTTCCTGTATTTGTAGTAAAATTATTTACCTTTATATTTGAGATATTTATTATACCATAACGTGGAGGATAAAAAACATTGAAATGGTGATAGTCCTGAGGAGAATGTGTTATATAATATGCTCTGAGAATATTTTAAAATGGAATTTGTGTATATGAAGGTACTATTAGACATATATATTATGTTTTGAAAGAAAAAATTTAATAAGGAGCGTTCAAAAACTGCCCATTGGGGAAGAGGGACATCTGTAAAGTCATACGAAAGGGCAAATGGTTGTTTAATCTAAAAGGCTGAGTGGTAGGCTTTGGAATTCGGGAAGTGGACACCACCTTCAGATTTAGGACAAATGAGTTTTGTAAGAGCAATTCGTGGATGCTTTTTGTTCCATAAAAAGTTTGAACAGATGGAGTTAATTTGAGAAAAATATGAGATGGGGATCCGAGTAGGTAGCATGGAAACTGTGTATAAGACATGTATGACAATCATCTTTTTAATAGTATCTAGAGACCCCACTAAGAGAGATAAAGGGGAGACCAACTAAGAAGGAGCTACTGAATTTTATTAATTAAAGCAGCAAACGTATGTTTAATTGTGATATTTAATGAATCAGAAAACCAAATACCCAGGTATTTAAGTTTTGAGGGACACCATGCAAAATGTGTTTCAGTGAACATAAATTGATAGCATAAGGGGTTCGGGGTTAGACTTCTGTCTTAGAGAGGTTTAATTTATACCCAGAGACGCTGGAGTACAACCAGACCTCTTCTAGGAATGGTGGGAGAGAAATAAGAGGATTTGACATGTAAATTAATATATTGTCTGCGTATGCTGATAAATTGGTTTCTATGGAATTATAAGTGAATCCACCCAATCCAGTTATACGAGCATTGACACAGATGCGTTCAAGGAAGGGTTCAAGGCATAAAACAAATAACAGGGGAGAAAGTGGACAACCTTGGCGAGTGCCTCTAAATAAGGAGAAGGATTTAGAGAAGTGATTATTAACAAAAATACTGGCCCTTGGACAAGAATATAACAACTTAACATATGAAATAAAAGTTGGACCAAAGCCAAACCACTGAAGAGTCCTAAACATAAACTGCCCATTGATACAGACAAAAGCCTTTTCAGCATCCAAAGACAGTGCTGCAAGAGGATATCTATATTTCCTACCATAAGAAATAATATTTGCAAACATTCAGGCATTATCTGATGCCAACCTGCCCTTCACAAATCCTACTTGGTCGGTTTTAACTAATAAAGGAACAATATTTTCAAGTTATGATGCATGAATGTTGGGATGGAAATTTTTAAAGAAAAAGCAAAGGAAATGATGGACGGAGCGTTGACAATACAAGCACTCACCCCCAGTCAACTGATCTGGGTTTAATCCATCACCGTTCTTTAGCCCACTCTGCCACCCCAGTTCAGACATAGCCATATGGAAATCAGTCTGACCCTGTGCCTCATGGGAACAGTCCAGTCCGAACTGCCAAGCCATGCCTTCACTGGACCGGAAACAAGCTACAGAGGACCGGTTTCTGGCATTTCAGCCTTATTCAGCCCGGCTTGCTTGAATCCAGTGGCAAAGTGAGCAAGGGACTCACGTCTGAGCATACCCTGCCAACTAGGGCGAACAAAGAAAAACCGAAGGAAATGATGGGCGGAGCGTTGACAATACAAGCACTCACCCCAGTCAACTGATCTGGGTTTAATCCATCACCGTTCTTTAGCCCACGCTGCCACCCCAGTTCAGACATGGCCATATGCAAATTAGTCTGACCCCGTGCCTCATGGGAACAGTCCAGCCCGAACTGCCAAGCCATGCCTTCCCTGGACCGGAAACAAGCTACCGAGGACCTGTTTCTGGCATTTGCAGCCTTCTTCAGCCCGGCTTGCTTGAATCCAGTGGCAAAGTGAGCAAGGGACTCACGTCTGAGCATACCCTGCCAACTTAGGGCGAGCAGAGAAAAACCAAAGGAAATGATGGACGGAGCGTTGACAAAACAAGCACTCACCCCCAGTCAACTGATCTGGGTTTAATCCATCACTGTTCTTTAGCCCACTCTGCCACCCCAGTTCAGACATGGCCATATGCAAATCAGTCTGACCCTGTGCCTCATGGGAACAGTCCAGCCCGAACTGCCAAGCCATGCCTTCCCTGGACCGGAAACAAGGTACAGAGGACCGGTTTCTGGCATTTCAGCCTTCTTCAGCCCGGCTTGCTTGAATCCAGTGGCAAAGTGAGCAAGGGACTCACGTCTGAGCATATCCTGCCAGCTTAGGGCGAATAAAGAAAAACCAAAGGAAATGATGGACGGAGCGTTGACAATACAAGCACTTACCCCCAGTCAACTGATCTGGGTTTAATCCATCACCGTTCTTTAGCCCACTCTGCCACCCCAGTTCCCACCCAATCCAGTTATACAAGCATTGACACAGATGCGTTCAAAGAAGGGTTCAAGGCATAAAACAAATAACAGGGGAGAAAGAGGACAACCTTGGCGAGTGCCTCTAAATAAGGAGAAGGATTTAGAGAAGTGATTATTAACAAAAATACTGGCCCTTGGAAAAGAATATAACAACTTAACATATGAAATAAAAGTTGGACCAAAACCAAACCTCTGAAGAGTCCTAAACATAAACTGCCAATTGATACGGACAAAAGCCTTTTCAGCATCCAAAGACAGTGCTGCAAGAGGGTATCTATATTTCCTACCATAAGAAATAATATTTGCAAACATTCAAGCATTATCTGAGGCCAACCTGCCCTTCACAGATCCAACTTGGTCAGTTTTAACTAATAAAGGAACAATATTTTCAAGTTTTCATGCAAGAATGTTGGCAAATATTTTACAGTCGTAATTTATTAAGGATATGGGATGGAAATTTTTACAAAGGGAATGGTCTTTGTCAGGTTTAGGGATGATAATTATTAGGGCATCCATAAATGAACCGGACGCTTTAGCATCAACAATGTACGAATTAAAAAGTGGCAAACATTTAGGGACAAAAGTGGAAGAAAAGGTAGAATAAAATTCAACAGAAAGACCATCAGGTCCAGGTGCTTTGGATGTTTTTAAGGATTTAATAGCATTGGTTATTTCTTGAGCAGTAACCTCCTTCTCCAAAGAGGTGAATTCATCAGGTAAAGTGGGTGGAGAAGGGAGACCCGAAAAAAAGGTATCTAAATTCTGAGTAGAGGGATTGGTGTCATCTGAATAAAGTGAACGATAATATTCATGAAAAACATTAGCAATATCCTCATCAGACGACACCAATTTGTTAGTTGATTCATTCAAAATAGAACCAATGAGTTTGCGTTCAGATTTAATTTTCAAATAGTTAGGTAGCATCTTCCCCGCTTTGTTTTGACCACCATGATATTTAGACTTTACTTTAAGGAGAATATTACATGCTTCAGTTGTGACAAGTTCATTAAGTTCAATGTCGGCCTTGATCAACTCATGTAGATTGGAAGATGATTTGGAAGTGAAATATGTATGTTCTAGAAGTTTAAGATGCTATAACTGGTCAGTGTATTTTTTCCGAATTGTTTTCTTTTTCTCGAAACATATGAAATAGTGAAGGCATGGAAAGAGGCCTTAAAAGCATTAGGTACAGAGGTATCTAATGGATTGTTGATACAAAAGAATTCAGTAACAAACAAATTAGCCTCCTTAATAAAAGTATTATCGGATAATAAGAAATTACTAAATTTCCATCTGCTAAATTGTGGAGCACAATGAGAGAGGTCTAAAACTGAATGTACTGGAGCATGGTCAGAAATAAAAAGAGCACCAATGTCAGAGGATTGAATGGATGGAAGCAATGACCTACTAACCAAAATATAATCAATTCGGGAGCGTGTTTGGTGAACATTCGAAAAAAAAGTATACTCTAGTGAATCAGGGTTACAAGTTTTCCAAACATCATACAAAGAGCGAGAGGTAATGGGCGATTGAAATGCCTTGTGAGATTTATCAGGGTTAAATTTACAAGTAGATAATCTATCAGAAAAGGGGTCAATTAATTGATTAAAATCACCAGCAATAACAATATTGGGACAATCAATGGAAGAAAGTAAAATCTTAAAGTCATTATGTAGCAGGGATTCCATTCTCCTATAGAACTGTACATTGAGACTTGGAACCTCAGTGAATTAGGATAGCCCAAAACTCACCTCAGTACCCAAAATCCCCTTACCGAGCTAGCTACAGTGTCTCATTGGTCGTAACAAACTCCAAATGTTTAGACAAACCAGAACATGAACTTAGAATACCTCAGGTCACGAGGAACACATAGACACTCTTTCGTTATACTATCATTTCAAACCAGAACGTGGAGTAAATGAGGACGCGTGCATATTTGAAATATTTATTTACTAATGCAGGGTTCTCAAATGCAGTATCTTAGATAACACAAGCAAACATATTATAACGAGCAAAGTTATCAGCATAGTTATTAGTCCATAAAAAGCAAAAGGGGACAACATGCTAAAATGTTGAAATGAATAGGAGTAACAACACCTAATTCTCACCCTCCCTAACTAGCATATTATATCCTATCTAAGAAGGTCTCTTTGGGCTTTAGCAGGGCGACCCCATACCTCAATCTCTCATTGGCAGAGGATCACATCATCTTCCACCAGCTCTCTGCATGCGAAGCACCATCAAGTGTGTTTATGTGTTCTTTGCAAAGCAATATAAAACGCGCCTAAAGCCAGATTTGGCAGCAGCTGCATTTATGTTATGTCTAGGAAAGTGCGAAGATCAGACCTTACAATAACATCGTGTTTAATTATCCTTCAAGGCTTCAGCTCTCACTGTACAGACACCGTATACTATGCAATGTTATCAGAGCAATAACATATTAATCTCGTATAAATCAGAACGCTCTTCTAGGCTGAAAGCTAAAGCAACAATTATGTGTTGTGTGCAGAAGCAGCAAAAGGTAAAATGGCGTTCAAAGATTTTATAAGCTCATGCTAACTTAACACGGTATATAGGCAAGCAGTAACTATATGACATCCCCCCGTTATCCGATCACAGATAAGATAAGATATGATATGGCACGGGGCACATCAAGAAGACAGAGTTCAAGAACAATGAGCCAGGAAAAATTAAAAAAATTGATTGAAAAAAGCATTTGTAAGTCAATTTAGAAAAAATCCAACTCGACAAACCGGTTTTCATTTCCGCTCAAGTCAATAGGTCTGGGTAAAGAAAAATTCAAGCATAATTTTCAAAATTTATCCAAAAATCATTGCAATCAAGGACGGGACAATTAATTAATAGTCTCGAAAGGCTTTCAGGACAGGACTGAATATGCAAAATATGCAGCAACAGCCTTCAGCATGAAGTCACTGTCATCATCCGAAAACAGTTCAGCCATCCAATTCAATAGTGGGAAAGAACATATGTGCTCTTCAAGCACTGGAGCCTCTAGCATCATCAGAGGACAACTCGGTGGGTTCTCAATAAAGCTGTGTGCCAAGAAATCTTGCGCTGCTGCGAGTATGTTCCATAGACCCATTAGTCCATGCATCGCTGCTATGGCCATAATCCTTCCGCCAAAACAAACCAGCTCGTGAGTAACTAAGGGACTCATCAGATGATTAAAATCGACGTCAGGAGACACCGTCTTGCAGAGACACAAATCAAGGGCCCAGTCACAATCGCAGCTCAGGCAATGGAACACAGGCTGGAAACATGTGAAACCAAAACGATAAACCATATGCTGTGTTTAAGGTCGCAAGCGGCAGTGTGCCATAGTACTCAAGCATCCTGTTGCGGAACAGTGCTAGGTGGGGCTGTGCGGCGTGTAACACAGGACGGGCATCCATTTTTAATAAAGCAAAATATAACCAGAAAGCCTGCAGCCAGAGCCAGCAAAACAGGAAATCCACCAAATAGGCTTGAGAATATTGAATGGAAGAATGCAGGAATGACTCCAAATATCTTTTCAAAAGAAGTCACAAGATCACTGCTAACTATTTTAAAAAAGTTTGCGAGGTCAGAAGTGGAGGATGAGTTAAAGATTGAATGAATCAGCTCGCTGAAATGCAAATGCAAGTCAGTATTCAAAAGCGCCTGCACTTCTGTGCGGGTGTTGGCGACGTGAAGGACAAATGTTTCACGAGCCGAACTCAGGGCCACTTCTTTTTGAGACAAAAGGGCTCTTATTCTACTCATTCCATTGAACTCTTCCATCAAGGTTGGAATTCACGGCCAGATGGAAACATCTGAATTCCCATGTGGAGGAGGATACAGAACGTTTTTGCAACACACCACACGTTCAGATACAGTCACCACATAAGCAATGCCTCGGATTAACCCACAACAATCTTCATTATTTAAAAGTAATAACTACAGTTTGCCAGTAATGTGAAAGTTGGAACGATTGCGGGAACCGGTGTACCTTTTAAAACACAGGCCAAATTAGGACGTTCCTGGTTGCAAGTACCATGTAATTGGATATGTCTACACATTAATGAGTGATCTGGTGTTTCCGTGCACTCCTCGCCTTTAAGATAAACCTCCTTCCCATCTTTCAGACATCTGTATGTAAAGGGAAGTGACCAGGCCTCGTGCAGAAAGGCACTACCAAGTGGTTCGTATCGGCCTATCGCGATATATCGCATACAGTTTGTAAATTTAAATAGAGCAAATGGTAGTGTGATTAACCCACAGAAAACGGTAAGGACTCCAGCCTCTCAATGTGTAACATAGATAAAGATGCAACCCTCATTGAAAGTAAACGTTGCTTTTCGGTCAAATTAAAAGGGGCAAAGAGGAAGGACACGTTCATGTAATTCCAAGGCACTTTTCCAGACTTAAGTGTCTGCAGGGTCCACGCAAATTGCATAATGGAACGCAACTGATTTTGGCCATGGTATAACACAGATAATTCATCTTGCACAATATCAACAACAGAAGACACAATATTATCTAAAGTGTAAATGCGGGAAGAAAGCATATTAATGCTATTATCTACAACTGCAAGCACGTTTAGCAAATTAGCTTGCTCAATGGCCCTAAGGCATTTTGCCGCCTCAATCTGTGAAGTTTTCCAGATTTCATTATAAATCGCATATATCCATCTTTTCGATCTACCACTAGCCGGGCCTTTTATGAAATCATTCAAATCTACATCATCTGTCAGCCTGGATAGATGCAGTTTAACTGATGCTAAAGTAGAGTGTTTTAGCCAATTCTGATTTAATTTGCCTACTGAATAAGTGGTGACAGAATGGTCAGTTTCAAAACGAGGATCTGGCCTAACATGAGTAAAGCCATCAGCCAAACCTAGAAAACGACATTGGCAGGAATCTGCACTTCTATGCCACACTAGCCAACCCTTTGGGTTCAAACTGGATATAATAAATGACGAATTTTGCAAAAAGGTATGTAATTCTCGAATTGAAAAATCAGTAGTATTGCTCCAACCAGAAAATTCTTCCAAATCAGGTAGGGCAGGGAATTTAACCTTTTTGAAGTAGCCAATCCAAAGCATGTGGTTTGAAAAATGGTAGAATTTTAAAAAAACATATGATTTGGGATGAGACATGAACGGTGCAAAGCCTCAGTGCCTTGGACCTGCCAACTTTTAGAACCCCAAACGGATTTAAGGTCAATGGTTTCCCTCCATAACTCGTAGCCTTCTACAGCCAACTTGTCTAGAAAGGACTTCGAATACAACAATTTCGTATCGGTAAGTGTAACCTTGGGCATGGACTTCTGTGTCATTTTAAAATAAAAGAACTCAGGGTTGGACTGATTAAAGTCAGTAAAATAAGTGTACTTTTTCAAAAAAGTACCCGAACTGCCTTGTAAAGGAGCTGGGCAATGTTCCCACTGTGTATATTTAACAGAACTTCGTCTGGAACTTGTTTTATGCAAAAAATTATTACCAAAATGTTGGAAGCAAAATAAATCACCATAATTAGCTGATTCTAAGTACAATTCTTCAGCATCAAAAGCAGCATAATATTTCAAATCAGAAAACAATGCTTCCACAGCCTGAATATCCCAATCATCAGAATGTATGTTTTGTTTCAACACATCCCCCATGTTCACTCTGAGCACATTAGGGACATTAACAACTTCAGTTTGGCCATGGATTTGAAATTTAACCACATCCCACACAATACCATCAAGGACAGGCCAAGCAGTAATGTTAACAAACGTTAAGTCTCTCTTCAGTCTATGTGCGGAATGCGATGAGGAAAGGGGGCCAAAGTTCCATTCAGATGCCGAATGCATGTTCACTCCTCGACATAGTGTTCATTGACAATTCGAAAAAAATAAAATACAAAACCAATTGACATAAAAAGGTAAATCGAAAAAAGCACCAGCCAAATATATGTCCAAGGGGGAATCAAAAAGTGTTTTTTAACTAAACTGGCATAAATTGCAAAACGTGAGGGAGTCTTTGAGTTATGCGAAACAGTGTCAAAAGAAAACCTGGATTCTGTAGCCAAACGTGTTTGTAAATCAGGCATACAAGCTTGGAGGCTAATTAATGAATCCAATTTTGAGAAATATTTTAGAGAGGCTGATGTCAAACTACCGGATGATTCCCCGGTCTGCAATGACGTCGCCTTACTAGATGCTGGAATACTGCAAACATTAGACAAACTAGCCCCTCTGCGGGAATCTAGAAAAAAAAACATAACAGAGAAATGGTATACCCCCACCTAAAAAATCTCAAAAAGGAATGTCAAAAAAATGAACACCTATGGATATAGTCTAAAGACAGTGAAGCGAGACAAAACGATGTCCATAAACGGAAGCAGTATATTCTGGCCATCAAAAAAGCAAAGAAGGACTACTTTACTCGGCGCTTTCAAGAAAACAGCAACTCAGCGAAAAAACTGTTCAGAATAGTGAAGGAGCTCAGCAAACCATCTAGCACTTCACAAACTCTCACCCCCTCGACCGAGGCCTGCGAACATATCAGCACTTTCTTTTCTGAAAAGGTCAAGAAAATATACTCTAGCTTCACCCCCCAAAATACCCACAGCAACTCAGACAACCCATCCAAAACTGCTGTGTCACCAGAAGTATCTAAAGATCCATCAGACTTAGGTAATGCACCCCGCCTAACCAGTTTCGAACCACTCTCTGCAGATGAGGTCTTAGCAGTTCTGAACACAATTAAATCTGGATCCCCCTCGGACCCATGTCCTCACTTCGTGTTCTCAAAAATTGCACCCACACTCTGTCCCCTGATCACTCAACTTTTTAATAAATCGTTAGTCACTGCCACCTTCCCTGATGCTTGGAAGCACGCTTCCGTGACCCCCCTCCTGAAGAAAGCGGGATCTGACATTCTCAACTCAGAGAACTATAGACCTATCTCCCAGCTTCCTTACTTCTCTAAAGCCCTGGAGAAACTGGTCAACATACAGCTGACTAAGTACTTAGAAAACAACTCGCTTCTGGATCCCTCCCAGACTGGTTTTAGAGCTAATAACAGCATGGAAGCAACGTTGCTGGCAGTGTCGGACAGTCTCAGATCCTCCACCGATCAAGGGGCAGTGGTGGCACTGATACTGCTTGACCTGTCAGCGGCGTTTGACACAGTATCCCACAACTGTCTGCTGAACACACACCGGAGCAAGGGAGTTCAATCTACAGCACTGAACTGACTACACTCTTTTCTGAGTAATCGCACCCAGGCAGTACATATGGGTCAGTTCCACTCAAGGCCCAACCCCATCGGCTGCGGGGTTCCCCAGGGCGCCTCACTGATATACTGTCTATATTTCATCTCTTGCTGACATTGGAAGGAAGTGAGGCATTGGCATCTGCTCTTATGCGGATGATATGCAGCTGATGGTGGCTATGGACGAAGGGCCTGACATAACGAAAACTAAGCTACATGACTGCCTTTCCAAAATGGCCCAATGGATGCACAACCATTGTCTAAAGTTGAACGCAGGCAAATTGGAGATTCTTCTGTTCGGTGGAGCCAAGCGCGTGTGGGATGCCACATGGTTGCAAACTTCATTGGGACTAGCCCCCACTCCTAAACAACATGCCAGGAACTTGGGAATTATCATGGATGATGCCCTGTCCATGAAGGATCACGTCCGATCCCTTTGGGGTAAGGGTTTCGCTATACTAAAACTTCTCGCCAGGATATTTCCCTGGATACCCCTGGACTGCAGACGCTCAGTCACGCAAGCCCTTTTTGTCAGTCGCCTAGACTATGGCAATGCATTATTTGAAGGGATGAACGAACAACTATTCTCCCGCCTACAGGTTTTGCAAAACCTGGCGGCCAAACTCATTTGCAATAAAGGCAAACGAGACTCGGCATCAGAGTGCTTAAAGAAACTCCATTGGCTCCCGATGCGCCAGAGGGCGGCCTTCAAACTGCTTAGCCATGCCCACAGGGCTTTACATAAAACTGGCCCCACAATTCTTCAAGGGAAGATCGATTTCTATGTTCCCAATAGGAACCTACGTTCATGTCAATCAGCTCTGGCTAAAACCAAACGCATCAGCCTTTACATGATAATATTTCTTATGTTATGTTAATATGTAAATCAGTTGCCCTTTTCCATCCTCTTAGTGAGTCAGAGGCAAAGTAATTTAATTTTTTCATTACAGCTGCTTTAAAGTCCATTACCTTTTGTTGGAAAGATGCTTCTTCTCTTTCAGTTCATGCTTGGTGGTCATGGATTACCTTTACAAGAAGAGGTGCTCGATTGTCTCTTAAAGGCGTTTCTCACAATTCTCAGTCTTTTCAATCTTTTTGGTCTCCTATTGATTCGTATGTTATACAATGATATGATTAAGTATTCTCTTATGTATTTTGATGATTCATTTTTCCTTATTTACCATCTTTTTTGTATTCAATTTAATTGTGACTCTATATTGTATGATTTTATGATTCTATGATATGTTTACTCTCCAGCCCCCCCCCCCTTTTCCCTTCCTCTTCTTTTTTGGCTTATTGCATTTCATGCTCAACATTTCATCATTTACGCATGTAAGCTTTATTCTTTTTGTATTGTACTTGTTTATTTCTTTTGTCTACAAAATACTTCAATAAAATCATTTTGAACTTAAAAAAACCAAACGCATCTACAAAGTCAGAACAGGCGGTCGCTCCTTTTCTTACCTGGCAGCAAAAAGGTGGAATGACCTGCCCTCTGACCTAAGACATACCACACATTACCTTCAGTTTAGAAAAAAACGGAAAACACACCTCTTCCCTAAATCGTAACCTCTCAGCATACGCCATCAGTAGTCCCGCTTCTGGTACATAGCGCCGTGATATCCCATGGGATGAGTGTTGCGCTCTATAAATGCCACAAATAAATAAAAATAGATAAGTCAGTTGGGTATGTGTAATCAAATTCATCAACGTTAGTACCAGGCAAAGTCCTTAATAAAGGATGGGAAATTGTAGGCATCTCGATGGCCACCTCTGGTTCAGGATTAGAAGCAGTGGCCAAAACAGAATTCCTCACAATCGAAGGACAGGAGACCGCCGGTGTCATGCTAAGAAGAATCGGCCACTCTGTGTATCTTGAAATGAAATGAAATGAAAGTCAATTTCTATAGCGCAACTAAGCCCGATGGGCATCAAGGCGCATAACCAAAAAATACCAGCTATTAAAGTGTACTCTTATTGTGGGTAGGCCTTGATGAAACACCAGGTTTTAAGCGCTTTTTTAAAAAAGGACAAAGATGGTTGAATCTTATTCTTAATCTCTTGGGGAAGCAAGTTCCATAATTTGGGGGCAACAATGGAAAAAGCTCTATTGCCCCAACGTACCCTTTTAGCACGAGGAACAGCCAGCAGATTAATCTCTGAAGATCTAAGAGATCTATAGGGCAAATAGCGAGTCAGCAAAGCGCCTAGGGGATCAGAAGACCCGTCTGTCAGAGCTCTGTAGGCTAGGCATAGGATCTTAAACGAGATCCTCAGATGAATAGGGAGCCAATGAAGACTCTTTCTGGCCATAGTGGCAGAGGATGCATTGGGAAGTGCCAGAACAAAACGAGCAGCCACATTTTGCACTACCAGGAGACGATGAATGAGTCCCTTGTTGGAGTCTGCATAGAGTGCATTGCAGTAGTCCAACCTGGAACCCACCAATGCCACTACCACCTGCTTACGTGCTGAGGGAGAGAGATAATGAACAATTCTCTTGAGAATTTTTATGACCCCCCAGCAAGTGGCAACCGTACGGTTGACCTGTAGGGTCATGGACAGAGAGGTGTAAAAAATTACGCCTAGATTTCTGGTTGACTGGGAAGGCGATGGACAGGTTCCCAGCGAGGACGGCCACCACTCATTAGACCAGATATCCTGGTCTTTGCCAAAGACCAGGATCTCAGTTTTGTCGCCATTCAACTTCAGGGAGTTCTGAAGCATCCAGTCAGAGACTGTCTGCATACAGATCCTGAAGTTGGTGGCGGATGTAGAGACTGAGTGGGCCAGTGACATCATGATTTGTGTGTCATCGGCGTATGACACCACTTCCATCCCCTGAGATTTTACTAATCTGGCAAGGGGGGCAACATAAATGTTAAATAGGGTCGGACTAAGGGCCGACCCTTGTGGAACCCCACACTGCAAGGATTTGACAGGAGAAAGAAATTCGCCAAGCTTAACTCTCTGCTCTCTGTGCTGTAAAAAGGAGTGCAGAAGGTTCAGAGCTGCACCGGCAATCCCTGCCTCCCTCAGCCGAGATGTAAGAATAGAGGGAGACAGGGTGTCAAACGCTGCGGTGAGGTCCAGTAGGACCAACACCGTGGTTTGGCCTGAGTCCACCTTCATACGGATGTTATTTACCACCATAGTTAGAGCTGACTTCGTACTATGTGCCTTTCGGAATCCATGCTGGGAGCTGTCAAGATACCCAGATGAATCCAGAAAGGTAGAAAGATGGCAATTGAGGTGAGACTCAAGCATTTTTGCGGGAGCGGGTAACAGTGAGATAGGTCTAACATTTTTCAACTGTTCCGGGTCCAGCGTGGGCTTCTTAAGTAGAGGCTTCACTATCGCCCTCTTCCAGACTAAGGGGAAGGTCCCTTGCGTTATGGAGCCGTTCATCACTTCTAGAAGAGGCGGGAGCAGTGTGGATCTATATTCCTTCAGGGTCTTCAAAGGGCATGGGTCAAGAGGGGATAAGGATTTAGTCCTATCCAGCAGAAGCTCAAGTCCTTCCAGGGTAAGTAGCGGAAAATCCGTTAAACTATTGGAGTGGTCTCTAGGCCAGGCTTCTAGGTTGATCAGGGTTTGAAGAGAGGCATCGCCTAGGGTATTTCTCTGGGTTTCCAGGGCAAGATAGATATCCTCAATTTTTTTATGGAAAAACTCTGATATGTTGTCACAGAGCTCCTGCGAGCCCACAACTGGATCAGGCCCCTGGAGGGAGCAAAGGGAGTCGACGATCTTGAAAAGCTCCCTAGAGGAGGGGAGGGAGGCCGTGAGATTCGAGAAGTACTGCTGTTTTTCCCTAATGACACTAGATTTATAGTCTGTTAGCAGACCCTTATGGACTTCCCTTTCAGTTGATCCCAAGTTTTCCTCCATTTTCTTTCCTGTCTTCTGCAGCCTTGTCGGAGAAGTCTTAGTGATTCCGTATACCACGGGGCAGTGGGCTTGCGGCGGGCCGAATATCTAAAAGATAAAGGAGCCAGCTCATCAACCGCCTTGGTAATAGAGTCAGAAAATAGTTCAGCTGCTTCATCCACATCTCCCAGGGAAGAGTAACTATACTTCTTTATATATGGAGCCAGGCATCATTAGTGATGTTCTTGAAACTCCTTTTCGGACCTCTAGTAATGGAGGGTGGTTCAGACATTACTTCCGAAGGGTAGGCCATCAGGAGACGGACAGCCTGATGATCCGACCAGACTAGGGGCACCGGAGTATCGACAGACAGTCTTTCGTCATTGGTAAAGACTCCGTCCAGAATATGGCCAGCCAGGTGTGTCGGGTTGTTAACAAGTGGGATACACTCACAAGCTGCAAGTGCATCCACCTGCCTAATGGTATCAGGATCCCTTAGATTATCTAAATGAAAGTTGAAATCCCCAAGAATGGACAGATGAGATTTGCCAAAATAGGGTTCAAGAATTCTGAGAAGGTCCTCAGTAAAAGTAGCTCTGGAACCAGGGGGTCTATACAAAAGGATTCCCGAGAAAAAAACCGAGGGGGCACACAAGATAGAAAAGTGTAGAGCCTCAAAAGGATCCGAGGCTGCGGACAGGGGTTTTATCGTACACAGCAGGGCGGATTTGCAGAGAATGGCCAGTCCTCCCCCTCTGCGTTTAAGTCTATCTTGTCGGAACAATTTATAGCCTTCTGGAATGGCCATTAATAGGTCATGGCCTGAAGACTCAGAGGCCCATGTTTCAGTGACAAGCATCTATTCCGGTTGCCTGTCCTCCACAAACTCGTGAAATGCGATGTTATTTTTAATAAGGGACCTAGCATTGATCAGAAATCCCTTTTTTGTCTACAGAATCTGAGAAGAAAGAGAATTATCTCTGAGAGCCGACTTAGGAGATATGGGGGGTAAGACCGCAGATTTACATGTGTGACAGCAAGAAGAATGTATGATACCATCCGGGGAAAATTTGTGAGTGCAGGGCAGGCGAAGGGGCTTAAGAGCTAATAAATCCGATAAGGAGTAATAGTAGGTTACCTGTGGTCGTTTGGGAGAGAGTCCAGTGTCCAGCCCGTCCTTAGCGCGGACGGGCGCAGACGGGCTGAACTCTGGCGTAACTCCGGCGTCTGTCCGGCGTCCCCACTGCGCGTCAGCGTGACCTCCATTTAAAGCCTTCTAGCGCCCTTCTGACGACTAGAACGCGCAATGTCCCCACGTTCACCCAAGATGTCAGCCACGGACCGACACACAGCGGGGAATGGGCCCGCCCAACAGCGGTGGGTTTTACAGCATTTAACGTGCAAGTGAGGGGGCAGGGAATAAAAACAGGGGATAATGCAGTAAAATGAAATGATAACGCAAATACCAAACAGGATATTTTAAAATCTACGAGTGGCCGCTATCAAGTCAGGGACCACCCGCAATGCGAGAGAAATGTACGAAAATAGCAGGAATGACATTAATAATTATAATTAATTAATTAATTAATATGACATAATTAATCTTGACATTGTCAATTGAGATAAACCTGTTTTCCTTATGACCTGGAAGTAGTGGTAAAATGACTGTTCCTGTGCCCTTCACTCCAAGCACTGGAACCGGAGCCCGATATGAAGGACCAAATTCTTTCTTGTTATCGATCTTCTCTGGAACCAACTTGGGGTAGCCAGCCAACTACCGGGATCTGCAACGCATCATCCGATGTGGAGGGCAAGCGTTCATTTGCAAGACTGTCTCTCGTCTTTTGTAGATCCGGTAAAACATTGTAATGTTCATCTACGTCAGAGGCTGTGGCTTGGGCCACGCAGTCTGGACCGTCAAGGTCCGGGACATACATCTTGATACCAAAGAGCATCTTGTACGGGGTCCGCCCACGCAGAGACCTTCTAGGGAGATTATTAAGAGCATGCTGCATGCCATTGAGATGGGCCAGCTAGCTTCTGCCAGTGCCTATAACTCGAGCTGTCAATGAATGCTTTAAGTCACGGTTCATTCGTTCCACTGCACTATTACCCTCAGGTCTGTATGGAGACGAAAACTTGACTTGGACCCCCATCAAAATCCTGGCATCCTTGTACGCCTTAGAGGCGAAAGCCGGACCCTGATCCGAATGGAAGGTACCACAGGCAAAAATCCCTACAAAGACACGCAAATCTCTTATGACAGTCCGTGAATCAGCGCTGCGATGGGGCCAGACCCACACATAGCGTGTGCATGAATCAACTGCTACTAAAAAAGGACCGCAGTGGTCTAAATAAACGCATCCTAGTGTTTTATTAGATATGTACAACTGTGTCTGGGGCGGACGCGCTGCAGTGGAAGGCTTAATCTGCTGGCAAATGTCACATTGAAGGACATAGTCATGCGTCTGTTTGTACAGTCCCCACCACCAGAAACGTTGTTGTAACTGTGACACAGTGGCCGAGACGCCCGCATGCGCAGACGCCACACCTTCATGTGCCGCTGTTCTCAATGTATTCCTGCGGGCAGAGTTGGGAATCAACCGATCCACGACTCCAGGAAGTTTTACATAAGGAACTTTATCGGGACTTAAGTGGTATGTGTACTTCGAAGGGAAACCCGTAGGACATTTACCTCCCTTCTCAGTGGCAGCCATCACCGCCAAGATGTCATCATCTATTTTACTTTTGGACCGTGTAACTGCTGCAACCAAATATGTAGATACCGCTGATTTTGCTGCCTCATCAGCAAGCGAGTTACCCACAGAGTGAACTCCAACACGCTGGTGGCCAAGAGTATGAATTACAAACACAAGTGGCAACCGCTCTTTAAGCTCAGCCACTCGGACCCAGATCATTTTATGTTTTATCTTGCTACCCTTGGAATCTCAAAGTCATTCTGAATCCAAAAGAACAAGTTCTCATTGTAAGACTGGACACAGTAATAGGAATCACTCACAATAAGAGTCGTCACACTAGGATCCGCGTACTCTAATGCAAGCAAAAGAGCCCGAAGTTCTGCCAATTGTGCAGTGCAGTCCACTAGAGTCTGCGTATGCACGACTCTGGACTTGAACTCATCGTTCACCATGGCACCGACCACAATGGCGCAAGCGGAAACGTAGGCATGTTAAGAGCCATGCACAACCTGCGCCGAACCATCAGTGTAAATGATGCAATGGAAATCCTCCAAAGGGCGCATAGCTAAAGGAGCTGGATGAACGAATTCATACTGTAAATACTCCTGCGACCGTAATGAGGCGTCAAAAATAAACATGACATCCGAGGACGTCAAGGAAGCAGCCCATTGTATCCACCGAGGGTGCAAAGCTTTCGAATTTGGTACACTGGCTTTCGTAACTGCCTTCAAGGCAGGACACTGGGTAACAACCAACATGAGTTTTCACTGTGACAGAGCACGTTCCTTAAGAATCACCATCTGTACAGCTGTCAAAACTTTCTCCACAGTGGAAAATCGCATTTCAGCCGAAGTGTACAAGTGTGACTTGTAAGCAATAGGTACTGTGTCTCCTTCATTAAAAGTAAGGTACGTGAAACCCACCGTCCCAGGGATGATTCTTATCACCAGGTTGGTTTGGTTGTCACGAGTCAGTGAAAATTTAGAAGCGAGTAGATCAGGTTGCAAAGATTGCAGAATAGCCGAATGCTCAGGCAGCCAGCATGATTTGGTAAAAGTTGGTTGTATCAATGCATACAAAGGCTTGATACGCTGGGCATATTCCGGCATGTAAGTCCTCCCGAAATTTAGTACACCCAATAAAGACTGTCATTTTTTCAGAATTGTCGTAGCACGCAGTTGTGCGCATTTCTCCAGGAAGTGGGGAGCCAAACCTCTACCTTCATCATTGAGCTCGTAGCCCAAGAACAACACTGCATATTCTGCGATGTGCGATTTTGCAAAATTGAATTTGTAACCCATGTCTGCAAAGCTACAAATCAAGCGGTCAACGTGACACAGATGCTCCCAAAGTTCGTCGTCTGTGAGATAAATGTCATCCACATACGAGCATGCATCCGGGTCTACTCTCTCTAAAAGAGAGACAATGCGGGCAGTAAAAATCCCAGGACTATTCCTACAGCCCACAGGCAAATGTTGAAACTGTTTTTGGACACCGCCGCAAGTAAAGGAGGTCCACTGGGAACTTAGACCATCCAATCGATGAGCATAAAAACCGTTGGAAATGTCAAGCGTGGTCTTAAAACGCTATCCACTAAAGCAGAGCCGTGAGTATTCTGTACTGCACAGGTATGGCAATGCAAGTTTAAATGCCGGTAATCCAATACCAAACGATATGAACCATCTGGCTTGGTCACAGTAAAAAGAGGGTTATTCATAGGTGACACACATGTTTCAATCACACCTTGATATTCCAATTGTTCAAGGATTGCTGCATCGGAAGCTTTGGCTTCACGTCGAATGGGATATTGTGGTTGAGGCTGCGGCTGAGACCGTAACGGAATCTCGTGGCTCGGGAACATTTTTCCCAACCACAATGTGTACGGTACAGAGCCGGCGCTAGTGCCTTAGCCCACTCTTCTGCAAAATTCAGAGCATGCTCCTTCGAGACTGTGTGCGCGAAACTGGGGAGGATCACCTCCTCCCCTCGCGGAGCTGCGAGAACAAAAGGTGGGGGCCAGTCAGCCTCCGAAAGCAAAATGTCATATGTAGACAAAAGATTTTCTCAAAATACCCCTTTTATGGTACGTTGTATGTCACCTTCAATAAGCAGGACTATTTCATAAAGTCTGTCAGGGGGAGCAACTCTAGTATCAGCTGTTTCGATCACAACATAACGATCAGTCGCTGTCACCTTCAGTAGTGGACGCAGGGCCTCCCGCACTTTGGATCCTGGATAACTCCGTCCCAGGATAACCCCGACTCAGTCCCTCTGTAACTCACTTAACACCTACTTCAGTGAGAAAATTGAGGACATTAAAGCCAGCATCCCCCAGTCGGTGATTCCAATTACTACCGTCATGGCAATTATCAACAACAGCTCTGGCATTCTTAGTAGCTTTCCACCGATTACCCATGATCAATTTCAGGAACTATTAACTAGAGTTAAATCTGGTGCCCCCTCAGACAGCTGTCCCCCGTACATTCTAAAAGAGTGTTTTTCCGTTCTCCCGGCCCCGGCCCTCACGCTTATGAATGACTCTTTGACCTCTGGACTTGTCCCCCTGGCCTTTAAGGAAGCTACGGTCATACCGCTCTTAAAAAAACCTGGAGCTGACTCTTCCTGCAAGGAAAACTACTGGCCCATCTCCTTATTGCCTTATTTGGTAAAGGTGTTGGAGGCTCATAGAGCTAAATGCCTCTCTAACTTCCCAGAGGAATCCGGCTGTTTTGAGCCCCACCAGGCAGGTTTTCGGCCTGCCCACTCAACGGAGGCAGTGGTCACCACAGTCCTGGATACTCTCCGGGACTGTGCAGAAAGTCGCTCTCCGCAGGCACTGGTGCTCCTGGATTTGTTGGCCGTTCGACATGGTCGATCACAACATCTTGATCGACCATGTCGGTCAGGCCGGCATCCGGGGCACTGCAGCCTGTTGGCTGACATCCATCTTGGAGAGCCGCTCTCAAGCAGTACGGCTCGGAGACCTAGTTGGTCCAAAACAGTCCATCAAATGCGGAGTTCCACAGGGCTCCTCCCTGTCACCCCACCTGTTCAACCTCTACATCCTCCCACTGATTCAGGCCCTTAGAGATGAGCAGGTGATGGTATTTAACTATGCTGACGATTTACAGCTGTTGTTTACGATTGATAACTCTGAAAGCTCCATCTTGCATTTTCAATCGACCATGAGGTACATTAAAGCCTGGATGGACCAAACTCAGCTGAAATTAAACCTGAGAAAACCGAGTTAGTTCTCACTGGAGATAGCGCCAAACACTGGGGTCCCCATTACTGGCCGTTGGATTTGGGTCAAGCCCCGACTCCATCACCATCGGCATAGACACTTGGGGTCACCGTGGACTGTGATCTCTCGCTAAAAGCACAAGTGGGCCAGGTGGTCTCTAAGTGCTTCTTCCAATTGAGGAAAATCCGGAAGGTCCGGCGCCTTCTCACCTTGGAAGCGGTTACCTAGGTAGTGATCGCCACCGTTTTGTCCCATCTGGACTACGCAAACTCTATTTACTTAGGTCTCCCCCTTTACTTGTCAAAACGTCTCCAGATGGTGCAAAATTCTGCTGCCAGATCGATTTTGAATCAACCTAGGTGGCACTCAGCCACCTCCTTACTCATGAAACTCCACTAGCTTCCGGTGATCCAATGTTGCACCTTTGAAACAGGATGTATGATTTTTAAATCCTTACATTGCAGAAGCCCCAAATTTATTGACCAACTTATCACAAGGTATGTACCATCTCGTAACCTCCGTTCATCAGATCACGGCCTGCTTCAGATACCCTCCTCTAAATTCAAGCGCTCTGGTGGTCACAGGTTTGCAATACTGGCTCCTGGTCTGTGGAACACCTTCCCTCTTGAGATTTGGACCTGCCAGGACCTCCTTTTATTCCGGAAAGCTTTAAAGACCTGGCTCTACAGACAAGCATACCAATAACTCTCCATCTCACATCCATGATCTTGTTACTGTTGATTTTAGCACCAAGAAACCAACCGGTGATAGTGCGCTCAATAAATGCCATAACATAACATAACATAACTATGGTAATCTTCGCCGCGCTGTCCAGCAAGGTCAGAGCCCATGTTAGATTCCAAAGCCGCGTTCTCGCTATCTGTGGCATATTTCGCTGTCAAGGCGGCGACTCTCTTCTTTTGAAACTGAGGTATTTTCGGCGTAGAGCCGTCCTGCTTTCCTGCACCTTCCTTCGGGCGGGGCTGTTCACGTTCTTGCTGGACACCCCGACCCCTTCCGCCTCCTCCTCCACCGGTCGCTGAGGCCGATGAGTCCTGAAAGGAACGAGGAGAGCGTTGATCAGAAACCTGAAATCGATCAGGTGATTTAATCATCGCGCGATCGCGCAAGTCATAAACACCTTCTGTGGGTGCAGGCAATGGAGACGCAGGACGAGACTCCTGTTTCTGTTGCTGTTGCTTCCCTGTTTCTGTTTTTTAGGCCAATTTTGTTTTTTGGACTTGGGCTGAACGTCCGTTTCAGACTTCTGCCCTTGGGATTGCGTTTTATCTTTGGTCGAAAAAGGTTTTAGTCCCCTACTACCCTACTATTGCGACCCACGGTTTTATAAGCCGCCACAATAATCCTCGCTAACTGATGGGGTTTCTCAGCATCGGGAAGCGCCGCCAAGTCTATGCGCGCTTTGGATATTTAATACAGGTGCTGTTGGAAGGTCTAAGAGTTCTGGTAGGAATTTCTTTAGAAAAAGAAGCATATCCTGGCCCTCAAGATTTTCCGGAAGACCATAAAGATGTAGGTTATTGCGTCTATTTCGATTTTTAAGGTCCTCTGCAAGAAGCTTTAAACGTTGGATGTCTTGCTCCAGAGAAAGAATTTCGGTTGATACATTATGGATATCACTAATACTTTGTTCGATATCCAACACCTTGGCTTCCATACTAATCCATCTATCCTCAATTTGTTGAAGTTTCTCGTTAGTCATGGTCATATAAGACTTAAGACCCCTCACTTTGTCCAAAATAATATCAAGAACAGGGTTTTGAGAGGATAGAATGAGTGAAGGAGGGTCATTTTTGGCTCTCTTGGGTTTGGTACCTGTTGACGAGGTTCTTGCAAAAGTCAGGGCCTCAGCGGCCATCTTCATATGATGCGGTGTGTGGGAATTTATTCTTAACAGCGTTCTCAATCTGCCCATACGCCTAATAAAAAACACTACATAAATGAATAAGTCACCAGAGAAAAATATAGTAATGGAATTAAGTCACCCTCCTCTCGGCACTCTATTCACTATTCGGGAATATAGCAGAAGCATAAGGCAAGTAGTAATTCACAAGTCAGTGCTACCTGAGGCTAAGGGGTGTGACCAAATATAGAGAAGAGAAAAACTAACCCAAACATAGACAGGAATGGGTTATGTTGCAGAAATGCATCAATCACAGAAGAAATTTCCTGTCAGTCCGAAGTCTGGATAATAAGTTATGCAGAAAAAGAAACTTCAAGAAAGCATTATTTGCTATGAGGAAACAAAATATAATTATTGACTAAAAAGGCTGAAAAACAACATTGTAATGTTTGAACCATTGGAGTAATTTCCTTACATTCTGTGTGCAGTATATTGAGTGAGGCAGAGAGTGAAAAACTTGAGGTAGACATTAATGTCAGTAAGGCAGAGAAAAAGTTATTTTTTTATTGAAAACGCTGAAAAAAGAAAAAGGAAACAAACATTGTATTGTTGCCGCCACCAAATTGATATCCTTTCATTCCATGGTGAGGAAAACAGGATGTGCAGAGTCTATAATATTATTAGTGACTAACAGCCAGATTCATCAAACTAAAATCGGCTTGCAAAAGGCCAGATTCTGAGAATCTGGCCCTTTGCAAGCGCTATTTTTGCATTTGGGATTCATCATCCCAAATGCAAAAATCGCAATTCTAGAAATCGCTAAATTGCGATTAATTGCATTTAAGGAATCTCAATTTGAGATTCCTTAAATGCAATTCATGAACCATTTTTAAATTGCGAATTCGCAATCTGGGGCCGCTATTTACCGCGAAGTCTAACTACGTGGTAAATAGCAAAAACTTTGAAAAATGCACTAAAGTGCATTTTTCAAAGTTTCATGTTGCGCACACACATGCCCTAAGGGCATGTGTGTGCGCAACATATGTGCACACATCAATTTCAGGGGTGCAACAGGGTGTTCTTTGGACACCCCTGCACCTTTGAAATCGCAATCTCAATTTGTGAATCGCCAATTGTGATTAGCAAATTGAGATGGTCTTCCCATTCATTCCAATGGGCCTCTAGGCCCATAGGAATGAATGGGGAGATATTCCTTAATTGCGACTCGCAATTTGCGAGTCGCAATTAAGGAATTATTAGAAATCGCCATTTTTTAACTGATTTCTTGATGAATAGCATTTTGCTATTCCTTAATAGCGAATCGGTATTTTTCGCTATTAAGGAATCGCAAATTGTGTTCTTGATGAATCTGGGAGCACGCTGAGAATAACATTAAGAATGCCGTCAATGACCGTATTTGCAAAGTTGTGCAGGTTAGAACAGAGGAAGAATGATGCACACGGTGCCGCGCATTGATACGTGAAATGCTGGTTACCTTGTAAACGATGAGGCAGACAGCCGATATAAAATGGCAGCCGCCGCCCATAGAACAGTGAAGGAAAGACGACTTCCTGAAAGCTGGGTCACTGCATCAGGCTCGGAGAGACGGAGTACATCAGACAGCCCTCCAAGTATTCAGCCATCTGAATCCATCATCAAAATTCCCACAGCGACCAGAAAATAGGCGGTATACTTCATAAAATCTCCTCGGTCGCTCGGAGCTTACACGGCAAGCGCCATCTTCTCACAGCATGAGACCACGCCCCCCATTTATGTGTGTCTTATATGCTTTTTTGTCAGTAAACACTAAGCGTATAGTCGAGTTTCCAACTAGAGTGAGGAATGTATCCACAGCTCTTCAAATCCATCAGCTATATATTATATAATAATTTCTTTAACTACTAAGTGAATGTAGGAAGTGAGTAAACAAAGACACTGGCTGGACATATAGCTGCCTGAAACTGGTCTACAAATGGCAACGTGAGTAATTTCTAGTAACTGAGATTAATTCACGCGTTCTAATATCATGTTTTAGTTTCCCTTTGTTGAACCCTCAGAGGCCTATTAGGATGGCGGACGGACCTGATCCGTCCGCCACCCCCGATGTGGAGGGACCGACCGCAGGGGCAGTGGCGTTCCCTCCATAGGAATTAGGATGTGACCGCCACCCTGGCGGTCACATCCTGTATATTTAACATTGCGGTGGGTGCTGCTTAAAGCAGCACCCGCCCCAAAGTTAAAAATGCATGCTTTGCATGCGCATGCACGAAGCGGCAGGCACCTCTCGGTGCCTGCCGCTTTGTGCAAGCACGTGCAAGGGGGTACCATAGGTACCCCCCATGTGCACACCCCTACATCCTGGGGGCCCGCAAGGGGCCCCCAGAAGCAAAGGTCCACATGCTTTTCCACTGCGGAATATCTGCAGCGGAAAAGCATCTCTCCGCACCCATCATAATATGGCTGGCGGTGTCTTGCAGACACCGCCACCATATTGTGGTCCACACCCTGCGTATGAGCGGCGGAAGACCTGCCGTCCACCGCTGATCCCACCGCCATCATAATCTGGCAGTGGGTGTTTTCAAGGACGGCGGCAGTGAATCCGCATCCTCCGGGCCGGCGGTGGCTTCCACCGGCCCGAAGGATGCATATTCACCGCCATCATAATCGACCCCTTAGTGTGAAGGGAATGCTCAGATGTTCGCAACTGGAACCAAGTTGCACTCTACTGATGAAGCCCAAATAGGGACAAATTAAGGGGGTTTGTGAAGTACTTTAGGTCTGATGTACAGAAGGTTGAGGATGGAATCTTGCTAGGCAATGATTCCAGACCCAAGGGCGTAACTTGGGGGAATGAGAATTAGTGTGCTGACTCGTTGGTGACGGTCAACGGTGGCTCGCAGTTATATGGTAACTTAATAAATACAACTATGAAGTAGTTGCATTAACTACCACCGTTTGCTTGTGTTCGGGTTCTATAGGGTCTTGAACTTGCAGTTCAGGCTTGACTGGAGCGAGATCAAGGCTGATTTGCATACGGCTTGAACCTGTCTGAGGTGGCATAATGGGCAAAAAAAAGATGGATTGGAAACCAGCCTGAGAAATTACCAGGAAGGATATTAATTCAAGCATTCCACCATCATCTTTTTGTTTTCCTTGCTATTTCGTTTCCCTCCGTTCAATTGATAAAGTACATTTAAGTACAAGAAGGAGCTCTTCGATAATATTTATGGCTCTTACCTTGGCTATTACACATGATATATTTTTAGAATATATCTATGTTTCTGATCACCAAGTTTTAATAGAATTCAGAGTTTTCTAAGAACTGACACGTGAATGCTACCTACGAAACAGATGTCAAATTGTACTTCTTTTACCAAGTATAAATACCTTCTGTTTCATGAGAACACATATCCCAATTTGAAAATAGATTCAAGGTTGTGCAATCTTAAAGCAGCAATGTAGCAAACTTTTATATCTCCAAAAGTATTAATTGAATCCTGATAATAATACTTCTCTGTATTCAGTTCAGATTTCTGTCGATTCCAAAGTTGATCACAGACAGTTTCTAAAGCTTTCCTTAACTTTGACAAAAAATGTGGGTGCAGTAGCAAAGTATCTTGATTGCTTAGCAAGGGCATTCTGGACCACGAGAAACTTATACTTGGTAACTTTCAGAGGGTCACCCCCCCTCACAAACTTTGTGAGTGTCCTATGGCTTCAAGAGATATGTATTTTCCTAGGCTGTACTCAGGAGTCTTATAAAGTGCAACACAACCTGTGAAGATGCAAAGCCTCTCTCCTAGTGGTGCCAACACTGTGCACACCTCAAGACTTTCATTCCTCTAAATCCGCTCACCATGTGAAAGTTTGGAGTATCTCCCTCCAGCCGCGGTTCATGCAGGTAACAGCAGTGGGGCGGTGGGGCCATGTGAGGGGGATTCCAAGGGACAATGCAGAGGAAAAATTTATAATTTATTTAATTTTCTCTCTGCATCGTCCCTCAGAATCCCCCCTTACATGGCCCCACCGCTGTTACCTGCACGGACCGCGGCTGTCTCACTCATATGCTTGTTGAGCATGAAGAGGTGAGAATGAGCCAGAGATCATGAAATCCATGCCCCAGAACTTTTTGTATCTATCCCTTCATAGAGGCTAAACATTTACCATGCTGGTCCCTTTAAATTCCTCAAATCAAGCAAAAAGTACTGTAGGGAAACATTGCATCAGGTTTATCAGAAACATTGCAATTCTACCTGTAAAAATTCACAAGAATACCTACCTATCAAGCATATATCATGAGAAAATCTTGAAATATGAACAATGGTCCAAAGATCATTCTGTGGATATATGGTGTCTAAATAAACATCCACGGTATGTGTTTCAGACACAGATACCATCGACACCATCATGCTGGAGTGGGTGAGGTGATTGAGGTGCTTCTTGGGGATCTGTCAGCATGGGGTTATTGGTTGATATTCATTCACTTAGCAGAAGATAAGTACCATTCCCAGCATATGTCGGGTTATTACCAAGCAGTTACAGGGTCATTATCTCCTAATCTACACAAACAACAAAGCGTTTTATGTCCACATTAAACACTCAAAAGGTGATGGAGAAATACTCGCAAACTATCTAAAACACTGGCAATCACTTTGGGTAGCATTTCAATCCATCATTTGTTGGCCGCTGTGCCACTCTGTACAGAGGCCTGCTTATGCAAATCAGTACTGACCCTGCTACTCATGCAAACTGCCCATCCTGAACTGCTAGGCGAGGTCCCAATAAGAAGGGAACACAAGTAACCTCAGATTGTTTTCAGTCTTGGGAGACTCAGTGACGTAAATCTTGAATCCTGTGGCATAGCAAGCAAGGGACCCAAATCAGGCATATCCTTAGCCACTCATGACATTTCAACGAACACACAAAATGCAATGGGAGAACTCTTGTAAATATTTTCAAAAACTGGCAGTCACTCTGGGAAGCACTGCATTAACCATTCGGAGTTGCACCTGTGATTCTTTTTCTTGGGCTGAAGCTTATCTCCTGTCTCTCATCACAGTGTACCTCTTGAGAACTGCAAATGGACATGGGAAGCACCAACAGTTCCAAATCTGGTGCATTTCTGTATTCATCTGGGTGCTTTCCTTCAGATCTCTTCCAGGTGGCGAACTCTTTATCTCTGGGGAATACTGTGTTCATCCTTTTTTTTTTGCACAATCCACTCCATGCACTGGTGCTTAGAGGGGATCTCTCATTCACTCTAGTGTCCTCCATGTCTCATTCATGCATTTCTACCAATTGTGCTTCTTTCCCAAGAACTTAGAGGCTTCACATTGAGGAGGAGATGGTAAATTTGGCTCCAATATGGTCTCATTTCTTTGGCTTCTGGTTCTTTTGTAGTTTATTCAGGATCTTCCTTGGGGGTTGACCATGCCTGTTCCCCCTCCATCTTACTCTACTGTCAGTTGCAGTGCTACCGCAGCTTTATCCGTAAATTTGGAGGTTCATCGAGTGTTTTCAATTAACAAGACTGACTGCCCTCCAGTCCGAAGCCCTGTGGGAAGCATGTTCTCGTTTTTTTCCAGACACACCTCCCGGAGATGGTATGCTAGGTAGTGTGACTCTTCACATATCCTTTATTTTTTGCTGAATAATTCCGGATGGGTGTTGAAATTTCAATTCTCCACGTGAAATGCAGAAAAAGTCAGGATTTTGTGGAGCCCTGGTCCGATTGGTCCTCCATTTGACTAACCTTGTTTAAGTTTTGCTAGCCCTACATCCACAGTGCATCCGTCTTTGCCTTATGGCCATCTGTTCCTGCTTCTTCGGACTCTGTAGGCTGCTACTTTTGAGCCTCTAAGTACTGTTCCTCTGGGCCTTTTATTTGCAAAGTTGCTTTTTCTAGTGTGCATTACCTGGGCTCAAAGGGTGGGGAACTGAGCACCGTGTTGTGTTAAACACATTATCTGGAGTTTTCTGGATTAGGTAGTCCTTTACCTTTTCCCTCCTTACTTCAAAATGTTTACATTTGTTTTCATGTCAGACACGATCTAGCTTTCCCACTTTTTGTACCGATCAGCAAACATCTACAGATTTTATGTTGCTCTGTGATGACATGTACAGGGTTAGCTCTGAATCTTAAACTCATGGCTTATTTCTTTCAGTTGGGGCTGTGTTTGGCATGTTTAGCTGCTTAGGAAAGGTGTTAAATCATACATTTATACCCTGAATCACTTGATTAAACTGGCTATTTTGATAGCTTATACCTTTTCTGAGGTCACCCTTCCTGACTGTGTTGAAGAATATTCCACCTCTGTTATAGCTTCCTCCAGCACATTCCACCTCTGTTATAGCTTTCTCCTAGCTTGTGAGACTTGTAAATGTATGACTTTAGTTGTGCTGGTAAGTGGGTTTTCCTTGACACATTTGTGAAACGTTGTAGGTAAATGGTGGCCAGTCCTCACACTACTGTGTTCGCTGTTGGATTCATGCTTCTATTTATTACTGACTTTCCTGTTTGTTAATAAACCTTCACAATTTCATGTGATTTATCATTTGGATATGGAATTTGACTGATTGAAACATCCTCACATGTTAGGACTGTGATGAAGAAGGTCGATGAGGGGTAATAGCCTAAAAACCTTGCCCCCATCTGGCATTTGTCATCAAAGTCCTTCTATCTCACTCTCCCTGGGCTCTGCATCCCAGTGTCTTTAGTTTGGCACTTACAAGAAGTGATGGAACCAGGAGGATGTTATATCTGAGAGCTGCAAGTTTATGAAATACATTTTTAAGAGAGGGGGCAGCGTATTGGCTGTTTCCATGGTGCGGACTGGATCTGAGTAAAATGTTAATTATGATTGCAAAATTCATAAAACCTCAAAATTTCACTTCATACAATTTTTGGAATATTTTCCCACAGAAAACCCCTTCCAGGCAGCGAGTTGCCTCCCCCTCCCTTAGTCATTTTCCAACTGCGCCCTTAAGACCCATAAATATATCATGGACAACTTGCTTGGTGCAAAAAAAAAGGGTTGCAGTTTATTGAACACTTAAACATTTTATACATTTGCTTCTCATGGTGTTACATAACATTTTTGTTGCCTCGTTTAACAATTTGCCATTGGGGCTCATTCAGTCCATTTCTGGTTGTTATCTGCTTTTCGGACAGATCACCTTCTGGAAGGGGCCCCAATTCCACAGCTACTGTTGCCAAGGGTTTAGGCTTCAACTTGCTACCGACTTGGTGGGTGTCGGTCCGGACTTGCCGAGGCCGCAAGTGCCATCCCGCTTGCTTTCAGTACCAACTTGGCACCTCCCTGCTCTTCCGGGTCCCTGCTGTGGGGCATCCCAAGGACCCCCTCTGAGCATCTCATCTATCCAGCCTGTGCTTGAGTTCTACCTCTCGCTCCTTTGGAACCCCTGCCATGAGGCATCTCAAGGGCCCTGTGGGAGCCTTCCATCTACTCTTTCCGTGGCTAATGGCCACTATTTGCTCCCTCAGTGTCCCTGCTGTGAGGAATCCAAGGACAATGTGTGAGCCTTCCATCTACTTTTATCAATTTCTCTTATGTTTATGTTTTGGCAATTTGTATAGCGCACAATTACCCAGGGGTGTCTAGGCGCTTAAGGATTGAGAATGGACAGGTAGAGCACAGCTTAGTGAGTAAACAGCCAAGTTTTTTGTTGCTTCCTGATGTTAAGGAGGGTGGGACTGGTTTTAATGTTAAGGGGGAGGGTATTCCATAATCTTGCTGTGGAAATCACAAAGCACCTGTCACCCCAGTTAGCTTTTTTTGTGCGAGGGACATTGAGGAGATGTGCTGAGGCTGAGCGAAGTGTCCTAGATGAAACCAGTGGACGGAAGGCATATTTGAGGAACTTTGGGCCAGTGTTGTTAATGGCTTTGTACGCGATACATAAAGCCTTAAACTTAGTCCGGCTTTTGATGGGTAGCCAGTGGAGCTGGCGAATGAAAGGAGAGATGGAGTTGAATTTAGGGATACCTAGGAGGATTCTTGCTGAGGCGTTCTGTATTAGCGGAAGCTTGTTTAGAACTTTTTCTTGTGCATTGAGGAGGAGGGCATTGCAGTAGTCAGTCCTAGAAAAAATGAGGGTGGTGATTAGGGTTTTACCCGCTGAGGTTGGGAGGTAGGGAAGGAGTTTCTTAATTTTCCTCAGTGTGAAGAAGGATGAAGATACCGTGTTGACGTGGTGGTTGAAGAGCAATTTGTCGTCGAAGACGACCCCCAGGTTTCTGACTCTAGTCACAGGTTGAGGACGGGATCCCATATCACTTGGCCACCATTGTGGGGACCAGCTGGGTTCTAGTTTGCCGAATGTCATGATCTCCGTTTTATCGGAGTTTAATTTTAGAGAGTTGGATGCCATCCAAGAACTGATGGCTAGCATTCCCTCTCGGAAATTGGCTGCGACTATGTCTCCATCGTGATGGACTGACAGGACCAGCTGGGTGTCATCGGCGTAAGTTGTTACATTAATGCCATATGACTTGATCACCCTCGCTAAGTCCGAAACATATAGGTTGAATAAGGTAGGACTTAGCAAGGAACCCTGTGGTACTCCGCACGGGAGGGCAAAAATGGGGGAAGCAAATGGCCCCAGTTTTACCGATTGTGTGTGATTGGTCAGAAAGGAGGCGAGAAGGTCTTTGCCCTTTGTCTAATGCCCATTGCAGAGACACGGTCGATCAAGATGGTGTGATCGACCATGTTGAAGGCCGCAGATAGATCAAGCAGTATTAGGATTGCCGCCCCACCTTTATCCATGGTTATCCTAATCTCATCAGCGGCTTTGATGAGTGCCGTCTCAGTTCCGTGTCCTTGTCTGAAACAGAATTGAGTGTCATCCAGCAAGTGGTTGGTCTTCCTTTCCTATCCTTCTAGGTTGTCTTCCGTCTTGCTACCTACGGTCTCCCCGATCGCAGGGATCTCCCCCCTTGCTCGCCTATGCTCTCCCATCACTTATGAGAAACTAATTTGCTCTAAAACCCCCACAATGCTAGGCAGGAACATATCCATACCCACCCCTGTTGAGTGCATGCCATCTTCCAGGTGGTAGCCTGGCGACCTAATATTTATGAAGCCGTGCCTTACAAATCCCCACCCGTTGGCCCTACATACCTTTGTCATAGTAATGTTTAGCTTGTGTCTGGATCTCTCCACTGCCCCAATGTCTATCTCCCCCCTCCAGGACTTCTGCACTATTAACCCCAAGAAGAATATTTTGGCAGGCGCACCAGTTTTGCCAAAGCAGCTAAGTCCTCCTACATTGCCATTAGCAGGGTCCTCCTCCCCAGTGCGGCCAGGTCATTACCTCCCTGGTGGACTATTACTGCATCCGGTTTGCCCCCTCTCCCAGTGCTTCTTGCACTGCAGGTAGCAGCTGGTCCCATTTCATCCCGGACCAGCCCATCCAAATCACCTTGGTGTCCCATCCTCCTGTCTGAGTATCGGCCCCTCTCTGGCCTCTGCGGTTGCCAGGGAACTCTGTACCAAACATACCGGGCAGCACGCTTTCTCCCTTATGCAATGTAGTGTGGTCCACCTCCCTATGCCTGCTTGGTCTGTCTTAGACCTCCGCAGCTGGATGTCCATGTAGCCCTCCCCGAACCTAACATTGGTTCGGCGTATGTATGCTGTTCCTGCGTCCCTTGCTGCTGGAGCCACCATTTCGCTCACTCTGTATGCCCCAAAGAAAGCTAGTGCGAAAGCTGCCCTGAAAAGTATGGCTTTGCTCTCTGATGAGCATAACTCCCCAAGGGCCCCTATCCTTTGCTGCAGAAATTTGGAAATGAATGAGCCTTCTTGCGTCTCGACTTGCCTACTGCATTCTGCCCCATCCTTGAAATGCCATCCTTCAGTGAAAACCCTGGTAGGTCCTACCCCAACGCCATCTTTGTGTAGTACGCCACTGCACTCAAATGGGTCTGAGCCCAAGATTTTGTCCTACCGGCACTGAAAGCCTATTCAATGAAATCCAGGACCTCGCTCTGCTCCGCTAGCTTGCCCTTTGTTATCCCAGTCGCTGCAGTAAATGTCACCCAGCACTTACGGTAACGGTGCATTGTCTTTGGGGGCAGTGCATGTTCCAGCATCGCTTCCAAACCAGCTCTGCCCATGCCCATACTTCTTCCGGCACTGGGGTCATCCCTTGGTCTGCATTCGGAGTGAAGTCTCAGAATCTTGCCCACTGAAAATGAGAAATGACATCCACAACTGAGTTGTCTATTCCCAGGACATGTTGTGCCCTAAACGCTATGTTCGCCCTCAGTTGGCTTTGGACCAACCTTCGTAACAGGCAAACCATGGACGCACATTTTGCCGTCCCTGTGTTGATTGCCTGCACTACTGCGTGGTTGTCAGACCACAGAGTTATTTGCCTGTTGGCTAGTCATTCTGCCGAAATGTGAAAGGCCACTATTATGGGGAATAACTCCAGCAGTGAAATGTTCGCTGTACCCCCTTCTTGTTTCCAGGCTTCAGGCCATGCCCCTGCCATCCATGCTGTCCCTAGGCTGGCCCAAAACCAAGGCCCCCTAGCTGTGTCCGTGTACAGCTCAATCTGACTCGCTGGTACTCATGGCTCGCGTCACATTAGGATGCCATTGAAATCAGACAGGAAAGATTCCCACTGTTCCAGATCTACTTTTACCCCTTGTGTTAAGACGACTCTGTGGTGTTTTTGTGTCATGCCCCTGGTTAGCCATGCCAGCCTCCTTGCAAATGCCTGCCCTGCTGGGATCACCCTTGTGGCAACGTTCAGTTTCCCCAGCAACTGCTGCACCTAACCTATTGCGGCCTTCTTTTGCTGCCTTACCCTACCCATGATCTCCTTGAGCTCTGCTACCTTGTTGGGTTGTAATCTGCATGTCCCTGCAATCATGTCTAGTTCTATCTCTAGGAAGGACAGTTTCGTGGTTGGGCCCTCTATATTGTCTTGTGCTTGCGGTATCCCTACTTCCTGCGCCAATGCTGTGAAACTCTGCAGGAGGAGGGCGCAGTCTCCTGTGCTTGCCTTGCTGACAAACAGGAAATCGTCTAGGTAATGGACCCGACCCCCTTGCGGGGCCCGTCTCCCTACTTCCCACTCTAGGAAACTGCTAAATGCCTCAAAATATGCATAAGATATTGAGCACCCCATTGGCAAGCATTTGTCATAGTAATATTGTCCATCTAGCTGGAAGCCTAGCAAATGGTAGCTGTCTGGGTAGACAGGCAAGAGTCGGAAAGCCGACTTGATGTCAGTTTTAGCTAGTAGGGCTCCCCTTCCTTCCTGCCGTATCAGATCTACTGCGTTGTCTACTGATGCATAGGCTACTAAGCAATCATCCTGTTCCAGTCAGTCGTGGAGTGACTGCCCTTGCGGGTGGGACAGATGGCGTACCAGCCTGAATTTCCCTTCCTCCTTCTTAGGTACCGCTCTTAGCGAGGAGGCCTTTAAGTTCTCCAGCGGGGGGAGTTGAAAGGGCTGGCCACCCGCCCCATTCAGACTTCCTTGCCTACCTTGTCCCATGCTATGCTTGTGTTGTCCCTTACCAATTCAGTTTCCGGCTCTCCCGTGCCCCTTTGGGACCTTTGTAGGGTAATCTGAAACCTGGTGTGAAACCCTCTGCCAATTTTTGTCTGTCTGTTGCCTTGGGATACTTGCCTAATAGATGCACCAGCCCGCTGGTTCTAATTGGTGTTGGTAGCAGCTGCCCTCTGCCCTAGGCTCCCCAACCGCGGGGACCTGCTCGCTAATTCTTTGTACCGGTCCTTACTTTGCCGGCTCCTGCTCCCTGGCTTTGCTTGCAGCGGATTGCTGGGTGGTTTGCCCTCCAAGACCTGCACGCATATTTGAACCTGTATCCTGTCCCCCATTTACAATTGTCTTTGTTAAATTTTCAGCATGGTTTCCCAGATTTGGAGGTTCCCTGGCTCTTACCCTTTAACCCTTGCCCTTCAAATTTTCCCTTACTCCCATAGGAGCGAAAATTGCTATATCTGGAGCTGACACCTTCCCAGGCAGCCACCATGTGTGGTGAGAAACCCTCCATGTCTTGGCGGTCCCATTCAATCACTGGTCAAGTTTTTATCTTCTCCCTGAAACCCTTGTCGTATTTCAACCATGCCTTCCCCCCGATACTTCAACTACGCCTCATGCACCTTCTGCTCATACAGAATGAGTGCCGCTGTGCTCTGGGGGAATTTTTCCACAAAAACGGGTCCTAAATGCTTTCAGCCAATTCTCAATTGATCTCTCTACCCTGGGCTTGCAACTCTTTCTCCTATCATCTTCTTTCGTGTCCTGTACTGTCAGGTCCAAGCCTGCAAGGCGTACCTCTAGCAGGGAGAAGATGTCTATAAACTCCTTCTTCCATATCCTTTCTTTTACGGCTAGTGGGATGATAGTGGCCAATCCCAGGAGCTTTGTGGTTGTGGGAGGTTCGCTCAGGGAAGGGCGCAGTTATGCGCTGGCCGGCTTCCATTTCGGGTCTGCGCCCTCTCCTGTCGCCCCACCTTCACCTGCCTTATTGGCCCTGGGGGCCACTGGCCGGCCCCCCCTTGTGTGGCATCCTCCGGTGATTCCACCTCACCCTGTTGTGCAAGTTTACTTTTTCCTGCTGCCCTTTTCATGCCTCCCCTTGTGTCTGGCTCTTGCCCTGGCTCTTTGCTGCCTCCCTGGCTTCCTGAAGCCCATGGTGGCCTGCCCCAAAGGAGGATCCCGCCCCCGGCCACTGCCACCATGGCATCCAAGACAGTGGGCCCCAAGCCTCCCCTTGGAAACCTTGCTGGTCCCTCCCTGCCCTAGCTGCCTAGGGGGCTGATTGGGCCAGGGCCCTTGCATTGCCAAATTACTCATGCCCTGCCCCCGCTGCATCTCTTGCAGTGCTTACCCTTGTCTGCGCTGGTCCGATGGCTGCGCAAGTCCTGAGAGGCTACAGTGCTGGCTACAGATCCCTCATCCTTGCTGCTATCTTCTCTCTTCGGCGTCGGAGCTGGACACCAGCTCGGGGATTCCGCCCTCCTGCTCTTGTCTCGTGCACCCATGTGCCGGCCTTTTGCCGCCCTCGCGGCCACCTGGACCTTGGCCCTTGTTTCGGGGTTCTTTGCCGGGCCGCTGTTCTGGTTGCATGCCCCTTCACGCCAGGTTTCTTGTCGAGTGGTGCAGGCAGGAATGACTGTCGCTGCTTCTTCCCTCTCCCATGGGCTCCATCTTTGATCTGTTGGTCCACCCTTGATTTCACTTTTAGAGCCACCAATGCCCTGGCTCTGTCCAGCATAGCTTGTAGATCTTCATCCAACTCTGGGCCATTGCCCCACCTTTGCCTCTTCTGCCCCATCTGGAGAGCTTCTGCAGCGCCTTCTTTGTCCCTGAAGTGAGCGGAAAGCTGTGTCGCCCTCCCGGCTGCCCCGCGCTTGCTGGCCATCACACCATGATCCGGCCGGCTGCAGTCTGCTGCTAATATGGCAGATCAGGGGCTGTGTCATCAATCTTGGGTGCTCTGCCCACCTGCTGGTTTGTGGTGCTTGTAGCACCAACTGTGCGGGCTGTGTGTGTTGCCCAAAGTAGTAGAACTAGTCCCCGCAACTTATTGCCCACATCCAGCAATGGCACTCCCTTTCAATGATCCCCAGCGCCAATAAACTCTTAAGTCCCTGTATTCTGCAGTGTTTTTGAGGGTTACTACGATAGTGGATTCAAACCTTGCAATTCAGAACCCACTCCAACAGTGGCAGCAACTTCCCACTGTGAAGTGGGAACAGCGGGGGTGAGGAGGGCGGGCCAGGCCCACCAAAGCAGAGTCCTGCCCAAGGGAAAACAGAAGGCTCGGCAAGCAGGACGGGTCCCCAGAGGCTGATTCAGGAGACCCGAGGGCAGGAGAACCGCTCCTGAGCGCAGGGAGCCAAGGCAGAACAACGTCGCTAGAGGACAGCCGGTAACTTTTTAGCTAGTGCCGCGGGTAACATTCTCACTGCTGCACCTTGTTGCCGTCAGTATTGCTTCCCCCAAAGTCGCTTCTGCTGCTCCCGAATGACGCCTCACTGCACCAGGGTCCCAGTGAAGAAATCCGGAACGTAGTCGATGGTGAGGTCCATCGGCATAGTCCTTCGCTGCTGTAGCTCCCGTCCTGCTCGATCCTTCTCAATCTGATTCCTTAGCTACCCGCTGTTGGAGGTGATTGAATGCTTGAGTGGGCTGCTTGCCCCCTTCTTCAACCCCTCCGCAGCTTATGGCCAGCTCCCCTGATTGGGGGAGGCCGATCTCCATTCGGTCCATGTGTTCGCCCCAGGGGGGCGGAGGGTAATGCTTCACGCCTCCAGGTGGCGTTTGGCCCGGGCACCCATTGGGTCTGGCCTTGCCTTCCCTGGCCCAGGCTCCGACTGCCTTGTGCAGAAAACATTTTATCAAGAAACATTTTGTCTCCTGCACGTATACCACTTTATTTACTGAAAGCCAAATGTTATTTAGTTATTATGAAATTTCATGAAAAATGTGCATTTTCACACACCACTCTAAAAATTCCCTTTACAAGTTAGTAGCATGACGATGAAGTCCAGACTAGGGCTAATAAAGATTGGTGATGTGCAATCCAGACATTGCTTCAGTACAATAAATGTATTTGCTTGATTTACACCCAGTGTTTTGTCAAACTGGACAGGCAATTTTCTCATAGACATCAACATGATTATCTGTAGTTGAGGAATAGTGCTTCTTAATACTGTGGCAGACCCTCGAGTATTGGTGTAGGGAATTCGTTTCACATCAAAATTGGCATAAAACAGTGTATTTGAAAACGTGCATGTTAAAATACACATTTGGCTTCAAATTTTAAAACATTCTTGGAGGAAAAATCTCCGAAAACACAAGGAGATTCTTGGGCTTGCACGTTATGCTTTTTTAAGCAATCGACTTGGGGAAAAAATGTTATGTCAATGAGATTAATTTGTTTTGTCGTGAAATTTGCTCCAAATTTCTACCAGTTTTAATTTGCTCATAATAAATGTATCCAGCTTAATTACATCTAAATTATAGTCATACCATTCCCATTCCCAGGTCAAACAGGATTACTTTAGAAGCCATCCCAGAGTTATTGGATGATCATCTAACTACTCTAAAAGTCATTTTCACATAATCAGACATCATCAAGCTCTTAAAGTCATCAGCAGAGTTTAGAAACCTGAGCCTGATGATTTGAAGATGACTTAAAAATGAGTATCTGATGACTTCACAAGATGTGATTAACCCTGACGATTTCAGGATGACGTTCAAATGATTATCTAATGACTCCACAAGGTGTGGCTGTTCCTGGTGATTTGAGGATGACTTGAAACCGAGTACCTGATTACTTCACAAGATACATTGCTAATGGTGATTTTAGGATTGTTTGAAACTGACTGTCTGATTACTTGACTAGCCCCATAGTTTTCTAATTAAAAAGACTTGTTCATGATAATTTGCAGACGATTTGTTGATTGCTTCAGGAACATGTTTAACATTTTAGTTTATTTATTTTTAGAGACGTCCAACCCTATGGAAGATTTCAGAATCTCCTTTTTACTGCATAATGAGCACCATTTACACATTACTGCATTTTCAACTCAGCAAATAGTCCTACAGTGCACGCATTAGCAGAGACTTCGATGCTCGAAGGCCTGGGTGCTATACAGATAACAAAACACAAATTCAGTTTATTTGCAAACAGTTGATTTTTATATATGCTAGCTCAAATTGTAAAGCCACCTGAATACATAGCTATCATTATTACACATAGACCTTCTCTCCTCCCTCCCTGGCTCTGCCCGCCTTGGGTTTGCCCTTCAGCCATCAAACGCCGCGAAGCCCAGGAGGCAGGAGCTGATGAGCAGTGAGGCGCTGTAGATACGCTGGAACAAGAGCTGGTGAGCAGCGAGGTGTGGTACATACCCCAGGGCAGGATCTGGTAAGCAGTGAGGGGCTGTAGATACCCCGGGGCAGGAGCGGGTGAGCAATGAGGGGCTCTCTGCCCCAATTATTGTGCCCCCTACTGTTGTCGCCTCTGCCCTCACTCGTCTCTGTCCATCTTGTGTTCCGATACTGTCTACCCACAGTCTTCAAGTTCTGTCCTTTGTCCTCTCCCTCTCCACCCACGTTCACTTCTACCTCTCACTTTTCTGTGCTCTCTGCCCTATCCTGACTTCTCACAGTACTCTCGTACTCTCTGCCCTATCCTGACTTCTCACAGTACTCTTGTGCTATCTGCCGTATTCTGACTTCTGACTGTACCCTCGTGCTCTCAGCCCTATCCTAACTTCTGACAGTATTCTTGTGCTCTCTGCCCTATCCTAACTTCGGACTGTACTCTCGTGCTCTCTGCCCTATCCTGACGTCTTGCAGTACTCTTGTGCTCTCTGCTCTATCCTCACTTCTGACAGTACTCTCCTGCTCACTGCCCTTGTGCTCCCTGCCCTCTATCCTTTGTGCGCCCTCTGTTACTTGTCACATTCACTCTTACGCCATCTGTCTCCTTCAATCTCTGCCCTCTGCTCACTGCCCCCTCCTCCCTGTTCCTCCTTGTTTATTCTGCCCTCGGACTCTCTTGCATCTTCTCTCTCTGCTCACTGTGCCTGTCCTGTCTGCCCTCCCCGTCCTCCATGCCTGTTTTAGCCTTGGGGTCTCTTCCATCTCTCCTCTCTGCCTCCACCCTTTATTCCCTCAGGGTTCACTGTGCACTGTCCCTTCACGTGCTCTCTGCCTCTAATTACTGTCCCTGTCCTGTCTGCCCTGCCCCTGTCCTCCGTGCCAGTTCTACCCTCGGGGTTGGTCCCACCTCTCCCTTCTGCCCCTTGGCTCTCAGCCTTCACCATTTATACCCTCTGGGTTCACTGTACATTGTCCCATCATGTGCTCTCTGCCTCTGCTCACCGTCCCTGTCCTGTCTACCCTCCCCCTGTTCTCTGCGCCTGTTCTACCCCTGGGGTCTCTTTCACCTCTCCTCTATGCCCCACGGCTCTCTGCCTCTACCCTTTATAAACATCTCTCATATCTGCCTCTACCATTTATACCCTCAGGGTTCATTGTGCACTGTCCTGTCCCTCACATGCTCTCTGCCGCCTGCACTTTCTGTCACATTCACCTTCACGCTGCCCTAGGTTTCTGCTTCCTTTCCTCCCTGCTCTCTGCCCCGACCCCTCTCTGGCGCCAGTGGCCCTTTGGGGCCCCAGTGCATATTTTCCTCATCCGCAGAGTTTCGCCCTCAGCAAAAGAGAGAACAAGCATTTTCAATACAATAGGTCTCGCATTTATGCGAGTTTGAGCTATTGACTTTTTAAATGATAATGCCTTTTTTTATGTTTTAAAAACAAAAATAAAAGGCATTGTCGTTTGCAATGTCAAAAGCTCAAACTCATATAAATGCGAGACCTGTTGCATTGCCGATGCTTGTTTAAAAATCGGGGCAGGTGCACGAAACAGACAATTTATAGCACTTCCTAACCTTCAAACGGGTGGTATAACTTATCTCAGCACAGTGGGGAGCAATGATGACGGGAACTGCATTTATCCAATAAGAAAGGTTGTCAATTTGAATGTATACAGAAACAGGCGAAAAGATTAAGCTGATGGGGAGAAGAGTCTCTTTTTTTTCTCCGTTCTTCGTTATCCTTTTGTTTCTTTTCTTTTCTTTTTATGTGAATCGCTCACTTTTCTTCCCGAGGCAGAAATGCGATAATTTTTAAGGAGTGAAGGGAAGAGTCTGTGTGTGATGCTGCGACGGGGGGGGGGGGGGGGGGGGGGGGGGTGTTTGCGGTGGGTGTGTGAACATGTACAGCCTCGCCCTCGGGATAAACAGAGGTGTACGGTCTGAGGAGAGAACTATGTTGAGTTGCCCTTTGAGGGAGAGAACAAGTCATATACCACCGTGCCTAAAAATGCATTAATTTTTCGTTTTCCCTAGCGCTGACCGGGCCATTTCAAGCGTCTGAGCGCTGTAAAAGTTTATAACAAGTTATTGAGCATATCGTCATAAGCATATAGCAGCAATCATACATCCTTAAAGTGTGTATTTTACTATAAACAGTTACTAATATTAATACTAATTACCACTGAATTTCGGAGCTCAGGCCGGAGTTCCTGGCTGCATAAATGCCCCAGCCCCTCCAGCCTCAGAGCAGCACACAGCGCTACATTTGGGCTCGTTTTGGTAGGATTGTGGCAACCATACCGCAGCAGTCCCTGGCTGGACCGGAAGCGGAAGTTAAGTTGTACAGTCCGTGGCCGTGGAGAGAGAAGAGTAACGTGTTTCTGCATCTCAGTGTGTTTAGAATGGATCGGGCTCAGAGGAAAAGAAAACCATTGCTGTATTTAGGTGGTATTTTTTGGGTGGGGTTGGGGATGCGAGTGAGACGTGGGAACTGGAAGTAAGGTGGGTGTGATTTCCCGCCACCTCCACTTTTGGGTGATCTGTAAGTGCCGCGCTTTTATTTAAAAGGCGGGAGCCCGCGCCTTTCTTTATTGTGCATCACTGTAATTTAGTGCTTTATGTGAGAGAGCTGGAGGTAGGATTCCGCCTCTCAGGGAACTTAACGGTGTGTGGTGTCTTTGCTGAGATATGAGAATAGGATCCCGTAATTTGTGGGCTTTTGGGATGCTGCTGGACATTAAATGTGGGAATTTAAAATTGGCAGTGTTTCTGAGCTCTCTTCGCAACATCGGTACAGATACATTTTGTACTCTATTTACAAAAGCATGAGTGGTAGAGAATGGATGTGGGATTTTGGTATGGTCTAATGGTCACATCTGCTGACTTTCAAACGGAGGGCCCGACATGGAGTCCTAGCGTCGGCTCCTGTGATTCTGGGCAAATAACTTAATAGTTGCGAACCAAGTTGTACTTGAGGTACTTCTGCATAAAAGTTGCTAAGATCGGATGAGCTGTTTTAGTTGCCCATTAAAACCTGACGATTGGCTGGCTCATAACACGAAGAAGACCGCTTCTGACGAGTCTTCTCAAAGGGGATTTCCAGGCTTTTGGGAGAATATGGCGCCCCAAATAAACCCCTGCAAAGTATTTTAAAGAGCATTAATCAACCTTTAACGTCGTCATTCCACAGCCGTTTGTCTGTCATTTTATGTATTTTACCTTATTAGTTAATTTGCTCAGGGAAAAAATATGAAAACGTCATAATTCTCTCTTCCTATTTTTCCTTTCCTGGTGACGTTTTTATATTTTTTCCCTGAGACAGTTAACTAATAATGTAAAACATATTATTCATGGCAGAAAACCCTGTCACAGGGAATGAATCTCGATTGTGTGTCTGGCAACAGAGTGATGCATTAGGTGAAGCCTAGCAATGATATAGGCCTGCTCCTCCCTGAAAGTTATTTTATTTCTACACATACATATAAAACGGAGGCATACGTCCTTTCTCCATCTCCACGCTATTTTTTATTCTTCCTTCTCATTTCACCATGCTCATTTCCAATGTTCCAGTCTTTCGTGCTCTGTTCTATGTGCTCTTTCTTTCAACTCTCCCCTCTGAAACTACTTCTCACCTTTCTTGCCCACTTTCCCTTTTCTCCCTTTTCACGTTTCCTCTTGGGGTCTGCTGTTTCCCTTTCATTCTCTTTCCACTTTTAATTATCTTCATCCTCCCTTCTCGCACTGCAATTTCTGCTGTTACCAGTTCTCTTCAATCTTCTCATTCCTTCTGTACCCTGTCTTTGGCTACCGCTCTGATATCTTCTCCTTCCTACCGCTCCCATTTATGTTTTTATATCTTGCAGAGGCAACGCGTGCGCTGTCTCTGCGAGAAATCTTGTATTCAGAATATTGGCTTTGAACTACACCTATTTTTAAGGACTTTCCTTATATGTTACTTAGACACTTTGTGGCACTATTTGTTCCTTTAAGCTAGAACACTCGAGACCAGTACTTGTAGCTTACCACCACTGTTTTACACCAGTCACTCTGCTTTACTCTACTCTACACAACTTCATTCGGCACAATGTCATCCCACTCTACACAACTACACTACTTCATCCAGCACCAAACAACGCAGCGCAACCCACTACTCCACACAATACGCCTCCGCTCTATGCAACACTAATTCAACCAACTGCACTCCACACAATGCTTCACAACTGCACTCCAATTTACTCCACTCTGAGCCATACAGCACCACTCAATACGCCAATTCATACAGCCACACCACGCAACATAATTACAATCCACATAATACCATTCAACACCACATAATTCAACTCCACCTAATTTCACACTTCTCATTACCACATAAATCCACTCTATACCACATAACAATCCGCATAATACACTCCACATAATTGCACTCAGCTTAATTTCACTATATCACACTGTTCCATGCCACACTATTCAACTCCACTCACATCCATTCCACACTCGATAATTACAAAAAAAAACATTATTCCACCACAACACAATTCCACTACACAAAACATACATCCACTTCACAATCCATAACACATAGGTAGGAAAGATTTACAACGCCAATAGTTCTAACTCTTTCTCGTTTATTTAACACGCATCTGAATCTTAGCTCCTACCTATTTCCTCTTTTTTGCCACCAAACAGGTAAAGCTTTCCATATTGTCACCGACTCTTAAGAATGCCACCACTTGCAGTAAAGTTAGATAATGGCTGTAGTGGACTGGCCCACTGTCCTGTCCCAAGCTGTATGCTGCAGTGGATGGATGAAAATGCGAATTACACAATAATAGACCAATAGATGAAAAGGGTTGGCTGAAAGGCTCTGTAGCGAAGTGTATGTGTGTATATATATATATATATATATATACACACACACACACAGGATCTTCACTTCATCGGTGAGAATAAGCGAGCCACTCCGGTTGTAAGGGTGCAGGTTCTCGGTTTTAATGGCACAACAAAAGATAAGTTTTGACCTCTCTCGGGGGTCTTGGTCACATATGTAATTTTTAATAAATTCTAAATGTCTTGTCCAGGGTTCTTCAAAATCAGTCATGGAGGGCTGGAACAATGCCAGATTTGTAATATAACTACATGTATCTAAATGGGGGGGATGCAAAAAAATATAGCATGGATCTTGCCTTCTAGTACAGACTTTGAAGAACCCTGGTCTTGGTTAATGCCCGCAATAGAATATAACTGATTCAGGTAGGCTCCTTGCCTTGTATTGAAATCACATTTGGTGGCAGGGAGTCCTGTTAGTGTCAAGGGTGCCATTTAAAATGCAAATAATTCTGCTGTAGGGTACCATATGGGGATTTTTTACATTTAATGTCTATCACCCAAGTATACATTTTTTATACTATACTTCCTTCTTTTAAGAGCAATGTCTTGCAGTTGTTACTATTACACTCTTTTATTTTTCTCAATGTTCCAATCTCAGAAGGATGGTTGACTGAGTTTGCTCTAAAACTCAATGCCAATCCACATCACTCTACGCTTCGCCATTCTATTCGATAACACCACTCTACTCTTCCACTCTGACACCAACACTCTGCTACCACTGTTCTCAATGCCCCTCTACTCACAACTTAAGACCACTGCATTTCACGCCAATGTATTCTACGCCACTCTACTATATAACACTGCAGTCTACAACAGTCTACTCTGCACTTTCTGCCACTGAACTCTACGATACTGCACTCTTGCGGCCACATGCATCATTGTAAGGTTTTGAGATTCCTTATTTGCGATTTTTAGGGAATTGCAAATAAGGAATCGCAAAATGAGATGCATGATTTTAATCGCATATTTGCGATTCGGTAAAAATCGAAATTTTTACCGAATCGCAAATATTATGCGAATTCTAAATTGCAATTTCGCAATTCCCATTGATTCCTATGGGCCAAAAGGCCCATAGGAATCATGGGAAGTCATTGACATTTTGTGAATTTGAATTAGTTATTCGCAAAATGTTAATGCATTCCATGGGTGCAGGGGGGGGTCCAAAGGACCCCCCCTCCTGCACCCTGAAATGTATTTTAAAGTTCATGTTTCTCACACACACATGTCCTAAGGACATGTGTGCCTGTAACATGACAGTGTTTAAAATGCTATTTCGAGCATATTAATACTTTTTCGCAAATTACCACGAGGTTCACCCACGTGGTAATTTGCACCCCCTAATTGCGAATATAATTAACAAAATACCAGCCTATTATTGATCACATAGGTGAAACCTAATGCGTTTACCAATGCTTGTTGGAGTAATCTGTTCCGCAAACAAACTACAAAACTACTTATTTCCTAACTTCTTGTGTATGGCAAAGGTTTACACATTACTCTTCCAGATATATTAACAATACATCCGCATATTGAAATAGTCATGCTGTAAGTAATGCAGCCAGAACCAATCCTAAGGTAATACATCCCCATCATGAAGTCGTGTGTGTGTATATATATATATATATATATATATATATATGTATATGTGATATATACAGACCAGACTTAAAATAAAGCTATGAGTCAGGTAGGCTCCTTGCCTTGTATAGAAGTCACATTTTGAGACAAGGAGTCCTATTAGTGTCAAGGGTGCTGTTCTCATTGCAAATGATTCTACAGTGAAGTTAGGGTACCATATGGTGATTTTTCCTACATTAAAGGTCTGCTATCACCAAACTATGATTCATTTTTTATACTATACCTCCATCTTTTAAGCGCTATATCTTACAGTTGTTGCTATTACACGCTTTCCTATTTCTCCATTTACCAGTCTCAGAAGGATGGTAAACTAAGTTCTCTACAACTCTATGCCACTGCACCTCACTCTACTCTCTGCCCCTCCACAACACTCTACGTTTTGCCACTATACTCGATAATACCACTTTGTGTCACCACTTGACTTCACCACTCTGCTACCACTACTCTCAACGCCTCTCTAGGCCCCTGGACTTCTTGGCAATGTATTTTACAGCAATCTACCATATACCACTTCACTCTGACAGTCTACTCTGCCACACTGCACTCTCTGCCACTGAACTCTACGCCACTGCAATCTAAGCTGCACCACTATTTTACTCTGCGCTCCTGCACTCTTGATTCTCAGCTCTACAAGACTGCATTCTATGAAACTGAATGCCACGCTACTCTGCACGACTGCAGTCTAAGTCACTGCAATCTGCATTGCTCTACGCCACTCTAATCTATTCTGTACCATTGCACTCTACACTACTCTGTCACTGCAATCTGCTCCACTCTGCTCTACACCACTCCACTCTATGCCACTCTTCACTGAAACAATCTACTTTACACCACTGCAATCTACTTTGCACTCTACATCGCTCTACTCTGCGCCAATGCACTCTACTCAACCAGTGCACTCTACGCCAGTCTACTCTGCACCACTGTTTTTTACACTGCTTCAATCTAGGCTACTGCACTTTAACACACTATAAGCTTTGATATTCCACTCGGTGATGCTCTACTCAACTCTTTGCCACTCCACTCTACAACACTACTACGTGCTATAACGCTCATCAACACTACTCAACAACGCTCTACCTAACCCCCTCCATGCCACTTTAGTCCAATCTATTCTTAAACATACTACTCCGCTCTACTCCATGCTACACCACTCAGACACTCGATTCTACAACACTTTACTTCACTCTCCTGCACAACTCCACTTTATGCCACTCCACAACAATCTAGTCTACGCAACACTTAACGCCACTTTTCAACATGCAACTCTTCTTTACCCCGCTAACTTTTAGCCGTGCTGAACAGCCACGCTCGTGTACAATATGGCTAAAACATATTGGCAAATACAATAGCTCTTGCAAAGGCCAGACCATTTGGCTTTGCCAATTCTTTTTCATTTTAACCAATACTACAGACCATTGACAAAAGACATTGGCAAGTCACATGGTCAAAAAGGCAAAACCTATTGGCTTTGCCAATGCTTGTTTTTGTAACCATTATTTGCTCTGCTAACAAAGTAATAAAACTGTATTTCTTAACATCTTGTGAACGGCAAACAAGTATTGCTACTGGAGGTCATCCTAGAACAATACTTCTGCATATTGACACGGCCATGCAGTAATACAGCCAGAACCCATCCTGCGGTAATACATCCCCATTATTAATTAATCAACTAGTACGGTTCCAGTCACACACTAAAGTTATCCTTGGATCATCCATGAGTAATGCAGCCTCATTTTGAAGTCATCACAAAATGATTCTGTAATAATACAGCCCCATCCTGAAATACTCAAAGGATCATCCGGACGTAATCCAGCCTAATCTGAAATCATCATGGGATAATTCTGGAGTAGTACAAGGTCATCACATGTTTTCAACTGAAGTAATCGGGGACCCATCCTGGAGTAATCCACCCTAATCCTGTAATCAGCATGGGATCATCCGGCAGTAGTTCAAGCTCATCACATCTTTTCCACTGAAGTAATCAGCCCCTAATCCTGGAGTAGTTTCTCTGATGACTCTAGATAAAGTCATCCCATTTAAATAAATAACCCTGTGGGCAGACTTCAGGATGGCTTCGGATGACATCCCCAGTTAATTGCAGAGATAGCCTGGCTGAAGTCATCAAATGACTTCAGAATCACTCCAGGATGATCTTCCCTTTTGACTTGGGATTAGCAGTAGAAATCTGATTTTAGAGACATCACAGGTATGTCCTTAAGGTGGACTGCAAAGACAAACATTTGACATTGGTTTTATGTGCATGATTCTATACAAGTCATTTCCCTTTTTTTCTGCTGCTGAGCGGCCACTGCCCTCGTTCACAGTCAGTGGGTATACAACTTGTTTAATATTAAGGATTAAAATCCGGTGTAGCATGGACATTTAGGAGCCAGGGGCTGCAAACATGACGTACTTTTCTACATGGCAAAGCACTTTCTATAAATTGTCCATAGCACACAAAATTGACTATCCGCTTAAATGGACATTAACTTTCAGTGTAAAAAGCAGACATTCATGCTCCAGCGGTAACACTCACTGAACACTTTGTAAAGACAAGGTATACTGTTAATCCCCAATGGATTTTCCTTTTCCTTTTAAGCTTTTCAGAACATCAGAATACATATTTTGCCTGCCTCGTCCCAGTTAAATTCTCTGATAAACGGATTAGAGCTCAAAGTTGCTCCCCCACTTCCAGAGCGAGGTTTAGAAACGTTCAAAATGGCGGATCGGGAAGGTGACAGCCCGACTTGGCTCAAGCATCGCCAGTAGTGACGTGGGCAGGGACGGTCACTCAATGCCACCTTCCATCCTGTGAATCCGGATCATTTTAAGCGTCCATTCACAGAGGGATACATTAGAGCGTCCATCGGAGTGTGAAGTAATGTGTCTGCAGGAAGAGGATAAAGCGATCAGCTGCATAAAGAACAGCTCGGGTTTGTGGCTGACACTGAAACATGTCAAAGAAGGCGCTCAGGGGTCTCTGTCTCTTCAGAATACAAGCGCACTTTACAGCAGCACTCTCTCTTTCCTGTCCCACTGTTTAACCGCCCTCACTGACTGTCACCTTTCTTGTCTCACTTCCACCAACCACTGGTCATACTCAAGTGGTGGAGGATGTAAGCATGCTCAGGGTTTTTATGCACTAATATTCCGATCAGTAGCGCCCTCCCCCCTAGCGCCTTGAGACCCTCACGGGTGTGTAGCGCGCTTTAGAAATGCTGTGATTGATTGATTGATTAATCATTTCTTGTGCGCCGATAACATATTTGAAATAATTCAGCCCAACAATGCTTTGCATGTATTTTAATTTAGATCACTTTAGAACTTGGAGGGAGATTTACAAACAGTTTGCACTGGTTTAGCGAGACAAAAGAGACACTAACCAGGGCAAAATGTTTTCTTTGCTATTTACTTACCAGCGCAAAACCTGTTTTGCGCTGGGGAGCACTCTGAAAGAAGCGCAAAGCACTGCTTTGCTTTACTTAGCACCGGGAAGGGAGGGGATACATGGGTGGGACATGAGCTTCTGCATTCAACCACCCATGCCTTTTGATGCAAAACCATATTTACAAAGATTTGTAGACATGGTTTTGCGGCAAAAGTTAATGCCCCTTCAAAGGAGGCGCTAACAGGAGAAATGCTTTAATTTCTCTGTGCTTTTCTGACTTTGCATGCGCATACAAAGTGGGAAAAGCTTTGCATCGTGTCTAGGCATATTATTTTGTACAGGAAGGCTATACCCTTCCTGTAAAAAGCCTATGCTAGACTCATGCACACACCCCAGCACTATGGAGCTAAGCAGTGGAGGCTACTCGAGGGAGTGCTGCGGGGCGTCAGGGCGGGGGAGGGGCAGGGTGGGGGGTAGTAAACTCCCTAGAGTTTTGGATCGTGCACCACCTATTTAATCTGCTGCTTGTTGTATATTCCATGCTCCAGGGTATCACTACCCGCCAGGAGTGTGTTCAATACATTGGTTAGTAGCAGTCATATACCAAATACAACTGTCCCCCTAGGCACTGGTTATGTGGCTGAGAAAAAATCCTGCCATGACGCTTTCTTTTCAATTAGTATCATATATTCAATTTTATTTCATTGAGTTTAAATCTTTGTATTCACTCCACATCATAAGTTTATTAGTGAGTGGTTGAATTTCATCCAAAAATAACTTTCATCCAATGCATTTCGGTGGTTAAACCACCTTCATCAGGGATACCATCTGAAAATACCAAGCAATATTTGCTAAGCATACTGAATTGTAACATCATCAATCATCACATTCTAAGTATTTAACATCCAATGTTCTCTCTGTTAAGCCTTACATAAGTCCACAATCACTGTGTAGTTGTATCATTAATGTGCTAAATATAAGTGACTGTTCTAACAAACATCGATTAGGGAGACGGTTTCCTCTATATGATATAGGTTGTTCTTAAGGGAAACGCTATTCCATTAATAAAGTTACCTAAATTCTCAGTTCTAACGGTCGCAAATTGAGGTAACACCTTGCTCTTAGTTACAATAGGAGCTCTTTAGAAAAAACGCTATTGGTGCCTGTGACTGTGAACTCGAGTTTGTCAATTCTCATAACCAGCGCTAAACGGGTTATTCTCTCTTGCGTTAAGATTCCCTGCCCCTCATATTAACTGGCGCTCTGCCTTCTATAAATTAGTAACTGCCAGTAAAAACCCTTGAACCCTGTTCTGTTATGCGCTTTAATGCTCTCACCTTTGTGTGTTCGTTTGTTGGCTCCTTAATGCGATACGGGTTACGTTCTACTATCACTTCCGTGTTTAAAGCGTTACGTGAATTCCAGCGCATGCGCATACAAGCGTCTAACGCTGATGTCACACGTATGGAATTTTTTTTGTATAGGCGTTCAAAGCTAACTTTATTAACCATCCCTTACAGTGTTATTAGTATTGTTCGCTTACTCCTTTCCCTTCCCTTCTAAGTGATTACGTGGATGCTTAACTTTCCTAGCCATTCCTCCCGCTACGACGTGTATCTTAGTGAACAGTGTAACCTACAGTCGCTACATTGTGTTCCCATGGTCTTTGTGGCGGTATGAACATCTGCCAATCATTTTGCCTGCTGCCTAAATTCATACGTATAGTGTGAATTTCCAACGTCAAAGTTGTTAAATGTGCTAATAAGTAATTACAAATAGCAAGTAAATTCAGTCCTATCATTTAACCCATGAGGTTTCAAGCAGTTCAAATGAAAAATCCAATAATTTTCACGCTTCAACAAGTTTTTCTTATTTGTAGGACCTTCTTTCCTGTCGACCTGTTCCAGGAAACATGCCCTTAGTTGACTAATGTGATGCTTATTCTCCAAAAAATGTGTTGCCACTGTTGATTTTAAAGAACCTGTTCGAATGTTGCTTTTATGCTCCGTAAGCCTTGCTTTCAGTTTTCTTTCAGTGTGGCCAACATATACAGAGCCACACGGCATTTCAACATGTATATTATGTTAGACGTGTTGCATGTTGCATTGACTTTGAGGTAGATTTTGTTTCCTTTCATTGGGGGGGTAATGAAATTGCCCTTCATCACATTATGGCAGTTGCTGCAATGCAGGCACGGGATCGTACCTCGAAAACTTTTTGCCTCCCTCGGTTCAACAGATGTTTTTAAAAAGTCTGACAAGTTTTTCGCTCTGGTGTAGGCAAACATGGGTTCATTCGAAAGTATTCCTTTGAAGTCAGGTTCAAGTGTCAACATTGACCAATGTCTTTTGATTATGGCCTTAAACTGTTGGCTTACGTTTGAGTATTTACTGACGCATGTAAGTCGTTGTTCATTTGGTCGTGTTTTGTCTGAAAGAAGTTCCTCTCGGGTTTTAGACAAGGTCCTTTGTTGTGCTTGTTGTATTATTTGTTCCGGGTATCCTCTGTCTTGAAATCTTCTAAACATGATAGACAGTTGTTGTTTCAATTGATCATCTTCTGAGACCACTCTCTTAACCCTGAGAAATTGAGAATAGGGTAACTGGGCCCGATTCACAGAATGAACTTAAGACTCAATCCTAAACTTACTACTGTTTTGGTATTCACAGATTGCACTTACTACTTTTGGTATTCACAAAATGAACTTACTACTTTTGGCATTCACAGAATGCACTTACTACTTTTGGTATTCACAGAATGAACTTACTCATTTCGGTATTCACAGACGTTAGGACTCCTAACTTTAGGACTCCTAAATGCCTTCTGTGAATACCGAAAGTCTTAAAATTAGGATTTTTCTCAATTTAGTAGTAGTAAAGTTACGACTACTAACTTTAGGACGCCTAAATGCCTTCTGTGAATACCGAACGTCTTAAAATTAGGATTTTTCTCAATTTAGTAGTAGTAAAGTTAGGAGTCCTAACTTTACTACTACTAAATTGAATAAAATCCTAATTTTAAGACTTTCGGTATTCACAGAAGGCATTTAGAAGTCCTAAAGTTAGTAGTCCTAACTTTACTACTACTAAATTGAGAAAAACCGTAATTTTAGGACTTTCGGTATTCACAGAAGGCATTTAGGAGTCCTAAAGTTAGGAGTCCTAACTTTACTACTACTAAATTGAGAAAAATCGTAATTTTAGGACTTTTGGTATTCACAGAAGGCATTTAGGAGTCCTAAAGTTAGGACTCCTAACTTTACTACTACTAAATTGAGAAAAATCGTAATTTTAAGACTTTCGGTATTCACAGAAGGCATTTAGGAGGCCTAAAGTTAGGAGTCCTAACTTCTGTGAATACCGAAATGAGTAAGTTCATTCTGTGAATAACAAAAGTAGTAAGTGCATTCTGTGAATGCCAAAAGTAGTAAGTTCATTCTGTGAATACCAAAAGTAGTAAGTGCAATCTATGAATACCAAAACAGTAGTAAGTTTAGGATTGAGTCTTAAGTTCATTCTGTGAATCGGGCCCAATGTCTTTTGAGTGCTGGGGGATGATGGCTGTCAAATTTGAGTAAATTGTTTCTGTCCGTCTCCTTCCGGTAGAGGTTTGTGGTGAAGTGACACCCCTCTAGGGTTATTTCAACATCCAGGTATTGAATACTGGTTTCACTTATTTTCCATGTGAATCTTATCCTTTCATCCTTGGTGTCCAAGACTCTTATTTGTTCCTGTAAGCTTTGATTATTGCCCTTCCACACCACGAATATGTCATCTATAAACCGAACATACATGTTGGTATGTTACTTCCAAATGTCATTGTTGTACACATATTCTTCTTCAAATAATGCCATGTAGAGATTAGCATATGCCGGGGCGGCACAATTACCCATTAAAGTACCACTCTTCTGGATAAACCATTTGTTGTCGTAGTGAAAGTAGCTATGCATTAGAGTAAATTCCATAACCTTCATTAAAAATACCTGTAATTCTTGTGGGTAATCACTTAGTACTAAGGCTCTTTCTACAGCCTCCAGGCCTTGTCGGTGAGGTATGGATGTGTATAAGGCCGTCACATCAATTGTTACCATGGTTAACTGTCCTTCACATTTCATCGCCTTTCATTTCACCAAAAAGTCTGTGGAGTCCCTTATGTAGGATGATGTTTTAAGTACCAAAGGTTGGAGATGCTTGTCTAGAAACATTCCAATGGGCACATGCAAGCTTTGCTTAATGGATACAATGGGGCGGCATGGTGGTCTCTTGGGACGCTTATGGACTTTAGGAACCATGTATAACACTGGACTGTTGGGATTGTTTTGAGTTAAATATTTTTTAGTCCGTTCATTGATCACTCCCCTTTCACTCGCGTCCTGCAAGATGGTTTGTAATGTTCTCCTTATTTCTTCAGTCAGATCAAAGTTTATTTCCATGTAAGTATGTTCAATTTCTCAGGGTTAAGAGAGTGGTCTCAGAAGATGATCAGTTGTCTATCATGTTTAGAAGATTTCAAGACAGAGGATACCCGGAACAAATACTACAACAAGCACAACAAAGGACCTTGTCTAAAACCCGAGAGGAACTTTTTTCAGACAAAACACGAACAAATGAACAACGACCTACATGCGTCAGTAAATACTCCAACGTAAGCCAACAGTTTAAGGCCATAATTAAAAGACATTGGTCAATGTTGACACTTTAACCTGACTTCAAAGGAATATTTTCGAATGAACCCATGTTTGCCTACACCAGAGCGAAAAACTTGTCAGACTTTTTAAAAACATCTGTTGAACCGAGGGAGGCAAAAAGTTTTCGAGGCATGATCCCGTGCCTGAATTGAAGCAACTGCCATATTGTGATGAAGGGCAATTTCATTACCCACCCAATGAAAGGAAACAAAATCTACCTCAAACTCAATGCAACATGCGACACATCTCACATAATATACATGTTGAAATGCCCGTGTGACTCTGTATATGTTGGCCACACTGAAAGAAAACTGAAAACAAGGCTTACGGAGCATAAAAGCAACATTCGAACAGGTTCTTTCAAATCAACAGTGGCGACACATTTTTGGGAGAATAAACATCACATTAGTCAACTAAGGGCATGTGTCCTGGAACAGGTCGACAGGAAAGAAGGTCCTGCAAATAAGAAAAACTTGTTGAAGCGTGAAAATTAGTGGATTTTTCAGTTGAACTGCTTGAAACCTCATGGGTTAAATGATAGGACTGAATTTTCTTGCTATTTGTAATTACATATTAGCACATTTAACAACTTTGACGTTGGAAATTCACACTATACATGTGAATTTAGGCAGCAGGCAAAATGATTGGCAGATGTTCATACCACCACAAAGACCATGAGAACACAATGTAGCGACTGTAGGTTACACTGTTCATTAAGATACACGTCATAGCGGGAGGAATGGCTAAGAAAGTTAAGCGTCCACGTAATCACTTAGAAGGAAAGGGAAAGGAGTAAGCGAAGAATACTAATAACACTGTAAGGGATGGTTAATAAAGTTAGCTTTGAACGCCTATACAAAACATTTTCCATACGTATGACATCAACGTTAGACGCTTGTATGCGCATGCGCTGGAATTCACGTAACGCTTTAAACACGGAAGTGATAGTAGAACGTAACCCGTATCGCATTAAGGAGCCAACAAACGAACCCACGAAGGTGAGAGCATTAAAGCGCATAACAGAACAGGGTTCAAGGGTTTTTACTGGCAGTTACCAATTTATAGAAGGCAGAGCGCCAGTTAATATGAGGGGCAGGGAATCTTAACGCAAGAGAGAATGACCCGTTTAGCGCTGGTTATGAGAATTGACAAACTCGAGTTCACAGTCACAGGCACCAATAGCGTTTTTTCTAAAGAGCTCCTATTGTAACTAAGAGCAAGGTGTTACCTCAATTTGCGACCGTTAGAACGGAGAATTTAGGTAACTTTATTAATGGAATAGCGTTTCCCTTAAGAACAACCTATATCATATAGAGGAAACCGTCTCCCTAATCGATGTTTGTTAGAACAGTCACTTATATTTAGCACATTAATGATACAACTACACAGTGATTGTGGACTTATGTAAGGCTTAACAGAGAGAACATTGGATGTTAAATACGTAGAATGTGATGATTGATGATGTTACAATTCAGTATTCGTAGCGAATATTGCTTGTTATTTTCAGATGGTTTCCCTGATGAAGGTGGTTTAACCACTGAAATGCATTGGATGAAAGTTATTTTTTTGATGAAATTCAAACACTCACTAATGAACTTATGATGTGGAGTGAATACAAAGATTTAAACTCAATGAAATAAAATTGAATATATGATACTAATTGAAAAGAAAGCGTCATGGCAAGATATTTTCTCAGCCACATAACCAGTGCCTAGGGGGACAGTTGTAATGGGTAGTAAACTCCGACATACGGCCGAACAGAGTTAAGTAAATAAATAAATAAATGAAACAAATTACATTGCACACGCTGCAACACCAATCGGCGATGCAGTGCGTGCAATGTAATTCGTTTTATTTATTTATTCATTTACTTAACTCCATTCGGCTGTATGTCGGAGTTTACTACCCCTCCCCGCCCCTCCTCATCTCCCGCAGCACTCTTTCAAGGAGCCGCTACTGGCGCTAAGGTGTGTCCCTGGCGCATGGCTGCTGAAAACAGCACTGGCGCAAGGGAAAGGGGAGGAGAGAGCCCTATCTCTGAAGATATGGCGTTCTCCTGCTCCCTCTCTGTCATGCAACGCAGTGCAGTGCTCTTTTCCAGGTTTGGGCAAGTGCGAAATAAACATAAGAAACATAACATATTCATAAATAAGGGTTAATACCCTTGACAGACTTTCCTCTTCTTCTCTGAATCTCACTTTTGCACCGGTGACATCCGTTATTACCACTCCACATCACGCATCCTTTTCCTATCACAGCCATTCACCACTGAAACAAAATCCTGATCACTTGCACATCAGTATCAAACATATTAATTTGCTTACGTTTCAGTTATATAATGTTTAAGAAAATGTAATAAAATATTACCTAAAATTGAGGTCCATGGTGTCTGCCTTGAACCTGTGACACCGAGTAGAACCCTAGTAACAGAAAGTTATACACTGTTGTGCAATTTATTTATACTAAAAGAACTACTGTTATGTTATTTTTTCAATGCATCATAGGTTTAGCCATGCAGGATGCATATTAGGGGTAGGCAAGCATGTTGAAGCTCTCCAGCATTCCACGAGGTCTAGTTGAAGCTGAACGGCCTGCCACCAGGGGCGACTTCCTGCCCAAGGACGTCCTGCCTAAGAGTGGCACCCACCTCATATATGGTCCTGTGGAAGGTGGCTTTGAGAAGAGGTTGGCTTCTGGTTAGTGACAGTCCACCTACTTTCAATGGCAATTGTTTTCCGCTGCTCAAATGATCACCAAAGTTGACCGCTTACTTTTTCATTTAAACTGTGTAAGCTTTACATGTAAAAATGCAAATTATCTGACTTTGAAACTCAGTGTATCCCTGTTTTTGCGGGGGTGGGGGGCTGGTTTTTGGAAATGCCCTAATATAGGATTTTGAATTCCCTTATTTGTTTCTGTGAAACTTTTGAATCTAACATGTGCAGTACATGACTATCCCCTGGAATGGCCTGAAATTTGAGACATTATATGGGGCTGGCATCAATGTGAAGGATTCCACCTTGTCTAGTTTCAATCAATCAATTAATCAAGGCTTTATAAAGGACGGTAAATCACCTGTGAGGTTCTTAAGGCGCTGGAGTTGCTAACTCCAGTGGTCGAAGTGGGCGGGAACGGCAGGGCACGGCGTGCCCCTACTTCTTTAATTCTGTAGATTCCGTTCCCCTACTTTTTTATTATGAACATGCGTCCCTGGACGTCAGAAATATTCTGTTCGTGGATGGGCGGGGAGCAGAGAAGGAAAAGGTCTCTGTCTCTTACTTCCTGCCTAGACAAGACAAGGAAGGTGTCCGCTTCTGCTCTGCCGCTGGCAGCTGCCCCCTCTTTCTTACTCCTATTCCCTCTCGTTCTGTCTAACTCCTTCTCACTTTTCCGAAAACCCTGTGAAATGGATGCAAAAAAGAAAACCACTTTTGCTGGAAATGCCGTTTTGACATTTTTCTATTCCAAAGTGCATCCTCGGAAATAAAATGTTCAAACTCTGAAAAATAATTAAATAAAGCAAGATGGAGTGTTCTTAAAGTGGCCAGATAATTTTTTTCAAACCCCAACACATTAGTGCCACTTTACAGAGTTTGCCAGTAAAGCGCTACTTTTGTCTTCTTGTCTTTCAATTAACACCCCACTTCTCCTCATGTATGTCTGCCGATCAGAGCGAAAGAAATGCTTCACAAACGGGCTCAAGGGAGGGCCCCCCCCTCCTGGGGCCTCTAAGGGATGGTGTGGGAAGGCCATGGGGAGGGCACACCTCTCAGGCAGCCAGTTCAGAAACTCAGCAGGGCGCCCATTGTCAGCACTTTAGCCCACACAAGTTTAACTCAGCCCCCAAGCAATTCTCACACCTTCAATTCGAAATGAGCTGTACAAGAGGTGCTTGAGGTGGCTGAGAAGAGGAGCTGCGGCCAAAGTGGAGTCTGCACAAAGCAGCTTCCCCGAGATCAGAAGGTTTCACTTATGTAGATTTCAGGGTCCTCCCACATTCCCTTTTGCCCGGGGTCCCGAAAATCCCAGGACTGGCCCTGCCTGGAGGTACTGCAATACCTGGTTGATGGGTGGATTGGAAAACAAAATGTGTACGGCGGCTTTGTGTTAACAAATGCGTGGTCTTTTGAAACCATACTGCTTACGTTTTGTAAGCATATAAGCAGTGGACATTGAAATGGGTCCTTTCTGGGCCCTGTAGTTATGTCCTTAACTTTTCAGGCAAAAATACTTGTTGATTTCTGAATAATGACTGTAAAATCTTTAAGTTCACCATGTTCCTGCTTACATTTTACATCCTTTATTAAATCTTTCATTTCTTATGAGTGTTTGATTTTTCCAGGATGTTGTTACCTTTTCTTTTAGGCAGCATATTGCTCTTGCCTAGTGTGTAATTTGAATTGAGTCGCATCCAGTTATTTATAGCAGGTCAAATCGGATTGTAGCTGAAGGCAGTATGAGTTTCTCTCAGTGGGGCAGTATGGTGTTCAGTGAGGGAGCAGATGTAGCACTGGGGGCAGAGCTTCTAAATTTAAGAACTGGGGAACCAGGTTCAGCCTTCATGAACAGTCCCCCAGACCACTCGCCTGAGGGAGCACATTCCCATGCCAGACCCTAGAAGGCACCAGAAAAGCCCTGGTGTGTTAGCGCCATCAGGTGGACCCTAGCAGTGCCCTGTGTGGGTTCACCTTGAAGGCTTGCCCACCACAATCCATACTGAAGTTCACCTCCAGTCTTGCGGGCAGGCCTACGAAGTAGCAGACCCTAGAGCAACAGTGACTCTGTCACTGAGGTCACAGGACCCCTGAGAAGAGCTGGCTCTAAGACGTTGCGACTGGTGTCACTGCAACAGGCGCTGACTTTCAGTGGGGGCGGAGTATATTATGGTTTTAAAAGCACTTGCTGCCTCCTTCCTGGCCGCCAGCTATTTTCGGCAATAATAAAAATGTCATGATAACTCTGATGGATAAACTTCTTCCTAGAGCGAGATCGGAGATTTGTCTAGTGGAAGTTTTGACTCATGGAAAGATACCGCAGAGGGTTAATGTGCCTGCTGCAAAGAAAATGTACCAGGCCAATCACAAAGTGCACATATTGTAAATAGGTCAGTGGGTTACTGCTTTTGTTTGTGAGATCCTTTTGCTACTTGCAGTTTATAAGTTACAATCCTAACATAGAACAGTAAGCTACTAACTTTCATCTAAGAGCTGCATGCAAACTGCAAGGTATAAACTAGAGCGTTATGGTTTTTTGCCTAAGCCTTTGCTTATCCTAATGTTGCAAAAAGTGTTATTTTTGATAGAAATCAATAATGATTTTTAAAAAGAACCCCCAATCATGGTATTAAGTTTTAAATTCTGAGTTTGTGTTTCTCCAGGCCAATCACTATTAAACTATACTGTCTACTAGTATGGTTATCATGTGACTCCTACACCTTGTAGTCCTTTGTCTTATGTAACATTTCCTATACAGTCATTTACACACGTAAAATTGATTATCTCTGTGTATATTGCTGACAACAGAAACTCTATGGCTCGGAAACAAATGGCATGTGCTTCCACTTTTAAGCATTTTTGGGACATTCTGTGATTAAAAAAAATTCACAAAGTGGAATATGTTTCCAATGTCAATAGCTCATATTAATCGTTAAATAATCATGTGTATCCATTAGTTGAATTACATACCATAATAAGCTGTAACTGGTCAGTGAAATGCCACACACATACTACAGATTGGAATGTTTTGCGCATCCTGGCCACACCTCTAAATCGGCCCACTGATCCAATCCCCAGGTTATTCCCGCCCTCTGATTCTCCACCCACAGTTCCCCTACTTTTTTCCCCCCACTTCTACCACTGGCTAACTCTCAGGATCATGTTGTCTTATGAGAAAATGTGGCCATAGAACTTGAGGGTGATTTGGTATGTCACACTTATCTTTAGTACCTGTGATGTTCATACCATGCAGAGCACAGCAGAATTTCATAAGGTATGATGGTGTTCTTGTCTATCTTCTTTTTTCATCCCAGGCACACAAATGCCATCACTGTAACTTTAACTACTGAGACTACCTATGCTTATTCTCTGTATTTCTGCAGTGGAAGGCGCACAAAAACGGAGGTGCTGGTATCTGAAGAGACTCATGCGCTTTGTAAATATGGCAATATTCAACAAAGATTATTCCAGCTTCAAATGATTCTAGCCCTTACTACAATTGAGATTAGGGAAGAACTCTGGGTCATTCAGTTGATGAATCATATCTTGGATGCATGAACGGTAATGACCCTGTAACTGTATGGTCTGATTTGGCTGGCACATGTCCACATATACGCGGATTTGTCCTCTGGGCTATCTTTTAGGCAACAATACAATGGGAGAAATCCACGAGTGGGTCCTTTCACAAGATTCATGTATGGGATGTGGGTTTATAGGGGAATAGGGTGGGAAGTTATTTAATTGCCTCAAATTGTAAAGCGCTCTGATATCCTTTGGGATCAAGTTCGCGCTATATAAAAACTTTATAAATAAATAAATATGTCTTGTTCTAGGAGGCTGTAGCTCCCTGCTTCCATTTTTATCTGGGCGGTGGGCTTATAGTTTCACAGATTTATTAATCAGAAATTTAAATTGTCAATTTGTAGTATTTCAAATCTATTTACCAGTTTTGCAAACAGCTTCTCTATGCCAGTATCTTCTGTGAATGTGACTCGCAGTCAGCCGCCTTCATAGTAAGCTCATCTTCACAGAAGACTTAATGCTTAACAAACAACATCCATCAGCAGCAACTTCAAAGACATGCACATCTGAGGCTTGCCTGTTCATTAAACACAGATGCTAGCCTCCCGGGATGTGTGCATTTATCTGATACAGATCAATCTGAACTCCCCTGGCTATTGGTAATCTAAGATGCATATTAATTATGTTTCAGTCCTGATGATGGTCCATTGATTCCTCTCCCACGATTGAAACATCAACAGTACACAATCAGCCTAATGAGAAATCCAAGTTCGTTTTTCAGTCATGTTAGATACCTAAACCATTTGTTGTTTGAACTGTTACTCCCCCAGACCAACCTCATTTCGTTTTCTGAACGGTGGGGCCCATTCTCTTCTTTACTAAATGTTTACTGTGTTATTATTTTATGTACAACGTTTTGCACTGAGTAAAGCACCACCCACATCACACTTGCATCTAAGGCCTAGATATAGAGAATGTCATTGATTGTAACGGTATGCCTTCATTTTGGTTCTGTTTCCAGTCTTCGCTTGATTTAAACTCGCATTGAATGCGCTATGTTTAACCAAATGTATATACTAATCGTATATTGAGTTATTATATTTATTAGACACAAAGATGAAAAAATAACCTTTATTCATTGGCAGATTCTCATTAGCTTCCACTCTACGTTGGTTTGCCACGAGGCTATAAGTAACCCAAGCCTGTAAGGGACATTTTGGAGGTATATGAGAATATATGCACATTCATTGGGTGCAACATACCATTTCCATGTATCTGAGCAAGTTCCTTATCCATCATCCATCATTCTTGATGGAGAAAACGTTGCTATGGACTGTACATATTCATAGGTGAAAGTATATTTCATGAACTGTGACTTCTCTACTCTGCCTTGACCTGGAAGCATGCTTTAGTTTGTCTGACTTGTGTAGCTGAAACCACTATGGCGAGGAATCTGATTGTTTAGACTCACTGTACCTATTGAACCTGCACATACTTTTGAACATGCCCCACAGCAGTAGGAAGAAGCCTGTAGATAAAATGGTGGCTCAGTTTCCGAAGTGGGCGGTGGATTGCCTGAATGTCCTCGATGTGGCACAAATTGTCCTTCACTCCCTTTTAAGCCTGCGACGAGCTGTGACCGGCAAATTGGAACCCGGCAGTAAGTGCTGCAGTGGGCAGGGCAATAATGTCTTCTACACAGCAGGGTTCCTCCAGCAGCTTTTTTCAACAATCTGAGAATTCACTGCACCAATATTATGCAACTTTAATGCCTGCTTATTATTGTATTTGCTGAATGTTGCTTTCGGTTGCATAGCAAGGCTTGATGTTGTTACCATAGTTCTGATGTATTGAGGGAAATATGTACCGTGCTTAGCCAAAATTCTTCTGAGGCATAAAGGGTCCTTTTCATCAAATTCAAAAGTAATGTTCCACATGAAAGGCCTCTCACACGCAACATCAGACCTTTTAGAAGGTCCTCACTATTATGTTCACTGTGTTGGTGATGCCTTGTATGCAGTGACTGCAACAGCATTCCTAATACTGGATTCATCTAGGCAGAAAGTTGGTGGCACGCCTAAGGTTATTATTATTATATTTCTTATATAGCGCCAGAATCGACCCCCGAAGGGGTATCTCCGCGCTTGCCTTGGGAACCCGTCCTGGTTTTTCCCTGTGAGATAGCCCCTACAGGGCATCCCCAAGGTGAAAACCAGGCATCCCGCCGCGGGGGGCTGTTGTGGAGATTAAGCAAGCTTAATGCTCAGAGTTGCAGAGTGTGAACCCATGATTAAGTCAGGCACCGAAGTGAGAATTATCGAGTCCGTGGACATTTGAGCTCAACACCCTGCCGCGTCGGGAATTGAACCCTGGTCCCGGGTCTGACCTCTGCTTCAGGGTCTGCCTGCTCTAACCAGTGAGCCACACTTCTCCGCTAAGGTTCTGGAGCCACAGCAGCAGCTGCAACACTAATGAGGGCCTGTATTCCTCATTCCTGGGTTTACACAACCTGGGAACCTTCATCTGACATCATTGCTCCATGGGTTGCAAAGGGCAACAGGAAAGGGTACCAACTCTACATGAGGAAACTGCAAAGTGGCCCATCAAGTATGAGAAACACAGCTGGAATTGGAAGGACCACTGACATCTGCTTGCAACAGAATAAGTTTATTCATATAACATGAAAACTGCAAATATATCTCCTGTCAGGCTGCAGCATCATCCGTGGGTAAAAACACCAAGTCTTCAGAACATTTGTCATTTCTTGGAAGGTGGCAGTGGGAAACTTCAGGAACACGTCTAGATGTCTTAGCTAATGATGCTCTTTCTTCTCCCACCGACAGCGTCCTGTCTGCATGTCCCAGTGATTCACACACAGATGTGTGCCTAGTTGTGATGCAAATGTGTGACACAAAACTGCAGATAGCCTCTAAGGAGGCTCAGTATGCTTTTATGATTAGGGCCGAGTGTAATTTGCGTTTAGCGTAAATACACAGAATTACCTACAAATTCTTCAAGATTACGTAGAATTAAGCAAGAAGAGCTATTCTGCATTTACAACTATTTAAAAAAATGCCACATTGCGTCAGAATAAGTATGTGGATGCATTTTGCGCTAAGTAATATTGCTAAATGCAACAGAACATGAGTAGCGAGCACATGCAGACACACTTGTTCGGTAATTGTGTTATATGTGGTAATTCCGCATCAAAGAGTAACACTGAACTACCAAAATTACTCCAATTTCTCCAGTGTCATTAAAATTACGCCCAGGCCTAGTTATTACGCCCGCTACCTCCTCTTTCAACAATATCGAAACTGAAGATTGGCGATTCATGCAGTAAGTATATGCCTAATAGCAATGATGAAATTAGCAAACGAATCAACAAATTCATACGCACAAATGGTATCATGTCATCGCGTTAATTACATAAAGATGCTGACAACTGCAATGAAATAAGACATTAGGGACCCGATGTAGGTAAATCCCATTTACCGATTTTGAAATACCGAATCCTACCGATTCGGTATTTCAAAATCGGTAAATGGTATGTAGGTCCCAACATCTGGATTCATTACCGAATCCTTAACAATTCTTTAATTACCGATTCGGTAAATACCGAATCGGTAATGCCCATTCATTCCTATGGGCTTTGAAGCCCATAGGAATGATTAGGCATTACCGATTCGGTATTTACCGAATCGGTAATTAAAGAATTCACAAGGGTGCAGGGGGTGTCACTTTGACACCCTCTGGCACCCCCAAAACAGGCACAGGTGCCATGTGGCAGGCATACCTGCCCTAAGGGCAGGTCTGCCTGTCACATGACATAGGTGTGCATGCACACATGTGCATGCACACCGGAATCGGTATTTTACCATGGATTTGTATTCCATGGTAAAATACCGATTATGTAAGCCATGTGCAGAAGGTACATTGCCTACCTACATTGCATTTTCGGTAATTTTACCGAATCGGTAAATATTACCGAATTGGTAATTATTTTACCGATTCAGTACATATTACCGAATCGGTAAATTTACCGATTCAGTAATGATACCGATTCGGTAAAATTACCGAATATGTGCCCCTACATCTCAATAGCCCTTTACCGATCGGAAACGGCAGAAAATCGGTATTTTCGGCCGATTCCGATCGGTAAAGGGCTACCTACATCTGGCCCTTAAACTCAAAAGTAAGAATTACTTGATCAAATGACTGGGCAGCAAAAATAATGACAGATGGGTCTGAGCTGCCAATCTCACCTAATAAGACACGTCCACTTTTCACTATGGCCTTACCTCTCCTTACCACCATGACACCATCCTGCAATAAATTCAGACTTCTTTTTGTCTGTTTCAACGACAACCTTTATCGAGCTGCAAGTGCAGAGACAGATATACCTGCCTCGCATGCTTATGGTTGTGTTGTACATTTGAATTGATTGCTGTGCTGTTTTTCGATTAGATTTCTATTCTTTTTACAGTATGTCGATCTGTAGTCATAGGCACAGTACATGTTCAGCAACATTAATAGCACGTTGTGGCTGCCTTTTCATCTTTTTTTGTACTGAACGTGGGCCTGTGTTCTGTTACTGGCCTTGTTGAATGGCCCATTCATCCTTCTCTGGTACATTACCCGAGAAGCCCTCGTGATTGGCGAATAATACTTTCACATGCACATATCAGCCAAGCTCTTTGCATACAAGTGTAATATAATTACCACATTAGTCATATTAAATATGCAGCAGGGCCCGGTCTCCAAGACGAGAGAGACATTCCGACATTCGTCTGCTGCAGTAGGCCTCTAGCCTAGTATGTTGAGTTACAGCCGCAGACATCTTTGAACTATTCAACTGCAAGGCAGTGCGTCATTGCGTAGTATCACGTGCCAAAGTCACGCGCCAAGTAACGAAGTTCAGAAGCTTTCAGGCATTTCCTGTAATGCACACCATTCATAAATGGGCAAATGCCTGGCATATGGGCCACGTGCTGCATGCCGCTCGTGCTCGCCTTTTCATTAAACACAGGCAGAAAACAAGCATCAGAGAAGCAAGCTGAGTGTCAGGCCGCTGCCAATCATTTTTTTGAACCCGTGATTGGATTACATTTCCACAGCTGCTTGATGGAACGATCAATACGTAACTCTTTCCTGAGTGGGTGCGCGCGAGTGCCGCATTACCATGATGTTGTCAGTTTGCGGGAGCCGTCCAAATATGTTGTTCCAGCAGTGTGCGACAGGCGCAACAAAAACAAAACACATTTCATGAAGAAAAAAAGAAATTATGCATTAAAAAAAGATATGGCCGCTGCGGCAGCTTTCGCTTTCCTCGTAGGACACAGCACAGCCTCTGCGGCAGAACAAACAGCACTTTTATGAGCTTTCATCCCAGAGCTTTGCTGGGGAGAGCAAAAACCGAATTGTTAATTACTATATCAGCCAATATTTTTTACGGTTTAATGGCCTAGTCTTAAAACGCCACGGTTAAACGCTGTAATATAATAGAAAGATAGGCCCAGGCAGTTGAGCAGACACATTTAAGGGATGTTATGAAACGTGCTACTGTGATTCTCCAGCAAAGCTGGTAATGTATTCACCACCGCAGCAGTATTCAAGGTTCAGCAGGCAGCCTGGCTCTTTTTCTCACTTGGACCATTTCCCCACAGTGTTTAGTGGGGTGAGAGTAGAGGCTCCACGTGCACAATACGCCGTTGCAGCTGAATGAGAGGCCCGTTTAGCCGCAACAGCTGGCACTGCCCGACGGGTCCTAATACCAGGTGCGTCACTGCAGCCGCCACCTATGTCTTCCCAGTTTTGGGAAAAGTAGGGGCTTATGTACAAGCCTTTATCGTCACAGGACCGTCACTTTTTCCGACGTTCCTGTGACAATAGCGGCTTTGACTTATTTACAAGGCAGACTTAAGCCACATAATGTGGCTTAACGCTGTCTTGTAAATAAGGCCCCCTCTAATGCTATGCTTAGCGTGAAAGGGGTGGGCAGCGAGTGTTGCGGTGGGCGTTTCACCGCAACACCCATTGATTTTGACACTGCCCCTATTTACAAGGGTGGCATAAATAGGAGGCAGTGACAAAATTAAGACCAGGGAAACCTGGTCGTAACTTGGCAAAACAAGGAGAAATGCTTTATGTCTCTTTTTTTTAAATGTTTCCATGTGTTTTGGGCAGCACACATGGAAAAAGCAAAACGCCTTGGTTTGTGTATGTGTAGGAAGGTGTCCCTTCCTGTACATAAACAATCTTTTTAAAAAATCACATTTTGTAACTTTCATGTGCGCTGCATTAACAACTTGGCTGCGGCGATAATTCTGCCGCGGTGCTGGACATTCCATTTTGGGCGTGGTTCAGACGGCCCCCGGCAGTCGTGCGCACACGCCCACTGTGACTCATGGGGGGCCGTCATGAGCATGGAAGGAGTTAAGCTGCACACATAGACGTGACAAAACAACATTTAATGATTGTTTATCTGCAGGAAGGGAGACCTTCCTGTACATAAACAATCTTCCCCTGCAGGCAGACACCCTTACACTATGGTGGAAGGGTGCCTGTTTTGGCGCTAGGCAGCTAAGTCTAGCGCAGGGGAAAACTCAAGGCTGCACCATATTCTTATAAATATGGTGCAGCCTTGCGTTTCTGAAGTAGAGAAGTGAGGCGTTAAGCCATGATGACTAACGCCTCACTCCGCCACTTCTTTGTACATTTGCCCTGTAGTGTTTATTGAGTGAAGGAAGGCGGCGGGCGACATCCAGGAAGGAGAAATTGATTTGAAATGGGTCAGAAAATATAGAAAAGCTAGGACATTCCCTATATTATTGAAACTGACACTGAGGAAATCACATAAGTGGTGCTGGAACAAGTTTCAGAGTGGGGGAGGGGTGGTGCGGCTGCCACCACCAATGTGAATCACTAATGAAGAGGGATTGTAAAAATCCAACTGTCACACAAATGAGTGGTAACGGTGTGGTATGGTATGTAGTTAGTGGTGAACTTTGGAGCACACTGTCACAAGTATATAAGTAAAGCATGGACTGTTAGCGCACTGTCATTCAGAGACTGCACATTATCCATTCAAATGGGGCACATTTTTCACAGACATGCAGTTTTACTGATAAATCTATATAGCACACAAACGATCATGTGTGGAAATAGGGTTCCAGTTAATGTTAAAAATTTACATATCAGCAAGTATACTGCCTTGATTTGTTTTGATCCTAATAAATATTTGTTTTTAATCACACTTCAGAATTACTTTATAGTTATTTTACCGGTATTCAGATGTTACTGTGTGTTAGAAAAGGACTGGCATCCTATAGTCTTTCCTTTCACATTTCCTGTACCCAAGCAAGATTGTCAGATTGTTCATTTTACAAAATCCCCACATTTTGCATATAGAGAAAGAACAGTAAACACTAATCCCTGTGTCAAAAGAATAATCAACAGTTTGTCAGAAGACAGCCTGGCATTTGCCACCTGTCTTAGAATGAAAAGAAAATGTGCCACGAAAAAAACAAATTTAAAGGCATCTTTATTGCTCAATCACCTTCTGAACTCCAGCATGTTCATTTTGATGGTTCTGCAGCACTCCCACATGTCTACTTCCAGCATCAATGGCTAGAGTGAGAGTCGGATTGGTCTAGTGTGCAGTAGGAGACGTGCTGTCATTCAGTTCTATTTATCTCTCACATGTTTGCCAAATTGCCCATCACCTCGCTTCAAACTGATGGCCCTTGCAAACGATGGACTTATATTTATTTTAACATTATATATTTGATTTGCACCTGTAACATAAAAGGGGTAGAGAGACACAGAGGATGTTTGGTCCACCTTCAAAATAGACCTGAAGCTCAGCAAACAGATTTTACCAGCAATCACGTCAGCCAAATGTATATGAAATCACCTCCTTGTCCCAGTACTTACTCTATGAGTTGAAATTCCCTCCTACAACCACTGTCGCACATTCAGAACACCAGTGTTGGACTGGCCTGCAGGGTAGTCTGGCACAGCTTGAAAGGGCCAGTGAGTGAACAGTTTTTTTGGTCGCGTCATGACCCCCCCCAAAAAAAACTACTCACTGATGTTTTGAAACTGGCCATATGGAGGTGCTAGACTTCCAGATTGCCTAGAATGCCAGTCCAGTGCTCACAAATCATCTTTTACTCTCTATGACATAACATGAATGCCCAAATGAACCTATTAACTTCGCATATAAACTGTTTTAACCCTTCCACTTACTGTTTTGAGTCTGTTTCTCTTACCTGGCTCCTTTCCTTCTCTTTTGGGGGTCGTTGCACTGGGAGCTCTCCATGTTTACAATTATGTTATAAAGATACTCATATTTGTAAAAAAAAACATCCCTATTAGCGGTGCAGGGGCCAGTGTGGGTTTTAATTGGGAGCGGAGGCATGCATGCAGTGAGTGGAAGCTGCACTCTGACTTTCTACTTGTGTTGCTTGTAAGTGAGTTCTGAGGATGGGTGCTTCTGGGTCTGTCTGTATCACTGCCAACAGAAGAAAAAGAAGAATGGCCAAACCTTAAATATATCAATAGTATATTTGAAATTCTCACATTGTTCACCCTGTTCTCTTTCCTGCATTCTTCACGAGGATATAATGAGATTGTGGATGGTGTTATGACTTTAAAAGTGATATGTGAGGCAGTTTTGTGTTCAGGCACTTTCAGCCTGCCATTTGTCTAGCTGCCACTTTCCTTTTTATGCCTAAGCTTTCTACCTCTGGATCACAGGTGTTGGTGGTTCTTGCAGTAAGTAAAGGGACGCATTCTCAAAAGAGACATAACTTACCTCCCCATTGTCCATAAATACATTATGCTCATGGAGTTAGGAGTAGCATTCATAGGGATGTCGATTTCTCCACTATGTTTCTGTCATCCTTGCAGGCTTTGGTAAACTCTCTGTCTAGTGCACGCAACAGGGAGAGTGGAATTAATTTCTCCCCTCCTGCTTTTCCTAACAATTCCCTAATGTACTTCTCTTGATCTCTTTAGAGCCATCTTTGTGCGCCTTGCCAGATTACGGAGAGGAATAGATGGAATTATCAGGAGATTTTTCTGCCACTGGAAAGTTTATCCATAAAGACAATATGCAACCTGTGATTGCCCATGTAGCATCTAATCTTCAACTACCTCATGAAAATGAAAATCCAAGCAGTACGGGGTTGTTTAGACAACTCCACAGACTATACATTCCAAAAGTTCCTGTTATTCTGGTGGTGCAGAATATATGCAAGCTGTAAAGGAAGGCTCCAGACAGCTCTTCAGTTGCCTGTTTTATGGAGAAACTGTATCGCTTGGCGAGATGTAATTTGGAGCTTCCTATGTCTGATTGATTCTATCTTTGCAAATTTGCAAATCTCACTGGGCAAAGAGCCCTGATAACAGAAAATGTAGTAATTTCATATCCTGCAGATAACAAAGCAGACAGAGTCTTAAAAAGAGCCTTCTTTGGATAATGTCTGAGCAACAGAGCTGACATCTATGCAGTCCATATATTACAGTCCTTAGTAAAGGTTTTCAAGTGGTTGGCATAAAGCATCCTGAAGAAAGAAGATTACTTGCAGTTAATTGCACTGATGGAGGTTCAGACACAGTTTCTTCAAGGTGTAACATTTGATGTGTTAAGAGCTTTAGCTATGGCATCAAGAAAAGTGGTAGCTGCTCATTATCATCTAGATTGAAGCGGATGGAGAGTGTACGCTTCTCAGAAAAATGCTTATTAAGATTGCCTTTTTCTGGCAACAGGCTTTTTGGTGAAGAATTTGAGTCAGTTGTGAACAAATCATTAAAGAAATGAAAGCACACTTAGCTCTTTATGTCATAAATCAACATGTTTTGAAATAGGTAGAAAGCCCTTCGAAAAATATTGACACAAAATACATGACTTTTCATATAATAAGTCTCATTTCCAGACACAAAATATTGATTCATCCCGTACTGCATCAGGAACCATAGGAAATCTGAGACAATGCTTCTGACTATTCTGAGGTGCATGGAGATTTAGAGCCAGTAGAGGACCATGTGTCTCTTTTGCTAAACTAATGGAATAAAATGGTTTCAGACAGATGGGTTCTGGAAATAGTGTCAAAGTGGTACAGGAGGGAGTTTTGCTTAATCTAGCTGGGTTTTGATTTTGTTAATACCACGTAGCCCTGAGATCGCATGAAGTAGACTCTGATAAACAGTATTGATTCACTTCTTTTAATAGGAGCAATCATTCTGGTACCTCCTCACGAGAGAGTATCTTGTGAATTAGTCAATAGTTTTCCTAGTAATGAAGGCTCCATGAGATTACAAGGTGGTAATAGACTTTAAGGATTTCATAATTAGCACTCTACGATATTTTAGCCCATCAATCTGAAAGGGAGATATATTGACAAAGATCTTCAGGATGGAAATTTTCATATCCCAATTGTTCACTCTTGTTCCTCACATTTGCAGTAGTAGACTCCGATTGCCATTTCTGTGTCCTTCATTTTGGTCTCAAGACTGCTCTTATTGTTTTCACAAAGGGTTTAACCGCAGTGTTAGCTCTTCTCCATTGCAAGGGTATCGGCATCCACCCCTATTTAGATGATCTTCTTTTTAAACCTTCATCTAGGGAGAGTCAGACTATATTGGATACTTTGAGCCCATTTCACAAAGGTAAAGTTAGACCAAAAGTCTAACTTAGACTAAAAGTATTGGATTGGATTTGATAAATGTACTACTTTTCAGTATTCACAAAGGTAAACTGCTATTAGTAAAATTACTAGTAGCAAAGTTACTAGTAGTAACTTACCTTTGTGAGTGCTGAAAATTAGTAAAGTTAGGCTTTTGTTCTAAGTTAAACTTTTGGGCTAACTTTACCTTTGTGAATTAAGCCCTATGACTGTGATGCAGACTCTGAAAAATGGCTTTTTGATCAGTCAGTCAAAGTCTCAGCTTCTGCCATCACAGAGATGGAAGTACATAGCGGCTAGGTTTAGGACAGATGTAGGAAATAGGTATTTTTCTAGTAACATGCAAGATCAAATTCTGAGACACCTGAACAATCTATTTTTGAAGCAGAAATCCTCAGCCAGTGAAAGGCTTCTGATATGGGGAAATATGGTGAACGTTCAAACATGGGGCTTTTTTTTTAGAGGCTCTATTTTATTGTTTCAAGTTCTTTATTTTCCTTTCTTTTCCAGCTGGAAACCTATCTGTGATTCCTTAGCACTGATGCACCCGGGTAAAATGTTCTTGCACTTACTGCTCCATTGTTCTCCTGCTTGAGAGGAATACAAGACATTCATTCCAGTATGTAACATTATTCAGATTTAACTGCAGTGGTGGTTGATCTTGTCAACACTAGAGACAGGGACCTGACTTGTTGCTCCAAACCCTATAGTAATATAATGGATGCCAGTTCAGAAGGTTAGGAAGATACTGTAGGATCCGAAGGAACACAGGGTTTCTGGTTCACTCGCAGAAAGGACTCACTCTTCCAACGGAAGAGAAATGAACATGGACATGATTAAGGGAGCTGCAGTGGTTGCATGCACACACAGCATGGTCATAAAAGTATATCTGAACCATTAGTTCAGAACAAGACCTTCGGCAATATATCTCTTGACTTTTCAGATTTGTTCTTGGGCCCAGAAAATTCTGTTGACAATAAAGGCAGCCCTCATTCAAGAGATAGAAAAGGTATAAGCAGATTCCTAAGGTGTATTTTTTTCCCTTCTCCCAGAGCTTTTCAATAAGACTTCCTGTATTTCAGGAGCTCTGTCACAGATTCAGACATCCAAAAGTAGAACACTTTGTGGATCATCACAACACCCTTCTACACCAATTCTATTCAAAGTTTCAGAACCCCTCAGCTTAAGGCACAGACACCCTGCCTAGTCCTTGGCCAAGGTAACTAATGTAGTCCTTTACCCTTATTCCACTCACTCTCAGGTTACTAGCAAACATTCAGGGGTACAAGTATGAGGTGCCTGTAGCTCTAATTCATTGGTCGAGGCAGCCTTGGTTTCCTTAAATCAGGCTTATGGCATTGTCAAGGGAATGCATTTTTTCTCTCCTCCCTTGCTCTCTATGTAAATCTCCACTTCCTTTACAAACATGCAGTCATCTGAATATATTGTTTTGGAGGTTAAAATGTCAGGACATTTGAACTTTGGTTTGTACCCGATAGTCTTTCTCTTAATACAGTTGGCTAGAAGACATTCCACAAAAAAATCACACAACCATTATTTCAATTCTTTTGTAAGAGAGTGTTAAAGCAATGCATTTTCTCCAAAAGTCTTTTTCCCTGGGAATATTTTCCATTTTTTACAGGATGGGATTGAAAAAGAATTTTCATATCAACCTTAAAATGGCAATGTCCAGCTATTAAAACATTTAAAACTCTAAGAAGTAATCTGTCTGTGATTGATTCACTTTTATCATGATCATTCAAGGGAATTGAATTATCTGAACAAAGAGTAAGGAATGTATTCCCCACTTAGGATCTGACTCTGATATTAGCTCATTATTAGGTTCTTCTTTTGAAGAATTCGAGAAGGGTTCAGAGAATCTTCTGGCCCTTACCTCAGCTAGGAAAATTAGTGAGTTGGAATCTTTTCTTTGTTGACCACCTTAATTAAGAATTTTGGAGGACAAAATGTTACTGAGATCGGGTCTTGGATTTATTCTAAAAATTAACTCAGCTTTCTACAGAAAAAACAAGAAAGATTTACCAAGTTTGTACCCAAATACTTTTTTTTTGTCCTTCATAAAGCAATAGTTAGAAAATGGAGGTGTCAGGTGCCCACTTTACTTAGAAATTCCGACCTTCTGGGATTTCTCCTGGGTAAGCGCAACGTATGTGTTGAGAATTCTTGTTTTCCCTATTTCTTAAGTAAGTGCAAGCTCCTTTTGTGTCCATTCCATTTAGGTACAGGTTCTGGGGTGAGCTGGTCACTTTGACTACTCCTTCAAGTTGCCACTTGAAGTGTTCCTATTGCATTGCTTTAAATCATTGGACAATTGCAACATTATCTATGTAACTAATTGTTGTTTATATAGTTCTCCCACATTGTCCAAAATGTATTCGCTCTACCCCTATTCCCACTCCTGTCCAACTTATTTATTCTTTGGACAGAGGCCATCCATTTCTTAAGCATTGGGGGTGAGTTCTTTACCCAGTTAATACATATCTCCCTTCTCGCTAACAGTATTAACACAAACAAGATTTTATGGCACGACACGGAGGCCATATTATGCAAATCTCCTTTATTACCACAGCTCAGTAGCAACAATTGAAGAATACAGAACTTCAATGAACATTCTGAGTAATAATAAATTTCCTTAGAAACCATCTCTCATCCTTCTTTGTTGCCGCTGCTAAGAAAGATAAGTAGCTCATAATTACTCTCTGACTTATTCATTGATTACTGCCTACTTATTAACTTAAGACTATATTTTTTAATAATATGGGATATTACTAATGAGGGAACTTGCCTCTACATGATGTTAAAGATGTAACTATCGATTTTCTAATGCATGTTTAATATTTATGTCTAAACTGGACTGAATCCCCTGTGGTATGCCTGTGATATGACAATAGTATCTCAATCTGATATTCTGTTGTGTTTACTAATACACCTTTTCAGAATTACCCCTCTCCGGTCCTATTTCGGACATGTTTCACCGCGAATTTTCTTTTAAACGCGTGCGCGCACACTGTATCTAAACGCTCGTCTCGTGCATCTAAACGCTCGTCTCGTGCATCTAAACACTCGTCTCGTCTTAAACTTCTAACTTTAGACACGTTTGGAGTTTAAATGAGATTTAGCTCTATGCCCGAGTAGTTATGCCTTGTGTCCCACATTCGGCAAAAATCTTCCGGCCCCCGATAGCTTGAATCGAAAGGGGCCGGATTAGAGGAATTGTACTAGGCGAAGGTCGCGCACGCATTTTACGTGCGTAACGCCATTTTAGCAAATTGGGAACCCTACATTATTTATAATGGAGCGGCCAGTTTAAGACTCCGGGATAACTTTATTATCTCAATCTCGATCCAGATGACAGTTTATTCATAAACGATCGAGTTTTACTTCTATCAACAGCGTTTTTACAGCGTTTTGACAGAGACTATTAAGAAACTATAAAACTCAGGAAGTTTGAGATTTACAATATAATTAATAATTTACTCAGGAAAAATAGACATTAAAATGTCATAACCTACCCAAAATATTGAGGGACAATTAGAAAAAGTATACAATAAGGCATTTGAGAAAGTACTCGATTCCATTGATGAGAATATGAATAAGAGATTTGAAGCCTTGACATCCCCACGCCCATCCACTAGCGGAAATCAATCAGGAGCAGTTAAGGCTCCCCAAAAGAGGGCAATTGGAGGAAAAGAACGTAAAGATTAAAAAAAAGCCAAAACTACCACCGCCCCTTCTCACCATCGGGGCGGAGACAAGAATGGTGCCTCGGGCACCCCATTCGGGCAAGATAAAGGCCCAGAGCCCCCTATCAACATTGATGCTGAAGATAGTTCAGATCAAGAGATAGATCTATCTTATTCGTCCAAATGTAATACTGACGAGGATGAGGCGCAAGAAAGGGGAACAGGGAGCTCAGATGGGACATCTAAGGTCCTAGAGAAAAATATGGGCCTATTAGACCCTTTTGGAGATCCTATGTTCGACCCACTCCTAATTAGACACCCTCTGTTCCCCGAGTGGGCTCCCTCCCAACATGTAGGAGATTACCTCTCATTCTGGCTACGAAGGGAGATCCCACAAGAGGTCAGGGCAAGGCTTCGATCAGAATGTCCCAGACCCTCCCTCTCTAATAAAATAACCACAACGCCCGAACTTGACCCTAAAGTGGTAGTATTTATTTCTAAGACCTCTCGAGACCCTAGAAAGGGATTAGATAAAGGCCTTAGGTCCTGCCAAGACCGCCTACTGGACACAATTGGCCCAATAACAAAAAATTTTGAGATAGCGGAAACAGCATATCTGGAGGACCGACAAGTCGACCCTAAAGAATTAAGAGAGTGGGTCCAAAGGGCTATATGTCTAATTGGTAACACCAATACCGCCTTATCTATAGAAATAAGAAAAGGGTCTTATTTAAGATCAACCCTAAATTAATTGAGCTGGCAAAAAACGACGGGGGCCAAAATACTCAGGGTTTTCTTTTTGGAGAAGAATTCATAAAAGATATGGCCAGTTAGGTCGGAGCATTTAGCTCTATGCAAAAGTCACAGAAAGATATAAAGAGAGTGTTCCAGGATCGTGTTTTTACACGGGCCGGGAGAATGTGGGGTCGTTTCCCCGGCCGGGGAAACTCAAACTCAAGACCCTTCATGTCTCGTGGAGGTGGCAGATTCAACACCAACAACTCCAGCAATTTTGGACAATTTTATCCCCAGAGACAAAGGTCCCGTGGAAGAAACTTCAGAGGCGAGAGAAGACAACGCTCCTTCTCTCCAGGTAAGAACCTTGTCAGACCCTTCAGATACCCCTCCAAAGGTGGGAGGGACACTACTCCAGTTTGTTGGGAACTGGAATTTGGTAACCAAAGACCTGTGGGTACTCAATACGGTAAAGGGTAACAAAATAGATTTTATAGACACTCCCTTTCAGAGGAAAACCCCAAAAGAAATCACCTTCTCTGGCAAGGACAAGACGTTAGTTTCTCAAGAAGTTCAAGAACTCTTAAAAAAAGGCGCAATCGCCGAGAGCTCTTCTGTGGGTTTCCTCAGCAATATATTCCTGGTGGAAAAGAAAAACAAAGAGCAAAGACATGTGATAAATTTGAAAGAACTAAACCAATGGGTGGTCTACCAGCATTTCAAAATGGAGGGAATTCACCTCCTAAGAGATGTACTAAGAAAAGGGGACTGGTTGACCAGACTCGATCTAAAGGACGCATACCTGACGATACCTATCTGGAAACCCCATCAAAGGTTTCTTCAATTTACATGGGAAGGCCATTTATATCAATTTTGCAGCCTCCCTTTCGGCCTTTCATCCGCCCCTGGTGTTTCACCAAAGTACTTCGACCCGTCGCGACTTGGTTGAGACAAAGGGGAGTGAGGATGATTATTTACCTCGACGATATCCTTATAATGGACCAGTCAAAAAAGACTGCCTTGTTTCATACGGATCTCGCGATACGCCTTTTGCAACACCTGGGTTTTGTTATAAATCTGAAAAAGTCATGTATAATTCCTTCTCAACAGACCCAATTCCTAGGTTTCTTGGTAGACACTGTCAAGACAGAACTCTGTCTTCCGAACGACAAAGTGAGGAAAGTGAGAAAAGAACTGAGGAAAACACTCCTTATGAAAGTTTTTCCCCTGAGATATCTGGCAAAAATCCTGGGCCTTCTTCCCTCCACGATTCAGGCAATATTTCCAGGACCCCTACATTATAGAGCACTAAAGAAAATCAAAGCGAGACACTTGAGAACCAACGGATCGTACTCCCAACTAATCTTATTAGACCAAGGATCGAAAAACGATCTACTTTGGTGGCTCAAAAATTTAGGGGCATGGAATGGGAAAGCCATTTTCGGAGAACTACCGGATTTAATAATAGAATCAGATGCGAGTTTAGAAGGCTGGGGTGCAAGATGTGGGAACTCGTCAATAGGGGGTCGCTGGACACAACAAGAAAAAGAATTGCATATCAACTGCTTAGAGTTACTAGCAGGTAAATTTGCGGTTCGTTGTTTCACTCAGGATTCAATGAAATGCTGCATAACTTTATGAATGGACAATGTGTCCACAGTTTGCTATGTCAGCAAACTGGGCGGCCCTCACTCCAAAGATTTGATAGACTTAGCGAAGGGCCTATGGAACTACTGTTTGAACAAAGGAATTTCAGTTGTAGCAGAACATATTCCCGGACTGAAAAACGAAGTTGCCGATTGGTATTCCAGAAATTACAGGAACTCCAGCAACTGAAGACTGAACAGATATGTGTTTCTAACCATCCAGTCGAGATGGGGCCCATTTAAAACTGACCTGTTTGCAGACCGTATAAACACCCATCTGAAAGAGTTCTTCAGTTGGAGACTAGACCCTCAGGCCACGAAAGTAGATGCCTTTTTACAAGACTGGACAAACCTAGCACCTTATGCCTTGCCCCCCTTTTCAATGCTCCCTCGCCTTCTCCTTCATGCTCGACGTTACAAACAGAGCATGGTCGTGATAACTCCCCTTTGGAGATCCCAGGCGTGGTTTCCGATCATTCTGGAAATGAGCATAGATTTTCCAATTTTAATTCCTTCCTTCAAGGAAATCCTCCTAGATCCAGAGGGTCATACACATCCCCTTGTAGAGCAGGGCCTTCTAACTCTGACGGCATGGAAGATTTCAGGAGACAATGGAGAGTCCCTGGACTTTCGTCAAATGCTTTCAGACTCATTTCAGAATCATGGGCATCTGGCACAAGGAAAGCTTACAGATTGGCATGGAACAAATGGGTTCGCTGGTGCATTCAACGATGTTACGATCCCATTTCAACTGATCTAGTCAATGTTATCAATTATCTTTTGGATCTTTTTACTTCAGGTCTGTCTTACAGAACTGTTAATGTTTATAGATCCGCGATCTCAGCCGGTCATTCCTTAATTAATGGAATATCAGTTGGACAAAATCTTCCAACTAAAAGATAATGAGAAGCATGAGGGTTATAAACCCTCCTGGCCCAAAATATACCACACTGTGGGACGTTACTCTTGTACTTAGGACGTTATCGTCATGGGGAGATAATTCTTCTCTCTCTTTCAAAATCACTGTTTTATTATGTCTGGTATCTTTTCGAAGAACCTCAGACGTTAAGGCTTTAGACATTTCAAGTAGGGCTTTTCAACCCGAAGGAGTTTGCTTTTACCTAAAGAAAAGAACGAAGGCCTTGTCCTCTTCTATTTTCTATCCCTTTTTCTCTGCAAATGATAGACTCTGTGTGGTCAAGTGTTTGAAAGAGTATGAGAAAAGGACGAAACATCTAAGGATGAATGAATCACAACTGTTAATTTCTTATAGATCTCCTCATAAAGGAGTCTCTTCCCCAACCCTAGCCAGGTGGGTTAACAACGTTATGCATGAAAGTGCTGTTGATGTATCCATTTTTGGTGCTCATTCCATAAGAGGTGCTTCAGCCTCAAAAGCTTTTTGTTTAGAAGGAGGGTTACAAGACATCCTTAGGACTGCAGATTGGTCTAATGATAGTATGTTTAGAGCGTGTTATTTCAGACCAATACCTAATGTGATTGATAATGTTCTTAGTGCACTTTAAACTTGCATAATATGGCCTCCGTGTCGTGCCATAAAATGTAGATTTTTCACAGCTTGCTGGGCAGAAAATCTGGATTTTATTAAGGACACGGAAGCTAATATTATCCCACCTCTTTTTTCTCAAACCCTCCCAGTTGATTGATTTTACGATGTTTACTTTTTTTTCAGAATAAATTTGTTTGCTTACTTCTGGATTTTGGTTATGGAGTTTGGATCTTCAACTTTTGATCCTCAAGTTTATCTCACGTTGATCTTTCTTCGCAGTTGGACAAAGAAGGATGAGAGATGGTTTCTAAGGAACTTTATTCTTACTCAGAATGTTCATTGAAGTTCTGTATTCTTCAATTGTTGCTACTGAGCTGTGGTAATATAGGAGATTTGCATAATATTAGCCTCCGTGTCCTTAGTAAAATCCAGATTTTCTGCCTAGCAGGCTGTGAAAAATCTAAATGTTCTCTTTATTTTTACTTAATTTGGTTACCTAAGCCAGCTTCCAACTTTTCCCAAAGATAATTAAATCCATACTCACATTCACCTGTACTCCCAATACCTTGGACACAATTTTACTTATCTCTCTCCAGACTTCTTCCAGATGGGGGCATTGACAAAGCATGTGGAGGACTTCTGCGCACAGTTCCCCACATTTGGGGCAGCTCCTCTCTCCTTGCCCTTTCAACTTTGACAGCCTCTTTGGGGTCCAGTAAGCTCTATGTGCTGTAAATATGTGATTTTTTTTCTCAAAGGTGCTGATTTTACTGTCTCCCAGCATGTGTTTATTGAGGTCTGCATTCTTTCATTATGTCAAGCTCTGGAAATGATTCTCCCCAGATCTTTTGGGGGATTTCGTAATACTCTTCTCCTTCCTCAATCATCGCCCAATACCAACATGCTACTTCTTTTTTAGTATATGGTACGTGAACTGCCCTAGATTGAAAAAAAGAAGGGTTAAAATATTAGAGTATCTGAAACTAGTAGACTGTGACATAATAATACTGCAAGAAACCCATTTGCTTAAAGAGGAATGGGGAAAGTTCCTTAAAAACCAAAAGTGGATAGCTAACTGAATTTGTACAAACCAGAACTGCACTGTAAAAGGAGTTGCAGTTTTAATCAAAAAATCAATTGAAGCTCAGATTGAAGAGTCAGAAGTAGACAAAAAGTGCAGATGGGTAGTTGTGAAACTAAAAATACAAAGCAATGGATATACAGTGGTTGGATATTACGGCCCCAACCAAGACGGCCCAGAGCCTCTGCAAAAACTGTACGCAAACCTGCTAGCTGCACAAGCCCCAATAATAATGGGAGGGGATTTTAACATAATCTTGGACCTAAAAAAAGATCGATTCTCACCCAAACATGGTCCGAACTTACCAAAAATGAGAGAGTGGGTGAACTACTACATTAAAGATCTGGGTATGGTTGATATATGGAGGGAGAAAGGAGGAAACCTAAACAAATACACGTTACAAAATAAAAGGTTGGGGCATGCATCAAGGATAGATTATTTTTTAATAGACAAGGGATTATTGTAAGCAACTCAAAAAGTCTAACATACACCAGGTCATCTATCGGATCACTCAGCAGTGATCTTATATCTTAGCTGTAACAAAACAATCCAAACACGTAGATATACAGTAGACAGGGGAATCTTCCTAGATGCTTGCTGGTTAGAAAACCTGGAAAAAAAAACCAAAGAATTCTTTCAATTCAATAATGAAGAAACCTCGAGGCAAACCTCGTGGGAGGCTTACAAAGCCTATATTAGGGGTAAATTAATCAGTCTTGCAGCCTACAAAAACAAATTCAGAAGAAATAGGATCCAAGAATTAGAGACAGGAAAAACCACCTTAGAGCTTGAGTTTGGTAGATCTGTGAGCCAGGGTGCAGAAACAAATCTCAAGGAGGATAGAGATAGGAAAAAGTTGGAGCTGGCTGACTTCCTTGAAATAATCATAAAAGACAAATGGGAGGCAAGCAAAATAGCCCACTATGAGTATGGAGAAGGATGTGTAAAGTTATTGGCATGGAAGATCAAAACAGATGAAACAAGAAACAGAATAGAAAAAGATCCAGGTGGGATTAAAAAAATATACAACAGAAGAGGAGGAAATCAGAAAGGAATTTGTAGAAATTGTTGGTAACCTATACACCGAGGAAGACCCACCATCAGAAGAAAAGATACAACACATGCTGGAAAAAATAGCCTTCCCAAAACTCTCCTAAGAACAGAGAGATAGGATAAACAAAGAAATACCCAAAGAAGAAGTCCTAGTAGTACTGAAGAACTTAAAGAAAGGTAAAGCAGCAGGCCCAGACTCACTCCCAAATGAGTTGTATAGACATTTTGTGTGAGGAGCTAGTAATTCCAATGTCAAAACTATTCAATGACATATTTCTAGAAGAACAACCACTGCGAGCCTCTTGGAATGAGGCAACAATCAATCTAATACTCAAGTCTCGGAAAGATCCAACAAGAACTGAATCCTACAGGCCAATATCCCTCCTAAATACGGACTACAAGGTGTACACACACATTCTAGCCAAAAGAATTGGGGAGACTGTAGGCTCAGTGGTTCACGTAGACCAAAAAAGCTTTAATAAAGGACGGCACACACAAGAATTGACACAGGAACTTATCTTTGCAATCGACATTGCAACCCACTACGATACACCATTGTCCGTCCTGACCCTAGATGTTGCCAAAGCGTTCAACAGGGTAAGCTGGTGTTTCTTAAGAGCCACCTTAGCGAAGTTCGGCCTAGGTGAGACATTCCAAGAAGCAATAAAGCAGATATATAAAAATCCAACAGCTAAAGTGCTAGTAAACGGAATATTAACCGATAGCATAAAAATAAGAAGGGGGACAAGGCAGGGATGTTTCTTATCTCCCCTGCTATTCAATTTATATATCGAACCTCTGACAGAAAAAATAAGGAAGGAAGCAGGAATTATCCCTTTCAAATACCAAGAATGGGAGAAGAAGGTTGCGCTATTTGCCGACGATTTAATGATATTTACAAGTAATGTGGAAACCTCTCCCCAAGATAGAAATAATAATTGAGGAATATGGAGGAGTATCAGGCTACCTAGCAAACCAAACTAAAACCCAAATCCTACAGTAGAATAACCAATAGCAAGACCCCAGAATAAAAGGAAAAATAAAATACCTGGGCATCGATATTCTAGCAAATTTAAAGGAAATACCAAACCACAATTTTGACAGAATTCATAGTCAAGTAAAAAAATTGCTGAAATTATGGGAAGGTCTCCCATTATCATTCATTGGAAGGTCCTATATAATAAAGATGGTCAAACAGCCGAAATTCACATACCTGTTTAGCACTATCCCTCTGGAGTTCAACCTCAACCACATAAAAAACTACAAGGAGAATTAATCAGCTTCATATGGGCAGCAAAAGGGGCAAGAATAGCCTGGAAAAAACTAAGAACAAAAAAGCTACATGGAGGGATAGCCAGCCCCGATATCCTCAACTACTGCAGAGCGTTCCAATTAAAAAATGTCAGAATACTACTGGGCCACTATGATTAGTACCCCGATCACCTAAAAGCGGCATTACATAAGGAAGGAAGCCATTTTTTGTACAAGTACGGTCACCCCAAGTACTTAAAAAAAATAAGACTAAAATCTCTGAAGGCGGCCGCATTGCTCTGGTACCAGATGAGAAGACCACTTAAAATACCATACTACAGTAGATATGCACCTATATGGGACTCGCCGGGAACACCTGAATGTCTACAGGATAAATTAGCAAGTGTCGTGAAAGAAAGCAACATTAACAAATGGGGGGAGCTAATAATTCTAAATTCAGTAATTGACTGAGAAATACTGAGTGGAAAAACAAATGGAAAAATCTCAAGATTCAAGTATTACCAAATAAGTAGTTGGTCTAAAAATCTTAACAATATTATAGAGGGCTACGGAACAGCAGACAAAACGATGCAGGAATTAAAAAATACAAAAAAAGTTTGTACCCAAATTCTACTTCAGATTCAGATTTAAGACTACACCTGTAGAATGTGGTTAAATCAGTTCAGATTTAGCTGCACAGGTCAGCAAAATATCGGAAATCTGACAATTTGCTCATTAAGTACTGGTAGCAAGTATTCCAAGAAAACTTTGAGTTGTTGAATATAGTCTGTGACTGTTCAATCGTCCCAAATTTCAGAAAATGTTTTACAAATTTAAATTCAAGCTGCTGTATTAGAGGAATGGCTGTTTCATCAGCACTATGGTCTGGTGTTTCCATTGTTGACATTTACCGTGCAGCTACTTAGGTTAACGCAGACCTTTATTTTTCATAAGAGATTAAATTTGGCCAGGGACAAGGTATTGTTGTTTAGCCCAAGTATTCTTTAAACGATTGGTTCAATGAGTGGTTTACATGATGTCACATTATTGTTATGAAGAATGTGGTATTTCATGGATTGCTCTTCAGCTCCTGAGAAGGCCATATCACTTGTGTACATCCTCATTCAGTAAGGAATAGTTGAGGAAGGAGGTGTGGTACAAAGGTTTGGATTACTTTCTGGCAATCTCCATTAATGTGATTCTTCATTCCTCATTCCAGTACTTACAACTCTCTGTGCCTCAATGTTGCTCTTCATCACTGATCTGTGAGAGCTTGTGTAATAAACAGGACTTGGAAGGGCTTTGAATAGTTTATATGGAAGAAGGTGGATGTCTTTGGACATTCATAGAGAGTGAAGGAGCTGCTGGGAAAAAGTAATGATGGTTATAGGTAGAGGCTACCACTCATAGATTAAGTACTGGGATGAGAAAGAAAGACTTGCAGTAATGGAAATTACCAGTAAGTATTTGAAACACTCATCACAGCAACCCTTAAGTGTCATAACTGACTGAAAGTAACCCAGCAAGCACAAAACATTATGGAGCCATAGGCACAGATTTGTGAATTTGTTTATTTGTTGATTAGAATTAAACATACACATGTAGCCTGGGGTGTCAGTGAGGAGGAGATGGGTGGATAGCAAGACAGGTACAAGATGTTATTTGTGGCGAGCCTATTTTAAGTAATTTGGATTATGTGCTGTATACAACAAATGGAAAATCAGCATCCAACTGAAATTCCAATCGCTTTTGCTCCTGTTTAACAAGGGGCAAGTTATGGCTAAGCTAGGAAGCCCCAGCATGTTCTATGCACAATAAATATAGAGCATGGGGTATAGTCAGGGGCCACGGGGGTCCTGGCACTTATTAGAGGTCCTTAATGATGTGTGCTGTGGGTGTTTATAGTCATAGTTAATAGAGATAACGATAACTACTGAATTTCAGTGACTTTTTGAGTGTAATCGTTACATTGTTTCTGACATTTTTATCTAAGTATAACATCACTTTGAAGAGTCGTGGTCTCACGGAGCTGCAAGGTGGCCTCGCTCTAGAGAAATCTGCTAGCTAAATTTACAATCCGTACAAATATCCAGATCTATTAGGGCAGCCAGACACTGAAAGATGCCTGCACCAAATACATTTACACTATGGATCCAATCAATCAATCAATCACGAAATTTATAGAGCGCACTACTCACCCGCGAGGGTCCCAAGGCGCTTGGATGGGGGGGTCCGCTACTGCTCGAAAAGCCAGGTCTTGAGGTGCTTCCTGAAGCCGACATGGTCCTGGGCCAGTCGTAAGTGGGTGGGAAGGGTGTTCCATGTCTTGGCCGCTAGGTAGGTGAAGGATCTTCCTCCGGTAGTGGTTCTGCGGATCCGTGGAATGGTGGCGAGGGCGCGGCTGGCGGAGCGGAGCTTGCAGGTGGGTGTGTAGAACGAGAGGTGGTTGTTGAGGTATTGGGGACCCGTGTTGTGGAGAGCTTTGTGTGCATGGGTGAGGAGTCTGAGCGTGGTCCTCTTGCTGATGGGGAGCCAGTGTAAGTCTCTCAGGTGGGCGGAGATGTGGCTGTGTCGGGGGATGTCCAGGATGAATCGTGCGGATGCTTTTGTATGCGCTGGAGTCTTTTCTGAAGTTTGGCGGTGGTCCCAGCATAGAGAGCGTTCCCGTAGTCCAGCCGGCTGGTGACGAGGGCCTGGGTGACTGTCTTCCTGGTTCCTGTGGGGATCCAGCGGAAGATCTTTCGGAGCATGCGGAGGGTGTTGAAGCAGGAGGAGGCGACGGAGTTGACTTGCCTGGTCATCGTGAGGGAGGAGTCGAGGATGAAACCCAGGTTGCGTGCGTAGTCCGTGGGCTTGGGGGAGGGTACCCAGAGCCGGGGGCCGCCAGGAGTCGTCCCAGGTGGAGATGGAAGAGCCGAGGATGAGGACTTCCGTCTTGTCTGAGTTCAGTTTCAGCCGGCTGAGCTTCATCCATTCTGCGACGTCTTTCATTCCTTCCTGGAAGCTTGCCTTGGCGGTGGTGGGGTCGTTGGTGAGGGAGAGAATTAGTTGGGTATCGTCGGCGTAGGAGATGATGTTGAGGTTGTGCTTGCGTGCGATGACTGCATGGGGGCTCATGTAGACATTGAAGAGGGTGGGGCTGAGCGAGGAGTCTTGGGGTAAGCCGCAGATGATCTTGGTGGCTGCTGCGCGGAAGGGCGGGAGACAGAGTTTCTGGGTTCTATCGAAGAGGTAGGAGATGATCCATTCCAGGGCCTTTCCTTGGATTCTGGCGTGGTGGAGACGGGTTGTCAGGGTGCGGTGGCAGACCGTGTCGAAAGCAGCCGATAGGTCGAGGAGGATGAGGGCGGCGGTTTCCCCGTTGTCCAGCAGGGTCCTAATGTCGGCGGTGGCTGCGATAAGGGCGGTCTCAGTGCTGTGGTTCACTCGGAATCTGGACTGTGATGGGTCGAGGGAGCCGTTCGTCTCGAGGAAGGCGGTCAGCTGCTTGTTGACGGTTTTCTCGATGACTTTTGCGGGGAAGGGGAGGAGCGAGATGGGGCAGAAGTTCTTGAGGTCGGTGGGGTCTGCAGTGGGTTTCTTCAGGAGGGCGTTGATCTCTGCATGCTTCCAGCTCTCAAGAAAGGTGGCGGATGCGAGGGAGTTGTTGATGATGTCTTGGAGTTGGGGTGCGATGATGGAGTCCGCTTTGTTGAAGATGTGGTGCGGACAGGGGTCGTTTGGGAAGCCGGAGTGGATGGTGTTTATCATGTGGGGGGTGTCTTCTGTGCTGACGGGGGTCCAGGTGCGGAGGGTGGTGGTGGGGGCCGCTGGTTCGGTGGTAAGGTCTGGGGTCAGAGGGCAGAATCTATCATGTATATCAGCGATCCTGCGGTGGAAGAACGTGGCGAGGGAGTTGCAGAGGTCTTGTGATGGCATGATGGCGTTGTTGCTAGCGTTGGGGTTGGAGAGCTCTTTCACGATGGTGAAGAGTTCCTTGCTGTTGTGGGCGTTTTTGTCCAGCCGTTCTTTGAAGGATGAACGTTTGGTGGAGCGGATCAGCTGGTGGTGTTCGCGGATGGTGTTCTTGAGGGATGTCATGTTTTCTGCTGATTGGTCATGGCGCCAGGCTTTCTCGAGGGCACGGCAGGACTTCTTGGAGTCTTTGAGATCGTTGGTGAACCAAGAGGCTTTTTTGCTGTCAGGGTTGCTTGGGGGGTTCTTCAGTGGTGCAAGGGCATCGGTGCAGTCAGTGATCCACTGTGTGAGGTTGCGGGCTGCTTCGTTGGGGTCCGTGGAGTTGGTGAGTGGGTTTTGGCTCAGGGAGGTGGTGAGCTGGTTGGTGGTGATCTTGCTCCAGCATCTTCGGGGGGCTTGTTGCGGTCGGTGGTGGATAGTTGTTTTCCTGAAGTTGAAATGGACGCAGCTGTGATCGGTCCAGTGGAGTTCGGTAGCGTGGTTGAAGGAGACGTGGTTGCTGGAGGAGAAGACTGGGTCGAGCGTGTGGCCGGCTCGGTGGGTAGGGGTGTTGACCAGTTGCTTCAGTCCGAGGTTGGAGAGGTGGTCTAGCATGGAGGTGGTGTTGTTGTCCTTGTTGTTCTCCAGGTGGAATTTGTGGTCCCCTAGGAGGATGTAGTCGGAGGAGGCGACGGTCACGTATGGGGCCCGCATTGGGGACTACAAAATTGGGCCTATGTGTTGCATGTTGTGGCCGATTCAGGGAGGTGCGGTTGGCTTGGTATGACTGCCCGGGGCCGACCTGATGCGCATCATTGGGTGGTGTGGATGCGGCAGCCGGATGTCACCTGTCAGTGCCTACTTCTGGCCGTGCTGCCCTGGGTCTGCGCCCTGACTCACCTGCAGATTGGCAGCTGCCTCTGGCCTTGAGACCGCACTGGGAGGGCTGCAGCACTCCGCTATCACAGCGGCAGGCATGTGGTTGGCCGGGCACCCTCGAGGTCTGGAGAGACTTGAAGCATCTGCAGTGGCAGCTGGATCAACACAGACAGGGTCAATTTGTCTGTGTCTGACCACAACTGCCAGTGAGTGCATCTGGCAGGGGGGTCACCTGCCCCTCACACCCAGAGGTTGCTGATTGCCCTCCGGCATGTGGTGAGCCTTGTTGACTGCCGTATCCCCAACTGTGCACCTCCCTGACCCCAAGACGGGTGCGCCTACAGTCTATGGGGTTCTTCATATGCAACAGCCCTGCCCTTGTGAACCCTGCCATGTGGTGTGCAGATGGGCTATGGGGGGACATTGGATGCCAGTGGGAGCACGTAGCTCGCACAGCACCTGACGAACAGTTTCTCAGTCATTGTTCATTACATTATGCAACCTTTGCCCTGCAGTTGACAAACTTCTTGTACACCATGTCACACTGGGGGGACCCAGTCTGAATATTCCTATATCGTGGTGATGAACCATTATTGGACAGCGGTTGCTCCACTGCCCTGTGGAGATGGGGCCCCAATCACCTTATGTTTTAACTCCCCCAACATCTGGGAGTCCCTGGTGCTGAGAGCCACATCTGCTCCTTTGCCATCATCACCTTGCCTCCTCTGCACTCCCTGTGGAGGCCCAGTGCCTGCCCTGTTGCCGAGCCTGCTCTTGGCTTCTGGGTTGGGGACTGCCCAGGGTGAGATGGGCTTTGCGGTTCCCTGATTTGGGAATTCCGCCAGTGACTACTGGCTGTTCCCAACAAATCTCATTGTCATCCTGATCGGAAGAATCTGCTTCCTTGCTCTCCTCCTTACTGAGATCTTGCTTTTGGTTGTCCACACACTATGGGCACACACGACACAAAGCAGTATAAACTCTCCTTACAGAGATGGAGCCTCACTCGCCACAAGGAAAAGATCCTAAGCCCACTGTGTCTCGCCCAGAAGAAGAGGACGCACAAGATATTGACCTTCAAGCGATATGTGCAGATGTGAAAACAAGTCTGAAAACAAGAGACTCAAAGCTTGATCTACTCACCAGCCGCCTAGAACAACATCAAACAACGTGTTGATAAACACGAAACCAAATTGGACCAGTTGGAAAATAGGGTTTTGAATACAGCCTGCAGCATATGCCTCACTGGAAAATCCAAGCTCTTAGAAAGTAACTATGTCCGAATGTAGAAATCTTCATAAAGCAAAGGCGCCAAAAGTATCCGGCTGGTGTGGGACCTTCCTTGAAAGCAAAATTCTAATTTCTCCTGTTCTGAACTTTCCCACCAAAAGTCAACAGCTTTACTGGGACCTCATCTAGTGGTCCATCTGCAGCCACAACCTTTTTCCTTGCCTTGCCTGCTGAGGGTTTTTTACTTCCATTTGAGAGACTAAAGCCCATATTTATCAAGGTTTTGTGCTGATACAAAACTTAAATGAGATTTATCAAGCCACACAAGGGCAAGGGCACCTTGAGTGGCCATGCATGGCTTGATAAATCTAGAGTTACGCAAGGCAGTGCAAATCTCTGCCTTGCTTACTATACTGCAGGGAGGGTTGTCGTGGGTGCAGAGTGGGTGTTCCCACACATCCACCCATGCATTACAGGGAAGGAGAAGCCATAAGTAGCTAGATCTCATCCCAGCTCCCTGGTATAAGACAACAAAAATCAAAGGAGAGTAGGATCTAATATTCTAGAGGAATCCTCAATATTTTTTTTTTATGGGAACCTTAACAATTCTCTTCAGTCAAAGACGTATGCTTTCCTACTGACGTACTAAAGTTGGCAGCATCATCATCGGGTCTTTTTCTCGCCCAGGAGATAAACTCTCTTGATTACAGATATTTCATGGGGATCTACAACAGAATAAGTGATCTTAAATTACCTCTTATCTAGAAATATTAATTTATTAAAAACCTAGATAGGGGAAGGTCAGAGGAAAGAGGATTCATATTAGGGATATAAAATGTATCCATCACATCACTCAACAAGGTTAGGTCTACATGTTTCAGCCACCTGCACCCTCCATGGGTTTGTGGCTTTCGTCAGGACAATTAGTTTTTGGGAGATCCCTTGGTTTTTCTTACGACAGGTGAAACACTGTCCCCTATATTTAAAGTAGTCAAGTTCAGATTCGCTCCAGGTATAGAGAGAATACTCTTCTCTGCTGAAATGACAAAAAGACAACATGCAATGTAGACAATTCTGTCCTGTTTCTATGCATATGCATGTAAGCATTATTTCACATTAAGCCTATGTTGTACCGTTGATGAATACTGGTCAGTTCTAGGGGTGTATCGTCATAACGTAGCTACCTCAGGCATGAATATAATCTGTTAAGTCAGCCTTCATTGCCTCTACTTTGTATCTCTATTCTCCATCTTCTTATATGTAGAACAGAAATTTCCTTAGCAGCTCTTCATGAAATAATATTTAATAGGGCAATGTCTAGTCAATAGCAGATACTGGCCCTCTGTCTAGTGCGGTGTTCGTATTTGTGTCATAAATCTTTGTGAATCTGTTTTGGATGGACATATGCTCATTTTTGCTTCAGCGTTTGAAACAATAGTTAGTGTTTTGTGAATCGGTTATTGATGTTACTCGTTTAATAATTAGATGCTTGAATTGTTGTGCCCATATATTCGGAAATACTGGTGGTGATTCTGTAGTTATCTCCCTTCAAAAAATGTGGCACTACAGAGTATTATCCCCATGTTTACAATTATTCATGTATCTACTATGGCAGTTCTGTCGAAATTTTGAATTGTGTGATTTAGTGCCCAAGACCGTAACAAATCACTGTATTGTAACATTCAGAGATGCGCAATTATACAAAGTTGTACCTTTTTGTTTATCTAAATGGGTCCCATAGGTTACGGGGAGATGGTATGGCCTCCCTCCTTGAAAAGAGAAAGGAATAATGAAATAGATTGTTGTTAGTACAATAGATTTGTACTTAAATATCACCGCTACAGTGGACTCTGCATTTGGTAAACTATGGGCCTTTTAGGACCCTTGTAAATTTAGAAAGGAATTACTTATGAGGCTGCACGTCTCTGTCAGTCTGATCTCTCCCATCCTGGATGTTTCCAGACCGGACCGCTGGTTCCTTTTTATGCAAGGGATGAGCTGATTGGTCATGATTTTTGCCATGGAAAGAGAGGAAGGACTTTGGGATATTAGTTTGATTCTCTCTTTTTTTTCGTAAGAACTCTCTTCTCCATAATTAACACGGATGCTAGAACAAGGTTGAGGATGTACAAGTGAAATGTTGTTACACACATAACATTTTTTTTATCCAAAGCAAAATAGTATGCTTAGTATAAGCATGTAGAATTCTGAGATTACACCATGTGTTCCTGAAAGATTGTCATTAAGCTGGATTGTTTCAATTACCATTGGTATAGTGGACAAAAAATTGAGCAGATCTTTCTTTATAATCTCTTTCGTATATCTTGTTTACTGTGGGGAGTCCAAGTATTTGGAACAGTAAGAGATGTATAGGTAGAGGGGGGAGTTGTGTTATGGATATTTTCATAGGTTAAACCATTTCTCCCTCAATGCAGTCTTCGGAGGGAGATTGATGCTTCGATTTTGGGAATTTCTGTTTGTACTGAATAATCTGCTCCTTCTACAGGCTTTTTGGATTTGAGGTTCAAAATCCTAGATTGAGCTGATTGGTCATGATTTTTGCCATGGAAAGAGAGAAAGGACTTCGGGATATTAGTTAGATTCTCTCTTCTTTTTCATAAGAACTCTCTTCTCTGTAATTAACACAGATGCTAGAACAAGGTTGAGGACGTATAATTGAAATGTTATTACACAGATAAACATTTTTTTTTTATCCAAAGCAAAATAGTATGCTTAGTATAAGTATGTAGAATTCCGAGGTTACACTGTGTGTTCCTGAAAGATTGACATTAAGCTGGATTGTTTCAATTACCGGTGCTATAGTGGGCCTAAAATTGAGCAGGTCTTTGTGGGGAGTCCAAGTATATGGAACAGTAAGAGATGTATAGGTAGAGGGGGGTGTTGTGTAATGGATATTTTCATAGGTTAAAACATTTCTCCCTCAATCCAGTCTTCGGAGGGAGATTGATGTTTCTATTTTGGGAATTTCTGTTTGTACTGACCAATCTGCTCCTTCTACAGACTGTTTGGATTTGAGGTTCAAAATCCTAGATTGAGCTAGCACCTAAAATTCCAGAGGAGTTAATTTTAATTTGTCAATTTCTCCTTCTGAATGGGTTGTTTCACCTGGAGGTCTTTCTCAATAGCCTCAATCTGAAGTCGGTGAAGTCATCCGTAGCTATTGTTAATGCTGGTGTTATTAGTCTACATGTTCCCCATAGTTTGACGGGGTTTTGAAGCTTCTCAAGAGTTTTCAAACAGTGATCATCTGGTTAGGTGGTTCCAAGGGATCTGGTCGTTAAGCCCATAGTTGAAGGTCCCCAAACGGTAAATGCAACTTTGTTCCTTTTTCCGTAGGTGCCTTTCTGCATTAGTGACAACATAATCCAGGGTTTCCAAGACAGCCAGTTGGATATCATTTGTGCAGTGTCCTGCAAATAGGAAATGGTTACTTATTTTTGTGGTAGACTTTCTGCACCTGATATCACTTCTGAGCTCACAGATAAGTTTTGTTACCTTCCTCCAAGTCATTCTAATGTATCTCAGGCTGCAGGGACAAGTGATCATGCATATAACATGATAGCTGTTACAATTGGCGTGCCTCTTTAGTGTCCATTTCAGATCAGTCTTCAAATCTATCATTTTTATGGCTGTGGTCAGATGACTTACTGAGCAGTTGATGCAGGGATAGTGGCCTACTACAGCGGCAAACCCCATGCTGTGGTGATGGTGTTATGTGTTGCCTTTTGTCTCTTAGGTTAAGTATTTACCAATCTGTCTTTCAGGCTTCTCTCTCTCTTGTAGACAAACAGCGGTGTTTACCAATTGAATGTGCCTGTATTGATGATGTTCCAATTTTTCTGTATTAGATTCTTTACCTGGTTGGATGTGGAGCTGAATGTAGTAACACAGGTCAAAAACTCTTGATTCTCCTTTTCAGTTTTCTCTCGTAGTAGTATATGCCTGTGTTGGGTTTTTGCTCATTTGTAGAAGTTAATGCCTTTTGGATAGTTTTTGGATTTTAATTTACTTTTTAATGCCTTTGATTGGTCTTTGAAATCCTTTGTGTTGCTACAAATGCGTCTAAGGCATGGATATTGACTGCACGGAATGGCTAAGCAAGAAAATACCTACTTTCTAAAAGTAATATTTTCAAACACAGAACATAAAAATCCTCTTTACTAAAAGATACATTTCTGCATTCTGAGTTCAGGCATACTAAACCCCATGTATCCATCCTGTTCTAATGGGAAGATATACTCGTAAAATGGTACCTAGTATTCCCCATTCTATCCTATGGGACAAACTGCCTTTAACTGTGGAAAACAAATTACACTGTAGTTCACTATCAGTACATGTCACACACACCAGGACATGTCCTACCTGTCACATACACTGCACATTGCCAATATGAGTACCTTGGGCGACTCACATGTAATAAAGGGGAACTTAGGGGCCGAATCAAATTGGCAGTACAAACTGCCATAGACACTGCAGTGGCAGGTCTGAGAACTCTTTGAAAGGATGCTCGTGTGTGGCACATTCAGTGCTGCAGGCCCAATAGTCGCATTTGATTTACAGGCCCTGGCACTCTCAGTGTACTTTACTAGTGACTTGCCAGTAAATCAAATATGTGAATCATGGAAACACCAATCCATAATCCAATTTACAATAGAAGCACTTGCACTTTGATAATGAACAGCAGTGAGAAAGTTCACAGAGACACTAAACCAGCAAAAACAGAGTCAAAACCGGGAGGTCAGAAAGCAAATAGACAGGGGAAACACGCCAAAAGACGCCAGGTCTAAAAGCCATCTGACTACAGCCAAAAAAATTATAGATTTGAAGACTGATCTGAAATAGACACTAAAGAGACATACCGATTGAAACAGCTCCCACGTTCAATACATGATCACATGTATCTGCAACCTGAGATATATTGGAATGGCTCCAGGAAGGTAATACCACATACCTGTGATCATGGAAGTAATATCAGGTGCAGAAATTCCATAACAAAAATGGGTAACCATTTTCTCTTCACAGGACACTATGCAAATGACATCCAATGGGTTGTCATGGAGGTGCTGGATTATGTTGACAAAAATGCGGAAAATAATCTATTGCAAACGAAACAAAGATGGATTTACCAATTGGGGACCTTCAACCATGGGCTTAATGATCAGATCCCTTGTAATCAAGTGACCAGATGCTCACTGTTTGAAAACTCTTGAGAAACTTCAAAACTCCGGTAAAGTCTGGGGAACATGTAGACTAATAATATCAGCATTAACAATAGCTAAGGATGATTATTTCGTCTTCAGATTGAGGCAAGTGAGACAGACCTGCAGACGAAACAACGCATCCAGAAGGAGAAATTGACAAATTAAACATCAACTTATTTGGAATTTTAGGTGCTATCTCAATCTAGGATTTCGAACCTCCAATCCAAACAGTCTGTAGAAGGAGCAGATTGGTCAGTACAAAGTGAAATTCCCATAACAAAAACATCAATCTCCCTCTGAAGATTGGATTGAGGGAGAAAAGATTCAACCTATGAACACATCCATAACACCACGTCCCCCTCTTGCTATACACCTCTTACTGTTTCATATGCTTGTACCCCCACAGTAGACAAGACATACAAAAGAGATTATCTACAAAGATCTGCTCAATTTTATGTACACTAACCACCGATAAATGCAACAATACGGCTTAGCAGACAATCTTTCAGGAACACACAGTATAACTTTGGAATTCTACATGCCTATACTAAGCACACTATTTTGATTTGCATAACATTTATATTTTTATCTGTATAAAAACATTTCACTTTACTCAACTTATTTTTATGACCTCAACCGTGTTCTAGCATCCGAGTTAATTACAGAGAAGAAAGTTCTTATGACATTAGAGGAGAGAATCTACCTAATATCCCGAAGTCTTTCCTCTCTTTCTTTGGAAAAAATCATGACCAATCAGTACATCCCTTGCATAAAAAGGACGGTCTGGTAACCTTCAGGATGGGAGGGACCGGACTGACTCGGATGCGGAGCCCAATAAGTTAAGTCCTTTCTAAATTTATGCCCTAGAACGCTCGTAGTTTGCTGAATGCAAGGTACTGTATAGCGGTGATATTTAAGTATAAATCTATATCACTAACAATTATCTATTTCAATATTCCCTTTCTCTTTTCAAGGAGGGTTTCCATACCATCTCCTCTTGAACCTATGTGACCCATTTAGATAAAGAAAAAGGTACAACATTTTTTAATTGTGCATCTCTGAATGTTAAAATTCTATGATTTGTTACAGTCTATTAAACTTGTGCACTAAATAACACGATTCAAAATGCTGAACGAGCTGCCATAGTAGATGCATGAATAATTGTAAACATGGGGATAGCACTCTGTAGTGCCACATTTTCGAAGGGAGATAACTGCAGAATCACCACCATTATTTCCGAACGTATGGGCACTACAAGCCATGCATCTTATTAGTAAACAAGTTACATCAATAACCGATTGACATAACACTAACTATTGTTTAAAACGCTGAAGCATAAATGAGCATATGTTCATCCAAAACATATGCACATAGATTTATGAAATAAATACAAACCCCGCACTAGACAGAGGGCTGGTATCGGCTACTGTTGCGACATATCACCCAATTAATTCTTATTTCAGGAAGAGCTGCTAATGAATATTCTGTCCTACATATATGAGGATGGAGAATGGAGATACAAAGTAAAGGCAATGAGAGGCTGAACTAACAGATTATTTTCAAACAGGAGGTATCAACATTATTACGATACATCCTACACCCCTTGAACTGACTAGTATTCATCAAGGGCACAAAGATGGCTTAACGTGAAATCATGCTTATATACATATCCATAGAACCAGGACAGAATTGCCTACATTGCATGGTGTATTTTTGCCATTCCAGCAGAGAACAGTGTTCTCTCTATAACTGGAGCGTATCTGATCTGGACTACTTTAAACACAGGGGATAGTGTTCCACCGGTCATAAGAAAAACCAAGGGCTCCCACATAAACAAACAGTCCTGACGGAAGCCGCTGACCCGTGGAGGATACAGGTGGGCTGAAACAAGTATACCTAACTTTGTTGAGTGATATGATGGATACATTGTAAATCCCTTTCTTTAAACCTTAGCCCCATCTAAGTTTTTTTTTATAAATTAATAATTCTATATTCTGTTGTGGATCCCCACAAAATTTCTCCCATCAAGAGATATCACCTCAAAGGAGGAAAAAGACCCAATGAAGATGCTGCCAACTACTAGTACGTCAGTGGCAGACCATACACCATTGATCGAAAATAGTTGTTGAGGGTCCCACAGATTGTTTCATAAGGGATTCCTCTAGAATATTAGATCCTACTCTCCTTTGATTTGTGTTGTCTTATACCTGGGAGCCGAGTGGGGTCTAGCTACTTGTGGCTTCTCCTTCCCTGTTATGATACATGCTAAGGCTGGGAATGTGTCAGAATGCGTGGGTGGATGCATGGGAACAACCAAGCTGAACCCACGATGAACCTCCCTGCCTTTGAGTAACGCAAGACAGCGATTCACACTGCTTTGTGTTACTCTATATGTATGAAGCCATGCAGGGCCACTCAAGGTGGGCTTGTGTAGCTTGATAAATCTCATTTAGGGTTTGCATCACCCTTGCATCCTCTTACGTGGTGCAAAGGCAATACAAAAGCTTGATAAATATGGACCTTCATCTCTGAAATGGAAGTAAAAATCCTCAGCAGGGCAAGGCAACAGGCTAGAGCTTAAGATGGCCCACTAGATGAGGTCAAAGTAAAGCTGTTGACTTTTAGTGGGAAAGCTCTGAACACAAATTTGAATTTTGCACGCAGGGAAGGTCCCTCATCAGACGGATACTTTTGGCGCATTTGCCTAGGGAAGATTTCTACATTCTGACATAGTTACATTTTTTGGGCTTGGATTTTCCAGTGAAGCCATCCTGCGGCTATATTCAAAGCGGGCTCCATGAGGCCATATGCATTCTTCATGTGGTTCAGCTGAATACCAATTTGCTACTGTGGAAAAGCTCTGAGTCGGGACAACCAGAATATTTGACCTAACAGCTGCGCTTCTTCATCATATCAGCTTTGCAGGCAGGTACGGCCCCCAGGAGGTTCATGCCAAAAAGGTTTCAGAATATGTTAGGAGGAGTACACTTGGATATCAGCAAAGGGTCCAGAACCTTGGGAACGTCAATTGGCGCTCAAGACGCACCCCAGCAGAGGTCAGAATTAGGATAAAGGAAGGTTCAATTGGAACAGGTCAGCTGAGCAGTTGCAGGAAAGGCCTCTTGTAGCTTGTAGCTTGTTGGTCCTGTAGCTGGAACAGGAGTTCAGCCTTACGACCCTTGCAGTCCACTTATTTGTACTGAGTGCAAGAGGGCGAGTCTTCTAGACTCTTAACAGGTAAAAGACAGCAGGACCAGTCCCATTCTATTCTTTCACAGGTCCAAAAAGTATTCTGAGGAGGGTACTGTGGGTGCCACATTTATGTCAGGCACCAGTCTGTTGGCAGGGGTGACTCATCGTTTCTGCCTAACCAACAGAGTAAAATATCTCAGGGGCTACCCTACCCAATTTTGAAGCCCTTTCTGTGTACCCTACTTTATACATCCCATAATACTCTTCTATGCCTAAATCCATGATGGTGGAACTAGTTTCCTCTTGTTCAGAACCTGTGTGCCCCCCCAGTGGTGTAGCCAGGCAAATGACCACTCTCTTTCGCTGTGTTCACTCTAAACCAGTTCTGGGGCAGGTCCTCTATGATATCTGCCTGACTGGGGACAAAATGAGAGATATCAGCCAGCAATTGCCTGTGCCAAAGTATGCCTCTGTGAAATTAATCATATTCCTGGACACAGCCCAGATGGCATTCCTGCCAGAGGAACAGAACACATCCCAATATCCAAGGCTTTGATCTCCTCTGAGAGCATTTATCACACCTCATCATGGTGACTATTCAGCGCTCAGGTAAAAGTTGGAGCTCATGCATATTAACATCTAGAGGCTTTAGACAGGAAAAAAACAAAGGATGGAATTTGTGGCTATTTCCTTGTTGAAGAAAACAAATGTAATGATTTATCCCAATGCTTTCCTAGGGAACAGTCAACCTTCTACTGTAAACAGCTTTATAGCCCTTTTTGCTGCATGGACATGTTTAACATTAAACATTTGTACCTTTATCCCTCACTTACGGTGTTGGGAGGGGAGAGAGATTCTCTATATTGGTGTATAGGGGAATCGTAGAATGCAGCCTCCCAAATTCACTAATATACCATCAATAAAGTACCCTACTACCTTCTTGACTCCTTTCAAACCTATTTCCCCAGAGGGAAAGACAATCCAAAAGGGTTTTTTATGGACCCTCACACACATTATTGGTGCCATGTTCCATCATCGGGTCTCACCCTGGTCCCTATAAATCAGGCTGTCCTCCACCATCTTCCAGAGGGCTCTTTAAATATTATTCCTAGTGGAGTCTAAATGATTAAAAATACCTAAAGAACACCCCAGTTTCTCCTTATTCTTGGGTACCTTTGGTATGTTTAAAAGAATCTAAATATCGGGATGTTCTTGGACAGGGTTAATATCTTAGCATCCTACCTTATTGTTGACATGTTTCAACCCTCTGAATGGCCTAACAAGGTCCTGGGCTTTCATCAGGACCAACATTATGTTTATGGTCCGTCCTAGTGATAAAAGTATAGTCTGTGGACAAACGTGTATCACAACACTGAATTACAGGCAGGCTGACTTACCTGTCCCCAGGTATTGATGGTGAATATTAACGCCTGTTGTCATCCCAGGCGATATGGTTTGGTTAATTAAGAGGAACAAAAAGAGAAAACAAACGATTTTTCACTCGGGTACATATAAGAAAAACTGACATAGATATGCTATATATATTTTGTACTTTTTGCACACTGTTGAATGCTGTATAATGCAAGGAAATAAGCTTCCATTGCATCTTCAGATAAAACACAGACATGACAAAACATTTGTGTATCAGTTAGGTTTATGAGATTTATTGCAATAGTGAATCACTGAACACTTGTGAGGAAGTACTGGCCCAACCAATTCACATTTACATACCACTAATTAGCAAACTCCTACCCTAAATGGTGTATATTAGCACCATATGCTGGTCGGTGGAGGCACATTCCTATTGTCATACTCTAAAAATAGAAAAAGGGGAACAGAAGTTATTTGTGTAAAAGGTGAGTAGAATCCTGAGCGTGGTCTCACTTTCTTGAAAATGCTCACTGGCTTGATCACTTCCAACGCCAAGTATATCAGGCCACCATACTAACTATTAGGACACCGAATCACCTGTGCGGTTAGTTCGACAGCAGAGAAAATGCTGCTTTTCTTCATGTCGGTCAGTACTGTGTCTTCAGGGTTTGGAGTGTGCGTATGACATAATCATGGGAAGTGTAGTTACTTCACTGTCATAGCAATAAAACACCCGTGAATCTTCTTTCTTGGTTCCTATTGAGATTTCATGTCATATATGGATGACGGTATCCTTAGTGTGCTTACTGTCATGTTTTCATTGTGTACGTTCTAATCAAGCCTTTTCTTTCTGACATGCCAGAGGGGACATTTGGGAGGAGAAAGGGGTCTAAATATCATAACACCCTTCTAGAATATCTTCCCTACTCAAAGAAATTATGGTTGACCTCTCTAAATAGCAGCCAACTATCCGCATTATATTCGCAACTAAATAATCAGATTCCACAGACTTTCAACATTTAAGCCATTTACATCGGTCTTAAATCTGTACACGCACCTCTGTTCCAATTCAGTTAGGACCTTGATTAACTCTTCCTCTGGATCAAACTGAATATCTTGAAGGATGTTGAAGAGATGTTTTATGTCCTTGAGGTATAACGGCATCTTGAATACCAATGGTTTTAGGAACCAGTCAATGAAGATGGACAAGGGTTCTAGTACTAACCACATACCTGAGACTATAGGACGCTGGAGTTCAATTCTTATGAATTTTGGGAATAGAGTTAAAAATAATGAGTTCTTGGTTCCTCATTATTCAAGAATGTTGCTTCCTTCTTAGTTTACCATTGGTTATCTTTTGCATTCTCAACTATGGTTTTTATCTCTTTTTGTAATTTCTTTGAGGGGTTCTCTGCAAGGATTTGGTAAATCCTTCTATCACTAAGAAGTACAATACATCCCTTACTATAATCCACATTTGAATGGATCACTATCGCTCCCCCTTTGTCAACGGGTTTTATTATAACTATGACATCACTACACCCAAGGTCATTTAGCACCCTGTGTTCCTTGGCTATGGGTTTATGAAATTGGACCTTATTAGTTTTAGTGATTCAATATGCCTTGTAACTGCCTGCCTAAAGACTAAGGGGCATATTATCAAGGAACAGCGTTAAAATTATCGCAGCTGTAGCGGCAGAAAACTGCAGCTAAAGCGGCGATAATGGGCTTGACAAAATGCCCTTGAAAATTCAAATAGAAGCCCATGTTCTGGTGTGAACGTGGGATTCTATTGGAATTCTCAAGGGCATATTATCAAGCCCATTAGTTTTCTGCCGCTAAAGCGGCAATAATTTTAACACCGTTCCTTGATAATATGCCCCTAAATTTTTAGGTGCCACTGTATTTTCTAGGGGATTGTAAAAAGATTTTTTTTCAAGTAGTGTGTGTTGTGGTCTCTGTTGTGTCCATGATGTCTGGAATGGAGGCTTTCATTCTTATTTTTCTAAAGACTTATGCCAAATTCACATCTTTGGCTGAATTTGTCTGTTCTCTTGGTGAGTACAAAGCCTAAACCTCTGTTACGGAAACAAATGTTATCTCCTGTGAATTGAAAGTGTGCCAGAGTAACCACTAGCTCTAGGTGTTGCTTTTCCCCAGTTGTGGATATTGCTGTTCCCTTGTTTTGCTCCTGGTGACTACTCATTTCTGTTCTCCCCACCTGACTCTCCAATCAGTTTTCCTTCCCTTCCAGCCTCCTCATCCTAAAAAAGGACAATTGTTTGAGTGGAATGGAGGGTGTGTCACTGTAAGAACTGGCCCAATTTGGTGTTTGCCAAATGTACATATGTGGTAATGGGGGTGGTGGAAGTGGGCCCGAAATTTGGTGCCCCCTATTATACCTTCTGCCCGATCTCTGGTTTATTCTGTTTTTATTGCTTCTTGCTGAAATATCACTGGTTCATCCCTCTGTACCTGAGTTGGAGGAACCCTCACTATCAGATGTCTCTGTCTTTGTCTTTGATTGTGACCAACTGTTGGGATGTGTGATGTAATTGTATACTAAGTAGAGGTAGTCATTAGCATGTGAAAATTGTTTGCCATCCTTCTGTAATTTAGAGGCTTTTGTCCGGGAGACAAAATCGTTGTAGACTGCAATCTCTTCTTTTACTTTGTCCGGGAGACAAAATCGTTGTAGACTGCAATCTCTTCTTTTACTTTGTCTAAGTTTTTTTTGTACATTCTAATTCTTACCTGTGTTTTTAAGCGGTCTGATTAAGATCAGCCAATATTTACTGCATCTCCACTCTATCAGGGACCATTCTTTTTTAAATTGCTTATCATCTAGAAATATCCTCAGGCCATTGCTAACTATAGGAGGAGTGGGTGCCCCGTTTGATCTTAAATAATCTGTTATTATGGCCCTCTGTAGTAATGTTCTAACTTGTTCTTTCTTCAGGTTGCTGAGGTGATCCTACCCCTGTACCTCTCCTAGGGCTTGTGATATATTCCCTTCAGTCAGTAGAGGGGGTTATGATAGAATTTTTCCAGGAAGCCTATCAAAAGGGGTTATTTTCATAGGTCAAGTTTACAGTTTAATACTGGACAGCTAAGCTATAAATGGTAGGCCTGCAGTAATGTTTACTCTGATTTTCTTTGCCTTCAGTAAAGGGATGTCCATTTAACAGGATGCCATTCAATCCCGTCTCTCAGCAGTCTTTCGGTGCATGACTTTTAACCATTTGAAGTGCAACAACAAAAAGACACAGGTACTCAGTTTTGGACACAATTTTGCTCTTAATTTGGATGTCCACTGTCCTGTACGGTTGTCTCCACCAGATACCAAGTAGATTCTGTAAAAATCTTGGGGATCAAATTGGATAATAATATGTCTTTCCACCACCAAACTATCTTGGTGGCTAGCCTGTGCTTTGGCATTGTATGTATAGTGAAACACATTCTGCATTTCCTTTTAGTCTGGCTAGGATTACAGTGGTATTGGCTTTGGTTATGTCCAGGTTGGACTATGCCAATGCACTGTATGCTGGCCTGCCAAACTTTCTGCTGAGAAGACTTCAGACTGCTCAAAATGTGGTGGCTAGGCTGGTTCTTGGACTTCCCAGGCAAGAGCACATTACTACCCATTTGCGTAGTTTGCATTGGCAACCCGAGTGCTCCATCATTCAGAACTTTATTATTTATCTGCCAAGATTGCCTACTATAACCCTGGGCAGGATCCCAAGACATTGTCTAGTCAAAACTAGTGTACGTTCTTTTTCTTTTTTGGACCCAATGGGCAGCCGCGACCGCTGCAGCTCAAGTGGTGGGGCTGGTTGGGGGGGTGGGGGATTTCGGGAGACGACCACAACTGAAAATGTAATACATAATTATTTTTCCCTTGTGGACGTCTCTCGCAATCACCCCCCAGCTGGCCCCACTGCTCTTACCTGCAGCGACCGCGGCTGCCAATGGGTTGAAACTATCATCCTTTGTATTTGTGACAGATCAATGAAGAAGCACTGTTTAAGAAGAAGCTCAAGACATGGCTCTATGAAGCAGATGTCTTCTACCTTTCTCCCTCTGACTGTAGTGTTTAGTGCCGGGATGCTCTTTTGAGTAGCCGTGCACTTTAGAAATCTTATTACATTACATTAAATTGGGACATTTAATTTACAGACCGTGGGTACACTTTTGTAACATATACTAGGGGTCATAGGTAAATTAAAACTCCAATTAGAGGTATGCCAATTTCATCATGTTGAAAGGGGGCCACAGTAACTTTACTACTCGTTAGTAATGCTACTTTGCACAGAGTTCTACAGCTAGCACAAATATAGGGCCAGCAAAAGGGGAAAGTCCGGCGTGACAGAAAGGGAACATTTTCTTACACCATTAAATAGACATAAGCACTTGCTGTATATGGATACCATGTGAATGAGGTCCACGGCCCACAACAATAAGAGTCTTGACATTGTTCCCATCCACTATTATCATCAGTTGGTTAATTATGGCTGGGAAGACTAGCCTGAAAGGGCCATGCTTTCTCAGGAACATCCAGTTTGTGCATTTAAAAAGAGAAATATGACCATAGCCTGTTTAAATTCCCCCAGTACAATAGCATGTCTACGAACTTATTTGTAACCTGTAATAGTGTGTTTTTAGCATCTTAGCTAAGTGCCTTTACATGTATAGGCATGCGTAAGGCAGGGACAGGATGGTGATCCTGGTTTACTGGTTCCCTTTCATGCCTCCGCAGCCTAAGTCTAACCCCAGGACATTCTGCAGTCTTCAGCTTTAAAAGAGAAGTTCTCCAGGGGAAGCAGGCTTAATCAAACAGCCCCCAACCCTCATGTTCTTGTGTTCAGCCGGGGACTAGCGCTAATAGAGCAACAGAAAAGGTCTGGTTTCAGAGATTGAAGTCCAAAAATGGAGACACTATCTTTGAAACTAAGAAAGGGAGGGAGGCAAAGATGGACAGAATGTTTCAGAACACCATGCATGGATGTTTCATTATATACATCTGTTCCAGCCTTGCTTTTCTCACCCTAAGGTTGTCATGCAGGTGCTTAAAAAAGCAACACCAGCTTAAAATCAGTAATAGCCACTGAGAAAACCAGAGTAAAGTTCAAATACTTCTGTGTTCCAATATTTTCATCAGTGTATATTTATTTCTGTTTAGGAAATATGTTTTAATGCAACAGATATCACAGTGAATCTTGCTCTGCCGAAAACTAAATTATCACAAGCCTGGTTCACTTCTGTCTCCTCCCCATCAACTCTCCAAACTCCTCCTAATGCCAGCCTAGTTTATTTTACCAAGGATCAAAGAAACTCCCAATCTAGCAGACCCTATCTTTTTCTTCTTCCCAGCTGTGAACGGCTCCACAAATTAGAGGTCGTGTTGTATTGTACATTCTGTTGGTCTGGGTGTTGCAGATAAAAGTTTTTCAGCATTCATATAGCACTCTGTTTGAGATGACAGTTGAAGCCCAGTACTTGTCCACTCTTGCCATCGGAGAGACTAGGTGTGAACAGTGGGGGCTCACCCCACTGCTTCGCAGCAGTGAACTAAAGGAAACATAAAATGATAATTACTTGTGTTATTATCATTTTGCGTTTCCTTCTGCTGCAACTTTGCATTGGGGCGGGGTTGTTCCAATGAAAGAGGAGCAAGGGAGGAGTGGTTTACTCACTCCGAAGGGCGCATGACTGTTTGGCTGGCCCTCTCGGGCCAGCCAAACATTCATGCACATTTCTCATCCTCTCCATGCAGGATGCATTACAACCTGCCTGCAGAACTGTAGTGTAGTTCCTACATTCCCAATAGGCTCTGCGCATTGGAATACTATATCCTAAAGATGTGACCTAGGACTTATGTCTACTAGGTCGCTATCGAATACATTAGACTTAATTGTGAGTGCCAGCTAGCTCAGAGGTCACTAGAAACTTTCTCGAATTCACAAGAAGGAATTTAGTTTCTGACAACCGCATAAACATGACAACTTTGTTTCCCAAGAATAAGAAGTGCCTCTAGAGTCGTGGAAACAATAGATAGAAATTTTACTCAGTCATTCGTGCCTGCTTCTGTTCACTAGAGGTGCAGAGAAATAGAGAGTCTGGCGTTTTCAATAAAAGTATTTATTGAACAGTCTTCTTTCTCATGCAGAAGAAATGGACTGCTACAACTGTAAGACTTGTTGCAAAGTATAATGCGTACAGTAAGAAGAGTAGGATAAAAAAATACTGTAAAAGCATTGTATGGTTCCTAGACCATAGATAAATACATACATAAATAACAAAGGCTAAAAAGTACTCAACTGGTGCGTCTAAAATACGCCTACCCCAATGTACCTAAACTAAGTCTAATACGAGGGAAGAAGTAAGTGAGGTGTAGCATAAATTTAATATTCTTTGCCAAGAATCTATCCAAGATTTCTCCTAGGGTCTAATCAGCTCCGTACCTTGGTTTAGAAGGAAGACGGTCAATCTCAGGACTCGATTTCCCAACAACCCGCAAGGGTAGCTTGGAAACACTGGAGCTGGATTTCTCTGCAAGAGAAAAGACAGCATCTCTCTCAGTGCGTCTGCTGGAGGGTAGGCTTTCTTTGGCACTTGCTGTAGCAGGATGAATAGGGCAAGTAGACAGTCGAACTGCTCCAAATCACTGCGTGTTTGCCATGGCAAGTTTGGGCATATTTATACCTTTAAGGTGCTGAGTTTGACGTAAAGGTGGACATAATAACATCATCAGAGAGTCTCAATTCTTTGAAAACTCCATGAGTTCTTGGACAAGTCAGAATTCAAGCAAGGGAAAGTCCCTAGCTGCTGAAGCTGAGTTTTTCAAGAAATCGTTGTGGATTTTCAGAACTAGTGAAAGTAGCCCTGCCGTATTTGGACTGCATGAGCTATGTCTAAATATGGTTATGATTTCTATGCCTATACAAGGATATGGTTATTTATACCTAAATAAGGGCATGAATCGGGAACATTACAGTAGGGTCCTAAAATGCTATACAACAGAACATGGCCAGGCCCCCATTCCCTGGCTGAACGCCGATCCATGGCGCTCAGACCGATCACAATGCTGCATTCCAGAGTGGTGATTGGCTGTCTGGAGGGTGGGAGCAGTATGCTTCCTGCATCCTGCTGCGGGACATGAGTCAGGAAGAAGATGGATGAGAGGCAGCAGGTAAGAGTTTCTTTTTAAAAAACGTTTTTTCTTCTCCCACCCCCCTGCCCGGACCCCGCCCCACCTCCGTGTCCGGTAGTAGTCGCTAATGATTATGAACCACAAGGGGTTTTTAACTTGTATCTAGGTAAAAATCAGCTAGAGACATTTGATTGGCCTCTAGTTAAGCTGATGTTTTAGGCAGGCAATAGAAAGCAATACAGACTTGCAGATAAAGACATCAGATAATCTAATGTTGTCATTGACTGTCATTTTCATTGACACTTTGTTAAGATTTTGAAGTTTGTACCATTTTTCTAACATGCAGTAGGAAAATACTTTTTGACTATGTCATACTACTAAAACACTAGTCTCCACGGCCTGTTGAAAACATGAGGTTTGAAGAACATTTTATGATAGTCTAGAGTTAGAATTATCATTTATATCAGTCTAAAAAATGTGGCGCTAGCCTGCAAAAAGATATATTTCCTTCAATGAGGAAGTTATCCAACCAATAGGACCTTGAAGTGGGACACCAAATAGTGAATTATGGAAATTGAATAATAATCATGAATTTCCAACATGGAACTCATACAGTGCGAGCCCTGGCTTTCCTCCAATCATTGTTTTTGTTCAACAAACAAATAGAAAAAATACTTGGGGGCCCAAATATCTATTTCCTAATTGTCAAGCTGCAGGGTATCACAAAGGAGCATTTTTATATGTAACCTGTTTGTGTGTAATGGAATTCTAACCAGAAAATGATACAAAGCAATGCTTACACAAACCTCTATTCCCCTTCTCCGTAAGACCTGCAATAGTGAGCACAAAATGGTATAAAGTCCTGGAGTGTTCACTAAGCACACAGAATGCGCCAGTACTAGAAGCCAAGCATGCTGGAGAGCTGCAGGACAAAACACCTTTAGTAACCAGGAATAATAACAAGAAACAGTTTTTGTCTCATGTGCCTAGAGCTAAATAGTTTGTTTGCCATGTATTTGAAGGGAACATTGTTTTAAACATTAGAGTTTTCCTCCTGTTTTTTAATATCTGGTTCTTTGTTTGGTTTGTCATGTGTATGATTCTATTAGGATAAGCACACACAAGCTGTGCTTTTAAAAAAAAAATATCAAATCCATATTTCCTATGTGGAGTGTTAAAAGCTTGGGCTTAAAGGGTGTGAAAAGTGGGTGACACCTGTCAAATGTATTAATTGAGCAGCAGTCTGCTCATGGGAAGTGTAAATTCCCCAGAACAACAACATATCAAGTTGTGCCTCACTTAAGATGAAGCCGGAATGCATTGTGAAATAAGGTGCAACTAGCTGCTATTTGGATCCTGCGAAGAAGAGAATGGCATAGAGGACCCATGTCAGTGCTCTCCACCCTGCAAGGCCCATCTCCCAATACTGAGGGCCAAGAGAGGTTGATGTCTCAATGTTTATGAACCTGCCCTAATGAGAAGTCTATTATTATTTCTGCAACTGTTTTCAAGGCATTACATGGGGGCCTATATTTACTAAGCTTTTGCAATCGGGTTGCAGAACTTTTGTGGCACAACCCAGATGTGAAAGTTCTTTTTGGCATTTACTAAGACATGCAAAGCATGATTTAGTAAATACAAAGTCATGGAACATAGCACATAAGGCTCTCTTGAATTACTTTGCATTGGGTATGCATTACATGGGTGGAGCATGAGAATTCATGTGCATCCACCCATGTATTTTCAGATAAACCCAGATTTACAAAGACTTGTAAACCTTGGTTTGGGACAAAATAGTGCCACTATCTGTCGGAGGCATAACAAGGAGAAATATCTTTACTTCTCTTTGCTACTTCCTCTTTCCATGTATGCTAAATTCTGTATGTGCATCTGAATGTGTCTCTAAGGTTTGTTTTTGTACAAGAAGGTTTCCCTTCCTACACAGTCATAATTCTGCCATATTTGTAAATACGGACCATTTCTTCTCTCCTTTTCACGCAGCGCAGCTCAGCAAGTTCCCATTCTGTTTCGCATTGAGTGAAACAATAGTAAATGTGCCTTCGTCTCTTTTGGAGCAGACCATGGATGCCCATGAGCTGTCACAGTGCGATCAGAAAGAATGTCCTTCAGGTCGACTTCTTTGAATAAAGATGTTCCTCTCTCTGTTCATTAGCAGAAGAACAAGATGTTTTGTACTAAATGGCACAGAGATGAAAGAAATGCAAGTAAAGCAAGGACTTAGTCCACATAATGTATGCAAGAATGTACAGGTGAAATTCGTGACGAGAATGATAGAGACTCAAGGTAACAATCTAGTGTACTTTTTTATGCATGTTTAAAGAGGCTTCATACACCCACATAATAAATAAGAACAATATCATGACACATGAAGCTTAGAAAATATAAGAGACGTTATGTACTGTGTGGGTACATTATTGAGCATGGGCCTAAAGCATCCAAGGGCTGTAAGATAAAGTTAAAAGGTTAAAGGACATAGAGGCTATACTGGACAAGTGAAGGAGTATACTATGTGGGATGATTGTTACAATTTTAGTGTTTGGAGCTGTGAAATCAAGGAACAATGTAGGATGGATCTCGTGAAGAATAATTGTGCTAATGCTAATATCTCTGTTTTCGATTGTGTGTAAGAAAGTGATGTTCAAGGCCACATGGTCTGGTCCAAAGTTTGTGATGGCACACTTTGTGATGGTCTTGCCCTCATCCCTCAGACCTGGTCAATGGGATACTGGGGTGGTGTGTGCATTTCAAAGAAGCATTGTGTCCAATAGATTAAACTATTTAAGTTCGGGGTGGCTTGGATACTTTTTTTTTCATACATCTGACGTGTGCTTTGATAGACAATAGTGTTTTTTGTACCGAAAGTGCATGCACTTATAGACTGCCTCTATACTAAACCATAACGCACCATAGTGTAACAAAACACATCAAGAAGACAACATAACAGTACCAAAAAGTGCCCAAAAAGTGAAACAACACAACAAAGCATCTCGACACACCATATCAGCAAACAGCTGAACAGCAAAACACAAATTAACCAAACCTATACAAAACATTAACATAACCCATCAATACTTCAGCACAACACAGCAATCCATTGATACAGCACCCAACAAAGAGACTAACAAAAAACAACATTACAAGAATACTGCATAACATGACAACACACCAACACAATACACCAAATTGTAAATTAACAGAATCCACCAACATTACACACCAAAAATAGGCAAAACACAAATTTCCCAACAAAATGCAACGAAGCAGCATAACAACAATATCGTTTTGTCACGCTGTTATGTTATGTTGCATTCCTGTGTATTTTTTATGATGTTGCTGTTCTGCTTTTTAATGCTTTGTTTTGTGGAACTGTTCTGTTGGTTTTTGTGTAATTATGGTTGTGCTGTGGTAGCGCTGTTGCATTGCACAGTTTGTTCTGCAGATAATGGCCATGCTCACGTTCATGCTAGATAATGCTTAGCATGGAACTGCTAAGAGTTAAAAATGTTAGGAGCCACCACTGTATAGTCAGGTATCCAAACAGAACACTTACAAATCACAAGGCAGTGGCTACAGTTCACGGATTTGCACCGCTGCATTTTGATTTTGGAAAAGTGTACCATTGGCCTTCCAGCAGGGGGTGGAAGCTGACAGACGATGGAATAGATATTATTTATTTATTTAATTATACCCATTCCTTCGTCTGTTGACTTCCCCCCTTCCTACCCTGCCCGCCCCTTCCCGCCCCACTGCGTTTACCTGTGTCGGCTGCTGCTGGTGCCAACTCTAAATCATAACCACAGTTTTTTAGATATGGATGTCTTGTGAGTAAGAATCATCCGAGGCTAAGTGTTCATACACTTTCAAAATAAAGATTGAACACATCAGGAGCTGTAATACATACTCTGCCCAGGTAGACCTGGCGTTTGTTCATATGTGTGGCTGTATCATATACTGTGCCCTCGAAGAGGAATGGGCGTGTGCTTGTTTTCTGCACCACTAGGACAACACAGTATTACAGGCAGGACTGCAGGCGGTTGTGCAGCCCTTCTGTAAAAAAATAGCGCTTGTAATATCTTAAAGGGATGTTTCCTCATTTGCATGTTGGTGGGGCCCAATGTAAATGAGGTAAAGACTTTGGCTCAGATTTACTAACGCATTGCGTCTGGTTTCTTTTACTTTTGTAATGCAAACCTGATACAAAGTGTTATGCCGGGATTTATTATCCAATGCAAATTCGGTTTTGCAATGGATCATTTTCCAAAGTAACGCAAAGTTGCTCTATGCATCAAGAGGGCGTTCCCTGGATGGTACATGGGCATTCCGATGGAGACACCCAAGAGTTTTGATGGAAATCCCTATCTACAAGCATCCATAGACAGGGATTTGCACCAAAATCTTTTGGCTCCTCAGGGCAGGCGTAATGTGGAGAAATATTTTCATTTCTCCTCGTTTTTCTTACTTTTGATGTATTCTGCTTTGTACAGCACACATACCAAAGTATACAAAAGTAGGAATATTGTTAAAGGATAGTTTTTATACTTGAACAGTCCCCTTCTGGTAGAAGAACAATTCCATACAGAACGCACCACTGTTGCATTGTGGCGCAAGGAGGATGCATTTGGCGCATGAGAGCCTAAATTGCGCCAGTGCAGGTAGAGAGGAAAGCAGTGCCATATCAAAGTAGATATAGCGCTGTTCTGCTCTCTCCCTTTCACACAAAACAGCACAGCAACATTCATACATTTTTTGTACATCTGGGCCTAAATCTCTGCACCTGCAGCATATTGTGGATGCAGGGGCAGAAGCAAAGAAGGCATCAGGAGGCTCACTAACTGTATGTTACCAAAGATGGTGCACATTCAGTGTGCCCTCGAAAGAGCCACCGGAAAGGGAATATGGGTCCCATAGCGATGGGTGCAGTCATTCACTGCAACTAGCTGAAGTGGAATTGGTGCCTCCCACCTCCCCCCCCTCCCCCTTTGAAGTGTAGGCCTTTTGCCACCTGTGCTGGGAAAGGCAGCCCGACTGCTTCAAATGCCACACCAACACTTACTAACACGCTGCCCCCAGCACAGACATGATTGTGTGGCTGCCCTGGGGGCAGTGCATTATCTGTAGAGGGGTGCATTGATTCTGTTTGCTCCCAGTGCACATAGTTAAAGGTGTGCTGCTGAGCAAACAGGGCCAGTGTGCCCTAAGTATAATATGGCCTCTGGTCTATCAGAATATTTAGAACGAATGTTGTCCTGCAGCATGGCAGAACAGTAGCTTTGTAAAGTTTTATGCTTATTTATTACTCGCTGTCAATTGTATACATTTTATTTAAGTTTTAATATCTGCATACAATGTTATATTTTATGAAATGTTCATACTTCACTTCCCTTTTTGTTTTGTTTCCTTTTCCCCCCTTGTTTTCCTTTTCCATGACTTAGATATAGGTGTTTATTGATTCCGTTTTATTATGCCTTCTCAATTTTATTTTTGTATCTCATATACCTTTCATTGATTGAGTGTATTACATTCTGTATTCTATGCTATGTTTTGGTGTCAATAAACTTGAACTTAAAAAAAAAAGAACAGTAGCTTTGAATATGCTTTGTCCAAAATGCTTAATAAATGTGGCACTGCTATCAAGGTGGGGTGGGGTAAACGTCCCCATAGAACTAATGTGTGCCATGCTTGGATAACATTATTATATTGAGATCATGGAGGAAATCTTGACTTTTCACTGCCATGACTCACAGTACAACTGAGATTTCCATGTAGCAGGCACTGTGTGAGACTATTGTTGTTTCCTTTCTAAGGAATGTGATTTCTTTTTCCGCTCTGTAAAATCTCCAGCACTATCAGTGCTGGCGGATACATGATAAAGCACAGCAAAGGCTGGACAGGATTTGTGGTTGCCAAAGCAAACACAGAATGCGGCAATCCAATCATGAAATTAAGATATGGTGGAACAAGCATAACAAATTGCAAAATTTGTGGAACCCGCCAGATATAACTGTCAAGGCAATCACACCTTTAAAAAGAAACAGGAATCTTCATCCCCCACACTGCATCAACACCACCAGAGCAAAGGAAACTAGCCTTAAAAACCAGCAGACTTCCCACCCCCGCAGTATTTTCATTGTTCTGTGCACCATAGGGTGGATGATGTCTTAACCATTAGAAGAGTGTGAGCAGTGCTAATGTAACACCTTAGACAGTTGGAAATCATTGCTTGCCACAGGATCTTTAAAGGCATGTGGGGCATTTGGCTGGAAATTTAACAGCGTCATTTGCTAACCCATAGAAAGTAAACAAAAGAACATAACAAAATGACATACACAAGGCATCATGCACAAGATATTTACATAATTACAGGGAATTTCACAACAACACAGAGAAAAACAATGAAACTCAACCTCAGTACAACACAGCCAAATCCCATTGCAATAATACACCACAAATAAACAGTGGCACAAAAAACACCACCACAACAAAATACGACACAACAAATATGCCCAAACGTTCTTGTCACATATTACCACTTCCAGAATCCTGTTTTCATAATATGGAGGTATGGGGTGTTGGGCGCAAGCAAAAGCTTAACTTATCAACAAGGATGTGAAATGATGCTATTCTACAATGTTTCGTGATCTGGCCTTGTGTCGTAATTTAGGGGCATATTATCAAGGCAGGCGATATGAAATTATCGCCGCTTTTGCAGCCGTTTTCAGCCGCAAAGCGGCGATAATTTCATCGCCCTATTAGCAAACTGTCACTAACATCAGTTAGCGATAGCTTTTAGGTGATAGCGAGCGCTTTGGATCCCGCTTTGCATGTCAGCTATATTTATCGCTAATGACATGCAAAGTGGGCGTACCCAACCTGTTAGCGACTGAAAGCAGTCGCTAACATCGCTATCGCCTATTATCAACGCAGGCGTAGCGATGAAAAAATTTGCGCTAAGTGCGAATATTGCTGAAAACTGCCTGCTCAGACCACTTCTTAACTTGTATATCCAATGGGAGTTGGATATTCAGGTTAAGACCCTATTGGCGTTAATGCCTGAATATCGCTGGATTCCCAGTGATATTCACGCATTTCACCGCTATCGCCGGACATTTTATTGTATTGGAGATAAACGTTGCTATTAGCACTTTATCTCTGCGATAAAATCCAGCGATGCGCTGCGTTAAAAAAAATTTCGCTAAGCTTATTTAGCAATAAATATCGCTAGTTGTTGATAATATTCCCCTTAGCACTCCCATTACTCAGTTTGGGGCAGAACTGTCAAGGCTGTTAACCAGTGCAAAGTCACAAAAAGTGATGTACACCGCTGAAAAGACTTGCTAAAGTACATACTTTCCATTTACAAACCCTATTTGTGATCGAACATTGTCAAAAAGCAACATAAAACGTGTGTTACGCTAATTTCTGTTACTTTGCATCAAGGCGGCATTACATGTGTGGTATGTGTGTCCCTATGTAACCACCAATGGATTTTTACACAAAGTCCTGTCAACTAACAAAGGGATACAGGGCTTTACACAAAAAAAGCCTCCTCGAGGTAAGTATTAAAATGGAGGAATCTTTTTATTTTTCCTAACCTTTCCAACATTGTATGTGTGCTGTACTGTACAGCGCACATTCAATGTGGGAAAAGTTTTAAAGTTAGTCTAAGCACAGGGTTGTGTACTGGAAGCATACCCTCCTCACAGAGTGGTGTGGCTCACTGGTTAGAGGCGGCAGACCCGGAAGCAGAAAATGGCCCGGGACCAGGGTTCAATTCCTGATGCGGCAGGGTCGTGGACCAGGGTCAGCGGACTCGATAATTCTCGCCACGGTGCCTTCTCTAACCAGGGATCACACTTGGCAACTCTGGGCATTAGCTTGGCTCATCTCTACAACGGCCCCCTACATTCGCCGGGGATGCCTGGTTTCACCTTGGAGATACCCAGTAGGGACCATCTCACAGGGATAGCCATGACGGGTTCCCCTGCGGTCTACAGCGCCACAACGCCTCAGGGCAGCAGTGCGCTTTACAAGACACATACATTACACAATCAAGTGGAGCATTTGCTGCTCTCTGCACATGGCATATTTGTAAACCTGGTCCTTAATGTGCTATCTCGCCCCAAAAGTCCATAGTAACTTGGCCACAGACTTTTTTGCATCCAGTTCAGCGTATGTCTCCCAATGAGGCCTTTTGCCTGAGCTGAAAGTGCTGCAAGTATGGACTGACACAATACCGTACACTCGCCGGTGAGGTGTTACTTCTTTTGATAAAATGGACAGTAGGACAGAGGAAATAATTCTACTGACTACGGGTCATCAAACAGATTTTTGTAATTGCTGTAGCAGAAATGTGGTAAAAATACCTCATAATTCCCATGATTTGTTGTCTTGTATTTGGTCAAATATTAGCACACATCATGGATTGAACACATTGACATTTCATTATTTTTGAATCTCTATCGTTCACTGCACAATTCAATCAATGTACCCTCACTTCAGCGAGCTGCAGTTTCATCAAACAGCACTTATAATCACTAATCAGTATTTCAACGTTTTTTTTCTCCCGTTGGCCCTGAAGGTGGCAGCAGAGTTACACTGCAGAGGTATGATGTAAAAGGTAGGAGTAAGAGACATCCTGTGGCCCCCTGAGTGGATGTATGCCTAATGAGTGGTGTGATTGCTGTCTTGGTGCTTGAGTGTTTGTATTGACTAAGGCAGTTGGTGAGAGCATGTAGCTTCAGCAAGGAGCGCTCACAGCACACTTCTGCTTGGCATGCTCAAGGGACATGAAAACACTAGGGGGCATATTATCAAGGGGGTTTATCTCCGCTTTTTTGGCTTTAAAAGCCAAGAAAGCGGAGATAAAATTATCTCCCTATTACCTAGCTGTCGCTAACACCAGTTAGCGACAGCTAGTAGGAGATAGAGACCATCTTGGGCCCCGCTTTGCATGTCAGTGAAATTTATCACTAATGACAAGCAAAGTGGGCGTGCCAAGATGTTAGCTACTGGAAACAGTCGCTAACATCGCTATCTCCTATTACCAACTTTTGGAGATATTCGCGCTAAGCGCGAATATCTCCAAAAGCTAACACCTGCCCCTGAGCAGTTCTTAGCAATGTTATCCAATGGGAGGTGGATAACATGGCTAAGAGCATTAGCTCGGTAATGCATGAATATCGCTGACTTTTCAGCGATATTCATGCATTTCGGCCGATTTTTATCGCTTAGGACATAAACCTTGATAATAGCAAGGTTCCTAAGCGATAAAAATCGCCGCAGCTCGGCGATAAAAATATTGCCGCTAAGCCAACATAGCGATAATTATCGCTAGTTGTTGGTAATATGCCCCTAGGTCTGGTAATCCCCATGCCTACTGGGAATTAATCTTTATTGCATGGTTAATACAAAATGAAAATATACGTAAATTAAATTGCGAATATTAAAGAATTTAAAGGACTCAATCAAACCATAAGTACATTTAAACATTGTCGAAGCTTTGTAAACATTATGCCAACTGAGATGTCACCGTATCATCAACCAAGACTGCTCTACTTGACCATATAATTGATCATGGCCCTGTGGTACAGAATGAATAGTGATATTAGTTATGAGAAGCAATGCAGAGCTAGGCCCAGATGTACACACATTTTGCGCTGTGGGTGCCTCACTATTTTTTGGGCAGCCAAGAAGTTAAATTCAGCATTTACAAAGCCATGCAAGCTAGATTTTTGTGACTTTACTGGCTTTGTAAAAAACTAAAAAGTACCACATCACTGCGAATGGTGCTGCCTTGCATTACTTGGCGTTGGGGAGGCATTACATGGATAGAGTATGGGTGTGCCTGTGCATACACCTATGTATTTTGACACAACCCCAGATGATTTACTACAGTCTGTATACCTTGATTTGCATTCAAATGGTGCACCTGCCCAAGGCTAAAATAAAGTGGACACTCATAAAGTAAAGGTCTGTCTGTGTGTCCCACCCTAGGCATATGTTTACCGCCCTGATGAAGGTGTAGCCCCCCCAGGGCCTGACACCGAAACGCGCGTTGGCGCTCAAATTTCCTTGTGCATTTGGACTCGGCCTCTATCCACGACCAGGATAATACACGAGAGCACATTATTTTTACATCACTTGGCTGTTTATCATCTTTGATTGTTCAAAATTATGTGTATGATTGTTAATGGATTGTAAGTGATGAATGAATGTGTATGCTATCTTGGATGTGAATGAATATTTGGTATGACTGATTGATTTGATTTTTGTGTGTGGGACCTATATGTATTAATGTTGTTTGTACCTTATATCTATTTATTCATGTTATGAAGTCTGATAGAAATTAATGAAGTTTAAAAAATGATCACGGTAAAAAATAGAAATGTTGTACTTAATTTATTTTTGTAATTTCTTTGATTATGTCCATTTGTCAGCCCCATTGTTGTCCTATATTGCTTTGCCCCTATTTTTGGGCGTATATATATCCTATGATATAGGCAGGTGGTTTTCTTTAGTAGTAGTGCTGTTCTGTGACACACATGCAAACTGGAAAAATGTGGGGACGTTTACCACTTCCTACGCTATATGGCTTGCTAAAGCATGCAAAATCCCTGTTTACAAATGTATGTAGAGAGAGCTTTGCATCAAAACCTCTGGATGGTTACATTGTAATGTCCATGTATCACCCATGGTATGCCCGCTTGATGTAAAGTAGAGCAAAGTATGCTGCTTATGGCATCTTTCCAGTGCAAGTCATGTTTGTGTCACTTTTGTGATGCAAAGCACCTTGATATTTTTGTTAATCCGGGCCTAAATTCATGTATAGTCTGGGTTAGATAGGGGATCAATTAATATACCTAAGAGAATTTCCTAAACTTTGCCAGCTACCCTAGCAAGCTACATATCCATAGAGGCATTGGCACCTGAACACTCACAATCATTAATTCTAAGAATGCTTATTGAAGACCAGCAATTTTTTGTCTCATTTCTCAACGCTGGACTAGATAATTGTAGGTGTTGAATTGATTCAGGGCAATAAGCCCAGAATTTGTTGTTCGTAGAGTCTGATATGTGTCTCCAAGATTGTTCTGTTCACTCAGATCTGATAGCTCTTAAATACTTGGGGCTTGATATACTATGATTCCTTTTAAGAAATTGTAAATTGAATCAAATAATGATTTGAAATTTTCAATTTCTTACTAGGAATCTATTAAAATGGATTCAGTGGAAGTATGTGCAATTTGCACACCGACTTCTACTGAGTGCATTGGTAGTTTGTGAACTAACCTATGTATTATTAGGCTGGTTCACAAAATACTGATTAATTGTGGATGGCAATTCACCCTATCTAGGTCGCAAATTGAGATCCTCTATGATGGGTTAAAGTTACAGGCATGGTGGCCTGCTGCGGCGGCAGATCACCATGTCTGTGATTACGAAAACGGGTTGCATTTAAAAAAGAAAATGAATTCTTTTATCAAAACAATTTATGAGAATGCATTGGGCTCCAGGACCACAGCCTGCTTGTAAAAAAATGTTTTTGTTGACATTCTCAAAGAGGAAACTGTCTTTTAGGGACCCCTTCCTGTCAGCTAATGTTTACCAGCACTCTTGATTTGGTGGTAAAAAATGTCTGATTTGTGACTGGATTTTGGTCACAGAACATTAATACATAAGCTAAAGAATCTTTATTTAGAACTGACTCCATTTACACAACCCTTTCAAATACTGATTCTGTATTCAATCTAAAACCCAAATTGCAATTTGTTTACGTTACCGAACTGCAATCTGGGCTTTATACATTAAAAAAAGCCATTTTGCATTGCAAAGGCACAACTGTGACATTTGTCACCATAAAATCGCTTGGTGCATCAGGCCCTTGATCTTTAACTTTAGAGTTGTTGCAGCAGTTAGATATGTTTATAGCCTGTGAAAGGTATAAGAATCTAGCACTAAGGGGCCATTTACGATCCCGTTTGGAAGGGCTCCTTATCGGATTCAGGTTTGCCGAATCCGAGTCATATCCCTTGTTTCTGACCGATTCATACACAGTTCCCAACAACCTATTATGATGCCTGTAAACCAGTAGGTGTGTCCGAATCAGTTCAGAAAGGCATCTGGACAGGTTGCATCTTTCTGATCCAAATCGTACAGTTCAGTGAACTGGGGTTCCGAGCGAGCAATTACGAAGACCAATTCGAACAGCTGTTCCAATTCTGTTTCTCTAGAACAAATCAGCTGCCGGAATCTGCTTTTGGGGGCCCATAGCAGGAACCCATTCACCCGGGGTCCTCCGATTTGGGTCTGTGAGGGTATCCAAGGGACCCCCTTTTCCAACCATGCACAGTTTGGCAGGCACCATAGGGTGTATGCCACAGGGTGCAAGGATTTCCCCAGCCACCCCTTTGTTCAATGGGAGCCTGTGTTCTCGTTCAGAACACAGGCTTCCATTGATGTCAATCGCAGTCAGGCAGAATCGTATATGGAAGCATCCTAATACATGCATATCGCTCAGTTGGACTCACCCGATCCGAGTCGTCCAGAAAACATTTCGGGACTCATTCGGTAGGATTGCTTTCAGGACGAGATCGTAATTGGCCCCTAAGTCTGTGTGCTTTTTCGTGGAAAACCTTATGAAATCATTCTTAAAAGATTTCTTTCTTGATAGCTTATTCTCAAAATATCTGAAAGTGTTATAGGAGATTCCTAAATTCTATACCTCCTGGAACTTAATTTTGAATGAAATATTTAATTAATTAAAAGATATAAAGTTAAATTAAAATTATTTTTGAATGATTTTAAAAAATCCTACCTAAAGCGAAATGTTTATAGTTATTTATAGAATTAACTTAAATACATGTATTTTTTAAATTAAAAATGTTATTAAAATATGTAACCTTCAAATAAAATACATCTTTTATTTTTATATAATTCTTTAATATTAGATTTAGATTTATTTTTTAAAACTCGATAGAAATTGATTTATTTCAGAAATTTCTCCTATGGGTTTGTATTTTAAATCTTTACTTACATTCTTTTTTATGGGAGGGTGTTGCAGAAACAGTGACTGGCAATGTATGTTGCTAGACCTACTCCAGGCCTGAGCTGGAGTACATTTACCACTGTTTTGGGGCCCTTTCAGCTGCAGTAACTTTGGAAATGCAGTTTGTGATTAGCAATGGGCGTACTTTATAGTGGGTGGGTCACCGAGCCTCTCCCTAGCTGCCGCTAAGCCCCTTCTTACTCCTCCCTAAACACCTTCTATTCACTAGTAAATATTCCTCCTTTTCCAGACACTTCCTAGTCCCTCTTAAATTTACTGCTAAATAGTAAACGTACGCATGTGAGGATCTCATCATATAAAATATAGGAGAGGTGGAGGTGAAGATTTACACTCTTAGGTTTGTGAATTGCATGCTGTAGTAAGTAAGTACTACTACTGTACTACTACTTTACATACTACACAATACTGTTTGTGATTCAGGACATTAGTGTTTCACTGGGTACAGGACATATTACTTAATTTTCTCATCAATAAGGCAACTCATTTTAACAATTCTAATTTTGTGAACAAATGTATTTATTTTTCACCCTTCAGAGTGGGTCGCAATTCAAAATCCCCATTTGTAGTGGGCCACAATTTTACCTATTTAATTACTATTCATAAGGTAGGTGGTAAATTGTGATTAACTCCAATTGGATGGCGTCTCAGGGACGGTGGCCTGCTGGGGTCAGACCACCATGTCTGTGAATGCATTTAAATAATGTATTTCTTCCCTGAAGGAAATTGGGTTCCAGTTAAAATAAGGAATGGAAACGAAAAGGCTTCTTTTCGAGTTGGCATAGGTCTCCTGGACTACTGCCCACTCCCAAACCTTTTTTACATTCACATTTCCTTTGTGACTGGGTCAGTACCTCCTTGAAGGAGTCCATAACCTATGCATGGTTTGCAGTCAAAATTGCGGTTACAAACCATTGATACACACAATTTGGAAGGAACGTTCAAAACGAGCTTACTACAAATAGCAATTTAATCTAAACCTTTTTTGCCATTTAGGTACTTTTTCCCAAATCATGACATTTTTTCAGTACATTAAACAAAGCCATTTTCCATTTGCAAACTCTGTGATTTTGTGTATCACAGATTTTGTGACTGCAAATGCATTTATTTATTTATTTATTAATGGTTATATATACTGCTCTTTCCAACAGAACAATGAAAGAGATACATTTAAGTGTAATAATGCTTCTAGTCATATGTCGCTCTAGCAGGTTCTATGAAGAACAATAAACATATACCAACGTAGTGAGGCAACTGGTAGTGTGGAGAGAGTAAGGAGAGAAGAGAGCAAAAATCTGAGGGGGAGTGAGGGCAAAAGGAAAAGGGTATAGGAAGAAGGTGAAACTTACTGTTGAATGCCATAAAAATGAGAAACTTATATATAGTCCTAGATCTGAAAATAAATCACCATAAGAACATTTGCTGGGTCAAATTAGGGATAATGAACAGTTCCCATAATAGAGGGCAGAGGGGTGAGGAGTCATGCTAATGGTATTTGTGGTGGATCATGAATTTAAGGCCGGATCTATGTAGGTGAGTCCTTGGTCCTTTTCTGGAAGTCAAGATGTTCCGTGCTGTTCTTATGAGAAAAGGTAGAGAGTTCCAAGAGCCAGAGGAGGAACCTGAAAAGGATTGTTTCAGGGCAAGGGAGGATTTATATTTCAGTGATTCATGGATGTTAGAGTTCTTACTCATTGAGCCTTCTGAGATGTTCAGGAATTCTACTATGTTGCTGAGTGTACCTTGGTGTAGTGCATTGTAGGTTATGTTAGACAACTTTTGTTGACCGTGCCACTTTATTCTAGTGGGCAGAAATGGTGTTCTTTCAATATTGGAGAGATGTCGCCAAACCCTTCACTCTCCAAGATGAGGAATGCTGTGGAATGAAAATCAGCTTTTAATGGAAAAAGCAAGGAACCCAGTAGACCATCTAGCATGGTATTTCCATATTCGATTCCGGATATTCTAGGTATGAGATCAGGGGCAATAGTTTTGAGTTGATTGTACAAGAGGGAGTGTTTTATTTTCTTTATTTGGAATTTAGCAGATTGTACTGATTTGTTTATGTGAGGAGTACATGACGAATCCTAAGGATTTGGCACTAGTGTTCTGTGCTTGATTAGGATCAGGGTTGGGTCTTTTTTCCATTTGATTTGCGAGGTAGAAGCAGGAACTCGGTTTTTGGGGCTTCAGTTTCAAGCAGTAGGTAATCACCCAGTTGCGTATTGCTTTCAGGAAATTTAGTATAGTGTGGATATCATTGACAGATTTGAGTGAAGTTGTGATTCATTTACATACTGGTGTCGTTTTGTGCTTGAGTTCTCTAGTGGTAGGCTAGTAGTTCTGTACATAAGAGGAACACCACATGCTACCTTCCTTAGTTGAGACGAATAATGTCCCAGATTTATTAGCTGTTATCTGTCTGTCAGCATGGACTTAAACCAGTTTGGCACAGTGTTCTGAAGCCTATTGTTTGGTGTTTAGACAAAATATTGGTAAGAAATATTGTGCGGATTTAATATTGTGTTAAGAATATCGAGGACAAAATTACAGCGGCATCCGGCACAGGTAAGCGCGATGGGGTGGAAGTTGAAAGACAACAAAGTAGGGATTATTTATTTATTTAATTATACCTATTCCGTCATCTGTTGACTTCCCCCTTCCCACACTTTCCCTCCCCCACCTGCCCCATCGCACTTACCTGTGCGCCTGCAAAAATATTGTGAAGGTAAGTTCAAGTAGGTAAGCAAAGCATGGTTTACTCTATAACGCCACATATATGTCCTTTGACACTATATATTCACTGCAGCGTGAACAAGGGCACTTGTGCTCGAAACGCGTCGCTGAAATTGGCTTTTGTGAACTGAAATAAAACAAGATTTGCTTGCTGAATTGGTGGTCCGTTTTTCCTTCCTGTGGATGGCGTGGAGGCTTTGACCGCGTACGCAGATCTGGAGAGAGGGAACTTGTGTTCTCACATATATATATATATATGAGAACACGTCTTCAAGTATGCAAATGTAGAGTTAAGAATAGTAAATCTATACTTACCTATTTGCACTTACCGTCTCTATAATTTGGTCCTCAATATTTTTGACACGATATTCTGACTGCACGATATTTCTGTTATTGATATTCTCTATCAGTGATCCTATTCTTTGTTCCAAGGTCTTCAGAAGTGAATCATGGTCTACTCTGTCAAACGTGGCTAGTAGATCTATTAATACCAGAAGGCATGCTTCTCTGTCATCCACTTGTGGCGGATAACTCCCATTATTATAGTGTTGCTGTTTCAGTGCTATGCCCATCTCTGAAGCCTTACTGAGAAGTTGACATTAAAACATTGGAATGAATATTGTTCTTTAGCTGGATAGATATGCATTTCTCAGCGGTTCTTCTGAGCCAAGATGATAAGCCAGAAATATTCCACTACTTCAGTGTCAGCATTACATTTTTTTCGAATGGGAGGGATAAAGTGGCTGAGTGAAATCTACAAGATTTCACTCAGTCACTTTTGGGCTCATGCTGCGTCAAAACCCTGAGCCTGCTTGAAGCAGGCGTAAGGATTGACGCAGCATTGTGGAGAAAGAGCCCCCCATAGCATTGCTGAAACTGCGTCGCACATGCGAAGCAACTCCAGCAATGGGCCGCTTTTTTTGTGCGGTTTTTGCCCCATGGTGCGCCGCATTATAAATGCGGCGCATCCAGGGTGGCGGATCTGCGGCGCACAATTACTGGCGCATCCCTGCCGATATGCAGGGATGCGCCAGTAATTGTAAATCTGCCCCAATGTTTTTAGTGAACGTTCTAAACAAGGTCGTGTTTGCTATTCCCAAATGAAAAAGTAAGCAACGAAATCACAGAGAGCTCAGGAACAGAAAAATAAAAAACTCAGCTCATTTTTTAAGGGAAACGTATGAATTAAATTGTAAAATCGAAGGAACACCAAATAGACCCAAAGAGCTCTCAGAAGTGCAATACTGTGTAGGTGCAATCCATCTTTAGAATAAGCCGAGTCTTTCAACATGCACGTTCTTCATAAACTATTAGGTATTAATGTTTCCATTTTTAAACTAATAGATGTAATACGCCATCCAACAAATAGAAGGGGAAGTGGAGATAACTGCCTCAGTTAATATCAACCTAGCAACAGAGTCACTACCTTTTTCATATGTAATACTATGGAAATCTGTGAAAGTAAATTCTTCCTCGAAAACCTTTAGCCCATTTGTCAGGAGCATGACTCTTTGTTTGATCTTGTTGCGAAAACAAAGGTCTTAATTGTGACACACCGTGTAACTGAAATGGTGAATAACTCACTTCCCATGGGCATTATAACAGCTAATTTTAGGAAATCAGTACTTACACCATTGAAGAAAACCATCATCGGATATATAAAATGTACAAAACTATTGCCAAGTTCCTGTAGCTATCTGAAATTCTGGAGAAAATAGTACCTTATCAGTTACATGGTTTCTTTAAACAGCACCAGCTATAGCAACCCTATCATAAATAATGCACGACAAATCATAGGACCAAGGGCCAGATGTAGGTGGCCAAATAGCGTGCGCTAACGCTGAAATTCGCAGAATTTGGCTATTTGGCTGGGAGCAATGTAGGTGAGTTTAAACCTACTAGCAAAATAAGGAATCGCAAAATTGCGATACCTTATTTTGCTCTTGCATTTAAGGAATCGCAAATTGCGATTCCTTAAATGCAATGTAAGTAGCACAAAATAAAGTGCACTTTAGCCTTAAGGAATCGCTAATCACTACCAACTTCAAGTTGGAAGTAATTAGCGATTTCCTTTAAAAAAACACTTTTTTGCTTTATTTAATGTGCCATGTGGCACACATTCATGCCCTTAGGGCATGTATGTGCGCCACATGTGCACACATGCACATTTCAGGGGTGCAACAGGGTGTCCTTTTGACACCCTGGTACCCTTGAAATAGCACCCGATATTTGTTATTCTCTAATAGCGAATCGCAAATGGAGAATATCTTCCCATTCATTCCTATGGGCCTCCTCGCCCATAGGAATGAATGGGTAAGTATTCCTCAATAGCGAATCTCAATTTGCTATTCGTTATTAAGGAATATTAAGGATTTGCTAATAATTTAGTGATTCCTATCTACATTAAATTTTGCGAGTCCTTAATAGCCAATGGGTAAAATTTGCTATTAAGGATTCGCAAATTTGATTTTACCTACACCTAGCTCCAAGACTTTAGTGGTGGTTCTGTTTGACGGTGTGATCGCAGTGGCCAATGACGGTGACCTTTCTGAGCTTGTTTTAGGTGACCTATAGGGGCATTGGAGGAATTGACAAACTAAGTGGATTCTAATGTAATGATGCCCATGACACAAATATGCCTTGAAATGGAATAAAAACAAATTAATATGCACCACTCTTGACGATAGCGGCTCACAAGGCTCTGAGAATGGGTTGTCCATCCCTTTCATTGTGCTTTTGTTGCTTTGCCTAGGGTGAGAGACAATGTTTACCAATTGTTTTTATGTAAGACGTTTTCTCTTTTAGGGGGTGTCTCGAAGGGATCAGTACCATGACACATGATGGACAATCAAGTCTAATTTGAAAACTCATAACAAGAGGATGCTGCATAGCAATATTCTACAATTGAGACACACCACATATCAGTCTTATGTAGTGCAGCTTACATTGCTGTATGCAATGCAACTACTTTTAGTGTCCAACTAGTTTTTAACCACTTAGCCTAGTATAAAGGAAGACAAAAATTAATCATCATCTTATTGAAGACCTAGGAGAAGATGCTGGGAAAGGAAACTATAAAGGAAATTAACCAACAAATGCTGCTCCTTGGTTTAGTTATAAACACAATGTTGAAATGGGCATATTTATAGAACTCTAAACATGGAAAATGTGCGTCCAGACCTACATGTGATGAAATCTTGGAATGTTTTTTCTTTGTCTTGAAGAAAATGCAGTTCAAGATTGCTGCTGTGCATTAGCAACTTGTGAGGTAGCCATCTTGGAATGAGGTTTCTTCTGATTTAAGAGAAAAAATATTCCAAGCCCCCAGCCTCCAAACCAATGGGCACTAGTGGATAACGTTTGCTACTATTTTAAAGACACCAGCAGTACCCAAAGAGAAAGAATTTCACAAAGACAATATTATGCACCAGCCCCGGAAGGTCACAATCCACTGCCTCTCCTGTACCTCAGCGCCTTACTCCATGGCCAGAGAGATCAGTTTTGGATGGTGGGCATACTCTTGGGGATGTGAGAGATGGCATGTAGATTGGCCAGTATTATTGCCTGCTTTGTGAATTAAGTGAATGGGTCTTGTGACCGCACGTCCGTGTTGATATCTGATGCACGGAAGTTCCTGCGTCCTTGTTTGTTCAGCATGGAAAGCGAGCGCGAATGACCACAGATGCTGAGAAGCAATTGATTACTGGGATCGGAATCCTGCGATAGGAAGGGAAACCTCCTTCAGGTATTGTACCTATAACCTGCTGCCTGTTAGGAGAATGCAGAGATGGAAGAACAGTGAGAGGCACTATACTTATATGATTTATGTCTTTGTAGGAAGCGAGGTGGTGGATTCGGTCCATTCCCCCCTAGAGAGGCTGGGCGACGATGTGGACGGGTTTGTAGTACACGAGACCCAGGTACTGTTTGATATATTTGTTTGAGTACGTGGTAGGACACAGAGATAGGCACAGGATGTCTAGTGAGACAAAGGATTCCCCACACGTTGAGGTTAATTTATTTTCCTTCCATACCATTTCAGGAGGCTTAAGTATCTGGAAGAGGCAGGCAATTGTGTTCCCTGATGTTCGTTGACTGGATGACACATAGCTTTTGTGAGGCCTGAAGAGCCGGTATCAGGTAACCCACGCGTTTACCTAGTTCAACTTTGGTGGATGTGCGGGGTGTACCATGAGGATTGGGAACTGGCTGTGGTGTCGGCTTATGCACGTGTCCCCCTGTAATTTTTCTTCTCCCCCTGTCACTGGACATGGTGGTGATTTGTTTCCCTTGGTGGAGGTTCTTCTCTTTGAGGCAGCTGAGATGCATTCCAGCTCCTCTCACTCCGTACATGAGTACGGTTGGGATAGATGGGCATATTGAGAGAATGCAATGTCTAGTTAGATGTTCTAATTATTATTTTAGATATACCCTTGTCCTGAAAAAGCCACAAGAAATGAAAGGCTGAAATGCAACCGCGATTGCATCGACAAAATTAGGAGGAGTCCATACAAAATACTAAACTTTGTTTCTTTATGGTTAGGGCGCCTAATGATAGGATAAGAGGTGTGATACCTCATGCGCTTAGTTGACTTCCTCTTAGTGTAGAACTCTGAATAAGGAGTGTGTATGTGCTTGTATAATACTTAAGGGTTTTGTAATTGTTGTTGTATATAGCGTGTTTTTTGTGATTCTGAATGAGATTTGATTTTTTGTCATTGTGTTGTATATATCATGTCTGATATACATGTATTTACTATATATATATTTGTGTGTGTATCAAGCACCTTCCCATGATACGCGTACTATATAAAATTATGTTTATTTAGTTGTAAGAAATTTCATATGACAGGGTAATTGATTGTGTCTTGTGCAGAAATAAAATGGTTAATTGATCCCTTCCTGCTTTTGTCCTATAATACATCTTTGATGTCCTTAGCCCAGGCAGAGGAGGGTGATTTGAGCATACCCCTTTCTTTTTTGAGTTTGTGCTTCCAGGGCAGAGACAGTATTTGCCAGAGGGTTCAGTCTTACATTTCGTTTTTGTGCCAGTGGAGCTTGGAGAAGTGTTTGTGCTTATGTATGGCTATACTGGCAGTCTTGCCACAGATTCTGATCAAGAGATTTTCTTTTTTTTTAATTCCTGTGCCTCAATTCCAGCAGGGGAATTCTTTTTTATCTTCCACTGACAGGACACGCAAAGCTGATTGCAGAGTAGCCAGTCGTTTTCAAGACCTATCACAAAATAATGTCTACCTTTAGTGGGCAGAGCCGTTTGGATCAATCCTAAATACCTGGTTTAGGTGGAAAGTATTTTCAATACTGTTTGTATTTCCACTAAAACACTTTAAGCTGCTCAATCAAATGTATGTTTTCTAACAAATTGACAATCACCTTTTCACTCAGCATTCAGTTGTCAGAGAGTACACTATGATCAGTAACTCCTTAATCCTGTCCTGCCAATTTTAGTGTACTGCACTGTGGCAGCTGGGGTGCATAGTTAAACTTCTTTTTCATCACAGGCCTACAGCTCACAGCATGGCATTACCTTTAGTTGCAAAAACACAAAAATACACGAAAAAGATTGTCTAGAACCAGTCACTTTCTCAGCAATGGACTACTGAAATGTACATTTTCGATAAAATATGGCACCACATTAAAAGAAAATGGTTAAACATCACCTGCACACACTTTGTGCAGCAGAAACAACCCAAGCATGTACTTTGTTGTAAATTTAGCTCATATAAAATCCAGTTTTGTTCCAAATGCAAGATAAGCAAACTGTACACATGAGCTAATGGAAATCGTAGCCTGCTGTATAAAGTGTACAACCCAGAAAGTACTGGGAACCTTAACTATGATGTTCAAAGCAATTCTTTTTTGCTATTCGTCACACTTGCAAATGCATTGTTCATTTTAGATTGTGTAAAGCATATAACCATTTACATAGACCATTTATGTGTTAAAATAAGCATCATTTTTACTTTGATCTTTCATTCAGTTCCCAGGCTAAATCTTCGGTATTAACTTCTTTTCATTTTTCACTTAAATTACTTCAAAAGCTTTTTTTTAAAAAGTGCATTCAACATATAAAATACATAAAGGTAATCTTAGTTCAGTAGAGGTGGTAACCCTTACTCTCTCTGAGTCAGCAACCATTTATGTTCATGTTTTAGACCCAACCAATGAAGAGTGATTAACAAAGTCAATAGTTCTGGCTGTTAAATCAAACTTTAAAAAAAATAGTTCTGGCTGTAATTTGCTGACATATGCAAAGAAATGCTTGAATAATTGTTGCTTGCATAAGGACCTAAAAGCCAAAGGTATTGGTTGTACTAATGCTTGTTAAGAAAATGCACCCATTTTAAAAGAAATTTGGGAAACAAATGCACTCAGGAGCATATTTAGAACGTGTTGCTGTGGGTGTTCCTATGCAACGACCATGGATTCTGCTGCATTCCCAGATTTACAATGTTTCCTAGGAATGCGTCTGAATCCTACGCCTCCGGAGGAGTAAGGAGGCACAACGAGGAGAAATACTTTTATTTCTCCTCTTTTTATGCGTGCATAGAAAGAGGAAAATGCCTTTAATAATTGTTTTTGTGCAGGAAGGTGACCTTTCCTGCACAAAAACAATCATCCCCGCAACGCAGGTACCCTTGCACCATGGTGCAAGGATGCCTTCAAGGGCGCATGGCTGCCAATTATGCACCAGCACAGAAGAGAGCTCAGGGATACGTCTTAATTTAAGTAGGACGCATCCCTTTGCTTCAGGAATAATGCAGCATGGCACTGCCAAACGGCTTGCAGCACCGTGCTGCGTTACTTCCTTGTAAGTATGGCCCTCAATATTTAGCGCTATCTACATACAATAAGGGAAGAAAAAAGCAGATGGGTCACAAAAGTATATCCTCTACGATAAAACAGGAAACCTTAGGCAAAACACATACTGAGCTGAAGGGTAATGCTAAGCATTGACTCTACCAAAACACAGCCAGTTTCTGAACTGCTACTAACCTTTCCCAAAAATATAAGTATTTAAGATGTCTCCCTTTCTTATTTTCATTAGGGCTTTCTATAAACACCTAAATATTCTTGGCTATCCCAATATTCTCCTCAAGGAAAGATCCCTCTTCAAACAGAATTCAGCCATATTGGGTTTCCAATTAGTGACTACCGAGTGCTATTAGAAAATGATCTATTCTCTCCGCTCTTAGACTCATATATGCCATATATTAAGGGCCCCAATTATAAAAAGTGACGCATCGCTGCGAGCAAACAGCGATGTGCCCTCTTTGCGACACCAATGATGCATCATATTTACAGTATGACGCATGATGTCGGAAGAAGTTACAGATACGTCAGTATTTCTGGCGTTATCTGCAGGCACAAAAATTACGCATTGCTGGAGTGTGTCACAAAAGTGACACAACTCCAACAATGGGTCTTTACACATAGGAAAGTCTCATGTTAAATGTGCCTGCATCAGTCTTATGCCAGCCATGAGGCAGGCGTAAGACATTGACGCATTTGCGTCCTAGAAGTGGCGCAGTGAAATCTTACACATTTCACTGCGTCACTTCTACGACCCTTTCTTGCATCGGAACGCCCCCCCCCTTGTATACATTATACCTTGTGCCTGTATAATGATGCGCAGGAGTTTACAAAGTGACAAATTGATAGACCTGGAATCTTTGGCGTGGTTTCCCCTGACTTTTTGCCTCCACCTCCTGTATGTTTGACGCTGTGCTGGATTTCGTTTTTGCTGGTTTAGATGCTTTGGGCTAGATGCTTTGGGCACTTTGCCACTGCTGATCAGCATTAAAGTGCAAGTGCTCCCTCAGTAAATTGGTATTGTAATTGGTTATCCATGATTGGCATATTTTTATCACCAAGAAGTCCCTAGTAAAGTGCACTGATTGTGCCAGGGCTGGTGATTCAAATGCTACTAGTGGGCCTGCAGCACTGATTGTGCCACCCCCATGAGTAGCCATAAAATGGTCTCTCAGGCCTGCCACGGCAGTGCCTGTGTGCAGTCTGTGAACTGACATGTCAATCTGGCCAGTGTCCCCACTGACCAGGCCTAACCCTTCCCTTTCTGTACACATTGGACACCCCTATGGAAGGCCCAAGGTACCCCCCTGGGCAGGGTGCAGTGTATGTAAAAGGTAGAGCATGTACTAGTGCAGGTGACATGCTTTGGTACGGAATGACAGCCATTTTCGTGTTTTCACTGCCGTAAGGCTATCTTGCCCATAGGCTATAATTGAGAATGCTGTGTAGAGTGGTTACCTGCATATCTTCCCATCGGAGCACGATAGAACATAAAAGTCTGGTATCCCTGAACTCAGAATTTAATAACACATCTTTTAGGAAAGGTGGTTTTTTAATCCTGTGTTTGAGAACAGCACTTTTAGAAAGTGGCTGTTCACTGTGTGCCTTGGCCTGTTTGTGAATTGACTGTCTGGTTTGTGAGTGGCAGGGGTTTGGTGGCTCCCAGAGGCTGAGTGGGCCATCCCTGGACTGAATAGCTCCACCTGCATCTAGAGTGGTGGGAGGGGGTAGCACCTGGGCCTGAATAGGGATGTGCCTGCCTTCCACAATGCTGGCTCCACCTCCGGCTGGGCGGCTGACGACCCTGCCCCTCTCTCTGAAAGGAAAGCAGAAGCCAGGAAAACAAAGTGCTCAAGGAACACCCAGAACTGGTTCAGACCGGGCTCAGAACCCTCCTGCACAAAGGGAACAAATACGTTTAGGGGTACAAGTATAGGACCCCAGACTACAGAAAATTCGATCATCCTGGGATCAAGAAGGAGCCTCTGCCAAAGAGAAAGCTGGAAGACTGAAGAGGAAGGACTGTCCTGCTGTGTGTTTGTGGGCTGACCTGCAGTTGCTTTGCAGCCAAGGAGAGGGGAAGGACTTTGCTTTGTGCTGTGTCCCCTTGCTTGAAGAGATCTCCAAGGGCCTGAATAGAGCTGGCTCCCTGTTAAGAAGTCCCAGGAACAAAAGGACTTCACCCCCAGCTTTCCCCCTGAACTCTACTGAGAGAGTTCTGTCCTTCCTAGAGTAATTGGGCCAGTTGTGGTGCCTCTGGAAGTTGTACCTGTTGTTTGGGAAGCTGGACAAGGAGAAACTAAGACAATCTGCAAATGTTCACGCATCTCACGCTTGCGGAGCACATTCCCGTCAGTGCGAGGAAATTCCCGCTGCCGCGAAGATCGAGATCATCGCAGCGCCTGTTGCCGCTGCAAGAACCGATGCATCCTTCGCTTGCGGAACGCATCGCTCAGGTGAGGGAAGGGTACCATCGCTGTGAGTATCGTCGCAGAGCCTGTCATCACTGGGTGAAATCGTCGCACCGCTTGCTTGCGGACCGCATCACGTCGCTGCAAGAGTCGTCGCAGAGCCATCGCATCGAGGGGCTGTGAGAGGAGAAGATCGTCGCTGCGCTGGCCATCGCCGCTGCACCTGCGATCGTCATCGTCCCGAAGATCGTGACGCTTCCTCGAAACCTGCGTACCGGAATCCATACAAGCCATCGCATCCCTCCCCATACCTCAACATGCCCGCTGCATCCAGCGGGGTTGTCGCATCGCCTCCCCAGGGTCTCAGGAGTGACTCATCATTTGTTTTTCAAAGCTGCAGCTTTCACTTGGAACTTTTTGTCGCATCAAAAGGTACTGTTGGCTAAAACGTGAGGCAACTGTGGATTATTCTAATGCAACCTTAAGAACTCCTTTTAAATCATATCCTTGAACTGTCTATGTTGGATTTTTGTCATTTTAGTCTTGTTTAGTTTAGATTAAATTCTTCCATTTTTCTAAACTAGTGGGGAGTCCGTTTGTGGTGTTTTCACTGCGTTACTTTGAGTGTTGGTACAAATACTTTACACATTGCCTTTGATAAGTCTGTCTGCTCGTGCCAAGCTACCAAGGGGGTGAGCAGGGGGTTATCTAAAGAGTGTATCCCCCTTACCCTAACTAGAGACCCCAAATTCTAACACGCATCTACCTAGATGAGTCACTTTGTAAATATGATGCAATATGGCGCATTTTGTACTCTGCTGGTGTGTCACAAAAAGTGATGCACCAGCGGCGCAAAAGTGATGCAAGGGCCCATAATTAAGCCCATGAGTGCTTCTCTACTCCTTTTTAGGAGCTGTGACCTACAGCCTTGCCCCCTAATTAGGTGGGCTGGACCATGGTACAGCTTTACTTGTAGCTTTGGCTGGATTCCCTTTCTGAAATGATGTTTCCTTTTCTTTGTTATCTCTCTCTCTGGCCTTATTTAATCGTTCTGACATCTGGCCCTGTGATCAGGCCGGGTTGAGGTGCTGTAGACTTTAGCCTCATAATCTGAAACCTTAATTTTGAAAGTTACACAGTCTTGATCGGGCACAAGGCTTCGTTTGTTGTTACTGTCACACTTCAACTTAGAAGTATAGGAGTGAACCACTTTTCAGAGCACGAGCACTTTTTTCACTTAATCCCTTGTCAATATCTTTTTTATTGTGCAGTGCAAGTGTTAAATTCTCTATATTACTTATCTGTACCAAGCAATGTATCTGCTCAGTAGTGTGTGCCTCTTCATATGTCTATGTTTTATAATAGTACTCTACATTGTTTGTTTAACATTTTTGTATCTAAAAGTAATACATTTTAGTCCTCAGAGGAACCACTGTTCTGTTTTTGTAGTGAGTCCCCCAGATTTCTGGCCAGACTGTTGAGGTGTACCTTTCTTTTTCCATGTAAAGCAATAGTGCACAACACATTAAGAACTCAAGAGCAGGGATGCAATTGACCGAAAGTGACATCCAATGCATCGTCTCAATAAGTCAATAAATCAGCACCTCTGACATGGGAGAGGCTCACCAAATAATGCAGAAGCACACCCACTCAGCATAGAGCTAGGCCACTGCAACAGAGGGCATCTGCATACAAAGAAGCAGATGCACACGACAAGCTACCATAGAGGAACAGCTGTGCTCTGTTGACGTCCACCAGACAGAATGAATGGCACATATCGGAGAATGTGCAAAGCCTGAAGGAAGTTATACAATTGAATGTAAGGCTAGCCTCACGAGTGACCATCCTACCATCCAGTGGTGCTGCAAAGGGACACTAAGCAGTGTAAATCATGGGCTAGGTCTAACAAAGCAATAGTTGAAAAATCAATTATTTGCACCATAGTCTAGACCCATAGATCATCCTTTCAATTGCCATTCTCTGCTGCTTCTTCTGTATCCTGTGTAAAAGGCAGCAGCCTCACATTCCCCAGAAGCACCTCTTATAATGCCATTCAAGCACCTGTCTTGCCTGAAATCAACAGCCTCCTGCTGCACTCCAGCTTCTGTCTAGCCCAACTCACAGAGCCTTCTGCAGTCTATCTCAGAGATGGCTGTTTGGAGCAAGACACTCATACCGCCACCTGAGTAGCCTCACCCCCACCCACTCAGATCTAGCAGAGAACAGAGTAGGTAATACGTGCTGGCAGTTGCCTGGCAGCCTGACTTCCACAATCTCCTGCAGAGATAAGTCCATCTCTGTGACAGGATGGGTCACATTTGCCAGGATTTTTCACTTCCTACTACTCTTTACCTCCTACGTTGGAGCAGGAGATGCTACTAGCAAAACCCTGAGGCTAAAGGCCCATATGTATGCCAAAATGTTGATGGAGAGTTGGAGATCCACAAATTAAACTGGATCATATCCCCCAAATTCCATATATAAATGAATATTGCAATCCACTGTTTGAGTATATTGCATCCATTTAGATCTTAAGACTGACCCGTCTTCAATCCTGGTTGAGTCACTTCTCCACCTTGGCAGATCCAAAGGAAGAGACGTAAGAGTTTCTAATAGACACCTACTGTCATGTGCCCGAGTTTGACCTGGTAGGAAATAGTGCCATTTACATGTGCAACAGGCTTTTCTAACGTTGCCTTCACTTTGTTACATCGACTTTTGACTCACATTTGCATTCGTGACACTTGGGTTCGTTTCTTGGAATCGCCGACCTTGCTGTCACAGAGAACCTTGTGGGAACACTAGCACCTAACCTTGGCATTGTGTACAAGGCCCTCACATGTGTTACACAACTGTGATTGTTATTATGCCAATATGGCAACAAAGCTAACAGTGGAATACAAATAATGGAAGTCTGATCACAATCTCGGTCTAAGGCAAGGATGCCTTTTTCTGTATATGACCCTTTTGTTTCCCAGGTATAATCAGATGAGGCACTTCGGCTGACTTCGAGGGGTCACTGCATGCTGAGGTTTTTGCCCTGCAGCTGACTGACATCTCTGTGAGGGGTGTTTAGTTCATTACCAAGATGGGTTTCTACATTATTACCCACCAGGTAAAGGGGTCAGACCCTCCAGAAGGGGGTTTCTTGGCGGACATACATATATACCTTAGACACATAAGTTAGGGTTTACATCATAGTAGCACATTGGACTGTTATAATAATGAACATATATATATATATATATATATATATATATATATATATACACAAAAAACAGTCCTTCTCATTACAAGTAGACAATGGGGCACAACGGGATTAAAAGGTTCCATTTATTGCGGGATGTGGCATAACGCGTTTCGGCTTTCGCCTTCGTCAGAAGCGGACCCTCCCAAATGCTGCTGACTCTGGAATCCTAAGTGTCTTTTGTCTTGTCACATCTGAAGTGGAATGTTTGCGCACCTGAACGTCGTTCAACAGGATTCTCATTGGTGGTTGAAGATGGAAGGACTGCAGCTCCCAGAATGCAGTTTGTGCAGGTTGCGATTTCGTGGTTCGTAATCCTGTGAGCCAGCTACTTGTAGTGCATCTGGTTAGAGTGCTTGCTTTGAACGTCGTCAGTTTGAGGATTTGCTGCGTTTTTTCTGAGCAAGGAATTCCTCTTGGTCCCGCACTTCCTACCTCGCGATCCCTTAGGCAACAGGTCTGGGGCACTTATAAAGTAGCAATGTCTCTCCACGCATTCGTAAACTATCTTTAATAGCAGAGTATATATATATATATATATATCGCCAACACTGCTCATCGCTATCGGTTTTTTAAGCAAGCAGAAGCAGTCCACAAGATAAGTGCGTACAATATTTTAATGTCGGCCATACATGTATATATATCTATATTGTCTAAACAAGATGGTGGAACTCTTTATTTTATTCACTGTGTTGATACTCATAACATATGTCTGCCTCTGTCTATTGATCATTGCAGCACATATTTTCTGTCCTAGAATCACTTTCAATAAAGATTGAGAAACGCCCCTTTGTGTATTCTTTGTATATTTCTCTGAGTGGAAGTGAGCACAAGTGTCTGAGCGAAAGGTTCTAGGTTTGTCACCACTGTTACTGAGGGAACAGGGTTGTCATGTTCAGTAGTTGCCAGAACTATTCGCTCCCTGTCTAGGTTGGGGGGGGGGCTATTTTAGCACTGTGAGCTAGCTGGTCGAAGGGAAGACATATCCTATGGGGATGCGTGGAAACATTTTGGCACCATCCTAAGTTTATGTCATTCATAAACGCGCAGTTCCTACTGATTAGTGGAAACTACACAACACTACCATCTACCTAACAATAAAAAGGCCGGATAGGCCACCAGTGGATCGGCCGTAAATGATCTGGCTGTGTAAAGAAGATTATGTGTACCCTCACTCTTTAAAAATCAAGGTACAAGTATTACAAGATGTGGGTCGGATGATGATGTGATAATGTATTTCAAGGAATTAAGGGTAAGATGTACAAAACATGTTTGCTGTCACAAATGGTCCGATTTGCACATTCAATGTGGTTCCTTAGTATAACACTGTTGTGGATATTGATACATGGAGGAAAGTTCTCATTAGAACCTTCTATGCCTAAGCTAAAGGATGTTCTATGTGTTTCAGTGTACAGACAAAGGCTTGCTTGGAAAGAGGAGGTAAACTAGCAATACATTATGACGAAGCACACATAAATTGTCCAAATCATTATTTAATAAATTAAACACAACACATTTCATTGTGCCAAAGTGAATAATCTAATATGAGGTAAAGAAGCAAACTAAGTCACATGATAGGAGTCAGCAATTCCTAGACAAGGTGCTGGTGCTAGGCAAATGTTCTGAATGAGTGTCTGCTAAGCTATGAGTTAGAGTTTCAATGAATGGGCACTTCTAAGGCCTAAACTAAATGTACACAGTTAAGGTTAATAGATTGGTACAAAAAATGTCTACACTAATATTTCATTATCTACACACTAAAGTACATTTTCCCCACATTCTTAAAGTTTGAATTAGCCATTACGTATGCAGCTGTACACTTAAGAAAGATTTATTTTAGTTTCTTAGCATGAGAACATTTTTCTGTGTGCTATTTTCAAATTAAAACAATTCTGCAGCAGCTGTAAATACAGGGTCAAATCAGGCTCACCTGATGACATCTGCCCTCCGCACATCTTGAGAGAGGTGGGAACTGCTATTCCTGCGGGCATGCTCTCTATGCTGAACGGATCTCTCTCACAGGGTAAAGTCCCTAACAACCTCAAAAAAGCCCTCCTCATTCCCCTGATAAAGAAGGCCGGAGCTAACCCGCTAGACCCGCTCAACTACAGGCCCATATCATTGCTGCCATACTGTGTCAAAATATTGGAGGCTCATGTCTGTGACAGCATCTCCAAATTTGTTGAAGAAACAGAATACCTCGCACCTAACCAAGCGGGTTTCCGCCCATGTCATTCAACTGAGGCAGTTATCCTTTCGATACAAAATACCCTGAGGCGGAACGCGGATAACGGGATCCACCAGGCTTTGGTGCTACTGGACCTTTCGGCTGCGTTCGACACGGTTGACTATACCATCTTGGTCAACCGTGTCGAACAAGCAGGTCTCAGGGGCCCTGCGCTGAGCTGGATCCGTTCATTCATTACTGGCCGCACTCAATCTGTTAGATTGGGCTCTTTCACAGCTCCCACCATACCTACCACCTGTGGAGTACCTCAGGGCTCATCATTGTCACCTTTACTTTTTAATCTATACCTACGCCCCCTATTGTATTCTCTAAGTAAAGCGAAAGTTACCATCTTCAACTATGCAGATGATTTGCAGCTCATCTTCCTTTTAAACACCAAGGACTCAGTGGAGGAATTTCAAAATACCATGTCTCACATCCAGAGTTGGATGAGCTGCAATCATTTGAAACTCAACCCAGGCAAGACTGAAGTGGTCTTGCCTGGGCAGAGTGTACTTAGTTGGAACCCCAGTTTTTGGCCATCTCGCATGGGTGCCCCTCCCTCCAAGTCATCTTTAGTTAAAAGTCTGGGTGTACTTATCAGCGAGGATCTGTCCCTGAAAAGACAGGTAGGCGCAATGATGTCATCCAGCTTCTTTCAACTGAAGAAAATCAAGAAAATTGCCTGCTTCTTTTCTTCGGCTGCCCTTACCCAGATCGTCATTGCCTTGGTCCTGTCAAGACTAGACTTCTCCAATAGCCTTTACCTCGGGCTCCAAATTGGAGAGTTAAAACGCCTCCAGCTGGTTCAAAACCAGGCTGCCAGACTTATTCTGAATCTCTCTAAAAGGCAGTTTGTCAGATCAGGGTTGAAACAGCTACACTGGCTGCCTGTCGAGCAGCGAGTGGCTTTCAAAACGGGGTGCATTTTATTTAAGTCCCTACATGACTCTGGCCCTCAGTTTATCAGAGATCTATTCATCAGATATGACCCTTCCCGCAATCTCCGGTCCACTCACAAATCCCTCTTGATTGTCCCCTCTTATAAGAGGAAGCGTCTAGGAGGTTGCTGCTTTGACCACCTTGCAGCCACCTTCTGGAACTCCCTTCCTCTTCAACTGAAACTGAGCGATAACATTCTGAGTTTCAGACACTCCCTCAAAACCTGGCTATTCTCCCAGGCTTACTGCTGAGTTGCTTCATCTCTATTTTTAACCGGTGCGCTGTGTTCCCTCCTATAGCGCCATGAAGCCCCAGGGCGTACGAGCGCTTAATAAATTAATATTAACATTAACATTAACATTAACATTCTAAAGGTACAGTTCTAACGTGGTTTACAAGTCAAATGTTTGTTGTTTTAAGTAAACTTGATCAAATCCCTCCTTTTGATGATTCTAATTATCACATAATCTGGTTTCACACACATTTGAGTCCTAAAAGCACTTCCGTCTTCAAATGTGTCTTATCTTTTTCTTTTGATTCCCCTATTCAGTTTAAGTGATTTCTTATCATTTTCATTCATTATTCCAATTAATCAATTGTCCTTTTCATATTTCATTCTCTGGGATTTTTCTTGTCTCTATGCACATAAAGTACTTACAGCTCAAAAATAGGGCATAAAGGAAAATTAAGGAAACTTATTATCATTATTGGCATCAGAATTGCTTTCATTATACACCTTCCAGCTTTTGAAAACCATTTTCCAATTGGTCTCAATCCTTTCCCAAAATGTTCATATAAATCTGGTGTTTCCAAGTCATATAATTCAGGTTAAAGATCTGATATATTCTTGGCAAAGCTCTCTATGTGTCCACTTTAGTCTGGTACTAACGAACAGCAGTGTGTTAATTTTAACATGTGACAGACTGCTCCCTTTTCAGCGAGTAAGAAATATAAAGCAAGACTGTCTTGTAAAACCATAGACCTAATAGCAATTAATTCAGTGTTAATTAAGAGTAAAGCTCCTGGTGTGCTTGTGGCCGTTTTGGCAACTACAGCTGCCAGCTTTCTGATCTTTTCATCATTTGGTATGATTGCCTCAGGTGGTATAACTGCTCCAAATATGTCTCCTACTAAGGCAGTTCCTGTTTCTACACTACGTTTCTCTCTGTGTACTGGTACTAATGCTAATGCTTCTAGGCTTGTAACATGGCACATTTTTGGATTTGTACGCTTAAATAACAAGTTACTTACCAATCAGCAGGTAATAGGAAGTAAGCATTCAGTCAAATATTAAAATATACTCCTGATATTGCATTGTTGTTTCTCTGTTAAATTTGCCATAAGCCTCCCATCAATTCAAATGTATGTTTGCAGCAACTGAGCCCAAAATATCTTGTCCTTTTCAATGTTTTACATTTGTAAAAGCAGATTTTCCCCTTCTGTCTGTTTTCTAGTCTGAGTCTTAGATACTGGTGGAGCAATTTGTAAAATCTATATAGGACGCTCAATTGGTAATTAATCTGCTTCCACTGGAGCAGTTGCTATAACGACCTGAATCGCACTATCACTTATCTGTCCTTGTCATCTCCTGAATCAGTATCAGACTCATTCACTTCTGGCTTAGCCTTGCCTTATTCTTTTTCGTACTTCCTGATATGAAAACCGGATAGAATCTGGTTCCTTCAATAGCACCTTTCCTCCATCTATGCTGTTCTTCATGCAGCAAAGCATTTCCAAAATAACGCATTGCTCTTCCTGCCCTTCTCTGATACTTTCCCTTTTCCTTTTCCCTTGCAACCTTCTCCCAAGCATTAAATGCCTCATATTGCATAGGTCGAGAAAGTGGGTAATTTTGTACATTTTTCCCTTCATCTAATCTAAAATCCTATTATTACATGTTCCATGTCTCCAAAAACTTAAAGCAATATTATCCTCTGTAATTTTCTCCCATCGTTTTAAACATAAACATATTTAAACCATGCTCAGTAGTCATAATGTAGGCTCAAACCCCACAGGAGGAGCTCCCTCCCCTTTCCGCACAGGAATAGTGACATCTCCTTTACAAATTTCTTTAAATCCTTGAAACATTTCATAATGACAATTGTATTTTCAAATTTCTCGTTCATAAGCACAAATGTTTTGATTCTGTTCCATAAACGTCAAATTTTGTTCGCCAATCAAATATCAGCCTCTTTTCAAGAAATGGCTGATCGAATCCAAAAACAAATCTTATTTCGACAATGTTAAATTACAGCATGGCACAGAAAACATACTCAACCAATGACAGCGTGAAAGCACACCAACAAGCCAATCCCAGCACGAAAAACTATGATGCTAACTTCAGACCTCAGGGCGGCTCACCCTCCTTCACAATTTTCTTTGAATTTACACAAATCCAACAAATATCTCTTAAACTATTCTTATTTGCCCTTAGAAGGAAAATAAATGTATTACAATCACCCAAGAGTATTTTCCCACATGCAAGGGACATCTTGAACAGCGAAAAACTCAAGACAATTAATGCAGTTTCACCTGTTTGGGCAATAAGGTTAGTCTAACATTAACAAATAATAATCAACCACAACAGCTTGTCCCTAACGTTACTTATGTGAGTGATGGTACCTCAAATTCTGCATCAACTCCTCCCACAAACAAGTTTAGACTCATATGAGTATATCATTATCTTTGGACTGCGATGAACCTGAAATCAACTTCTTCTTCAACAACTTATCCAACATTTATTATTGCTCACTCATACAACCTGTATTAAAAGACACATGCAACCACTACTCTCATAACCACAACATGTCTTGCCATATTAACACGCACACCTTCAAAATCACCACCGCCAGATTGTAACCGCTTTGTCAGACGAGTGTCCCCACAATTGCAGCAGCAACTGTCAGCAATAGGATTATCTCTGCAGTAGCATCAACCTAAAGAAAAGATTTAGGAATTAAAGTAAGTCACCTTTAGCAGTAGCTGTCGGTAACTATGCAAATGCAACTCTTCAGGAGAAAAGGCACAAGTCAAGGATGATGAATCTCTCAGTACAGCATTCGGGCTCCTCCAAAGTTTCTTCTACCCTACCTAGCTAGGAATACTCATTAATATAAACGGGGATGCATTTTAAGAACATTATTAGTGAGTCGATCCTTCTAGTCCAATGATATTCTTCCATTCGATGGTGTTGTCAAGCTTCCGGCACCTCTTCCCTCGATTCTCACTGTAAACATTCACGCTGGTCCAGTTGTATAACACTGTTGCAGATATTGATACATGGATGAAAGTTCTCATGAGAACCTTTTTCACCTAAGCTAAAGGATGCTCTACATGTGCTAGTGTTAGGGCACAGGCTTGCTTAGAAAGCAGAGGCAAACTAGCACTGCATTCTGATAAAGCACAAAGAAAATGATCAAATCATTATATCATATATTAAACACAGCACATTTTATATTTTATTAAAATGAATGATCTAATATGAGGTAAGGATGCAAACTCAGTCACATGATAGGAGTCAGCAATTCTGACACAAGATGCAGGTGCTAAGCAAATGTTCTGAATGAGCGTCTATTAAACTATGAGAAAGAGGTGAAATGAATAGGCTCTTCTAAGGTTTAAACTAAATGTACACGTTTAAGAATAATAGATTGGTTCAAACATTTTCTTTTTTTTTTTATTTATTTTTTATTTTTATTAAACTCAATCCAAACAGGTACATAGCAAAGTAGTATTACAGACGGATCATAGGAACAAAAATAAGAAAAGAAAAAGGAAAAGAAAAAAAAAACATATTAAATGAAATACAAGTTAAAATCAAAATCTTAAGACATCATACTCATGATCAAAAGAGGTTTACATATTCCCAATTTTTTTTTCCCATTCAATAAGAAGGAAGAAAAAGCAATAGAACAAGATTTAATACATAATTAAACTATTTACTATCTTCCACCCCTCCTGGAGAAATCTAAATAGGTGGATTTAATCCTGATTTCCACCTCAGAACTGGAGACCAGATTGATTCGCCCAGCTTTTTCCATTTTTTCCATTTACTTCCTCTTGTTGAATATATGGCTCTTTCAAAACTGAAAACAGCTAAAAACCGAGCTAGCCACATCTGGAAGCTTGGTGGTTCCGCTTCTTTCCATCGGGCCGACAAAATAATTCTAAGCACCGCAGTGCCTATAAATAATAGATTTTGCTCACATTTTTGATAGGGCGATTGAAGAATCATATCCTAAAATAAACAATGAATCTGTCTCTGGAAGATTATGGCCAAACAGCACCTCCCAAAAATTAGCAATCATTTGTTTAATTTGACTAAGTTTGGGGCAGCTGCTTAGCATATGTATTAAATTAGCTGGTCCTTGTGAGCATCTTGGACAGAAATTATTCTCTCTTTTACCCCAGGAGTATAATTTAGCGGGTGTATAGTAGAGGTCAAAAATAGTTTTATATGTTTGAGCTTTAAGGTTACTGGCCCTGATCAGTCGTTGGCTCAGCTCAATACTCTTATAGATGTCAACATTCGGATTGCTAAATTTAATAGCCCAGTTAGATTCAATCTTTTCCAGATCATCTTGCAGGTTTACAAGAAGAAGATTATGTATAACCCCAATTTGTGTGTTAGACCTATTAATGACCTCCAACAAATCTATTTTTCCTAGCCCAAGGGTAGATCTTTTTGCCTTAAGGTTTGTATATAATTGAATATATTTAATGTAGTCCCCGTTGGAAAGATGATATTTATCCTTTACATGTGAAAAAGTGGTTTCTAAGCCATGTATCAGAAAGTCTTTGACACGCAGGATTCCAAGTCTCTGCCATTTTCTTGCTATGGTATCGTTCGAAAAATGCTATAAACGCTTTCATATGCCATAAGGAAGTGTACCTGTTCACATTACTAATATGCAAATGTTTAGCAACTTTGCCCCAAACCTTAAATGCAGCGTTTATAACTTCATATTTCCGATCATGTGAGTAGTCTCGTGCCTCCTTCTGTTGTAAAAGCAATCCATTGGCCACATTTCCTAATAGTGACTCATAAATTGAGGGTGGAGTATTATTATTCATAAAGGGTGTTGTTTGTAAATTAAAGCTAATCAGTGGGGTCATTTGTTTAAGGCGTGCAGCCCAATAATACATACTAATATTGGGTATTGCCATCCCGCCCCTTTCACTAGGGAGAGACATTAATTTATAAGACCTTCGAATTTTGTCATGTTGCCAGATAAACTTAATCATAAGGGATTCAAGAGTTTTCAGAATCTTAGGTCAATAGCCAATGGAATTGCTCTAAACAGGTAGAGGCATTTAGGGAGTATATTCATCTTAAGAAAATTAGCTCGTCCTATAATGGTCAAATGAAGTCCATTTACTCTATCCAGATCTTTTTTTATACTTTGAATTAAAGGGTTATAGTTGTAGTTAATTACAGATTTAATAGCAGGAGTAATAACAATTCCTAAGTATGTAGCACTTGCTGCTTTTCTTTGATCGTTATAGTCAATGTTGTCCGTACATAGTACAATTGTCTTTGTCTTGTTCAAGGAATATCCAGAATAGATGCCAAATTCTGTGGTTATGGCTTCAATTTCCCCCATAGCTTCAACCGGGTTTGATGTTACAACCGCGATATCATCAGCATATGCTAGTACCTTAGTGGAATAAGGGCCAAGGACAATTGGAGTAATAGAGGGGCTCTCAATAATTTTCAAAATCAAGGGGTTAATATATAGAGCGAATAATAGGGGGGAACACGGACAACCTTGCCTCGTGCCTCTAGTTATATTAATATTGTCAGATTCAGATCCCATCAATTGTATTTTAGCTTTAGGAGATAGGTAGATTGATCGTATTGCTTTAATAAATTTGAGGCCGAAATTATTGAGCTTCATAGTTGCCCACAGGAATTTCCACGAGACGCGATCAAACGCCTTTTCAGCATCTAGTAGTATCATTGACATTCGACCCCCCGTGACAGTCATGGCATTGAACAAGGCTATTGCCCTGGAAGTATGATCTGTTGTTCCTTTACCAGGTACAAAGCCATGCTGCCACGGGGAGACGATTTGCTCAATGACCCTGCTAAGTCTCATGGCTAACACCTTGGCATACAATTTGGAGTCCGCATTAATTAACGATATGGGTCGATATGATGTTAATTGTTCAGGTGATTTTCCTTTTTTTGGAAAGACAATTATATTAGTATTATTCCAGGAATCCGGGGTTATCCCGTTCCACTGGATACCTAAAAAGAGATCATGCAGTATTGGACCCAATTGACAGCTTAGAATTTTATATAGATCTATAGGTAATTTGTCAGGGCCTGCTGCTTTACCTGAAGCTAGTGCGGTTAGAGATAATAAAACTTCATCAAAAGTGATTTCACCTTCCAGATCCTGACGTGTAATATCATCTAATTTTTTTAGGCCTTCGGTATTATTCATAAAGTTATTCAAAAACTCATATTCTGTACTTGTTGGGGGGATAGAGTCCTCCGTATAGAGATTTTGATAATACTGATGGAATAAAGCAATGATCTCATCTGGTTGTGTATGCGATTTACCATTCACAGTTATTGACTTTATCTGGTTAGAAACATTCCTTTGTCTGGTGTATAGCGCCAACTGTCTCCCCACTTTTTCTCCATTCTCATAAGTATCTCGTCTATGAGCAGTATAAGTTTGAGCTGCTTTTTGGCTAAGATTGTTGTTTAGCTCATTTCTTAATAGAGTAACTAAGTACATTAACTGGCTAGCATCTATCCCCTGAGAAATAGCTGTGGTATGTTCCTCCTCTGCCTTAGCCAAGGCTAATACCCTAGTATTAAACTCGTTCTTATTTAGCTCTCTTACTCTAGCTTGATAGCTAATAGTCTCACCCCTAAGAGCTGATTTATAAGAGTCCCATACAATGTTTCTGGGGGCACTAAAGCAATTAATGTCAAAATATTCCTCCGTCCATTTCTTAATGTAGCTAATATATTCATTGTCAACCAGTAGTTTTCGATCGAATGACCACTGTCTATGTTGTTTTCTTTCGCCAACTATTACTGTAAGAACAAGGGGATTATGATCCGATATGATCTTGGGATATTTAGTTATTACTGCATTAGTCACTAAATCCCTTGTTACAAAAAAGTAATCTATCCGGACATGCTTTTGGTGTGGATGGGAAAAGTATGTACAACCTGAATCTTGTTGATTTTTTACACCCCATATATCCACTAGTCCATGACTGTTTGTTAATCTCCTAATAGCCTTATATACTTTAGGTTTACGTCCTACATAATTCTGCAGATTATAATTATTTTGACCATTAAATAAGTATGTTTTTAAAGAAATATTAAAGTCTCCACAAATTACTAGCGAACTTTGCCAGGTTGCAAGCTCAACTTCTAGTAGTGAAAATATGGTAGGATCATCTTGATTGGAGCCATAAATTGTGGAGATAACCAAACCATTTGCTAGTTTCGCTATTGCCCATCTGCCATGTGGATCCGAAGCAACGCGAATAGATTGACCAAGATAGGTTTTTGCGAGTATTGCTACCCCTCTTATATTAAGAGGGGTTCAAACATTTTCTACACTAATATTTCATTATCTCCACACTAAAGTACATTTGCCCTATATGTTGAAAGTATTATTAAGCCATGATGTATTTAGTTGTACATTTAAAAAGAATTTATTTTCGTTTATCTGCATGGGCACATTTTTCTGCATGCCATATTAAATTGAAACAGTCTGTGGTAGCTCTAAATGCATTCTAAAGGTACAGTTCTAGCATGGTTTGCAAGATGAATGTCAGTTTTTTTTAAATAAAACGTTATCTCTAATGTTCTGTGACCAAAATAAGATCGCAACACATTCATACTTTACCAGCAACTGAAAGTTGGTGTTACACCATTCGCAAATTGGAAGAGGGTTCCCGTAGCACCCCTTCACCTTTGAGAATGTTTTTAAAAACTAGAGCAGGCACTAATTCAAATAGACCACTGCATACTCTCAAAAAACAAAATGAAACATTTTATTTATATTTTTTAACACACCCCATTCACAATTAAGGAAAACGGACTGCATTTAAAAAAAGAAAGGATTGCTTTAATTAAACACAATCACAGATATGGCCTGTCTCTAGTCCCCAACAGGCCACCATTCCTGTGATGGCAGAAAATCCTAGTGGACCACAATTTGCAAACTACCTCATTCATATTCATGAGGTAGGTCTATTTACGACCCACTACAAATCACAATTTAGAGCATAAGGGCTAAATAACACATCTGCGCATTAGTAATAGTGATTACCAAATAGCGAAGCAGAAAATAACCCGTATTTTTGTAATCCCTATTACTTCTGTTCGTACATCTAGCCCTAAGCTATTGCCTATCATAAGCAAAAATGATTTTCCAAGTCACTTTAGATTTCCTTAACCCTATTAAGAAACTCCTATGTGAATTTCACTGGATTTATCCGCATACATCATCATCTGCTGCATAGTTGCAGATTAAATGTTTCTTGTTCATATGGATATACCATTACTAAAAATTCTGCCACAAGTGTTTCTAAGCCATGGCAGGTCCTTTGCAGAGGTTATCTGGTCAGCTTTCAGTTGCTGAATGTTCTGCATTGAGGTATTAAACTGGTACGAATTTTCCCATACCGTGTTGATGGATGTAAAAATGAAAATATACTGAAGTAATTGTGCCAAAGAAATTGTTTAATTGTCGCATAATTTAATCAAACTTGTAACATAATTTGGTCCTGCCCCATCACATAATTCCAGTGGCCCTGAATATGAACTGTGGTGACTTCAGTATGTGAAGTAAATTAATATGAGGCAAAGGGAATTATAAAAAGATTACCTTTCCACTACAATAGTGCAAATAATTTTGCTACTATTATTTTTCGTAGCATTAGTTTTATCACTATGGATATTATTATTATGATTTATGTGCCTCAACTCTAGCATTTGCAATGAGGTGTTACAGAAAGGCCACTTTCGTTTCTCTCTGTTCTTTACTCGGATAGCTATGTCTGAGATTCTTCTTGCATTATTTGCAATCTATACATTATTTATGCTGCAAGGCAGAAGGAGCTGAAATTTCATACTAAGTACATTCCCAGCAGTCTAAAGATTTCATTTATTTGCAAAAGTATCATTAGCTGGCATGTGCCTCCCTAATGGAATCGTGAGGGAATTCTATTTTTGTTTCACTTTCAAAGCCAGTGCATGTACAAACAAACAAACCTAAATAAAGGCCTGATGGACCACTTAGGAGGATGTAGTTTCCTGCAGCCAACTGCTCACCGAGTGAAATCCAATAGGGCTTGGCAGACAAAATACCCTGGGTCTTTTCAGCCTTAAGAAGGGTGGCATATCCGGTTTTAAAGCATCTGCTGAAAAATGCATTGCCATATGGTCTAGGAAATCTTCTCTCAAGGCAAATACGCATTTATAGCAAGCATTTAAACACTTAGGCCTAGATTCACAAATGTGTCACGCAATCCAGCGCAGCACTCCTTGGGCCTCATTTATGAGGCTGTGCGTCACTTTCACGCCGCCGGTGCGTCACTTTTTGTGACGCACCAGTGGCGTAAAAAATGCGCCTTGTTGCGCCATATTTACAAAATGACGCATCTAGATAGATGCGTCACTTTTTAATCCCCTGCGCCATATACCTGCGCAAGGTATAATGTATGCAAGGGGGGGCGTATTGACGCAAGGAAGGGTCGTAGAAGTGACGCAGTGAAATCTATGAGATTTCACTGCGTCACTTTTAGGATGCCGTTGCGTCAAAATCTTGCGCCTGCCTCACAGCAGGCATAAGACTGACGCAGCCCCTTTCACATGGGGCTTGCCATATGTGAAAGGACGCATTGCTGGAGTTGCGTCACTTTTGTGACACACTCCAGCAATGCGTCACTTTTGCGCTTACAGATAAGTCAGAAATACTGATGTATCTGTAATTCCTTGCGACATGATGCGTCATACATTAAATATGACGCATCAGGAATGTCGCAAGGAGTGCGCACTGAGAAGTGACGCATCGCTGCTTTCACGCAGCGATACGTCATTTCTCATAAATGAGGCCCCAAGAGTCTGTGCTACGTTGCGTACAGGCAGAGAGCAGGAGAGTGCCATATTCACAGAGATATGGCACTCTCCCTAGCACTGGAGGTGATTTGTTCTTCCGTGTGCCAGGCACATAACATAGCGCCATAGCGTTAGGGTGCATGCCTGAGTCTGCCATAGGTTTTGTACAAAACAACTATATAGTTAGACAAGTTTAAAACCTTTTCCTACTTTGTCTGTGTACTATAGAGTGCATCACACATGCAGAGTTGGAAAAGCAAAAATAAATTAAAACATTTCTCTTTTTAACCCGTTTAGCGCGTCGAACATTCCGCCCCAGTGCGGACGTCCGATCACGCTAACGGGATTCGGACGTCCAACGGTCGTGCGCAGCACCAGCGAGGTAGTGCACGCGATGACCGTTGGACGTTCGCAGCACGGAAGGGGTTAATACCTGCTTTTCGATGGCATTCATTTTTGGCACTAAACCCTGTCAACTAATGTTGATAGATAGGAGTTTGAGTCAAAAAGTATGGGCGGTTGCATGGAAACGCCAATGTATCACCCATGTAATGCCCCTTGATGCAAAGTAATGCATAGCAGCGTTTTACTCAGATTTGTGTTACTCTTCCATGCAAATCAATGCGAATACCAATTTGAGTTGGTTTATTAATCCCCAAACAGGTCTGGCGTTGAATGTGCATTGAAAAAGTAACGCTAACCCAAAACTACATCTCACTCAAGCTCTTTATTGGTGGTTGCATATTAACGAGGAATGTCGAATCAACACACTGACATATGCAGTACATTCAGTTTCTGGTTCACAAGCGCAGGCAGTGCTGTTTTTGTAAACAAATGAGTTCCGGTGCTGAAGCTCTTCTCAGAAGCCCACAGTCAGTGTAATTAAACATTGGAGTGTCAAATACCAAAGATTTGTAGTCTTAAATCTGCATTTTTAACACACTACCAGACACCAGTGAAGAGGTGTGATGCAGTGGCCAGGGCAGCTGACTTCGGAGCACAGGGCTCACTGGTTCAGTCCACGGCTCTAGCGGCAGATCAGCTCAGCACCATGTGACTAGGGCAATAGCTCGCTTAATTTCCACGATGACCCCCAGTGCCTTGAGACCCGTAAGGGTGAGTAGTTCATGCTTAACAAATACCGGTTTTACGATTTACACTGCCTGCACTTTTTTCTCACTCTTGCAGGTCTCTGCTCTTTGCCTTTAAGGCTGTTTTTACATTTTTCTCTCTTGTCTTTCCGAACTGTATTTTCTTCTCTCTTGCTCTCGGTATATGTAGAAAAATAAGTGCTGGTACCCAAAAGTAAATGCCGGTGGCCCCCGCCGCCAACCACTGGCTTAACTTAAACACTGAAGACAAGTTTTCAAGAGTCCAATCTCTGCTTCTGAAGGATTACTTTAACATTTGGAGTAGGTTCCATGTTTGAAGAAGAGTCACTGAGGATATCTATGACGCTAGCTGAGCAAACTACGTCAAGATTTTGCTCTTCCAGATTTTCCACCAGGATACATCATGCTATATTTTGCATGTACACAACTTATTTTTTCCCCCACAGGGAAACAATTTTTTGTTTGCAGAAACCCCTTCCTCTATAACACTTGTAAATATGAGGGTGCACACTTCTTTTTTCCTCCCAGAAAAGGCGCTTTTCAAAAATGTTAGCCTCTGTTCTTCCAGCGCAGGGCACTACCTTCACGAAGCACTTGAATACCTACAAACATACGAGTTTTTGTATGATAACCTAGTTCTGCCGGATGTAACACCCTAATAGGTCTTGATCCTATTCCTAAATTTACGATGCTGCAAAGCTCACAATGTGGGTAGGTTGCACAACGTTCCAAGCTAACTTTATGATCTGCATTTTCCACCCATCTTGACACACAGATTGGAGATGTGAAATTTATGGCTGGACACTGTGTTTCAGCATACATAAATCTTTTTTTATTTATTTATTTTTATTTGTGAGCAGAAGTAAAACTAACAAAGAGCAACTTTCACAATACAAGCAGTTATTATTACCTAATACAATTAAAATTCAATATATCGTCTTAACTTATAGCTGAATTCAATTTCCTTCACTCCTCGTCACATACAGATACAAATCCTGCACCTATCAAAAGTGCAAGGTGCAAATAACGAATAATAAAGTGCTGTGCAAAACCATTTTACCATAATCAAGTTGTTATATTCAGGCTTGCTAAGGGTACTAGTCCCTCATCTGTCCTAGATACGTAGACTAAATTGCAGTGCATAGCAGCTTTTACATAATAAAACATAATTAATACAATAATTTCATTGTTACATATCTCATTCATAAGATTTCCAGAGGTGACAGCAGAGTTAGTCTTCCCACACTGTAGAAAATATTATAATACTAAGACGTTTCTCATCCCTCAAACTAAAAAACTTTTACTTTCTATCTTATCCTTAAATTTCCAAACTGTCAAGAATTTCCTAGTAGCCCCTACCCTTTTTGCATATGCTTCCTCAAACGTTTTAGTACATTGCATTTTTCGCTGTCCTCCAGTTCTGAAGAATCAAGGAGCGAGCCACTAAAGAAGAAATCGCTATAAATGCTTTCTCTCCTTTGGAGATTGCAGTACTCAAACTTTGCTTATAAACCCAAATAATGCAATCTCTGGTTCCAGTTTTAATTTTCTCTGTAAACTGAACTGGGTTAAAAATGGGAATGTAAAGAAAATATGTATCCAGCCCCCTGACCCACTTGCTGACAGCGAAAGCACTTGTCCTCTACTTCTATATACATTTTATGTAAGGCCCTAGGTGTATAATAAGTCATCCAACGGGATAAAAATGCTATTCTTATAAAATTAGCAGCTTTTAATGTTTTATTACCATGCAGCTAAATCTCCTGCCATTCTGATTCTGAAAAAGTACACTGAGTTTCTTGGGAGATTTTGTCTAAAAACCTTGGGGCATATTATCAAGCCTGTGCGCTAAAATTATCGCCGCTTTATCGGCCGAAAACGGCCAATAAAGCGGCGATAATGGGCTTGATAATATGCTCTATGGAATTCCAATCGAAGCACATGTTAGATGTGAAGACATCTAACATGGGCTTCGATTGGAATTCCACAGAGCATATTATCAAGCCCATTATCGCCGCTTTATCGGCCGTTTTCGGCCGATAAAGCGGCGATAATTTTAGCGCACAGGCTTGATAATATGCCCCCTGGTTCCTACAGGGCTTTCCCTTTGATCTTGATCTTGTAATAATCTATACTACTTTCTGACACCCCTTAATGTAGCTCTATAAAGGGCTGATAATAGGGAGCCCGAAGCTCCGTTCAAAGGAAAGCAACATTTCTTTACAAATTGGGTACTCTGGAGAAAACCAAAAAAATATGAATTGCAGTTAGTTCCACATCTAGCCTGGATCTCCTGCCATTTTAAATTATCTCTCCCGACCACAAAATGGCCTAACTGCTTAAAGCCTTTACTTTCCTAAAATCTTATCCGATCATTCGGATATAAAGGCCCAATATTTTACACTCCGTAAGTTTCAAAAACTCATACCCCTCTGTATTCGCCTTCATATGATAAAATGAACGTATTCTTTCCCCAAACCCCTGTAGTGTCTTATACCGAGTCTTTTTTGGAAGTTTAGCCGTTTTAATAAAGACTGGAGTCTGCGATTCTGCTTTCCGCACCATTCTATCCACAAAAAAGCTATCCAACGATTCCTTACCATCTAGTATTCGAGCCATTAGACCCACAAAAGTTGCTTCATGGTAAGTTTGTATCTCGGGAAGTGCCAGCCCCCCTTGTCTAATATCGAGTTGAAGCATTGAAAGTCTCACTCGTGATGCTTCCTTCGTTCCAAATAAATTGTCAAATCATAACTTCCAACTGTTTAAAATATGAGATATTACTTTTTTATTGGAACATTCAAGAATAGAAATATTAATAATGGTAGGATGGACATATTTATAAGGGCTACCCTGTCAATTATTATGAGTGGAAAAAGAGTCCATCTATCTAATAGACTTCTAATCTTGGTAGCCATTGCTAGATATTTTAATTTAAAAAGTTCCTCATAACTATTTGCAACATAGATCCCTAGATAGCGAATAAGATCTGTAAATTGGGCTTGCCGTTGCAGAAACTCAGGAAGAATTTGACTACTGCATTAAGTGACAAAATTTTCGTTTTATTATGGTTAATTGTATACTCTCCAATAGCTTCGAACTGCATAACTTCAATCAAAGTTATCCTGATGTTCTGTCCTCAGGCCTAAGGTAAAGAATAATGTCATCTGCAAACAGTTTCATTTGGGCATTCCTTCTAAAGGCGCATGCATAAATCTGACTTATTCGTGTGCAATTTTATTTGTTAATTGGGCCCTTCCTTCACATAAGTTTTCTCACTCAAACCATTGCTTCGCTCCAACCATCCAGCCGCTCGCAAACTTCTCACAACTAACGCCGCGGCACACATACCCAAATACACCTAAACTTTTATCATTGATACAAACTGAACAAAATAGCATTGCGCTGCAAAATCAAAACAATGTTGCCGGATGACATGTTACTCAGTCATACACCAGGGACCCTATTACACGTAGGGTGCACTTTCCCTGCTTGAGTCACAGCGCACCTTAAAACAGGGGCACTGGGCACGAACACGGATAGTGAACCCTATTATATTGAATGCACTTCCAGCCATGAAGCTGTGATGCCCTTGGGGCAGCTTATTCAAGTGAACAATGGACTGGCTTTGAAGCAGCCGCTCTGTGTTTCACTTAGCATTGCCTTTCAGAGTGGAGAAGGGATGGATCAGAGTTTGTGAATACCCACTGACACAGACATTTGTGATGTTCCTAACTTGCCAGGCAAATCATGGAACACCCATTTTCTCACCCCTTGCATGGGATTCTACTTCCTTATTTTGCACAAACAACGTAGTGATTATGAAGAGAAAAAGAGGTTTGGAATCTAATTTTTTCCTCATATTCATAACCTGTTTTCTATTGCGTAAATACTGCAGGTCTGTTCAACTTAAATATTAGGAAATTGTGAGGAAAAAGTGGGATATTGTGCAGTGAAACGCTGGATCTTTGTACTGCAGTTTTTCCACACATTATTTCCTTACTGCCTATTTATGGAATCTGAAATGGCTTCCATAGATGTGTGGGACTGCTTTTTCGATAAGGACAATTGTAAATTAAAAGAAAAAAACGTAAAACAATATCCCAAATAGCTTTCTTCGTTATCCCAGGCAGTTATTTTAAAACTAGAATACATTAAAATACGTACTACAAGTCAAGTCAAGTCAATACATTTATATAGCGAGCTACATACCCAGAGGGTCTCAAGGCGCTTGGAGAAGGGTGGGGAATTACTTGTCAAATATCCACGTTTTAAGTTGCTTTCTGAATGCTAGGTGGTTCTGAGTAAGGCGAAGGTGAGTGGGAAGTGAGTTCCAGGTTTTAGCTGCCAGGTAGGAGAAGGATCTACCTCCCATGGTGGTTTTGTTGATGAGAGGTACAGTGGCAAGGGCTAGGTTGGCGGATCGTAGCTGGCGGGAGGGGGTGTAGAAGGACAGTCTTGTGTTGAGGCATTCGGGTCCGATTTCGTAGAGCGCTTTGTGTGCGTGGGTTAGGAGCCGGAAAGTAATCCTCTTATCGACGGGGAGCCAGTGGAGGTTTTTCAGGTGTCCAGAGATGTGATCTTTACGCGGGATGTCTAGTATGAGCCTGGCTGAAGCGTTCTGGATGCGTTGGAGTTTTTTCTGGAGTTTTGCGGTGGTACCGGCGTAGAGGGTGTTTCCGTAGTCCAGACGGCTCGTGACCAGAGCGTGGGTGACTGGTTTTCTAGTTTCGGTGGGGATCCAGCGAAATGTTTTTTTGAGCATGCGAAGAATGTTGAAGCAAGATGAAGAAACGGCGTTGACTTGTCTGTTCATCGAGAGTGAGGAATCCAGGATGACGCCCAGGTTCCGTGCGTGGTCCGTCGGGATGGGTGCTTTTCCGAGGGCCTCTGGCCACCAAGAGTCATCCCAGGCGGAGGGGGAGGTGCCTAGGATGAGGACTTCTGTTTTGTCTGAGTTCAGTTTCAGACGGCTGTGCTTCATCCATTCGGCTACTTCTTTCATTCCTTCATGCAGGTTGGTTTTGGCGGTGTTAGGGTCTTTGGTGAGTGAGAGGATCAGTTGAGTGTCATCAGCGTAGGAGTTGATGTTGAGGTTATGTTGGCGTGCGATGGCCGCGAGGGGGCTCATGTATACGTTGAAGAGGGTGGGGCTGAGTGAGGATCCTTTTGGTACGCCGCAGATTACTTCAGTGGCCTCTGACTTGAATGGTGGAAGGCGGACTCTCTGGGTTCTTCCGGTGAGGAACGAGGTGATCCATTCCAGTGCTTTTCCTTGGATTCCGACGTTTCTGAGGCGTTGTAAAAGGGTGTTATGACAGACCGTGTCGAAGGCTGCGGAGAGGTCGAGGAGGATGAGGGCGACTGTGTCTCCATTGTCCAGTAGAGTTCGAATGTCGTCTGTTGCTGCGATGAGGGCGGTTTCAGTGCTGTGCTTGGCTCGGAAGCCGGATTGTGAGGAGTCGAGGGATTTGTTGGTTTCGAGGAATGCGGCGAGCTGGTTGTTGACCGCTTTCTCGATGACTTTGGCCGGGAATGGAAGGAGTGAGATAGGGCGGTAGTTTTTGAGTTCGGTGGGGTCAGCTGTGGGTTTCTTCAGGAGGGCGCTGAGTTCGGCATGTTTCCAGCTTTCCGGGAAGGTTGCAGAGTTGAGGGAGCAGTTGATGACGTCTCGGAGGTGCGGTGCTATAATGGAGTCTGCTTTGTTAAAGATGTGGTGAGGGCATGGGTCTGTGGGGGATCCTGAGTGGATAGAGTTCATCAGACGGATGGTGTCCTCAGTGGAGATTGGCTTCCAGTCATTGAGGATGTTCAGGGGGGGTGGGGGTCCTGCAGGGGGTTGGGTGGGTTGGTCTTCGGGTCGGTTGTCGAAGCTGTTGTGGATGTCAGCAATTTTGTTGTGGAAGAATGAGGCTAGGGAGTCGCAGAGGGCTTGAGAGGGGGTGATGTCGTTGGAGTTGGCTGAGGGGTTGGTGAATTCCTTGACGATGTTGAATAATTCCTTGCTGTTGTGGGCGTTGTTATCTAGTCGGTCCTTGAAGGCGGCTTTCTTGGCATTCCGGATCAGTCGGTGGTGTATGCGGGTGGCGTTTTTGAAGGCGTCCTTGGTGCTGGTGGTTGGGTCTTTTTTCCAGGCTTTCTCCAGGGAGCGACAGAGTTTCTTGGATTTCTTGAGATCATTGTTGAACCAGGAGGCCTTCTTGCTGCACAGCCTCTGAAGACTGAGGGTCTTATTTATGAGAAGTGTTGCATCACTGCGACAAAGCAGCGATGCAACACTACTTCTCAGTGCACCTTCCTTGCGACACCATGGATGTGCCGTATTAACAATACGGCTCACTATGACGCAATGAGTTACAGATACAGCAGTATTACTGACATATCTGTAGGCGCAAAAGTGACGCACTGCTGGGGTGTGTCTAGAAAACAGACGCAACTTCAGCAATGCGTCTTTCCACGTGGGTCAAGCCCCATGTGAAAGGGCCTGCGCCAACCTTACGCCTGCCATGAGGCAGGCGTAAGGTTTTGACGCAATAGCGTCCTAGAAGGGTAACCCTTCTACGAGGGTTTGATGTAGGGGAATGCCCACCCTGTATACATTATACCTAATGCACGTATAATGTAGTGCGGGAGCTTTACGAAGCGACGCATCTGACTAGATGTGTAAGTTCGTAAATATGGCGCAACGTGGTGCATTATTTACACCTCCGCAGAATCGCAAAAAGTGATGCAACAGTGGTGTAAATGTGACGCACAGCTTCATGAGTTTTGATAGCGCGTGCTTCAACCCACTGAGCAGTTTTCAATAAAAGCAAGAAAATGAAAAAACACATTGTAAATAAATAGTTGTGGCTTACTCACTAATCTAAAAAGAAGTCTCGGTGTATCTGATGTGGTGAAAAATAAGCTTGTGCTCCTTCTCTCTTTGGTATAGGACTAAAAATGGCATGAAAATAAATTAAGTGTAACTTTGCAAAGCCTGAAAAAGTCAAAAGAGAGCTTCCATAATTAATTGTTCTCTTAGACACACTTTCTTGTCCTGCTGTCTCTTTGCTGCAATGGGGAGGACTCACACAGCACTACAGAAAGCAACAAAGCGAGGCTTTTCGTCCCACTCCTGTGGGACCAACCCAAAATATATATAATAAATAAAAAATATATCGAAATGTAACTCATGCGCTTAGTTGGCCACCTTCTCCACATACTCAGCGAGTCCGCGCCCCAACTTGCAGGTCATAAACCTGCCAGAAAACCGCATAATTAGGTGAAAAATAAATGCGCTGTTTTAAAAATGTAGTGCAAAACCTCTGTCCGCTCATGCAGAACCGTTAACTCAGCATGAGTAGACAATTGATGAGAAATGACCGCATGTGTGGTAAAATATTCACGAGGGCCTCAGATCCGAGCTCTCCGCACCTATAAATGGATTTACGCCTGCAATGAATCCCGTTGTGAATTATCGTGGCCACGAAAAAGGTAAACTTAGTCGTAAACTAATGTTAACGATCAAATGTACCCTTGTGAATATGGCCAATCGATGTTGTGTTCCATTAAAAAGCACAGACCACTGCTAAAACAAAGGAAGCAACCTAGAACACCTTTAAAGTATGTAATACAATGCTAAATAGGGACTCTGCTATTTTGACCCATTTCTGTGTTGCAGCAACGAAAATTCACAAAATGTGAAAATACATTATGCTGAACAAAATGTACGCTTATTACTGCAAAATGAAAGTGAACTAAGTAGGACGTTCTCACATTAAGAAATATGGGGGCATATTACCAAGCAATAGCGATAATTATCGCTATTGCTTGGTTAGAGACAAAAATTTACCGCAGCGCTGCGGCGATTTTTACCGCAAATAAACCTTGGTATTACCAAGGTTTAACGCAAATGCGGTAAAAATCGCCGCAAAGCATGAATATCGCTGAAAAGTCAGCGATATTCATGCATTAGCGAGCTAATGCTCTTAGCCATGTTATCCACCTCCCATTGGATAACATGGCTAAGAACTGCTCAGGGCAGGTGTTAGCTTTTGGAGATATTCCCGCTTAGCGCGAATATCTCCAAAAGTTGGTAATAGGAGATAGCGATGTTAGCGACTGTTTTCAGTCTCTAACATCTTGGCACGCCCACTTTGCATGTCATTAGTGATAAATATCACTGACATGCAAAGTGGGGCCCAAGATGGTCGCTATCTCCTACTAGCTGTCGCTAACTGGTGTTAGCGGCAGCTAGGTAATAGGGAGATAATTTTATCTCCGCTTTCTTGGCTTTTAAAGCCAAAAAAGCGGAGATAAACCCCCTTGATAATATGCCCCATGGTATTAACTAGCACCTTGATACAAATTAGCGTCCAAATACAGTTTATGTAACATGGTTAAATACTAATAGATCAGCGGAAACTCACTATGATATGTTTCACACCCGTCACCATTCATCAGTGCTTAATTTGAGCTGGTGGTAACTGGTGGGGCCCACCAGCACTCCTTTTTGGAGATCACCACTTATTTTTACTCATCATATATTTAGCAGCTCAAGAGAGGGAAAAAACTGAAAAGAGGAAGAGAAAGACAGAAACAAATGTCACAACTATAGGAAGCAGGAAACTGCAGAAGTGAGATAGACGGAGAGGGGCTCTCAGATAGTGGATTAAAGAGCCATGAGGTGGACTGAAGAACACAGCTTGTTATTTGGACCTCTGGGCCCTTTTTTATGAAGCCTTGCGTCAGTTTTGCGCCGCCGGTGCGTCACTTTTTGTGACGCACCAGCGGCGTACAAAATGCGCCTTGTTGCGCCATATTTAAAAAGTGGCGCATCTAGGTAGATGCGTCACTTTTTAAACCCCTGCGCCACATTATACCTGCGTCAGGTATAATGTATGCAGAGGGGGCGTTCCCCCGCAAAAAGCCTCGTAATAGTGACGCAGTGAAATCTATGAGATTTCACTGCGTCACTTTTAGGACGCTGCTGCGTCAAAATCTTGCGCCTGCCTCACAGCAGGCGTAAGACTGACGCAAGCCCTTTCACATGGGGCTTTCCCCATGTGAAAGGACGCATTGCTGGAGTTGCGTCACTTTTGTGACATACTCCAGCAATGCGTCACTTTTGCGCTTACAGATACGTCAGAAATACTGACGTATCTGTAAGTCCTTGCGACATGATGCGTCATACATTAAATATGACGCATCATTGGTGTCGCAAGGAGTGCGCAGTGAAAAGTGAAGCATCGCTGTTTTCACGCAGCGATGAGTCACTTTTCATAAATGAGGCCCCTGATATTTAATTGCACTGGCTGTAGGCTTCTGAGCAGTGCTCCGGACACCTGCACATGTTTCTTTCCAAATTAGGTATTGCTTTATATCCTGTTTTATAAATGACATCGATGAAAGAAAGCTTCAAAATTACACGTTCATGTTTACTGGGGGAGCTAAACAATTTTTTCATACAACACAGATGGAGACAGTCTCCACCCTGGGTCGGACTGGGAACTTGCCCTGGCAAAAAGCACAGCCATCTGCGGGGGCAAGGGGTTGGGGGGTGGGGGGGAGGACTACAGGGTGATAGTGGAAAGCACCACTCCCATCTCACTGCTGCTGCTTTTGTTTTTTGTTACAGGGGGGCGATATTGCAGAACTGGCCCCCAGTAACAAACCCCCCATGGTCCAAAACCGTCTCCCACACTGGCAGCCCACCGGTGAAAAGCCCAGTGCCTGCTACCGCCAGTCCAGCCCTGTTTCCACTGCTTTCGCTCCCTGCACCCTTTCCAGTGGCGTATTGCAAAGTGACGGCGCTCCCCTGCAGAAAATGATACGGGCACCTTCAGTTTCCCATCTCTTACAAATATTCATAGGCCTTGGGCTGAACAAGGCCACGTGAGGGGCTAGGGGCCCTTCCTCATAGGTTGGGGCCCCGTGTGCTGGAAGGCTGTAGTGGCCTGCCTTGCGTCCTTGGCTGGTTTGACTGTTGTTGCGGCTCCTGTTCTCTGGCTTTCATGATATTTTATCACAACTCCTAAGTACTTCACTGTGCTATAAAAAGACTGTCTATTTACAAAATAAGTTATTTATTGTGCGGCTGGAAGGATCATTGGCTGTGGCACAGGGGTCAGAGCGTCGTTCACCTCCGGGTCACGGCATTATGTGGCACGCACTGAAAGTGACAAGTCGTTTCCGTTTGATGGCCCCACGCTGATCTATGTTCTGGAGGCGAGTGGAGGGCGTTAAATCATTATTAGAATGATTTGCGATAGGGAATTCCAAGGGAGGTATTAATAGTATCCGCTGCAAAACAAAAGCCAGCGCTGTTTGCTTCACTCAGCAGTGCGTGCAATCTATTCTCAAACACCAGAAAATATCCGCCTTGGGAATCAGGCGATTCAAGGGTCTAATAGGAATGTTAGTGGATGCCGCCTCCGCCTCAGGTTGTTGTTTATAAGTTTGATTTAAGGCGTCTTCTGCTGGTGCATTTTTTTACTTTGTAACTTTAAGACTCACAGAAATTCGCAAAGCTTTCTCTTCTTATTATTTCCAAAGGTTTTGCTTAAAGAATTCTTATGACCGACATGTTTTCTTGACCTAGAACCCAGTTGGAGCCAATAAATAGGTCGAGGTGTGTCGTTATGTCAGATTTGGTGTGATTTAGGTAGATATGCATTTTAATTTCAATCATAAGTCACCAATATGCCAGGGATAATTGAAGTGACATCATGCACCCTATAACTACTGATGACATCAAAGATATGACCACTCACCCCACCCTTAACTGTACAGTCGCCTCAAAAGTGCAATTGAGGAACTAGGGCCAGCAGTGGTGTAACACAAAATGATGTGCCTCCGCAGAATGTGCCCCCCTAGTTTCCCATGTCTCACAGGTATTGATTGGCCTTGGGCTGAAAGGGAGCCCCCAGACAGTTTGAGGCCCACTACCCCCGGAGGGGCTGTAGGGGCCTGTGTTACACCCCTGCGGACCAGGGCAAGGAGCAGATCTACAGATAGTAAATAGAATTGTAAGGACCCTTTTACTTTCTGTTCCTGCTGTTGTCGCCATGAGCCTTGAAACCTGGTACAGCAAGGGCCCAACCAGGGCACCAAGAGGTAAGTCAGGAGAATAACTTTGCCTCCATGAATTGAAGTCCATGATTTCTAGGTGCTGCGGACATTGGCTGTTCCTCAAAATTGACTTGTCCTCACTGCATCTGGAGAGATTCTCAATTCTAATGTAGAGCAGTATTCACAAATGTCAGTGACTGCTATGTTCTATATAAAGAAAATGTGCCTGCGTCCTGTTTGCAAACTCTTTTGAATTGGCAGTGTCATGATGGTTGTGGATGAGAGTGTTTATCTGCCCCATTGCAAACTCTCTATCTGTCCCCAATATGGAAGCTCTCTTCAATTGTTGGTGGCATGATGGTTATGGGTAAGACTGTTCATTAGGATAATATAAACTACTGATTTTTCAGTGGCAGGAAAACCACATTGTCAAGGACAATGTGCAAGCAATTCTCACATCTTTTGTCACCAGCGCCTAATGCAATGTTAGAGAAAATTGTTAATGGATTGTTCTTACGGGGAGCGTGACCAACAAGATGGCCGAACAGCAGCACTAAAAGTGTGCTCTGGCCCTGAAAATAAGATCTTATTGCATCATGCCACCCCTGGATCCCCACGATGCCTGAAACTGTGTTGTCTTATCGTGGTGCATGAGGGGGTGCTAGACCCCAGGGACAATTGAGGTCTGAGCCGCCAATGCAGCCGTGATGTGCAGACAACCCTTTGCCTAGTACTAGAGGCCCAAGTTGCGCTCAGGACCCCAAAACGAGAAGCAGTGTGCTGAGCGTGAGTGGTGACAGTGGGCCTGATTAGTGGCGTGAGAGGCCCCACCTCCTCACCCAGAGTGGAGGCAAGCACTTGCGGTGTCTGAGCTGAGAAATCTGACCCCGGTGTGTGCCACTTGGTGCTGACTGTGGGCGTGACTAGGGCCCTGTGCTGTGCTGCTGGAGCCAGCTTGTGGCGAATGAGGCCGGTCCAGTGAAGGTGATGAGTTGTGCCGATTCTGGGAGCTTTCTCCCTCTTCGCCTTGCAGTGTGGGAGAAGCGGTGGACCCAGCCAGGTCCAGAGACCAGAGGTGATCAGCACTGGAGCTACATGCCTACGCAGACTGGCTTGCTGAGGATTCTGCGGTTCTGGGCAAAGCGAGCCGGCGTGAGCCGGATTACAGACTGCCCTAGCTGAGCTTGAGGATGTGGAGGTACGTTGTTCAAAGGGGACCCCCTTGGGATGCTTGTAGGCCATAGGGGCCCACTCTGCATACCTTGGCTGTAAGAGAAGCCCTGGAACTACCAGAACTACACTATAGCCAGTTGGTGCTCTATATGGGGAGAGGCATGTGATCTGGTGTTAGACCTGGCATCCTTGGCGTGGTATCCCCTGACTTTTTGCCTCTACCTCCTGTATTTTTGACACTGCTGGATTTTGTTTTTGCTGGTTAAGATGCTTTGGCCACTTCTCCACTGCTGATCCGTGCCAAAGTGCAAGTGCTCCCTGTGTAAAGTATTATTGTGATTGGTTATGCATGATTGGCTTATTTGTTTACCAATAGGTCCCTGGTAAAGTGCACTGAGTGTGTCAGGGCTGGTAATTCAAATGCTACTAGTGGGCTTGCAGCACTGATTGTGCCACCCACACGAGTATGGCTGAAAAGAGGTCTCAGGCCTGCCACCGCAGTACCTGTGCACAGTTTGTTAACTGCCATGTTGTCCTGGTCAGTGTACACACTTGCCAGGCCTGACCCTTCCCTTTTCTTGCAAATTTGACACCCCTATGGTAGGCCCAAGGTACCCCCCTCGGCAGGGTGCAGTGTATGTGAAAGGTAGGACATGTGCTAGTGTGGGTAAAATGTCCTGGTAGTGAAATACTGCCAATTTCGTTTTTTACTATTGAAAGGATATCTTACCCATAGGCCCGAATGGGGAATGCTGTGTGACATGTTTACCTGCATATCTTCCCATAGGAGCAATATAAAAAATTGGAATCTTGTGTCCCGGAACTCAGAATTTACAAACACAGGAAGGATAGTTTTAAATTTGGTGTTTGAAAATATCACTTTTAGAAAGTGGCTATTTTCTTGTTCAACCTTTCTGTGTGCCTCTGCCTGTTTGTGGATTAACTGTCTGGTTTCAGAGTGAAAGGGGCTGTGGAGACTCCAGGAGTCTGGGTGAGCCCACACTAGGCTGAATAGACCTATCTGCATTTGGTGTATCGGGAGGTGTAGCACCTGGGCCTGAATAGGGCTGTGCCTGCCTTCCACAATGCTGACTCCACGTCCTGTGGTGCGTCTGATGACCCTGGCCTACACTGACAAAGGAAGAAGTTGTGCACTGGCAGAGTGCACCCAGAACGAGTTTGAACTGGGCCCAGGATCCTTCACACATAGAGAACAGACTTTTAGAGTATAAATATGAGCCCTGAAACTCCTGAAAGTTACACTACTTGGTGATCGAGAGGAATCCCTGTGTGTCTGGGGTTGGCCTGCAGTTTGCTGTTTCTACTGAGGAGAGGACTAAAGGACTTTGCTATGTTCTGTGTCCTCTGCTTGAAGAAGGACTTTACTGTGTACTGTGTCCATCTGAAGAAAAGTCTTCAAGGGCCTGAGAAAAGCTGGCCTCCTGTTTCTGAAGTCCCGGGCACAAAAGGACTTCACCCCCAGCTTCCCTGAACTTCCTTGCTGGGAGTTCCAGTCTGTCAGGATGGCCTGTAACTGTGTGTGAGGCCTTTTTGCTTAAGGGAGCTGGAAGCTCGATGCAACGAGAGAAGCCTGACGCCGCCGCAGCAGCCGCTGTCGTATCATCGAGGAAGCGTGTCACCGCTGCCGCTGCAAAGTGTCGCATTTCATTATCTAAAAGTTTATTTTTGCAACAACCTTCCTAAAGACATTTTACTGAGTTTTTGTATGCTGGATTTTTGTTGTTTTGGTCTTGTTTAGTTTAGATGAAGATATTTTATTATTCTAAACTGGTGTGGTGTCCATTTGTGGTGTTGGTACAAATACTTTACACATTGCCTTTGGGATAATACTGTCTGCTCGTGCCTAGCTACCAAGGGGGTGAGCAGGGGTTATCTAAAGTGTGTATCCCCCTTATCCTGACAAGAAGCAAGGGTCCCTATTTAGTCAAAGGTACCTACCTCTGCCAACTAGAGACCCCCAGTTCTAACACCTGGGTAAACCGGGAGCGAGGCCAGGCTGAGCCAGTGGGGTGTGGCAGCGCTGTGGCCTATGATTCCCAATCCCTGTGGGACATGAACTGTTTGAAACCAGTCAGTGGACGTTTCTCTCCTACCCAGCTGGAAGTGAATCTCAACTGCCAGGTGCCTGGATTCTTGGCCTTGCTCGTTTCTACTTCGACAGGAGCACTTTAATTTACTGCTGGGCTGGATGGGCTTGGAGAGACCAAGGTTGAGGGGTGTACGGGACTCCTGATTTTGTGGTAGTCAACAGCTGGGGTTGTTGGTCTGCCGTGCCCCACTATGAACACTATTGGTGTGGGCCAAGATCCTGGAAACCGTATAGCCACATTTACTATATGCGCTGTATGACTCTGATGCTAGTTAGAGGTTCTGGTCGGAGGAATGCAGCTGAAGGGTGAGGATTGCATCTGCAGTGTCCACGATGGGCCTACTCCCTGGCACAGGATGGGCAAGGACAGGCAGACTTGAGGCACCCAACAAACAAAAATGGATCAATTTACTGCCCCAGGTGCATGCGGAGGTCAACCAGTCGGGGAGAATGAGCCTCCCCAGGGCACTGCAGAACTATCAGGTGCTAAGATCCTGGTGGCTATTGAATTTTCGGGCCTCGCAGTACAGGCAACATCTGAGGCCATGGCGCTTGACATTAATCTGCCCTGCTTTATGCAGGGCTACTCTGCACCAACCTGCATAAAGTGGCTGTAAAATCAGTGGAAACCGAGATCCAGGTCACAGAACTGTGGGAGGCGCTCTTCCATCTAAAGTCAGTGGTCAGTGAGCTTGAAGCCTGCTCAAGTATGATGGAAGCATGGCTGGAGGATATGGAGGGGCACTCTCGTAGGTGTAATCTCAGATTTGTGGTATTTCCTGAGGGTGCTGAGGGAAGTAAACTAGAGGTCTTCCTAGAGGAGTGGATTGCGACAGCACTCCCCGATGCAAACCTGTTGAAACTATTTGCAGAGGCTACACAGGTCCTTGGCCCCACCACCACGATCAGGGGCTTCCCCAGGACTGTTATTGCTAAATTCCTAAAGTACAGGGGTCGTGGCAAAGTTCTTCAGATGGCTCAAAAGAAGGCAGACCCAAAGATCAAGAACCATGTTATTCGTATCTTCCCAGATTATACCATGGCTGTTCAGCTGCAATGGCAGTCCTTCAGCGGCGTCAAACAAATGCACAGAGCAATGGGATTAAAATAAATGATGCAGTATGTCCCAAAATTGAAAGCGATCCTAGGTGGCTGCTCACACTTCTTTGCTACATCTGAGCAGACGTGGGATTGGCTAGAGCTCCGCAGAGGAGATACATCCCTTTGGTGCCATCAATGTGAGACCATGAGGCTCCCAAACAGGAAAGGGAAGGTGAAGGACCTACCCCAGAAGGAGAAGCAGATACCAATTACATTCGTGGTAGAGTACGAGGGTGGTGGTGAGACCGGATGGAGTATTGGATTTAGAGATGCAGCACCAGGAAAGGGAAGAGACCAGGGCACTGGTCAAGACTGTCATCTCAGCTGTGTGTTCAAGTACAGAATCATATTTATTGTCTGATGCTGGCCAAACTGCAGAAGATACAGACACAGCTTGAGGGAGTGGTAGAGCAGACTCTGGGACTTGCGGGGAGTGCCTTGGCCACAGACTTCTGAGAGGAATGCTGACCCGACCTGTGTAGACAAGAGCGCTGGACCTGGTACTGTGAAAGGAATAGGGTGCATGCCACCTGGCTGCAACATGGGGTCTTTGGCCGAGTCTGTCTGGATTCTGGGGGTTTCTTACCCTTTGTTGAGACTGACAGACAGAGACAAATTTGGACTCAGTGGTTCATTATCCATGAGACCTGGAAGCATATACTAGTTGGCCCGACCTCTCTTTTTCCCACCCCCTTTCTGTTATTCTGAGCTTTTCTCTTGTTGTTTGTCTAGACCATTCTTGTGTGGTGAATGAGTGATGGGGAGTTGAGCAGTAGTGTTCATGGGGCATAAATGAGCGGAACAACGCACAATACCCTTGTGGGAGTCATTAGCTAGACCGTCCTTACTCCTTAGCGATAGTACAAGTTTAAAGCCCTACACTATCTCTCACCACAATCTTTAGCCTTAGGGATGCTGTTAGATTGGGAGGGAGGTCTAGTTTCCATGACTGGGAAGACGCTATTTTTGTTCTGGGGTATTTTCCCAGGGTGGGCAATGGGGAACTGTTTAGAGGTTACAGTTACAGTTTAATACAGCAGCAATCGTATATCATATTTGTGGGGCATGGGGGAAGTGGGAGGTTGGGGCTAGGGCTGAAAACACTCTCGGGATGACTGATTTGGTGCGCATGCTCACATGGAATGTAAGAGGATTGAATTCATTCGACAAACGTTGTAGCACCAACTCATTCCTTAGGAGGATGGGGACATGCATCGAGTTCCACCAAGACACCCATCTTTTGGAGGCAGAAACTCCATCAGAAGTGGAGGGGGCAATTATATTCCTCCACCTCTTCCTCCTATGCCAAAATGGGTGGCCCATTTCCACTGAGTTCGCATGTGGCTGACATGGCTGGGAGGTATGTGCTGCTGCATGGTATCTTAGATAGACAACAGCTCTGCATGCCTAATGCATATGCCCCTAATATGGATGACAAAGACTTCTTCGGGCCCTAGAAACTGAGTTACTACCTAATGTTGGTCTGCCTATTATTTCAAATGTGTGTTAGACACTCCTTTATTCCGCCACCTGCCCCAGATGGGTACAAAACCTCGTATGGTGGGGAGATTGCACTAAGCCACGACTAAACATCAACTTGTGGACATATGGAGGGAATATCATCCTGTGGTAAAGGAATATTCTTGTTATTTACCCACCCACGGGGCATATAGTAGGTTAGATCCATTCCTCCTAACTAATGAAGGTGCCTTTAATGTACTGAACGTTGACTATCAGGTGAAGTTCCTATCCGACCACGCCCCTTTGTTACTGAAATATGGAGTAAGAGGACACAGGCCTAATATTCTTTTATGGAGGTTTAGACTTGAGGCACTAGGGGACCCAGAATATACTTTTGTTATGGCAGAGGTACTCCAAGGCTTCTTTGCTACTAATTGGAATACTGCTTGCACGCACGGCGTGGAGTGTTGAGCATCAAAGGTAGTTTTCTGAGGTGTAAGCCTTGGCAAGACTCATGGTATTTAAAAAAGGTTAGAGCGAGAGTTGGGGGAAGGTGAGGAGAACCATGAGAGACTGCAGCGGTGGGCCTTGGAAAGCGAGATGGGTGATGAAGCATTGACAGAGACACATAGAAAGGTAGCGTCTGTCTGAGTCAGCCTGAACTGTCATGTTTGGTGCGACTATAGACAGCGCTATTTAGAGAGGATAATCGATCAGACCACATGTTGGCATGACTGTTGAAAAGAAAATGACCCCGGCACTTGTTTTTGCACTACATAGACCTAATGGCTTGGCAGTCATGGGTCAAGTGGTGATCACCCAAATATTGCAGAACCATCTCGCTCAGGTGTATACAGCACAAACACATAAGTAGGCCCCAAGAATTGAGGAGCCCTTGGTGCAGGTAGCTATGCCCCAGTTGACAGAGGATCAGGTGGAGGTACTAGTGGAAATCATAACGCTTGAGGAACTGGGGGAGTCCCTCTGAGGCATACCGTGGAAAATCTCTGGCACTGGATAATCTCCCTGTTCAATATTATGAAGCAAATTTCACCACCTTACTACCGGCACTGCTCAAGACCTTGCTGGAGGTCTGAGGGACTGGAAAACTGCTACCACATATGCAGGAAACTATTAGAGGTCCAAGCCAGACAGGGACCCCACTGATCTGGGAGCATACAGACCCCTTCCAATGCTAATTGTTGATATAAAAATGCTTGCCAAGGTTCTGGCTCAGTGGTTTCGAGGGATTATTACACGCTTAGTTTGAGATGATCAGTGAGGCTTTATGTCGGGAAGAGCAACCCAAACTAGAACCACAGATATCCACAAAGCTGTGATAGCCTTAGATATAGAGAAGGCATTCAGTATACTGTTCTGGATGCACCTCTGGGAGGTCCTCAAATAAATGGGACTCGAACTGTATTACTGGCGGGGATGCAATTATTATACACGCCACCTACGGTGAGTCGTGCGAGCGGGCACTAAAGTATCCAAAGCTTTTTGTATTGAGCGAGGTATGCGGCAGGGTTGTCCCTTGTCTCCACTTCTGTTCGCCGTCACTGTGAAGCAGCTGGCAGCCTAACTCAGGGATAAGATGCAGGATTGGTGCATACGGGTGGGCAATAAGACCTATGTTTCGTCCATGTATGCAGATGACATGTTGATGTATGTGGGAGACCCAGAGCATTAGATGCCTCTCTTCTTACGGCCGATAACATACTTTGTACCAGGTCTCAGGTTCTGTGCGATTAGGCTAGATGTCCGAACTACAGAACAGCATTAAGACACGTCCCTCTGACAATTTTGGGATTTCATGTTCATGGTTGAGTATGCACCTGCATGCATAGGGTGTGGAGTCTGGTGGATTCTTGTGTCACATGTAGAGAGTATGAATCATGTGCATAGGGATGGGTGGGCATGGGAAAAGGTCTGTCAGTGTGGGGCAGTAGCACTGCAAGGCAGCATCTGCTATGTCTGACAAAATGTGATGGAGAAAACATGAACATATGGAGCATTTTATGCAACATAGGCAGAGTGGTCGTGACTCTTTGAACATGTATCAGGAGGCACGTGGATCTTGATGTAGATTACAAAAAAGGGAATATATAGCATGCTTACCATTATAGGCGGCTGCGGAGATGTCAACAGGCATGTGTTAACAAATGGAATCATGAGAAAAGAGTTCCATGTTATATGATGCATGTAATATTTGCAGAATGATCAGTTTTGCACATTTTTTATCATGGACACAGGACATCTTGTTTACATGGCAGGTTCACTAAGGTTGGCCCTGATGGGTGGTGAATGGCTACGACATGGCCACCAAGACATGCTTGCACATAGTATAAGCACTGTGGTTTCTTCATGGCGTGGCCTTTCTGTTGGCCTGCCGAAGGTATGTACAGTGCCCCAGTGTAGACTGCAAATATTCTTCGGATCTGAGGGTTTGGATATTCTGGAGTGATGGTGAAATTATAGAATAATACCCGAATTCTTACTGCTGGAGTGACATAGCATATATTTTATTGCATTTTAGTCATCTACCAAATTCTCATATCATTCATTTGTATACTTAGGATAAGGATGAACATGGACATAATTTACCTTTGTGTCTGGTCAAAGGATGTGCCCTACCTTGATTGCTGATAAACTAAACTACGAATGTTTCATTTGGTGAAACTAAAAGAGTCTTACAGTAGCCAGGTCCGTCAGTAATAACCTTTAATTAATGTAATTCCTCTAACACAGAGGTTCCCAAACTGTGTGTGGCAAGCCGATTTAACGTGGGTCACAAATGTCCTGAAATAAATAAAGATGCCATTAAATGATTTGTTTATCTCGTCATATTTGCTGCGCTTGAAATAAAGAGATCAGGTGTCAGGCTATATCTTCTGACAGATTGCTGCTTATTTTCTGAACATGGGGATAGGGGTTTAAAAACTCTTCCCACTGTGCAGTCAGAGTCAGCAAAGAGAAGTGAATTATGTGACAATCTTGCAGGTTAACAGGGAGTGTGAAAGGAAAGGCAGTAGGATGTCATTGTGCTGTAACACACAACAAACTGAAAATACCTCTAAATGAAATGTACACAATCAACAGTTAAGTTAGGAAAGCAAAACAAATCAAGACACTTTATTCGGTAATGCATAAATGATAACTATTCACTGCAACGCGATTTCCACTCATTATCATTTGAGTGCAATATACTTTTATCACTTTTAAAACGTTATGTCTTTGCAAATGTAATGGTCATTTTATTAGAAAATGTAATGTCTGTAAATTACCGCAAGATGCTTAGGTACAATAAAAGATCACCCGCCTCATATCCATTAAAGATTGAAGTGGTGTGAAAGTTTCTTGTTCAGAAAATTGAGCTGTGGCTCTAAAACGTTTAGGAAGAAGGAAGAACTGCTGTAATATGATACCCACTGTTTCTGTGCGCTAGCATATATACAGCTAGTGGTTTCCTGCAACTCTACTCTCTAATTGTGCAGTACTGAATATTTTACTTGATAATAGTTTCTTGGATCCACCAAGTTATCACCTGAACTTTGCTTCGGGGATAAGTCAAATAGAGAGTGGCATTTAAATCCCTGTATATTACTAATATAGGTGTAAGAAACTTGCAAATGTCCATAACTCACAGAAGAACCATGGAAATTACACATGGTACTCAAAGTCTCCATGCCAAGTCAGGCTCAAGAAAAACAGTAAGAAAAATTGTTACTCGGGTACATAACACCCACAGGTTCCCTAAATACTTGCTGTGAGAACAGGATCAAACTTCCGGTTTCAAAGTTGGTTACCCAATGCCTTTTAGTCATGTTGTAGAGCTTCTTACTTTTGTTGTTTTACCCTATCCGCTATCTATATTGACAGTTTAGTTACTTACACTTACAACTGTACTACTCTATGCCACTCTGTTATGTGCTACTCCACTCTATGCCACTCCTCTCCATTCTATGCCACTCTACACCACTCCACTCTACTCTATGAAACACTATGCTACTCCACTCTATGTCCCTCTACTCAAGGCCACTCTACGCTACTCCACTCTACTCTACTCCACTCCATTTGACTCTACACCGCTCTATACCACATCACTCTACTCTACACAACTCCACTCTACACCATTCAACTACCCACCACTCTATTCTGCACCGCTCTACTCTACGCCATGCCATTCTAATCCATGCCACTCAATTTTACTCTACACTACTCCACTTCACACAATTCCACTCAATGGCACTTTACTCATCTCCACTCTACGCCACTCCACTCTACCCACTCTATGTCACTCCACTCCACACCACTCTACTCCACACCACTCTACTCCACTCCACCCCACTCTATGCCACTCTACTCTATGCCACTCTACTGTATGCCACTCTACTCTAAACCACTCCACTCTATTCCACTCTACACCATTCCACTCTATACCACTCTACTTCACACCCCTCCATTCCACTGTATACCATTCTACTCCACTCAGCTCCACTCTATCCTACTTTACTTCACTCTATGCCATTCTACAGCACTCTACTCCACTCAACTCAATGTTACTCCACTTTATGCCAACCTACTCTACACCATTCTTTTCTGTGTCACTCCACTCTACACCACTCCACTCTACTCTGTACAACTCCACACCACTCTATGCCAACTTAATCCACACCACTCTACTTCATCCACTCTATGCCACTTTACGCCACAAAATGCCACCGTCACTGGACTCTACGCCAGTATACTCTATGCCACTCTACTCTATTCTTTACCACTCTACTCTGATTCAGATTCAAAATCTTTATTCAGCTACACAAGCAGCCATAAAAGTACACGCATACAAATAAATAAATAATCATGTTGGATTGTTCTTGAAAATTGCTGTGCGGGCACGGCAATTAGTGACTGCTTTAGAGTTTTAGTTGTATACTGATTTTGAGACCTATAGATTTGTCTGTTTAGGAAGATAATTATTTAACCCTTTCCATGCTCATGACGAGCTCAGCTCGTCATGCAGCACAGTGCTCGTGTGCTCATGACGAGCTGAGCTCGTCATGACCACACCCATTTTTATTGCTGTCCAGCACAGCAGGGGAAACTCTCTAGCAGCGCTGCGGTTAAAGTGATTGTATGTTACCACTCTACTCTATGGGGCTCTACTCTATGCCACTCCACTCTGCGCAATTCTTTGCCACTCCACTATAGGTTACTTATGTCGGTCCACTCTATGCCACTTTAGTCCAGACTATGCCACTCTATGCAGCTCTATTCTACTCTATACAACTATACGCAACTCTGTGGCACTGTACTCTATGTTACTCTTCTCTACACCACTTCACTCTACACACTCTAGCTACTCTAGGATACTCTACACCACTCAACTCTATAAGACGCTGCTCTATGCCACTCTACACCACTCGATTGAACTCTATGCAACCCCACTGTATGCCACTACACTTTACTCTACGCCACTACATGCCACTTTACTTCATGCCACTCTACTTCACACCACCCTATGCCACTCTACTCTACACCACTTCTCTCAACTGTACACAAGTCTACTCTACGTCACTCTACTCTATGCCCCTTCATTATATGCCACTCCACTACATGCGACTCCACCCTATGCCACTCCACTCTAGAACCCTCCATACCACTCCACTCTATGCCAGTCCACTCTATGCCACTCTATATCATGCCACTCTACTCCTCGCCACCCTACTCCATGCCTCTCTATGCTGCTCCACTCTACTTTATGCCATTCCATTCCACTCAATAGACTCTACATCATTCCACTGTACGGCATGCTACTGTATGCCAGTCTATGTACACTATGCCACTCTATATCACTGTTCACCAATTAACTCCGAAGTCACTTTTCTCTTTGCCACTCCAGTCTATGCCAATCTGCACCACTCTACACCATGCCAATTTACTTTATGTCACTCTTTTCTATGCCGCTCTATTTTATACCACTTTACTGTATGCCACTCCACTCTACGCCACTTCACTCTATTCTATGCCACTCTACTCCAGTCTGCTGTACTCTGTTCTACACCCCTCTATGACACTCCAATCTATGCAATGGCACTAAATTGTAGCCATGGCTAAAAGACATTGGCCAAGCTAATCCCTCTCACATAGGTGAGACCAACACTTATTTAAAAAAATATCTGCCTCCCATATGGCATCTTTAATAGCAGCCTTTGTGAAAGTGTTTGCTGCACATGATCTAATGTGAAATCACTCAAAGTTCAGTATAATACATTTTACCAGTATGGATGTAAAGTACTATGCACATTTGGAAGAACATCACTAGTTCTGGCTGTTTGTGCACATCTCTGTTTCCTGTGGCACTTCATGTAATCTGTTTTACCTAGCTAAACAATCAACATGCACTTCACATCTTGCCAACACATGTCAGCTGTTACGAGGGTCTTCTAGTGCCTGCAGCATGATTCTCAGACTCGGCTGAGCACTCACAGGCACCACAAATGACCGCATGACACCCACTGCAGCAAACGCCCAGGCCGAGACACAATGTTTTTCTGTATGCCTCCTGCCACTCTTGAGCCCTGCATCGCACCCTGGTCAAGCACCGAACTGGCCGCTACATAATGGACATCAACTCTGCTTCTAAGAAACCAAAGAGCGTTGATGTTGCAGGGATCTACAAAGCACCTTAGGATTCGAGATTGGGCCCTGGACTCTACCACAACGCTCAGGGGCTGAGAGTGCCTATATAGAGAAGCCCAAGCAAACCAGCAGGTTCAACAGAATGCCATCCTTGTTGCAATTTTGTTGTATTATTTATGCAAAAACAGGTGACTCAGAGGCAAGTATTTTTATAAATAATTTTTGCAGTATCCTTCTCATATTCTGGGGAAGCTTGTCTCCCACTAAACTCTCCATAGTTTTCCATTTGTCACTCTCAAATTCTGTACAGCTTCTGGGACAGAAATGTTTGTTCCACATCGAAACTACAGGGCTGTGTGGAACATAGGCTTATGGGTTCTAGGAGCCCTGTTGCTACATGACAGTTTACCAGAGGCTGGCCTGACTTAAACTTTCCTCAAGAGACTAACATCTTCATCTATCACTGCAGCTCGGCTAATGCTGCCTAATTCTATAGGGATTATCTCGACCACTTCCTGCCCAGATAGGCCAACTTGCTGAGAGTCTTATTTATTTATTTATTTTATACGTTTTTATAGATCGCGGACTTTACCCGAAGGTGTCAGAGTGCTTCACAATAGGAACAGTAGTGAAACATGAGGAAAAATAGCAAGTCAGCATGTTACAAAAGCAAACGTTACGTTACATAAGGCAATAGTGACAATTGTGCATGTATCAAGAGCAAATAAAATACAAGAGGTAGCAATCTATAGCAATATAGACGCTCTTGTGGTGGATCCTCCTACACCACTACCCTGGACCGACCACTTTTTGATACCTTTCACGTGGCGCACAAACCCCCCTCCCTCGACTCTCCATCCTGCTAGACATCGAGGTAGGAAGTGGTCCTCAATCCCCCTCCCTGCATGGGAAGACGCCCTTGCTAGAGACCCACCTAGGAAGGTAACGAATCCCAACACAGCCACCAACAATTTCGATGGCTGGATCTCTAGCACACTCGATCTGGTCCTCCCCATATAATCTAGTAACTCCATAAAAAGACCCAAAGTAGCCCCATGGTAAACACCTGCCCTTAAGACCGTGAAATTTGCTTGCCGGAAAATCGAGAGCGCCTGGAGACAGGACTACTCCCAACTCAGGAAAACTGAATATAGAGCTGTCATTAAGCTCTACAAACCCGGAGATAAAGGAGGCACAAGCTTCTTTTTACAGTGGTAAAATTAACGCAGCCGCTAATGCCCCAAGGGAAATTTTTTAAATTGTCAAATCCCTTATTTCACCCCCTGCTGAGTGTCCCTCTGCCGGGGGCGCCCAAAATCGTTGTAACGATTTGGCCATTTTCTTTTCCCAAAAAATCGAGGCCATATACTCCTCCTTCAGGGGCGCTAACAATGATACGGAACCCCTCGTATCTACAACCTCCGATTCCTCTGTCCTTTGTACGCTTGATACAATCCCACTTTTGGACATTCCTGCCTTGGATAAACTCATCCCCAAAATCACCTCTGGTTCCCCCAATGATCCAGCACCTCCTCAGACCTTCACTAAGGTCATGGACATTATTCGCCCGGTCATATTGGACGTTCTCAACACATCCATCACATCTAAATCCGTACCACCTTTATGGAAGTGCGCGATGGTGAGGGCTCTGTTGAAGAAGCCCAACCTTGACCAGAACAACTTGGCGAACTACCGTCCTATCTCCTTACTCCCCTGGCTGAGCAAACTGCTAGAGAGGCACGTAAATAACACCTTGATGAACTATCTGGAGTCTAATAGTCTTCTGCAGGCCTCTCAGACAGGGTTCCGTCCTCTGCATGGGACTGAAACCGCTCTCTTAGCGGTGACGGAAGAGGCAAGAGCTGTGTTGGACCGGGGTGGAAAAGTCGCCATCATCCTTTTAGATCTCAGCGCCGCGTTTGACACGGTGAACCATGTCACGCTATTACAACGACTGGCGGACATGGGCGTGTCGGGCGCGGCCCTGGAATGGCTGACATCCTTCCTGGCTGACCGTTTCTTCCAGGTCTTTGAGGGCGATGCAGTGTCTCCTAAACACCCACTCAGGTGTGGGGTCCCTAAGGGCTCCTCCCTGAGCCCTAGCCTGTTTAATGCCTACATGGAACCCCTAGACAGGATAGTCCATCCCTTCGGTGTGCGTATCGTCACCTACGCGGATGATACCCAACTGGTGGTCTCTCTAGACCACTCTGAGGGATCGTCCCACACCTTAGGCCCCTGTCTGGAGGCTGTTGCCAGATGGATGCAATCTTCCTGCCTAAAACTTAACGGGGAGAAGACAGACGTCATCCTATTGGGCAATCCTTCTCCCTCTGTTCTTGCATCCATCTGGCCACCATGTTTGGGCCTGCCCCCCGTCCCCAAGTCCCAAATAAAAAGCCTTGGGATCTGGTTCGATAAAGCTTTGGACTTTTCAGTCCAAGCCACAAAGACCGCCGCCACCTGCTTTGGGCTTATGAGGATGTTGCGGAAGGTGCTCCCTCTGCTCCCATTCCAGGCAAGGAGGATCCTGGTCCAGGCCATTATACTCTCCCGCCTGGACTACGGGAATGCCCTCTATATGGGAGCTCCGACCTTTGCCACCCAGAAGCTCCAAGTCACACAAAATAGTGCGGCCCGCCTACTCTATAACCTCCCTCGCTGGCAGTCAGCGAGGAATGCCCTAAGGGAGCTTCACTGGCTCCCTATAGTGGCAAGAGTACAATTTAAGGCTATGTGTATCCTACACAAAGCCTTTCATCGCACAGGTCCCGCCATTCTGCATCCCTTGGCTACTCCCTACGTCCCGTCCCGTTCCCTCCGCTCCTGCACCCTCCGGCTGGCCACTTCCGCCAGAGTCAGGAAAGCTCGATGGGGAGGCCGCTCTTTCTCCCATACTGCGGCCAAACTCTGGAACACCCTCCCTCTATCCCTTCGAGGCAACAGTAACCACCTGTCCTTCAGGAAAGCCTTGAAAACACACTTGTACGCCAAATTCTGCTGACCTGCCCTGAGCCCGCGTTAAGCAAATTCAGTCACAAGCGCTACGAGGCCTCCGGGTAGTTTAGCGCTATACAAGTGCAATTTTCATTTCATTTCATTTCAAACGATACATTACAAGAGGAGAACAAGTGACATGTGTGTATGTTACAAAAGCGTACAAAGTAGAAATATAGGTATAATAATGCACTAAATGGCAGATATTCAAAACACAAGAACAAACGTTCAGTTACATGAGGCAATGGTTGCAGTTGTGCATGTATCAAGAGCAAACAAAGTACAAGAGGTAGAAAATGATACATTAAAAGAGGGAAAGTGACGTGTGCATGTTACAAAGGAGTACACAATACAAGTGGAAGTATAATACTGCAATAAATGGCAGACTCTCAAACCACAAGAACACAATGGGAAGGCACTTCTATAGTCAGGTAGAACAGAGTTTTCTATAATGAAGGACTTCCTTATGATGATAGAGAGGGTGTGAATTAAATTTGGAAGTGTCTTTGAAGGAGGAGAGCTTTGAGGTCAGTTTTGAAGGCCTGGGAAGAGGTGGTGGTCCGGAGCTGAGGCGGAAGTGAGTTCCAGATTCTCACTGCGTTGCCTGAGAAGGATTGGGTCATTGACCTTTCCTTCTTGAAAGTGGGAGGACCACGCAATAGATTTTCTGCATTACCTGATGATCTAGAGCCTCCAGAGAGTTTCAGTTTATTCGCCAGGTAGCGAGGCGAGGAGGAGTGCAAGGACTTGTGGGTGATACAGGCCGTCTTGTAGATAGATCTTGCCTCGATGGGAAGCCAACGGAGGGTGGATAAAATGGGTGTGATGAGGTCGCTTCTTTTGGCCCCATATATGAAACGAGCTGCTGAATGGAGAACGGATTTAAGGGGGGACAGGTAGGATTTGGGGAGGCCAGTAAAAACAGAGTTGCAGTAGTCCAGTCGGGATAGAACCAGCGATTGGACCAGGGTTTTAAGGTCATGCTCCGGGAAGAAGCAGCGAATCTCCCAAAGAAGGCGCAGTTGGTATCGAGCAGACTTTGCAATGGAGTTTATGTGGGAGAGTAGATTGAGTTTTGTGTCAAGTATGACACAAAGGGATTTTGCACTGTCGACAATGATGGGTTTATTGTTAAGTAGATTCATCTGATCCATCCATGATTGAACCTGGGGAGGAGAAATTGAGGAGGAGAGGAGGAGAAATTCAGTTTTAGAGGGATTCAGAATCAGTTGATGAGTAAACATCCAGTCTTGAATGGAGTCAAGAGTAGAGCTTAGGATGGAGAGATCGTGAGTGGAAGCAACCTTGAGGTAGATTTGAGTGTCGTCCGCATAGAGATGGTGGTGGATCCCAGATTTACTCAGGAGATTTCTCAGTGGTTCTAAATAGAGATTTAACAATGTGGGTGCAAGTATAGAGCCTTGGGGAATACCTTGACCTACCGCCAGAGGAGATGAAAGACTATTTGTAATTTCATCATTTGGCATCTATCAGGGAGGAAGGAAGTAAACCATTTAAGCACAGTGCCCTCCATGCCCATTCTCTGTTGAAGAGTGTTAAGGAGAGTGTTGTGATTGACAGTGTCAAAGGCTGCAGAAAGGTCAAGGAGAATGAGAAGACAAGACTTCCCAGAATCGAGTATCCGCAGCGCGTCATCAATCACTTGCAGCAGTGCGGTTTCAGTACTGCAGTTTTCAATGAAGCCGGACTGGAAATTGTCAAGAAGATCATTGTCCTTGATATGACGAGAGAAATGTTTCGCTACATATCTTTATGTGATTTTTGCAAGAAAAGGTAGGTTAGTGATGGAGCGGATGTTGTTGAGGTCGTTTGCATCAGCAGTGGATTTTTTAAGCAGAGGGGTGACCTGCCCAGTTTTGAAGGACACAGGAAGGGAGCCTTGACAGAGGGAGAGGTTAACCAAAGTGGTCCAATAGTACAGAGAATGGGTATAGAAGTCAATGGCAATGGCACTAGGAATGGGGTCAAGAGAATAGTTGGAGGGCTTTGTTTCGAGGATGCATTTGAGGAGGGCATCTTCGGAGATGGGGTCAAAGTTCTCCCAAATGGCTAAGGGTTTGCGCTCCTCTGGAGGTGTAGGATGACTGACCAGATCCACAAGTGATTTCACTTTTTTGTAAAAGAATATAGCGAATTCCGCTGCTTTCTTTTTTAGAGTCTTCCAACGTGGAGGTTGGGGGAGAGCAAGTTGGATTCTTGATGTGATTGAATAGTTTTTTTGGTCTATTTTTGGCTGAGTCGAGGAGGGTTCTGAAGTGCGTCGCTCTTCCAAGGAAGATGTGCTTGTGATATTATTGTCAATATTAAATCATCCCATTATAAGTGCAACAAACAAATATATGACACGGATTGCCGTATTTGCAATAAATGTGTGTGTGTGTGCATGTGTGCGTTTGCGTGTGTGTATTAATATATATGTACTTCTCCCCCAAGCCATTTGCTACATTCCAACAGAGCTGACACATTAGGCAAGGCTGTTTAAAGAGAGAGGGGCATATTTAGAGATTGGGTGATGGAAGATGTCTGCCATAGACCCGCAGGTGTCTCACTCTGTCAGTCTTAGGTCCCCTGCCTCATTCAAACACAAGGCGTTTGCTGGGTTTTCCAGTGTAACTTCAGCTGGCTACAGTACCGGAAGCCGTTGGCTGGTGGCTCGCCCTCCACGTGGTCATGACCTACACCGAAATGGATACCTTTACTTTCCCTTTTATGGGCCAGCCTAACTACATATATTTTTCATGTTTACAGCCACCCTGTACTACATGGTGTTTATGAACATGAAAATGAAGAAAAACTGCCTATGATGAGGTTAAAAAGAAAACTACCAGCAGAGGTATTTTTATTCAGTTTTATTTAAAAAAAAAAAAAATCTTCTGCTTTGGGGGTTAGTTTATAAAATAATTCCTAGCCGGCTGCCTTGATGTGGAGGCCCCCCTGGCATTACATAATCACTGAAAAGTGTTTTGCCAAAGAGATGGCTAGCTGAAAAGACGGAAGGCGGTTTTCGGAGCGCCCTGCACATAGTAGGCATGGCCCTTTTTGAGATAATTTTGAAACCATGGAATAATTAATAGAGGAACATGACACGTGTTTCCTCTATTACCGCACCTGAAACATGGACAAACCCAGGGCCTCATTTATGAGGCTGTGTGTCACTTTTACGCCGCCGGTGCGTCACTTTTTGTGACGCACCAGTGGCGTAAAAAAATGCGCCTTTTACACCATATTTACAAAGTGAAGCATCTAGGTAGATGCGTCACTTTGTAAACCCCTGCTCCACATTATACCTGCGCCAGGTATAATGTATGCAAGGGGGGCGTATTGACGCAAGGAAGGGTCGTAGAAGTGACGCAGTGAAATCTATGAGATTTCACTGTGTCACTTTTTGGACGCCGTTGCGTCAAAATCTTGCGCCTGCCTCACAGCAGGCGTAAGACTGACGCAGGCCCTTTCACATGGGGCTTGCCCCATGTGAAAGGACACATTGCTGGAGTTGCGTCACTTTTGTGACACACTCCAGCAATGCGTCACTTTTGCGCCATACAGATACGTCAGAATTACTAACGTATCTGTAACTCCTTGCGACATGATGCGTCATACATTAAATATGACGCATACGGAATGTCGCAGGGAGTGCGCACTGAGAAGTGACGCATCGCTGCTTTCACGCAGCGATACGTCATTTCTCATAAATGAGGCCCCCGTTTCTTTACTTTTTGACTTACCAGGCAGTCCTAATGATCTGCCACAACCTTCTTCGACCTGGCTGACCTCTATTGGATATTGCATAGGACATTAAACACAAATTATGCACCCACACAGCTGCAGTAAGAAACTAAAAATGCCTTGAAATTCTTCAACCATTTCATCTTTGCACTTAGCATGGTAACTTACTTGCCTGACACACTACTCTGAATTAGAATCCCGCGTGATATATACGGACAGATTGCTTTGTCAGCAAAAACTATAAAGTACCACAGTACAGGCCTGGCAAGAATAAAAGCTGAACAAACACATCGGTAAATCACTGTAATCATATTTACAATACTTTAAAATTCGAGGCTGTGTAATGTTTATTGCAGCCATTGCGTTGTTGAATTTTCTCTCGTGGGTGCAGTATTTTTGATGTGCCATGTAAGAGCAAATAAGCGAGTGATTAAAATGTTGACTGAGTAAGCGAGTCAGTGAAGAACCGCCATGGCACCTATCTGGATGCAAGAAAAAAAATATGTTATCGCTTGGTAAGCAAGAGAAAGGCAACGCTTTATTTTACATAAAATGTTTTTCTTCCATAGACAAAACTGCGGGGAGCACATTTCACAAGGTAATAGTAATACCGTTTATTAGACTTTACAGTCCATGTAAACAACAATATATACATAAAAGATTCAAGTTAAAAGTGTTACAAATCTTTAAAATACCGTCTTAATGACAAAGCAATACCAGAAAAAGGGTAATGGAATAACATAGCACAACTCCACTTCAAGAGTTGTAATAGAGTTTGCAATAAACAATGGACCATAATACATCACTTCCTCTTCCATTTTCCTGAGGCCAGGCCTTACTTATGTGAAAACCTTCAACCTCCCGGGACAGAATACCGTCACCCCACTAACTGCGAAGAAAGACTTTCCCTTCACCTTGGGTAGTCGCTCTTCGCTGTCCATTACCGAAAAATAATTTGTATAATTTGTATTATTATCATTATACAAAAAAGACTGAGCTGTAATAAGTAGTAGTTAGTCATGTCGGAGCAACACGAAAATGTATTAGCATTAAAATGAGTAACTGGTAGGTACAGATTACTGATCATACACGCACTGATAAAGTTCAGTCACACACACATCATCACTTAAGAACAGTCTAATGACAAGTTACGAACTGAAATGTATTAATTGCAGGCTCATAAGTGTACCAATAACGTTTAGCCAATATGTGCATTAATTAAGGATAGTCCACCCACTATCAGTCAATATAGAAAGATGACAAATGCTTTAAGTCCATATTTATATATTGCACTTCATCAGTGACATGCCGTCAGTATCAGTTCTTACTTGTGTTACGTAGGATAGTGTTCCAGTCGTCCATAGTGTTCAGTCCATGTTGAATGGAATCACAGCATTGTGTCCATCTACACTCCAGTGGGCACAGCAGCTGTTGTAAGTTTCCACTTCTGTGCCGTACCTCCAATAGGCCAATGACTTGCAACCTAATATCGTTTTCTGAATGATTCATTTTATGAAAATGAGAAACCAAAGGGCCTCTGTTTTTTTGCCAACTGACTCTACTGATGTGGTGCACAATGCTTGCCTTGGTTTTCTGTGTGCTTTGTTATTTGTAAATCAACTTGCAGGCACACAATGTTGCGAATACATAAATCCAGTTACAAGTTGATACATTTGTTAAGTAAGTATTATATTGCAATGTGTAAAAGAATTGGTAGTGAATATGCATTTGCAGGCTACAGTTGGTGAAGGGCCCAATAACTAGTATTTGGTTGTTTGTTAGGCCTTAAGTTGCAGGCCATAGAAAAGAGTCCTTTATATTTTGTCCATGGTTAAATGGAACCATAGGAGGCGCAAAACGACCTCGTAAGATATTCCAATGCTTTTTCATTAATTTCACAATTGTGTTGCTGACTGGATAAAAGGTGGGTAGACAGGCGGTCCTTCTGGGCAAGTAGTGCTTCGAATGGGCAATACCATGTATGCTTCATAGGTCTTTTTACCAGGCGTGTAGGGTAACCACTCTTCAGTATGCAGACTTTAGCCAGCGTTAATTATACAGATGGACATTTAGTAGCCTGCAGTGGAGTGCTTTATTAAGCAGTGCTGCAGGTGAAGAAATGTATGTGAGAAGAGTGAAGAGGGCAGCGGGGGCATGGGGAAACCCTCCCGTAAAAATAAAAAAACAGCAATCAGCGCGACACAAACAACCGACGTCGAGGGTGTCGGTGTTTGCCCACGGTGAAATATCCGCAAATCTCTCTCTCTTCTAGATTTTAACAAGGATTCTCTGCCTCCCTAAAGTATTGATTCTCCATTTGAAGTTTCTGCCGATAAGAAAAAGCTGTCCCATTGGAAGGTCTCCTTCAGAGGCATAGGGGGGTTGCTAGTGTACTATGAGAGAGTATTGTATACTGTAGATTTAGTTCAAAGAGGGGTACTTATCAACCCCTGCCTTAGGTTTAATTATACATTCTAGAAAATAATTGGCAGAGTTACTGAATTTCAAATTTGAATGGAATGTGTTGAGCTATTCAAAAATTGCTTTCAGATAGTTTGCATCACCATTTCAAAGCTTAAATGTATCACCAATGTATGCTGCCACATATGCATGTGTATGAGGAATGGGTTAATGGTGTTAAGTGTTGTATTGCTCTCAAAATCATACATTTATATAATGGCAAAGTCATGGTGAATCCTGCACCAATGGAAGTCCCTTTCACTCGCAGCTAAAAAGCATCATCAATTTTGAAATAGTACTTGTAGCATCCTCTCCAGTCTGGGAGCATGTAACAGACAATGCCACACACAGAGCTCTGGTGTGCACGTCTTTATTCTTCAGCATGCAACCATTAACTGAACACACTGCTCCAAAAATGGTATTGACCACACCAAGCCTTACCCCACAGATTAAGTAATCCTTGTAACGAGTACAACCAAGGGCCACTAAAGGTCTCGGACATACAAACACAGAACATGACATCTCCCCCTTTGTTAATTAAAAAGTACAAACAAATATGTACACACATACACATTATAATTCCTCAAAAATAATTGAGGTGCTTGCACCAGTCTTCCATCCAGATCTAGTTGTATGGGGTTGAGGAGGGGCACCTTCATCTGGCATCTCTGGAGAAGTGTTGGATGCTTGACTTGGGCAGTCAGGGGGACTTGCCTCACTCACATGGTCTGGAGCTGACAAACATCGCGGCAAAGTGTGATGAGTCTCAGGTTTTGGATTTTCCAGGTCATTGGGCAGTTACCTTATTTCCTTTGCTCGCCACAACTCTAAGTGGTTGAGCATCAAACATAACGTCATTCTTGCATGTTTGCTATTGCTTGACAAGAACTTGGTCTCCTTTCTCTAAGACCGTGTCTTGAGCACCTCTGCACATAGCGGCATAAGCCTTCATTTTGCATTTGTGAGAGGTGTCAGTGACACAAATCTCCTCAGGGTCTAATGACTGACTGGTGGTCCATTGCGGTACCTTCGTTCCCAGAGTTCTCCTGAACAGCAAGGTGTTAAGACTTTCTCCTTACGTGGAATGAGGAGTGGAACAATAGGCACAGAGAGCTGGGCATAAAGCTGACTTGAGGTTGATTCCTTCAAGAACAGCATGCTGAACCACCCTTATCAAAGTACTCATGAATCGTTCAACAACGCCATTTGCCTGTGACAAGAGGGGTGTACGTATCTGATGTTTGATGCTTAAATGATTAAGAAAGTCTTTGAACTCTCTGCTATTGAAGGGCAGACAGTTGTCAGATATGAGAATAGAAGGAACACCCATGCTGCGAAAATGTCATGCAGCCTTTCAATGAGTTTGTCATGTGTGGGTGGTGATAAGTCTTTCACAAGAGGAAAACCTGAGTACTCATTGACAACTACCATGAGATGATGTCCATTATTGACGGGTTTGAAAAAGTAAACGGCAATCCACTCTCAGGCCTGGTTAGGAAGAGGAATGGCAGAAAGTTGCACGGATGACAAGCTTTCAGTTCCCTTTCAACTTGTTCATCAAATTGTGGGGACCAAACTCGATATCTGAGGGGCCAGTTCAATAACTTGTTGCCTCAGACTTTCAGGGATAACTATTCTTGCCCCTCTTAGTATGACACCATCATGTGTAAAAGATAGTTATTTCTGAATATTCTTGAATTTTGTGGTACCCAACATCACCTGTTAGAGGCCGAGTATGTTTCCTCCATGAGTGCATTTCAATTACTTTTTTAAGCTTGATCATGTCTCTGTTTTCAATAGAAAGAGCTACAGGCGCACTTGACTTTAATATGAAATTAATGTAGGCTTCACCCGCTTTGGATATTATACTGAGATGCTTTAGAGGCACTCTTGAAAGGTAGTCTGCAGGTTTTGATCCTTCCACTGTTTGTGCGCAATAGTGTAATCATACTCCTGCAGATGCAACCACCACCTCTTGACGTGAGTGGGCGTCTTGGCTTTTGCATTTCCAAAACACGGTGAGTAACGGCTGATGATCCATGACAAGGGTGAAATGCTATACGTACAGAAACACATGGAAGTGTTCACATGTCCATACTGCACCTAAGCTTTCTTTCTCAGGTTGAGAATAAGCATGTTCAGTCTGAGATAGACTCCGGCTACCATAAACCATAATGTGTCTCTTAGCATCAGGCTGCCTATTGTGTTGGGCAAGGATCGCGCCCAACTCCTCCAAGTCTTGCCTCTATCACAATTTCTGTATGCAATTTCAGATCAAAGTATGCCATTTAAGTTGCAATTTCAATTGCGTGTTTTATTTTCTTGAAACTTTGATCACATTCAGATGACCATTCAAACAGAACCTCTCTCTTTGTTAGTTCTTCTTAGAGTGGCAGTCACAGTAGCAAAATCATAAATGTACCTCCAGCAGTAGCTGGGCATGCCTAAGAAGGATCGCAGCATGGTCACATCTGGAGGACAAGTATATGACAATGCTTGTACCTTTTCAGGGTCAGGAGTAATTCCTTTTTCAGAGAAAATATACCCAAGGAATTTAAGTCTGTTTTGTGAAGCTCACACTTGTTTGCATTTAGTGTGAGACCTGCATCGGCAAGGAGACGGCATACTTGTGTGACTGCTTTATCATGTTCCTTTTGTGTAGCCCCAAACACCACGATATCATCACTGTAGTTAAAAGCATGTATGACCGCTGAAATATTCAACAAATGACATTTTGAAAGATTTCTGCAGTTGACGACACACCAAAACTGAGTCCCTCATATGTAAACAAACCAACATCAGTTAAAACAGTAGTAAGGTAACTAAATTTTTCTTCTAGTTCAAGTTGAGGGCAGCCTTTTTTCTAATCAAGGAAGGAGAAAACGTTGGCACCATTCAGCTGTGTGATCATGTCCGCAATGTGTGGACCTGGATGGCTTTCTCTTTTAATTACTTTGTTGGCCTGTCCCATATTAACACAAATGCACACTGAACCACCACTGTCCTCTTTTGGCACCACCACAATGGGTAAAACCCACAACTTTGAACGAGTAGAGCACTCTATGATGTAATTCTTTAACAGTATCTCTAGTTATTTTCAAAAGCTTCTTGTAAGTGAAAAGCAATTTGACGGTGTTGCTGTGCAACAGGACGAATACCTTCATTGATGTGAAACTGCACTTTCATTGCCTTAAGTTTCCCAAGACCAAGAAACAATGTTGGGAATTGACTCACTATCTCAGAATGGGCATTCAATTTGTAGTAAATAGAGATCAGTCCCATGTCGGCAGCAGTATCGCAACTTAATAAGCATGCACACTATGACGTACCTTGGAGGACAAGAATTGGCGTTTGTACTGTCATTTTCCTGTGCCACATGGTTGCTACAAAGGATCCTTGACTTTGCAAAGGTATAGAAGCTGTCCAGGTGTACACCTTTGTTCTCAAGGATGTGAGATGTGGTATCAGAGATAGTTTGCTGTACTATTCTGCCAGTATGATGTTTATTGACGCACTAATGTCTATAATAGAAGTTGTAGCACAACCATTCACCATGAGCATGATTTTAAGACAATGTTCAAATGAGCTTTGTTTCTTCGTATAGCAATTATTTTGAGATTTGTGCTTTTCTTTGCAAGTGGCCAATCCTACATGTACATGTCGGTCTGTGACTGACACCATCATCGCACATTCACCTTCCTCGCTGTCACTCGATGATGACGTTAATGAACCTTTGAAAGATTAATTTGGTAAAGATCAACTTTGTTTCATTTCCACTTGCCTTATTCGATTTTGCCATCTGGCTTTGTGAGAGTAGTTACAGTGCTTCTGGAAATCTCTGGTGTTCATCTTCTCGTCTCTCTGTGACACACTTACTTTCTTTTTCACTATGCAAACTGTTATGAAATGGTTTTCTATTGTGCATATGAAGAACAGTATAGGGAACTGAAGTGTGGGGATGTTGATTATTCAGAAACAAAAAGTTGTTGGTCAAAATCCCAACCTCTGATGCCTTAATGGTAATCCCATAGAGTTCTTTCCATATATCTTGTATTGGGTTCTTAATAAGTTTGGTGTAAGGAGAATGGTAAGAAAGTGAAGGCATAACTTCTGCTTTTTATGTATTGGCAATTTGTATCACTATACCCACACTTTTACGGGCTGCTTTTATTGCTATCTGGTTGTAGTTTTAAGATCTTTAAGTGCAGGTCTTTCAGCTTTGTTGATGTTGTAAGACACATATTGATGTAGATAGTTTTGCTGACAAGTCCCCTTTAAGATAAGATTTTCAAAGACCAGAACTTCAAGGTCATGGGGGAAGAAGAGAGACTAAAAACTGAAGGTGTCCTAAGTCACATCCTGTTGTGAGTGTTGGCACTAGATCTTTCAGCAAAGTACATTTTAAGTTTGAGTATCCTGAAAAACTACAGTATTTATGTTTGTAAATTTTAAACAAGGATTTCCTCTCAGTTCCGATTGTGTCATTGTTGCTGTAGTAGTGACCCAACTTGGGCCATCTTCCTCACATATTACAGAATCGCATCCACACACTCATGCTCCTCTAAACAATATGGATAGTCCCTGTATGACATAATCCGGTCAAGATGGCGCTTCTCGGCTGGGAGGCAGCTCAGTTATGAGGCCCAATCGTGGGCCCCATCATACAGCACAATGTATACTCCTATTGAGCAACACAGTGAGATCTAATTCACAATTACTGCAAACTTTGCAAAACAACCCTTGAGAAGTTTCCAGTGCATAAAGACAGAAGCTTTGTGCTGGCTTGTGACTTGCACCAGTACTGAACTTGTAAAAGAATGAGTGCTGGTGCTCAGGGCTCTGCTCAGAAGCCGTTGGCCCATGCAATTAAATGTTAGTGCACCGATAACCAAGGTTGCATAGTTCTAAAGCCGGATGTACGTTGTTACAATGCATGCTTTTACCACGCATGCCTTTACAACGCAGGTTTTTCAACGCAAGTCATTACAACGACTTGCGTTGGGGGGTGCTGGATAGTGAATAGTTTAATTCACTACTCCAACTCCAGTCCCCGTGGATAGTAGGGAAGGTGTTGGATAGTAAATTAAACTATTACCTATCCCAGAGCTCCCCCAGCGCAATTTGTTGTAATGACTTGCGTTGAACAACCTGCGTTGTAAAGGTACTGCGTGGTAAAAGTTGCGTCGTAAAGGATGTTTCCATCTCAAGCCACCTCATGTCTCTTTGATCCACTACCAGACACAGACACTCTCTGCCGGATTATCTCACTTTTGCAGATTCTTGCTTTCTCCTTTTGTGACAGGTTTGCAGTCTTTCTCTTCCACCATCTTTCAATTTTGTATGTTTTTCTCTCTTTTGCTCTTCTAAATGTCTAATGTGGAAAACTAAGTGACGGTCCTCAAAAATTAGTGATGGTGGTCCTCAACAGCAAACACCATTACGAACTAAGGGCTAGTGTGATCCCTGAATATCGACCCCCTGAATATCGTTGAGAGAGATTATCTCGGACAAAATATTAAAAAAATAATCTTATGAGTATGTCTAGATTTTCTATACCTAATTCCACATATATGCACCTCTGCTGGAACATATGTCTCCAAGATACGTAGATGTGGACTTAGAATAGTAAATCTATACTATACCTTTCGATATCTTGTCCTTTGATATTCTGTCCTCTGTATTATTGTATAACAATATTCTAGGATGTGAGATTCAGTAGTAAAATTTCTAGCTTGGTTGGAAAATTATGTCAGAGGCTCTCCATGGTTGAAGACTTGATTTCAATTTCTTAGTGGGAATCTTCTTTTACAGTTTGCATTCTTCTAGACACACTCAGTAGGTGGTAGAAATAGTTATGGACGATTTTCAAAAGTGTGTACATTTTGGAATGGCAGAGTTCAGCCATATTCATTGCCAACTCATGCATTCTTATAAAAAAGCAAGCCTCATTTGCTTTTAGGGACAACGGTGGTATCATTGCATTGACCATTGCCTGCTAGTTATTTGTGTTTAAGGCTATATACCAAAGACTTGTTCAGTTTTATTTATCCTGCTGGAATACGAAGTCTTTCACTTACAACCAAAGCAGATATTTTGGTTACTGTCAATCTTGCTGAGAAGAGATCAGAGAAGAGAAGTGCCCCCCAATTTAGGTGAAAGTATTAAGACAACCTAAAAATAAACTGGACTAAGGAAAGGATTGCCCCAGAACAAATTAAAATACCGACTTTGTGCATAGAAAGGATAGAGAGTTCCAGATACCAAACAAATCTTCTTGAGGTACCCACAGCCGGACTGGGAACCGAAACTGGTCCTGGCAAACACCTCAGCTGGCCCCCGGCGGGGGTTCTAGCGTTTGTTACAGGTGGCCGATATGCTGCAAAACTGGCCTGGGTACCAAAAACCCACCAGGGAAACGCCCGGTGCCCACTACGGTCAGTCCGGCCCTGGAGGTGCCCCACTAGTATATGGGACCCTACAGAGAGGGAAGGCACAAATCCATAGTTAGGGGAATATTCACAGCCTCTTCAAACACTTGATATCGAAGCACGAAGCACCAATAAACTACACTAGCTCAGTTCTATTAACAATTGCATCACAACTATAATCCCTCTGCTCAAGGCCAGCCTTCTCCCTTCTCCTATCCCACAAAGGGTAACACTATACCATAAAGCTCGTGGGTGGGCCTCAGCCTCATGAAATGAATAGTCCAGAATCCCCATACCGTTCTGCTCGAACCCTAACCATGATCAATTGAACACGGTGTATCTCACTACCAGGAAACTATTGCTGCCTGCAACAAGACGTACACAACCTAGCTCACCAAGCAAGTCATGTTTCTGACACTAAAAGCTTGACAGGCCGAACCAGGGATCTATTGTATCGAAGAAATAATTTAAAGCATGTCAGCAGTGCACACTTTCAAACAACTATGATTGAAAGCAAGGTAGTTAAAACTCGCCTGATTTCCTACCTGCCTGTTGCGATTATATTTGATTTCATTGAAAAACAAACTCGTAGAATTCTACTTCTGAGAAACCATTTCACGTACATTGTTCAATTAAAATGTTCAGGATGAATGCCATTAATCTTCAAAATGTGTTCTTCCATAATGTGTTTTTCTACAAGCATTGAATAGATGCTTTCGGGTTCGGGCTGGGAATGAAAAGCATTCCTGGCAAAACATCTTCAAATCAGCCCCTCTCCTTCCCAGCTCAATATCTCTCTTTCCATCCATTATTTCTATCTCTCTGTTTCCCGTTTCTATGATTCATCCTACCTTTCTTTTTTCTTCTGCTCTTTTTCTTTCATCTGTATTTCTGTTTTCTCTGCCTCTCGCTGTCTCTCTTTTTCTCTTCATAAACCCACATCGTGCCTGCTGAAATATACCGTGGGGTGAGAGCAACAGTGGTGCAAGACACCAGCCTTCAATAAGTACAGCCCTTCAACTCACCTCCTGGGGAACTGTTCGAAGAGGGAAGTGAATAGTACAGATCCAGATACTTTCTTCGTTGCCACATTTTGTCACTAGAAAACATTTCATTTAAAAGAAACTTCTGTTCTGAAGGGATACATACAAAGCACGCTTCCCCCTTTGCTCTACTTTTTCTATACCAAGTTCCTTCCTCTTCACTCGTCCTCTATTTCACTCCCTTTGGCCTAGTTTTATTTAGCCCCGCCAAACCTGTCCTCATTGTTAAAACTGTGTTTTCCCCTCCCCGTGCACTTCACAATCCATCTTTAGGTCTCGCCTAGGCAGCGCTTGCAGTATATTCTATAGTGTGGAAGCTTCGTTTAAGCCCCCGCTCACTCTCCGCCCATCTTTTGCATTGGCTTAGATCCTAAATCCAGCCTTCCCTTTGGTTTTAGGCTTGTTAGTCCCTCCTACTGACAGCCATATTGTCAATTGTTTCTTTCCATGGCTATTGGTACCTTTCCTGCAAACATAATTTAGTTCCGTGGCTCACCCCTCCCCTTTCGCAGTCCATGACTTCTCGGGACACCACCACCCCCTGCACTCCCGTTCGTGTGTCTTTTTGCCCCCTTTTAAAGTGCAATAGGACTCGTAAATGGGTGTTCTATTGAATTGCAAATGCTTGTTTTTTAAAGTAGTGCACATTAACATGCACGTCATGCCTAGATCCGGGAACCCACCCCGCATGTTGGTGCCTGCTTGGTACAGCAGGAGCCTACCCCGCATTTTCGTGCTGTTAGGAATCCAGCGGCAGCCTAGCCCACATTGCCGATGCCCCAATGAAAGCTGTGAAAAACGGATGTAAGGCGAACGGCCTGACAAAGGGCGGAGCTAGCCCCAGGCAGTCTTACTGAGGGTGCCTGAGTCATCCTGTCGGAGGGCGGGAGCCCACCCCATCTCCACAAGTAGCAGTGTGAGGCCAAAGCAGCAGCCTGAAGTCAGGCAAGCTTATGCCTGCTTGTAGGCAGGGTGCCTGAGTACCGGTAAGAGCCTCACGAGGCGTGTCTAGCCAGGAGAGACGCCACTGAGCTTCCCCCGCATTGGAGAAGTCCCAAGAATGAGATCGGAGGACGCAGACAGCAGCAACGAAGAGCCCCGTTGAGTGAGGCTCACAGTGGGCATTGTGGTGCTGATGCCTCATCTTCCCCGCTGATTGCGGGCAGCTGCAACAACGGGGCACGTTGTATTGTTACCTGCTGTAAAGATCACAGTGTAACTTTTTGGCCCCTAATATGCTTCAGCTGATAATGCATCTGTTGTATGACTCTCCTGTCTCAGACGAGTGCCTCTATCGTAGAACTAGAGACGTGTAAACTTCTTGCCACAGATTGGAACCCGCACAGCATCTCACAGCGCCTTCAGCAGCGCTTTGTGGGACCTTCAGTTAACAGGCTTGGTTCTTAGGGAGAGCGCAGCAGGTGTTTGCCAGGGTTTTCACGTCTTTTACTTCTTGTCATCTTGCTTAATACGGCTCTGTTCTTGTGCTAGCTATGCAGTTGCTCTTCGTGCTGTTCATACATTGTATTCATTATGCGCATCATCTTGAGGAGTACAGTGAGATACTGATGTGTGTTCGTGTGTGCAACAGCTCAGCACTTATAGCCGGTGTAGTAGAGTATTGTAACTCTCTTCTGGCCGGTCTCCCCAAAACCCATCTCACGCCCTTCAAATGATTCTACACTCAGCAGCGCGGTTCGTCTGCGGGGCAGAGAGAAAAGACAGCATTACCCCCATGCTGACCACTCTCCAATGGCTGCCAACTGAAGCAGGGGCTGTCTACAAGTTGGAGTGAGCTAGAAAGCTGTGGCAAAAACATGAATACCAATTAGAAGGATCCTGTTGTGAGGTACATTAATTAATGCTAAGAGCTATTAAGGTCTCCTATGTCCAGCTTTCCACACCATAGTACCTTTCCACCCATACTACCTACCTCCTCCACGGCCTTCTGCCCACACAGAGATTGGTCCATAGAAATTGTCTTCCACGCGCACCCGTAGATAATAATATTTTTTGTATTTTGAGTCATGTGACCACAGAAGGCCCTGATTCTATATCAAAACTAGACTTTACCATTTCACACTAAAAGACAATATTTCTCTCCATGTGTTCCCATACCTGTAGTGTCACGCAGTTTGGTGCTCACTTTCCCTCCATATTAAAGAACTGTACATGTTTCAGCACCCAAGCTAATATGCTGCATTGCTCAATACAAATAAGGTCCCAAAGGAATATTATGGGGGCGGTGTGTATCAGACTCCGCCAGCCATATTAGTATGGGCATTTTTCAATGCCTTTCCGTGGCAGCAATGCCGCCACGGAAAGGCAGGCAGACTTCACTCTGGGGGCCCCCTGCAGGCCCCCAGAGTGAAGCATAGTAGAGGGGTGCACAGGGGGGGTACCTATGATATCCCCCTGCATTTGCATAATGAAAGCGTCAGGCACCGCGCGGTGCCTGCCGCTTTCATTATGCAAGTGCTTCAATGCATTTTCAGCATTGTGGCGGGCGATGCATAGAGCACCGCCCACCACAATGCTGAAAATACAGGATGTGCCCGCCACTGTGGAGGGCACATCCTAATGGCACCCCCGGGACCCCCCGCCCTTAAGGCGGGCGGTCCCGTTTTCTGATAGGGTGGTGGGCGGGTAAAGCCCGCCCGCCATCCTAATGAGGCCCCAAGTGTTTTAATTATTTTAGTTTTGCGTTTGTGTTTTTTATGTATATACACTGTAATAATGTGTGATTTACCTTTGCAAGCAATTGCCGAACCCCTGAGCAGGTGCTGCAGGCCCCCAGGAGTGCGGGGATCACCAGTTAAGAAAGACTGCTCTAAGGTACATGTTTTTCATTTCATAATTGGGTTTAAAAACAAGAGTTCTCTTTTAGTTAATTAATATTAATATTTAACTGGTGTAGGCTTTTATCAATTATTTTCAGACAATCTTTATTCCAATCAATTTGTTTTCCACTAAGTAGGTTTTAGACAATTTAGGTTCTCGGAAATACATTTCTATTATTTGGTTTTCCTATGAATTTACATAATGCAATCTGATTCACTAGGGTGAGAGCAAAACAAACCCACATGTTGCATTTATTTTCTCTGCCAGAACCTTGAACGGATGCAGGCTTGCTCTTACATCTTCCATTACCAACTATTCATTCATCACCAACATATAATAAGGGTGCTGAGATGCTTTGAACAAATAACTAATAATTTGACATTAAATGCAAATCCTCTACATTTAAAGCTGCCACACAAAAGGGGAGTGAATTAGTCCATATTGAAACATTATTAGTTCAGCAATTTTAGTCTCAAAATAAGGCTAGAAAGCAACGTTGTTCAACTGGAGCAGGCTCTATCTGATCTTATGACTAAGGAGTACTGAAGATCAAAGATACCTGCTATATTCTGAAATATGCTTTATCATCCCACGTCTTGCGCAAAACTAGAAGACATTCTCCCAAATAACTTACTTCTTTCTTCTCCAAGCTGAAGCTCAGCAGGTGTTATGCTGAACATCCTACTGACATATTACTTTTTGCAGGTCTACATCCAGAAAAGACTCCAATATTCTATGACTGACTCTGCTTCATCCAGGTCTACACCTGACCTCTTGTTAATCGACTACAACACCCTGATAAGAAATCATGAGTAAGGTAGAGGTTGTGAGCAGCTGGTATATTTATTTTATACCCTATCCTGTCATGTACTCAAAGGTCTAGTCAACAAATTCTTACACTACTTAAAACTTCATCTGACCAAAAAAGTCTTCTACTCTGTCATGAAAATTTAGGCCACTTTTAAAGATGATATCATCGATTTATAATTAAGTAGGCAGTGACTTTCACATCTGAGCAGACAACATCTCTGTGACCTATGTTCAATGCATTGCAGAAAGGATGGACTTTTGATTCATCTAAAGTGCCAAGAAAGCGAGGCACAATAGAGACAATTTTTTAGATTTGTTATTCTTAATCCACAAACTTCAAAGCCCCTCAGTATGATTGCCTCCCCATTAAGAGGCATATCCTCCTCAGATCTGATGCAAGCAATGAGGTTGTGTTGCTACTCTGTCTTCTCCTCTGATGAGAATCATAAGTAACAGCCAATCAGCTGTCTGTCTTCTAGACTAATATACACCATACACGAGAGCCTCACCTCTGTCAACATGGCAGCAACCACTGCCGTTGAACAAATGACATCTGTCAAACACAATCATCCAGTTGTACTGTGATGATTTTTGCCTATGGAAACCAAACTGAATAATACTAAAGAGATGATGGAAACATTCTCAACAGTTTTTTTAGTTTTTTTATTTATTCAGGTCAGCAAGAAAGAAATACAGATGTACATAAAGCAAATACCAATATTACACTATTTTCATAGTACAGTGACATTTCACAAATTGATATACACATCCTACTCTGTTGACTCTTCTTGAGCACAGTACCCAAATACGTCCTGATAGCTAATCACTATTTGTCCCCAAGCGTCCTCAGCCTGTATGTTTTATACTCCCTGACACCCATTTGCAACACCTCCCTTTAGCACTGTTGTTTCCTAGAAACTTCACATTTAAATGTTACTAATGTGCTGTATTATACATTCTGTGACTGGCAACATTCATGTCGGGACTGACTGAAGACTGGAGACGGATGGTTCCAGAACCCTTCTCGAGATTTGGTTTATATTGTTAAATATACATTCTGGATCTTCGATAACCGCACTGGCACAAGAATCTAACTTGAACCTGCACAAGAGACTTGCTCCAACTTGAACTATCATCATCTTGGAACCCTTCTACCCGGTATCAGCCCTCCGGTACGTCATCCCTCGTACCTGCACTCAGACCTTTATTTAAATGGTCCCACGCCAGTCATTTTCTATCTTGCCTCCAAAGGCAGCTTGGCCATTAGCCCAGGCAATTAAGTCATAGGTAAACAGGCATGCTTATTAAAATGTCCTAAAGATGGTCCCAGTATTTTCTTAAGGGATCGAAACATAGTCAACACCTTGTACACTATATACGCTTGTTTAAAATGTCCAATTTTTGTGTAATGGTGTCTACTGTTTATTCTGTTTGTTCTATGAGAAATGTGCTGAAAAAAACATTTTCTCTGGCCCGAACCCTTCACTTTATGTTTTACGTCTTTCTTTCTAAAGTTGGATACAGGCTTGTGTCCCACCTAAAACTGCTTCTTGTTTTCTCTTTGTATATATTGAATTGATTGAACATTAAATATCTGTCTGGCTGGACAGATTTCTATAATATAGTACTGATTGGGTCTATATTTATTGTCTTTCAACAATTTTTTATCTAGGGACTGCTGTCTTTTGAAAAAAGTACAATTACCCAAAGGTACCTGACCAATTACGAATTGGGTCTTCTTGTCCTTTTACAATAGTATTATACATTCAGTCATCAGTTTGTGTGGATCAGAGGTATTGTACAAATGGTTCCCAGAAATCCCTAGGTCTAAAGTCCTGTGGCAATTCTTCTGCATATGTATCCAGTGTCTCTTTGCAGTATGTCATGTCTGCGACCCAGTCCTGGTATCTCGGTGGGTGCCTGCTCCCCCAGCGTAGGGTTATGCGTCTTTTGGCTAACAATAGTGCCACAGCCAGAAGCTCACGACTCTGGGCTTGCCGGATCTTGTGTATCCCCAACAGACAAACTAATGGCTCCTCGGGTATCTGTTCCGACATCATTAGAGCCTAAGCGTTAATCACCTTTTTCCAGGATGATCGAAGCTGGGGGAATGCCCGCACCATTTGCAAGAAGTCTGCGCCAAGTGCACCACATCTTTGGCCTTTCTCGTTTGTCCGTAATCCATATTTGTACAGTTTGCCGCTGTATAATAGACTTGTGTATAAATTTGAAGTGTATAATACCCAGGTTGCATTCGGTGTAAGCATCTGCATCTGCATCTGCGCGCACCCATAGTCCAAGTCCTCTTTAGAGATAGCATTGCCAGTAGCCTCCTCCCATCTCTGTAGCATTTTATTTTGTGCACGGACCTGTTCACTCTGGGCCGCATTGTACAGTCGTGTTACTAAGCATTAGCATGTAGATTACGTCAACAAGATCTGTAGTGCATTAAATGTCGGCAGTTCGCCTGGAAAGGAAGGGTATAGCTCCCTCACTGCCATACACAGGCGCAAGTACGCGGATGTCTTTAAGGGTGCGCAGTGTGCACTAAGGGAGACATCAGACTGCGATATGAATTGGCCATTGGGGAATATATTTTTCATAGTGCTTAGACCCATTTCCCCCAGTAAGGACCTCATGTTCTTTTCTTGCATTACCGTTAATTGCGGGTGGTGGGACATGGGCAATGCTGGAGCATATACTAGTAAATTCTGTGCAGGTTTCGCTAGTATATACCATGCCTGCAGTGTACATTGCACCGGATAGATTGCAGCACTCAGGATGATTCGTCTCAGGTTTGATATAAAGTTGATCAATGGAGTCGGCTCTACACTTGCCTGTTCCACTGCTAAATGTGGTATATGGCTGTGTGGGTATAACCAGTAATGAGCATGTTGTGCCTGCGCACAGTAAAAGTATAAGTGCAATTCCGGTGCTACAAAACCCCTTTGAATATATAGTTTGGTAAGGACGTTCCATCCCACTCTCGCCTGTTTCCCTGCCCACTTAATCTTAACATGGCAGTGCGCAGTTTAGAGAATGTCACTCCTGTAAGCCATATCGGTAAGTTCATAAATAAGTAGAGGATTCTTGGTAATACAACCATCTTTTCTAATGCTATTCTGTCAGCTAATGAAAGCGATAATTTAATCCATCTCTCTATCTGGTCCCCCAACTTGGATATAGCTCTGCCATAGTTATAGTTCCTGTCCTCGGAAGCTTGTTTCCGGTCCAGGGAAGGCATGGCTTGACAGTTCGGGCTGGACTGTTCCCATGAGGCACAGGGTCAGACTGATTTGCATATGGCCATGTCTGAACTGGGGTGGTGTGGAGTGCAAAAAAATGATGGATTTAGGCCCAGATCTCTGTACTGGGGTGAATGTATGACATTGTTCTGCATTCTGTCCATCAACTGTGGTTTTTGCATTTGTCACCCCGAGTGGGCCGGGTATGCTCAGAAGTGAGTCCCATGCTCTCCACACCACTAGATTAAAGGAAGCCGGCCTGAAGACGGCTGGAATGCCAGAAACCGGTCCTCGGAAGCTTGCTTCCGGTCCAGGGAAGGCATGGCTTGGCAGTTCGGGCTGGACTGTTCCCATGAGGCACATGGTCAGACTGATTTGCATATGGCCATTGAAGAACCGGGTTTTAGAACCCAGCGGCACCAGGGGCACGCCCAATGTCTTCGTGTTCACCTGTCTTAGAATACAGAGACACAGGATACTTCTCGGTGACGTCAAAGACCAAATTTATTGGCTGCAACCAGGAACAGAGGTCTACGAAGCACAACACGGGTGGTTCGTCAGAGATTGTACAATTGTAGTATTGCGAGACATCGTCTTTTATGCCAAAAATCACATTCCTGACTAGCATCAATTATTTACGAACTGTCCCATCACACAGTGACATTTCAAAAGATATCGCATAATGACAAGCCCACTTTCAGTTGTCCAGCCCACCATAAATGACAAGGCAAAATCCAACATTCTTGCTCGGACAGGCCGGACAAAACCCATAATAAAAGGACCTCAACCCAAACCATAAATGGGCCATAAAAGAAGGAACAGAAACAGATGAGAAACAAGATAAAAGGGTGTGTACATGTACCATAAACTCAGCAATGTCCTGCTCTTTGATCTCTATCTGACCAGCTGCCTAACTAGGAGCTGGCTCAACAAGATCAGCTTCGGGCAATGGAGTCAGTTCGTTCATGTCACACAGAAGTTAACTAAAAGGTGTACGTGTCCCAAAGACTCGCTCGGCCGTAGTCATCGGCCTATGTGAGGGCAACCACAAAATGGCTGCCGTACACAAAATGGAACCCGGAGGTTCGGAACGAAATCCCTAAATACACGGTAAATCCATCAATCGAACATGACGAAAACACTCGTACCTACCGCACTCGTTATTTGCGGTTCGCTGATACCAAAATCGTCACGATACGACAACCTTTATTGAACTGGTTCAGAATCACGGAACCTCAGACCCTCCTTTTGCCCTTGCATAGGCAATAAACCCAAACTCATGTCAGTCTGAATCCAGGTCTATATTCATCAGATCATCAAGATGTTGCTGTAGCATCATCCTATTACTTAGCAACTCTCTCTGGACAGGTCTCCTAGCACACGAAGTAGCACAAAGGCCACATATAGCAGGAGTACACTGAACGCAAAGACAGAACAGGAAAAGGCTAGCTAAGATCATCCCAATGACCATCCGAATCTTGCATCCCCAGGTGGATAACAATCCCCAAAACCATCCGATTAACGATCAATCTCCTTCGTCCACATGTACATACTCGGAGATCTTATGTAGCTTTGAAATGGCTTGGGACACTGTCGGAGCGTTGTCTGGAATAAAAACGCAGCAGCTCGATTGAATCAATTTGCATACCCCTCCTCTATCTGCAAGTATGACATCTAACGCAACTCTGTTCTGAAGAGTCATAAGGCGACCCGACTGGAGCTCAGCAGTCAAGTTACTAAGGGCACCAGCAGTTTCGACTATGGTGGACTCAAACACTCTCGTCAGTTGTCGAATGTTCCTGCTGTTAACCATAGGTCCCCAAAACGGCAGAAAACCCTTCAAGAAATCTTCTAATTCTTGTCCTGCAGTATCTTCCTTACTGAAGACACCTCTAACAACTCTCGTCTTGTGGTAATCTGCCGTAGCTGTATACGTAGGAGGCAACAGGAATAAAAACAAAACATGTGCCCGAGAAATCAGGGGGCAACCATGTGTACGCTCTATCATAGCAAACAAAATAGGTACCCTTAGCTGCTAGAAACGATGGGGAAGTCTGGGACGCAAAAACATACGTCTCAGTGCAAACACTCTCCCTAACTGAGCTCTCGGATTCTTGCCATTACCTTGCAGACATTAATGACCCTGATGGGGTACAATTCAAATCGGAGAGGATCTTTTCGCTCGCTGGTTCTCACTCAGACTAAATCCATATCCAGTAACGTTCCATCCAATATACGTTAGTGTCTCATCTCTCGGGATAGTCTCATAGGAACTAATTCCTCTAATCATATCGACTATACCCTTGACTAGAGCACTATTCTTTGGACTATCCTTCACAGAACGTAGGGGGTAAACTTCACGAGCATAGATGAACATCGTTCTTTATGCCCACACAGAACCATTGTAGCTAAAAGGCATAACCAGGTAAGGAATACCTTTATCAGTAGTATGAGGCATAAGACCACACACCCAACAATTAGTCGTGTTCACTACTAGCTGGTGTTGGTGCAGAAGCTGAACAAAGGAATTATTGGCGAATTCCAATCTTCTAATAGATTCCTGTTCGGGCAGAGGGTGAAAGGAATGCGAAGAAACAGTAGGAGGAGGCAAGGTTGTGTAGTGGGTGCAAACGTCACTTTAAAAGAGAATATTATATATCCCATCAGAAACATCATTAAACTAAACAGCATCAACAAACATAATATTAAAAACGTTTTCTGCTCATCACTGTACATATTTTGCTCTTGAAGCTCATTCTTTCAACAGGTCTCTTCATCTCGAAAAACTCCATCCTCTAACTGTGCTGTTCGCGGCGGTTGGGTCTTCCCTGCTAAGGAATGCGTCTGTCAGTCCAGGGAACGCCCTGAGACCAACCAGAACCGTCGGCCTTGTGTCTTCGGCTTGCACTCCCAAGTCCGCGACCTTACAGCTGAACCAGGATGGCGGTTCGAAAAAAAAAAATCAATCAAAACAGTTCCTCGGAGGAGAGAACATAATTTCAAAAGTAGCGAAGAAAAATAATTTCATTTTATTAGTCCCACGACTCTTGGTCGCAAATTATAACGGCCTTTGCCAGGCAAAGTCTGATCACGGAACTAAAGTTCAGGTTCGGAAGTGTCCAAACGATTTAACGGAGGCACAGCTTCTTGCAGAAGATCGTCGCTTTCTCGTTCAGAGTTTGTCCCAATTAAACGTGCATCGCTAAAAGGCAGAAAAAGAGGCACGGTTGCAGTTTCAGAGTCAGGAATACCATTCTGGACCCACTGGTCTCACGGCAGAGGCAAAGGGGCCCTCTTACAATGTACGCCGTGTATCCGGTTCTTTTTACCGCGCACTTGCACTGCTGATCGCGTGGACAGTAGCACCAAGTAGGGTCCAATCCAGCGGGGCTGATCGTTCTTGGTCCGCTGGAAATTCTTTATCAAAACCCAGGAACCAGGTTCGATAACATGTCCTGGATATTCAGATGCTTGTGGCAATGTATCATGAACCTGTTGGTCAATTCGTAAAGGTAATCAAGCAATACAGGGTGCTCTATTTCACTAAATTTGGTCGGCCGCGGCACTCCCCATATATTTGCCGGGCGACCAAAAACAACTTCATAGGGACTAAGTCCCATTCGCGAATGTACAGTCATTCTTGTTGACAGAAATGCTAATGGCAAGGCATCGGGCCATTGTAGACATGAGCTCGCCTGAATCTTGGCCAGTTTTAGCTTATGGGTGCCATTATAGCCTTCTACCAAACCAGCTGATTGGGGGTGATTTGCAGCATGAAATTTTTGGCGGATTCCTAAACCATCACACACTCTCTTCATCACTTGACCCACAAATTCACTCCCATTGTCGCTCCAGACCATTCTCGGCAATCCAAATCTTGGGAAGAATTCCTTGACAAGGATTTTAGCTGTGGACAAAGCAGTGTTATCTTTCAGGGGATATGCTTCTACCCATCTCGAAAAGGCACAAACAACCACGAGCACATATTTTAAGTTGTTGCACCTCTCCATGTGGATGAAATCTAGCTGCAAAACCTCGAACAGATACGTCGGAGGTGCAAAATGACCAGTTGGAGTTGGAGTTCCCTTACCAGGATTGTACTTCAGAAAAACCATACAATTCTTAACCAGGTTCTCTGCACACTTAGGGATTCCAGCATTTTGCCATACTGGAGCCAACAACTTACAAATCCCTTTCACACTGATATGAGCCATTCCATGCGCCATCATAACTACTGGAAGCACATACGCATCGGGTAACAACCATCGCTGATGCTCTGACAACTCAACCCAACAACCATTCGAATCCAATTTACCCGTACTTTTTCTCCATTCATTCAACTCTTTCTCTGTAGCTTTAGCTTGAATGGACTTCACACTCTCTATCGTATCTTCACACATACTTCTATCTGGAACCCATCTCGCCGGACCTGCAACATACATTCAACTCATTACATCTCTCGCCGTTTCTTTCGCAACTTCATCTGCAAACGCATTACCATGACCAACATCAGTAATTTTCTTATGCGCACTGCATTTCACGATCGCAACTTGCAACGGCAAAGTAAGTGACTCAAGAAGTTCATTCATCAACTGACCATTCTGAATCTTGGTTCCATGCGAAGTCAGGAACCCACGCTCTTTCCACAAACGTCCAAAACTATGAGCCACACCAATCGCATACTGGCTATCAGTGTACACAGTCACTTGTTTCCCTTTCGACAACACACACGCTCTTGTCAATGCAATCAACTCCGCTGCTTGTGCTGAATTATGTGGGATACGTGCAGCTTCAACAATTGTATGCAAAGTCGTAACAGCATATGCCGCAGTCGTATCACCATTCGGAGGCATGAAGCACGAACCATCAACCCATAAGATACCATCACACTCTGAAAGAGGAGTGTCCCTAAGGTCTATTCTACCTTTTGTTTCTTCCTCTGTCCTAAGGAAGCAATTATGCTGTTCAATAACATCTGTCTCGACTAAAATCGGCAACAACGTAGCTGGATTCAACGTATTACATCTCTTTATGTGCACATGACCCGCTAAGAGCGTTAACTCGTAACCTGACAACCGAGCACTAGTTAAGTGCTGTGTTATGGTCCTGTTCAACAAAGTATCCACTGCATGTGGAACCATCACAATCAACGTATTATCCATCACAAAACCAGCAGACTGTCGAATAGAGACAGCCGCTGCCGCTGTAGCTCTCAGACAACTTTGCAACGCTCTAGCTACCGGATCCAAAGTCGATGAAAAATAAGCACATGGACGTTGTTTATCGCCAAACTGTTGTGTCAAAACTGACAATGCACATCCCTCTCTCTCGTGGACATAAAGTGTAAAAGGCTTACTGTAGTCGGGGGTACCCAACACAGGAGCCGAACACAACACATCACGCAATTCTGAAAAACTCTACTGACATTCGTCAGTCCAAGGAATAGGATTTGGAGTATCCTTAACAGTAAGAGCTATCAAATGTTTCGCAAGAAGCGAAAAATTAGGGATCCACTGTCTACAGTACGATGTGATACCCAGGAAAGCACGCACTTCTCTCTGTGTCGTTGGCACACTCATTTTCGCAATCGCTTGAATTCGTTCTGGGGTCAATCTTCTTCCCTCCTTCGATAGGAGGTGACCTAAGTAGGTCACTTCTTGTCGGCAATATTGCAACTTCGAAAGAGACACCTTATGATGGAAATCAGACAAATGACGTAACAACGACAAAGTAGCCTCTTTACAAATCTCCTTATTGTCAGCAGCAACTAACAGATCGTCAACATACTGAATAAGGGCAGCACCATCAGGTAAGACAATCGAATCAAGTTGTGTTTTCAACGCCTGACTATAGATGGATGGACTCTCACAATAGCCTTGAGGAGCGAGCTTGAACCGGAAACTTCAGCCTCCTAAAGAGAAGCCAAAAATATCCCTACTCTCCTCGGCAATCGGGATGCTGAAGAAAGCATTCTTCAAGTCAATCACCGAAAACCAGGTAGCAGAAGCCGGAATCAAAGTCAATGAAGCAGTGATTTCTGGCACAACAGGAAATTGCAGAACTACGATCTTATTCACCTCGCGAAGATCGATCACAAACCTATATACAGGCGGTTATGAAGAATCTGTACGTTTCAAAACAGGCAAAACCGGACTATTGCACACATTACCTCTTGTTTCTTCAATCACACCTTTCTCAATCAGATCATAGATGTTTGCTAAAAGTGCTCTCTCACCATCATTGGAAATCCGATATTGGGGAATACGTGGGAATCTAGCATTCGCTAGCAACGTTACAACATATGGTGGAATCTCCAAAAGACCCACATCATTATGACCAGTAGCCCAAAGAGAATCAGGAAGAGAAGACAATTCAGCTGGAGGTCGATCTTTAGACAAATACATCGGAGAGTCCACTCTCTTACCCAATGTAAACTGTACTCCTAAAGGAAAGCAATGTAGCGTTGCATACAATCTTTTCAACAAGTCTAATCCCAACAAGTTCTCGCCACAACCTGTCGTCAGAATAAGGGGTGCTTCGAATTCACAAGGTCCAACAGAAAGAGACAAAGGACTAGAAATCGGATTACTAACTGGGGCGCCAGAAAAACCTACTGAAACATTTGTCAAGCCAGACAAAGGTGCGCCAGGGAGTTTAGAGTGCATAATAGAACTCTTCGCAGCACCAGTATCCAACAAAAAAGGCTCTGACACACCTGATGTAATCACATCAACATAAGGTCCACTCTGATCTACTGGAACTGAAACAACTCCATCTCTTTGTAAATGGCTGTCCTAGCAATCATTACCATCCATATTCTCACCTTCAACATAATAGTCGTCCGCATAGTACTGAGCCTTCCTACCAGACGCACCATTCTGCTGATCAAAACTATTCATAGAATTCTGTGGAGGCAAGGAAAGCGCATTCTGAGGAAACACACCACGTCCTCTACCTCTAGGAGCTTGCTGAACACCTCGACCTCTCACACCAGAAGCACCATTCGTGCTCTGTAACAGAACCGGACAACTACTCTTGAAATGACCCTCTTCTTTACAATACGCACACTGATTAGGGCCTACAGGAAAAGGCGGCTGAGAAGACTCGAACCTTTGCGAGATTCTCTGATACTGCTGAGGTGGCTGATAATCGTGCTGATTATTACGAGGCGGATACGCTTGCTGCAAAAGAACCTTTGTCTTTAACTCTTTAGTCTTTTTGTCGGCTCTATCTTTCTCGCCCTTATCCCTATTCTCGTAGTGCTGTGCAGTAGCCAAAATCTGTGCTGACGACGAAACAGACCAAGCACTCTCAGAATCCTTCAACCTAGTACACAAATCCGGAAGCAAATTATGCACGAGCTTATCAACAAACAATCATTGACCACCTTCCGTACTCATGTCCTGGCCACTATGGTCGATAAAAGTCCCTTCAAACCTAGTGAAAAAATCGGACACACTTTCGTCTTTCTTCTGCTTACATGCAGACAATTTGTCCCAGTTTACACGCATAGCAGGCATCAACGTCTTCATGTAATTAATAATCCTACCGGGGAGTTCTGCAACTAAAGGCTCAGGTTTAGCACCACCAACTTGTCGGCCATCTGCAGCACCAATATTAGCCCATGTATCACCTAATTCCTGCGCATGATCCGTATGACGAATCAGTCCCCATAAAGGCTGTGGAACTACATTCCCAAACAACATGTCTATGTCGGCTAAATTCATAACACATGAGTCTGCAGTCTGCGATAATTCCTTATAGTACCCTGCAGGATTTTTACATGGATCAGGCAAAGTCTGCTTAAGGGCCAACACTTCAACTCCTTTCCATGGAACATGTACCCAAACATGCTGAAAATGTGGCAGAATAGGTGGATTAGCGGCTACATCTCCCGCTCTCCAAATTGGGGAAACCTCTCTCATCGGATATTGACGCACTGTCCTCCTAACAGAAGAATCAGGCTCAAACAACGGCTGAGAAGGAGACTCACTCCTAAACAACAATAATGTCACAACTGCCCTTTCAATGTCGAGACCCACTATAGTTCCCTTCGCAAACTCGGACTGTACGCGGAACAACTCAGACGGAACTCAGTCTGTCCCCAATCACCATCTTCCCATTCTTCACGAAGGAAAGTACACATCTTCTCGAAAACATATCTCTGCTTCGGTGCTTCCCATTGTCGGAAGACATCCATAACAGACTCTAAATTATATCTTAAAGAATGCGTCACCCATTTACGCGCTAAATGATCCAATACTTCCCGCTCATCGGGACCAGGCAGTTGGCTACGCAACTGTGTACGCGCCGAAACTGGGGTCATACCCAATGACCCAAAGAGAGGAGAAAAGAGACCAGTAACAGTATCAGTCATTCTCTGTCGAACAGAAGGAGAAGTTGACATAAGAACAGGAGACAAAGCAGACTGAGAGGAAACCAACGTAGGAACAATAGCAGACGAAGTAGCAAGTACAGGAGACAAAGTCGTAGGAGTTGGAGACGGAGCAGGTAGCAAAGTCGGCGGCCCTGGAGAAGGCTGCACCAAAGGAATAGGAGCCAACTGAAGAGGAGCTGACGGTTGTACAATAGCAAGAAGCAAAGCAACCGGAGGTTGCACAACTAAAGGTTGCGGAGGTGCTGCATAAGGGGGTGGCAAACTCAACAAATGTGACATCAAAGGATCTTTCTCAAGGTCCTTCGTTGCACCTTGCTGTTTAGGTGGCAAAGCTGGATAACACTTATCAATCGCCATTTTACGTTGCCTGTGCAACTGCTCACTCGCTTGTTCTTCTTCGTTATCTTTAAACTGTATAGCAGCTTCCATTATCGAAATACCTTTCTCTCTTTTATTTCTTTTTGCTAACTTAATTTCTTTCTGTTTGGCTTCCTTTCGCCAGAGGCGAAAAGAGTCAAACATCGCCAGCCGGGCTTTCTTCTTGAAAAGTTTAACTTCTAAATTATCTAAAATCTCCGTGTCATAACTACCACATTGGGGCCACTTTAGCACCATCCTTCTTAGTATATCTAATCCATACTTCATTATACGTGATAGGGCCCACCCCATGTTTTAAATAGAGCTCATAGGTCGGAGATTCAATCGGAGGCACCGGACACGAGTCCTCCAATCGGGAATCCCTATTACAACCACAAAAAAATATCTTTCCAAGTCTGCTAAGACCAGGCATCTTCGCTCACTAGTCTAGCTTCAAACTTCAAGGAAATATCGAATACGATAGCCTCGTGAATACACAAGTCCCTTGGATTTGGAGCTTGCAAGTCCCAAATCAAAGATCCCAAGGGGATACCCAAAACAAAACTAAGGACTGGGAGACGCTCCACTCATACTTAACTGAAATATCAATGACGTCGCCAGCAGACCTGTCTATTGTCTCGCTCTACAAATCATCAAAGGGCTCAAAGACAGGGCGACAGTCAGGGCAGCAGTCCTTCGTAGCCGTCAGAAAGCGGGGAACCTCGCAGCAAAGACTTTCGGACTACGGCGATATACAGGGGCCAATGAAGTGGCAGGCCTTCCTCCAGAATTTTCACACGAAGCTCCTCACGATCTTCAGGCTTGGACCGGTACAGCTGAAGAACGGGTTTTAGAACCCAGTGGCGCCAGGGGCACGCCCAATATCTTCGGGTTCACCTGTCTTAGAATACAGAGACACAGGGTACTTCTCGGTGACGTCAAAGACCAAATGTATTGGCTGCAACCAGGAACAGAGGTCTACGAATCACAACACGAGTGGTTCGTCAGAGACTGTACAATTGTAGTATTGCAAGACATCGTCTTTTATGCCAAAAAACACATTCCTGACTAGCATCAATTATTTACGAACTGTCCAATCACACAGTGACATTTCAAAAGATATCGCATAACAGCAAGCCCACTTTCAGTTGTCCAGCCCACCATAAATGACATTCTGTCCATCAACTGTGGTTTTTGCATTTGTCACCCCGAGTGGGACGTGTATGCTCAGACGTGAGTTCCATGCTCTCCACACCACTGGATTCAAGCAAGCCGGGCTGAAGATGGCTGGAATGCCATAAACCGGTCCTCTGAAGCTTGTGTCCGGTCCAGGGAAGGCATGGCTTGGCAGTTCGGGCTGGACTATTCCCAAGAGGCACAGGGTCAGACTGATTTGCATATGGCCATGTCTGAACTGGGGTGGTGTGGAGTGCAAAAAAATGATGGATTTAGGCCCAGATCTCTATATTGGGGTGAATGTATGACATTGTTCTGCATTCTGTCCATCATCTGTGGTTTTTGCAATAGTTATAGCTCTGCCATAGTTTTTACTGATCACCTTCTTCGGATCTCGGTGTATCCGGGTGCCAAGATATTACACTGGTTTGGATTGCCATTGCAATGGGTAAATCCACTGTGGCTGCGTTGTGACCGGGGTTATTGGATAACCATTGATTTATTCCCAGTTTATTTTGAGTCCCAAGTAGCTTTAGAATGTAACGTGTACTCTAATCAGTGTATTTAGGTTAGTGTCTGGATGATGTGTATAGAGGACCGATTACGATAGGCCATGGCACTAGGCAGGGGTGCCCATTGTCGCCACTTCTTTTCACCTTAGCCCTGGAACCCCTGGCATGTAAAATACGCCAAAAGCATGCAGACACTGCACTGCAATTTGAGCTTCGACCTTCATTGTATGCAGATGACATGGTCGGGGTGACAAATGCAAAAACCACAGTTGATGGACAGAATGCAGAACAATGTCATACATGTTAGACCTTGTTGAATATAGACTCATGTATTATGCTGAAAAACAGTCCAGAATCAATGTGGTGTCATACATAGGTTGACCCTGCCTCTCTGATATTTGAGTTATGAAAGACTGCGTGTGCGCAGAGCGTATTCTGTTACACCAGTCCTGGTTGCCCGTCCTCCCCATGATTCTGTGCTGTATATCTGTGTGAGATATACTTTATCTCATCATCTGCAAATCCCTGATAAGTATTTATTTTCAGCCTAATGACTGCCAGTATCTTGGGGTCCTGTTTCGTTGTGAATTCTGCTTCTAACTGTTTAATATTGAGCTCAACCATAATCAACTGCTGTTGAATGTTTTTTCAAAATACCTTCTTGTTTGCCGATACAGTGACCTCTAATCGTGACTTTGAATGCTTCCCACACCATCCCTGCACTACTGAAAGATCCCTCACAGTGCTTGAAATAGTCCACTATGACCTGAAAATTGGTGTGGGAGCACACTGCTTCACCTCCCAGCAGGGTCGCCCCTAAGCATCATGGTAGATGTAGTCTGACAAGTGAGTACACTTGCAAAGTCTTTGGAGTGTTTCACCAGGTGGGTGCAGATTAGTGCTGGCCATCTCTGGACACGTGTTTCTAGATTATTATCTGTCATCAGCAGAGATTAGGCATTATTTGGGGTTGCTGAGCAGGCTGCCGTATCCTTGGAACGTAGTATCTCTCCAGGCGCGCAGGTGCCTCTCCACGAGCTCGTCAGCCCACAGCGGCTCGAGGGAGCCTTCAAGTAGAAAATTGGTGTGGGAGCACACTGCTTCACCTCCCAGCAGGGTCGCCCCTAAGCATCATGGTAGATGTAGTCCGACAAGTGAGTACACTTGCAAAGTCTTTGGAGTGTTTCACCAGGTGGGTGCAGATTAGTGCTGGCCATCTCTGGACACGTGTTTCTAGATTATTATCTGTCATCAGCAGAGATTAGGCATTATTTGGGGTTGCTGAGCAGGCTGCCGTGTCCTTGGAACGTAGTATCTCTCCAGGCGCGCAGGTGCCTCTCCACGAGCTCGTCAGCCCACAGCGGCTCGAGGGAGCCTTCAAGTAGAAAATTGGTGTGGGAGCACACTGCTTCACCTCCCAGCAGGGTCGCCCCTAAGCATCATGGTAGATGTAGTCCGACAAGTGAGTACACTTGCAAAGTCTTTGGAGTGTTTCACCAGGTGGGTGCAGATTAGTGCTGGCCATCTCTGGACACGTGTTTCTAGATTATTATCTGTCATCAGCAGAGATTAGGCATTATTTGGGGTTGCTGAGCAGGCTGCCGTATCCTAGGAACGTAGTATCTCTCCAGGCGCGCAGGTGCCTCTCCACGAGCTCGTCAGCCCACAGCGGCTCGAGGGAGCCTTCAAGTAGAAAATTGGTGTGGGAGCACACTGCTTCACCTCCCATCAGGGTCGCCCCTAAGCATCATGGTAGATGTAGTCCGACAAGTGAGTACATTTGCAAAGTCTTTGGAGCGTTTCACCAGGTGGGTGCAGATTAGTGCTGGCCATCTCTGGACACGTGTTTCTAGATTATTATCTGTCATCAGCAGAGATTAGGCATTATTTGGGGTTGCTGAGCAGGCTGCCGTATCCTTTGATTGTAGTATCTCTCCAGGCGCGCAGATGCCTCTCCGCGAGCTCGTCAGCCCACAGCGGCTCGAGGGAGCCTTCAAGTAGAAAATTGGTGTGGGAGCACACTGCTTCACCTCCCAGCAGGGTCGCCCCTAAGCATCATGGTAGATGTAGTCCGACAAGTGAGTACACTTGCAAAGTCTTTGGAGTGTTTCACCAGGTGGGTGCAGATTAGTGCTGGCCATCTCTGGACACGTGTTTCTAGATTATTATCTGTCATCAGCAGAGGTTAGGCATTATTTGGGGTTGCTGAGCAGGCTGCCGTATCCTTGGAACGTAGTATCTCTCCAGGCGCGCAGGTGCCTCTCCACGAGCTCGTCAGCCCACAGCGGCTCGAGGGAGCCTTCAAGTAGAAAATTGGTGTGGGAGCACACTGCTTCACCTCCCAGCAGGGTCGCCCCTAAGCATCATGGTAAATGTAGCCTGACAAGTGAGTACACTTGCAAAGTCTTTGGAGTGTTTCACCAGGTGGGTGCAGATTAGTGCTGGCCATCTCTGGACACGTGTTTCTAGATTATTATCTGTCATCAGCAGAGATTAGGCATTATTTGGGGTTGCTGAGCAGGCTGCCGTATCCTTGGAACGTAGTATCTCTCCAGGCGCGCAGGTGCCTCTCCACGAGCTCGTCAGCCCACAGCGGCTCGAGGGAGCCTTCAAGTAGAAAATTGGTGTGGGAGCACACTGCTTCACCTCCCAGCAGGGTTGCCCCTAAGCATCATGGTAGATGTAGTCCGACAAGTGAGTACACTTGCAAAGTCTTTGGAGTGTTTCACCAGGTGGGTGCAGATTAGTGCTGGCCATCTCTGGACACGTGTTTCTAGATTATTATCTGTCATCAGCAAAGATTAGGCATTATTTGGGGTTGCTGAGCAGGCTGCCGTATCCTTGGAACGTAGTATCTCTCCAGGCGCGCAGGTGCCTCTCCACGAGCTCGTCAGCCCACAGCGGCTCGAGGGAGCCTTCAAGTAGAAAATTGGTGTGGGAGCACACTGCTTCACCTCCCAGCAGGGTCGCCCCTAAGCATCATGGTAGATGTAGTCCGACCAGGTGGGTGCAGATTAGTGCTGGCCATCTCTGGACACGTGTTTCTAGATTATTATCTGTCATCAGCAGAGATTAGGCATTATTTGGGGTTGCTGAGCAGGCTGCCGTATCCTTGGAACGTAGTATCTCTCCAGGCGCGCAGGTGACTCTCCACGAGCTCGTCAGCCCACAGCGGCTCGAGGGAGCCTTCAAGTAGAAAATTGGTGTGGGAGCACACTGCTTCACCTCCCAGCAGGGTCGCCCCTAAGCATCATGGTAGATGTAGTCCGACAAGTGAGTACACTTGCAAAGTCTTTGGAGTGTTTCACCAGGTGGGTGCAGATTAGTGCTGGCCATCTCTGGACACGTGTTTCTAGATTATTATCTGTCATCAGCAGAGATTAGGCATTATTTGGGGTTGCTGAGCAGGCTGCCGTATCCTTGGAACGTAGTATCTCTCCAGGCGCGCAGGTGCCTCTCCACGAGCTCGTCAGCCCACAGCGGCTCGAGGGAGCCTTCAGATATTGGCAGCCATCGGCGACCCCAGAACACTGCCTATCCCTGCTGACATGGGTTGAAAACCCGAAACACATGTCCAGGGATGGCAAAGACAGCGAAGATAGCAAGATCGAAAGATGATTCATCGCGAACACTCTACTACAATGACCAGAATCCTTAGGGGCAACTTCCGCCGGTGTGTGAGTAGTGTGCGACCCCACCCCCTTTTTGTAACTTAAAGCTCCCTTGAGCAGCGGGCTGGCGAGCCTGGGATCCCGCACCTACGCGCCAGAGTGGTACTATACCTGGCAGATATTGGCAGCCATCGGTGACCCCAGAACACTGCCTATCCCTGCTGACGAGGGTTGAAAACCCGAAACATGTGTCCAGGGATGGCGAAGACAGCGAAGATAGCAAGATCGAAAGATGATGCATCGCGAACACTCTACTACAATGACCAGAATCCTTAGGGGCAACTTCCGCCGGTGTGTGAGTAGTGTGCGACCCCACCCCCTTTTTGTAACTTAAAGCTCCCTTGAGCAGCGGGCTGGCGAGCCTGGGATCCCGCACCTACGCGCCAGAGTGGTACTATACCTGGCAGATATTGGCAGCCATCGGCGACCCCAGAACACTGCCTATCCCTGCTGACGAGGGTTGAAAACCCGAAACACGTGTCCAGGGATGGCGAAGACAGCGAAGATAGCAAGATCGAAAGATGATGCATCGCGAACACTCTACTACAATGACCAGAATCCTTAGGGGCAACTTCCGCCGGTGTGTGAGTAGTGTGCGACCCCACCCCCTTTTTGTAACTTAAAGCTCCCTTGAGCAGCGGGCTGACGAGCCTGGGATCCCGCACCTACGCGCCAGAGTGGTACTATACCTGGCAGATATTGGCAGCCATCGGCGACCCCAGAACACTGCCTATCCCTGCTGACGAGGGTTGAAAACCCGAAACACGTGTCCAGGGATGGCGAAGACAGCAAAGAGAGCAAGATCGAAAGATGATGCATCGCGAACACTCTACTACAATGACCAGAATCCTTAGGGGCAACTTCCGCCGGTGTGTGAGTAGTGTGCGACCCCACCCCCTTTTTGTAACTTAAAGCTCCCTTGAGCAGCGGGCTGACGAGCCTGGGGTCCCGCACCTACGCGCCAGAGTGGTACTATACCTGGCAGATATTGGCAGCCATCGGCGACCCCAGAACACTGCCTAACCCTGCTGACGAGGGTTGAAAACCCGAAACACGTGTACAGGGATGGCGAAGACAGCAAAGATAGCAAGATCGAAAGATGATGCATCGCGAACACTCTACTACAATGACCAGAATCCTTAGGGGCAACTTCCGCCGGTGTGTGAGTAGTGTGCGACCCCACCCCCTTTTTGTAACTTAAAGCTCCCTTGAGCAGCGGGCTGACGAGCCTGGGATCCCGCACCTACGCGCCAGAGTGGTACTATACCTGGCAGATATTGGCAGCCATAGGCGACCCCAGAACACTGCCTATCCCTGCTGACGAGGGTTGAAAACCCGAAACACGTGTCCAGGGATGGCGAAGACAGCGAAGATAGCAAGATCGAAAGATGATGCATCGCGAACACTCTACTACAATGACCAGAATCCTTAGGGGCAACTTCCGCCGGTGTGTGAGTAGTGTGCGACCCCACCCCCTTTTTGTAACTTAAAGCTCCCTTGAGCAGCGGGCTGACGAGCCTGGGATCCCGCACCTACGCGCCAGAGTGGTACTATACCTGGCAGATATTGGCAGCCATCGGCGACCCCAGAACACTGCCTATCCCAGCTGACGAGGGTTGAAAACCCGAAACACGTGTCCAGGGATGGCGAAGACAGCGAAGATAGCAAGATCGAAAGATGATGCATCGCGAACACTCTACTACAATGACCAGAATCCTTAGGGGCAACTTCCGCCGGTGTGTGAGTAGTGTGCGACCCCACCCCCTTTTTGTAACTTAAAGCTCCCTTGAGCAGCGGGCTGACGAGCCTGGGATCCCGCACCTACGCGCCAGAGTGGTACTATACCTGGCAGATATTGGCAGCCATCGGCGACCCCAGAACACTGCCTATCCCTGCTGACGAGGGTTGAAAACCCGAAACACGTGTCCAGGGATGGCGAAGACAGCGAAGATAGCAAGATCGAAAGATGATGCATCGCGAACACTCTACTACAATGACCAGAATCCTTAGGGGCAACTTCCGCCGGTGTGTGAGTAGTGTTCGACCCCACCCCCTTTTTGTAACTTAAAGCTCCCTTGAGCAGCGGGCTGACGAGCCTGGGATCCCGCACCTACGCGCCAGAGTGGTACTATACCTGGCAGATATTGGCAGCCATCGGCGACCCCAGAACACTGCCTATCCCTGCTGACGAGGGTTAAAAACCCGAAACACGTGTCCAGGGATGGAGAAGACAGCAAAGATAGCAAGATCGAAAGATGATGCATCGCGAACACTCTACTACAATGACCAGAATCCTTAGGGGCAACTTCCGCCGGTGTGTGAGTAGTGTGCGACCCCACCCCCTTTTTGTAACTTAAAGCTCCCTTGAGCAGCGGGCTGACGAGCCTGGGATCCCGCACCTACGCGCCAGAGTGGTACTATACCTGGCAGATATTGGCAGCCATCGGCGACCCCAGAACACTGCCTATCCCTGCTGACGAGGGTTGAAAACCCGAAACACGTGTCCAGGGATGGCGAAGACAGCGAAGAAAGCAAGATCGAAAGATGATGCATCGCGAACACTCTACTACAATGACCAGAATCCTTAGGGGCAACTTCCGCCGGTGTGTGAGTAGTGTGCGACCCCACCCCCTTTTTGTAACTTAAAGCTCCCTTGAGCAGTGGGCTGACGAGCCTGGGATCCCGCACCTACGCGCCAGAGTGGTACTATACCTGGCAGATATTGGCAGCCATCGGCGACCCCAGAACACTGCCTATCCCTGCTGACGAGGGTTGAAAACCCGAAACACGTGTCCAGGGATGGCGAAGACAGCGAAGATAGCAAGATCGAAAGATGATGCATCGCGAACACTCTACTACAATGACCAGAATCCTTAGGGGCAACTTCCGCCGGTGTGTGAGTAGTGTGCGACCCCACCCCCTTTTTGTAACTTAAAGCTCCCTTGAGCAGCGGGCTGACGAGCCTGGGATCCCGCACCTACGCGCCAGAGTGGTACTATACCTGGCAGATATTGGCAGCCATCGGCGACCCCAGAACACTGCCTATCCCTGCTGACGAGGGTTGAAAACCCGAAACACGTGTCCAGGGATGGCGAAGACAGCGAAGATAGCAAGATCGAAAGATGATGCATCGCGAACACTCTACTACAATGACCAGAATCCTTAGGGGCAACTTCCGCCGGTGTGTGAGTAGTGTGCGACCCCACCCCCTTTTTGTAACTTAAAGCTCCCTTGAGCAGCGGGCTGACGAGCCTGGGATCCCGCACCTACGCACCAGAGTGGTACTATACCTGGCAGATATTGGCAGCCATCGGCGACCCCAGAACACTGCCTATCCCTGCTGACGAGGGTTGAAAACCCGAAACACGTGTCCAGGGATGGCGAAGACAGCGAAGATAGCAAGATCGAAAGATGATGCATCGCGAACACTCTACTACAATGACCAGAATCCTTAGGGGCAACTTCCGCCGGTGTGTGAGTAGTGTGCGACCCCACCCCCTTTTTGTAACTTAAAGCTCCCTTGAGCAGCGGGCTGACGAGCCTGGGATCCCGCACCTACGCGCCAGAGTGGTACTATACCTGGCAGATATTGGCAGCCATTGGCGACCCCAGAACACTGCCTATCCCTGCTGACGAGGGTTGAAAACCCGAAACACGTGTCCAGGGATGGCGAAGACAGCGAAGATAGCAAGATCGAAAGATGATGCATCGCGAACACTCTACTACAATGACCAGAATCCTTAGGGGCAACTTCCGCCGGTGTGTGAGTAGTGTGCGACCCCACCCCCTTTTTGTAACTTAAAGCTCCCTTGAGCAGCGGGCTGACGAGCCTGGGATCCCGCACCTACGTGCCAGAGTGGTACTATACCTGGCAGATATTGGCAGCCATTGGCGACCCCAGAACACTGCCTATCCCTGCTGACGAGGGTTGAAAACCCGAAACACGTGTCCAGGGATGGCGAAGACAGCGAAGATAGCAAGATCGAAAGATGATGCATCGCGAACACTCTACTACAATGACCAGAATCCTTAGGGGCAACTTCCGCCGGTGTGTGAGTAGTGTGCGACCCCACCCCCTTTTTGTAACTTAAAGCTCCCTTGAGCAGCGGGCTGACGAGCCTGGGATCCCGCACCTACGCGCCAGAGTGGTACTATACCTGGCAGATATTGGCAGCCATCGGCGACCCCAGAACACTGCCTATCCCTGCTGACGAGGGTTGAAAACCCGAAACACGTGTCCAGGGATGGCGAAGACAGCGAAGATAGCAAGATCGAAAGATGATGCATCGCGAACACTCTACTACAATGACCAGAATCCTTAGGGGCAACTTCCGCCGGTGTGTGAGAAGTGTGCGACCCCACCCCCTTTTTGTAACTTAAAGCTCCCTTGAGCAGCGGGCTGACGAGCCTGGGATCCCGCACCTACGCGCCAGAGTGGTACTATACCTGGCAGATATTGGCAGCCATCGGCGACCCCAGAACACTGCCTATCCCTGCTGACGAGGGTTGAAAACCCGAAACACGTGTCCAGGGATGGCGAAGACAGCGAAGATAGCAAGATCGAAAGATGATGCATCGCGAACACTCTACTACAATGACCAGAATCCCTAGGTGCAACTTCCGCCGGTGTGTGAGTAGTGTGCGACCCCACCCCCTTTTTGTAACTTAAAGCTCCCTTGAGCAGCGGGCTGACGAGCCTGGGATCCCGCACCTACGCGCCAGAGTGGTACTATACCTGGCAGATATTGGCAGCCATCGGCGACCCCAGAACACTGCCTATCCCTGCTGACGAGGGTTGAAAACCCGAAACACGTGTCCAGGGATGGCGAAGACAGCGAAGATAGCAAGATCGAAAGATGATGCATCGCGAACACTCTACTACAATGACCAGAATCCTTAGGGGCAACTTCCGCCGGTGTGTGAGTAGTGTGCGACCCCACCCCCTTTTTGTAACTTAAAGCTCCCTTGAGCAGCGGGCTGACGAGCCTGGGATCCCGCACCTACGCGCCAGAGTGGTACTATACCTGGCAGATATTGGCAGCCATCGGCGACCCCAGAACACTGCCTATTGTTGTATTCCTATTTGATGTCATTTTTAGAACTGATGATGTCTTCTAGAATCCTGGGTGTGAGGCATTGATTCTGCTGTGGGTTTCTCTTGTGTTAACTGCTCTATGCCCCCTGTGGATGTTAAGTTGTCATTCCTGGAATAAAAGCTGTTTCTATCAAACCTACGCTTGGCCCTCTTCACTACATAATTTCTGGCGACGACTGGGTAACTACAGCTACTCCTACTTCAAGAAGGACATTCTGGATGACAACGCTCACTTTTCTGCTGAAAATCATGGAAACTGCCTTTGAATCTACTCTACCGACGTTCTTATTATCCAACCTTGAACTTGCCATTTCCGACGAGGTAGCCGTGAGTTTTCTTTACTTATTACACGATTTGGAAGATATTCTACATACCGAGTCTTAGGTTCCGTTAAACGCATCCTTTAAACTGCGTAGAACCTCTGCACCCGCTGTACCTGCACCCGCTGCATCCAGGCAACACGAAAGAACCTTCATTGCGCCTGGCAACGCCGAAGAGCTTCTGTCTTCTCGCCGATTCCGGAAACCAAGTGCATTCTGGGCATTAACCTTTCAACTTCGTGACGTCTGACGTCACAACGTGCCGCCATCTTGGTTGTGGATCGGAAAGCAACTTTCACGAAGCTGTTCTCTTTTTCTAAATATCTTCGTCATTTTAACTCGTTTTTTCACCGGATTTGCTGGTTAGTGGTCTACTAACCACAAGGTATTGGAATCCTTACTTTATTTTTTTATTTTTAGTTTTCAGTTTCTGTCAATTTTTACTTACAAAATACTACAAACATGTCCAATATCTCTGCTCCACCTCACTTCTTACAAACTTCTGGTGATCCCAATATTGAATGGGATTTATGGCACCCTATGTTCTTAGCCTATGTTGATGTCCTAGAAAAGGATGGGTGTTCTGCTAAACGCAAATTAGCCCTTCTCAGACACTGCCTTGGTGGAGCTGGCATTAAGGAGTTTGATAATCTCCCTTCAATTGATGATGCAGGAGACATGGATGTTTTCGAGAAGGCTTGTGCTCAAATGAAAATTCGCTTTGGAAGAAAGATAAATACTGTTATGGAACGCTTCAAATTTTACTCCCGCGTTCAAAAACAGGATGAATCCATTGAGGATTATGTCTCTGCTTTACGTTCCTTAGCTTGTTCATGTGCCTTTGAAACAATCTCCTACGAACAAGTGCTCAGAGATCAGATAATGATGCGCACCAAAAGCAAGAAAATTCAGGAGAGACTTTGGTTAGGCACAGAATCTTCTTTGAGCTCTGTCATCAATATCGCTAAAGGCATTGAGCAATCCGAATTGTTTGTTTCGGAAATCAGAGGTCAAGTCTCCAAACCTCAAGTTCCTGAAACTGAAGTTTCTTTAGTGAAGAGCCAAAACACGCCTTCTAATTTTAATAGGTTACCTCCTAGAAAGGACAATGAAAAGAAAGTTCCTGAAAATAAGAATGTTGTTGAAAACAAGTTTTCCTACAGGAGAAATGTTTATTGTTATAGATGTGGTAGCTCTAATCATTTGGGAAATTATAGAGGGTGTCCAGCTTGGGATAGAGTTTGTGTTAAATGTAAAAGGAAAGGACATTTTGCCAATGTTTGTCGTTCTTCCCAAAGGGTCAATTACATTTCACAGGAAGAGGAGGAAGTTTTACAAAGCTTCAATTGTATTCTATCTGTGGATGATTCTGAACAGAAAGAGTTTCCCTCTTACACCATTTTAGTGGATAACCAGCCCATTCTCCTAATGATGGATTCATGTTCATGGTATTCCATCATTGGTTTGAATCTTTTTAAAAATCTCTGGGGTGACAGAGAACTTCTTACCTCTGACATTTCTCCAGGTGGTTACACTGGAAAAAAAATAAACATGGAAGGTTTCTTTTGGGCTGATATTCAGGTTGCCGATAGATTCGCCAAAGGGAAAGTGTATGTTGCCACCAAAGGTGTCGCTATCTTAAGTTGGCCACATCAACGTTTACTTGGCATTAAACTTGATCCCAATGCCAATCCCCCTGTTTATTTAGGCGAACCTTATGTGTTGAGTATTTGTGATGTGGAAGACAATTCTCTATTTGTAGAGTACACTAAGAAAATGTTCCCTGATGTTTTCAAGGACACTTTAGGTAAATTTGTTGATTTTCAACACAAGATTATCCTGAATGATAATGCCATTCCAGTCAAACACAGGGTCAGGAATGTTCCATTGGCCTATCGTGAGAAGCTAAAGGACATTTTGAGCGATCTTGTTTCTAAACAAATCATTGAGCCCATAGAATCCTCTTCTTGGGTTTCTCCCATTGTTTTATCGCTCAAAAGTTCTGGGGAACTCCGTCTGTGTGTGGATCTCCGCAGTTTAAACAAGGAGATTTGGGTAGATAAACATCCTCTCCCTAACATCCATGAACTAATTTCTTCTCTCACAGGTGCTACTGTCTTTTCAACCATTGATTTGGCTAGCGCCTATCATCAGGTTGAGCTGCACGAAGATTCCAAAAGGCTTACAGCTTTTGTGACTCCTGAAGGCATGTTCCAGTATTTGCGAATGCCTTTTGGACTCGCTAGTGCTGCTTCTGTGTTCCAACGCCTGATGAAAGAGGTTCTTCTTGACTGCAAAGGAGCCATCGCGTTCCAAGATGACATCCTGATTTTTGGGGCAGATGTCAAGGAACATGATCAGAATTTACATTGTGTGTTGTCTAATGTGCAAAAAAAGGGTCTTACTTTAAAGTTTAACAAATGCAAATTTAGGCAACCCAAAGTTGAATATTTGGGACATGAGATCTCTAAAGATGGCATAAAACCTAAACTTAATCATGTAAAAAGTATTACAGATGCTCCCATTCCTTCCTCAAAGGAACAACTTTTGTCTTTCTTAGGACTCACCGAATTTTATGGGAAATTTGTAAAAGATTACTCTACTATTGTACACCCTTTGCGGTCTTTACTTAAAAAACAGGCTAAATTTGTTTGGGGTACAGAACAGCAAACCTCTTTTGATTCTTTAAAAAGCAAAATTGTCAATGCTCCCTTTCTTAAACCTTTCTCTGTCCACAAAAACTGCATTGTTTGTGTAGATGCCAGTAATGTAGGGCTTGGTGCCGTACTTATGCAAAAGGACCGTTTTGGCGAATATGTTGTGTCCTATGCTTCTCGGACTTTACGGGACGCCGAGTTTAATTACTCTACTATAGAGAAGGAACTTCTTGCTTGCACTTGGGCTACTCAGCATTTTCGACAATTTCTTTGGGGCACGAAATTTATTTTGAGGACCGACCATAAGCCTCTTGTTAACATGTTGTCTGCTGGTGGTGGTCGAACTCTCACTGCTCGCCTGGCTCGTCTTGCTGCTAAGTTGCAAGAGTACCGGTGTGAAGTTGTTTATGTCCCCGGACGACTAAATGTACATGCTGACTGTATGTCACGTCTTCCTGTTGGTGATACTTCTAACACTTTTCCTTCTGATGAATGTGATGTCGCTTTCTCTCTTAGTGATGTTAACCTAATTGGTGGTAAGGATGTAGGAAATTCCATTACTGAAAGTGTTTGGTCTGATGCTATGAATCACGATGAGGTTCTTGCTAAGGTCAAAACCTTCTTGAGCACTGGTTGGCCTGAAGAGAGGAAGTTGTGTGGTGATTTAGCCTCTTTCTTCAAAGTTAAAGACGAATTGTCAGTAATTGATGATATGGTTTACAGAGATGACAAAATTGTCCCTCCCCTCAATGTCCGTGAATCCATTTGCATGCTAGCTCATGAAGGTCACATGGGGATGTCCACGACTAAAAGGAGAATCCGAGAGTACTATTGGTGGCCTAGTATGGACGCGATGGTTGACAGGTGGGTAAGGAACTGTTCTCCTTGTTCTTTGAGCGACAAATCTGTCAAACCTATTTCTTCTGGGTTTTCCCCTATTGAATTTGTGTGTGGACCTTGGAGGAAGTTAGGAATTGACATCATCGGTCCTTTCAATTACCAGTCAGGAAAAGATATGTTTGCCGTGGTACTCGTAGATTATTTCTCCAAGTGGCCCGAGCTAAAAATTGTTGAAAAAGTCAATTCTGAAGTTGTTGTTGAATTTTTAAATGAAGTTTTTTGTAGAGAGGGTTTACCAGAAGAAATTGTCTCCGACAATGGACCTCAATTTATAAGCGAAGTTTTTTCTGCTTTTCTAGGAACTTGTGGAATTCTCCACAAAAGGGTTTCGAATTATTCTCCACAATCCAATGGCCAGGTGGAACGTTTTAACAGAGTGATTAAGGAGTCCTGCCAGTTGGCCCTACGGAGTGGATTGAAGTGGAAAAAAGCTCTGCAGGCCACTTTGTTCACCTATCGTATGTCCCCCAACTCTGTTACTGGTTTGTCCCCCTTTGAAATGTTGCGTTGCAGGAAACCTGGTACCAAGATCTTTCCTTGGTGGCTGAAGACGAAAGATTCTGGGTATTTAGAGCTGGACATGAATAGAATTAGAGACCGTATTGGTAAATACCAAGACAAAATGGTTAAGAACTCTTCCCCGAAATTTGTTTCGCCCAAAATTTCTGTTGGTGATTTGGTCAGGGTGAAATTTGGAGGTATCATTCCTAAAGGCATATCTAGGTGGTCTTCGCCTGTCAAAGTCACAGAAGTCTTTAGCAAAGCTGTTAGAGTTGAGGGTGGTAAGATCTGGAACTTCAGGCGTATTTCAGCTTGCGGATCAAATGTCATAGATGAGAAGCATGTCCATTTAGATCCTATTGCCTCTGATTCTGGTTTTCATGGTTCTCATGAAGCTTTTGATCATCTGCATTCTTCTCAAGTACCTCTGCCTCGAATTTGTCCTAACAATATTCCTTTTCAGGTCGTTCCGTCTAATGCTCATCATGTTGTTTCTCAAAATACTGTGCCTCATGATGTTGTTTCTCAAAATGCCCCCTTCACTACACCTATCCCTGCTGACGAGGGTTGAAAACCCGAAACACGTGTCCAGGGATGGCGAAGACAGCGAAGATAGCAAGATCGAAAGATGATGCATCGCAAACACTCTACTACAATGACCAGAATCCTTAGGGGCAACTTCCGCCGGTGTGTGAGTAGTGTGCGACCCCACCCCCTTTTTGTAACTTAAAGCTCCCTTGAGCAGCGGGCTGACGAGCCATGGATCCCGCACCTACGCGCCAGAGTGGTACTATACCTGGCAGATATTGGCAGCCATCGGCGACCCCAGAACACTGCCTATCCCTGCTGACGAGGGTTGAAAACCCGAAACACGTGTCCAGGGATGGCGAAGACAGCGAAGATAGCAAGATCGAAAGATGATGCATCGCGAACACTCTACTACAATGACCAGAATCCTTAGGGGCAACTTCCGCCGGTGTGTGAGTAGTGTGCGACCCCACCCCCTTTTTCCACTATGACCTGATGTAGTTCCGAACTAAATACTTGGTCCAGCAGTGCACTTTGTTGCAATCTGTAGCAAGCTCAAGTCAAACTGGTGCATGGTCTGATAGTGTCTTAGGCATGTGTTCTATAGACATGGTCCACATACAGATCTCCTGTGTGGCTATCCATAAATCAGTTCTTGACCATGTATATGGGTTGCAGATTTGCAAGTGCCCTCTTTAAGGCCTGGATGACGCAAGCGCCAGATAGCTAACATTGCAAATACATCCATGCCTACTTTAAGCACCTTTACTGCCTGTCTCCCATATCTTTCGTTACCTGTGGACCTCTCCAGGGAAGGATCTAGATATGTATTGAAGTCACCACCCCATATAACTGCTGTGTGTGGTAGGGTACGCAATGAAGACCAGATTTGTGCAAAGAAATCTGGGTCGTCCGTGTTTGGCCCATATATTGTAACGATAGTCAGGGCTGTACCTCCGAAATGTCCATGGACTATAACATGCCGGCCTTGTTCATCTTTGAGTGAGCCAAGTAGTGTGCAGGGAGTGCCTTGCCTAATAAGAAGCAATACACTCATAGCATATGTGGTATATGAAGATGCCATACAATAGGATGCCCATTGCGTGTCTATTCTACCTTCTTTGTAATTGGTAAGATGTGTTTCCTGAATAGAGGCAATATCCACCTTGTGGCGTCTAAATACGCCAGGATTTTCTGAGGGTTTTGTAGGCCTCGGACATTCCATGCCATAAGTGTCAATGGTCTTGTTTTAGACAATCTATTAGCCATCCTTTATTGCGTTGGTGGAGTAGACCTTTCTTTATCTAGTGAGCGTGTCACACCTGTTATCTGTGGTATCTAGTATACTGTTGCCAACCATTTTTGCCCTCTATTTCTCCCTCCCACTTTGCCGTCCCAATTCCAGTGAAGACAACCCCAAAAAAACTGTGGCATTCCCGCCTCCGCCTCCCCCATCCCCTAAAAGAAATGTTAACTTTGTGTTGTGCACACTGATTGGCGGGAGCAATCACACAGGTGGTCACTTTATTAAGCATAAAATCTATTGCACATTTTAACGTGCAACTAATAGGAGGGTCATGGGCCCTTCCAGTTTTCTCATTTTCCAAAATTGTCCCATACAACATACTGAAACTTGTCTGTACATAGCACACTCTATCATGACAATGTTAATTTAACCCCAGCGACACATTTAACACTTATCTGTCTCTTGTAGGTTGCATACTTTGTGCTTACAGTCTACTTCTTGCATAGGCTCACAATCAGTTCAGAGAGCGCAAGTTTGTTAGTAAATATCGGAGGTGCCCGCATGCTCCTCCGTGACTCCCCTCTGTGATTTTCTGCGGGTACTCTAGGAATTTTCCTGTTTTAAATATTTAAGCACGTCCTTAGGCTCGTTATACAAAATTCTTAATTGTTAATGGACCAGATGGTGTGCCAGATCCATCCCTGCAGAAATACCCACTCCATACTGAGAGCAAAAGAGACATATTTCCAAACATGTATCTCTCATGCCAACAACCTTTCAAAACAATGTGTAAGAATTCACAAGCAAGTGACAGAGAGCCACACTCATCCCACAATAGTACAGGTTCCTGCAGAATCCCTTTGCTGCAATCTAATGGACTTCTATGATTACCACCCTTCAGGCAAACATCCTGCCAAATGGTCCATGCTGTGGATTTATCCCACTGAATAAGCTCCCTCACTCAGTTTCCTTCTGAGACTTCTTTGGTTTTCCAAGTAAGAAGTTATGAAAATCCTGTCTACCCTGAGTAGACCAGTGTAGTGCTTCTTTATCCATGATGATACGCTTGTGAGCGCATTGTGCGTGTACCTCATTGAATCAGATGGTATTGTTTAATCTTGGCCCGTTAATGGAGCGGACACCAGCTTAGGGTTCAAAAGACATATGAGATTGCTGGTTGAATGCAGAGCTTGGAGGTCGCTCCATGTCTTGGGTGGAACAAATAAAAAAATCTTAACTTACCTGAACGTGTGGACCGTTTTCATCTATAATATCTGGTGACGAGTGGGAATGTACACCCACCGACCATCGTAACCCACACGGCAAATCCGATTATTGTTCGCAGTCTGCCAGAGAACGTGTGTCCCGGACAAGGTCATTAAAGTTGGTGTGAACTAGTCCCTTTGAGCAGGGAGAAACCGACCAACCCCGGCGATTCCAGGAATAGAAACAGGTGCCTGTACAGCAAAGCAGACGATCAGAGCTGTTCATGACCGCAGAGGAAAGTTTTGGGAGGAGCGTCAGGAAGTCACATGATGCATGATGTCTCCACACCGGCCATGTTGCGGTTGGCCATGACTGATTAGAGGTGTTTGAAAGCGATACACCTCGAAGAAATTATATCGCTCTTGAGGAATTAATGGAACATCACGAGACAGCGGTGAGGTTGACATTGGCAAACAACTAGTCGAAAAATCCTGGTTTGCTGTGCCAGCTTGGACATAAAGGTGAGGATTATTGGTTTAGGATCGGCTCAAAAGAGAACTGCTGTGATTATATATTCTGTCCAGTTACAGTGTACTGAACAATTAGTAAAGTTGAAACCAATGTTCGCATACTATCTATTTGGACAGTGTGGGAGAATTGATTTAGTGTCATTTTATTTTTATTTTTCAACCTATTTAATTATGGCCAATACCCATTTGATGACACAGCTACCGATGTTTCTTAGCAAACCAGGCAAATGTCGTAGGTGGAACAAATAAAGAAATCTTAACTTGCCTGAACTTGTGGACCGTTCTAATCTTTAATAACCAGCCTATATTTTTTGCCTTTGTTACTTCCCCTGTCACTGCCTTTCTAGCCACAGATGGTACCACAAACAATCTGTAGCACACTTTCATCAGAACTCCACTAAAATAATTTGGTGCACATCTGGTCATCTTGTTAAACTACCAGCCAATGCCCTATTTTCAAAATATTGCTCACACTTACCACTTCCATTGACCAAGTGTCAACTGTCAAACACAAGGGTCCTAATTGGAGCAAAGCTTTAGCAAACCAACCGTAAATTCATGACATCTGGTCACTGACCCTACACAGGCCAATTCTAAAGTGATGATAGAAGAATAAAATGCCAAAGGACCAGATGGTGTGCTACATCCATTATTGCACATACAAATATTCCATACTGATGGCCTAGAAATATACATTTATGACCTCTGATACCAGCAGCATCTGTAAAGAGAATATTAAGAATTTTCAGTGTACTGGCAGTGAACCTCTATCAATCCACAATCTCTCCTGTCCTTCAATATCTCTTTGTGACAATCTGTAGTGCCTCTATTCAGAATATCAGAACTTCCTTCTCTGATTCCTTTCATTACCTCCTTTTCTCAATGTCTTTCTCAGCACATGTGATCCTACAGAAGCTTTGGCATATTTCTACCATTAAATCCTTAAGATAATTTGGTGAAAACTTAGTGAAATTGTCAAACAACATTCCTATTTCTGAACCCCCCCCGCCCAGTATTTTTAAGACAACACAGTCTTATATCAAATAAGTGCACACATTGGGGAGCAAGTACTCTTTTTGGTGAATCCATCCAGTGTTTTCCTTGCCATACGGGTGAAATAAATCTGCAGAACATGAGAGAATTACTCCCTCTTTTAGGAAAGCCATGCGCCTTGACACTATTCAACTTCTCTGTGCCAGGTCTTTAATACCACCACCTTCATGATATTGGTACATTTACATGCCTGAGGTGGCAGGGGTAGGATAAAGCCTAGTTTTGTTTTATGGTGTTCCTAAGAAAATGTGTTATCTCATAAAGTGGTTTCCATTGCTCTCTGTGATCCTGTGCATCACCTCTGGAGCTCCCAGTGTTCAGTGTTCTCATCAATCTTCTCCATTGTTTAGTTGGTTCTCCTGTTGCACATCTTGGCCAACTAAGAGATCAGCTTTCACAAGTATTTCAATGTTGGGATGGAAATGTCCTCAGCCTGGTAAAGATTGTAACCCTCACCTGAGTGCCCAACTGTACTGTTGTCTGGATCCCTATTTCTGTCATAGGTGAATATGGATCATTGCCTCTCAGCTGTTTGTGGTTGCAGTGAAACGAGCGTGGTCGCTTGTTCGAATTTCTTTCCTGCTCTCCCAAGGAGAGAGCCCATTTCCTCTCAGCTGTTCACGCTGCAATTGAATTGAGCATCAGGATTCCTTCTAGCATTTCCCTGCTTGAAAGTAGCGGTTGTGAGCTTCTTCACCGCTACTCTGGACTTTTCATATATGCCGTGACATAAAGCTGATTATCCTACATTCGGCCCATTTGTACTTTCATGGGAAGAAGCCAGCTTGCACTCGGCGTGGGGACTCCATTGCCCACAATCCATTGCTCCACCACGAGGGAGAAGCAGAGCAGCAGCCTTGCACTCAAAAGCGTGTTCTAACACCGGCGGCATAGGAAGAAGCCAGCTTGCACCCGGCGTGGGGTCTCCATCGCCCACAATCCATTGCTCGGCCAGGAGGGAGGAGCAGAGTAGCAACCTCGCGCTCAAAAGCGTATTCCAACACCCGTCCTTGCCTGTCAGTGACCGGATGAGGCTGGGCCATCCCTCTATCACTTGCCCCACATACCCCGACTTGGACTCGGGTAAATCCCCTTTTGCTGTAGAGGTACTTTGTATAAACACAACAATAGTCCCTGGCAAGAAAATAAATAAGTGCCAATGAATATAGACTCAATCAGTACTATATTGGTGAAAACGTACCCAGCCGGGCAGAGGTTTTCAAAGTTTATATTTCAGTCAAGAAAAATGTCAAATATATAAACACCTTCAACAAATCACGTAGGTGGGGCACAAGCCTGTACCCAACCACGAACATACATAGACAACAACATACACAAAGGGCTTGCAAGGCAAAACCAACAGTCTCTGTGAAATTCCAATTTTGAACAGAGAATTACTTGTGGGTACCATTACATAATTATACATTGAGAGTTCCAAACGTATATGGTACACAGTGGGTCGACGACGTTTCGGACCCCCTTGCTAAATAATGGGGTCCATCATCAGGACAAAGCAATGGTTGCCTTTTTTAGTTTTAAGCCTCTTCGTTATATCAGGAGAGTGAGAATCCGGAATGTGGGATTCGAGGGTTAATTTCACGTGTCCAAGAGTTAATTTCACGTGTCCAGGGGCGGAGGAGGATTTGGAACCAGGAAGTCCAGCATTGCCGACTGATCCGGCTCCCCCCCTGGTTCCAGGAACCCAGCGCGATCCGGCGCTCCCGGCAATTTCCGGCTCAAAAGGTACAAGCGGAACGATCCTCCTCCGCCCCTGGACACGTGAAATTAACTCTTGGACACGTGAAATTAACCCTCGAATCCCACATTCCGGATTCTCACTCTCCTGATATAACGAACCTCCAGCGCGCTCTTAATTGAGCCTGCCCAGTACTATTCTGGCTAAAGAGGCTTAAAACTGGGACTATTGTTGTGTTTATATGATAAGCTCCCCGAGGTCCCTCGCTGATACTAATTGGGGTCCCCTTGTTGTTTAAAATAGGTAGAGGTACTTTGTGTCTTATTCTATTTTCTTCTATCCTGGGTACCTATACGAAGGATTGAACTGGATCTCGATCTCCATAGACTTTTTTGACACTGACTATTGCCTCATTTGTGGTGCTGGGTGTTTTCTCTTTGCCCAATCTCAAGCTAAACTGTGTGTACTAATTGAGTGACAGGTGGAGATAAAATGGGAAGAAAGGTAGGACTAGGTAGAAATAAAATCACCAACGCTCCCTCACTTCCCCCAACATCAATAGATAAAATGCTACAGAGGGCTATTGGGGTGGTGGACACTGAAATTGAGATTACGGAATGGTGGCTGTCACTTACCCCTGACATATTCATCCAAGCTCCGAATCCGTCCACACTGACAAGCACAACTCAATTACAGATAGTTTAGCCCATCATGTCACCCTCACAGGATGTCCCTTCAAAGAAAGCATTGCGTAAGGGTAGAACATGCACAAACATCCCTAAGAATGGTAAACGCAAACTAACAACTGAGGTCGGACCCATGAGAAATAAATTCTGTGACGGCACCGCAGCTGACCTCGAGGGGGGCATTGAGCAAGAACACAATCGGGATAGCCCTCAATCTGTCAGTGTAGATATGACTCATCCACAGTGGGCACGGAACTTGAAATCACTGGCAGCAGGGGATGTAGGGCAACCAGCTTGACTAGATTATTCTATCAACAAAGTGAGAGTAGGGATCGAAATAGGTTGCCAGGCGGACATTTCAATCACAACATACCCACCGGGGGGGTGGGGCGCATACCATAGAGGGTTATTCTACTTGCCAAGAGATAGGGGAAGCGAGTATTAGCAAGGAGAAGGGAAATAGAAGTGCTAGACACGGCCTAGGGTTGAAACCGCACCCCCTGCTTACCGAAGTAGTGATAAACCTCATCCCCAGTCCTGGATGCTACTAGAAAAAAGAGCAGGCAACCAGTGCAAGGCTATCATGTAGAGAGGAATGTGATTGTTGATATCCACTTGCCTAACATAAATCGCCCCCCCGGCATGGGCCCCATATGTACTCATATTGACAGGAACACCTCCAATCGCACCCAACGCAATGGAAACCCAACGCGAACTCAGAAACAAATGCCTGTTTTGGCTTGCAAGATATAAACATTTTGAGCATGCTAGAGCAGGGGAGATCATAATGGTCCGAAGAGTAGGGTGGTTGGGAAATTGCCGGAAAAAAGATCCAGGGAAGTGTGTTGTTAATAATTTTAGAAATCCTAACACTGTTAGAAACCTACTGAACACTACCACTAATTGTCACAATGTCCCAACAGGAATTAGACTCTGTCCCTTAGACTTTTAATATCCTCAACAGCAAATAATCATAAGAGATAGTGTAATACCTATAATCCAAATGATGGGGCCAGGGACTCTAATGGAGGGAAGCTGGAACACATACAACAAGCACCCTCAATTCAATATGAATAATTGATTTGAAAGTCTGGAAGAAGTAGACTGACTGGGGAGGGGCCCCCGGATAGGCATAATCCTAAAATATTGGAGCAGGTCCAAAGGGCAGAAGCACAGCGCAGTGGGAGCCAATCTGTCGGGGGCAGTAGCTCAGAAATTGCCCAGCGGTTCAGCTCGATAAGAGTCAGGACACAACTGAGTCCGGTATCTGATGCCTCTTCCTCACTTCCTCTGATGGGTATAAATAGAGAAGGTGAACCCGTCGGAATACCTGACAGTGATCTTGGGGCCAAATCAGGTGATCTTCCACCCCCTTGTGCCACTGCTTCTGAATTATCAAGTGGGTTAAGAGCACAGGGTGATGGCCTGTGGATCCTGTCCTGGAACTTTGCAGGACTCAAAAACAAACTGCCCTACCCCGAATGGGGGCGTTTTGCAGATAAGCAGGATATTTGTATATTTCAAGAGACCTGGGCGAGGGAGGAATTCGAGAGGGTGGTTTTTGCACCTTTTATCATGGCCACTACGATGGGGAGGGTGAGACCCTGTGGTGGATTGACTATCTGGGTAGGCACACACCTTTGCTGTACAGCCGAGCAGATGACACCTCCCGCTAATGACAATCAATGTGTCTTGCTGACATTTCCCACAAAGACAAAAATAGCCTTAATTAATGTGTATTCCAGACCCATAGACAACAGACAGGAATCTGTTGTCATATACCATTTGGAGCATTTCATATTACCCTTGGATCCAGTGATCTTGTTGATCGTAGGAGGTGACTTCAATTGTCAATTTGAGCCACTTACCGATCCTAATCTTTCCGCGCCCACAGAAGAAGATCTGCATTGGTCAATACCTGAACCGCAGACTCCTCCGATCAAAGTATGGTCCACTCACTTACTTTGGCCCTCTCATTGAGGACATGTAACGGGGGGACTAAATCCGACCAGCTATGCCAGTTTACATTTAACAGAGAGGGGAAGGCCTCTTAGTTTGACTACATCCTGGTGGAAACCAGATCCTGGGAAAAGGTCTCAAACTTCTATGTCCAGCACAGACAGGACAGTGACCACAATGCCCTAATAGTGAGTGATCATGAAAATAGGGAACTTAGGTAGGTCCAACCCGGCACGCCTTACTACAACTGAGACAAACGCATTGACAATATCTAATAATAGAAGGAGAGTTAGGTAGAATCATATCCAGCATTCTCTCCCAAAACTGGCTAAAATTTACCAGCTAGCATTACCTATGTTAATTGAAATGTGGGAGGTAGGACAGGCAGAGGCTCATACATGGGGTCGAGATAAGGTATGCAAAATTCACGAGGACTAAACCGCAAAATTGACTAGCATATTCTACCCGGTGTCGCAACTGAGGGAACATGAACGTCCCAAATGCTTGTGGTTTAACGTCAATTGTTGTAAAGCCAAACAGGATCTACTGGATGCAGTGAAGGTGAAGGTTAGGCCATAAATTAAACTTGCCAGTGCCAGGTATAAAGGGACCATCCAGCAAGAAAGGAACAACTGGGAACTAGATCGGTGGGAAGCCCTTAGGTCAGCCCTGAACGACAAAGATTTGAAATCGTTCTGGGCAATAGTAAGTTCAGGGCACAGGGAAGGACGACCTGCCATAGAGCCTAACATAGCGCACGAAGTCTGGGAGATGCATTTTGGGTCATTGTATGATGGGGAAGATGGTGTAGGTGTTATCACTGGCTCCCAGAGCTTACTGTGGAATTCCAACTTGAAGGGAAATGGGAGATCACCATGACTGAAGTGGGAGGTGCCATCACCAATCTGCATTGTCACAAAGTGCCAGGTCTAGATAAACTTCCAGGGGACCTCTTCCGGAATGACCCCAAAATGTGGGTCCCCGATCTGTGTGCCCTATTTAATGCTATCATGAAGGGCATGGATCCCCCCGACACCTGGCGCAGAAATAGTTCCCATATTTAAAAAGGGCTGTCCTCTTCTACCCTCAAATTATAGACCCATCAGTCTAATTGACATTAGCCAAAAACTGATGCGATGGGTCCATTTGGCCCGCTTACAGGGTTGGATAGAGAAGGAGGAGATCCTAAGTCCCTCTCAGGTCTGCTTCAGAACAAATATGTCAAATTTAGACCAGATTTTCAGATTACAACTAATGTTCTGGAAACTGGTGACCATAGAGGGTGGCAGTCTCTATCTTATATTTGTCGATTAGAAGTTGGTGTTTGACCTTGTACCCAGAGTGAAACTCTGGAAAGTACTAAGTGACCTTAGTATTCCACAGTACCTCCTCAATGTGCTAGTGAGGCTTAATTTAGGGAACTATGCCCAAGTAAGATGTGGAAAGCACGTAGAACTTTCTGCACATTTCCCTGCCAAAAAGGGGGTACGCAAGGGATGCATTCTCACCCCCACTCTATTTTATCTTTATATCCACGGGCTCATAGACCACCTAAATAACATCAAGGATAATGACTCCCCTAAGCTAGTTTCGGGGAAGGGTCCCGCGTTGATGTTTGCAGACGATACCCTGCTACTCTCCAAATCGCCAATGGGTATACAACACACTCTTGATGGCTTTTCAGAGTTCTGTAACATGAGGGGCTTGGAGATCAACCTAACTTAGGCCAAATATATGGTCTTCAATCCCCCCAAAACCACTCATCCAAATCCTTCCGTAAATGGTACACTCCTGGAAAGGGTGAATATATTCGATTATCTGGGTATTACTCTATCAGAGCACTTTGAGTGGGGGTCCCAGATGGCAATGGCGAGACTTAGGTTAACTCAGACCGTGGGTGGGATTATGAAATTGCACAGAACTCCTCCATTCAAGCCAGCTGCCCCTGTTGTGGAAATGTATAAAGCCCAAGCAAGGGGAGCCACTCTATATGGGGCGGAACTGTGGGGGCATTGCTCTTCCTATAACCTTAAGAAAGTGGTGCACAACTTCATGAGGCAGTTACTGGGCCTTCCTTGTAGCACCCCCCTAGTTCCTCTCCGTATAGATTTGGGCATGAGGCCGATTGACGAAGAGATTGTCCTTAGGCCTATTACATTCTGGTGCCATGTGTGGGTGACTCCAGAGTTGTCCATCTACAAAACCGAGCTCAAGGAGATCCTGTCTATTCCAACTACTAAGCCTGGCTTAGTAGTTGGATTTGCCACATAAGGGTTCTCTTTGCTAGGCTAGGCAGTAAGGACCTCTGGAAAACCCCTGAGATGTCATGCACATCGATTTCCAGGCTGGATCTAGTGCAACACTATAGGCAATCCAACTTAATGTCCCTACAAGAAAGCATCACTGGCGGTCGGGTGACAGTAGAGTTCCTACAAGTAAAGGATGTATACAGTAAAGAACAATTCCTGGATGTGATCTATCCCCCATTGGCCAGGAAATTATATATACAATATAGACATGGGAACATTCCACTAATGAGCCACACTAGCAAATGGGCCACAGAGAACATGGGAGATTTTCCAGCATACAATTACAGGGTAGAGTCTGAAATCCATATATTGTTTTTCTGCCCTGCATACCACCTGCCTTGCAAATGCTGGTTAATTCAAATATGTAGAAATCTAGGGTTTGGGTGTTGCTTAGAGGCCTACCGAGTCTTGAAATACTATACCCACCCTCCAATCGTATTCTCTGTATCACCCTTTTTAAACACTATGTGGTCCATGCGGCGGGGCTTCCTAAAGTAATATTCTGGGATGTTTTATGTAATGAAACTGTAAAAGGTCACAATAGGGTTCAGCAAATAGGAAACCTTGCCTCAGCCTTCCGCTTTAGTCATTGTTTTTAATTGTGAATATTTTAGTCTGTCATTAACCTAATGGTAGCTTTTTAATGGATTTTAAAAGAAGCAGAAGATGCCTTGTTATAATCTGCGTGACTATAGATATATGATTGCGAGTGTGCACACCATCTACTTTTTTAGTGTCTACTATGTTTTTGTAATAATGCACTTTTATGGTCCTAGTGGCCAAAATAAAGTTATTGACTGACTGAATATGGATCATGCCATGTCTGTCATGACATAGGCCTGTTGCATGGATTGTGGTCCAAAGCACTACCTTCATAGTGGTGGAAGGATACTGCCTTCATCAGGAGTTAGGCAGCATGAGTACTGTGGTGGCAAAATCCAGTGTAGTGTTCAGTAGCAATTAGCAGGACCTTTTTACCCTGCTTCACTGGAGTGAGGTCTACAGGCTCACTCACCTTTTAAAAGTTCCACTGCTGTGTCCTTAACTCACCCATGGCCTAGCTCAAGTAGATGTTGAGTGCTGCGTAGCATAGGAGTAGTGACATTACCTGGTTGTATGCGTGCATATGAAGGGTACAGTACAGGGATATAACAGTACTGTACAGTGCATGTGTGGTTAGTGCATGTACTGGGTGTATGTATGCCGGTAAGGAATACATGACCTTAAAGTTGAAGTGCTGTGAAGTGAGTACACAATAAGACCATGTGCTGGGTGTATGTGTACTTGCGTGAAGTGCATTACATGAAAGGTAAAGCATTGTGCAGCGCACATGATGAGTGTGTGTGTTGAAAGTGTCTGTGTTTGTAAATATCACACCTTGATTAAAGATAGAAAAGCTTCAGTGCTGAACAGTGCTCACAGACTGAGTGTGTGTACTGAATGAATGTATACATGTAAGGGAACAATTCATAGAGGTAACAGTGCTGGGCCCAAAGTGTGCCTGAAGTGGTACATTACATGGAGGACCCTGGATTCCATTTTGGGAAGCTCAGGTCTGCCTGCTGAAGACATGCGTTGGAAAGGAATCCCCCCTGGCAGATTAGTGTATTTCTACATTCATTCCTGTGAACTGGGGGGAGACACATTCGAGGGAAAAGGAAGAGACTCCCTTGACATTTCAAAAGCCTGCACTTTAAATGAGTGATATACCACCAGGAAAGGATCTTGCCAAATCTCAGGAAGGTTAATGGGGATGATAAGAGAAGCATAAGGCATAGGGCTGGGGGTCTAGGATTACCCTTTTCATGCACATATCACTGTGGCTGAAATTCTGGTGTGCATCTGGTCACTCTCATGGGTGGGGATGTGAGACAATCAGTTTCAGAATGTTGCCTGCTCTGACAGACATCTTTCTTGAGGAAAGAGAAAAAAGAGAAGTGTTAATTTCAAAAGAAGCAGAACCACAATAATAAATTATAAAAACTCCACCTTACATACTGCATCCTGTTCCCAAGGAGGTCAGTGCTCACTTGACTCCCCTTTTAAATGAGGTCACTAGTTCGGGGGTCTTCCCACACTCCTGGAAAAAGGCCTGTATCAGGCCTATCTTGAAAAAAGCTACTTTGGATCCCACATAAATTCTAGAAAAAGCTATAAACTTGGAACTGACAGATTACCTAGATTGCAATAACATTCTTGACCCCACCCAACAAAGCTTCCCATCCCGGCATCCACCGAGTCAGCCTTGATCATGGCTACAGAAGAGATCCGCAAAGTGATGGATGGGGGGGGGGAAGAGCCGTCCTCATCCTGCTTGACCTGTCCGTGGCATTTGATACCGTAAGCCATGCGGTATTGTTAAGGCGGCTGAAGGCAGCAGGTATCAGAGATACAGCTTTAACCTTACTAACATCTTTCTTGGCATCTAAGGAACATCTGATCCATTGGGACTTCCTTAAGTCAGGTAATTTCTGCCTCTCGTGGGGAGTCCCACAGGAGTCAGCCTTGTCCCAAACACTGTTTAATTTATATGTAACAACCTTAGCAAGACTAATTAAAGACTATGGTCCTATGCTAGTGTCTTATGCGGACGACACCCAGTTAGTGGTATCAGTCACGCAAAGTGTGGAGATTACAGCTGTCAGTTTCCACAACTGTCTCAATGCTGTGATGGCATAGATGAACTCAAACTTTTTAAAGCTTAACACCGAAAAGACTGAGGTCATCGTGTTTGGTCAGAAGATCTTTGTATGGAGCCAACTATGGTGGACCCCTGAGGCTGGGAACTGTCCTGTACCCGTGACCAAGGCCAGGAACCTTGGATTATGTTTGACAGTGACCTAATTCTTAAGCAATAGTGGTCCCATGCATTAATAGGTACAAGAAAAATAAATATAGACACACTGGAACTATATTGAGTAACGTGATTTGTCCAGCCGGACAGGGAGCACAAATATTTACTTATATAAAAGGATTCAACAAGGTAATACCTTACATTCAAAAGAGTGAGACACAAGCCTGTGCCCACATGTTTACAAATTGGCAAAATGAAAGGATAGAAAAAGGCAGAAGGGAGAGAATTTTTAGGCAAAGAGTGAACGATTTCTGAAAATTGAAGAATGACAGAAATTCAATTACACCATTATATGCATAGCACATTCGATATACATTCAAATATATGGTGTTTCAACAAGTCGACGGCGTTTCGATCCCTTAAACACAATACATGGGCTCATCATCAGGAAAATCAATAAAAGCCTAAAGAGTTTTTTACACAATAGCCTAAGGAGAAGGAAGGAAAAATTGGAGAATATCAACAAGGGAGAGTATCACAGCAAAAAAATTTTGAGTGACATTCAGTGAAGGTGATTAAAAGTTCCATAAGGGAAACGATGAGCTAAACGCATGCGTAGAACTGTCAGTGAAATTTATGTGAAGGTACGGCGAGTGTCTATGAGAAATCAAGCATCAACCGTCACATGCAACACTGGCGTGCACAAGTCGTCACAAAATTGCGCAAGGATTTGCAGTATTGGTGAAAAAGGCGGACAGTGGACTAAGAGTGAACAATGAAGACTGATTTATCGACAAGGTGGTCATTATAAGTGCAACTACTCGGAGGGTGTGAAGAAGACTGACAGGATACAAACATAACTCACTAGTGAAAGTTTAGGTAAGTGAAGGCCGGCAAGGATACCTTTATCACGGACTATATCAATGCCGTGGGGCAAGATAAGTAGCAATTCCACGGTTGTTCAGGAGGAGGCAGATAAGGATATGTGCAATGACAGAAGCTTACTGTCCAGGGACGTGTCAATGGCTGGCACGTCACACTGCGACGTGCTATACTGGAGGAAAAGGGGGGGGAAACAATTAATTATCATGCAATTCCAGAAGGAATGAGAGAGACTGTCAATTGTGTCTCACCATTTAGGACAAGCCCGCAATGGGCACTGGGTAGGAGTTTTAGCGTGTGGGCAGATCCACCAAGGGGCAACCAAAATCGGTTCGAAGTATCACATTCGATCAAGGTTCACACATACACGGCGTTCATGGTTCTGGGGTAAGGAAGTAAGAAAATAAACAGGAAGTGAAATGATCTGTATCTATTTTAAGAGGCAATCAGAGGGTAACGGGACACGAGGCTCCCAGTGGTTGCACAACTCACCAGTATGAAGGGCTTCGTGTATGGACCCTTGTGATTCAAGCAGCCTGTAGTAGGGAAATAGTCAATTCAGCGCCATAAATTAGGCGCGAGCACACAAGCCTGCGGGGGAAGGGAGACAGGACTCAACCAGTCAGAGGGGCAATAAGAAGGTGACTGTTCAAGAGCGTGCCCCCGGGTTTACAAAACTTACCAGAAATGAAGGCTTCGTGTATGGACCCTGGTGTGTGTCCAAGGTTTGCACAAAAAAAGGAAGTTAACGTAGGGGGAGAAAGCTGATAGGTCGATGGACCCAGCCTCATGGGCATAAAAATAAGTAAAAGACTAGCGGCGGCCATCTTAAGTGAGTCTAAGTGAGTGAGAGCATGCAAAGAGAGACTGCAATAGCGCAGAGTGATTACAGTAGTTTCATAGACACAGATACAGATAAAACAATGACCTTTTAGAATTATGAATGACCACTTTACAGAAGACTAGTCCAGTCCTCCTGTAAATTAAGCCCTGTATTTAGGCTGTCAGTTCTTAATATCCATTTGAGTTCTTCTTTGTTGAGTAATATGGACAAGTCACCTCCTCTGGGTGGTACAGTAACTTGGCTGATCACAGTCCACTTCATTTGGTTCTCCGAATGTCCTTTTTCTAAAAAATGTTCAACGAGTGGAGCATTGGCAGTTTTACACCTGATTCGGCTCCGATGTTGCTTTGTTTGTCCCACATAAATCATGTTGCATGGGCACAGAATTGCATAAATTAGATTACAACTGTTACAATTGGTGAAGGTGTTCAAAACATTTTTAACATCTTTAAAAACAAATTCTTTACTTTCAATGCAAAGATCACACACCACACGCCACACATGTGCCACATTTAGAATGACCCCTTAAGGGCGGAAGTGACCAAAGGTCATTTAGGGTAGTGTTGGTCATTTTGGATGGCAGGGCTGCTCTGACCAGCTGGTCCTTTAAGTTTTTATTGCGCTTAAAAGCAAATAAAGGTGTTTCCAGGGAGAGGTTTAAAGAATTAATGATGTGCCAATTCTTTTTGATACTTTTCTTTATCTTACTAGATACAGAGGAAAAGGTGGTGACACAAACCAGTTTATTGGATTCTTTTTTGGCTTTAGGTTCAAGTAGTGTCTCTCGGGGGCAGTACCATGCCCTTTTCATAGCATTCCTGACCAGATGTCTGGGATAACCTCTGAGTCTGAGTTTATTGGCCAGGGTATTAGCCTCCAGAAAGTAGTCAGTTTTCTGGGAGCAGTTTCTTCTTAGTCTTAAAAACTGTGAATAGGGAAGAGTTCTCGAGGGTGGCAGCTATCATAACTAAGTAGTGTATTTCTCTCGGTTGGTTTTCGAAACAAAGAGGTAAACAAAAAGCCATCTTTGTGTTGAACACACAGATCCAGAAATGGTATATTGGTTTTACTATGATCTATACTGAAAGTAAGTCCATTGCAATTGCTGTTCAGCCAGTGAGTGAAGGTAGGGAGGATTTCAACAGGGCCACCCCATATCATAAAAACGTTGTCAATGTAGCGTTTTCACATGAGGACGGCCTGATGGAAAGGATTAGTGACTGGGAGGATGATGGTACTTTTTTGCCAATCCATGTAAAGAATGGCTAGAGTGGGAGCAAAAATTGCCCCCATCGAAGTGCCCTTATTCTGTTGATAGTACTCTTCTTCAAACATAAAGTAGTTTCGTGTCAAACAGATCTCCAAAAGCTGGATTATGAACAGAGTCGGTACAGGGTGTGGACCGGGAATTCATTCAATATTTCTTCCATTACCAATAAGGAGTCTCTTTGGGGAATGTTGGTGTAAAGTGACTCGAGGTCTAACGTACACAGGGTTTCAGAATCGGGGTCAAAAGGATGATTTTCAACCAGGTTTATCATACTCATGCTATCCCTAACATAGCAAGTAGTAATGGGTACAAAGTCTCTCAAAAAGAAATTCACATAGTGACCAAGAGGTTCTAACACAGAGCCGCACCCAGAGACAATTAGGCAGCCTGGTGGGTCAATGAGGCGTTTATGGATTTTGGGCAGAGTGTAAATGACCGGTGTTCGGGGATGACTGACATAAAGAAAATTGAATTCATGTTTGGAGATGAAACCGGTTTCTAAGGCCTTAAATGTTACCTGTTTTATCAATGTTTGAAGTTCTTTGGTGGGATTCGTGGGAAGTCTACTGTAATGATCAGTGTTGGAAACCTGGCGAGATAGTTCTGTTTTGTAGCTATCTATATTTTGTAATACAATGCCACCACCTTTGTCCGCCGGTTTAATAACCAACTCACTTTTGTCCCGTAGTGACTTGATCGCATTCTTCTCATCTAGAGTGATGTTGTAGGGAATGAACATATGAGCTTGTGATAGGTTGATAGTCTCCTTGAGGATGACTTTTTCAAAAGTGATGATCTCCTTCGGGATCATATTGGCCGTAGGTGAGAAGGTAGAGGGAGGTCTGAAGGGTGTAATTGTGATCTTGGGTTGAGTTGGGTTCAGTTCAAAGAATGCCCATAGCCTTATTTTCCGGAAGAAACCAAGTAGCTCAGATTGTATTTCCAAAATATTTGGGTAAGAGGTAGGCGCGAAGGAGAGTCCCTTACTAAGTAGAGAGATCTGTTGAGACGAGAGATTGTGCTTAGATAAGTTGAAAAGTGGAATAGACATGTCCGAAGTCTCAAGGCAAGTGACCTGAAGCTTGCTCAACAAATTAATCAAGTATCTTCTGCTTGTTGCTTCATATTGCGCAAAATTCATCTATTTAGCCCACTAACCCTTAGGAAAACGGTACTTGAAGCCCTGGTTCTCTCCAGAGTCAATTACTGCAATGCCTTATACTTGGGAGCAGATAAAGGTTAGATCACCAAACTTCAGTCATTGCAGAATGCGGCTGCTCGGGTGCTACTTGATCTCCCCAAACAGCACCCCACGTCTGCCAGCATCAAACAGCTCCATTGGCTCCCAGTTCGGCAGAGAGTGGATGTCAAGGCCCTCTGTCTTGTACATAAGGCTCTGTATGGAGCAGGAGCTGCGGATATTCAACATCAATTCCCCCGGTATTCGCCACAATGCTGCCTCAGGTCAGCCAATACTGGACTGATCCTGGTCCACAAGATAAAAAGAGCCAGATGGGGAGGAAAGGGCTTCTCGTATCAAGTGGCCAAACTGTGGAACTCCCTCCCCACTCTGATCAGACTACAGTCGAACAGGGCTCTTTTTAGAAAATTGATAAAGACCCAACTCTTTCCCTAAGCTCGAGAATAACTAACTTTAGCTTCGGTATCTACTCACCTCAGCGCCAAGACCCCTCTGGAATAGTGTGCTTTATAAGATCTCCGTCAGACCCTAAATCACATTTGGTGTCTGGAAAAGGATTATAAGAAGGGAATGCTGAATCCCCAGAAAAGTGTCTTATGCCAGGCAGCCAGACTGATTGTGTGAGATGGGGACATTCTCCAAGACTTCTGCCTGTGACCAGGACAGGGGGCAAAGGCCTTCCTGCTGGGACACCGGACATCATCCAAGGAAACCAAGATCACCTCTCCAAGAGCCTGGAGCACCAGAACCTGCCTGCCTGCCAAGACCAATGTGTCCAGTGAGGAAGAGGAGAGTGTTGAAGGGAGCGAGATCCAGTAGGGAGCCCTACTGTCAAGACTCCTTGTGCAAGGTGTGAGGATTCACCTGAGCACCGACATGTCCATAGCCCAAGTGCAAGATTGTTTCGGTGACTCCATATGCAAGGAGAGGCCTGTTGTAGACTGAGACCAGTGTTGAGCACTGAGCTGGTCTTGCTAAGCCTGTACAGCCACACTGCAGTGATCTTGTATGCCATAGGGGGAAACTGGTAAAGTTAGTACTTTGAGGAGTGCCAAGACTTCGGACTGTCTGGGCTAGTTTTGCTGGAAAAGCCTGCGCCTGTATTATCACATACTGTGATAACCTCACATGCTAAGAGGTGCTGCTGGTACCAATGCTACCACAGGATCCGGACCACCACCTGAAAAATAGACTGAGGCTGCAATCGGCAGTTGGACCTGTACTGTGAGGGAACTGCCCCGACTCACTACTGAGGACTGCCTGAGACACTGTGGATGTTGTTGCACCCTCACTGGCTCCATCCGGGAAATGAAGAAAGGTTTCCCCTCCCATAGGGTAAAAGCCAATTTACTCTGCCTTTGCAAATTGGCAGCTGCTGCAACAATTGAGAGACCTCCATCAGCATTGCACAAGAGAGCGCATGCGCCGCCTGGTGCTACCATGTGTGCTGTGAGAAGCTGAATTTCTACAAACTGAGTTGGACTCACAGGTGTGTGTTGAAGGCACCCTTTGCACCACTGACCTCTTCCATGCTGTGAAAGTGAGTAAGACATGAATTGGGCCAGTTAATCATGAGATGACTTGCTGCTAACATGCTGCAGCACCATAGACACTTTTGAATAAGATCCTAAAGAATCAAAGGAGAATTCTTGAATACGGCCTAATAGTAAACAGTCCCTGGATGTGGAAAACAGAATAAGATGAAATGTTTCAGACACTCACCCCCAATCACAGATCTGGGTTGAATCCATCATCATTCTTCTGCTCACTAAGCCAATTCAGTTTGGACCCAGCCATATGCAATTCAGGCTTGACCCTGCTCCTCGTGGAAACAGTCCACCCCGAACTGCCAGGGCAGATTTTCCCTGGACCGGAAACAAGCATTCTGGGATGGGTTTAGGGTACATCTCCTCATCAGCTAGGCTAGTTTGAATCCAGTGGCAAAGTGAGCAAGGGACTGACCCTGGCCACTCAGGGCAAACATAGCATACACCATACAATGATAAACGGAGTGCTGAAACTTTTCAGACACTCATCCCCAGTCACAGATCTGAGTTGAATACATCATCATTCTTCTGCTCACTATGCCTCCCCAGTTTGGACCCAGCCATATGCAAATCAGTTTTGGCCCTGCTTCCAATGGGAACAGTCCAGCCTGAACTGCCAGGCCAGGTCCTCCCTGGAACGTGAACAAGTATTCTGGGACCGGTCTCGGGGTATCAACCCTCATCAGCCAGGCTAGTTTGAATCCAGTGGCAAAGTGAGCACGGGACCAACATCTGGGCATATGCTGGCCACTTAGGGCAAACACAATAAGGTGATGGATAGAGTGCTGAAACTTTATAGACACTTACCTCCAATCCCAGATCTGGGTTGAGGCCATCATCGTTCTTCTGCTTACTAAGCCACCCTGGTTTGGACCTAGCGATATGCAATTCAGTTTTGACCCTGCTTCCAAGGGGAACAGTCCAGCCCAAACTGCCAGGCCAGGTCCTCCCTGGTACAGAAACAAGAATCCTGGGAGACCGGTTTCGGGCTATCACCCCTCATCATTCAGGCACGCTTTAATCCTGTGGCAAAGTGAGTAAGGGTCCTACTTCTGGGCAAAACCCAGCCACTTAGGTCACACATAGCAAACATAATATGATGATGGACGGAGTGCTAAAACTTTTCAGACACTCACCCCCTTCACAGATCTTAGTTGAATCCATCCTCGTTCTTCTGCTCACAAAGCCACCCCAGTTTGGACATAGCATATACAAATCAGTCTTGACCCTGTCCTCATGGGAACAGTCAAGCCCGAACTTCCAGGCCAGGTCCTCCATGGTTCAGAAACAAGCATCCTGGGACGGGTTTCGGGGTATCACCCCACATCAGCCAGGCTAGCTTGAATCCTGTGGCAAAGTGAGCAAGGGACCCACATCTGGGCATACCTGGCCATTTAGGGCAAACAGAGCAAACACAATACGATGATGGACATAGTGCTGACATTTTTCAGTCACTCACCCCCAGTCACAGATCTGGTTAGAAATAAAAGAATACGTTTTCATATAAAAGCAAGTATTTTGCTGGATGCTGATTTATTGTTCGTACTGATTGCACTTTGTTTAATGAGTTGTAGTCACTGAAATGTACCTACAGTCCCCTCGAGGGAGCCTTGACTGCTCGACCACAGTTACCACTGAGAGTCAAGTGCAGAAGAGGTACTTGGCACTGTTGCTCGGGATCCATAGTAGGTCGGGCCAGAGAACAGAGGAATGAAAGGCCTCAAACACCAGAGTTGGGCCCAGTAACCCCTTCGTGCCCCATGGCCCTCTGAAAGGGGTTGTTACAGCCAACAACAAACAGGAACATCTAGAAATACCTGATCATTGAAGACATGTATTTCGATTGGACTGACCCATTCATGTATCAGAACAAACTTTTTTCTATGCCTTCTAAGAGGAGGCCTTGCTCCTAGACCAAGTGCCCCTGAAGATCACCCTATCCTTGCCCTCCCTCATATTGAAGGTGGATGAGCATGGGGTTCTCATTCATTCTACTGACCGTTCCTCGTGTGATTGCCTTGATTTTAGAGGTCTTTATAACCTCCCTACACGATGACAACTTAATTTTTTGAATGTTGACATGTGAACATCAAAACGCCTGGAACATACTGCTCACATAGTTTTTGTTCTTAGACAAAGCCATCTCATTTCCCTGACATGAAACTCCTTTTCCTTTTGTGTGAAATGATGCAATTTAAAATCCTCTGTTCGGGCCCACTGGCCACAGACCTTCACAAATCCAGATCTGACTCTGCATCGGGAAATGGTCCAATAGGAGCTCTACTGAAATGTCATATTGTACGCTGTACACGGGCTAATTACCATTTAAAATAACTAAAATATGTACCACTGGGATCCTGAAAATATTAGAAAAGTATATTAATATTTGGAGATGACATTACGACTAAGGCTAACCGAGAACAACCTACTCACCATTTAACGAGGCAAATGCCATTTGTTAAGTGGTGATTCTGCCAGACCCAGAAAAAAACAATATGACCCCCCCCCCCACTCCCCTCCCCCCAGGTTCAATGTTGTGTTGTTTTGATACATTTTTCAATTGCTTCCCATCCCTTGTGTTGTGAGTGAGAATGGCGTACAGGACTCTTTTGCTTTGTCACAAATGTGCTATTATTCTGCAGCTTACCTTGTGACCTACTTAATGACAAGTAGCAAGTAGGGTTCGGGGCCTTCAGCACAAGCATCTACAGATCAGCAACAGCTGTTGATGTAATGCAATTAAATGGTGCATAAGTTATCAATAGTGCTAGGATAAAACGCTCAATTGGCCATCTAGGATTCAAAACTGTGGTCTGTACGATACTCACTGACCTGTGCATCGACTTATGATCTTATTGAAATATTGGGGGTGCTTAATTTGAGCCTGTGGTTTCTGGTGCTTGGCACCAGCACTTAATTGTCAACACTGCACTTATGGCAGTCTGCCACTTGGGGGTACTGCTCTTCTAATTTAAAGATGAGCAAAACAACGGTTTTTTGATGAATGCAGTTTACATTAATGTACCTGCCTCCCCAGTCATTCCTTCAGCTTTGAAGAGCTGGAATGATCTCAATTGTCCCATTTGCAGGCGAGAGACGTGGTTAGAAGTTGTTTTGGTACCGCCATTGGCAGAGATGACAGGGACAATGGTTGGTGCAACCTGCAGTGGCCTCCTGGCCTGGGCCCTGGCACATATTATTTTACAAATTAGGCACTTGATATTGTACATGGTACCGTTGGTTATGATGGCAAAACAACACACCGGAAGAACACTCCGAATTTAGCTGGGATGGTCACTAGCTGAAAAGCTTCAATCAGAGAATTTGTTCCTATGCACTTTCAGGGATGTTTGTGCACCACATCACTGTCCCTCAGAGCAGCAAGAGCCTGACCTCAAACATCCTTCGGTGTTGGCATGAGCTGCTCTTGGTTCAGGTGACGCTCATGATAGAAACCTACACACTCCCGGCACCACGTGCTCCTTTTAGTTGTAGCTGTGTATGAGACCTGTGACATGGATGGAATGCTGGGCAGTTGGGTAGATGGATGGATGGCTCGGTATGTGGGCATGGATGGATGGATGGGTGGGTGGGTGGCTGGATGGATGGCTTTGTGTGTGGGCATGGATGGATGGGTGGATGGATGGTGGATGGGTGGGTGGATTGATTAATTGATACATGGATGGATGGGTAGGTGGGTGGGCAGTGGTTTGGATGGATTAATGGGTGGGTTGAATGCAAGGGCATGTCAATGGATCGATGGATGGACTGAGTGCATGAGCATATCGATGGATGGATGTTTGAATAAGTGCAGGTATGGAGTGGTCAAAAGACAAATAGAATGGCAAAAGGAAGAACAATGGGCGGGAGAAAAGTTGAAACGATAAGACTAGTGAAAGGCGGAATGGATGGGTTGGTTGATGCAAGGATGAGAGGTCGGATGCATGGATGGTTTGACTGAAGAGCGAAGGGACCTCTTTTAAAGGCTGTTGGACTCACTTGTTTCCATTGCTCTGTGGATTTTCTGCTATTCGCTTGCAGATTCTTTCTCAGTCCCAGACAGTAGCTGATGGGAGTTCTTCAATATGGTGTCAAATCATTATTTTAATCTCAGGCGTAGCTGCCCCATTGTGATTTAATTACAACAATTTATTCAAGTGTTTTCCGTTGAAAAAAGCTAACAATAACATTATTTCTCAGGTATTAAAAATAGAACATAACTTTTTGTGCCAACATAATATAAATCAAAATGCATTCGGATTGATTCGACAGAGCTGAGAAGGCATCTTTGTGAACCCTGCATGTGAGGTGCGACCATGGGTGCCACACTTTGCAACCTGCCTCTCCATTCAACGGATGCTCGACAGCTGCCTGCGAATTAATCGGCCATGTAGGCGGACTTTTATCAATTGAGAAGTGCCACAGATCGCAGGTCCTATCACCCCCTCCAAATTCTGAACCGCTAATTAGGCACTCACCTGACCTGACCTCGCTGTGTTCATTTTCTATTAATACTGTGGAAACTGGGAAAAAGCAAAAGGGGCGGGGGAAGGGGAGGCTGTGTAATTCAAGCAGATACCTTCTGTCACAGATCATCTGCTCTCGCTTTCTCTTCCACACGATAATTTACCGCTGAGGACCAAAATGTAATTATTTCGAATTCTTTTTTTTAACAATCTACATTATATCAGCACAGTATACATTTTACTTGCATTTCCATACACAAATATTAAGCTAAATATCTCAGGAAGAGGGAGTTAATATTTAATTGATGAATTATTTTTGATCTGTAAATGTCTGCAGAGCATCTACAATTTCTCATTCAGGTGACACCTGCTCAGTGGTGAAAAAAAAAGTGTTAAAAAGTTTGCACTTAGTAAGCCTGGAAATTGCGACTGTTTCAGCTTTCCAGGTTTACTTATGGAACGTTTTCCCATCAATTGCCGAGGTTGAATTTTCCACCATGTGGAAATCCCGCTTGAGTAGAATTTTACGGATTGGTATACAGCATATTTACATCGTCAACGATTTGTACAGCACTGTGGACATTCTTTGTGAAATCTTCCAAACAAAAGTAAACAGACAGGGGTAGAACGAATTCCTGTGTTTTCTTTTTTAATCTGGCCAACTGTTCTGATTATATAGTTTATGTTGCTCACTGTGAAGGAGGTAAAGACATAGGCAAACAACCTTTACAACGTAACTTTTACACTGCACTACCATTACAACTAAACTTTTACAACGCAACATCCTTTATAACGCATGCATTTACAACGCAACCATTACAACACATGATACTACAACGCACGCCACTACAATGCATGCCATTACAACGCAGTCATTACAACGCATACCATTACAACGCATAGCATTACAACACATAGTACCCTTACACTATCCAACACTTACCCTACTGTTGCACCCCCTGGAGTTAGAATAGTAATTTTTACCCCTACACTATCCAACACTTACCCTACTGTTGCACCCCCTGGAGTTAGAATAGTAATTTTAACCCCTACAGTATCCAAAACTTACCTTACATGCAATGTAATGTTATGCGTTGTAATGGTATGCGTTGTAAAGGTACTATGCGTTGTAGTGGAATGCGTTGTAAAGGTAGTTTCAAAGAATTTGTTGTAATGCCATGCGTTGTAATGGTATTCGTTGTAATGGATGTTGCAGTGTAAAAATTGCGTTGTAAAGGTAGGCGTTGTAAAAGTATGCGTTGTAACGTCATACATCCAAAGACATAGCACATTTATTGCTACTTCTTGAGGATGGTGTAATTGACTTGTATATCACATGCGAGTTCATATTTTATAAATCCAATAGCTTCTCTGCTTTTAGGGGTATTTTCACACAGGTAAACTTACAGGGGGGTGGCTTCAGCGTGCCAACGATAGCGGCTTGACTCTGAGGCTCTCAGCTGACAAATCTCAAAAGGAAGATGTTTGTAGGTCACGATTGAGGCAATATTTCGACATATGAGTGATGTAACGCATCACAAGCATGTTTCTCCTCACCAACATGTCACTACTAAGCATGGGCACGTCATGGTTGCCATTTTGAATGCATTGTCAGTGATTTCCCTTTATCACACTGGCATGTGATTGAGACATCTTGCAGCTCTTGGCATTTTCACATAGGACTAAATGAAGTTATGACTAGAGGAATTGAGGGAACTGCAATTTCCACTTTTATTGGGGATTACTTCATGTTGTGCTCCTTATCCTAAGGTAAGTGAGGTACTGATCTGGAAGGCGGTAGAGGTATAGTTTTGATGCTTTCTATATTTTCACAATGTTTGATACAGTAGTCAGGCATACCCACACAATGGCTGTCTTGTCCTTCCTGGTGTGGGTGTACTTCTTCATTTAATGGTCAAACAGAAAATATTTAAACATCTAAACAACTTAAACACAATATCCATGAGTAATCTGTTTACCGTGGGACACCCTCAGCCATTGGCAAGTGTTGCAATGGCAGATAGTGCGCCTATATTATTCAGAGGGCCAAGCATCTACTCATGCTGAGCTACTTCACGGCACCCAAATGTCTATATCTTGTATAAAGCTGCCTGGTGGCGGTACTAAAAGACCAAAGAAATCCCAGCATCACCTATAAAATCCCCACCATCATCAATCTCCTTTGAAAATTTAATAGATTAGATTACCTCGTACAATTCATAATGGAAACCAATAATACTCTTCAAAGAAAGGAAGACTGGGGGATGAATCTTGAATAAATTGTTTCAGCTTTCGTTCAATGCATTTGTGCGACTGAATACATTATTAATAACATCAATTCAGTGTCTACAGAAATACAGAAATAAGCTGAGGATTTATAAAATAGGAACTGCCGTAACAATCTCTTAAAAGGTGGTATTCTAGAAGGAGCCGAAGAGTCTGATATTGTTGAATTTTTGAGATCCATCCTTTTAAAACATGTTGGTCTGTTGGAAAGCTTTGTTCCAAATAACAATGGGTTGATTAAATTATACCTAAATGATTTCATCCGCAGACTCAACTCAATTCTTGAATCTTCATTGTTCTTTTCTTGCAGTTAACAGACCTCATGTACGTTTTTTCTGCTGCAAAACAATGCAAACAGACGTTATTGTTAGGTCAGAAAGTCTTTTTACCCAGGATGAATACAGGTCCAGAGCAAACTGATGAAAGGAATTCTTGGACATGTGCCTGGCTTAAGATCAATGAACACTCAGTTCAATTTAATACATCCCTGTTTCTTCAAGGTTACTTATAAAGACAAGACCACAACTTTTGGGCATCCAAATCAGCTAAAAGAGTTTTTACATCTATACTAAAGATAGACGATGGATACCTGGAAAACATTGCTGTGGTATAATTTTGTTTAAACCTTCTTTAGTCTTTTGATTTTGTTAATGGTCCGATGTTTTTCTTGGTTATGATTGTTTCTAAATACCACCATATGTTTTCTTTTCATTCGTATTCACAGAACCCTTCATGCTGTCTTCCTGCACCATCCCACACCCTTTTTATTTTTCTCTTGCTGTACTTTTGTGGGTTCCCCACATTTTTTCTTCTCTCTCTCGTCATCTTGGTTGGGTAAATTTATCGTTTTGCAGATTTTTGATGATACTAGTTAATGTAGGCCGAGATCTCTGTACTGGGGTGAATGTATGACATTGTTCTGCATTCTGTCATCAATTGTTCTTTTTCCACTAGTTAATGTTTGTATTGTATATTTTTCTTTTTTATACAGATAATCATTTTCTGGCCATATCTTCAGAGTTGAAAATAATTTTTCTTTTATCTTTTTATACTTTCACTCTGGGATCTGGGGTCCATTGTTGGAATCTGACTTTGCTACAGCGTCTCACCATCTCCACTTATAATCTTGTTCTTTCTTTTTAACTATAGTATTATAGGTAAAGTCTTGTCGACTTCTTACCATCGATTTGTTCCTTAACATGTTGGTTTTGGTTTCAAATCCTATCTACTCTTTCCTTTCTCTCTCTTTTCCTTGGTTCGTTTTGTGAACATTCTCACTAATATCCTGTTGCACCCTTTATTATTCTCTTTTTCTCTCTATGTTCCTACTGACCTGTAACATAAATTGTTTCCTATCCACACTTTTATTCCTATTGACATGACAAATCTTAATTTTGTGCCATGGAATGCTAAGAGTGTGACACATCTTATTAAATAACAAATAATTATGTCCAAATTACAATGTAATATTGCATTGTTACAAGAGACACATCATTTCGAAAAGGACATCAACTTTTACAAGGCAAGTTGAGTTGGACAAGTACTCCATTCTTCTGCTATAGGGAAATAATCCTATTGTGTGTTTTCTTCAAAATGTCCGGGAAACATCCTTTACAACGCAACTTTTACCACGCAGTGCCTTTACGACGCAACTATTACAACACAAACCATTACAACGCATTGCGCTGGGGGGCGCTCTAGGATGGGGAATAGATTTAATTTACTATCCAACACCTTCCCTAGTGTCCACGGGGACTTGAGTTGGAATAGTAAATTAAACTATTCACTATCCAGCACCCCAAAGCGGTATGCGTTGTAAAGGTTTGCGTTGTAATACTTACGTTGTAAAAGCATGCGTGGCAAAAGCATGCGTTGTAATGTCATAAATCCAAATATCCAGTTGCATATAGAAAATGCTGTATCTGATAACAAACGCCGTTAGTTATGTCTCAATGTCAACTTAAATTATGTTAGATTTTCTGTTTTTAATAGCTATGGTCCTAATGGGGTATATTTACCCTTCTAGGAAACAAATCTCTGCTAAATTGATGTCTTGGGTTTATACTAACTTTATCGTAGGAGAGGATTATAACCTATTACTAGATCCCAAATTAGACAGATGTTCAAGCATTAAATATATCCCTAATAAGTTACAGAAGACTTTCCAGATGACCAGTAAAAGATTGGTGGATGTTTGGAGAAAATGTAATCCGGATACTGTGGATTACACTTTACATTCACCAGACCATCATACCATATCTAGTATTGATTACATATTCTGAGATAAATCTCTTATCCAATCCGTAGTAGATGACCAAATTGGTTCTATTCTAAGTTCAGATTACACCCCATTCATAATCAATGTGGATATCAATATTAAGAATGGAAAACTTGATTGTTGGTGTTTAATAAATCCTTATTTTGGGGTAAAGGTTTTATCGCCAAATTTCAGTATTTTGTTACTGAATTTTTAGATTTTATCAACTGTAAGGATTTTGAAATTCATTTAATTTGGGATTGCTTCAAAGCTACTACATGTGGATATATTATTAACTCTGTAGCCAACGAAAATAGGGTCCCACATTCATATACTAAAAAAACACTCACATCCACAAATACACACATCCAGCGCTGGATAACCTTGTGCCTCCAGATATTTCTACAACCTTCCACTGAGAGGACGCATGATAGTTGTTTCTGTTAATATTAATCCCTGGTATAAAACCCCCAATTACCTTGGATCTTGGACGACATTCCACTTGATACATTGCTCTTGAGTGGTTAGAGTGTATGAGTATGTGTGTATTTGTGGATGTGAGTGTTTTTTGAGTATATGAATGTGGAACCCTATTTATCTGTTTTGTTTTGTATTAATAAAATCATGTCTTTTGTTACTGTCTTGCAAACTTAGACAAAATGTTGTTGATATCAAAAATAATGAAATAAAAAATAAATATCTATTTTGTTATACACATAAAAATCTCCTCTATTTTTGCTTGGGGATATTTGTCTTTGTTAGCTCAGTGAGGCAGCTATTTTGTTGTGACCCTGGCGGGCACTTTATATTATTGCTTGACAGGTTGGGTTATTGAGTATTATTAAATCAAAAATGATATCACTTAAAAAATATTGTTTTAAGGAAATGTTTACAGACACATATTCTAGTTTGTATTTTATATTTAATTTGAATTACAACACTATGTGGATTAATTCTAACACTACTAAACAAAGGTCAGTTCCCTATTGGAGAAATGGTCATCCCTTTTTATATCCTGGTGGGTCATCTAGATGCAATTATGATTTTAGATAGTATTAATTTTGCTTCATCTAATCTTCTAATTGAAATACCTGTTTTGTTTTTCACATCCATTGATTGCATGCTTTCAAAATGTTTGTGGAATACAAATAGACTCATATTTCTCCTTCTAGTCGTAATCATTCTAAAGCCAATGGAAGAGTTAATTTTCTAGATTTCATAGAATACCACTCAGCTTTTATAATTAAACAGATGTGGAATGTATTGTCTGCTACTCTCCCTGCAAAACAAAATATATGGCAAAAACTGGAGTTGTCGCTTATATACCCTTTCATTTTTTAAGACTTTATGCTTTTATCATAGAATATGAAAACATTCTCAAACTCAGCGGTCAATTACTCAAGTTTACTGGTTCAACCTTTTCTTATACATAATCTTTTAGACCACCACGTTATATTTCACTGCCCAATTTGGTATAACCTCAACATTAAACATGCTCATTATGTTTTATATTGGTAGAAGAGGGCAGAAAAAGGAATCATTTACATTGGTCAATAGTCACTGATTCCCATTGTATGCCATTTCATGAATTAAAAAAGAAATTTGGGGCTTCTGAGAATTGTGAACATATATATATATATGATTTACTATTGTCAATCATTAAAGTCTTATTACCTGCTTCTTTTGAAATGTTATTGAATAGAGATACTACAACAGTATCACCATATACCTTTAATATTCAGGCTACAACTGCTTTTTTATAGAAAACGTTAATGATGCTCCACATGGACAGCCTTATAACTTAGGTTGAATTAGTCTAGAAAGTACAATTTGATTGAATATTATCTATAGCTTAAAGCTGCAGATACAGGAGCATGCGAGGGCTCTGAAGAATAGTGACAGCAGATGTCCCACGCCTAATCATTTTAGGATGGAGCATCCTAACGATTTTTGTTTCTGATTTGATGAGAATGACCTTGCCATAAATAATACTCATGGTGGTAAAAAGGAACTGAACCTCAGGCAAACTGAGGCCAAGTGGATCTGTCATTTTAAAGCAACACAGTTGGGACACAATACTGACAATGAGCTTCACCATTTTTTGGGCTGATACCAAGATGACATGTCTAGAGAACCATTATTTTGTGCCCCACGGTTTTCACTTTGAATACTCCTAATCTACTGCAGTGACTACCATTTTCCTGAAAGCATTGCCACAAAAGAGGCCAGTAGCGGCCGCTCCATTAGGACGTCGGAGCGCCGCCCCAATGCTTTCTCGCAGTGCGAGAAGCAGAAAATAAAATTGTATTTTAAATTCAATTTTATTTTCTGCTTCTCGTGCTGCGAGCTGCGAGAAAGCAGAAGGCAGAGGTATGCCTGGTTGGGGGCGGGTGGGAGGGTATGCCTGGTTGTGGGCGGGCGGCTTGCACCACTCTGAGTGCCTGACTGTTTGGTAGGCCCAGGGGCTGACAAAAGCTGTCATGCACAATCTACATGTTCTCTATGTAGGCTGCATGCAGCCTACATTGAGAAAATGGCCTCCCTACATCCCTACTATTAAACTAGGAAACTGTTAACATTGATTGTGTATCCATTGAATGGTCGTTTTCTGTAACAACATTGAAACCTTGTTTTTATGTCACAAAAGTCACAATTGATACTCGTAGCTTTCACGCTTTTTATCACTTGGGGCACTCAATACTGATAAACATAACAAATGTGTGAATTTTTATGTATAAAAAAGCTTGTTTCTCTATACCTCCTGTGTTACATATTCTTCTTTCCCTGACATTGATAGACTCCCAGTTAACTGTGATAGTGCTGAGAATTATATTGTGATATTAATCATTGAGTGTGCACATGAACCACTGTTTTTGTTTAAATTGTGCTGTACGCTGGTTCCATGTGAGTAGGGTGTCCCTTGTGTCTGTTTTAACACGAGTGCTCTGGTGACGTATCACAACTGTGGACGAGGGAACATGCTCTGCTGTGTCATGAGGGAAGCTGTTCTGGAGACCGAACTCCCTAAAGCAGGTCCAGGGGAGATGATACGACCAGACGAGATGGGAATTAACCAGGCACAAGCTTTTGAGTTAAGTGAACGAGTATAATGTACACGAGCTGGAGGACCAGGGGACGGTTCTTCTGGGGCTGCGTAGTTTGCAGTGATGATGTTCGTAGAAGTGCAGTAAAAGCTGAGATAGAATGTGGGTTCGGCGAAAGTAAGCATAATGCGGGTGCTGGACAAGTCGCAGTTCAGGAGGGGGGACCAGGCATTTATCTCTGAGAGAGGTGCCAATGCACTCCCAGAAAAGGCCTCTAGGGATGGAGGCACGGCCGGCAGAGGCAAAGCTGTCAGGACAGTCACCAAACTTTATACGTAGAAGAGAAAGTGAAGGTACATGTTGTCTACACCAAGATGGTGACCATATTCTGTAATAGGTATATTTGGAAAAGCCTTAGGAATTTGTTGGGCACGTGCACCAGTTTAAATTCTGGCAGTGCCTTGTTAGCGTTTCACTGATTGGGTTAGTTTCAGCATTCGATTCACATTTTTGTTGAAGTTGGTTCAGTAAGTACGCTAAGCGGTGCTCACCCTGGAGTCAAGCATTTCTAATATTAGCAATATGGCGTGAATGGGAGAATTAATTGCATGTTACTTCACTTGGGTATCATTGTCATGTCATCTTTGTCAGTGTTTTTTCTTTACTTTTTGGTAATTGTGTTGTACGATTTCACACCGAGCTGGTTTGAATGATAGTTGTACTGGTATGATGTGTTATGGCGATATAAGTGGCAATGGTTTCAATCTGGTGATTTGGGGGGCTCAGTACATGCCCTTGCACATTTTTGGACGGAGTAAGTGCCCACGGGTTTGTTACACCAGCAGACTTGCACATTATTTTAGTCGGGTCTGGTAGCTCAGTGGACTAAAGCTGCCACTGCAGGGGCCTGTGTTCGACCTCATGGTCACAAGTTGAAATCCAGGTGGGTCCACTCAACCTTTCATCCATTTGAGGTGGATAAAATGAGTACCATTGAGTTGGGTAACAATAAACATCTGTTATTCAGCAAAAGGACACCTTCGGGTAATCGTGTGCTTTACAAATACACCTGTTTTGTTATGTTATTTTCCTGTATGTGAAATGGATTGTATGAAGCATTTACTACCACCGGTATTTATCACATTTGGTAAATTTTGCATGTGGTCACGCAGAAAATCTCTCTATTGGTATTTGTCACGTGATCAGTCATCCATTGAAAAATTAATCGCCTGCGATCATTAACTGTAGTGGTTTTCAGGTTAAAATCAGAAGACGTATAAACACAACCAAACTCATGCACGTCGAGGCATGTGGCGTGTATGGCCTGTATGAATGAGCCAAGGTCAGGCCCTAAAAGGAGATTCTTATTGGTACTATAAAACAGGGCCTCATTAAAATATGTTTGGCCATGAAGTATCGTACTGGTCGTTTCAGCATAACACACTTCAGAAGCTGACCAATCAGAATGTACCTAACATTCCACACCATTTACAATGTTTTCTTAATTCATAAAAACTTGAATTTACCGGCAGTAATTCTATTAAAAGAACTCCGGTTGCATTTTGGAAACTATGCAGGTGGCACCATTACCAGCCACGTGAATGTTTGGATATGTTATCCAGTTTCTTCCTGCAAATGACTTGTGATCAGCAACTCATAAACTTCATAAATTCTTCTGCTATGAAGCAAAACACATTGACTGAACTCCAACAGATATCCAAAGAGACAGAAACCAAACCTCCTGCCCAACAAAGAGACGATGGTAAAGAAAAAAAGTTTTTCATATGAAATGTATTTACCTAAAAATTATTCAAGCTTACTGATATGTTAAGGAATTTTTTTATTGATTCAGGTGATACACATTTTCAACTGGAGCCCATAATACAGATAATTTAGTTTTATCTTCCAAAGTTATGCATTATGTGCAGGAAAACCAACCAGTAGAACATTTAGCATTTTATGACCCTCTTCTTTTCTAACGTCTTATTCCCAATAACAGTTTTTTTACGTTTGTCCTCGCAAGGAAGCATTTGCCAAACAAAGCAGTGTAATGTCCAAAAGACAAGCAAACCCTGCCCACCTCAAGCCATGGTGGGCTTTCGTTTAGTTTCTACCATGCCTCCTGCCATATACAAAGGAAACACACACACACTTCTGTTTGTGCAGGGCTTTAAGTGGGATGAAAAAAAGGGGGGGTCTCTTGTAGGGGCAGCCGATGTAGTTATGAGCGAGGCTTAAAACTGTTACGCTACAAATCTGTACTTAGCATAGTGTGCTGCCCCACTGGTATTGTGGTTCTTCTGTCATTGCCTCCAGATATATCATACGAGTGACATTAAACCTACAACCAGCCAGGCTTTGTCAATGGTTGTAAGTTGCATAAGATAAATAAGAACAAACTGCAGTATTTTCATTATTATACACAAAGAAAACATAGGTGGTTCAGAGATGTGTTACAGGTGGGCAATACTTAGAGGGCCTGTTTTAGTTGGTTCTATGTGCTTGGCTTGAAGGTCATTTTGCAAGCAGACCAGTTTGAGGATTGGGCCCACTTTTTAATTTAATGTTTTCTTCACACTCGTGCTTCAAAATGCTATATTTGTATCCCCCTTTTTTCAACAATTTGCAGTAAAAATGTGGTGTAAAACCCACCATTTGAATCAATTTTTTTCAAAATTATCTTGCGGTGGGAGAACCCCCCCACACCCTCCTTTTGCAGTTTGTGCCAGCTCACTTATTAAATTAGGGTACAGCATTTTTCTCCTCACCACTTTCAAAATCAACCAGCCGCCACTGCAAGAGGAAAAGGGGTTAGGTGCATGTTCTTTCTCCTTAATCTTGTCTCTTTTTATCACTCAGCAAAAGGAAAAAGTAAAGAAAGTTAAAGAAGGTAAAAAAGTGGAGAAAAGGGATAAATATATATATATATATTATTTTAGGGGCTAGTACTCTCTTAAGGTTATTTCTGATTATTTTGAATCGCAGTAGACTGTGTGTTAAAATATTTTTATCTAGACCGGTATACATGGAGGATTGGTGCTAGGTTGTTTTGTATTTAATGTAATGCCTTAACTTTTCTGAGGGATCACCTTGTAGATATTAGCACTCTCTTAAGGCCAAGGTTCATTGTATAAGATCCCTTTGGTCTATTTTAGACATGGGCCTATATTCACACCTCTTGAGATGTTTATTGATGCAATTTTGGTGCGCACATTTGGACATCATGCAAGTTGTTCTGATCCTCGTTTCAGTACAGACCTTTTTGTTAATGAGGATTCGTCAGGCCCGTCTTTTGTGAGCGCTGAGTGTGCTCCTCTATACGAGCATTCCTTACATGTTGAAGATCTATGCTGTGCCTTATGGCACATTGTTTGTGGATGCTGGGGATCACCTCTTTGGTGACATGTATATGTTGTAATAAATGTGGAGGTCTTTGTGGCCTCCGAGTTTGTGAAACCAGTCAAGATTCTAAACATACAGGGAACCCAGGGGTTTCCTTTTAAGTTAAAAAAATACATTTATTGAGATAGTTTAAGGTATCAATACAAAGAATAGTGAAACAACAAAAAAATCATTTAAATCAACTAAAACTAAAAAACTAAAAAAATTTAGTTGAGTGCATAAGTCAGTTTAACATAACTTAAAGAGCAAATGACAGAGATATTCAAACTGATCGGTGTAATTAAAAGAAGGTTACAATTCATAGAGAGAACCTAATACAGAATGCAAAATGACCAAATCACATAATATTAACATGTGGAAAGTCATGGAAGTTTACAGAGACCTCTTGTTGCACGGAAGTCAAGTAGATGAGCGTCTAGCACTAGCATCAATGAACAGTGTAATAGGTAACCTTACATTTGAGCCTTTCATTGCCATATGAATAAGGTATACAAAAAAAGTTGTCTCTAACCTATAGGTATAACAGACAGCATACCACCATGCTTGATAAGATAGATTGGTAAAATCTTTCCAATTTCTAGTTATCTGTTGAAGAGCAACTGCTAACAATAAGTTTATTATTTTGATATTAGAATCACAATCCACCCAGATAGGGGATAAGCTACCCAAAAACACGTGAGAAGCAGAAAAGGGACACCTGGAATCGAAAATTGAATTAATTTGAGACCATACATCTTTCCAAAAATATGAACAGGCGGACATGTAAAAAATAATTTACGTCAATCTGCTTATGGCGAGGATCATGTCCAGCAAGCATCGGAGAGTACAGCATGTCTTGCATTTAAACTAACTGGGATAACAAAAGTCTATTATATATAAAGAAAAGTGTCTGTGTGGTGTTCGCTGCTCTAGATTTTAATCCATATTTTGTTCCACATCGCTGTAGACCAACAAACCTCTAAGACATTTTCCCAAGAGAGCTCTACCTTAGTTTTTTCTCGTGTGGTACATGAAGTATGTAAATAATTATAAATAACAGAGGCCTTGGGGTTGAAACGGAGAAGAGTATGCAAATTGTTAACAGGAGAGGATGCAAGATCAGTGGTAGGGTTTGGGAGTATGTATTGGGCATGAGCATTTAGAATGGCCTGTTTCAGAAGGAGGTATTTAGGTAGGAAAGATGTAGGTAGATCAAAGAGTCCACTGGCTTGCGTAAAGGACATCATCTCATTTTGTTAATACAATTGATGTATCCAGATTAGACCTCTTGGCATCCAGGACTTCCAGTACACAGGCCTGCCACATATCAATATCATATTATTGTACCATATTGTGGATCTAGAAAAAGAATTTCAACCCATCGTGTCTAGCGAAGAATTAGGTTTCAAAATTTTTGATGTGTGTTTGATTACAGGAGTAAATAAAGTTTGTGATTTGCGATAAATATTCTTGAAATGAGAAAGGAGCCATAAAAGTTACGCTCAAAGAGGGCAATCCACAAAAGACTCAGAGAGCCGTCTTGACGCTTGACGAAGTAAAAAGGATTTTTGGTATGTAGGGAAATCAGGGAAATTAACACCACCTTCTGACTTTGGGCGAGCCAATTTCGATATGGACATACGTGAATTTTTTTATTGCTCCATAAAAAAGAGGACAGTATAAAATTCATTTTCTTAAAAAATCTCAAGGAAATAGATACTTGGGTATTGGAAATTGTGTAAAGAATTATAGGGGTAAACATAATTTTTATGGTATCCAAACAGTCCAACCAAGGTTGATTTAGAAAGGTACCATCTAGTGGTCAAAGAGGAGATTCTCTGTATGCAATTTTCCATACAACGTGAGATTGTACCTGGAATAGAAGGAGTAAACTGTAAGCCTAAGTACCTAATATATTAAGGACTCCATGTAATATTTGAGATGGTGAAATCGTCTTTAAAAGTATATTTTGTTAATGATAACATTTTGCATTTACCTTTATTTAATTTATATCCGGAGACAGCTGCAAAGGAATTAAATTCTTGTAGGAATGCGGGGGAGAAGACTGAGGTTGTGAGATAAATACATGATCAGTATAAACCACCAATTTGATTTGAGTATCTTTAAATTCAAATCCATGTGTGTCTTTATTTTGATGGATTCTTGACAAAAAAGGCTCTAAGGCTATTTTGAAAAGAAACAGGGACAGTGGACAATCTTGTCGGACACCTCCACCTAAATTAAAATAAGAAGATGTACCACCATTTGCACACACTGCCGCTCTTGGATTAGAATACAGAATTGATATGAAAGAAATCATTTTAGGTCCCAAGCCAAACCACTTAAGTGTGTGAAAAAGGTAAGGCCATTCCACTCTATCAAACGCTTTTTCTGCATCTAAAGCTATTGCTGCCAAGGAATGTGGAACATGGGAGGATTTGGATAAAATATCAAAAAATAAATGAGTATTGTCCATAATAAGGTGACCTTTAACAAATCCAGATTGTTCCAATCCTAATACGTCAAGCAAATAGGATTCTAAGCTCATGGCCAAGTCCTTTGAAACTCTTTTATAGTCAATATTGACTACGGAAATGAGCTGATCCGGCTTCTTACGAGTGTGCCCACCCCAAACCATCACGATGGGTCCGGGTCTGACTGCCTCTGGGTCAAACACCTACACCCTGGTCTACCCCTCAAATCTCTCAAAAACCACCACAAAAGTCTTCAAACACCTCACCCTGAAAAACCATCCCGAGGCTCTGATCTCCGACCTACTTTTCTGTGCGGACAAGGGCACCATCATCAATGACCTCATTTTCTACTCCAAAAGAATTCCCGCCTGGCGCAATACCCTTTCTCTATTCCTCAATGTTCGCTTCTCCAGGAACATTCCTTATGGCACTAAGCTCTCAATAGGGCCCTCGGCATCACTACAAGCTGATCTAACCATCATCCTCTACAAAAGCGGCATTGTACTGATCCAAGCCTCAACAAAAAACCTCGACAAATTTTCAGATCTTTATGCCACTCTCCGAAAACATGTGCATGACACTGGAACGCCGACCAACATCCGGCCTGATGGTAACCCGTCCCACCTGCCCAATATAGAGAACACTTATCCCCTCACTACTCCTATAAACCCCCCTATCGCCAGGGACCAGCGACCCTTGATTTCCCCCCTCCACGCTCTTCCCTCGGAATCCACTGTTTTCCTCACAGCACACCTCAACCCCTTCAATCTTTCTACAACCCCCCGATCGAAATAAACCCTGCACCCTCGGTCCCCTCCCCCCATGCTTCCCATTCGGACTTTAAGACCACCACGTCCTCAGTGATCCACTTCCATGACTCCTAGCACAGTCCACCCTACCACCCAATCCACCATAACTCCCAGCACAATCCACCCCAACCCTCTTACCCCCCTCCACATATATCCGCTATCTGCACTCCAGAGCCTCCAAAATAATTCAGAGCTTCCACTCCTCTATCCTTGACCTAACAAACCTCCTCCACCTCGCCGAATTATCCTTCGCAAACCTCATGCCTCAGCTGTCTCCCCCGCCCATCCCAGAACTTCACAAACGCCCGCTACCAACAGCCTTAAGGCATCTTCGCCCTCGCAAGCACACTAGCTGTCTATCTGAGGAGGAAATCCTTGACCTCGCCCGCTCCTACAACTTTTGACGGGTCACCACCGATTCCCCAGACCTCACTGAAAAGGAAATCCAGGATATTCTCAAAGACCTCAATCCAGCCCCTATCCCTCCCTGCTCACCTGACGTGAGTGCCGCACACCCCATCTGCAAGGTCACTATCACCCACACAGACTGGACCCCTCTGCAATAGAAGGGCGATCAGAAGCAATCTTGCACCCCATACCCCTGACTGCCCCGACTTCCACTCCCACCTCCCTCCCTGGTCTGACGGGTCTCTTAATCAACTGCCGGTCGGCAGTAAAGCATGCCGCCGATGTCGTTGCTCTCATTCTGAACAATAACACCGACCTAGCCATCCTAACTGAATAATGGCTTAATAATGCATCATCCACATGCCTCAACCTCTTAGTCCCCCCAATTTTAGCATTGCCAGACTAGACAGACCACTTAACAAAAATGGTGGCGGGATCGCTTGCATCTATCGCTCTAACGTCCTTGTCTCAGAGCTTTTAATGGATACCACTGATTCCTGCGAATATCTAGCCCTCTCAGTCTGGAGCAACACCACCCACCTTTGCATCCTGAACACCTTTCACCACCCCCCAGACAATAACAATCAATTCACTGACTACCTCATGGAAATTATCACGGCTAAGAACTCCCCCATCACCAAAGACATCTTCCTCGGTGACTTCAACCTGCACTGGAACGACCTTAAGGATCCTCATGTCAACGCCATTAAAGACCTCATGACCGATCTAGCCCTGACCCAAGCTTGCCCACTCCCAACCCCCTCGAAAGGGGCTACTCTAGACTGGATCATCTCTAACGAGAAAACCGTCAAGCTCATATCCATCGACCCCTGCGACTGGTCAGATCACCATGCCATCGCCTTTCTTCTACCCTGCATCCTCAAAACATGGGCTCCTCAACCAGTGCTCCCAAAACGTTGAGTCAGAGATACCAAAAACCTAGACCTAATTGAACTCGAGACCCGTTGCAAATCCGACCTCCCCACATCACCTCAGTCAGTGACCTCAATGATCACTACACTGTTTCGATGGCGAACATTTTGGATGACCTAGCACCTCTTAAACTAAAAATGACTCAAGTCAAAGATAGAAACCCATGGTTCACTGTTCCCTCAATGGCGAGAGAAGATCCCTCCGACATGCCGAAATATTCTGGAGACAGCACCCATCGGCAGATCACCTGAAACTTCTTCGCCAGGCCAGAAATGCTTACAACAAAAACATCCTCAATTCAAAAAAGAGTTCTTCAGAGCGGAACTAGGAAATGCCCAGAACAGGCCTCGCAAACTCTTTGAGATGATAAAACTCCAATTGAACAAACTGTCCAATACAGCGAAAATAAACCCCAAGTCTCTGATCTCCTCCGGAGATTTCTCCTCGGTTTTCGCAAACAAAATCAAAACCTTAGATACAGAACTCAAAGCTGCCTCACTCCCCCCACCTAACATTGACCATACGCCTCCTCCATCACTGCTACCGACACTGACCTCACCCAAGAATCTAGCACACTGGTCCGAATTCTTACCCTACAATGAAGACTCTGTCACAAATATCCTTTCCTCCTTAAACCCGAACAACTATTTCAACAACCAGCTCTCCTCGAACTGTCTTGCGACTGTTGCCAAATCCATTATTCCATGCTGGACTGTGATAATCAATGCCTCTCTCCGGCAGGGATCAATCCCAACCTCACTGAAAGCAGGCCAAGTCCTCTCCATTCTGAAAAAGCCATTGCTGGACCCAGCCTCCCCAGATAACTTCAGACCAATCTCCAACATTCCCCTCTTGGCGAAAGTGCTTGAAAAGTGTGTTCATATACAGCTAAGTCGTCACATCAGCAAATTCCATCTACTCGATGACTGCCAATCCGGCTTCCGACCGGGACATAGCACTGAAACCACCATGCTCCACATTGTCGATGATGCTCTTCAAGCCCTTGACCAAGACAAAACTTGTCTCCTAATCCTCCTTGATCTATCCTTTGCCTTCGATACTGTCAACCACAAGATGCTACTCGAACGCCTCAAACTTAGGACGGGTTTAGATGGCACAGTACTCGATTGGTTTAGTTCCTACCTCCAAAACCGATCTCAGAGATTCCTAATCAATGGCGAACTTTCGACCCCCTCCGTGGTCATGGTGGGAGTCCCTCATGGATCAACGTTGTCCCCCACCCTTTTTAATCTCTATTTAGAACCCCTTGCTGAAGCCCTCCGCACTGCAAATATCTCCTTCCATATGTACGCTGATGATACTCAGATCTACATAAAAATCTCATCTCTTGTGGAGATCCTCACCCTGAATGAGGCCCTGAAGCAGACCGTCCGATGGCTCGCCTCAAACCAACTCAAACTCCATGCTAATAAAACTGGGTTCCTTCTAATCTCCCCGCCCAAGAGCAACTCTGAGATACAGACTTGGATCAAAGCTATCACAGCCTTAAACTTTCCCCCGACCATTGTGGACTCTGCCAAATCACTGGGAATCACCTTGGATTACAACCTAAACATGCAAAACCACATCAACTCAATGGCCAAATCTGCCAGATTCCACCTGAGCTACCTATGGAAACTAAAACCCTTTCTAGCTGCTCCCAACCTAAAACTTGCAGTCCAATCATTAGTTATCTCTCAGCTAGAATACGGTTGCTCCACCCTCTCCGGTTTACCCAAGGTCACTCTGGCACCCTTAAAAGCCTGCCTCAATGCAGCCGCCAGACTACTTACTGGCTCTAGAAAATTCGATTGCATCACCCCTCACCTGAAAGCGTTGAACTGGCTTCCCCTCGAGGCTAGGATTCACCTCAAGCTGGCATGCATCACACCCAAGGCCTTACACTCCATTTCCCCGGCGTATCTAGCACAGAAGCTTGCGATATCCGGAGGAAGCAGAAACTCACAATCGGCAAATACCTTCCTACTGCGGCCTGCACTTTTTAAGAAAAAAAACCCTACAATCGGGCTTTCACCGGGACTGCTCGAAGAATATGGAACTCCTTCCCGCCCGACATCAGAAGTATCCACTCCCTGGTACGCTTCAAAAAAGAGGCTAAATCCTTCCTTATGGGTAAATTACTTGGCTAACCCGCTCCACAGCCACCGAGAGACTTAGTACCCGTGTGATATCCTGTCTACTGTATGATCCTTGACTCTGTAAAGTACACTGTGGTATAGTTTTCTTTTTCTTTTTCAGTCCTTAATGTAAAGCACCCCTGCAATATCCTCCCTATTGTATGACCATCTATTCTGTAAATTGTTCCTATGTACAGCTTTCACCCCCTCCCTCCTTTGCACATTCCCCTTTGACGCCCTGCCTACCTTTTGACCCTTGATTCTGTATAGCCCTCCGATGTATTGCTCAAATATGATAACCGTCTTTTCTGTATTACTCTATGAACCTGTAAAGCGCTCTGATACCCTCACGGGTCAAGTTCGCGCTCAATAAAACATTAAAATAAAATAAAATAAATAAAATTAAGTCTTTACTTTCCTTAGGAATAAAACAAATTAGGTCATCTGAAAAGGAGCAAGAGGATTCACCTGATTGTGGAAAAGAACCTAAGAGATTATGCAATTTGGGGAGTAGCAAATTTGCAAATTATGTGAAGAACTCAACAGTGAAACCGTTTGGACCTGGGGCTTTATCTTTCTTGAGTCTCTGTAATGCGGTAAGAAGTTCCTTTTGTGATAAGTCAGACTCCAAAAGTGTAAAATCTGGTCACACAACAGAAGGTTGTTAAATCTTAGATAGAAAATGCGAAATGTGATGTTCTGAGGGAGGAATTCCTGTCAAATATAATGTCTTATAAAATTGGAGGAATTCATTTAAAATGTCATTGTCTTTAAATTGCAATGTTTGATGCTCATCCATAATGGATTCTATATTGAGTTTATTATGTTAATCTTTCAAATAATTGGCTAACACTTTCCCAGCTTTTTTCTGGCCGCCGTAAAATTTTGCAATAGATTTTAATAAATATGTTGAAGCATTATTTGTTGATTCCTTATTAAACTGAAATTTGACATTTATAAGTTCTGATAAACAAGCTTTTGACTCGGAAGATTATTGAGAATGCTCCAATCTCTTTATCATGGTTAGGAGGGTTTTTACATTTTTTAGAAACATATCCAATAATAAAAACTCTAGTTGTTGAATTGAAAGCATCCCACACCACATGAGATGGTAAAGTATCAGATTGAATAAATAAAAATATTCATTGAAAAAAGAAACAAAAGAGGAGGTAAATGTTGAATCTAAAAGTAGAGCATTATTAAAACGCCAAATCCGAGGTGTGTTGGGTTTCTGTAAAAGGTCAAGCTGAATGGTAATGGGAGCGTGAATGGATATAAGAATAGATCCAATAGCCGCCGCCACTAACGACTGAGAAATATTGTGTGAGATAAAAAAATTATCTGTTCTTGATTGGGTATGATGGGTCGGAGAATAATAAGTGTATTCCCTTAGAGTAGGATTACAGAGTCTCCAAGCACCTATAACCTTATATTGTTTAATAGTTTATGTGAAAAGTTTATGGGCTTTATGAGAGACAAAGGAGACCCCTGAATTGCGATCTAAAAAAGGGTCTAGAATTTTATTTCAATCATCTGTAAGGATAAAGTTATCATCAATACAATGTGAAATTTGTTGAGCCAGGGATGTCCAAAAAGATGATGTCCCTAGCGGTGGGTGTGTAGATGTTAAGTAAAGAGACTGGATCATTTCCCATCAACAATGTAGGAAGCAACCATCTACCATTTTCATCTGAACACTGTGAGAGCAATTTAACAGGATGCGATTTATGTCAAAGGCTTAGAAACCCATTGCATTTACTATCCTCTGGTGAATAAAAGACCTCCCTTACCCAACCTCTCTTCAATTTCATTGATTCTTCTGCCAATAAATGAGACTCCTGTAAGCAGCCTACATCGCCCCCAATTTGGCTTGATGTGTTAACAACCTTTGCCTTTTAATAGCGAATGTAAATCCCTGACATTCCATGAAACAAGTTTTAAAGACATAAGACAAATATAAAAGTACCTAAAGGACACCAATCAAAGCAGACGATCAGACAACAGAAAGCATATCTAAGAACGAACCAACTATCTGAAAAGTTATTTAAACGGGTTAGGACAAAAGAAAAAAAAATATATAGAGAATTAAGTGTACATGCGACATTTAAAATACAAGGGAAGAACAATAAAGAAACATGAATGTATGAACAAGAAAAAGATAAGGTAAGAATATGAGACTAGAAGATAAATAAATAAGTAAGGGAAAAATGCAAAAGTACAGAAGAAGAAATAAACCTAGAAACTTGCAAGTAATCCAGGACATATGAAAGGTGGGGGGAGGTGAGGCCACATGGAACAATGACATATCCATACTCCATGCGGGAAGGCAGAAAGGAAAGCAGAACCGACGAGCAGTAAAACACAAGGAAAATACAACAAGGAGACATAACCTGCAAAGAAAAAATGGAGGTTAATAAAAAATCAAAGATATTGAAGAAAAACTGTGTCATCATTTATCTGTGAACGAAAAAATGTGTTAACATTCTGAAACAAGTGGCAAGAACAACGGCATGACAAGAACAGAAGCATCTACTTGTTATGCGATATGGATGTGTCCATAGGATCTGCATGACAAGAATTGAGAAAGCTTTTCTGTTTCATGGGGTTTTCATATGTGGTAGTCTTATTGTTGATGTCACCTTGAACAGGCATGGATGAATGAGGCCGTAAAGCGCCCGTAAGATGCGGGCAGTGTATTTCAGAAAATATATGATTATCCCTCTCGGTTTCCTCATAGTAAATGAAGACATTGCATGCGCAAGACCCAGTCGGTGGGCCCTCTGGATGTTAAGACGGGTATCTTCTGGTGAATTAAGAACTTTTGGAATAAAAGACTTGAAGAAAGTGATTTCGTCTGAGCAGTCCAATAATCCATATGTGTGAAGATTGTTTCTTCTATTCCCGTTTTCGAGATTTTCAACCTGTTTTAGTAGGGCCAACACCTGAGAATGAAGAGCATCTACTTTGATGTTAGAGGAATTTAGAGATTCAATGCTTTGTTCCATTGTGGTGACTCTTTTTTCCAGACTTGACCATCTGTCAGTTAGAACTTGCAATTTAGAGTTAGTTTCCTCAATAAATGGGCGTAGAGCTCTGATTTCTTCTAGTAATAGGTCTAACGAGACTGAAGTGGGTTGTTTTGGAGGAGAAGGAGGATCCTTCTTCAGACGTTTACATGATGCTTTATTTGTACGAGAGGCTATAGTAATAGACTAGAAACATTTGTTGGGTCTTCCATTGAGAAACAATGAGAGTGAGAGTTAGAGCGAGTTGAGAGTCTGCGTTTCAAGGGGCTTGATTGAGACAAAACTTTAAGTAGTTTGCCCATACACCTGAACAAGAGTGTAGCAAGTAGAGCAACTTCAGTAAAAAGAGAGTTCTATCTTGACGTATCCTTCACCTATGCTGAGATGAAACTCCAATATCATGGAATTTAGTAAGCATTCAAACGATTACCTGATGCTTTACTAATACCAGAGAATATAAATGACGTGCCTTTAGGTGATGAGTTTGTTGAGTCCACTATTGAGATATGACTAGAGCGCAAACTTAAACTAGTTGAAGGTTGGTGCATTAAAGGCGTTGAATGAGATGAGATTTTGACTAGTTTGCCCATGGACCTGAACAGGGAGAAGCACATCTAACAATTCCAGTGAAGATAAAGTTCAATCACTGGTGTAGTCCATGTTATGTCAAGGCGACTCCTTAAGTTATTTTAATTGCGGGAACATAAGGAAACAGAAGTACATATTAACACATTCTCACCAGTGTGATATGAAAGGGAAAGCCACTATCTATCATGACAGAGTCTCATATGAATGCTACTATACGTAAACCTTATATGACATAGTAAAAGTATGCCAGAATGAAAGGTGTCAAATATTAGACAGATAAAGGAGATACGCTGGAGAGAGTTATGAAAAATCGCCCATAGCAACAGGGTAATAGAGGTTGTCAAAAAATACTCTCCCTTTAGAGAGAAATAGTAATGGTGGCTGAGGTGTCAGAGAGCAACAACAATTACGCAGTTACAGGCAGCAAAAGAGAATAAAGTTGCATTGTGGCACCAATAACCCTGCTCACAGCATGATATGATGTATATTCAATCAATCAATCAAACACTGCATTTATAAAGTGCGCTACATACCAGTGAGGGTCTCAAGGCGCTGGGGGGGAGGAGGGACGCTACTGATCGAAGAGCCAGGTCTTGAGGAGTTTTCTGAAGGCCAGCAGGTCCTGAGTCTGTCGTAGGCTGGTGGGGAGAGCGTTCCAGGTCTTGGCGGCGAGGTAGGAGAAGGATCTGTCACTGGCGGTGGTTTCCCGGATACGAGGAACTGTGGTGAGGGTGAGGGTGAGGTTGGCTGAGCGGAGGTCTCAGGTGGGGGTGTGGCAGCTGAGTCGGTTGTTGAGGTATGTAGGTCGGTGTTGTGTAGGGCTTTGTGTTCGTGTATGAGGAGTTTGAAGGTTATCCTCTTGTTGACGGGGAGCCAGTGCAGGCCTCTCAGGTGGGGTGTGATGTGGCTGCGTCGGGGGACGTTGAGGATCAGTCGTGCCGAGACGTTCTGGATTCGTTGTAGTCGTCTCAGGAGCTTGGTTGTTGTTTCTGAGTAGAGGGCGTTCCCGTAGTCGAGTCTTCTGGTGATGAGGGCCTGGGTGATGGTTTTTCTCGTGTCGGGGGGGATCCATTTGAAGATCCTGCGGAGCATGCGGAGGGTGTTGACGCAGGACGCGGTGACGGCGTTGACTTTCCTGGTCATGGAAAGGGTGGAGTCGAGGATGACCCCCAGGTTGCGTGCGTGGTCTGTGGGTTCCGGGGCTGTGAATGAGGATCTCCGTCTTTTCTGAGTTCAGCTTCAGTCTGCTGTCCTTCATCCAGTCGGCTACGGCCTTCATTCCTCTGTGGAGGTTGGCTTTGGTGGTGTGGGGGTCTTCAGTGAGGGATATGATTAGCTGGGTGTTGTCAGCATAGGAGACGATGTTGAGGTTATGTTGTCATGCGACGTGGGTGAGCGGTGCCAAGTAGATATTGAACAGCGTTGGGCTGAGGGAGGATCCCTGTGGGATGCCGCGGGTGATCTCAGTGGATTTCGAGCGGAAGGGTGGGAGGCGGACGCTCTGGGTTCTGCCGGAGAGGAAGTTGGTGGTCCAGGCCAGGGCCTTCTCATGAATTCCGGCGTCATGGAGGCGTGCTGATAGGGTGCGGTGGCAGACTGTGTCAAAGGCTGCTGATATGTCCAGGAGGATGAGGGCAGCTGTTTCTCCTTTGTCCATCAGGATCCTGATGTCGGTGGCGGCGATGAGGGCGGTCTCTGTGCTGTGGTTGCTGCGAAAACTGGATTGGGAGGGGTCCAGGGTGTTGTTGTCTTCGAGGTAGCGGGTTAGCTGTTTGTTGACAATCGTCTCTGTCACTTTTGCCAGGAACGGGAGCAGGGAGATGGGCCGGAAGTTCTTGAGGTCCTTGGGGTCCGCCTTGGGCTTCTTCAGAAGGGCGTTTATCTCGGCGTGCTTCCAGATTTCCGGGAAGGTTGCTGTCTCGAAGGAAGTGTTGATTGTTTTTCGGAGGTGGGGCGCGATGGTTGTGCTGGCTAAGCATGGGCGGAAAATCCGTTTCGCTCGCGGATTTTGCGGATTTTCGGTAAATTCGCAATCCGCGAGATTCGCGAATCTCCCGCAAAATCCGCAAATCCGCGAGCAGCGGATTTTGCTCGCACTGTTCGCACTGTTCGCGTGAGTTCGCGCCCCGCGAATAAGTGCAAAATTGCAGAAATACGATCTTAGCAAAACTGAAAGTAACTACCAGGTTCAAAAGTTCAGGCTCATCATTAGTAGCCATTTCCTGTAGTGCTTCCTGAGGGGCCCCTCCAGAGTTCAGTTGCCAGTTGAAACTATTATGTGACCCTGCTCTGAACCTCAGAATAGTTACACATATGCCACAAAGGTCCTGAATTACAGCTAAGGGAGACAAGCAGGAGCCAGGCTGGAAGTTCAAATCCATTAATCAGCCCCTAATGCATTATTGTCAGTTGGTGCAGGGCAGGTGTTGTAACTAATTTTGCAACAATGAAAGCACTTAGCAAGTGCAAAAGATCACTAATCAGGGCGCACTAAGGAAGCAGGTGCCAGCTAAAAAAATATTCTGTGACACATTAATCAGCCCCAAATTAATTCAGGTCACTTGAGGCAGGGAAGGTGTGCTTGCGTTGCCACAATAATGTACACTGACTGGACAACCAGAGGGTGCTGTGATGAAACAGAGGGTGGCATGGGTGGGCCAGAGGGTGGCATGAGTAGTCAGAGAGTGGCAGTGGTGACAGAGAGTGGCAGTGATGAAGAAGAGTGTCCCAAACAGGCTGGACACGTAGAAACAACAAGTTCGCGAAACTTGCGACCCGACAGGTAAGTTCGCAATTTGCGACATTGTAAAAAACCCTCGCGAACTGGCAGAAACCCAGCGCAAACACAAAAAAAAAAAAATTCGCGAGAATTCGCGGATTTTGCGGATTGCGAGTTCGCAAATCCGCAAAATTCGCGAACGCGAGATTCGCAAAATTCGCCCATACTTAGTGCTGGCTTTGTTGAAGAGCAGGGGTCAGATGGGGATCCGGAATGGACGGAGTTCATGGTTTTGATGTGTCTTCGTCGCTGACGTTGGACCAGGCAGTCAGGCGGCTGGTGCGGGTGGTGGTCGCAGGGGTGGTGAACTCGGCGGTGGGTGCGGGGGTGTCAGGGTTGAAGCTGTCGTGGATGTCGGTGATCTTGCGGTGGAAGAAGGTGGCTAGGGAGTTGCATAGGTCTTGTGATGGTGGGATGTCGTTGGAGCTGGGGTTGGAGAGTTCTTTCACGATGCTGAAGAGCTCTTTGGTGTTGTGTGTGTTGTTGTCTAAGCGGTCCTTGAAGGCGGTCCTTGAAGGCGGCCCTGATGAGTTGGTGGTGTCTGCGGGTGGCGCTCTTGTGGGCTGTGTGGCTATCAGGTGTTCGTCGTGGAGCCATTTCTTCTCCAGCTTCCGACAGGTGCGCTTGGATATCCGGAGGTCTTTGGTGAACCAGGCGGCTTTCCTATTGGTGTGGTTGGTTGTGGAGGTCTTGAGAGGGGCGAGGGTGTCAGTGCAGTCGTTGATCCACTGTTTGAGGTTGGTCGGGCGGTGTCTGGGTCGGTGGCGTCGGCGGGTGGTCTCAGGGCAAGGGTGGTAGTCAGTTGGCCTTGGTGACCTTGCCCCAGCAGCGGCGTGGCCGCTGTTGGGTGCCGTAGTGTGTGGTGGGTTTCCTGAAGGTGAAGTGGACGCATCTGTGGTCGGTCCAGTGGGGTTCAGTGGTGTGGTTGAAGGAGACGTGGGGGCTGGTGGAGAAGATGGGGTCCAGTGTGTCAAGCGGCGTGGGTGGGTGTTGTTACGAGCTGTTTGAGTCCGAGGTTGTTGAGGTTGTCAATCAGGGCGTTGGAGTTGGCGTTGTTGTTGTTCTTGAGGAGGAAGTTCAGGTCCCCGAGGAGGATGTAGTCCGTGGAGGCGAGGGCGTGGGTGCTGACGAGGTCGGCGATGGTGTCGCTGAACTGTGGGCGTGGTCCGGGAGGTCTGTAGATGAGTGTTCCTCTGAGGTTAGTGTTGAGGTCGGTGTGGATCTGAAAGTGCATGTGCTCGGCGGAGGTGAGGGTGCCGTTGGTGTTGGGCGAGATTCTGATTGGTGTCTTTGTGGACGAAGTCGATTCCCCCTCCCACTCCGTTGGTGCAGTCTCTGCGGGAGATCTTGTAGCCCTGTGGGATGGCTATGGTGAAGTCTGGTGCTGAGGTGGCGTTCAGCCAGGTCTCTGTCAGGAAGGCGAGGTTGGGGGCGGTAGAGTCTAGGAGGTCCCAGAGTTCGATGGCGTGTTTGCGAGCGGGGCGAGTGTTGAGGTGGATGCAGCGGAGGTGGTTGGGTTCTCTGGTTGTTGGTTTGGTGGGCTGGATGCTGGTGAATCTGCAGTTCCGGTAGGCGAAGGGCCCTTGGGTGCGCTTCGGGGTGGCCCGGTAGCAGGGGTGGTCTGGTTCGGTGTTGAGTGCGTGGAGGGTACTGGAGTCGTAGTGCAGTCTGGCGTTGTGGGGGGCGTGGGTCCAAGAGTTCTGGCGCTGGGTGCGGTCCAGGCGTGTCGGGCGCAGACGGGCTTGCTTTTGGCGCGCCCGCTGCGCACGTCCACTGCGCCGCTGCGAGGCCTCAATAAGAGGCGAAGTGGGAGGGAGGGGCAGCTGGGAGGTGGGAGTGGGGCAGCCAATGGGCAAGGGCAGGGGATAGAGAAAGGAAAAAAGGGGGCGGGACCGCGGGGGAGCAGCGGCGGGAAGCGGGGAGCGGTGGGGCACAGAGGACAGGGACGCAAAAGAAGCACCTAAAAAATACAGTAAACAATAGCAAGCTATATTCATAAATTGCCAGTAGTGAGGCCTGTAGAGAAGCTGTTGCGCATGCTGCTTCAATCAGGTGGATTTCAAAATGGCATCCGTCCGATGACAGAACCGCTCTGTAGTGCAAAAAGCAAGAAAACACTGCTTACGATGCGCCGTGGAGTCCAAGAGTCATCTGGGCATGCGCTGCTCCATTAAACAAGATTACTCTGTCATTTTGGGTCCCACACAGGCGGTGAGTAAAACGTCAGGTCCACTGTTGCCTTTGCCGTCCCGGTAGAGTCAGGGACCAGCCCCTATCTTCCGTGGGTGCTAGCCATGCCCTTTCCACAGGGTTTTTTCCCCCCAGAAACCATCTCGTCGGGGTTCTAATAAAAGGTTAGGAGTTGATGGAATTAGTGGTGTTAATCAAAATGTAGTGTAAAGTGGACCAGCGAAGTACATTATCAGGAATTCTTGTCCTTAGAGTTTGTTTCTCTAAATATCCTTTGAACTTGAATGTCAATTCATGGTTGGTTTAATTTCTGATGGAATTGTGACATTATCACAATGAAAGCACCAACCTTTTGGGTACGGCGCTCATGTCATACATACTTTGACAGATGCCTTTCACTGAATAGCAGTAATTACGCTGCACTGTCTTGTTCTTTGGTAACCTTGTAGAATCATGCATGTAGTCTGGAACAAGGGCACTTTGCTTTTGTTTTTCTTTTTATGTTTGTTTCATATTTTTTTAGATTTGCGGTTCATTGTCGAAGCCCACGGGACATGTGGGCTTTGACGAATATCATTTACGATGGTCAATTCAAGATGTCTGCCTCAAAATAGTGACTATTTATGTGCCATTTAGGGAGAGGTTATATTTGTATATCCCTCCCGCACAAATTCTACCAGCACTTGTGAACCAATTTACAACAGGGCGTTGCATTTGGGATTATAGGTGAAGTTGCTGCCCGTGTGGTTCATTTCATCAAAGCTTTTCTGTCGGGACGGTAGGCTGAACCAGCATTTCATTCTCTATGAATATGATTGCGGTATGGATTGCAATGCACAATCTGTGGTGTTTGCAGTTTTGGACTAGTGCATTGTGGGACTGAGAGGCTTGAAACTGTGTACCATATACTGCTGAGAGGTAATTTTGGGCATATTTTTCTTCTAGATTTGTTTCATTGTCAATCCATTATGTTACTCAATATTACACATTTGCGTTATTGAGCCATTTTTTGGTCCTGTGCTCCAGCTAATTCTGTTAGAAAAGCAGCCTTTACAAGTGTGTGCATTGGGAGAGAGGGGTGGGGGAGAGTGAGCAGACCAAGACAACCAATGGAGTGTGAAAAAGGCCGCTTTATTGGAACAGGTGCACATTTACAAATACCACAACCTCGGCAACCGCCTAACAATCTAAACCATAACCAAGTTTGTTCGTTTTATTTCAAATCCCCAAACCCCGCCCCCACCCCTCACCCTCCATCACACCCGCCCCCACCCGTACATACCCAAACACATAATAAACCATACAAAACCCCAATAACATTATAACATCACATTACCAAAATCCTAATTACCAAATCCCAATTATAAACCAACTGATCCATATCCCCCGACCCATATTCTCTGAACCCAACCTCAATCTGTATAAAACTTCCCCCCAACAAGATCCCACTTCACAACTAACGGGTCCAAACCTGGCCCAAACTGAAAATTACAGAATAAACCGCCACCCAGAAAGCAGTGGGGAGAAAGACCGCGTAGGGAAAGAGCCCCACCTTTCTGCCCCCCAACCACAAACACGAAACGGGGGGGAAACCAAAAAAGGGGGGGGGGAAGGAAAAACAGCAAAGCAACGAAGCAACGCACTATTCACCTACAAAGTGCTGAACCGCCAAACAGCGAGACAAGACCTCGCGCAGCTCCAGGAGGTACAAATCCATCCCCATCCCAGACAAATGAACACCATCACCCCTAAAAAATTCAACCGCATCATATTTAATATCACTATGGACCATACGTCCAAAATCCAAGTCTCTACAGAACCTAGAAACCTCCAAATTAAGCTTTCTACGGGATTTATCGACCGCGTTCGGCTTCACAGCGTTCCTCCAAACCCTCCTGGGGACCAACTCCGTCCAAAAAACATGACACCCCGACCACTGCTTATGTATCAAAGACAGATCTTTCTTGATTGCCCGGAGAAGAACGACACCCTTCACTGAACTCAAATCATTTTCACCCAGGTGGAGAACCAGCACATCAGGACAAACCCCACCTACCAACCAAGAATTGAGAGCAGGAATTAATTCTTTCCACAACATGCCTCCTTTACCTTTCCACACAATGTTAAATAAACGTTCATTAAAAGCTAACGATGAACCAAAATAACTTTGTCGAGCTTGAACTTGGGCCCGTTTAACGAACGAATGGCCCACGATCCACACCGTTAGGAAAACAGCTCGAGGACCAGCCATGGAACCTGAAAAAGAAAACAGTATCAGACAGGCCAAACAGAAGAGGACGCATGCGCTCCACTAGATTCGCTCCTGACATAGCGCTGAAAGCAGTTATAAGTCCAGCGCCCCAGGCCCATGATATCTTCCCTTGACCAACCCCTATGAAAAGCCTCTGTGGCCGCCCCAATCCTGAACGAGTGTGTTCCATACAGCGTATCGTCCAAGCCAATATGACGCAGCGCTTTACGCAGAACCATGCTCAATTGATAGGTAGAAACCAATGAACCATTCATATGACGAAAAACCGGGTGATCCAAAACCCCACCCGACAGCTCCTTCCAGCAATGGGCCCAACGTAAAGGGCACGTCTCCGGGGGGGAAACCGCCTCCAACCAAACCCCCTTGCCAGTACTCCTCTGATCTGTTTTCGAATGAGAGAGCCAAACATGGACTCCCCTGACCGACAGCAGAACATCCCCCCACAGCAAACTTCGAACAGATTTATTTCCCAGCAGCTCAGACACCCGGAACGCCCCAAAAAACATCCACACCATCAAAGTGGCAAACAAACAAGCTTCTACTCTATCAGTACAAACAACTGGCAGTACAGAAATCACCTGAAACAGTTTTTGCCACGATAAAGGGGACCGAAGGGTTCGGACAGATCCCCGCTCCCGAGACCACCCTTCTAACATTCTCCTACCCAACTCCCCAGCCGACGGAGCATACCCCCACAACAACTTCCCCATAAATGAAACACCTGCCAGCTTGCCAGTAATGGTAATTCTGGATAAATCCCTATCCATAAGACGCAAAATAAACTGAACCACATCTTCCGACCGTTGCCAAGCCAGCTCTCTCTAACATGCACCCGACGCCAAAAACTCGTTCCAGGCCAACTCATACGCCAATTTCGTGGAAGGAGCCAGGGAACCTAAAACCAATTGAATAACCCGGTGTTGCCTACCGTCCACAGATGGTCCGACATGGGAGTCGGCCCCTCGTCTGCCTCCAAAGCAAGCCCACGGAATCTCTCCCACTGTGAACGAGACAAAGCATCCGCAATGTCATTGTCCACGCCAGGAACATGCAGGGCCCGAAAGCAAATATCATACTTCAGACAACCCAACACAAACACTCTAAGGAGTTTTAGGAGTTGAGGATCCCTGGCCGACTGTTTATTAATCACTTGAACCACAGCCATGTTGTCAATGCGGAAAAGCACCTTTTTGTGTGCCAAAGCCTGACCCCACAAAGTAACAGCCCCTACGACAGGGAACAATTCCAAAAAGGCAATACTCCTGCCTCCATTCTTCTAGTTTTCCGGCCACTGCTGGGCACACCATTTTCCCTGCCAGTAAAGTCCAAAGCCCTCACTGCCTGCAGCATCAGAGAATATTTGCACATCCCAACATTAGTCCACCTCCCGACATAAAGGCACACCGTTGAAAGAATGTAAAAAGAAAATCCACATACGTAAGTCCTCCTTGACCCCCGCTGACAGCCTCACTCGATGATGTGGTAGGGAATGACCAGACAGAGCTCTACCCAACCTCCTACAGAAAGTCCTGCCCGCCCTGACCACCCTGCAAGCAAAGTTAAGGTGCCCCAGCAGAACTTGAATCTCCTTCACCAACACTTTTCCTTTGCCCAACATTGCTACCACCAAATCCAGCATTTTCTGTTTCTTTTCAATGGGAAGACGAGCTTGCATCAAATGCGAGTCAAGTTCAATTCCCAAAAAAGACATGGTCGCGCAAGGACCCATGGTCTTTTCAGGAGCCAATGGTACACCCAAATGACTCATCAAGGACTGAAACGTTGTGAGAGCATCATGGCAGACCAGTGAATTTGCTGCACCCACAAAGAAGAAGTCATCCAAGTAGTGCGTGACCAACTCATGTCCACTTCGTTGAGTAAAAAACCATTGCAGAAACGTACTAAAGGTTTCAAACAACGCGCAGGACATAGAGCAACCCATTGGCAGTGCTTTGTCCACGTACTATTTACCAAGGAAATGGATACCCAGAAGACACCAGTCTTCAGGATGGACTGGAAGCAGTCGAAATGCAGATTTAATATCGCATTTTGCCATTAAACCATCAGGGCCTGCCGTTACAACCAGTTGCATAGCCACATCAACAGAAGAGTAAGACACAGAGGCAGCGTCATTGTCAATAAAATCATTCACAGACTCACCCTCCGGCCAGGACAAATGCTGGATGAGCCGAAACTGCCCAGGCTCCTTCTTGGGTACCACTCCAATAGGGGACACAATCAAATTCACCAAAGGCCAATCATCAAAGGGACCTGCCATTCTACCCTCACTCACTTCCTTGTCCAATTTTGCCTGTACAATAGAAGGATGTTCGCTTGCCGACTTCAAATTTTTCGACCAACGCCTCAAACGAGGTCCCTCATAACCTAACCGAAAACCAACTTGGAAACCAGATAACAAAAACGACCGCAGCTCCGCGGGCTCGTAGTCCCGTAAAGCGGCAGCCAAATTAACGACATCAACCGGTGTATGAGCCTTTGGGCCCAGCACCGGTCGATGACTTCCCTCCCCTGGGGGTTGCTGTGGCGCGACAAAAGACCCTGTACTCTGCTGTGAAACTTGGGAACCTCCGGAAGGCCTGGGACCCCAACATCTGGACAAAGGATGATTTTTTCTGCCACATTGGGAACATTCGTGCCGAAACTTACAGAATTCTCTGTTACACACCCCTTTGTTAAAATCCCAGCACGTACCTGTAGTGGACTGCGTGGTAGGACTGGCTCCCACCCCTCCCTGGGTGGGACGAGCCTGAAAGGGGCGATAAACTAAAGGAAAACCACTAGCTGTGAAAATAGTCCCACCACTAGCAGCCGAACCCATAGTATGTTGCCAAAGGTCAGTGTCCAACTCACCCCATTTTGCCTCGGGGTCCCAAGCCATGCGCGCCCTAAACTCCTCATCATACTGAGCCCATGCGAAATCATTTCTTGTAATTTGAGCCTTTCGAATAACATCCATATACTTGAACAATGATACGCAGCGCTCAGGAAACTTCTCACAATAGACGCTGGCATATATTAAAAAGGCCGCCGTCCAATTCTCAATATTTAACGGTACTTTAGGGCGCTTAGCCAATTCATACTCTTCCTCCTTAGAGCCTTCCTTGGCTCGAACCTCCCAGTGTAACAATTTTAGCAGTTCCACATACTCACCGTTCCAAATACGTTCTTTCGTGCTGAGCATTAAATGAGCCCCCAGGGGGTTAGTGACCCCCATATACGGCAACTTTTTAATTTTTAGCTCTTTACTGTGTAACACATTTTTAGAAGTGCCCAAACCAATAGTGGAAGTGCCACTATCCACTTTAGAGCTCGTACTTATATCATCACTGTTTGTGCCCACACCTTGGTCTCTAACAATACGACCTTTGTATAGTTTACCATCACTCTCACTAGAGACCAAGTCCACACCAATACCAATAGAGACCATGTTTGGCCGCACAGAATGTACCACAGTCTCACCTGGGCGTAATAAAGGAGGCTGACTGGATTCCGTCCTCCACTCCGAATGGGAACCGCCGTCCGCCCTCCGAGGAGCCCTCACCGAGGGGCCGAGCACTCGTGGCCTTGACGACTCCGTACGACTCCGCACCACTGGTGCCTGCAACACACTGTGAGAGACATTAGAATGCCCCCCCCCCAGACACCACTTCCCGTACCTCGCCCTCCTCAGGGCTGTCCTCATCATAATCCAAAATTAATGATTCTTCCAACTGGGAAGGGGTAGGTACAACCACTGATTTCTGAACTGTCTCCACTGTTTTAGACCGACCATGGGCCTTACCAGCCCTCACATGTGACCTCGGCGGGGAGGACGCCTGTACCCGCCTATACGCTCCTCCTCTATTACCACTTACAACCTGCTGATTTCCTGTAAAAATTAATGCAGAATTACGACCACCACGGGGCACAAGAGAGGTCGTGCATGACCCGCTCCCATGAAAAGCGCTGGGCTCCTCCGTTGAGGCTGGTAAGGTCGCGCTTGACCTGCTCACACCGCCTATGTCGAAATCCCTCGTTGGGGCCATCAAGGTCGTGCTGAACCTGCGTGGGATGGCCGCGACGGGATCCCTCGTTGGTATGGGACGTGCCGCGCCAGGCTCCACCCGCACTTCTCCTCGGCGTGATTGGGCTGCCTGCCGCCCTGCCAAGTCTGCTGCTCCCGGGCGAACTCCAACCTGCAACGAAAAAGGCCGGACTGGTGTGCCGGGTCCCTTACTAAACACAACTCTAGGAACAGAAGTCAAACCACCAACTCGACCACCAAAACCCTGACCAGCCTCTGTGAAAACCACAGGACCACCTGCGCCTTTCCTTTTTAAAGCATCAGTTAGTCTAGGAGACGGCTCGCACACTTCTTCATCCGAACTAACATCCAACAAAGCTTGTATAATCTGCGACGCAGGGCCCTGAACTGACGGACCTTGAACCCTCGCTTCCTCCAGGGAACCCCTTGTAGCAACTCCCCTATCCACATTGAGTCCATGAAACTGTAAATCTCCCGACAGCCCCTGAAAAGAACCACCCTCACCAGAACCCTGCTGAAACGCGGCATCCCCACGCCCTTCCCCCCCCAGAAGTGAAACCTTCTAAGGCCCCTAACGGACGGCAACTCACCGCAGGGAGACCCACGCCAAAAGGATCCCCTCCAAGAAACGACCCATCTCCACGCCCAACTCCCTCCACCATCCCCATCTGCGCCCATTCCCCCGCGCCCAGAGAACCACTACAACCAGAAACTGCTTCCCCCCTGGTCGAAACCGAAGGGGAAAACAATAAAGGACTACTCTGGTCCCTAATCGACGCACTACTCACAACCAAACCAGAACTCTCCGAAATAACAAAACCAGGCAGCGACGGTAAAGGCTGTGCCATAGAAGCACCCACTGTACCCGCGTCAACCGCCACAGGACCCGTAACTACGTGCTGACGAATAACGCTCTGAGGAGCGACAACCTCGGACCCAACCTGCACCTGACCGCCCTGTAACGGTCGCGGCGCCACAGGTTCAAAATCCAAAATGCCCTCCGCCCCCCCTCCGCCCGTGCCGTCAGTAACCGCCACCGCGGAGGCCGAAGCAGAGCGACGCGTGCAACCACGCTGTCTAGAAGCACGACGGCCTCGCAAAACAGGAGCAGAGGCTGCCCTGTCGCGAATACCGACCATTGAAACCTCCGCCGGCACAGTATGAAATTCACCCTCCAAAACCACACCACCCAACGAATGATCCAAATTACTAGACGGGTCCGAAGACCCTGAGCCACTCCCACGGCGAGACCTCGCACCCGCCCTCCTGGTCCTAGAACGACCCCTTTCACTTACCCCGTCCTGTCTACGACGTTTTGTGGAGAAACACGCTGCCACCACAGCCGACACCCTTGCCGAAGCCTCCCGCTGGGGACGCGGAGGCTCAGCCTGTACCCGGTCACCTATCACCAGGTCCAAACGACCCGCCTCACTGAGAAGACGGATAGCTTCAAGTACACGATAATCCTCTCCAGCCATGATAATGAAAAGAGACAATTACAAGGGGGAAGAGAAAGAACTACCAAAAAACTCTGACAAAAACTAGCTAGGAATAAACCGGCCACCAGGTCACCTAAGCCCAAAATGGTGCCCGGGGAAAAGGAGCCCCGCCCATTTATAGGCTGGGCTCCCAATCCAACCAAAAATAGCCCAAAAGAAGCCCAAATGGAATCTGCTAGAAAGAGGGCCCCACCCAGATCTCCCAAACCGCCCGGGGGAGGAGACCTCCAAGGGGTCGGCTGCCCTCCCCCAAGCCCCCCATGGAATAATGGTGCACTTAGACTTGGGCAACAGCATATCCCTAGAGGTTACGGTCAAATGGACTGCTTTTATCATTAATATGATGTTAGATGTTTCACTTGGCAGATGTGTCATGTTATAAATGCACCCGCTTTTTGCTGGCAAACTTGGCTAAGGTTTTACTTGTTGTGATGTCAAAATGTTATTACGTTACATATAAAATGGTGGGTTTTGGCAACATAGTAAAAATGAATATATGAATGGAAAGAGGATACCCTTTGCTACAAGGATTTTCAGGATGAGTGGGAGCTTCATTGATATACTCGAACCTGAGTGCTTCTGTTGTAAGCCCTTAAGTGCTCTGGCCCGAATGCCCGAGAGTGACACTTGCCACAGAGTGAGGTGTGGTCAGCAACTCCCATTGACCCTCAGCCCACTCTGTGATGAGGTAAGTAAGAACCCCCTTTAAATGGCTGACCTTTGATAAGGTCAGCTAATGAGAGGAGGTGGCAGAATCTTCCTCACACCAGGAAATAAGAGAGGCTTCCTACACGTCACTAAAGATCCCCGCTGCAGTCCAGTAAGTTCTTCTTTTTTTATGTTAGGTGTGTGCATCTGTGTATGTATGAATGCCTGTTTATCTTTGCATGAGTGCATGGTGTGAATGAGTGTATGCGTATGTATGTGCTGAGTGTGAGTATGTGTGTTTTTTTTTTGTGAAGAGTGTGTGTGTGTATATGTGTCTGCCCCACCCCTGCTGAACCTTCAAGCTGCCACTGTATTTTGGGCTGCATTGTTCCCAACTGAGAAGGATCAAGACTCATCTACCTATGGCTGGTTCTGCCTGATGTAGAATAGTGGGATAAAGATGGACTGGGAAGCAGCCCCAAATCATTTCTAGTGACTGAGATTAATTCAAGCATTCCATGTATCACTTTTTTGTTTTCTTTATAGTTCAATCATCAGTCCCCATATTCCATCCTGAGACACCATTGTCCAAATGGTGTGGTTAATCCATGTCTGGTGCAAATATTTAACTTGTAGAAACAAATGTTCATGCCTAATGTTGACCTTTGTCGAGGGATCACCACAAAGATGTATGCCCTGTAACAAGACAATACAAACCAATGGAATGTAGCCTTGCATTATGTATATGCTATCTTGCCTATACGTTTCATGGTCCATTACTGTCCAATTACAAGCTCATGTCTCAACAATAAATGTCCACATCAAGAAAACATATCCATGAACATGTACGTAGTTGTTGATGCCCTTATCATGTTTTAACTCACATTTTTATATTTATTATTTATTAGCAATTTGTAACATTCTGTTGCAATATATAACAATACACCCTTACAAGATTGAGAAACTAGCATGGACCTGACACTACGTCAAGACCACCACATTATAATGACAACTATATCGTGGAATACTACATCAACTAAGGCAAGTAAAACAAAAATAAACTTAATTCAAAGGAAAAAAATTAATACTATGGGCTAATCATAAAATAGGCATATGCACATCTAAAAAACTGTATGGCATTTAATTAAGAAAAAGAAATGCATAAATACGTATGGTTAATTGTCAAATAAGTACATAAAGCTAAAAGAAAGTATAAGGCATCAACTAAATGTGAAACAAAATTAAAAAACAATTCAATAGGCTGACGTGGACCTCCCTGGGTCCACTGTATAATCTTAATTTGAAATTAGTCTGTAAAAAGAAAGAAGGCTACTTTTATACTACAATTAAAATTACAATTAACAAGAGGATGGAAGAAGATTTCACACAGAATATATTACTGTGATTTTCCACTTTTATTTTGGCAATTTACATTCACTTGAAATACTTTTAGAATAATTAAGCACTGGTGTTAATATAATGGAAACATTACGAAAATGTACTAACATTGCTAGAATAATAATTAGAAAAAAATAAAAAATATTGAGAGTTAGGATTAGTATTAGTGCTCGGCTACAGTTGGATAATAATTTCCTTTTGAAAGTTGCAATTAATAAGGGGTTACATAAAACAATTGGGACTAGGTTGATGTTGCGGACAATAAAATATATAAAATATAAAAGCTATTAAATAGTATGAAAATTAAGTTAAGTTTTAGTGTAAGCTTAGGATAATAAATAAAGCAATATCTAATACACACACATAAGAAAGAGTTGCTATTTCTGTTAAGAAGAATAACTAATTTAATGATTATATTAAGTTTAAAAATGTATTTAGAATAAAGGCAAATAGGTCAATAGAGTGGGGTTGTGATAGTGGAACGATGCATTATAAACTTACCTTGATAATGTGGTGGCCCTGAATGCAATGGTAGGTCAATGTAATGGATGAGGACTCGACCTGTGTAATATCACGTCTACGCATTGTAAAATCCTGAATGCAGTCAGACTGCTCCTGTTTGCATATATCTTTGAGTCTTTGTTTTGTATTTTCTTGATTAATTAAGGTCAAACAACCTAACATCATGGGTAGATCGTCCCAAATGAAAAAAAAATCAGATCCCTGTCCACACCACTGCAGAGGAGGATCTCGGCAATTACTGCCTGACCTGCACAGAAAGCGCCAATTATATGAGAAATACAAGGTAGTCAGTACCGTTTACTGTTCTTGCATTTGTAATATTTTTTTCTACTTTGCTGATAAGTGGTTCATATTTTATTTTTAAGTGCTACAGGAATTTGACCAAGATTATGACCAGGTTGAAATAGTATCACTTGAGGAAGAGAGCTTTTGCTACACTTTACTTTACTTAGCTGTTGTTTGGATGTGTATGTTCCCTGCATGGCATACAGGCATGTACCCCTGACATGCGTACCTGCTTACATTTAAAACACTCAACACTGTTTGAAATAATTGGTAGTAGATGTTGCCAGAAATCAATTGATCAAAATTTATGTATTAAAGAACTTGATCTTTTTTGATAAACTTTTTGTTATCATTACAAGCTCCTGTGAGTATTACAAAATTAAGTGTTCATGAATTTGACACAATCAAATACTGAAGTTGTTGGATAAATGATTCCTTTAGGGACTTCTTTTGCTATTGTTACATTTAAAACTAGCATCCTGACTTATTTTTTCACCCTGGCATTATCTTAAAATAGCACAAGCACAGAGGCCTAGGTTTGTCCATAACGGCGACAGGCCCAGGACCTGTCTTGCACAAGGCATGTCCTCAAAGTGCAGAGTGGAGTACTGCCAGGTTCTGTCTGTGTCATGTAAAATGGTGATGGCAGCATACCATCTTTTGTGATCTATATTGTCGTCAGACCTTTCTCTGTGTCAGTTGACAGCATGGCCTACTCACTCCCCGTTAACGTTTTGCTGTTATATGAAACACAGAACCTAGCACTGACATCAGTTTGCATATTGAGTGTCTGTGCATGTACAGTAAGTACGTGCCTTGGTGTGTGTGAAATTTGTGTGATTTGCTTTCATGTAATTATGCTACATTTCAGAAAAAATATACAACATTATGCATAATCATGTTAAATGTAAATCCCTCCTTTAGCATTATATTTTAGCATGACGTGTCCTCGTATCAATTTTTGATGCAAGGACACAATTTCGGGTGAAAAAAATTGCTTGAAACACACAACTGCCATGAACATCAGCTTGTTGATAGTAATGTAAACAACCAAGTGTCTATTTATTGCATTGTTCTCAAGCTATAATTTTGCTGTGAATACCGGTGTAATCATGCAACATGGCCTAATGGTGTAAGTTGGCGCAACATGTGCAACACGAAATTCCTGAAATTACACTGAAATAATTTACATTTTGTATGGGCCTGCATGTTATACACATATTGTATCAGGATCCTATGTCCATGAGTCTTAGTACTGAGGTGATCTGGATCCATTTTGGATCCCTCTGGTTGATGCATCTCCCAAGACCGACGGGGAGGTTACCTTCCCCACACAGTGGAAGTGTATTGCCTTCATTCCCATAGCTGTAGGATGGAGATCTAGATTCTGAAGTGAGGAGGGTGGAGATAAAGCTGTCTTTAAAAATTCCAATACGTCTTCTTGAGAACTGCCCTTTGACAGATCGTAGGGGTCGGACAGCAGTTTCTCTACATGTTGAGGAAGATTCTAGGCTGGCCCTGCCCTTTTGTCTGTCTATAATTGCTTGTTCGGTAAGGCTGATGACAGTGATCCCACACTCTATTGTTGGTGCTCATGCTAGGAACCAGCCTATTGCCAGAGGCTGTGAGAGCCATTACTTTGATCAATGGTTGTCTGGGGAGCAGTATGGAAATTGCATTTAAAAGGGAACCAACACAAACCAGTTCTGAAGTTTTAAGGCAGTGGATCCACATCCTCTATCTGGAAAAATGTGTATAAAAGCGAGATACAAAGCACCACACTTTGTTCCACTCGCAGGTTTTTCTTGACAAATGAAGGGAGAGCTCCACAGAGAACTCAAACTTCAGCAATGCAACCAGGACTGCTGTGTGTCTTAAACCCAGTCTCCCAGAGGTAAGGGGGCATCCAATGAAGTCAACAGTTTTTGTTCCAGGAGCAAAGCACCTGCCTGAAATGCATAGATGCCTGCCTGCTGAGAGAAGGAAGCAGTGTGCTTGGCCTGGAAGCGAGACTGTACAGGTAGAGAGGTCTAGCATGTTTCCAGCAAGAAGAAGCTGTCAATCCAGAGAGTGATCCAGGAGTGACCAAAGCTGTGGATTGGTCCTCTGGTGCATCAGCACAGTTCTTGAGGAGCTGTAACTAAAACTGCAGTAGAGTGTGTAATTCTGTGGGGCACAATCCAGATAGCTGACATTTACTTTCTTTTTCATAAAGGTGACCATTGCGCTTGACATTATGTTGTTGTGTCTCTCATTTTACTATTGAGTTCTGAGCTCCTGGACGTCTATCTACCTCCCTAAGAAGCCTGTGACTGCTTGCTATTGCTAGCCTCAGAGATAAGTACAGAGATGTTTGTACATGTCCAAATCTACTGAACCTTAGTGGCAGTGATGGCTCGCTGAGGAAGTGCTGCGGGCGGTGGGGTGGGGTGGGGTGGGGGAGGGGCAGGGTGGGGGGGGGTAGTGGACTCCTACTCACGGCAGTTAAAAAAGTAAATAAATAAATAAAATAATTACATTGCGGGCGCTGCATCGTCGATTTTGCGATGCAGCGTGTGCAATGTAAATTCTTTTAATTATTTATTTACTTACTTAATTCCGTTCCTCCGTCAGTCGGTGTCCACCACCCCCACCCATCCCCTCCTCCGCCCCGCCCCGCCCCACCACCCCGCAGCGCTCCCTTGGCGAGCCGTCATTGCTCAGTGGGATGGACACCATTAGCAAATGACCTCAACTACCACACGAAATTCCTGCTGCCTACATTACCAGTGGTTGGTGAGTATGGAATCAGAATATTGTAGTTTGATACCATTATTGTGTCTACAACCTATAAATAAAAGGAGCACACAATCCCTGAGCTCCATTATTTCATTAGGAAAACAACACAAACAAATCCGGCCGATGCGTTTCGTCCAATATGGACATCATCAAGGCTCCGTACTTCTCATAGAAGACATGTTCTGTATTTCCAATTTCGGCTTAGATCACAAGCCCTATGTTAAGGTCCTTATCTGTAATTGTACACGTTCTTTTTCGATGCGGTCTCTTCTGATGCGTACAACAGGATTTTCTTTTCTGACGCGTACCGGCGGGATTTATCAAACCGGCCTGATACGGAGACGCGTAGGAAGAGATCATGTATGCCTACAGATAAGGACCTTAACATGGGGCCTGTATTCTAAGCCAAAATGGGCAATACAGAACATGTGTTTTATTAGAATGCAACACATGTAGTTTAAAATGATTACGTTTTAAAACCAGCAAACCAGCAAACAAATATTCCACCTTCACAAAATCAAAAATGCAATTCTTAACCCTGGGAGAAGGGCTAAACGATCATAAAGCAATGTTGAGATTAAACCATCAGACATTACAAATTAGTCCTATGCCCCCACAAATCTTTTCACAAGACTCAGCACAATAGGAAGTGCAGGTGAGGACAGTTGGATGGTTTTAAATTACCCACTGTCTAAAATTCATGCCTCCATGAATGTCTTTGCTTTGTTAAATTCATCCTGCCCCAAAACCTCTTCTAGTATTCAGAAAATAAATATCCCAGTACCCAATCTTGTATGTAAAGTGTCTTGCAATTCAAAGTGTAATAGCTGTTATTTGCCATCAATGGATGATAGCTGTCTATTGGGTGAATGATGATTGAGGGTCATGATCAGCAAGGTTGGAAGCATTGGTATGATGACACAAATGAACGTTGTGCACACACCCTAAAACACACATTACTTAAACGTTAAACATCTTAGTACTGTAGTATTTAAAAACCGTTAAAGGTTTATTTTACCTGAAGTGGTTTATTGTCAGTGGTTTGCGGAAATATAAGTTTAGACGTTTTAAAACTGTAAAGTGTTGTTTGGTTTGATGGTTATTTGTAAAAAGGTAAAGCATGGTGATTTTTACAAACGGTGGCATACATGGGAGTAGTAGTAAATCTTTATTGCTCAGTTAATTAAAACTATTGCAAATATTGGCATAAAATACATTAATTAAATACAATTATCATAAAAGATATAAAATGACTATAACTTCATATAGAAAATAGTAATTACTACATAATGTATGCTTCTTTCGCACTGAGCATGGATTAAAATAGAGTACGTCACTTATTTTGCCTGAGCTGGATGTGTCGAAAGACTTGCACCTGGCATTAGACCGCACTAGAGTATGTGCTTGGAACATAAAAGAAACTTGATATTCACCGGAGTCTATGTGTTCGTGGCGAACCCACACTGTTTTATTGTGTGCTAACTTGCATTCTGGAGTCTGTTCCTTTCCCATATTAGATGGTTGATTCGCGGTTCGTTGCCCCTTTTATTTTGCTTCTTAGGTTAGCATCATCCAGTGTCTGCCCTCTGTCGTTCTTGTTTCTTTTCTGCTTTCTCCAAGAATTTGACAACATGGCTTGCTAATTGAAACTAACTAACTAATGTTTATTCCATCAAAGCAAGCCTTGACGTTCTTATGCCCAGACGATTGAGGGGCAGCTTTAGGATCGATCTGCGCTCTGTGTCCAGACATATGCAGGTGCATATTAGGTGCAAGATTTCTTCTTTTGTGTTCCCACATATTCGGCAATTGATTGTTGCTTGGGGCCTTTTCCAAGGGGGGAGATGATTTTGTGCTGGAAGTAGGCCCAGCAGTAAGCGTAAGAACTTTTCCTTTGTGCGCCTGGTGAACCCGACTCCTAAATAGCTTTGGCGGAGACTGCTTGTATAGCCTTGAATGACTATCCAGCCATCGGCTCGGTTAGCTAGGCTTGCTTTATCCTCTATCAATGAGATAGATTTTACTGATTTGTTGACTTGCTGTTTGAAGATGTTGTGAGACCCGCTGGTCTTCCAGGCTTCTTGTAGGCACAACAAGTTTATTGAGTGCTTAAGATATTTTGCGGCCGCGCCGTTGCTCTTACTTTCTATCTCTTTCCATAGATAGTGATTAAGACTTGCGGCTTCTCCTCTCTGGATCATGTGCCAACTTTTGACATAGGCTCCGTCGTTTGGTTTCTCAGGCCGAATTCCAGCCTTATTTGTGCCTGCGAGGTGTAGTTGGGCAGGTTGAATATCATTCTCATGGCCTTCGCTATTGTGCTGTTCAATAGCTGAGCGCCCCTCCCTCTGAGGCATTTGCTTTCATAAGTTATGGCCGGTGTTAATTTTGCCTGAGGCACTTGAAGCAGGGGGGTGAAGCTTCGGCCAACTGCTTTCGTTTTTAGGCTCCTTAGTGCAATCGCTATGCTGGTTCCCCTCTGTTTTATTGCTTGCTTTTGCTGTTGGAAAGAGCACTTTCTGTCCACAATTACGCCCAGATACTTGTACTACTCCACTGTTTCCACTGGGAACCCTCCCATGTGCCAGCGGAACCCTGCTGATGATGTTTTAGCAATCCTCATTATTTTTGTTTTTGAGAGGTTAATGCTTAAGCTGTTCCCTGTTGAGTAATTAAAAGTAGTGCTGATTAGATGTTGTAGCCCTATCGGTGTTCTACTAATTAGCACACTATCATCAGCATACATTAGATTGGAGAGAGTAAAGCCACCTATGCTTGGAGCATGAGAGTTGCTTTCAACCAGCTGTTTTGCAAGGTCAGACATAAAGATGTTGAATAATGTTGGCGCTAGCACACAGCCTTGCTTTAAGCCTTTTGTGGTCTTTATTTTTCTTGACAGAAGATCTCCTGATCCTAGCTTGACTTGGACCCATGTGTCCGTATGTTGTAAAATCAGCTGTGTGAGTAGCCCAGTTGGGATATTCCTTTCTTCCAGCTTTGACCATAATACGTTTCTGTTGATAGTGTCAAACGCTGAGGTAAAATCGATGAAACATACATACATGGGCAGATTGGCTATCTTTGTGGCATCAATGAGGAGCGAGAGAGCCAAGATATTTGATGTTGTGCCCATTTGTTTACGGAATCCTGTCTGGGTGATGGGGATTACTGCATTTTCTTCTGACCATTCCAAGAGCTCCTCTAAAAGAAGGCCAGCATAGTATTTGGCCTTGTTGTTGATTAAGGCTACTAATCTGTAATTTTTAGGATCCTTTACGTTGCCCTTCTTATGTATTGGCGCTATTATTGAGCCTTTCCATGATGCTAGGATAGTTGTGGTGTCTGTCATCTGTTTGAAGAGTGGCAGTAAGGCCACTGCCCAGTATTCCGGATTTTGTTTGTACAGTATTGGGGGGATCCCGTTGGGACCTGGCACCCTCTCCGCCTTCCCCTTCGCGATCCTGCTTATAATTTGTTTTTCGGTTGGGTCAGATGGAGTAATGACCAATTGTGGTGTACAAGGTCGAATTTTTCTATCCTTATCCGGTTGGCTACTTGTTACAAACTTTAGCGCTGTGTTGAAGTGTGCCTGAAGTTAGTTGGTCCAGGTTTCCTCGATTAGGTAAGAATCAATGGTAGGACTTCAAGAATTCTGGAGTGTATTGACTGTCTTCCAGAATGTTCCGCTTGTATTAGTTCCTTTGGCGTCATGAAGAAGTTTTGTCCATAGAGCATCCTCTGCTTCCCTTTTTCCATTCCAAGTTATTCTCTTTTTACTCTGTTTTAAGATTTGCAATTCTTTTGAATTGCGATATCCGGTCTGTCGCCTGTAATTTCCGTTGTAATTTGTTAATGTTTCTTTTGAGGAGCTTTATCTTGATGTTTTGGTTTAAGGCCTTGTCGCAGCTGCCAGCTAATTCAGTTAGCTTTTTTTGACTTTTGCAGTTTCGATGGTCCAGCTTTGTGTGTATCTCATCTTTCCTTGTATGTGCTTGTCCCAGACTGCTCTTAAATTGCTTCCAGGCGCTTAGATAATCGGGCTGGTTTGTGATGCTCTTTTCCCACCGACTTTTTGCGTCTATTGGGAAGCCTTCAAAGTTTGTCGTGTTGCATTTTATTCTTTTCTGTGACACTGACAGTGTGCATCCAAGGTTTGTCGCCGGCGTGAATTGCATGACCCCCTGAAAGTTGAGGCCAAATTCTTGCGGCTAATGGTCGCTGGCTGACATTGTGCCTATTCGGAAGTCTGTGACTTTCCCAAAGAGTTGGAGAGATGCGAGTGTGAAGTCTAAGGTAGAACTAGCGGTTGAATTGTGGAAAGTGGCTGACGGGGGCTGTCGTTTATGAAGTGACCGTTTAAGGCTGCCAGATTGAGATGTTCTAGTTCCTTTACGCTGGCCCATGCTAGCCTATTTTGTTAGTCCCATTTGCTTGTTGCTTGTTGTGGTATGTCCCATGCCAGGAATTGATCCTCCAGCGATGTGTCCCTTGTTTGAGGCCCTCCCAGGAACATATTGAAATCCCCTGTTACTATTAGGTTGGGAGTTTCTGCTTCTGCCAATGTTTTTGAAATTTCTTCCATCAAGTGGTTCATTCCGGTCTTTTTTTCCCGGGGATGTTAGCATACATTAGTCAGTCTTAGTTTTTGTTTTAGATCTTTTCCCCTCACTTCCAGTTCTATTGTGAGTGGGCAATTGTTGCCTGTCTGTTTCACCTTTGTATACTTAGATTCATTGAAGCTCTTTATGGCAGTGTATATTGTTAGCCGGCCTTTTAGGAGGCCGTATTTGGCATTTCTTGTCGCTGGGAGATGATATGAGTTGAAGCCTTGGATTTGATATGGTTGGTCTAGCCAAGTCTCCTGTAGGGCTATTATATCGAATTTTTGGAAGTAGAGGAAGAGCTGAGTATTGTCTCTTTTATTCCCTAGACCATTCATGTTCCAAGAACATATTTTTAGTTGTTGTTGTGGTCTTTTGTTGAGTATTTTGTCAGAACTTTGGGGCCCTAGTGTTGATTGTCCTCGCTATCCAATTCCAGTCATCTTGTCTAAGTGGCCCTTGCTCTGGCCTGTTGGCCTGAGAGGTCATCCTAGACACTGAACGGCTTCTGGCCCCCTTTAAAACACTTTCAGTATTTGCTGGAGATTGTTTGTTTAATGGGTTTTGGGCTTGTCGCTCATTGTATGCCTGGCGTAGTGGTTCTGGGTACCCAGTTTTTTCCATTATTTTTAGGCGTATTCCCCAGGATAGAAAGTGTGATTCTAACTCCATTATTCTCGTCTCTGTTTCATTCCTTGCCCATGTTGTTTTTGTAACCTCCAGATCTGACAGAAGTTTACAGTCAGTAAATTCCACTGCCTCTAGGTCTTTGGTGCTAATATCAGTCAGACTACTGAAGGTTGATATTAGGTGTAAGATATTTCTTCAATTGAGGGTATCCTCTCTGCCTCTTGACTTATACGCAGGAATGAACAGTATTATACCACTGTCGACTTCCACCTGCCCGACCTCCCATTTTTTGTGGTCTTCTGTGCCCATTTTGGTCTGAGAGCTATTGTGTCTCTTGTCAAGTTTTGGGTCCTCCATCTGCCCTTCCCAGTTTATCATGCTGGGCATTGCGCTGGAATCTTGTTTCGGGGGGGAGCCCTTGCTTCCGTCTGCCGATAGTCCCCTCCTTGATATTGAATAGGTGGGATTCTCCCTTTGTGTCGACTTTACCATCTTCTTAGCCGGCGATATTTTTATAGTTGTAAGCGGGCTTTCTCTTTCGTCTGCTGCTTCTTCTTCTTCTGGGGACATAATTGTCCTTTTGAAGAATGTTTTTCTGTTGGCCATCTTTTTTCTTCCTTTCCTTTTTTGTTTTCAATGTCTTTTGTTTTCTGCCCTGAATTCTTCTTTGCTTGATTTCCCGATGGTTTCATTTGGGGGACTTGTTGCGGTGTCTAATTCTAGCCCTTGCGTATGTCCGGGGTGTATGTTTGTTTGCGCCGAGGCTTCAAACCTTTGATTGGCGGGGAGCTGCCTTAAGGATTTCCCTGTGACCCCCATGTAGGTGTCATTCACCGGTTTATTGACTTCCGGGCCAATTGTGCTGTTTGGCTCGAATTTTCCTCTTTGGCTAATAGGAGCAGTTGATGGGTTCTGTGAATTTTCAATAACTGACTGTTCTCTAGGGTGTCCAAGGTATTGGTTTAGGCCCTATTTTCCAATATTTGTGTTGATTATGGTTGTATTTTCCGTTGTCTGTTTTAGATCCGCCAAGAAGCCTCCCAGGAGTAGAGGGATTGTAGTAAGTTTATCCACTATTGAATAGCATGCGCAACTCGGCTCCTCTATTTTGGTTTCCGCTTGTACCCTCTTTATCATACCATTTATATCTGCCAATTTGTTGTCAATTTTGGCTACGTGTATGACCAAGAAGTTTAAGAGGGATAGTTGGATGTCCATTTTTTCTGAGTGGTACTGGATGGCCTTTATTGATAATTGAAGCGTGTTTAGCAAAGATGACCATAGGACTTCAGCACTTTTTGGGTGGTCTTCAGTTGTTGGAATCATCTCAGAGTCTCGTTTGCTCTCTAATGTGATGCCATCGGCCTGTATGATAGCCGGTGAATATGATGCTTCCAACCTCTCCCACTCTTCTGTTGTTAGCTAGAAGTTCTCTTCAATGTTAGAGGCATCTGGTTGCTTATGTGCCTGGATTGTGTTGGATATTCCGTTTTTTTCTGTGAGTTCAATTGCTTCTATTTGCTCCCTTTCCTGTGTTTTTTCTGACTCACTACCCCACCCCATGTGGGCTACGTCAAGTGTTCCGATTTTTTCTGTGAGTTTGATTGCTTCAGTTAGCTCTCTTTTTTTGGCATATTTTCTGACTCTCTGTCCCACACCATGTGGGCATGTTTTTGGTCTAACTGAATCCCCAGAATAATATCCCGGACCCGGTCCGTGGCCCGAGCCACCTTTGCGGTGCTAGTGTTGCCTCCTGAGTTGGGTTCTATTTTATTTATTTGTTCCATCTCCTTTGGAGGCTCCATATCTGGCTGATTTGGAGTTTTTGGCTCACTAGTTCCTGGTGGATCTATTTTACTCTCGATATTGGACTCATTGCTGCTGTTCTCAGCCCCTGTTGCTTTGGCTTGAAGCTGCATGATTGTCTGTATTACAATGTTTGGCTCAAGGGGGTGACCCTTTTTGTTGCTGATGTATGTGTTCAAATCGTTGTCCACCTTGCTGTCGCCATTGTTTAGACTTTCCGTTTGTACGCTGCATCCCTTGGGTGTGTGCAAATTCCAAATTTTTCCACATTTCTTGACTTCTGTGCCTTCTATGTAAGTGCTTTGCGGGCACCCTTCAGGTTCCATTGGCGAGAGTAGACCCTTAAGATTGCTATTTGAGGTGTTTAGGAAAGAAAAAGAAAAGATAGAGTACATTTTTGGTTGAGAGCTCATTCTTTCTGTTTTGCTGGTATCTAAGCCAATCCTTTCAGTCCTTCCTGGCGTCGGGGCTAGTAGTGGGGGCTCTTCTTGTTCAGTCAGTGAGGTGTCTGTATCATTTTTAAGTTTATGCTTGTTGGCCCTGCGCCGTTTGGCCGGGACACCGGCTGTTGCTTTCCTGATTTTACCTGACCTCATAACGTGCTTGGCACTGTACTTGTGGGTCTTTTGGGCCTTTGGGTCTTCTGAGTCGCAACCAGGCAGGATTGTGATTACTTAATTGTGCTAGATTTGCGTTTATGCTTTTGCGATGTCTTGTTGAAAGACCTCTGTCTGCCTTAAACTCTTTGTATCGCCAGTTTGCACACCTCCTAAATGGTAAATTGCCTTGGGTTGCCTTAAGATGCTTGTGTTGTTTTTGATCTAATGTGTTTTAACACAAGTTTTCCTTGGTTGTTCCTTGGTTATAACTTATTTATTTGATTTGTTTGATTTATTGGTTCTCCTGTTTTCTAATTTAGTGATAATTATTGTGATATTATGGTTAAAGGCAGCTAATCGTTACTTTTTGTTCCTGTGTGGTTGTAGGTTTTTGACTGGTTTGTTCAGTTAGCTTCTGTTCAAATTGTTCGGTTTGTTCAGCTTTCACTGGTCTAATTGATTATATATGATAAGGCTGATGTCCCTGGCTGAAGATTTTCCCCTCCTGTGAGATGAGAGGTATGGCAGGGCGGGGTTGGCAGATAGATGTCCCGGGGAGGGGGGGATTGTGCTCCCCTGCCCCTTGGCCTGGTCCCTGTTGATGACTACCCCCATTTCAACGCCTTTGGTGGATCTTTTGCGGTCTTTTTTTTGGGGGGGGGGCACCCCAGTCTTACCCGACTTCACCAATTTTCAATTTCCAACTTCCCTGAGGGCAGAAGGACAGAAGGGGCAGATCCCCCCCAACGCCTCACGGCCTGCGCCTCTCACCTTCAGCCTTCTGTCCTTGCTTTCTCTGCACAACTCTCCGGCTCTCCTCCCCCTCGATGGTAGAGTTAGTGGTGAATAGTGATGAATGGTTAGCTGCGGTTGAACGGTGTTAATGGAGGAGCAGAGGAGCGGGGGAGCAGAGGAGTAGAGGGGCGGCTTACCCAGGTTTCTCCGTTCAACTCTGCTCGACTCCGCGCTCGACTCCGCGCCTGACACCGCTCTCGACTCCTCTGCCTCTGCTGCTGAGCCGGACTGAGAGTTCCGTGATCCGTGCTCGGCTCTGCTGCTCAACTCCGACTCCACTGCTGGCTGGCCACAAAGCGGAAGGGCAGAACAGAGGAGCAGACCGGAGAACAGACCGATGAGACGGGCCGCCTGTCTCAGACGCGGAGACCACAGGACGAAGCAATGGAGTTAGGGAAGGAAGGGGGTAAAGGGGGACTGTAGAGTACTGCAAGCCACTGTTTACTGCAGCCGCTTCCTCGCCGCCTCTCCCCTCTCATCCAGCGCTGCTCCGATGACTGCCGGTTGACTGCAAAACACGGACTGCAGACCAGTAAGACCAGGGAGTAGGGTTCCCATCCAGATCATTGGAGAAATCAAAAGCATCCTCAGCAGACAAGATCTTGGTTGCAGTCAGGACCTGCATCCCAGTCTGCTGACTACTAGTGTGTGAGGGCCCTACATGAAGAGGACTAAAGACCACAGTGCTCAAGATGATCCAGACACATCACTCAGTTCAAGCTAGAACCAGCAGTCTAGTGGCTGCCAATATTGGGAACAGCTTTAGGATATTGTTGTTTCGTCTAGTGAACTCCCCTCTGACCATTGCCAGATGTTCCAATTGCACCTCCACTTTGGATTTGGTCCTTTATGCGGTTGTTATTCTTCATTGACTTTTGATTATTGTGTATCAAGGCTCACTTCACTCTTTGAGGTTCTTGTCCCATGACTCCTGCTGATCAAAGGTCTCCGCCCCCAGTGAATGCCCCCGCCCTGACTCCAACTACAAACCTTTTGTTAGCAATGCTCATTGAGTGTCAGAGACAGAAAGATTAAGTAGTAGAAGCTCAGGGGAATAGACCGCAATTGAGGGCCATCCCTGTCCTGGTGAGTCCTGCATGGGCTGTTTTGCATTTACATGTCACTGGAGTGCTGAATGACATCTTGGCCTTCATCTATCACCTGTGACGAATGCAAAATTTCATTATCATCCCGCATTACACAACTTATAATTATGATATCTAGCAGAAAACTGAGGTTCTCTTCAAGAATGGCATATTAATTACCATGAGTTGAAGGTGCATGGGGTCAAGAATATCATAAAAAGGGTTCTGTGAAGCATATAAACATAATGCCAAGTGTTGTGATGAGATCAATTGAAATCACAGCAATTTATTCACTATTGCATGAGTTTGAAATTGACATTACCACTGGGCACAGGCTGCACAGTGTACGATGTTTAGCCTTGAGATCTTACTTCATGTACATCCAGGTTGGTGTTACCTCAAAAGTAGGTGACTGTCATCGATAGGGTGCAAAGACTTAAGTTAAAAAGGTGAGAAGATAGAGTTGGTGTTTGGGCATAAAGTTAGATACCTACTTGACTCCAGAAAGACTTTTAACTGTGGTGAGTTCTGCAGCTGGTCCAGTGAAGCAGTGAATCTGGTGGTTCCGCTGGTTGGAAGCAGTGAATGCTGACAAACTTGGGCTTAAGAGGTAAACATATTGATTTCTGTCAAACCTTACACTTGTTAAGGGACTCCAGACTAAGCTTTTTAATGTATATTAATGATGCATGATGTGTGTGGCAAGGTTGAGTAAATTGATTTGCAGCTAAATCAGAACTGTCAGAGGGTAAGAGGCTAATTTAAATTTTTTCGTACCCTGATAAAGGAGTATGTGGTCGTAGACACTACTTTGACAGTAAAGCAGACATGAGCACTTTCAGATTTGAATCTCACTGTTGTGACAACTCTTATGCCATAACCCTTACACCGTAAGTCCACAAATTGCCTTTTGCCAATGGCAGGGGGTGCACAAGCATTTTCTTTAGCAGGAAACTGCCTTTCAGCATCATTGTAAACAAAAATTGTTTGATGCCATCGAAAATGCTCCTGCTCCATCCAATAAGAAATGATTGTGCTCCTTGTTAGGTCTAGCAGAATATTATTCAAAATTATGCTGACAAGGTACACAACTTGAGGGCACTTATGAAGAAGGGTGTTCCTTTTCAATGGTCCTAAAATTGTGAAGTAGCTTTTAGCACCATAAAATCTGATTTCATTCATCAAAGCTGCGGTCCTCAAACCTTATGATCCACCTGATAGAACTGTCAATATGGTTGATGCCAGTGCTTATGGGCTAGGAGCTGTTCTTATACTGGAGAAGAATGATTGTGAGCTCATTGTAGCATTTGCATCAGGCACACTAAAAGGTGAGGAGACTACGTATTTTGTCATAGAGAAGGAGGCTCTGGCATGCTGGTGGAGAATAAAAAATGTCAAAATCTATATGTGGGGAAACAAATTTGAGTTGAGGTCTGACCACAAATCTTTGATTGATATCTTCACAACAAAGTGCGCAGGCAGAGATACGCCTAGAATTGCTAAATGGCTATATCTTCTTCAGAAGTACGATTTCCAGTTAGTATATGTCCCAGGACTCAACAATGTGAATGTTGATTGCCTTTCATGTTTACCCTTGAAGGACCAAGGAGGGAATGACCAGATTTGTGAAGATGAAGAGTGTTTGGTGGCAAGTGTAGTTGAAGCGTGTGAAGGTGCAGTAAGTAAAGAAGAATGGAAACGTTCTGTGTCTGAGAATGACATATTAAAACAAATGATCCTGGACTTGGTCAATAACTACATGCGTCATGTAGAGGTCAGAAAGAAATATGATGAGTACAGCATGGTATCTTTTGAGTTATCAGCAGTTGATGTTATTATTAGGAGGGTTGGTAAATTGGTTGTACTCACGAGCCTGCCCACCAGATGGATGAAATTATTGCATAAGGGTCACAGTGGTATGTCTTGAATAAAAGACGTGCTAGGAGTAATTTTTGTTGGCCGGGTATAGACAAAGATATTAAAAGGCATGTGCAAAACTGAGGCATGCATGTGCAGCGGTAAGTCCCACATGTCGGGTAATCCCCCATCATGCCCACCAAATTGCCAGAAAGGTCATGGCAAAAAGTAGCTATTGATATGTGTGGTCCCTTTAATGTCAATGGAATTGAGGGAAATTAGGCCATTGTTTTCATGGATTAATTTTTTTAATGGGCTGAAGTAGTGTTTGTGAGGGAAGTCAAGGCATCCACCATTGTAGGATTTTGTGAGGAAGTGTTTCATAGAGAAAGATATCCAGAATGCATGATAAATGGACCTCAATTTGCAGCCAGTGAGTTTAAAAAATATTTAACCATCTCTGGTGTGTCTCAGATAGCTATTGCTGAATACAATCCCAGGGAAAATGATTTAGTAGACAGGTTCAACCGCGTTTTGAAAGAATGTTTACAATTGGCTGAGGGATCTGGTATGGACTGCATCGATGCGGTTAAGTAGATGTTGTGGAGTTATCGTACTGCACCTCACTCTGCCACAATGGAAACTCCTTTAGTTCTTCTCAAGGGTCGGCAGGCGTGCACCTCGGTAACCCCTGCTTTGACGGCAGGACTAATTCGAGGTGTGTAGGCAAAGACAAGTTGGTTCACAGGATCACAATTTATCAAAACTAATAGGAGTGTAGGCATAATGATAAGCTTAAGAAAAAGATGCGACAATTTAAGGTGGGTGACTTGGTGAGAACGTCACTTTCAGGAACCCAGAAAACTAACTTGTCAACGAGGTCAAAGCCCAAATGAATTGTGGACCTAATGGGAAGTTGTGTGCATCTGGAGGATTGTATAAGATGGAATTCATGGAGTGTTACATTGTGTAATAAATTAGAGCAGGAAAAGTGGGAAAAGGGCAAGATCACGAGGAGTAGTTCAACATCTGGTGGTCAGACTGATTCCAGATGGGAATTCAGCAGTGTAGAATGCAATAAGTTCAGGCCAGCCTGGCAGAAAGATTTCATTTGCACTTAATGTCTTTTCAATTATCGTTAGCAGTTCTAGTAATATTAAAAATGTATCTTATTGGTTTAATGTGTAAAAAAAAAGGGGGGAAAGTGTGTTGCATCTTGACTCCTAGCAACCTCCTTGGCATTCCGATCGTTATCTCCACTGGGTTCTAGGTTGTGGAACCACAGGGGCAGAGGACAGACAGTTGCCAGCGGTGCTAGGTCTCCCTTGGGTTGTTACTACGGATGTTATTAAATCTCCTGTGAAATATTGCTCTGGAGTCAGGATCTTCATTTTAAAAGGGTTTTACCCAGTTTTGGCCAATTTTTACCGTATATCCTGTAACTGTCCACTCTATAGAATGCCTTGACAATGAGCATAAACCTGACAGACACATTGTTGGGCTCTATCTGCATTCTTAATGTGAATATCAAAAAACTCTAATGTTGGTCACAATGAAATGCGGGATTTGCAACTCTGTAACTTTGTTGAACCCACACTAAGAATGAGACATTCGATACACAATATTAAGAGGTTATAATGTGTATTATTAACAACATGTCAGTGACCAAAAACCTAATGAGAAGAGAGTTTAAGGCGAGATATTCAGCATCAATCATTCTGCTGAACACCCACTGTATGAAGCTGCCGCAATATATGCTATACCAAAGTAAGGTATAGTGTGCACAGAGTTCAGTGGATTGCCAGAGGCTTACAGAGGCTAAAGTAGATAATACTAAAAGCTCTATTTGTGGTAGTGTGGTAGAGCAGTTAGGCTTATCAAAGGGCTGTGTTAAGCATTTACTGTACACACTCAGACAAAAATGATAGCACAAACTCAAAGACTGAATCCAGACCAATTGTTTTGTATAAAAAGTTACTTGGTTGTTTTATTTCTAGAAGCAAGAAGTTACAGGTAAATAACATCAGAAATGCTTTACAGTCTTGGAAATACTTTTGTATTCTCAATCAAAAACAGTAGTAATTAGTACTTGAAAAAGATAGAAAGTGCTATGCAATAGATAGAAAGTAATACAATCCTATTATAGGAAAACAATGATATTTATTAGCAGGCAAGTACTCAACTTACATTCCCAGTCTTCGGGTGTTGGTACCTACACTGGTCTGGGGTCAGTTCAAGGTAGGTATTGCACCACCAGTAGCAGTAGGGCGGCCGTGTGCAGGGGTCACTGGGCACAATGTTAGTCAAAGGAGACTGGGGCTACCTCGAAGAGGCACGGTTTGCATGCAGGTAGCTGCAGTTTTAGGGCACAGGCCCGGGGGTTAAAATCAGCACAAAGCTGCACCAGAGCTGCATCACCACTAGCAGAACAGGGGCGGCCGGATGCAGAGGGCAATATCTGCATTGGGCGCCCAGGAGGCTGGATGCAGGTGACCGCCAGCTGGGCAGGTAAGTTGGAGAGTTGAGGGACACCTGAGCCTTGGCTTCCTAAGGTTGGGCCAGAGGATGCAGGAGGGCCTTTTGGTGTGTGGTTTACTTTAACGTAGCAGGTTGCGTTCAGGGTGAGCCTTCGGGTTGAGGCTGCAAATGACTTTGTGGGATATCAGGAGAGGTCAGCCACTGATGGAGACAAGGTCAGGATCACTGGGACGTCTCCCCAGGACAGGTGAGGCACGCGAACTTGGGCTTTGGGTGTCGGGTGCAGAGTGGGCAAGGGTCGCAGATCAGTCTGGATCTAGAATCCTTGAAGATTGAGTTTTTCTGGACAGGGCCACTTTACACCGGAGATCTAATCTTAGCTGAAAAGTGTCAGTCTTCTTGGAAGTCACTGAGAGAAGTTGGCCTGGCATATGCTGTCCACTATTCTAGTGGGCACCTTGCACCAGTCCAAACGACCCTTTTTGATGGTAGATTTAAAGATAACCTATATAGAAAGCTATCCTAGTGGTAGCTGTGGAGAGCAGCCTTCAAGCTAAATCCTGAAGGAATGTAAATCAGCATGTTTTACCAGTCTACAATTTCATGTAATGACCAATGTGAAAGGAGAACCACACCAGGTATCGATATAAAATATATGTATTTAATCTAAACACATCCTTCTAGTATCTTTATGAGTCTAGAGGCAAAAGTACATACAGTAAACGTATTTAGCACAGTATATGTTTAGCCCTAGCAGCTTCACAAACCATATACTAAAAAAGTGGTATAAGTACCACTACAATTATAGAGACAAGGCTTAGGGCCTGTAGAAGTGCTGGGGCAACCAGGAACCACCCAAGGTAGGGACGCAGGAGACCCACGGGGACACTTGCAGTGTCTAAACACAGCCACGAATCACCATTGACTACTATGGAGAAAGTTGCGGTTAGAATTTTAAATATTAGGGACACTTAGTAGCGGACTAGGAGCAAACCCCTTGAGAACTGGACAGTTCCAGAGTCAAGACCCATGGGAGCACTGAAGTACTCATGTTACCTCACCCAGGAAAGCCGGGTGAATAGGTGTCTTTTCTTGTCTTGTTTAGTCGTCGTTTCCTACAGAGAGCTGCAAAGAAGTGCTGCAGGCGACCAGGTGTCAAATGTCTGGATTGATCCAAGGGTGAATCGGAGATCTGAAGAACCTGAAAGCAGAAGGTACAGAGTCTGGGTCACTTGCCAGTGACTAGGGAGGCAGGAAGAAGATGCCCACCGATGTTGGGTGATTTCAGGTGCAGAAGGTGAAGCTTGACTCTTCAGCCACGAGAACCAGGAGGCATCGACTACAACCAGGAGCTGGATTTGAGCGGTCCACATCAAATGTCGAGTGCTGCGGTGTCGGTATCCAGATTGGACTCAACAAGCCTTGGCAACAGCAAACCATGCAGAATGCAAAGATTGGCTTCGGAGCAGACCAGCAAGGTCTGAGGAACTCACCCTTTGGAGGGGAGTCATGGCATGTCTGTAGCAACCAGGGAAACCCAAGATACAAAAGAGTTACCTTTGTGTGGACCCACCGGTCGACGAACCAGGGATTGCGAAGGGGCCTCGAGCAGAAATGCTAGAAGCGGGCCCAGGGAACCCTCGTGGAGTGTAGGCCCCCAATCTTCGGTGCAGATGGTGCTCGGGCTTGGACTACGAGGAGCCCAATGCACAACTTCAGGAAAGCTCGGTAAGTAGATGCACTTGCAAATGTGCATGATGTCCAGGAGTTCCGGTCCCATGTCTCTCGTGATGGCTAAAGGTCTCAGCTTAGCTGTGACCTCGTGTTAGCCTCGGAGATGTCTGGAATTCCATGTCCTGTGTTGCAAATCCTTCCGATCCGGTGGGAGCCTTGGAAATGCAGGCCGGCAAGATGCTTCTTTGGTGCCTGTTTGAACAGGGGAGTCACTCCTTGACCCCCAAGGAAGATCCTTCCGCCTTCTAATCAAAATAGAATTTCAAAGTTCCAGGATATATGTTGCTGAGTTTTGTCCAGGGTAATCTAAAGTCCTAAGGACAGGATTCCTATACTTATACTAAGTTTAGGGGTTGGACTAACTCTAAGGTCCCACCTATGGGAGGACCTGGGGAGGGGGTAGTTACACCCCTTCCCCTTTGTCCAGTTTCGTGCCAGAGCAGGGGCTGAGTGCCCCTGCAACCGGTTTCAACTGGGGTATGCCCAGTGACACCAAGTGTGCCCACAGCACTGTCTGAAAAGCAATCACTGAATGCACTCGAATAGGCCCCAATACACTAAAGCCTGTCTGAGGAGGTGGTTACACCTCCCTGTGACAGGAAACCTATTGTCCAAGCCTCCCCTGCCAGAGTTTGTCCAGCAGCAGGAGATCAGACTCGTGTCTGTGGCAGCAGCATCCATTTTGTGATGCTGGGGCTCTTTAAAACTATTACCAGTCAGGTAAGTGTGTGCGTGCCTTCTCCCTTTAGAATGGTGGAATTGTACCCTCTCCGCCAGGATTGGCGGGGGGTAGGATTCCAAAGTGTTTGACACGAAACATGACATGTTGTGATGCAGCCATTCCAAAGTTAGCATTTACCACAAGGTTATAATGCACTTAAGAGTATATGGTATGGCTGTATCACAGAACAGTTACAGAGAAGTGATTCTGAAAGCTGCAGAGGGGCTCAGCTCATGCTTGGGAACCGTCTCACACAAAACCAAGCACTCTGCCTTCATGATTGTTAAATGCAAAAACAATAGTTGATGGACAGAACGCAGAACAATGTCATACATGCACCCCAGTACAGAGATCTTGGCCTAAATCCATCGTTGTTTTGCTCACCATGCCATTCCAGTTTGAACCCAGCCATATGCAAATCAGTTTTGAACCTGTGCCCCATGGGAACAGTCCAGCCCGAACTGCCAAGCCAGGTCCTCCCTGGACTGGGAAAAAGCATCCAAGGACCGGTTTCGGGCTTTCAGCTCGCATCAGCCTGGATAGCTTGATTCCAGTGGCATGGAGAGCACGGGACTCACGTCTGAGCATACCCGTCCCAGTCGGGGTGACAAATGCTAAAACAATAGTTGATGAACAGAATGCAGAACAATATCATACATTCACCCCAGTACAGAGATATGGACCTAAATCCATCATTTTTTTGCTCACCATGCCATTTTAGTTTGAACCCAGCCATATGCAAATCAGTCTTGACTCTGTGCCCAATGGGAACTGTCCAGCCCGAACTGCCAAGCCAGGTCCTCCCTGGACTGGAAAAAAGCATCCAAGAACCGGTTTCGGGCTTTCAGCCCTCATCAGCCTGGATAGCTTGATTCCAGTGGCATGGAGAGCACGGGACTCACGTCTGAGCATACCCGTCCCACTCGGGGTGACAAATGCAAAAACAATAGTTGATGGACAGAATGCAGAACAATGTCATACATTCACCCCAGTACAGAGATCTGGGCCTAAATCCATCGTTTTTTTGCTCACCATGCCATTCCAGTTTTAACCCAGCCATATGCAAATCAGTCTTGACCCTGTGCCCCATGGGAACAGTCCAGCCTGAACTGCCAAGCCAGGTCCTCCCTGGACTGGAAAAAAGCATCCAAGGACCGGTTTCGGGCTTCCAGCCCTCATCAGCCTGGATAGCTGGATTCCAGTGGCATGGAGAGCACGGGACTCACGTCTGAGCATAGCAGTCCCACTCGGGGTGACAAATGCAATAACTATACTTGATGGACAGAATGCATAAAAATGTCATACATTCACCCCAGTACAGAGATCTGGGCCTAAATCCATCGTTTTTTTGCTCACCATGTCATTCCCGCTTGAAACCAGCCATATGCAAATCAGTCTTGACCCTGTGCCCCATGGGAACAGTCCAGCCCAAACTGCCAAGCCAGGTCCTCCCTGAACTGGAAAAAAGCAACCAAGAACCGGTTTCGGGCTTTCAGCCCTCATCAGCCTGGATAGCTTAATTCCAGTGGCATGGAGAGCACGGGACTCACGTCTGAGTATACCCGTCCCACTCGGGGTGACAAATGCAATGACAATAGTTGATGGACAGAATGCAGAACATTGTCATACATTCACCCCAGTACAGAGATCCTTGCCTAAATCCATTGTTTTTTTGCTCACCATGCCAATCCAGTTTGGACCCAGCCATATGCAAATCAGTCTTGACCCTGTGCCCCATGGGAACAGTCCAGCCCGAACTGCCAAGTCAGGTCCTCCCTGGACTGGAAAAAAGCATCCAAGAACCGGTTTCGGGCTTTCAGCCCTCATCAGCCTGGATAGCTTGATTCCAATGGCATGGAGAGCACGGGACTCACGTCTGAGCATACCCGTCCCACTCGGGGTGACAAATGCAAAAACAATAGTTGATGGACAGAATGCAGATCAATGTCATACATTCACCCCAGTACAGATATCCGGGCCTAAATCCATTGTTTTTTTACTCACCATGCCATTCCAGTTTGGACCCAGCCATATGCAAATCAGTCTTGACCCTGTGCCCCATGGGAACAGTCCAGCCCGAACTGCCAAGCCAGGTCCTCCCTGGACTGGAAAAAAGCATCCAAGAACCGGTGTCGGGCTTTCAGCCCTCATCAGCCTGGATAGCTTGATTCCAGTGGCATGGAGAGCACGGGACTCACGTCTGAGCATACCCGTCCCACTCGGGGTGACAAATGCAAAAACAATAGTTGATGGACAGAATGCAGAAAAATGTCATACATTCACCCAAGTACAGAGATCTGGGCCTTAATCCATCATTTTTTTGCTCACCATGTCATTCCAGTTTGAACCCAGCCATATGCAAATCAGTCTTGACCCTGTGCCCCATGGTAACAGTCCAGCCCGAACTGCCAAGCCAGGTCCTCCCTGGACTGGAAAAAAGAATCCAAGAACCGGTTTCGGGCTTTCAGCCCTCATCAGCCTGGATAGCTTGATTCCAGTGGCATGGAGAGCACGGGACTCACGTCTGAGCATACCCGTCCCACTCGGGGTGACAAATGCAATAACAATAGTTGCTGGACAGAATTCAGAACATTGTCATACATTCACCCCAGTACAGAGATCCTTGCCTAAATCTATCGTTTTTTTGCTCACCATGCCATTCCAGTTTGGACCCAGCCATATGCAAATCAGTCTTGAGCCTTTGCCCCATGGGAACAGTCCAGCCCGAACTGCCAAGCCAGGTCCTTCCTGGACTGGAAAAAAGCATCCAAGGACCGGTTTTGGGCTTTCAGCCCTCAGCAGCCTGGATAGCTTGATTTCAGTGGCATGGAGCGCACAGGACTCACGTCTGAGCTCGGGGTGACAAATGCAAAAACAATAGTTGATGGACAGAATGCTTGATTCCGGTCCAGGTAAGACATGGCTTGGCTGTTTGGGCTGGACTGTTCCCATGAGGCACAGGGTCAAGACTGATTTGCATTTCGCCATGTCTGAACTGGGGGGGGCTTGGTAAGCAAAATAATGATGGATTAAACCAGATCTGTGACTGGGGGTGAATGTTTTGCCATTGTGCAACATTCCGTCCATCATCTTGTGTCTTTTACTGTTCATGATTGTTAAGGCCTGCCATAGGAGTAACTTATGTGTTTATATGTGTCTGTTTTTAAAGGTAGATGTAGGTAGCCTATATTTTAGTAAGGGGTGCAAGCACCACATTACCCAGGCTGCAGTAGCATACCTGTGGTGCCATTTTGGAAGGCTTCCCAGGGGTGGCATAATACATGCTTCAGGCCCTGGTAGGCCTCTGGGATACCTATGCCCTTGGTATCTAATGTACCATATACAAGGGACTCACAAGGGTAACCCAGTAACCAATCTGGAGTGTACCTAAAGTACATGCAATCAATTTAGTGAGGAAGATACTAGGCTGGGGTCCTGGTTAGTAGGGCCCCAGGCAGACTAATGTTGGCAAATCAGTGAAACACCAGCAAAAAGTGGGGGTAACCATAGAAAGCAGATCCTATTCTCCTACACAACGCCCCCCCCCACCCAAAGGCAGGGACATTAAACTACCTTGACCAGTTGAGTCTTCACGTTCTAAGTGGAAATATCTGGAGAGTCCATCTGCATTGGCATTGTTACTCCCAGGTCTATGTTCCACTGTATAGTCCATCCCCTATAGGGAAATGGACCACCTCAAAAGTTTGGGTTTTTCACCCTTCATCTGTTTCAGCCATAAGAGGGGCTTATGGTCAGACTAAACAGTGAAGTGAGTGCCAAACAAGTATGGCCTCAGCTTCTCAGAGCCCAAGCCATAGCAAAGGCCTCCCTCTCAATAGCTGTCCAACGTTTATCTCTAGGGGTCTGCCTTCTACTAATAAAAGCTACTGGCTGGTCCAGGCATTCATCATTCAATTGTGACAGCACAGCCCCTACCCCCAACTCAGATGCATCTGTTTGGACAATTAATTTTCTGGAGTAGTTAGGACTCCACCTACAAGGTGGCCCAGGTACACAACCTGACTCTGCCCTATCTGGCACTTAGTAGCCTTGATAGTTAGGCCTGCTTTCTGCAGGGCCTCCAAAACATTTCTCAGGTGGACCAGGTGATCTTCCCAGGTGGAGCTGAAGACAGAAATATCATCTAGATATGCTGCACTATAGTCTTCCAGGCCTGTCAGGACTTTGTTCACCAACATTTGAAAAGTGGCAGGTGCATTCTTCAGACCAAATGCCATTATCACAAATTGACAATGTCCACTAGGGGTTGAGAATGCTGTCTTTGGCTTTGCATCATCAGCTAATCTGATCTGCTAGTAGCCAGCTGTGAGATCAAATGTGCTCAGAAATTTGGCAGAGGCCAACATATCTATGAGCTCATCTGCTCTTGGAATTGGATGGGCATCAGTCCTAGTGACTGCATTGAGACCTCTGTAGTCTACACAAAACCTCCTCTCTCTCTTACCACCCTGGATGTGAGGTTTGGGTACCAAGACTACTGAACAAGCCCAAGGGCTATCTGAGGGTTCAATCACTCCCAAATCCAACATTTTCTGGACTTAAGTCCTGATACAGTCCCTGACATGATCAGGTTGCCTGTAAATCTTATTTTTAACAGGCAGACTGTCCTCTGTGTCCACTTCATGAGTGCACCAGGTAGTCTGACTTGGAGTCAGAGAAAACATATGTCTGAACTGTTGGAGAACTTGTCTGTAATCAGTTTGCTTCTGATCAGTGAGGCTGCCTGCCAAGGCTAATACACCTACTAATCCATCATCAGGGTTCTGAGAGAGCAGGTCTAGGAAAGGGTCACTCTCTTCCTCCTGTCCTTCATCAGTAGCCATGAGCAAGCCCATGTCTGCCCTGTCAACATATGGTTTCAGTCTGTTGACATGAAGCACCCTATGGGGGCTCCTGGGAGTTCCAAGATCTACCAAATAGGAAACCTCTCCCATCTGTTCAACAATAATGTGGGGTCCACTCTACTTGTCTTGGAGAGCTACAGGGGCCACAGGCTCCAACACCCACACTTTCTGCCCTGGCTGGTCAACAGTCAGTACAGCCTTTTCGTCATGCCAGGCTTTCTGTAATTCCTGGCTAGCCTCAAGGTTTTTAGTTGCCTTTTCATCTACTCAGCTATCCTGGAGTAGAGACATAGTACATAGTCCACAATATCCTGTTTAGGGGGTTTGAGAGGTAACTCCCATCCCTCCTTCACCAGACATAATGGTCCTCTGACAGGATGTCCAAACAGAAGTTCAAATGGGCTATAGCCAAACCCCTTCTGAGGACCCTCCCTATATGCAAACTAAAGGCAGGGTAGCAGGATGTCCCATCTCCGCTTGAGCTTTTCTGGGGGACCCTTAATCATACCCTTTAAGGTTTTGTTGAATCTTTCATCTAAACCATTGCACTGTGGGTGATAGAGTGTGGTGAATATGTAGTTCAATCCACACTCCTTCCACATTGCAGTCAAGTAGCTGGACATAAGGTTTGCACCTCTGTCAGATACTACCTTCATAGGGAAACCCACTCTTGAGAACACACCCTGGAGGGCTCTTGCCACAAAGGGTGCTGTAGTGGTCCTAAGGGGAATAGCTTCTGGGTACCTAGTGGCATGGTTCACCACCCCTAGGCTATACCTGTGCCCAGATGCTGTCTGAGGATCCATTGGTCCAACAATGTCAATCCCCACTCTTTCAAAGGGACCCCCCACCACAGGTAGTGGTATCAGGGGGGCCTTTGTAGTGCAACCTGCCTTACCACTGGCTTGACAGGTTACACAGGAGCGACAAAACTCCTTTGTGTCTTCAGACATGTGGGGCTAGTGGAAGTAAGGGACAATTCAGTCCCAAGTCTTGTTCTGGCCCAGGTGTCCTGCTAAAGGATTATCATGGGCCAGTATCAATAGGAAGCCCCAGAACTTTAGAGGTATAACCAACCTCCTGGCTGTACCAGGCTTGGGGTCTCTGCTCTCTGAGTGCCGTAGTCCATCATCCCAATAAATCTTATGGGTGCCACTAGCATTCCCAGCAGCCTCAGCAGCAGCTTGCTGTCTGAGTGTCAAGAGAAGGGCAGCTCAGCTGCTCCTGACTCAGATCTGCCCTGGAAGGGCCCCCTGTCCCCAAGATCTCTGATCAGGCTCAAGCTCCTCTGGGACAGTTCCTTCTTCAGGCTCACAATCATCTCCCTCAAGAGGCTGATCATCACTCTGAGTCGGAGGGAAGGCACTGCCTTTACCCTACTGCTCCTTTTCTTGGAAGGCACCTGGCCCATTATTCCCGGATCCAGGGCCTGTTCAGTGTTAGACTTTTTGACCTTTGACCTACTCACTGCAAGGACATGTGCTGAGATCCCCAACATTTCTGCATGTGTCCTAAACTCCACTTCAGACCAGGCTGAAGTCTTTAGGTCATTGCCAAGCAAGCCTTCAACAGGGAGGTCTGTACTTACCACAACCTTCTTGAGGCCAGTTACCCCTCCCCAGGAGAAATTAACAACTGCCAGGGCATGGTTGGTCCTGACATTGCTAGCATTGGTCACTTGGTACATCTCACCAAGTATGATCTGTCCAGGGCCGACAAAGTCTTGTGTCACCATTGTGACACTTGCCCCTGTGTCCCTGTAGGCCAGAGCCTCTTTTTCATTTATCAAAGGCATTGTCTGTACTTGCCCAGGTGACTGGGACTCACAGAGGAGGACATATCCATGCCTCCATCACAGACTAACACAGCCTGAGTTGGAACTGTGACTAGGCCAGAGCCCATCTCAGTTCCCAGGGTCAACCCTACTACACCCATCTGCTGAGTACCACCATTTGAAGCTGAACTAGGGGGAACAGTTGCCTTAGGGGCAATGGTGGCTGGAACTGCATCCTTCTTGGTGCAGTCACTTGTCCAATGGCTATTCTGCTTACAGATTTTGCACCATGGTTTCTTTTGCCCTTTGTCTTTCTTAGAAGATTGAGAATTCCCACCATTAGAAGCTTTTTGGGGACCTTGTGAAGACTTCTGGTCTTTATCCTTCTCCCCACCTTTTTGATCTTGCTTCTTGTGGTCACCACCTTGGTTCTGTACCTTCTGATTCACCCTGATTCTGACCCATTTGTCTGCCTTCTTTCCCAATTCTTGGGGAGAGGTCAGATCAGAGTCTACCAGGTGCTGATGCAACAGCTGATTTTGACAGTTATTAAGGATCTGCTCCCTCATGATCAGATTATACAATCCTGTATAGTCACACACTTTACTTCCAAATAACCAGCCCTCCAGAGCCTTAGTAGCACATTCAACAAAATCGACCCACTCCTGAGTCTGTGTCTTTTGGGTATCTCTGAACTGTATTCTATACTGCTCAGTGGTTAGGCCAAACTCATCTATTAGAGCACTGTTCAGGACGTTGTAATCATCAGCATACTTTTCACTGACAGTGAGAGCTTGTGTCTGAGTTTGTCTGCAAAGGAGAGCCACAAGTCTGCTGCCCACTGCTCCTGGGGTACCTTCTGTACTTTGCAGGCCCTCTCTTGTGCAGTTATCCATTTGTGGATGTCATACCGACTCTGGTAGGGAGGGACAATCTTGTTTAGGCTTCTATGGTCATAAGACTTTCCCTACCACTAGGGAAGTTGCTACCACCATGGGGCTCTATCCCCATCTTTTTTCTAGCTTTTTCTATCTCTAGGGACTCCCTTTCTAAGGCTACTTCCTGTATCCTTATTTTCAGTTGAGCTTCCTCAAACCTCAGGTGTCTCTCTCTCTTCTCTGACAGGGTGTCCCTCCTGTGAGATGAGACATAAATCCCTATAGATGTACCAGAATGATCATATTCCACTGAAGGTGATCTGGGTCTTCTAGGCACACTCCCAACTCTTCCTGGTGGGATAAAGAGGGGGCCACTTTGGCCTTTCTCTTCTCCGGGTGGTGCTGGATTGTCCAGGTCTAGGTCATTGTCACCTTCCTGGCCAGCATCAGAGTCCGAGTCCTGGTGGGGTTCCCCACTGGGCCCTTCCTCCTCTGCTGTACCCACCCCACTGCCTACCCTTCCAGGCTCTGTAGTCTGTCTATAGTAATCAAGCAGCAATGCCTCTATGAGGCGTTGGGTATTGGGATTCTGTCCTGGCTTCAATTTCCCCATAGCACACAGAGCCCTTAACTCTTGGAAAGGGAATGTGTCATATTTGGATGTCTGCACTTGTACTGACATCTGGCAGAGACCCACAAAGTCCTGGCCTTGAAAACATGACTATTGAGGTGTGGTGTATGCACTACCTACACTACTGTTTACCTACAAAACCTCTCTTGAGTTGTATAAGGGGGGTGTGCTTAAGCCCTTGACACACAACTCTAAGTTCAGTAGAACTTACTGTATTTAGGCTTGCATTATATGTACCTCTGGTACCTTTAGTGGTTTTCAAATGATCACACACTTGAGATTATCTGGTAAAACAATGGCAAGCTGGAATCCCACATGCTGCACACCAATGTGAGAAGTTGGCCTGGCATATGCTGTCCACTATTCTAGTGGGCACCTTGCACCAGTCCAAACAACCCTTATTGATGGTTTAAAGAAAACCTATATAGAAAGCTATCCTAGTGGTAGCTGTGGAAGCAGCCTTCAGGTTAAGTCTTGAAGGAATGTAAAGCAGCTTGTTTTACCAGTCTATAATCTCATGTAATGACCAATGTGAAAGGAGAACCACACCAGGTATATATATAAAATATATGTATTTAATCCAAACACATCCCTCTAGTCTCTTTATGAGGCTAGAGGCAAAAATACATACAGTTAACTTATTTAGCACACAGTAAATTAGCTCAGCATACGTTTAGCCCTAGGGGCGTCACAAAGCACGTACTAAAAAAGTGGTATAAGTACAACTACAGTCATAGAGACAAGGCCTAGGGTGATTTCAGACGTAGAAGGTGAAGCTTGACTCTTCAGCCACGAGAACCAGGAGGTGTCGATGACAACCAGGAGCTGGATTTGAGCTGTCCCACATCGGATGTCGAGTGCTGCAGTGTCGGTATCCGGATTGGACCCAACAAGCCTTGGCAACAGCAACCCAAGCAGAATGCAAAGATTGGCTTTGGTGCAGACAAGCAAGGTCTTAGAGACTCAACCTTTGGATGGGAGTCAGGGCACGTCTAGAGCAATAAGAGAAGCCCAAGAAACAAAAGAGTTACCTTCGTGGGGATACACCAGTCGACGGACCAGGGATCACAAAGGGGCCTCGAGCAGAAATGCTAGAAGCAGGCCCACGGCACACTTGTGGAGTGTAGGCCCCCAATGTTCAGTGCAGATGGTGCTCAGGGTTTGGACTACGAGTAGCCTAATGCACAACTTCAGGAAATCTTGGGAAGTAGATGCACTTGCAAATATGAACTGTGTCCAGGAGTTCCGGTCCCACATTTCTCGTGATGGCTACAGGTCTCAGCTTTGCTGTGATCTTGTGTCGGCCTCGGAGATGTCTGGAAGTCCATGTCTTGTGTTGCAAATCCTTCGGGATCCAGCGGGAGCCTTGGAAATGCAGACCGGCAAGATGCTTCTTTGATGCCTGTTTGTACAGGGGAGTCACTCCTTGACCCCAAGGGAGATCCTTCCATTCTCTAGTCGAAATAGAATGTTGAAGTTCCAGGATTTATGTTGCAGAGTTTCGTCCAGGGTAATCCAAAGGACTGGGTTCCTATACTACACTAAGTTTAGGGGTTGGATTAACTCTAAGGTCCCACCTATGGGAGGACCTGGGGAAGGTGTGGTTACATCACTTCATCTTTGTCGAGTTTCGTGCCACAGCAGGGGCTGAGTGCCCCTGCAACCAGTTTGAACTGGGGTATGCACAGGGACATCAATTGTGCCCCCAGCACTGTCTAAAAAACATTCACTGAATGCACACACCCAGCCCCAATACACCAAACCCTGTCTGGGTAGGTGGTTACACCTCCCTGTGACAGGAAACCTATTGTCCAGGCCTCCCCTGCCGAAGGTTTGTCCAGCAGCAGGAGGTCAGACTCGTGTCTGTAGCAGCAGTGTCCATTTTGTGATGCTGGGGTTCTTTAAAACTATTACCGGTCAGGTAAGTGTGTACATGTCTTCTCCCTCTAGAAGGGTGGAATTCTACCCCCGCCGCCAGGACTGGCAGGGGGGGGGATAGGATTCCAAAGTGTTTGACACCAAACACGACATGTTTTGATGCAGCCATTCCAAAGTAAGCATTTACTGTGAGGGTATAATGCACTTAAGAGTATATGGTATGGCTGTATCACAGATCAGCTACAGAGAAGTGATTCCGAAAGCTGCAGAGGGGCTCAGTTCATGCTTGGGCACCCTCTCACACAGAACCAAGCACTCTGCCTTCATGTTTGTTAAGGCCTGCCATAGGAGTGACTTGCAGGTTTATATGTGTCTGTATTTAAAGGTAGATATAGGTAGCCTATATCCTAGTAAGGGGTGCAAGCACCACCTTACCCAGGCTGCAGTAGCAGACCTGTGGTTCCATTTTGGAAGGCTTCCCACGGGTGGCATAATACATGGTTCAGCCCCTGGTAGGCCTCTGGGGTACCTATGCCCTTGGTACCTAAGGTACCATATACTAGGGACTCACAAGGGTAACCCAGTAACCAATCTGGAGTGTACCTAAAGTACATGCAATCAATTTAGCGAGGAATCAGCTAGAATGGGGTCCCGGTTAGCCAGGCCCAAGCCAGACTAAATTTGACAAATCAGTGAAACACAAGTAAAAAATGGGGGTAACCATAGTAAGCAGATCCTACTCTCCTACAGTTACTGGCCACGGGACAGACATTGTCTTCTTTGCAGGGTCCCTGAGTAGGAGAAAGGCCGGTAGGGCTGGAACCAAATCAGCACGTCATCTTCATCATCTTGGGTCACAGGAATTTGAGGATCACTGTTCAGGCGTGCCCCTAAATACAGAATTTTAGGGTGTTACGGGTACTGACAGATGGTAGGCAATAGGCTACTTGCCTTTAGGGTGACTACTGCCTTTGGGGAGGGGCATCTGTAGTATCCTCAGGTTTGTACATATGTTCCTTTACTCCTTTCCATCCTTTACCCCTCTCCAGTTAGCTGCTCATCCAATGTGAGAGTTCCGGTTAGAATGTTGGTGTGATTGACATATATGGAATGCTTGGGTGCCTGGTGTGAGTGTTGCCAGTTGGGAGATGAGCTGAGCAGTAGAGAGGCCGCTCCTGGTGGGGCTGCTTGTTCCAGATCTCTGCTTCCTGTTAACCTACTTAAGGATTGAATAAACCTACAACTTAACTCTAATACATCTGTCTCGGCTACATCATTACCTGAATGTATGGATCAGCTTACTACATATTTTTGGCAACGATCTTGAGGAGACTTACCTGCGTTCAATGTGCCATCTGACAGGAGTTGGAACTCATCAGTAACTATTGTGGAAAAAGGCACAAGTATAGCAAGATTTAGTAATCTCGACAAGCACTCGCTGTAGCCCCACCAGTATCCACAATACCGGACAGCCCTAGCCCAGGCATGCTGTCATGTCATCTCTGTGTCTTCAACAACGAGATATTCAACATCGGAGCTGTCAACGTTTGTCAGAAGAACCTACTTCTCAAAGAAGGTACACGGTGCAACAACCAACGTCATGGCTCCAAATAATAATGGACAATGTGCCTCTGTAAACAAGGTAATTGGTGACTGCTTGTGCTTTGGTAACAAGTGTGATGTTTATTGACTCTGAACTACTTTGCATGTTGGATTTCTAAATAATTTCCTATGCTCCCTCATGTTATCGCTGAACCTATTTGAGAGTCACTTCTGCCACTGACTGTTTGTTTTTCTACCGGCGCTTTGACTGTTGTTACGGTTCAGTCCACAGATTTTCTGCAAGATAAAGAGGTCACTTGCACTGTGACCATACAGAGATTTAATGACATAATTTAATGTTTTGAAGTTGTTTGCAGGGTCAGTTGCCAAGACGGTTGTGCATCGTTAAAAAATTTAAATTGGCTTGCACAACTTACCGTGATCAATTTCTCGCGGAGCCTCTCTTCAAGCTTCTATGACATTGATGGAGCAAAGATTCGCATATGAAGCGACTTGCTTGTATTCATGAACCTCGAATAACGTTAAAAAGTACCCAACATGTTTGTATTATTAATTTGCACATTTTACATCAAAATCGGGTGTCCGAGAGAAGCTTGCTTATGTGTTTTACTAACCATAATACGCTTGCATCTAAAATGGCTGCTGCTACGCGAGGGTTTCTACTGCGCATGCGTCTGTCACACTCACCTGACATGACGTATTCTTTGCTTTGGAGGGAATCTGTCGCTTCTGCGCACTAGAACTAAGATGGCTGCTCTGTGTTCTCACATGCGAGAAGCTTGCACTGCTGCTTTTGCTAAGCTGTTTGTTCTGCCTAATCCTAATGCTATAGTTAAATATAAGATAATGGGTATAGAGTAGAAATACATGATATACAGTGTATTCATTTATCCTGTGTTCTAAAATTGTTTCTCTTCTACTTTTCATGTATCGTAATCCTTGGGCCTGGGAGGTGTTATTAGTCCATCTTGAAAGTCCTTCTGCGCATGTCAAGGCTTAGCAAGAAACTGAACTCGTTTGTCATTGTAAGGAAGCCAAAGACAGTCACTGACAAGATGCGCCTGGGAAACTGACCCTTAACCCTGCCAGAGGAATCTAAACTGTACCCAATAAATTACAATGTATTTAATAATAAATTCTCCATTGTTAGGTGGAATGAATATGTCATGTCAAAATAAATTGATGGACGAGAATGAAAATTAATATTCACCAACTGAAGTAACAGAATTTGGGGTGGTGTTGATGGAGCAAGGATTCGCACGTTACGCGACTTGCTTGAATTCAAACCCCTCGCATAAACATTAATATAGTAATCAACCTGTTTTCGTTTATTAATTTAGCACTTTTACACTACACGCGGGTGTCCCAGAGACGCTTGCCTATGTGTTTATTAATCCTAACTACGCTTGCAACTAACATGGTCGCTGCTATGCGGGATTTCAGTCTGTGCCAGCGTCGGTCATACCCATGTGATGTGACGCACTCGTAGTTCTGGAGGGTACTTGTCGCTCATGCGCAGTACTGCTAATATGGCCGCTTTGTTTTAACATGCTCTCTGCTTGCCACCGCTGCTTTGGCTCAGCTGTTTATTTCTGCTTAACTCCTAATGCTATAGATATTATAAAGTAAGGGGTGCAGTGAAGCTAATCATGGTATACAGTGTATTCATTTTTTCTGTGTTTCTAAATTGTTTTCGCTTACTTTTCATGTAACATTCTCCGGGGGCCTGGGAGGGGAGGTGCTACTCCATCTTGGAAGCCCATGTGTCACCAATCACGTGACAGGGGACATGCGAGTCTTGCAGCAGTGGAACTCAGCCAGCTGGCTGCCAAAACTGAGATGCTCCTGGGAAGCTGACCTGTGCTCAGCAAGAAGATTCAAAGTCGTACCTGATGTTGATACATTGTAATTGTTGTACTCTGTACGCTATTGTCTTCATATTTCTATGCCATGGGAACTGGAATGTAAGGGGTGGGTTCAAGAAAATGAATATTAATTGTGGGAACACCTAATTCTAGGAGGTGACAATGACCTAACCACCTCTCTTGTCCAATCCGAAGTTGGGGATCCTTACATTTGCAACATTTGTGGGTGGTCTACTGACCCGAAAACAGTATAACTGGCCTAGGTCTAGCTAGAGAAATTGTCTGACTTGTCCGAATAGCCGACCTGTCACTGACCCTATGAACTCTATAGGTGATTGATACAGAGAGCTGCGGAGCACTCTGTCCGTAATTTCCACAAACTTAGTCTGGGGTGGAGGAACTTTTAAGTGCTGGCGAAGCACTTTGCTGGGAGATTCGAAAACCAATCGGGGTTATTGGCAGATTCCTTGCAGAGAGGGCCTTAGCGCAGGCGTTGCATCCGAAGCTGCAGGTGTTGGTCGTACCCTTCCGTGAGCCCAGTCCTGATCCAATCCTGGGGTGATCCTATCCTGACTGTCCATGAGCTGTACCTGCTCGCCTACTGGCATACTAAGTCCTTGAGGGTCCTTTCCCGCCTTTCCCAACTGACCCGTGGCCAGGGTTAGTCCTCATTCTGTCCTAGGTAAATATAAATTTATGTGGGTGTTCGGCCTTCTAAAATCTTTCTCTTCTCATTTTTCTAATAAAGCAATCTTGCCTGTGATTTATATTTGAGTTTTAAAACTCCGACGAAAGTATTCTTTCTAGCATGTTCCTTATCTCTCCCCTACCCTTACTCAAATGCTGAATTGTTTGCATATTTAGTCTGTTCCACTGTTACCCTTCCTATAGAAGTTGCATTTATTCTGAAGCACAAAACCTCTCAGTTTATTCCAATTAGCATTTAGTAGTATGTTTCCTTGTTCTTAGCTATCCTTTAGTGATGAAATAGCATGTTCCTTCTCAATAGTATCCTTCTGAATATTATTGATTCTCACGCTGATTCATAGTTATATTGTGTTCCTGATCTTGGTTAAAGATGTTCTCATTTGTGTAAATTTCATTCTCATGGCATATGAAAACTTTTTATGATTTAGATAAAACTTTTAAAACTTCCTGTGTTTGTGGTTATTACAAGGTTATACAAAGAATATAAATGTATGTGGTATTAGTGTTATCTGCCTAAGCTTAAATTTAGCTCCTGATCCATTGTGGTCATAGGTAAATGTTCTCGAAGATTGGTAAGTCAGGTACACATAAAATATATAGAAAGTCAGACCCCCGAATTACTGATAGTGCTGTGAAGGTTACCTGATTCAAGAAAAATTATTGATGGGCCCAGTAGCGTATATATTTGGTAAATAAAGGATTGAGGTGACCTGCGCGCTCTATCAGTAATTTTCTGGCAGCAGAGCTATGGTTAGGACTAGTTAGGATAGGTAGATAAGATATTTGCTGATGAAACCATGAAAATAAAATGTCTGCTAAAAATAAAAATCCTTTCTTTCAGTTATCGATCAATCTAAATACTATTGGTTTTGAAATGTTATAAAAGTATTATTCTGTGAAATGCTGCTATATTATTGCATGTGATTAACAAATTGTTAGTGATTGTTCTATGTTGTCTGGAATCCCCGGGGAATAGTATAGCGGGTGGTGAGCAGAATCCACTTTGCTGTGATGTCATTGGCTGCGAGGAAGCTTAGTGCATGGTTTGGTAGAACCGGAAGCGCTAATTAGGATTTTCTGAGTGAATAGTTGAATAAATGATAGCAACAAGTCCGCTAATGAAACTTTAGTTGTGATATTACCTAGTAAGGGTCACACGAGGAAGGAGTAGTAGGTTCATCGGAGCTTGAATGATAGCAAAGGAGTGCCTTGGTGAAACTTTAGACTTAGTATATATCCCGGAAAGAGTGGATGAGTCGAAGAAGTAACATGTTCTCTAATGCTTGTGTGAAAGGGTAGGCAGAAGGGTCTATCCGTAGTGTATGAAAAGTAGACAGAAGAGGTTTACTTGCAGTGAAACAAAAACTTTCTTTCTTTTTAGACACTCGAGCACAGTGGCGAATGTTATACGTTGTTAACTAAATTGAGCACTTGCACTTTAAGAAAAATTCAAAGGTTCGTTACCTTGTGAAGGAGGGAGTCGGTCGAGAAGCTGCGCTGACGTCACTCCGTGCCGCGCTGGTATTGGTTGAAATAGTGGGCGTGTAACAAAGCTGGTATTGTAAAGGAGGGGTGAGTGCCGAAGCGTGAGACCGCGTCTCGCGAAAAGGCCGCGCACCTATTGGTCGAAATTATTTGCAATCACAGGGTTGATTGGTTGTTGCATCTGTTAAGAAACGCGCTGGTATTGGAGGAGGATTTGTAAACAAAGAGGTCGTAGCTGACCACGGAACTATTGGTTACGCAGTCTATGTAGTATCCCGAATTCTTACCTGATCCACAACTGTTAGGTTTTCGCAAGGATCAGATGCTAAGAGGTAGACCATATAATATGTACAGAAGCAAGAGAAAAAGGTCATTTGCTGACAAAATCAAAAATTATTTCAAGAAAGACAAGCCCATTAGAACTAGAGAAGGTGTTATCATTCCACCACCTAATACTCCTGCATCATTCATGATGTTTGACAAAGGTTATCACACCTGTGTATTGTTGGAGAATTGGACAAAGTATACCCAAGACGATGGAATCCTAGCATTTCCCTTAGATGGTACCTTTAATAGTAGAATTTTGTTTAATTTGAGGACCCGAATGAATGACTTCCATCCCAGACTAAGGTTGACTCAGTATGAGGCTTTAGAAGAATGGGAGATTGAGGCCTTAGAACGAGACAGACCCAGAATGGATAAGGGAGTGAGCAAATGGTACCCAAAATTGCAGCGAGATGCCAAAGAGAAAAAGATGAAACAGTGGAGACAGGATATGATGGTTGAGGGACTATTTCCAATGTTTGGTATAAACGAACGAGAGGGAGGGAAAAGCACAGAGAAAACCCGACACCTAAGGTCTGCAGGTGATTCGGAAGATGAGTACCTGGAGGATTTATTAATGAAAAATCCACCGCCATATGATGAGGAATCTAGGTCCCTGAGTTCGAAAAACCAGTTTTTTCGACACCCTAGAGAAAAAAGGGCCAGTGAAACGGATGCAGCAGGTAAAGAGGGATTTTGTAGGCCTGATACAACCTTCCCAAATTATAGGCCATTTGGTGATGAAAGACCAGGAACGACAGTCCCAACTGCCCCAAGTCTGTATCCTCCTTTAGTTCCACAGGTAATACATGAAACACCGATTGAAAAGGTTTTACAGGAACAAGAAAGGGAAGCCTTAATTAAACAACGGAATGAACTAATTCAGAAAATATCATTGTTGAATCCCAGTCTTGAAGCTTTGACGATTCCAGTAACTATTGGTCCTGTTGTTCCTCTTTATGGGGATACACAGGCTAGTCCAAAAACTCCAGTTATTACACCAGCTGTAGCACAACCCAGAAAGGAGCCTCTCATAGTTGACGATCAGACAAGTGAATGCGAATCTGTGGTCTCCCTGTTGGATCTGCCCATAAGGGAACCAGAGAGTAGTGTACCTCGAACGAGAACACAGACTAGTGCAAGGGAAGTCCTGATAGACACAGCTTCAGGTACTCGAAGTGCCACAGTAGTGACTCCGGAAGAAATAGATAGATGGACCAGAGAATTAGAAAAAACAACTCCCCAGCCAAAACCATTAGATATTTACAAGCTAAGAATAGAGATGGAAGAACTAATGGCTGGAAACGTGGGATTAGACAGACTGAACACTCTTAGAGAGGAAGAGTTGCTGTTCATATGCAAAAGTCTTACCCGAAACACCAGATTGTTCCATGAGAAACTAATGGACACTGCAGCTAATATGGGAATAGATGTGAGCAAATCCAAAGTATTACAAAAGCCTTATAGAGCAGAGTTTTCGGACAAAGACCTAGAAAACATGAATGTGTCCGGAAAAAAGGTGCAGATAAGGGAATTGTTAAACCTGTTGCAGAAATGGGGAGACTTAGAAAAATGGAAAGCCAGATGGGCAAAGAAAAAGGAAGACAGTAAGGCCAGACCGAAGACTTCTGAATATGTCCTAAAGGAAGTCGATAAACCAGAACCTTGTATCCCATGAGAGAAGTGCCAGGGGGAAAATATGTACATGTACCATGGTCCCGACAGGATATTGTGTCCTTTACAAATGACTTCCCAAAATTGAGAGAGAAACCGGTGGAGTGGTATAGGCAGGTCGAGAGATTTGTCAAAGTCTAAAAGTGTCTCCTGAAGGACCTAGATGGGTTCGTCGACATTGTAGTTCCTGTAGATTTATGGACAGAATGTAAAATTGCAGTTGATTGGCCTAGTGAAGAGTATGAAAGAGACTCAAGAACAGGAGCCCCCTCTCCGAATGTAATGAGACAGTATGACAAGGTAATACAATATTTGAAAGGGAAAGTGCAAGCCAAAGAAACTGATTGGACCCGCATAGATAGAACTACCCAAAATCGTGATGAAACTGTTCATCCCTATTATGAGCGACTGTTACAGGTGTTCAAGACCTACAGTGGAATCAATAATATTGAAATGAAGGATATGACCCATTTCATTTATCGATTCGTGTTGAGTTTGAGACCTGAGATCTCCCAGTGGATTAGAGATAACAAGATCTGTTGGCAGGGTAAACCTGTAGATGAGGTCCTGAAGTATGCCAAATACTGTGAAGATGAGATGGAAAACAAACGGAAGGCCTTAAAGGAAAAGGTTATGTGGGCTCAAGTGAAATTGGCGGAACAACAAGAAAAGCAGTTAAGTAAATTGAACAATAATACCCCAAACACAGGTGCTGGGGGAGGAGGGAAGCCTCGAGTTACAATGAGTCACGAAGAGGCTATGAAGAAATTTCCCTGCCACGGGTGCGGTCAGATAGGGCACTGGAGAGACAAATGTCCGAATTTACAGACTGCTAATGTCCCAAATAATGATTTAAATCCACAGGTGCAGAAAGAGGGGCCCCGAAAGACCCAGCGACCGGTAAAACAGAGTCAGTTGCCTCGTGCACCTAGGCCTAATTATAAGAACAAAAATCAGCAGAATGAGACAGTTGAGGTGTGGGAAGGAAGAGAGTATAGAAATGCAGCAACCTCACAATTCCTGTTGAATGATACATTCCTCTGTGATGAACCTTACTGACGGGGCCTGAGAGGGGAGGACGAGGAGTGCGTACTTGGCGCCTCCTTGCCGGTAGACCAGTCAGGGCCATACATTGAAGGAAAGGTTGAAGGAAATGACGTCACCTTTCTGTTGGACACTGGTGCTACCCGTTCTACTGTAAGAACAGCAGACGTTCCTAACCTACCCCTCTCGGGAGAAGCAATCCAAGTAGTGGGTGTGTCAAACCAGATAATTAGTACCCCTGTAACTGAACCAATGGAGATCTCAATAGGAAATTTTAAAGAAATGCACAGATTTGTTATCTGTGATTCTAGCCCTGTGAACTTATTGGGACGTGATTTGCTTTGCAAAATGAGCTGCACCATCTTTTGCACACCAAAAGGCGTTGAAATCCAGACTCCAGATGAAGACGGATTGTACAAATTAATGTTGCTAAGGCCTGACTCAGAAATCAAGAAATTGACAATGCAAGATTTACCTGAAGAACTCCAACAGACAGTGATACCAGAAGTGTGGGATTTCACTGGAAGGGATGTAGGACTAATGGCAAATGTAGACCCGATTCAAATAGCCATAAAACCAAATGCAGTTTACCCGAATACCAAGCAGTATAAAATAAACGCACAAGTGAAAGCCGGAGTTGCCCTCGAAATAAAAAGATTGCTAGAAGAAAACATAATACAGGAGGTAATGAGCAGTCCTGGTAATTCGCCCATAATTGGAATCAAAAAGCCTAGCGGAAAGTACAGGGTAGTGCAAGACCTGCGCAAGGTAAACAAGATCGTTGTCCCTTGCTGTCCTATTGTGCCAAACCCTGCAGTGATTTTGTACCAAATTCCATGGAATGCTGGATGGTTTACCGTCATTGACTTGTGTCATGCATTCTTTTCTATCCCATTGCATCCAGACAGCAAATTTCTTTTCTCATTTGAATTCGACAGTCATGTCTACGTCTGCAATCATGTCCCTCAAGGGTACACAGAGAGTCCTTCTATTTTCAATCAGATTTTAAAAAGATGCCTTGAATCATTAGTCTTACCTGGAGAATCAGTTTTGGTCCAGTACATAGACGACCTCCTGGTGGCGTCTAAAAGTCGGAATGACTGTGTTACTGATACCATTGCATTGTTAAATCATCTAGGTAAAGGAGGGCATAAGGTATCGCCAGACAAATTACAGTTCTGCAAGAATTCAGTGAAATATCTGGGGCACCAGATAGAAAAAGGTATCCGGAAGGTTACTTCAGAAAGGATTAGGATAATTCGAGACATGGAATTACCCCGTACTCAAAAAGACATCAGAATGTTCATGGGAGTGGTAGGATACTGTAGGCAGTAGATTGTGGGATTTGCAGTCCTAGCTAAACCATTGATAAAAATGACCAAGAAAGGAGCAAAAGATCCAGTTGAATGGGATGATGAAAGCATGACATCCTGGATAAAATTACAAAACTGTTTGTGTTCAGCTCCTGCATTAGGAATGCCTGACTATTCAAAAGATTTTGCCTTGTTTTGTGACACACGAGACAATTACGCACTCTCAGTCCTGACTCAAATTCATGGTCTAACTAGACGTCCGATGGCATATTTCTCTGCTACCTTAGATCCAGTGGCTGCTGGATTGCCTGGATGTTTGAAAGCAGTAGCTGCAACCTGCACGAGTCTTGAACAAAGTGAGTCCATTGTTATGGAACATCCAGTAACTGTGTATGTTCCACATGCAGTTGTAATCCTACTGACCCGGACCAAGACTCAGTACCTCACACCTAGTTGGCTGACTAAGTATGAGAGGATTTTAGTGGGGGCTGCGAATGTAACTATCACTAGATGTAATATACTGAACCCAGCAACTTTGTTACCGAATACACTGGCTGCAGAAGTTAAGGAGGAGGTTGAGCATAATTGCATTGATCTCACTGAGTATAGCACAAAACCACACCCAGATATTAAGGAAACAGCATTGACCATAGAAGACATTGAATTATTTGTGGATAGCTCATGTTTGAGACATGAGGATGGAGGCCTAAGTGCTACCTATGCTGTGGTCACCCTAGCCAAAACAATAGAAGCATCCTACCTATTTGGAGCAAAATCTGCACAAGTAGCTGAATTGATTGCATTAATAAGAGCTTGTAAAAATGGGAAAAATAAGAGAGTAACCATATATACTGACAGTCAATATGGTTACGGGGTTGTGCATGACTTCGGCCAGTTGTGGCTGCAAAGAGAATTCATGACTTCAGAAATGGAAAAGTGGTACAGAACCTACTGGAAGCAATCCAGTTACCAAAAGAATTGGCAGTGGTCAAGTGTGCTGCTCACAAATCTGGCAACGACAATGTGACAGCTGGTAACCGTTATGCTGACCAAATAGCCCAATATTGTGCCCGAAACAAAATGTCATTGAACATCATCTTGGGGGGAGTCGGAAACAGCTGCCAACTTATGGTGTTTGAGGATGTATCAACTTTGGAGGAACTGAAAGGGTTGCAACAGGCAGCAGAACCAGAAGAAAAAGCAAGATGGGAGAAAGATGATTGCCAACCAAGGGATAGAGATGGTATCATTGTTTATAGGGATGGTATGCCTGTGTTACCAGACAGTATGATTGCTTCTATGGCAAGACTGATACATGGAGACACACACATAGGGAGAGATGCAATGGTTCGTGTTTTTAAACAAACATGGTACAATTCGAAGTTCAGGAACATTGCAGAGGCCCTTTGCCAAAGGTGCTTAACTTGTCAGTAGTTTAACCCCGGAAAGAAAACAGTGGTATTGCCCAGTACAATTGGAAAAGCAGAAGGCCCTTTTATCAGACTACAGGTTGACTTTATTCAGTTACCCATTTGCAAAGGACATAGGTATGTTCTTGTCATAGTCTGCCTATTTTCAAAATGGGTAGAAGCTTACCCAGCCAAGAAAAATTATGCCATTACTGTACCCAAATTGTTACTGAGGGAACTGCTACCTAGGTACGGTTTTCCAGTCACGGTTGAATCAGACAGAGGTGGGCATTTTGCCAATGACGTAATAACTCAGCTTTTCGAGGCATTTAAGATTACCCAAAAACTGCACTGTGCATATCATCCAGAGGCCTCTGGAGTAGTAGAACAGCTGAATGGCACTACAAAGTCAAGACTGGGAAAGATGTGTAACTCTACTGGATTGAATTGGATAGATGCTTTGCCCCTTGTACTGAAGGGACTGAGAAGAAAAACAGGCCTGAGTCCCCATGAGATACTAATGGGAAGAGTGATGCGGCAGGCATGGGTACCAGGACACAAACTGCTAAGTATGTCTGATGATTTGGTACTAGAATACTGGAAGCAGCTGGGTGACCAAGTGCGTTCTATCTCTCACCAGATTGGGGAAGACGCCGTTGCCAGGCCCACAACTCCAGTCCATAATTTGAAACCAGGAGACTGGGTTGTGCTTAAGAAACACACCCGAAAGAGTTGCCTAGCACCGAAGTGGGGAAAGCCGAGGCAAGTGATTCTCATCACTACAACTGCGGTGAAATGTGCAGGTGTGCCAAAGTGGATTCATGCAAGTCATACCAAAAGAGTGACTGAAAAGGAAGCGGCTGAGGCTGAAGGTTGTGCAGCTGAAGGGTCACCAGACGATGGTCCTGAAGTAGCTGAGGACGAACAACCGAGCACCAGCCAAGACAAATGGTACCCCGCAGATTATCTGGCTCTTGATCCAATAAGAACCAGAAGATACACCTACTTAGATAGAGAGTGGGATAGTGAGGATGAGACAGGACTAGGAAGAGAAAATCAGATAATCGAAATCCATGACAGATCTGATGAAGAAGGAGGTCAGATAGGGACAGGACAGGTCATCGACACACCTCCAACAACACCAGAAACAGAAAAGGGACAAATAGAAATTAGGGCGGAAGTTCATGCGGAAGAAGATCAAGGGTTCGAAGTGCATGAACAGGATCAGATAGAAATAGACGAGCGTGTTCAGGAAACAGAACTTGAAACAAACAAAAGTCAAAATCAGAATACACCTGAACCAGGCCAGTTTAGCAACCAGGCAGAAGAAACTGTAATAAGACGTGGGACTAGTCAGACAGGAAGAGAAGACGGAAGTGTCGAAATAGCTGTGCCACAACTGAATGAAAACAAAGAGCTTGCGAAGAGAGCCAAATTACAGTGCCAGTTAAAAGACTTAAAAAGAAGAAAAATGAACCAAGATTCATAAAAAGACTAAAACTGAGATTGAAAACTGTGGAAGAAAAGCTAGAAGACCGAAGGAAGGCTGCCAGTGAAAAAGAAAGGGCTGGAACCAAGCCTCAAAGACGGAGTGACAGAATAAAAAGACAAAACAAGAAATATCAGAATCCTGAATGGACTTACCTAGTACTAGAGGAATTTGAAGACCTCGAAATAAGTGACGAGAGTGACGAAGAATCGATTGCTGAACAGGATTCCGAAGAATAAGACCCCACCTGAAATTTTAACCTGCGTAAGCCACCTGTGTAAAGTTACAAAGAGGGGTTGAAATACTTCTTCTAAGCCAAAAATGTCTGATTCAAATGTGAATGGAAGACCTAGACAGAATTGCTGTAAAACATGCTGTAAAATATGCTTATGTAGTGTAGCAATAGTACTGATAATATGAATAGGACTAACAGTCTTAATACCTTTCATGATAAGCAAAGATTCTAACCTGTACCCTACTAAAATAGTGACGAAAGACTCAGATGTTTTGCCGACAGAAGAAACACCACAAAGTGTAGAAAGACGTGAGAAAACCTCTAGCCTTAAACAGACAAAAAGGGACTTAGATGCATCAGATGAGGGAGGACTACATTATCACAGAATCAAAAACAGGACGCATTTAAATGTATTTGCAAATCTTTTAGTTCACTATGTAGCAGCTATGGAAAAAGAAGACTGTTATGTCTGCATGAAGCTACCCACTTCAGTAGCTGAAGGTGTGACCTATCATCATTTACCCCTAACCTATGGAATTTCCTGTAGCATTTTAGCAAGCCTCTTCTATAGAGGAACTTTACAGTATTACTATTCTAACTCTGACGTAATATTTTCTGAAGTTCCTATTCGGGGACACCTTAACATTGTGCATACCAAGAGCGATGTGACTCGTTATATGGGAGAATACTTTCTGACTAAAGGTGACATAGACTTAGGTGAAGCACACAGAAATAACTTGACCTGTTCATTACATGAACAAGAGAAAATGTTTTTAAATATGGCAGAGAAAAGAAGGGAGAATTTCCAAAGAAAGGCCAATGACAAAAGACAGAAAACTCCTGAATGGGCAGAAAACATGGAAAGCACCTCAAAAGGTGAAGAAAACGCTGCACTGTTGCTGGATTTCGAAAGAAAGAGGAAACTTTGTCTTCATAGAGTAAAGACTAGTTATTTTAACAATGTATTCATCGGTTCCAGTGAATGCGAACACAATTATAAGGTAATTGGAGGTTGGGGTTTCAAAAATGGGTCAGAACCTGTGTGTCCCGGAATTTATTATATATGTGGAAACAAGGCTTATTTCAAATTGCCGGATCACTGGTATGGAAGCTGCTATTTTGGCATTGTCTTCCCGAAAATATACCATGTGAACGACGCCGATGGAAGCAATGAAAATACTAATGGTTTAGTGCGTAGTAGAAGAGAAAGTGTAGGAGAAATTATAGGTGATATATTTAGTGCATTGATACCTGGAGTGGGAGTGGTTCTGAATACACACCGAATTTGCAAATTGTCTACAGTGGTGGATCGGTTATCTACTGACACTGCTGCTGGTTTCCTGCTGGTCAATACTGAACTGGTTGCGATCAGATCAATGGTTTTACAAAATAGACTTGCTCTTGATACCTTATTGGCAAAAGAGGGCGGAGTCTGTAGAATGTTGAAAGCGCAACATTGTTGCACTTACATTGCAGATAAAAGTGTTGAAATTAAGAAATATGTGAGAAACATAACTAATTTGGAAAAATAACTCAAACTACTGGAGGTTGACAGTGCCTGGAAGACACTAACTGATGGTCTCTCCTCTGTAGGTAGTTGGTTTTCTAACATAGGTAAAAGTCTTGTGAGTAAAATACTGATGCCAATAGCAGGGATTAGTTTAATTGTGTTAATAATAATAATTTGTTGTAAATGCCAGAAATGCAAAAAGAAGTATGCTGTGAATAAGAGAGGAGTGAAACGGAATGTTGATGAGCTTGAATTGGAAGAGCTGAATAATCAGATATATAAAAAAATGAAGAATTACCATCCTAATAAGGATGCGGAAAAAAGGCTTAACAAAAAGTTCATTGAATTCGAGATGGGTGAGATGTGAAAGAGAAAGTTGGCATCTGGTTCCATTAATAGTGATGATAGTTAATCTCATCAAAGAGGGGATTGATGGAGCAAGGATTCGCACGTTACGCGACTTGTTTGAATTCAAACCCCTCGCTTAAACATTAATATAGTAATCAACCTGTTTTCGTTTATTAATTTTGCACTTTTACACTACACGCGGGTGTCCCAGAGACGCTTGCCTATGTGTTTATTAATCCTAACTACGCTTGCAACTAACATGGTCGCTGCTATGCGGGATTTCAGTCTGCGCATGCGTCGGCCATACCCATGTGATGTGACGCACTCGTAGTTCTGGAGGGAACTTGTCGCTGCTAATATGGCCGCTTTGTTTTAACATGCTCTCTGCTTGCCACCGCTGCTTTGGCTCAGCTGTTTATTTCTGCTTAACTCCTAATGCTATAGATATTATAAATTAAGGGGTGCAGTGAAGCTAATCATGGTATACAGTGTATTCATTTTTTCTGTGTTTCTAAATTGTTTTCGCTTACTTTTCATGTAACATCTCCGGGGGCCTGGGAGGAGAGGTGCCACTCCATCTTGGAAGCCCATGTGTCACCAATCACGTGACAGGGTACATGCGAGTCTTGCAGCAGTGGAACTCAGCCAGCTGGCTGCCGAAACTGAGATGCTCCTGGGAAGCTGACCTGTGCTCAGCAAGAAGACTCAAAGTCGTACCTGATGTTGATACATTGTAATTGTTGTACTCTGTACGCTATTGTCTTCATATTTCTATGCCATGGGAACTGGAATGTAAGGGGTGGGTTCAAGAAAATGAATATTAATTTTGGGAACACCAAATTCTAGGAGGTGACAATGACCTAACCACCTCTCTTGTCCAATCCCAAGTTGGGGATCCTTACATTTGCAACATTTGTGGGTGGTCTACTGACCCGAAAACAGTATATCTGACCTAGGTCTAGCTAGAGAAATTGTCCGACTTGTCCGAATAGCCGACCTGTCACTGACCCTACGAACTCTATAGGTGATTGATACAGAGAGCTGCGGAGCACTCTGTCCGTAATTTCCACAAACTTAGTCTGGGGTGGAGGAACTTTTAAGTGCTGGCGAAGCACTTTGCTGGGAGATTCGAAAACCCAATCGGGGTTACTGGCAGATTCCTTGCAGAGAGGGCGTAGCGCAGGCTTTGCATCCGAAGCTGCAGGTGTTGGTCGTACCCTTCCGTGAGCCCAGTCCTGATCCAATCCTGGGGTGATCCTATCCTGACTGTCCATGAGCTGTACCTGCTCGCCTACTGGCATCCTAAGTCCTTGAGGGTCCTTTCCCGCCTTTCCCAACTGACCCGTGGCCAGGGTTAGTCCTCATTCTGTCCTAGGTAAATATAAATTTATGTGGGTGTTCGTCCTTCTAAAATCTTTCTCTTCTCCTTTTTCTAATAAAGCAATCTTGCCTGTGATTTATCTCTGACTTTTAAAACTCTGACGAAAGTATTCTTTCTAGCATGTTCCTTATCTCTCCCCTACCCTTACTCAAATGCTGAATGGTCTGCATATTTAGTCTGTTCCACTGTTACCCTTCCTATAGAAGTTGCATTTATTCTGAAGCACAAAACCTCTCAGTTTATTCCAAGTAGCATTTAGTAGTATGTTCCCTTGTTCTTACCTATCCTTTAGTGATGAAATAGCATGTTTCTTCTCAATAGTATCCTTCTGAATATTAATGATTCTCACGCTGATTCATAGTTATATTGTGTTCCTGATCTTGGTTATAGATGTTCTTATTTGTGTGAATTTCATTCCCATGGCATATGAAAACCTTTTATGGTTTAGATAAAACTTTTAAAACTTCCTGTGTTTGTGGTTATTACAAGGTTATACACAGAATATAAATGAATGTGGTATTAGTGTTATCTGTCTAAGCTTAAATTTAGCTCCTGATCCATTGTGGTCATAGGTACCTGTTCTCGAAGATTGGTAAGTCAGGTACACGTAAAATATATAGAAAGTCAGAACCCCGAATTACTGATAGCGCTGTGAAGGTTACCTGATTCAAGAAAAATTATTGATGGGCCCAGCGTATATATTTGGTAAATAAAGGATCAAGGTGACCTGCGCGCTCTATCAGTGTGACATCTCCTCCTTCTTTGTCCAATCAAAATTGGGGACCTTTACACTTGCAACATTGGGGGGTGGTACACTGACCTGGAAAACAGTATAAGTAGAGTAGGTTTAGCTAGTTAATTTGTCCGACTTGTCGGAATAGCTGACCTGTCACTGACCCAATGCACTCAATAGGTGACTAAGAGCAGAGGGCTGCGGAGCACTCTGTCAGATGATTCGCTGACCCAATTGGGGTTCGGACTGTTAGCTGCAGAGAGGGAGTAGCGCAGGCGTTGCAACTGAGACTTTAACCCGAGAAAGGAGGGGTTATGAAAAATATGCAAAATCAAGCATGAATCCTGGTTGTATCTCCGGTGCTGCCGCCCCACTTTCAATTCATTAGGAGGTCTCTTCTGAGACCAATCTAGTTGATGAAGGGGTGTGCACTAGTCCGGAGGCTTCTTTGTGCTTCTCCAGATCTGAAGTAAAAACGTTTTGAGATGTGGAAAATTCATCAATAAAGCAGATGTCATTTTCAACAGCGAACCACAGGCTCCCAACCAGTTACCCTTTGCCCAAAAGCTCATAACGGACTACTGCATTCAGAAACAGTGAAAAGGAAAATGAGCATGGCTAGTGACTCACAGCCTATTTACTTCACAAAGCTCTTTTTGACTCCCATGATCACTCTAAAAAAACATGTAGAAGCCCAAAAGATTGGGCCCTAAAGTGGCACGGGGCCTTTCATTTACAACCTGTGCAAACTTGTTTTTATAAGTTTGCTGTCCTTGGTCGTTGGCCCCAAGAGTTAACCTTGGGTGCAGCAACCACTTCTACCAACGGATGCACTGTTCTTTTACTCTGAGTACTGTATCTATACTGTATATCAGGGGCACTTTCGGCATGAGCATGGGGGGGACCACTGTCATTACCAACGGGCACTCACATCCCACTTGGGGCCGTATTGCAATAAGTACCCAGCAGAATAGAAACACTGAAGCGTAGAGCAAAGGATGCAGAAGAACGCAACAGAATGAATAACATTCTGGTGGTGGGATTGCCTGAGAAAGTGGAAGACAGAGACATGATAAGCTACCTATAACTATTGCTCCATACAGTGGTCACTCCAGAAAGTCTGTCACCCTTCTACACACTGGAGAGGGCACATCGAGTTCCAGCCAGACTGCTGGCCCCTTGGGAACCCTCTACGTCCTGTAGTGGCTAAGCTGTTACATTTCAAAGATGGAGACCTGCTATTGCAGAAAGCACGCACAGATGGCCCGTACACAGTCAACAACTTCAAGGTCTCCACCTTCTCCTATTATGTTTTGTAATTTACCCCAATATAGGCCCGGGTCCCACACCCGTTATATGAAATAACACTCTAAATCGAGAAAAACAAGGAAAATAAAGGTCTCTTTTAGGAGAACCTGACATATGGCTATAACATCCTTTTGGCTGAAAAAGATTACCCGCCTTAGCTTGTTATGGACTGCCCAAAGGGAGAAACAGTAATTTTATTGTCCTTTTCAGACCTCGTTCCAGTATCTCTAAAACATTCATACGCGCAGGAGTGGGAGGTAGCACTTGCTCCAGCATTATATTGTAGCCATGTAGGGTGGGATACTGCATCACCTCACCATGTAATCCCAGTAAAAACAACTTCAACACAGACACAGTACCCAACAAAACAAGAAGCAAAAAAAACAAATCAGGGAGATCCTTATCAACTTGAATATCAAGGTGTAATAGAGAATTGCACCTCTTCAATGAATAATCCTTTGTTTCCCATAATGAAGACTGACAATTCAGACTGTCTAGTTTTAGACTACAGACATCGAAACATATGCACAAAGACAATTGCAGTACAGAATGCACCCAGTGCTGCATTAATGAATAACATTGGGCGTAAAAAGTACAAAACAAAACTAAATATCTCAAATGGATTTTTATGCCAAAATACAGCACCCGAAAGCAGGTATTTGACAGCATTCTCAGCCCTAGGCTCTTAGGATCAATTCTGTTGGCTGCCCCAAAGCTATAAGAATAGCCCTGGGTTGTTTTCAGCTAGGGTAACAGAGTTACTTCAAAAGTTTGATTAGGAGGCATTGTCCTATGTGGATGATATTTATCTGATGGATGATGATTTATTGAATCATTTGACCAGGGTGAGCAACATAATTTTGTGATTCTCCTCTAAAGGCTACAAATTCAACTTTAAAAAATCAAAAATAGCCCACCTCAATGTCCTATTTTTGGGATACAAGTTATCAAATGAAGGAAAAAGCCTAGCAGCTAACTTTTTAGAAATGTGTGCTCTGCTCCAATCTCTAGAAACTCTGAAAAATGTATAATCAGTATTGGGATTCCTATTTTTTGGCAGAACATACATTTTGGATTAAGCATAAAAAGTAAAACCTTTTTGTGATTTAATCAGACCTGATTTTTCAATTAGATATTGGATACAGGAACACCTGTATAACCTTAGTTCCTTACAAGCTGACATGATAGCTTCCAAACACATACACTCACGTGTAAATACCACAAATCTGGTGATCTGTGTAATTAAGGGTCAATCTTGGTACACTTACCTGACCTTCAATGAAGGAGAAGCAGTACCCATAGCATACAAATCACACTTGTACATAAATACTGAAACGCACTTTGCTCTACAGAAACAATTCTGTAAGTAGTACAGACTGCTGCAGTGTGAGAAAGAGCACTGGCTCAGGGGGAACAAATAATCGTTGTGACTCCTGTACTGGCCTTAGAAGCTGTTACAAAAGCTAGCATTCCAAAAGCAAAAGCGCTACATTCACGATGGGTACAATGGGTTAATTCTCTCACTGTGACATATGTAAACTACAAATTTGATTCTACACTAAAAACACAAGCATTTCTGCAGTATGAACAAAAATATCCTCTTCCGAATGAAATAATGACTATAGATCAGTATGAATACATTACTTACACTGACGGTTCTGCTTACCTTGCCATAGGGAAAAAACGGCAATACAGCGCAGCTTGTGCAATTGTAAAAGGACGTATGTGGGATGGCAAATTCCATCCTTACAGTACAAAGAGACTAAATAGCACAGCTGGCAGAATTAAAAGCAGTATTACTTGCACTAATACAAACAGATCGGGAATTCCCCACCCTTATAGTTTGCGATTCATTTCACTGTGTCCAGTCTTACAATGAATATCTTCACTATTGCGGTCAGAATGGGTTTAGAGACTCAAAAGGTTGCACAATGAAGCTCAAATTGCTTTGGGAACAAGTGGCAGAACTGAAAAAAGACTTGCCAAGAGCTCATGTGATACACACGATGAGTCAACAATGTGATGACATTCACGTTAAGGAGAATTCATTGGCTGATGAAGCGACCAAGGCAACAGTGCGTACTGCTGCCGTAGCTGCAATCACTTGTTCCAACACGAGAATAGATGGAAGCACAATGATAGTTGTCATTGCTTCACACAAAAACAGCAAAGCCTTGCCAAAAGGCTTTCCACTCAAGTACTTCTACAAGTTGGATGCAAAAAATATTCTGTATGCTCAAATTCCAGGAGTGGGGTATAGAGTCAAACCAAACCTGGATTGCAGATTAGGTCTAATTCTAGCTGCACATGAGAGTCTTGGTTCTGCACACGCATGAATTAGAGCAGTGGTCCCCAAACTTTTTTAGGCCGGGGCCACATCAACTTTCCTTTCTGTGATGAGGGGCCGGGGTCAGTCTTATAGCAGGAAATGATATGGGCCAACGTGACAACCAGTAGCATTGTGGAGATTATAATGAATTTTTTTGCAGCTGCCCTTCGCTTGGCCTTGGCGCCACTTATTGCAAAAAGTAAAAGTAATAGAAAGTCTTCTCGTGTTTATTTTAACTACCACAGATACTCCTTGATATAGATTAGATTCGCAAATAAAACCACAAGCTGATGATAATTTTTGTGGCAAACAGTGAAATAACATTAATACAGAATAATTGTAATAAACAGGCTGACCTTAGGGTGGTCCTGGAAGCATGCAGGCCCTTCAGGAATGGCAGATAAAAAAACACAAGCAGCCCATCAGCAGATGACATGCTGCAGTCTCATTTTGTATGTGACATCACTGTTCAAGAAACATGTTGCCTATAAAAGAGCATTACTATACTGACATTTTTTCATATTCATAGTTACTGAAATCAGCAGGCTTACCATATCAGTGTGAGCTGTGGGCTTGCTTCTGACTGGTGAGGAGATTGGTGTCAGGTTCCAGTCCAGTTACAGCTAGTCTCAGAGACTGATGCAGGTGTTCATCTGAGAGTCTTGATCTTGTCGGATTTTTTATCAGCTTCATGCGTGAAAAAGTTTGCTCACAGATGTATGGGCTCCCAAAAACTGTGGACATCTTCATAGCGTGTTTTCTGATGTTGGGGTAGGTCTCGTTTGGGAGGGAAGCATAGTACTCTATGAGACAGTTGGGATTGAATGCGACTTTCAGCACATCACAGGTCTGCAACTCAGCCAGTTTAAATTGAAGAGAAGGCAGGGTGTCATTAATGTCGGCAGTAAAAGGGTTCTGGAATATGAGAATTTCTTTAACATGGGCATGAAGCTCACGGAACCGCATACTGAACTCAGCTCTCAGCATTTCCAGTGCGTCCTTGCACTTCTTGGTTGGAAACGGGACCGCTGGCTCCTCAGCTGAGAGGTTCTGAGTAGAAGGGAGATGGGTGAAGTCTTGTTTTTGCACTTGTCCAACAAGCAGCGCCATTTTAACCTCAAATGCTTTGATGTGGGAATACATGTCACTGATTAATTTTCCCTTGCCTTGGAGCTGTAAATTGAGGCCGCTTAACATTTCTGTGACATCTGTTAAAAAGGCAAGGTCCCATTTCCATTATATGTCGGTCAGCTCTGGGACAGTTTTTCCCTTTGTCAGGAGAAAGGTGTTGATTTCGGGTAGCAGCTCGTAGAAGCTCTTCAAAACTCTACCCCGGCTTAACCATCTGACTTCTGCGTGGTAAAGCACGTCTCCATGGGCAGACTCCAGCTTCGATAGAAAAGCTTGGAACTGCGTGTGTTTTAGTCCGTTTGCTCCGATAAAGTTTATGACACAACCACCTTCATGACAGATTCCCACTTCAGAACTTTGCTGCACTGTGCTTGCTGGTGAATCAGGCAGTGGACTTGTAGTGGGGGGGGTGAGACCTCGTTCCTCCATTTCTCTTTTTATGCGCCCCACTAGCCCCCGCGATGCACCAACCATACTCGGAGCACCGTCCGTTGTGATGCTAGCCAGCTTATCCCAGTCCAAAACCAACTCTTCCATCGTTTGGCGTACTTTACCAAAAATATCCTCTCCTGTCGTAGTACCCGTGAGACTTTGTAGAGCTGCCAGCTCCTCGGACACTTCAAAAGTTGAACTAACTCCCCGAATAGAAATCAGCAGTTGTGCTGTGTCCTGCACGTAATTGCTCTCATCCATTGCCAATGCAAAAAACTCAAAATCTTTAGCTTTTTCTTTCAGCTGGACATGTGCCTTATGACCCATTTCTTCAATTTGCCTGGTAACTGTAGATGCGGACAGACTCACTGCGTTCAGGGCATCTTTCTTGTCCGGACACGCCTCCTCCGCGACAGCGTTCAAGCAATTCTTAATAAACTCACCAGCACTGAATGACTTTCCACAGCTTGCAATCAGTTTAGCTACCTTGAAGCTGGCCCAAACGGATGACAGGTACGCCTGTGTTTGGCGTAGCATTGTATTCTGCTGGGCGGCAAATCCTTTTTGTAGCTTAGCCACCTTGTCTCTCCTCACTTGGCCCAGCAAGCTAGCATACTGCCCTCCATGGCGGGTTTCATAATGTCGGCGGATATTAAATTCTTTAAACACCGCCACAATCTCTTTGCAGATTAAACAAACTGCCTTTTCCTTGCACTGGACAAAAAAATAGTAATCTGTCCACTGCTGTTTAAAAACTGAATCTATTTTCCGTTTCCCCAACAGTTTTGACATTTTGTTGTCTGTCTTTCTTCCGTTCTTCTCGGGCTGGTAGGGGAAATAAGGGAGACCTGATTACAATGGGCACACAGTTATTACTTGCGTAGAAGCAGGCAAAGGACATCTTCCAAAATGTTCAACATTTTGTGACTACACGTGTGTGCTGGCAAGGTAAAATTGAAGGTATTATTTTTTCACAAATTCATCCTGGCTCGAGAAATTTCAATAGCCATTTCTCCTGCAAATAATTATTTTCCGTGGGCTTCCTTGGGATAGACTTGTGTCAAGTGATCACAAACTCACTCTTTCTAATTTAAATGGAAAGACCTCTCCACACTATCGCCTCACACCTGTCTGGCATGGATACAATTCACCACAGGCAGACAACTCCATGACCGCATTTCTAAAAAATCAACTCGAGCAAAAAAGATAGCCTTTTGTCCAAGCTAGTATATTCAGAATACACATCCATGGTATCTGACAACACCTTCCCCTCTCCGTCATCCCCCAATTGTGGTAAACATAGTATGTAAATGCAGGGAAATACAGTGATTTTATTTTAAAAACACTATCTCACAATACTACATTTATTGCAGTATTATCCTTCTGTGTTTGGTACTCTTTTGTAGCATGCATACGTCACTTTTCTCTTGTAACACACTGACTATTTGCTACCTCTTGTTTGCTTTCGATACATGCACAAATGCCACTATTTCCTAAGTAACGTTTGTTCTTGTGTCCTCCATTTATTGCAGTATTATAACTCTACTTGTACTTTGTACCCAGCATTCTGTTTCCTCAATTCAAGGTGATTTTGAAAGACCGGTAATTGATGAATACATTTCTTGAAAGCTAGGAGCGCTTTGTGAGCATTTCCCTGTGAGGATTTCAACTGCCTTGAAAAAGTCTGGTTGGGGCAATACTCAGTTAAACTCAATATAGGCCAACAAAATGGCCGTAGGCAATGTATTGGTGCTTTAGAAAGCATCAGAAAAATTATTAGTAAACTTTTTGAACATATGCATTGCCCATGGTGAAGCGCTCTGACACCTTTGCGTCGGGTAAAGTCCGCGCTATTTAAAAAACGCACAATAATAAAACAAAGTCTCCATGGACCCCCCCCAGCTAATCTACACAAGTCCACCAAACAGAAGTTGAACATATGCATTGCCCATTGTGAAGCGCTCTGACACCTTTGCTTCGGGGAAAGTCCGCGCTATATAAAAAACGCACAATAATAAAACAAAGTCTCCATGGATCTCTCATTCCGTGGACCCACTGCTGCCCGCTCCATCCACGGTCCCACTCACAGGCTCACAAGGCTCCCCCGCCACTCCCGGTCTCCGCGCCTGTCCCGGACACCGGACTCTTCCCGCGCACCCTCCACGCACAGATACGCGTGACGCAAGACGCACGCGTACGACGTCCAGTCAAGTCACAGGCAGGCTTCGATCTGCGCATGTGTCCGGGGCAATCAGGTACAGAGCGTAGGCCGTAGGCCGTAGGAATAATTCAATAACCCTGTGGATCTGGACGCACCAGGAGGGCCACTCGATTTCATTAGAAGGGCCGGATTTGGCCCGGGGGGCGTAGTTTGGGGACCCCTGGATTAGAGTGACGGTTTCTATTCTGAAACAATCCAATCTGTTGCCAGGATTAACAAAACAGACAAAAGCATTTTTTCTTAAGTGCAACATCTGTCACCAGATAAAGGTTCCTGCCGTAGCACGTCCGGCACAAACACCATTATTAATATGGAGACAGACCTCTCGCTTGTATCTATTTGGAGCACTGAAGCCCCTTACAATCTGATGGGGTTAACAAGTACATTGTGGTGGCAGTGGATTCATGCTCTAGATTCCTGTGGGCTGGGCCCCAGCGCTCGGCTGACGCTCAAACCGGTTTAAAGGATTTGCGAGTCTTCATAGTGACATATGCAATTGGCACATTACATTCTGAACGTGACCCAGCATTTAGCTCTCGGTCTTACAAGGAAGCCATGGGAAGTTTGAGTGTTGCATTTTGGCACTCCTTTCCGTACCATATTGAGGGAAATTCAGTAGTGGTGAGGACAAAATGGAACTTAAAGCAATCTTAAATATCAAGATTATTAGGTTTCGGTGGGAGTTGGGTCAATCACCTATATGGGGTCCAGGGGGCACTTAATAAAATGCCAAGAAGTTCCCTAGGAGGTATCACCCCTTACGAAGTCCTGTTTGGGACGAGAATGTGGGGACCTGGTCTCGATTGAGGCAGCACTTTGGGGGATGAAAAACCATTTGAAAACAATAAACATTTCTCTGTTTTACAGAAACTAAATAAATTCCGGGCACTACAAAGCAACATCCAAGTAAAAGGCACAGCTACTGGGGAAGTCAAATCAGTCACGGCAAGACCTGCCTGGATCCGAAAGGTCAGGATCTGGTCAGAGAAAAGATTCTGGACAAGAAAGAGTTTGGGCCATCATACAGAACACCCATACCTGTCCTGGCTGTCAAAGGAACAAGAACAGTACTTCCGCCTCTTTCCGGCAAGAAAGAAAAGAGATTTGTCTCCATTAATCTGATAAACCCACACTATGTGACCGATCCTGAATAGCAACCCTCGTGGGCTGCTGCGTAGCTTCTGCTGTCCTCTCACTACCATACAGGAAGTTCAGAAAGAAAGACTTGTAACATTCGAAGAGTCTTCTATACTTAGTAATGGAATTACCACTAATGAAATGGAACTTGTTCTTATATAAATTGAACATCAGAACTCAAATGAAGCAGGGATATCAATTCAGCCTACCAACCAACATCTACATCAATATGCCTCTACAGGAGACATCTGCCAGTTCACAAACCATACTGAGCTACCAAAGAAAAATCAAACTGCATCTGGCTACTTCATCGATTTCAACACTTTTTCTCTGGATTAAAGTGAACCTGAGTCACTGCCAGCTCCGGTTTTCCACAAACAACAACTTCATGATTTTTAGATAAAAAAAAAAAAAGACATACCTAATCTCACCATAGCTACAACTCTGGATAATAACTGTAATACTGTTCCCATTATTCTTGCGAGGTTTACTGACTGTCTTTTTCTTGCTCGTAAATGGATACTCCCAGAACACTCCGCAGTATCACATGTGAACTTGGTATTGAAACCTCATACGTCATCTCATTGTGAACAAAAAGCCTGTCCTATGTGAACATTACTGCAATTCCCGTTCCTGACGGAATCGCTTGGGATAGAGTTTCATATGATGCATTTGTTCCCACTGAACTTTTAAAAATACTAGAAGTATTCAAAATGTCTTTAAATTATATCATCACCTCCAGTACATACTCTGACGATTGTGATTTTGAAACTGGTAATAATGTGTTGTCTGATTTTAACTGTCTGCAGCATTTCCGAAAAATTTAATGTTCGATGACTCATCTGATTTTGACTCAATGTACTGGTGAATAATGAAAAATAAAGTGACAGTTTATTCCCGGACCCCTAACTTGGTCAGGTAGTTCTGTGTTTTAGCATGTCTGCTCCTAATAGTCAGGAGGCGTCCACCCTGTGGACAGGGATGATTATGTCCAACAAGGCTAGGCAAGCAGCCTTTTGTTTAGAAGGACCCTCAGTCACCACTAGTTGGTGACATGCTTCATCATTGGGTTCCTTTCGGGCAGATGGAGGTCCCTAAATGTAGGTGCTGGGCGGGGAGTCGCTGGCGTTAAAAGGACGCGGCGTGAATATTGCCCAAAGCTGTCCTAACCCAGGAAGTCTACGAGTTTCTAACGATTCGTACCTCTAGGCGACTGTAGTCCACAGTGCGCCGCCACGGTTAATAACCGTGAGTAATTTCTTTTTCACTATTTAACTTTTTATATTTTTCACATAAAGTACCTCACGGAAGGGTGCACCTTAGCGCGTGCATACCCCCGGAGCGCCATTTAGGTGTGGTCCTAACGAATGCTGCGCGATCCCACTTTTTTGACAGCAGAAACATGTTGACCAGTTGTTGTAATTAAGGACACAGGTCTCCTAATATAGTACCATTGGTTGTCCGACCTTCAGGTTTTTAACTTAAATACGGGTTGGCCTGCATTAAATATTTTGTTTGGGCTCTAACCCTGTATTTTTTAACTTTGCACTCACTTATTTTGCACACACATTTGAGTTGAATCACTAGTACACTCACCACCAAACCCGCTCCGCTGTAACTCAGGCGTTGTAGCACGCTGGGGCGGCATTCGGTCACCCCAGAAGGGACCCAATGATGAAGCATGTCACCAACTAGTGGTGAGTGAGGGTCCTTCTAAACAAAAGGCTGCTTGCCTAGCCTTGTTGGACATAGTCATCCCTGTCCACAGGGTGGACGCCTCCTGACTATTAGGAGCAGACATGCTAAAACACAGAGCTACCTGACCAAGGTAGGGGTCCGGGAATAAACTGTCACTTGATTTTTCATTATTCTTTGGTATTTGGGTTTTTAGTTACACAAAAGCACTCCTTTGTTGTTTTCAATAAACCTAGGGGGCACAGGAGTGTTGACTCGAGCCCTACCTCTCTTGTTGATATAAAAAAATCAATGTACTGGTACCAACATTATGGTCATTGATTCTTGCATAAAACAAGTGTACCACGTAATGTTTTCGCATACCACCAATGGGGACGTTGTCCAACACTACTGAAAGATCGTTCACAAACGTTTGCCCACAAGTTTGCTACTTTTTCTGGGTTGATGCTCATATTAATATAAGCTTCCACCTACATCTACAAAAAATGCAAAAAAAAGTATGCTGATTAACACGAAACAGATATACTCTGCATCCTTTATTGTCCAGTTGTCTGAACAGCGTTTCGACTAGGCCTGGGCGGTAAATTACATTCCGCTTGTGGAATTTGGCGAATTTGGGTAGTTTTGCGTTCAGAGGAAGAACGCGTAATTGCCAAAAAATCCACAATCTGCATTTTCGCGGACTGTTTTGCTTGTTCGTGCTTTCAAAATGCATGTTCGCTAGTTCTCCTCCCCTGCCCACCCCCCCCTCCCCGAGCACGAAAACAAAGTTTGCGAACTGGAAAAAAGCATCACTAACGGGCGGAACTCTGCGTGCTCTCCAAGATTTTTTACCGTTTTGCGGAGCTTTGCGTAACCCGACTATGCAGATTGCGCCCACCCCTAGTTTCAACTTATGGAAAGACACTATAGATGCAAATTCAGTCTGGGGTACCAAGGAATGGCAGGTTCAGGGGACCGAGGCACTATTTAGAGCATGCCTCATACCACAACAGATTATTTTCCTGAACAACACTGTGCAACAGACTTCCTGTCTTGGGTTAGCCAAGATTAAGGACTTGAACACACCTCGTATTCCCTCACCTTCACATGTAGAGGGATGGCAAAATTATACAGAAAACAGTGAGGGTATACTAGATGACATCATGCATAGCGTTTCATACAATTCGACATACCCAATTGGAAGGGATGGCTATTGTGGCCTATCAACACAATTAGCTGTCAGTCAAGATTCAGGGGAATCACCAAAGGGTCTAGTATCCATGGACCTGAATTACGCTATGTACAACAAGAACATGGTGGTGACAACATACAGTGTTGGGAAGTTATGCCTAGATTGGCTAAGAACCTCAACACTGTCACAGGTGAAACAACACTTATCCTTACTCTCAGATAACATGATTCTTAGGGATTTTTTTCTAGGTCCCCAAAAGCCACATCAGAAATGCTTCCTATACGCTGTTTATAATAAAATTTGGAAAACCTCTCAACAGGAAGCTGTGGAGAGATTACGTGAAATTGTCAGAATTAACTTAGAAAAGGCTTTGGCTGTGGTTGACAATGGCATAACCACACTAACATCCATGATTTATTCACTGGGCAACATTGTATCTTCTGCTATAGATATAATAGAACAGGATCTGTCCATTTTACAACATGGACTATCACAGTTACGTTCTATTGTGTCATTAAGTTGAATGCTACAATCACTGTGCTCTGGTTATGTGCCCTGGGAATATATATCAACATCATGTCTCCATTCTCTGCATATAATCTGACTGAAAACCAGACAACAATGGCAAAAAGGGATGCGAAATATGCAATGCCACGCATTGAAAAATTAGACCATTTATCTTTCACAATGGCAGAGTTACTGTCCACAGGATGGTTAAATCATGGCCATATAACATTTCCAGTAACAACTTTCCAGTTTCAATATTGCCTAGAACAACACCAGGTAGGCAGGTATGAAGCGATGGGTAGGGAATTCATCCATGAATCCCGGGAATTACCATATAGATTTAGATGCAGGAATGAGGACACTAAAGTGTTTCTCAGCGGTAAGAATTCTTTGAGTTGATCTCTAATTTGGCAGGATATTATGCTTCACTGGACCTGTAATGGTTCAGTAGCTAACTTATTCTGTCATTTGCAAGGTTCCCCAGCTGCTGTGAATAATTCAGTGTTCAGGCTGCTCTTAAATGGGAGTTACTTAATGCTGAATGATCAAGGTTGTTGTGTGATGCTCCCAGGCATTGCATATCTTGTCACTGTAAATTTCAGGGTTACCTGTTCTGTGCAAGTATTGTTTCCACCGACCCACACAGTCAGGAAGGCGCCATTATGGCCTTCCTTGAATGTTTCCTTTATATGGTTTGATACTCTGACCTGAATGAAAACCAGGTTTTTACAGAAAGATGTACCCTTAACCTCAGCCCAAGAGACTTCTGATCTTCAGGTTGCAAGGTCCTCTGCTGATATACAGGCACAGGTACAAACTAACTTCCCATTCCTTTTTTGAGAAATGGTACAGTGTATCTTTAACATGTCTGATACGAAGGATATAGTACACCTTTTTAAGACCATAGGTTTTGAAATGTTAAGCACCTTTCAGACAGTCTTCGGAGTGATTCCAGCTTTTATACACTCTGTATTTGGAAGATTTTTGGAAGACTTTGCTTATCCTGCTACTGGTAGTCGGAATTATGATTTTATTTTTTCTGCTACACAATGAATGCCCCAGTCACCAAGGAGATGGAAAAAATACTCTTGGAGTGACATTACCGTGATCGCATGGTACTCCATTTGGGTACAACTCGACTTTGTGAGCTAGGCGCATCTTGGTTTCTATGATTCCGACCAGTCTGGATTGACTGTGTTTTGCCTGTCCTCCGCTGCTTGTTCTGCGGGCAAGAATGCGTGTTGGACTTCTGTCTAGCATTTCCATCGGTTGCACCACGGGAGGTGGATGTATTACTAGACCCGCTAACGTTACACGTACTGCAGTGTCCCCAGCGTATTCCCATGTTGATGTGAGCATTCTTAGAGCCACCACAGGATGCTTCAGCTCCTGTTGGATTAGATACCGGCTCTATTACAGGCACAGAGGCTTTGGATTTTTCAAATGCTTCCTCAGCATCGGCTGTGGGAACTGAAGAAGATCCTCATTGCTTGATTGACCTGATTTGTGAGGTGTTACAGGGACTGTCGACTGCAAAGGCAAGCATCAGTGATGTTGCGTCTCCCACAAAGTACACATAAACATTTGGCTCTCCGTGTGCTGGGAAGAATTCAGCCTTTTTCCAAAACAACCAAAATTGGAATAAAAAAAAACGTTCTATGATATTACTGAGCACCATGGATTTTTGACGCTCTCATTTGCTCCAACTATATATATGAACATATTTTAAAGGTCTTTTAACATATATAATGGATCTATAGAGTTTTTTAGGCACTTGTAATATACTTTTTAGACATTTGTTTTACCTGAACGTTTTTCAACAATGTTTTACAATTAATTCAATTAATTAGCTGAACATTCGCTTTTAGAATATCATCCGGTCAGATGAGAAGTGGGTGTTATGTTTTGTAATGTACCCCAATATAGGCCTAGGTAGTCACCTAACGTTTCACCTACATTACCCAGCCATTGCACTACATAGCTGTTTTTGGTATTGACCTTTTGCCTAGTTAAGGTGCTGCATAAATGTCGTTTGGTTTTCCCTGAAAACTAGCCTAATTTATTATGCATGAGGATAATCAGAAACACAGCAGGATTACCATCTTCTGCTTAATAACTATGTACAAGGGTCATCCCTTCTGTCATCCTCGGTGACATCACACAGCAGGGTAGAACCCCTCAGGGTACATATAGTAGAAATCTACCATCCATTTACTCTATTGGTGCTTAGAATCATTAATATCTGTTTCTGTCTTATGGTTGTTTCAGCACACCTCTTTTACAGTTGAATGAGGCTGGTACAATAAATGCTTGTTGAAAGCGTCCCCACCATTCATTCTATCAATCAATCAATCAATCAGGAAATTTTTATAGCGCGCTACTCACCCGGAGGGTCTCAAGGCGCTTCTGTGTATCTTTCTGAGACAAAGTGAGCACGAGTGACTGAGCGAAAAATACTGTACTGTTTTCATGAACCCTGATAGGACAGTGTTGTCATGCTCGATAGTTTCCAGGAAGTATTCTCTCCCTGGTAAGAGGAGTTTATATAGTGGCACTGTGAGCTAGCTGGTATACAGGCAAACATACCCGGTGAGGGTGTCTGGAATCAGTCTGGACACCAATCCCACAATCTATGTTGTCTAAATGCATAGATCTTATCTAGATTTATAAGAACTAAACAACACCCCAAATACATTTTGGAGGTCCAAAGAAGGAGGACCTCGTATCTGGCCGTGAAGAAGGCCCTGCACAGCGAGGGGCTGCAGTACTCCCTGATGTTCCATATCATACTCACTACTGCGAAGATCCACAAGCAGCATGGGATTGGCTTGAAGCGTACAGGGTGAGGAGGCTGGCACCGAGGGGAGGAAGGCCCCAGGAACAAAATGATGGAGAACCAGAAATCGATAAAGGGAACAGAAGACTCAGACTCACATGGTCATGATGCGCCGGCGATGTACACTCTCCTACGCACATTGCTCACCTTGGGTACAGCTGGGCACCTAGTAAAATGGTTCTACGTGGAGCTGCCAGAGGCCACTCTGACACCCTTGGCCGGGGTCAGGGCCATGTGGAAAGAGGCCTTAAACAGGGAATTTACTGACCTAGACTTGGGAAAAGTGCTGGCCTCACCTAAGTCAGTGTCCTGCAATACTAGACTGAAATACACCCAGTTTGACTTTGTACATATGACCCATATGACCCCATACAGACTTCAGACTATTCATGGAGGGGTGGTACGTAATTTCCCGAGGTGTACCCTCCCAGGTGCAAACTTTATACACATGGTCTGGGACTGCGAAGTAATAAGTTCATTTTGGAGGACAGTGACAGGCGCAGGTCGGATGCACCTTGGGGAGAGGAGTAGATAATTCCATAGACTTGTGCTTGTTGGGCCTGTTCCCACTCCCACCTAAGCGGAAAGTAGGGAATAAATTCATATATTTGGCCATGGACCTGGCTAAGAGATGGATAGCTAAGTCATGGAAGGCTAGTTCAGGGCCATGGGTAGAAACCTGGAGAAGGGACGTCACTACCTGGGCTGCTGCTGAGGGCCAGGCGTTGTCCAGAGAAGAAGGGAGGGGCCTGAGGCAACATCCCCATAGAAGACCAATGGAGAGAACTAATGCATACCTGGGACACCCGGGACAGACGAGCAGTGATGAAGAGGGAGATGAAGAGGCAACAGCGCTTGCAAATACAACTTAAAATATATTAGCAAACAGAATAGCAGCCCACCCGAGATAATCACATACAAGATGTAGGCGCAAATGACCTAGATGTAATGTGAGCCCAACACTAAACACAAATCTGTATCTCCCACTCTCTCCCTGAAGTAGTCCACCTCGACCCAAACACACCAGGCATTTATACCATAATACGCTCACCTGCAAAGTTGAGCCTCATGACTCGGAGTTCATTATTATTTTAATTCTTTTCTTCAGTTCTAGAGTTACGCTAATCCTGTTAAAACATAACTTGGCTATTTAGCTATATGAGTACTGAATATAGCAGACGAATCACGCACCCTTAATCATCAGATGTTATACAACACACTCCACCAAGACCTCGCAACACAGTAGTGCCCATCAAATCATAAGCTCATTAATTGCAAGTGGTGAATACCTGGAGAAAAATACACTACAAAACACAGAATTGAAGTTTGCTTAAAATGAGCATGTAAAGTACTGCCTACACTGTACAAATCCTGTAATTGTATGTAAACATAACACAAATGGCAATAAAAATATGTTTCAAATAACATTGTTATGGGTTTTATCAACTAAACAATACATTAACATTGGCACTCAGGTGGCTCTGGGTGAAAGGTGCAGGTCCAGTCCTTCTCACTAAAGTAGCAGAAGAGCACAGTAACAGGGCAGCAGAGTAGCAGTCCTTCTTGCAGCACAGCAGCATAGCAGTCCTTCTAAGCCTTTTACATGTCCCGAGGTGTACTGAAAAGTTGGTTATGAGGGCCTACTATTTATTCCGGGTGCCAAATTTGAAGTGGGAGATGCATCTCTAGATCTCCCCTTAAAAAGGAGTCTGGAATTTCCTGCCTACTTCCCAGGCCGCATCTTGTCTGAGGGCACAAAAGACAAGCGTGAAGCCCTTTGTGAGTGTGCTGAGGGAGAGCCTTTTTAATGTGCAAGTTTGACAGGTGCTGCTCCGCCCCCTATCAAGTCAAAGATGGTCCATGCTGCCAATACCTATTCCCGCTCTGTCTCACTGTCTGAGAGTAATAAAAAAAAGTCCAATAGTCAGCTAAACTGAGCTATATGACCCAGGCTACAGGCTGCTATCATCACATTGTTAGGACAGGAAATGCCAACTTTCTAAAAGTGGCATTTTCAGAACTGACCACAATTCCAACTTAGCCATTAAAGAGCACTTTAAATTGCAGTCCTTTATAGGCTAAACACGACTTTCCTACCTGATCTCAATAGTTAACTACATAATAAGTGTAATAAGATAACCCACTGTTATCCTATCATCGAGGCAGGCCTTGCAGTATTGAAAACGGAATGTTAGGGCTTTTCACTACCAGAACATGTAAAAGTTAGAAGTACATGTCCCACTTTTTAAATTCACTGCACCTGTAAGGTATTTAGGACTATCCTAGGGCTGACATGTATTAAAAAGGAAAGTTTAGGCCTGGTAAAAGGTTAATTTTGCCAGGTCGAAATCGCAGCTTAAAACTGCACACACAGGCTGCAATGGCAGGCCTGAAACATGTTTAAAGGGCTACTTAAGTGGGTGGTTTAATGAGTGCTGCAGGACTACTAGTATAACTTAATTTACAGGCACTGGGTACATGTAGGACCATTTTACTAGGGACTTACAAGTAAAGTAAATGTGCCAATTGGATGTAAGCTAATTTCAACATCTTTAAGGGAGAAAGCACAAGCACTTTAGCATTGGCTAGTATAGGTAATGGGTACAGAATCCTAGAATCTCAAAATCTGAAGGGGTTCAGAAAACGGTAGGGTGCAGGCAAACAACTCAAGGATAACCCTGCAGAGTGTGTTTTGTGAAATCAAATTTGTAGTCTTAGACCATAATGGATGTTGCAATGTTATGCATGTGTAATAATGTGCTTACAAATCTCAATTTTAGAACTGGAGAGAAACATTTTTACCCCTGTGCCCAATTCATCAAAATGAGCATAACACTGATTTGTGTAGGTTTGGATATTCTTTAATCAATCAATCAATCAATCAATTAAAACACTTGTAAAGCGCACTACTTACCCATGAGGTTCTCAAGGCCCTGGGGGGAGGGAGGGGGGGATGCTGCAACTGCCCGAAAAGCCAGGTCTTGAGGAGTCTTCTGAAGGTCAGCAGGTCTTGGGTCTGCCGTAGGGGGATGGGGAGGGTGTTCCAGGTCTTGGTAGCGAGGTGGGAAAACGATCTGCCACCAGAGGTTGCTCTTTGGATGTGGGGGACTGTGGCGAGGGCGGGGTCAGCGAGGCAAAGCTGGCAGGTGGGGGTGTAGAAGCTGAGTCGTCTGTTGAGGTACGCTGGTCCAGTGTTGTGGAGTGCCTTGTGTGCATGTGTGAAGAGCTTGAAGGTTATCCTCTTGCTGACGGGGAGCCAGTGCAGGTCTCTCAGGTGAGGTGTGATGTGGCTGCGGCGAGGGATGCTGAAGATCAGGTGTACATAGGCATTCTGAATGCGTTGAAGTCGGTTCAGGAGTATGGCCGAGGCTTCTGTAGTGTAGTTTCTATATTCCCAATAGGCTCTGCACATTGGAATAACATAAACAATAGTTTAGACGTAGGGCTTAGGTCGACTAGGTCTCTATTGAATATGTTAGACTTAATTATGTGTGCCAGCTAGCTCAGAGGTCACTAGAAACTTTCTCGAGTAAACAAGAAGGTGTTAACTTTCCTGAATAAACAAAAAGGGATTAGCTTCTGACAACCATATAACATGACAACTTTGTTCCCCCTGAAATAAGGAAAATCTCCAGAGTCGCGGAAACAATAGATAGCTATTTTACTCAGTTAATTCTTGTATGCTTCGTTTCACCAGAAATGCAGATAAATAGGGAGACGGGCGTTTTCAATAAAAGGGTTATTTATTGAGCAGTCTTCTTTCTCATGCAAGAGAAATTAATTGCCACAATTGCAATACTTATCATAAAGTAAAGTGCGTACAGTAAAAGGAGTATCATGAAATAATACTGTAAAAGCATTTATATGGTTTCTAAGCCATAACATACTTAAAATGGATAAAATACATACAATGATAAAATAATGACTAAACGTACTCAACTGGTGTTTCTAAGATACGCCTACCCCGGTGTACCTAACCTAAGCCTAGTACGTGGGAAGGAGTAGATGAGTTACAGTTTTTTGCCAAGAATCTGAATCAAGAATTCTCTAAGGGTCTAATCAGCTCCGTACCTTGGGTATAGAATGAAGGAGGTCTTGTATCTCTCTCTTAGGACTCGATCTCCCAGCAACCCGCGAGGGTGTCAAGGAAACACTGGAGCTGGATTTTCTCGGCTGGAGAAAAGACAGCGTCTCTCTCAGTGCGTCAGCAGGCAGGGTCAGCTACCTTCGGCACTCGCATCAGCAGGGCGTCGGGCAAGTAGATAGCCGATCTGCTCCAAACCACCGTGTGTTGCTTAAGGCAGATGTTGGTATATTTATACCTGAAAGGTGCCGAGTTCTCGCAGTTCTTTCAGGACTCCAGGAGTTCTAGGACAAAGCAATACAGAAGCAGGGGGAATTCCCGGGCTGCTGGAGGCTTGGTTTGTTTAAGAACGTGTTGTGCTTTCTAGGAGTCTATGGGAGTAGCCTTGCCGTATTTGGACTGCATTGGCTATGACTTAATATGGATATGATTCTTATGCCTTTATAAGGATATGATTTGATATAACCACATAAGGGCATAAATCGGGAATATTTTAATTAGGGTCCTGGATACATTCACAACACCCACTCCAGGTATAATGTCCATCATTACTTAATACTAAGCCATACTAAACATATAACGATGCATGTGTTTTCCAGCCCACCCCAAAATACATAGTAATCATTTGAAATGGTATATACACGAACAAATGAGTTTAATACTGTACGTTTTTAGTAAGCAGTGGTGTCATTCAGATAATGCATATTTTGTCCACTTAAAATGTTGACTGAATGAATCACGAAATTTACATTTATGAAATGGCTCTTAATACAGAAGAGAAGGTCGAGACCATTTCATCACATATTTATACAAGACTGTACATGTGCTAGAGGCTAAGTCAAAATATTGTCTCTAGAGAACTTAAAAATAGAAATCTTGTTCTCTAAGAATAGTTCTACTTTAAGCAGAGTATCATGTGCCAAAAAACAGGTAAATATTTTGGGAACTGGAGAAAAATAATTTCGTTTTTGGAAAGAAAAATAGTTCCAATGTTTTTTAGCAGTTCTGTTTATCAAAACTGAAGGCTAAAGTCAGAGTTCAGGGAACGCTGTGTGCTCGCTTTTTCAAAAGTTATTCTCGTTGTTTGGAGAGAACATTAACTCAGATAGGCTGGTAAAAAATTTGTCTACAACAGTAGGTGAAAGTTGGAACAGGCCTGAAAAAGTAGAAATAGTGCATATGTGCGAAGCATTGCCATCATTGGTGTTCAGATCAGCAAAGGTCACAGAAGGTTGTACCTGTGTGCCGCTTTCATCTCGTACCTCACCGCCACCTAATCGTAATGGTGAGGTCTCAACGAATGCCGTCATCAGAATGGGTAGCTGCTGGGGACAACACGTTGCATGAGCTGTTACCGAACCAAGCAAAGTATCGACATCCATAGGTACTGCTGATGGAAGTGTGAGACAGACGTCTAACACGCATTCTTCTCCGCAAAGCAGGCATCGTAGAACAGGTAAGATGCAATCTTGCCAGATTGGTCTGAACGAAAGAAACCAGGTCGTATTCAGATCTCTTAGCCGAGCCAAGCCGAGGACTTTAGTAATCCGCTCTCGGTACTGCATTGCTAGGATCGTGTCTTCCATTGTAGCCTGAGTTTTGTCTGTGACTTGACTTGCCATATCGGAGCAGAAGGAACAAAAATAAGATTCCTGCTACGAGTCCCAAGATGAGAGGCAGGCCGCCGAACACAGAGTGCACGAAATTCCGGAAGATGTTCAGAACTGCTTCAAAGAGTGCTAACAGTCCTGAAAAAATTGTCTTAAATACATGTGCGATGCCGCTGGTACCAGACATGTTTAAAATTTGGCTTAACATTTCTACAAAATATACGGGGCAGTTTGTCGATAATAATGTATGTATCTATGCTGCTGTCCTTGCAACTTGCAGATCATACGTTTCTCTAGACGAGGCTAAAGGCACAGTTGTTTGTAAAAGAATAGACTTCATTCTGCCTAAAGTATCAATTCGAATAGAAGAGATATTCAAAGAAGGCCATATTGCCGCCTCCATGTCTGGCTTGTTGTTTGGATACAATACTTGCATACAACAAGTGACCATGGAAGTAACGCTCACGAGATAGGCTTTCCTGGCACCATGCCACAACAGCTGTGGTCACTTATTAAAACGTAGCTGCCGTTGGAAAGCTGTCTGAAAAAAGGCTCTATCTGTGTAGCAGGGGTGCCTTGCAGGTGACATGAAAGGTTATTGAAGAACCTTCGCAGGCTCCATGCAAGTTAATTCCTTGACACAGAAGTGTACCACTTAGTGATTTTTTACAGTTGTTACCACTAAGAAATACCTCTTTCTTGCCCCCACTCCAACATCTATGTGTGTAAGGTAAATTCCAGGTTGACTTGATGTACCCTTTACCCAACCTTTCATACAGGCCTGCTGGTATATACTTTCGGCAATATTGAAACTGAAAAGTTGTTATCGGAATTGTAATGGTGCCATGTATTATCCATTCAATGACAGGTCTTTCGGAGACTGTCAATGGTAATCTTTCTAGTTTTTCAATGCTCAGCCCCGTATAGTCTGCCCCTCTTTGTGCCAAAGAGATTTGTTTATCAGTAAGGTTAAAGATAGAAAATAATGACGTTGTGTTTATCAGATGCCATGGCACGTAGCCTGCACGCAGGTTTTGTAACGTCCAGCCTAACTGTACAATACAACTTAATTGGGACTGGCCATGTTGTAACATTAGCATATCCTGTTCTATTATATCAATAGCAGATGATACAATGCTGTCCAGTGAATAAATTCTGGAGGACAGAGTCATTAACCCATTGTCCACTACAGAAAGTGATTTTTCCAAATTAATACGATCAATTTCTCGTATTTTTTCTGCAGTTTCAATTTGTATTATTTTCCAAGCTTCATTGTTAGCTGCATATATACCGGCGTATATGAAACATTTTTGACACTGTTTGCGAGGTCCCAGTAAGAAATCTGGCAAGTCAGCACCTTCTTTAAGTAAAGTCAAGTGTTGCCTAATTTCAGGCAGTGTGGATTTCTCTAGCCATTCGAGGCATAGTTTTCCTACACTATAGGTTGTTATTATCCCTGGATGTTGTCTCTGGGAATAGCTTGGGTCTGGCCTATACTGTTTGAACCCCTGTATTTTGTTCAGGAATCTATCTTGACAGTTATTAGTGTCTGTGGGCCAGATCAACCATTTGTTCCAATTAGGATTTGTTCTGCTATGTTTTAAAATATGGGATACGTCTATCTCCACTTCTGTAGTGCTATTACTCTCAGGTATGGGTTTTGGTATAGACGGTTTGTTTAAGTCTTTTATCCTGGCTAAGCCAAGACAGGTCGTTTGTTGAATGGTGTCATTCAGGAACATTATTTGTTCTGGGATCATGCAGGCTCTGAATAATGATTCTAAACCTTGTATCTGCCATTCTTTTGTACCCCAAACTGTTTTTGTCTCAATGTTGTTTTTCCAAAATTCAAAACCAAAAGTAGACATTTTTTCATAATATTTTTCAGAATAAATCAGTTTAGTATTTGTCAACATGTTTTTCATTCCTGTCTTATTCATAATTTTAAAATAAAACGTTTCTGGATCAGTGATATTAAACCCTGAAAAGTATGGGAATTTTTCATAAAATGTTTTTGAGCTGCCTTTTGGCGGAGTTGGACAATGTTCCCATTGATTATACATAAAAACATTTCTAGGATTTGCTGATTTATGCAAATAGTAATGACCATAATGATTATAGCAATACATTTCTTCATATTTTGATGAACCTTGTAAATGATCATGTTCTGTATATTTAGCTGACATTTCTAAATCTGACATTATATTGGTAATATTTTCAAAGTCCCAATCATCAGAGAAAGTACTAGGTGATACAAAGTCACTTAAATAAATCTTGAATTGATGTGGATATTTCAAGAGTTCAACCGGGCCATAGATGTCGTAATCAGTAGTGTCCCATGCTACACCACCAGGTATAGCAATGGCTGTGATGTTCACTGATGATAGGTCTCTTTTTTTAATGTGAGATGATCTGAGAGGTTTTAGAAGCAAGTTGATGTTCTGACTTGCTGTGTCCATTGTACTGTATTTTCCATCAATCATTCTTCCCAAGCTGGGAATTAAAATGAGCCAGAGCAGGAGGAAAAGTACTCCTAACACAATCCACAATTCAATCCATGGTGAAATCAGATATGTTTCCCCAAGTTGATGAAAGAGTTCTGTAATTTTGTCTTTGAAAGTTTTGTTTGCTGGCTTGTCTTCATGTTTACTTGGATCATCAAAAAAGTCATCGAAATTGATGAAGTAGCCAGATGCAGTTCTGTCAATTGTTTGAATGGCATCAGGATTGTTATTAATCTTTGTAGTTGCTTCTTCCTTTTTCATATTGGTATAGTCCGAGGCTACATCATTGTAGACAGGTGTTTCTTGACGAACTGTTGCAATTTGGGTTTCAAGAGGCACAAGTTCCATGGCTTTGTTGCATAGTCCTTTTTTATTCACTGCAGGTTTATCGAATGTGAGTAGTCTCTCAGTTTGAACCTCTGGGATTGTAGCAAGGTTTGGTCTTCTGCTACTTCTTGGGAGTCCACTGGGCCTACTATTTATTATTGGCCACATGGTTGTGGTTTTACCAGGTCGATTGATACAACTCTGTTCTCCTTTTAACCAGCATGGGGCGGTAGTACGACTGATCTTGTTCCGCTGATAGCTAAGACAGGTACTGCTTTTCTGTAAGAAGGCCCAAATTCCTTCTTTACCGCGATCTTTTCTCTGCCCAGATCCCCAATCTTTGGAATCCAGATAGGTCTTGCTGGGACAGGTGGTTTCTCTTCAGTGGCCGTTGGCTTTAGCTTTGTGTTACTTAGACTTCTTCTCTTTTCATTCAAGTCCTGTAAAACAACCAAACGATCTTTGATATCAAACGCTTTTTGTTCCACCACTGAAGTCTGACAATCGAGGACTTCAATTATCATTCTTGTACCAAATAAAAGTTCATACAGAGTGATTCCACCCAGATAATTTCTTAGCAGATTATTAAGACTATGTTGGAAACTTATTAGATGTTTGACCCACCAATCACCCGAACCTAATACCCTTGCTGGTATAGATTGCTTTATGTCACAGTTTTTTCTTTCCACTACCGCATTTCCCTCAGGATGGAATGGACTAGAGTACCGCAATGCAATGCCCAAGCTGGTCATGGCCTCCTTGTAAGCTTGAGAGGTAAACGCAGGGCCCTGGTCAGAATGTAGCATGCCAATTGCGTATGTGCCGATAAAGACTCGCAAATCTTTTATAACAGATCTGGCATCAGCCGAGCACTGGGGCCACATCCAAATGAATCTCGTCTTAATATTTATGGGATCGCATTTGTCTGATCGGACCCCTGTGTGTAGATAGTCTAATGCTGCCTAATAGAGGTGTCTAGGCTGGTCTTACTGTGCTAGAGTCAGATATCTGGTCCGGTTCATAACTGCAACCTCTATTGCAGTCTTGACAATCCATCGCAAAGTTATAAACTTGCATGCTCATTACCGGCCACCAGAATCTTGATTGCAATTCTATTAGAGATTTCAGGATCTCTTGGTGCCTCAGACCCATTCCCATGTGTGCTTCCAGAATCAGGTAAGCCCTCCGGTTCGTGTTTGGAATTACTCTATCCCCCACTCCAGGGATTTGAGCAAACGGAACGGAGTTCGCATCAATTATGTATGTATTTCCGAGTGGATAATTTAGAGGTAGCGCTGCATAATTACCTTCCATTGAGGCTTTTACTGCAAGTAGCGTTTCACCATCTATTTGTTTTTTAGAACGCTCTTTTGAAGCTTCGGAAGCCGGTTGACCAGCCACCACTGTGGCTTTATTAGCCAATGAATTCCTTGCAACGTGAACGCCATCACGTTGAAGAGTCTGCGTATGTATTACGTGAGTCTTTCGTAGTTCTTTCTGTAAAATAACTACTTGTTCCCAAAGCTTTTTATGCTTTATTGTGCCACCTGTCTCATCTTTGTAACCATTTTTAATCCAGGTCTGCATGGAATTATTGTAAGACTCGACGCAGTAATGCGAATTGCACGCTATTAGTGTAGGGAATTCGCGATCTGCATTTTCAAGCTCCATCTTCAAAGTTCGTAGTTCAGCTCGCTGAGCTGTACAGTTTCCGATTGATTCAGTTTTAGTGACCATTGGCCTGAATTTACCTAAGCGGCAGCAACCTTTAACAATCGCACACGCTGAATTGTAAACTTTTTTATCCACAACGTAGTGTTGTGCAAATCTATCTGCGTAGATTACACAGGTTTACTGTTCCAGAGGTAGAATTTTGATCGACAGAGGACATTCTTGTTCGTATTCTAGATGTTCTAGCTTTTTCATTCTGGGATCAAATGTGTGTATCACGTCAGTTGTATCAAGAGAATTAACCCATTGTATTAATTTTGGATCTAATGCCATAGCATTTGGAATGCTCGGTCTTGACACTGCTTCAAGGGCTGATACTGCAGTTAAAACAGATATCCTCTTCCCATGAGCTAGGGCTTTTTCTTTTGCTGCAGCCGTTTGAACCGCAGTCAGAATTTTTTCAGTAGAACTGAATTTTATTTCAGCTTGTGTGTACAAGTGTGATTTGTAAGCTATTGGTACAGTTTCTCCCTCATTAGAGGTCAGGTATGTAAATCTGCATCTTCCTGGGATGACTCGGATTAAAAGGTTTTGTTCGTTTGTGCGTGTTTGCAGTTTTGTTTTAGTTATCATGTCTGTTTGTAATGATCTTAACATTTCTGTGTGTTTTTGAGTCCAATTGATTGGTTTGAAATCAGGTTTTATTAATTCGTAGAGTGGTTTAACCCTCTCTGCATAATTTTGAATGTAAGTTCTACCAAAGTTCAGGAAACCTAGAATTGATTGTAAGTTTTTCAGTGTTTTTGGGGCTTGGAGTACTGCACACTACTCTAAAAAGTTGTCTGCTAGGGTTTTGCCTTCACTTGATATTCCCCCCCCAGCGCCTTGAGACCCTACCGGGTGAGTAGCGCGCAATACAAATGTCCATGATTGATTGATTGATAATTCATATCCTAAAAATAGGACAGTCTGGTGGGCAATTCGTGACTTTTTAAAGTTAAACTTGTACCCTTCAGATGCGAACCCAAGTATGATGGTGTTCACTCTTTTCAAGTGTGTCTCCAGGTCATTGTCTGTAAGATAGATATCATCGAAATAAGATAATGCCTCATCATCATATATTTGTAGTAACTCTGTTACCCTGGCTGAAAATTATCCTGGGCTATTCTTGAATCCCTGTGGGAGATGACAAAATTGCTTTTGGGCCCCCATTCTGTAGAAAGAGGTTGTATGCCTGCTTTCTGGTGCAATGTTTTGACGGAAAAAAACATTTGAAATATCTAATGTTGTTTTATATTTTCTGCGCGCAATATTATTCATTAATGCTGCACTGTGTGAGTTTTGTACTGCAAATGTTTTGCAACAGGAGTTTAAGTGTCTGTAGTCCAATACTAGACAATATGAATTGTCTTATTTGGAGACAGGAAACAAAGGATTGTTCATTTGTGAGGTGCATGTTTCACTCACCCCCTGGTACTCAAGTTGATCTAAGATCTCCCTGACTTGTTTTTTAGCTTCTTGCCTCTGTGCAGTAGGTTGATTTTTTAACTGGATTTCATGGTGAGTAGAATCCTCATCCCATCCTACATGATTTTTATATAATGCAGGGGCTTGGGCCACTGCCCATTTTCTTGCATATGTGTATTTTTTATGAATTGGAGTGTGATTTGAGAAGGCAGGCATAATCATTTCTTCCCCATGTGGGCACTCCCTAACAAACTCTGGCGGCCAGTCTTTTTCTGCTAGAAGGATATCATAGCCTTTAGATAGATTCTCCCAAAAGAGACCTTTTATTTTCCTAGTTTTGTCCCCCTCTATACGTAATGTTATTTCATATAGTTTATGGGGCACGCTAACTCTGGTGTCTGCAGTTTCCACTTGAATGTATCCATTCGTGTCCACTTTTTCCAGAAGATTCATCAGGATCTTGCGAGCTATGGTCACTTCTGCTGTGCTGCCTAGCATTGTTTGGGCCCACTCTCCATTCTTGAGTTGTTTCCTCAGGATCCTCGTCATGTTTTACTTTAATACTGTCTACTTTCTTTTTGGAAAATTGTAATTTTTTACTTTGATGAGCAGGTTCTTTGTCTTTGGACTTGACGCACTCTTCTTTATGTTCTGACCGTCCTCTTCTTTCCGATTTCTGTGAGGAAGTCTGAAAGATCGAGAGAGACGTGTATCAATATCTTGATATCTGTCAGGTTTTCTCAAATTATCCCTATTTCTAATGTTATATCTTTTTTCAGAGGGCTCCCGTTGTGGAGACTTGCCCCCCCTTTCTGGAGATCTATCTCTTCGTTGGGGAGACCTTCCTCTGGTCTGGAAATGTTTTTCTCTGGGAGTGGTTTGCTTATTACCCTCCCATTTCTTCTTTTGAGAATTTAGATTATTTTTAATGTAAGTCTTTTCAGGATTTTCAGTTAGTTGTGGTTTTAGAGGTTTCCCACCCAAACTATATCTACCTAATTCTTCATAGGATTTTTCAATTATTCTGGCAAGTTCAAAAGGTTGGTCTGCTATATCTGTTTCTTTTAATTTCTGGCGGATTGTTGTACCATCAATTGTTAATTGAACTAATTGCCTATATGCTTTTGTTAATTGTTTTAGTTGAACTAAAAGTTCTCTGTCTGACATTGTTTCAATGTCAGGATGTGGTATATAGCTGGCTAGAACTGGCCATGTGGCTACTGGTCTACCTAGTGGACCGAGCCTGGTAATGTGATTTTGATGTTTTAGGGCGCCATTGAACCAGAGCTCATGCTCTTGGTAAGTTAGTGGTATTTCAATATCCTCGAAAGGGGTCTATTCCTCTGGAGGTTCCCCTGCTTTGTAGTAGTGGAACTCGTGGGTTACAGCATTTGCTGCTGGAAAATGTATCCAAGAATAGAATACCTCTGTCTGCCGACATTCATGTGCCTCTACCACAAATATGACTGTACCACCTCTCGATGATACACCATTTTCTATAAGTTTTATAGTTACACTTTTCCTTACATTTACCGGGATGAGTTTCGCATCTGGCTCATTTTGTGTCTTCCGTCAAAAGTTGAGCTGATAGTCTAGCTCTCTCCCTTTCATCATCACTCTCTGACATTTTGCTGACAGAAAGTTTGTAGAGCAAGTTTCAAGGAAACAAAGATTAGGTGCACAATATTTTGGAACACTGTATCCTTCAACGTTGATTAAACCAAAAACTAATACATAGGAATCTCTTCCTACTAAGTTCTGGCGGATATTAACCTTTTTACCCACTCCAGATGTCTATTGGAGTTTTTGCAGGAAAAAAGGGGTCTGTGTGAAAAGCACGACTGAGTTACTCTAGTATCTAGCGTTACATTTATTGCCTTACCAAACGTTGGGCGCCACGTAGTGTAGTTCCTATATTTCCAATAGGCTCTGCGCATTGGAATAACATAAACGATAGTTTAGACGTAGGACTTAGGTCGACTAGGTCTCTATTGAATATGTTAGACTTAAATATGTGTGCCAGCTAGCTCAGAGGTCACTAGAAACTTTCTCGAGTAAACAAGAAGGTGTTAACTTTCCTGAATAGACAAGAAGGGATTAGCTTCTGACAACCATATAACATGACAACTTTGTTACCCCTGAAATAAGGAATATCTCCAGAGTCGCGGAAACAATAGATAGCTATTTTACCTAGTCAATCGTGCATGATTCGTTTCACCAGAAATGCAGAGAAATAGAGAGACGGGCGTTTTCAATAAAAGGGTTATTTATTGAGCAGTCTTCTTTCGCATGCAAGAGAAATGAATTGCCACAATTGCAATACTTGTCATAAAGTAAAGTGCGTACAGTAAAAGGAGTATTATGAAATAATACTGTAAAAGCATTTATATGGTTTCTAAGCCATAACATACTTAAAATGGATAAAATACATACAATGATAAAATAATGACTAAACGTACTCAACTGGTGTTTCTAAGATTTGCCTACCCCGGTGTACCTAACTTAAGCCTAGTACGTGGGAAGGAGTAGATGAGTTACAGTTTTTTACCAAGAATCTGAATCAAGAATTCTCTAAGGGTCTAATCAGCTCCGTACCTTGGGTGTAGAATGAAGGAAGTCTTGTATCTCTCTCTCAGGACTCGATCTCCCAGCAACCCGCAAGGGTGTCAGGGAAAGATGGAGCTGGATTTTCTCGGCAGGAGAAAAGACAGCGTCTCTCTCAGTGCGTCAGCAGGGAGTGTCGGCTTCCTTCGGCACTCGCATCAGCAGGGCGTCGGGCAAGTAGATAGCCGATCTGCTCCAAACCACCGTGTGTTGCTTAAGGCAGATGTTGGTATATTTATACCTGGAAGGTGCCGAGTTTGATGTAAGGTTGGACATAAGATGTCACTAAGAACTCGCAGTTATTTCAGGACTCCAAGAGTTCTAGGACAAAGCAATTCTGAAGCAGGGGGAATTCCTAGGCTGCTGGAGGCATGGTTTGTTTTAGAAAGCGTTGTGCTTTCTAGGAGTCTATGGGAGTAGCCTTGCCGCATTTGGAGTGCATTGGCTATGACTTAATATGGATATGGTTCTTATGCCTTTATACGGATATGATTTGATATAACCACATAAGGGCATAAATCGGGAATGTTTTAAGTAGGGTCCTAGATACATTTACAACACTTCTGCGTAGAGGGCATTTCTGTAGTCCAGCCTGCTGCTGACGAGGGCCTGGGTGACTGTTCCTCTTGTTTCTGTGGGTATCCACTTGTAGATCTTGCAGAGCATGCGGAGGGTGTTGAAGCAGGAGGATGAGACGGCGTTGACCTGCTTTGTCATGGAGAGGGTGGAGTTGAGGATGAACCCTAGGTTGGGTGCGTGGTCGGTGGGTTTTGGAACAGGTCAAGGTGCGGGGGGCCAGCGGGAGTCATCCCAGGCCGAAGGGGTGGATCCGAGGATGAGGACTTCTGTCTTGTCCGAGTTTAGCTTCAGTCGGCTGTTCATCATCCAGTCGGTGACAGCTTTCATTCCTTCGTGGAGGTTAGTTTTGGTGCTGTAGGGGTCCTTGCTGAGGGAGAGGATCAGCTGGGTGTCGTCGGCGTAGGAGATGATGTTGAGGTCATGCAGTTGGGCGACGTGGGCGAGCGATGCCATGTAGATGTTAAACAGTATAGGACTGATGGATGAGCCCTGGGGTACACCGCAGATGATCTTGGTGGCTTCGGAGTAGAGAGGGGGCAGGCGGACGCTCTGGGTTCTGCCAGAGAGGAAGGAGATTGTCCAGTCCAGGGCCTTCTCTTGGATCCCAGCGTCATGGAGGAGTGTGCGTAGGGTGCGGTGGCAGACCCTGTCACAGTCGGCTGAGAGGTCCCGGAGGATGAGGGCCATGGTTTCCCCATTGTCTATTAGGGCCCTGATGTCATCGGTGGCGGCCATGAGGGCCGTTTGGTTGCTGTGGTTACGGCGGGACCCGGACTGGGACGGGTCCAAGAGGCTGTTCTCCTCAAGGTAGTGGTCTAGTTGTTTGCTGACAGTCTTCCGATGACCTTTGCCAGGAAGCTTCTTTTGTATCTAAGAAAATCAATACAAATCCTAGATTTCCTTGCAAGTCCTTGATGCCTTAAAAGTACTCCCGATGATTGCGTGCAGTGCTGACAATCTGCCAGAATAATGTGACTTCGATGTTCATTAGAACATTTTAGATTTTACCTGTTTTTAAATATGAAAAAGATATTTCTTTTACCCTTCAGACTTGTGCCTGGGTGCGTATTTTTTTACACACAATTTCCAACCTTACTCCACTATTTTTGTTTAACACTATGGTTAGTGCGTAAATAGGGCATTAATATCCATTGGTAAAATTGCTAACATAGGCAATTTCTTACTAATGGCCAGATGTGTGCCCCTTGCAATTTGTGCGTCGCAAATCGCATACCCATTCCTAAACCCGAGTACCCGTTTGCGACTGCAAAGACCAGTTGTACATCTGACCCTTATTGATTTACCACCACATTTCCAGTAGCCATTACCGTGCCCTCCAGGAGAACACCCATGTTCTTACCATTATCCTTAGGGTCTATGTGTGTTTTACTTGTTAATTATTCACAATAGTAATGTAATTTGCAGGTGTAAATGTCTGTAAATCCCGATTCTATTAGTTATTCACTTATTTTTAACTGCCAACACTTTCTTCTGCACAACATGAGTACACAAGGCTCTCCAAGTGTTCTTTTCCCTCTCACCACTTCCCTTTTGATTGAGTTTTAATCCTTCCTATTATTAACTGCTTATCTGTAATTTGTTACTTGGATTTTGAAAGAATTGCCTTTATTTCTACCTATGTTTTTTTAGAGAGCTCAGATACCGCCAAGGCAGGACTTTTTGCCACACTAGCATTTTCTAGATGGGTTGCAGGCTGGGGGCTGCTGTCACAGCTGGAAGAGCTGCAATGAGATGCAATGATCCCACTCTAGTCACAGTTTTCTGCAGCGTGGGATTGCTTTGAACATTTTTGCAAGTCAGGGTTGATTTTAGTTTGTAGTCCGACACAGGTCGCCAGTAATTGCTTTGCATGCTCAATAAAAAATAAATTAACACATAAATGTGGGAGCTGGGCTTGGTGGGATTTTGGAGATACATTTGACTGCATATTGTACTGCCTCAATTAATTTTGTTCAACTATTTATACAACAGAGTCCAGATAAAATACATTTCTTATCAGATATCGGTCAATAGAATTCTGAAAAAAACATTAACTTATTGTTTCAACTCAAATACATTTTCTTCAGAGGCATCTATTTAATTGTCAGTCAGCTATTCAGCTTTATTTGCTTTAAAACAAACCATAAAATCACACAAATAAAACAATAAAAATCATATCATCAGTAATAAAAAAAGATTGTATCTGATGTAAAAAACAATGACAGCCACTCAATAGATTTTCCTAACAACTAATGCCCTTCTGATAAAATTCATCTTTGCCACACAGATTCTAGGGGAGCTCAATTGCTGCAGGAAGACTAATGCTGATGTATACTGTCTAATGTTAGCGTCCTTCAAAACAGTTACTAAAAAACATTTCCAAATGGACCTAAAAAGTGCACCGAAGAGTAGAATATGAACTGTATTCTGATGTGTAGCATTGTCACAGGGACATTTTTGTAAGACTGCAAATCAAGTGCCTCGGATGGAAATCGCCACTAAAGGGAGGATCACATTAAATAAAGCTGAGTTAAAAGGAATACATTTTGAGGGTTAGAAGAAGGAGAGATACAATTCTAGCCTTGATTGTCAATTTAGTTAATTGATAGTAGCTTTCACACTTTGTGACGCCAAAATAACTCATGCAGATCTCTTGTTGGCAATTAAAAATAGCATCCTTCACCGAGACCCTGGCCTCTCTGCCTATCCTTTCCAGGCTAAAAAAAGGTCAGGGAGCCTAAGTTTATAAAAGCAGCCTTCACATACACAAGCCAGTGTATCACCGCAACTCTGACAGTCACAGATAATCAGCCTAGAGAGCCTGGCTTCCAGGTTACCTCTGCCCTGCAACAACAGTATTAGTGCTGATTTTGTATCCTCCAATGCTCCAACCCACACTCTGGGTGGCACATTAGGATAGATAGATGAAGACTGAGGGACAGCAAGCACCCTGCACAGAAACTTGTTTTTGGTTGGTAAATATAAATACTCTAATAAAAGAGGGAGAGACCCGACAGCCAAAGGGATGGGGTGCCACAGTAGACTATATAGTCAAGCAAAAAATCCCTTTGGGATGCCTTGTTAAAATGACAAACGTTCAACAGACAATTTGGACAGAAACATATAGACTGACAAAATACTCTACTAATGAGGCAAAATGCAAACACAAACGAAATTATGAAAAATACTGTACAATTTATTTTTTACCCAATGCAATGTTAAAAAATAATGATTCAACAATAATTAAAAAAGACGGGAAAACATTACAAGTAAGGAAACAATAAAATCCTATTGGTGAAAAAGTGGTATGAACAGAAAATTAAATTCAGCGAAACGTCAGAATTATTTTCCAATCAATTTGAAACACAATCCTCCTTTCTGCTATGCGACGCGTTTCGGTGGATCATATAGTCAGACCACCTTCATCAGGACTACATGAAATGTCTTCCCAAAATTTCTGAAATTGAGAAAAATCATTTTTAAAACATTCTTATTTTTCTTTATTCAATCACTATATGCAATATTAAAAACATTGTACAACATATCTCATAATAACATTGTTACATTTACGACCAAATTTGGATGCAAAAAATGTAGACTTGGCAGACCTTTGTACATAGAGAACTCTGTGCTTGACTAAGCAATGCCAGTTTATTGCAAAGTCAAATTGGAAACGTAAATATGAAAACGTATGCACTTTCATTACCTCTACCCCATTGATTAAAAAGGTCTGAGGGGCATATTTACCAGCCCCTATCACGACCACAAAATCACTTTCCTTGACGTTGTGGTTGCGATAGGGGCTTCACCTTATTCAAAAGGCGACGTTAAGCCACTTAACGAGGCAGGTAAATTAGCGCCAGCGCAGGGGGGAATGCAAGGCAGCCTCATATACTTGTAAATACGGTGCAGCCCTCCCTTTCAGAAGAGGAGGAGCACAGCTTTAGGCCAAGGAGGCTAATGCTGCGCTATGCCACTTCCTTGTAAATATGCCCCTTAGTTTTCAAGTTCTTTGGCCCACAACTCATAATCAATACTTTACCTTGATATTTGTTTTTTGATCCACATCAAATGTGAAGCCTTTTGGCCGTTCTTGAAATTAGAATCTCTTCAACTGCAAACAGGACTACTGGCACAGAGAGGTTTCTACGACACAGCATATCCTTATCAGCTTTGCACAGGTACTTATCTAGACTGCTTATATACCGTAAAAACAAAAAAGTTGGCAACACACAACCTTGGAGGACTCCTCCAGTAGAATTGATACTGGGAGAAAGTTCAACATTTAGTACCCAAACATATCTTAGCTTATGTGTCCTAATGCACGCAATATTACAGGTCAATCAACACATAGTCAATGTCCATCCCCATCATAATGTCCGAAGATTTAGAACTAATCACAATGTTAAAAGCACAGGAGAGGTCCATAATAGCCATATCGATAGATGCTTTCCTGGCGTTGACATATTTCCCAATAATGAGATGAGGTTAAGGCACTGCTCATTTATGCCAACACCTGACTAAAACCCGAACTGTGCTTCTGACAGTTTTAATTTAATTCTCTGCTGTCCGCTCCTCAAATATATAGACTAAAACCCTACTCACATCTTGAAAGTGCTGTCTAACAGATATATGGGCCAATAGCAACTAGGGTGGGTTCTATCGCCTTTAAAAAAAAAAACTATGACCACTAATGCCTCCATCCACAAAGGGACTAGAGGGCCTACTATAGCTGCTCTTATCACATGCTGCCCAGAGAGGGAAATGTTTCTTAATTAAATCAGAAAGAAACCCATCAGGGCTTGGGACCTTTCCCAGTGGCCTTCTCTTCATTGCGCACTCATCTTCGAAACTGATAGACTGGCTCAGCGTTATTGCAGGCTCCTGATCGGTAGAAGCTACTTTCACACTTTCTAAAATACTATCAGAGCCCTCGGGATTAAATATATTCATACAATGGTAAATTCAGGTCTGCACCATGATATGGGACTCTATTTGAGGCCTTTGTAAATTTTTGAAATGGGGTAATTAACCACTTTCCAGAGAGCAGAGCAATCCTTAAGTGTCCCAGCCCTTTCTAAGCCCCCCCATGCCTTCTCTCCAATCTCTGACTTTCTTGCCTACAGAATTCCTTTATAAACCTTCCTTGCGACAAGTATCTCAGCCTTAGCTCATAAGTAGTTACTGAGAGCCATTTTAAGTTATGTGTGGGCAGCAGTACAGTCATGATCAAACCATCTCAGGGGAGGATGGCTTTTGGCCCGCTTATGGACATGAAACATGGGGTAGATAGAAGCACAGAATAAAATAAAAGCTTCTAATGTAATGCCTGGATCTCGCTCTATACAAGCAATATTATGAAAAAATTCTCCTTGACAAGATCTTGTATGAACTAATCCTTATTTATTTTCTCCCACTTAATGCTGACCCCTTAACTCGGTGTGTACTGTAACTTCTGAAATTCAGTCTGGGTAGGTGCTTCAAATAGGCTTAAACCAGGGGTAATTATAAGTGGATTGTGATCACTAATGCAGATAGCTAGCACATTAAACTCTCAGTAGAGAGGGGACAAATTGGAGGGCACAATTAAAAAATCAATAGTGCTGCAGTTCCAATTATCCTTAAAGGTCAGAAGATATGTAGAGGCACTAGGGCAAAAATTGCTTGCAAGTGCCAAATATATAGGCATTATTATATAGTTTAGAGCATCTCCATAAGGCACATTCTTAAAGTTAGTATGCTTATTTCCATCGGCATCTTCAAGACCACATGGCACATGAGATCCTAGGTTACACAACTGAGTCTAAAAGTGTTCAACTCATAGCATACGTAGTCCCCTTTCATGCATATACATCAATTTTGTTTACTGTACATCTAAGTCTTCAATAACATGGGTAACTCCAGCATCAAATATATTGGAGCAGATTTACTGGCCTCATGCGCCACTTTTGCGTTACTTTTAACATGGGAAAAGTGACGCAAAAGTGGCGCAAGGGGCTTGTAAATCTGCCCCATTGTGTTTTAAGTTAACTAACCGCAAATTCTAAAATTCAGGAATATTAATAATAACATTTGATAATAGGGTGTGCAGTAAATTTCAAAAACTACTAACTTAGTAAAATTCACTGAAATCAACATTACTAAGCCACCTTTTACGCTGCCATCCCAAGACGGAGATGCAGCTGTGCACGACAAAGGTATCCTAATCGCTAGCCTAAGTTTCTTGACAGCACATTATGTCATAATTCTCTACCAATGAAAGCCAATCTGGGTTATTCAATATGGACTGAATACCAGCCACATTTCATGAGAGCAGTCCAAACGTTTTGACTGAGTCAGGCTGATGGGAGGGGGTTGATGCAACAAATATTTCCCCAATGGGAGTTGAAATTAGAAAGCTCCTGGGAAAACTTTTAGGATCCGCAGTTGTTTGAAGTTCTGCTGAGTGGGATTAGAGTGGAGTCAGTCCCACTGCTCCATGGACGAAAGGGCTTCATAGCTGCTCCCTGTCTATACATTAAGGGGCAGATTTACAGGCCCTTCTGCCACTTTAGCATCACTTTTAAAAGTGATGCAAAAAGTGGCGCAAGGGTCTTGTAAATCTGCCCCTAAAAGTCTCTTTCCCAAAATCACCCTTTGTTTCCTCTGTCAACGAAAAAGGTACACAACCCTGAGGTTGTAGCCTATAAAAATAGCTGAGCAGCAAAGCTATAATAGCCAGGTGTTGAATTCTAGGGCTGAAGTTGTTGGAGAATGGAACTATCCACAAAATGTCTTCTAAAGTTGATGGTTACACAGTTACCCTGGAATTCTTCAGCTCGATTTCCAACCCATGCTGTTCGCCGAACTGAAAGGATTTCAGATGAATGGTCATATACCCAGCCAGCATTCTTTCTGAGCCAATACATTGTTTTGTTCTTAAGAGCAAAGTGATCTTTCCAATATGAGTGTATAACATAGGTACATTTTGTAGAACTACAACGTAAAAGGTGCATTCATGGGGGAAGTTGGGGGAAAGACACAATTCGGTTTAGAGGATAATCTACTCCCTTGGCCTACATAGGTCATATGTGTACAATTGGCCGGACCATTACCTACTGGGAACGTTGGCTCTGGGCCTATGACTTGTAGTGGACCATGTATAAACACAGCTGGGTTTGATAGCGCAGGCCTTCTCATTTACTAAAGAGAATATTTTCAGACCTTTCTCCGTTTTTACTTCCAGGTCATTTAACATTAGAGTGTATATATTTTTAACCTGCTCCTCTAAGGTATTCAGACTACTTGAGGGATGAACTCGTTTTAGGTCAGTACCATAATACCACAATTGTAAAATTTCCCTCTAGTCCAAGAAGGGCCCTTGTACTGAAGGGTTGAGTGTCTTGTAACATTTACAACAACAGTTGAGGAATTAATAGTCAATGCTCTGTTGTTTTTTACTTAAGACTTTGTGTCCCACAACACCAGAAGACATATTTCATATTAAAATATCATAACAGAGCTTCAGCCAATTCTTATTGTATATGTTTGTTTAGTGCACCCCATTATAAAGTCTTTTGTTTTTACGCATCCTGTCCTATTGTAGGAGAGAAGGATCTGATCTTATGGTTGCCCCCACTTTTTGCTGATGTTTACACAGTTTTTTTACTTTAGTCTGGCTGGGGCCCTGCTATCCAGGACCCCAGCCTAGCTGCTTCCTCTCTAAATTGATTCCAAATACTTTAGGTAAACTCCAGTTACTGGGGTACCCTCATGAGTCCCTAGTATATGGTACCTTAGGTACCAAGGGCATAGGTACCCCAGAGGCCTAACAGGGGCTGCAGCATGTATTGTGCCACCACTGGGAAGCCTTCCAAATTGACACCACAGGATTGGTACTGCATCCTGTGTAAGGTGGTGCATGCACCCCTTACTTAGATATAGGCTACCAATATCCACCTTAAATCAAATCAAATCAAAACGAGCTTTATTCGATTTTGAGCATTAAAATCATAAAAGCAAACATATAAAAAGAGAAAATACATCATCATAAGTTACATAAAAAAAAATCATTAATACACGGCTATCAAGCAGTAAGTTCTTCTAAGGTCATGATGTACTTGTAAACACAATGTGGTTCCCTTAGGTAGACATTCCGATACGCATTTCCAAAATTCAGTTGTTAATAGCTTTCCTTTTCCTCAATGCACTCTTTAGGAAGCCCTACCTTAAATCACTACACATATAAACATTCAGTCACCCTAATGGCAGGCGTTATCAATCCTGAAGGCAGGGTGTTGGGTTTTGTGTGAGAGGGTGCCCATGCATGAGCAGGACCCCTCTGCAGTCTTCAGAATCTATTCTCTGTGGCTGTTCTGTGAAGCTGCCAGACCATATACTCTTAAGTGCATTATAACATTGCAGTAAATGCTAACTTTGGCAAATCTGCAAGGAAACATGTCAATCAATCAATCAATCAATCAATGCATTTGTAAAGCGCGCTACATACCCGTGAGGGTCCCAAGGCGCTGCGTGGGCTGCTACTGATTGAAGAAACAGGTCTTGAGAAGTCTTCTAAAGGCCAGCAGGTCCTGGGTGAGTCGTAGACTGGTCGGGAGAGCGTTCCAGGTCTTGGGGGCGAGGTAGGAGAAGGATCTGCCGCCGGCAGTGGTTTTCCGGATACGAGGAACTGTGGCGAGAGCCTCAGAGCGGAGGTTGCAGGTGGGGGTGTGGAAGCTGAGTCGGTTGTTGAGGTATGTTGGTCCGGTGTTGTGTAGTGGTTTGTGTGCGTGGGTGAGGAGTTTGAAGGTGATTCTCTTGTTGACGGGGAGCAAGTGTAGGCTTCTCAGGTGGGGTAGGATGTCGAGGATCAGTCGTGCCGAGGCGTTCTGGACTCGCTGTAGTCGTCTATGAAGCTTGGTTGTTGTTCCTGAGTAGAGGGCGTTCCCGTAGTCGAGTCTGCCGGTGATGAGGGCCTGGGTGACGATTTTTCTCGTGTCGGGAGGGATCCATTTGAAGATCCTGCGGAGCATCCAGAGGGTGTTGAAGCAGGACGCGGAGACGGCGTTGACTTGCTTGGTCATGGCGAGGATGAACCCCAGGTTGTGTGCGTCGTTGGTGGGTTCTGGGGCTGTGCCTAGCGATGTGGGCCACCAGGAGTCGTCCCAGGCTGATGGGGAGGGTCCGAGGATGAGGACCTCCGTCTTGTCTGAATTCAGCTTCAGTCTGCTGTCTTTCATCCAGTCGGCGACGGCCTTCATTCCTCTGTGAAGGTTGGCTTTGGCGGCAAGGGGGTCTTCGGTGAGGTATATGATCAGCTGGGTGTCGTTGTCATAGGAGATGATGTTGAGGTTGTGCTGTCGTGCGACGTGGGCGAGAGGTGCCATGTAGATGTTGAACAGTGGCAAGCTGAGGGAGGATCCTTGTGGGACGCCGCAGATGATCTCGGGGTTTTTTGAGCAGAAGGGTGGGAGGCGGATGCTCTGGGTTCTGCCGGAGAGGAAGGATGTGGTCCAGGCCAGGGCCTTCTCTTGAATTCCGGCATCATGGAGGCGCGCTGATACGGTGCAGTGACAGACCGTGTCGTAGGCAGCTGACAAGTCCAGGAGAATGAGGGCGGCTGTTTCTCCTTTGTCCATCAGGATCCTGATGTCGTCGGTGGCAGCGTTGAAAACGTAGTGAGGGCACCGGTCGGATGGGGATCCGGTGTGGATGGAGTTCATGGTTTTGATGGTGTCTTTGTCGCTGATGTTGAACCAGGCGGTCAGGCGACTGGCGTGGGTGGAGGTCGTGGGGATGGTGGTCTTGGTGTTGGGTGCGGGGGTGTCGCATTTGAAGCTGTCGAGGATGTCGGTGATGTTGCGTTGATAGAAGGTGGCCAGGGAGTCGCACAAGTCTTCTGATGGTGAAATGTCATTGGTGTTGGAGCTGGGGTAAAGGACTGGGCTATTCTAAGGCCCAGCGGTGCCAGGGGACAACACCTGAAACCTTCGTGGGTTACCTGTACCGGCGTACAAATCACAGAGACACGGGACACTTCCTTCGGCGTCAAAGATCAGCGTTTATTTACTGCAGGGATACAGAGATCGCAAGAAGTACACAACGTGTAGGTTAAGAGACTGCTTCGAATTGCGACAGTGGATCGCTCCTTTTATACATATTTTAGTCATAGCACAACATGGTGAACAAAAGGTTACAACTCAGTTCCCACAGTAACATAATTACAGTAGCATCGCCGGTTCCCAACTGTAAAAGTACGTTATCCCACCATTAGGTACATTCCATTCTGGCTGTAAACGAGTTAAGAAAAGAGACAGAAACAGGTGCAAGGAAGACAAAGATAGACAACAGATTGAAAAAGACTGTAGGGGGCAATATCGGAAGCATGATTGCAGGATCAAAGGATTCGTGCCTAATGCATGCACGACTGAAACAATAGACCAGCACGGCAAGATGAGCCTCGAGCGGAGCCATCTGCCTTTGCAGTGTCATCCCCCTCGTCATAAAGACACCCTCAAAGGAACATGTGTCTTCCGCAAGAGCTTGGGAATCCCAGGGTCATGAAGCGGACAGTGTCCGTTCGCTGACTACTTGAGGGCAAGAAACAAAATGGATGCCGTATCTAAAATGGAACCGGTGGGTTCAGATGGAGAAACCCATGAATAAGACGAACGGTGCAAGGTAGCGTAGCGAAAGCGCGTACACCCACTAAACTCGTCATTTGCGGTTCATAGATACCAAACTCGTCCATATTCGAACAAGTCAAAAACACCATTACGATTCCCACGGAACCTCAGACGCTCCTTTTGCCCTCATGTAGGCAAGCACTAGTCGATATCAGAATCGATCTCGATATTCATCAGATCGTTCAGATGTTGCTGCAACATTATTCTATCCAGCAATGCTTCCTTGGTAACAGATGGCCGTCTTATACACGTTGTAGCACAGAGGCCACATAAGGCCGGACCACACTGCATGCAAAGACAACACGTGAACAGAAACGTCACAATAACCCCGATGATCATCAGAATCTTCCAACCCCAAGTCGACATCAGGCCCCAAAACCATCCTAGTAGCGTCCAATCACCTACGTCCATGTGTATGGACTCGGAGACCTTATGCAACTTCGAGATGGCTTGATATACAGTTGGAGCGTTATCAGGAATGAAAATACAGCAACTCGAATGGATCACCTTGCACACACCACCTCTATCTGCAAGAACAACGTCTAGAACCATACGGTTCTGCAACGTCATAAGCCTATCCGCCTGAAGCTCAGCTGTCAGATTACCAAGAGCACTTGCAGTTATATTAGCAGTTGATTCTACCACACGAGTCAATTGTCTCAGGTTCCTACTATTAACCATAGGTCCTCAAAACGGCAGGAAACCCTTAAAGAAATCGCCTGCTTCTTGACCGGCAGTGTCCTCTTTGCTAATAACGCCTCTCACAACTCTAGTCTTGTGATAATCCGAGGCAACTGAGAAAGTCGGTGGCAAAAGATTCGCAATATAACAGGTGCCCGAGAAGTCACGAGGCAACCACGTATATGCGCGATCATAACATACAAAATATGTACCCTTGGCAGTCAGGAAAACAGGGGAAGAGAGCATTGGTAAAACATACGTTTCAGTGCAAGCACTCTTCCCAAGCTGAGCTCGCGGATTTCGACGAAGACCTTGCAAGCAGAAATTACCGAGGTGGGGTACGATCCAGATCGGAGACGAGCTCTTAAGCTGTCTATCACCCACTGACATGCTATACTCAGCCTCACTCAGATCCTTGTATGCTCGCACCTTTTCCTCCGGAATAAGCGATGCATCAAAAATATCCCTATCTAAGTCAGCAATCGCTATTGCTAAAGTCTTGTGGTACGGGCCAGGACCAAGATCTGCAGAGCGTGGCTCTCGATGGGGGTAGGAATCTAGTGCACTACGGAACATAGTTTGGAATGCCCGAGCTGACCCCTAGGAGCTGTAAGGAAGAACCAAATACGGAATACCCCTATCCATGGTATGTGGCATTAACCCACACATCCAACAGTTAGTAGTATTCATCACCAACTGATGCTGATGTAGGAGCTGGACAAAGGAGTTGAATTCCGCACGTCTAACCTGTTCATGTTGGGGCAGAGGATGAAAGGAATGTGGAGAAACAGTGGGAAAAGAATTCAGTTCAGGAGAACAAGAAGTAGGTGAAGTGGAAGGTAATAACAACTGTATTCCAAAATACACTCCACCCACCAATAGCATAGAAACAGTCGGAAACAGCAGGAATACCTGAAACAGAAAACATTTTGTTCGTACAACCTTATGTAATTTTGATCTTTGAGCCGACATCCTCTCTACTTCCGACAGCTTAGAGAAATACATCCTCTAAAAACCGTCCGTAACGTTCTTGACGCACTTCGTTCTGAGTAGCGATTATCAATTCCCAGGAGTTCCCAGGAATCGACAAAAGTAACCGACCTAGTGTCAGGAACCTGCTAAACAGAAGGAAGTACCCGCACGGCCCTACGGTCAACGCGGATGAAAAAGGTTTTCTTAAACAAACATTCAATTTAATACAAATCTCCTAGCTGTATAAAAAGAGGAATACACGTGAAAAAGAACTCAAAAATTAATAAAAGATGCAATTGTTCATAATGTTCGTAGCAACAGTAAGGGGGTAATATGAATTCAAAAAAGAAAAACAAAAAGGGATTTTTTTATTAGTCTTTGTCACGTGAACGAAGAAAATATCGACTTCTTCCAGGTCGAGTTTGCTCTTCAAATAACTGTTCAGATGGCAAAACAGTGTTCGATCGTTCTGATGACCGTTCACGCCTCGAATTCTCCAATGCTGACGATTCAGCAGCTGTATCTGACTGCGCTGAATTGTCTCCTACAGGTTGAGCATCACTGAACGGCACAAAACGTAGAGGGGTCTCAGTTTCCGTTGCGGCAATTCCAGTCCGGACCCAGTTATCTGCTGGCAAAGGGATCGGGACTTTCTTGGTGTGGGTGGCATGCACCCAGTTCTTTCTGCCTTCCAACCGAACTGCAGTCCTTGTCGCCAGCAGAACTTGGAAGGGACCCACAAATCTTGGCTCCAGATTACGCTTTCTCCCAAAGTTGCGGGTGACCACCCAGTCACCCGGTTGGAGCCGATGTCCAGGACCCTCTGTCTGTGCCGGTACAGCTTCAAAAACCTGTTCATGAATTAACCTCAGTTTAGCAGTCAGATCATAAAGATAATCAATCAACATTGGATATTCGAGACTATCAAATGCCTTAGGCCTCGGAACTCCCCAAATGTTCGCAGGACGGCCGAACACAATCTCATATGGGCTAAGCCCTACTCGAGAGTGCACAGTCGCCCTGGTCGACAAGAGAGCTAGAGGCAAGGCATCGGGCCATGACAGACCAGTCGTAGCTTGAATCTTAGCAAGTTTCAGTTTCAGAGTGCCATTGTACCCTTCCACTAAACCTGCTGACTGGGGATGATTGGCGCTATGGAATTTCTGTCGTATCCCAAGGCCCTTACACACACTCTTCATCACACTCCCCACAAACTCACTTCCGTTATCCGACCATACAATCTGTGGCATTCCATACCGAGGAATGTATTCCTTCAGTAGGACTTTCGGTGTGGACAGTGCAGTATTATCTTTAAGAGGATAGGCCTCAATCCATCTGGAGAACGCGCAAACCACAACCAAAACATATTTCAGGTTATTGCATCTCTCCATATGGATGAAGTCCAATTGAATGACTTCAAATGGACATGCAGGAGGAGCAAAGTGGCCAGGTGGAGTGGGGGTGCCCTTGCCAGGATTATACATCATACATACCATACAATTCTTAACCACTCTTTCAGCACACTTAGCAATACCATCATTCTTCTACACAGGAAACAACAACTTACATATACCTTTCGCGCTAATATGTGACAAGCCGTGAGCCATAGTCACAACGGCTAACACATATGCATCCGGCAACATCCACCACTGACATTCCGACAAATCCACCCAACATCCATGCGCATCTAACTTTCCCGTGCTTTCTTTCCACTTAGTCTTTTCAGTTTCGGTGGCCTCATTCTGAATCGCTTTCACACTCTCAACAGTGTCCTCACACATACCAGTCTCCGCCGGCCACCTCACTGAACTCGTAACGTACATTCGGGTTGCAAGATTCTTAGCTGTTTTCTTAGCAATCTCATCCGCAAACGCGTTACCACGACCAACATCATCCGTAACATTTCGGTGCATGCTGCATTTAATGATTGCCACCTGCTTAGGCAATGTAAGTGCGTCCAAAAGATCGTTCACGAGCTGTCCGTGTTGGATCTTCGTGCCATGCCATGTCATAAATCCTCTTTCTATCCACAATCGACCAAAGCAATGTGCAACGCCAAACGCATATTGAATATCTGTAAACACATTCACTCGCTTTCCTTTAGACAAAACACACACTCTCGTCAACGCAATCAACTCTGCCGCTTGCGCTGAATTCTGACTCAATCTCGCAGTTTCCACAACCGTACTCAACGTTACCACAGCATACGCAGTCGTCACATCACCATTCGGCAACTTAAAACATGAACCATCAACATACAGAGAACCATCGGGATCTACCAATGGAGTGTTTTTTAGGTCAACACGACCCTTCGTTTCTTCTTCAGTTCTTAGATAACAATCATGTGGTGGTACATCATCTGATTCCATATTAGTCGGCAACAAGGTTGCCGGATTCAGCACATTACAACGCTTTATTTGTATATGACTTGCCAAAAGTGTCAACTCGTAACCAGACAACCTTGCGCTAGTTTAGTGTTGAGTTTTTGTTCGATTCAAGAGAGTGTCAACTGCATGCGGAACCATCACCGTAAGCATATTATCCATGACCAGTCCTGTAGATTGCCAGATGGACACCGCAGCAGCCGCTGTCGCTCTTAGACAACTCAGCAATGCTCTAGCTACTGGGTCCAAGGTCGAGGAAAAATATGCACATGGACGCTGCTTACCGCCAAATTGTTGCGTCAAAACACTCAACGCACAACATTCTCTCTCGTGAACGTATAGTGTAAACGGATTACTGTAATCAGGAGTACCCAACACAGGAGCCGAACACAACGCATCACGCAATTAAGAAAAACTTTTCTGACACTCTTTAGTCCATGGCAAAGGATTCGAAATATCCTTGCACGTGAGGGCTAACAATGGCTTCGCTAGCAATGAAAAATTTGGAATCCATAGCCTGCAGTATGACGTGATACCTAGAGAGGCACGCAATTCTAACTGAGTTGTTGGCACAGTCATTCGAGCAATCACTGCAATTCTTTCTGGGGTCAACCTTCTTCCCTCCTTTGACAAAAAGTGACCTAGATAGGTTACTTCTTGACAACAATATTGTAGCTTAGAAGGCGACACCTTGTGATGTAAATTACAAAAAACAATTTGATGGACAGAATGTAGATCAATGTCTTACATTCACCCCAGTACAAGGATCTGGGCCTAAATCCATCGTTTTTTGCACTCCACACCACCCTGGGTTAGATAATGGCTTTATGCAAATCAGCTCTGACCCTGTGCCCCATGGGAACAGTCCAGTCCGAACTACACAGCCATATCTTTCCCAGACCGGAATCAAGCATCCGAGGACCGGACCGGTTTCGAGGTAACACCTCTCATCAGCCCGGCTAGCTTGACTCCAGTGGTGTGGAGGCTCTGGGACCCACGTCTGAGCTACCCCAGTACACTCAGGGAGAAAATTACAAAAAGCAATTTGATGGACAGAATGTAGATCAATGTCTTACATTCACCCCAGTACAAGGATCTGGGCCTAAATCCATCGTTTTTTGCACTCCACACCACCCTGGGTTAGATAACGGCTTTATGCAAATCAGCTCTGACCCTGTGCCCCATGGGAACAGTCCAGTCCGAACTACACAGCCATAACTTTCCCAGACCGGAATCAAGCATCCGAGGACCGGACCGGTTTCGAGGTAACACCTCTCATCAGCCCGGCTAGCTTGACTCCAGTGGTGTGGAGGCTCTGGGACCCACGTCTGAGCTACCCCAGTACACTCAGGGAGAAAATTACAAAAAACAATTTGATGGACAGAATGTAGATCAATGTCTTACATTCACCCCAGTACAAGGATCTGGGCCTAAATCCATCGTTTTTTGCACTCCACACCACCCTGGGTTAGATAAGGGCTTTATGCAAATCAGCTCTGACCCTGTGCCCCATGGGAACAGTCCAGTCCGAACGACACTGCCATATCTTTCCCAGACCGGAATCAAGCATCCGAGGACCGGACCGGTTTCGAGGTAACACCTCATCAGCCCGGCTAGCTTGACTCCAGTGGTGTGGAGGCTCTGGGACCCACGTCTGAGCTACCCCAGTACACTCAGGGAGAAAATTACAAAAAACAATTTGATGGACAGAATGTAGATCAATGTCTTACATTCACCCCAGTACAAGGATCTGGGCCTAAATCCATCGTTTTTTGCACTCCACACCACCCTGGGATAGATAATGGCTTTATGCAAATCAGCTCTGACCCTGTGCCCCATGGGAACAGTCCAGTCCGAACTACACAGCCATATCTTTCCCAGACCGGAATCAAGCATCCGAGGACCGGACCGGTTTCGAGGTGACACCTCTCATCGGCTAGCTTGACTCCAGTGGTGTGGAGGCTCTCGGACCCACGTCTGAGCTACCCCAGTACACTCAGGGAGAAAATTACAAAAAACAATTTGATGGACAGAATGTAGATCAATGTTTTACATTCACCCCAGTACAAGGATCTGGGCCTAAATCCATCGTTTTTTGCACTCCACACCACCCTGGGTTATATAATGGCTTTATGCAAATCAGCTCTGACCCTGTGCCCCATGGGAACAGTCCAGTCCGAACTACACAGCCATATCTTTCCCAGACCGGAATCAAGCATCAGAGGACCGGACTGGTTTCGAGGTAACACCTCTCATCAGCCCGGCTAGCTTGACTCCAGTGGTGTGGAGGCTCTGGGACCCACGTCTGAGCTACCCCAGTACACTCAGGGAGAAAATTACAAAAAACAATTTGATGGACAGAATGTAGATCAATGTCTTACATTCACCCCAGTACAAGGATCTGGGCCTAAATCCATCGTTTTTTGCACTCCACACCACCCTGGGTTAGATAATGGCTTTATGCAAATCAGCTCTGACCCTGTGCCCCATGGGAACAGTCCAGTCCGAACTACACAGCCATATCTTTCCCAGACCGGAATCAAGCATCCGAGGACCGGACCGGTTTCGAGGTAACACCTCTCATCAGCCCGGCTAGCTTGACTCCAGTGGTGTGGAGGCTCTGGGACCCACGTCTGAGCTACCCCAGTACACTCAGGGAGAAAATTACAAAAAACAATTTGATGGACAGAATGTAGATCAATGTCTTACATTCACCCCAGTACAAGGATCTGGGCCTAAATCCATCGTTTTTTGCACTCCACACCACCCTGGGTTAGATAATGGCTTTATGCAAATCAGCTCTGACCCTGTGCCCCATGGGAACAGTCCAGTCCGAACTACACAGCCATATCTTTCCCAGACCGGAATCAAGCATCCGAGGACCGGACCGGTTTCGAGGTAACACCTCTCATCAGCCCGGCTAGCTTGACTCCAGTGGTGTGGAGGCTCTGGGACCCACGTCTGAGCTACCCCAGTGTACTCAGGGAGAAAATTACAAAAAACAATTTGATGGACAGAATGTAGATCAATGTCTTACATTCACCCCAGTACAAGGATCTGGGCCTAAATCCATCGTTTTTTGCACTCCACACCACCCTGGGTTAGATAATGGCTTTATGCAAATCAGCTCTGACCCTGTGCCCCATGGGAACAGTCCAGTCCGAACTACACAGCCATATCTTTCCCAGACCGAAATCAAGCATCCGAGGACCGGACCGGTTTCGAGGTAACACCTCTCATCAGCCCGGCTAGCTTGACTCCAGTGGTGTGGAGGCTCTGGGACCCACGTCTGAGCTACCCCAGTACACTCAGGGAGAAAATTACAAAAAACAATTTGATGGACAGAATGTAGATCAATGTCTTACATTCACCCCAGTACAAGGATCTGGGCCTAAATCCATCGTTTTTTGCACTCCACACCACCCTGGGTTAGATAATGGCTTTATGCAAATCAGCTCTGACCCTGTGCCCCATGGGAACAGTCCAGTCCGAACTACACAGCCATATCTTTCCCAGACCGGAATCAAGCATCCGGGGACCAGACCGGTTTCGAGGTAACACCTCTCATCAGCCCGGCTAGCTTGACTCCAGTGGTGTGGAGGCTCTGGGACCCACGTCTGAGCTACCCCAGTACACTCGGACTCGACTGTTCCCATGGGGCACAGGGTCAGAGCTGATTTGCATATCGCCATTGTCTAACCCAGGGTGGTGTGGAGTGCAAAAAAACAATGGATTTGGTCCCAGATCTTTGGACTTTGGTGAATGTGTGACATTGATCCACATTCTGTCCATCACTTGTTTTGTTTGCAATTGCCGCCATGAGTGCGCTGGGGATGCTTTGACGTGGGTCCCAGGCACTCCACACCACTGGAGTCAAGCTAGCCGGGCTGATGAGAGGTGTTACCTCGAAACCGGTCCGGTCCTCGGATGCTTGATTCCGTTCTGGGAAGGACATGGCTTTTGTAGTTCGGACTGGACTGTTCCCATGGGGCACAGGGTCAGAGCTGATTTGCATATAGCCATTGTCTAACCCAGGGTGGTGTGGAGTGCAAAAAAACAATGGATTTGGGCCCAGATCTTTGGACTGGGGTGAATGTGTGACATTGATCCACATTCTGTCCATCACTTGTTTTGTTTGCAATTGCCGCCATGAGTGCGCTGGGGATGCTCAGACGTGGGTCCCAGGCACTCCACACCACTGGAGTCAAGCTAGCCGGGCTGATGAGAGGTGTTACCTCGAAACCGGTCCGGTCCTCGGATGCTTGATTCCGTTCTGGGAATGACATGGCTTTTGTAGTTCGGACTGGACTGTTCCCATGGGGCACAGGGTCAGAGCTGAATTGCATATCGCCATTGTCTAACCCAGGGTGGTGTGAAGTGCAAAAAAACGATGGATTTGGGCCCAGATCTTTGGACTGGGGTGAATGTGTGACATTGATCCACATTCTGTCCATCACTTGTTTTGTTTGCAATTGCCGCCATGAGTGCGCTGGGGATGCTCAGACGTGGGTCCGAGGCACTCCACACCACTGGAGTCAAGCTAGCCGGGCTGATGAGCGGTGTTACCTCGAAACCGGTCCGGTCCTCGGATGCTTGATTCCGTTCTGGGAAGGACATGGCTTTTGTAGTTCGGACTGGACTGTTCCCATGGGGCACAGGGTCAGAGCTGATTTGCATATCGCCATTGTCTAACCCAGGGTGGTGTGGAGTGCAATAAAACAATGGATTTGGGCCCAGATCTTTGGACTGGGGTGAATGTGTGACATTGATCCACATTCTGTCCATCACTTGTTTTGTTTGCAATTGCCGCCATGAGTGCGCTGGGGATGCTCAGACGTGGGTCTCAGGCACTCCACACCACTGGAGTCAAGCTAGCCGGGCTGATGAGAGGTGTTACCTCGAAACCGGTCCGGTCCTCGGATGCTTGATTCCGTTCTGGGAAGGAGATGGCTTTTGTAGTTCGGACTGGACTGTTCCCATGGGGCACAGGGTCAGAGCTGATTTGCATATCGCCATTGTCTAACCCAGGGTGGTGTGGAGTGCAAAAAAACGATGGATTTGGGCCCAGATCTTTCGACTGGGGTGAATGTGTGACATTGATCCACATTCTGTCCATCACTTGTTTTGTTTGCAATTGCCGCCATGAGTGCTCTGGGGATGCTCAGACGTGGGTCCCAGGCACTCCACACCACTGGAGTCAAGCTAGCCGGGCTGATGAGAGGTGTTACCTCGAAACCGGTCCGGTCCTCGGATGCTTGATTCCGTTCTGGGAAGGACATGGCTTTTGTAGTTCGGACTGGACTGTTCCCATGGGGCACAGGGTCAGAGCTGATTTGCATATCGCCATTGTCTAACCCAGGGTGGTGTGGAGTGCAAAAAAACGATGGATTTGGGCCCAGATCTTTGGACTGGGGTGAATGTGTGACATTGATCCACATTCTGTCCATCACTTGTTTTGCTTGCAATTGCCGCCATGAGTGCGCTGGGGATGCCCAGACGTGGGTCCCAGGCACTCCACACCACTGGAGTCAAGCTAGCCGGGCTGATGAGAGGTGTTACCTCGAAACCGGTCCGGTCCTCGGATGCTTGATTCCGTTCTGGGAAGGAGATGGCTTTTGTAGTTCGGACTGGACTGTTCCCATGGGGCACAGGGTCAGAGCTGATTTGCATATCGCCATTGTCTAACCCAGGGTGGTGTGGAGTGCAAAAAAACTATGGATTTGGGCCCAGATCTTTGGACTGGGGTGAATGTGTGACATTGATCCACATTCTGTCCATCACTTGTTTTGTTTGCAATTGCCGCCATGAGTGCTCTGGGGATGCTCAGACGTGGGTCCCAGGCACTCCACACCACTGGAGTCAAGCTAGCCGGGCTGATGAGAGGTGTTACCTCGAAACCGGTCCGGTCCTCGGATGCTTGATTCCGTTCTGGGAAGGACATGGCTTTTGTAGTTCGGACTGGACTGTTCCCATGGGGCACAGGGTCAGAGCTGATTTGCATATCGCCATTGTCTAACCCAGGGTGGTGTGGAGTGCAAAAAAACGATGGATTTGGGCCCAGATCTTTGGACTGGGGTGAATGTGTGACATTGATCCACATTCTGTCCATCACTTGTTTTGCTTGCAATTGCCGCCATGAGTGCGCTGGGGATGCCCAGACGTGGGTCCCAGGCACTCCACACCACTGGAGTCAAGCTAGCCGGGCTGATGAGAGGTGTTACCTCGAAACCGGTCCGGTCCTCGGATGCTTGATTCCGTTCTGGGAAGGACATGGCTTTTGTAGTTCGGACTGGACTGTTCCCATGGGGCACAGGGTCAGAGCTGATTTGCATATCGCCATTGTCTAACCCAGGGTGGTGTGGAGTGCAAAAAAACGATGGATTTGGGCCCAGATCTTTGGACTGGGGTGAATGTGTGACATTGATCCACATTCTGTCCATCACTTGTTTTGTTGACCTTGTGATGTAAGTCACATAGATGCTGTAACAGCGATACTGTAGCGGTTTTGCAAATCTGCTTAGTGTCATCAGCCACTAACAGATCATCAACGTACTGAATCAAGGCCGCACCAGCCGGTAACACAAACGCATCGAGTTGATTCTTAAGGGCTTGGCTGTAGATCGATGGACTCTCACAGTAGCCCTGAGGAGCGCGTTTAAACCTGAAGCTGCGACCACCTAATGAGAAGCCGAATAGATCTCTGCTTTCCTCAGCAATCGGAATGCTAAAGAAAGCATTCTTCAGATCGATCACCGAGAACCAAGAGGCAGAGGCTGGAATCAGAGTCAGCAAAGCTGTAATGTCAGGCACCACAGGAAATTGTGGGATCACAATTTTATTTACCTCTCTTAAATCAATGACAAAACGGTACACAGGAGGCTTGGATGGATCAGTTTGTTTTAAGATAGGTAACACAGGACTATTACACACATTTCCCCGAGTTTCCTCAATAACATCCTTCTTGATCAAATCATAAATAATCGCTAATAGCGCTCGTTCACCATCAAGAGAGATATGATACTGGGGGATACGTGGTAATCGCACATTCGATTTCAATTGGACAACATAAGGTGATATGTCCAGCAGGCCCACGTCATTGGGACCTGTTGCCCACAAAGACTCAGGAAGAGAACTCAATTCCGGTGGGAGCTTATCAGTTGACAAGTACATAGGAGAGATCACTCTCTGACCCAATGTAAGCTCCACTCCCGCAGGAGAACAGTACAGAGTTGCATATAACCGCTTCAACAAATCCAGGCCCAAAAGATGCTCACCACAACCAGTAGTTAAAATTAAAGGAGCTTCTAGCTCACGAGGCCCAATTGTAAGGGGCAAAGGGCTAGAAACCGGATTGCTAACGGGGGCGCCAGAGAATCCAACGGAAACATTCGTTAAGCCAGACAAAGGTGCGCCAGGGAGTTTCGAATGCATGATGGAACTTTTCACTGCACCAGTGTCCAACAGAAAAGGCTCAACTATGCCCGATGTGGCAACTGCGACGTAAGGCCCTCTCTGATCAACCGGAACTGATACTACTCCCTCTCTTTGTCTGTGGCTGTCCTAGTAATTACCGTCAGCATCAATGTCATGCTCGATGTAATAGTCGTCCACATGATACTGTGCAGATCTACCAGACGATGAATCGCGCTGATCAAAGCAATTATTCGAATCGGATGAAGTAGTAGAACGCTCATTCTGATTTTGAGAGACACCGCGACCTCTACCACGTGATGCCTGTTGAGGACCAGTACGACCACCTCGAGCCGAAACGCCATTATTTCGGTCACGTAAAACCGGACAATTAAACTTCAAATGGCCCTCACCCCTACAATATGCGCATTGATTATACCCAAGCATAGATCTTGGTGTAGAGGAGTCAGTACGCGACTGCGTCCTAGAAGACGTGATTGCGATCGATTTTGCTGTTGTGAGTCATTTTGATTCGAGCGCGGAGGATACGCTTGCTGCAACAGAACCTTAGTTTTAAGACCCTTCGTTTTCTTATCTGCACGATCACTTTCTTCTTTTTCTCTATTTTCGTAATATTGAGCCGTGGCTAATATTTGAGCAGTGGTAGAAACAGCCCATGAACTTTCGGAATTTTTCAATTTGTTGCTGAGTTCAGGCAACAAATTCGACACAAATTTATCAACAAACAGTCGCTGACCTCCCTCAGTGCTCATGTCCTGACCACTGTGATCGATAAATGCCTCCTCAAATCTGGTAAAGAAATCGGAGACACTGTCGTCCTTCTTTTGCTTGCACGCAGACAATTTATCCCAGTTAACTCTCATTGCTGGCATAAGTGTCTTCATAAGTGTAATTATTCTTTGGGGCAGTTCCGTAATGATCTGTTCAGGCTTAGCCCCACCAACTTGTCGTCTGTCAGCCGCCGCAAGAGCAGCCCAATCACCACCTAACTCAGCTACATGATTCTCTTGACGGATTTTTGCCCAAATTGGTTGAGGTACTACGTTACCGAACAACATGTCAATGTCGGCAAGGTTCATAATAGTAGCATCCACAAGTTGGGATAACTCCTTATACTAACCTGCCGGATTTTTCCGGGGGTCAGGCAAAGATTGTTTCACCTGCAAAACTTCCGACCGCTTCCATGGGAGGTGTATCCAGACTCTCTGGAAGTGTGGCAAAATTGCAGGGTTAGCAGCAGGATTACCTGGCATCCACACTGGGGGAACTTCTCGCATGGGATACTGACCAGGGTGTGCCATCCACTCCTCAGTTCGTCATTAAACAATACTCGAGGATGCACTGTGGATCTAAAGGCTAAGAGACGCTCTAAAGCACGTCGAACATTACCACGCACAATCATACCGTTCGAAAACTGATTCCGGAGTTCAGTCATTTCGGGCGGTACATTGTCTACCTCATCACTCCTCTCGTAAGGATTTACACATGTCCTCAAGCACCAATCTTTGTGTGGGCTCATTAAATTGAGAGAACGTGTCGAAAACTATGCGCGGGGTGTACTTAGCAGGATGCCTAATCCATTTATGCGTCATTTTCACTAACGTCTCACTCTCCCTACCACCAGGAATTTGACTTCGTCTCTGAGAGACATCAGAAACATCGGACCCAAGTATTGGTCCAAATGGAGAGTAAAGATTAGCAACAGCATTAGGTATGCGACTACGGACAGAAGGAGAAGAGGAGAGAAGTACAGGGGCAACAACATGAGGACTAAACGTAGGAGCAGTAGGAGTAGCCAAGAGAGCAGAAGTAGCAGGAACAATAGACTGAGAAGGTATAGGCAGTGGAGCAGTAGGAAGAAGGGCAGGTAAGGGAGCAGGGACAGCTTGAGGAACAGGAGGATTCGGAGCAACAGGACCAACGGCAGGCTGACCAGCAGCTGCCGGAACAACAGGTTGAGGAACCGGAGGAACCACAGGGGCTGTAGTATCCTGTGCATATGGAGGTGGTGATTTCAGTAGATAGGACAGCAAACGGTCCTCTACCGCTTCTTCTCCCTTCATATCAGAACTTGACGGTAAAACCGGATAACATTTATCCACCGCCATATGATGCAGTTTAGCAAAAACTTCCTTTTCCTTTTCGTCTTTGTCTCGCTGATACTGTTCTGCATTTCTCATTACCGTAATGATACCTTCTCTCTTATTTTTCTTAATCTGTTTGATTTCTTTCTGCTTGGCCTCTTTGCCCCATAACCGAAAGGAATCAAACATGCCGGCCTAGCTTTCCTTTTAAACAATTTTGCTTCGAGATTGTCCAAAATTGCAGTTTCAAAACTACCATGGGGTGGCCAACTAAGGACACCATCATCTTTAGTGTAACGGATCCAATATTCATTATATACAATAGGACCCACTCCGTGTCGACTATAGAGCTCATAAATCGGAGTTCCAACTGGAGGTATCGGACATGAGTCCTCCAACCGGGAATCCGTACCGCAACATTTAAGGAAACCAAACAAAGTACTACGGCCAGGCATCGTGCACACTAACCGAGTTTACAAACTTCAAGGGTTATCGAATTACGATGCCCTCGCAAAAATGCAAGACCCTCAGTTTTTGACAATTGCAATCGTCAAATAAAACCCAACAACTAAGAACCAACAACTAAGAACCACAAATGCAATGGAACCATGCAAACAACCAAGTTTCAACAACAACAACCAAGGATTCTGGGAGCAACCCACAAATACTTAACTGAAAGAACAATGGCGTCACCAGGAAGGCCCGTCTATCGTCTCGCCGTACAAAGGACTACGCCAGGCGCCAAAACAGGTCGACAGTCAGGGCATCAGTCCGTCGCAGCCGGCGGGAATCTTCGCGGGAAAAGTCTTCGGACCACTTATTTCGACAACAGGATCGATGAAGCGGGGTGCACCTTCCCTCGGAGATTTCACACGAAGTTCCCCACGATCGTCGGGCTTTGGACCGGTACCGCTGATGTCGCCCCACGTTGGGCGCCAACTGAAGGACTGGGCTATTCTAAGGCCCAGCGGTGCCAGGGGACAACACCTGAAACTTTTGTGGGTTACCTGTTCCGGCGTACAAATCACAGAGACAAGGGACACTTCCTTCGGCGTCAAAGATCAGCGTTTATTTACTGCAGGGATACAGAGATCGCAAGAAGTACACAACGTGTAGGTTCTGAGAGACTGCTTCGAATTGCAACAGTGGATCGCTCCTTTTATACATATTTTAGTCATAGCACAACATGGCGTACAAAAGGTTACAACTCAGTTCCCACAGTAAACTTCAAAAGGATTGCTTTCATGTATTCGGGAGCCCGGAACATAATTACAGTAGCATCGCCGGTTCCCAACTGTAAAAGTACGTTATCCCACCATTAGGTACATTCCATTCTGGCTGTAAACAAGTTAAGAAAAGAGACAGAAACAGGTGCAAGGAAGACAAAGATAGACAACAGATTGAAAAAGAGTGTAGGGGGCAATATCGGAAGCATGATTGCAGGATCAAAGGATTCGTGCCTAATGCATGCACGACTGAAACAATAGACCAGCACTGCAAGATGAGCCTCGAGCGGAGCCATCTGCCTTTGCAGTGTCATCCCCCTCGTCATAAAGACACCCTCAAAGGAACATGTGTCTTCCGCAAGAGCTTGGGAATCCCAGGGTCACGAAGCGGACAGTGTCCGTTCGCTGACTACTTGAGGGCAAGAAACAAAATGGATGCCGTATCTAAAATGGAACCCGTGGGTTCAGATGGAGAAACCCACGAATAAGATGAACGGTGCAAGGTAGCGTAGCGAAAGCGCGTACACCCACTAAACTCGTCATTTGCGGTTCATAGATACCAAACTCGTCCATATTCGAACAAGTCAAAAACGCCATTACGATTCCCACGGAACCTCAGGGGTTGGAGAGTTCTTTCACGATGCTGAAGAGCTCTTTGGTGTTTTGTGTGTTGTTGTCTAGGCGGTCCTTGAAGGCGGTCCTTTTGGAGGTCCTGATGAGTTGGTGTTGTCTGCGGGTGGCGTTCTTGTGGGCTGTGAGGCTGTCTGGTGAATGGTCGCGGAGCCATTTCTTCTCTAGCTTCCGACAGGTGTGCTTGGAGGTCCAAAGGTCTTCGGTAAACCAGGCGGCTTTCTTGTTGGTGTGGTTGTTTATGGAGATCTTGGGAGTGGAGAGGGTGTTGGCGCAGTCGTTGATCCACAGTTAAAGGTTGGTAGCAGCGGAGTCTGGGTCGATGGGGTCGGTGGGTTGTCTCAGGGCGAGGGTGGTTGGTCAGTTGATCCTTGGTGACCTTGCCCCAGCAGAGGCGTGGCAGCTGTTGGGTGCGGTGGTGAGTGGTGGGTTTCCTCAAGGTGAAGTGAACGCATCTGTGGTCGGTCCAGTGGGGAATGGTGGTGTGGTTGAAGGAGACGTGGGGCTTTCAGAGAAGATGGGTAACAGCGTGTGTCCAGCGGCGTGGGTGGGTGTTGTCACGAGCTGTTTGAGTCTGAGGTTGGCGAGATTGTCGATCAGGGCGGTGGAGTTGGCGACGTTGTTGTTCTCGAGGTGGATATTCAGGTCCCCGAGGAGGATGTAGTTCGTGGAGGTGAGGGCGTGGGTGCTGACGAGGTCGGCGATGGTGTAGCTGAACTGTGGTCGTGGTCTGGGTGGTCTGTAGACGAGTGGTCCACTGAGGGTTGTGTTGGGGTCGGTGTGGATCTGGAAGCGCATGTGCTCGGTGGTGGTAAGGGTGTATTCGGTGCTGGTCGAGACTCTGAAGGTGTCTTTGTGGATGATGGCGATTCCCCCTCCAACTCCGTTGGCGCGGTCTCTGCGGGAGATCTTGTAGCCCTGTGGGATTGCTATGGCAATGTCTGGTGCTGAGGCGGCGTTCAGACAGGTCTCCATCAGGAAGGCGACGTTGAGAGCGGTGGAGTCTAGGAGGTCCCAGAGTTCGATGGCGGGCTTTCGAGCGGAGCGGGTGTTGAGGAGGATGCATCTGAGGTGGTTGGGTTCTCTGGTTGGTGGTTTGGCGGGCTGGATGCTGGTGTATCTGAAGTTCCGGCAGGTGAAAGGCCCTTTGGTGTGCTTCGGGATGGCCTGGCAACAGGGATGGTATCATCCGGAGTTGAGTGCGTGGAGGGTGCTGGAGTCGTATCGCATTCTGGCGTTGCGTTATGGGGGCGTGGGGTGCAGGGGTTCTGGTGCTGGGCGCGGTCCAGGCTCAGACGGGCACAGATGGGCTGGCCTTTGGCTCGCCTGCTGCGCGCGTCCGCTGCGCTTCTGCGCGGCGACCCCCATGAGAGGCGAAGTGGGAGGGAGGAGCAGCTGGGAGGCGGGAGCGAGGGGACCAATAGGCGAGGGCACGGGACACAAAAGGCAAAAGGGGGCGGGCCTGCAGCGGAACTGGAACTTCGACGATCTACGCAATTAGATGACTGAAGAATCTCCCTTGGAGTAAAGGAGTTACTCCCCTGCTTGGCAGGCACCAAAGATGCACCTGACCGGTCTGCATCTCTGAAGCTCCTCTTGCCGGACCCCGAAGTAATTGCAGTCCAGGAGGTGCATTTACAGACTTCCCCGAGGCCGACCTGAGTCCTCAGCAAAGCTGAGACCCGTAGCCTTTGTGGGTACTGTGGAGCCGGAACCCCTGGACACGTTGCACATTTGCAAGTGCATTAGCTTCTTGACATTCCTTGAGGCTGTGCATTGGGTTACTTGTAGTGCAGACCCGAGCACCTTTTCCACTGAAGATTGCTGCCCTACACTCGACGAGTGTTCCGTGAGCCGGCCCTTTGTGTTTTTGCTCAAGATTCCTTCGCGATCCCTGGTCTGTTGACTGGTGGGTCCCTGAGAAGGTAATTTTGACTTTCATTGGGTTTCCCTGGTTGCTCCACTTTGTGAGTCCCTCGGACCCTGCTGGTCTGCACCAAAGCATTTCTTCTCTATCTGCATGGGTTGCTGGTGCCAAGGCTTGTTGGTTGCAATCCGGTCACTGATGCTGCCGCACTCGACATCCTTTGTGGAACAGCTTGAATCCAGCTCCAGGTTGTCATCGACACCTCCTGGTCCTCGTGGCTGCAGAGTCAAGCTTCACCTCTTTAATCTGAAATCACCCGACATCAGTGAGCATTCGTCTATCGTGCCCCTGGTCACTGGCAAGGTACCCAGACTCTGTCCCCTCTGCTTTCAGGTTCCTCTTATCTTGGATACAGGTTTGGATCACACCAGACACTTTCCACTTCGACGGCAGCAGTACTTTGCAGCAGATCACCATTTAGATCAACGACGATTCCCGACACCAAAAGACACCTATGCACCCGGCTTCCGTGGGTGAGGTTACTCGAATACTCCGGTGTTCCCATGGGTGTTGGCCCTAACACTTAAATTTAAAGGGGTTTGCTCGAAGTCTTCTCCTAAGTGTCCTTTATCTTTAAATATCCAACAGCGACTTTCCCCATAGAAGCAGCTGTGTTGTCACATTGCACTCGTTCCCTGTGTCACTACCTTGGACGGTTCCTTGTGGTCCCAATGATTCTACAGGCTCTAGTCCTTGTGTCTAATCAAGTCGTGGTTCTAATACTACTTTATTGATATATGGTTTGGTATGCCCCTAGGGCTCAACGTATATTGTGCTAATTTACTATGATATATTAAGTGCAACGTAAGTGCTTTGACCTCTAGCCTCATAAAGAGACTAGTAGGGTGTGTTTAGAATAAAGACATATATTTTATATATACCTGGTGAGGTTCTCCTTTCATTTAGCCATTCAAGAGATTATAGACTGGTAAAACAAGCTGCTTTACATTCCTTCAAGACTTAGCCTGAAGGGTGCTCTCCATAGCTACCACTAGGATAGGTTTTAAATAAAGTTGTCTTTAACCTATCACCTCTAAGGGGTTATTTGGACTGGTGCAAGATGCCCACTACAACTAGTGGACAGCATATGCCAGGCCAACTTCTCACACCTATCTACTGCTGAAATGGAGGACTCCTCAACCCACCAGACTACCTTCGTGCCTTCGCCCTCTGAGCTAATGTAACTGAAAAGCTGGTCTCAAAAAGATGGGGCTGCATGGGTAAATTAGGACCCATGCATGATGGATACTGCTTCGGTACATTGGGATCCATTGTCCCTCTTCTTCCATGTAATATTGTTTGTACAATCAGATGGCAACCAGTCTCTGGACCTTCTATGTTTTTTTGGGAGCAATTCTATCTGCTCATGACTATGCACCCCGGAGTTTGACTGTGGAGGAAAGCTTGTCATGCTGGAAGCTTGACATGGTTGCTTATTTTTCCTACAGTCTTCTGTTGCCTCCTGAAGAGGACCAACAGGGTGCTAGTGGCAAGTGGTACGGCCCGTTTCAGAGACCATCAGTTCCAAAGCACTTAGTAAATCCTGAGGTCAGCGACTTTCTTTTACGAGCGTGGAGGGATCTTGAGATAGTGGTACTCAAGTTCATGGGTCACGTACAGCCTCTAGCCAAAAGGGACCTGGAAATTTACAGTTTAAAACGCTGCATCCTATTTTGATATACTTGAGAAAACATGCTGCGGTATCCATTCATGTTTGCATTTTGCAGTTGACAAGAAGTCAAATGCTATCTTAAAGTATTCATATGGTGTTTGATCCTGCCTCTGCATGCTGGTATTGTTGTAAAATGATTTTTCTACCTTTCTCATTAGCAATGCAGGAGGACGAAGACTACTCTTAGTTGCTTGTCCTCATAAAGACCACAGCAAACTTTCTGTTTGATGTGTCCTTTAATGGTCTGACAGTATCAGGGATTGTGGCTTGAACATTTATATCTAGCCAACAAAATCATCATTTGCATGGCTGATCTGCGGATCTGTCACAGAAAGCATGTCTTTTGAAGATGCAGTTTTTCTTCACCAAAAGGTATTTTGTAATGGACTAGAATCTTTTCTTCCGAAATCATTTAAGAAACAGAATCATTCACAACCATTGAAGCAGTGTGCTGAGCATCTTGACAAGTGCAACAAACCTTATGAATGATTCAAGCCTTCTTCAAATCACTCTTGCTTCATTTTCATTCGCTGAGATTTTTGCAGGACCCTCCAGTGAAAAAATAACAGTGGTAATAATCATGCAGTTTTCCATTGGATAAGGTCAACTTTCTATATTTCTTCTCCAGTGGCACCAGTTATCCTCTGCCCAGTCATCTGCCCTAGAAATCCGCAACGAACCTCTTGATATAAATATATATATATTTAGACCCCCAGGATAATTGTTGCTACCTATACCCAATATACATCAATGATTGCTAAGGTTGTGTAGGATATCAACATTGTTGTACAAGGCTTTGGCTTTGATCTGAAAGATTTCCTCCAAGTTTTCACCAAAGCTTTGGCTCTTCAAATGGTAGTTTGCATTCAAGAAAGTGGCCATGATTCTGATACAAGCTCCCTCCAAGCTTCTCCAGCATGCCTACTTAATGGTGCAGTTTCTTTGAAATCAAGGATTTATCATAAATCAGCTCAAGTCCCACCTCAGTCCAAGTCAGAATATGGTCTATGGCATGCCGAAGCTTTGTGTCGCTGATTAGGAAAAAAGTATCTGATTGAATCATGAAACCAGCTGTTAAAATCAGAAGAGAAATGTTTTAAGATGTTTTTGAACTTAAGAAAGCTTAATTCTACTTGAAGATGCAGAGGCACAGAGATACAGGTCTAGGTGGCTATGGGGAATGCTTTTTCCCCATAGGTGGCAGTTTGAGGTCTAGGGACCATGAGCAGATGTTGTTGGAAGGCAAGAAGGGCCTGATAGCAATATACCAAGCAAACATCTTTAAATTGTTTACGTAGATGGTAAATATGTCTGTATTTTGGCAGCCCAGAGCTGGGATGGTCAGCAGTATTTTGTCCAAACTTAAGTTGGTGCTGCTGAATGACATAATGAAGTTGCTGTAGTACAATTTGAATCGAATCACAACACTGAAGACAGGCATGTGGAAATGGTTATTACTGAAAGGAAATAGGGATGCCAGTGTTTTTATTACACAAAAACAGGTTTTAGATAGTATTGGGACGGAAAGTTCCCTTGCATGGTGATGAACATGCACCTGTGCCCCACGTGCCCCAATTGTAATGATATCTGAATCAGTGGTGCTAATTTTTGTTGTCATAGAAGAACACGTATCATGCGTGTGTGTCATGACGTAGGCCTCTCTCACAGACTGTGGTCTTAATTGGACCTGGAAGGGCCCTCAACTTGTTATACTCATAGAGGTGAAAAGCTACCGCCTTGACCAGGAGTTTAGTAGAACAAGCGCTGTGGAGGCAAGATACGTATAGTGTTTAGTAAACAGGCCTTTTCATCTATAACACTGAAGTGAGGCATACAGTACTACTCATGTAAACTTCTGCTGCTGTGTGCTTAGCTCAGCCTTGCCCTACATAATTCAATGCAGCCTGTGTGCTGTTCCATGCATATGCTGAGTGAATGTGTGCTTCTGAGTGTTACAAAAACTGGAAAACGCTAGTTTCCACTTTCCAAGACCCAGAGCAGTCTGGAGGAGCATGAGGAGATAGAGGAATCCTCACAGACAGATTTCTGGATTGCTGCATTCATGTGAATTGGGTGAGACAGATAATGGAGGAAGAAAGAGCCAGACTTGTCAGTACACTTCGACAGCATTCAGAGAGAGGAGACTAGAAATGGCTCTGGGCACATCTTGGGGAAGAATTGGAGTTGATAGGAAATCATAAAGAGTATGTCTTGGACCCTGTAGTAATCTTTTGATGCACATATCACTGTGGCTAACATCCAGGAGTGAACCTCTAGTCACTACATTGGTGTGTGTTGTAGGGCTGGTAGATTTGGAGTCGATCCTCGCGGGACAGACTTCTTTCTGGAGAAGGACTGGGCAGAGGGGTGGGTGCTTCAAAAGGCAGCAGACGCCCAACACAGACTTCAAAGACTCAGTCCCTAAATCACATTTGGTGTCTGGAAATGAACTATAAGAAAGGGAACTTGAGACCAATAACTGCCTTAAACCAAACGGCAACAGAACGAAGGTAATGATAGTAGGTAAAGCACCTTCTATTTGATCTGCTTGGTGGACTGAGGTTCTGTGCCAACACCCTACCCCTAAAGCTAAAGTCAAAAACATGGGTGTATGGTTTGACTCCAAACTCTTTTTTGAGAGTCAAATAAGGAGTGTAACCAGAAAGTACTTTGGGACTCTTAATATCCTGAGGAAACTACTGGACCTACTACAAATAATGGCTAGGAAAACTGTTGTACATGCCCTAGTAATATCTCAAATAGATTATTATAACATCCTTTACCCTGGGGCCACCAAAGGGAGCTTGATAAAACTCCAATGCATTCAAAATGTGGCTGCTCATTTGGCCCTATATCTTCCCAGAAGAACATCATCTCAAAAACCTTGACTACTCTACACTGGCTCCCAGTGTAGAAGAGGATTAATTACAAGGCCATGTGTTACTGCCATAGAATCCCGATGGACAAAGGCTCTAGATATCTACTATCCATGGTAATACATTGCACACCTTCACAGAACTTAGGATCTGCAAGGGTTAACCTCATAAGGGTGTCACGAGCACAGAGGGCCAGGTTGGGAGCACGGTCTTTCAATTATCTGGCAGCCAAAACTTGGAACTCCTTACTGCTGAACCTGAGAGCAGGACCTATGGAAAGGAACTTCCACAAAGGACTCAAAACCTGGCTATTCAGGACACCAGTAAGCACTGCATAAGCTCTGATACCCTGATCTTTCTTGGTCATACCCAGTAATCTGGCTATCCTCTCCCCTTTCGCCTGTCTGATTGAGGTTACAACTTCAGAGTGGGGAAACACCCGTGGTTGTAACCATGCGCTTTCCAAATGGAAATAAGTAAAACATTCTGTGTAGTGGAATTACCCAAAAATTCAACAAGATTAACCGGCATTATGCATGAAGAAGAATGCTGCATTTAGTGCTATTTTCATAGAGCAAGAATCCCCCTTGTTTCCAAAATGGACATGAGGACATATTTTGTCCCAATAAATAGCACTAAGTGCAAGAGAACATGAATATCAAGCGCAAATGTACACTTTGGGGTAGGACTTCCCTTCAACTTACTTCCATCATTTAGGGGAAATATGTATCATCAAACTTTTTTGCATTTCCTAAATAGCGAATTTTAAGGAATCGCTATTTAGAAAATGCAAAATGGTATGTATGAACAAAATCGCATTTAATGTGCGATTCCTTAAGCTTCCTTAATTGCGAATTCGCAATTAAGGAATATTTTCCAATGCATTCCTACGGGCCAGGAGTCCCATTGGAATGATTTCCAAATAATTCTCAAATTGCGAATTCGCAAATTGCTAATCGCAATTTGAGAATTTTTGCAAGGGTGCAGGGGTGTCTCAAGGACACCCTGCTGCACCGCTGTGAATTACATGTGTGTGCATATGGCGCACATACATGCCCAATGGGCATGTATGTGCGTCATATGCCACCCTCACAAATGCACTATTGTGCATATTTACAAGAAATCGCAAATTACCACCAACTACAAGTTGGTGGTAATTTGCGATTCCTTAACCAAAATTTGCTAGCCAAAAATGCTACATACATAGCATTTAAGGAATCGCAAAATTGCGATTCCCTAAATGCTATGGCAAAATAAGGAATCGCACAAGTTTGCAATTCCTTATTTTGGAAATGTTTCATACATCCCAAAAAATGCAAAAAGGCAGTTTGCGATTCGCTAAGGCCGAAATTCTGCGAATTTCGGCCTTTGCGAATCACAAAAGGCTTCATACATATGGCCCTTAGTACTATTTTCTTAGTGAAAAACGCAACTTTACATCGAAAATGGATGTGAGAATGCATTTTGAGCCAATAACTAGTGCTAAATGCTTCAGATCATGAATAGCGAGCACAAGAAGTCTCTCACACTCCGTAATGTGCTCTAGTGGTATGATTTTGTCCCTCCAAATTACTCTTAATTATTCGAGCATGCATAATTGCATTATATCAGTAATTTTGCATTCAAGAGTATTACGGAATTGCTAAATTTACTCTGATTACTCTGGCATAATTGAAATTCTTCCCAGGCCTAGCCATAGCCTGTGTTTGAACTAAAGTCAGTGACCATGTATGCAAGAGAGGGCCATGAACATTGCATTATCCATGCAGGACGGGCCGTAGACAGTGTGGGGAGTGAGGTCAGCGACCCCATATGCCAGAGGGCCATGCATGGTAAGTGGTTGTTCGCAGTGCCCACACCCAAACCCAGCGGCAGGTCAAACCCCCCAACATGAATGAACACTAACCCCACTCTGTTTTTTCAATTGCTTTCCAAAACTTGTGGAACTCTAGTGGGAGCAAAGGAGCCACGCTGGCTCCTGTGAGACTCCAGCAGGAGTCCTGGGGCCTGCACTGGCTCCAGTTGAACTACTGCAGGATCGTGACACCCCAATTAGAAAACTTTTTTGAATTGGTGCTGACATCCAAATAGAGAGTGAACTCCCACATGACTCGGGGGAGAGGAACAGCCGACAATGGAAAAGAATCTCCTTCTACCACTCAGATTGCTCTATTATTTGAAGTTGTGTACCTACAGGAATGTTGCTAGAATCTCACTAACACAACTATCCTGATACGCATACATTTTGAACCTTTGTTTCTCTAAAACTACTGAAGTAATGTATACCAATTCCCAAAAGGTACACTTTCTGGGTAAAGATCTACCTTTCTGCCAAATTTGGTGTAATTCTGTTCAGCCATTTTAGCTGGGGAAACATCCTTTACAACGCAACTTTTACTACGCAGTGCTATTACAACGCAGGTTTTACAACAAAAACCATTACAACTCATTGCACTGGGAGCGCTCTAGGATACGGAATAGATTTAATTTACTATCCAACACCTTCCCTAGTGTCCACGGGAACTGGAGTTGGAATAGTAAATTAAACTATTCACTATCCAGCACCCCAAAGCGCTATGCGTTGTAATAGTATGCGTAGTAAAACCTGGGTTGTAACAGCATGCCTGGTAAAAGCATGCGTTGTAACGTCATACATCCTTTTAGCTGTAGCTCTGTTCAGAAATCCCTATAGAAACTGCATGGGAAAACTGCATTTCCCCCCCCCCTTTTTTTTTTTGCTCCCCAAAAAAACGTTCGAAACAAAAGCGATGCTGGATGAACTTTACTGTTGCAAGCGCAGAGATACTCCGGTTGGAGTCGATTCCAGCGCTATAGAAACCCATAAATAAATAAATAAATAAAAGTGTCCTGTCTCTAGTAGGCCCAAAAGCCATTTTATTCAGTGAAGTGCATTTGCACATTTTTTAATAGAATAACCTCATTTGTGTTGTTGCCAACTGAAAGCAGGATTTGGGGAGAAGAACGAGCCCAGTGTTGTATTCATGAATGATATCTTTTCAAGGATATCCTATGCTTCCTCTCTGAGCAAATCCTGCCCTTTCCTCATGGACAATGTTTTGCTAAAAGTAACAAGTGTCTGTCACATGATATGCTGTATGGACTTGTATTGAGAGAAATCATACGTGCACTGCCATGAATTTCATACTTTTCAGCATTATGAGCTACCTAACTCTTTTCTAGAGAGAGCTTCATTCATTTTAAATTGTTATTGTCTTTTAATAATTTGCTTGCTATTTTGCATTAAACCGAAGTTAGAATGAATATATGACGTTACAACGCATACATTCACAACGCATACCATTACAACAAAACTTTTACAACACAGGATCCATTACAACGCATGGCATTACAACGCAGATACTATTATGATGCATGCCATTACAACGTAAGTATGGGTAAGTATTTTTTTTTATTTTAACTAATGGGAATGTAATAGTAGGGTAAGTGCTGTATAGTGTAGGGGTAAAATTACTATTCTAACTCCAGGGGGTGTAATAGTAGGGTAAGTGTTGGATAGTGTAGGGACTAAAATTAAATTATATACTTGCCCATACTTACGTTGTAATGGCATGCTTTGTAATAGCATCTGTGTTGTAATGGCATGCGTTGTAATGGCATGCGTTGTACTGGATCCTGCGTTGTAAAAGTTTCGTTGTAATGGTAGTGCTTTGGGAAAGTTGTGTTGTAATGGTTGTTTCCCGTTAGAATTTGGTGCTTCCCAATGTTTTGTGTTTTAATTTGAACAGGAGTGCAGAGCTTAAAGGAAAAATGTGCCAGTGAATGAGATCAGATGATATAGCTACCTGGCCCATTCATGAGCCCTTTGGGTGATGGCTGAAGGTCCATTGAACTCAAGTAGCTCTTTGGATGTAAGTGCACAACCCCTTCCCCCTTCCCTCCATACGATCATTTAGAAGTAAAAAAATGAAGGGAACCCTATCAAATTGGGAGCTGCACAATCTAAACGTAGCGAGCCTCCACCGAAAGGAACTCCTGCCCATACTGTGTACCAACAATATGATAAATGCATGTGCAACTATTTATGTGAGTGGTTGGGACTCATCAGTGAGGTTGGGAGACCCTTTCATGGTACCTTTAATGTACAAAGAGGGGTTTTGAGGAGATTCTTCCCTCCTTTGATGTGGGAGCTTGGTTGCATTTGATGAATGTAGCATGTACTGCAAAATGTTACCTTCAAAGGTTTGCTGATATTCAGAGGTGTGACAGCCTCTTTGACAATGTTGTTGTGCGATGATGGTACTGCTCAATAAAATAAAAAATAAAAAAATAAAAATGTTGTTGTGCGATGATGAGGCATCAAGTCTGGGTCAATGGAAATATTCAGTGATTTCCCTCTCATGCAGCCAATAGTGCTGGGATCATTCACCAGGAGAGAAGACTGACTCTGGTCAGAGTTTCAGGGAGATATTCATTACCTCCTCGTAAGTCTTCCTCGCCCCCTGAGTTACAAAGTGAGCTTTAGCTCCACAACAGAACCCTCCAAAGCAAAAAGAAACCACCTCCCACCCCCTCCCAACATGGCCGACCAGTCCCACCTGACCTCTATAAGAGGCGGACCGGCCCAACCAACAGCCTGTTTTTTTTGTTCTGCGCAATACTCTCCAGAGGCGCTGTTCAGGTAAGATGGGCCGGCGTGAGCTGGCCCTTGGGGTTTAGGGTGGAGGACCTGCTCTAGCGGTCCCTAGTGCCTTAGGCCTACTAATCCCCCCCCCTCTTCCTTCCCCCGGTCCTGTGGGGCCGGTTAGGTGCTGCTATAGCGTGCCAAGGGTCTACGGGGGGGGGGGCGGCCGGGGATGTGGGGTGTTTAGTCATTCTTTGTTTCCCCAGGTCGTTACTGATGGGCCCTGTCCACTATGTGGGCGTTTGGGTCCTACGCAGCAGATACCCTTCGTGTGTATGCTCATGTGTGTGTGCTGAGCTCACAAACACAGCTGTTGAAAATGACCGGAATCTAACATTCTGACGGTCTCATGAGTTGCAAAGGGTATTGGACTGCTCCCCTGTCTGCCTGCAGTTTGTTAATGTGTTCTTGCTGCGGTGGGGGGATGAATTGAGAGGGCTGGCTAGTCATGACAGTTTCCGCCTCTCCCGACTGTGTTTCGTGCATTGGATAGAGAAGTTATCATTTGCATACTTTTTCTACGGGCACTCTGGGCTTCCGAGGTAGTTGCTCAGTGGTACCGTGCTGGGGCCGTGCCTGGAGCGGCAGCGCCCCGGCGAGGCGAAATCATTGGACACACGGCGTGTGTTACCCGGCCTCGAGACGGTGAGTCGCTAACGCTCCCTCACGGAGGTGTTGGGTTTCTGCCCGTTCCGGTTTCGAAAGTCCCTCCTGCTCACGGCTGGCCTACCTTGCCTGGCGGCGGGTCCTCGGGGGCTCTGCTGTCCGGCTCCGGTTGCTCCCTCCTAGTGCGCCGCCGCCTCCCTGCGTGTCTTTTGGCCCTACGGGCCGCGGCGGTTTGCGGAGCTGATGTTGACTCCGGACGCCCCCCGCCCCCCGGGGGCGGGGTTTGATTGCCTCCAGGTGCGTCCGAGGATGTCTTTCTTCGGTCTTGTGCTGATTTGGACGCTGCGTGCAACCATGGAGCTATAGCTCAAAGGTAAGGCTTGTACCTTTGGTGGGGACAGCCCTCACAGGCCAGGGTTCGAATCCTGCCAGTGCTGTAGAAATATCCCAAGGTGGGAAATTTTCAATACTGTGATTTATTCTGTCTCCTCCTCGTAGGGTCCGGGGTTCGTTCCTCGGTGAGGGCGATTTTTTATTTCTTTGCTGCGTCACGGACACGATGTGATTGCTGTGTCACTACTGTTTTTTGGGTCCGGCCCAGTGTTGTCTGGCTGTCGCAGGCAACACAATGTTTGGTGTTCGCGTTGTTTGATGTGGCATTTACAACTGACAGTTGGAGTACGGACTTTGGTGCTGACAACCACGGTTCGATCCTCGGGGTCGACGGCACTTCCTGTACTTCTGAGCTACTGTCTTACTTTCCTTGTGTAAATTTGAACAAGGTGTCATGTCCTGCTTCTCTGTGGTTCACTGGCCCGAGGAGTTTGAGTGGCCGGGTGGCTGTGCCTTCTGGTCTCCTTGGGGGGGAGTTGGATCCCTTCTGTCTCCATCTGCGGGGTCTCCCTGTTTGACGAGGCTTGCCCTTCTGGCCTTGCGCGGCGGGGGCCCCTTGACCCCTCCTCGCCTCGTCTACCTCTCGTCCGGAGGGTGGGTGGCCCGATGGTTGGTGCAGCGGTCCCGGGCAGGCCCGGGCCCTGTAGGCGGTTCCCCGCCTCGGCGGGTCTTGGGGGTCGGTTGCGTCCCCGGTCCGGGGATTTCTGTGCCTCGGTGCCTAACCAACCTGGAGTCGCGTTCTGCGGCTCTGAGCATTGATGTGCAGTTCGGCAGGACCCCTACGCGGGGAGGTAACGCGAGTGCGTATTTTTGTCCCGCGTTAGGGCGTGTATTTCCCTCTGCCAGCGGCGGGGGTATTCCCGGGTTTTTCTCGGGGTGCGTTCTCTGCGCATGTCTCCGGTCTCCCGGCCTCTGCCTGCATCCATTGTGCTGGGCGTTGGGGAGGTGGACTTGTCTCCTTTGCCGCCCGTACGCTATGCTGGGGAAGGATATGCGTCCCTGTCGACGGTGACGGTTTTTTCATTGGGGCCCGCTCCCCCGGACGCGTCCTTCCTTCGGGCTCCCCATCCGCCTGTGGATCCGGGCCCGAGTTTCGGCTCTCCCCGGTCTGGTACTGGGTCTGCCGCTCCCTTCCTTGGGTCACCCCTAGGTTCTGGCTTTCGGCCCTCTCTCTCCTGGGGGTCCCCTGGGGGGGGGCTGTGGCCTCCATTGCGTCCCGTCTTGGGTCGCGGCTGCCCCCTTGGCGTTTGCCTTCTCGACGGGTGGCGGGGGGCCGGCTCCGTCCTTGGTCTCGCCTGTTGGTTTTTCCGGACACCTGGGGTCGGCCGGTGGGGCCGGCCGGCGAGTGGGGGTTCCCTCTCTCAGTGGCGGGTACTTCCGTTGGCCTTGCCTCCCGGCCCGGGGGTGGGAGCTGTGCTCCTGGCCCGCCTGGTGGATGTTCTTCGCCGGGTGTGGGTCTTGTCGCTCCCGGTCGGGAGGGGTAATTCCTCTCGGCCTCTTCTTTTTCTACCTCCGTCGGGGTCCCTTCGGATCCCGTCTCTGGCTTGTACGCCTTCGGGGGTCGTAGGGTGCTCGCTTCGGCAGCAATAGCTTGCTTGATCTCCACAACGGCACCTCGCGGCGGGATGCCTGGCTTCCACCTTGTGGATACCCTGCCGGGGTATCTCACAGGGGAAGACCAGGACAGGTTCCCTGAGCAAGCGCATAGTTGCCTGCGATGTGGGCGATTTGCGCTATATAGATACATGTACATTTATCTGTATTTGGGGGCCTGGCGGAGATTAGCATGGCCCCTGCGCGCGGTTGACACGCGAATACGTGAGATTCACGCGGCTCCTCGTGCTTCGGATAGCCGAGGGGTCTTAGGCGCTGTGTTTTGGCCGCAGTCTCCTCTGGAGGCGTGGGTTTTGAATCCCACGAACGGCCCTCCGGGCCTGCCATCTGTCGCACCGGTGCATTCGGTGTCCCCAGGTCTGGGTCGGGTCGGTCGTCCGGCTGGTGTAGGTGCCACCGGCTTGCCCCTTCGGGCTGTCTTTCCCCCGGGGTCCGGCTGGGTGGGGGCGGTCCGACTGGGTCGGATCTGGCCTTCGTTGCCTGGTCTCACTGACCCCGGTGGTGTTTCGGCGCCTGGGGCCTCGACACAGTCTGCCTCCAGTGGCTTTGTTCACAGGGGGGGGCCTCGGCCCTCCGGCCCGGATTCTGCTCTCTCCTCCCGGGTCCTTGTGGTTGCCCTGTCTGTCGCTTGACCTTGCGGTCTGTTGTTCGCGTTTCCCCCGTGCCGTCTGGCTGCGGGATTCGCTTGGGCAGGGCCGGAGTGCTCCTGGGCGCTTCGGCTGCGCATGGACTTCTGTTGGAACGATACAGAGCTGAGTGGCTTGGCCCCTGTGCGTTATCTCGCAACTCCGGGGGGGCGTTTCCAGTTTGTGGCTCCCGGCGGGGCCGCCGCCCATGGTACCCGCTCCTTTGGCGAGCGGGCGGTTCGAGCCTACTGGCCGAGCGGGGTTCTTCTCGTGCCAGGGTTGGGTCCCCCGCTCCTGGAGCCGGGGATGAACCGGCCCTTTCTGCTGGCCTGCCTCCGTCGGCAGGCCTGATTCTTGGGCGGTGGTCGCTGCTTGCTCGGGGTTGAGCTTCTGGGGCGGTGGTTTTGCTGCTGAGCTACCACTGGTCTTCCACTTGTCTTACTGTGCCTGGCGGAGGGCTTCCCTCTGGCTTTGGTGCGGTCAGCTTGGTGCTGTCCACGCCTCCGTGGACCCCTTGCGGGGCTTGGTCCCGGTGGGACCGTTGGGCTGCCTTGCGGGCCTTCCACGGTCCGATGATTCGACGGGCTGGTCTCCCGGGTGGCTCGCTTGGCTCCGAGGTTATTTATCCTTCGCCCACGGGCGCTCTGCCGGTCTCCCCCTTGGGTGCTCGCTTCGGCTGCACATATACTTATAGTGGAACGGTACAGTGGAGATTTGCAGGGCCCCTGCGCAAGGGTGACTCGCAAATTCGTGGGGCGTTCCACGGGAGTCTTCTCTCTCGTTCTACGAGCTCTTCGGGGTCCGCCCTGTTGGGCCCCGGCCCTCGGTGGCTTTGCGGTTCCTCGCCTTTCAGGTGGTTTTCCATGGTGTCTGCTGGGCGGATGGGTGTGCGGGGGTCGTTCCTCCGCTCCCCGCCCTTCTTGCGGGTTTTGCCGGACGGGGTTGTTCCTCCGGCATGTCCCCCGTGTCCTTCCCGGGGTTCCTTCCCTGGGGCCTCGGACTCAGGTGGTATCTTTACCGCTTTTCCCGGCCGACGGGGTTCCTCCCTTGTCCGTGCTGGTTGTTCGGCGTGCTGTTTTGGCTTCTCTTGGCTGCACGTCTTTCCTTTCCCGGTGGGATGACCTGTGTTGTGTCTTTTGGCCCGGTTCGTTCGGGCCGCTAGCCCTCGTTCCACTTTGGTTCGCGGGCTTACGCGGGCTGGCATCCTTCCCTACGCTTCGCTGGGTTCGGTGGATCCGGCGGGGGCCCAGGGTCGGTCCGCGAGGTGTGGCTCTGTTCCCTGGGCCCACTTCAGGGTGTCTCCTCTGTGGAGTTTTGTCGGGCGTCGGCGGTGTCGTCCCCCGCCTTGTTCGTGGGTCTCTTCGGTCCCGGGGGACTTCGCTGGGGCCGTTCGGAGTGCAGGTGCTGCGGCTCCTGGCTGGCCTCATTTCTCTTTATATCTTGATTTCAGGTTTCCTGTGATCCCTGTTTTCTTGTCGTTTATTCTACTTCAACCTTGGGTTGGTTTCTCTGCATCACCGTGTGGTGTTGTTCTTCTGGTGGTCAATGAAGCCTTGTTGGCTTGGGTATTTGCTCACTTTGTAACTCAGGGGGCGAGGAAGACTTACGAGGAGGTAATGCCCCGGTTACTTACCGGTAATCTTCATTACTCCGAGTATAGTCTTCCTCGCCACATGAGTTCCCTCCCCCCCTCCCTGTCTGGCTATCGGCTTCATTGTTTGCTTGGTAGATCAGGCTGTTGGTTGGGCCGGTCCGCCTCTTATAGAGGTCAGGTGGGACTGGTCGGCCATGTTGGGAGGGGGTGGGAGGTGGTTTCTTTTTGCTTTGGAGGGTTCTGTTGTGGAGCTAAAGCTCACTTTGTAACTCATGTGGCGAGGAAGACTATACTCGGAGTAATGAAGATTACCGGTAAGTAACCGGGGCAAGTTCAGACATTTGCACTGCAGCAACATGGGCTGCTCTAGCCACTCTTGATTCCCACTTGAAGCTGAATGTAGCACAGGACTTGAAACTGGAATTTGGGACTAGTGTCTTAAGGTGTCAACAGGGGTATGATTTGCATTGTTTTTCTGCGGGTTTTCATTTCCTAATGGCGCAATAATAAATATTGGTTATTTATTATCTGCCACGTGGTGTGTCTTTTGGATGCATTGCTACAAGGGCATTCAATGTGCTACATCCTCATAAAGCAAGGAATGGTACTTGGAAGGAGATGCAGCAGTAATGGCGGGATTACCAATAAGTAATCCAGGCATTCCTGGTAGTGTGCTATTAATGAATTGTTTTGCAAAATAAGCTCTTTGAAAAAAAAACACTTCTCTTTTTGGATCGGAATGTGGCATTAAAAATAACTATCTGTGCAGGGAGACCAGAGATTGGGGGCTATGCATCGTCTGTGTGCTCATTTCCCTCTGTTTAATGATACATTAGTCTTTTTCTGTTCGTGTGACATTGACGTGAGGAGATAGACTGTCAGTTTCCAAAGTTAGCACAGGAATGTAACACATTTCGTGGTGCGAACGTGTTCCTGTAGCAGTCAGGAAAGGACGGGACAATACACGGCAATTAAATTTAGATTTGCCATTTTAACAAAACTATCATGGAAATATAGTACAAAATACTCTTTAGCAACAGAACAAAAATTGATTTCTCTTTTCGTGATAAAATGGTCTTATCACTTTCCAGATGGAATCCGGAGTGGAACCTTCAGCTTTTATTTAGATGAGACAGACAGCAGTCCTGCTCAGGTATTTATCTCGTCAATACCTAATGTGTTTCCTTGCTATAATAAGTTTTTAACCATGGCCTAATACTTGATGATACTGTTCCCATGGTTTTGTTAAGTCAGATGGGGTCATATTATCAAGGAACAGCGTTAAAATTATTGCCGCTTTAGCGGCAGGAAACTTCAGCTAAGACGGCAATAATGGGCTTGATAATATGCCGTAGGGAATTCCAATAGAAGCCCAAGTTTACACCAGAACATAGGCTTCTATGGGAATTCTCAAGGCCACATTATCTAACTCATTATAGCCGCTTTAGCGGCAGTTTCCTGCCGCTAAAGCTGCGATAATTTTAACGCCGTTCTTAGATAACATGCCCCCTAGTCCTTTATTTATGCTCTTTCTGTCAGCCCCAAATATATACTTGGGCACAATGGAGCAGGCTACACGAAGGTGATAGCAAACATAAGTGCCTACTATGGAATTTGCCATTAGATTGACGAAAAACATAGGGGCATATTCTCAAGGGCCATCTTGCCTCTTTTTTGGCTCTAAAAGCCTAAAAAGCAGCGATAATATTATCTCCCCATCAACAACACAGCGCTAACATGCATTAGCGCATGTTATCTGCCGTTTTTGTAACGCCACACATCTTAGCGATATACATCGCTAATGAGATGCAAAGAAGGTGTTCCTGACCATTACTCCATGTAAATAATCGCTAACAAGGCTTTGCGATATTTACAAGTATGGAGCAGATCTGCGAAGCAATGAAAAAAGCAGCGCTAACCGCGGTTTTCGCCGGAATCAAATGCCTGGTAAAATCCTGACTAAGCTATCTGTAATATGGTAGGTGGATTTAAAGGTTTAGTCCACACTCCCATATTATCATGCATTCCCATAGCGCTGTGAAATCATCGCTTTATTTTCACGCGCTATTGACGATTATCCCCGTCTATCGCTTGTTTTCACATCGCCATTTAGCAAAGCGTTGCTAATACGCTGCTAACACTGCGATGTGAATCAGCGATAGATGGCGATAATGGTAAACGCGATAAGCGCGATTTGCATTACCTTGATAATATACCCCAAAGTTGTTGCCAGTAATTTCTCTACTTTTCTCCTGCAGAGAGAATTGAGGATAACCAGATATGCAGAATTACCTTGTTTCATCTCTGGATTATTTCTACCTCTCCTGGTAATACCAATGATGCATATATAATAGTGCATTAAACGAATTACCTGACATTTTATGTTTGCTTTGCACCAGTACAGCCACCAACATAACTCAAACGCAGTTATAAGGGGTGTGTCCTCATTTTCACAGCAGCATTCGTCAGTTAAAGCTTGCAGGCCCTTTTCAATGGCCTAATGAACAATGCTCCTCAAGAGCAGTGACCTCGTCAAAGGCAGGTCTTACCTGAGCACCTGTGCTTTTAGACTGGGCATGCGAAAGTGCATGTGCTGCTTGTGCTCTCATTTGCGAGACACTCTTGTTTACAATAAAGGGCTTGAAGCCTGCCCATTTCTTATGATTTGTGGGCTTCACTGTCACTCTTTTTTCAACCTCCTAATTGGCCAGTGCATGCATTGTGTTGCTTCTAGCCTTTCTCTGGAGCAAGGACTATAGAAGGATTGATTAATCCTAACCCCTTCGCTGCGGGGTGTTTCCCCCCGCTGTGCGGGGGGGGACGCGCGCAGCGCCCCAATGCCGGTGATGAGCTGAGCTCGTCATGAGGCACAGCGGAGCTGCCCTCATGACGAGCTGAGATCGTCACGGCCGCACCCTTTTTTGGAACGTTCAGCACAGCGGGGTAATTACCCCCGCCTGCGAACGTTCCAATGGTCGTGACAAGCTCAGCTCGTCATGAGTACAGCTCAACTGTACTCCATGACGAGTTGAGCTCGTCACCAGCATGGATGAGGTTAATCAGTGCATGTCCGTTGGTCCCAAAGCCCTCCCACTCTTGCTGCCCCATCTGGTTCACTCTTTCTCCTCCCTCGTTTTATTTTCCCTATCCCCCTCAGCTGACCATTATTGCTGCCCTATCCCCCTCCCCCTCTTGTTGCTTCCCACCCTTGTTATTTTCAACATTTGCACAGCAGCGGAGGCTGCTATGCAACATGGCTTTTTAAAAAAGTTCTATGAAGAGGTCAACACTAACTGCATCACATCATTCTCTTTCTTGCCTGTAAGCAATGTTGCACAGCAGCTCCTTCTGCTGTACAGAATGTAAAGAAAACATTGACAATGCCAACAGATCTCATATAGGCGAGACCTATTGGCTTTGCTAAGGCTTGATTTGCTTCTTGGGAAGAGAAAGTCCCTTTTTTTCTCAGAAGCCTCTTCACAAGGACTGAATTAATAAAGAGCATTCTTAAAGTCATGCTGGACAGGAAAGTGACTGGAGGAGAAGATCAAGACATTGTACATAGGGAGGGAAACAATATTCCATGAAAAACATCTGTTTTAGAGGCGTTGAAAACAATCTAGAAGAGTTTATGAAAAAGAATTGATCTTGTAATAAAAACTTTCTCTGAAATAGCACAGGAAAATTGAGAGAAGAAAGACGGGGAAGTATGAAGGATGAGAAGAAGCATCAGGGGACAATAAATTAAACCTGAATACCTTCATGGCATGCTCAGAGTGAGGAAAATCTATAAGGGATAAGAAGCAAAATATAAAGAGCGAATCTAAATGAATCCAGAAAGCACACCGCAGAGGAAATGCTTTAATGCACTTTTCCAAATGTGTGGGCCTGGACCCAGAAAGTATATCACAGCAATCTGTAGAACCTTAATGCTGGTTGCCTGCTATCTAGACACCTGAAACCCAAAATTAATCAAAACCAGTAATGCTACCTCAATGCACACCGTTGGTGCAGATGACCCAAGTAAGGAATTTTAAAATGATACCCACATCTGTTGGAGTATGTGTCATAATATTTTGGCAAAAGAGCACTTCCAGCCAATAGAAATAAACATACTGGTCTTTTGGAAACATGAATTGCATATTATTAAATATTATTGTCAGACACACTCTGTACGGTTTGGCAGAAGAAGACAAGTGACTAATTTCAGAAGGAGACGAATAAAACGAAATAAAGGGATATATTTACCTTAACAAAGAGATACTCAAATTCCATGCCTAACCTGTTGGCTGCTAAGCCTTATCTCCCTTGATTGCTAAGCCCTTTTTTTGCTATTTGTGGTATTTCACTCTTATACCTCGTAACTTATTTTCCAAATAAGATATCCATGCCAAATTCAAGTCCTGTTTTTTCCACCATTCTGGGAATTCTAAAAGTTGATTCCCCTAGAGGGCACCAAAACAATATCCATTTTCTCTCTAAAAATTACATCAATGAAAAGTTTGTAATGCTAGGACCACCGCAATTCCAGCTTTCAGGAACAAGCACAGTTGTTTCAAAAAATGTCCCAGAGCACAGCACAGGGGCAGTCTTATCACAGTTCAATAATGAGGACAGAGACCAACTTGTAGCTTTCATCTTCAGGTGGTTACTTCCCATAGGAACAGAAGCAGACAGCTATGGAGAGAGAAGCCTTTACTGTGGTCTGAGCACTGAAGAAGCTAAGGCTACACTTGTATGGGTCTTACAGTTTCGGGTTCAGACTGGCCACATGCCCCATGCAAATGAGGGGTGAGAATCCAAAGTTGTGTAGGTGGTCCATCTCCCTACAGGGAATGGAGTTTACAGCGGAATCCTATTCTGGGGCAGACCACTCCAATGCTGATGGTCTATCCAGGTTGTTTTGCCTTAGTGATGAGAACTCCCAGGAGGCTGTGTAGTTCTCCCCACTTTCAGCTGAGCAGAACATGTTTTAGACCTATCTGCCTAAAGATGGTCTTCACCCAAACTTGTTGCCCACTTACTTTCATTTTTCTGCTGGTATTCGTTTTTGTTAGCCGTGGGACTCTGTCCACTTTGTCACTGCTGACCAGTGCTGAAGCGCTTGTGCTCACTGTCCTAAGCATGGTTACTTTGGTTTACACCTGATTGGCATATTTTACTCTAGGTCCCTATTTGAGTGGTATACTGTCAGACTTGATATCCTTGACATGGTTTCCCATGACATCTTCCATTCTGACCTCCTGTTTTTGACTGTCTGCTAACTTCGTTTTTTCTGACTTTAGTAATCTGGGCACTATACCATTGCTAACCAGGGCTAGAGTGCATGTGCTCTTTACTTAAAACATGGTTTCACTGTTTATCCAGAAATGGCATAGTTTGATTTACTTATAAGTCCCTAGTAAAGTGCAATACATGTGCCCAGGGCCTGGAAATCAAATGCTGCTAATGGGCTTGCAGTACTGACTGTGCCACCTACTTAACCCCTTCCATGCTCATGACGAGCTCAGCTCATCATGCAGTACACTGGTCGTGTGCTCATGACGAGCTGAGCTCGTCATGAACAATGGGGATCCTGGAGTTGCAGCACAGGAGGGGAATTCCCTTAGAACTGATGTGGTTAAGTAGCCTGCTATTACAGTGCATTTGAGTGTAGTTTAAACTGCATTGTTGACTTGGCAAGTTAACCTACTTGCCAAGCCCAAACCTTCCTTTTCATTAGATGTTGGTCACCCCTAAGGTAGGCCATGTACAGCCCGTGGGCAGAGAGCAGTATATTTAAAAAGGACATGTACTTTTAAGTTTTCACTCTAGACGCCGCCTCAGCTTTATGCCTCGCCTAGATCTGCAGGATCGACAGCGATGCAGTGCCTCCTTTGCTCCATGCATTGTGCTCAACGTCGACGAATCCAAGGTACTGTTCAGTGGGCCAAGGCAGTATCTGACCCATGCTCCATCGCGGTGGGCCTGAACCTTTGGATTTGCCCCGGTTAAGCGCAACCAGATAGGCCCAGTTGGTGCTATTTGTTTCGAGCACTACAAATCAGTTTATTGTTTAAAAAGTCCGACAGTGACTTCCACCTACTGGATTTTTGTTGTTTTGGTCTTGTTTTACTCATGAATATATAATACAATTTTCTAAATGGATGTTGAGACTTTTGTTGGTGTTTTTACTGTGTTACTGTTTGATTTGAAGTGTTGCACATATACTTACCACATTGTCTCATAAGTTAAGCTTGTTTTCTCTCTGCCAAGTTACCAGAGGGTGAGCACGGGCTAATATAAAGCTTGTTTCTGACTTACTGTGTGTTAGACCTGGCACCATTTATTTGCTGTTGCCTCCTATGTTTTGGCTGGTCTAGATTTTTTGGGCACTCTGCCACTGCTATTCAGTGCCAAAGTGCAAATGCTCCCTATTGTTAATTGTTGGAATGGATTAATGACTCCACGATTGGCTATTTCATTTACTTGTCAGACCCTAGTACCGTGCACTATGTTTGCCCAGGGCCTGTAAATCAAATGCTGCTCGTGGGCCTGCAGCACTTGTTGTGCCACCCCAAATGCAGCTTGTAAAATAAGGCTCAGGCCTGCCATTGCAGAGCCTGTGTGCAGTCTGGGACTGCCATGTCAGCTTGGCAAGTGCACCCTCCTGCCTGTCCGAAACCTTCCTGCTCTGATGTGTGAGGCATGTCCTGATAGTGAATTACAGCCAATTTAGTTTTTCACTATTGCAATGCTACCTGGTCCCATAGGACAGAATGGGCAGTTTGAATATAACATCTTATAATCCTACCTGACCCAGGGAACGGATCACTGACAGAATATCGACCTACAAGAATATCGAGTACAGAATATCGATGGACAGAATATCAACATCCTATCTCTACAAAGGTGGGTACAAAAATATTGAAACCAAAATATCGTTGTTTGAAATATTGTTGTTTAAAATATCATTTTTTAATGATAAATAATAAATGTAATATTAAACATACATAAAAAATGTATATATATATTAACTTAATAATATTAATACATAATTATTTAATTTAGTTATAAAATGTTAGAAAATAATACAAATTATAAATACATATAGAAATATATATATATAATAAACCTGTAATATACATATAAAAAATGTATATATATATATATATATATATATATATATATATATATATATATATATATATATATATATATATATATATATGCACCAAACAATTCCCACCACTTCCGGCTCCTGGCGAAGAAGGAACTCAGACCACCACAGCGATTCAGGCAAGGTATGCGTTTATTTGCGTTTCCCACGTAGCCTGCAACGACGCGTTTCGGGCTTCAAGAGCCCTTGATCACATTCAGCAAGAATTACGTCACTTGTACTTTTTATACATTTTTTTACAACAATGTGCTCACCCCCTCGTTTGCGTGGACTACAAGTCACATGATGAATGAACATGGAAGAAAGACTACCGAGTAACTGTGGGTCTTTCGGAGTTCTGCTAAGAGTAATAACTGCTTAAATGCATTAATAAAATCTTTTAAAGGATTACATATTTGATTTAAACCAAAGACAAGTTAGTACACATTAATTAAGTTGAACAATATCTGACAGGATTAATCCTTATTTCATGTATTTACACCGTTATCCATTTAAAATAATATGCTATAATTCAACTGCGAACACCTTTGCCAAGATTTACATTGATTAAATGATGTCTATTATACATTTAAAGACCCCTTCATTCAGACAATCACTTAGAATTCACTTGAGTCCTACTTAACTGTGAATAGTGCAAAGTTATCAAAAAGTGCTAAATACTGTGCAAAGGTGCAGAAATAGTAAATATAAAGTGTCCCTTGTGCAGATTATACCAACAAAGTCAACAACATTAAAGTTCATAGCGGGTCAATGATATATATACACAAAAATGTTTTCGTACAGTCGGATATCGAAAACAATATTACCAATGTCCATAGGACGTGTGGAAAATGCCATGAAAGATATGTCTTGTTGTCATAGTTAATATAAACTGAGTTAAAAACAGTAAAGAGAGTCACAAGAGTAAAAGTGGCAGAACTACTATGCGGGTCCATGGGCAAAAGATAAAGTGCAAATGCAATATTTTTGTGTGATGCAGCAATACATACATATAAAAACACTATTTACAAGTATGTGTACATGTCCTCCGAGTTATTAAGACCCCTTGGCCATTTGCTATCTAGTTCTAAGATGAACTTGGTTTCCAGCTGCCTTAATTTCTTTTCTCTGTTGCCGCCCCTTTTACATTTTGGAACGGCGGCAATGACAAAATAAGAGAGGCAATTGATGTCTTTGTTGTGGCATTTCGCAAAATGCCTTGCCACGGGGTAGGCAGCATCATTATGGAGGATGGCTCTCAAGTGTTGTAATATCCTGACATGTACCTGTAGCTTTGTGCTTCCCACATAATTTAAACCACAGGTACATGTCAGGATATAGACAGCAAAGTCCGTTTTGCAATTGAAACTCCCCTTGATGGAGATAGGGGAAGTGTCAAATGGGGTCTGACAGGTCGACTTATTACAGCCGAATTTACAAGCCCGACAAACAGTGCATTTTTTGAAACCCTTTGCAGGTTGTAACCACAGTGTCGGTTTTCTTGTCTCTGGAGAATTTTTGTCCAGATCATTGCCCATGGATCTACCTTTTCTGAAAGTCACAGCAGGGGGAGTGGACAGCCGTTCTCCCAGGACATTGTCTGTAAGGACAATAGGCCAGTGTTTTTGTACAATGGCTCTGATTTTCCTTTCCTGACGTGAGTAGGTCAAAATTAATCTGGGGTTATCTGAGTTGGTATCTTTAGGTGTAGGTTGAATGGGCCCCTCTTTAAATAAACTAGTTCTAGGGCGTTTGTCAGCTTTATTATTAGCCGCGCATTGATGAGTTTATTACTGTAGCCTCTTAGCCTTAGCCTGGTGTGCATGTCATCAACAAACTTTCGGAAGTCATCCTCATCACTACAAATGCATTTGAGTCTAAGGACCTCACCGTAAGGTATACTGGACATGAGGTGCCTAGGATGTAAATTAAAATATTTCAATTATTAATTTATTGTAAAGAAATATTTTACACTAGATTAACTATGACAGTAGGAAAAAAGTTGCATAGCGTAGGGGATAACATTAATATTCCCACTCCAGAGAGTGCAACAGTAAGGAAAGTGTTGGATATTGGAGGGGTAAAATGTACTATTCCCATTCCAGTGAGTGCAACAGTAGGGAAAGTGTTGGATAGAGGGTGGGAATAATTTACTATTCCCCCTCCACCAAGCGTAATAGTGGGGAAAGTGTTAGATAGCGTAGGGGAATAATTTACTATTCCCACACCAGCAAATGCAACAGTAGGGAAAGTGTTGGATAGCGGAGGGGAATAATTTAGTATTCCCACTCCTGCAAAATAATTAACATTAATTAAGAAATAATTCATTAGTCAATAATAATTTACCTCCCACCATATTCCCCTATAAACAACACCACCAATATTGTAAAATAATACACAATGAACAAAATTAATTAACAATTATTGACTTAATTAATAACAATAAATTATATCACACAATTAACACTATAAAATAACTTTAAATACATAATATATAAAAAATATATTAAATAATGTTATTAAAATTATATTACTTCCCACCCTACTCCCCTATCAACCCACAACCCATTCCTAAAATAATAACACAATTAACATATTTACCAATTAATGATTAATAATTAATATTCAATTATTAACTAATTTAAGAGATTATTTTCACACAAGTAGCAATATAAAATATAAACTACATAAATATTAATTCATACAAATATTAATTCATTAATTCTAATCAAATTACTCCCTACCCTACTCCCCTATAAAACCACAACCTGCTTCTACAAAAATTACACAATTAACATATTTACCAATTAATAATTAGTAACTAATTAATAACAAATTAATTAACTTAATTAACAATATAATTTATTAAATACATAAATAATAATTAATACAAGTATTAATTAATTAGGAATAATTAAATTACTTCCCACCCTACTCACCTCTACACCCACAACCCGCTCCTAAAAAAAGACACAATTAACCTATTTAACAATTAATAATTATTAACAAATTAATAACACATTAATTAACACAATTAACAATGAACATTATTAAATACAAAAATATGAATTATTTAAAATTATCAATTAATTAATTATAATTAAATTACTTCCAATGCTATTCTCCTATAAACCAACAACCCGCTGCGAAACTAAAACACAATATTAAATTTTTATGAAATTAATAACTTCTAAAAAATATTAATAAATATATTATAATTAGATTTCTTCTCACCCTATTCCCCTATAAACCCACAACCTGCTATGGAACTAAAATATCGAAAAATTACTTAACCATACATTAATGACTTCAAACATACATTAGAAAAATAAACTATACTTTTAACACATATACTAAAATACAGAACACTAAAATAAATGTTGATATTATTCACAACGATATTTTGACTAACGATATTACTAACTTTGATATTAACAAAAACAATATATCTTACCTGCATGTCGATATTCTGGTCGACGATATTCTTGTAGGTCGATATTGTGTCACATTGATATTTAAACATTGATATTATGACTCTATGCCCCAGGGAATTAGGTAGAAAAGCGAGTTTAGTAAACCTGAACTCAGAATGTTAAAATACATATTTTAGTGAGGGTGATTTTCACATTCTGTGTTTCAAAATACCACTTTTAGAAAGTAGGTATTTTCTTGCCTCACCATACAGTATGCCTATGCTAGATTTGAGTATTGCATGCTTGTGAGTTACAGGGGGTTGGAGAAGGCTTTGGCTCCAGCAGTCTGAGGCGGCAAGGCTGGGCTGAATAGGACCTGAGATGAATAGAGAGTAGGGGGGGGGGGCGATTTCCTTTCACTTGCCTGAGCCTACATTGCGCCAGGACAGTCTTGACTAGCAGTGCGCGCTACAAGAAATATATAACATAACATAACATAACATTGAATAGAGAGTATGGGAAGCTTTCAACAATGCAGTCTCCACCTTCTACCAGGAAGCTGCACCAGCTAGGTCAGAACTGGTTTTGGCTAGGTACAGACACTCGCGCCTTCAGAGAACAAAGGATTTAGAGTATAAATATTGTGGCCCAGATCCCAGAACTTTGGATCACTTATAGGAATCAAGACAAACCTTTGCCAAAGAGAGAAACCAAGGAAGCTTAATGAGACTGCCCTTGTGCTGTGTGCCGTTTGAGATTGACCTTGAGTGGTTACTTACTGCCTAGGAAAGGAGAAAAAGAACTTTGTGTGTACTTTGTCATCTTGAGAAAGCTCTCCAAGAGCTTGAAGCTGAGCTTGCCTCCTGTTCTGATGTCTCAGGGACACAAAGACTTCACCAACAGCTCCCATGAATTTCCTTGCTGGTATTTCTACCAGCAGAGAGGTGCTTGCTGCTGTTTTTGGGACCTCTAGAGACTGTGTGTTGCTGGAAGCTCAACGCAACGAGGAAGAAGCATATCGCTGCCGCAGCTGTTGCATCGCCAAAGAAGCGTGCCGCTGCCGCAGCTGTTTGTCAATACATCGCCGAAGTAGCTTGTCGCATCACCGGAGAAGCGTGTCACTGCAGCAGAGGTTTCTGTCGCATCACCAGAGAAGCGTGTCGCAGGGCCTGTCACTGCTCAAGAGTTCACCAAGTTCGCCGCAGGCCATTGGGTGTGCACCCATCACATCCAAGTTGTCGCAACGCATCAAAGATGCCATCTTGTTGCATCACACCGGATCATCGCATCGAGGCGCCATCCTGTCGCATCGTAACTGGAACACAGTAAGAAACTGACGCATCCCCTCCTCTCCGTTAAGCAACAGACACATCACCTCCCCTGTTCTGCAGTAAGGAATCGACGCATCACTCCCCCAAAGCAAGGAACTGACGCATCACCTTACCTGCGACCCTTTTGATTTATTTGTTTAACGCATCCAAGGTACTTTGAGAGTAAAGTGTTGCATTTACCATCTACATTGAACTAAGCTATCTCTATCATTTGAAATTCATATTTTTGAATACTCTGTTGTGGATTTTTGCCGTTTGGTCTTGTGTTAAGCCTAGATAAAGATTGCTTGTTTTTCTAAACTGGTGTGGTGTCCATTTGTAGTGTTTTCAGTGTCTTTCTGTATGTGTTCACAAATGCTTTACACACTGCCTTTGAGATAAGCCTGCCTGCTCATACCAAGCTACCAAGGGGGTGATCAGGGGTTATTTTAGGAGTGCGGCCCCCTTAACCTGACTAGAAGCAAGGGCCCCTACTTGGTTAAAGGTGCCTACCTCTTTCAGTTCTTCTCAGCACTATAACAACTTTCTAAGCCTTAAACTTTCCTTTTATTGCATATAAGTCCATCATAAGGTAGGGTCCAAGTAGCCCATAGGGCAGGGTGCATTGTAATTAAAAGTTTGGAATGCACTTTTAAGTTTGACATATCCTGGTAGCGAAAAGCTCCTACATTAATTTTTCACTACTGTGAGGCCTACCTGCCTCATTGGATAACATTGGTTGCCATATTACAATTAGTAAGTGCTAACTTTTGATTGAGACTAGGAAGCAGTTCTTGTGTGGTATCTATGAAATTTTAATACTAAATCCTCTGTAATGGTAAAGTTGTATTTCCAATTTTTAAAATGCCACATTTAGAAAGTTTGCATTTTCCTGGCCTTACCCATTTAGTGCCAGAGCCTCCCTTGTGTCATATGACTGGGTGAACCAGACAGACTGTTGGAAATCCTTCCAGTCACACAATAGGTGTGCCTAAATGGGCTAGATACTGGCAGGCTGGGGGGGCAGAGATGGGCGCAGCTCCACTTGCAGCTGAATAGGCTGTGGTCTGCATTCATACAAAGGGGTTGTCACTTCCACATTGTCGCTGCAGCCAGCTTAGAGCCAGGGCAGATGAGTCAGATATATCCAAGCACTTTAAAGAGAAGAAACTTCTCCCAACTTCGAAGGAGGCACCAGATGCAAAAGTAGGGCCCTGAACCCATTCTGATTGAGTCCGAAGCCCCAAGTGGTGTCCCACCAGTCCTGAACCCTTGGCTGTGGTGCTAAAAGTGCCCAGACAGTGACAATCCAAAGTTTGGGACTTAGAAAGGTTTTGGCTCATAACGGCACTGAGAACCGTGGGAAGACCGGGGCCAACATGCTTGTAGATCTGCCAAGGTGCATTTCCGGTAAGCCTTACTTTTTGGCTGCTCCCGCTACATTCTTCTCTGCACCAGCAAATACTTTTCAGCTGTCATTCATCTAAGGGGTTTCATACCTACTGGAACTATCTTTGGCTACAGCCTCCTGCCTTGTCTCGCTGGAGATTTTCAACTTCCAAAAAGGTTACTTAGTCCAAAAGTAAAAATCTTCACTGTAACTTTGTCCAGAGGCTCCCCGACAGCTACGTTCCCTCTTCGGACACTGCCTGTAGCCTTATTCTGCTGAAAATTCTTCTAAGTCCATATGTAAGAGATGACCTTGCCCAATCCATTTCTTGTATCCGGACCGCACTCCATCATGGTTGTCCATATTTATCTACTTTGGCCCAGACTCGCACAACCACATGTCCAATATTGGCGCTTTGATTTTTTTAGGCATTAGTTTTTACTAAAACCTTTAAAAATTCATGGAAGCAGTTTTTCCTGATTGGAGATTTATCATTTTGGTGTAATATAATATATTAAAATGTACTCTGTTTTTCTTAATTGGTGCGCGATTTTCACTTTATCACTGCTTGTCTGCTGCATAAACATTTTACACATTGCCTCTAAGTTAAGCCTGACTGCTTTTTGTGCCAAGCTACCCAGGGTTAAGCACAGGTTAATTTAGTGACGCTTTGTGGTCCGCCCTGCCAGGGATCGTTGCTGTTGGTTTACCAGAGCTCTCACCCAGGTTAACCAACAACCCAATTTCTCACAAAGAACAATAAGGCTGTCTGTCAAAGACAATTTAAAGTCCACGCACCACAACATATTGTCTGGAGAAGCGGTTCGGTACACCACAAAAGCATAAAGAGTAACAAATTGCACCAAGTGCTTTGCTAACTTCTTATACAACAGAACTCTTATGTGCAGCATTGTAAGGCTGTAACCTTTGATCCACTCTGCCTACACCACCAATGTACTTGTTGTAGTCCAAGATACAAGTTGATTTGTAGATTTCATTGCATGACCCCAAATGGTAACAGGTTACACGCTCTTGTCATAATGCTGGTGAGCATTAAGACATCACTACGATGGTGGTATATGTGAGCAAGCAGATCATTGCAACGCAAGGCACTGAATTCACCCTTTGCAAGTTTCTTGCAAAGCAGTTGTGTGGGAAATCTTTTATGATTGCCGTGTATGGTGCCACAAGCCATCCTCTCAGCTCTGTACCATTCCATTAGAAAGGCAATCTGGTGTAGAAATTATCAAAATGTAAAAAGTGAGCCTGATGAAAAAAATACTGGACTGAATCCCACTCAATTTTTCAGACCCTCCTGAAGACCTTAGAGAATCAGGAGGGTTGATTGTGGGCTCTTTTCTAGTTTACACTCTAAAATTGTAAGTCTATACAGTGCTACTGCCACATAACAAATACATATATTTTGCCAATGTGCAACATTCCGTCCATCATCTTGTGTGTTTTGCTGTTCACCCTATGTGGGAAGGGTATGCCCAGAAGTGGGTCCAGTGCTCACTACGCCACTGGAGTCAAGCTATCCTGGCTGATGATGACTGATAGCCAGAAACCAGTCCTAGGATGCTTGATACCGGTCCAGGGAAGACATGGCTTGGCAGTTCGGGTTGGACTGTTCCCATGAGGCACAGGGTCAAGGCTGATTTGGATATGGCCATGTCTGAACTGGGGTGGCGTGGTGAGCGAAATAACAATGGATTAAACCCAGATCTGTGACTGGGGGTGAATGTTTTGCCAATGTGCAACATTCCATCCATCATCTTGTGTGTTTTGGTATATGTGAGCAAGCAGAGCATTGCAATGCAAGGCACTGGATTCACCCTTTGCAAGTTTCTTGCAAAGCAGTTGTCTGGGAAATCCTTTACGATTGTCCTGTATGGTGCCACAAGCCACCATTTCAGCTCTGTACAGTTCCATGAGAAATACAATATGGTGTAGAAATTATCAAAATGTAAAAAGTGAGCCTGATGAAAAAAAACTGAACTAAATCCCACTAACTTTTTCACACCATCCTGAAGACCATGGAGAATTAGGAGGGTTGATGGTGGGATCTTTTCCAGTATACACTCTAACATTGTACGTCTATACAGTGCTACTGCCACATAACATAAACAGTTTAGATCTTGCCTAGACAGTACGAACAAAGAGGAAGCAACCTGAATAGCCTATAACCGAATCTGTCAACGGGTGGCTAGCTCTCTGACAAAGTCCACCAGGAAATACAAGGAGGGGGGCAAGAGGTGGTTTGGTCATAACTGCACAGATGCCCCCCAAAAGTTGCTTTATACATTGCAGCAAGTTCCCCAAGATAAGGCCCAAATAGTCATACGTAGGAAAAAATATAAGCAAACGTTAAAAAGCAGTAAAATAGAAGTTCAAAACAAAGCCTTCAATGACCTGCAGTAGATGTTATCAAAAATATAGCTAGGTTTTGGGAGATTGCCATAAGCCATTTTTACAGGCGATAGCAACTGCCCATTGGATTGCACTATACCCAAAGATCAGTGGTTCAACCATTTTAAACATATATATGGTATCCAGGTCAATACGGGCACCTCAAACCCCTTGCCTACGGATGAGGGAAAATATGCCTTGGTTTTTAATGAAGATGAAGTTAGTGAGGCTGTGACACAAATGACAAGTAATAAATCCCCCGGACCTGATGGTGTCCCGAGCAATCTTTATAAGTTGAATGTGACACTATGGTCCTAATTATTGACACATGTTTTTAATGTGGCCTGTTTACCTGGTCTGCCGAGGTCTTTGTCACGATCTATTGTTATACCAGTTTTTAAGAAGCGGTAGAGAGAGGATCCACGATGTTATAGGCCTCTATCGCTGATTGATTCAGCAGTAAAAGTAATGTGGAGAGTGATCCTTAAAAAACTAACGGACTGGTTAGATGAGTACAAGGTATTGGCAAGCTCACGGTATTGGTTCAGGAGAGCAGGGGTACAACAGATCAGTGTCTAAACTTACATTTGATAGCAGGGAAATATATTACCGCTAAGAAGGGGACAGGACATCTGGCCTTTTTGGATCTGTCCTCAACGTTTGACAGAGTAAACAGATCCAAACTATGGGTATTATCCACTAACATAGGAATTGACCTGAATATCATTAACGTTTTGTCTGACCAGCTTGGGGACCTTTCTGCCACTGTGAGATATTATCAAAGGGGCAATTGTACAGGGTGTATTTATATAACAAGAGGAGTTAGACAGGGATGTATCTTAGCTCCCCTATTGTTTACTTTATAGATTAACACTCTAGACTCGTCCCTGTCTACAGCCTGTAAAGATATTCCCCATGCGGGTTGGTCAATTCCCGCACTTTTATACGTGGATGCTGATGTATTACTAGCACGGACAGTGATTGGGCTTCAGTGTCTCTTAGACTCTTATTCTGAGTTCATTGACCTAAGTGTCAATGTCTCTAAATCACACACAATGGTTATGGGCCCAAGATCAAAAAGATCTAAAACTCAATTCTGTAAAGGAAATGGAATCACAAGTGTAACCACTTTTTTCCTGTATGGGGGTACTTTTCTATGAAAGGGGTACTTGGGCACAACAAAAAAGCAAAAAGAAATGCCACGGTGAGAGCGACTGTAGCGGTCCATGATTTTGCACATAGGCTAGGGTACAAACCCATTCATGCGATGTTAAACATATACAGAGCCAAGTGTACCGCTATTGCTTAATATGGATCTGGGGCTATAAGGAGGCTGAAGAGCTTCAAATAGTAGAGAACACATTTTTTAGAAACTTACCCTTGGTCCCGCAATTAACGCCTTCTTATATAATTAATCAGAAATTGATTGTTGGTTTTGTATCAAATCTGATTGGTATGGCCCCACTTTTGCGTTGGATTGCGATTTGGACCAACCCAGAACTGGAGCTGAATCGTAAGATCGCTCAGGATTGCCTATCTTTAAATAAAGCTAGTAGCATCACCTGGCTATGATATATTAAGAGCTTGACAATGAAATAAGGGCGGCCTGCATTATCTGACTCCCCCGACATGCTAGTGAGAGAGGACGTGTTGTGGGTGAAAATTCCATTTGATATGTATGATGCAAATAGAGAGAGAGGCTAGAATCTCCTTGTTAGACTTGGCATCTTTGGAGTGGTTTCCCCCTATCTGTTTGCCTCTACCTCCTGTATTTTTGATGCTGTGCTGGATTTCGTTTTTGCTGGTTTAGATGCTTTGGGCACTTTGCACTGCTGTTCAGTGTCAAAGTGCAAGTGCTCCCTGTGTAAATTGGTATTGTGATTGGTTATCCATGATTGGCATATTTGAGTCACCAAGAAGTCCCTAGTAAAGTGGACTGAGTGGGTCAGGGCTGGTGATAACAAATGCTACTAGTGGGCTTGCAGCACTGATTGTGCCACCCACATGAGTAGCCCTAAAATGGTGTCTCGGACCTGCCACCGCAGTGCCTGTGTGCAGTCTGTGAACTGCCATGTCCTCCTGGCCAGTGTCCCCACTGACCAGGTCTAACCCTTTCCCATTCTGTACACATTGGTCACCCCTAAGGAAAGCCCAAGGTACCCTCTTGGGCAGGGTGCAGTGTATGTGAAAGGTAGAAAATGTACTTGTGCAGGTGACATGGAGGAAATGGATTTAGAAACCAAAAAGATGTTTCACAACATCACCAGAGAAGAAAATCAGGCAGCCTTGTACTCTCTTGCATGAACGGTTTAACATTTCAGTTTGCCGTTTATGCTTCAGAGAGGAAGGACGCACTCCAGTAGTGTTGTAACCTTTTGCTGGAATAAACCTTATCTCGTCTTACAACTGGTTTCCAGAGGATTATTTATGTCATTCATTCCCACTTTATAACTGGCGACGATTTTTTGACAATTTCGGCGTTTTGAAAACAACACCAACAAAGCTTTTGTGCTCCTCATTTCACAAAGAAAGTTACAAAAGCAAGGAAAAAGATACTCAATGTTACACGACTTGGAATTCATGATTTTCGCTTCGAAGAGGAAAGCGGAATATGTCGTTTTCAGCGTGATTTAGCGTGAGTGAAGAATACGGAGCTCAACTCTCAACGTGAAACGATGATTTGAGAAGCACCTCTCATAGGGTGAGTGTGTGTTTATGTACGAGCCAATTTCATTGGCTAACAAACGTGTAGCCACTCCCCTCAACCACAACAATTGGTTTATTGGCATGTTCTTGTTGTTAATGGATATCGGAGCACGATTACTCTGTTTGAAGGACGACTACACAAACAAAAAAGAACTGTAAGTTTGTAAAAGGCTATTTTTATTAACAAATTCCCAGATTTAGAGACTAGAACAGTCATATACTTAAACTAAAATAGCCAGAATTCAATAATTTAACACTATTCACATTTTGTCTATTTAAAAAAAATATAAACCTCGTATTGGTAATGGCAAGGCAAGAGATATTTCAATTGGAGCATTTTTTACCACATCAGGGTAAACCTAAGGGTAAACCTAAGGAACCTTGGAAACCATGGTTAAAGTCGTTTGAAAACTATCTGATAGCCATAGATGCTGAAGACTATTCTTCTAAGCGCAAATTAGCCAATTTGTACAACTTTTTGGGTAGAGCTTTTAATAATTTAGCAGTTACTATTCCACCTCCGGGTCAAGGTGAAGGTTGGAATGTTTATACAGGTGCCATTGAGAGGTTGAACAAAAATGTTTTGGAACAACTAAGCGTAATGTTAGAGAAGTTCAACTTCAGAAAGAAGAAACAGGCGTCAGATGAAGAATACATTTCTGTTCTGAGAAACTTGGCATCGGAGTGTAACTTTGGAGCAGAACTTGACTATCATATAAGAGATCAGTTTGTTTATTCCTGTTTTCATAAAAAGATTCAGGAAAGGATTTTTAGCTGCAGAGATCCAACATTGGCTGAGGTTATTGTCATGGCGAAGGGAATAGAAAGATCCATCGTTACTTCAAGTTGTCTAAATCATTAAAATGTTTCTCCTATTAATGTGATTGAACAAGACTCTTCCATTATTAATATTTCTTACTGGTCAAGGTTTACTAAACCTATTCAACTCAGACAGAACAAATCTTCAACGTACTCTTACAGGTGCGGGGCAAAATCACACTTAGGTGATAGTCCTATTTGTCCAGCATTAGGAAAAAAATGCACAAAATGTGGAAAAAAAATTCATTTTTACAGTGTGTATAAAAGTAAGAGAATTATCAGAGTCAGTTCTTTAGATACTAAAGAGATTTCAAGTGAAGAGTGTGCTGAGCATAATCAGATTCTCTCAAATAGTATGGAGAAATTGATGCTCTCTGTTGATACTGAAAATTTAGGTACCTCTGAGGAGAAAGCCAAGTAACCATTGGGTGAATTTATTATAGGTGATCTAAACATTGAAATGATGGGCGATTCTGGAGCTCCCGTTACTATTATTTCAAACATACTATTTGAGAAACACTGGTCTGGTAAAAAGTTGGAAAAACTAGACATTATTCCTAAAGGTTATGGGGGTCAAAACATTGAAATGTATGGCTATTTAACTGATTTTGTTTCATGTTTAGGACAAATTTTTTTTACAAAGGTGTATGTGGCACATGAAGGTAAGCTCATTATTGGCTGGCAAGATCTAGCTAAAATGGGGTTAAAGTTAGTTCCAGGTGCAGACAATCCCATTCAAATCAATAATGTTGTTTCTTTTGCCTCTATTGCTGATTCAAATGACAATAATGTGTCATGTTTTACAACAACAATACATAATGAATTTCCAGAGGTTTTTACAACATGCATTGTAAAGATTACAGAGGTGGAACATTTTATAAAGTTAAAAGAAAATGCTATTCCCATTACACACAAGGTCAGACCCATTCCTTTGAGTGTAAGAAGTGATCTGAAGTTGTTACTTGATAAATTAGTGGAAGAAGGGATCATAACTCCTACTGAGTCTTCTGAATGGGTAAGTTCCATTGTAATAGTGCGGAAAAAGGATAACTCAATTCGTTTGTGTGCTGATTTACGCTCACTCAACATAAGCATAATAGTGGATTGTCATCCTTTACCGAAAATACAGGATTTATTATCTAACATTTCTGGTGCCACTTGTTTCTCCATCCTTGACTTAAAGTCGGCGTATCATCAGATTCCTTTAGCCGCACCTTCCACTGACCTTACCACCTTTATTACTCCTTTTGGGGCATACAAATACCTTAGGATACCCTTTGGTTTAGCCTCTGCGGCAAGCGTGTTCCAGAGGTTTATGGATCACATTTTAGCAGGCATTGTCTCAGTTCAGGCTTACCAAGATGATGTCTTGATTTACTCAAAGGACAGAAGTGAACACATTATTACTTTAAGAAAGGTACTTGAAAAGTTCAGGGAATTTGGAGTCACACTGGGGGTAGATAAGTGCAAATTCATGGTCACTTGATTATTTAGGGCACACCATTTCAGCTTCTGGTATCAGCCCGAAATTTTCTCTTACAAAAGCAATTGATGAAGTGGTAGTTCCTCAAAACAAATACCTACTTAGGTCATTTCTAGGTATGACAGAATACTATTCTAGGTTTATCTCAAATTATGCACAAGTTGTTCAACCTCTACGTCTTCTTATGAAAAAAAATACTCATTTTTGATGGAATGATGAAGCGCAGAGAGCGTTTGAATTAGTAAAAAAACTAATCCTTCAGGCCCCTGCTTTATCTCCATTCTCACCTGCTCACAAATGTATGCTATCTGTGGATGCGAGCCAAAAAGGATTAGGGGCGGTACTATGTCAATGAGTCAATGGGAAAGAGAACACAGTGGCTTTCTCTTCAGGATCTCTCTCTATTGCGGAATCAAACTACAGTACAATAGAGAGAGAGGCTTTGGCATGCACCTGGGCTGTGGAAAAGTTTAGAACTTTTATTTGGGGTACACAGTTTGAAATCTTCCCAGACCACGAACCTTTAATTCATTTATTATCAGGTAATGGCACAGGTAAAGCATCATCAAGGTTAGTAAGATTATTGTCACATTTGCATGAGTATAATTTTATTATTAAGTATATACCAGGTGGTCGCAATACAAGAGCAGCATGTCTTTCAAGGTTATCATTAGAGGATAACTCTTCACCTTCAAGATTTGATGATGTAGAATGCGTGGTTGCCACAACTGAGGATGCCATCACCTATCTACCTCATATAACCAAAGATGATTGGCTTAAAGCCTTTGCAGAGGATTCAACTCTTCAGATGTCAAAAAAATGATTGTGTCTGGGTGGCCTAAAGAAAGATCTTTACCTTCCCCTTTGAAGTCCTTTACATAAGTCAGTGAAGAACTTTCTATAGTGGAGGCTTTAGTCATGCGTGGGGATTTGGTGGTACCTCCCACTTCACTACGAAAAAGGATTTTTGACATAGCACATGAGGGGCATTTAGGTATAGGTGCGACAGTCAGAAGGTTAAAAGAAAGTTTTTGGTGGCCTGCTTTAGAATCAAATGTTACCAATTGGATAAATGCATGTAGTACAGACAAGCACTGGAAAGGTGCAAAACTTCCTCTACATAATGTACCGACACCTGAAGAAACATGGACAAAATTAGCACTGGATTTTGCAGGTCCGTTTGATTTACTCCCTAATGATAAGAAATACATTTTAAGTTTAGGTGATTATTATTCAAAATGGGTGGAATTTGAATTTTGTTCTTCAGCCAGTTCTACTTCTGTGATCAAATTTTTGTCAAGAATCTTTATTACATTACTGAGGGCTTTCCTAAAGAGTTGGTCACAGATAATGGCTCACATTTTACATCAACAGCTATGGAGAACTTTTTGTTTACTCATGATATTAAAAATGTAAAGGTTGCATTATATTCTCCAGCAGCCAATGGTTTAGTAGTACGAATGAATAGAGTCATCAAAGAAGGAATTCAGACAGCCTTGGCTGAAAAAGTATCTGTTGACATATTCCTGAAGAAGAAACTTTGGGCATATCTCATTACTCCACACACGACATCAGGAGTTTCTCCATTTAGGCTTCTAGGGAAAAGAGACCCTAATGGTACTCTGTGTCCTTCATGGCTTAAAAACCTGAGAAAAAGTGACAACTCGTGCATGGTTTGCAAAGATAAAGAAAACATGCTTAAAAGCGTTTGTGATAAACAAGCTGTTCAGAAAAAAAATTATGATGGTAAGAATTGCAATTATTATTGTGATTTCAAAATTGGAGACTGGGTTTTGATTAAATCTCCAATGAGAGTTAAGAAAGGGTTGTCAAGGTTTTCTCTTCCTGTATAAGTTTTGAAAATTTCAAAAGGATCCTTGTTTCTTGGTCAAAAAGGTTGGTGGAGCAAGAGAATGTTGGTGAAATTATCACCTGATCAAGCTAGAAAGATTATTGATAAAAAAGAAACATTGCATGCTGAGTTACACTTTTCACATTTTTTGGATGATTTGGGCGTGCAAAATGACTTTTCTATTGGTCCAGAAATTCAAAGTCAAACTGATCAAAATCAAAATTTAGAAAACTCTTTTACTAATTCGATAGTGAATAGTAGTTCTGAGGATTGCAATTCTATTTGTCATGATGTTACCTCTGCTAATTCTGAAACAGTAAGACCAACACGTAATTGCTCTTTTCCTTCAAGGGACAGAGACTTTCATTTATCCTGATCTTGTTTATTTGTTTATGAAAGGGGGAGGGTGATGTAATATGTTGTACTCATGTACACGCACTTAACCTTAATGTACACGTGCTCACCGTGTGCACTTGTTGTGTTATGACTTTGACTTCATGCGCACTCTTTCTGTTAGGTGCGCATGCTGTATAATGGTCGTTTATAGATTGTTATTTGTTGAATGTGTATTCTCGTGAGGCCTTGTACTCTCTTGCATGAACGGTTTAACATTTCAGTTTGCTATTTATGCTTCAGAGAGGAAGGACGCACTCCCGTGGTGTTGTAACCTTTTGCTGGAATAAACCTTATTTCGTCTTACAACTGGTTTCCAGAGGATTATTTATGTCATTCATTCCCACTTTACAATAGCTGGTTTCTATGTACACCAACTGGAGAAACAAAAAATCCTGAATCCCAGAAATCCAGAAATCCATTCCGTAACCATATACATATTTGGAAACGATATATAGATGACATGTTGATCATCTGGGAAGGAGATGAGACCACCGCCAGACGTTTCCTAACATGGCTGAACTGCCAAGGTGAATTTTTAAAGTTCACAAGTACCATCTCAAATGAGAAATTAGTCTTCCTTGATCTAAATATATATACTAAAGAAGGAAAACTGACAACTACTACTTATTTCAAAGAAACCTCAAAAAATTGCCTATTACTGTAAAACAGCTTCCATCCCCGACATCTCCGCGACAATCTTCCTTATGGGCAATTTCTACGCCTACGAAGGAATTGCACGGAAATTGAAGATTTCAAGAAACAATCAAATGACTTGAAAAAGAAACTGGAGAAACAGCAATACCCTAAAAAGATGATTGATAATGCATACCAAAGAGCGCCCAACAATAGCAGAGAAGGACTTTTGAAACTCAAAATTCACAAGGAGGAGGAGCACCGCCTAGTATGCATAACAACTTTCAACACGAGCTCCAATGGGATCACAAAAATTGTAACCAAATATTGGAGAATCCTCAATAGTGGCGGCATCAACTTACCAAAACCTATCTTCTCCCACAAAAGAGGTAAGAGTATCCGAGATTTGGTTGTGCACACCAGACCAGAAGAAAGAAAAGACGGTAAATCACACAAACCACCTTAATGCCAGCCATCTCTGGCCATCATCCCTGTGGCATGTGCAATGTATGTAAACTAACCAAAAAATGCAAAGAAATATGGTTCCAAGATGATACCAGATGAAACCAAAGAAGTTTCACGACATGCAACTCAAAGAATGTGGTTTATCTTATTTCCTGTCCGTGCCTTTTAGAGTATGTTGGAATGACCACACACCCTGTCAAAGTAAGGATAGGGTAACACAAAGGCAATCTGAAATGCAAAACAAGTACCACCAAAATGTCTGCCCATTTTTTGGAAAAAGGTCACAAGTGGGAAGAACTCTCGTGGACAATAATCAAACAAATCCAAAACAAAAGATTTTTGTTCGAAAAAGAACAGCAGTGGGTATTCCGTCTGAGAACTCACGAAAAAGGTCTAAATGATGAGAATCCTTGGAATCAGCTCTAGAACTGATGATTCTATGACAGATCCCAAAGTAGATTTTTTGAAAATCAACTAAGATGTTTACACATGGCGGGAAGACTCAAATCAGCCACAAAAACGACCCCTATAGGCCACCTCTTGCATTTGCACAGACCTTTCTCTACCCCCATTTTTTGTTTAAAAAACGTTGTTTCAAAAATAATATTAGACGCTACGAACAAATCCACAACACATTTTTTGACAATGAGGAGTCTGGTGGCTACCAAGGACAGTCATGCTCCATTTCGGAGACTTACAATTTATCCTAGAAAGAATTAAACTGATTTTATTTTTTAAACAAATTCTGCAGAACCACATTCCCAATGAAAAATACATGTTTCCCCAATTTTTACAGGGAATAGCCATCTTGTTTTTCCAGTTTTCAGCGCAACAACCTGTCTTTCATTTTTACTACTGTAAATCAACTTATGTAACAAGCTTAATAGAATACATGTATGTTCTGTTATGTTTTTAGTTTTATTTTTATTTTTAACCATCTGGCCTAACATGTTATTGGCGAGCCCAAGAACCTTCACAGAGGCCTTTCTCACCATCTTCTACCTGTTAAGGTAAAGATTACTCAAAGAAATGCACCAAAGACTTCCAACAGGAAGGGATCAAAAGAAAGCTCCTCTTCGATCCATTTACCGGCAGCCATTTTGGATTATGCCCGGTCTAGTTGATTTTGCCCCAGATGTCTCCTACTGAGCGCGCCTCCATGCAGGGCACACCCTTTATAACGCTGAGCTCGAAAAACCTTGGTTCAGTTCCCGGGGAGCCAAGAGAAGGTAATCCCTGGTGACCGAGCACCTGCCAGCATGTAAGTAAGACAAGGACATATCTTTAAAAAGCCCACAAGAACGCATCTAGCATGGAGGACAAAAACCACTCCGGTGTAAAACTTTGCTTTTCCCTCTATGTTCCCAATACCCACAGTATCCATGTGAAGGCGCCCTTACACCCCTCGTGGCATCTCATGGAGTGGAAACGTTAATATACAGATGTATGTATTCATAGCAATCTTTAATGGCACGTCTCTCTGAGAGCATGAATGTCAACCCCATTTTTTAATGGGAGCGCTAATTTTAAAAAGAGCGAATGCACGTACATGTCATACATTTACCATCTTTCAAACGCACATCATGGAAAAGAGCGATTGCACATCTGTTTTTCCTTACAAAGTCTGGACAACCCGAAACAATTGCAAATATTTGTTTTTTTGCTTCTAAATAAGTATGAATGTATGATTGTTTAGCTATATTTGGCCACAAAAACAGTATGTATGATAGTTCTGAGTGAATGTAAACTGGGTACTAATACAACAAGGTCTATTGAGCTGACATATGAGTGAAAGTCATTATAAAACAAGATAAAAATATATCACAGTGACAAACAGCATTATCCTTTCCACATGATGTTAATGTGAATATATAAGGGGATAAATGATAAAAGCCATTGTTTATCCATAATGTTTTTTTATTTCAGGTTGTTTTGCAGGATATACTAGTGGTATATTTTGTCAACTGCCCTAATAGGGTACAGAGAACAGTACTTGTGATCAGCAGGCATATGTACATTTACAATATCACCCAGTGAGATTCAAAAGGGATTGTTCTGGTCCTGAGGAAGAAAGCCAAGGGGATGGCTTCTGAAACATGTCAACCTTGTATAGGGTGACCCATCAAAGTACACCCTCTACACCTCCCCATTTTTAATCTCAGCTAGGGAAGTCAATAAAGTATATTTTTTCCACTAGCCAGCAAATTTTGTAATCATCACATATATATTTTTTTTTTCATGATCCTACGCACTACACATATACACTAATCACTAAGTTAAGTGCTCCCACGTCTACGTAGGTCGTAGCACGCCCCGTCCCGTAGAGGGGCGGGAAGACCCCAATGATGAAGCATAACACTGAATCAGGTTTCAGTGTGTGAGGGATATTTTACATTTTTTTAACACTGTCCTTCCTACAAATAGGAGAAAGTTTTCAGATTTTTCCAGACACCATCATTTAAACACCTCAAGTAAGATTAAGCACACACTCATGCACATATATATGTTCATATAGATAATGGTAGAATACCTTTGTTGAATAACCATATTCCATGCACTATGCATGCAGCTATTTGATGGCAGTTCGTAGGGCACTGTGCTATACTAGGATTGTAACTTATGAACTGCAAGTAACAAAAGGATGTCTGTGACAAAAGCAGTAACTTACAGAGCTATCTACATAAAATACAGCTCCTTGATTGGAGCAGGCATGTTAAGCCTCAGTGTTTATGATGAGTCAAAACCGCCACTAGACAAAACTCTGATCTCCCCCAACAGAACATTAGTCACCTTGATATAGTTATTGTTGCTTGAAAACTGCTGGCCACACGAACTCTGCAGCTGGTGCTTTTAGACCCGTGAGTTATTGTTTAAACACAGAGCCCACCGAGGTCAGTGCCAGGTGCAGCTGCACCGGTTGCACCGCCCTAGAGCTGGCCCTGGAACAGTAATAGATTCAGACTGTGGAAAGGAGACTTTGCTCAGGTCCATGTTTGACTGCAATGACCTCCAAGGTTTGAAAGCCCTTTAATGTGTTTACATGCTCAATCATTTTAACAGAACCACCATAGGAAGTCATTCTTGCACATGCATCAAAACAGAAAATAGGCAAGAGACTTTCCCTGATTTCTCATGCCTTTTTCCCTTTTTTTCGTTTAATATCCTTCATTTCCAATGTACTGTCTGAAAACACATTGACAATCACAACAATCACATTCTTTCAACATATTAGACAAATAATGAAATTCTATCAAGTATCGAAGTCAAACAGTAAATGGCCACAAACCTTTCAATATGGTATGCAATTTCTGCCACATCTGAGTGTTTTAGCGATCTCCAAATTATAACTTTAGTTTCCATTCTGAATGTGAAAGTCTTTCTTTGTTCTGTATGTACATGGTAAATAAATGGGCCCATGTGACGCTCTAAGCTGATCTTGGCTCGTTGTCTAACATTACTTTGCATGCTGCAATGTTGGAGCCCATGCTTACTTAAAAGGAATTGAGAGATCAGATTCTGAGACACATACTTTAGTACTGTAATTCGGAGAGAGCAGCAACATCATGTTGGAAACTCGGGGCCAAATTTATAATAGTGTTGCGTCACCCTTGCGCCATGCAAGAAGGTGCAGGGTGACCTAACACTAAAGTAAGACGATATCAAACCACACAAGAGCACCTTGCATGCCCCATGTGGCTTGATGAATTTAGAGCTCAAGCCACGTGAAGCCACCTTGAGTGGCCTTGAGTGGCTTATGGTAACAACACAGCAGAAATCGTTGCATTGCATTCCTCTACCCCTGGAGGCATTCTATGTTTGGAGCATGGGTGTTCTCTCACATCCCCCCATGGATTTTGGTGCATTCCCAGATTTACCATTACTGATAAACCTGGGAATGTATCAAAATGCTATGCCCAGGTGAGGATTAAAATGTTGGAATATCTTTATTTCCCCTCATTTGTTTATCTTTCTATGTGTGGTACATTCCACAGAACACATTGAAAGAGAAAAATGCATCAGAGGATTTTTTTTCCAGAAAGGTGTCCTGTCCTGCACAAAACAATCCTGTCTACAATGCAGGCACCCTTGCACCAGGATGCAAGGGTGCCTGCATTAGCTCAAGGCAGCACACTGTGCACCAACATAATGAAAATGCAGGAATTTACCTTATAATGTTAAATACAGCACATCTCTGCCCATTCCCTTTCACTCACTGCAGCAAGGTGGCTTGCTGTGTTGCATTGCATGACAGTTTGATAAATCTGGGTCTCAGTGGCTTCTAGATTTCTAAAAAGTGAGAGCAAGCTGTTTGCTGCAAGGAGCTCAAGAACTGTTTTGGTTACAAGAGCCAGCTATCATAGTTTCCCTAGACGCATCCATGGCATTCGATACCATTGAGTGGTCCTACCTTTTCGCTGTATTAGAAAATCTGGGTTTTGGACCTGGGTTTATTGACTGGGTCAAACACCTCTATTTGGAGTCCCTGGCGCAGGTTTTAGTAAACAACAGAAAATCTGAGGTGTCCCCCCTTCTATTTGCTCTTGCGTTAGAGCCCCCTGTGGCGTGGATTTGGAGAGATCCAGTCATACGTGGCCTATGCTGGGCGGAGACATGGGAAGACCACATCTCGTTATATATGAACAATATCCTTCTATTCCTAGCCTCCCCATGAGCATTGCTGAAAGCGGTGTTCTATATCTTTGCAAGCTTCGGTAGATTCTCTGGGAATTCCATAAACTTGAGTAAATCCACCCTCTATGTCCTCAATGGAAACCCACCAATTATACCCAAGGGCTGCCCCATACAAATAACTGCAACAGGTTTTAAATACTTTGGGATCTTTGTAACATTTAACCAATACCTCAGTTATGCTCACAACCTACTCCTGCCATTACAACAAGTGAAGCAAGACATACTAGCATGGAAGGCACTCCCTCTCTCACTGTTGAGTAGGGCAGCATTTTTTTTAAATGATGTCCCTGCCCCGCTTTGTTTATGCGTTGCAGAACTACCCTGACCCAGTGCCTGCCTGATACTTCAGGGAAATAGAGGGACTGCAGAGGGACTTGCTGTGGGAGGGGAAGCCCCGAATAGCTCTGACTAAACTCACCCTTAACTTGCTTAACGGAGGGATCAGTCTTCCTCACCTCAAGAAATAGTATTGGGCTTCCCAACTTATGGCCATTAATCATTGCACATATTGACGCATACATGATCCAGCCTACGCCATGGACAGATGGCTCCTCCCAGGGGGAAATTACAAAAGGCTCCTCTTTTCTAGACCGCAGCGGTTCCCCCTCACCGGACTGACCAAACATTTCGTACAGGTCTGACACACAGCAACTAAAATCCTTGGATGGGTACGAAATTTACCACTGGCAACACCTCTCTGGGATTCAGAGACACTTGGAGACCTGTGGAGGTAAAAAGGGTTTGACAAGTGGGACATTATTGGAATCTCAAGTGTCGGAGATATGTGGGTAAAGGGCGACATCGTATCATTTGCTACCCTGCAACACAAACATGAACTTTCACACACACAACACTTTCGGTATCTCCAGGTCCGGCATGCATTACAGTCTCACCACTCTAAAGGTTCCACCCCCCCCCCCCCACACAGTACACACCCCTCGAAGATAGACTACCCAATGGCTACCTGCCAGAGAAGGCAATCTCTCTCACGTATAAGAAGCAGATAAATAACACTGCAAATCCTCTACAGGGCATCAGGGCAAGTTGGGAAAGGGATGGGCTTGAACTGGATGATGAGGAATGGCAGGAGGCTCTCGCCTCTCCACGGAAGGTGGCGATTTCGGCTAAGCTGCGACTCGTTCAGCTCAAGATAAGGCTTAGGGTGTATGTCACTGAACCCTGCCTGGTTCGAATGGGGAGGGCATTGGAAGGGAGTGCAGAAGGCAATGTGGCAATGAGGGCACGTTTATGCATATCATATGGGAATGCGATCTCATTCAGGTGTATTGGCGGCGAACGCATACTGTTCTTAGTGAGGTGTTTGACTTGGACATCCGCCCAGAGGCGAAAAGGTGCCTTTTGAATGTCTGGAAATCCACGGACCTGAGCAGAATGGGTAGGATCTGGGTCACCCTAGGCCTCATGGTGGCAAAAAGGAACATCGCTCAACTATGGGGAGCTACAAACCCGCCAACCATACAAGAACGGAAGAAACATATGGACTGGTGCATGTTCAGTGAGAAAACAGTGTACCTTGCTAGGGGTTGCCCGAAGAAATGGTCACTGATATGGGGGGCCTGAAGCACGTACTGGGGAGAGATCTGTAGCCCACCACACCACACCCCTGTCGAAGACCTGACCTCGCCATAAAAGTAGTGTTTTGGGTTTAGTAGCAGCTCAGTTCAACTCATAACCTGATTATTGCTGTGATTATTTGTTTATTTCCTCTCATGTACATAATGATAACTTGCTGCATGTTTCCATGCTGACAAGTGTTGTTTAATAAAAAGATTTATAAAAAAATAAGAATTGTGTTGGTTACTCATGAATCTTAGATTGTTTTGTGAATTATTTGAGTTATTTGGTATGCTCGTGTCTTGTACAGTTGTTATACTAGATTTTTATGTTAAAAGGGAGTGAACTGTTCAAGTCTTGAGGGTGTAATTATTATTTCACCTGGAAGCATGATGTAAATACCTCTATTTTTGCTGAGGAAAGAGAAATGCTTCAGCCTTTAAAGAAATGGAAGAAACTGTCTGATTCTTATCTGATTCCCATAGATTTGTGCGAGGTTTTCAGTGGCAAGAAAGCAAAGGGGTTTTACAACATAGTTTGCGTATATGTGTGAGCATTCCAGAAGTCATCAGAGCTGGAACAGAGGGAATGATAAAGATGTTTACTCCAAAAATGTGAATGCTGGAGGCACATGTGTTCTTTGTATGACAGCAGGAAAACAAGGAAACAGTAGGATACTGCAGTTTTAAAGGGTTTACATCCGACTTTTGATTCTCTTGCTCTTGGAGACTTTTTGATTTGTGAAAGCTGGCGAGGTGACAATATAATACACACAAACAGAGTTTGAAATAAAAAATCAATATCTCAAGAAAGTCACTGCGATAGCAGAATTGATGGAATAAGTGGCATTCTGCTTCAGGAAACCAAGTAAACTTGGGCAAAAAGATGTTATTTTATTTTATATCATATTTTATTAACAGAGGGCAACATTCGCTGGAATAACAAAAAACACAACTTCTAATAAAATCAAAAACCTATTTGGGTGGGCTAAACATAAAATGTCAGAGCCCTGCGGAGAGAGGACGACAAAGAGAGAAATTACAAGTTTAAAAATCTACTAAGGTCATTAGGGACGGATCCAAGCGCAGGACAGTGGGTAAGGTTTTCAGGCCTTGGTTGCTGCCACAGGAAAAGCTCTGTCACCTAAGGTGATGAATTTTGCTTAGTGAAAATCTGGTAGGGTGAGATGGGCATTGTGGAAAGGTTGTGGTGGTGTGGGAAGTCTGAGTATGGCCAGGAGGAGGTCTGGGGGGGATTTATAGATAGTCAGCGATTTCTAGTGAACTCTGGGTCGGACTGGCAAGCAGTGGAGAGCCCCGAGGATTGGGCAGATGGGGTCTATGCAGGTGCATTCACAGATGAGGCGAGAAGGAGCATTTTGGACCGGGTGAAGTCTCTTCAGAAGTGGTACAGGGAAACTTAAATAAATCCACCTGCTCTAAAACAGCCTATTTCACAGCCTATATCACAGAAAAGCATGTACGACTTGGCAAGGTGGTCAGAGTAAATTATTAATGTCTGGTAACATTGTGCGTCCCCTCAGAGATAATTTTGTATTGAGGCCATGGTTTATTTATGTATTTGTTTTTTCACCCGGGTACTGACATTGCCTGACTATGATGGATGTTTTAAGATATCATCTTGTATTATTATATGATTCTTTTATGGTTTTTAACCGAAATAAAGATTTGGATTTGGATTTAGAAAGGCTTTATTCTTTTCAAAGTTTTTTGTTCTGGACAAAGCAAAAGCTTGAGACATTAGTTACCAATCTGTCTAAAGAGAGGCTGGCATCAATATAGGTACTGAGATTACACACCACTTTCGATTGTTCTTTGTCGGGCGTTGGGGGAGGAGTACTGCCTGCCTGTCCCTACATTTGCAGACCGCAGAGAAAGAGAGTTTTTGACTATCGGAATATCTGTTTTGGTAGGGCTCAGTTCCAAATGTGAGTGGATATCCACTACCGGTTAATATTTTTGGTGGAAAAGAGGGTGGGTGTATATTCAGGGATTCAGGTGAGAGACCTTCCGTGTGTGCCAGACCGAAAATGAGTTGGGGGTTGTCCACATACATAAAACTGTGGCTGGACTTGATGGGGTAGCTGCTTATTAGTGTCAATTTAATTCCAGTGCTTGAGACAAGGTTAACGACACTAAAAAAAAGTGGGTATGAGTGGAGTTAGAGTAAGGTGACGAATCACAGGTGTGGGAAGTCTGTGCAATTATCAACAGGCTTACAAGGCTGTTGGGAACTCTGCATGTCCTAAATGTGGGAAAAGGTTGGCGTCCGCTAGACTATGTAAAGAAGCCATAGTGCAGGTTGTGGAAGAAATAGCCCAGAACGTTTTTTTTACTACAGGTGAAATTTAGTTGTGAGGAATAGAAGGAGAAGGTAAACATGCCAAAATGTCAAGAAATATTGGATGGATGAAATGTTGTCATGCTGGCAATTTCCAGACCACTGTAAACTCTAATAGGGGATTAAAGTTTTGAAGAGATTTTAATGATGACAAACATCAAAAGGAGTGAATATATATTTGAAGAATATGGAAAAATTTAAATAGACCCATGAGTTAAGGTCAGGGGGAGACTTCATTTTAAGGGAAGGTGTGGAGGCTTTGCAAAGTATTTGTGGTGAAGAAGCAGATGATCGGAATGAGTGGAGACACAATTAAGAATTGTGTGCCACAAATTGGATCACAGTTATTAAGAGTGTGTGACATCTGTGACCGCGACAAACTGTGAAGGTGTTCTCTCCGGCAACTCCCAAATGTGTTTACCACTAGGTTTGAGCATTTTGTGTCCTGAAAGAGAGTGATGTTCCTGGTAATCAGAAAGTGGATCATATGCCACGTTTGATGAGTGAAACTTTGCAGAAGGAATTGGAGATGGCGATGAAATAAGGATCATTTAAAGGATAGAATCATCTAGGTGATTGGTGTCCACAGTGTGGACAGGAATCCTCTGTCAAATATCTTTGAGGCATAATAAACTATTTTGAAGAAGGGAAACATGTACACTATCATTAATATTTCGTTGGCTTATAACCAGGTGGGAAAACATAAGACTTTCACGATTTGGTTGAGATTTTGCTGCCTGTCGTCATGCAGTGCCTCAAGTCTTGACAGGTTTGTGGCAGGTAATTCTTTTCCAGGGCGAAATAAAAGTTTATAAAGTGAATGTCAAGAAGCATGATGACGTTTTGTATCAAGTGTTCTCAAGGCCGGAAGAAGATGGGTTGACACTGAACAAAGCAAAATGCCTGATTTTAATAGGTTTAGAAACTTATCTGGGAACAAACATATGGAGTGACCGGATAAGGCCAAAGGTGTATTTTGTAGAGGCTGTGGAAGAATGCCCTATCTGCAGGAGATAAGGGACAACTAATATCCTTTCGTGGATTAGCAGAACACAGTTGAAAGTCTGCTAAAGATTTTGTAGGAAAAGTTGGGCCTGTTGAGGACAAGGTAAAGAACAAGCATTTGCAACACAATCGGTCTCGCTTTTGGGACATTATAAGTATTTAGCCTTGGAGCAGAAAGTATACGAATTTGGTGATTGTGCCCACAGATGGAACTAATTGTAAACCGCATTCAAAAAGCCCACACCCTGGCTGTCCAAAGTAATGTAATGAAAGCTGTTAATGGAATGTGATATATGACGTCATCGATGACATAATTTGTAATAGGTTTCAATTCTTTTCGCACTTACAGTTGTGCAGCACAGTGACTGGCACTTCACCTCTGTGTATGTTTTAAGATCTAGAAGAAACTGAAAGTCTGGGTATAAAGCAAACCATGGTAAACAAACAGACTGAGATGATTTCCATGGACTGTCATTGGGTGCAAAGGTCACTTTATATGAGAGATTGTCCATTTTAGTTCATAGCTGCACAAAAAGTAAATCTCTATTACAGTGATATTTCCAGCTTTACTGCTGCACCAATGACTTTCATGAGCAATCACTACTCTGGGACAGTGCACCCGTTGTAATTGGGGGACCTTTAAAAGTGTTTGAAAGTGTTAAAGGTCAACCATGGCATGTGTTTCAGTCTAAATAGTGATCCATTAAACACCCAAAAGGCGATGGGAGGCAGCTTGCTATTATTCTAATCACCTGCAATAGCTTGGGGTAACTCTCTCTCCCATCATTATTTTGCCCACCATGCAACCTCAGCAATTTACAAACAGGCTTGACTCTGCTCCAGAAGGAACAGTGGAGCTGCACTGCCAAGCCAGGTTCTCCCTGTACGGGAACCCAAGCAACTAAAGACATGTTTCATCCTGACTGGGGCTCTTCAGTTGGGTGTAGCTTGGGTCCTGTGGCACAGTGAGCATAGGATGCATATCTGATCTGGCAATTCAAGCTGAAGTGCTCCTTCTGGAGCAGGAACAAGAACTGATTTGCATATGCGATGGGATGGATTAACAGTGGTCAGGCGTATTGCAAGCATTCCTCTCATCACGTTTTGCGTGTGTGATACAAAGTAATACAAACAAGTGAAAGCCAAAGATGGACAGCTGACCGAATCAAAAGACAGGCTTATTTGTCTAGGCAGACAGCAGTAGAGGAAGGAGAATTGATGGGTCTCTTGCCAGAACCCGTCAGTGACGAGTTCCTGGTCAGGTTTGACAAACTTCGTTTTTGTAGCTAAACCATCAGTCAACAGTTAGCATGGGGGAGTGGTTAGGGAAAGCCATGGAAACAGTAACATGCCCTGTGTTTGGCCATACAGAGTACCGAAGGATGCTGTGGCCGACAAAGACCCCTGCCGGTGAGGCAGCTGAACTCTAGTTCAAATCCTACCATGAAGTCCTTTAAATTGACTGTTACCTAACTAGTCTCGGCAGGGGGTCAGAAGAACACCTGACCCCCCCAGGGTCAGAAAGCAGAACTACTCTATGCCCTTTATTCTGGTCAATGAAGACTTGACCATGGCTGAGAGATTACAGATCCCTGTTGCGGTCTGGCCAGTGAGCCCATTTACTCTATGATGTAGAGGAGGATGTATGATGTTACAACGCATACTTTTACAACGCCTACCTTTACACCGCATTTTTTACACCGCAACATCCATCACAACGCATACCATTACAACGCATACCATTACAACGAATTCTTTGAAACTACCTTTACATTGCATTCCCCTACAACGCATACTACATTTACAACGCATACCATTACAACACAGAACATTGCATTGCATGTAAGGTAAGTATTGGATAGTGTAGGGGTACAAATTACTATTCTAACTCCAGGGGGTGCAACAGTAGGGTAAGTGTTGGATAGTGTAGGGGTTAAAATTACTATTCTAACTCCAGGTGGTGCAACAGTAGGGTAAGTGTTGGATAGTGTAGGGGTTAAAATTACTGTTCTAACTCCAGGGAGTGTAACAGTAGGGTAAGTGTTGGATAGGGTAGGGGTTAAAATTACTATTCTAACTGCAGGGGGTGCAACAGTAGGGTAAGTGTTGGATAGTGTAGGGGTAAAAATTACTATTCTAACTCCAGGTGGTGCAACAGTAGGGTAAGTGTTGGATAGTGTAGGGGTTAAAATTACTGTTCTAACTCCAGGGAGTGTAACAGTAGGGTAAGTGTTGGATAGTGTAGGGGTTAAAATTACTATTCTAACTGCAGGGGGTGCAACAGTAGGGTAAGTGTTGGATAGTGTAGGGGTAAAAATTACTGTTCTAACTCCAGGGGGTGCAACAGTAGGGTAAGTGTTGGATAGTGTAAGGGTACTATGTGTTGTAATGCTCTGCGTTGTAATAGTATGCGTTGCAATGACTGCGTTGTAATGGCATGCGTTGTAGTGGTGTGTGTTGTAGTGTCATGCGTTGTAATGGTTGTGTTGTAAATGCATGCATTGTAACGGATGTTGCGTTGTAAAAGTTTCGTTGTAATAGTAGTGCATTGTAAAAGTTGCGTTGTAAAGGTTGTTTCCCTGTAGAGGAATGAGGACCCTGCTTCACCTGATTTGTGAATTTATGACCCCGAGGTGACGAGGGCACAGCTGTCCTACATACAGGTTAATTATTTTCTTACATTGAGTTGAGAGGTGACAGCATTCTACTTCACAGTGGTGACCCAGTTTTTGGACCCTAGACAAATGTCACAGAGCCCTACTTCACTGTGGTCGAATCGTTCATGATGTTAAAGATAAAAGGTGAAAAAGCCTTGCTCACACTGGATAATAGTTTCATTGAAAGAGTCATAGAACACTACTTCAATCTGGCAGTGAGTTCATGGACCCCAGAGAACAGGTCACAGAGCCCTACTTTACATTGGTACCATTGTTCATGAGGGTAGGGGTAATAGTACACAAAGTCCTTCTCACTACGGTTTTTGAGTTTGTGAACCCGAGGTGAGAGTTCACAGAACCTTATTTCACTCTGGTCAATCATTTCATAAACCCTGGAATGGCAGAAGTCCCCGGTTCTATCCTTAGGGAAACTCAAACTAGTTTTGTGGGTTCATGATCCTCGTGAGAGGTCGCAGAACTCAGTTTCGGCATATGTACTGCAGTGTCAATGGTTATAGGGCCTTGCTTCAGTTAAGCATGGTTTCTATATCCAGGTGGTTGCAGGAGATCAGAGTCTTGCTTCTCTGGGACGAGTCTCCTGTACCACGGCAGTAGGAACAGCAGGCAAACTAAATGGTGTCCTCGACTCACTGCTCCATTAATCAATGATTTAGCAGCAGCTCTTAACAAGCTTGGTACAGAAGGGGAAACTGCGTGACAGGAGAATACTCACTACACTTGTGTTCTATCCTGTTCTTTGTCCCAGGCTAGCAACGTTAGCGATGTGATGTTGGCAGTGTGACTGCCCTCAGACGGGGCCGGGTTTGCTGATTCACAAAAAAACACAATAATGATAAAATGGGCGCTATGCAGCGTCATGTACGGTGCTAGGGCATATTAAATTAAGCAGGCGCTGTAATTATGCGCAGCGCCCTTGCACATATAAAAAAATAAAAATTATAAAATGGGTGCCATCCAAACAATATCATGCGCAGCGCCATGTATATTAAATTAATTGGGCGCCGTGATCATGTGCATTGGCCGGGCATATATTAAACAAGTGACGGGCTGCTTGTAAAATGAAAGCACAAATCGCCCACTGAATGCTGCAGGAAAGCATGTCGTGCCTGCAGTAGTAAAAACTCATTATAGAAAGTAGTGCTTGCAGACTTAAAAATATGTATTGTGTAACAGCCCAAGTAAAGGGGTCAGTAGTCATGGGAGGTTACAAATGAAGACAAGGCCGTATAAGGAGGTACTAATAAGCCAATTACTGAATGAAAAGCCAGCATTTACGAAGGATAAAGTCACAAGCCATCGAAAAATATGGGTGGAGAGTGGGCGGGGCTTCTCTTCCATACTCCACTACAGCAAGTCTTGCAGCGCAAGCATGCTGACTCAGGCTCGACCTAAAAAATTTACTTGCCATAGTACAGGCAAAGTAAGAATATTGCAATGGATGACAAATTGCAGAGAGTACAAGTTCAGGGAGCAATACTTGTCAGGCCTTAGAAACAGGATCCTTAGTTGTCCGTTTAACTGCTGTGTGAAAAGAAGAAAAAGACTTTCTGTATAAAGAAAGTTTATTTTGATCAAACTGTAGGGACTGATGAGGCTAAAACAAGATTGAACAAAAAGCTGTGCAATTGCTGCAAAATAAGGACATTTTTCAACAACAGTTGCAACATTTTGGGTTGTTGAGGAAGTGTTGAGCACCGGTAGAGTGTGTGTGTGTCGAAAGAAGGTAATATGGCATCCTCAGAAGTTGGGCCAGAAAATGGGCAAAGGTTTGAAAAACGCATTTGTGGCCTGGTATGGAGGCCCAAATCCAAAAGTAAATAAGAAATTATATGAGGTGTCAATGCATGGACGACAAGGTGAGGGTAACCAGGAACCCCCCTTGTCTCTTGAGGAAAATACAAACAGGTTTCGGGTGAAGGTGATCTGCAGATTGTGGGGCCAATCAATATGCCACTATTGGGTAATTGGCCCATCTTTTTGTTAGTCGACTACTACTTTAAGTGGGGGGGGCAACATTTGTCAGCACAGTAAATATAATAATAGTTATTGATTTTTTTAAAGTGTATTTAAAGTAAATGGCTACCAAAAAAGATAATCACTGAATGTGGGGTCCAGTTTGTGTATCATGATGTCAGATGTTTTCACCATACCTGACTGAGTTTGTATAATAATGAAACGTGGTATGTCTTCTGCACTTGAATGTGGAAGGGGTCCCTTGGGTAACCCTTCCCATTTTCAAATGGGTTACTACCAACTTTGAGTTGGCAGTTAATATGTTTTCATATGCTGACGACTCACAGCTCCTTTTCTCTCTTTCTTCAGCCGAAAGTAACCATCCTTCCATGCTAAAATTAGGGTTAGGTAAGATCGCTGGATGGATGCAGGATAATTTTCTTAAGCTTAACGGCGAGAAAACGGAGCTTATTATTCTTGGAAAAAATAGAGAGGCCTGGGGACCACAACATTGGCCATCTGAAATGGGCCCCCTTCCTATACCTGTCTCACAGGCAAGTAACTTGGGAGTCATCATTGACGAATCTTTAGATATGCACCAGCAAGCCGTTAAGACTTCTGCTACATGTTTTGCAGTCTTAAAATGGCTAAAGAAGATCTGCTGGATGCTCCCTGATGGCACCAAAAAAACTGTCATCAATGCCTTGATTACTTCAAGGCTAGATTATAGTAATGTGCTGTACCTAGGGGCAAAGAAAGCTACAATCAGAAGGCTGCAATTAGTACAAAATGCAGCGGCGAGACTTCTTTTCAAAATCCCTATGTCCTGCCCCACTACTAAATACATCCGTGACCTTCATTGGTTGAAAATTGAAAATAGGATTAGGTTCAAATCCTTATGCTTTATGCACAAAATTTCAACTGGAACTGCTCCTAAATATCTGCGGAACTTTGTGCATCCTTACTTACCTTCGAGAGTCCTTAGATCAGCAACCGCTAACAATTTCATTATTCCCAAAATCAAATTATCACGGATGGGGGGAAGATCCTTTGCCTTCTTAGGCCCATCCCTCTGGAACAAGATGCCTCATTCCTTACGTTCGGAAGTCAGCCATGTGAAGTTTAGGAAAGCATTAAAAACGTGGCTTTTTAACATCTGATATTGACTGGCAAAATACGCATTTCTGAACTACTAGCGCCGGGAAACCCTTGGTGGGTAGCTGTAGCGCTATACAAATTAAATAAATAAATAAATAAATAAAGTGTGAATGTTTTGCGGCCACTTGTTGGTACCAATGCCAATCGGTGTTTGGAAGGGATGCTTTCAAAACGTCCCTTCCAAATACCCAAGCGCAAACCCAAATTGTGATTTGGTAACAGGTTACTGAAACACAATAAGGGCTTTGTGTGTTTAAAAATGCCTTTTGAGTTCACAAACAGCCTGATTCCGCAAATTGGGTTGTTTGCAACCACAAAAAGGTTTTGTACATCTAGACCAATAGTATGGAGGACACCAGTTTGGAGTAAGAATCATTCTGATGCAGCAGAAGGGGTAAAGTCCATGGACTTGAGAGTTAAGACTTCAGCGCTAAGTAAGGCTTCTTTTTTCAAAACAAACTTTACAGTGGCAATGCAAGGGGAGAATATGATAAATAGTATACTAGGTTTGGATGTATTTTCAGCTTGAGGGTCATGAGAGAATGTTTTTCTTCAGAGGAAGGAAAGCTATGATTCCCAAAAAGCATTGAGCGAAAAGTGGTTTAAGTTGATGAGCAACACAATTAATTGCAAATCTTGCTTTTAAAAACATGTAGCAATACGTTGTAAAGAGTATTAAATTACGTGAAAAGTTAAAAACATTCCTAAAGAATGTCTGCCCCCTGAAAACGGTTCAGAATACCATAATTGAAATTATTATAACTATTATGGTCTGGTCTGTCAGCACAGCTGTAGCTAGACAATTATTTGAGCATCTTTAGAGAGGGGCCTGGCATGGTCAACATGTTGGGAGTCAGGAGTACATGTTTTGAGTGGGCAGAGGTTTTGTGCTTCCACAAAAACATGCTTGCCTTCCACACCGCTGTGATAATTTTATTAATCCAGCTGCCTCAGTTTGAACTTTCAGGGGAAACACATTTGACCTTGCAATGCTATTGAACTGTCTTAGATGACTAGATATTTTATCTTGTTGTTCTCTGTCAGATTGGTGGGGGGCAGTTATTAACTTACATGGATTTATCAGTTAGGCTTGACAGTGCATTCATAAATAGACTTTTTTGAATTGCCAATAGCTATTATATGGCTTTGGGGCAAAACTTAAACAAGTAAAAAGTACACTAATAAACTAGAGGAATCTATAGTGAAACAGGAGTGCAAGAATGAATTATATATATTATTCGCTGAAAAAAACAAAGGTTAAAGTAATGTTACAGTCAGGTGAAATGTTCAATAACAACGTAACATTTTAAACAAAAAAAATCATCACTTATAAATATCTGGAGTAACTATAACTTGTGCCCTAAGGCAACTATAACTCTTGCCCCCGTCATGCACAGTTTTGTCATCCATAATTTCTTTGCCAATGTTGCAGTGATATTATCAATGATGTTATAGAGGATGTCATGAGTGCTGTAATACATGGGGAAATTAGCAGTGCATGACCTATAGTTAGGTCAGCATTTCCATAGGGCTGGGCGCTTTTGTATTGTTAATAACTTTGGCACGTTTGAACCTCCATTGAACTTTTCAAAACAGTGCTCTATTTTGCCTAGTTTGTGCATTGACAGTTTTGGGGTGATCCATCAAGCAGGGGGAAGAAAAGGGTCCGACAATGAAAAACCCCTACGCTTTTTCCATAGACTTCTTTAAGCATGGCTACAGCAAAAACTGCTGAACTGAATAACACCAAATTTGTCAGGGAGCTAACAACTGGTCCACAGATTGGTCTTTTTGAGATTTGGAGTAAATCCATTCAGTAGTGTTTTTAGAAACTTACTATCAAATATATTTGTAAATCTGGAAGGTTGATTCCTCGAGAAGCTTGAGAATCTCGCTAGACTGCCAATTAAAAAATAGAGTGGTCTGATTGGCCCAGGGATCTTTGTTTCTACATCTTCTATGTTATGTAGAAATTGTCATGCTGTGAAAATTCTGTCTAATAACTCAAGGCTGCTTACAATACTTAGTATATAGTATGTAAACTTGTGTGGAACATGCTGAACAAAAGTCAACTGTCACCTACACACATAGTTATTCTTCATTACAAAGATTTATAATGTGTTCAATACCTCAACACACCTATGATGCATTAGGAGCATATGCGTTTTGTAAACACTTACACCCATTAGCTGGACCCAGACTGTACAAAACAAGGTAGAAAAGTAATAAGGTAGTACCACCACTATGTAAACTATGAAAAAAAATGAACACACTCATCAGATGATGTTATCCGTGAATTCATCAGTGATGTCATTAATTATGTTATTTGAGATGTCATCGGTGAAGTTATAAAAGATGTCAGATAACATATCATGAGTGATGCAATATGTGAAGTCATACGTAGTGCATGGCAGGGGCACAATTGATGAATTTCTGTATTTTATTTCAGTTCAAAATGTTATTGTTAATGTTGTAATGTTGTCACTGTCATATTCACTATAATGTTACTTTAACCTTTGTTTCTTCAGTCTGTGTCTGTGCTTCTATACGACCTACTGGTGGTCGCCAGTAGGTAGTAATAGTTAGGACCTAGTTTCCATAGGAAAATAGTTTTTCGATTTGGGATCCCGGGCATTTTAAAGAAAGTGGGGTTAGTTTGAAAAAGGCAATCCTTACAATACTAAATATTGTTACGTAAGATCTCTGTGACAGATTCATAAATGAAACTTGGGTTAAGGTCAATATCTGAGACCAGGATTGTCTAAGGGTTGAGCCAATATCCTGCTATAAGGGAGTATGTTAAAGAAATTTTGCCCGAAACATGTCGACCTAATCAGTAACAGACAACCTCACCCTGCACCTTTTTAACGATACCAGCCGAGGGCTTAATAAAAAGTTGTTATTATTTTTTCTCCTACGAGCCAGGTATCTTTTACTCATCACTTTCCATCACCTCACCAATCACACTTATTTCCTTCACACACATCAACACATAGTCCACTTTCAGTGCTCCTACGTAGCCGTGAGTCGTAGCACGCCGCATCCCGTAGAGAGGTGCGAAGAACCCGATGATGAAGCATGACACCAAGGGGCCTGTTGGTGTGTGAGGGGTATTTAAAACAACACTGTGTGCTCCCCACCATTGTAGGGATCACCACCACTACCAGAGTGGATTCCTTTTTGTTTAGATAATTCACTGAAGACACCATAGGTTTGAGGGGCGCTATAGATAGAAATAAGCATTTAAAAAACCTTTGAAATTCACTGAAAAAACCATAGGTTTCAGGGACGTTATAGTTAGAAATTAGCATATAAAAACCTTAGAAATGGACTGCAAAAAACCAAAGGTTTCAGGGACGTTATAGTTAGTTGGACATTTCACTTGTACAAACCCAGAGATATACCGCCGCCATAGTTAGTTAAGATAACTATTACTCGTGCTTCGCAATGCACTCCTGATGATGTCACATATTACATCATTCTTGACATGGTGAGTGACATCACTGGCGACATCTCAAATGACATCGCTGATGACATCATCCATGTGATAATCTGATGCACCTCCTCATACCCTAATATAACCTTTGATACACCCACTCTAAAATACAGACTATCATGTTTGAAACTAAAGACACACCCATTCCAGTTACTACATACCCACTCCCTGATTCCTAGGTCTACACACACATCCACTCATTCACCCATACAGTCACTCATACGTGCAGTCACTCATCAATACAGGACTATCATATGCACTTGTATACCTACACTCACACACTGCCATTCATCCAAAGAGTTACTCACACACCTAGTCAGTCATGCAAAATATCAATCACACTCCCATATGCGCACCTATACAATTATACACCTACCACCTCTTTTATTCATATAGATATTAACACATAGTTACTCTCGTATATATTCACTGATACAAGCACACACTCATCCTTGCAGCCACTCTAACAATCACTCACTCAGATATATAGTGCCTTTTACATACACTGTTCCTCATTCATGTACCACTGAGACATCCATTCACTAACCAACACACCCATACACACACTCACCCACCCAAACAGCCCTTCACACATGCACTCTTGAACCCATACACCCAGTGAATCTCCTACTCACACATCTTTGCACAGAGTCACACCCCCACCCACCCACACAGATACTCAGGCACCCACACAGATAGTCAGACAACCAATCAATAGCCCATAGAGACACTCACGTAGCTACTCACCAACCCATGCAGCCGCTTACACACCAACTGACTGACTGATACAGACATTCACACAGATTAGTCACTAACCCATGTATTCAGTAAGACACGTATAATCACTCACTTATACAGTCAGTCAGGTACCTACTAAATCATCCATTCATTTACTTATACACCCACTCATTCTTCAATAAACCTTGGCATACATACATACATACATACATACATACATACATACATATATATATATATATATATATATATATATATATATATATATATATATATATATATATAACTTTACAGAAACACACAGTCACTGAATGATGTCATCAGTGATGTCATTTGAGATGTCTTAAGTGATGTCATTAGTGATGTCACTGACCATGTCATGAATGATGCAATATGTGATGTCCTGAGCAGTGCATTGCGGGGGCTCAAGTTATAGTTAGCTCAACTGACTATAACAGCCGAATGTCTCTGGTATATATATATATATATATACTAATATAATAAAGAGGGAGCCCAAACCTTTGAGGCGGGTAATATCAGGAACCACAGCACCAATCACAACACCCAATACAGCGTTGGAAAGGGCAGTTGCAGCAGAAGGACATAGGCTATGCAGACGCCCACCATAAATATTTAAAAGGTAAAAGAACCGTGCCAGCAATGTAGTCCCTTGTGCTGTGGGCGTGTGCTGGGGCGTGACAAACGCTGGGGGCGTGTGGTACGTTCCGCCCTTCATGCCATGTCTCATATAGTTTGCTTTGGGCGTGTGCTGGGGGCGTGGGCTTGTGCGGGGCGCGGGATTACGGAAAAAAAAGCGAGCGTTGTGCCCAATATTTCATTGTTTTTTCTTCCCAGTTTCTTTTCATTCCAGCTCCGGGTGTGCTTGCCCCGCGCTCCCAGTGACGTTCACCTGCTTTGCTGTATGGAGGTCAGTCATGGTGCTATTACCAAGGCCGGAAGGAGCGCAAACAGGGGCAATTGTGCAAGAAATGTAATCTCGCCTTAACTTCCGGTGAAGCATGAAGCGCACACTGGAGATTTTCCACTTCTGTTGCGCACAGGCCTCGCGCCACGCACATCCGGACACAAGGCCCAACTCCACGGAAATAGCAAGAAAGGGACTATCCCTCCCGCTGGAATATGTGATGATATTCCGCAAACCAACATCCTGCATACCATCACTCCGCAATTTTTAGACATCATTTCTAAAAATTTTACAACGCATATGACTTTATCACGCATGCCAATATAACGCAAATGCATGTTTGGTAAAGTCATATACATTGTAAAAGTACATTATTAAAACATCAAATATATGTTTGTATATATGTGTACTTATATATATATATATATATATATATATATATATATATATATATATTGTGTCCAACTCTCCTCCGAGGAAGGAGAAATGAGAACGCACTCACGGTGTCAAAGTAGTTTCCTTCCGATTTATTTACCAAATGGCATTCAGTTCTTCAGCAAAAAAGCACCAACGCGTTTCGCTGTGCACACACAGCTTTCTCACGGTCAATACAAACAAACATTGGTGAGCCCCTCCTATTTCAATAGGGTGTCGCCAGAAAACATTTACAAAACATCACTTCCTTTGTTAGTAATGGAGGTGATGTGGGAGTTGTAGTTCTTGTTGTGATTTAGACTATTCTTTTTTGATTGCTACAAGTTAAGCTCATGGATGTTACATATCAGTTATGTTGTCACACTTTTTTAACATCAAGTAACCAATTATTTAAAAGCACATGGTTGTGTGTCTTTTTATAACAACTCATAAGTGCCACATACAGTGCGTTAAACGCAAACCTTGATAAGCCAATGACTTTACTGCCCTCTAGTGGGCCTTTCATATATATTGCTTTTTACTTTTTTGTGCCCTCCAGTGGGCATACCTGCATACTGTGCTATTATTCACAGAGCTATCTAATTCTGTGACAGTCATGGCAACTCTGTTTCATGATCACATTTTCTCTTAGTCTCGTGAATCACATTCCCACTTATGTTTCACAACATACTGAATTCTACTGTTCGTTCTGTCTATATTTAAACACAGGATCATAGTTCATAGTAAAGAAAAATTTTCATAAATGTACATAAAGTTCTTCACTTTGGTTAAGGCCTGTCGGAGCCATTGTCCTGAAATTTAAAATTTGTCGTGACTCACGGCATCTTAAGGTTTTTTCTCGATCCCCCCCTCTATCATGTGGGAGGATTGTTTCCAAGGCATAGAACTTGAGAAGTGTCCAATCTGCATTATGTAATTGTTCCATGTGTTTGGCCACAGCGTTATTGCGATCTTTATTCACTGTCGCTCTCACATGTTCCAGAATTCTTTTTTTTAATTCCTTTTTGGTGCTCCCGATGTATTTGAGTGCACACGGGCATTCTATCACGTATACCACATGAGTACTTACACAGTTTATTAGTTCTTTTATTTTCCATGTTTTGTTGTTCGGCATTGTCACTTCCTTTTTGTTCACCGCTATTTGACACACCTTGCAGTGTTGACATTTGATGAAACCTTTTGTTTTCATCCACTGAATGCCTTTCTTTTTTTTGGTGTTATCTCTGTAATGGCTCTGTATAAGTCTGTCTTTTAGATTTCTTGATCTTCTATATGTTACTTCTGGGTGCTTGCCCACTATTTTGATTGTAACAGGATCTAATTGTAGCAATTTCCAATTCTTCCTGATGATGTTGACAATTTGTTTAGATTCCCTCGTATAGTCAAGGATCAATCGTATTTCTCTGTCATTAGTTTGTTCGTTATATTCAGTGTTTTTCTTTTTGGATGTGAGTGTTTCCCTTCTTACTTTGTTGTTTGCTCTTTTCCAACATCTTTCAATGATTTTTTTGTTATATCCTCTGTTTTTGAACCTATGTGCCATTTCGAAGCTTGTCCTTTTCCATTCTTTGTCTTCCAAACAGATCCTTCGCAATCTTAGGAATTCCCCATACGGAATATTTTGTACCACCGAAGGTGTATGAAAACTGCTTGCATGCAATGTTGAGTTCGTTGCAGTCTCTTTTCTGTGTAGAGTAGTTTCTACTCGTTCATTGTGGATGTAAATTTCCGTATCCAGGAATATCGCTTTTGTTTTGTCGATGTTGTATGTGAATCTTAAGTTGGTACTTGATGAATTTAGGATTTGGAAATATGCTTCGAATTCTTGACTTGTACCTTCCCAAACAATGAGAAGGTCATCAATATATCTGACCCATTTTGCAATATATATATATATATACACACATTTTTTTAATTTAATTAAAACATTTATTCTTTTAAATTTCATTATTTTATTATTTTAATTTAATATTTTATTTTATTACCCTTTACACCCTAAAAACTAATCCCACCCTGCTCCGTTTAAATACCCCTGCACCCCATAATCATAACCCACCTGTACTCCTTATAATACCCCAACACCCTTAAACACTAACCCATCTTAACCCTATAAATATACCCTGTACCCTAAAACCTAAACCTTTCCATAAACCCTAAAAATACCCCTGTACCTCAAAACCCAAACCTAGCCCTGAACCCTAAAGATAACCCTGTACCCCAAAACCTAAACCTACCCCTGAACCCTAAAATACCACTGTACTCCAACACCCAAACCTAGCCCTGAACCCTAAAAATACCCCTGTACCCCAAAACCCAAACCTAGCCCTGAACCCTTAAAATACCCCTGTACCCCAAAACCCAAACCTACCTCTGAACCCTAAAAATACCCCTATACCCCAAAACCCAAACCTAGCTCTGAACCCTAAAAATACCCCTGTACCCCAAAACCCATACCTATCCCTAAACCCTAAAACTACCCCTGTACCCCATAACCCAAAACTATATCTGAACCCATAAATACCCAAACACCCTAAAACATATACCTCAGTACCCCAAAACATATACCCCTATACCCATACTTACCTTATCCAAACATTAAAAAAACATGCTTTTACCATTCATGCATTTACAACGAATTTCGTTGTAAATGTATGCGTGGACGAAGCATATAAAATGTAATGCCATGCGTTATAATGGCATTGCAGAGACATGGTATTTTCGTAATGATGGTATGCGGAAAGAAAGTTGCAGAATAATGGGCGTTTACCCTCCCCCGCTAAGTACATTGGTGGCACGACGGCCCACATCTCCAGCAAAATACTCATATTTTTTCACCACCCATTTGAAAAATGCCCAGGTCTCTCACATTGATGGCCAGCACCGATATACACTTTTAGACACACCTCCCGCCACAAGTTCTAGAATTGCGAACTTTAGAGCTGGGGAGCTACGTTCGAATCTCGGCATCAGCTCAACATCCTGTGATTCCAGGCAAATCGCTTTGTCTCCCCGTGCCTACCACAAATAAATGTGTTCTTCTGTAATGTAAATTGTGCTCATGCCATGTTGTCGAGTTCGCGCTATATAATATTGCAAGGAAAAATAAAGTAGGGAAACTCGAGTTCACACACTACTGAACGCGCACTCTTAAGTGCATCAGCAGGGCACTGTGAATCGGAGCGTTTCACAGGCCTGTCACAGATAAGAAATGCTATCAAAACGAAATCCTACAAAACAATAAACTACTGGCCGGCAGCAATTCATACCTGGACAACGTCGGGATGGGCTGCTGGTATATATATAAAAATAGCTGTGTCTCTCTGATGAGCTCTAATATGAGCGAAATACATGTGCCAGGAAATGCTTGAATTAATTTAAGGTTGGCTTTGATGCTTTTTTGATCAATCCAAACCAATACTATGCGCAGTGGAGTGTTGGGCACTCACGGGGGTAGGATGCAGGGATAACTGAGGTGGCTGAGGAATTGTTACGTTAGGCCTCTACAGAACATAAGACATGGGGCAAATATTCTGAGGCAAAGTAGACATTCCTTTTGTAGCCCCTCCTGAGTCATTTTACTCTTTTGGTAGCTGGTGATGTTGCCATGACAGGAAGATAGGTTGGTACTCCATTGCCACATTCAAATAAGGAATGACATATGGGCATAACACTAAAGGCTTTCCTGATGGATGCAGAAAGGCCAACAAGAGTGTCCTGAATGGTATGATGCTTACAAGTGAGACAGTCAACTCAGCAGATGAGTTGGGGATAATTAGAATTCTGGTGCATGTTAAAGCAATTGGCCCAGGGTCAGCTTACACTCACAAGAACAATCCAGTCACACATTCATGTGATGGACAGACTGGATACCTTTGTAGCCTGGTCCACAAATCACTGACTGGTACACAGTACTGAGAAGCACCACATTTTCTCCAAATATATACCTCTACTCTCCTTCAAAGTTTTCACAACCCCGTATGCTACAAAGATGCTCTGAATGCGCTACTCATCTCACTTGGTCTGCAGATTAATTTCACCATGTCTTTTTGATTTATGGAAGGGGGCATTTTACGGAAGGGGGGGGGCTTCAATGTCCGCCGACGATTAATATGTTTGGGTTAAGTCATATGTTTTCTTTCCAGGTCATATGGGCATTAGGATAGAGAAGGCTCAGTTTAGGTTAATTTTGGGTTAGGGTTTTAGTCAAGGATCGGATTACTTTAAGTTATGTGTTATATTTACTTTACAGTGGGGTGTGTTACAGCAATAGGATGGACCAGCCCAGTTTAGAGTGTCAGTCAGGGATGGGTTAGTTTAGGGTAAGAATTAACTTTTCAATAATGTATTTTCTGTTGTGTGTTTTCATTAAAATAATTACACATTTTAACTGTTAATCAGTGTGCAGAGCATTTGTTTCTACGGATGATATATGACATATATTTTAAAGCTAGAATTAAGAGATTATGAGGTAATTTTATACGGCACCTGTATTACAGTTCACAAAACATTGGCCCTGTTGAGCTACTGGCTGTTCCTCCTGATCAGAGGAGTCTGGATTGGCCTCCTCACCATCGTTAGGGAGGAGTTTACTTTGTCTCTGTGCATATCCAAGACCTAACAGATCAATGTATTTTTGAGACCTTCTTAGTTGAATATGCCAGTGCACAACCACATCAATGCAGGCAATGGAATTGGCACTTTTTTTTTCAGTTCAAGAAAAATTTTATTTGATATTGATAAGAGAGAAAACCAGGTGTCAAAACAAAGTACAATGTGATATCAAGGTAAAGACTCTGAGCAGAATAATACAATCATACAAATGCAAGCAGTATAATAAAAGAAAGAAATCTAGGTACAAGATGAGAGAGAGGGAGAAGGCAAAGAGAAAGCATGTTAAGCATAAAATATGAAAAGCATGAGAACATTGGAAAGCATTAAAACAAAATGGTACGGTGGAGGATAAGTGGAATGTATCGAGCGATTAAGGAGGTTTAGGAACTTCCTGTTGTGGAGGTGGGGGGTGAAACAAGCGTTTACTACATGAGTCCAGACAGAGTGTAACGGGAGTCCATAAGTCCATGCGTTTAGTAGCCATACATGCCGGGAAAACATAAGCAGTATCGAGTCTATGGTTATGGCACACATTAAACCACCACGCCTTGAAGGAAATTTTGAAGAAGTCTTTCCAGTTGGCCGTTATTTGTTGGAAGGCAGCGGCAAGTAATAGGTCAACAATCTGAGGTTTTAGATCAACGTCATCCCAGCAAGGGGAGAGGCTACCCATAAAAACATGTGTGTGGGAAAAAGGGATAGAAGTATGGAAAATTAAATTAATTTGAGCCCAGACCTGTAGCCAAAAATTACAAACATGAGTGCATAAAAATAACATATGAAATAAATTAGCTAGTGGTGACGAACAAGACCAGCATGTGTGGGGAGTATTAGGAAAGCGTTTGTGAAGGTCAGAGGGTGTAAAGAGGAGTCTATTGTAAATAAAAAACAAAGTCTGAGTGAGGGTTGCTGCTCTGGAAGATTTGCGGAGTTTAATCCAGATTTTGTCCCAGAAGGAAACCGACCAAGAGATAGACAAATCATGTTCCCAGGACTCTTCCACTTTAGATTTAGGTCTAGGAGGCTCACCGGCGTGAAGGTATTTGTAAATAGCAGCAGCTTTTGGTGTAGTGCGTATGAAGGAATGAAGTGTGGAATTGGGAGTGGATGAAGCAGGAGGAGGACCAGGCTGGGAGAGGTCATTGTATTTCGTTAGGACTGTGTCTTTAAGTAATTGATATTTGCGTGCGAAGGAAGTGGGTAGGTCATAGAGGGAGCGAAGGGTGTCAAAAGATAAGAAAGAGGATTGAGAAAAAAGTTGGGAGATCCACTGAAGACCTCGAGTGTGCCAAGTTTTCCAAAAAAAGGGTCTATCACGTATAAGTAAGGACGTGTTATGCCATATGGGGGAAGAGAGGAAATCAGCAATGGTGGTAGGAGGCGAGTGAGTGGAGGAGAGGAGTAATTTAGTGGTGAACTTATGAATCGGGGTAGAGATAGAAGTGGGTTTGCGAGAGAAGGAGAGGTATTCAGCGAAGGAGAAGGGAGAAACAAGGAGGCGTTCAAATTTGGCCCATTGAGGACATGGGGTGTCAGGGTCTTGTAGCCAAAAAGAGGCTTGTCTCAACTGGAACGCCTTGTGGTAGGCTGGGAAGTCAGGAGGGTTAACCCCACCTTCTGACTTAGGACGAATCAGACGTTGTAGAGACATTCGTGGCTTCTTTTTATTCCAGAGAAAGGACACCAGAATAGAGTTGATCTTTTTGAAACATTTGGAGGGGACAGGGACCGGAATATTGGAGAGGGTATAGAGAACAATGGGAGACAACATCATTTTAATCGTATCAAGGCGACCCCACCAAGATAGGTAAAGGGGGTGCCACTTGGAAGTGAGATCCGTTAATTTTTGAATGCATTTAGACATGCACAGGGAAACAGTGTCTGGGATGGTAGGGGTAATATGCATTCCAAGGTACTTGATATTGGAAGGTTTCCATGTGAAATTAGAGGCGGCAAAATCAGGTTTGAATGTGAATTTAGTCAAGGGGAGGATCTCGCATTTGCCGTTATTAAGTTTATAGCCAGATATTTGGGAATAAGCATGGACTTCACTGAGAAAGGCAGGGATGGAAACGGAGGGGTTGGAGACAAATAGCAAAATGTCATCTGCATAGGCAGCTAGTTTGATGTGGGAATCTGACAGTTGGAAACCATGGATGGAGGGATTTTGACAGAGTTTGGAGAGGAAGGGTTCTAAGGCCAGATTAAAGAGATAGGGAGATAAGGGACATCCTTGGCGGACACCTCTTTTTAAATCAAAAAAGGAAGATATTTGGCCGTTGGCACAAACCGCTGCACGTGGGTTAGAATAAAGTAGTGAAATTAATGATATAAAAACAGGACCGAAACCAAACCAACGGAGGGTGTGAAAAAGATAAGTCCACTCGACCCTATCAAACGCCTTTTCGGCATCCAGGGCAATGGCCGCAAGGGGATGGGGCAGGAGGCGAGATTTAGAAAGAATATTGAAGAGGAGTCTGGTGTTATCAGTAATAAAACGACCTTTGACAAAGCCCGACTGTTCCTCACCTAAGAGGTCTGGAAGAAGAAGGTCGAGACGTGCCGCAAGGGACTTTGCAAACATTTTATAGTCAATATTGACTAAGGAGATTGGCCTGTAGTTTTTGCAGTGTTGAGGATCCTTCCCCTCCTTGGGTATGAGGCAGATATGGGCGTCTGAAAAAGAGCCTGAGGAGGAACCCAGGGAAAGGAAGGTGTCAATAAGGGAATGGAGTCTAGGTATGAGGAGTTTTGAAAAGTTGAGAAAAAAACGCTACTGTAAAGCCATCCGGCCCAGGGGCCTTGTCTCTCTGGAGGGTGTGAAGCGCTTTGAGTAGCTCTTGTTGAGATATATCAAGTTCTAAGTGAGAAAGGTCAAGTGGAAAGTGAGATGGTTTTTGAATGGAGGAGAAAAATGTGTCTAGAGAGTGAGAAGAAGGCTGAGTTTCAGAAGAGTACAAGGTCTTGTAGAAGGTAGAGAATTCAGTGAGGATGTCTGCGTCTGTGTGTTTGAGATTTGAGTTGGCGTCGTAGATTGATTCAATGTTTAATTTATTGTGTTTGACCTTGAGATAATTGGCTAAGATCTTGCCTGCCTTATTTTTGCCTCCATAGAACTTGGCACTAGATTTTAATAAGTACAGAGATGCGTCGTCCGTAGATTTTTTGTTAAATTTCATCTTAGCGTTGACCAGGGCAGTTAGAGTTTGCTGTGAGCGGGAGGTAAAATAAGAATGCTCCAATTTCTTAATATCCAAAAGAATAGCTTTGGTAAAATCGCGGGCAGCTTTACGTTTTTTAGCAACAAAGCAAATGATGAAATCTCTTGCCGCCGCATTAAAGGCATCCCAAATGGTGTGTTTAGGGACAGGGGAATTATCGTTTAGGGAGAAAAATTCATTGGAGAAGGAAGTGAAGGAGGTGGTGAATTTAGGGTCCAGCAGGAGAGAATTGTTGAAACGCCATCGTTTAGGGCCTGTTGATTTGGGCAGGATGTCCAATTGAACTAATGTGGGGGCATGGTCAGAAAGTAAAATGGGACCAATTTCCGCATGAGTGAGAGTTTGGGCGATGTTGTGGGTAACAAAAACGTAATCAATTCGGGATTGGGAATGGTGGCATGGAGAGTAAAAAGTGAATTCCTGGAGCTCTGGATTACAAAGGCGCCAAGCGTCTGTGAGTTTATGTTGGGAAATGGCATGGGAGAAGGATTTATGAGATTTGTTAGGGATGAAGTGTGCTCTGGAGTTCCTATCTAGGAAGGTGTCTAGGGGCTGATTGCAATCTCCTGCCAGTATAAAATTATCATCAATGAATCTGGTGATGTGCTGGGAAAATGAGTGCCAAAAAGTGGGATCACCAGTGGTAGGGGCATAAACATTCAGGAGAGAAAGTGGAACATTCTTGATAGAAAGTTTGGCATATACCCATCGGCCCTCAGCATCTGATTCTTGAACAAGCAGGGAATGAGAAAGAGCTTTGTGACATAAAATAGCAACACCATTGCGTTTACCGTCCCCAGGAGAGTAGTAAACATCGCCCACCCAGCTTCTTTTCAATTTAACAGATTCCTCAGCAGATAAATGAGTTTCTTGTAAAAAAGCAATATCCACATTCAAACGTGCAAGGTGAGATAGGATTCTTTGTCGTTTGATGGGGGAATTAACGCCCTTAACATTCCATGTAATTACTTTCAGAGACATATCAAATAAGGAAGGAGGAAAATGTCATGAGATAGGAAAAAGATGCAAGAGGAACCCAGAGGAAGAAGAAAGTCAAAGAAAGTAGGAAAGTCAGTAAAAGGCAATGCATTAAAATGAGAAAAAGAAGGGTGATGAAATAGAAAATAGAGCGGAGGAGAGAGAGATAGAATCAAGTGATATAAGAAATATGAGAAAGTAGACCGTGAAGTAGCAAGAATGATAGGAAGGAATTGATAGTAGAAGAGTTGTCGAGAAATAAGAAAGGAAGACACCTGTGGAATAAAGAAAACTAGTGAACTTGAAAGGGAGAAAATCGCAATGAGGAAGGTGAACATTCGGGAGGAAAGGGAAAACATACTTACGGAGGGTAGAGGTGGGGAGGAATGATCACCAGGGAGAGGAGACAAGGAAAAATGAGTGGGAGGGGAGCGCCAGGCAGAGGAAGGAAGCATCCAATGCAAGCGAACCGGCAGGTCGAGGGGAAAACGCCGTACATATCATAAACCTGCAAGAGAAAGGGAGGGAAAACGTAAATGAGTAAGACGAATGAAGGAAGAAGAAAACAGAGCAACATTAAAAGAGAATACATGTCCATCCAACGCGGATGGAAGAAAGATAGGGAGGGGTCAAAAAAGGAACAAAGAAACTGAGGATGCTGGGAAACCCATGAAAGGCAAACAACAAAACATCGAACATCAAACATGAAACATATAATTTGGTTAGGCCAATGAAGTCACGGAAAACAGGATTCATGGAGGGAAAGCTGATGAGGAGCCGGAGAGGTCCATTTCAGATGACTGTGCAGCGTTCAAGAAACTTCGGAGACGAACAGGATCCTCGTAGGTCGTGGTCTTGTTGTTGTGTGTGACTCTGAACAGGCAAGGATGAAAAAGGCCGTATCTGGCTCCAAGTGCACGAAGCTCTGGTCTCATGTCTAAAAAGGCTTTACGACGGCTTGCTGTAGCTTTGGCATAATCCTGCGCAAAGAAGAGATTGGATCCTGACCATTGGAGACGAGGTGATGCACGTGCTGCTTATATGACTTTGAGAAGGTCAGTGTACTCTAAGAAGTACATGATGACACCTCTCGGCCGTGAAGAGGAAGAAGGAGTAGAAGGGAGGCGGCCCAGCCTATGTTCACGCTGTATATTAAGCGTAGTACCCTCAGGCAAATGAAGAAGTTTGGGTAAAAAAGACTTGAAGAAGGCGATGGGGTCAGTCCCTTCACAATTCTCTGCCAGGCCGTAGAGACGGAGGTTGTTGCGTCTGTTTCGGTTCTCCAACTCTTCAACCTGCTTTTGGAGAGAGGAAATCTGGGACTGCATGTGTGAGACCTTGGAGGACGACTCTTGGAGAGAAGTCAAAGACTTTTCTACTGTTGTCACCCTGGCATCCATCTGAGACCAATTATCGGTGAGAACCTGCAACTTAGAATTAGTTTCCTCCATGAAAGGTCTGAGGGCACGTATTTCCTCCATTAGAAGCTCCATGGAGACAGTCGAGGTGGATCCTGTTGGTGATGGAGGATCTTTTTTTTGGCGCTTCGTCGTGACTTTCCCTGGTGGCTGGACAGGCCGCTCCGTGCTAGACTGCGACATCTGAGTGACGGGCGCTTGAGAGGCCTCGAGGTGCGCCAATGTAGAGAAGACTTTTGAGTTCTTAATGAATACACGACGTGGAGTCTTGGGAGTGCGGGAAATTGCCTTTCTTTCCATAAAAAGGAGTTGGTGGTGAGAGAAAATAAAGTTCAGTAGTAATCTCTGCTGGTCTGTAGACAACTGCAAGTGTGCGCAGAAGTTCTTGATAGGAGGAAAACAAGCAAATTCCCCCAAGAAGAAAAAAAAAAAAAAAATGATAGCAGTCTGCGCAGAGTTCAGGAATGCCAAGGAATTACTCAGATAAATGGAGCAGCATTCGAGTCATTTGAAGAGGCAATACATTGAGGCTGAGAGCGCAAAAACAACACTGCACCAGGGCATGCAAGAGTGGCACATGGCGATGCAGCAGAGAATTAACTGGTGAGGAACATCATAGATGCGAGAAGAGCATGTAGAGAAAAAAAAACTTGTAAAAATAATGCGCAGGACAGCTTCATGTAGTAGATATCTACTAAAGTAAGAGCGTGAGGAAATGAAACGCTCTCATAATATAGTGTAGGCTGCAGCTGCGTATGCAATCAGGGTGCCTGAGGTAAAGAAGCAACAACCAGCAAACATGGCCGCCCAGGTCGTCAGAAGATAAGTGAAGTCTGTGTAATTCACTGAGGAAAAGGCGTCATGAAAGAAAGTTGCCCAGCGGTGGTGCTAAAATGCAGAAGTTAGCTCACCAGAAGTAGCTGGAGGCACGAAGGGCTCCGTGGCATGCTGTCATGGTTAGCGAACGGGAGCGCCGCCGTCCGCGGGGACAGGACCCAAGATGGCGGGCGCGACTATCTCACAGCCGCGTCCGCTACAACGTGTGAGAAACGGCCTTCCGCTGCTCGTTTCGTTCCGCCGACAGGAGCCTGCTGGTGTCCGTGAGCTCCGGTGCCTGAAAATCCGCTTTGCAGGGAGTTTTGGTGTGAAGTTAAAAGCGAAAGCCCCTTCAGACCGGGAGCGCTCACATGAGAGCCGCCGTCCTCGTCGGGCGCCAAGCCACGCCCCCTGGAATTGGCACTTTAAAATGCTAAAAGCTTGCTCAATATTGTTATGGGTCATGCTGTGGCCACATGGAATGCATGTTCTGCACAGGTGGAAAGGTGTTGCGGTGATGTCCCCAGTCATTAATGGATATCCCAAGTCACCTAGGGTAATAAGAATGATGTATCAGTATTCACGTGGAAGTGAACAAAGCCTTGGGATAAGTTAGGTAAGATATAATTGAAGTAGTACTGTGGCTGTCAGATATATGGGATAAAGTATCCCTTGCTCTACATTATATGGGTAATGTACATCACAGAGGAGTACCATGACCAATATCCTATTAACGTACGGACTAGGTATTTTATTTCTTATAATACATGGTCACACCATCACCCATCCTACAAACTACGTAATCCTTGGTGAATTGCTCCTTCATAAGAAAGAGATAATACAGTGGTAGAAATGAAGAAGAATAAGAATCTATAGTGGAAAACTAAACACACCAAAGTGCAGTAGTAATTTGTTGCCAAAACATACAGTAATCAGTTTATTGTACACCGTATTAAAACATGCTGTAATAGGCCACAAATACGAATTAATTTGGTACTCCTAAATAGCGATTCCATAAAATTAGCTTTTTGCGAGTCGCAAATTGGTATGTACATACCCTACTGTTTCCTAATGGCTATGCTACTGAGTGGCATTCGCTATTAGGAAATCTCTATTTAAGAAATTGCCAAATGCTTCTGGAAGCAGTTTGATGCCAGAGCCCAGGTAGATGATAATGACGCAGAATGGCAACCAGCCAGAGGCCTAACACACCATCTGGAAGCAGGGAATGTCCCTGAAATACTGCTTCCAACACAGGAAAGCATCAGCACACTACGACATGGCTGCAGAGGATGGGGAGGAAGATGGAAGCAGCAAGTAGAGAAAAATTAAGTGTTCAGGGAGAATTAGCTGGAGATCCTAATAGAGGAGTGCATGGAGAATATGGACCAGCTATTTGGGAAGGCCTCTTTCTCAGTCCCTGAGGTCCAGAAGACAACCATCTGCAAGGGGATACTTGAGAAGGTCAGCTACCTGGGGTTGACAGAGAGGACCATCCCTGAGATACGGAAGCAGTGGTATGAACCGCACCCCCGAACCAAGAAGAAGCTGACCAGCAGGATGGCAGAGGGATGTGGGACTGGAGGAGGACCATCAAAATACCCCCCACTGACTGCCACGGAGACACTGATCGAGGGGACACTCGAACTGGAGGATATCCCTGGTGCTGGGGAAATTTACACCTCCATCCCAGCAGGCAGCAGCCATGGTAAATCATCACCCCTCATGTATCATCCAGACCATGATGTTAGGCAAATCAAATCAAATACATCGAAGCATGAAATATTCAATTGAGGTGCTTGATCCACCCAGGTAATCCAAAATGGGAGTGGTAGTGCACTTCATTACAGTGGCGGCTCCTCAGCTAAGGTGGAGGAGAGTCACCCTACTGAATGTAAAAGGAAAAATAAAATGATAATGCAGCGTTAATAATATTACGTTATTGTCATTTTTTTTCAATTAGTCGCCTGCACCAGGTTGGACAAAGCGGGGTTGGGCTGTTTCATAGGAAGGGGGAGGAGGAGTGGTATAATGTGCATGATGGTTTGTCCGGCTGCCTTGGGCCGGCCAAACCATCATGCTCACTTAGCATGCACAGCCGGGTGGAGAACATGCACAAACTCCCGCTCCCAGTCTGAGCTCCAAACTTGAGCGCTCTCACCAATCACAACGCTGCTATCATGCTAGTGACAGCAGCATAGTGATTGGCTAGGGGAGCCTGTGTGCTTCTGTGCTTCAAGGAGAAGAAGATGGAGGAGAGGTGGCGGTCCTTCAGGTAAGTACACTATTATTTTTTTAATCAAGCCCCCCTCACACCTGCCCTAAGACTACATTTCCAAAGCGGAAGCCACTGCTTCATTAGCATGCTGTACTGAGTGCTGATGACCACACCAAACATGTGCACATCACTAACATGTCATACACATTAACCATTTAATGGGACTAACTATTCACCTATATGTTCCACAGATCGCAGCCCGGAAGTCTCTGCACATGTGGAAGATGAAGATTCTACTGGGAGTGATATTGTACCTGAACCCCCCCACACCGCTATCACCTCCACCATCATCTACATCAACACCATCAGGCAGGAGAGCCACCACCTCCCCACTGCCTACTTTGATAAAAGCGATCGCGACCTGTCAAATGTGAGGGACCTCACAACAGCAGAATCCAGGTCAGTGAGAAGGCGCCCAGTGACAATGCCAGAAGTGGCTGATACCTCATCCATCCATCCTAAGGACACAGTGCCTGCAGAGTAAGAAGATTTGTGCTGTTAGTAGGGAGCAGCAGCGCTTGACAAAGACAGTTGCGAAGGGGGTGGATCACTGACAGTCCGCTATGGAGCGCAAACACCAGGCACAGCAGATGCGCAACAGGAAGTACATTAGTTGGATAGACACCTTCACCAGGCCCATTAACCTCCTGTCAATTACCACTGTAAGCTTGATAGGTGTGTAATCAATATCCAGACTGACTTGTGCCACTGCTGCCAGGACATTGCTTGTGGGCTTGTGCAGGTCATGAATGCCCTGGAAAACATTCAAAAACACAACCTGCGCCTCCCCACCATCCACCACCACCTGTACTGGAGCCTTGCAAAACAAGCCGTACATGCCGCCATCCCTCTGGGTCTGGCACAGCATCTGTCCCTCGACCCAGTGCGGCGGAAAAACAACCCAACCAAATGGGACAAAAAAGGGACTCCCTTTCAACTCAGTGTTTTGAGTTGCCTGTGTTTGTTTGGCACACATTTCGCCCTTTTAAATGTGTTTCGTCAGTTTTGGTGACAACCTGAATAAAAGGTGGTCACTCAGTTGTGCACCAAACACTACTCCATGTGTGATGTATCATATCCGTAATGTTATGTTATTGCTTACCTCAGAAATAGAAGCTTGTTATCGCTGTGCATCGTGCATATACTCAGCCACATGGGTTCCCTCCTGCTGCCTTTGTAGTGGCTGTTGGTCATCATCGGAGTCTTCATCAGAGTCTGTCTCAATGTCAATATCAGGCATTCCCCTCCTCATTATAATGTTGTGCAGGTCGCTATGATTTTGCAGCATGTGTCTGGCCTGTAGAGAAGTGCCCCATTTCCTGGCATAATGAAAATTGAGGGGGCCTCCCTGCACGGTATAAAGAGGGGCCCCCTCAAGGCTCAATCAGGAGCTCTCTGGCCAGAGTGCAGTGCTGAGGGGGCCCTCTGGAACTTGGCCTGTGTTACGCCCCTGGCCCCATTGGTTCCTGTGGATGACACAGAAGTAGGACTTTAGTATGCCAAATATCCGCTCAATGAGTGAGCGTGTTGTCTTGTGTGCCCTGTTGTATTGTCTCTCACTTTGTGTCCTTGGGGTCAGGTGAAGTGTACAGAGCAAGGGCCATAAGGTTTGAGCACTGTCACCTTAAGAGCATAAGAGGGGAAACCATTAAGTCACATCACACATAGTCCTGGCCAGTGCATTCATTGAGTTTGAGATTCTCTTACCGAGCAAGAACACACCTCCAAATTCACCCTGTGCCAGCTGGTTGTGTACTCCACTGTGGCAGAACATAAGGGACTCGTGGGTGCTGCCTGGGTATCTAGCCACAAGGTCGGTGATGACCCAGGAGGCGTCACACACCACTTGCACATTCAGTGAGTGTGTGTTCTTCCTGTTCCAGTATAGTTGATTAGACTTAGAGTGGTTTTGATTTGGTTATGTATGTATCTTCGCACATGTACACATGTGATTTATTTCCCATATTAGAGGTTCAGTCTTCCCTACACTTTATATGGGTTACTCATTTCTCAGGAATATCATAAGGATACAATATATTTGAACTGGATCTGGATTATCACTAATTTCCGGACGGAATTACAACTGACAGGGAGGTAGGTGCTTTTAAAACAAAGCTATCCTCCTTAGAAGGAAAGTTGTTCCGAGTCGAGGCGACCATACCTACTCATAATGATCCTTTTGCTACCAGGTATTGCATCAAGAGGATATAGGTACTTTTCTTTCCCCTTTTTCCTTATCAGGGGCTCACGCTTTTATTTAATAGGCAGAGTGTTGATTGCACTCTTCACACCAATATTGGGACTATACATGCTATATGAGGGATTTTTATGCTTGCATTTCACTTTAATACGTTTTTAGAATGATAGTGCTCATACTCCCTAAATGCTTGGTGGGATTCCATTTGAAATATAGCTGGACTTTAAGGATGTTTGAAAACTAAGAACTATGAAAATGGAGCCATGCGCATGGGTTTCCACCACACGATGTCACTATGATTGTACATAGGACAGTTAAGGTTAGCACGAAAGTCACTGTGAGGTGATTCATTGTGATATAAATTCTAAGGGCTCACTATAGTGTTCATTTTTTGTACAATTCTCTTAGCCCTGAAGAAGTCGCGGGATATCGTGCCCATATCGCAACGAAACACGTGTTAACCTAACAACTGAAGATGAGAAACAATAAAATAAGAAAAAAAAGATTGTTTACATTGACATTACATATCTTGTATTGATTGTATTTGCGTGTGCTGGGGGACCTCAACTGTAATAACTTATTACCATTGAACAGCTACTTAATTTCTTTATTTCAGGTGAATTAAGATGTCACAAGACATCAGTAAAAAAGAAACTAGAGTCAAGCTTTTATAAGGGATTGCAGCTCCCCCATATTAGATCTACAATTTTTGGCTTCTAAATCCTCTCTGCATGCTGCATGGTCAGTGATCTGACATGCTAGCAGTGATACCGCCTGTCAGGTATCACTTTACAGACTGACAGATGCACATATTGAAAATGATGCTTTTAAAATGTACACATTAGAAAAGATTAGGCATGATTGCTATGGCCTCAGCCCAGTGTAGGTGTCGGAGTTTACATCATACACATCAGGTGAACCTGACTCATATTTTTTACTGTCATATTTCTATTGTATGCATCTGTATTGATTGTACAGTGACAATGAAGTACTGATATTTCAAGTCATGCATGCATTTAGGGGTTGTCGTCATTCAGACAGATATGAGCGATAGTTGTTTTGTACTATCTTGAGTAATCTAGGTGTAGAAATAAGTGACCATGATGATGGCGAGAGATGGTAGCACCACGAGTGCCCGTCCTGTTACAATCACTCTGTGCTTTCGTATTTGCTGTTATATAGTTTAATCCATGTCTATATAGTTTTGTGCTGTGTTCACCTACTTGTGTTGTTCTTTAGGGATGCCATCTCTCCATCATTCTTGAGATCCAGCTGTTTCTCAGGATCATGGAGGCATGGGTCAATCCAGGATAACAGGCATAGCGATGGGCTGTTGTCAAATTTCTATCACCTACCAGCTGTATATAGGCGGTGTGTTGCATTATGTGACTGCGGAATATCGCATTACTCTCTCTTGGTGGCATTAATACATCATAGCCCTACAATGTACAATGCCACTACCAAGGTTTGGAAGCCTGCAATTGTGTAACACACAGAGTACCTGCTTAAAGAGATTACTAATCAATCAATCAATCAAGGGTTTGTAAAGCGCAACTACTCACCCACGAGGGTCTCAAGGCACATGCAGAATGGCTCTTGGCACATGGAATCCACCAGGGAAAAGTATCACTGTCAGTGGCTCCATGGGGTGGGGTGTTGGCAGTATGGATGCCTATAGCAGTGCTTCCCAATGGCAATCAACAGATGTTGGATTCTATCAAGGTTCAGTCTGTATGGGATAATTATATAGGCTGGAGTCATGTTCAGGGGTTCAATGCATCTCCTGTTCAGTTTCAAATGTCTCCTTCCGCTAGGTTGCAATGATCCTTGGAAATGGCCACCTGCTTACTCTTGTTGGAGTGCTCACAATATGTGGACCTGCATCTGCACTGCATTCAGTACGATGGACTGATCCACTGCTCCTTCCAGAGTGTGCGTGCAAGTGTGAAGAAGGTGAGTTGTACTGAGCTATTTATAGTCCTTTTTGCACGTGGGCATCTGGGAGTTTACAAATTGTTTCTATGACACAGGCGTGTAGTGAAATTTGGAGCATATCAAACTTTGAACAAAATTATTATTTGTGCTGTTCACACTACAGACATTGGCATTTGGATTTTTTTGATACAAATGCGTGTTTCTGGATTTTGTGCCAACCGACGTGATTTACCACCTGTCTTTTCCTGCCAGCTTGCGCGATTTATCGCCGGCTTCCAGCAGGTGTAACTTTTTCATGATATTTCTTCTACCTCATTTTTTTTTTACTTTCTCTTCAACTTGGAACAGCATTCATTATGACACATCCAGATTTTCCACACCCAGTAATACCAGATACATGGCGCATACAAGCGAAGTTAGCACTCCAGTGTTACCAGGTGTGGGAACCCTAGGTGCAGGGTTACTTCACATAATCCGTGTGCAGTTTATTTGCGCCTGGTTGAACCTGTAGTCGGCCAAAGAGGTGTTGCTGCTGAAAACATGCAGTAACTTGTATTTCATCCAAGACCTAATGAGGGCAGTACAGGTAAAATAAAATACTATGTGATAAATGAAAACAATTAACATAACAGACCACATTGCTAACTTGCTTTGGCTAAAAACACCCAAAATACACTCACTCCATCATAGGTGCCGCTCTCCTCCTGCCCACTGCGTCATTCCCCAAAAATAGAACAATCTTAGGGCCCCATCAGACTCCGCCCTCCACCCTAGAGGTGCTGGGACCGGCCGCCAGACATGCGACAGACCCGCACCCTGATTAAGATGTGACCACTACCCTGGAGGTCGCAATCCACTATCTTGACATTGCAGCAGGTGCTGCTCTAATCAGCACCCGCCGCAATGCCAAAATGGCATGTTGTGCATTGCCATGCACAACGTGAAAGGCACCGGGCGGTGCCTGCCACCTTGTGCATGGCAATATAGGGGAGAAGTGCAGGCCCCCACCACCCTAAGCGATTCGGGGCCAGCCTTTCAACAGGCATGGAAAGGCCTTGACCACCTGGTATCATGAAATGGATGCACCAAATCATGCCCCAGCTCTGCCCGGCCAGCAATCGTAACAATTGCCGACTGGCGGAAAAACTTTCTCCATTCGTACCCCCCCCCCCCACCATGGTGATATGGAGGGGGATCAATCATGTGATGGCGGGCGGATTTCCACCGCCAGCCGGGCGGTGGCGATCCGCCAGCCATCATAATGGCCCCCATAGTTCTTTGGATGCAAGGATTCAGTATAGACTTTTGAATTGTCACATCACTCTAGTTAAGCTTTGTTATGGGCAGGGCTAATGGAATTATGTGCAAGAGGAGGACATTACGAGGCAGGATTGACTATATTATCTGGCAAGAAAAGGGAAATTATATGGCATAATGCAGCACATTTTGTGATACTATTATTTTATTATTTTGTTATTTTGACTTCTGAAAAAACTGTATGTGCAATGGTTTCACCCCATCAGTACCTGTTTAAAACCCTAAAACATCAATAAGCAACTGAAAGCTGACCAGTCAATGTTTGTGAAGGGCCTTCCATTACGCAGAAACAAGTGTTGCTATGTTTTTTGCAACTTTTGAGATATAAACAATTTTTTTTGTTAAAATCTGCAGATTATGCAGCAGATGATGGTTAACCTGGCAAATGTGGCAAATCCATAATTATGCGGAAAACACATTTCTCACATGGAGCATATCACATTCTAGGATGCACCCCCACCTGGTTCATTTTTGTGTTGGTATTTTAAACATGAACTAGTGACAAAAGACATTTTCAAGCTTACATAAATACAGCTATTTTGGAACCTGATGTTCATCTTTATCCATTCATGTCGCATGCAGCACTGTCAACATCCAAGGAGATTGGGTAGGGATCCCCTATGTGAGGATCAACAGGGGAACAGCAGGTAAACTCTAACATGTTGAGTTCGCCAAGGGGTCTCTAACCCTCACACATTCTCAGGTGAAATTGAAACATAGATCAAAAGGCAGTTTGTTCCACAGAGTGGGGGCGAGAAAAGAAAAAGCCCGACCACCGTTTCTGACAGTGCGTACTCTGAGTGGAGTGAGGAGGGATTTATTACCGGATCTTAAAGGCCGGCTTGGCTGGTACAGCTGAGTTTTTTTTCCAGTAGCCTGGACCCCTGCTGAACATGTTTTTATGTGTTAGGCATAAGATCTTAAAACATGTTCTTTTCTTCACAGATAACCAGTGAAGATGTCTAAGGCTAGGCGCTGAGGGGGTTGCTGACGGCAGATTCAGCACCAACCTGGCTGCTGTATTTTGCAAGACCTGAAGTCTAGAAAGGAGGTCTACATTTCTTTCTGACAGCAGGGCATTTCTATAGTCCATACGGCTGACAATCACTCCCTGTACCAGTGGCTTCCTGGCTTCTAGAGGGATCAACCAAAACACTTTGCGCAGATTGCGCATAATGCCAAAAAAAGGAACCAATTATATGGTTAACCTGGTTTTTCATTGATAATTGATTATCAATTTGAATTCCTAAATTACTCACTGTCTGTTTTGGGGGAGGGCAAGGACCCAGATTTAGGGGCTACTAATCATCTGACCGATGCTTATGAGCTTTACCAAAAAGTGCAATCTCAGTCTTGCTTCCATTCAATTATAGGTGGTTGATATTCATCCATTTATTTATGTGAGACATACAGTTCTTAAAGAAAGATTTTGTCTCCATAGGGTCCGGACCAAGGGTGACCAGAATCTGCGTGTCATCGGCATATAACACTACGTCAAAACTGTATGTTCTGATCACCGTGGCTAAAGGGGTCATATAAAGATTGAATAGCGTAGGGCTCAAAATTGAGCCCTGTGGCACATCCATCTTAACAGGCCTACTACGAGAAACTAAATCGCCAATCTGTACTGCTGTGACTCGATCGCTTAGATAACTATTGAGCCACTTCAGGGCCTTCCCCCTGACACCAATATCCCAGAGTTGTTGTTCTAAAATGCAATGGGATATGGTGTCCAAAGCTGCTGATAGGTCCAGCAGAATGAGAATGGATGACTGCCCTCTATCCAATGCAAATCGGATGTTGTCAGGGATTTCTACCAGTGCAGTTTCAGTGCTATGTGCAACCCTGAAACCGGACTGTGAGAGATCTATTAAGCCATGATTCTCAAGATTGTCGACGAGCTGCCTGTTAACCAGTGACTCGAGTACCTTCAAGAAATATGGGAGCAGCGAGATTAGGCAATAGTTGGTTAAGAGTTTTGGGTCCACAGTGTTTTTTTTTAGGATTGGTCTAACTCTGGCTGCTTTCTCAATCTTTGGGACCACTGATGTTGATAATGACCGTTAGACCTGGCATCTTTGGCGTGTTTTCCCCTGTCTTTTTGCCTCTGCCTCCTGTATTTTTGACGCTGTGCTGGGTTTTGTTTTTGCTGGTTTAGATGCTTTGGGCACTTTGCCACTGCTGATCAGTGTCAAAATGCAAGTGCTTTCTGTGTAAATTATTATTGTAATGGGTTTATCCAGGATTGGCATATTTGTATCACCAAGAAGTCCCTAGTAAAGTGCACTGATTGTGCCAGGGCTGGTGATACAAATGCTACTAGTCGGCCTGCAGCACTGATTGTGCCACCCACATGAGTAGCCCTAAAAGGGTGACTCAGGCCTGCCACCGCAGTGCCTGTGTGCAGTCTGTGAACTGGCATGTCCTCCTGGTCAGTATCCCCACTGACCAGGCCTAACCCTTCCCTTTCTGTGCACATTGGTCACCCCTATGAAAGGCCTCAGGTAGCCCCTTGGGCAGGGTGCCGTGTATGTGAAAGGTACAGCATGTACTAGTGCAAGTGACATGCTCTGGTAGTGAATTACAGCTATTTTCGTTTTTCACTATTGTGAGGCTACCTTGCCCATAGGCTATCATGGGGAATGCTGGGTACAGTGGCTACCAGCTTATCTCCCCATAGTAGCAAGGTAGGACATAAAAGACTGGTATCCCTGAATTCAGAATTTAATAACACATCTTTTAGGAAAGGTGTTTTTTAAATCCTGTGTTTGAGACCAGCACTTTTAGAAAGTTGCTGTTCCCTAGTCTGACCTTTCTGTATGCCTTGTCCTGTTTGTGAAGTGACTGTCTGGTTTGTGAGTGGCAGGGGCCGGGTGGCTCCCACAGGCTGAGTGGGTCTTCCCTGGGCTGAATAGCTCCATCTGCATTTAAAGTGATGGGAGGGGGTAGCAACTGGGCCTGAATAGGGCTATGCCTGCCTTCCACAATGCTAGCTCCACCTCCTGCTGGGCGGCTGATGACCCTGCCCCTCTCCCTGAAAGGAAAGGAGAAGCCAGGAAAACAAAGTGCTCAAGGAACACCCAGAACTGGTTCAGACCAGGCTCAGAGCCCTCCTGCACAAAGGGAACAAAGAATTTTAGGGTTATAAGTACAGGTACTCTGACTACAGAAAACTAGATCATCCTGGAATCAAGAAGGAACCTCTGCCAAGGAGAGTTGGAAGACTGAAGACGGAAGTCTGTCCTGCTGTTGCTTTGCTGGACTGACCTGCAGTTGCTTTGCTGCCAAGAAGAGGGGAAGGACTTTGCTTTGTGCTGTGTCCCCTTGCTTGAAGGAATCTCGAAGGGCCTGAAGAAGAGCTGGCACCCTGTTAAGAAGTCCCAGGAACAAAAGGACTTCACCCCAGCTTCCCTGAACTCTGCTGAGAGTGTTCTGTCCTTCCTAGAGTGCTTGGGCCAGTTGTGGTGCCTCTGGAAGTGGTACCTGTGTTGGGAAGCTAGAAACCAAGATTTTAAAGACTTTCTGCAAATTTTAACACATTGCTTGCTGACGCTACGAAGGCCGAGATCGTCACAGCGCCTGTTGCTGCTGCCAGAGTCGTCACATCCTTCGTTTGCGGGATGCACCAGTCCGGTGCGGGAAGATTACCATCGCTTCGAGTATCGTCGCAAAGCATGTAGTCACTGGGTGAGATCATCGCACCGCTTACTTGCGGACCGCATCACGTCGCTGCGAGAGTCGTCGCAGAGCCATCGCATCGAGTGGCCGTGAGAGGAGAAGATCGCCGCTGAGCTGAGCATCGACGCCGCACCGGAGATCGTCGCCGCCCCGAAGATCGTCACATCGTACCTTTTGCGAGCCGCTTCCACCAAAACCTGTGCACTGGAATCCACGCAAGGTATCACATCCCTCCCCATACAGACCGGAGTCACCGCAACCCGCCAGGTGCATCCAGCAGGGTTGTCCATCGCCTCCCCAGGGTCCCAGAAGTGAAGCATCGCTTGCTTTTCAATGCTACAGCTTTAATTCGGAACTTTTGTCGCATCTAAAGGTCCTATTGGCTAAAACGTGACGCAACTGTGGATTATTTTAACACAACCGTAAGAACTCATTTAAAACCATATTCTTGAACTGTGTATGTTGGATTTTTGTTGTTTTGGTCTTGTGTAGTTCTGATTAAAATACCTTTATTTTTCTAAACAGTTGTGGAGTCAGTTTGTAGTGTTTTCAATGTGTTACTGTGAGTGTTGGTACAGATACTTAGCACATTGCCTTTGATAAGCCTGGCTGCTCGTGCCAAGCTACCAAGGGGGTGAGCAGGGGTTATCTAAAGAGTGTATCCTTCTCACCCTGACTGGAAGCAAGAGTCGTTTTTTGGACTGTGGTACCTACCTCTGCCAACTAGAGACCCCCAGTTCCCACAATGACCAATTAAAAAGAGTTGTAATATTTTATAGAAGCCCTGAACGAATTTTAGACAGGAAACAAGGTGACACAGGATCAATTGGTGAGCCTGATTTAATTTTTTCCAAGGCCTTGGCCCCTTCCTCAGTGTTGTACCTTCGCCTTACCCAGAACCACCTAGCATTCAGAAAGCAACTTAAAACGTGGTTATTTGACAAGTAACTCCCCACCCCTCCTTAAGCGCCTTGAGACCCTCTGGGTATGTAGTGCGCTATATAAATCCTCTGACTTGACTTGACTTGACTTGACTTGTATTGGAAGGATTCCTCTAAGAGGGGGGAGGGTCATCGGAGGTGGTAAGATATTTTTCCTGAGTATTTAGGTATTCTTGCAAAGGAAAGGATCTGTGAATGGTGATAATTTTGTCTTCAAAAAATTCGGAGATGGAATCCGCCCAGTCCTGTGAGACAGGGATATCTGGCTGACCAGGGGGCATAGTAAATTCCTTTAGGATGTTATAGAGTTCTTTATTAGAGGTTGCCGCTTTTCCAATGCAGTTTAGGAGGAATTTCTTTTTAATTAGCCTGATATTATCCATATACCTACGATGGACATTTTTGTAGTTCTCACGGTCGCTTTGGGTTTTGCTTTGCCTCCATTTACGTTCAGCGGTCCTACAGGAGGCCTTTAGTGTTTTTAATTGCTCTGTGAAACTAGTGGCACTTCTGGATTTTATTTTAATCTCGGTAATGGGAGCGATCTGATTTAATGTGGTAGTTATTTCTCCTTCAACGAGGGAGGCTGCCTGATTAATATTCTCCTCTTGACATAGTGGAGGGAGGTTAAAATGGACTGAAAAGGAGGTAGGGGAGAATTTCCGCTATGATCTTCTCCATATGGTCTCACTCCTAGTCTCATTTCCACTGGTCTGTATTGGAATTGTGAACTTCAATAAGTCATGAAGAATGTTCCTAATAATTAACTTTTCTTCTCAGCTCTTCTTTGTCCCAGTTCTAACTAAAAGAGGATTTACCACAGCAGGAAACCAGATCCAGGTCCACAGAACCACTAAACAGAGAAAGATGCCCACAGCAGCATGAGCACTGCAGTGCAAGAGGAAACGGCACTTGGAAAAAGAGCTGTAGTCAAAAAGAGACAACAGGGTGGGGACCAAAATGCATCCACAGCTAACCCAAAACGGGAGACAACAAGAGGAGGGCACGCAGACCATAACCCCTTGATTGTTGTCTAACCAACTCAGATCATAACAGGCAACTTGAGCAGACAAAATCCAGCCAAATAGCAGCTAGTGGCAACATCAGAGACACAACCACAGGGACAGACAAGGACCAAAAGTACATGACAACAGAAGACAACAAAGCAGCCAAGCAGGCCGTGGGGCGAACGAAGACCAAAAAGAAGAACAACACAAGGGTCAACACCCAGAAGGCACCCACACAGAGGCACCAGGAACATTTAGAGAGCAGCAACATGACCCCAGGATGAGCAACAACCCAAACTTAGAGACTATCACTGCAACCCCATCACCAGACGGAACCTCATAGGAACAAAGCAGTAGTCAGAGTACCCTACTGGCAATACAGCTGAACAGCTGACAATAACCCGAAAGGGGCGAAGTCTGAACTAAAGGAACTGGATGGATACCAAACCCCTATAGGCTTCCCAAAATTGGACCAAAGAAAGGAAACTAGGAGCTACAAAACAAAACACCCACAGCTCCCAACATGGCCGGCTAGAAGGGAAAACCCAGCAACCTTGGAAGCCAAAAGGTGGTACCTCACTGGATAAAGGACCCAAGAACTTGAAGAAAGCACCAAAACCCATGACTATAGCCTCACCTCAGCCTTACCAAAGACATTGCACTGGAAGCCAGGCTACCATGACCCAGTAGGGCAGCGAGGCCCTGCACACACCTGGGCTACCAAGATTAGAGCACATGGCAGTAGCAAGCTGGAGACCAACACACAACCCATTCTCATGCTGCAAAGAGGAACAGGAAGCCTGGCCTTAAGCAAAACAGCTTCACTCACAGCACCAGGGGCCAGGGAAACCTAAAGAGGTGGACATAATATTCGGTGAAAGGCAGGGAACCTTGGAGAGGTTCTGCACACCCTGCATCAAACCACTGAAGGTGAGCTCTATGCCCAACCGTAATCACCCATAGCAGGGATAGTGGAAGGAGAAATCACTTTCCCCAAAAGCTTGTGGATCCATAGGTAGACTAGTAGAAGAAAGGAAACCAACACAATCACCCAGATAATAGACCAGCCCAACAGGAAGCAGCCACATCTGCATACCCGGCCCAGTCACGGCCACAGTGCATTGTAGCAAACACAACAAGTTGATGGATGGGGTGCTGAAACTTTTCAAACACTCATCCCCAGTCAAGAGATCTGGATTAGATTCACTGTTCTTTTACTCACCATGCCATCCCAGTTTGGACCCAGCCAAATGCAAATTAGTCTTGACTCTGCTCCCCATGGGCAAATAAGCAAAAGACACACCATTGATGGACGGAATGCAGAACACATCAAAATAATCACCCCCAATAGATTTTAATTAAATCCATAATTCTTTTGCTCACCATGCCACCCCAGTTTAGACCTGGCCATATGCAAATCAGTCTTGACCCTGTGCCTCATGGGAATAGTCAAGCCCAAACTGCAAAGCCATGTCCTCCCTGGACCGGAAACAAGCATCCGAGGACCGGTTTCAGGGTTTCACCCCTCTTCAGCCAGGATATCTTGAATCCAGTCGCACAGTGAGCCTGGGACCCATGTCTGGGCATACCCGGCGCACTTATGGGGAGAAAACAAATGACACACAATTGATGGACGGAATGCAGAACAAATCAAAACATTCACCCCCAGTCAAGAGATCTGAGTTAAATCCATCATTCTATTGCTCACTGTGCCACCCCAGTTTAGACCTGGCCATATGCAAATCTGCCTTGACCCTCTGCCTCATGGAAACAGTCCAGCCCGAACTGCAAAGCCAGGTCCTCTCTGGACCGGAAACAAGCATCCTAGGACCGGTTTCGGGGTTTCACCCCTCTTCAGCCAGGATATCTTGAATCCAGTTGCACAGTGAGCCCGGGACCCACGTCTGGGCATACCCTCGCACTTAGGGCGAGAAAGCAAAAGACACACAATTGATGGACGGAATGCAGAACAAATCTAAACATTCACCCTCAGTCAAGAGATCTGGGTTAACTCCATAATTCTTTTGCTCACCAAGTAAGCATGGGCGGAAAATCCGTTTCGCTCGCGGATTTTGCAGATTTTCGGTAAATTCGCAATCCGCGAGATTCGCGAATCTCCCGCAAAATCCGCAAATCCGCGAGCAGCGGATTTTGCTCGCACTGTTCGCACTGTTCGCGTGAGTTCGCGCCCCGCGAATAAGTGCAAAATTGCAGAAATACGATCTTAGCAAAACTGAAAGTAACTACTTACCAGGTTCAAAAGTTCAGGCTCATCATTAGTAGCCATTTCCTGTAGTGCTTCCTGAGGGGCCCCTCCAGAGTTCAGTTGCCAGTTGAAACTATTATGTGACCCTGCTCTGAACCTCAGAATAGTTACACATATGCCACAAAGGTCCTGAATTACAGCTAAGGGAGACAAGCAGGAGCCAGGCTGGAAGTTAAAATCCATTAATCAGCCCCTAATGCATTATTGTCAGTTGGGGCAGGGCAGGTGTTGTAACTAATTTTGCAACAATGAAAGCACTTAGCAAGTGCAAAAGATCACTAATCAGGAAGCACTAAGGAAGCAGGTGCCAGCTAAAAAAATATTCTGTGACACATTAATCAGCCCCAAATTAATTCAGGTCACTTGAGGCAGGGAAGGTGTGCTTGCGTTGCCACAATAATGTACACTGACTGGACAACCAGAGGGTGCTGTGATGAAACAGAGGGTGGCATGGGTGGGCCAGAGGGTGGCATGAGTAGTCAGAGAGTGGCAGTGGTGACAGAGAGTGGCAGTGATGAAGAAGAGTGTCCCAAACAGGCTGGACACGTAGAAACAACAAGTTCGCGAAACTTGCGACCCGACAGGTAAGTTCGCAATTTGCGACATTGTAAAAAACCCTCGCGAACTGGCAGAAACCCGCGCAAACACAAAAAAAAAAAAATCCGCAAATTCGCGAGAATTCGCGGATTTTGCGGATTGCGAGTTCGCAAATCCGCAAAATTCGCGAACGCGAGATTCGCAAAATTCGCCCATGCTTATCACCAAGCCACCCCAGTTTAGACCTGGCCATATGCAAATCAGTCTTGACCCTGTGCCTCATGGGAACAGTCCAGCCCGAACTGCAAAGCCATGTCCCCCCTGGACCGGAAACAAGCATCCGAGGACCGGTTTTGGGGTTTCACCCCTCTGCAGCCAGGATATCTTGAATCCAGTGGCACAGTGAGCCCCGGACCCACGTCTGGGCATACCCGTCGCACATAGGGCGAGAAAGCAAAAGACACGCAATTAGTGGATGGAATGCAGAACAAATCTAAACATTCACCCTCAGTCAAGACATCTGGGTTAACTCCATCAATCTTTTGCTCACCAAGCCACCCCAGTTTAGACCTGGCCATATGCAAATCAGTCTTGACCCTGTGCCTCATGGGAACAGTCCAGCCCAAACTGCAAATCAAGGTTTACAATGGACCGGAAACAAGCATCCTTAGACCAGGTTCGGGGTTTCACCCCTCTTCAGCCAGGATAGCTTGAATCCAGTGGCACAGTAAGCCCGGGACCCAAGTCTGGGCATAACCTTGCCCACTTAGGGTGAACATAGCAAACACAACCAGATTTTGGATGGAATGCTGAAACATTTCAAAAGCTCACCCCCAGTCAAGAGATCTTGGTTAAATACATTATTCTTTTGCTCAACATGCCACCACCATTTGGGCTTAGCTGATGAGGGGTGATTAAACCCAGATCTGTGACTGGGGGTAAGTGTTTGAAAAGTTTCAACACTCTGTCCATAATTTTATTTTGTGATGTTGGTATGTGCACCCTACATTGGTAAGGTTATGCCTAGACGTGGATCTCTTGCTCACTGCATGGAGTTTCGCAAGTGAATGGCACAAGGTGCAGCGCAAGAGGGTAAGGTTGCTGCTTCTTGCTGCCACTTGAGTAGACATCCTACTAGAGTGGCAGCTTCCTCAATGCAAATTGAAGGTTTCTCAATGCGTGCGGTAGTGATGATCTGCAACCGCCCTCATTGAGAAATCTCACTGTGAGGTAGTCTAGAATTGTATTTTACTCGCTCGAGCTCACCAACTTCATGTTGGCGAACGTGAGCGAGAAAAAAATAAGTTCCGCTACACGGAGCCATTTAATAACTCCGTGTGCTCCGCGGAGTAATGAAAAGCCCGTGAACGGAGTGGAGTTCACCACCGAAGCCTAGTTGTAGTTAGCTGCAATAACTTTAACTCACACCCTGAAGTAACTATAACATGCACCCTCACGCTGCACTGCTTATGACATTACATATTAGATCACTCATGGCATGTTCTATGATATCATTGATACTATCCACTACAGCATCTGAAATGACGTCATTGATGACATCACTGTGCATTGCAGGTGATTTGATATTTTTGTTTCTTCACACTATTACATTGGTCGCGATTTGGAATGCAAAATTTTGTCAGAGTGATGATTAAAACATGATATTTCAGTAGAACACCTATACATACATAAAACTACATGAACAAGTGTGATGGTGTGACATGAGAACATGTATTGTAAGGAATAAATTATCCTCTAAACTACATATTGCAAGTCATGACATAGTTTATAAAGAAACTCAGCCTTCAGCCTGCTCCTCTATTTAATCATGACTTGTACTGTCCTTATAATATACAGTAGGGGGTCACAGTGCCTGAGGTAAAATTTAGAGACAGCAACATTATATATCATATGAAATGGATTGAATAGAGTGCTTTTTAGTTTGAAAGGCTGAAGCAGTGCAGTTCAATATTTGCTGCTTCCCTGTGCTGCAGTCATAGGGATTTCACTTAGAGAACAGTTTCTTTTTTAATATTTTCTCCCAGGCTTTTGCCGCAGCTGCACTCTACGTGCAATCAATATCTGTATGGCCAAAAATTAAATCATTTAATGGATTTCTGGTTGAGTTGATTTAGGTCACAAGGTTGGCTGCTGCTCCTGGCAGCCAGTGCCATTTCATAGTTCAGTGTTGTCATAACAATACATGCTACCACTTGCCAGCTATTAGGTGACATGCCATCTCAGAGCGTGTGTTTTCTGCTGTGTTGTTTTCTGAAGGTCATAAGCAGACTATGATAGGTATCATCACATTCACGGAGTTCACACAAAAGCGTTATGGCTTATAACAACACAGCCCTCTGAGATGGTCATTTGAGAATGTTGTTTTTTCCCTTTCGAAGGTAACACTTTTAATTGCGATTAATGCTTTGATCTAAACAAATCTCTGTGTATGTTGTTTTATTTCAAGTTTTGCCTAATTTCCCCTGCATGGTATTATAGATGTGCACACCTCGGAAGCTTGTTTCCGATCCAGGGAAGACATGGCTTGGCAGTTTGGGCTGGACTGTTCCCATGAGGCACAGGGTCAGACTGATTTGCATATAGCCATGTCTGAACTGGGGTGGCAGACTGGGCTAAAGAACGGTGATGGATTAAACCCAGATCTTTTGACTGGGTGTGAGTGTTTGATTGATTCAGATGCTCCGTCCATCACCACCCCCTTTTGCACCGCTTTTGGCCGCCATAAGTGTGGCAGGGTATGCTCAGACGTGAGTCCCTTGCTCACTTTGCCACTGGATTGAAGCAAGCCGGGCTGAAGACGGCTGGAATGCCAGAAACCGGTCCTCGGAAGCTTGTTTCCGGTCCAAGGAAGACATGGCTTGGCAGTTTGGGCTGGATTGTTCCCATGAGGCACAGGGTCAGACTGATTTGCATATAGCCATGTCTGAACTGGGGTGGCAGAGTGGGCTAAAGAACGGTGATGGATTAAACCCAGATCTTTTGACTGGGTGTGAGTGTTTGATTGATTCAGATGCTCCGTCCATCACCACCCCCTTTTGTACCGCTTTTGGCCGCCATAAGTGTGGCAGGGTATGCTCAGACGTGAGTCCCTTGCTCACTTTGCCACTGGATTGAAGCAAGCCGGGCTGAAGGCGGCTGGAATGCCAGAAACCGGTCCTCGGAAGCTTGTTTCCGGTCCAGGGAAGACATGGCTTGGCAGTTCGGGCTGGACTGTTCCCATGAGGCACAGGGTCAGACTGATTTGCATATAGCCATGTCTGAACTGGGGTGGCAGAGTGGGCTAAAGAACGGTGATGGATTAAACCCAGATCTTTTGACTGGGTGTGAGTGTTTGATTGATTCAGATGCTCCGTCCATCACCACCCCCTTTTGTACCGCTTTTGGCCGCCATAAGTGTGGCAGGGTATGCTCAGACGTGAGTCCCTTGCACACTTTGCCACTGGATTGAAGCAAGCCGGGCTGAAGACGGCTGGAATGCCAGAAACCGGTCCTCGGAAGCTTGTTTCCGGTCCAGGAAAGACATGGCTTGGCAGTTCGGGCTGAACTTTTCCCATGAGGCACAGGGTCAGACTGATTTGCATATAGCCATGTCTGAACTGGGGTGGCAGAGTGGGCTAAAGAACGGTGATGGATTAAACCCAGATCTTTTGACTGGGTGTGAGTGTTTGATTGATTCAGATGCTCCGTCCATCACCACCCCCTTTTGTACCGCTTTTGGCCGCCATAAGTGTGGCAGGGTATGCTCAGGCGTGAGTACCTTGCTCACTTTGCCACTGGATTGAAGCAAGCCAGGCTGAAGACGGCTAGAATGCCAGAAACCGGTCCTCGGAAGCTTGTTTCCAGTCCAGGGAAGACATGGCTTGGCAGTTCGGGCTGGACTGTTCCCATGAGGGACAGGGTCAGACTGATTTGCATATAGCCATGTCTGAACTGGGGTGGCAGAGTGGGCTAAAGAACGGTGATGGATTAAACCCAGATCGTTTGACTGGGATGCTCCGTCCATCACCACCCCTTTTGTACACACCTGCACTTAGTGTCAACCAATCAGTCAGGTTTTTGTATAGCGTGGCTACTCACCAGTGAGGATCTCAAGGTGCTGGGTGAAGGGGACTGCTGGTTGGACTGGGTGGAGGATCCTTCAAAGAGCCGGGTCTTGAGGTCCTTCCTGAATTGGGTCAACAACGCTGATTTCCTGAGGTGGAGGGGCAGGGTGTTCCAGGTCTTGGTGAAGTGGTAGGAGAACGACCTTCCTCTGATTCTGGTTTTGTGGATCCTGCGGACAGAGGCAAGGGTGAGTTGGGAGGTTTGGAGTTGTCTTGTGGGTTCGTTGGTGAGGAAGAGGATCAGCTGAGTGTCATTGCCATAAGACGATGTTCAGTCTGTGGCTTCTGACGATGGCTGCGAGGGGCTATGTTGACGTTGAAGAGGGTGGAGTTCCGGGACAAGCCCTGAGCCACTCCACAGTTGATCTCTGTGGGGTCTGAGAGGAATGGTGGTAGTCTGACTCGCTGGGTCCAGCCAGTGTGGAAGGAGAGGGTCCAGCTGTAGGTTATCTGGTATCCTCACATGACCCAGCACACACTATAATTCTACATGTGCACTAAAATCTAGACCACATGACTGTTCACCCGGGTTCTGGCTCTGAAGTCTGGAGGAGCAAAACAAGTGCAGTCTCTACACATGCAACTAATGTTTATGTCCTGAGACATATGCATTAAGCAGTGCTGGAAGAGTCCCATTTTTATGACTAGCAATACTGAACATACCTTACATCCCTGTGTATGTGACATGTAGTGATGTGTGTGCTCGAACAGTGAATGGTATCAGGACTCCATGGATATTGTGAGTATTTTGTTTCAGAGATCAGTGGGATTTATTTGGATCCCCCTTTTAAAACGCAGGACAAGATGGAGGTTGTGGAACAATCCTTCTAGACATTGATGTGCACTGCATGCATTCCAGGTTAGAAGGGTGTAGCCTCACAAATTGAAGTGTGGGAAGAATGATACAGGGCTACTTTAGAAAAGCAGTACTGATGTATGTTAACAAAGACCTCCTGAGCATCTCATTTTGAACTCTGCCATTGGACTGAAGGTGGGTATGGTTGAGAAGGGGGCTCACTTTTGTTGCGCAAAGAGAAATTATAAAAATATATTCAAAGAAAAATGTATTGTTTACATAAAATTATAAAAATACATTATTAATGTATTATGTACATTAACATTTTTTAACACATTTTTAAAAATATTTTCAACGCTTTTCCATTGAAGTCAATGGGAGAAAATGTCTTTTTTTTCATTTTTATAAAAATACATGACGTTGCCGCGTAAACGTAACTTTCGGCATTACGAGGATCGTTGCGCTTCGGATCAGATGCAAGGGAGAGCTCTGTCAAGGTAAGATACATTTTAGGGGCTCATTACGATGGCGGGCAGACTATCTTTCCGGTGCTGGGACTGCCCGTCAGATTTACAGCGGTCCCACCACACATATTAGGATGCGCCCGCCATACTGGCAGGCGCATCAAGGGTTTGGCTGCAGCACCGTAAGCAATGTTAAAAGTGCTTGTACTGCATTTCCCTGCACTACGTGGTAGGGACCACACGGTGCCTGCTACTTGGTGCGTGGAAATGTAGGGGGTTACCATGGGTACCCCCCCAGTGCACCCCCCCATAGTGGGGGTCCGCAACAGGGCTCCTGAATCCAGCCCCCCCCTGTCTTTTTGCAGTGGGATGACCGCAGTGAAAAGACAGGCGGATAGGGATTTCATAATCCCTACAATGCTGCCCTGTGTCCTGGTTCCGCAAGGCGGGTGGAAAAGGACCGCCTTGCAGGACTGTGGCACACAGACTTTCCATCTGCCACGGACACATTGGGATTCCCACCGCCTCCTATTCGGCGGTGAGAATTTCATGTGTGATGGTGGAAGGACCGCCGGCCCGACGGTGGCAGTCCTTCCGCCATCCTAATGACCCCCTAAGTTATTAAAATATATTGTTTAGTGGTAATGTTTATTGTAAGGAGAGAGGATGGAGGTAGACAGATGTAGTAAATGTGTTTTTGGTACTTTTTTGTTGTGTGTTAACCAACTATTTCACACCATAATAGGTAGCAGTAGCAGGCCCACGTCGGGTCTCGTTTTTTTATAACCATTTTTGCTCTATAAAGTTATTCAAAGATATACATTGAAAACTTTAATAAACAAAGCAGTTTTTAAAGGTATATTTTTTTCTTTTTGTAACAGGTTTTTGTAAAAAAAGAAGGATTTGCAACCAAAAGTCTTTCAGACATTTGCTTTGTTCTTTTACAAATATGTGGGTTCAGACTACCTGTTAATGATTTAGACATTCTCATTTCTTGGAAACTTTGCTTGTTCCTCAAAATTTCCAAGAAATGATAGAAATTAGGATGAGGTTTTCCAATTGATTTATTGAAGGAGTTGTGCCATGCCTCTATGGCATTGTTTGTTTTTGCTCCTCCCTCTAAGCAGGTCATGTAGCATTTCTACCACTCCACATGGAAAAGTGGCTTCCTCTTGCGACCTGACCTGCTTAGATGGCCAATCCATGTGTCTTCAAAATACTTTAGAAGAGTTGCGAATTTATCTTCATTTTAGGTAAAGTATTCCGATTCTGTAACTGAAGTGTAGTACTCGTCTACACTGTCAGGAGGAGCAAAGCAAAGGGCTGTTAGTTTTTAGTTCAAACTGTAGTTTGCTATCTGATATATAATCCTCAATTAAGGTTGTTTTTTTACTTTTTCGCCAATATTCCTGTGAAAAGTGAAGAAAAAAAAAGCTTGAATTTGGGTAGCCGTTTACAATTTGGTAAGAGTACTAAACATAGGTAATTCAAAGTCAATTAGTACTTTTCTAGGACTTTTGTTTGGTGTTTTGGCTTTTATCACTGACAGTAATTCAGTGTATGTTGAGTACTGTTTATCAGGGAGTAAACTGCAAACTGAGGGAACTACTGTGTTATTAATATATGCGTGAAAAGTGTATATTTGGGTGAATGGATGTGGCGTGCTTTTAAACGTCCCATCCTTCATCCAAATATCACTGTTCTCCAACCTTACAAGATTATGGGGTGTGTTAAAGATTAGTATTCTCTTTTGAGGGTTTTGTTGTCATGTAAAAGAAATGGTTCATTAGTAACAGTTGCAGAGAGTTCAGGTGGAATGATTATGACAGAAAAGGTTTGGGGTATTACTCTTTGTGGGTTACTTGCCTGTTTTTACATTGAACTATTCTTCTTAGATTAGGAATTGTGGGCACACTACTTGCAACATGTGGGGGAATGTGTTGGGCTGCCTCTCTCAAAACTGTACCACAGAGTTCATTAGAGGTGGATGCAATTCCTTTAATTTCATTTAATGTTTATCTTACCTCAATCTCCATTGCAGAGGCACAGTGGTTATGTTCTGTGGTTCTTAAAACAGAGTCACCAAGAGTAACTGCTCTGCCTGTGCAATGGGTTGAGTAGTATTGTACACACCTCCAATGACACCTGGGCTCAGATAGTCTCTCCTTACAATAAACATACCCACTATGATTGAGTAGACGGTTTCCCCGGCTTGAGGTTATATACTTTACTTGTTTTGAAGTCATTTTCTGTTATGGATTGAAAAAGAAACAAAAAAAATTGAAAATGTTAATTTCTTTTTAATTTCTTCTGCTTACCTGTTAAGAAGAAAAAATATACAGTATAATATCAGGATTTGTTTTACTGTTTAAAGTTAATGCTTTTTGAAGTCATGTTTAATGTTTTAAACATGTTGCATTTAATATTATGTGGAAATTATTTAAAAAAAAGCTTAATTGGGAAAGAAAAATTGATAAGTTGTTGTATTGTAACATTTTTCTAGATTCTTACCTTTTGAAATGTTGCTTGATACTTTTACTTTCATGGACGGTTTGTTTATTAGTTGATTCTAAAAGGAAAAATATTTTGGGGGTCATTAGGATGGCGGGCGGACAACCTTTCGGGGTATTGAGACCGCCCGTCGATTCTGCGGCGGTCCCGTTGTTGTCATTAGGATGCGCCTGCCACACTGGCAGGTGCATCATGCATTCCTGACATTGTGGCTGGCGGTGCACTCAGCACCGCCCGCCACAATGCCAGGAAGGCATGTTGTGCACTTCCATGCATAACATGGCAGTCACCGCGCGGTGCCTGTCATGTTGTGCATGGAACTGCAGGGGGGTACAACAGGTACCCCCCATGTGCACCCCCTCAACCCCCCAAATCCCACGAGGCCCACTACGGGCCCCAAATTGCGAAAACCGCCTGCCTTTCCGTGGCGTCATCGCCGCTACGGAAAGGCACAACCCTGCAGACATGCTAATATGGATGGCTGTGTCTCCCAGACACCGCCACCATGTTAGCAGCTTTCCCGCCAGGTCGACTCTGCGACCTGTCGGAAAACCGGCAGACGGTCTTTTCATCCTCCGTGGTCCCCCCCCACCATGGTAATGTGGCGGGGGTAAATGCAGAGCGGGCGGAGGTTTTTTGCAGGACCCCATTATGTTTATTACCAGTCTTATGGTTTTTTTGTTACTAGGGAGAGAAATATGGTTAAGTAAATTTATTGTTTATTAGAACATTGGAATGTTGGAAGCTCCCTTGAAAACAATGGCGTGTTCTGGGCTTATAATGGCTGGTATAAGCCCGGAGCTCCAACATTCCAATGTTCCTTTGTTCACAGCTCTGGTTGTGAACAAATCCTTCAGGGAGCCTGAAGGGATTTCAATCCCCTCCTGCTCCCTGAAGGCTTTGTTTTATTTGTTAGAACATTCTGCCCTCTAGTGGCAAAATGTTCAAATAGCCTTATAGCCCTTCGTAGCAGGGCTATACCGGCTTTAAAAGTCCCACTGCTTTGTTAAAGTCCCTCGCCTTCGGCTTGGGCCTTTAATGCTGCAGCGGGCCTTTAATAACCGGTATAGCCCCTATGGCGGGCTATAAGGATATAATGTTTCTGTTATCTTACCTTTAATGAAAGGTTTTTCTTGTGGTTTTCTGCTTATTGACCAGGTTGTATTTTATTGTGGTCTTAAATAGTAGATACAAAATTATTTTTAGGAGTTTGTGATGATTGTAAAAATGTTCACCTGAAATAGAAATACATATTTTTGGTTTTGGAACAATAGGTTAATGTTTTGCCTTTTTACAATACTTTTTGTCTTTTTGCAGAAGAAATACATTTGTGTTCATTTTGTAATATTATTTAGGAGAAGATTGCCATATTTATTTACCTTCCATAACCATGATTCTTTTGATGAAGAGCATTTTGTTGTTTTAAAATATATGTATTTTTTACTGTCCAAAAAGTTTATTGACATAATTGTTTGATGTAAAATCTAACTTGTGATGTTTCTTGTTTTTATACTTGAACAGTATTTTTTCCCCACCACTATCCAGCATTTTCCCTGAGGCAAGCACCCTTCGGAGTAGGAATAGTAGTTTTTTACACACCACTATCCAGCATTTTCTAATGGGCAAAGCACCCTTTGGAGTATGAATAGTAAGTGTACCCCCACAACTATCCAGCATTTTCTCTGAGCCAAGCCTCCTTTAGAGTAGGATTAGAAATGTTATACACACCATTATCCAACATTTTCTTTGAGTCAAGCACCCTTCAGAGTAGGAATAGTAATTTTATACACACCACTATTCAGGACTTTCCCTGAGGTAAGTCCTTTTTGGAGTATGGATACTCATTTTATCCCCACCACTATCCAGCATTTTCTTTGAGGCAAGCACCCTTCAGAGTAGGAATAGAAATGTTATCCCCGCCTCTATCCAGCACTTTCCCTGAGGCAAGCCCCCTTTGGAGTAGGAATGGTTATTTGTTCCCCACGACTATTCAGCATTTTCCCTGAGGCAAGCACTCTTTGGAGTAGGACTAGTAGATTTATACACACCACTACCCAGCTCTTTCCCAGAGGCAAGCACCCTTTGGAAGAGGAACAATATTTTTATTGCCACCACTATTCAGCACTTTCCCTGAGGCAAGGACCCATCAGAGTAGGAATAGTAATTTTCTACCCACCTCTATCCAGAACTTTACCTGAGGCAGGTCCTCTTTGGAGTAGGAATAGTAATTTTGTACAAATCACTATCCAGCACTTTGCCAGAGGCAGGTCCTCTTTGGAGTATGAATAGTAATTTTATATACACCACTATCCAGCACTTCACCTGAGGCAGGTCCTCTTTGGCGTATGAATAGTAATTTTATCCCCACCACTATCCAGCACTTTCCCTGCGGCAAGCCCCCTTTGGAGTAGGATTAGTAATTTTATACACACCACTATCTAGCATTTTCTCTGAGGCAAGCACCCTTCGGAGTAGGAATAGTAATTTCCCTGAGGCAAGTCCTCTTTAGAGTCGGAAGAGCACTTTTATACACACCACTATCCAGCACTTTCCCTGAGGCAGTTCCTCTTTGGCGTATGAATAGTAATTGTATCCCCACCACTATCCAGCCTTTTCTCTGGGGCAAGCCCCAGTTGGAGTAGGAACAGTCATTTTATACACTTCCCTATCCAGCATTTTCTTTGAAGCGTGCACCCTTTGGAGTAGGAATAGTAATTTTATCCCCACCACTTTCCCAGAGGCAAGGACCCTTCGGAGTAGGAATAGTAATTTTCTCCCCACCTCTATCCAGCACTTTCCTTGACGCAAGCCCCCTTTGGAGTAGGAATAGTAATTTTATACACCCTACTATCCAGCATTTTCCCTGAGACAAGCACCCTTCGGAGTAGGAATAGTAATTTTATCCCACCACTATCCAGCAGTTTCCCTGAGGCAATGTCCCTTTGGAGTGGGAATAGTATTTTTATCCCTACCACTATCCAGCATTTTCTCTGAGGCAAACACCCTTCGGAGTAGGAATAGTAATTTTATCCCCACAACTATCCAGCATTTTCTCTGAGCCAAGCCCCCTTTGGAGTAGGATTTGTAATGTTATACACACCACTATCCAACATTTTCTCTGAGGCAAGCACCCTTTAGAGTAGGAATAGTAATTTTATACACACCACTATCAAGGACTTTTGCTGAGGTAAGTCCTTTTTGGAGTATGGATACTCATTTTATCCCCAAGCACCCTTCAGAGTAGGAATAGAAATGTTATCCCCACCACTAAACAGCACTTTCCCTGAGACAATCCCCCTTTGGAGTAGGAATGGTTATTTGTTCCAAACGACTATCCAGCATTTTCCCTGAGGCAAGCACTCTTCAGTGTAGGAATAGTAGTTTTATACACAACCCTACCCAGGTCTTTCCCAGAGGCAATCACCCTTTGGAAGAGGAATAATCATTTTATCGCCACCACTATCCAACCCTTTCCCTGAGGCAAGGACCCATTGGAGTAGGAATAGTAATTTTCTACCCACCTCTATCCAGCACTTTACCTGAGGCAGGTCCTCTTTGGAGTAGAAATAGTAATTTTATCCCCACAACTATCCAGCATTTTCTCTGAGCCAAGCCCCCTTTGGAGTAGGATTTGTAATTTTATACACACCACTATCCAACATTTTCTCTGAGGCAAGCACACTTTAGAGTAGGAATAGTAATTTTATACATACCACTATCAAGGAATTTCGCTGAGGTAAGTCCTTTTTGGAGTATGGATACTCATTTTACCCCCAAGCACCCTTCAGAGTAGGAATAGAAATGTTATCCCCACCACTATCCAGCACTTTCCCTGAGGCAATCCCCCTTTGGAGTAGGAATGGTTATTTGTTCCCCACGACTATCCAGCATTTTCCCTGAGGCAATCACTCTTCAGTGTAGGAATAGTAGTTTTATACACAACCCTACCCAGGTCTTTCCCAGAGGCAAGCACCCTTTGGAAGAGGAATAATCATTTTATCGCCACCACTATCCAGCACTTTCCCTGAGGCAAGGACCCATTGGAGTAGGAATAGGAATTTTCTACCCACCTCTATCCAGCACTTTACCTGAGGCAGGTCCTCTTTGGAGTAGAAATAGTAATTTTATACACATCACTATCCAGCACTTTACCTGAAGCAGGTAATCTTTGGAGTATGAATAGTAATTGTATACACACCACTATCCAGCACTTCACCTGAGGCAAATCCTCTTTGGAGTATGAATAGTAATTTTACCCCCACCACTATCCAGCACTTTCCCTGTGGCAAGCCCCCTTTGGAGTAGGATTAGAAATGTTATGCACCCCACTATCCAGCACTTTCCCTGAGGCAAGTCCTCTTTGGAGTAGGAAGAGCACTTTTATACACACCACTATCCAGCACTTTCCCTGAGGCAGTTCCTCTTTGGAGTATGAATAGTAATTTTATCCCCACCACTATTCAGCATTTTCTCTGGGGCAAGCACCCTTAGGAGTAGGAATAGTCATTTTTTACACACCACTATCCGGCACTTTCCCAGAGGCAAGCAGCCTTTGGAGTAGAAATAGTAGTTTTATTCCCACCAGTATCCACCACTTTCCATGAGGCAAGGACCCTTCGGAGTCGGAATAGTAATTTTTTCCCCACCTCTATCCAGCACTTGCCCTGAGGCAAGCCCCGGTTGGAGTAGGAATAGTAATTTTATACACATCCCTATCCAGCATTTTCTTTGAAGCATGCACCCTTTGGAGTAGGAATAGTAATTTTATCCCCACCTCTATCCAGCACTTTCCTTGACGCAAGCCCCCTTTGGAGTAGGAAAAGTAATTTTATACACCCTACTATCCAGCATTTTCCCTGAGACAAGCACCCTTCCGAGTAGGAATAGTAATTTTATCCCCACCACTATCCATCAGTTTCCCTGAGGCAAGGACCCTTTGGAGTGGGAATAGTATTTTTATCCCTACCACTTTCCAGAATTTTCTCTGAGGCAAACACCCTTCGGAGAAGGAATAGTAATTTTATCCCCACCTCTATACAGCATTTTCTCTGTGGCATTCACCTTTTGGAGTCAGAATAAGAATTTTGCTCCCACCACTATACATTAATTTCTCTGAGGCAGGCATCTTTTAGAGTAGAATTATTATTATTTTTAATCTTTACAATATTTTACTCTTTTTTAATTTTAATTCATCTTTTTTTATTTAAAAATGTAAAATAATAAAACATATAGGGCATCATTAAGATGGCGAAAAACAGGACCACCCGCAATATGTGCGGCGTTCCCGTGGGGGAGATTAGGAAGCACCCACCACACTGGCAGGCACATCACGCATTCTTAACATAACGGCGGGCGGTAACTTTCAGCAGCACCCACCGCAATGGTAAAAATGCATGTTTCCCACACGGTGCCTACCACATTGTGCATGCAATGCAGGCAACGCTGCCACGGAAAGGCTGCTTTCAGCCTCCATCCTATAGCGGTGTCTAGCAGAGACCGCCACCATATTATACCCTTTTCCATCTGGTCGACTCGTCGACCGGTCGGAAAAGTGGTGGACGGTCTTCCCGTCCACCGCGGTCCCACCGCCATGCTAATATGGCAGGGAAATGGGTGGCGGGCGGGGTAGGATGTAGGGCGGATCGCCACCGCCATGTGGGCGGTGGTGATCCGCCCTACATCCTAATGGTCCCCTGAAACTTTTGTTTACTCACAACATATATATTTTTCTGTGACTGCTTGTTCGATTATGCTTAATGCAATGCTGAAAAAAAGCTGTAATATATTTTAAATGGTATATTTGATTGAAATCATGCATGGATTATTTTGCTAATTTATTACATTTAATATAGGATTCTCTTACTTAGAAAGGTAGAGGGCAATGTTTGATGTCGATAATTATTTGGCAGGTAAAACTTGTGCTGTGTCTGGCAGCCAGTTAATCACTGTTTTTAAAATGGCGGACGGCTGTTTTATACATTTTATTGTGGTGTATATTAAATATTGTTTTTGCATATTTTTTGTTATCTTTTTAATGTTGTGTAAAACTGTAAATATTTTTTTTTAATTCATAAACGTTCGTTTTTTATTTTAATATATGTTATGTCTGCCATTTTGGTGACCTGCTGGTCAAGGTGATTTCATATAAAGTGTTGAATGACTTTCGCTTTGGTGAAGTTTAAAATGCTGGATTATTTGTTTTGTTTTCGAACAGTTTTGTATCATTGGTTTTTTATTATGTTTAATATTTTGTTTAAATAATGGTAGATATTTTAGTAAATTATAGTGTGTTAACGTATCTTTTTTGGGGTCCTCGTCCTTTTGCAAATATTTTTGAAAATGTATTTAGATGTGTATTTACTTGAAACGTTCTATAAACATTATATTGTTATATATTTTATGTGGGATGAATATATGTTCATAATATAAACTAAATTTATAATTTTTCTAGAGGTATTTATATATATATATAATAATAATATATATATTGCCCATGATTAAAAAAATTCACAAGTATTAATTTTAGTGTTCGAGTATTAATTTCAGTATTTAGTTTTGTTTTAAAATACCATGTATTAAAACACTAACTCACCCAAATCCCATATTTTCTTTGCATCCCGTCCCATTGGTTAGTATAAGATTGTTTAAATAAAAGTAATACACGGGTATTCATTTTATTACTCTGCATGAATTTTAATATTTAGTGCTATTTTTAAATACTGTGTATTAATACACTAACCTACCCAAATCCCCTTTTTTCATTGTACCCCGTCCCATTGGTTAATATATTATTTGGTGAATAAAATTAATGCACAGGTATTATATTTAGTACCCGAGTATTAATTTTAATTCTTAGTACGAAGTATTTGTGTTTTAATACACTACCCCACCCAAAACCCCTTTTTTCCCTGCATCTAGTTAAAAAAATGCGTTGTAATTGTATGCATTGTACTAGTGTGCATTGTAAATGTTTGCATTGTAATGGTTCATTAATGCATTAACGTTATTTGGCCTTGTAATGGTATGCGTGGTAAAATCATGTGATATAATGGTACTTGTGTTGATTGGCAGCAGGTATGATGACTTGGGGGGTGGACATTTCAGGCTTTCTTTCCACTACACTTTCTGAACTAATTAGCCTTGTGCTCTCTCCACCATTGGGGTTCCAGAGAATCCACAGGAACTACTCTCAATCCGACAAAGCTAAATTGGCCCTGTGGCCTATAACTACCTGTCTCCTGCAAAACCAACAGACTCAGCGTCTCATTTCTGCTGCTAAAAAGAACAGTGGTCCCTTTCTATGTAAGGGCTCTAAAATGTACATAGCTGTAAACTTTTCCCATGAAGAAGTCTCTCGTCATGCGACTACACCTTCTGACACTGGCCATTCGCTATGGGTTACAGGAGCCAACAACAATGCTGATTACCACCACAGAGGATTCCAGAACAATCAATCAATCAATCATTTGTAAAGTGCACTACATACCCGCAAGGGTCTCAAGGCCCTGGGGGGGCACTACTGATCGAACAGCCAGGTCTTGAGTATTCTCCTGAAGGTCAGCAGTTCTTGGGTCTGTCATAGGCTCAGTGGGAGGGTGTTCCATGTCTTGATGGTGAGGTTGGAGAAGGATCTCCCACTGGTGGTTGTTCTTCAGATGCAAGGGATGGTGGCGAGTGAGAGGTCGGTGGAGCGTAGCTGGCGGCTTGGGATGTAGAAGGAGAGCCATCTGTAGGCTGGGCCGGTCTTCTGGAGTGCCTTGTGTGCGTGGGTGAGGAGCTTGAAGGATATCCTCTTGTTGACGGGGAGCCAGTGCAGGTTTCTCAGGTAGGGGTTGATGTGGCCGTGGCATGGTACATCGAGGATCAGTCGTGCCGAAGCGTTTTGGATGCATTGTAGTCGTTTGATGAGCTTGGTCGGGGCTCCCACGTAGAGGGCGTTTCCATAGTCGATATGCTGCTGACGAGGGCCTAGGTGACTGTCTTTCTCTTATCTGTCGGGATCCATCTATAGATCTTCCGCAGCATGCTGTTGCATGCTGCGTGTTGAAGCAGGAGGAGGAGACAGCGTTGACTTGCTTGGTCATTGAGAGCTTTGAGTTGAGGATGATTCCCAGGTTGCATGCATGTTCGGTGGGTGTTGGGGCTGCCCCCAGTGCCGTCGGCCACCAGGAGTCGTCCCAGGCTGAAGGGTTGGAGCCGAGGATGAGGACCTCCGTCTTGTCTGAGTTCAGCTTCAGATGGCTGGTCTTCATCCAGTCAGCGACGGCCTTCAATACTTTGTGGAGGTTGGCTTTGGCGGTGATGGGGTCCTTAGTGAGGGAGAGGATCAGTTGAGTGTCGTCGGCGTAGGAGATTATGTTGAGGTAGTGTTGTTGGGCTACATGTGCAAGCGGTGCCACACTAATGTTGAACAGCGTCGGGCTGAGGGAGGATCCCTGGGGTACACCGCAGATGATGTCGGAGGCTTTGGAAAGGAATGGGGGGAGGCAGACGCTCTGGGTTCTGCCGAAGAGGAAGGAGGTGGTCCAATACAGACCCTTGTCTCGGATCCCTGCCCTGGGGAGGCGTGCGCGTAGGGTGCGGTGGCAGACCGTGTAGAAGGCGGCAGAGAGGTCTAGGAGGATGAGTGCTGTGGTCTCGCCGTTGTCCTGATGTCATCGGTGGTGGCGATGAGGGCAGTCTTGGTGCTGTGGTTGCTGTGGAACCCTGACTGGGAAGGGTCCAGGATTCTGTTTTCCTCAAGGCATCGGGTTAGCTGTCTGTTGATGGTTTTCTCGATGACCTTGGTTGGGTAGGGGAGTAGAGAGATGGGCCGTAAGTTCTAGAGGTCTCTTGGATCTGCCTTAGGTTTTTTGAGTAGGGCGTTGATCTCAGCGTGTTTCCAGATCTCTGTGAAAGGTCGTGGTCTCGAGGGAGAGATTGATGGCGTTGCGCAAGTTGGGTGCAATGGAGCTGTTTGCTCTGTTGAAGACGTGGTGCGGGTATGGGTCTGATGGAGAGCCGGATTGGATTGTTCACATGGTCTTGAAGGTGCCATCGATGCTCACGCTGGCCCAGGGTAGCAGGGGTTCGTGGTCGATGGTGTGTGGAGGGTCTGTTGTGTTGCTGTCTGTTGGGGCTGTCTGGGTGTTGAAGCTGTCGTGGATGTCTGCTATCTTGCGGTGGAAGAAGGTGGCGAGGGAGTCGCACAAGGCTTGCAAAGGCAGGATGTCACTGGTGTGGGAACTGGGGTTGGAGAGTTCCTTCACGATGTTGAAGAGCTCATTAATGATGTGTGCGTTGTTGTCGAGGCGGTCTTTGAGGGAGGTCCTTTTGGCCGCCCTGATGAGGTGGTGGTGGTTGCGGATGGCATCCTTGTGTGCTGCATGGCTGTCTAGAGTTTGTCCACTGTGTCATTTCTTCTCTAGTTTCCGGCAGGCTTGCTTGGAGGCTAGGAGTTCTGGGGTGAACCAGCTGGCCCTCTTGCTGGTGTCTCTGTGGGGGGGTTTCTTCAGCGGGTGAGGGTGTTGGCACACTCCTCAATCCAGCGTCTGAGGCTGTGGGCAGCGTTGTCGGTGTTGGAGGGTTCGGTGGGTGGGCTGATAGCAAGGTTTGCATGTAGTTGGTCTTCGGTGATTTTGCTCCAGCAGCGGCGGGGGATCTGTTGGGTGTGATGGTGTGTGGTGGGCTTCTGGAAGGCGAGGTGGATGCAGCGGTGGTCGGTCCAGAGAAGTTCGGTGGTGTGGCTGACGGAGAAGTGCGGGCTTAAGGAGAGGACGTGGTCGACCGTGTGGCCGACGGAGTGGGTGGGCGTTGTGACGAGTTGCTTCAGTCCAGGATGACCTAGACTGGTTCTCCACCACGCTAGAGGCTGGGGACATGGATATCTCCATTCTGGATGGCTCTTCCTCATTGACCTCTGCTGGGCGTTATATGATTGTACCTTCAGACGCCAGAGGTGATCCAGCCAACCTGCTGCAATAAAAAGTGGGAGGAAAGGGCCATCCTTGGGCCCTCCAAACCCATTAATAAGGTCAAAGGCAGAGACAAATTCCAATCGCCTTTGAAACCCTGAGGCGATTGAGGCCTGCCTTCTCTGTACTTGTTGGTGGGTTAGTGGCAGCTTGCTGTGAGCCTCAGGTCTTCAGACATGCGGAGGATGCATGACAGGTAAGAACCACCCTTTTTTGTGGGACTGTAATACTGTGTGATCGGGGGAGGTTTTAGTCACCGCTTCTGGTGGTATCCCTTCAGATGAGTGGTTTGTGAGCCTTTTCTCCCCACCTTACTAACTCAGTTTGCCATGTGTTGAATGACCACCATGCAGCCTTGGCTGTGAGTCGAATAGTTATTGAACCACCTTATTTTTGTCAAATGACAGGACTGTTGTATATTGAAAGGGGGAGTTAGCTGTTCATGCTCCGGTGCTGCTTGCCTTGGACCTGGGTCATGTAGCTCCAGCGACCAAATGCTGGAGCCTAAATATGTAGCACTATAGGATACAAACTGATAAACAAAAAATGGCCACCCATTTACATCAATACTTGATAGAAAATAAGACTTCGGTCACATCTCCTCAGGTCCCGGGGACTGCGCAGAAGGCTGTAAGCCAGAGGGCCCTGAGGAGAGACTAAGCTTTATGCAAACAGGCATCCCTGGATAAGCAAAAACAACTAAAATCAGATGTGCATGCATGATTGAAAGGTATACAGATTATTCCTCTTGTCTCCTTCTGTGCCAGCTGGAGGGTGACGCTGGACATGCAATGAACCTCCAAGACAGAATATGCCCTGTTTTGCCTGAAATTTCAACACTACAAGCAGGGAGAAAAGGCCGGCAGACTGCTGGCACGCCACACACAGCCTTGTCAGCCGAGAGCATACCTTGCTACACCGGCGATCAGGGATCAGTCAGATACATAGATAACACCCTCTGTGCAGATAGTGAATGCTTTTCCCCAATATATAAGCACCCTTTATGAAGTGGAAATGCCTGATGTCCTTTCCAGGGAAACTACTTAATGCAAAGAATATCAGAAGACATAGCAGTTGCTATATCAGGCGTCCTATAACAAGGCTTTGGGGGATGATGGGTTCCCTAGATAATTCTACAAATTTAGCCAAAAAGCGGAGTGGACTCCCACTGGAATGCAATCAGGCTCTCGTCTACCTTATCCTAAAAAGAAGCAAGAACCCTCAGCAAACTGCACCAGTTATCATCTGATCTCGCTCTTCAACATGGGTTTTAAAATATTTGCTAAGGTGTTGGAAACCCGGCTAAAGAAAGTCCTACTGAGTCTTGTCCAGCATTCTTAGGTGGGTTTTGTGCCAGGCTGTACATACACAAATCACATTTGGAAGCTGGTAAATCTGTTCTGGCCGGTGCGAGACAACACCGCCGAAAAAATCATCCTATCCCTCAATGCTGAAAAGGCATTTGGCTGTGTCGAATGAGGATAACTGTTCCGCACACTGGAGTGAGCTGGCATTGGCCCAGGGTTCATTGACAAGGTCTGATGGCTGTATTCCCATCTCATTTCCCAAATTAATTGTGACCAGTACATGTCTCAAGCCTTTCCCATCCAAAGGGGAACACAAAAGGGATGGCCACTATCACCACTTCCCTTCCACTTGCGTTGGAGCCACTGGCAGCAGGCATTAAGCAATAGGAAGGTGAGAAATATATATTTACCCCAGATGGGGCAGGCCAACTCTACTTTAAGCAGATGACAATCTTCTTACCCTTGTGGTTTTCACCTTGTCTGGTCACTGCTTACTGATTCATCCACCTTTTCGGGCTTTATGACCAACTGTGAGAAAAGTGTAGCCTTCCCCATTAATGCATCCATCGAAATGCATGCAGACATTAATTTGGATTTACATGGAAGACTGTGAGGCTTAAGTACCTGGGTATCTTGGTTAATGTATGTATGTATGTATGTATGTATGTATGTATGTATGTATGTATGTATGTATGTATGTGTGTTCTTATATAGCGCTCGATTATTACCCTTGGGCATAATAAAGACCTGGACAATATGAGTGCTGACAGGGTTCAACCCTTGATATCTAAAACGGAGAATGACTTCCTTTGGTGGTATTCCTTGCAACTCTCACTCTGTGGCAGGGGCAGTTGGTCAAGATGGTGACAGCCCTTCGATTCAACTTTGTCTTTGGCATAATACCATTCCCAGTCCCTATAGTGCTCCTCTGCACACTTAACAAAAAGATAAACTCATTTTAAGGGTGGCCAGAGAACCCCACCTTAAACCCTCAGAACTGCTTGTAGACATGAGAGTGAGGTGACTACCTGCCAGATATCCACCTCTACTACCTAAGACACCAGTTATCACAATTGGTGAATCTATTGGTGGATATGGAGCAACAGCCAGACAGATTTTCTATGGAACAGTCTCTGTTGAAAGTATCACCCAGGCTGGGTATTTTATACATGGAGAAAGCTGCAACTGCCGGAGTCTGTCTTCATTCGCTAAGGTCTATGTGGGTAAACTGTAGGTATTCTCAGAGTGTTTGGGGAGGATAGCATACTTCATTAAGGTCCACTGGTCAATCAACCAATCAATCAATCAATGTTTATTTAACGCAGCTTATCACCTGAGAGAGTATCCAGGAGCTGGCTGTGAGTGTCAGTCGAAGAGTCAGGTATTGAGTCTCTTCCTGAAGTCTGTCAGCAAGGGTCATGTGTTCGAGAATTTGGTGGTGAGGTGGAAGAAGGAGCATCCTCTGGCGCAGCATTAACGGATGCACAGTGTCTGTGCGGGGATGAGATTGGCAGATCGAAGGTTCCGGGATGGTTGGTGGATGTTCAAGTGGTGTCTCACGTATGCAGGTCCTAGGTCATGGAGGACTTTTTAGGTGTGGGTCAGTAGATTGAACTGGCATCTTTTCTGGATGATGGGCCAGTGGAGGCCTCTCAGGTGCTGAGGGATGTTGGTCCTTTTGGGTAGGTTGAGAATCAGCTTGGCTGCTGTGTTATGTATTGTCTGGAGTCTTCTCAAGAGTTCCCTGGTGGTGACTGCATATTGTGCGTTGTCGTAGTCCAGACAGCTGGTAACAAGGGCCTGCCTTACTGTTTTTCTGGTGCTGATGGGGAGTAATTTGAAGATTCTGTGGAGCATGTGGAGAGTGTGGAAGCAGGCTAAGGAGATGGCGTTGACCTGTTTCATGGAGAGCTGTCTGTCCGGGTTTATGCCGAGGTTGCTGGTGTGGGGTTTGGTCTGGGGTTGGCCCTGAGGTCCGATGGCCATCAGGTGTTATTCCAGAGGGAGGTGTGGCAGCCAAAAATCATCACTTCAGTTTTGTCTAAGTTGAGCTTTATTTAGTTGTCCTTCATCCAGGCTGAGACGTTCTTCATGCAGTTGTGGAAGTTGGACTTCGTAGTGGTGGGGTCGGCTGAAAGTGGTAGGATGAGCTTGGTGCTGTCTGCGTAGGAGATAATGTTGATGCTGAGGGTTCTAACGATATCTGCTACTAGCGACATATAGATGTTGAAGGTAGTTGGACTGAGGGATGACCAATGAGGGATGACAAAGATGGTGTGCTTTGGATGTGAGGTGAAGGGTGTGTCCCGAGAGGAATCGTGCCATTCCTCTGAGAGCGTCGCCTTCGATTCTGATCTAATGCAGTCATCATATGAGTGTGTGGTGGGAGATGGTGTAAAAGAAGCAGAGAGGTTGAGTAGGATCAGGGCGCTGATTCTTCTTTGTTCAGTAGGGTGCAGATGTCGTCTGTCACAGTGAACAGAGCCATCTCTGTGCTGTGGTTGGCTCTGAATCCTTATTGTGAGGAGTCAGGCAGGTTGTTCTTTCAAGGTGATCTGTGAGTTGGAGGATGATGAAATTTTTGAGGACTTTGCCTGGGAAAGGGAGTAGCAAAATGGGGTGGTAGTTCTGAAGATCGCTGGGGTCTGCGGAGGGCTTCTTGAGGAGGGATCGGACCTCTGTGTGTTTCCAGGCATTGGAATTAGTGGCTGTGGTGATGGAGGCATTGAGCATGGTGGTAAACTGGTGGATGATCTCGTTGCTTCCAAGGTAGGAGAGTCGGTGGGGCAAGGGTGGGTAGGGGCTCCCGAGTGGATGGAGTTCATTAAGGTGGTGGTGTTTGGTGTTCTGAGCTGGTCCCATGTTGTGAATGGGTGATCAGTGGCTGTCCTTGTGGGAGTGGGGAGGCTGAGGAGGTCGGCAGGTTGCGGATCGGAGTTTCCATATATGGTAGCTACCTTGTTGTGGTAGTGGTCGGCTAGTGTGTCACATAGTTCCTGTGAGGAGGGGATCGAGATTTCGGTGGGTGATGGACAAGGAAATTCTCGGTCGATGGTGAAGAGTTCCTTTGTCTGGCAGGTGCTGGTCTCAATGCATTTTGTCAAGGCCTCCTTTTTCTCAGCTTTGAGGTGCCACTGGTAGTTGTTGAGGGCAGACTGTAAGGTGGCTTGATCAATGTTGTTTCCACGGGTTTGCCACTTCCTTTCTAGTTGTTCGCATCTGCATTAGATTGTGCTGAGTTCTGGGGGGTACTGGCTCATTTGGTGGATTTGTGCAGTTTGTTGGGGGAGATTTGGTCGCCATCGCTGGTGATCAAGGTGTTGAAGTTCTCTACTGCATGATTCAGGTTTGTTGAGACGTCAGGCTGGGTGCTGATGAGGGTGTCAATTCATTGGTGCTGTGTGACTTAGGTAAAAAAGTGGAAGGAGTGCTGTGGTGGTTGAGGGTGGTGCAGTAATGTTGAAGTGTAGGATGAGATGGTCCTACCAGGTGAGTTCCATGGTGTGGCTGTATATGACTTTGTTGCTGGAGGTAAAGATAGGGACCTGCATGTGTGGGGGGCGTGGCTTGAGCGCCGAGGGAAATGGCGGCGTGAGCCCGGAGCTCCGTGCCTCTTCCCCACAAGAATCCTGACAGAAGGGCCGGAGAGCCCGTGTGTGCCCCGGCGCCGATTGGGAATCCGGCGGTGACTGATCGGACGAGATCTGGGCTGCTGGCGGCATCGCAGCGCCGAGAACGGCCGCCGATCGAAGCGGAGGGGAGAGCGGCGCCGAGCAAGATGGCTGCCACGGCGGAGCCCTGAAAGACGGTGGGCCGCCAGAAGAACACACTGCCGGCGAACACAGGAGAGGCGCGGCCGCCGGCAGCGACGGACCCCACACAGCGAGGGTCGATCCTTGAAACCCGGCTGCGGTGTGCAGTGATCTCGGGAGCGGGCGGTGGCGGCCGCCCGGGTCCGCTCCTGCGGGCGAGGCTTCCGGACGGACTCCTTGCCGAGAGGGCGAGAACCAGAGCTCCAGCCCAGCCCTGAGCACCGGACGACCCAACAGGTGAGCGGGGGCCGCCCTGAGAGGGGGTCCGCGGGAGACGGTGCACGTCGCGGCGCATCCTGGGCCCCCCCCTCGCCCCCGCAGCAGAGGCCCGTGCAGCATATGGGGGCATAAAGGAGGAGCCCGAGGGCCAGTGAAGGGACTTTGGCGGCGCTGGACTCCCGGTGGCGCGGCCTACCGCGCCACCCCGGGGGAGAGAGAACGATACCCCGCGGCACCCGAGGGTCGACCATTACGGCGGACACTCCCTCTGGGGCGCAGTGGTCGGGCAGCGAGACCCCGTAGTGCGCAGGAACTAACCACGTGGCCGAGGCCCGGAGACAGCAGGCAGGCGAGGAAAGCGAGAGCGGTGAGGCCGGCCACGATGGGGAAGCCGAGGGCCAGAGTGGAGGAGGCGGCGACGTCGGAGGTGGTGGAAGGGGGCCCCGCAGAGCAGACGGACCTGCAGCGATTGCAGGACCGGATATTGGACGCCATAACGGCCACCAGAGACGCGCTCCACAACGATATAGCGCAGGTGGCGTCGGGGCTGGGCTTGCTCCGGGCGGACCACGACAAACTAAAAGACAGAGTCAAGGATGCTGAAGTGGTGCTCGATGTCATGGCGCCGGCTCACAAGGCGATGGAGAGTAAGCTGACGGAGGCCCTGGACCGCATAAGCACCCTGGAACGGCGAGCGGAGGACGCAGAAAATAGAAGCCGCCGCAGCAATGTGCGGATCGTAGGTGTGCTGGAGACGGAGGGGACGGGGGACATGATTGCCTACATGGAGGAATGGCTGAAATCGGTGGTGGTGCCGGAAGGGCTTTCGCCATTCTTCACTCTGGAGCGTGCCCACAGGGTCCCCTCAGGACCGCCCAAGCCCGGGCTCCCACCCAGACCGATCATAGCCAAGTTGCTACACCACAAGGACAGAGATCTGCTCCTGCAGAAGGCTCGAGAGGATGGCCCTTTCCAGATAGCGAACAGTAGAGTCACACTTTTTCCGGACTTCACCTTCGAAACGCAGAAGCAACGGGCCTCCTTCCTCACAATCAAGAAGGAACTGCGGACCGAAGGGATTGCCTATTCCTTGCTCTTCCCAGCCAGGCTAAGAGTGGTAGTGGACGACAAGGCGATCTTCTTTGCAACATCAGCGGAAGCCTGGGACTGGTGGGAGACATACAAGGCCGGGACTGACGGCGCCAAGACAAGAGAAGAGCGGGAAAAAGAGCGGGAACGCTCGCCCAAACGGCTGCGGAAATCGAAGAGACTATGGAAACGAGGGCGGGGGAAGCTTGGACCATCGGCCTCTCAGACTGAAGCGGAACGGCAGGCCGCGCTGCTGGAGGTGGAGAACCTCGGACGAGCAGAGGGTCCCGGATCTAGGGGGGCCACGGACTCGGACACTCATGTATCGGCCTCTGGCTCGGAGTCGGACCTTTCGGGGATACACCGCACGGAGGGACCGCTGGTGACGCCGCAGACGGCGGACGAGATCCTAAATATATGAACTGCTGTCGATGCAAAGTGGGTAATGTTTGATGAGCTGTGAGGGGGGCCATTGCCTATGCACATAGCGGGGGCCGGGGCACGCAGAGGAGCTCAGAGCAGAGGGGCCATGAGGGACTGGGGAGGGAGCGAGGAGATGGGCGACGCAGCCTCCCTCTGGACAAGGCCGCGCTCCGTAGGCCCTTAAGGCACCCACAGCTACGGCTGTGTAGTTGAGACCTGGGTCATCAGGTATGGGAGTTTGGATGGGGACTGATATTTCGATATTGGGGCCTGTTCTGGGGAAGGGGGGGGTTCCACAGTTGGGGATTGTTTGCCTTTTTTGAAGTTGTTGACCCTGGGTGTACCATGGGTAGGGATGTTGGGAAGTTTTGTTTTGTTCAGGGGGGGCACCACCACCGTCGACGGGTTGGACCTGGAGGGAGTGTTTCGACCGGATTGCTGGGATAATGGCTAATGTAAATGGGCTGACCTGTATTACCTGGAATGTCCGGGGCCTACACACTATGCAACGCAGACACAAAGTACATGCCTATTTAGTGCGGAGGGGAGTACACATCGCAATGCTGCAGGAGACGCATCTCACACGACAGGAGGGGGAGGCGCTACAGAGGAGATGGCGGGGACAGGTTTATCATATAAGGCTATTCGGCCTATGCGCGAGGGGTACTCATATGGGTTAGGGCAGGCACGCCTTTCCAACTCACGCGCCAATGGGTTGACCAGGAAGGGAGGTATGTGGTGGCGGAGGGGAAGCTTGAAGGTAGAGATATAGTGTTGGCTAGCATATAAGCCCCAAACACGGACCAGTTGGCTTTCCTCGCGACACTGTCAGGGACGCTAGCCCACTCCCTAGCAGGCCCGGTCCTGCTAGGGGGCGACTTTAATTCCATTGCCGACCCCTTGCTGGACAGGTCTCACCCCCCCCTTCGTGACTCCCCGGTTTACAGGCTATCTAGAGGTAGGAGGGAATGGCAGGAGAGCCGGGAACTTGTAGATGTCTGGAGAGGGCAACACCCGACTGACCGGGATTATTCTTTTTTCTCCGGGCTCCATGACTTGCATGTCCGTTTGGACACCATACTTTGCTCCCGGGAGGTGCTAACATGCGTCACTGGCTCAGAGTACCTATCGAGAACAATCTCAGACCATAATCCGCTCCTGATCCGGCTAGCGTGGGTGGCGGAGAAGCCCAGGGTTCCGCTCTGGAAACTACGGCCTGAGACCCTGGAGGACCCCCTCTTCGGGGAGGCCCTAGCGGAAGGAATGGCCTTGTATTTCACGGAGAATGAAGGGACGGCGACCTCTAGAGCGACGGAGTGGGACGCCTTCAAGGTAGTGGTGAGGGGTATCTGCATCAAGGATTATGTAGGCGTACGGAAAGTACTGCTGGGCGATTTGGCTAAGGCGGATGCTAGACTGAGGGAGGCGGAGAGAGGGCAGCCCGGACACCCAGAACTCCAGGAGGCTCTCTGTTCGGCCAGGGAGGCGGTAGCCGTTGAAGTGGAGAGGCTCCGAGCCTTTGCCTACAAGCACTATGTGCTGCGCTCCCATGTCGACGGCGATAAGGCGGGCACCCTCCTGGCGTGGCTCTCGAACCCCACCAGACGATGCGCTCCCATTCTCCAACTGCGGGATATGGCGGGCGTGATACAACATACTCAGCTGGGCATAGTCAACGGCTTCCAGACATATTACGAGGGCCTGTACAAGAGTGCCCCGGGAGACAGGACAGGACTGGTGGAACCCTTCCTGGCTGATCTACCCCTACACCGGATAGAGGCTGAGCAGGCGAAGGACTTGGGGTCGGACATTGACGTGGGGGAGATACGATCGGCGGTGCGACGCATGGCGAGGAACAAATCGCCGGGGATAGACGGACTCCCCATAGAGTTCTATAACAAATATCTGGACGTACTAGCACCGCGACTCCTGACTATCTATAAGGAGGCCAAGGCAACGGGACGGCTGCCGCAGTCGATGCGGGAGGCATTATTGGTCCCACTACTGAAGCCCGGCAGGGAGAGTAGTGACCCTGCGTCCTATCGACCACTTTCTATGTTCACCGCAGACTACAAAATCCTGAGTTCCATACTAGCGGCGAGGCTCCTACCTCACATGGCGAGGCTTGTACACGACGACCAGAATGGCTTTATACCGAAGAGAAACACCACGATCAATATCAGACGGCTTATCCGTCTCATAGACGGGCTGAACGACGGAGCAGGGACGAAACTGGTTCTCTCGGTCGACATCGAAAAGGCCTTCGACAGCCTCGAGTGGGACTACCTCTATGCTGTCATGGAGCGCTTTGGTCTAGGTGCTGGTTATATTCACTGGACGAAGGTCCTTTACGCGGAGGCGATAGCAAGGGTGAGGGTTGGACCGGCGGTGTCCCTCCGCTACCCGGTGGAGCGGGGCACTCGTCAGGGCTGCTCCCTATCGCCGCTTCTCTTTGCGCTGGCTATTGAGCCGCTGGCGGCTGCGGCCCGGACGGGGCGGCACATCCGCGGAGTGCGGGCCCGAGACGGACAGCATTTCATCTCGCTATATGCCGATGATTTACTACTGTTCCTCTGCGATGGGGGAGAGGACTTACGGAGAGCGGAAGCCCTACTGGAGAGCTTCGGAGAGATGTCGGGCCTGCGGGTTAACTGGCCCAAGACGAGTTTGTTCCCACTTCTAGAGGGCGCTGCCCAGCCACAACACCGTTCGGAGGCGACCTGGAACCCTACCTGCATGAAATACCTGGGGGTCCATATCTACCATAAGCCGGAGGACTTGCTTGAGGGCAACCTGGGGCGGTGCGTACGTGGACTGAAGGGCTGCATGTCCTTCTGGGCCACATTACCACTATCGGTGGCGGGCCGGATTTCCCTACTGAAGATGGTTGCCCTACCGAGATTACTGTATTATTTCCGGACGCTCCCAATCTGGATACCTGGCTCCTTCTTTAGGCTCCTTAAATCACAAATTACAACGTTCATTTGGGGAGCGGGACGGTGCAGAGTAGCGCTGGCCACGCTCTCTCGCCCGAAAGAAGAGAGGGGTCTGGCGGTGCCAGACTTTGAGCTCTATTACCTAGCGGCACAACTGCAAGTCTTCACGCAGGAGGTAGCGAGGGTGTTTCGGGGCCCAGCGGACGAAAGCTCACGGGGGACGCCCAGACACGTCCTGGCATATATAGCCCTCCAACAACGGCTGGACAGTCAGGATTTGTCGCTGGAGCAGCGCACGTACCGTCAATGTTGGAATAGGGCCCAGAAGAGAGCGGGTACCCAGTGCCCATATGCGCCTGAGATACCATTGGGCATGTTAACGGCCTTACCGCATGGCGGCGACTGGTCGCAACTACAGGAGTGGGAGGAAGCGGGGATACAGGTAGTTGGGGACCTCTTTGAAAATGGCGCACTGCTCCCGTTCCAGGAGTTAATAGAACGCTTCGGCATCCCGAGAGGGGGATTTCTGCTGCATGCAGCAGTAACCAGGGCGATGCAGGCCCACTGGGGCACGGGACTTGAGGAACCCGGGACGGCAGCGGCGTGCCAGTACACCATGATGGCAGCGGGCACGATCAAGGCGGTAACGTGCCTATATAATCGGATGATTAGGGAGAATATCCCTCCTCTCACATCCCTAAAAACCAAATGGGAGGCGGATCTGAGTAGGGACATACCTGACACGACGTGGGCACAACTTGTCCGTAGGGCCCGCAACAGCACGAGAAACGCCAGGTTCCAGCTGATCCACTACTATGTGTTGCATAGGGCGTATATGACCCCAGGTAGAATCAAGCGGTATTTTGGTGATGGGACGGCAGCCTGCCCCCGGTGCCCGGAAGAGGGGGCTGAATTAGTACACATGCTATGGGCATGCCCGGCCCTGCGGGATTATTGGCAAGACATTGGGGAGGTGCTGAATGAGGTGACTGAAAGATCTAGAGAATACGGACCGGCGGAATGTCTTTTGCACTGGTTCCCCCATACCCCCAAAAATAAACTCACGAGTAAGTTTATCGACATGGGACTGATGGTGGCTAAGAGGGAGATCACCAGGAACTGGAAGGCGAGGGTGGGGCCAACTCCACGGAGGTGGCGGCAGGAGTTTCTAAAATGGGCTACGGCTGACAGCACACATAGATACCAACTTGCGCGCAGGACCCCTAGCCAGACAGCAGCTGACACTGCCACCGCATGGGAAGTTATGGTGCAGGCACTCAGGGACAGCGAGGCTGACGCAGAGGAGGAGATTCCCGGGGTAGAGGGGATGGAGGAGGCGAGTTGAGGCTCTAGGAGCAGCAGGAATGTAGGGAGACTGACGGCAGCAATCCAGGGATGGTAGCAGCGTGGCCTTAGGCGGGTGGTGGTGTGTGGGATGGGATGGGGGGGGAGGTTTTGGTTTGGCGCAGGGAAGGGGAGTTGGGGATTAGCGCGTAGTTCAGTAGGGCTATAAAAGTAGTCATACACATAATCCGGACACTAACCACTTCTCTGTACTGAACGTCAGGCATGGTAGAGCAGAGACTTCATCGCCGCCCAACCCCCGGGTTGTGGGCCGGACGGCTGTGTACTGATTGACGAAGTATATTGTGTATCTGCTAAATTTTATGATGCTACTTCTAAATGTAATGGCCTGTACAGGTATGACTACAATAAAAATTATTTTAAAAAAAATAAATAAAAAATAGGGACCTGCATGTGTTCTGCTCTGTGCGCGAGGTCTGAGCCCAGCTGTGTGAGGCAAATGTTGTCAATTCATTCCTGGAGGTCCGTGAGGTGGTGTATGTGTGATCATCCAGGTGGAAGTTGAGATCTCCCAGGAAGAAGTAGTGTTCGGATTTGGTGGTGAGCAGGGTGATACATTTGGTGATGGAGCCGCTGAGGCTGGTTCATGTTCCTGGGGCTTGTAAGCAAGGGTTCCTTTGATGGTGGTTTTGTAACCTATGTGGAGTTGGAAGTTTATGTGTTCAACGATAGTCAAGGTTTCGTATTCGATGGTGGTGCAGATGATTGAGTACTTGTGTACGAAGACAATGTCACCTCTGTGTCTGTTGACGTGGACCCTGGGTTTCTTCTTGTAGCTTTTGGGTGTTGCGTAGGCGATGTCGGGGGCCGATGCAGGGGTGAAACAGTTCTCTGCGATGAAGGTCATGTCAGGATTGAGGGTGAAGATGGTGTCCTAGAATTTGGTGGAGAAAAGTGATCTGATGTTGACCAGGAGGCATCTGAGTGGTTCCCGGGAAGGTGGCAGTTGGTGTGGAGAGGGTTTCTGCGAAGGCGGTTGGTTCTGGAAGGGAGGTGAAATGGCAGTGGAGGCAGGTGAATGGACCAGTGGTGGAACCGGGGGATGTGAAGCAGCACTTGTTGTTGTGTCTGGTGTCCAGAGCATGGAGATCATTGATGGAGAAAATTATGGAGTCCGGTGGTCCAGGGATCTTGGAGATGGGTGATGTCCAGGCATGGATGGGTGCAGACGGGCTTGCCTTTGGCTCGCCTTCAGTATGCCGACGGTGCAACCATGATGCAGCTTCCATTAAATAAGTCAGGAGGGAGAGGCTTAAAGATCAGAAGAAAGACAATCGGGTGAGCATTGTTGCATGGTTGCTGCATACGAACTGTGGATGAGCTACATGAGGAGGGAGATTTTCAATCTTTCCAAGTGTTGCCTGCAAAATATGCCCATTCTGACTCGCAGGCCTGGCATTACAGACACCTACGACACTGGATGGAAAATGCACTAGAGCTTAGTTCCATCCCATATCAACATTACCCTCCACCTGCTCTTTTGGGGATACTCTATGGGCATGGTCGCTAATCTCTGTGATCCTAATTGAGGCTGCAAACGCCTTGAATATTTGAGAAGAGGCTAAAGTGTGCTGGCAAGGGCGGGTAAACATTCAATACATGACAAAGACTAGACTGACCTCCTCAATTCCTATGACCATGCACTGTGAGAGGCTAGGTTGAAGTTTGCATATCTGAAAGGGCCTCATGACTTGTATTGGACCCCCTGCAAGTTAAACAGAGCCTGACTCTCACCTCACAATCATTACTGGTATTGCAGACAAATAGTGTGCACCATGTACCACATATTATGGTCTTGTCCTCAGCTTCATGGATACTGGACGGAGGTTTGGCACACGTTACACAACTCAAGCCTCTATCTCTTCAGAGAATCTGCAAAATTGGCCATACTACATGACACAATGGAATTTGATGCGCCCACCTTCCCCTGAAGAAGGTGCATGTCAACAACACTCCTGACGGCAAAGGTATGCACACTCTGACATTGTTGCACCCCAAATTTGCTCAGGCACCCTGAATGGACGACTGCAATGTTCTGCTCTAGCTGCAGTTGAACAGAGTATTTATAAAATTCAAGACCAATTCCAACTGTTTGAGACATTCTGGGGACCGTTTTTTTAATCTTATAGATGCATGAATATCAATCCACTTTTGCATTCCACCCAGGATGAGAGCCAGTAAGTTGTGGCTAGAATTTACAGCCAGATAGGGCTTTTCCGCATAATTCCTTGTGCATGATGCACAGTAGCTTAAATTTGTCCCTCTGTTTTAGAGGAATTGAACGAAGATGTTTCAAGGTGGATGAGGTGGGATCACTTTTTTAGTTTATGGTATGTTATATTCTCAGAAATTTCTGAATTTGGGATTTTTTTAGACTGACCTGGATATTTCTGCTAAGATGTAGAGAGTGAATGAGAGTTTGGATTTTTTCTAAAACAAGATAAGTGAAGGTTGCACTTTTCAAAAAGTGTGATTTTCTGTTTACTGAATAACAGTTCACTCTAAAATATAATTCCAAGAATTTTTAATTCATGTTGTCCAAGTTGAGTGTTGCATCAAGGTCACAGAACAGATGAGAGGAAAAACCGAATTAGAGTTAGGCCGCTGAATCATTGTCTGAGATCAGCAGTGTCCCGCTGCTTCAGGATACTCTTCTGAATTGTTTGTGACAAACAAATACATATAACAAAACATACTTACTAGCAATACTCACTTCAACAATGATGAATAAAGTGAAATGACTCCAACTGAAACACCCCCATTAAATAAAATTGATTCATTCAGGAACACATGGGTTTAAGTAAAATGTACCAAATTTGGCTCATTCCCTCACCTACCCAGATCAACTATTTACAGATTTCACACTAATAAGATTGTAAACAATAAAACGAAGAATCATCTCCTCATCCAACTGTACCTAATGAACTTCTCTCCTTTCCACGAATCACCACTCGTTATCACAAAGAATTATTGACTGAAGTTTAATCTAAATCTCATACTATCTAAATGAATTGTTCTTATGAAGAATCCCAGCACCCAGTATCACAACTAATTACAAAATGTAGCCTTGTTTCATCCGATAAATTTCTTATCTTAATATTACTTTTAAACACACTTTTTCCTGCTGGTGCATCTGATTCTCGTCTCTTACTAGCTACCCATAAGATCTCTCTGTATGTTTAAGGATCACGTTGTTTCCAAAGTAATATATTCTCCATCAAATGGTATGGATTTATGATGAATCTAATAAACACAATTTGAATGTTCTTTTGGCAAATGACTTCAATATTAGGTTCAACAACAATAAGTAAAATGTCCCATGACCTCAAATCTAAATAAAAAGATCAAATATGCTGATCATATCCCGTCTCTCCTCAACAACTAAGAAATCCATGGAATATAAATACAGTACATCTTTCATGATCTGTAGCCCACACTGACTTCCTCGTGATGGTCTTGCATGGAGATGTGACACTCCGACCTACCTGAACAATGTGGTCACCGCGTGGAAAGAGGCTTTACATCTCCAATGGATGAGCCACATGAGACTCAAATTTCAGTGCAGGAAAACTGGATGTTTAATGAAGCCACAGGATTCTCATGCAACTTGCAAACAGTGGCAACCATCTTGAACACATTGAGTATATGCTTCTTGTGGTTCAGGGCATCTTTGCTAGGCAATCGATATACACAGTTGTACCAGTCAGAAACATGCTGCTTGAGTTTGGAAACGTTGCACACAGTAGTTGTCATTGAAAATTGACAAAAGACTAGACTTGATACACAAAAGTATTATAGGAAAATACTTGTCTTTATGGATTCGACTTTGCGTTTGAACACTATTTGCAGGAGTCATCCCTCGGGTATTAAAGGTAATATTTTTGCATCTTGTGATAAGCATTCTTTTGATATATAAGGGTTTACGGTTATGATACATATGGGTTAGTGATTGCTTGTTATCAGGTGAACTCTATGACATTATTGGGCATTGATTATGTTGTAGTTTATGAACCTGTTACATTGAACATAATGTGAATCACAGAGAGTAAAGCAAAGAATGTAGTTGTCATTGGTAGGAAGCATATGATAGCTCTGAATACTCTCTACACATATTCCATAAATGTAATTGTGTGCTGTAAAAATACATATAGCATAACATACTTACTAACAATACCCAAATAAACAATAGTGAATTTGAGAGAAATGATTCACCATACAAACTTCCAAACTGTAGAACATAAACATTAAATAAATTTGATCCATTCAGGAACACATGCCTTTAAGTAAAATGTACCAAATTTGACTCATTCTGTTGCCTAATAAGATTGCAAACTGTAAAACGCAGCATCGTCTCCTCATCCAACTGCACCTATTGAACTTCTCTCCTTTCCACGAATCACCACTCGTTATCACAAAGAATTAATGACTGAAGTTTTGTCTAATTCTCAGACTATCAAAATTAATTGTTGTCACGAAGAATATCAGCACCCACCAGCCCAACTGATTCCAAAATGTAGCCGTTTCATCAGGTACATTTCAAATCTTAATATTACTTTTAAACAGACTTTTTCCCGCTGGTGCACCTGTTTTTCATCTCTTACTAGCTACCCATAAAAAGTTGATCTCTCTGCTTGTTTAAGGATCAGGCTGTTTCAAAAGTAATATATTCTCCATGGAATGGTATGTATTTATGCAAAATCTGATGAACAAAATATGATTTTTTTTTTTTTAACCGTCATCAATACTAGGTTCAAAAACAATAACATTCGTGAAGTAGTGTGGCTCACTGGTTAGAGGCGGCAGACCCGAGAGCAGAGGACGGCCCAGGACCAGGGTTCGATTCCCGGTGTGGCAGGTTTCTGGACCAGGGTCAGCGGACTCGATAATTCTCTTGCCTCGGTGCCCACTCTGATCAGCGATCACACTCGGCAACTCTGGGCATTAGCTTGCCTCATCTTCACTAACGGCCCCACCAGACCGCCGGGGATGCCTGGTCTCACCCTGGAGATACCCATTAAGGGACCATCTCTCAGGGAAGCCAGGAAGGGTTTCGCAGCGGTCGAAGCGCCTTGGGACCCTACGGGTAAGTAGTGCGCTATATAAATGCCAATACATTTACATTTACATTTAACATCGGCAATACAAACCATGGTAAAATGTCCCATGACCTCAAACCTAAACAAAAAGATCACATTTTCCTAACCATATCCTGTCTCTCCTCAACACCTAAAAACTCATGGGGCCTTATTTATGAAGGCCTTGCGTCAGTTTTGCGCCACCAGTGCGTCACTTGTGTGTAAAAAATGTGCCTTGTTGCGCCATATTTAAAAAGTGACGCATCTGGTAGATGCGTCACTTTTTAACCCCTGCGCCGCATTATACCTGCGTCAGGTATAATGTATGCTGAGGGGGCGTTCCCCCGCAAAAAGCCTCGTAATAGTGACGCAGTGAAATCTATGCGTCACTTTTAGGACGCTGTTGCGTCAAAATCTTACGCCTGCCTCACAGCAGGCGTATGACTGACGCAGGCCCTTTCACATGGGGGTTTCCCCATGTGAAAGGACGCATTGCTGGAGTTGCGTCACTTTTGTGACACACTCCAGCAATGCGTCACTTTTGCGCTTACAGATACGTCAGAAATACTGACGTATCTGTAACTCCTTGAAACATGATGCGTCATACATTAAATATGACGCATCAGGAATGTCGCAAGGAGTGCGCACTGAGAAGTGAGGCATCGCTGCTTTCACGCAGCGATGCGTCATTTCTCATAAATGAGGCCCATGGGATATAAACACTGTGCATCCTTCATGATCTGTTGTCCACAGTCAGTGTCTCACGATGGTCTTGCATGGAGATGTGACACTCAGAACTGCCTAAGAAGCAGGAAAAGCTGGCTGTATGTGCACAGTGTGCGCACCACTTGGAAAGAGGCTTTGCATCTCCATGGATGAGCCACATGAGACTCAAAGCTCAGTGCAGGGAAACTAGGGGGCATATTACCAAGCAATAGCGATTATTATTGCTATTGCTTGGTTAGAGACAAAAATTTACCGCTGAGCTGCGGCGATTTTTATCACAGATAAACCTTGGTATTACCAAGGTTTATCGCAAATGCGATAAAAATCGGCCGCAATGCATGAATATCGCTGAAAAGTCAGTGATATTCATGCATTACCGAGCTAATGCTCTTAGCCATGTTATCCACCTCCCATTGGATAACATGGCTAAGAACTGCTCAGGGCAGGTGTTAGCTTTTTGAGATATATTTGCGCTTAGCGCGAATATCTCCAAAAGTTGGTAATAGGAGATAGCGATGTTAGCGACTGTTTCCAGTCGCTAACATCTTGGCATGCCCACTTTGCATGTCATTAGTGATAAATATCACTGACATGCAAAGTGGGGCCCAAGATGGTCGCTATCTCCTACTAGCTGTCGCTAACTGGTGTTAGCAACAGCTAGGTAATAGGGAGATAATTTTATCTTCGCTTTCTTGGCTTTTAAAGCCAAAAAAGCGGAGATAACCCCCTTGATAATATGCCCCTTGATGCAGCCACAGGATTCTCATGAGACTTGAAACAGTGGCAGCCATCTTGAACTTATTGAGTATATGATTCTTGTGGTCCAAGGCGGCGCAACAAGATGCAACGCTGGAGGCGGCCAGTGGCAAAAGTAACGTTTTTTTTCTTTAATATTGTATTTCTTAACCCCCGTGCAACACCTCCCAAGTGACCATACACAACCACCCTTTGTTTATAGCTGCCCCCGCTGATTATCAGGTGAACAATATGATATTATTAATATAAATCACAGAGGGTATTCATAAAGCAAAGAATGTAGGGGCATATTACCAACAACTAGCGATAATTATCGCTAATTTGGCTTAGCGGCAATATTTTTATCGCCGAGCTGCGGCGATTTTTATCGCTTAGGAACCTTGCTATTATCAAGGTTTATCTCCTAAGCGATAAAAATCGGCCAAAATGCATGAATATCGCTGAAAAGTCAGCGATATTCATGCATTATCGAGCTAATGCTCTTAGCCATGTTATCCACCGACCATTGGATAACATGGCTAACAACTGCTCAGGGGCAGGTGTTAGCTTTTGGAGATAATCGCGCTTAGCGCAAATATCTCCAAAAGTTGGTAATAGGAGATAGCGATGTTAGCAACTGTTTCCAGTTGCTAACATCTTGGCACGCCCACTTTGCATGTCATTAGTGATAAATATCACTTATCACACAAAAAGGGGGGGGACCTAGGAGCTATTAAAGGTCCAGTGTCCATGCTCCTAATACATACATGTAAACCAATAAAAGGACACAGTTCCTAAAGTGGGGTGCAGAAAGTCACCCATACTTAAGGGTGCAAAAAAAGTCACCCATGTATCTAGAAAGAAAAATGTACAAAAGAAAGGAGGAAAAATCTTAGGTAGGGGGTACCCACTGGTGAGGGGAAAGAAACCTTTGTCCTCTGTTGCCCTCACACATCCCAAGGGGTGTCATGCTTCATCATCGGGCAGTTGCTCCTCGTAGGGCCGGCGCTGCAATTCCCTACGGGCCCCCCGAAGGGTCACTTTGTCGGAGATCTTTTATAGGACTGCCGGATGGTGCATGGGGGTGTGCGGGGAGTGGGTTCAATGAGGGTAAGAGGGAAAAGAAAGTGCGTGCAAAAATGATTCATGAGATAAAAAAGGGTCAACATGCAGCAACATTGTAACTGTTGTACCCTAGGCAGTCCGAAAACCGCTCAAATAAAATATTGCCCCAAAGGCACACTATGACCGGGTGACAAAAGGTCATAGGTCCACATGTTTCGCGCTTGTCTCGCCCATGTAGGGTCGTTTGCGCTTCTTCAGGACCAAAGTAATTCAAATAAGTGAAGTGCACGTGAATAATGTCAGTAAAATAAAATACCCTCTGTCTCAATCAGGGTGGAACAGCAATCTGTTTACCCTCAGTGTGGCAACGGCTGTATGATGGATACCACTCGTGATTAATACCTAGAAAAGAAAAGACAAGATAAACCACAAAATTGGACACCAGTACAACTTGATGCCACAAGATATGCCACAGCTGTGTGCATATTAGTTAAGTAACAAGGAGATAAAGAATAACCAGGCACACGAACCCTGCCCATCATATTAATCAAGTCCCATCCTTTATTAGCGTACTACTCTGTTGCTAACAGCCACATATTACCTCCTTAGGTTCCCACCCTGGTTCTAAGGCTGGTAACGCACAAGATTAGTAATGCCCAGGGTGTGCTTACCTAGCCCTGCTGAGACAAGTCATCAAGGTGCAAGCGCAATGTTCGCCCGCCGGTAGCCGGGGAGTTAATGTGCGAGCTGCTACCGCCGCGTATCCCCCTTCATTACGTGTGCCGGTAAATGAACTGCCGGAAATAATCTAGATGAAGTAGAAGGGGACTGGGCGGCGTCCTTTTCCGGCTCCTGGTTCCCCGCTTGACCATCGGATTTCTAAGACACAGCGCATGCGCTGCAGCAGTGGTGAAGTGCGCACGTGCAGAAGTCGGGAGAACTACTCTCCTTTCCATGCGCATTGACATTCCAATTAGCATTGCGCTGTTGTGGATAATTATCTATAGCTATCTCCTCCACACCTCTCCCTTCATTTTAAATGTTAGTAAAAAAGGGCGTGATTATACACTGCAATACTAGTGGGGTGGAGGGGTCTTGTGTGAGGAGTACCAAATTTTAACACAAGGTACTAACATTCAGCACTAGTAAATTAGGCATATGCAACTGTACGGAGTTAAGAACTCCCTGTATCGATGTGACTGGTACTCGATACAGGGAGTTCTTAACTCCGTACAGTTGCACTAGTATTGCAGTGTATAATCACGCCCTTTATCTTGTCTTTTCTTTTCTAGGTATTAATCACGAGTGGTATCCATCATACAGCCGTTGCCACACTGAGGGTAAACGGATTGCTGTTCCACCCTGATTGAGACAGAGGGTATTTTATTTTACTGACATTATTCACGTGCACTTCACTTATTTGAATTACTTTGGTACTGAAGAAGCGCAAACGACCCTACATGGGCGAGACAAGCGCGAAACATGTCGACCTATGACCTTTTGTCACCCGGGCATGGTGTGCCTTTGGGGCAATATTTTATTTGAGCGGTTTTCGGACTGCCTAGGGTACAACAGTTACAATGTCGCTGCATGTTGACCCTTTTTTATCTCATGAATCATTTTTGCACGCACTTTCTTTTCCCTCTTACCCTCATTGAACCCACTCCCCGCACACCCCCATGCACCATCCGGCAGTCCTATAAAAGATCTCCGACAAAGTGACCCTTCGGGGGCCCGTAGGGAATTGCAGCGCCGGCCCTACGAGGAGCAACTGCCCGATGATGAAGCATGACACCTCTTGGGGTGTGTGAGGGCAACAGATTACAAAGGTTTCTTTCCCCTCACCAGTGGGTACCCCCTACCTAAGATTTTTCCTCCTTTCTTTTGTACATTTTTCTTTCTAGATACATGGGTGACTTTTTTTGCACCCTTAAGTATGGGTGACTTTCTGCACCCCACTTTAGGAACTGTGTCCTTTTATTGGTTTACATGATAAATATCACTGACATGCAAAGCGGGGCCCAAGATGGTCGCTATCTCCTACTAGCTGTCGCTAACTGGTGTTAGCGACAGCTAGGTAATAGGGAGATAATTTTATCTCCGCTTTCTTGGCTTTTAAAGCCAAAAAAGCGGAGATGAACCCCCTTGATAATATGCCCCATAGTTATTTGTAGTAAGAAACACGATAGCAATGAATATTCTCTGCATATATTACTTACATGTAACTGGGGTTAAGCTCTATGAAAAAACAGAGGGGCATATTATCAAGAATGGGCGTTACATTATCGCCGCTTTTATTGGCAGGAAACTGCTGATAAAGCGGAGATAATGGGCTTGATAATATGCTCTATGAATTCCAATCGAAGCCCATGTTAGATGTGAAGACATCTAACATGGGCTTCGATTGGATAATGTAACGCCCATTCTTAATAATATGCTCCAGAGTTTCACCAGACAGATTTGGAGACACAAAAATTGTTTAAAAGCATATTTTACACAATATTAAGAAGCAGATGCTTCCTCTAATCATAAGATAGCAACACTCCTACTGTTGAAGATCATGTCCAGCTGCGCAACCAGGCAGATTGGCAATATCTAGCGTCTCTATTTTTTTTTTTCATTTATCCATTCTCCTTCTACAGGTATATGGATAACTAACTATTTGTTCGTTCTATGGCTGGTGGTAGGTTCGGAGAAATGTGGAGGCTCACATTTCTCTCAGTGGATCCGGATTGCAAGCTTAGTGCATTGTTAGTGGCTGCTAGATTGGCAATAGCTTGTGTATTGACCTCTCTTAAACCACCTTCTATAAATGACTGGTGGATGTTAGGTAAGGATACTTATGAGATGGGGAAATCTTTAGCTAAGGCAAGGGGGATACGTTCTTTGTCAAAGATGCAAGCAATATGGGGGTTTTTGTTTTAAGTATTTGGGGCTTTGGCATAATGTTATTTTGAGGTATGTATTGTTATGTCATGATGCTTCCTCTTGTTTTTACATAATTCTGTTTATTTTTCTTCCATTTTAGTCGCAACTCTCGATTACCACCCCTAATATCAGGTTTTACATTTTCGATACCATGAAATTTGAAAGTGAGGTGAGTATCTTGGGCTGCACATTCTAATGCATGAGTAGCGATTTGATACCTTGTGTCAGCATTCTTCAGAGCCCTGAAGTGTTCTGCTATATGTTCTTTCAATTTTCTAATAGTGCTACCAATTTAGATCTTATTACACTTACTGACAATGGCATAAATCCCATAAGTTGTGGTAAAATCTATATGTGTTAGTATCTGATAGTCCTTGCATTAGAATGTGCAGCCCAGGATACTCGCCTCACTTTCAAATTTCAAGGTATTGAAAATGGAAAACCTGATATTAGGGATGTATCACTGGCCTTCTTCTACCCCAACACCTCCACCAGACCGGTTAGGCCTCCAAGTCATCCCTGGTATAGCAGCCAATGTCGAAGGGCCAAAAAGGCACTAGTAGCATCTATTAAAGCTAAAAATAGCCCCCATTTCAAAACCTCTAGAAAGTCATACAAAACAACGGTCCAAAAAGCCAAACAGCGGTGGGAATGAGAAAATTGGGATTCCCTGAAAATGGCCTTGGGGAATAAAGATATGAGAACGTTTTGGAGTATTGTTAATTCAGGTGCTCCTACCCCCAAATCTGCGGTCCAACCGAACCTGGATGAAGAGGTTTGGCGGGTGCACTTTGAAACCCTCTACACTGAGGAAAAGGCCTTTGAGGGAACCCCAAATGCCTGGCCTACTATGGAATTGGCTGGGGATGGCACTGCAAGAAGCCCTGAACATGATGTATATTCAGGTAGTAGCTTAAGTACATCCATAACACCAAAGGAGACTGAGGGTGCCTTGCTAAAAATAGCATCAGGTAAAGCCCCAGGTCTGGGTAAGATCCCCAGGGACCTATATAGGAGCGAACCAGACATCTGGATTCTGTATTTTTGTGGCCTTTTTAATGCTATAATGCAGGGCATGAAGATACCATCCAGCTGGCTGGGCGCGGAAATAATTCAGATTTTCAAAAAAGGTTCCCCACTCTCGCCAACAAATTACAGACCTATTAGCTTAATAGATATATCCCCAAAATTATTTGCGCGGGTCGTGCTAGCCAGGCTACAATCCTGGATGGAAGAAAACGGGGTACTGTCCCCCCTCCAGGCAGGGTTCAGAGAAAAGATATCAACCCTGTTCCAAGTACTAAGACTACAGCTCTTGTACTGGAAGACTGTCTGCCTCCAGGGGGATAGTTTATATTTAATTTTGGTAGACCTGAGGTCGGCATTCGACCTGGTGCCACAGGAAAAGCTATGGTCAGTTCTTCACGAGATGGGGGTCCCATTATATCTGATCCAACTTCTCAAGAGATTGCACAAAGATAATTATGCACAAATAAGATTTGGAAGGGATGGAAAACTTACAGCTCCAATACCTGTCAAACGTGGTGTACGCCAGGGATGCATTTTAGCCCCGATGTTACAGACAGGTACATGCATCAATATTGCTTTTTGCGATTCCTTAATTGCGAAAAATAAGGAATCGCAATTAAGGAATTGCAAAATGCAATGCATCAAGAAATCGATAAATAAATTGCGATTACTTAATATTCCTTAATTGCGACTCGCATTTCCTGGTCGTAACACTATTGTTGGTAAAGAGGGAAAGGACAAAGTTTGTGTTATATCCCTGTAAAGTGAGAGGAAAAATGTCAATTTCATGCCATTACATATTTACAACATATTGTTTTGGAGTTGTAGATAAACCTCATGAGCCAAAACGTCAGGATCTGGTGTGCTAACTAGCACCTGTTTGAGAAAGAAAGGCATATTCAGGTCTTGGTTTAACTTACATTCATGTAGTGGTGGCAGTGCTCACAATCATCAGACCTTTCTACTCACGATTTCTACGAGGAAGTACCTCCCGATCGATCCCTACGTGGCTCCGGTGATAATGCCAGAAGGAATTTTGAAACCGGGGGTTTATTCCTTTTCCCGGGTTGGAGTTAATTAGTTAATTGCATGACTAAGGTTTCCTTATGGCCATATATGGTCACTGTCGGTTTTAGTTAGTTAATTGCATGATTGTGGTTTCCTTATGGCCATATATGGTCATTGTCGGTTTTAGTTAGTTAATTGCGTGATTGTGGATTCCTTATGGCCATATATGGTCATTGTCGGTTTTAGTTAGTTAATTGCATGATTGTGGTTTTCTTATGGCCATATATGGTCATTGTCGGTTCCTTGCTCGCGGTCATTGTTTTCTCGCGTCTTTCCTTCACGCATGCGTCCATGCGGTGTGTTTTGTCCTGCTGCGCATGCGCTGTTATGGGTGTCTTTGTTACCCGTTATGTGTATGCGCTATCCTGCGCTTGGCTCATATCTCATGATGGTTAGTTATGGCAATACGAATGATGTTTTTCCTCCTAACGGACACAATGTGCATGGCGTTTCGTTGGAAAAAACGCCCACTTTGTTCATAATACTGCGTTTCATTGTTTGCTTGTTTTCTTTTGCCACGGGGCAGAGAATACATATTACCAGGATGAGTGGATATATATTCTAGGGATGAATGAAAGATGCAGACCCGCGGGCATATTATGGTTCGTCTGGTAGATGCTCATGTGGGGAAAGTCTGGAAATCTTCATGAGACACTCTGTTTACATAAATTCTATTTACGCTGCGTTGAAGAGGACATTCATCAGGGCATCATCTAAGTTAACTGACCCGAGGGGATATTGCCATTTAGACCTGTAGTGTTAGTCCCCAGTCTAAAAACCCATCTCTGCTCTTTCTCAAAGAGTCCTTGTTCAGATGGGAGTTGTTCAACTACTGTCCACCTGATGTCATTCACACAATGCCAATTCTCAATGAAATGTGTGGCCATTTTTGTCGTCGTCTTCTTACAACGGATATTGCTCTTATGTTCCCCGATTTGTGTTTTCACTGGTCTTTTTGTCATGCCAATATACTCCAAATTGCAAGGGCAGGTTATCATATAAATGAAATTTTTGCTGTTGCAGTTGGTTAGTTTCCGTTGTTCCCACCTCGTTCCGTTAGTAAAAGTTAGATTCTTACTTTTCTGAGTCAGGTGACAGCTCGCACAGTTACCACATGGGTAGTGGCCTCCCAGTCCTTGTGGATGGAGTTGTGGCATTTGTTGCAGTTTTGGGCGTGTGTGCACTAGCATGTCCTTGAGATTTTTGCCTCGTTTGTGGCCAAATAAGGGTTTCTCAATGTTTAGTTTGCCACTTGTCAGGATGCGCCAATGTTTATTCAGAAGTTTGGAAACCTACTTGGTTTGGGGGCTGTAGGTAGTCACGCAGATGGGTTTGGCGGATGCCTGATTGCTCTGTGGTTTGTTTTCCAGTAGTGCCTTCCGATGGTTATTTCTCACCCTTTTCATCGCATTGTTGATGACCTTCTCTGGGTACTGGTTGGTTGGTTGGTTGATTGCTTTATTTCGATATGCATATATCATAAAAGCATTACAAAAAATATAAAACAGCATATCGTAAGTGTGACTGTACATTTGGAATAAAAAGGATAAAAACACAATTGATCAGAATAAATTAGCTAAGACAGAATTAAATTGATATGGACAGTCTTTTTAGTCGAATCAACCAAGCCCATTTTAAAAACTTGGATATGGCACAGACAATGGGAGGGGCTGTATTAGTTAGAAGAATCCGGAGGGCGACCGTATGCTGCCGAGTGCCCAATTCTCAGCAAATTGGTTTAAGCCATCGTGATCTAGGGCGTCCATAGTCGGGACATTCGAAAAGAAAATGTGGCACAGTTTCAGGTTTGTCAGAACATAGGGCACAATGGCGTGATGCTGGCTGGGACTTATTCCACCTGGAGCAAAGGTCGGCAAGGGGTAGGGTTCCTAGTCGGAATTTGATATATAAAGTCCGGTCCATGGCGATGGTAATTAAATCCATGTAGGGCTCGAAGGCAACAACGTCTTTCGTTTTCAAGAATGCTGCGGTGGCATTGCAGGGTCGCTGATTGCTGATGCGCTTCGAGAAGACCCATTCCCAGTATAGTTTTTTTAGGGACTCCTTTGGGGGGGCTGAGTGGTTGAGCCAGCAAGACCCCAAACCTAAGTCCCCTAGCAGATGTTTGATGTCCCTGAGCCATTTTATCTTCTGCCAGCCATCAGAGCGCATCACCTCTGCTAACCCGTCAGCGTAGGATTTTAACTCCGGAACCCTCCACAAGCGAGCCCAAAGCAAGAGAGGGCGAAGGCGAGCCTGGTCCCTAATTGCTTTGCAGCCTACATCCATTAAGACCGGGACTGTCGGAGTACTCATCGGGATGGCAAGGAGGTCTTTGATGAATTTATTCTCTGCCTTGCTCAGAGACTCCATATTACCTAGGCCCCACAGTTCGGCTCCGTAGAGTGACGCAGATACAGCTCGGGCTTTATAAATGTCTATTAATGGGGCAACACATTGTTTAGTTGAATTGCTGTACTCCTTAAGGAGGGCCCCCCCCACCCTTTTATGACCGACTGTCATTTTGTTGATATGGGCGGACCAGCTCATCGCATCGTTTAAGCGGATTCCCAGGTAGTCGAATTCTGCCACTCTTTCAAGGGGATATTTACAACAAGGGGTGGTGAGGGACAGAGTCTCTGAATTAAGCAGAAAGCTCTCACCCAGTCAAGAGATCAGGGCTAGATCCAACACCGTTTTTTAGCTCACTGCACCATCCCAGTTTCAGAACCTGGCTGTATGCAAATTAGTCTGTTCCTGTCCCAGTGCATGATGGGAACAGGGCAAACCAAACTACAAAAGCCAATTCTTACACTGGGAAGGAAACAAGCTCCCGGGGACCGGTTTCTGGCATTACAGCCGTCTTCGGCCCGGTTTGCTTGAATCCTGATGGTGCAATGAGCAAGGGTCTCACATCTGAGAATACCCTTCCACGCTTAGGGTGGACAAAAATATTTACAACAAGGGGTGGTGAGGGACAGAGTCTCTGAATTAAGCAGAAAGCTCTCACCCAGTCAAGAGATCAGGGCTAGATCCAACACCGTATTTTAGCTCACTGCACCATCCCAGTTTCAGAACCTGGCTGTATGCAAATTAGTCTGTTCCTGTCCCAGTGCATGATGGGAACAGGGCAAACCAAACTACAAAAGCCAATTCTTACACTGGGAAGGAAACAAGCTCCCGGGGACCGGTTTCTGGCATTACAGCCGTCTTCGTCCCGGTTTGCTTGAATCCTGATGGTGCAATGAGCAAGGGTCTCACATCTGAGAATACCCTTCCACGCTTAGGGTGGACAAAAATATTTACAACAAGGGGTGGTGAGGGACAGAGTCTCTGAATTAAGCAGAAAGCTCTCACCCAGTCAAGAGATCAGGGCTAGATCCAACACTGTTTTTTAGCTCACTGCACCATCCCAGTTTCAGAACCTGGCTGTATGCAAATTAGTCTGTTCCTGTCCCAGTGCATGATGGGAACAGGGCAAACCAAACTACAAAAGCCAATTCTTACACTGGGAAGGAAACAAGCTCCCGGGGACCGGTTTCTGGCATTACAGCCGTCTTCGGCCCGGTTTGCTTGAATCCTGATGGTGCAATGAGCAAGGGTCTCACATCTGAGAATACCCTTCCACGCTTAGGGTGGACAAAAATATTTACAACAAGGGGTGGTGAGGGACAGAGTCTCTGAATTAAGCAGAAAGCTCTCACCCAGTCAAGAGATCAGGGCTAGATCCAACACCATTTTTTAGCTCACTGCACCATCCCAGTTTCAGAACCTGGCTGTATGCAAATTAGTCTGTTCCTGTCCCAGTGCATGATGGGAACAGGGCAAACCAAACTACAAAAGCCAATTCTTACACTGGGAAGGAAACAAGCTCCCGGGGACCGGTTTCTGGCATTACAGCCGTCTTCGGCCCGGTTTGCTTGAATCCTGATGGTGCAATGAGCAAGGGTCTCACATCTGAGAATACCCTTCCAAGCTTAGGGTGGACAAAAATATTTACAACAAGGGGTGGTGAGGGACAGAGTCTCTGAATTAAGCAGAAAGCTCTCACCCAGTCAAGAGATCAGGGCTAGATCCAACACCGTTTTTTAGCTCACTGCACCATCCCAGTTTCAGAACCTGGCTGTATGCAAATTAGTCTGTTCCTGTCCCAGTGCATGATGGGAACAGGGCAAACCAAACTACAAAAGCCAATTCTTACACTGGGAAGGAAACAAGCTCCCTGTTCATCACCACCCCCTTTTCTAAATCGTTTTTGGCCACTATAGGTGTGGCAGGGTATACTCAGACATGAGTCCCTTTCTCACTGCTCCATCAGGATTCAAGCAAGCCGGGCCGAAGAAGGCTGAAATGCCAGAAACCGGTCCCCGGTAGCTTGTCTCCTTTCTGGTGAAGAATTGGCTTGGTAGTTTAGTCTGCCCTGTTCCCATGATGCACTGGGCCAGGGACAGACTGATTTGCATATAGCCAGGTTCTGAGCTGGGATGGGGCAGTGAGATAAATAACGGTGATGGATCAAGCCCTGATCTTTGGACTGGGTAAGAGTGGTCTGTTTAACTCAGACACTCTGTTCATCACCATCCCCTTTTCTAAATCGTTTTTGGCCACTATAGGCGTGGCAGGGTATACTCAGACATGAGTCCCTTTCTCACTGCTCCATCAGGATTCAAGCAAGCCGGGCCGAAGAAGGCTGAAATGCCAGAAACCGGTCCCCGGTAGCTTGTCTCCTTTCTGGTGAAGAATTGGCTTGGTAGTTTAGTCTGCCCTGTTCCCATGATGCACTGGGCCAGGGACAGACTAATTTGCATATAGCCAGGTTCTGAGCTGGGATGGGGCAGTGAGATAAATAACGGTGATGGATCAAGCCCTGATCTTTGGACTGGGTAAGAGTGGTCTGTTTAACTCAGACACTCTGTTCATCACCACCCCCTTTTCTAAATCGTTTTTGGCCACTATAGGTGTGGCAGGGTATACTCAGACATGAGTCCCTTTCTCACTGCTCCATCAGGATTCAAGAAAGCCGGGCCGAAGAAGGCTGAAATGCCAGAAACCGGTCCCCGGTAGCTTGTCTCCTTTCTGGTGAAGAATTGGCTTGGTAGTTTAGTCTGCCCTGTTCCCATGATGCACTGGGCCAGGGACAGACTGATTTGCATATAGCCAGGTTCTGAGCTGGGATGGGGCAGTGAGATAAATAACGGTGATGGATCAAGCCCTGATCTTTGGACTGGGTAAGAGTGGTCTGTTTAACTCAGACACTCTGTTCATCACCACCCCCTTTTCTAAATCGTTTTTGGCCACTATAGGTGTGGCAGGGTATACTCAGACATGAGTCCCTTTCTCACTGCTCCATCAGGATTCAAGCAAGCCGGGCCGAAGAAGGCTGAAATGCCAGAAACCGGTCCCCGGTAGCTTGTCTCCTTTCTGGTGAAGAATTGGCTTGGTAGTTTAGTCTGCCCTGTTCCCATGATGCACTGGGCCAGGGACAGACTGATTTGCATATAGCCAGGTTCTGAGCTGGGATGGGGCAGTGAGATAAATAACGGTGATGGATCAAGCCCTGATCTTTGGACTGGGTAAGAGTGGTCTGTTTAACTCAGACACTCTGTTCATCACCACCCCCTTTTCTAAATCGTTTTTGGCCACTATAGGTGTGGCAGGGTATACTCAGACATGAGCCCCTTTCTCACTGCTTCATCAGGATTCAAGCAAGCCGGGCCGAAGAAGGCTGAAATGCCAGAAACCGGTCCCCGGTAGCTTGTCTCCTTTCTGGTGAAGAATTGGCTTGGTAGTTTAGTCTGCCCTGTTCCCATGATGCACTGGGCCAGGGACAGACTGATTTGCATATAGCCAGGTTCTGAGCTGGGATGGGGCAGTGAGATAAATAACGGTGATGGATCAAGCCCTGATCTTTGGACTGGGTAAGAGTGGTCTGTTTAACTCAGACACTCTGTTCATCACCACCCCCTTTTCTAAATCGTTTTTGGCCACTATAGGTGTGGCAGGGTATACTCAGACATGGGTCCCTTTCTCACTGCTCCATCAGGATTCAAGCAAGCCGGGCCGAAGAAGGCTGAAATGCCAGAAACCGGTCCCCGGTAGCTTGTCTCCTTTCTGGTGAAGAATTGTCTTGGTAGTTTAGTCTGCCCTGTTCCCATGATGCACTGGGCCAGGGACAGACTGATTTGCATATAGCCAGGTTCTGAGCTGGGATGGGGCAGTGAGATAAATAACGGTGATGGATCAAGCCCTGATCTTTGGACTGGGTAAGAGTGGTCTGTTTAACTCAGACACTCTGTTCATCACCACCCCCTTTTCTAAATCGTTTTTGGCCACTATAGGTGTGGCAGGGTATACTCAGACATGATTCCCTTTCTCACTGCTCCATCAGGATTCAAGCAAGCCGGGCCGAAGAAGGCTGAAATGCCAGAAACCGGTCCCCGGTAGCTTGTCTCCTTTCTGGTGAAGAATTGGCTTGGTAGTTTAGTCTGCCCTGTTCCCATGATGCACTGGGCCAGGGACAGACTGATTTGCATATAGCCAGGTTCTGAGCTGGGATGGGGCAGTGAGATAAATAACGGTGATGGATCAAGCCCTGATCTTTGGACTGGGTAAGAGTGGTCTGTTTAACTCAGACACTCTGTTCATCACCACCCCCTTTTCTAAATCACTCTTTCAAGGGGGGTAGAGTTCAAAATGGGGGGACGGCCAAGTTTACGGGGGGGTGCATGACTAAATACTTTGTTTTGTCCACATTGATGACTAATCCTCTGATAGTGCAAAAATCCTGGAAGCGGTTCAGGAGTTTCTGGAGGCCTTGGGGGGTTTTCGAGATGAGGAGGGTGTCATCGGCGAACAGCAATGTTGGAATTTTTACGCCTCCCAATATGGGGGCGTCTGCTGGTTCGCCGAGCAGGTGCTCTACCACCCCGTTAACGTAGAGGGAGAATAGGGTGGGAGCTAGAACACAGCCCTGCCTCACTCCCCTCTCGACCCTGATCTTTTCGGTCTTTTCCCCATTCATCCCCCATCTAACCTGGGCATAGGTGGCATTATGCAATTTAATAAGAAGGTTTAAGATATAGGGGGGCATCCCTAGACCAAACAACACCCTCCAGAGTTCCTCCCTAGGAACCAGGTCAAAGGTAGTCTTCAGATCTATAAAGGCCAAGTAAAGACTGCCTTTGCCTAGCTCCACCACCTTCCAGTACAGTAACAAGAGCCTGAACACTTGTTCAATGGTTCCGGTTCCTGAACGAAACCCAACTTGCATATCAGACAGAATGTGGTTGTCATCCACCCATTGTAAAATCCTCCCCAAAATTGCTTTCCCCGCCAATTTCTGGCTCGAGTCTATTAGGCTTATAGGCCTGTAATTCCCTGGTAAGTCCCGGCAACCCTTTTTGAAAATTGGGACTACCTCGGCCCCTTTCCAGGAGTCTGGCACAGATCCTCCCTCAATGATGGCGTTAAGAAGGGCCGAGATCAGTGTCCCCCATTCTTTTGGGTAGGCTCGAAGAATGTCTCCTGGGAGTCAGTCCGGGCCAGCTGCTTTTAATGGCACCAGAGTTTTAATCAGATTTGTGACTTCCTGTTAAGAAAACAAATCCAGGTCTCTATCCAAAGTGTATGGCGGAAGGATGAAGGGATCATTAAGTGGGCCTTCAATGGCGGAATAGAGTGTTTGAAAGTGGGTAAACTATGTCTGGGCATTAATGCTGCAGGTCCTCAGTGTGTCATCGGGACGACTCCTATTTCCCACCAAGTCCCAAAAGCCTTTAGCATCTTTCCCTTGACTGGCAGCCAAGAGGTCCTGCCAGTAATTGTCCTCCCACTCCTTCTTATCATTTTTTTGGCAGAGGGAATAATGCCTTCTTGCCACCCTGGTCCTAGTGGGTATTTTGGATTTGACTGCTTCAACAAGGAGTGACTTCGCCTCCCTGCACTTCTGGTTAAACCAACCCTGTCTAGCCCGTGTACGGGGTTTCCTCCTGTTGGTACTAGCTGGGACTACAAAAAGGTCACTGATGGCCCGAGTTAGGGTACAGAACCTAACAGTCACCTCCAACAACCCATCCTCGTAGAAGTCAAGGTTATCTAGAGCTGTAGTAAGAAGCTGCCTTATGGTGGAAGTTTTCTCCTCTGAGAGCGACAGCTTCGCCCACTTTAGCCGTCGTCCACAGTTGGAGACTGATGACAAATCCGGGGCGAGATTGCAAGCGGTTCCGCTCCCAGAGCCAGTTAGCCACCTATGGGACAATGTGAGCGAGAGGAGATTGTGATCACTCTCGACGGAAGGTAAGATCACCATATCATTTACCATGCTCCACAGGTTTACGTCTAGAAGAAAATAGTCAATTCTTGACGTATGTCCAGGCCTGTTGTAAGTATGGGCTCCTGATTTATCAGAACCAGTCCTGCCATTAGCGGCCCTCAGACCAAACTCCATTGTTATGGAGTTAATCTGGAGGACCACTTCTGCCCATTTTTTAATTGGACTGAGTTCTAAGGCTGGTATCCCCCACCTATTGCCATTTTCCTCTTGATCTTGTAAAATTTCGGGGCCAAGGGGCTCAAAGGTGCAATTAAAATCACTCGCAACCAGAGTACAATGCTTGTGTGGTGACGAACGAAGCAGGGCTTCCAGGCAGGCTATAACTGGGGATTCTCTACCCCCCTTCATACCTCGGGCATAAATGTTGAAGATGTTTAAAATAACTCGTCCCTTGGGGTTTTTTAGGGAGATATTGAGGAGGTCCGGGCATTTGGTATCCCGCTCCACCACCCTGCAGTTAAGTGCAGAAGCCACCCAGATGAGGAGGCCGCCTGAAGGGCGACCCCTACCAGTTTCTGAGTGGACAGCTGGTAAATGGTGGGTAGAGTATCCTGCCTTGTGTAGGGGCTCCTTGCTCCAGGTTTCCTGGAACAGGCGTATTGAAGAAACCAAATATTTACAATACTCCTTCTCAGGGGTCTTACCAATAAGTAGTCCATTCAAAAGTGGCAAAGAAATCAACACAGAATCAGAAATATGAAAAGACATCTTTATTATGATTAATTGTGAGGCTCCGTCGCCCAGTCACTCTTAAAGTAACTGAATGAGAGAGTCTGCCTGCATGGCTTCGCACAGGCCTTTTATACAGAAAATTGTGCTCTAGGCACACACATTCCTTATTATTATTAGTCACTCCCAGGACGTGCACACAAAGCACCACTTTCAAGATAAGTCCAGGCTAAAAAAAGGATCGCACACATGCTTGGTTTCCTGTTCAATCATGCCGGACAAACCCACCATAAAACCTTCAACCCAGATCGATGAACATGTCGTAAAGGAAAGGCAGAAACAGATGGGACGGAGATAGAAGCGGTGGGAACGGTGCCATAAAAGATCGGACATGTCCTGCTCTTTGAACTTTATTGCGCCAGCTGCTGAACAAGGAACTGGCTTGGGAGGTTAGCCTCAAGCAACAGGGTCAGCTGTCGTCAGGTCATGCAGAAGTCAGCACAAACCCATGCTAAGGTTATGTCCTTTAAATGCTTGCTCTGCCATGGGGAGAGCCTACTGTAAGGGCAACGAATAACATGGCTGCTATTTACAAGATGGAATCCAAGTGTTCAATGCAAAACCTTCAAATGCACAGTGAATCCATTGGTGTAACATGATGAAAATACTCATGAATAACGCATTCAACATTTGCGGTTCACTGATACCAAATTCATAACAGAATCATGACATTTAAAACACAGGTTCAGAACCCCCAGAACCACAGTATGGAGTATTGCTCCACAAGCGAGTTCCAGTCGGGCAGTGCCAGCTTTCTCTCGAGACCTGCTACATTCCAGCTGAGAACCCTAATAGGTGGGTCCGCCACAGCCGCAATGCTACAGGTCTCGACAGGAGCAAATAAGTCCACAACACCCACAGTTGAAGAACCAACTGAAGGGTCAAGTGGCACCCTCACCTCCCTTAGTTCCCCTATAGTCTCGACAATAGCCTGATCTTCTGGTATGGTCGGAGGGATATTATTTTTGGCAGAGGGAGGGGACTGGACGCCGGGACTCCGAATCACCAGAGCCTTCTCAGAAGCGTCACAAAGTCAGCAGCCCCAAAAGCCCCAGTTCGGTAGTGGTGGAACTGTATGCGACTGCGCTACGGTTGATGCTGGGAAAAGTTGGCCATAGACGTTATTTTGGGGAAGGGACCTGGGATGGATGATAGGGGTAGTCGAGGCCGACCGCGGGTAGAAGAATGATAGGTCAACTGCATCAACTCCGGGGCCGGCCACGGCTCGCCCTTGGCAGCATATTGAGTGGGCAGCTCTTGTGTCTTGGAAATTGACCACCACACAGTCCCCCTGAAATGGTTTTTTCCCATGTCCGATCCAGCCCACCCTACGTACGCCAAGAATCAGGTCATCCACGCCCAATGGAAGGGGTCTATTGGTTTTCAGCCAGTGGATAACCTTGTTCTTTAGCGCCTGGTGAGTTTCCTGCTGGGTGTCTTTTAGGGGGGGAACCTTGATCAGGACTACGACATATGGGTGGCACTCAGGGGGGAGATTGACTGGGGGGCACTTGCGTGTCGATTTCTGTGGAATGGCCACTGGGGAGGGATTTTTAGGAGGAGAGGTGGTTGGTTTAGCCTTAGGGGTTATGGCTACTCCACTGGCTTTAGCGGGCGGAGCAGCCAAGGGTTTAGAATTTGGACCGATCCCTCCCTTCTGTTGCTTCTTATGTGCAGGATTTGGCACGGATATTTTCGCTGCTGGGGAGGGAGTAGCATGCACTTGAGCAACATGAGTAGAAACACTCGGCCTTGCCTGCTTTGCACCGGCCAGGGAAGCTGGTGTTGGAGCATTCCCAGTAGCTTGTGGCTTAGCAGGCAATGTCGACTGATCACCCAGTGGTTGGCTCACAGAAACCCCTTTTCCAGCATTCCTGTCTGTGTAGTCCTCACTAAGCTTTGGCTGTAGTTTAAATAAGGTTTTCAGGGAGAAAAAATTGTCCCTAGTAACCTGTTTGAATCTGTCAAGCCTATCCCCCAGACTCTTGACTTGATCAATGAGTGGTACCAGCAGAGACTTTACCAGTTTCTCGAGGGGCTCGAGTATAGGGCCCTCGTTTGCAGGAACAAGTAATGCCGGGACCAAGGGGTGAGGCTGCAGGGTGTCGGCTGCAAGCTGTGAGGGGGTGGGGTTTCCAGGTGGTTCAAGCCCTCCGGAATCTGGATGTGTAGGACCCCTTTGGGGCTGTGTCCTAGGACGCTTATAAAGCGTGGAGTAACAACCCTTCCGAATACTGGTCACCCTTTTCCTTTACCTATGCACCCGAGTCGATCGTATCTGGGACAATGGTTTTAGGCCAGGTGTAGGAACGTCAGAACAGGATTGAGACTTAAGGCCAGGAGAGCTAACTATGGGAGGAGCAGGGCAGGACTCTGATACAACAGTGCTGAGACTGTTAGGGAGAGAATTGGATATCAAACTTTCTATCCTATCAATTCCTGCCTCTAACGCTACAATATGTGACTCCCCAGAGAGGGTCCCAGGCAGGGGTGCGGTGGGGATGGAGGAAATTGGGGACAAAACATGTGCCGCAGCTCCCAGGGAAGAGCGTTTGGAAGGAAGGAAGTCTTGTGAGAGGCGACGTTCCGTCATTGCAATCTCCTTTTCAATGACGGCAGCCACCCTGGTAATAAATGTGTCCATTGTGCCAATCATCGTAGTACCCCCTGAGGCACTTTCTCCGCCGCCCCTCAAAGCTTTACCAGAGCGGGTTGACATGATGGCCTCGGGACCCACAGATAAACTCCGAGGTCTTGGTCCGGAGGCGGTGGATGTAAGGGGGGTGGCCCAGCCCAGCCTCTGTCAGCCCCTGACTGCCACAGACTGCCCGCCCTTTGCTCGGGCTTCGCTCGGCGTCCCGCACGCGTCCCGCTGTGCGTCACGTAGGCTGTTAAAGTAGGTAGTTGTGGGCGGAGGGCGTGTCTCCCAGGGGGCGCGGCCGTGCGCACCTGGACGGATGCAGGGACTCCTGGTCTTTGGAGTCCGTGTGTTGTTGCGCCTTCCTCCTTGCCGCCTCCTGTCTCTGATGTCAGACTTTGTGCCTGGCCCCTCGCTGCAGCCCGCGAAGCGGCACCCGCGAAGCGGGTGCTGCAGCCCGCGAAGCGGCACCCGCGAAGCGGGTGCTGCGAGCAGTGGCGGGAGCAGCGGTATCCACAGGGATAAGGGTCTCAGGTCAACTGCAGAGGTCCGTGGCTCCTTCTCCTCTCCCGCTGTGCAAGAGTTTGGGCGTCCCACAGGCTGATGGAAGCTGCCGCCTTTTGGAGCTTGGTTGGGAGGGGAGCGTGTCTCCCAGGGGGCGCGGCCGTGCGCACCTGGACGGATGCTGGGACTCCTGGTCTTTGGAGTCCGTGTGTTGTTGCGCCCTCCTCCTTGCCGCCTCCTGCCTCTGATGTCAGCCTTTGTGCCTGGCCCCTCGCTGCAGCCCGCGAAGCGGCACCCGCGAAGCGATTGCTGCGAGGAGTGGCGGGAGCAGCGGTATCCACAGGGATAAGGGTCTCAGGTCAACTGCAGAGGTCCGTGGCTCCTTCTCCTCTCCCGCTGCGCAAGAGTTTGGTACTGTCTTCTCTGCAATTTGATTTTTAAATCCTTTGCTTGTGCCTTGTAGTCCTGGGTTTGTGTGCATTTACGTCTCAGGCGTAGGAACTGACCATACAGCAAATTGGTGCGTAAGTGGATGAAAGCTGTCATAGTGAAGGAGACAGTTCCTCGCCGTTGGTTTAAAATGGGTATTGATATGTAGTTTCCCGTCTTTTGGGAAGATGTTAAGATCCAGGAACACCAATGTTTCTCTTGACACTGTATGAGTGAACTTTAAGAAATGGTTCTGCTGGTTTAACCAAACCATAAACTCAGATACAGATTCTTGGTCCCTATGCCATATGACAAGCACATCATCGATGTACCTTCTCCATATGTGTATGTGATGTCTGTATGGGTTGTCGGTATGTAGGATTTTTGTGCTCTCCATGTGGTGGACACACAGGCCCGCCAGGCTCGGCGCGAAAGTGCTGCCCATACTGGTGCCATGGCGTTGGAGGTAGAGGGTCCCTTCATACTCAAAAAAGTTTCTCGTTAATGCAAGTGTGATGCACTCCATTACAACACCTCTCGGTGTTTGGTATTTCCAGTCGGTACTGTATAAAACCTCTTCTATGATAGCCAAGGTTTCATTGTGAGGGAGGCTCGTGTGGAGGCTCTCCACGTCCAGGCTAAGAAGTAGTTGATTTTCTGGATCAAAAGTCAGTTCTTGTAAAAGCTGGAGGACTGATATTGTGTCCATCAGGTATGTGTTCATCCCCTGGACTAAGGGGCGCAAGAAGGCATCAGAAAATTTTGACAGGGGCTCAAGGATGGAGCCTATCCCCTAAACGATGGGTCTGCCTGGTGGATTTTCCAGTCTCTTGTGAATTTTTGGGATGCAGTAGAAATACGGTGTTTTTGGTGTCTTCTGGGCTAGAAATTCAGCTTCTTTCTTTGACAACCAATTATGAGCCAGGGCTTCCTCCACCATGGCTCCAATGGTAATTCTAATGGATTCTGTCGGGCCTTCGTTTAGGATGGTATAATTCCGTTGATCCGACAGTAGCCTAAGGCATTCCTTTCTATAGGCTGTTGTTGTCTGGATTACCACAGCTCCCCCTTTGTCCGCTGGCTTGATTGTTATGTCTTGGTTGTTAGCCAGGTCACGAATGGCTTCGTGTTCATAACGGTTGGTATTTTGGAAGACCTGGCGATTATCCTTGTTCAGGGCTTGTAACTCAGTCATCACCGCATTTTCATAAGCCAGGACTTCTATAGGTAGTGTATTGTCTGGTGGGACAAAGGACGATTTCGGTCTTAGTCCTGTATCGGTTTCCATGGGGTTTTCTTTACCTTCAAAGAAAACATGTAGTTTTATTTCCCGTATAAATTCATGTACTTCAGTGTGTAATTTGAATAGGTCTAGCTTGTTGGTGGGAACGAAGCCTAATCCTTTAGTCAAGACCCTCCTTTGGGTATCAGTTAGTTCATATGGGGTCATGTTTATTACTAAGTAAGCATGGGCGGAAAATCCGTTACGCTCGCGGATTTTGCGGATTTTCGGGAAATCCGCAATCCGCGAGATTTGCGAATTTCCCGCAAAATCCGCAAATTCGCACGCAGCGGATTTTTTTGGCGGCGCGTGGCGTTGGTGATACAATTTTTGCGGCGCGCGGCGTTTATCATCGTTTGCCGAGTTGTTTTTTTCGATAGTTTGCGAGTGCTGCGCCATTTTGGATCTTGCTGTGTGATCCAGCGGGAATTGGCGAGCGCGATTACGTCATCGCGGCTTGCCAGCGATAGTTTGTCAACGCGAGTACGGCGAGATCACGTCTCGCGGTACTTCGCAATTGCGAGCTTTGAGATGCGGCGAGCGAAAATATAAATTTGCAATTCTGCACAAGAAATCCACCAGCAAGCAGCATAAACCTTCTAGAAATGATGATTTTTATCTGAATAACTCCTTAGTTTGACATTTGCCTGCACTTTTTTAGCGAGGAGTCCATTTTGGGGAGGGGGGCAGGGGGTGGGAGGAAGGAAGTGCCCCACAGTCTTCAACTTCCTGTTCCTGTTCAGCAGGCTCCTCCCAGTGCTTTGTCCATCTCCTGGTCACTTTTCATTTGGGTCTGGAGCTGGAAGGATTACTTTTTGTGGATGCTGCTGGATATTTGGATTTGAGGCCTTTTTGACTTTCTTTGGATCACTGTTGGATTAGAAATTTTACAAGTAAGTTTGTTTGGGGCATTACAGTTGCTGCAATTAAAATTTTGGAATTTTCGATTTTTGGGCTGTTTTGGGGCCTTTTGCCCAGGGGTAATCAGTGGTGGGTGGACTGAGTCTTTCTGTGGGTTGTCTTGAACTTAAACATCATGGAGGCCATGGATGAATTGGGATTGTACTGATTTTTCAGTGATTTTCGTTTTTTGGGGCTGTACTTGTGGCCTTTTCACCAGGGGTATTTGAGTCTAGCATGGGCCTAGTCTTTCTTTTTTTTTTTTTTTTTTTTTTATCCTCATTTGCCGTCTTGCCGCCCCTTCTTCTCTCTGATCCGCCTCTGGGCTGTTATTATCTCTTATGCTGGATTTAGAGTAATGGGGCATAGACAACACATATTCTGGACCTGCCTTTCTCTAAGCTTTCCTTCTTCCCAGCCTGACCCAAGATGTGTGTTTTCCACCAACACTCTTTGTCGTACTAGGATGGTTTCAAGTACCAGCGAGACAGGCACGGGCTTAATCATTGGACTTTAACATAAAATTAATTCTAACCAAACTTTTGCAGGAAGGGTAACCAAAATCCTCTGTTTCTTTTAGAGCGGTCTAGCAAATCAAGCTTTGCCGTGTACCTCATGGCTAAAACCCAATCTAATAAAGCGGGACTAAGTGGTGAGACCCACAATTTACATAACTCTCGACGTGCCAACAACATAGCATAAAAAATGAGTCTGACATTGTTATTCAAAAAACTATTTTGTAAATCAATTCTCCCAGTAATAATTAATTCAGGGCTTACCTCGATGGGTTGATTCAAAGATTTGGAGAGAGAATTACTCACATCTAACCAGAAATTCTTGATAATTGGGCAAGACACAAACATGTGTAGGTCATCAACATTTGGAGCTTTGCATTTTGGACATCCAACAATCCCTCCATCTTTAAATTTAGAAAGCCTGTATGGAGACCAGTATGCCCTGTGGATAGTAAACAAAAGATTTCGCCTCAGATTTGCCGGTTTAACAATTCTATATAGCATGCACATAGTTACTTGCCATTGGTCTTCTGTGGCGATCCTTGGCAAGCTTTCTTTCCACAGGGTCTCTGGCAAATCAAATGTTCCATCCTCCATGTCTAGTATTCGCCAATACCAGAAAGCTACTTCCTTCTCGAATGCCCCCGTCTCCAACTTTGACTCAAACTCATTTTCCACTCCAATCTCTACTTCCAAATGGCTTGCCCAACTTTGAATCTGTAAGTATTTATATTTAGAAAAGACTGAGCCCCACTTTTGCCGGCAACTACCCCAGGGAATTAAATTGCCATCTTGAAACAAGTCCTTCCACCTTTGCATATCCGGTTCCTTTTTCAAACTTAAAGCAAGCAGATCTCGTGTCCAAGAGGGGGCTCCAGGAGAATCCCATATTGGAGCTCTATGGCTAAAATACGAAAGATTAGATAATTTCCTGATCTTATACCATGTCTCCGCCAGATCTCTCAACGTCTTGAGTTTCACCTTTTTAAAAAACTTAGGGTCTCCAAACTTATACAAAAAACCAAACTCATGATAACCTGATCTCTTCAGCATTATCGCAAAAAGGCCTCCAATCTGAGAGTTAACAGGGGTACCCAGCAGCATCCTGCAATTTTTTAAACAAAAAGCCCATGCATATATTCGTATATCTGAAGCCGCCAATCCTCCTTTTTCAACTTTCCTCCTGATTTTCCTCCAAGAAATTCGAGAGGATTTTGACGCCCATATAAACGATATTATCATGCTTTGTAGCTTCGCCAGCCATTCCTTTTTAAAGCCCAACGGAATAGTCTCGAACAAAAAGGTAATCTTAGGTACAATCACCATCTTAACAAGATTAGATCTTCCGTATATTGACAGGGGTAAATTCATCCAACCTTTTAACATGTCGCCAACCTCTTTCTTGACCCTATCATAATTAGTTTTTGCCAAATCTTCGATTTTCTGAGTAATCCTAACTCCCAAATACCTCATCTCTTTTGTTGTTTTAACACCTTCAGTATCAAGATTCCAAGTCATTATTTCAGTTTTGTCTTGATTTAACTGATATCCAGAAATCTTGCCAAACTCCTTTGTCGTATTCACTAAATTTTCCAAAGTTCCAACTAAATCAGTAGAATAAACAATAATGTCATCCGCATAAAGCCCAAGTTTCTTGGACCAATCCATCACAACAAAGGGGGGTATCTCTGCTGAAGCTCTGATTTTGCATGCAAGAGGCTCTATATATATGTTGAAAAGCAGCGGTGACAAGGGGCATCCTTGTCGGGTGCCCCGCATTACTTTGATAGGAAGGGTGAGGGTTCCATTTACTAGTACTCTTGATGTGGGTGCGCAATACAGAGAAAAGATAGCTTGTGTAAACTTATCCCCTAGATTAAGATGGTGCAAAAGGGATTTTAAATATACAAAATTGACTCGATCAAAGGCCTTGGCAGCATCTAAGGCAATGACTGCCAAGGGATATTCATATTTAGAGGCTACATCAATCATACCTATCAATGAAAAAGTAAGATCTTTTAAGTACCTCTTCTTGATAAAACCTCTTTGATCTTCATGAATTAATTTATGAATAATTTTACCTAGCCTATCAGCTAAGATTTTGGAAAAAAATTTGTAGTCGCAATTTAAAAGTGAAATCGGCCTATACGCATCCATACTTTTTTGAGATTTCCCTGGTTTTAGTATTAAAATAATAGTAGCTTCGTTCCATGAACTTGGAATTGCCACTTCTCCTCTAAAGATTTTATTATACAGCTGACACAAAGTGGGGACCACCGTATTTCCTAAAGCTTTATACGCTTCTACAGGTAGACCGTCTGGTCCAGGTGCTTTCCCTCTTTTGCCTTCCTTGATGACTTTCATCAATTCTTCCTGAGTTATTTCTTTATTTAATTCCAACATATCCTCATCTGCAAGGGGTGGTATTAGAGGCAGCCAGGAATCAATCTCAACCTTATCTGGACAGAGATCCTCTGTATAAACATCTGCAAAGTATTGCTGAAACGCTTCTACAATCTGTTTGTTTTCTGTGATAAGTTGATCCGTCCCTGGTTTCTTAATCTCCTTAATTTGATTCCGTGTAGCATCTTTCTTGGCTTTCCACGCTAGTAGCTTACCACATCCCTCTCCATATGAAAAGTGTGCCAACTGACTGGCTTCCCATCTCTCCTTAACTCTCTGAGTGAGTGTTGCAGTGAGTTGAACCCTTAAATCTAAGAGTTTTTTCTCGCATGACCCATCTGAGGTAGTAACTCCCTGAGAGATTCGAATAAGTTCAGCCTCTCGGATTTCTTTTTCTAGATTAGAGACTTGACTATAATATATTCTACGTTTTTTTGCACCTAGAGCTCCCATTCTACCTCTCATAAAGGCTTTGCAAGTTTCCCAAACTATGTCTTCCCTAGCCGATCCCAGGTTAATCTCCAAAAAAATTTGTATCTCCTCTTTAAGAGTCTCTAAGACTTCTACATCAGCTAAAATTGTGCGATCTAATCTCCAAACCGGGGTCGTATCTTCTAGTTCCAAGCTTAAATTTAGACATACAGCAGAGTGGTCTGATAAATGTGCCCCTATATGTTCTACATTTATAACTCGCTCTTTCATCCTGATATCTGTCAGAAAAAAATCAATCCTTGAATTATGTTTATATTTCTTATTATAGAACGTATATCCTGGCTGGTTTGCTGCTTTAAGTCGCCAAATATCACACAACCCTAACTGAGCCATAAGTGACTTCACTTTAGCAGTCATTTTACTGTTCACTATTGCCCTAGGATTACCAGTTCTATCCAGCTTAGCATCTAATACTGTGTTAAAATCTCCTGCCATGACAATCTTACCTGAGAAGTCCAATAATTCAACTTCTATTTTCTCTAAGATTGTAGGATCATCAGTATTTGGGCCATAGTAACCCACTACTACTAGCGTTTCTCCCGGCAATCGTAACTTACAAATCGCCCATCTTCCTCTACTGTCTACTAAACTGTTTTCGACGACTATATCAGATCCTCTTCTAATCAGAATAGCCACTCCCTTCGTAACCAAGTCTTGCGATGTGTAGATAGCCTTCCCAATCCATTTTTGAGTAGTGAATATATCCTTACATTCCTTTTGTGTTAAGTGTGTTTCCTGCAAAATAATAATCTGTGCTGGCGAATCTTCTAAATATTTCAAAATTAGTAGTCTCCTTGATTTAACTCGGAGCCCGTTAACGTTCCAGGTAAGGAACCTTAGCTCCTTTTTATTAGCCCTGCTCATAATCTTTATCGTATAGTACCCAGATTTCCCTACTGACACAGCAAGATAGCTCATGAGGAATATTTTTTTTTTTACCCCTTCACCTGTTCCCTCCCCTCCCCTCCCCACACTCTCAGTTCCCTCCCCGGAAAACCCAACCATTACTCCCATGGCCCAGGCCAGTGGACGTCTCAGTGGTGATGTCACTTTTTTAAATATGTATTTTTTATTATTTTTAATCAGGTTTCTATTTCTGAGCTATTTTTTATGCTACTTGGGTGACATCCAGAAAAGCATCAACTTCCTCAACAGTACGAAATGTATACATTTTGTTATGCCACATGACTTTTAGGAAGGCGGGGAATTTTAACTGAGCTGTAGCTCCTACCTCCCTTAAGGGTGTCAGCCGTTTTCCCATCTCCCATTGCCTATTAGCCGTGGCTGGAGATAGATCCGACCTAATATCCACTGATGCTCCATCTATCAAAATAGACTTTTTCTTTAAAGCAAGTTGCAAAATTTTTTCCTTCAATGAGTATGTTGCAAAGTTAATTAGAATTTTTCTTGGCTTTACCCGATCTGGATTTAGCCTAAAAGGATCCCGATGTACTCGTTGAATGTCTTGGGCCAACAACTCCTCAGTTTCATCTAATGACAACTCTTTTTTTAGCATTTGCACCACAAAAGTCTTTATGTCTGTTCCCTCTTTCCCTTCTGGAAGTTTAAGAATTTTAAGGTTGTTTCGCCTTTGCATATTTTCCAATCTTTCTACCCTTTCATCTAGCTCTCTATCCTGAGAATATAATGTCTCTATCTCTTTGCGGTTGTCCAACACTCTTCCATGTACCGTTTTTATCTCAGATTCCATCTGGCCTACACGTATGGTTAATTTGTCGATCTTGTCCTCTAACAAAGTGCATGTAGCGCTGATACGCTCTTGATTCTTTTTAGAGGCTTCAAAGCCTAAATGAATGTCTTGCTCCAGTTTCCTTAAAAGTTCCATAACGGACAGGTCTGCTGAGGCATATCTCTCATGCTGTGTAGGACTAATTTCCTCTGAGGGACTTTTTACCCCATTGACTGACGTTTCATCTCTTTTCATGAATATATCGACTCCTACATTCCCTTGCAGCTCGCCAGGAACCGCATTTGAAACCCCCACTTCTAGTTCTAATGTATTAGTTTGGGATATCTGATTAGTGAGAGACTCTACTGGGTCTGTGTCAAGGCTAAGAGCATTTTCTACCTCCATCTCTGTGTTTAGAACCTGAAAGGGATTAGGGGATAAGAGGGTAGACCAATCCTGCTCGGCCGTCTCTACTACCTCTTCAGCCCTTAAATGGGGCTGGAGCTGGGGGGTGGAACCCGGTTTCAACACCAAAACCTTAGGGATAGGTTTAAAGTAAGAGCTAAGTGAGGGGGTTATGGGGGTCTTAAATCCAGCTTTTTCTTTCTTTTGTCTCTTTTTTCTCTCTTTTTTTGAGGGTGAGAACGTGGGTTTAGAAAATGTCTCTGTTTTTTCCCCCTCGTTTTTATGACCCTTCTTGCACTCGCCTGAAAGAGAGAATGGGCCTCCTTGTAAGTTGTCCCCTTCCAGCAGACCACCCTGTCTCCCCAGTCTGTTACTCCTCAGCTGGTATCTAGTTATTTTCCTTCCCTCTTTCAGCCCCCTGCTTACTTGCTCCGCGCCAAAATCTGCTCCTTCTGCTCCTTTGTTCCGGTTGTTACCACCTTGATGCGGGGGGCTGGATGTAAGGGTCTCCACTCCTTGACCCCTGCCACCACTGGTCGGTGTGCCGATTTTTGCCAGCACCCTTCTCCCTCTGCTGACTCCAAATGCCGCTCTCTCCCAGCTCCCCACCGGTAGATGGCGTGACTCCGCCCCCTCACTCTCAGCGGATTGCAGAGCTGAGCTCTCCGCCATCCGTTGTGGATCCGCCGAATCGAGCCGACACACGGCCTCCAAGATGGACCGGTAGCTCGCCGTGATGCCCACTATGTTTGCTATCCGCTCAGGTATGAGTTTTTTTTTTTTTTTGGGAGATCCGCTATGCGGCTATGCTGCTATGCTGCTATGCCGCCAATGCCTCCAGCTTCTAAGCCGACATTGCCTGCTCCGCTGCTCCGCTGCTCTCCGTAGTGCAGCGGTGATCCCACAGAGTCTCGATTCTTGATACTGCTGTGACCCCACAGCGTCCGCGCCGCCCAGATCTGTAGAAACCGCTAACCGCTAGACCGTTACAAGCAACCTGACATCACCACTCCTCGGACGTCCGCGACCCGCTTCCTAGCCGGCCGCCATGTTTTCCCCCCCAATGGCTTCAAATCGCGGGCATTACATCGCATCGGCCGTCTCACCCATGGGCCTAGTCTTTCTGTAGGTTGTCTTGAATTTAAACATCATGGAGGGCACGGATGGAATGGGATTGTGCTGATTTTTCTGTGTTTTTCGATTTTTGACCTGTTGTTGGGGTCTTTTGACCAGGGGTAGTGAGTGGTGCATGGGCCTAGTCTTTCTGTGGGGTGTCTTGAATTTAAACATCATGGAGGGCATGGATGGCATGGGGATTGTGCTGATTTTTCTGTGTTTTTCGATTTTTTGGATTGCTCATGGGGACAGGCCATGTGGGTGGGGGCCATTTTGAGTGCTGGTACAGGCAGGCCCTGGCCATGTGTTAGGAGGCAAGTGGCCATTTTGAATGCAGGCTTTGTTGTTAGGCCTCCAACCATTTTGCCTACTTTTCAACCTTTATTTATGCCCAGGGGTAGTGAGTCTTGCATGGGCCTAGTCTTTCTGTGGGTTGTCTTGAATTTAAACATCATGGAGGCCATGGATGGAATGGGATTGTGCTGATTTTGCAGTGTTTTTCGATTTTTGGGGGTGTTCATGGGGAGGGACAGGCCATGTGGCTGGTGGCCATTTTGAGTGCAGCTACAGGCACTGGCTATGTGCTGGCAGGCAAGTGGCCATTTTGAATGCAGGCTTTGTTGTTAGGCCTCCAACCATTTTGCCTACTTTTCAACCTTTATTTATGCCCAGGGGTAGTGAGTCTTGCATGGGCCTAGTCTTTCTGTGGGTTGTCTTGAATTTAAACATCATGGAGGCCATGGATGGAATGGGATTGTGCAGATTTTTCAGTGATTTTCGTTTTTTGGGCCTGTACTTGTGGCCTTTTCACCAGGGGTATTTGAGTCTAGCATGGGCCTAGTCTTTCTGTAGGCTGTCTTGAACTTAAACATCATGGAGGGCATGGATGGAATGGGATTGTGCTGATTTTTCTGTGTTTTTCGATTTTTGACCTGTTGTTGGGGCCTTTTGACCAGGGGTAGTGAGTGGTGCATGGGCCTAGTCTTTCTGTGGGGTGTCTTGAATTTAAACATCATGGAGGGCATGGATGGCATGGGGATTGTGCTGATTTTTCTGTGTTTTTCGATTTTTTGGATTGTTCATGGGGACAGGCCATGTGGGTGGGGGCCATTTTGAGTGCTGGTACAGGCAGGCCCTGGCCATGTGCTAGGAGGCAAGTGGCCATTTTGAATGCAGGCTTTGTTGTTAGGCCTCCAACCATTTTGCCTACTTTTCAACCTTTATTTATGCCCAGGGGTAGTGAGTCTTGCATGGGCCTAGTCTTTCTGTGGGTTGTGTTGAATTTAAACATCATGGAGGCCATGGATGGAATGGGATTGTGCTGATTTTGCAGTGTTTTTCGATTTTTGGGGGTGTTCATGGGGAGGGACAGGCCATGTGGCTGGTGGCCATTTTGAGTGCAGCTACAGGCACTGGCCATGTGCTGGCAGGCAAGTGGCCATTTTGAATGCAGGCTTTGTTGTTAGGCCTCCAACCATCTTGCCTACTTTTAAACCTTTATTTATGCCCAGGGGTAGTGAGTCTTGCATGGGCCTAGTCTTTCTGTGGGTTGTCTTGAATTTAAACATCATGGAGGCCATGGATGGAATGGGATTGTGCTGATTTTTCTGTGTTTTTCGATTTTTGACCTGTTGTTGGGGCCTTTTGACCAGGGGTAGTGAGTGGTGCATGGGCCTAGTCTTTCTGTGGGGTGTCTTGAATTTAAACATCATGGAGGGCATGGATGGCATGGGGATTGTGCTGATTCTTCTGTGTTTTTCGATTTTTTGGATTGTTCATGGGGACAGGCCATGTGGGTGGGGGCCATTTTGAGTGCTGGTACAGGCAGGCCCTGGCCATGTGCTAGTAGGCAAGTGGCCATTTTGAATGCAGGCTTTGTTGTTAGGCCTCCAACCATTTTGCCTACTTTTCAACCTTTATTTATGCCCAGGGGTAGTGAGTCTTGCATGGACCTAGTCTTTCTGTGGATTGTCTTGAATTTAAACATTATGGAGGGCATGGATGGATTGGGATTGTGCTGATTTTGCAGTGTTTTTCGATTTTTTTGTGCTCTATAACTGAACTGATGTTCCTCTGTCTTCCATTTTTTTAGGTGCACAAGACTCAAGAGAACCACCAGTGCCAGGAAGAAGTCCTGCAGCGGTGTGTGTGTGCAGCATAACGTCACGCGACGTCACGTCTGGCCTCAGACAACTCTACAATTCGTGCAACTGCGGCCTGCTGTCTGACCTGCTCTGAAGAAGATGGCCCCAAAGAAAGGTCTCCGTAGCTCCTCTAGCAAGAAAGTTGCTAGTAAGGAGCAGAAGAAGCAAGTTACCAAGGAGGCTGGTGTGCCACCCGCCACGTTTTTTGGGAGAAAAAAAAAAAGTACGCCTGCAGCAGCAGGATCTGCTGGGGACCAAGCTGGGAGCAGCACCCCTGCTCCATTGGGTTCAGTGCCTCCACCACCACGCCAACTTAAGTCAAAGCCCTTGAGTGCTTCAGAGGCAGTCAGTGTACTTCTCCAATCACCATCGACCAGTGATGTTGGCTCATCGCAAGAAAGTAGCAGCAATGTCCCTGAATCAACACAGGTTGTTGTAACTCATCTGACAAGTGTTGAACAACCACAGCCGCAACAACAACACCATGTGCAAGTACACGCCCAAGTACATGTGGAAGGAGAGGCAGCAAAAGGAGATGCGCAAGCAAAGGTGCATGGAGGTTCACAAGTGCCCACAATAGTTGTTCCTCCCTAAGTAGGGGCACATCAGGAAATCGACAATGAAGCCGAGGTATCATTGGAAGCCACTCCTCCTGATGATCATTCATTGTCTTCCACATCCCTAGCAAGGAAAAGATCAAGGGGGGTGTCTACATCTTCTTCAAGCCCACCTCGTTCTGATGCAAGTGATCTGTCTTGGGAACCACAACTGCGGTCTGACAGTGAGGCACACCATGATCTGACACCGGTACCTAAGCGTAAAAGGAAGGTCGTCCAAAAACTCAAACCTATGGAGTGTGATGAGGCTCAACAAGAAGTGACAGATACTGCTGGTGATGAAGCCTCTCACGATGACGACGAGCCAGTCATCACAAAGGTCACTGCAGCCCCACCGGGCATGCAGCAAAGAGACATTTTGACCCTATCCCGAGAAGCTGCTGCGCGTGATGATGATGTCGGCGAGGAGGCAATGGAAATGGAATCATTAGATTTGGAGTTAAGTAGTACACCAAAACCTACCGCTTCCATATTTCTTCCTCGCAAGAAGGTACCCACCTCGTCCTCGACCTCAATTCGTGGTGGTGAAAGTGCAAAACGTACTGAAGTTCGGCAATCCACATCCTCCGCTTCATCTGGCATTAGCAGCAGGACCACCACCACCAGAATCGCCGCCTCCTCCGGCCCCAAAAGACATTTCAAGTCTCCAGTTTGGGACTTCTTTAGTGTTTGCCCAAAAAAGGAAAACGTAGCCATTTGTAGCATTTGTAAGCTTCGAGTTAGTCGTGGAAAGTTGGGTACCAACTATGGTACCGGAGGCCAGAGAGGTCATCTTAGGAGAACGCACGATGTCCAATGGTTTGCGCACCTACACGCGATCAAGGAAGCCCGAATTGCACGCAATGAAAACGTTGATTTTTCATCTGATGATGACGAGGAGGAAGAAGACGATTCAAACACTTCACTTACACCCAGTTCCCCTGTCCGCAGCACACCCCATGGGAGCAACACTAAGAGTGTGGGAGAGAGTGAGACATCAATGCGGAAAAGTTCATCAGCGAGCGTAACTGGGTCGAAGATATCATCATCATCCCGTAATTCCTTGGTCCAGGGCAACATTAAAAAGATGTTGTTTACAGAAGCGCAATATGAACGCAACCACCCAATGACGCGTCTGTATAACACTAAGCTGGCTAAAATGCTAGCTCTGGACCTTCTCCCTTTTTCTTTTGTAGAAGGGGTTGGTTTTCTAGAATTAGTGGCAGCGCTCTGCCCTAAATGGAAGGTTCCTAGCCGGTTCTATTTTGCCCAAGTTGCGGTTCCAGCACTACATGAAGATGTTCTGAAGGTGATTGGGGCAGCTTTGCAGAAGAGTGCTGTTCACACTATACATCTGACAACAGACATGTGGACCAGTGGCGCAGGCGCTGATTACATGTGCATCACTGCACACTGGGTCTCTTTTTCAGGGGCTAAAGCAAAGCTAAACACAGGTGTTGACACGAACATTGTTTTTAAAGCTGCTCGGAAACATGCAACACTAGCCATGTTTGGTTTGGAGAAACGTCACACAGCACAAAACATTTTGGATGTCTTTAACACAAAGGTCCTTAACTGGCTGTCCCCACTAAAATGCAAGGTTGGTTATGTTTCCACGGACAATGGCGCCAATATAGTGAAGGCCATGAGGGACGGTTACTATTTCAGAGTGCCGTGTTTGGCGCACTGTATAAACCTGGTTGTCCAAAAATTCTTGGGTAATAAAGGCAGTGCAGCGTACAGTGTATTGGAGACCTGCCGAAAAATGTGCAAGCATTTCAGCCATTCTTTTAAGGCCCGGAAGCAGCTGAGGAGCCTGCTATATCAACGTCAAATGCCAGTGAAAGCACTCATCCAGGAGGTGGTAACACGTTGGAACTCAACCTTCTACATGCTTGAGCGTCTGTATGAGCAGTATACGGAACTCGATCAATATTTCCTTAAAGAGGGTACAGAGGAGCTGAGGATGGGTGGGCCGCAATGGAACATAGTTGAAAGCCTGACACGCATGCTTCGTCCTTTTGAGTTCTTCACGCGTGCAGTCAGCAAGGAGGACTCTAATTTGGGAAAAGCTATCCCATTGTTGTACATGCTGGAGGACCAACTGAAGGAAGTGTGTTCTGTGTTTGGAAAAGATGACAAAAACCAAGACTCTTTGCTTCTGGCTGAGCAATTATTAGAGCTCCTACAAGGTGATGAACGTCTTAAAAAGATCCACTCAGAACAGCATTACATTTGTGCTACTATTCTGGATCCACGCTACAAAAAGGCGCTGGCAGGCCAAGCATTCTTTCCTTTTGATGATGAACATGTTCCAAAGTACAAACGTTGGCTAGCCTTGTCAGCCAAGAGGTTTGAAACAGAACGGCTGGAAATTGAAGGAAATGGCAGTACATCAGCAGGCCATCCCCAGTCAAAACAATCCACTTCTGCACCTGTGGCTGTGGCACAAGTGACCTCTCAGCCGTTAAAGACACCGGCAACCGGATCATCTGCACGAAACACAACAGAAACATTGGAGGCTGAAGAGGATTGGCTAGCTCTGCGTGGGTTTGGTTCTCAAAAGGTCAGAGGCACAGCAAGAGCTAAGCAAAGTGGAGGAACCTTGGATGAGGACCTTGAGTCGATGGTGAAGGACTATCTGAATGACTCAACAGAGGTCTATGTTAATTCTGACCCATTGGCGTATTGGCATGGGAAAAAAGAATTGTGGCCACAGCTCACCAACCTGGCTTTAAACTACTTGTCTTGCCCACTCGCAAGCGTGTCTTCTGAACGGGTTTTCAGTGCGGCTGGTGGGATTGTAACTCCCAAACGGAGCCGCCTCTCTCCCAAAAATGTGGAGAGGTTAACAATGATCAAGATGAATCAGCACCTCATACCACCAGATTTCAGAGTACGAGAGAGCGTGCCGGATGAAGAGGAGGTGGCCAGCAACATAGATGAGGGAATTTCTACTCTGTCAGGTGACACTGAGCTCACCCTGCCTGAATTCGCAGAGTATGATGACGAAGCCTTATTCTTATTCCTGGACCGTGATACTGAGCCCTGAAAATGAGACAACGAATCAATAACTTTCTTTTTCGTCCCTATTCACTTTTATTCCTGTGTGTCTGTCTTTCTTTGTTGTGCACAGTTAATATATTTCAAACTTTAATCAGATAATCACAAAATCAAGCCCATCAGCAGAACTGTCTTCGCTGGTTTGCTAATTGATTTGAAGTTGCCGCAGTCTGCATTCCTCAGCTTCACAAGTTCAGAAGAACATGCTCCTCTATCCTCCTCCTCCAGACTCCTATTTCCATCAAACCAGAGGGCTGGTTTACGCCCAATGAAGAAAGACTCAGCACTTGTGGGGGTGTTGTTGTACCTCTTTGCAGGTGAGTTGACGGCTCTGGGACCATTGTTGGGAAGCTCTAATACCAGATAAAAGTGTTTTGGACCAAATCCCAGGCGGAAATTTTTTTGTGTTTTTGATGACTTGCTTGCCTTTGAGGTGCTCTTAGGGGGGGTTCCGTCTGTTTGTGGGTGAGTTTCGTGGTCTGGGAGCACTGCTGGGACACTCTAATCTTGATTGCATTTGCTTTTCAGGAAATCCGTCGTGGCAACCCCGACTTATGGCCTAGCTACGCAGTGCGTTTGGAGCGAAGGCCGAGAAATATTGCAAGTATGAGATTTTGCTTTTGGCCTGTTTGGGGGTGTTATGCTTCTTGGCGGGTGGGTTGGCGGGTCTTGGGGCATTCCTGGGAAGGTCTAATACCGGGTAGAAGTGGTTGGGACAAAATCCAGGCCGATTTTTTTTTGGGCTATTTCTGACATTTTGCTCTATGTAACGTTTTCGGGGGCCTGTTTTGGGGGCTTCCTGGTGTTTGTGGGTGAGTTTTGTGGTCTGGGAGCACTGCTGGCTATATATACTTTACTTTGCAAGAGGTTTGAAGCAAATCCATGGTGGCAGAGGGGAGTTAGGGCCTAGCTGCAGAGCGCGCGCGGAGTGATTTGGGAAATTTGGGAAAAATTGACTAAGTCCCCATTTTTGTACTTTTGCTCTTTGGCTGTTTGGGGGTCTTCTACTCGTTTTCTCCTGGGTTGACGGCTCTGGGGCCATTGCTGGGAAGCTCTAATACCGGATAAAAGTGTTTTGGACCAAATCCCAGGCGGAATTTTTTTTGTGTTTTTGATGACTTGCTTGCCTTTGAGGTGCTCTTAGGGGGGGTTCCGTCTGTTTGTGGGTGAGTTTCGTGGTCTGGGAGCACTGCTGGGACACTCTAATCTTGATTGCATTTGCTTTTCAGGAAATCCGTCGTGGCAACCCCGACTTATGGCCTAGCTACGCAGTGCGTTTGGACCAAAGGCCGAGAAATATTGCAAGTATGAGATTTTGCTTTTGGCCTGTTTGGGGGTGTTATGCTTCTTGGCGGGTGGGTTGGCGGGTCTTGGGGCATTCCTGGGAAGGTCTAATACCGGGTAGAAGTGGTTGGGACAAAATCCAGGCCGATTTTTTTTTGGGCTATTTCTGACATTTTGCTCTATGTAGCGTTTTCGGGGGCCTGTTTGGGGGGCTTCCTGGTGTTTGTGGGTGAGTTTTGTGGTCTGGGAGCACTGCTGGCTATATATACTTTACTTTGCAAGAGGTTTGAAGCAAATCCATGGTGGCAGAGGGGAGTTAGGGCCTAGCTGCAGAGCGCGCGCGGAGTGATTTGGGAAATTTGGGAAAAATTGACTAAGTCCCCATTTTTGTACTTTTGCTCTTTGGCTGTTTGGGGGTCTTCTACTCGTTTTCTCCTGGGTTGACGGCTCTGGGGCCATTGCTGGGAAGCTCTAATACCGGATAAAAGTGTTTTGGACCAAATCCCAGGCGGAAATTTTTTTGTGTTTTTGATGACTTGCTTGCCTTTGAGGTGCTCTTAGGGGGGGTTCCGTCTGTTTGTGGGTGAGTTTCGTGGTCTGGGAGCACTGCTGGGACACTCTAATCTTGATTGCATTTGCTTTTCAGGAAATCCGTCGTGGCAACCCCGACTTATGGCCTAGCTACGCAGTGCGTTTGGACCGAAGGCCCAGAAATATTGCAAGTATGAGATTATGCTTTTGGCCTGTTTGGGGGTGTTATGCTTCTTGGCGGGTGGGTTGGCGTGTCTTGGGGCATTCCTGGGAAGGTCTAATACCGGGTAGAAGTGGTTGGGACAAAATCCTCACGGAAAAGCCTTTTGGCACTTTTTGTAACTTAGGGTTCGTTAGGGTTAGCCCTAGCAGCAGGATTGCATGTGTTTCGGGGTGTTCTAGATTTTTCCAACTGAGTTCTGGGGTCTTAGAGCACTCGTGAGAGTGTGTAATTTTGGTTGCAAGTCATTTGAAGAAAATCCATGGTGGGAAAGGGGGGATTTGGCATAGTTAAAGAAAGCCTTTGCCACTATTCTTAACTTAGGGTTCGTTAGGGTTAGCAGTATTTCTAATGCATGTGTTTGAGTGGGGGGGATTTCGAGTCTTGGAGCGATGCTGGCTATGGCTACTTTTGCTTGGTTGCTTGCAAGTGGTTTGAATGCAATCCACGGTGGGTAAGGGGTAATTAGGAAGGGGGTACTTCGGCCTACTTTTACTTTCAAAGTAAGTTTTGTCACCAGTTTTCTGCTAGGCCTCGTTTTTTGAGATTTGATTGGGGGTCTTCTACATTTTTGCGACTGGCTTTAGTAAGGGTCTGGGTGGGAGCACTGCTAGGAAGATCTAATTTTGTTCTAAAACACAGTTTACAGTACACCTAGCTTGAGGGGCAAGATCCGCTACATTAATTTGCCCATACTTATTTATCCTTCAAAAGGTGACTCAGAGTACGCACTTTCAAAAATATTGTACTGTCTACTAGGGAAATCAAATTGTGACTTTTTGCACTCCACAGCCTACATACCTTATATTTATTTATCAGTGGTGTTGTAATATTATATCACTTCCTGTTTTTCGTTGAATAATTACAGGCCGGGTTTCAGTCTCTGCAATGGGGAAAAAAGGATGGAGTCAGGCTTCACAGTAGCGAGCCACAATTCAGCATCAGGCAGGCAGTGGACAGGGTGTCTTCTGGTGACCAACATCGATGGACGAAGCGTCGGCTGCAATGGAGGAGTGCCGCTAATAGGAGGATTTTTTTTCTGCAGGCAACTTACTTACCACTTCCAACAGGACCACTACAACCACATAGATACAGTATCCCTTGCCTTTTTCTCTGACTGTGACTGCAGTTCTTGGATCTCTCTCTGCTTCTAAATTGATCCCTTAACACATCACTTAGTCCACTCCACTATCACATCTGCACCACACATAGTCATTTGTAAGTGCTCCTACGTAATTCGCAAGTCGCAGCACGCCCCAGGCCGTAGAGGACTGGGATGGCCCCAATGATGAAGCATGTCACCAAGGGGCAACCCTGGTGAGTGAGGGGACACCTAGAAAACAAGCAATTTCTCCTTTTCTATCTACTATACCTTCCAGACCAACCCCACTGAGTGTTGTTGTGAATGGATTTATAGTGACCAGCAAGGCCCTCGGGTATCTGGCTAAGTACAGAGACCTTATGTTGAATATCGTTATCAATAATTCCACACAGGCCCTGTACTGTCGCATTCTTTCTTCCACAGTTGTCGAATGTACTACTTACTTTTCACTGACATGCATGCAGTAGTGCATGCACTTTCAAAGATTGATGGATAGGTTTGTACCCAAAGAATTGTTTATGTTCCATTGTTTGTCTATGCTGTGCTTTTTTTTACAGGGTGTCTTCTGGTGACCAACATCGATGGACGAAGCGTCGGCTGCAATGGAGGAGTGCCGCTAAAAGGAGGATGTTTTTTCTGCAGGCAACTTACTTACCACTTCCAACAGGACCACTACAACCACATAGATACAGTATCCCTTGCCTTTTTCTCTGACTGTGACTGCATTTCTTGGATCTCTCTCTGCTTCTAAATTGATCCCTTAACACATCACTTAGTCCACTCCACTATCACATCTGCACCACACATAGTCATTTGTAAGTGCTCCTACGTAATTCGCAAGTCGCAGCACGCCCCAGGCCGTAGAGGACTGGGATGGCCCCAATGATGAAGCATGTCACCAAGGGGCAACCCTGGTGAGTGAGGGGACACCTAGAAAAAAAGCAATTTCTCCTTTTCTATCTACTATACCTTCCAGACCAACCCCATTGAGTGTTGTTGTGAATGGATTTATAGTGACCAGCAAGGCTCTCAGGTATCTGGCTACAGAGACCTTATGTTGAATATAGTTATCAATATTTCCACCCACGCCCTGTACTGTCGCATTCTTTCTTCCACAGTTGTCGAAAGTACTACTTACTTTTAACTGACATGCATGCAGTAGTGTATGCACTTTCAAAGATTGATGGATAGGTTTGTACCCAAAGATTTGTTTATGTTCACAATTGTTTGTCCATGCTGTGCTACTTTTTCTTGTCTCCCAAAACCTTTCCCAAAAACCCCCGTACCCATCCATTTTTCAAACCCTAACCCTCTTCCCCCGGGCTGTGTGGTTTTGATTGATGTGTGACTAAATTACAGCAATAAATCCACACACTTGCTGGGGAGGATAAGGTGATAGCAACAGGCTGGTGAAGATATCCGAGGATATATTCTTACTCTGCTTGACAAAGAACCATTGCTAATGTGAAAGAACTTCAACCGAATTAGTAGTTATACATTACCATTTGTTAGGCTACAATGTGGCACTGTTCTACTGTACTTCTGTCACCTGCTATATTCTCAGTTGTACCGTTGAATTGCTCAGGAGGACAAACCAGATTTCATTTTCTTTTTTTTCATAGGCATGCAACTGCCACTGTGTCACACCACTAGTACCACCGCTATGAGGAAATTTTATCCGACCAAGATTGCCAACCTTATTCGCTGTTTCCCGTGGAACCAGCCCTGGGTCTAGCCCTACTTTCAAACACAAATTACAGGTAAGATAAGCGTTTGGTGGTTTGGGGGTATAATGGAGTATTAGTACGAGAGACGAGAGACTGAAGGTAGTACTACTAAAGTCCTAGGACTCTTGGATTCACTTCACTTAGTCTGTGAGAGGCACTTAGTGTTGAAAACATTTGGGCATTTACACTTAAAGGAAGAAAATGGAACTAAACTTTCAGGAAAACAAAGTCACTGTTAAACCCCCACCCGCCAGGCAAGCAGTAAGAAACGGGTATGCTCAGATAAAGTTTGAAAAAGTATATTTATATCCCTAACAAAATAATCTCCCGCAAGACCCTCCCTAACCCCAACGATTGTCCTTCAAAAGTCCCCAAAAACCCAACTCCCAATTCCCACCCCCCAAAAGTCTCTAAAAAAGGGGCAAGGGACACTATGGGTGGATGCTGTCAACTTTTTGGGCCAGGGCATCATGCTCCTGGCGGAGCAAGGCGTGCTCTACGCGGAGCCCCTCCAACTGGTTGGAAAAGTGGTGGAGCTCCTGCTGGAGGCGGGACACCATCAGGGTACTGCGGCGCAGGCGTGCCTTCAATGCCTTGTAGGTGCAACAGCTGTGAGAGGAAGCTGTAGCTGTTGTCCTTGCTACTCGGCGGTGGCGTTTGGCTTTGGCAGCCCGGCTCAGTCTGGGTGGACCACTGTGCTGGGTGGCACTGGCAGCCCGTGGGGGAACGGAGGCCGATGCAGACGACGTAGTTGTTGTGGTCGACTGCACACTTTCTTCGTCCTCCAGGGCCACCAGCCGACGATATTCGGCCACAGTGGCATCGATCCGCCGTTGCCGGGCCGCTCTAGCCAGCTCCTTCCTCCTTGTTCGTTTGGAAGGAGAACCTATATGAAGAAAGAAAGACATAGTCTGTAACCAATGCTCTTTAAGATTAACTCAATCATTCAGCAGAAATTTGTGTTGCACTACAACTAGCAACTTGCAAACGCATTACATAACTATTGAGGCCAGTATCTATCTAACCTCACACTTCTTCATCCTTGCTCTAACATTAGTGGGAGTTTAAGGAACAAATTCTACGAGCACTATGGACTTCCATTGGAGTCGACTATGAAAGTACACCAGTCTTATTCTTCTTCTTGTCTCTTGTTTTGGAAAATTGGTACGTTATCTTCTGCAAGCCGGCATAATGGCAGCGCAGTAAATTTGCACCCGAGAAAAAGAGACGCACGCCATGAGGAGTGACCTAGACTTGCGTTGCGTTACTGTACCCGTCCAGTACATGCAGGTGGTGAAGCTCTTACTTTTCTATTACGGGTGGCACTGAGAATACTCTGTTACAACTCAAGGGCTACTGCTTAATTAATTTAACTTTCTCCCTACAGTGGAAATGAGTACTAGAAATGGAAAATTGAAGAAGATAAATAATCTGATTATCTATCACTTCACATGGGATGTTTTTGCTTATATATGGGATGACTTTAGGTGCTTTGCTTTTTATTGAGTGACCAGTGATACATCCACACATGAATGACTGAGTACTACTAAACTTATTAAGAGAGGTAGGGAGTGGCCACCGTAATAACCGGATCTATGCAGTGCTTGCAATACAAACTACTGCTACTATTGATGGTAGTATTTGGACAAAATTAAAAGTTCTTTTCCTTGCCTTTCCTACACTGGAACGGACGTGCGGGTGCAGTGTTACATGCTCTTCAAAGTTACACTTAGTTCATCCACTGACTGTCTACTCTCTCTAGATCATGGGTACTCACAAACTTTCTCTCAGGGGCTACATTTACAGTGTAGTTTGGGGCAGAGGGCCGCACTGGTGGGGGCGGAGTCAGAGGGGGCGGGGCTAAAGCAAAACGATAACTTGTGACCATGAGGTTGCACACAGGTCCCTGCAGCAGATGCCCTCATCCACTGAGCCACTAGACCCAGCATTTACATACATCTCTCTCCCTCCTGCTCTCCCTCCTGCCCTCCCTCTCCATCTCTCTCTCCCTCATGCCCTCCCTCTCCCTCCCCCTCTGTCATGTCACTGTGTGTGTGTCTATCTGTGTCAGCCTTCAGCCCGGGTTGAGACCGCTTCCTCAACGCGCACACACAGACAACAACACCAAAGTACTTAACAGGTCTTTAAAAGACCATTAACATATTATTGAGGCTTTGTTTGTTGTAGCGCCCCTGCTTCTCCACCCTGACAGTCACTGCTTGCCCGGCCCTACAGAGCAGAGGCTTTGTTCTATTTCACCTCTTTGTGGCCTTGCATCTCCACTCTGCTCTGTGGGGGCCGGGGGAGCAGTGATTGTCAGAGTGGAGATGCAGGGGCGCTAACAGGTGAAATACAAAAAAGCCTCTGCTCTGTGGGGGCCGGGGGAGCAGTGATTGTCTGCAAGGTCTGCGCACCGCCAAGGAAGGCTTGCCGGGCCACCACCGGCCCGCGGGCCGTACTATGAGTACCCCTGCTCTAGATACACATATGCTATCTAAGAGTCAGATAGTAGCATGATCCAGGTATATGGACACATACAGTTTCTGTGTCACCCACCCAGGCTGTTGTCCTTCCACCCATCATTGCTTCATCATTCACCCAGCCATGCATCTCATATTCTTGCCTTCCCAGCTAGTCTTCAATCTCAATAAGTAAGGAATATATAAGAGCTTACCTCTGGCCGCCACCACCACCGTCTCAACTCTCACAGCCGCCGCCTCCTCCCCTGAAGAATCGCCCTCCGCCTCTGTGTCGAGCACCACCACCTCCACACTGGCCCCGCCACCAGATGTTCCACCTACAAAGTACATTTAAGAATGTTAGAATAAAGCACTCACTAGTCTTTGGTCTGGGAATGAAGACATGTGAAAACAATGTAATTTGTGACTGTCTACGTTAAAGTTAAAAAAAATGTCCCTTTTTCCAGGGAAGGTTGTCTTGCTGCACTTTTTGGCACAACTGATGAAGGCTGTTTTTTTAACACGCACCATTTTTCTCCACACAGACAGAAGATGGACTTCTAACAACAAGAGCAAGTTGAAATGAGGTGAGAGCTCGGCTCGACCACAAGAAATGTCTTCAATTAATCGTCAGCACTAACCACTTTTCCATTATCAGTTAAACGTTTAGTTTTATTATGACTTCATTTTAATAAATGTGTTTACTTTTAATAAAGCTTTTAAACTTAAATACAATCTGTGTTTTTTGGTCCAGACTAGAGTGACTGAGCGAAAGGTTTTGCAATTTTTGCAAGCATGAGTCCAGTTAGAACACTTCAAAAGACATTATGGACAATCCCAGAGGACTGCACTAAGTTGATAGAGCTATTGCTGACTAGAATCATGGGAGTTTCGCCAACCGTGCAATCTTAGTTAGCTACACAGACATACTAATAAGAATAATCTAGTAATACCACAGGGAGTCATAGTAGAGGCAGGATAAGAATTTAGATACAGTCTACAAGAAGAGCAAAGACAATTTTGAAAAAAGTCAAATGAGGAACGCTAGGAAAAATAGGTACTAGTCTAAAATGAAAACTTACTGGGGCCAGCAGAGGAGCCCTCGCCTGCCCGATCCTGGCCCTGTTGAACAGCATCCGCCGCTTGCTGCTCCTGTGTCCTCCTCTCGCCCCTGGGGGGAGCTGACGTACAACATGAAAGAAAGAACAGAAAACATGGATGATTGTTGCTTGTCAATGTCAACCAAATCAAACATTTCAAAAGAACAATAACAAAATATTTCCGCGAAATTATATTGATTAGGGTTAGTTTTCATTTATTTGCGGACCTGTGACTTCGAAAGTCACGTAACTCACTAAACAAAGTACTGAAACGTTCACCTAGGACTGGCAGGCAGCAGTCCACAGGCAAGACGCAAAGTGACAGACAAACTCCATAGTGATTTCAGTCAGATCAGTGACAACACTAACAGTTGCCTGCTACATTACCAGTCATTTAAATAGTCAAACTATCAATCCACCGCCACTATTTTTCTTATTGTCAGGGGTACAAAGGAAGGGGCAGATTTAAGCCCCTTGCGGCTCTTTTGCGCCGTTCTTGCGTGACTTTTGTGATGCAGCAGCTAAACAAAAAAGGGCGCCATGGTGCGGCGTATAATATTATAACAACGTGACGCATTTGGGAGATGCATCCCTTTATAAAGCCCTGCGCCATCAGGGGGCGTTCCGGCGCAAGGGAGGGCATTCCTGCGCTGGAACACATCCTAATAGTGGCTGAGGGAAATCTACAAAATTTCAATCAGTCACCTTTAGGACAATGATGCGTCACACAAACCCTGCACCTGCTTGAAGCAGACGTACGGCTTGACCCAGCATTGGGGAGATAGGGTACCCCAGAGCATTGCTGGAGCTGCGCCATCGTTGTGACGCAACTCCAGCAGTAAAGCTTCGGTGACGTTTTGGGCCCATGGTGAGCCGCATTGCAAATACGGCGCACCATGTTTGGTGGTGGTAGCGGGCCGCACAATTAATGGCGCATCCCTGCTACTTTGCAGGGATGCGACGGTAATTGCAATTCTGCCCCTTAGGGGCATACTTACTTACGCGTTCTGGCGCATCTCCAGAGATGCGCCAGATCAAATGCGTCACGCAAAACTACCCTTGCGACACAGCAGATGCGCCTCATTTACAATGCGGCGCGCCCTGGCGCAAGGGTAGGCACTTGCGTGACGCATCTCGTCACGTAAGAGCGGCGCATCGCTGGAGTCACGTCGCCAACGCAATGCAACTCCAGTAATGCCCAGGGCCACCCAATACTTAACATGCTGTGTCAGTCCTTTAGCCTGCTTCGAGCAGACATAAGGAATTGAATTGACGTAGCAGCGTCGCAGAAGTGCCTGCGTTAAATCTTGTAGATTTCACGCAGGCAATTTTGCGAGGCGCACAGCCGCCGGACCGCCCACCCTGCGTACTAGGAACGCACCCATTGTGGTGCAGGCCCATGGCTTTATAACGTGACGCATCTCCCTAGATGCGTCATGCTGTAAATGAATCGCAGGGATGCGGCACGTTTACGCCGCTGTTGCGTCACGCAAGGCAACGTAAACGTGGCGCAAGGGGCTTGTAAATGTAATCTGCCCCCTAGTGTCTAGCATTACGCAGTTCTGTAAAGTACACTCATACATAATAGTTACTCAGGCCAATGAGACCACGAAATAGAAAACAAATAAGCATAGTAGCAACGCCACTGAGAAGGAGAGCAGTGCACCTGAAATGCACAGAAGATTTTGAAATATAATTTAACTACAATGTAATCGTCATCAGCGGCATTATTGGCTTGCTCCATGTAAAAAACAAATATTTGCAATACAACAACACAGAGCAGGAGAAAACATCATAGTAGTGAGTGATTAAATGGCTAATACTACTCACCAAGCCCGGGGATCTCCAAGCCGAGCTGGTCCAGCAGGTCGCGCTCGCGGTCCAGGAGGTCCGTCCAGCGATGGGTGACCTGGCTGTAGGTGCGCTGGACCCCGTAGAGGTGGGATATGTCCCAGCACACCTTCTCCCACCGCTTCCGGCGCTCCCGCATGTTGTAGCCGCCGGCCGCGATCCTGCCGCCTCCCGCGATGGTCCTGGGCAGGCGGCGCTGGACGAAGTAGACCAGCGCGCCCACTTCCTCCGGGCTGAATATCTCCCGTCGCGTCACCTGCTCCCCCCTCAATCTCCCGCATGCTGTCCTGGCACTGGGTCCAGCACTACTCCCCGCCGCCGCTGCGGCCCTCAAGTGCCTGGGCAGCTTCACGGCGCCTGGCTTGACCATGGTCTGGGCAGGTAAGGTAGGAAGAAGTAGAAAAAGAAGTAGAAAATTAAGAAAGAATAGGATAGGGAAGAAGAAAAGAAAAGAGTTTAAAAAAGTAGTTTAAAAGTAAAGAAAAATAGCAGAAAAGACAAAAATATACAGCTAGGAAAAGAGAGGGATAGATAAGAAGCAAAATCGTAAAAAAAAAACTGAAAACAAGCAAAGGATGGCAAAGATACCAAGAGGATTAAACACCATGCCCAGACACAGGAAATGAATGAAAAACAAGATGGCCGGCGCCCGTTCACGAGCACGAAAGTAAGTTCGCGCGAGATTTTCCTCGCGATCTCGTGCGAACCTCTAGATTTCCCGCGCGATCTCGTGCGAACCTCTACTCGCAATGCGCTTACTGCGCGAGATTATACATAGCGGGCGGAAACAGAAATACGTCACGCAAACAAAATGGCCGTGCCCGTACTCGACCTTGGGGTAAATTCGCGTGTTGCGCTGCAAGCGGCTCGCGAATACTGCAAAAAAACTCGCGAAACAACAAGCCGCAAACAAATAAAATGCTCATTCGCACGAATTGGCGGCTTCCGCGGTCGGTTTCGCACGACGCCGCGCCCCGCGAATAGCGCGAAAAAACCGAAAAACGATTTCAGCAAAAGCAAAAGCAATGAGCAGGTGCAAAAGGTCAACCTCATGATTTGTAACGATTCTTTGTAGTGCTTCCTGAGGGGGCCCTCCAGAATTCGGTTGCCTGCTTGCAACTATTGTGTGACCCTGCTCTGACCTTAACTGTATGCCACAAAGGTCCTGATTTACAGCTAAAGGAGCAGACAAGCAGGTGCCAGGCTGGAACTTGAAATTCTTTCAGTGACACATTAATTAGCCCCTAATTCATTATTGTCAGTTGGGGCAGGGCAGGTGTTGTTAATAAACTAACCCCAAATTAATTCATGTCAGTTCAAGCAGGGCAGGTGGGCTTGCTTTTCCCCCCCATCTTCTACAGTGATGATGAACCAGAGGGTGGCATTGATGTAACAGAGGGTGGCATGGGTCAAAGAGAGGGTGCCAGTGGTGAAACAGAGGGTGCTGGGAGGCTGTGATGATGAACCAGACGTAGAAACAACATAGTCGCGACCGTTGCGAGCCGACAAGTAAGTTCGCAATTGCGAACTAGTACCAAATCCTCGCAAACTGGCAGAAACAATTGCGAACACACAAAAAAAAAAAATCCGCAAATTCGCGGATTTTGCGGATTGCGAGTTCGCAAATCCGCAAAATTCGCGAACGCGAGATCCGCAAAATTCGCCCATGCTTATTACTAAGTCCCCCTCCGGCTGGTTGATGGGTTCTCTGGTAGGGCCCCTGTCATACTCCTGGTATTCATTCTCGGATCCCTTTGGGCTGGGTCCTGCCAAGACACGTTGTTTCCTTTTCTGTTTCTGCCTCTGCGTGGTCCTGGGCGTGAGGCTAAAAAAGACTGGTTCTGAAAGAAACCATTGTCATATTCATTACCCCACTGTTGGTGCATTTGGTTAGGTGGAGGTGGAGGGCCGTAGGCAAAAGGTGGAAACGGAGCAGGCCCCCCGTACTGTGAGTAGAAAGGTTGTGGTTGGTAACCCCTCCATCGTCTTTGTCTTGGGTAATTTTGGCCTCTTGACCTTTGTGTGCCCCTGTGTTTGGGGATACTGCCGGTACTTGATCCCGACGATCCACTGTCTGAACCTTCACTGTCAACATCGCTGTTGACGTTCCGGGAGACGTAGTCATCCTTCGTATAGGGGTACGCAGTTTCTGGAGTGAAGCGGTCTTTATCTTTCCCTAGTTTTTTGAACTTACTCTGTTTAAGTGTTGCTTCGAAATCCAACATTTCTTGGTTCAATTCCTCAAGTCTTTTATTTAGTTCAGTAGGTTTTATGTAGGTTTTCAATTGAATCTCAATCTTTTGGATATCTATTTTTAGTTCCTGTGTTATTCGTTTTTCTGTCTTTATGATTAGGACTAACCAAATCCGTGTACAGTGCCACGAGATTAGTGACCACTCCTTTTCAAAGACTTTGTCCGTCTGAAAAATGAAAGGTTCGTTCTTAACTAGAAGCCCCTGTGGCGCAATTTTGTTTCTCAGATATTCCGTCATTAGGAGACCATGAAGGGCTGCTTTTATCTGGGTTTTTCTGAGATTCATCATCTCGTCCCAGTCTGCCACGCTTGGTCCTGGATCTGTATTGCTGAGGCCTTCAAAGGCGTTAGCTGCCACCAGACTTTCATCAATTTCGTCCTCGCCAAATGTAAGTCCATGTTCAGACTCCATCGTGCTGTAAGTGTGTGTATTCTTACGACCAATGTGTGTGTTAATAATGAAGTGTTGTCAGTGCTACTAGTGGGAAAAGGGGAACTCCCGCAGCTGCGCGCTGCCCAGGTATAATTAACAATCAGAGGGGGGGGAGAGAGAGAAATCAGGATGGATTCATTCTCCCTGGGCATATTTAAATAAACAGTTAGAATCCACTCCTTGAGATTAAGGGTGTCTCCTCCACAGTGGGGAACACCTTTATGTTTTTAGGTCCCCTCACACACCAACAGGCCCCTTGGTGTCATGCTTCATCATCGGGGGTATCGTACCCCTCTACGGGGTACGGCGTGCTGCGACCTACGGAGACGTGGGAGCACTTGTTAGACTATGTGTGGTGTTGGTGAGGGGGTATTTTGAATAAATATGACTGTATTGTGGGGTTTGGGAAATAGTGATAGTTAAAAAGAACCTGGCTCGTGGGGTGACTAAAAATTATTTAATAAGCCCCCGGGCTGGTGCTGTTAAAAATGAGGGTGGGAGGTCACTACGCTGACAATGTGCGTTACCTCCTTTTTGTGTGCGTCGACATATGAACTTGGTCCCATTTTCCTTTTTTTGGTTTTTATATACTTTTGTAACCAACATATGTCTTTGGTGCTTCTCTTTCGATCACTGATTTCGGACTTGATACTTCTTCAAAATATAGTATGCCCCTGCGCATTACGACCTTGGTCCCATTGTCCTTTGTTTATTGTCAGACCATTGTAACATTCGGATATACTCTTCACATTTTCAATAACTGTCTAATTTCACTCCCCTAGCTTAAGATATAGGCGTGCACAACTCTGGGTGTAATTTACATTTTTAAGGGTTGATGATTAGTGTTCCCTTGTGCCAGTATTTTTACTTTCATACTGTTTCAAGATGGAGCTTGCTCCTGTGTATTAGGGTGCTTTGACGTAATGTCCGTCTTCTACCACTACACTATTTCAATGCATATCGCTAATGGAGCCAGTGCTAGACACCGTGGATTTGGAGGATGACTCTCCTGTGTTCTTTTGCTGTGCAGGAACAAACTGTATACTGATATATCGTGCACATATTAGCTGACTATTTATTTGAGCAGTTAGATTTAATTTATCGTATTGCGGTAGGGATTTTTGAATTAAATGGATTTTGAGCCAGTCGTTTTTGTAATGAACGTGAGGACAATATCTTTGATATTTAACAAATATCACTTGTTGTTTCTGATTTCATGTCATTGTACACTGATATTGTTTTATTTAATTTTGCTTATAGGTTATTGTTTTCAATATGGGGGACTACGTTGAGTTACGCTTGGGCAACATCTGTTTTTCTCGTTCTCCAGATTCTGACAAATGGATCTGGATTTGTGGTTGAACTAAAGTCAATCTGAAGTATATAAAACTTGATACTATTTTATACACGAGTGTGTATAAAATCCTTTTGTATTGACTACTAGCTTATACATACTTTTGCACAATACAGAATGCAGTTTGTACCTTGGGTATCGAAGTTTGGATATTGTCTTTTTATAGTTTAATGCAGGTGACCTTTGCATGATCCATATTTATCACAAGAATTACCACTAACTGAAGCCTAAGATTTTGAGATACATATTGGAGTGAGTATTTACCAGACTATTTGATAGTGGGACAAGGGGTGTCTCTCATTTTTGTCAGTTCATGCTGTTGCTTTTTGTTATTTTTTTACTTTTAGCTTTACCTCTCCATTCCTTTTGTGGATTTTAATGCTTCTGGTTTATCTTGGCTATCAGTGTTTGTTACATACTGATTTTCATTAAACTTTCCAGTATGGTGAGTTCAGTTTAATGTGATAGAGGCAAACTTGGCTTTAAATCTTAAGCTTTACTGCTATTATTGTCCACTTTGAGCTTAGTTGCTTCCTTCTCCCTTTTCTTATTAACACTAGACTATGGCCTAGTATTAAAAATAGTGGTCTAGGATACTTCTTACACGGTATGTGTTTGATTGACATTGGTCGTGGCAATTACTCTCGTCCTTTTCACCTCTGCTTAACACCCTCACATAAGAGCATTATGCTTTCAATATTGTGACACATGGGCTTCTTATTTTGGGTTTTTTCCAATGGTCCTCACTCTGTTTCACTAGTATTTTCCTTTGCTCTTAGGCACGTTTGGCATTTCAATCTGTAAATTAAGAATATACAGATATGGAAATGTAGAGGGTCCAAACCAGATCTGAAGTAATATTGGTCATTTTTTTTTGCTTATCAATTTTCTAGCCCTGAAGAAGTCTTTGGTTGACACCATTAAAGACGAAACATGTGTAGGCTAGAAGCCAGTTGAAATTTTAACAAATAGGAAAATAAAGAAGACAAGAAGCTTGTTGTGAATCGTTTCTTATGAAGACTTGAAAGTTCTTTTTGTTCAGGACATTAACCCGTTGTACATGTTAAGTGTTGAATTTATTCTACACAATTAGTGAAGGTGGATGAACTTCACTTACCGTATGTCCTTTTGAGTATTTCGTATTAGGAAATTGTACTAAAACACAACCCAGCGTGATAACTATTCCCAACTATCCTATTGTTGCCTGTTCTATGGGGATAGGCCTGTTTTATATTCCATATTTTAAAGGGCTTTTATCTTTTTATTAAGTCACAGAGTGTATGGGCCCGATTCACAGAATGAACATAAGATTAAATCCTAAACTTACTACTATTTGGTATTCACAGAATGCACTTACTACTTTTGGGATTCACAGAATGAACTTACTACTTTCGGTATTCACAGAATAGACTTAAGACTACTAACTTTACGTCCGAACTCGGGCCGTAAATTATGGCCCGGGGGCGGAATTTCCGGCTTGGGGGCGGAGCTTCCGGGCCGGAGGCGGAGCTTGCGGACCAGAGGTGGGCATTTCAGCCATGCCTAAATCCCCACTTCTGGGCCGCAAGCTCCGCCTCCGGCCCGGAAGCTCCGCCTCCAGCCCGGAAGCTCCGCCTCCGGGCCGCAAGCTCCGCCCCCAAGCCAGAAATTCCGCCCCCGCGCCGTAATTTACGACCCGAGTTCGGATGTAAAGTTAGTAGTCTTAAGTCTATTCTGTGAATACCGAAAGTAGTAAGTTCATTCTGTGAATCCCAAAAGTAGTAAATTCACTCTGTGAATCCCGAAAGTAGTAAGTGCATTCTGTGAATACCAAATAGTAGTAAGTTTAGGATTTAGTCTTAAGTTCATTCTGTGAATCGGGCCCATAGATTTTAAAGGTGGATTTAATGTATAAACAATTGTGTGTATGATATTCTATGCACTTTCATGCATTTTTAATGCAAATAAAGTTTGTTGATTGATTGATATTTCACGCCAATTTCGTCTGTTCTTTACTTGCTCAATTGGCAACACAGTGTCCCTATACCTGCTACAGTGTAGCACTAGGCGGAATGAAGAAAAACTCAATGCTTAACAAAGAGCCTGCTACCAAAGATGCATTAAATGAACCAGGATCCGAAACTGACATCGAGACACAGTTCATCTGCTCTTTCCTCGTGTGATAAGGACAAGTAAAGCTCTGTGCTGATAGGATATGAGCCATCCTGCACTAAACATCCGGGCGTGCCGTAGGTATTAGAGGCTTTTAATATCGAGGGTATCACAGAAACAACAAAACAAACAAATGTCACTATTATTTTGGCAACAGAAAAAAGAATGCAAGCATGAAGAGAGACAACATGGTATCGTCGGTATTCCATTTCCTAATATCTGATGCTTACACCTTGAAAGTGAAAGGTCTGGTATTGTGAGAGGTGAGGCACAACAATCCCATACCTGTTGCTAAGGGCAATCTGTCCTTTTCTCTCACATCCCAGTCTATGGCAGGCTGTATCCGCCAGAGTGTGCTGGTAGCTGATCCTCCCTTGAATGAAAGCATTCCATCTAAGCTTGTAACTATTTGTAGTGTTTCTGCACGAGCACTGTACGCAGGTGACCTCATGCTACTGATGTGTAAAAAGAAGAATCCCATGGGAACTCATTCAGACTCTACACCTGTGTATATGAAATGCTACATTGTTGATGAATTCCACACTGTATCACATTAGATATGAAGAAAGATGAGCCTAAGGTACCCTGATATAATGTAGAAAATCATTTACAATATGTTATTTGTTGCTTGATAATTGAAAATGCTAATAGGAGTAAATTAGAGCTAATTGTTTTTGAGCTAGCAAAACTCCATTGCATAGATTAGCATTCATTGTTTTATTTAGTCCTTTCATTTTTTTCTCATAGGCTTAACGAGTCAAGACTCCAAACATGTCAGTATTTTGTATTTTTATTTTAACGCAACTGCCAGTCAACGTGATTCTTTTCGCTAAGGAACTTCTTACGGGCTGTTTAGCGCCATACGAAATAGTATACACTACACAACATACTAATCTCATGTTGACGTCACGTACAACATCGTTAATGGTCCCTGATAATCGTTTTTTTATATAAACTTTTATGTAGAAAAACTGATTCCAATATAGACTGTACAAAACGACACAATTGGCATACCTCCTTTGTACACTTAGTAAAATTTATTGTGTTCCTTAAATATTAAATTCCATCATCTCATCGTGTTAAACTTTGTATCTACACATTGAAATCAAAAGGAGAGAGCTATAATTGATTGCCATTTCGAAGTAAAATAATTAGCCATCAGCTATTTGTAGTCTCGATTCGACAATACTGGGCGAGGAAAATGAAATAACTCAGAAAACAAAGAGTAATAATGTAAGGAATGGACTTTTGCCCAAGAACACTTTTGCTTCTATTTTTTTGTGTATTTTATATAATCAATCCACTGCTTTGTATTTTTACCCACAAGGGGGTCTTGAAAATCCAAACGTGGCATGGAGTATTGCAGTTAATCCTTCTTTGGGAATGTACCAAAGTGTTTGATCTACTTTAGGAAACCAATTAGAGTGTAGGATAAACTACTGCCTTTTCCTCGGTGTCTGTGTACAATATATTGCAATATGCATAATGCACTGAGAGCATAATACAAAGGTCATAGATGAATGTGAACAATAATGGAGACGGACAAACCAATTGGACCCCTCAAGCTGTCTGAATGAGTTTGTATTGCAATATAGTATTTCTTTATTCAATGTAAGATTCACCTGAGAGGCCTGAAAAAATGTCACGGTTTGAAGGTATTACATTAACCACACCATTCTCTATGGCCTCTAGGGGTCGGAACAGGTCTCTTAATATTCACCACAACAACACACTCAAGGCACATTCTAGGCATCTGTCCCAACGACTCACATGGTTAAACATGACATCAAAAGATCTAACGGTACAAAAGGGGGTGGTAATGGACGTAGCATCTGATCCAATCAAACCCTCACACCCAGTCAAAAGATCTGGGTTTAATCCATCACCGTTCTTTAGCCCACTCGGCCACCCCAGTTCAGACATGGCTATGTGCAAATCAGTCTGACCCTGTGCCTCATGGAGACAGTCCAGCCCGAACTGCCAAGCCATGCCTTCCCTGGACCGGAAACAAGCTTCTGAGGACCGGTTTCTTGCATTCCAGCAGTCTTCAGCCCGGCTTGCTTGAATCCAGTGGCAAAGTGAGCAAGGGACTCACGTCTGAGCATACCCTGCCACACTTATGGCTGCCAAAAGCGGTACAAAAGGGGGTGGTAATGGACGGAGCATCTGAACCAATCAAACACTCACACCCAGTCAAAAGATCTGGGTTTAATCCATCACCGTTCTTTAGCCCACTCTGCCACCCCAGTTCAGACATGGCTATATGCAAATCAGTCTGACCATGTACCTCATGGGAACAGTCCAGCCCGAACTGCCAAGCCATGCCTTCCCTGGACCGGAAACAAGCTTCCGAGGACCGGTTTCTGGCATTCCAGCAGTCTTCAGCCCAGCTTGCTTGAACCCAGTGGCAAAGTGAGCAAGGGACTCACGTTGGTTTTTGCATTTGTCACCCCGAGTGAGACGGGTATGCTCAGACGTGAGTCCCGTGCTCTCCATGCCACTGGAATCAAGCTATCCAGGCTGATGAGGGCTGAAAGCCCGAAACCGGTCCTTGGATGCTTGTTTCCAGTCCAGGGAGGACCAGGCTTGGCAGTTCGGGCTGGAGTGTTCCCATTGGGCACAGGGTCAAGACTGATTTGCTTATGGCTGGGTTCAAACTGGAATGGCATGGTGAGCAAAAAAACGATGGATTCTGGCCCAGATCTCTGTACTGGGGTGAATGTATGACATTGTTCTGCATTCTGTCTATCACCTGTTGTTTTTTTATCAAAAGATCTAACAGCATAAGCACATTACTTTGCATTTTTATTTTATTTATTTATTTTTTACACTTATATGGCGCCCAGCTACCCAAAAAGGGTTTCCCGGCGCCAATGACATGTCGCTGAACAGGGGTATGGGATGAGCTTGGTCAGTAGGATTATTTCTGGGAAAACCAGGTCTTTATGTTCTTCCTAAACCTGCCATAGTTGTCTTCTTTGCGAATGTGAGGGGGGAGTGTATTCCAGAGTGGGCCCCAAGACAGAGAAGGATCTCCCTCCCATTCCCGCCAGTCTGAACCTGGGAGCCACAAAGTTTGCTGCGGTTTGGGAGCGTAGCTTCCTTCCCGGAATGTAGGGAGTAGCTAGTGATTGCAGTTATTTCGGTGCCGTACTGGTTTTAATCCTGAACATGTAGCTCAGGGCTTTGAACCAGATGCGGTTTTCCACCCTGAGCCAATGCAGATCATTCAGGTGCTTCGACACACTGGCAGTTTTCGGGATTTTGCATAAGAGTCTTGCAGCTGAATTTTGGACAAGTTGTAGCCGTTTGATGACTGCCTGATTTGAGCCCAGATAAATGTTGCAGTAGTCAAGAGGAGATGTTATGAGTGCATTGACTACGGTCTTTTGGGTTGCAGGGGGCAGCATCCATAGGATTTTTTTCAGCCACTTCATAACAGAGGCCTACCACTTTGTTGGCCTGTGTTTCATGGATAGGGCGTTGTCAATGGTAACCCCCAAGTTTCTTACGTGGGTGGCAGGAGTAGGGAGGTTACCTAACTCGGAAGGCCAGTGGGAGGAGTTTCACAGGTCTTTATTTTTTCCCAGAAGGAGGATCTCTGTTTTGTCTCCGTTTAACTTCAGCTGGTTAGTGGACATCCAGCTGAAGATATTTTGGAGCCCTTGTTTGAGAAGGGATGGGGCTAAAGGGTTGGACTCTGACAGTGAAAAGATGACCTGAGAGTCATCTGCATAGGTCATGAGGGTGAGTCCTGACCTATTTGCTAAATCAACCAGGGGTCTGAGGTAGAGGTTAAAGAACAATGGGCTCAGGATGGAGCCCTGTGGTACTCCATGTGGGGCATTGAACAAATCAGAACAGGCAAGGGAGGATGAGATCTGAAACGTCCTGTGTGTCAGAAAAGACTTGATCCATTGTAGTGCGGCACCCCGGATACCATTTCTTCCAAGTGTGGCCAGGAGTTTGTTATGTGAGATGGTGTTAAAAGCCGCACTCAAATATAACAGAATGAGTTCGACTGTTTGACCCTTATCTAGGAGTTTCCTGATGGTTTCGGTTACTCCCAGCGGGGCGGTTTCAGTGGAGAAGCCTGCTCTAAAACCGGACTGTGACGGGTGAAGGAGGGAATTTTCATCAGTGAAAAGTGTGAGGGCGGAGTGAATGTGTTTTTCAAGAAGTTTTGAAAAGGCTGGGAGAAGAGATATGGGTCGGTAATTAGCCTGCATTTCAGGGTTGGCTGTGGGTTTTTTCAGAAGTGGACTGACCATAGCGTGTTTCCAGAGTGAAGGGACTGTGGAAAGTTGAAGAGAAGAGTTAGAGTATCGGCGATAATGGTCAGCGATGGGACATCAATTTGTTTCAAGACACTAACGGGTAATGGATCACGGGGGGAGCCTGATTTGATGGTCTTGAGGGTGGACTTAAGTGATTCCAAGGTTATAGTAGGCCAGTGTTCTAAGGTGTTTATTTCGGCCGACCAAGGGGGCATAAGCTCTTTTGGGCCGTTTGCGGAGGTGTTTGCATTAATATCGAAGATGATTTTGTAAATTTTTTTCAGTGAAAAAGGAGCGAGGTACTGGCATTGTTTTTTGTTTAGTGGGCAGGCCGTTGCGGTTGTTTGCGCACCTGCAAGTTCCTTTACCGTGTTAAAGAGTGTTCTTACCCCATTGGGTGCTGTATTGATGGCATTCGCTACATAAAGGTCTCGAGCTTTAATGCATGCAGAGTGGTATTCATTTCTGGCTTTATGATATATCATTTTTTTTTCGTGTGCATATTCTTTCCGCCACTGTCTTTCGCGGGCTTTGCACTTTGATTTTTTTTGGCTTTTAAAGACTCGTTAAACCAGGGGGCTGGGGGACGGTGGGCGTTCCTTTTTATCCGAGATGGAGGGAGACAGCCATCTACAGCGCTTCCCAGCCATGAATGTGTTGCATTAGCAATACTTTCCATGTCAAGGGCTGGGGCAGGGGGTTTAATGGCTAGAGTTTCGTTCAATTTTTCAACATCAAGCAGCTTTCAATTTCTCATAGAGGAAACAGGCCAGACAGTATTAGTTTTTAAGGGTGCTGGTAGTGTTAGGCAGAAGTAAATAAGATGGTGGTCTGACCAGCAGATGGGAATCGTGTTTTCCCATCTCATTTCGGGAATGTTAGACAAAATGGGGTCTAGCAGGTGTCCTGCCTTGTGAGTAGGTCCAGAATTAAATAGTCTTACGTTCAGTGCTGCTAGGTCATCCAATAGATTGGTGCATGCCACGTTAGTAGGGTCGTGGAGGGGCAGATTTAAGTCTCCAATCAGGGAGAAGTTTTTGGAGGCCAGGTGAAATGGTGTGATATGGTTAGCCAGATTTGCAGCCCATGCTTTGGCATTCCCAGGAGGCCTATATATTAGAAGGCTGGAGAACGTGAAATTGGGGTTTAGGGTGATTTAAAAAAATGCCGCTTCACATTCAGGGATGTTGACTGGCTCCAGGCTACATGTGAGTTCTCTACAGAAGATAATAGCGATACCCCCGCCTACGTTACCCTCTCTATCTCTCCTAGCAATGGCATAGTTAGGAGGGAGAGCAGTTGCTATGTCAGGACCCGCGCTTTCATGCAACCAGGTTTCTGTTAAGAATAGGGCACTGGGTTTGTTGTCCAGTAAAAGATAGAAAATGTCTAATTTGTGTTGCGGTAGAGATCTGCAATTTATGCTATAGAAAGAGAATTCATAAGCTTCCTGTTTAGCCTGCTGATTTGCGTAGGGTTGCAGGATCTTGGGTCAGGGTAGGGTTGGAAGCTGGTGATAGTGAAATTACAGTGAAAGCAGGTATTGTTTCCTTTCAGTGACGGCGTTAGTAAGGTGCAGTTTCTGCGTTTTGCAGGACGTAGGGCCATTAATAGGTCGGAGCTCATACCTGTGTTTCTTCGGGCTGGTAGGGCATAGTTCCCTGCCCCATGCCCCGGACTGACCCGGACGGGCCCAGACGGGCTGGTCTTAGGCTTGTCTTTGGCGTGGCTATGGCGTGGTCACAGCGCGTATTCGCTGCGCTTCATAGAGGGCATCAGGTTTATGTAGAGGACGGGCTAGTCATCAGCTCCGCCTCTACACACTCGCCCAATCAGTGCCTGCCCCGGCCGGGAAACCGGAAGAAGGTACCGCCCTGCACCCTCCACACAAACAAGCCTAGCGCTTGCGGTGGACCGGAGCTGCAGGGGCGACAAGTGCCTCAGTGGTAAGTGGGTACAATTGTAATTCAGAATAAACACACAGTGCAATTTTTAAAATCAATCGACACAGTGCTTATTAAAATAATTTTTGCGCTCTAAACATAATATCGTTATTCAGCGCAGGTAAATGAGGACAGGCATTTAGTTTTAAAAGGTAAGCGGTGCAATTCTTAATCTCAATCACACAGCAAGAGTTGGCTTTACAGAAAGCGCTTCACCATACACTTCGCGCAAGCGAATGTCATCAGCAAACACGACACATGAATCAAAAACAATGCACCCTATATTCTACTGCACTCAACACAACACGAACCGTAACCATAAATGTGGCTAAAGACCGCAACCCCAACAACGTCCCTCTCCTTCTAAACCGTCATAGAGCATAGGCCCAAAAAAGAACATCCGTTGAAACCTACTGCTTCAAAATCACATTGTAAATGCCAAAAATATAACAGTATTTTAAAACTCCTCCCGCATCAATAGAACACATTATACATGTCAACTGACACCTTTATGCGCACAACGTGGTACCTAGCTATAACGCTGAATAGCTGACTAACTGTTGCCATCTCAACGACTCTCCCACACACTCACCAACTCTCACTCTAGCAAAACAGTTTCAGTTTCATACGTCCTGCAACAACAACAAAACACACACACACACATGCCACACATATTCATAATGTACCACAAACACGGTATCTGTTTAAGCAGAGCTGTAAGTGGGATGGAGACGGTGTGGATGAGGGGTTCCTTGAAAGGGATGGGGCCTATATAATTTAGGGTAGGCTTTTAAACATATACACTAAAATTCCCTTAGAGTGCCACTCTACACACAAATTTGCACAGAATTAAAACTGTAACTGTCTTACATGACTATTGCTCTGTGCGCTTTGCAGAGAGGCCAAGGACAGAATTACTACATATCCTGAACACCGTTTTGCCCCACAGAAAGCCATTGAGGGAAACTCAGACTGCCTTCTGCCATAACTAAATTGTGCCCTATGATAAATATAAGCAGGAACATGAATTACTGTAACCTTTTTTACACTCATTGTACAGAAATCGATCAATGCTTTTGCCTGCAAAGGTTAAGGATATGAACACAGGGACCCATTTCAAAGTCCGTTAAAAATTGCTGTCAGTTCTGAGACCCGGAGCGACCCAGCATACTTAAAGCCCTGCATGGAATGAATAACATCTTTACCGCCCAGCAAAAACACTAAATGAACAAAAGCAAAGACTGACTGTTTTCGCATACCCAAACACATTGACAAGAGAAACCATTGACTTCAATCAGCGGTAATGCGATGATTGTGCGGGTATGGTGCTGAATACATTGGTGATGCTACACAAACAAATGATGGATGGAATACTGGAGAAATCAAACAGTCACCCAAGCCAAGAGATCTGGGTTAAGTCCATCATTCTTTTGATAACCATGCCACCACAGTTTGGACTCAACCATATGCAAATCAACCTTGATGATGCTCCTCATGGGAACAGTCCAGAGGAACTGTCAAGCCAGGTCCTCTCTGGGTTAAGTCCATCGTTCTTTTGCTCACCATGCCAACCCAGTTTGGACCTAGCCATATGTAAATCAGCCTCCTCAATGGACCTGGCTTGACAGCTGCACAGAGGACGGATGTGGGCAGCGTGCTGACTGAACCCAAAATGGTGCCCCCCTAATCCCGCATAAAGCACTCCAATCGGCAATCGTTCTAAATAGTCAACACGGGTCAGAGTTTCAGCCTGCCCATCCTAACGTTTCTCCAAGTCAAATCCACAGTGATAAACAAAGGGGTTGCCTCGCAATTTCAACGCCTACTCCCACCTCTGTGTCTGTTGAATCCACCTCCAGCGTGCTTCTAATGAAAGTAATTAGGTAGGACATACTCACCGGGTCTTTGCCACGCATATAATTCAGGAACGCTCTGATCAAGTGATCATATGAAGCAGGTCATGTGACATTGGCACCTGACCTGAAAAAAAAAACGACTGCTGGCTATCACTACTAAAGACATCCCAGTTTCTGAGCAATTTAACCCTCGCCAACACGTTGCCTCCTTCGCATATCCCATCGCTCAAATCCTACACCGCCTCCATGCAGGAGAGCCATGGCACCAAAAAGGCTGCCCCGTCAGCCCTTTACCCCCATATATTCGATTATTCACCGGAACCTTCCCCACAGCAAAGCAACATCCTTCACCTACACAAACCGCACCAGTTATCTAAACCTCCACCCCGCCAACCCCTAACCCTCCTCTATTGAAACAAGACAACGGACCCTCCCCTCTCCCAGTAACACAAATCTGACTCCAACGCACTCCACACTAGCTCCTGTGACTGAACCCACAGCCCCGTCTTCCACATTGCCGCCAGTCTTTATAGCAATGCCTGGTTCAAAGAAGGCTGTTGATGCCCTCCCACTACCCTGACTTTGAGATTAATACCGTTTCCCTAGCCCAACGAGCCTCTTCCCAACCTCCCCCACATATTATCCACCGAGAAACTCCCTCAGCCTCTGCAGGCACAGCTGGAATGTCCTGGATGCCGGTCCCCTAGGAGACTTTATTTGCAGTAGTTTAGAATAACCACCCCCTTTTTCCAATTTAGACAAAATGCTACCTGTCACACCTACCTCACCTTACCCTGACGCTCATAACCATTTGAAACCACACGGCCCAAACTCCTTCTCTAACACTTCCCCCCTAACCTTTCACCTAAAATAAAAAAAGTTCTTCAGACATAGATTGATCAGACGTCATCCAGAAACACTCTTCATAGACATTTACCACTGCTCCGCGAAACAGAAGCAAAAAATGGATCTCATTTTCCACACAAATAGACTGGAAAACTGGATCTACACCCTCAGAACACATCTCCCCATAACCAAAACAACCACCACCACCCACAGCTGTCAATTGTCGACCACCATCCCAAACCATCTCATACGAAGTGGCCTCACCTCGGTGATCCTATACTCCAAACGCGCAGTCTTGATTCAAGCCACTATTGACAACCTAGGTGCATTCCCCTCTCTATGCAACACCTCCTTACACACAGGGCACCCCAGCCCGAACAACTATCTACCACAAGATGGCCGACTTGCTGGAGGCCACCAAAATCCAACCCTGCTCCAGGTACCTATACCATCCACTCCTCCCCCCAAGACCGTGACCTCCGCCCCCCCTGCACCACCCATGCACTCTCCAGAACCACCTTCAAACACCAGCATAAGTTACGGCATAAATGAGGCTTCCAACTCCCTTAGGCACAAATCCTTCAGAGAGTCAACACTTACAACTCGAACACCAAATTCCACCTTAGCAACAACAAGCACCCGCCGTCTAGAGATGTCTCTCACCAGAACACCCTCATCTCTTCTACCGAGGAGCTGGCACTACTTCTTGCCCTACTAGAAAACCAGATAAGAACGGTCCTACATGCCCTCAAAGAAATCTCAAAGAACCTCTACTCTTCCCCTAGGCCCAGGCAACATCCGCTCCCGACCCCCACCATTACCATCCATAAACCACTAAGACATGCTAGGGCTCCATGGCCCGGTCAGAACACTACCCCACTCCAGGACCTGGCTTTCCCGCTCCCGACCCCCACCACTACCAACAAAAAACAACTAAGGCTTGTTAGGGCTCCATGGCCCTGTTGGAACACTACCCCTCTCCTCGACCCGGCACAAAGACACAAAAGATCACTTGCTTTAGTCCTTGCCTCCTCTTACGATACTTCTCCTAATCCACAGATCCAGGTCATCACTGGACATAGAAGGGTTAGCTCTCCGCCCAGTTCTCCTAGACCCCCAACATGCCTCACGACCATTCTGAGGGCTCCCACAATGAAGAAACCCTCAAACAGAAAGACCAACACCAACTGCATGCTTATTAACTGCAGATCAGCCATCAAACAAGCCACAGAGCTAGCTGAAACCATCCTGACCCACGACATAGACATCGCGTTCTTCACCAAAACTTGGCTAAATGAATTCTCCTCCCCAATTTTGGATATGCTCATGCCCCCAGGCTTTGCAATCATTAACAAAGACAGAAAAATCCACTGCGGTGGGGGTTTAGCAATCATACACAAGAACACCATCTACATGCCAGAAATCAAAGCCCTAAAATACAACACTATTGAATGTCTCACATCTAACATCAAGACGAGGGAAAACAAAATCCTATCTTGTCATCTCCTCTTCCATCCGCCAGGCAACAACTTTTCATTTGGAGAACACCTATCTGATCTGATATCTAACTACGCACTCCGGGACTCCAGTAACCTAATTCTAGGAGACCTCAACCTTCATTGGAACAAGGAAAACACCCCGCTGATCCATAACCTGAACAGACTCCTTCATAACAACAACCCCATCCAACGCTGCTTAGAGGAAACCCACAACAAAGGATCAATCCTTGATGTCATCATTGCGCAACCCGACACAGTCGCGATCGATCACATAATCCTATTCCACATCAATCAAGTGACCTCATGCCAACCCCCTAATCAGGAACACTCCCACTTGGCAAGAAATCTAAAGCACATTCCCATGGCTGTTCTGGAAGAAAGGATTAGCTCTCTCCTCCCCATCGCCTCTGGCGATCTATCCACTACAGAGCTCACCTCTCACTACAACTCCTCCATGATCAACATTCTGGACCAATTAGCCCCTTTAAAACAGAAAAGAACGAAGAACATTCCCTCCAGATCCTGGTTCAACACAGACATTCATATACACACCAAGACGTGGTCTCTAAGGTGAAACTTTTACAAAGACGTATGCATATTACTGTAATTATTTACTTCGCACTTTTTCCTCTTCTTTAATTCTTATGAGGTAGTCTGCAATACGTTTTTCTTTGTCTTTCATTAAAAACCTTTTTTAGGGCAGGGGCATAGGACCAACAGAGGGGGAGGACAAACAGGAAGAGGTTGAGGAAGGGCCAATCAACCTCCACAATGGCAATCCTTCTCCCCCAGAGTAACCAGCAATCGGGGGAGAAATCAGTCCTAAATAATATTGTGGTTAATCTTTCTGACCACATTCTAACTGCAAGTGAAGATAGGTTCCTAAATAAGGGGCTTGGGTTTGTGCCCACACCTACACATGATTTATTTAAATGTAGGGTGGAATTTCATGAGACTATACGTAGAATTAAACTTAACATTTTTTTTCTGACAAACCCCAAGAGAATCAGAGAGGATTTGGTACCAATTTGAAGAAACCTTCTCAATTCTGTCCACTGTTGAGCTCAGTAGGTCCGGAAGTGGCAGTATTTGAAGCTGAAGTATTGCAAGACATTACTAGTCTTGAAACAAAACATAATGGTTTGAAGTATAAAAATATGACCTAGGAAGATTGGAATGCAGTGAAGAGTTTACAAGACAACCGCTCCCTAGCTATAAAATCGGCGGATAAGGGTGAGACAGTGTTTGTCTTGAACTCAAAGGACTATGATGCTGAGGTCTACAGACTTTTGGAGTTACGTACCAACTATCAGCCCCTTAGTCGTGACCCGGTATAAGAATTACTCAAGACTATATGTGAGATGGTGGGCAGAGCAAAAGAAAATATATGCTTCACGGTGAAGGAGGCGGAGTTCCTGGTTAATGAAAATCCCAGGACCCCGGCCTTTTACATCCTTCCAAAGATTCATAAGCCAACAAGCCCCCTTCCCGGACGACTGATTGTGTCGGGGATTCAGTCTGTTCTAGAACCCCTGTAACAATATGCAGATTTTTTTATTCGCGAATCGGTCATTAACCAACCATCTTTTGTAAAGGATACCACAGAGGTCTTGAACATTCTAGACGACATGCATATTGATCAGGAACAGAAATTTTTAGTCACCATCGATATAGAGTCCTATATACTTGTATCCCCCAGGACGCTACTTTGGTGGCAGCAGCTCGCACACTGGGGGAGCAAGAGTGGTTCTATGACGCTCCCCAATCTTTTGTAATGCAATGCGTTGAATTGGCCCTAACCAGGAACTATTTTGGCTACAAAGATAAATTGTACCTTCAAACAACTGGTACATCGATGGGCGCTACTATGGCGCCCAGTCTAGCATGTATCTATGTTGGACAGTTTGAGGAGCACGTCGTCTATCAATCCACCAACCCCTTCCAGAGGAACTTACGCCTCTGGAAGAGGTATATAGACGACGCGCTCTGCATTTGGTCAGGAGTTGAAGAAGGTCTGTTGGAATTTCTTAACTGGCTTAACCAGCAGGATCCTAGCCTGCAATTTACATGGTCCTATAGTCATAACACTGCTGTGTATCTTGACTTGGATATTGAAGCGAATGAAGGTTCACTGAGCACATGTGTCCATCAAAAGCCAACTGACAGGAATTCACTTTTACTGTATGATTCCTATCACCCGAGAGCATTGAGGGATAATCTTCCAGTGGGGCAGTTCCTCGACTAAAGTTTATATGGAGCAATCTGAGGAACTAACTAAAAAGTTACATCAGCGGAATTACCCCTCTAGAACGATGAAACAAGCAAAGAAAACAGCTTTGAACACTCCGCGGAGTGTTCATCTAGAGAAAAATGAAAGAGAAAAATATGAATGTGTCCCGGAGTCATGACCTTTGACCCGCTAGCGGCTAGGATTAGGCAATCTATCCGCAAACACTGGTCACTCCTATCTAATAAGGATTTTAGGATGCCAATTCCCAGGTTTGCTTTTAAGAGGACGAGCAACTTGAAGGACAAACTTGTCCATACTGGTGGTCCATCTGTACGGAAAACTAATGGTACTACAATTCCAAAAGGCAATTTTCCTTGTGGATCTTGTTTGGTCTGCCCCCTGACAAAGAAAACCACTAGTGTTATTTTAACATCTGGTAAGGAGTGGTTTCTTACTCACTTCAGTAACTCTAATACCACAAATGTTGTGTACAGATTACTGTGTGAATGTGGCCGTCAATATATAGGGCTCACATCAAGAAAACTCAACACTAGGATACAAGAACATCTGAGCACTGTAAAGACGGGGAAATTGACAACCAAATTAGTACAACACTGTAATACAGCGAAACATAGCTTTACTTGGGTAGTCCTCAAGAAAATACTGGGCAACCCACAGAATGTCGAATGGATCCTCCTCTCCAAGGAAGCACGTTGGATTTTTCAAGAAAAGAGTGATCAACAAGGGCTTAATGAATTTATTGAGTGGAATAAGTTTGGTTAAACTTGCCTGTTGGTCTTCTAGTTGTACCAGTGTGGCAACTTCCCTGTAATTTCATTATGAAGAAACTGTGCCCAACGTTCCACTTCCTGAATATAGAACCCTTTGGTATCAGTGATGGTGGGCTCTCGTGTTGGAGGAACGTGAATACTGTTGTTCTGGCCAGATCCCCTACTGAAGTAAAAGAAAAAAAGACAAAAACGCCCTCTTCTCTCTTTGAGAGTGTACAAAAACGAACTTTATTGACAATCTTCAATAAAGTTGCTGTATAAAACAAGGCCAGAGTAAAAGAAACAGGTTGTTTTGATGGTCTTTCGCGATTTTGAATTATTAGTATGTGGCAGACGAAATCTTTTTGTGAGTTGCGTCGGTTTATCGCAATAATGTGTTTGTTTTCCCCAGGGAATTGGGTACATTGAAAACAACGTAAACATATGTGACGCATATGATGATAAAAATTGATACATTATAACAGCGGATATTAGTATTGATAGTCCTGCAATGAAAGGCTGCCATTTTTGAATACCATCAGAGTTTTGAAATATTAAGATACTAACATTGCATGGAATTATTGGTATTCCACTTTGTTTTCCTGTTCTAAGATGGCGCCTGTAATATCGTGCTGGTTACGATCCCACGTGACCAGACGCAAAGAGTTTTTAAACATCCGGCGAGGCACCAACAAGACGCAGGAGGACACAATACGGTCCGTGAGGCCCCAGCTGGTAAGGAGTATGGAGGCTGGGATCAAGAGAATTTACGGCCCGAGCGTGCCAATTTTGAGCAGGTGGGAGATGCCCTATGATATATGATGAAGCAGGGTGCATAGGTAATGTAGTACACCAATACGCATGAGTTTAACCTCTGGCATGTGTTTTAAGCATTACATGAAGAAGTAGCAGGTGCGAGTGTTTGGTTAGTTATGGGAAAATGGTTACTGCTATTTTGACACACATAGTGGGGCAATACTGAATAATAATAATAATAATAATAATAATAAATCATTTGTAGAGCGCCTGGCTACACAAAAAACAGTGTGTCCCCGCGCTAACTGCTGATAGGTTTCGAGAGGCAGCTATGGAAAAGATCTAGGGGGTTTACATGATAGGGAACAAGAATGTTTTAAGTTTTCCCCGGAATCTTAATTCAGATGGTTCCATCCGAAGATGAAGCGGGAGTGCATTGCACTGTTTGGAGGCTAGGTACCTGAAGGAGCGGCCGCCCATTCTGGCCCTGAAGATACGAGGAAGTTTAAACAACATCGTACCGGATGATCTTAAATTCCGAGTGGGGCGATGTATAGTGAGGAGGTTCTTTAAATAATCAGGGCCTTTGCCCTGGGCGATGCGATGCTCATAGCAAAGGGTTTTAAATTTAATCCGCTCCCTAACCGGAAGCCAGTGGAGTTTGGCCAGGGCGGTCTTTCCAGAGGCTCTGCGTGAAAGTCCGAGCACGAGACGTGCAGCGGCATTCTGCACGCACTGGAGTTGGTGGAGACCCTTTTGACTTAGCCCTATCAGCAGGGCGTTCCCATAATCAAGGTGGGGGGTCACCAGCGCATGGACAATTGTTTTTCTGGCTCCGGTAGGGAGGAGATCTAAAACCTTTCGTAGAGCCCTCAGTATGCCAAAGCACCTCCCTGTGACCCTGCTAATATGGGCCTTGCAGGAAAGATCTGAATCCAGCATAACACCGAGGTTTCTTACCGACTCCACGGAAATAGGAGGACTCCCTAATTCAGTAGGCCACCATAGGCGAGACCAGGCTGATGCTGCTCTCCCGACCACCAGTAATTCTGTCTTTTCGCCATTCAGACGCAGGCAATTGTTGTTCATCCATACTGCTACTGCTGACATGCAGTTCGAAAAGTTAATGGCGTCTTCTTTACGGTCGGGAGTGAGCTTAAACACCAGCTGGGTGTTGTCGGTATAGCTAACAATCCCCATCCCAAAAGCCTCCACAATGTGAGCCAGGGGTTCCATATAGATATTAAACAGAGTAGGGCTCAAACTTGAGCCCTGAGGAACCCCATGGCTTACCTTCCGGAGGGAAGATTTGAAGGGTGGGCAGTGCAGCTGAAAACTTCTATTGGCCAAGAAGGAACGCAGCCAAGCAAGCGCTGATCCTGTCACCCCTATGTCCAAGAGACGAGACAGCAGTGTTGTGTGCAGCACGGTGTCAAACGCTGCACTTAGGTCTAATAAGACCAACGCTGCTGACTCACCTTCATCCACTATCTGCCTGAGACGTTCCATGGAATACAGAACGGCCGACTCTGTGGAGTAGCCAGTTCTGAGTCCCGATTGTGAGGGGTGGAGGAGGGCTTCCTCCTCCAAATATTTCATGAGCTGTCTGTTAGCAATCTTTTCCCTAATTTTAGCGCAGAATGGGAGAAGGGAGATGGGGCTGAGATTTTGGAGTTGAGAAATGGGAATATTGGGCTTCTTTTTTAGTGGGATGACCTGAGCAGTTTTCCACGCCTCAGGTACGTAACACTCCTGAAAGGACAGTGTCACCATGTGACTAATATGCTCAATTAATATACTCTCCATAACTCCTTTGCACCGAGCCTGTGGGCACGCGTCGCAGAGGGATCCAGATTGTATACTGTTGATAATACCTAAAAGTTCATGACTTTCAGGAGTTTTGAAGTATGCAAGATGGGATTTCTGTGTGGAGATGGCTCTTATGTCCCCATGATTACTTAAGAGATCATTACTATCTATTAAGGTGGCATGCATTTTATCAACCTTATCTGCAAAGAAATCAGCTAGAATGCCAGAGCTCCGTACTAATAGGCTACAGCAAGAGGTTATGAGATATTGGAAATTGGATGTTGGTCATTATCAGGTGGGAATGTTTAGGCTGTACAGTATAAAAATGTGGTTGATGACGATTTTAAATGACTTTTTATGTTATGATAGATTGGGAAATGAACTTGAAACTTGTATTCCTTTTTGGGGTATGGGTTTAGATTGACACAACGACGGAAGGGTCAATCACATAGGAGAACTCACATGAGGAGTTTTTCCATGATACTTCCACCTCAAAAGCTGGTATGAGAGACAGAGGCTGATTGAGGGTAATCATGACTAATATCAGTACACAATATATAATCTTATGGGATGAGCAGTCGTGATATTGACGCAGTGTGTTTTTTGTATTTTTGCAATTGGTAGTTCGCCCTTGAGGGGTCATTTTGTCCTGCGCACCTTTTTCACAATAATTGTGCTTTACATGGTTTTCTGCTTATTCAGAAAAACATTTTGTACTGAATTTGTGAACAACATTTCAGTTATCACCTGTTTTTGGCAGATGTCTTTTGAAAAAAGTTTTTTTAATGAAAGGCAAAGAAAAACGTATTGCAGACTACCTCATAAGAATTCAAGAAGATGAAAAAGTGCGAAGTAAATAATTACAGTAATATGCGTACGTCTTTGTAAAAGTTTCGCCTTAGAGACCGGGTCTTGGTGTGTATATGACTTTTGAGTGGAGGGCGACCCTTGGCTTCTTCTCCCTCTGTGCTCTTTATTGGAATATATCAACACAGACATTAACAATGAAAGTCGACAGCTCAGAGCAGCACAAAGACTCTAGCAGAACAATCCGTCCCCAATCCTCCTGGACCAACTCAAAGCAAAACGTAAGAAATACAAAGTACACATCAATCATGAAAAATCTTCCTTCTTTCGCAACGCCCTTGTAAATGCTAAAAACAGACCCAGAGAGCTCTTCACCCTCATCAAGCACCAAACTCCCAAGCCCCCTGTATCCTGAACACAATTTCAACTAATACCTTTTGCGAGACCTTTGCCAACTTCTTCAACAAAAAAATCTCCAAGATTGAGCTCTCCTTGGTCTCCAACCATAACCTCATTCATAGAAGCCCGGCCCCTAGAGCAGATGGCAACACACCCAATCACCCCCCAATCAGTGGGAATCATTCAACCCTGTCTCGGAAATAGAGATAGTCAAACTGATCTCTACCTCTAAACCCTCCTCACATGCTTTGGACCCATTTACTGCCCAACTGGCCTAGAAGCTAAAATCCTGCCTAGCACCACTCTGGACCAGAATCATAAACAGCTCCCTCAGCTCTGGAGTCATTCCGGTTTGCCTCACAGTTGGCCAAGTCACACCTTTACTTAAAAAACCAGGCTTGGACACCAAGAATCTGAACAACTACAGACCTGTCTCCAACCTCCCTCTCCTGGCCAAGACAATGGAAAAATGTGTTCTCCTTCAATTGACACAACACATGGACAACATAAACCTCCAGGACCCCCACCAATCGGGCTTCATAAAAGGATGCAGCACAGAGACAGCGATCCTCAATATCATAGATTATATGCACAAGTCCCCCGATAAAGACAAATGCTCCTTACTAATCCTCCTAGACCTATCAGCCTTCATTACAGTCGACCATCAACTACTCATTAAGGTACTCCAAGAAAGGCTAGGGGCTGCAGAGGTGGTCTTCCGCTGGTTCTGCTACTTTCTCCAGAATCGCTCTCAAAGAATCAAAATCAAAAACTTCTCATCAGACCTTCGGCCTGTCAACAGAGGCGTCCCCCAAGGATCAGTACCCTACCCGCATTTTTTCAACATATACATGGAACCCCTCACCACTATACTCGAACCATCCAACATTCCCTTCCACCTTTAAGCGGACGACACCCAGATTTATCTTGAAACCTCCTCCATCAAAGACGGCCAGAGACTCAATGACACTCTTAGAGAAGTCCAACACTGGCTCTCTCTAAATCACCTGAAATTGAATCAAGACAAAAAGGAAATACTCCTAATTTCCAACAGAACTAAGAACCCCTAAGTCACAGAATGGCTTAAAGCAATCGATGCTCTCAACTACAATCTCCCCCTGGCTGTCTCCGTCAAATCGCTGGGAATCACCCTGGACCCTAAACTAAGCATGGACAAACACATCAAGAACACTGCTATGAGCGCTTTCCTCAACCTGAAACTACTCAATATGATAAAACCCCTCATCCCGACCAACGACCTCAAACTAGCAACTCAATCCTTGGTACTCTCCAGATTAGACTACGGGAATGCTACCCTCACAGGAACAGCAAATCTCACCTAGATCCCCTCCGATCAACTTTTAATGCAGCTGCAAGAATGGTCACCGGGAACAAAAAATACAATCGTATCTCGCCCGCACTCAGAGAGTTGAAATGGCTCCCAGTTGATTTAAGAGCCAGTTTCAGAACTGCCTGTCTCACACACAAAGCCCTCCACACTCGGAAACTTGCCTACCTGGCCTCCATACTCACGAAGACCGGTCAGACAAGGAGCTTTAGGAGCTCCAATACTCTACTACTCATTCCACCGAAAACCCGCAAACAAAAAACTGCAGCCAGATCCTTCTCTGGAAATGCGCCCAAAATTCGGAACTACATCTCAGTCCATAGCAGGACGATCCCCCCTTTTCTAAAATTCAAAAGACAGCTCAAAGACCTCTACTTCAATAGCTCCTTCCCAAATGGATAGATTGAAATCCAAACTCACAATCGTGCACATCACTGCACTATGACACTTTATAACCAAGACCTCTACCTCACACCTAGCCCAACTCCTCCCCACCATCCCCCTGGATCGGAAGGTTGCGTGGCCTGCACATCTATGATCACTATTATGAGACTATGAAACCTTCCCTGTATCGTTATACAACACAAAAAGTCCTCTTCTGCATCCTGTGGTTTCACAGCTATAATTTGTATTTTCCTTTTTACAAAGTGTTGAAAGTGCTCTGAAAACCTTCGGGTCTGGCTCGCACTGTATAAAACCACCTTATTAATAATAATATTATTATTAATAATAATAATAATAATAATAATAATAATAATAATAATAATAATAATAATAATAATAACAATAATAATTAAACCCAGATCTATGACTTGGGATGAATATTTGTTTTGTTCAGCATACCGTCCATTATTTGTTCTCTTTGCTTTTGAATAAATTGTTGCGAAATCCAACAGCGCAAAAAATATCTTTTAAATTGTCAGTGATGAAGTATACTATGAGGCTTCATTTGTTTTACAGACTGGCACGGGGAAAAGAGTAGGGCTCATGTAGAACAACAATGAAAATAAGATGTTCTGGTGACAATCTAAGCACTGTGCAGTGTTTTTTAATCTGCTACCAATTAATAGGTCGCATCTAAAGAATATCAAAAGTATTTTTGCAGAACACACAACTGCAGAGGAAGATTCTTTTTACCAGCTGCAAACAGCACTGAGGTCTTCAAGACAGCCTTGGTAATCGCGATTTGACCGGAAACTGAAGTTACCGGCTGAATCAAATTTCTTTAGGAGCGCTCCAGTTTTTACTCATTTTTTTTTCTGAGCCTACCCAATTTTTTATTCGATTTGAATGAGGAAGGGTGGGGGCAAAGGGTCACGGCGGCAGCCTGGTTTTGCCTGGATAGTGGGTCACAATTAAACGAACGTTGTGCTGGTGGCGTAGGTTTGTTTCACTTTTCTATATGCACTGGATTCAGCTTCAGGGTTTGCCACGGTAGTTGTGGTTGTAAAGACGAGTTCACCCAACATGAGCCTTTTATTAAAGTATTTCTACTTTATTTTCTCCCCACCCACCCAAATCCTTTTTCGTCTCATCCCCATGCCTGTTTGTTCTCCTCCTCCCACATACACGTGTCTCTTTTTATTCTCCCCCTCCCAACCGAAGCGCTGGCCGCTTCATAGAGTATGATTTTATTTTTCACAGTTGGGTTGTGCTGAGGCAACGATGAAAAATGGCAGCAGCAACCTCTGCAGAGTGGCACAGGAGAAAGCTCTGCGCCCACCAGTTTTTCATTCCAGCATTGCATTCCAGTTCATGGGTTGTTAGCCTTGTGCTGCAAGGTGGTTTATTAGTAAGGATGCACTTACCACTAGCAGTAAGGCCACCAACACAATATAAGGTCCAGACACGGTCTCAATAATTTATTCCCCTGCTCATCCCTTGGTAGCTGGCAATGAGCAGACAGGATTAACTTAGAAGACAGGTGGGTAAAGCCTTTAAAAACAGCAATAGATTAAATAAGTAAGACACAACAAACAATAAAAGTCCAGCGCAATGTATAAAAATAGGAAATATTTGTATCTTTAAAATTACATCAAAATGACAAAAATCCAATATAGGGAACTGGAGAAAAGAATTTCTATAGAATAAACAATTTCTAGTGCTTAAAAACATATAGCGCCAAATTGGAATATCTGGGCCCTTATTTATGAGGCCTTGCGTCAGTTTTGCGCCTCCGGTGCGTCACTTTTTGTGACGCACCAGCGGCGTAAAATATGTGCCTTGTTGCGCCATATTTAAAAAGTGACGCATCTAGGTATATGCGTCACTTTTTAAACCCCTGCGCCACATTATACCTGCATCAGGTATAATGTATGCTGAGGGGGCGTTCCCCCGCAAAAAGCCTCGTAATAGTGACGCAGTGAAATCTATGAGATTTCACTGCATCACTTTTAGGATGCTGTTGCGTCAAAATCTTGCGCCTGCCTCACAGCAGGCGTAAGACTGATGCAAGCCCTTTCACATGGGGCTTTCCCCATGTGAAAGGACGCATTGCTGGAGTTGTGTCACTTTTGTGACACACTCCAGCAATGCGTCACTTTTGCACTTACAGATACGTCAGAAATACTGACGTATCTGTAACTCCTTGCGACATGATGCGTCATACATTAAATATGACGCATCAGGAATGTCGCAAGGAGTGCGCAGTGAAAAGTGACGCATCGCTGTTTTCACGCAGCGATGCGTCACTTTTCATAAATGAGGCCCCTGGTCTTGCTTGACCAGGACAAAGTCAAACGTTGAGGCCACCCGTGATGGAGCCATGGTCGAATACACTAAGCATGAGGCTCAGTCAAAATGTTATCATCGCAGTTTTAAACTTTTCTGGAGGATTTTGTCTTGACGCTGATGGAGCCTCTTCAGCATGCAAAATTTGCAGTGACTTTGTCAGCTTGGTTCAGCTGGAACACCCGGTCAACTCCTGGAAGTCTTGAGCTCCAGAGCTTTCAGCGTGGCAAACCTGAAATCAAGGCCAGGTTGCTGTGCAAGGTGGTCGGCTTGACTCTCGGCATTGGTTCGATCACCTTAAGGAACATTTCACAAAAGTTCTCCAATCTTCAGGAGGTGCTTTCTGACGTTCCTTTTGTGGGTGTGGAAAGTGTCCACAAACAAAATCCCAGTTCCAGAGTCTGAGTTGCTCTTCAGAAGTCAGGACTTCTGTTCCCACAATACGCCTTCCAAATCCTTTAAACTCCAGCTGAAAGTGGTCAGTTGTTTTCTTCTTGATTCAGATTATGCCGCTGAAGCTCTTTAAACCTGCTTTCAGGGAGTCCACTCCTTCTCTTTTTGAAGCAAGGCAAAGTCCTTAGGGCTGTAGTTCCTTAGTGTGCAGCAGGTGCTCTAATTCAGAATGCAGTCCTCTTGGTGCAAACCAGGGATCAGCAGAGCAGTCTTTCTTCTTCTTGTAGTTTCCGTCAGCAGATCTGATTTGCTATGCAGCTCTCACATATTTATCTAGTATTCCGGGGTGACTAGTAGGGGGACACCCCTGTTCAATGGGGTGCAGGGTGTCATCCAAAAGCATGATAGCTTCCTCCAAAGTGTGGCATATTCTTGTCCCACAAAGCACTATACTTCAAAATTCAAGATGGAGGATGTCTCTCCTTGGGAGTAAGACCTGGTTAAGTCAACCTACTGGTGTGGCTCCTATCCCTTAACATTCCCCTCCCAACCCTCCTGCAAATACCATTCCTATGGCTACCATCTGGCGGGGGGTGGGGTACAGAAAGAGGAGGTAGGCCTGGCTAGCATTTCTTATTGTCCTGCTCTATTTAACCCCCAGCTTCATTACCCAGGCCACATTCTTGCTTGTTCTCTGCTGCAGCAGAGCTCCCCCAGCCAGATAACCTCTGACTCTATACAGGCCACTTATCTCATCATCAAATCAGTTTGGCTAAGTGTGTTCATGCTGGCCAATCAGGAGAGGCTGCCAGAATGTGGATGTTGGCTCACAGGAAAGAATGTTCTATAACTTAGTTATGATAAATGCAACAGTGGCAAGTTGTTCGTTTTTCTCATTACCAATCATTTAAGTCCTATTATTTTAACTCACTCCTGTCAGTAGATAGTCAGTATTACAGTATTCCCATGTTAGCTAATGGAGCTAAAATGCTACAATGGCAAAAAACTAAATTGGTAGTTTTTCCCTCACCAGGGCATATAAAAAATATTTTAAAATGTCCCTGATTATTTTTACATGACACCTAGGGATGACTTTTAGTAACAATAAGTTAGTTTAATACTTTAGAAGTACTTTTAAATCCAAAGTCGAATTTTCATATAATTTCAATTTAAAAGCAGCTTCCAAAGCAGGGCCGACTTTTAATATGCCAGCAGGCAACACTGCAATGCACACTTAAGTACCTCAAATCTGCTGGGCCTCTATACTTATATGCCCTATCACATACTAAGGACGTACAGGTAGGGTGTCAATGCCAATTGTAACTACACTGAATTACCATATATTTTTTTAAACAAGACACCGGCCCAGTGCCTGGTTAGCAGATCCCAGTGTGCAGTCAGAGTCATTTACTGCCAGTAACAGTTAAAAAATGGGACGATCAGGGCAAAAAGATGACTTTCTCACACCATGTTGGCCATGGCCAGTTGAATGTAAAGAAAAAAAAACAAAATGCTCACTATGTTGCTGGCAGTGCTGACCATGTCATAGCGCTTTTATGAATTGTCTTTAATGGCATCTTTGTAGAAACCTACTCTTGTGCTAATGCAGTGAAGAGTGATTTCATTTTAGGAAACAAACACTTGTGCACATGTTTGTCTGTTATTCTTGTACAGCTCCTTCTTCGTCATCCTAGGCGTGCTCTCATCTGAAAGGGTACAGAGGCCTTTGTTAAATTTAGAGAGATTGTAACCTGATATCGTTGTGTAGATAAAGAGACCGCGGCAGCAATGGCGGTTTCTCTATTGGGGCGTCGGGGCTCCGCCCCGGATACATTTTATACATTCCGGAAGGGATTAGAGATAACATTTATTTTAATAAAGAAGCATCAAATATTCCCCAAAAACGAACAGGGGGCACTGCCTGGGTCAGCAGCAGTCTACCCCCACTCTCACCAACCATTACCGCAGCACTCCGGTCCGCTGTCACGTCACGTGACTAATTGCTCCTTTGCTCCCTGTCCGCCGAGCCCAAAAAAGCCTGCTATGTGTTTGCCGGGCCGAGACCCTCACAGCCCTGAAGGCTGTGACGTCATCGGCTCGTCAAAGACATAGCTGAAAGGCCCAGTCTCCACCCCCTGATGGTGTGGAGCTTAAGTTAGCCCCGGGCGTTTAAAATGCAAGCCCGGGATCGCTAACTCTCCACGTCCATCAGAGAGTAGAAGAGAGCTCGTCACTGTGTCACCACACCCCTTTCCCACTCTTCACAGGGCGTGGTGGGAGGGACCCAGGGACCCACCCTGTGATGAGTGGGAAAGGGTGTGTCAGCTAAGGGGAGTCGAGTCGTGACCGTCTGCGCAGGCTCAGGCTCGAAGACGCAGTTGTGACTGCTTCCCGTGCGCGTGTAACAGCATTTGTGGCAGCCATTCAACTCCAGGCAGACTGCATTAGCATCGGTGAGCCAAGGAGGCAGGACTGCTGTTGGCTGTCTCGGAGAAGCAGGAGAAGGAGGAAGGACTGTGAACTCCACTCGGTCAGTTCACCATCACCAGCCAGGTAAGGCCCAGGCGGGCACTTTTTAACTTCATTTTCGGTCCCGCTGCGAGTTGGCTAGCTAAGCTTCGCTTCAACACAGCACTTTTAGTGCGAGCTCAGGGCATGAGAAGTCTTTGGAGCACGGCACATGGCATTGTAAACATGGTTACGGTGCTGCTGCATCTGTTGTTTGCATCTGTTGTTTGCTGAGTTTCGGGTGCAAACTAGTGTTTTTGACTTTTGAAGTCGCCAGCCGGCCTTTGATAAAGATGTCGGTTCCTGGTGGTCGGATCTGTCAGCAGCGGGCACTGGCGCATTGTGCCAGCTCAGGTCGTCGTGCCAGGAAGGCTCCAGAGACTGATGGATGGCGCATAGGTTGGCCCCCAGCTGCAGCGGCCCAGGTGGGCCCCCGCACCTTTGTTTGCATAGCTGGGCACGGCCGTTCCCCATGACACAGAATAATTCACATCAGTCTATCAGCTGGATTGACCGCAATGGCCACACAGAACCATTGTTTGTTTTCCCTGGGAAATCAAGTGACAGTCATCCCACTATGAATAAGGACGGGCCGATAATCACTGTGACTTGGTAGCTTATTAGCGGATGGACCGTCATGTTAAGAGTTTCCACCGGCCAGGAAGCTTTGCTCTAGAAAAGTAAAACCCTGCAACTCCTTTTCTTCTTTATGGTGAAAGTTGGCACAGATGACATTTGTATTTTTTTACATGTTTCCCGGATCCACCACCCTTTCAATGAGGCCTTCAGACATTAAAAAACTCCGGGTTTGAATCCATTATTCCCAAGTTAGTCTAACGGTGTGATCTTTGGCAATTCACTTTATGGATCTGTGGAATAGTTTGCTGTAGTGTGTGCGGTGCATGTAAATGAATTCATTCACATAAGAGAAAGAAGGAGCTTCTAACTGACCCTGCCCTGATCCTTCTCTCACAGTGACTCCCTAGCTGCCAGTCTGACAACTCTACAAACCGTCAGTTACATTAAATACAGTAGCCAAGAGTGAAACCAGTATGCACTGAGAGCCAGACATGTGCCTAAAGTCACTGCATGTGTTGAAGTATCTTACTGGCACCATCTCAAAAACATGATAACTACCTCCTGCTGGGAACTAAAAGGGGATTTCAAGGAAACTCTTCTCTTCACCCACCCACATTCTCTAAATGAACAAAACCGCAAAAATGGTAAAGTAGCATTATCTGTCCCAGGTGAGACAGAAAGGATGAAGAGAAAGAGCTATATTGATGTGTAAAAGAGGCGAGGGAAGGAAAAGGGAAAGAGGAAAATGTGGCTGGTTAGACAGGGCAGGTGATGCTCACCTGCGGAGTCTGTCTTTGCAACTCCGAGGAGCTGTCCCTGATTAGCAGAGCTCTCAAGAATCCCCCTCACACAATGTTGAGTCTAGCGCTAGGGCTGGGACTTGAACCTGACTCCGAGTCCCCACATTGCAAGTGCAACAGCTCGAGCTGCTAGGCCATATCTTCTCTATAATTCCTTCTTTGCTTCGCGGCCTAGAGAGTCCTCAGTGAAGTCCTTTGCCTGCCTGCTGCCTGCCTGCTCATAATAACCCATCCATCCCAGTGTGCAGAGCCGAGACCTGCAGATTTGAATGATTTCCTGGCCAAGTCGCTGCTGCCCTGCGCGATCTATGGGATAAACACATGCTCAGGGTTGGTTGTTAAAGAATCCTAAAGGAAAGACTTTACGACAAAATTCCGAAAATCTAAGTTCTCACAATCCTTGCCCTGCCTTCCAGGAATTCATGACTCTGCGCTTTTGCAGCCCTGGGGCACGGGCGCATATTTATTTATGCATTTTTATATAGCGCGGACTTTACCCGAAGGCGTCAGAGCGCTTCACAATAGGAACAGTAATGATACATGAGGAGAGAATTACAAGTGGGCATATTACAAAAGCAGACGTTAAGTTACATGAGGTAAAAGTGACAATTGTGAGCAAACAAAATACATGAGGTAGCAAACAGTGCATTACAGGAGGAAAAAGTGAGAAGTGTCCAGGTTACAAGAGAAAACAAAGTACAATTAGAGGTATAATACTGCAATATATGCTAGACACACAGGCACAAGAACAAAAGTTACGTAGGCAATGGTGGCACTTGTGCAAGTATCAAAAGCCAACAAAATGTGAGAGGTAGCAAACAGTGTGTTACAAGAGAAAAGTGGCGTGTGCATGTTACAAAAGAGTACCAAACACAGGTACAAGGATAATACTGCAATAAATGGCAAACACTCCAACCATAAGAACACACTGGGAAGGCACTTTCATAGTCATGGAGAATAGGATTTTCAATATTTGGAGGTCTTCCTTCAGATAATAGAGAGGGCGTGAATTACTTATGGAGGTGTCTTTGGAGGAGGAGAACTTTGAGGTCCGTTTTGAAGGCCTGGGAGGAGGTGGTGGTCCGGAACTGAGGCAGAAGGGAGTTCCAGATTCTCACTGCGTTGCCTGAAAAGGATTGGGCCATAGATCTTTCCTTCTTGAAAGTGGGAGGTTCAAGCAGTAGATTTTCCGCATTACGTGATGGTCTAGAGCCTCCAGAGAATTTCAGTTTATTCGCCAGGTAGCGAGGAGAGGAGTAGTACAAGGCTTTGTGAGTGATACAGGCAGTCTTGTAGGTAGCTCTAGCCTCGATGGGAAGCTAGCGGGGTGGATAACATCGGTGTGATGTGGTCGCTTCTTTTGGCCCCATAAATAAAACGAGCTGTGTTTGGGGCAGCCAGTCAGTCTGCAAATGTCCTGATAATTTGATAAAGATGCAAATCTGCTGACTGGGGAGCACCGCTACTCGGGGCTGCGGAGCCTCGAGCTTTCCGTGAGAACCTCAAGATGGGGGGACTGCATTGGGTGGGATGCAGGGAATGGTCGGATTAAGCGCTGAATGTCAAATCTTTTCATCGGAGGGGGGGGACTCTCCTGGTATCCTCGAGAGTCCCCCGCTCTGCAGCAGGTTTCATGGCCAGCCACCTCTTCCCTTTCATGGGGTTGGGTGGTCCTCGCCCTCTCCCAGATTGAGAGAAGGCACCGGCATGATTGTGCAATTACTGCCTCCCCGTGAATCTCTCTTGCAGGAGTGCTACAGTACCAACAGTCACACCTTTCATCTCTTTCTCTCCGCCTGCCCATGACTGCTTTCACGTACAACTTCCCGAAAAGACTGAACATTTCTACCCTTTTATAAAACACGGGATGGCAGCATCATCGGCACATCGGTGAAGTGAGCATGTTTGTATATCCTTTCTCCCTCCCTTTCGAATTCTCCAGTTTGCCGTGGGCTTGCGGCCAGGGGATGTAGCCTCCTGTGTCTTTTAGTGTATTTCTGCTGTAAAGGTTATGTGTTATGTTAAATGAAATACCTGGTTTCTGCCAGTTTTGGTTCTCTGCTGGTGTACTACCCACATCTCTCTCTCTAGTTCTCGAGTTGAAGCGACGCCACTGGGTGGGTGCATACTGCTAGTGGCTCCTTGAGTGGTGTTGGTGACTGGAGGCAAGTTTCTCACAAAGGTTTGCTTGGAGGTTGTAAGGGATACAAATTGTCTTGAAGATGACATGTGCCTTAGGCGGGAGCCACAGAACCTCCTTCGATTTCAGGGAGATGTGGTTGAGACTTGAGAGATGTGAAAGTCAGGACTTGATTGCACTAGTGACTAGACCCTGCTAGCTTCCTTAAAAACGTGTGCCCCTGACTGCAAAATATGTTGCACTGGCTGTTGTTGTGGAGCACCATGTCTTACTTATTCAGTGTCCTTTAGTGTGGTACTTTTATTTATTCTCTGATGTGGTGAATAACCCTGTGTACTTCGGAGGCATAATTCACCTTGCAGTAAAATATTATTATTAGCGTCGATCAGCTTGTGAGGTTTGATGTAACACTCCAGAGCAAAGGTTAGAAGTTATTGTTGTGACGTATAAAGCATAATTTATTCATAGGATGCAAACGTTCTAAATCAGTTTTACATTGCTTCTATTCTACTGCCTTCTTTTGAAAGATTCCACCACATTTGACTGCGTAGAACATTTGTACCTTTAATTATTTATTTATCTAGTTGTCGTGCTACACGTTGCCTTATGAATACTTGGGAGCTGAGTTGCATTTAAAAGTTTATTTTCAAATCAAAATCATGACGAACTTGACAAATCAGTCCACATGAAAGATGCAGAGACGTTGGCATGTAATGTTTAACATAGAAATGTGTTTTAAAAATAGATTATCTTTTGAAATTAAGTGATGTTCCCTCCTACACATGTTGCACTCAAGCGTGGTGTGGTTGGTTCCTCTGCTAAATGCCTGGCAGAAAAAATATTCTTTTATCCTCCTGCGCACACTGTGAGCGACCTGTCAATCCTAAATATAGAAGAGCTCACATTTGAGCTGCAAACAAGAATAAGGCAATAGAGAAAAGGAATTTGATTTGGCCATTCAATACAAGAGGGTGGTTAATAGTTACCCCATTCTCTGATTGAAGTTTTATTTCAGGCACACCCTTCCCTTTGTCTGCAAAAACTCCTCCAATACCTCCACTTGTCAGTGGCATACCTCCTCCATCCAGTGCTTACTTGAAGTGTAATTCACAATTTGTAGCAGCTAAAAGGACAACAAGGAATGGGGCAATGATCACTTCCCTTCAGCTTTGGAAGTTATCTTGTATGGTGGAATGTTTGCCTCATTACACGTGGGACCTGTTGGCCTAATACATTTTTTACTACCCAGTCATGCATGCAAAAGTGTAATTAGGTAGTATGTACAGTCTGGCCCAGACCTTTCCTTTAGCAGTGTAGTAGTAAAGCTCATAGCACTTAACAAAGTACCCCTCAGCAAATATAAAACACAACTTTAAATAATGGAAATAAACATTTATTTATAAAGCAATCAATCTGTCATATCTTGAGCTATCTAGTTTAGGGGATGAGTTACTTAAAACCTAATGTAACCTAATCAACACAAATGCGTAAGCAACTCTAACCTATTCTTCAGGGGCGTGTAACACTAAAGCACAATTAAGTTGTTTATTTTAAAAATTAGCAATGAGGTAGTGAGCAGATATTGATCCAGAGTCAAAGATGCATCTTCTGCATAAGAAAGGGTTTTCATTAGTGTCTTTATGTACTTGAAAGCAATGTAAGTCATTCTTCCTGTGAGACATTTAGGGGTAGGAAGCGCTATATAAATACAATTACAATTATAAATACTTAACTGGAGGTCAGATTAACTGCTATGAAATGTTATGTAGAGTCATTTCAATGTTATTGACACCAGGCAGAGTTGGTGATCACTTCAGCTCCTCCCCACACACTAACCTCTCGTTCTCTGGCTTGAAAATACTGAAATGTAGTCAGTGCTATAAGCGTGGTTCAAGTCACAACACAAGATTAAATTAATCACCACTCCAAATTGGATAGATGGACAAGTAAGGGGTAGGCAAACCACTGCAAAGTTATGTTTCTTCTATGCACCAATACATATTTCATGTAATTATTTATACAAGTTTTCTAAAGTACTGGTTAACCAGACACTTTAGCAGTGATGCACAAAGTATTTAAATTTAAAGTATATTAAACATACTTCTTGTGCTATTAAACCTTCTCTACACAAATAATTTGGTCATCTTCCTGCTCCTAAGTAATCATTTTTGAAAGCATTTTACCATACTTGATTGTTTAAATGTAAATCTGTATAAAGCATTCTACATTATTGGTTGAACAATTGGCTTTGGGGTGATGGATATTTACGTTTACGTTTCGTATTTCAACTGTAAAGCTATCCGGCTCAAAGTTTGGTTGACAGTCTATAAGATTGAATTATTTTTTTCTTCAAATGAATATTTCTATCTGTAGCCAATTATATCATATGAAGATTTCATTCACCTCCTGTGTGCTTGGCTTTGAACAAATGATTCATAAAGGAAATAGACAAGCACAGGTAGGGAAAACATTTTATCTGTTGCATGTATATATTTTATCTCCGTATGCTTATGAACACTAACCAATATGGTATTCAATTCTATGTGGAAAAAGTAGGCATTTTACTCTGATGGGCCATCTTTATTGCCACTTTATCTCACATAGGCACTGGCTCAGTAGACAGATCCAACCTATTTATGCAACATTGTTAACATTAATTGTGGTTTATTGCAATTTAGAATGGTTTATTCATGAGGCCTTGGAACTGATGATAGTTTGAGGGGAGGCAGTGGCCTGTTTCTCTTAAGCACAGTGGCTTCCGAAAGTCTTGAAAATCCACCATTTGCCTACTAATTTTTCAAAATTTTCTCGGGGGGAAACCCCCCCGAACTCTCCCTAGTTGGTTCCGGCTCGCTCGCTGCGCTCGCTCGCACAGTGTGGTCCACCAATAATCTTACGCCTCACCACTTTCATATGTCACCAGCCGCCACTGGGCGGCAGAGAGCTCCGAGGGCAGCAATGGCTGACACTTCCCGCCCAATAGAGTTGTTGCCCCTGCTACTCTTTGGAATGGAGTGTGATAGACTATACAGAAGGAGAGTGGAATGAACTCTGAGTGTGCTTTGATAACCGTGTACCTTTGAGCGAGTACAAGTGGTGGGCCTATTTGTAAACTGTGTACCACTATGAGTATAGAGAGAAAGTGTGTATGTGCGTGCACATGTACTACCTGATGTATAGGCCTGGCCTGAACGTGAGTTAATAATGTGTGCAATAAACTGTACGCCTCTGTGCATGAAACCATGAGTGAATCGTGTGCCTTTGTGTGAGTAAACTCTCTCTGTGACTGAAGTGTGTGTGTGTGTGTGTGTTTGTGTGTGAACCATGAAAGTTGCGCCTCTCACATGCTCTTGCCCTTTGCTCTTGCTATTTGCTCCTACTCTGGTGGTAGCTGCATGGATCTACGATCAATAGTTTAAATATGAGGCTTTAAAGAGACATGAGGCCATCAATTTCAGGTCTTGGGGACTTGGGAGAGGGGTTTTGTATGCTTTTCCTACCCTTGGTTCCCTCTCTTTTCTGTAACATTTGCTGTAAGCCATTTATTGGCATCTCACATTCCTCAAATCTTCGTCTTACTCTATTCTTCTCAATCCTTTTTCCCAATGTTGCTTCTTCTCTGTCCTCTTTTTCTTCCTACTGCCTCCACCCTCTGTGCCCCATTTCTCACCCTGACCTCATTTGCTAAACCTACTTCCTTTTGCTAACGCTGTGCTTCTTTTGCCCCTTTTCTGCCTCTTGAGACTAATAGCTATTCCAACTTCAACAAAACTGAACAATCTTTTCAGCTTCATTTACTTCCCTCCCTTCGTTTGCCCCTTAACTTCCTGTTGCCTCCTCTATGCCTGCCTCCATGTGCCTGCTCCTTTTTCCTTCAAACTGTCTTTTTTAGCCATCGCTCCGCCCCCACTATAGCATTCAATCAGTCACAGTTTGTTTTCTCCCTCCCAAACATTTACCTACTAGCTGCCTTCTTATGCTCTCTGCCTGTGCCCTAATTTTGCCATGCTGTTTGCCAGCCTTCACCCTCAGCTTCACCCCAATCCCTCTCCACTTGTCCATCTTTTACTTCTGTGCCCATTTTCTTCATGAACCTTCATTTCCCATGGTCCTTTTTCCCTGATCAGTCTCACGTCCTTCTCTCCTCTCAGTTCTCATGTTCTTTATCCCGTATTCATTTGCTTTAGCAATTTTGCTTGCATTTATTTGTTCTCACGTTTTTTGGTTTTAAACCTCCCTGTGATCATCTTTGTTCTATACTTACCAAAGTTTCAACATGCTGCAGTTTCATAGTTTCAATTATTGAACAACATTGTATAATTGTTTTTGCTCTTGGATTACCGAATCTGCTTTTCTTGCTTTACGTTTTAGATTTCCAGAGTCCCACAACGTTAATACCTGGACCAACACACACTGGTATGCGACCTATACTATTGACATCACCAATAGCACAGCTATTGCCGGGACCTATTGGCTTTGCAAAAGCTTGTTTAGGTTGAAGCCCTACCATACAGCACAGCTGTCTGGTTGCAAAAAGACTTGGTGGGGACATTCGGAAAGTTCCCCTGGGAATGTTTTCCACCATTGCATTTCTTTTGGCTCTGTAGTTTGTAACTTACATATGCCTGCTTTCTATTTGCTTGCTTTATATGTTGTAGGCTTCCCAGCATGTATTTATTCCTCTGTCCCTCCAATAGAGCATATCCTATTTACTAATGCTCTTTGTATTCTCCCACAAGTGCTCGCTTTCTGTAAACAGGTTTTTACATTTTGTTCTTTTCTTGTTAAATTTGCTGTGCATTCAAAGACAAAGGTCAAACATGACACTATGTCTTCTAAGGGAGCTAAGTGTATAGCGCGAACAAGATCCTTGCGGGTATCAAAGCGCTTTACAGGGCAGATGTAAGTGACAGAAACAAGCATAGAAAAATATAGGTTAGATTAATACAAACATAGTAACCAATACAGACTAGCAGATATATACAAAGATATATAAATAGTGCAAACGAATTTAGCCATGAGAATAGATTTCACATCTTTTTTTAAAAAATGCTGTGGAAGAATTCTGTCTTGTTTCTGGGGGCAAGGCATTCCAAATCCTGGCAGCCATTCCTGAGAAGGTCCGGTTGTCTGTTTTCTTCATGTGCCACACATGGTCCTGCTATATCCCTGAACATGTTATATATACCACACCCAAACCCACGCCCCTTTGCTTGGCCTACACTCTCTGCAGAACAAACTTAATTCCTACCCACTCATTTGAAGAATCGACCATGCATGGGCACCATTCTTCTCAACTGTAGTTAAAAGCTTCTACTGTCATTCCCTTGGCTCTTGATCCCTCAACACGTCCTTCAGTTCCACCTCTTGCTCTGCTACTTCAGTTGCCCAGTGGCTTCCTGAGTCAGGACTTTGAGACCTTCTTTGAACTTTGGACAAGTAAAAGAACTACTTGATACCAGGTTAGTGCAGACTATCTTTTTATAGTAGTAAGCAGGTCAGAGTATCGGCGTCTTTAAGACTATAGACTCGTGCATCGACGAGGAGATTTCATAAAATAAGCCAGGGAACTCTCCCAAAACAAATTCACCTAGGAGGCGAAACTCCAGACTGATATCGGCAAGAGTCAGAACCGGAGAAACCCTCCGACTCTGAGCCTCCCGGACGGCTCAAAATGGCGGCTCAGCACCAGTAGTACAGATAGCTTCAAAACGTCGCTCAAACGAGCTCGGCAGTGTCGTCCTGACTATCGTGGAAAATATCGGAGCTGATCGCTGCTTACCCGGAGGGTCTTCCGGACTCGATTCTGGTGGAACTCTGATGGGGAGATCTCCAGGACATTAAGACGCCAGGGAGGGGATGAGGGTGCAGACCGCTGACTATCGCGGAGCTGGTCGGCTTGAAAGCCTGGGCTTGGGCATTTACCCCGGTGTTTCCTGAACTGACGAACAGGCTGCGATGTCCACTGAGGACCCGAGGTGAGGAGGAGCTGATTGGCGAGGTGGGGACACAATAAAACAGCCTGGTGTTATCAAAGGGCAGTGGAAGCAATTTGGGTACCGGACTGCTTGACCAGGGATAGAAAATGGCATCAAACCGAAACCCTACCTGATCGTGCCTGATCTTAAAATGGCAGCCGAAAATTGACCAAACGAGGAGGAATTCAAAGGTAGTGTCTCTGCAATATCAAACACCCCAAGACAGCAAGAGAGATGTAAGGAAGGAGGGCTCTGTGCCTTCCCCACAGTCCAAAAAGCAGTGACAGCTCTCAGAGTAGGGTCGGCTCAACCTGGGTGCAAAACTGTCTCTGTCATAGGCAAGTTTTCTGTGCTTCGTCCTTGCCTGGCAGTGACTATGGCACCCTCCTGCTCGTAATACAGTCCAGCCTTACCTCTGTTGAAACCAAAATGGACGCCATGAACAAATGCATCTATACCCTGGCGCACAAAAGCGACCAACATGCGGAGAGGCTAAAAGAAGCATGGCCAAGCCCAAAAAAACAGTGGTATGCAGTAAGTTTTCAGAGCCTACAGGGACACGAGAGACAACAAAGCTGCGATGTAGCCACCCCACACTATTGCTCCTGAAATACTGCCTGTACCTGCCTAAAATGACGAACGCAACAAACCCTCCTGCGTCTCTCCTGACCTTTTCTCCCTCCTCCCCCTAGCCCCTTTCCCTCTCCACTCTACTCCACTTTCCTGCTACTGACCTTTGCCCTCACCTTTCCTGGCCCTTAGTCCCCACCCTGTTTATATGTGAACTTTTCCCACGTCAATTGAGATCTAGCTATTTTGTCTGATGCCCGATGGAGCTACCTGTTTTAGCTATAGGGGAGACAGGCCGGGGGTTCCCTCCTTGGACGCCACCTACCCAGTCGGTCTTTAGAAAGACTTCCTTTCGTCTCTCCTGTCGTCTCTTCCTGCATCCTCCATCTATTTATGTCTCTCCTTCTCTCCTATCTAATGTATTGAGACTGAACTATTTTGTCTGATGCCTGATGGAGCTACCTGGTTTAGCTATAGGGGAGATGGACAGTGGTTTCACGCCTTGGTCGTCAGCTACCCAGTCGGTCTTTAGACAGACTTCCTTTTAGTCTCTCCTTGTTGTCTCTTCCCTTACCCTCCCTTTCTCACCTCCCCTGCCCCCTCCACTACTTTTCTCCCTCCTTTCTCTCCTCTCCTAATTGTATTGACTATTTTTTGATGCATTGTGTAATTGTTGATCTTTTTCTGTAACATTGTTGATTCTCATGTAAAGCGCTCTGATACCTTCGGGTCTAGCCAGCGCTATATAACACTCTTTAAATAAAGAAATAAATAACTGTGTTTCTACAAGGTCTAGAAACTTTGCTCTGATGAACAGTAGTACCAAAAGAAATCTCCTTAAAGCATTTGATTCATGAAGGTACTCTGTACCGAGATCTATGTTCAGAGTTTATCCTTGGGAGTGTCATTAACTTCAATCTATGTTCTGAGTGTTTCCTTGGGAGTGACAGTAACTCCAATCTATATTTTAAGTTATTCCTTGGGAGTGTCTAGCTCCGATCTGTGGTTCTGGTTATTTTCTTTCCTTGCTGTGTTTCTGAAAGAGGCTCTAAATGAATGCTACTAAAGTTATTGCAAATCCATTGTATGGCAGGAGGCGAGTAGTGTATTGAAGGTAATTGCCTCTTGTTGTTTCCAGTGCATTGCATCTTAGCAACATCAAAGGCCCTAATCCTGTACACATCTACATAGCAGAATCAGCGGGTCTCCAGTTAATGCTGTGCTACACAGTAGCTGACCGAAACCTGTAATCCAAGTCACTATTTTCTTATTTTGTCCCAACTATCCTTACCCTATGGGCCTCACTTTGTTTAAGGAAAAGTCATGTCTTGAACGTGACCAGCCCTGTGAGGATGATAGGTCCAGCATCAGTTCCAGTATCGTCTCCGTGATTGGAAGCAGGTGAATACGTGGCAATCACTGACGTGATGAGGGGGAGGAACTGTCACCTACCACAGGTGCACATCATAAAGGCTCTGTCTGAGCACACTTACAAAGGGTGTGGCACTATCGTTTTGTTTCCCAGGGTAGAGAGGCAGTGAATTCCAAACACCACTGGGGATGGAAATCTCCAGGACCTTCTCCTAATTCAAAGTTGGCACCATGAATAAATATTGGATCCTCCGGCCGAACTCTTCCGTATACTTCTGGACCTGACGAAGACTCAGGAGGACTGCTGTGCCACTCTGCTGCAAGACGACTGCTACTTTGCTGCCCTGCTGCTCTGCTGCTGGCTACCCTGCTACCTGAGTAAGAATGACTAGACATGAACCTTGAACCCAGGGCCACCAGAGTGAATATAAGGGCTAGTGGACAGGCCTCCTAATCAGAGTCTCTGGGACAGAAAAGGCTACAATCACCTTGAACCCAGCAGCTGGACTCTGTCTGCTGTGAGTTTTGCCTTCCGAGTGGTGCCACCCCAGTTCTGGACCCTTGGAAGTGGGCTTGAATGTGCTCTGCCAGCCCGGCTGTGTTCACATTAGCAGAATCTATGTTTAGCGACACTTCACCTGGCAGCAGCATTGGAACCACCGCTGCCCAACGCATACCCGGTGCAGGACCTCATATCACAGCATGCAGCTTCCTTGGAACCGCTGCTTTGCAACGCATCCTTGATGCTGGCCTTCACATCACAAGCCGCTCATCAATGCCATCCTCTAAAACTGTGCAGGACTATAAATCGCAGTGTGCGGCTTCTTTGGAACCGACTCTGCATGACACATTCTTGGCTGAGGACTTTGCATCAAAATCTCCTTCTCGATGGCACCGTCGATGACAATGCAGGACTCTGAATCACAGCCCTGCAGCTTCCTTGGAAGAGCCGCTGTGTGATGAATCCTCGATGCAGGATCTTGCAACACTCTGCAACCAGGACATGAGGTACTTTGTCTAGTTAGCCTGACTTGGCCCCTGATTCTGGCCTGCGTTCCATTGTGGTCAGCCTAAACTTGTGACTTTGTACAAGTCTGACTAAACCAGATAACCACAGTTGATGCTTTGTGCTTTTAGGGACTGTTTTTATCTAAATCCTTAAAATTGAATATCTCTGATTCTACCAACTGAACGTAGTTGTTTTAGTCTGAAACATTTTATTACATTAAACTCTATTTTTCTAATTGGTATGTTTTTTTTGTTCTATGTTTTCACATTATTTATGTTTGAAGTGCTGCACAAAAACTTTACAAGTTGTCTCTAAGTTAAGCCTGACTGCTTGATCCAAGCTACAAGAGGGTTAAGCACAGGTTAATTTGAGTTTTGTTTGTGACTTTACCCTGACAGGAATTGTGGTTCCTCCTTGAATAGAGAACCTCAACCAGGAAACCAATTTCCCATAGCCACGCTATGCCACTCCACTCTACAACACTCTACTCCACTCTATACCCCTGTTACACTACAACATTCTACTCCACTGTGTCACTCATCACCACTCCACTCTATGCTACACCACTCCACTTTTCACCACTCCACTCCACTATATTACACTTTAGAACACTCTATGCTATGACACTTCACTCTGACTCTCCACTCTATCACACACCACTCTATAATATTCAACTCTGTGAAACTCTACTCCAGTCTGTGGCACTCGGCTCTATGACACTCTACTCCAATCCACTCTGCGATACTCTAGTCCACTTCACTCTACAACAGTCTACTCCACTCTACACGACTCCACTTTACTCTATGACACACTACTCCACTCTACTTCACTCTGTTTTACTTCTCCACTCTATTCCACTACTCCACACGACTCCACTGTACTCCACTCTATGCCATTCCACTCTAGGGCCCAGATATACGATCATAATGCATGCGCAAAATTGGTCGCAAAATGGTTTGTGCATGCAAAAATGACTGTATGCATTGTACGAAAGGCACTAGCAATTGTCCAAATTGTGCAGCGAGACAATAGCAACTCGCAAAAAAAGCGACTGCTTTTTGTGTTTCCATAATTGCAAGTGGCAAATTGCAACATGCACAATTACATGTACCGAGCAGTCGCAAATTGTGACTAAGCGCAAAAAATGACATTTGCACATGCAATTTACCACTCACCAGAACCAGGTGGTAATCTGGCCCAACCTATAAAAACAGCCCCAGAAAGCATCACAAACATTTCCACAATGGCTGCTCTGTACGTGTTAGTGAGGAGGAGGCGGATAATGGCGGCACTGCAGAGGAAGCAGAGACAAGAGATGATATCCAGAGTCAGGCTAACATTGTTGGATAAGACAGGGGAGGACATTTATGAGCAGTTCTAGCTAAGTAGCATTCTATACCTCATAGACACCTTGAAGCCACAACTTGAGAGCAGAACCTTGCGCAGCAATGTAATTCCCACACATGTGCAGGACTTGTACTTCCTCCACTTCCTGGCCCCTGGCAGTTACCAGGATGTCATTTCAGTGGCTGGTGGTGTGTCTCAGAGTGCGCTTTTCCTGTTTTTTCCACAATTTCCTAGACCCCATGCTATACCACATCCATCCACACATATACATGCCTAGAGATGATGAGGAAGTAGACCAAACAAGAACAGCAAGGTTCCCACAGGTTATAGAGTGCATAGATGGGACACAAGTGCCCATATGCCCCCATCCCTCACTGAATACATCTTCCGAAACAGGAAAAGCACACATTCCCTCAATATCCACGTTGTGTGGGACGCTAAAAACATCATCACAGACATTGTAGCCAAATTCCCTGGAAGCACCCATGATGCATACATTTTCAGACACAGTGGTCTATACCAACGGTTAGAAAGAGTTGACTTTGATGATGGATACCTCCTAGGTAATGTTATACCAGTCCCCAGATAAATGTTTATACACTTGTATGTCTGTAATCATTTAACCTTACCATCACATATCTCACAACAGATGGCAGTGCGTATGCCCTGCGTTCATGGATCCTCATGCCGTATCTGTCTCCCAACAATATACATGAAAGGCCGTACAGTATTGCACACATGTGCACAAGGACAGTGATTGAGCGTACTTTTGGAATCATAAAATTGCGCTTCAGGTGCTACATAAGCATGGGCGGATTTTGCGAATCTGGAGTTCGCGAATTTTGCGAATTTGCGAACTCGCAATCCGCAAAATCCGCGAATTCTCGCGAATTTGCGGATTTTTTTTGTGTTCGCAAGGGTTTCTGCCAGTTCGCGAGGGTTTGGTACCAGTTCGCAATCGCGAACTTACTTGTCGGCTCGCAACGGTCGCGACTATGTTGTTTCTACGTCTGGTTCATCATCACAGGTTCCCAGCACCCTGTTTCACCACTGCCACCCTCTGTTTCACCCATGCCACCCTCTGTTACATCAATGCCACCCTCTGGTTCATCATCACTGTAGATTATGGGGGGGGAAAGCAAGCACACCTGCCCTGCTTCAACTGACATGAATTAATTTGGGGTTAGTTTATTAATGTGTCACTGTTTTAAAATTCCAGGTCTGGCACCTGCTTCCTTATCAGTAATTTGCTTTCTGTTGCAGTGCAATGTTTTTTTCCAGGACCTTTGTGGCCTACTTGTAGCTATTCTATGAGCCTGCTGTGAGGGTCAGAGCAGGGTCATACAATTGTTGCAACTAGCAACTGAACTCTGGAGGGGCCCCAGTCAGGAAGCACTACAGGGAATGGTTACTAATGATGAGTTTGAACTCTTGCACCTGCCGAGTGCTTTCAGTTTTGCAAAACTCATTTTTCCGCAATTTCGCGGGATTCGCGGGGCGCTAACACGCGCAAGATCGGATTCGGAAGCCGCGAATTCGTGCGAATATGCGATTTGTTTTTTTGCGGCGTGTTAGTTCGCAAGGTTTTGTGCGTTTTCGCGAGCCGCTTGTAGCGCAAGGCGCGAAGTTACCCTCACGGTCGTTCAAGGGCGCGGCCTTCTTGTTTGCATGACGTATTTCCGTTTCCGGGCGTAGTGTAATCTCGCAAAGTGTGCGGCTCGCCAGTACAATTTCGCGAGTGTTCGCGAGGAAAATCTCGCGCGAACTTACCCACGCGGTCGTGAACGGGCGCGGCCATCTTGTTTCTCATTCATTGCTATGGTTCTGGGCATGCTTTTGGTATCCTCTCTAAATCTCTGCCATCCTTTGCTTGTTTGAAGTTTTTTTTGATCTATTTTACTTATTATCTATCCCTCTATTTTTCTAGCCCTATATTTTTGTGTTTACTGCTACTTTTGGTTAATTTTAAACTACTTTTTTAAACTCTTTTCTTTTCTTCTGTTCCCTATTCTATTTTCTTTATTCCTTTCCGCCCAGACCATGGTGAAGGGAGCCGGAAAGCATCCAGAGAAGGGGAAGGGTCCCGCACCCCGTGCCCGGCTCCCGTGCGGGCGTTTGAGGGGGGAGCAGGTCGTACCCAGTGAGATCTTTAGCCCGGAGGAGGTGGCCACACTCATTTTTTATGTTCAGCGCCGCCTCCCCAGGACCATCATGGCAGGTGGCAGGATCAGTGTCAGGTACGGGATCCGGGAGCGCCGGAAGCGGTGGGATAAGGTGTGCCGGGCCATGTACCACCACTCTTGGGTCCGGCGCACCTACAACCAGGCCACCCACCGCTGGACGGATGTCCTGACCTGTGAACGAGATCTGCTTGACCTGCTTAGCCTTGAGATCCCCGGGCTTGGTGAGTAGTAGTAGCTATTTCTTTACTACTCTGTTTTCTCCTGCTGTGTTATTATATTGCAAATTTTTGTTTTTTACCAAGAGCAATAATTCTGCTCATTACATTCTAAGTAAATTATATTTCAAAATCTTCTGTGCATTTCAGGTGCACTGCTCTCCTTCTCAGTAGTGTTGCTACTATGCTTATTTGTTTTCGATTTTGTGTTCATTTCATTGGCCTGTGAAATTATGTATGAGTGTAGTTTAAAGAACTGCGTAATGCTACACACTAAGGTTCAGTTTTTTTAATTACCGGCGCATCCCTGCAAAGTATCAGGGATGCGCCAGTAATTGTGCGCCACGCCACCATCACCCATGGTGCGCCGTATTTACAATGCGGCGCACCATGGGCCCAAAACGTCCCCAAAGCGTTACGCATCTGTGCCGTAAAGGCGGCGCATTGCTGGAGTTGCGTCGCAACTATGGCGCAGCTCCATCAATGCTCTGGGGTGCCCTATCTCCCCAATGCTGCGTCAAGCCGTACGTCTGCTTCAAGCAGGCGCAGGGTTTGAGTCACGCATCATTGTCGTTAAAGTGAGTGATTGAAATCTTGTAGATTTCCCTCAGCCACTTTTAGGATGCGTTCCTGCGCAGGAACGCCCTCCCTTGTGCCGGAACGCCCCCTGATGGCGCAGGGCTTTACAGCGTGATGCATCTCCCATATGCGTCACGTTGTTAATATACGCCGCACCATTGCGCCTCTCTTGTGCTGCCGCTGCGACACAAAAGTCACGCAACAATGGAGCAAAAGAGCCGCAAGGGGCTTCTAAATCAGCCCCTACAGACTCAAGTCCAGTCCTTCCTTTGTACACATGGCGATAAGAAGAAATAGTGGTGGTGGATTGATAGTTTGAGTATTTTAATGACTGGTTAATGTAGTAGGAAACTTTAGTGTTGTCGCTGATCTGCAATCACAATGGACTTTGGCTGTCACTACGCGTGCTGCGGACTGCTGCCTGCCAATCCTAGGCAAACTTTTTTAGTACTTTGTTTAGTGAGTTACATAAGAAGTTTCCAATTCGACGGTCCGCAAATCAAGCAATACTAATAACGTAGTAGACCACATGAGATTGGTCAATAATATATCCCGTGGAATAGTTGTCTATTTGCTATTTCGCCGAAATATTTTGTTAGTTCTTTTGAAATGTTTGATTTGGTTGACAAATATCATCCATGTTTTCTGTTTTTCTTTCTTTCATGTTGTACATCAGCTTCCCCCAGGGGCAAGAGGAGGACACAGGAGGAGGAGGGTGCTGTTCAGGATGCAGGCCAGGATCGGGCAGGCGAGGGCTCCTTTGCTGGCCCCAGTAAGTTTTAATTTTAATATAGAGTACTTATTTTTTCCTAGCGTTCCTCATTCGATTTTTTCTAAATCGTCTTTGATCTTCATGTAGACTGGATCTAAATTCTTATCCTGCCTCGACTATGACTCTGTGTGGTATTACTAGATTATTCTTATTAGTCTGTCTGTGTAGCTAACTAAGATTGCACATTTGGCAATTCTATTGGACTCCCATTCTAGTCAGCAATAGCTGTTTGCACTGAGTGCAGTCCTCTGGGATTGTCCATAATGTCTTTTCAAGTCTTCTAAATGTTTATGCTTTGACAATTGCCAAAAATAAAAAGGTGAATGACCACCAAGAAAGAATAAGATACTACTTTACTTTTGGTTTGAATAGGAGGACAATCCATTCTACTACTGTTGCAGGGACAAATCTGCACAAACAGAACTATGGACACTAAATAATGCATTGCTTAGCTTATCAATTATAATAGGTGCTGTTAGACTTTCCACATACCTCAGTGATACCAGACTTTGTAGTTGAAGCCCCAATCTCCTTACTGACTAGATAGTGTGGCAGAGTCATTTAGCTCCCAAAGTCACTGATGATTGATCCCCAATGATGTCAGAGGCACGGACTCATGCTTGCAAAAATTGCAAAACCTTTAGCTCATCCACTCTAGTCTGGAGGATCAAAAACCACAGAGGCTATTTAAGTTTAAAAGCTTTATTAAAAGTAAACACATTTATTAAAATCAAGTTTGTCATAAAAGTAAACGTTTAACTGAAAATGGAAAAGTGCTTAGTGCTGACGATTAATTGGACACATTTCTTGTGGTCGAGCCGAGCTCTCACCTGGTTTGAACTTGATCCTGCTCATGTTCTTAGAAGTCAAGCTTCTGTCTGTTAGGAGAAAAAGTGGTGCGTGTTAAAAATAAAAAGCAAGTATTCATCAGTTGTGCCAAAAAGTGCAGCAAGACGACAGCCTTCCCTAGAAAAAGGGACATTTTTACTTTAGAGAAGACAGTCACAAATTATTAAATTGTATACTGTTTTTTTCACATTTCTTTCTTCCTCTTAGACCAAATATTATATAGTAGTGAGTGGTGTATTCTAACATTATTAAATGTACTTTGTAGGTGGAACATCTGGGGGCGGGGCCAGCGCGGAGGTGGTGGCGGCATTGGACGAGGACAACTCTGGGGAGGAGGCGGTGGAAGTGCCGGACAATTCTGTGAGGGATAACACCGTGGTGGCGGGCAGAGGTAAGCTATATATTCCTTAGTTATTGAGATTGAAGACTGCAGAGTGTGCTTTCTGCACGGGTGTATTATAAATAGACCAGGTAGTAGCCTCCTCTAAATGTACTTCAACTTAGCTGTGAAGTTTTTGGCGAGAAGAATCCCAATCAGATCTGAGATGAACTTGATGGATGGGATGAACGAAAAGCGAAAGAAGGGTGTAAGTAAGTGTGGAAGGACGAGAAATGTAATGATGATTGGCAAAGAAGAATGATATGTGTTTGCTTGGTCCCCGAGGTGGCTGGGAAGGAAAGAATATGGTATGGTGCATGGCTGGGTGAATGATGAAGCAAGGATGGGTGGAAGGAGAACAGCCTGGGTGGGTGAAACAGAAACTGTATGTGTGAATATACTTTGAATGGATGGATGCCTGGATCATTCATGGTACTATCTGACTCTTAGATAGCATATGTGAATCTAGAGAGAGTAGACGATCACTGAATGAACTAAGTGTTACTTTGAAGAGCATGTAACACCGCACCCGCACGTCCGTTCCAGTGTAGGAAAGGCAAGGAAAAGAAGTTGTAATTTTGTCCAAATACTACCATGAATAGTAGCAGTAGTTTGTATTGCAACTGCAAGCACTGCATATATCCGGTTATTACGGTGGACACTCCTTACCTCTCTTAATAACTTTAGTTTAGTAGTAGTACGTCATTCATGTGTGGGTGTATCACTGTTCACTCAATAATAAGCAAAGCACCTAAAGTCATCCCATATGTCATCAAATACATCCCATGTGAAGTGATAGATAATCAGATTATTTAGCTTCTTAATTTTCCTTTTCTAATACCCATTTGCACTATAGGGTGAAAGCTAAATTAATTAAGCAGTAGCCCTTTTAACAGAGCATTCTCAGTGCCACCCGTAATAGAAAAGTAAGAGCTTCACCACCTGCATGTACTGGGCCGGTACAGTAACGCAAGTCTGTCTCACTCACCATGGTGTGCGTCTGTTTTTCTTGGGTGCAAGTTCACTGCGCTGGCATTATGCCGGCTTGCATAAGATAACGTACCAATTTTCCAAAACAAGAGAGAAGAAGAAGAATAAGACTGGTGTACTGTCATAATCGACTGTAATGGAAGTCCATAGTGCTCGTAGAATTTGTTCCTTAAACTCCCACTAATGTTAGAGCAAGGATGAAGAAGTCGGAGGTTACATAGATACTGTCCTCAATAGTTATGTACTGTGCTTTCAATTTGCTACTTGTACTGTGACACAACTTTCTGCTCAATCATTTTGTGTTAATCTTAAGGAGCATTGGTTACAGACTATGTCTTTCTTTCTTCATATAGTTGCTCCTTCCAAATCCAAGAGACCATCAAGGAGGAGGGAGCTGGCTCGAATGGCCCGGCAACGGAGGCTGGATGCCACTGTCGCTGAATATCGGCCGCTGGTGGCCCTGGAGGAGGAGGAGACACAGTCTGGTACTACAACAACATCCACTGGGACAGCTGCATCCTCCTCCGTGCGGGCTGCCAGCCAGTGCAGTGCTTCAGCGGTACGGAGCCGGGCTACCAAAGCCAAACGCCACCGCCGAGCAGCAAAGACAGCAGCTGCCCCCCACAGGATTTGCAAGGCACGCCGGCGCCGCTTATGCCTCCGACTGTCCTACCTGGAGCAAGAGGTCCTAAGCTATAAGAACTTGGTGGAGGGCCTCCGCTTCGAACAAGCCACCCTCCGCAAGGAGCATGATGCCCTGGCTGCTAAAGTCAACAGCACCCTGCCGTAGTGTCCCTTGCCTCTTTTTTGGAGACTTTTGGGGGGTGGGAATTGGGAGTTGGGTTTTTTGGGGACTTTTGAAGGACAATCGTTGGGGTTAGGGAGGGTCTTGCAGGAGATTATTTTGTTAGGGCTATAAAAATATACTTTTTGAAACTTTATCTGACCATACCTGTTTTTTACTGCTTTTGAGTCTGGTGGGTGGGGGTTTAACAGTAAGTTTGTTTTCCTGAATAGTCCTAGGACTTTAGTAGTACTACCGTCGATCTCTTGTCTCTCCTAATACTCCATTATACTACCTCCAACCAAACGCTTATCTTACCTGTAATTTGTGTTTGAAAGTAGGGCTAGGCCCAGGGCTGGCTCCACGGGAAATGGCGATTAAGGTTGGCAATCCAGGGCGGATGAAATTTCCTCCTCATTGCGGTGGTACTAGTGGTGTGACACAGTGGCAGTTGCATGACTATGGAAAAAAAGAAAATGAAACCTGGTTTGTCCTTACTGTAGCATTACAACGGTACAATAGAGAATATAGCAGGTGACAGTAGTACACTAGAACAGTGCCACAATGTAGCCTAACAAATGGTAAAGTATTGATAGTATAACTTGTACTTGTGTAGGATTTCTTTGACATTGGCTACTACTACAAGAAATAGTACTGAAGCTGAGCAAGTGTAGAATATATCCTCGGATTCCTTCACCAGCCTGTTGCTATGACCTTATCCTCCCCAGCAAGTGTGTGGAATTATTGATGTCATTTAGTCACACATCATGCAAAACCACACAGCCCGGGGGAAGAGGGTTAGGGTTTGTAAAATGGATGGGAATGGGGGTTTCTTTTTGGTTAGGTTTTGTTGAGAGAAAAAAAAAGCACAGCATGGACAAACAATAATTGAACATAAAGACATTTTTGGGTACAAAGCTAACCATAAATCTTTTACGTGACATAAAGGAAGTGCATGCACTACTGAATGCATTGTTACTGAAAAGTAAGTAGTACTTTCGACAACCGTGAATAACAGAATGCGACAGTACAGGGCTACATTAAATTAGGTTTAAAAAATAGCCGAAGTAAAACCTATAGAATGGCTGTAGGGATCAATTAAGAAGCAGAGAGAGATCCAAGAAATGCAGTCACACTCATAGAAGAAAAGAATGGATACTGTATCTGTCTGTTTGTTGTTGTAGTTGTCCTCCTGTTGAATTTGGTAAGTAAGTTGCATGCAGCAAACAATTCCTCTTATTAGCGGCACTCCTCCATTCCAGCTGACGCTTTGTCCATCAATGTTGGTGACCAGAAGACACCCTGTCCACTGCCTGCCTGGCGGATGCTGAATTGCGGCTCGCTAATGTGAAGCCTGACTCCATCCTTTTTTCCCCATTGCACAGACTGAAACCCGGCCTGTAATTATTGAACGAAAAACAGCACTGATAAATAAATATAAGGTATGTACGCTGGGTAGTGCAAAAAGTCACAATTTGATTTTCCTAATAGACAGTACAACATTTTTGAAAGTGCGTACTCTGTCTGAGTCACCTTTTGAAGGATAAATAAGTATGGGCAAATTAATTTAGCGGATCTTTCCCCTCAAGCTAGGTGTACTGTAAACTGTGTTTTAGAACAAAATTAGACCTTCCCAGCAGTGCTCCCACCCAGACCCTTACTAAAGCCAGTCGCAAAAATGTAGAAGACCCCCAATCAGATCTCAAAAAACGAGGCGTAGCAAAAAACTGGTGACAAAACGTACTTGGAAAGTAAAAGTAGGCCCAAATACACCCTTACCCACCGTGGATTGTATTCAAACCACTTGCAAGCAAGCAAAAGTATCCATAGCCAGCATCACTCCAAGACTCGAAAACCCCCCCACCCAAACACATGCAATAGAAATACTGCTAACCCTAACGAGCCCTAAGTTAAGAATAGTGGCAGAGGCTTTCTTTAACTATGCCAAATCCCCCCTTTCCCACCATGGATTTTCTTCAAATGACTTGCAACCAAAATTACACATTCTCACGAGTGCTCTAAGACCCCAGAACTCAGTTGCAAAAATCTAGAACACCCCGAAACACATGCAATCCTGCTGCTAGGGCTAACCCTAACAAACCCTAAGTTACAAAAAGTGCCAAAAGGCTTTTCCTTATGGATTTTGTCCCAACCACTTCTATCCAGTATTAGACCTTCCCAGGAATGCCCCAAGACCCGCCAACCCACCCACCAAAAAGCACAACACCCCCAAACAGCCCAAAAGGAAAATCTCATACTTACAATATTTCTCGGCCTTCGGTCCAAACGCGCTGTGCAGCTAGGCCATAACTCCAGTTTTCCACCACGGATTTCCTGAAAAGCAAATGCAATCAAGATTAGAGTGTCCCAGCAGTGCTCCCAGACCCCTAAACTCACCCACAAACACCCGGAACCCCCCCAAAGAGCACCTCAAAAGCAAGCAAGTCAGCAAAAACACACAAAAATTTCCGCCTCCAATTTGGTCCAAACCACTTTTATCCGGTGTTAGAGCTTCCCAGCAATGGCCCCAGAGCCGTCAACCCAGGAGAAAACGAGTAGAAGACCCCCAAACAGCTAAAAAGCAAAAGTACAAAAATGGGGACTTAGTCATTTTTTTGCCAATTTCCCAAATCACTCCGCGCACGCTCTGCAGCTAGGCCCTAACTCCCCTCTGCCACCATGGATTTGCTTCAAACCTCTTGCAAACTAAAGTATCCATAGCCAGCAGTGCTCCCAGACCCCGAACCCACCCACAAACACCAGGAAGCCCCCTAAACAGGCCCCTGAAAACGCTACATTGAGCAAAATGTCAGAAATAGCAACAAAAAATATCAGCGTGGATTTTGTCCCAACCACTTCTATCCGGTATTAGACCTTCCCAGGAATGCCCCAAGACCCGCCAACCCACCCGCCAAAAAGCACAACACCCCCAAACAGCCCAAAAGGAAAATCTCATACTTACAATATTTCTCGGCCTTCGGTCCAAACGCGCTGTGCAGCTAGGCCATAACTCCAGTTTTCCACCACGGATTTCCTGAAAAGCAAATGCAATCAAGATTAGAGTGTCCCAGCAGTGCTCCCAGACCCCAAAAACTCACCCACAAACACCCGAAACACCGCCAAAGAGCACCTCAAAGGCAAGCAAGTCAGCAAAAACACAAAAAAAATTCTGCCTCCGATTTGGTCCAAACCACTTTTATCCGGTATTGGAGCTTCCCAGCAATGGCCCCAGAGCCGTCAACTCACCCGCAAAGAAGTAGAACACCCCCACAAGTGCTGAGTCTTTCTTCATTGGGCGTAATCCAGCCCTCTGCTTTGATGGAAATAGGAGTCTGGAGGAGGAGGATAGAGGAGCATGTTCTTCTGAACTTGTGAACCTGAGGAATGCAGACTGCGGCACCTTCAAATCAATAAGCAAACAAGTGAAGACAGTTCTGCTGATGGGCTTGTTTTTGTGATTAGGTGATTAAAGTTTGAATTATATTAACTGTGCACAACAAAGAAAGACAGATACACAGGAATAAAAGTTAATAAGGACGAAAAAGAAAGTTATTGATTCATTGTCTCATTTTCAGGGCTCGGTGTCAGGATCCAGGAATAAGAATAAGGCTTCGTCATCATACTCTGGGAATTCAGGCAGGGTGAGCTCAGTGTCACCTGACAGAGAAGAAATTCCCTCATCTACGTTGCTGTCCACCTCGTCTTCATCCGGCGTGCTTTCTCGTACTCTGTAATCTGGTGGTATGAGGTGCTGATTCATCTTGATCATTGTTAACCTCTCCACATTTTTGGGCGAGAGGCGGCTCCGTTTGGGAGTTACAATGCCACCAGCAGCACTGAAAACACGTTCAGAAGACACGCTTGCGAGTGGGCAAGACAAGTAGTTTAAAGCCAGGTTGGAGAGCTGTGGCCACAATTTTTTCCCATGCCAATACGCCAATGGTTCAGCATTAAGATAGACCTCTGTTGAGTCATTCAGATAGTCCTGCACAATCGACTCAAGGTCCTCCAAGGTTCCTCCACTTTGCTTAGCTTTTGCTGTGACCTTTTGAGAACCAAACCCAAGCCGATTTAGCCAATCCTTTTCAGCATCCAATGTTACTGTTGTGTCTGGTGCAGATGATCCGGTTGCCGGTGTCTTTAACGGCTGAGAGGTCACTTGTGCCACAGCCACAGGTGCAGAAGTGGATTGTTTTGACTGGGGATGGCCTGCTGATGCTGATGCTGATGTACTGCCTTTTCCATCAATTTTCTGCTGTTCTCTTTCAAACCTCTTGGCTGACAAGGCTAGCCAACATTTGTACTTTGTAACTTCATGAGCAAAAGGAACGAATGCTCGGCCTGCCAGCGCTTTTTTGTAGCGTGGATTCAGAATAGTAGCACAAATGCAATGCTGGTGTGAGTGGATCATTTTAAGACGTTCATCACCTTGTAGGTGCTCTAATATTTTCTCCGCCAAAACAAAAGGGTCTTTGTTTTTTTCATCTTTTTGAAACACAGAAGACACCTCCAGCATGTACAACAATGGGATAGCTTTTCCCAAATTACAGTCCTCCTTGCTGACTGCACGCGTGAAGACCTCAAAAGGACGAAGCATGCGTGTCAGGCTTTTAACTATGTCCCATTGCGCCGCACCCATCCTCAGGTCCTTCTGAGCTGTACCCTGTTTTAAAAAATAGTGATCGAGTACCGTATACTGCTCATACAGATGCTCAAGCATGTAGAAGGTTGAGTTCCAACGTGTTGCCACCTCCTGGATGAGTGCTTTCACTGGCATTCGACGTTCATGAAGCAGGCTCCTCAGATGCTTCCGGGCCTTAAAAGAATGGCTGAAATGGTGGCACATTTTTCAGCAGGTGTCCACTACCTCGTACGCTGGACTGTCTTTATCACTCAAGAATTTTTTGACAACCAGGTTTATATAGTGCTCCAAACAGGGCACTCTGAAATACTGACCCAGCTCCATGGCCTTAACTTCATTGGCGCCATTATCCGTGGAAACATAACTAATCTGGCATTTTTTTGGGGACAGCCAGTCAAGGACCTTTGTGTTAAACTCATCCAAAATGTTTTGTGCTGTGTGACGTTTCTCCAAACCAAACATGGCTAGTGTTGCATGTTTCCGAGCAGCTTTAAAAACTTGGTCCGGGTCAACACCTGCGTTTAGCTTTGCTTTAACCCCTGAAAAAGAGACCCAGTGTGCAGTGATGCACATGTAATCAGCGCCTGCGCCACTGGTCCACATGTCTGTTGTCAGATGTATAGTGTGAACAGCACTCTTCTGCGAAGCTGCCCCAATCACCTCCAGCACATCTTCATGTAGTGCTGGAACCGCAACTCTGGCGAAAAAGAACCGGCTAGAAACCTTCCATTTAGGGCAGAGCGCTGCCACTAATTCTAGAAAACCAACCCCTTCTACAAAAGAAAAAGGGAGAAGGTCCAGAGCTAGCATTTTAGCCAGCTTAGTGTTATACAGACGCGTCAGTGGGTGGTTGCATGCATATTGCGCTTCTGTAAACAACATCTTTTTAATGTTGCCCTGGACAAAGCATTTACGGGATGATGATGATGATTTCTTCGACCCAGTTACGCTCGCTGATGAACTTTTTCGCATTGGTGTCTCACTCTCCCCCACACTCTTAGTGTGGCTCACATGGGGTGTGCTGCTGACAGGGGTACTGGGTGTAAGTGAAGTGTTTGACACGTCTTCTTCCTCCTCGTCATCATCAGATGAAAAATCAACATTTTCATTACGTGCAATTTGGGCTTCCTTGATCGCCTGTAGCTGCGCAAACTATTGGACAGCGTGCTGTCTCTTAAGATGACCTCTCTGGCCTCCGGTACCATAGTTGGTACCAAACTTACCACGACTAACTGCAACCTTACAAATGCTACAAATGGCGAAGTTTTCCCTTTTTGGGCAAACACTGAAGAAGTCCCAAGCTGGGGACTTGAATTGTCTGTGGGGGCCGGAGGAGGCGGCAATACTGGTGGCGGTGGTCATGCTGCTAATACCAGATGAAGTGGAGGATGTGGATTGCCGAACTTTAGTACGTTGTGCACTTTCACCACCACTAATTGAGGTCGAGGTGGATGGAGGTCCCTTCTGGCGAGGAAGAAATATGGAGGCGGTACGTGTTGGTGTACTACTTAACTCCAATGATTGTTGTGTTTCCATTGCCTCCTCGTCGACATCATCATCACGCTCAGCAGCTTCTCGGGCTAGGGTCAAAATGTCTCTTTGCTGCATGCCCGCTGGGGCTGCAGTGACCTTTATGATGACTGGCTCGTCGTCGTGAGAGCCTTCATCAGCAGCAGTATCCGCCACTTCTTGTTGAGCCTCATCACACTCCATAACTATGAGTTTTTCGACGACCTTCCTTTTACGCTTAAGTACCTTTGTCAGATCATGGTGTGCCTCACTCTCAGACGGCCGTGGTGGTTCCCAATTTTCATCCAGATCATCAGAAGGAGGTGGGCTTGAAGAAGATGTAGACACCCCCCTTGATCTTTTCCTTGCTAGAAATGTGGAAGACAATGAATGATCATCAGGAGGAGTGGCTTCCTAAAATGATACTTCGGCTTGATTGTCGATTTCCTGATGTGCCCCTGCTTCGGGAGGAACAACTATTGTGGGCACTTGTGACCCTCCATGCACCTCTGCTTGCGCATCTCCTTGCACTGCCTCTCCTTCCACATGTGCTTGGGCTTGTACTTGCACATGTGGTTGTTGTTGCGGCTGTGGTTGTTCAACACTTGTCAGATGAGTTACAACAACCTGTGTTGATTCAGGGACATTGCTGCTACTTTCTTGCGATGAGCCAATATCACTGGTCGATGGTGATTGAAGAAGTACACTGACTGCCTCTGCAGCACTCAAGGGCTTGGACTTAAGTTGGCAAGGTGGTGGTGGTGGCGGCACTGAGCCCAATGGAGCGGGGGTGCTGCTCCCAGCTTGGTCCCCAGCAGATCCCGCTGCTGCTGCAGGCGTACTTTTTTTTTTTCTCCCAAAAAACGTGGCGGGCGGCACACCAGCCTCCTTGGTAACTTGCTTCTTCTGCTCCTTACTGGCAACTTTCTTGCTAGAGGAGCTACGGGGAACTCTTTTTGGGGCCATCTTCTTCAGAGCAGGTCAGAACAGCAGGCCGCAGTTGCACGAGTTGCAGAGTTGTCTGTGGCCAGACGTGACGTCGCGTGACGTTATGCTGCACACACACACCGCTGCAGGACTTCTTCCTGGCACTGGTGGTTCTCTTGAGTCTTGTGCACCTAAAAGCAATGGAAGACAGAGAAACATCAGTTCAGTTATACACCCCAAAAAATCGAAAAAACACAGAAAAATCAGCACAATCCCATGCCCTCCATGATGTTTAAATTCAAGACACCCCACAGAAAGACTAGGCACATGCACCACTCACTATCCCTGGTGAAAAGGCCACAACAGCAGCCCAAAAAAACAAAAATCACAGAAAAATCAGCACAATCCCAAGCCCTCCATGATGTTTAAATTCAAGACACCCCACAGAAAGACTAGGCCCATGCAACACTCACTACCCCTGGTGAAAAGGCCACAACAACAGGCCAAAAAAACGAAAATCACAGAAAAATCAGCACAATCCCAAACCATCCAGGCCCTCCATGATGTTTAAATTCAAGACACCCCACAGAAAGACGAGGCTTATGCAACACTCACTACCCCTGGTGAAAAGGCCACAACAACAGGCCAAAAAAACGAAAATCACAGAAAAATCAGCACAATCCCAAACCATCCAGGCCCTCCATGATGTTTAAATTCAAGACACCCCACAGAAAGACTAGGCCCATGCAACACTCACTACCCCTGGTGAAAAGGCCACAACAACAGGCAAAAAAAACGAAAATCACAGAAAAATCAGCACAATCCCACACCATCCAGGCCCTCCATGATGTTTAAATTCAAGACACCCCACAGAAAGACTAGGCCCATGCAACACTCACTACCCCTGGTAAAAAGGCCACAACAACAGGCCAAAAAAACGAAAATCACAGAAAAATCAGCACAATCCCAAACCATCCAGGGCCTCCATGATGTTTAAATTCAAGACACCCCACAGAAAGACTAGGCCCATGCAACACTCACTACCCCTGGTGAAAAGGCCACAACAACAGGCCAAAAAAACGAAAATCACAGAAAAATCAGCACAATCCCAAACCATCCAGGCCCTCCATGATGTTTAAATCCAAGACACCCCACAGAAAGACTAGGCCCATGCAACACTCACTACCCCTGGGCATGAAGGTTGAAAACTAGGCAAAATGGTTGCAGGCCTAACAACACTGCCTGCATTCATAATGGCCACTTGCCTCCCAGCACATGGCCTGCCTGTACCAGCACTCAAAAAGGCCCCCACCCACATGGCCTGTCCCCATGAACACCCCAAAAAATCGAAAACACAGAAAAATCAGCACAATCCCCAACCATCCAGGCCCTCCATGATGTTTAAATTCAAGACACCTCACAGAAAGACTAGGCCAATGCAACACTCACTACCCCTGGTGAAAAGGCCACAACAACAGGCCAAAAAAACGAAAATCACTGAAAAATCAGCACAATCCCAAACCATCCAGGCCCTCCATGATGTTTAAATTCAAGACACCCCACAGAAAGACTAGGCCCAGGCAACACTCACTACCCCTGGTGAAAAGGCCACAACAACAGGCCAAAAAAACGAAAATCACAGAAAAATCAGCACAATCCCAAGCCATCCAGGCCCTCCATGATGTTTAAATTCAAGACACCCCACAGAAAGACTAGGCCCATGCAACACTCACTACCCCTGGTGAAAAGGCCACAACAACAGGCCAAAAAAACGAAAATCACAGAAAAATCAGCACAATCCCAAACCATGCAGGCCCTCCGTGATGTTTAAATTCAAGACACCCCACAGAAAGACTAGGCCCATGCAACACTCACTACCCCTGGGCATAAAGGTTGAAAACTAGGCAAAATGGTTGCAGGCCTAACAACACTGCCTGCATTCAAAATGGCCACTTGCCTCCCAGCACATGGCCTGCCTGTACCAGCACTCAAAATGGCCCCCACCCCCATGGCCTGTCCCCATGAACACCCCAAAAGATCGAAAAAACAGAAAAATCAGCACAATCCCAAACCATCCAGGCCCTCTGTGATGTTTAAATTCAAGACACCCCACAGAAAGACTAGGCCCATGCAACACTCACTGCCCCTGGTGAAAAGGCCACAACAACAAGCCAAAAAAACGAAAATCACAGAGAAATCAGCACAATCCCAAACCATCCAGGCCCTCCATGATGTTTAAATTCAAGACACCCCACAGAAAGACTAGGGCCATGCAACACTCACTACCCCTGGTGAAAAGGCCACAACAACAGGCCAAAAAAACGAAAATCACAGAAAAATCAGCACAATCCCAAGCCATCCAGGCCCTCCATGATGTTTAAATTCAAGACACCCCACAGAAAGACTAGGCCCATGCAACACTCACTACCCCTGGTGAAAAGGCCACAACAACAGGCCAAAAAAACGAAAATGACAGAAAAATCAGCACAATCCCAAACCATCCAGGCTCTCCATGATGTTTAAATTCAAGACACCCCACAGAAAGACTAGGCCCATGCAACACTCACTACCCCTGGGCATAAAGGTTGAAAACTAGGCAAAATGGTTGCAGGCCTAACAACACTGCCTGCATTCAAAATGGCCACTTGCCTCCCAGCACATGGCCTGCCTGTACCAGCACTCAAAATGGCCCCCACCCACATGGCCTGTCCCCATGAACGCCCCAAAAAATCAAAAAACACAGAAAAAGCAGCACAATCCCAAACCATCCAGGCCCTCCATGATGTTTAAATTCAAGACACCCCACAGAAAGACTAGGCCCATCCAACACTCACTACCCCTGGTGAAAAGGCCACAACAACAGGCCAAAAAAACGAAAATCACAGAAAAATCAGCACAATCCCAAACCATCCAGGCCCTCCATGATGTTTAAATTCAAGACACCCCACAGAAAGACTAGGCCCATGCAACACTCACTACCCCTGGTGAAGAGGCCACAACAACAGGCCAAAAAAACGAAAATCACAGAAAAATCAGCACAATCCCAAGCCATCCAGCTCCTCCATGATGTTTAAATTCAAAACACCCCACAGAAAGACTCAGTCCACCCACCACTGAGCACCCCTGGGCAAAAGGCCCCAAAACAGCCCAAAAATTGAAAATTCCAACATTGTAGTTGCAGCAACTGTAATGCCCCAAACAAACTTACTTGTGAAATTTCTAATCCAAAAGTGATCCAAAGAAAGTCAAAAAGGCCTCAAATCCAAATATCCAGCAGCATCCACAAAAAGTAATCCTTCCAGCTCCAGATCCAAATGAAAAGTGACCAATAGATGGACAAAGCACTGGGAGGAGCCTGCTGGACAGGAACAGGAAGTTGAAGACTGTGGGGCACTTCCTTCCTCCCACCTATCCCCCTCCCCAAAATGGACTCCTCGCAAAAAAAGTGCAGGCAAATGTCAACCTGAGGAGTTATTCAGATAAAAATCATAATTTCCAGAAAGTTTATGCTGCTTGCTGGTGGATTTCTTGTGCAGAAATGCAAATTTTGTATTTTCGCGAGTGCGAGATTGTTGCTACTCTACAAGGTCGCAATTGCGAAGTCCCGCGATACGTGATCACGGCGTACTCGCTTTGACAAACTCTCGCTGTGCAAGTTGGCAAGCCGTGATGACGTAATCGCGCACGCCAAATTCACGCGGGATCCCGCAGCAAGATCCAAAATGGCGCAGCACTCGCAAAATATCGAGAAAAACAACTCGGCAAACGCTAAATGACGGTAAGTAAACGCCGCGCGCCGCAAAATTGTATCACCAAGAAAAAAAAAATCCGCTGCGTGCGAATTTGCGGATTTTCGGTAAATTCGCGAGTGTTCGCGGATTGCGAATTTACCGAAAATCCGCAAAATCCGCGAGCGTAACGGATTTTCCGCCCATGCTTAGTGCTACACAATAGTGGTGGAGCTCTGCAGTATGCACCAGAGACAGTCTGTAAAATCGTGACAATATGTGCCATGCTGTACAACATAATCAAACAACAGGGGGTGGTGATGGACGGAGTTTCTGAATTAAGCAGAATACTCTCACCCAGTCAAGAGATCAGGGCTTAATCCAACACCGTGTCCCTGGCCCAGTGCATCATGGGAACAGGGCAAACCAAACTACCAAGCCGATTCTTTCACTGGGAAGGAAACAAGCTTCCGGGGACCGGTTTCTGGCATTTCAGCCGTCTTCGGCCCGGCTTGCTTGAATCCTGATGGTGCAATGAGCAAGGGACTCACGTCTGAGTATACCCTTCCACGCTTATGGTGGACAAAATTATTAAACAACAGGGGGTGGTGATGGACGGAGTTTCTGAATTAAGCAGAATACTCTCACCCAGTCAAGAGATCAGGGCTTAATCCAACACCGTTTTTTAGCTCACTGCACCATCCCAGCTCAGAACCTGGCTATATGCAAATTAGTCTGTCCCTGGCCCAGTGCATCATGGGAACAGGGCAAACCAAACTACCAAGCCAATTCTTTCACTGGGAAGGAAACAAGCTTCCGGGACCGGTTTCTGGCATTTCAGCCGTCTTCGGCCCGGCTTGCTTGAATCCTGATGGTGCAATGAGCAAGGGACTCTGAGTATACCCTTCCACGCTAATGGTGGACAAAATAATTAAACAACAGGGGGTGGTGATGGACGGAGTTGCTGTACAACATGGCCTGCAGGGGTGGGATGCCCATGGATGTGTCTGACACAGATTCGGATTCAGAGGATGAGGACCTGGGACTACCTACCCTACGTCAAAGGGATAGTAGCACTGCAGCAGAGGGGAGAAGGCGCAGGACCCAGCTTCAGGACAACAATTTTTAACAAGCATTAGAAATGCAATAGGTCTCGCAGCATTAGAGTTAGTGCTTTTAGAATTGTTTATGGGTTTTTTTGTAAATCTTTAGCATGAGGTTGAGGGTGAGTGAGGGTGAGTGAGGGTGAGGGGTTGAGGGTGAGTGAGGGTGAGTGAGGGTGAGGGGTTGAGGGTGAGTGAGGGTGAGGCTGAGGTGGTGAGGGTGAGTGAGGGTGAGTGAGGGGTTGAGGGTGAGGGGTTGAGGGTGAGTGAGGGTGAGGGGTTGAGGGTGGGTGAGGGGTTGAGGGTGGGTGAGGGGTTGAGGGTGAGTGAGGTGAGGGGTTGAGGGTGAGTGAGAGTGAGGGTGAGTGAGGGTGAGGGGTTGAGGGTGAGTGAGGGTGAGTGAGGGTGAGTGAGGGTGAGGGTGGGTGAGGGGTTGAGGGTGAGTGAGGTGAGGGGTTGAGGGTGAGTGAGGGTGAGGGGTTGAGGGTGAGTGAGGGTGAGGGGTTGATGGTGAGTGAGGGTGAGTGAGGGTTAGTGAGGGTGAGTGAGGGTGAGTGAGGGTGAGTGAGGGTGAGTGAGGTGAGTGAGGTGAGTGAGGTGAGTGAGGTGAGTGAGGTGAGTGAGGTGAGGGGTTGAGGGTGAGTGAGGGTGAGTGAGGTGAGGGGTTGAGGGTGAGTGAGGGTGGGTGAGGTGAGGGGTTGAGGGTGAGTGAGGGTGAGTGAGGGGTTGAGGGTGAGTGAGGGTGATGGTGAGTGAGGGTGATGGTGAGTGAGGGTGAGTGAGAGTGAGTGAGTGAGGGGTTGAGGGTGAGTGAGTGAGGGGTTGAGGGTGAGTGAGTGAGGGGTTGAGGGTGAGTGAGGGTGAGTGAGGGTGGGTGAGGGTGAGTGAGGGTGAGTGAGGGTGAGTGAGGGTGGGTGAGGGTGGGTGAGGGTGGGTGAGTGAGGGTGAGTGAGGGTGGGTGAGTGAGGGTGAGTGAGGTGAGGGGTTGAGGGTGAGTGAGGGTGAGTGCGGGTGAGTGAGGGTGAGTGAGGTGAGGGGTTGAGGGTGAGTGAGGGTGAGGGAGGGGTTGAGGGTGAGTGAGGGTGAGTGTGAGTGAGTGAGGGGTTGAGGGTGAGTGAGTGAGGGGTTGAGGGTGAGTGAGTGAGGGGTTGAGGGTGAGTGAGGGTGAGTGAGGGTGAGGGGTTGAGGGTGAGTGAGGGTGAGGGTGAGGTATTGAGGGTGAGGGGTTGGGTGAGGGTGAGTGAGGGTGAGTGTGAGTGAGGGTGAGTGAGGGTGGGTGAGTGTGAGTGTGAGTGAGGGTGAGTGAGGGTGAGTGTGGGTGAGTGTGGGTGAGGGTGAGGGATTGAGGGTGAGGGGTTGAGGGTGAGGGGTTGAGGGTGAGTGAGGGTGAGGGGTTGAGGGTGAGGGGTTGAGGGTGAGTGGGGGTGAGTGAGGGTGAGGGGTTGAGGGTGAGTGAGGGTGAGGGGTTGAGGGTGAGTGAGGGTGAGGGGTTGAGGGTGAGTGAGGATGAGTGAGAGTGAGGGTGAGTGAGGGGTTGAGGGTGAGTGAGAGTGAGTGAGAGTGAGAGTGAGAGTGAAGGTGAGTGAGGGTGGGTGAGGGTGAGTGAGGGTGAGTGAGGGTGAGTGAGGGTGAGTGAGGGTGAGTGAGGGTGAGTGAGAGTGAGTGAGAGTGAGGGTGAGTGAGGGTGAGTGAGAGTGAGGCGTTGAGGGTGAGGTGTTGAGGGTGAGGTGTTGAGGGTGAGGTGTTGAGGGTGAGTGAGAGTGAGGGTGAGTGAGGGTGAGTGAGAGTGAGGGTGAGGGTGAGTGAGGGTGAGGCGTTGAGGGTGAGGCGTTGAGGGTGAGGCGTTGAGGGTGAGTGAGAGTGAGGGTGAGGGTGAGAGTGAGGGTGAGGGTGAGAGTGAGGGTGTGTGAGAGTGAGGGTGAGTGAGGGTGAGGGTGAGGGTGAGTGAGGGTGAGGCTTTGCTTTTGGCAACATTGTTATTTTTGTATTGCTGAATGCAAGTCAGCCTACTCAACAATAAAGTTTTAACAAAACCATCACAAAAGAAAACAAGCATTGCCAAAGGCAAAAGGCCCACCCTTGAAACAATTAGAAATGTGTCTGTCGTTCAAAATAGGATTTTTACGCAGCGTCCTTTATAGAAAGCATGTTGAGACACAAAATGTGTAAATAAAAAAAAACATAATATTTCATATCCTTTCATTGATCACTTATATTAATAACCACTGATATAGACTAGATTAAAGGCGAAGAAAGTTGTAAACCAGACACCCTTTACATAGACAATGTTTGTTTTAGTAAATCAGTCTTCAAGCTCTCATGAAGAAGCAGAGGGTTGTGATCACAGCTGTATGTTATTCACAGCTGTATGTTGTAATGCACCTCCCCGACATGTAACTCATGTTTGGAGTTAACTACAGATTTGTAATATTGAAACAGCGGCCAATGGGATATCAAAGGATGCAGATTAATGCAGAATGCCCAAGTACAAGGATCACAATAATCGACTTGTCATACTAAAGAGACCATGCCATAGGTTTCTCTATCACAGGAAGTGATGCACTTTGGGATGACCCAACCATTTACGGGTGCTAGATTTATGATTTAAATCTTACCAGGCATATCTTTTCCATAGATTGGAAGAAATGGAGCCATAAAGACCTATCGTTGGAATGACTTCCAGCATTACTTCACCCACACTTGTTAATTTGCCAATCTGATTGGCTGAACGAGTTGGATCACGCAATGAGATTGTCTCGTTTAGGCAATAGGCTTCCTTACTTTTGATTCAACTTACTATTGGGCGCTCTTTTAGTCAATGCTTCTGGCCGGTAAGTTTGCATTCTATTTTGCCATATTTACAAAACTCTACAGAAGCAGTCCCACATTTTTTTCAATATATAAGCATGTCAGGAAACAGTCCTTATGCAATACCTTCTGGTCGAGTTATTTTTAATAGTATTGCTAATTTCAGCAAGCAAACAATTAAAGAAGGTCCAGCCCCAGGCACATTCGCTCCATGACGAGGGCTGGCCAGCCGGGCCCTGCAGCTGTCTGCGGCCATCTTCCGTGAGCACCGAGTGCATTCATACACCATTCATGCGATGACTCAGGCAGCTGAAGGAAAGGTGTTTTCTCCAGAGCGAGCGCCTCACAACATCCGTAAGGCGGGAATTCCTCAAGTGGTGAAACACCTCGTCTGGCAGAGGCAGTGACTCCCCTGCGTGGGGCGAGGGCTCGGCCATCAGCCATGCTTTTATGAAGCACAAGGGAGTAACTGTTGCTTTCAAAAATAGCTCCAGACAACTTTTTTACACAATTTACCAATTGTTTCTAGTCAGTATTGCGTTGAAAGTTGTTCCGCTCGACCAGTCAGCGCCAGAGTGCACAGATACATGGCCCTATTAATAGAATGGCGAGTGCAGGGCAAAAGGAAGGGGCAGTAACATTTTAGAACTGGGAGAGGCAGGGGTGACTCATGCGCCGTGTTTTCAAATCAAAGGTAAGTAGAGGTAAGACTCCGAGTCCAGTGTGCCAGCATGTGGCTGACCAATGACTGTGACTTAATCTTACTATCCCGTAGGGAGAATGGCGAGTGCAGGGCAAAAGGAAGGGGCAGTAACATTTTAGAACTGGGAGAGGCAGGGGTGACTCATGCGCCGTGTTTTCAAATCAAAGGTAAGTAGAGGTAAGACTCCGAGTCCAGTGTGCCAGCATGTGGCTGACCAATGACTGTGACTTAATCTTACTATCCCGCAGGGACAGTAAACTGCCAGCAAAACATAGCAGTGAAATCATCTCATTTCATAGAACTGACCTTCATCAAGTCCCATGTGTTCTGCTACCCGCACTAAGCATTCTGGGACTTGTAGTTTCACCTTACTTCTCATAAGTAAGCCTAAAGGCGCCAACGTGAAGTAGTGCTGGTTGGAAACCGCGACAACTGGTTGCGCTCGGGTTAGATGACAGCTATAGCAAAAGCCCGGATTACCCCAGTGGCCCGAGAGATCACAGGATCCCAAACCGGAGCAGATGTTATACTGCACTCAGGCAAACAAAGGCGATCCAGAAAATAAGTAACAAGCAATTGAGGCTTGACTTAATACAGGCTACACGTTGAGAGGTGCGCACGCCTACAAATCTTCAGGGCTGAAGGCGGTAAACTGTTCACAGCATCTTGAATTAATCAAAGGCGTGCCACGCACTAACGACCTCTGGCCCCGGCTGGGCTGGGTGCTGCACAAAGCGCACAGAAACACGAGTTGCGCAGAAAACCTTTACTCACAAAACATTGTGCCTGTAGCAGGACAGTGGAAGTGCTGTCTTGATCCTAAAATTAACAAGACGGAGGGGAGGGGGGAGGAGAGATGCGACACGGCGGGAAGGGGAGGGGGCGGTGCGGCTCAAATAAACAAACAAGCCGGAGGGAAGAGAGGGGAGGGGGGAGGAGAAATGCGACACGGAGGGAAGGGGAGGGGGCGGAGCGGGTTAAATTATACAAACAACAAGCTGGAGGGAAGAGAGGGGAGGGGGGAGGAGAAATGCGACACGGCGGGAAGGGGAGGGGGCGGAACGGGGGCGGAGAGGGGAGAGAGAGAGTAGGCAAGGGTAAACAAACACGGACGTGCACGCGCCCGTGACTTTTAAGGTCAATGCGCATGCGCATAAGCTTAATGCGCATGCGCATTGACCTTAAAAGTCACGGGCACTGCAAGGAATCGCCACGATTCCTTGCAGTTAGATAAAGAGTGGATGAGCCCCTATAGTCTCGCTTGCTCGATGCGCATGCGCATCGACAGGCGAGACCTAAAAAGTACATACACATCAGTTAGACACTCATCTGTACATAAGACAGAACAATTTGTGACTATCAATTGATGCTTTATTGTGCAAGCATCCATTACTAAGGACAACATGCTTGTTTGGAGAAGCAGTGGTGAGGTGGTCTCCAAGATGGTGGCCAGAGGATCTGAGCTCCGCTCCAACTCTGAAACAGGTGATCAAAAACTTGGAAGTCTGCATGGATCAGAAACTAGCATTAGGAGAACATGTCACCACAACTGCTGGGGCATGCTTCCATATACTTAGTCTTCTCCAAAGAGTATTTCCTTTCTTACCTTCCTCCACGCGGAAAACTCTGATCCAGGCATTAGTGTTAAGCTGCCTGGACTACTGCAATGCCCTGCTGTTTCAGCTAATCAAGTCTGTTTAAACAAATTGCAGGTTGTCCATAATACTGCCGCCCGTCTGGTTGCCAATGCCCCTCACAGAACAGCTTCCCTCCCCCTTCTACAACAATTGCATCGGCTTCCGGTGCGGAAGCAGATAAGATTTAAGATATGTTGCATTGTGCACAAATCTCGAAATGGCCTAGGTCCTAGTTATCTATGTGACAACTTTGTCAGGTATCTGCCACCTAGGCCCCTCCGTTCAGGGTCTAAATCTCTTTTCCACACTCCATGATTAAAAAATCCTGACTGGGTGGTAAAAATCTCTCCTACCTGGCCCCACTCTACTGAAGCCAACTCCCCATCCACCAGCATCAATGCCCTGACTACTTGAAGTTTAGAAAGCTGGTAACAAAACCTCATTGTTCTGATTTGTAGTAGCTATAGCACAGAGATACCCCTGATGGGGTCATTCGGGTGCTTTATGACTGACTGACTGATGGTATTGCTAAAGCGCACTAATGCACTAATGCCGAGGCGTCTTGGCGCTGAGTAAAGGGATCAACCAGGTACTGACTGATGCATCATTGAGTAAAGAGCCATGTCTTAATTTCCTTCCTGAACAGTCTACGGTTAGTGATCTGTCTGAGGTGAAGTGGAGCTGAGTTCCATAACCTTAAGGCCAGATGGGAGAAGCCCTTGCCTCCCCAACGTGATCTTTTGATCTTAGGAACCTTAACCAGACACTGCGCAGCAGACCTAAGGGAACGGCTTGGTTGATATCGAGAGAATAGAGATTGAAGATCTAAAGCCCCGTCTCCGGCCAAAGCCTTATGGGCCAAGCATAATGCCTTGAACTCCACCCGTCATTGTATTGGAAGGTAGTGTAATTAACTGATAGAGCAGGAAGTAGGATGATACTTGGGCAAGTTGAGAAGTACTCTCGCTGCTGCATCCGTTTTGGACTGATTGCAGCTTGGCCATTTGGGCCGTGCCAGCTCCCAGATAAAGGGCATTCCCGTAATCTATTCTAGAGAAGATTGTAGCAATTATGACTGTTTTCCTGAGCGAGAAGGGAATAAAGGGCAGTATCTTTCTTAGCCCTTTTAGCATGAAAAAACATGCTGAGGCCACTTGATTAATCTGTGGCCGCCAGGACATGTCTTTGTCAAACACTATGCCGAGATTCCTGACTTTAGCCACTGGAAGCGGACAGGGCCCCGCTGAAATGGGCCACCAAAGCTGATTCCAGATGGAAGCCTTTTGGCCAAATTCAAGGACTTCTGTTTTTGCAGTGTTCAGCTTTAAAAAGTTCAAATTCATCCAGGACATAACCTTGGACATACACAATCGACTGCCTTGGCCTCAATTTAATGAGAGACTAACACTATCAGCTGAGTGTCATCTGCGTACGACACTAGCTTAAAGCCTTGTTGTTGAATTAATTTCACCAAAGGGGTGACATAAACGTTAAACAAGGTAGGTGACAGAGAGGATCCCTGCGGAACTCCTCCTGGAAGGGTGAATTTTTCTGATTGGTAGCCATTAGAGGATAACCTGTTCTCTGTCTGACAAGAAGGAGGTGAGTAGATCCAGTGCTGTGTGCTTGACACCAGAGTCCCTGAGCCTTTGAATGAGTACCATGTGGTTTATGGTATCAAAGGCTGCTGTTAGATCCAGCAGGACCAAAGTGACTCTGCTTCCCTCATCCATGCCCTTTCGTATTTCCTCTGCCGCCATTATTAATGCTGTTTCCGTGGAATGAATCGCACGGAAGCCCTGTTGGGTATTATCCAGCAAGTTATTCACCTCCAAATATGAAGATAGCTCCGAGTTCATGGCTTTCTCCAGCAGTTTGTCAGGCAGAGGCAAACAGGAGATAGGGCGATAGTTTTTTTCATCCAGGGGGTCTAGTGTTGTCTTTTTTAGCGGCGGGCGAACAAAAGCCCTTTTCCATACTGACGGAAAGACTACTGAAATCAGAGCCTGGTTCAAAACCGGCATTAATAATACAATGATCTCTGAGGGAGCCAGATGAAGTACATATGATGGGAAAGGATCAGTGGGGGATCCTGACTTGGTTTTAAACATTAGGTTTGCCACCATGTTCTCATCAAGAGGGAAGAATTGTAGTAGACCCCCCTGAGTATGGCTAATAGTAGCTAGCGTATCTTGGTTGTTATCTGTGCTGTTTGCTACATTAGATAAATCATTGTAGACAGATTGTACCTTGTTTTGGAAGTAAGAGGCCAGTTTATCGAAAAATGTTTGGTCTGGTCTAAAACTTACATCTCAAGGACATTTCATCAGAGCACTAATGGGGTCATTAGGATGACGGGCGGACTTGGTCCGCCCGCCATCCTATTGGAAATCGGGACTGCCCGCCATAAGGGCGGGGGTCCCGAGGGGGGTATTAGGATGTGCCCGCCACAGTGGCGGGCACATCCTACATTTTTATCATTGCGGCGGGCGGTGCTCTCAGCACCGCCTATCACAATGATAAAAATGCACATTTGCATTTACATTAACAAAGCGGCAGGCACCGTGCGGTGCCTGTCGCTTTGTTAATGTAAATGCAGGGGGGTACCACAGGTCGTTCACTCCGGGAGCCCGCAGGGGGCCCCCGAAGTGAAGACCGCATGCCTTTACGTAGCCGCATCGCCGTCACATAAAGGCATCTGTTTTGGGCAATGCTAATATGGCTGGCGGTGTCTAATAGACACCGCCACCATATTAAACCTTTTCCGCCCCAGCCGCAAGGCGACCGGGGCGGGAAAACTGCGGACGGTTTTTCCGTCCGCCGCGGTATCCCCCGCCATGCTAATATGGCGGGGGTGATTAAGGGTAGGATGGCGGGCGGATCGCCCCCGCCAGGCTGGCGGTGGCTACCGCCAGCCTGGCGGGGGCAATCCGCCCGCCATCCTAATGGGCCCCTAACTGTTGAAAAAAGTTGTCTGCCGGAATGCACAGCGTCCTGTATCTTCCTGGAGTAATAGGTGGATTTAGTCTGAATAATAAGATTCTTATATCCCTCAAGTGCCGCACAATAGATATTCTTTTGGGCTGCATCATAGTGAGATCTCCAGGCACGCTCTTTCTGTCTGCAATGAATTTTAGCCGTTTTTAGTTCTGATGAATACCAGGGTGACAACACCCTTATCTGCCGAGCTTTAAATAATCTTTCTGGGGCTACCTTGTTGGCAGCTCTATTAAGGCTGTCTTGCAGGACCATGGCCGCCTGCTTTGCATCTATCCAGGCCGTGGATCTGTACTCAAGAGCCTCTATCAGGTCGGACCTAGTAACTGCCTTCCTTGCGCGGTATTTCCTAGGAGGAGACCTAAGTCTTCTCCTGAGAATGGTGGTACTAAGTGTAATAGCGAAATACACTGCGCAATGGTCGGACCATGGAATTGGTGTGATGTTATTGACTGCCAAATTAGGGTGGTTGGTGCAAATGCCATCCAGAGTATTACCTGCAGCATGTGTAGGTTCTCTAATAATTTGTTCCATATTGTGGCTCGTGAATATTTCCAGGAGATTGCTCGTCTCCGAATTGTTGTTATCCTTGAGATGGAAATTAAAATCTCCTAACACAGTGTAGTGCTCATTTTTCAGGCATGTCTCTTGATGGGTTTGGATAGCAGCTGAGAAAGGGGCTCTTGCACTAGGCGGTCTGTATATAAGTAGGCCAGAGAAAGAGGAAGTATTGTTAAATTTAAGTATAAAACTCATTGCTTCAGATCCCTCAACAGTCTCTGCAGTAGTGAAGAGGGTGAGGGAGGATCTATAGATTATAGCTAAACCTCCACCCCTTCCTTCAGCACGGTTGACATTCGCAATCGTGTAACCTGGTGGAGTGGCAATGTTCCAGTCAGGGTCACTGCTGTCTTTGGCCCAAGTCTCTGTTAAAAATAATACATCAGGATCTTCCGTATGTATTAAGCATTCCAGTGGATATTTATGTTTGACCAATGATCTGACATTAAGGAGAAGGCAATTAATAACCCAGCCGGTCCCATTCACCTTATTGTTGTTTGTTGTAGCAGTATTCTGTGAAGGAGGACCCTTTAGCAATGAGTTATGCCCATCCCTGGCTGGCCAGTTTCAGCGTTTGCAGCAACAAGACCCAGCAGGAGTGGAAATATTGTGAAGGGTGCACCTAACCATGTTAAAGTCTAGAAGTTCTTTTTTTGAGTATAGGATTCTCTTGAAAAGACCAAGGGGTCTGGCGCATGGCGCATTCCAGGCGCTGACGGGCGCAGACGGGCTTGCCTTTGGCGCGATTGCTGCATGGTTAAATATATGCCAGGGCTGTGATCTGGGGGCGGAGCTAGCGGCAAGACCGTAACTGGGACGCTAATCTTCAGGCGGGTCAGGAAAGATATCCGATCCCTGCGTTAGCGATTCCAGTCCGGCCAAAACGTAAGTATTATATAAATTTTAAAAGCACAACAATTGTGCAAAAGAGAAGGACAACAAACACCTAAAAGTAAAAAAATTGAGGCACAACCTCGTCAAAACGATGCGGGTGGCTAGCCAGTTACCTTTATAAATTAATAAATATCAAATATCTGTAAATGTCTGCATAAACTACAAAACAAAGAAGTTGGGGTTACACACCACAAATTAAGATTATTTCGGTATCTTAACATTGTGTTGGGAGGCAACACAGTTAATTTTTTGCCCCTCCGAGCAGCCTGGCCAGAGGTGCCACTACCCAAAATAAGGTGCGGCTGCTGCTACAGCGCATTACTGGTGTCTCCGTAGCTGAGACGCTGCTACTGCTTGACACCTCCCTATCAGTGCCACCTATGGCACCTCCATCAACTGTCATATTAGTCTGCAGTGTTTCCACTGCTGCAGTAAGCTTCTCTAGGTCACGAGCAACATCCCCTCTGTAGTGGCCCATCTCCACCTGCAGCCCAAGGGTGCGCTGGCTGTGTTGATTGGTAACATGCGCAAGCCTATTAAGGGCCCTGCTCAGTGTGTCTAGTTTGTGGCTCCTGCTGTGCTCCATGCGCCTAACATTTGCCCTTTCATCTGCCCATTCTTTGGCAATGTCTGCCAATGTGTTGATGAGGGCATTCAGTTTTGCCTCAATCCAGGCCTGATTCTCAGGAAGTTTGTCCATAATCATGCCGAAGCCCTGAGACATCCTGACATTTCTTTGCCTTTGTGTCTTGTGCAGGCGCTGGATTTGCAACATCTCCTGATCTAGTGCTGCAGACATGGCCTGACTGGCTGATCTAGTGGAGAACAAACTTTGATTCCGCCACAGGGACTGCTGCATTGGCCGAGAGAGCTGCACCCTGGTGGCCAGAGACCCTCGTGATTTTGGGTTGTGCTTTGCAGCTGGAGTGACAATGAGTGACTCCTGTGAAGTGGTTGCTGCCTCAGTTACTGGAACTTTAGATTAACTGTGCCCACTTGTTTCTCCCACATCCTGCCCTTCCTCCACCTGCTCAAGCTCCTGGCTACCCGCTGTGTCATCAGCAGTGTTCTCTCCTTCCAATGCTGTGTCTATGTGACTAAAGATGATAGAAAACATAAAATATGTGAGTCACTCTTTCAGTGGTGTTGCAATGTTTATCAGCTCAAGTCATTCCCTCACTACTCTGAAATTGTCACAGATTACATCTTCCATGATGCAACACATGGATGTTTGTTGTGGTTGATTAGTATGCATGCACAACACAGGCGTTAGTGGGTATTCACACATCACATTCATATTTCTCACTTACCAGGATTTCTTGCAGGCTGGGATGTGTCAAGGCTCCCGAAGCCTACTACAGCTGCCCTAACCAGGTTAGCTTCCCCCATGGCTTCAGGTGCTGAAGGCTCAGCTGAAGTGGATGGTCCCCTCCGGTACGTTTTGCCTCTTCCAGCCGTGCTGCCACCCTCTCCTTTGCCCTGGAGCGAAGATCGTACCAGCGCTTTTTGTTGCCATCAATGGAGTGCTGTGCAACTCCAAAGGCATTTATGCGCTGCTGCATACGGTGCCAGATCTTGCGCTTCTCAGACTCTAGCAGACGGTGTGAGGCACTACCAAATAATTCCTTGAAGTGGTTGCAACATTCCTCTGTTATTATGTCCAGGTCCTTGTCAACAAACTTCAGCTTCCTCAACTTTTCCTTGGTACCCTTCTTGCTGGCCTTGCTGCTCATGCTGTCTGTAATGCTCAATCAGCAGTGTAGAACAGTGCTGCTGCACCTGGGCATGTGCTTGGGTTTTGATCAGGAGAATCCTTGGACACCACTTCCTGCTTTGGGGTCCTTTAGTTCAACCAGGAAGTGTTTTCCTTTTTTTTTTAAACAAATTTAGCTATTTGCGATTGCTTTATTAGGCTGTTTCAGGCACACTTGCAAATTGTGGATGCAAAATGGGTCTTTTTAATGGGACTCGCTATTTGCGTGACTTTAGCGACTTGCAAATAGTGAGTTGATAAAATAGCGTTGTGAGTAAATATCGACTCAATCATGTTTTCAATTCGGTTCGTAGGTACCAAATAGCGACTCGCTATTTGCTAGTCGCAATTTGTTGCAAATTGTAAGTAGCTATTTTCACCGGTCGTACATCTGGCCCTATGATGCTCTACGACATTCCTCTATGACCCTCTATGCCACTCCACTCTGACACTTTACTCTACTGTACACCACTTCACTGTACGACACCCTAGTCCTCTCTATGACCCTTCCCTCTATGCCCCTCTACACACACCACTCTACTCCACTCCATTTTACTCCACTGTACGAACCTCAGCTCCACTCTACACAATTACCTCTTTTGACACTTAATTCCACTCTACCCCAATCTACAACACTCTACTCTACAGCACTCCACTCTATGACACTCCACTCTACTTCACATCACTCTATGCCACTTCACTCAGCAATACTCTACTCCACTCTATGCCACTCCACTCTATGCCACTCAATGCCAAATCCATTGTATGACGCTTCACTCTACAACACTATATTCCTCTCTACACCATTCCCTCTATGACATTATACACCACTCTAAGTAATTTTCTCTATACGATTCGACACCACTTTACTCCAATGTAAGCCACTCTACTCCACTCTAAGCCACCAAACTCTACGACACTCCACTCCACTCTACAACGCTTGACGCAACTCTAGTGTACGCCACTGTTGGACTTGGCGGTTCCTGCAACGGCATCCCCAAACTTTTTGCCTTCACACTCCTGTTTAACCTAACCCGATTTTGTTGGCTTTTATGACTCTGTGCACTTTACCACCGCTAATCATTGCTAAAGTGCTTGTGCTATCTCTGTTAAACATGGTAGCATTGGCTTACAGCAAATTGGCCCATTTAATGTCCTTGTAAGTCCCTAGTGAAGTGGTACTACTGGTATCCAAGGCCTGTAAATTAAAACCTGGACCTAAACCTTTCTTATTGATACATATAATTCACCCCTTTGGTAGTCCCTAAGCAGCCCATATTGTAGGGTGCAATAAATTAAAACATTTGTATTTTAAACTTTACTTGTCATGGTAGTGAAAACCTCTTAAATTATTTTCTTTCTCTAGTGCAAGGCCTACCTCTCCCATCGGATAACATTGGGTTACCTTGTGACATTGAATAAGTAATAACCTTCATAAGGGAGCATGTGAGAATGTTGGGTTTGGTATCAAAAGGATTGTAATTTAAATTGTCTTTATTGGTAATGATGCAATTCTGAAAAGGCCCCTTTTAGAAAGTTGGCATTTTCTTGTCCCAGCCATTTGGCACCTGCAGTCAGTATCCTGGTCACATGACTAAGTGTAGCTGGCAGTTGATCTTTGTGTATTTCCTCCATACAGGGAGACAAAGGTAGACTAGGTGCTAGCAGGAGGGGCCACTTTTGACTTGATGAGGGGGAGGAGTGGTCATCTATCTTGCTTGCACATCACATAGGCTCTGTTTGGGCACACTGAAAAAGGGTTTGACACTAGTCTTTCATGTCCCAGGCCAGGGCAGGGAGGCAGATAATTCCAAAAACCTCTGGGGGTGGAAGCCTCCTGAATCTTCTCCTTCTTCAAAGTTGGCACCAGGTATAAATATCAGACTCAACTCTTCCGTACACCTCTGGACCTGTGGAAGACTTAGAAGGATTGCTGTGATGCATGGCTGCAGTAAAGACTGTGATTCTGCTGCCCTCTTATTGTGCTGCCCTACTGCCTGGTGCCCTGCTGCCTGAACAAGAAGGATTGGACCTGTATATTGAACATGGGTTCACCGAAGTGACTCCATGGGTTAGTTGCCTGAACTACCAAACAGAGCCTCAGGGACAGAAAAGGCTATATCAACTTTGAACCCAGCCCCTGGACTCTGTATGCTATGAGTCATGCTTCCTATGTGGTGCCAACCCAAGTTTGGACCCTTGGAAGTGGGTATGAGGGTGTTCTGCCAGCATAGCGGGCATCATGTGAGCAGAACAAATGCTGAGCAATGCTCCTCCAGGCAGCCACATTGGACCCGCCACCGCATACCCAAAGCAGGACCTCACATTGCAGGCTGCAGCATCCTCAGAACTGTTGCTGCACAATGCATCCTCGATACAGGCCTTCGCATTGCAAGCCCCTCATCAATGGCATTCTCGATGACAATGCATAACTTCTCATTACAGCCCACTGCTTTCATGGAGCCCCGTCTGCGTGACACATCCTCAATTCAGGACTTTGCATAACAAGATCGTCATCGACTGCACCTTCAACGACAATGCAGGACTCCGATATCACAGCCCCACAGCTTCCTTGGTACCGCCATTAGGCAACGCATCCTCAAAGCGGATCTTCCAACACTCTGCAACCAATATTTGAGGTCCTTTGTTCCGCATGCCTAACTAGGCACCTGAATTCGGCCTGCGTTCCTTTGCGGTCATTCTGAAATTGTGACTTTGTCCCGGTCTGGTGAGAGTAGAAAACCACAGTTGACACTTTGTGCTTTTAGGTAGTATGTTTATCTAAATCTTTGAAATGGTATATTTGATTCTACTAATTGAATTTTTGTCGGTTTGGTCTCAAATAATATATTAAATATTTTTGTATTTTTCTAATTAGTGTGGGATTTTTCTTGTGTTGTGTTTTCACGGTGTTACTGTTTGAAGGTGCCAAGGTAACAGAGGGTTAAGCACAGGTTAATTTGGGGTTTGCTCATGAGTTCACCTTGACAGGAATTGTGGTTGCTCTGTGAGTAGGGAACTTCAGCCAGAAGCCCAATTTCCTACAGCCACTTTATGCCACTCCACTCTATGACACTCCATGCCTCTCTACTCTTCTACACTTTATGCCACTCCACTCTACAACACTCTACTCCTCTTCATGCCCCTCCAGTCTACAAGACTTTACTCCACTCCACGTCCCTGCTCGCTACTCCTCTTTATGCCATGACACTCCAGTTTACACCACTCCTCTCTATAATACTTGACTCCACTCTACGCTATGACATCTCACTCTATGACACTCGACTCTCTGACACTCCCTAATACATGACCCAATTCTGGGAACTAATACTCCACTGTATGACACTCTACTCCACTCAACGTAACTCTCCTTATGACAATTTACTTCACTATATGCAACTCCTCTCTACTCCACTGAAATCTTCTCTATGACACACTACTCCACTCTACTTCACTCTACTTCACTCTACTCCACTTCTCCACTCGACTCCACACCACTCCACTGTATGCAACTCTGTGCCACTCCACTCTATGACACTCTATACCACTTCACTCTATGACACTTTACTCATAGACGCACCACTCCACTTTATGACACCCTACTACACTCTATGCGCCTCCACTCTATTCCACTCGACTCCATGCCACTCTACTCACTCCACTTTACACCACTCTACTCCACTCCATTCTACTTCACTTCACTCCACTCTGCTCCAATCTGCTCCAAAAAACGCCACTCCACTTCACTACACTGTACCACACTCTACTTAATTCTTGGACACTCCACTCTCTACTACGTCACTAACTTTTAGCCATTCTGAACAGCAGTCACACTGTTGTACAACATGGCTAAAACACATTGGCAAATTAATTTTCTGTGGTTACATAATGTTGAATAGTACTGGGGCAATTAAGAGGAGGGAGGGGCTTTTTAGCAAGCAATGGCGCTGTTCTCCTACCTTCGAAGGGCATGGTTTGAGAGGGGACGCCTTTAAACCTGTGAGAAATATTTGCTATGCTAGTGCAATCTCCAGTAATTCTCGTATTTTATGTTAGTCAAAATGGGGTCTTTTTTCCATTCATAATATCCTGAAAATGTGCCTTATTTTTGTCCATCGAAGGCTGATTTAAGTTAAAAACGTTCTCCTTAAAACAGTTCCTGCCAGTATCTCACTTGATTTGTCGATCAAAGGTATACTTTTGCAGAAAAATGTTACTAGATAACAGTGAAATGAATTTAGTGTAATACATGAAATGTTGCAAAAAAAATCAAATTTCACAAAACAGCTAATTCCTAACATTCTATCAAAGCAATCAAAATCATTTAATGAATCCCTCTCATGTCTTGGAAATCTTTTAAAAAGCAGTAATAGATTATAAGTGTGCATAGCATCCATACACAAACAGAACACACACTATATGGATTTTTAGGAGAGGCTTGCGCCGGCCTTGCACAACATGGTGTGACACAAGGCCAGATCAAGCAGCAACACATATTTAAAAATGATGTATCTGCAAAAATGCTTTGCTGTTTACGTTTTGCATGGGGCAAAAGCTGTGCTGAAAGCAGCTGTGTCATGCATCATTAACCCCTTAAGTGCGGGGAACGTTCAGCGGTCATCGCGTGCACTACCTCGCTAGTGCTGCGCATGTCCGCTGAACGTTCCATTCCCGTTAGCGCAATCGAACGTCCGCACTGGGGCGGAATTTTCGGCGCGCTTAACGGGTTAAATATATGTAATGTAGGAGTTCCCTCAGCGTTCGTGACGGCTCATACCAGACTGAAAGGACGTGTGGACTGACTGCCAGAGACCAGGAGCAGGGAGGCCGAATTTGTCAACTAAGAAAGAATTTGGAATCGAACAAGAAGGAACTTGGTAGCAACTTATCCTGAATATTGCGCCAGTCACCCAATGTTGAATGGGTCATTGATAAAATCCATAATTAGGAAGACGGTGGCTCCCCCTGGCAGTCTAAGACCAAGCTTTTTTATCCGAAATACCAGTGATATCAAAAACTGAGAATCATTCCGGAGATTAAGTAATCGGAAGACTACATGGTGCAGAATTCAATTAAACTGTGTCCAGTGGGCTCCTTGCCCTATCTAATTTAAAGAATCAGTCCTGAAGAAGGTTCAAACACAGAATACCGAAACGCCGCGTCGACTTGTGATTCTTGTTTTTAAAAATCTTTTTTATGAAATGGTGTTTTTTTAAAAATTTGTATATTGTATGAAAATTGTTTGTGAATATGTAATAAATGCATAACAGAGGTTAACGAAATTCTTGGTGTGGAAAATATCTTTTTAAATATTTCTTAGATTCACTACAAACGTTGTTGTTTGGGTAATTCATTTTCGTAAAAATTAAATGTTTATGTTTGAATTTAAAATATTGATGTTTAAAAATGCTTTTAAGAAATACTATCCCATATACGCTATTCACTGAAAACTTGGTCACTGCCGAAATATTACATTGTTGATTCATAGACTCTGCCTCCCCAGTTGTAGTTTGCTTTTAGAGATTATTATCTTGAACCTTGTAACTTTACCTTTCCCGCCGAAATAACGGCATGCTAGTTCGTGGGTAAAATACTCAACCTGTGTGGTTTCTTTCTTGAGGGGACACCTAAGTCTTTTCTGGAGTTCCCTCATCAAAATTCAATGCAACTGTAATGCCATGGCATTCATGGGTGTAGATCTGCATCATACCTCGTGGGGTAGTGCAACGCAAGGCTTGAAAAGCACGAATATTGCTGGCATCGGCAAATCAGGTATAGGAAATGATGCACTTTCTGCAGTACAAATTCCCCACCAACACACAACGCTTTGGCAAGTTCAACTGCGCCATGGAGCTCATCATACTGGAACTGGGAGCAGCTAGGAGACCACCACCATGTAGGCAGCGAAGGAGGAGGGAGCATGGTTTCCCGTCACCTCATATCCCTCCTTAACCTCAAAGAAGAGTAGGTCATACAGTTCTACAGACTCAAGATGGAGTCCCTTCTGGAATTGCTGGAGAAGATTCGGTCAAGTCTCCAACCACCAACTGTAAGGCCCAATAACATACTACCACCTTAAAATTGATGGCTCTGCACCATATGCTGGCATCAGGTTCCTTCCAAGTCACATCTGGCCCATTGGCTGGAATTTCACAGGGAGTATTTTCTGCCCTTCTCCCATCTGTATTGGATGCCATTTTTAATCTCACACCCGGTACCTTCTCTTCCCCAAAAATACACAACAACACCTAGATATCAATTAAGGATGCTATGCCATAACTGGATTTCTTCATGTTCTTGGTGCAAATGATTGCAGACATGTGTAATTGATGCCCCCTCCTGCAACATCCCACCTGTACAGAAAGCTCAAGCACACCTACCACATCGATGTCCAGGCCATAGTGGACCATAAGGGATGTTTCATCAATTTTCTGCCAAAATATCCTAGAAGTGCACATGATGAGTACATTTCTGCCACAGTACAATCAATGAGCTATTTCAGAAAGTCACGTATGGGATTGGCCTACTTATTGGTAAGAAAAGCAGAAATATACATTATACCAACTAGGGGCTAGATGTAGGTAGAATTGATTTACCGATTTTAAATTACCGAATTTTACCGATTCGGTAATTGAAAATTGGTAAATCAATGGTGTCGACATGTAGGTATTCCAGATGTGCTGGAATACCGAATCGGATCATTTCGGTATTTACCGATTCAGTAAATACCAATCGGTAATGCCCATTCATTCCTATGGGCTTCAAAGCCCATAGGAATGAATGGGCATTATCGATTCGGTATTTACCGAATTGGTAAATACCGATTTACACAAGGGTGCAGGGGGTGTCTCTTTGACACCCTCTGGCACCCCCAAAACAGGCTCGGGTGCCATGTGGCAGGCATACATGCCCTAAGGGCAGGTCTGCCTGACACATGGCATAGGTGTGCATGCACACATGTGCATGCACACCGGAATCGGTATTTTACCATCAAATTGGATTTGATGGTAAAATACAGATTCGTTAGGGCTCCTGGGACTCTGAAGAGTCCCACCTACATATGGGTGGTTCAGAATCGGTAAATTTACCGATTTTTTATTTTACAGAATCGGTAATTTTACCGATTCGGTAAAATAATGCCCCCTACATACCATTCACCTTTTTACCGATCGGTAACGACCGAAAATACCGATTTTCGCCCGTTACCGACCGACCTAGATTGGGCCCTAAGAACCTATTATGTATGACATAATAGCCATATCTGTGTTTGTTTAAGGATGTTATGTCATGTGCACATACTGGGAATAATTAATAATTTACTCCGACATGTACCCAATGATGTCCTATTGTGTAATTCCCTCACTAATCCTGCAATGGAAGTATGGAATATTTCACAGTGTCAAGTATTGTGTCATCTCATACTCTGTGACTGGCCAGACCCACATTTTCTGCAGTTTGTAACACATCAAAACACCAATCATGTGTTCCTAAGTAAATATATTGCACATGGCAGCAACTCTACAGGTTGACCAAAGTATCAGGAACACAGATGGAAGAAGTTGTAATTTCATTTTATGTCATGCACTGTAAGTGTAGCATGAAATCATGTGTAAATGTCAACTCTAGGTACAAATGTGATACCAAAAGAACAACGTATACCTATCTTTCAGCCATTCCAACATTCTAGGTTCAAACATACACATAGATAATAACCAACATGGACATACTTCATCAATGTGATGGATGGACAATTTAGTGCCTACATTTCCTGCCTCTCGGTCCATCAATGTAAAACTGGCACAGTCAGTGAATATGCTGTGAAATATGTCATACACTAGAAAATAATATAGGAGTAAATATGTTATGTTATATGTTATAGGTTGTTTTGTAGCGCGCTCTGCTACTGGGGAGTATCCTGGCGCGTTGCAGAGGTGACCAAACATAACACAGAGAGACAGCCTAGACCTGACAAACAAACAGATGGGTCTTGAGTAAGTATGGGCGGAAAATCCGTTACGCTAGCGGATTTTGCGGATTTTCGGTAAATTCGCAATCCGCGAGATTCGCGAATTTCCCGCAAAATCCGCAAATTCGCACGCAGCGGATTTTTTTTCTTTGCGGTGTAAGTTCGCAATTGTGAACATGTAGGTGCGGCGGGCAGCAACAATGTCGCACTCGCGAAATTACAAAAATTGCAATTCCGCACAAGAAATCTACTAGCAAGCAGCATAGACCTGAAAATGATTATTTTTATCAGAATAACTCCTCAGGTTGACATTTGCCTGCACTTTTTTAGATTTGAGGCCTTTTGATTTTCTTTGGATAACTTTTGGATTAGAAATCAACTTTCTCATATAAGCTTGGTGGGGCATTAAAGTTGCTGTAATGCTGCTCTGCAGAAAAACGAGTTTTGCAAAAGTGAAAGCAGGTTCAAAAGTTCAAACTCATCATTAGTAACCCATCCCTGTAGTGCTTCCTGACAAGGGCCCCTCCAAAGTTCAGTTGCTAGTTGCAACAATTGTTCAGTTGCTAGTTGCAACAATTGTATGACCCTGCTCTGATCCTCACAGCAGGCTCATAGAATAGCTACAAGTAGGCCACAAAGGTCCTGGAAAAAAAAATTGCACTGCAACAGAAAGCAAATTACAGATAAGGATGCAGGTGCCAGACTAGAATTTTAAAACAGTGACACATTAATAAATCAACCCCAAATTAATTCATGTCAGTTGAAGCAGGCAGGTGTGCTTGCTTTTTCCCCCCATAATCTACAGTGGTGATGAACCAGAGGGTGGCATAAGGCATTGATGTACCAGAGGGTGGCATGGGTAAAACAGAGGGTGGCAGGGGTGAAACAGAGGGTGCTGGGAACCTATGATGATGAACCAGACGTAGAAACAACATAATCGTGACCGTTGCGAGCCTACATGTAAGTTCGCGATTGCGAACTGTTACAAAACCCTCGCGAACTGTCAGAAATCCTTGCAAACTGGCAGAAATCCTTGCGAACACAAAAAAAAATCCGCTAATTCGCGAGAATTCGCGGATTTTGCGGATTGCGAGTTCGCAAATTCGCAAAATTCGCGAACGCCAGATTCGCAAAATTTGCCCATGCTTAGTCTTGAGATCCTTTTTAAACTTGGATAGACACTGGGCGGTACACAAAAGAAGAGGTAGAGCATTCCAAGCCTTCGCAGTTACCACAGAAATAGATTGGCCGCCCAGCCTAGCCCGCTTATAGCGGGGAAGAGTCAGGTTGGCCAGCGAGGCTGACCTGAGACAGCGAGAAGGAGTGTAGAAAGAGAAGCGCTTCCTCAGGTAGCCGGGGCCTAGCTCGTGGACAGCTCTAAATGACAGCACGAGAGATTTGAACATAATTCTCTGAGCTACAGGGAGCCAGTGGAGTGCGCGCATGTGTGACCGAGCGCTCTGCCATTTCGGAATGCTAAACAAAAGGGGGACCGCGGCGTTCTGGACAGCCTGCAGTCGTTTGACCAGATACCCCGGGATACCACAAAACAATGCATTAGCATAGTCCAATCTGGACAAGATGAGGGCACGCGCAACCGTTTCCCTAGCTTCTCTGGGCAGCAGAGGGAAGAATTTTCTTAAAGCCCTTAGCGTAGCAAAACAGGTCCCTGACAGCTTCTTTATATGGTCCTCAAATCTGAGGTCTTCTCCGAACCAAATTCTGAGGTTCTGAGCCGGGCCTCCCATCACCTTGGGACTAGGAAAATCCGGGGGCCGCAACTCATTCTTAAAGTTGGAGGGGAAGGACCCATAGAAGTGGACCTCTGACTTATCCTCGTTGCATTTAAGCTGGGCCATCGCCAGCCAATGAAACACCGAGGAAATACAGAGGTGAACAGCCGTTGTATCCAGCTGGTCATCCGGCCAGGTAAAGAGCAGCTGGGTGTCATCAGCGTATCCGATGACCTTAGCACCTTAGGTATATCACAGGGGTGATGTAGGCGTTAAACATCAACAGGCTCAAAGTGGAGCCCTGAGGGAACCCCCGTGCAGAGTGGTTTGGCCTTTGAGGCAAACAGCGGCATCCATACTTGCTGCGTCCTATCAGTAAGGAAGGATGACAACCAAGCCAGTACCCTGCCGCCAATGCCAATCTCAGACAGTCTAGCAAGGAGGAGATTATGGGGGACGGTATCGAACGCGGCAGAGAAGTCCAGAAGAATCAGGACCGCTCTGCCGCCACCATCCAAGCACTCTCGAATGGCCTCCGTCACCTCCACCAAAGCTGTCTCTGTGCTAAAGGCCGCCCTGAACCCTGACTGCGCCGGGTGCAGGGCATTGGATCTTTCGATAAAGCTGTCCAGTTTGCGAAAAGCCACCTTCTCACAGATCTTCGCCAGGGCAGGTAGCAAAGATATAGGGCGATAATTTCCCGATACCGTAGCCTCAAGCCCTGAATTCTTCAGTAAAGGGAGCAGCATAGCTTGCTTCCAGCATCCCGGAACCGTGGCAGAAGACAGTGAAAGGTTCACAATCTGGGTGACCTCAGTACATACAGTAGACGCCACTCCAGAGAGAACCCGGGCAGGGCAAGGGTCAGAAGGTGAGCCCGATTTCAGGGACTGAAGGAGAGCCTGGACATCAGGCTCCTCTGCCACTGAAAAATCCAGAAACTGCTGTGAGGGGCAGTGGACTGTTTGAGAGACAGTAGTCATCAGAATATTGCCTGTGGGCAAGGCAGCGAGCAAATCCCTTTGCATTCTTTCAATTTTTTCACTGAAAAAACAGGATAGCTCCTCGCACCATTGAGAAGAAGAGGGAAGCAATGGTGAGTCTGCCACAGGGGATAAAAAGCTTTTAACAATTGAAAAGATCTCACGGCTATTGTTACTAGCTTTAGCAATCCTCCCAGCATAGTAACCACCCTTAGCTAATCTGATGGCGGCATAATATTCCCTCTGGGCAGTCCTCAGGATTGTTTTAGCCTCTGGCTGATAATCTCGTCTCCAAGCCCGCTCTAATTTCTTGCAGCCACGTAAAGGTAAAGTATCACAGAGTGCTCAGGATCCTAAACTGAACCCTCTCGTACTACGTCAATGATGTCAGAATCAAAGCTTATATAAGTACAGAATCACCTACAAGGCAAAATCACATACATACATGTGAGAACTAAAAGTGTTGTGTACAGGTCTGTAGTACAAAGCTACCCATATTTACATCATGTTGTCCCATATGAAAAATACATACATTGCAATACCTATGTATCAACCTACGTTCAGCAGACAAATTCCCACACAAAAAGCATTTGTTAATGTTTTGAAAAAAACAAAGTAAATATCCATGTCAAATGTTGGATATTTCTTACATATACTAACTTAGCAAATTGCCATGATAAATTATTTAAACAAATCAATGGATGTGCTAATGTCAAACGTATGTGTGAGTGTTAAACGTGTTGGCACTGTCACAACCTATAGAGGTCTGAATGTATGCAAGAGATAATGATTATAAGTTTGTTATTTTGAAGAGGTATTGAGTATGTATAACATAGAGCTGTTAAGAAGATTCAATGTACTTATAAAAGTAATCTACTGCCAAAACATGAAAGTCAAGGTATTACTTCATACAAAAAAACACACCACTAAAATTATACATAAGGTAATTTAAAGATAGAAAAAAGAAAAGAAAAGAAAATAATGGATAGATACCCATGCTAATTATTCCAAAATCATTTGTTATTACAATTTTTTAAATAAAAAACATTAATACAAAACACAAATGGTGCTCACAAAGTCGCACAGAACAAATTAATAGGAATACAATTTACAGTGTACACATGGAAACAATGTCGGAGGGAGAAGTTAATCAAAACAGGTCCCACAGATAACAGAAACAAGAATGCAATGTATGCTTTAAATTTTATTTTTTGCCAAAGGAAGGCATTGACGATGTTATGACCTTATTGTTATTGTAATTGGCACTTATAATGTGCACAGCTACTCCACGGAGTGTCCCGATGTATGCCTATAATATTAATAATAATTCACATTTGTAAAACGTGAACAATCACCCGTAAGGGTCTCCAGGCGCTGGGGGCCATCAGGAAGATTAAGTGAGCTATTGCCCAGAGTCACAAGGTGCTGGATTAATCTGCCACCGGCGCCGGGAATCGAACCATGATCCCCAGATTCCAGCGTCAGATGCCCTGGCACCACACCTCTCCTATGCCTAGGAGGCAGGCTGACAGCTCAAGAGAATTAATACATTAATTCATCATCAGGACAAAGGACAAAAGTTAAGAGCAACCAGCAAAATATATCTATAATTAGGAAAGATCAAAATGTAATTGGTATCAAAATCAAACGCCTAACCAAGGGGCCCATTAGGATGAGAGAGAGCAGAGAGCACCGCCCGCCACAATGCTATAAATGCAGGATGTGCCCGCCACTCTGGCGGTCACATCATAATACCCCCCACGGGACCCCCGCCCTAATGGTGGGCGGTCCCGAATTACGACAGGATGGCGGGCGAACAAAGTCCGCCCGTCACCCTAATGAGCCCCCAAGTCTCAGAAGATATAACACAAGACAAAATCCACGTGTCATGCATGATTAAGTAACTGTGATTATTAGCCAAGGAGTCTAACACCAAGAACAATTCAGTCAAAATAGGTCTATATTAGAAAAAGGTGCTGTAACTGGAAATCATGGTAGTTTTGGATGACTTTACTTTTATAAATTAAATCCATAGTAAAGAACTTCAATAGAAAAGGGTGAAACAATATACCCCAACAACCTAAAATCATGTTGGTTATAAATGAACCTACTTGTATATTTTAAATAAACAGTATACCAAACAAAGGTTCCAGAGGGCCAATGGTACAAAACACTGATCCCTATAATAAAATTATATCAAATTTAAAAGAAATTCTCATAGAGCAAATCAACAATCAAAAAGTTATTTATGTGAGAAAAGAACTGCTCACCCAACAATCAAAATGTAACCATATGTAATAAGTTGTGGTATCAAGGGGACCTATTCCAAGTGAGTAAGTCCACCTTCAGGCTCAAATTACTTTAGTGATTTAAACTGCAAAAGAAATACAAGCCAATCGAGAAAACAAAAATTAGGATATAATAAAATTACATCACTCCCACAGACTGGGGCATGCACTCATCCCTCAGAAAGAACTTCTTACCTGCTGAATAAATCAAACAGGCACTCACATCACTGTCCAAACAATTCGGTAGAGCCGCACTCTGCCTAATGTGGAAATAACACTGCTCACCATGAAAAATGAAGAAAGCCTGCATGTAGTGCAGCTACTTTAAAATACGTAATCTATACCAACCGCTATTTAAATTTCATAAAGGATATATGAATTAATGTGGCCTAACAGCTAGAGTGGTCGCCATGGAAGCTGGGGAACTGGGTTTGAGTCTCGGCAGGAACGCTCGACATCCAGTGATTCTGGGCAAATCACTTAATCTTCTTGTGCCTGACTAAAATGAATGTAACCACCTGTGATGCAACTGGTGCTAATGTAAAGTGCTCTGATACCTTTGGGTCGAGTTTGCGCTATGTAAAACTCCCAACAAAAAACCCCCCCAAGAAATCAAAATCACTTACACCAAAAAAACGAGGTTGCAAAATTCATTTATGTATCATGCATTCTGGTGCATGCCCATGTGCAACATCAAAATGCTGGCCTCGATCAAAACACAACACTGATCAAATAGTATATAACGTTGCTCTAAGGGGGCATACCAGGATGTCAAAAAAGTACGCAACCTCACGTAGGTAATAGAAAGTCATTGATAAAAAAACGGAATTTATAAAGATTTAACAACCGCGGCCCTAACCGCGGTCTACCCAACACAAGAACTCACAAAATCAAGGTAAAACTACACAATGCCAAAAGATTAGCACATTTAGTGACAGGTTAAAAGAAATTGACAGAGAGCCAATCAAAATCAACGATCAAAAAGTTATTTATCAACTGTGGGCAGAGAACTCCGCTCCGCCCGCAAAGTGTGCAGAGTTTTGCCTACTCTGCTTTCCGCAGAGAACACGCAGTAGGCAAAACTCAGCAGCTTCACAGCGGAGCGGAGTTGGCCCGCCGCCCGCCTCCACCCCCTATTATTAATATAACTTAAAAGTATTTTAAAACGGCTTACCTTTAAACCGCGGCGTCCACGGGCTGCCCTTCTTGTCTTCTTCGGCATTAGAAATACTGATAAGAAAACTGTGCATGCACGCACGCTCGCTCATGCGTATTTCTCGTAAGAAATGCGCATGTGCGGGCATTATTGATTGGATCCATGTGAATTTCTTTTAAATATAATATAACTTCATTATAGGGATCAGTGTTTTGTACTATTGGCCCTGTGACACCACCGTTTGGTATACTCTTTATTGAAATTATACAAGTACTGTCATTTATAACAAACATGATTTTTCTCTTGGTAGCATTTTTAGTGATGGGTCACTCAGACCTGTAGGAACCCTCATCTATTATACTATGGATTTAATTTATACAAGTAAACTCATCCTCAACTAACATAGGGGTCGATTAGGATGGCGGACGGAAACGTGTTCCGTCCGCCATGGTCGCGTCAAAAATACTCCGACCGCTCCGAGGATGATCCGCGGTAGCGATTAGGATAGCACTGACAGCAAAGACCGACCGCGGCGGACGGATCACAATAAACCCCGACCGCGGCGGACGGATCACATGAAAGACCGCCGCAAGCGGACGGTACCACAGAAAGTCCCTCCGCCGCGGACGCATTCACCCCGGAAACAGGCCCAACCGCTGCACAACCTGCAGATCCCAACGGAACTCACCAGCTCCCATGACCGCCGCGGAATCATCGACAAACGGAGCATGACTGCGGGAGGACCAAACGAACATCACCCCTGCCGTCAAACCGATTCAAAAATGGCGGACTGAAGGAAATAGAACACACAAAACAGGACACACACCCACCTGAAACACCCACCCCCAACAACATCACACCCCAAGGACACCCTCCCCCCCAGCACAAACAAGAGCACCCAATTCACCACACCCACAGAACACCTGACTGGCAACAACCATTGGGACACAACAACCACACTGAGTATAAAAGGAATCCCTCCCATTACCACAATCCTTTGCATCACAGCACAGCTGGAAGAAAGAGGCAGAACAGCACAAACAGCAGACACACACAAACACACATACAACCTGCACACCAACACACCCACCACACAAACCCCCACAACACAATCCCTACATACCACACACCTGCACACCCCACCCACACCTTGCACATCACACACCATGGCACCCAAGAAAAACCCCAAGTTCACAGACACTGAGTTGAATGTCATGGTGGATGAAATCATCCGTGTCGAACCACATCTCTTCGGCAACCTAGTCCAGCAGACCACCTTGGCAATGAAAACCAACATGTGGAACAGGATAGTGACCAGAGTGAATGCTTCAGGGACCGTGCCACGCACCAAACACGAGACCCAGAGGTGGTGGTATGACCTCAAGGCAAGGGTGAAAGGCATCAGGGCCAAGAACCACCAGCGGACACAGCACACTGGCGCAGCACTCCCCCGGAGCCTATACCATTAGCCGAATGGGAGGAGAAGGTGCTGGGCATACTGCACCCTGAGAGCCTGGAAGGAATAGAAGAGGGACTTGAGGCTGGTAAGTACAAACCAATGACCACTATCACACTGTAATGGTCTGCCTTGCACAACTGCCAAGACACATCTCCCAGGCTCCAATTCATGCATGTGGACCACACAGTCACACAAATGTGAAGGCCTGGGCTCAAATGCACCCACCTTGACCAAGCACAAATGTTGCCTCCTACGTTCTCAGGCATGCATGTTGTCAAAGCAACCAACACCAAAACTCCCAACAGGCCCCCATGTCTACAGGGAGGGTGGGTGGGTTTTTGAGAGACCAGCACTACAACTCCCAACAGGCCCCCATGTCTACAGGGAGGGTGGGGTGGGATTGAGAGACCAGCACTACAACTCCCAACAGGCCCCCATGTCTACAGGGAGAGTGGGTGGGGGGGAGGGTCCAGCACTACAGATCCCAACAGGCCCCCATGTCTACAGGGAGGGTGGGGGGGGGGGGTGGGTGGGTAGAGAGACCAGCACTACAACTCCCAACAGGCCCCCATGTTTAAAGGGAGGGTGGGGTATATGGGGGGGTGGGTCCAGCACTACAACTCCCAACAGGCCCCCATGTCTACAGGGAGGGTGGGGGTGGGTGGGGAGTCGGTGGGTGAGAGACCAGCACTACAACTCCCAACAGGCCCCCATGTCTGCAGGGAGGGTGGGGATGGGGGGGGTGAGAGACCAGCAATACAACTCCCAACAGGCTCCCATGTCTACAGGGATGGTGGGGGTGGGTGGGGGGTGGGTGTGTGAGAGAACAGCATTACAACTCACAACAGGCCCCTATGTCTACAAGGAGGGTGGGGGTGGGTGGGCGGGTGGGCGGGTGAGAGACCAGCACTATAACTCCCAACAGGCCCCCATGTCTACAGGGAGGGTGGGGGTGGGTGGGTCCAGCACTACAACTCCCAACAGGCCCCCATGTCTACAGGGAGGGTGGGGGGTATCCAGCACTACAACTCCCAACATTCCCCCATGTCCCATGTCAGATCAAGATGGAGTCCGGCCACCATTTGCTGACCAGTGCACCCCCTCCTTCAAACCTACAGGTAGGTAGCCATATTCACAGGGGCACCATCCAATAGCAGGACCGGACCACACATATCCAAGTATTGTCTCCCCACCTCCACACCACCATAATTCCCATCACTGTCTACCACACCAACATGATGACACCAACAACCATGTCCTCATTGCATAGTAAGGCGTAATGTAACAACAACAAACCTGTCATGTCCACAGCATTGATTGTTAAATTCTTGTCCCTCAGGTGATCGAAACTTGACAGGCGAAACCAGCAACTGCCAGCACCAGTCGCCCCCCTCACAGCCAGGACTCTCTGGAGAAGAATCCATGGACACCTCGGGTGCAGAGGACAATGCTGGGCAAAGCACACTTCCAGGGCCATCAGACTCCCAGGACATCCCTGCCTCCTTTACCTTGGCCAGTGTCACAACACCAACACCTGCCATTGTGAGCTGTGCAGCTACCACTACCACCACCACCACCACCACTCCTGCCTGTGCCACCCTGCCTGACCCATCGTCACATGATGGGCCATCGACATCTCAGGCTAGCAGGGAGAGTGGACGGGAGAGGACACAGGTGACGCCACAGGTCACAAACAGGAGTGCAGGTGCAAGACGAGGTCGGAACAACACCCAGCCCATCCTGGGACCGAGACCCTGGATGCCATTGACAGAGTGAAAGCCTCCTACTAGAGGTCGCAGGCAAAGGCCAATCGGGCACACCAAGACTCGCTACACACCTGCCAGCTGTTGCGGTCCGTGAACACCCGATTGGGACAAATTGTTGACCTCATGGGGCAGCAAACAACTCTTTGGAGGGAGTGGTTATCCCGCGCCACACCACCTCCCCCTCCCCCAATTGGCCAGCGGGACTGGGCACCAACACCACCTCCCCCTCCAACAAGTGGCCAGCGGGACAGGGCACCAACACCAACGCCACCATTACCTGAGGCCACTGACAGGGAGGTGGTCCCAGAACAACCTGCCCCCACAGCTGGCACCGCTCCGGCTCCAAGTCGGAGGGGCCGTTGGAGGCTTGATCCAGCTGAGAGCAGTGGCAATGCACCATCCACCCGCTCAAAGAGGGGCCACCACTGACTTCACCCTTCCTTGAGCCTGGCATTCACTCTGCGAACTATCTTGCCCCACAATGCCAAGCATTGGCACACGTCTGTTGGACTAGGTGTACATCACACAAAGTGGTGTCCCCACGGTGTTTTCATCTGACATGACCTTCAACTTTCACTTCCCCCCAACACCTATTTGTAAATATGCACAAACAGTAATCCACACCCTGTAAATAAACACCACGTAAACACTCAATGCTGTGTGACCTCCATGTTTATCACGCTTTGAACACCAGCACAAGAGGTAGTTACTCACATTCAAGGAAAGTAGCGAGCAATGAGCTGACGCCTCTGGTCCACACCTTCTTCGTCCCCACTCTCCTCATCACTGGATATGGGTGGTATGGGAGGCGGAGCAACCTGTTGGTCTGCAGGGTCCATGATCAGTGCAATATTGTTGCGTAAGGCCAGGTTGTGGAGCATGCAGCAGGCAATCACGATTTTGCATACTTCTCCTGGTGAGTTTTGTAGGGCCTCTCCGGTTCTATCCAGGCAGCGAAACCTAGACTTCAGCAGTCCAAATGTACGTTCCACCACCCGACGTGTCCTCCCATGGGCCTCATTATAGCGCATTTCTCCTGGGGTAGTCGGATTCCGTAGGGGGCTCACCAGCCACGGGCCGTTTGGGTACGCAGAGTCGCCTAGGTGGGGGGATGACAGACACATACATCATTACCAGGATTGGTGGGAACAGCATGGCACACATACAACACAGTAGTCATCACAGCACACTCACCTACAAGCCACTCACGTTCTTGATGCAAATTAGCCATCAGTTGGGGGACAATGCTGCTCCGCAGGATGTGGGAGTCATGTGCAGACCCAGGAAATCTTGCACACACATGGGAGATGATATTGTCAGCCAGGCACACCACATGCACATTTATAGAATGGCAGTGTTTCCTATTGCGATAGACGGCTTCACGTGCCTGGGGTGGAATCAGACCAATATGTGTCCCATCAATGGCACCCACTATGTGTGGGATCTGGCCCAGGGCATGGAAGTCACAGTTCACTGCAGCCAGCTCTGCCGGACGTGGGAAATGGATGTAATCATCCTTGTAACGCATCATGGCATCCAGCACAACCCGCAGTACCATGCTGAACATGGATTGGGACATCCCCCCAGCAAGACCAACTGTGTACTGGAAAGTGCCTGTTGATAAGAAGTGAAGTGCCGCCATCACCTTTGCAGTGGGTGTAATTGCTCCTGGATATGGCCTGCGTGGCTGCAGATGAGGTGACAATTAGGCTACAAGGTCCTGCAATCTCCGTCAGTCCAGCCGGAATTTGCGGATTACCTCCTCTTCAACCATGTCCTCCAGCACAGTGTATGGTCAATGCACATTTGGAGCCCTCCTGTGTGGGAGTAGATGGGAGCAGATGTCAATTGACCAACAACGCACAGCTGTGCCACACCATCACATCTTGACCAACACAATACAAATTATACATGTTGCAGACACTGATTGTATGTGTGACGTGACCGAAATATAAGGCACTACAGCTGACTACACACACAATGTACACCCACAAACAACATCCTGGGTGCAAACATGTCCAATGTTACGTGCACACATGTTGAATGAACAGTCAACATAACATGACTGATTGCCCAAGTGTGGACAAGTGTCCCCACAGACACACATGGACGTGCACACACAACACGAACATTGACCACACCCTCCTTGTCATCATGCACCCATGACCCCACCTACAATGCTCTGCATCCTCACATGACAGGCATGGGCATACAACAGGCGACCCACATACGCATACACAGTATGCATGTATACCCCCATCAATTCTACTTGCACACACAAACCACACACTCCCGGCAGCTTCAGAATGTGGGTAGGCAGCCTTGATGTACTGTATAGATGTGTACCAATAGAAACGTGTGACCTCAAAACCAAGACGTCAACACATAGCCATGCACATCTGTCGCAAATTGGGCTCACATCACAGGCCTATGTTCACCACTGGCAAGGTCAATAGTATAGCCACAAATGTAAGCAATGGACATAAATGAGACACATGTACACGGGCCATTGACATTACATAATGATTCCTGATGCATTCCGAACATGTCCTGACACTTATGTACAACTATGAACATTACATGTGTGTGGAGACATGCAGTGTGTTTACACACGCCATCCGGGTACGCCTTCCCCCAACACATAAGATGATCCATGATACTGCAATAGTTCATATCATTTGCTGCCTGGTCAAGGACCTTCACGGTCACACCCCGCAAACCGCATGTGCGCACTACCACGACGGTCCATCTTTTGAAAATCATCACTCACTGGCATCGCAATGGCGGAGCACGCATTCCGCGTGGGCGGGGTAGGCTAACACATACATTTGAATGTACAAGTTGAAATGCCAGTTGGTATCCCCCCTTACAGTCACATAGTAGCACCCACCGCAGACCGCCGGCCCTGGCCGGTCACCCACCCCCGGGTGTGGGCGGTGGGTGACCGCCGGGTGCGGGCGGTGCATGACTGCCGGTTGCGGGTGGTGGATGACCGCCCTGTGTATTGATGTCAGCCTGGCATGGTTGGCTCTGACCGCTCACCCACCGCCAGCCCTGGCTGGTCACCCACCGCCGGGTGCGGGCGGTGGGTGACCGCCGGGTGCGGGTGGTGGGTGACCGCCGGGTGCAGGTGGTGGGTGACTGCCGTGTGCAGGCAGTGCGTGACTGCCGGGTGCGGGCAGTGGGTGATTGCCGGGTGCAGGTGGTGGGTGACCGCCGGGTGCAGGCGGTGGGTGATTGCCAGGTGCGGGCGGTGGGTGACCGCCGGGTGCGGGCAGTGCGTGACCGCTGGTTGCGGGCAGTGGGTGACCGCCCTGTGTATTGATGTCAGCCTGGCATGGTTGGCCCTGGCTGGTCAACCAAAGCCCGCACCCGGCGGTCACCCACCTCCTTAACGGGCGGTGGGTGACCGGCCAGGGGCAACCATGCCAGGCTGACATCAATACACAGGGCAGTCACCCACTGCTCACACCGGGCCATGGGTGACCGGCCAGGGTCAACCATGCCAGGCTGGCATCAATACACGGGGCGGTGGGTGACCGGCCAGGCCCGGCGGTCTGCGGTGGGTGCTGCAATGTGACTGAAAGGGGGGGTAACAACTGCCATTTCCACTTGCACATTCAAATGTATGTGTTAGCCTGCCCCGCCCCCGCAGAATGCGTGCTCCGCCATTGCGACGCCAGTGAGTGTTGAATTTCAAATGATGCACCATCGCGGTAGCGCGCACATGCGGTTTCCAGTGTAAGACCGTGCCGGTCCTTGCACATGTAGCCAATGGAAACAAGTAACGCGGGGCACGTAAGCGAATTAAAAAATAACGGAAGCCATGCACCGCCACAACAGGGCCAGTCATTGGCTCATTTTGAAAGAGGCAGCCTGGGAAAACCAATTGCTGCAGACGTGTGCCACTGATATCAGCTCAGGGCCCTATATATGTGTGAATTTCTGCAGCACACATCCACTGCTTCCAGCCACTGCTGCCTGCACCCATCACCTCTACCTGCTGCTGCTGAGCAATCCACCAACTGCTGCCTGCACACATCACCTCTACCTGCTGCTGAGCAATCCACCAACTGCTGCCTGCACCCATCACCTCTACCTGCTGCGGCTGAGCAATCCACCAACTGCTGCCTGCACCCATCACCTCTACCTGCTGCTGCTGATTAATCCACCAACTGCTGCTGTTGTGCCACAGTCCTGGACCCTGCCATGCCGAGAGTGCGAGAGATCCGGTCTCGTCCCTTCACCGCAGTGGAGCTGGATGTCCTTGTGGACGGTGTGCTCCGCCACTATGAACGGCTCTACGGTGCCCCCGGACAGGTGGTAAGTGCAGTGGGGGACATGTTGGTGTGCATGAGGTGGTCACTGACTCCTGGCTTCTGCAATCTTCGCGGTGTGCTGTGGGACCTTCACATGTGCTGTACTGCGCATGGCTGCTGAAAGATACGTGTTGCTCCTATCTGTGTGAATGGCCAAATGTCCACTGACTTTCCCCTTTTGTCTCCCATCATGGTAGGTCAAGCTGCACCTTCGCAAGGCCGTGTGGAGGGCCATAGCACGTGATGTACAGGCAGTGGGGTGTGCAATAGACGACACACACACTGCCACAAGCACTGGGACGACATCTCCAGTCTCAGCAAGAATGTGGTGGAGATGACACTGGGGCAGATTCCACGATCATCCCGGCTTGCACGACGCACCATGACCCCTCTGCTGCTCCGTATCATTGCAGTGACGCATCCTGGCCTGCCCGCCCGGTTGAGAGGGGAGCAGCAGCAAACTAGCGGTAAGCACACTGAATGTGTTTGTGACTTGTAAGTTCATGCATTTATTGATGATCAGACACAGTAGTGACATCCGTGGTGTGTATGTTGTGCTGCAATTGCATGTTGGTGCCTTTATCGGAGTGAGCGTTGGTATCCATGTCAGCCAGGTGGACATACCAGTTGCATTGTACTGCAGGGTCCCAGGACATGCCGTTGAGGTCTGTGTTCCCATGGCACCACATGTGTGGTGGTCTGCATGCGCTTGCCCTGTTTGTTGGATGTACATGTTTCACAGGCAACCTCGGTTCTTTGACATGAGGATGTCTGGTAGGGGTGGTTCTTGTCCAGGATGGGTGCTACATGTTGGTCAGCAGTCAAGGAAGTTTTGGTTTTGTAATTTGCAGTATGTGAGTGTGGCACTTAGGTATACCTCTTTTCTCTCTCTTTCAGCTTTGGCCGAGGGCACTGACCCACAAACGACAGAGCACAGTGGTGGCAATGCATCCGGATCCGAGATCACACACACGCAGACTGAGACTGAGGAGAGCAGCCCTGGAGAGGGGGACAGGACTGTCCCTGAGGACTCACATGTGGAGACACCATCGTCATCATCTTCAGACAGTGTTGGTGAGTCAGCACTGTTGGTAGACACAGTGAGTGGGCAATCTACACCTTCAGTCGGTACACAGCACACAGGGCCCACACTGCCAACAACTGCAACAAGTACTGCTCGTGCTCGCCAGAGTAGGGGGAGCAGAGTGGCTTTCGGTGCAGGCACCGCGGCCCCTGCCCCTGTGACACAAAGTGCCCTTTGTGCTGAGGCGGTTGATCTGCTGCGACAGCTGTGTGTAGGGCAGACCAACATGATCAATGCATTCCTAGACCACAATAGGAAGTTGGGGCAGGTGGTATCATTCATGGAGGGGATGCATGGCGATGTTGCTGGTCTCCACAGAACAGTTCAGTCGTTATCCAACACAGTGTCTGCAGCCATTCAAAAGTCGCAGGGACAAGGTTCTACTTCAGTTCACCCATCCACACCACTTGATGTCTCAGCGGAGAGTGACATTTCGGAGCAGGCCTCATTTTCGGGATATTGCACTAGAAGCAGCCACAGGCAGCAAGGCAGGGCACGGAGGGCACAGACTCCATCCCCTAGGACAGAGAAATCTTTCACAGACCACGACATCAGCTACCCTGGAGTTGACACACAGGATACTCAAGGGGTGTTGGGGGGCAGGGATTCACATGTCACACAGGCATATCCCTCCAAAGGTACTCCCAAGGCAAGGGCACCTCCAAAGGACAAGGACACTGCAAAGGAAAGGGCACCTCCCAAGGCCAGGGACACTCCCAAGGACAAGGACACTGCAAAGGAAAGGGCACCTCCCAAGGCCAGGGACACTCCCAAGGACAAGGACACTGCAAAGGAAGGGGCACCTCCCAAGGCCAGGGACACTCCCAAGGACAAGGATACTGCAAAGGAAAGGGCACCTCCCAAGGCCAGGGACACTCCCAAGGACAAGGACACTAAAAAAGGAAAGAGACACTACAATGGACAGGGACACAACAAAGGACAAGCCAACTCCCAGGGACAGGGCACAGCCCACGGATCAGGCACATTCCAGAGACAGGACACATCCTACGGGCAAGGCACCTCCCAGGGCCAAGGGTTCTCCCATGGACACGAGCTCCTTCAAGGACAGCCATACATCACCCCTGCATGCCCTGAGGCTGATGTTGGAGAAGGAACGTAAAACACAAGTGTCAGCCGTGGAGTCCCCCATACCTCTACTCCCATCCACACCCAGCAGAAGCAGAGGAAGGAGTACACTGTTGTTGCATCCCCCATTACACATGATGCAGAGGGCAGAAGGCAGGGCCACAGCAAACGTCAAGCAGGGTCCAGCACGTCCCCAGAGAGCAGACCCACACCAGCACATGATCCACCTTTGATGGGTGATGTTTATGATGAGGCCACACCACTTACCAGTCCGGTCATGTCCAGGGTGCCCTTCAATATCCCAAAAAAACGGAGACACACACCTGTGACACCTGCCCACCCCAACGTCGCTCAAGTACAGCTGTCCCCAGCTCCCAGAGCCACCCTGCCTCCTGGCCCATACAGCCCTGTGGCTCATCATTTCAGTGGTCCTAGTGGGTCAGCTGCAGTTCACTCTCATGTGTCAGATAGTGGCACTGTGTCTGTTGTTAGCTGTCATGCCTCATGTAGTAGCACTGTGTCAGTTGTGCCCTCTCATGTTTCAGGTACTGCCAATGTGTGTGTCCGCCACTCTCATGTCTCAGATGCTGGCATGGTATTTGTTGGTCACTGTGCATGGACATGTCCTGGCAGTGTGTCTGGGTCTATGGCTCATGTGTCAGTCACTAGAGCTGTGGCTGTGTCTCACACTCTTGTTTCTGGTGCTGGCAGTGTGTCTGGGTCTATGGCTCATGTGTCAGTCACTAGAGCTGTGGCTGTGTCTCACACTCCTGTTTCTGGTGCTGGCAGTGTGTCTGGGTCTATGGCTCATGTGTCAGTCACTAGAGCTGTGGATGTGTCTCACACTCCTGTTTCTGGTGCTGGCATTGTGTCTGGGTCTATGGCTCATGTGTCAGTCACTAGAGCTATGGCTGTGTCTCCCAATCCGGTTTCAGATCCTGCCACTGTGTCCAAGGCTACTAGGTCGAGCAGTCCACCAGATTATTTGCTGTGAGGTGTAGTTCCCATCACTCACATGTCATTGTACTTGGTATGTAGATAGTCCATTGTAACCACACTTGCATTATCAATGTCCATGGGACGTGGCGCTTGACACACGTCCTTGTCCTGCCTCTGATGTACCTGCTCTGTTATGAACACTGCCCTGTTGCTGTTAGGATGCTGCATTGTGCCCTCTCATGTGCTGCCTCTGATGTACCTGCTGTGCTATGAACACTGCCCTGTTGCTGTTAGAATGCTGCATTGTGCCCTCTCATGTGCTGCCTCTGATGTACCTGGTCTGTGCCATGGACTGTTGATGCACTTAGCCCCTCTCATGTGCTGCCTCAGATGTCCCTGCTCTGTGCCATGGACTGTTGATGCTCGTTGCCCCTCTCATGTGCTGCCTCAGATGTACCTGCTCTGTGCCTTGCCATGGACTGTTGATGCACTTAGCTCCTCTCATGTGCTGCCTCAGATGTACCTGCTCTGTGCCATGGACTGTTGATGCACTTAGTCCCTCTCATGTGCTGCCTCTGATGTACCTGCTCTGTTATGAACACTGCCCTGTTGCTGTTAGGATGCTGCATTGTGCCCTCTCATGTGCTGCCTCTGATGAACCTGCTCTGTGCCTTGCCATGGACTGTTGATGCACTTAGCCCCTCTCATGTGCTGCCTCTGATGTACCTGCTCTGTGCCATTGACTGTTGGTGCTCGTTGCCCCTCTCATGTGCTGCCTCTGATGTACCTGCTCTGTGCCTTGTCATGGACTGTTGATGCACTTAGCCCCTCTCATGTGCTGCCTCAGATGTACCTGCTCTGTGCCATGGACTGATGATGCTCGTTGCCCCTCTCATGTGCTGCCTCAGATGTACCTGCTCTGTGCCTTGCCATGGACTGTTGATGCATTTAGCTCCTCTCATGTGCTCCCTCAGATGTACCTGCTCTGTGCCATGGGCTGTTGATGCACTTAGCCCCTCTCATGTGCTGCCTCTGATGTACCTGCTCTGTTATGAACACTGCCCTGTTGCTGTTAGGATGCTGCATTGTGCCCTCTCATGTGCTGCCTCTGATGTACCTGGTCGGTTATGAACACTGCCCTGTTGCTGTTAGGATGCTGCATTGTGCCCTCTCATGTGCTGCCTCTGATGTACCTGTTCTGTTATGAACACTGCCCTGTTGCTGTTAGGATGCTGCATTATGCCCTCTCATGTGCTGCCTCTGATGTACCTGCTCTGTTATGAACACTGCCCTGTTGCTGTTAGGATGCTGCATTGTGCCCTCTCACGTGCTGCCTCTGATGTACCTGCTCTATGCCATGGACTGTTGATGCACTTAGCCCCTCTCATGTGCTGCCTCAGATGTACCTGCTCTGTGCCATGGACTGTTGATGCTCGTTGCCCCTCTCATGTGCTGCCTCAGATGTACCTGCTCTGTGCCATGGACTTTTGATGCACTTAGCCCCTCTCATGTGCTGCCTCTGATGTACCTGCTCTGTTATGAACACTGCCCTGCTGCTGTTAGGATGCTGCATTGTGCCCTCTCATGTGCTGCCTCTGATGTACCTGCTGTGTTATGAACACTGCCCTGTTCCTGTTAGGATGCTGCAGTGTGCCCTCTCATGTGCTACCTCTGATGTACCTGCTCTGTTATGAACACTGCCCTGTTGCTGTTAGGATGCTGCATTGTGCCCTCTCATGTGCTGCCTCTGATGTACCTGCTCTGTGCCTTGCCATGGACTTTTGATGCACTTAGCCCCTCTCATGTGCTGCCTCTGACGTGCCTGCTCTGTTATGATAACTGCCCTGTTCCTGTTAGGATGCTGCATTGTGCCCTCTCATGTGCTACCTCAGATGTACCTTTTCGGTGGTATCCAGTGCCCATGCTCCTGCCTACTCTAGGGGTAATTTACTAATATGTGCAATAAAACAATTTATTCGTGTGTAGTGGTTTCTGAGTGTCATTCCTGGTTGTCTCCTTGCATTGTTTATATATTGGTGCTATCGTTAATGCTGTTTCCCGAACATGCACCTCCCCCTCACCACGTCACAGCCCCGGCAGGTACTCCCCTTCCAGCAGCGATTGGTGTGTTTGTGTACCTGCGTCGTCGACTTGCTGGTCGTGGAGCAAGAAGAGGATCGGAAATGCGTTCAGTGCTGGGTCCATGACGGCGATCTGCCTGTGGTGGGTATCTGTCTGCAATGTTTTGCCTCTCCGCTGTGGTGAATCCGCCGTGTTCAGGCTGGTGTTTTTTCCGCTGCGATTTGCTGAGTCTTATCCGCTATCGTGATTACGTGGACGGTCGGAGACTTCATTCGGTATGGCGGTGTCTCTGGTTGGTTACGTCCGCCGCGGGGTCGGGTGTATTTACGCGCGGTGCTTGTTCTTCCGCGGCGTACGTAAATTTGACAGTGCTTCCCATCCTAATATGACGGACGGACTGGCCACGGCTGGCGGACTGAAAAAAGGCATTTTCCGCCTTCTTCATGCCGGCGGACGTCCTTCCGTCTGCCATCCTAATGACCCCCATAGTTTGGGGTTACATCTTTTCTCCTTACTCTACTATAGACTTATTTAGGCTAAATTATTCCTGGAGATGGACTCCTTGGCTAATACTCACAGTTAGTTAATCATGCATGACACGCGAATCTTGTCTTGTGTTATATCTTCTGAGACTTGGGTAGACGCATGATTTTTATACCCATTAAATTTTGATCTTCCCAAATTATAGATTTTTTTTTGCTGGTTGCAGTCTCAACTTTTTTCTTTTGTCCTGATGATGACTTAATGAATTAACAAGGTTGAAACGCTGTTGACGCCTTCCTTTGGCAAAAAATAAAAGAGTAAGCATACATTGCATTTTTGTTCCTGTTATCTGTGGGACCTATTTTGTTTAATCCCTCACTCGGCCATTGTTTCCATGTTTACACTGCAAATTGTATTCTTAGTCATTTGTTCTGTGTAACTTTGTGAGCACAATTTGTGTATTGTATTAATGTTTTTTTATTAAAAAAATATATGTAACAACAAATGCTTTTGGAATAATTAGCATGGTTATCTTTCCATTATTTCTTTCCTTTTCTCTGTCTCTAAATTGCTTTATGTATAATTTTTGTGGTATGTTGTTTCGTGTGAAGTATTACGTTGAACCACTGCAGCTGTTATAATTTTTATTGGCCCCTGGTTCTCAAGCTTGAAAGTCAGCATGTAGATGTGTCCTATGTTTCACAACATGGACAATTTATTTATAAAGTTTTATATGGCGCGAACTTGATCCAGAGGGATATCAGAGTGCTTTACAATTTGAGGGGAAGGAAGGTAACAGTTCAGTACATGAGAATATAAAACAGACAGTGAATCAGATAGGGATCACTTAACAAGGCCAGTTACAAATCCTAGGAGTTAGCAATGAATGGGCTAGTAACTGATACATAGCGACATAGGAGGGGAGCAAATGATTAAACAAAGGAAGAAGAAGAGAAAAGAAAAGAAAAAAAAATACATGATTAGCATCCAGCTGTGGGCTTAAAGGAGTAAAGTCCAATGCAATAGACAATCGAGCAGCCTATTAAGATAAGAACTTGTTCATGAGAATTTTTTTTACTTCCAAAGTTCCAATTTGAAAGCAACCTTGAAGGAGATTCTACGACTTTCCGGTGGAAGAGAGTTCCAGATTTTCGGTGCAGAGCTGGAGAAAGCTCTTTGGCATGTTCTCTTTTTGCAAAAGATCTGAGGTTTCAGGAGGAGAGAGTTGGTACTTCTATATAGTCTACCCCCTCTGGATAGTTCTAGCTTTTGCACGAGATAGCTGGAGGTTTTGAAGTGGAGGGCTTTGTGAGATAGGCAGTCAATCTTTAGCTGTATTCTTGCGTTGTAGGGCAGCCAGTTTAGGGATTTTAAGACTGGGGAGATTTGTGCATTTCGCTTGGTGCCCGTAACCAATCTGGCTACTGCATTCAATTATGCCCTGGTGGGGCCAAGGTATATTTGGGGAGGCCACAGAGAAGAGCACTGCCATAGTCAAGCCTCGGCAAAACAAGTGCTTGGACCAATTGCTTGAAGTTAGCTTGTGGTAGGAAAGGTTTGAGATTCTTGAGTATCCTCAGAAGGTGGTTAGCTCTCTTGCACACATTGCTGATATGATTCTTCATGTTCAAGTACTTTTCCAGGGTGATTCTGAGAGTTTTAGCTGAGTCAATAATGCGGGGGAGCAGTGGACGGCGGAGTGTTGGTTCCTCCGGAGGTCGATTTTAGGAGTGCGTTTAGGGGGAGAAATGGGGAGGAATTCTGTTTTGGAGGATTTTAGCAGGAGGTGATTCTCAGTTAACCAGTTTTGAGTAGTCAATAGGGTGGAGTTGAGTGAATTGATGGTATTCGGGGAGGAGATTTTCAGATAGAGTTGGGTGTCATCTGCATACATATGGAAAAGAATGTACATGGGATTTAGTTCATTAGCTAATGGTTCCAGGAACAGGTTGAAGAGTATGGGAAATAGTGTGGAACCTTCAAGAACCCCCAAGGATACTGGTGATGGCTGGGAGAGAGAGTGGTTCGCCTTCACTCTTTGGGGTATGTGCTGGAGGAAGGACGAGAACCATTGCAGCACCTGACCAGAGAAGCCCATCTTCTGCTCCAGAATGGCTAGGAGTGTGTCGTGATTGACAGTGTCAAACGCAGAAGAAATGTCATGGAGGATAAAGAGGCAAGATTCATTTCGGTCAAGGATTTTTAAAATGTCATTCTTCACATAAGTGAGAGCCGATTCAGTGTTGTGCCTACTACGAAAGCCAGATTGATGTTGGTCCAGGAGATGGAAATTTTTGATGTGCGCAAAGAGTTGCGATTGGACGCATTTTTCTAGGAGGTTGGCTAGTGTGGGGATGCTAGATATAGGATGGAAGTTGTTAAGATGAGCGCTGTCTGTGGTACTTTTTTTAGGATAGGTGTTACATGTGCAGCTTTTAGGCATTCTGGGATTGTGCCTTGTGACAAAGATGCATTGACAAACTTTGTCCAGAAGGGAGAGACGGCATTCTTAATTTCTTTGAAGATGAAAGATGGTAATGGGTCGCTGAAGTGATTAGATGGGTTGATACTCCGAAGAACCTTTTTGATGTGACTTTCATTGAGGTGTCCCAGGATTCATTTTTCTTGATACCCCGGTTACTCGGTTCAAACTTGTCTAGTAATGCTGGGGTGGGGACAGACCCATTGGGTAGCAGTAGAGCCTGCTTTGGTTTTGAGATCCATGTTCATGAGTCTTGATTTCTCAGTAAAGAAAGCAGCCAGATCATCACATAAGGGAGGGCTGAATTCAGAGTCAGATCGGTTAGGGGCGTCCACCGATTGTTGTTTAACCAGTTCAAAAAGTTTCTTGGGGCGATTTGCAGCTTGGTTAAGTTGGGATCTGAAGTAGTCCGCTTCACTCTCTTGATTTGTTTGTTATAAGAGCTTCTTGCCGATCTAAGGATTTTTAGATGGCCTTTGGATGGAGTGGATCTCCAGGAGCGTTCAATTGGCCTTAGGTTGCGACTTTCCGTGTTTAGGTTGCCGTTCAACCATGATTTGGATTTTCTTGTAGATGCATTTTTTTGTTGGAGTGGAGCGTTGAAATCCATGATGCTAGAGATAGTAGAGTTGTAAAAGTCAGTGAGCGCATATACCTCATACACGTCCACTTGGGAAGAGAGGGCAAATTTACAGCAGGTTGCTAGATCGGCTGTGTTGATATCTCTGAGGTTCCTTTTCCAAATCTTCAGTTTTGTTGGTTAAGCCTTCCTCAGAGACACCTCCATGTTGATATGGAAGAAAATGCTGTGATGGTCGGACCAATCGCAGGGGATGATCGAATCCATTGTGATGGTGTGTCCTTTGGTGATAATGAGGTTCAGAGTTTCCCCTTTAGTATGAGTTGGCTGGTCACAACGTTGAATCAACTTTGATCACTCAAGAAAGAATTGAGTATGCAACAACAAGGGAACCCAATCGGTTGCCCGGGGACCGTGGGTAGCTATAGTCTAGAAACAACAGTGGTCCCCAAAAGTATATAAATTCAAAATCAGATAAACAATAGTCCACAATGGGAGCTATATTGGCCACTGTCCAGCCGGACAGGGTAGTTTATTTTTTACAATGAAACAAATATTGGGGTGTGGAAGGGCACAGTCCTGTACCGTTTTCAGGAACAAACAGGGAGAGTTTTTTAGGCAAGAAGGAGCATGATTGGCCACTTGTAATTCAGTAGAAATTGAAAGTAGTGCAAAAAAGTGCTAGACACAGCGTAAATCAGACATAATAATAGGGCTGTGAAAACACTTAAAACAAGTCGACGTTTCGATCCCATATGCTCAATGTTGCGGGACCATCATCAGGACTAACAATACATACATTTGCTTGCCTGGTATAAACAGTTAAACACACAACCGCCTATTAGGAACAAGGAATAAGGAGGAAGGTTGGGAAACAAAAGAGAGAGATATGCATGAACCCACTTAATTGTACTCTGAAAAAACTGACACAGCACTGTAATCGGAACCGACTTATCGTGTTCGTTAAATCCATGCAAGTGGTAACATTAGCCTTGGAACAGGTGATTGTTGCAGTCCGTGTCTGTAGCCTTGAGTCACACAGGTGGTGAGGTGAGTGACATGTGTATGTGAAAGATAATACTTTACTTTGATTACTGGAATCAACAAAATTACTTAAAATTACATAAATATTACTAAGCCACTTTCACTCAGCGTCCGCATTTATTCAGCATTTGAGGGCACTTATGTCCGCTTTTGTATCATGCATATTCGTGCTCACACCTTCACCACCTCTTAGAGTGACAGCTTACCCATATGGGTCGGGGGGTTTTCAGGGAATTTTAATAAGTTGAGATAGGTCCTCGTTTTGATATTCGCCTGAATAGTGGGGGATGACAAATTATAAGCAATATATGAGCGCTGCGGGTTCATTTGCATTAAATTCAAAGATCACGTACAGCAGCAAGGGCTATTATCTAATCCTAAGAAATTGCGAGTAGGGTAATGCATCCCTCAGTGCTCTTGGATGGTTACTCTTATAGCTTAAGAGGGTGTTTCGCTCAGTCGGGTTTCTGAACAGCTTCGTGAGGAGCTTGCCTTCAGAATGGTATATGGTAAGATCAAGGAAGGGTATAGATTCTTTGTCCCATGTTAATGTAAACGTCAGGCCACAACAATTATTGTTTAGCCAGTGGAGGAACTGGGTGAGTGTTTCAACTGGTAGGCTCCAGATCATAAAAATATCGTCTATATAACGCCTCCACACCTGGATCCCGGAGTAGAAGGGGTTGGAATCTGACAGAATGGAACCGGTCTCAAGTAGGTCCATGAACAGTATGGCCAGGTTCGGAGCAAAAATAGCACCCATGCTGGTCCCCTTGATCTGTTGGTAATAAGTGTCATTGAAGAGGAAAAAATTCCTAGTGAGGCAGAGTTCGAGTAGCTGTAAAATGAACAGGGTCGGCACACTTGGGAAGAGAGGGCAAATTTACAGCAGGTTGCTAGATCGGCTGTGTTGATATCTCTGAGGTTCCTTTTCCAAATCTTCAGTTTTGTTGGTTAAGCCTTCCTCAGAGACACCTCCATGTTGATATGGAAGAAAATGCTGTGATGGTCGGACCAATCGCAGGGGATGATCGAATCCATTGTGATGGTGTGTCCTTTGGTGATAATGAGGTTCAGAGTTTCCCCTTTAGTATGAGTTGGCTGGTCACAACGTTGAATCAACTTTGATCACTCAAGAAAGAATTGAGGCATGTTACTGCATGGTCATTAGGGTTCGACCATTGAAGGTTGAAATCACCAAGGTAGATGTAGGACAGTGTGGAATCCACATTGCCAGAGATGATTTCCCTTAATTGTTCGATAAAGGTGAGGCTGTCACCGGGGGGGGGGGGGGTGATAGAATGTGTGTAGTTTGCACACCGGGTGATTGTTGCTAGAGATGTTGAGACAAAGGTATTTGCATGTTGATGGCGTAGAGGACTCTGAGAGGGAGACTGCAAGCATGCTCCACTGTACACAAGCTAGGCCACCTCCCGGTTTCTTAGCTCTGTCTAGACAAATTATGTCATGGGTAGGGGGCACTAGGAGATCTAGGATAGGAGTGGACGAGGGATTGAGCCACGTTTCAGTGAGGATGATAATATTGATCTCATTGTGTTGGATGAGATCGAAGATATCAGAGGCGTGTTTGTTGGCTGACCTGCAGTAGTGCGCATTTAAGTTGTGCTGCTGAATGGGGAAAGGAGTCTGAATGATATTAACTCTTGTGAGGTTGTCATTGTTTATGACTGAGATTGTGGCGGGGTTCTCTGTTCAGATTAGGGTGAATGGCTTGAATTAGTGCCTTCAGAATCTTGTTGGTGTCTGTGCTAGGCGAGTAAGACTTGAGAAGGTCTTCGATGTCATTGCGAACATGATAGGTCATCGAACTTCTCAAGCGAGAGGGTGCATTAGATAGGGGTACAGTTTTAGGGATAGTGGGGGAGAGGGTTGGTCAAGAACATGAACGGGAGGTTCCCATTACTCTAGAGGACTGGAGCGTTCAATTAATTGCAATTGCCCACAAAAACGCTATCAGGTATCAAATCATTTTCTTTTCATATATTTCTTAAAAAAAGCATTCATTTGTTCAAAGAGATTTTTTCATAGACATCAAAATAGATTTTTTTTAGATAAATTCTTTTTGGCAATATAAGCCCAGCACCAAGAACAGTAAAACATTATCTACACAAACCATTCATACTCTCAGGCATACACACATTCAGCCATCACCATATGCATCAGAAGAAAAAACTGTAAACACATTTAGAACCAACAGACAGAAGAAAGCGCCGACGCGCGTTTCGGAAAAAGTGCCAACATTAAGGATTCCTTCATCAGGGCGCAGGTAGAGTTTTGTTACAGTTCCATTTCAACTTTGCTGGGCAACAAACTGTAAGCTATAGGCGGGCTCTAACACTGGTGCTAGCAGGGGCTCTGGGCAGATTCGGACAAGAGAGGAGGAAGCTTATCTAGGGGAGATATTCAAGTGAGAGGGCTTTCAAATCGTGGAGTTCGAGGGTGAGAAGGTTCAGCTGGAGGGAAATATCGTCCATGCGTGCCATCAAGTCTGGGTGTTGGGAAAGGGGTGGAAGTTGAGTGGGGAGATCTGTCGAGGAGGGAGGGTATTGTTGTATGCCAAAGGGGTCAGAGGTGGTAATGGGAAGTTCCAGAGGGGTGGGGGTTGGTCACTGAGTACTTACAGTGTTCCAGGATGCCTTGACAAGGAGGTTAGTAAAGGTGAGAGGGTTACTGCCCGCGAAATGTGTTGATCGGTCAATTCAACACCCGGCAAGGATGGAGAACGGATGGTGGGCGAGGAGGAACTGGGAGCATCGCTTTGGGGTACCCTTGTGGTGACTAGTGCTAGATCTTGTCGCAAAGCTGTTGTATTGTTAGCCACAGAGTTTTTAGTATTCACAAAGAGTTTGGCGAACTGCTCTAGGTTTCGATTGGATGATTGAGTGAGAACGATCCCGTTGTTGTAAATGGTAATGGTGAGGTCAGCTTCAAAGATAGGAGAGGAAGTAACAGACTAAATCCATGAGGTGTTGTCCTTATCTATTTGACCTGAAAAAAGGATATGAGGGTTTTTCTCCATTGGGCTCTTCTGTTCGTGAAGAAGATTAGGTCATTCAGGATATTGCCATTAGACATACAGAAATAAGTATCCAATATGAGTTTTTTTGGGTGTCTTTTGATTAATTTGTGTTTGAATATTTTAGCTGCATTTTTAGTAAGGTTAGGGAGATAAGTAATCTTAAAGGCAATGAAGCCCACTTGAAAGAGTGAGCCTTCAATAGGGCTGATGATAGAAGCAGCCATGGTGGGGGGAGGGCACAATTCGAGGAGATAGTGAAGTCAAGGGTCAATTCTGGTCACTTATAGGGACGGGATTTTTGAAATAGTAAGAAATGTGAGCGGAAGGACCCCACCTGCATGTAATTCGTATGAGGGTGTGTGTCTCCTATTTGTGGAAGGGAGATCCTGTAGAGTATAGCATGCCCAAAAAAAACATGGAGGACATAGCGCCCCAGTCTGTGAAATAGGGGTACAGGTAGGATGAGCACTCCAAGATGGCCGCCAAGTGTTAGGGATGGAGCACACCTTTTATAATACAATCTCCGAACATTGCTGTAGTCACAGTGGTGGCTTAACTATCCACAAATATTTACATGTCCGTGACCATTTGGACAGTACCTTCATGGGGAATTGTTATTAAAAATTGCTTCTGCATCACTTGGCCATAAATATGGCCTCTGGAGTCTGCCATGTGTCAGTCTGCCCTGCCAAGTGGAGCCACCTGGTCCTGGAAAAATTGAAGTGTTGCAGATTGTGTGCATCACTTCTGTTGCGCGGATCGGAACTTGCACATCATCCTTTGCATGGGTCAGAACCAGCATATCGCCCCTGTTATGCGGGCAGAAATTGTGCATTACCACCATTGCGTGAGACTTACTGTGGCATCGCAATGCGTGAGAAAAATCCATGTAAATGTTAAAAATGAGCTTGTTAAACCAGGAAGTGATGCGATGAATGTGCCAGGCTGCATACTAGGAAGTGTGAAAATTACTTTCAATTTCTGTAAATGTCTGTTAGTTAGCGCTGGTTGTTGGTAGTGGTGTTGACACTTTGTGGTCTAGTTGATACCTGGTGTGTCCCTGTCTTCTCTTTATTGTGAATTTTTTGTGTCTTTGTTTAGTCATTTATATCAGTATTTGTCTTTGTATTATCAGGTGTCTGTAATTTTGGGGGTATTTGTACACTAGGGGTAGTTAGTTGTTTAAGGGTGGTTTTTGTTTAGTTTTAGTGTGTTAAGGAGGGATAGCGTCAAGACTGGGAAGGGTAGGGGAAAACATTTGTCAGAGGGAGAGATTGAGGGATTCGTTTGGTTGGTAATGCACTACCTGCCATGCATGGTGGACTCCGTAGGTCAGGTGAGCCAAGGGTACCCACCCAAGGACGGAAGAGACCAATGGAATAGGGTGTGATGCCACTTTTTCCAGGTGTACGGATAGGATCATACAGTAATTCAGCAGAAGCATCGTTGGTCACATTTGGAATCCTGTGAGGTTGATCTGGTGGACCTGCTGGGTTTGGATGCTCCATAGGTATGAGTGGCAAGGCTAATATGTATGTGCCAAGGTACACATTTGTCATCAGTACGCACAGCATGGCAACTTACCTTGCTGCGCTGACCCAAAGTGAAAGGGCATGAATGCCTCGACTGCAAAATTTATGGGGAATTCCTGTTCTTTCCCATCGCAATACAAATTTTGTCTGCCTACTGTGAATGGTTTCACCTTTGTGTCATAGTGAAAGGGGGCCTGAGATGATGCTAGCATGTGATGTTAGATATCTCTGGCCTAATACTTCCAGCCAAATCAACCCTGCAAGCTGGCTAACTGCATTCCATAATCATGCAATGTATTCATATATGTGTTAAGAGTGTTGTAACTTGGAAATACACTGGGATGCCATAGTATTACTTTTAGGATATGATCTGTAGTACTATTTATAATGCATTGTCTAAATCATTGGCTTGTGGGTGAACATGCACCTTTAGCCCGGGGAGAAGTGGACAGCTTCTGGGATCCTAATGCGACAAGAAAGTGTCATGAGCACATGGTTGTACCTCTGTGTAGTCTGTATGTGATTCATGTTATTTATAACAGTATGATGTGTTTGGGGAGGTATCATCGCCTGCAAAGAAATGACAGTCAGTGTGCCAACACAAACGAAAATGTCCCCACAATCATTTAAAAATGACAAGGAGGCAAATTATTGTAAATGTAGGGGCAAAATAAGCAGGGCTACTGGATTTATGTATTTATGCATCCATGGGGATGTTTGCATATTTATAGTTTTGATGCGTTTGACACATGATCCATCATCTGGTGCTTACTCTGCAGATGTTCAACACAAACAAATGTTGCCCTTCTTCAATTGATACAAAAGTGAGAAAATAAATTTCAACAGGTGTTGCTGCAAAGTGGAATGACCTTAGCATACCTGATATAGTCAAGTTTCTGTTTCCTATTGCTATATTTGAGTATGAAACTGGTACTAATGATGCGCACGCAATACCCAGACAGTGCTACCAAGAGTTAACATAAAAGATTAATGATAATAAATATTTAAAAATGTTCCCTGGAGCCCGCAGGGATATACGGTTGCTACTATATTGATCCATGGTGTTGTACAGATTATTACCTCTCTGCCTGACTGTTGCACATTGTCAGTGTAAATGTCTACATGGCAGGGTCTTAGTTTTATGGCTTTGTAGGTGTCAGTCTGCACAGCTCAGGTGTGCAAATGTCATGGTTGTTAAACCTAGGCTCATCCAGAAGGCCTCAAACCATGGATACAGTGTCAGTGGCATGAGTGTGGTCAGCTAGACATACAGACTAGTTTGCACATGGATTGACATAGAAATGCCAGCCTCATGCCCTCTATCTCCCCTATGTGCCATTTCTGTGAAGCATCCATACAGTGTAAGGTAGGAAGTCAAGTTACAGCACCGTGTAAAAGTTAAAAAGCAGGAATGCACAGTGTTAGCAGGAGCAGGATAGGGCACATTACAATCTTTACTTACCGGTGGGGAAATTTTGCCTGACTAGCACCAACACAGCCACCTTTGGGTGATGGTGCGAGTGGCCCTGCGTTATACACAGCACAGTTCTTGTCAAGATGAGTGCTCCTGCATGCACACACACACTCCTGAGATACTTTTACCTTTTTATGTGTGCACTGATGAATGCAGGTCAGGGAGAATGAGTGTACAGAAAAGTGAAAATATAAAGGTTCTCATGGTTTAGGTACACCGGTATCCCAGATGTTTAATGTGAGCTTTCAATATTTTTGTATGATGGTGAATTGGTGAAGTGTTCAAAAGTGAAGTCTTGCAGGAGTGAAACACCCACCCTCCATATATGTAGTGGCTAAGAGTAAGTAAGGTGTGCTGCCTTGTGTAATTCCAGATGAGTTATGCAATGCAGAAACATACCACCAGGACTATTCAATTAAATTCAATACACACATGTTATTCGGTGTAAGAGTGATAGACCATAAAAGAACATAAAAATACTGCACAGAACTGTAAACACACATCAGTGTTTAAAATATTTATAAAATAAAAACTATTTAAAGGTACTCAGTGAACTTTCATGGTTTAAGACAAATGCGACAGGTAACATTCATGCTTAAATGAGCATCATGGCCATAAAAATACATAGAAATATTTCACATAGATTTAATCACACGTACATGGTTGAAATAAGTAGAAGTTAAAAAAACAGTTAACAAGATACACAGTGGACATTTGGAGTTCAAGAGTGACATGTCAGGTAGTACATCCAAAGTCCAGAATTTGAATGGGAACATTAAAAAAATAATACAAAATCAGATTGCAATGCGCCATTACAGAGTAGAGGATAGAAACTACGATTAAAGTAGCAAGAGGAGGAGATGAAGAGAGAACAAAAACCTCGAATAGGGTCTGCCATGCGCTTCTAACATTCCCCAATAGTTAACCCAACTCATCCACCATGTTCTGTATACTGTGGCACACTACAAATAATATTCTGTCGGACTAACCCGACATAGTCCTTCTAGCCCTAAGTGCTGCTTTAACCCTTTCGATGCTATTGACGGAACAGTTCCGTCACGCCCCTCGGGTGGGCTGTGCTCATGACGGAACGGTTCCATCACGGCCCGCTCGCCGCACCTGCGCGGCGCTGATTTTGCACCTGCGCGGCACGTTTCATTATGCTGGCGGGGCCGTGACGGAACCGTTCCGTCACAAGCACAGCTCACCCGCGAGCCGTGACGGAACGGTTCTGTCACCCACGCAGGTGAGCCACGCGCCCCCCGCGACCGTTAGCGCTGCGGCGGAATAGCCACCGCAGCGAAGGTGTTAAGAAAGAAACAGACAGAATAAACAATTTCAGGAGAGCACAAAGATTGTAAATGGAGGAGAGCGGGTCTGCAGCGATGAAGGCCTAGCCTTTTTAACCCTTTGGATGCTGATGACGAGCTCAGCTCGTCATCACCCATGGGTGTCGTGTGCTGATGACGAGCTGAGCTCGTCATGACACCAGCAAAATGGCAATTTCCAGCACAGGGGAAAAATCACTGCAGCAGCGATGTGGTTAATAAGTATCAGAAAGTGCTGTTGTGCTAAGCTGTGCAAATTGCAAAATAACATAAAATGCAATAATGATTGAGCAGAGTGATTATCACAGGGGCAGCAGGAAACTGTGTTCCCCTCTGGATCTAAAAATCGTTTAAAAAATATAGATCAGTAGATTGTCCCAGCTCTGAAACGGAAAGTAGACACCGCTCCCATCTGGTCAACTCCAGTGTCAAATACAAAGGGGAATCATCAAGTAAAGAAGACTGCAATATTGCAACATCAAGGGTTTAGTTAACCTTGATTTCAGCCTAATATGTGCTTGGTGGTCCTTCAATAATGTTTTCACCTCCGTCTTGGCGTTATTGGGGATGTGGCCTGGTTCAGAAAACCACCAGGGTATGCTGAGAGAGCCAAAAGTGTCTTATAAGTAACTGAGCCATGGTATTGAGCTAACCTTGTCCAACGTCAAGCAGTCGGATATAATGTCTTTACAGAGTTTGGTGGATGGATTCGACCAGATGCTGATCCATAACAAAAGCGCCGCCATCTGAATCGTATCCTCGATAAAAAACCTGGTTTAACTCTAAGTGGGTTGTAAGGCTGGGGGTGGATGGCGGTGTAGTTAATATCCTTAACAAAAAATTGTTTTCCTCTGCCTAAATGGAACCATACTTACTAAAACCCCATACACCCGCTCCATAAATAGCCACAATAATACCTTGCAGGTTGTAAACTTTCAAAGGTGTAGACAATGTCCCCCTGATTTGTGGTCTAATAAGGTTGCTTACTGTGCCCGTGGTTTTGCTTAACTTAACACAAATCTGAGTGCAATGGAAATTCCATGCCCTGAAGAACAAAACTTTTATCCTAAGTAACAATAAATACTCAACAGACGTTATGAGATTCCCATTGATACTGATTTTATATGGCCTTAGTTTACCTGGGCCACAGGACATGATGTGCGACTTGGAATAATTTGTGTTAACATTCAGTTGGTACATAAAAGAAGCAAAACAGTTCACCTGGTGTTTAGGGCTTTTGGGGTCAGGGCTAACAAAACAGCATCATGTGCGTATAGTAGAACGGGAATTAGGGAGCCTGCAATTCTGGGTATATCTGTGTGGGAAGAGGCTAAGTGAGCTGATAAACCATTAATATATAAAATAAATATTAAGGTTGCCAATATACAACCATGCCTCACCCACTCTTTAAGGGAAATTCAGAAGAAAGCTTCCCCATCGAAGTTATACAGATCCGTGCAAAGAGATCCAAGTGCAGAGAGTATAAAAAATTAACCAGTGGAGGGTCCAAGCCTTGATCCAGCAACATTAGCCAAAGTTTGGTCTTGTTTACTGAACCAAAGGCAGTGGATAAATCCATAAAAGCTAAGTATATGGGGGAGCACTTGGCCTTAGTGTATTTGGAAATTGTCAAAGTCAGATTCAGACATAGTTCATTAGTACCTAGTTTAGGCCAAAATCCATATTAAAAAGGGGATATTAAATCCTTATTAGCTGCTCATTCAATCATAGATGACTCTACCAATGATTTTAATCATGATATCAATGAGCTAAGTTGGACTGTAGCACTTGGGCGACGATCAATCTCCCTTTTTGAATATGGGGACTTTTGGTACATTAGACCATGAGGGCAGGATAGAAGAATATAAGGAAATGTTAAAAGTATTAGTGAAAAGAGGGCCCCAGATTTCGGGCATGGATTTCAGCAGGTCCACCTGTACGCTGTCTGGGCCTGGGGCTTTCCCTCTCTTACTATGCTGAATGGCCGACTCAACTTCCTCCAAAGTTAGGAAAAGTGGGGAAGAATTATGCAATGTAATGTGGAGAGCAGCAGACATAGTTGTATCTTCCTCAGTGTGATAAATAGAGGCAAAATGGGTAACCCAGTCCACACCGGAGATGTTATTTTGGAGAGGGGATTGATGGCAGAATTCGTGGACCGTATAAATTTTACTGTGTCCCAGCAGGATTTACTATCCTTTCCCTGGGATGCAAGTTCCAGAAGTTCCTAATCTTGGTTCTATACTTCCATCTTCCTGATTGCATGGGCAGTGTCATACTCAGTGCATGCCATGGAGATTTTGATCTTATTCCTGGGGCATGCATTTAGGGCTTTCCTCAGCCTCCTGTTTGTCTGTGAACGAGGCCTATCGAACCATCTTAGGTACGTATTGGGATACGAATGGGCTTAACCATGGAATCTCTGCTTGAGTGCATTAGCCACTTAAAGTGTCATAGAGTGGCCCTAGAGTCCAGTACATTCTCCCCTAAACAGCATAGTACTTTATTTAATGTAACTTAAATAGTACTGTGAATGACTCTTTAGGGTTATGCATGCGCCAAACTATCCAGAGGCCATCCGCGGAGTGTTGCGTAGTGGAGACTAAATTCATGTTACATGCCAGGCCTTTAAGCGGTAAAAGCATGGTGGTGCTTAAGGCATTGTGATCGCTCCATCTATAGGCAGAATCTCACTTTTGGAAAACCAAGATAAGAATTATGGGCTGACAAACATATAATCTATGAGGGAATCTCTCCTACCCCCTCTAAATGATGTTGCGTATTGCATGCTCCTCCAAGAGTATCAAGTAAGTCAACTAATCCACCGGCAGTAAGATATCTAGAAAGTTCAACACCCCTAGCATCTTGCAAAACACAATGCCTATTTGTGTTCGAAACTTGTGACCTAGGACACCCCTTTATCCTGGCATTAAAATTGCTGCAAAGAAAAAAGTGACCTAGTGAAGCACTATTGTCAATCTTAGATTGTAGTAGGGATACAAAATTAAATAGGCTAATAAAGTGTTAGCAGATAGCGTTGATAAAATCATTGTTATAGAAATTTATCAGATAAAAAGCCCTGTTTGTCTTTGGTAGGTAGCTAATCCACCGGCCGCTCAGCCGTGAGTGGAAGGAGTTACTGGATTTGAAGCATAGCCCTTGAAGTTAGGCGGCTCAGTGAGCCAGGCCTCCTGTAGAAGGATTAAATCAAACTTAGATATGAACGCCTTCCAATCATCATTATTAACTTTCCCTTTGAGACCTGCCACATTCTAACTAAGTCAAAGTCAAGTATCTACCTAACTTCTAATCTGTTTGTTATGTGATCTGTTCTGTCTTTATGTATGTCCTTTCTCTTACACATATTCCTTTTTGGGCTTTCAGTAATCCTGAAGGCACTCTCAAAATCGTAAGTCTACATTGGTCTTGTTTTCATCTACCACAGGTTAGGGTGCGCCTTATCGTGCGCATACCGCCATGGTTGTGGTCCTGACGAATGCCTCACTAAGGGCAATAGTAGGCAAAACATGTTGACCGCACACTCTATTTACATTAGGATGTAATTGGTCAATTTACCCAGTTCTGAACATCTGCCACACCATTGTTAACCTGGGCCTGATTATAAACCAATAAATAATTTTTTGCCTAGATTAAATTAATGCATTTTTAAACCCCCTTTTATTCACTCACTTACACTAATTCACACTCATGAATCACAAACAAACCTGTTCCGCTGTAGTCAGGCGCTGTAGCGCACCAGGGAGGCACTCAGCCTCTCTTGTGGGAACCGAATGATGAAGCATGTCACCAACTAGGTTGGTGAGTGAGGGTTCTTTTAAAAAAGAGTGATTCCCCTTGGATGGCTCTTCATTCATTGGCCTCACTCTTCTGTTGTTTATTTAGTATTACATTCCAACTAAGAGCAGAAAGAGTTCTGTAGTGCAAGTATGAAATATGGGTGGGGTTGTGACTAGCGCTGACTCTGGCATTGGGGTAACAGTGATTAACTCTGAGGGATTGTTTACCAAAGGTATAGTGTCTGAAGGGGAGAGTCAGTCCAGATCAAAAAGTGCCTCAAATCTGTTGGATATGGAAATGGGGCATGAAACAGGGGGAGCAGACTGGGTGACCTGGGAAGGTGGCAAGATATTAAAAAGTGGTTGACTTATAGTGGCTATCGGGACTAAGGTGTCTCTGTGTACGTTTATGTCCCCACGGTGGTTAGGCGAAGGTATAAAATGATCATAACTAGTTGGAACTAGATTGAGTGGGCATCGGGTGGAACTAAAAGGGGGGTCTGTACAAGAAGCCTAATGGAACTAAAGAAATAGAAGTGTAATCCGCTTTACTCGTTTTTTCATTGAATAACATGTGACAATCTAGACTACTTTTACTTATCGCCAATCAAATATATTTTTGACCAACTTTGCGCCCATTGAATGATGCAATATCAATGCCAATAGTGTACATATCTGGACCATATCTACAATTTCCTAGTACTGACTCGTCATCATGAATGTGACTCACTGTTATGAGTTATTTGGTTCTTGTCATATTGTGACTACATGTCCATATTGTGCACCTACACCATCCTCACTTGGGGCAATTTGGCATGTTGTATTAGGAGATGTCTTTGTACTGAAGGTACATGCCACCTGGGCTTCATCCTGGACTCCTCCCTCACGATGACAAAGCAAGTGAACGCAGTCTCATCATCCTGCTTCAACACCCTGCGCATGCTCCGAAAAATCTTCCGATGGATCCCCACAGAAACCAGGAAGACGGTCACCCAGGCCCTCGTCACCAGCCGTCTGGACTACGGGAACACCCACTACGCTGGAACCACAGCCAAACTCCAGAAAAGACTCTAGCGCATTCAGAGCGCCTCAGCGCGACTCATCCTGGACATCCCTCGCCGCAGCCACATCTCTGCCCACCTGAAAGACCTGCACTGGCTCCCTGTAAACAAGAGGATCACGTTCAGACTCCTCACCCACGCACACAAGGCTCTCCACGACATGGGCCCGAAGTACCTCAACAGCCACCTCACTTTCTACACACCCACCCGCCAGCTCCGATCCGCCAGCCTCACCCTCGCATCCGTCCCACGAATTCGGAAATCCACTGTCGGAGGAAGATTCTTCTCCTACCTGGCAGCCAAGACTGGGAACTCCCTCCCCACTCACCTACGGCTGGACCCGGGATCACCTCTCCTTCAGGAAACAACTCAAGACCTGGCTGTTCGAGCAGTAGCGACCCCCCCTCAGCACCTTGAGACCCTTATGGGTGAGTAGCGCGCCATGCAAATTCTTGTGATTGATTGATTGATTGGTTGATTGATATTATCCATAACTCTTACTCAAAATTTGGTGTAGGTCTGGACTGGCATTTATGATTGCATAACAATGTCAGCCAAATTTAAGAAAACATCATGTACATTTGCATTTTGAGATTATATGTGTTTCCTTTTACTCCCCAGATAAATTAACAGCAGATATGGCAAGGGCCTTTGAGGTCAGACGGGACAGCTAGTGGCACATATGCAATATAGACAAGGCCTATAGGAAGATGGGTCACATATATAAAAAGGGCAAAGGCTAGTAGCACATGGAAGATTGGAAGCAGGTCAGAACCCAAATAATCTGCAGCACCAACACCACCAAAATGTGGCAAACAACAGCAGCAGGTGAGCACACAGGCCACAGAGGGACCATCAAGTGCATCTCAGCAGACAGCTACACAGCATCGGAGGCCCAACCGTGCAGGGGCCTCAATTTTCCATTATCAATTGATCAGACAGATGTGGAGACTAAACAGGAGGATGGCTGGGATTGAATAGGAGTGGGCCAGCATAAGGGGGATTTTGTTAACCTGCCAGAAAAAGACCTTGGAACAGGTTGCCAGCCAAATGACTTTCTCCCTCAGAACATTCCCATTCCCATTAAAAAAAAAAAGAAAATGTAGTTAGAAGGCATAATGTTACTAAGGGATGAATATAGGTGTAGGTTAAGTGTAGCTCATAAGGTGTAGGCAATTATTTTTTTAGTCGGTAGTAATTTTTAAGTGTGTAATTATAATGATAGTCTTTTAAGGGGGAGGCGGGGTTAATGTTTTTTGTGTTTAGTAAAAAAAAAGAAAAATACCCCAAAAATATATATATATTTAGGATTATATGTTTAGATAATATATGTTTAGGATCTAGTTTATGTTTGTATTGTACTGAGCTATGGGAGGTGGGGGTTGATGTTTAACTTGTCGTGTGTGGATGGTGCTTAGGATAGAGTAAGATACATTAAGATAGTATAGGCTAATGTTACATTTTGTTAGCGTAGGCTAGGTAGGTGTAGGTAGTTTTAATAGTTAACAGTTTTTATACATTAAATATATTATCTTTATTCTTTAGTTGGTTATCATTTAATTGGGAAGAGTTGGTACCATTGTGTTAGGTGAGTTGGGTAAATGATGCGCCAATTGACTAGAGGACTTTGTAGGTATGTAACTTTGTCAGAGGCCTTTGGACAACTGTAAGACTTCCTCAGATTTGAATTCTGGAGGAAATCGTTTCCATAGTTAAGACACAATAAGTGTAAGTCACAAATTGATACACAGCACAACACAAGAATTCACCTACTGAAATACAATTTGTGAAAGTGTGTTAGTGGGTTTGAGTATAATTGATATTTTTCATGAGCAATGCAGCATCCAGACTGTATTGTGGCATACCCTGCTGCATAGCACTTACAGTTACACCCTTGCACCATTGTGCAAGGAGTTCTGCTTTGTTGTGTGGATTTTTAATGAGCAGGAAGTAACACATGCCTGGACAACGTCTATCATAATTTACAATTTCTACTTGCTTTCTGTGCACATAATGCAGTTCATTTATAATTTAGAAACACAAATGCCTTTCTTACCATATTTCATTTATCCCTTCCCTGGGGAGGTGTAGCATTAATACAGGCTTATTGGTATCCCACCATTGTGCAAGGAGTTCTGCTTTGTTGTGTGGATTTTTAATGAGCAGGAAGTAACACATGCCTGGACAACGTCTATCATAATTTACAATTTCCACTTGCTTTCTGTGCCACATCATGCAGTTCATTAATAATTTGGAAACACAAATGCCTTTCTTACCATATTTTATTAACCCCTTCCCTGGGGAGGTGTAGCATTTATAAAGGCTTATTGGTATCCCACCGATGGAAAAAATCTATGTGCAAATCTTTTGAAATGTGGATGCACTCACACTCAACACGTGAGACCTCTCTATGGCAGAGTATCAGCATACATTTATTTGAGCCTGTGTAGAGTTAATCTACACGTAGCAGTATATTTATTTATTTATTTATTTATTTTGCATCTTGTACCGCGCAAACTAAAACCCGAAGGTGTCAAGGCGCCTAAAAAAAAGATCAGAAAGCGGGCACTCATGCACTTACATGTACGCTTGAACAAAGAGGCGTGTTTTAAGGGCAGCTCTGAAGGTTTGGAGGGAAGGGAGGGACCTAAGTTCTAATGGAAGATCGTTCCACCATTTAGGGGCCAAAAGGGAAAATGCCTTACCACCCCATCTGGCTTTCCGAATGCGAGGGATGTGGAGGAAAGAGTGATTAGAGGAGCGGAGGCTCCTGCCAGGGTTGTAATAGGTCAGGATGGCTCTGATCCCTGTGGGGCTGCTTTCAGCCAAGGCCTTGTAGACCATACACATGGATTTGAAAACAATCCGCTCCTTTATCGGAAGCCAATGCAGCTGCTTCCTGGCAAGCGTGGCCGAAGAGCGACGGGGAAAATCGAGGACAAATCTAGCTGCCGCATTCTGGACTACCTGCAGGCGCTGCATCTGACTCTTATTCAGTCCAGCATACAGCGCATTACAGTAGTCCAGACGCGATCCCAAAAGGGCGACAGCAAGTTGCCTTCTTGCCGGCTGGGAAAGGTAATTCCTAATTTTTCTAAGAACATGAATTATGCCCCAACAGGTTGATACCGTCCTATTCACTTGCTGGCGCATGTCCAGGGTAGGGTCAATCATTACCCCAAGATTTTTAGCCGAAGAAGTAGGTTTAGGGCAAAGACCAAGCGAGTCAGGCCACCAATCCAAGGACCAGATATCTTCCCTTCCGCCGAACACCATCACCTCGGTCTTCTCCCCATTCAATTTGAGTGAATTGTAAATCATCCACTGGCCGACAGCCTCCATACAGGATCTAAATCTGGAGGCGGTCAGCTCAATTGACTGGGAGAGAGACACGAGGATCTGAGTGTCGTCAGCGTGGGAAACTACCTCCATCCCAAAAGATCTAATAAGTCTGGCAAGGGGGGTCACATAGATGTTAAAAAGGGTGGGACTAAGCGCCGACCCTTGAGGGACCCCACATTGCACAGACAGGGATGGAGATAGAACGTTTCCCAGCATTACCCTCTGCTCCCTATGATCGAGAAAGGAAGAGAGCAAACCCAAGGCTGCCCCCGGACCCCAATCTCACCCAGTCGAGATGTTAAGACCTGGGGAGATAGGGTATCGAAGGCAGCTGTGAGATCCAGAAGGATCAGGAGGGATGTCTGGCCCTCGTCCACACTCATACGGATGGAATCGAGAACCAGGGTGAGGGCGGACTCGGTGCTATGTTCCCTCCTGAAGCCATGCTGGGAAGGGTCAAGGCTGCCTGAATTCTGCACAAAGGCAGCTAGATGCTCGTTAAGATGGAACTCGAGCATCTTTGCAGGGGCCGGAAGCAGTGAGATGGGGCGAAAGTTTTTTAAAACCCCAGGATCTAGGGAGGGTTTCTTAAGAAGAGGCTTCACCACAGCATTTTTCCACTGCTGTGGAAAGACACCCTCCCTCATGGCCCCGTTCATGATCTCAAGTAGGGGGGGTAGAAGAGATCCCCTACACTGCTTCAAGATCTTAAGAGGGCAAGCATCTAGTGGAGACCCTGACTTGGTTTTATCAAGCCGCGTGTCAAGATCTTGTAGGGAGAGCGGGGGGAAAGATTCCAGATAGCCGGACAAGGGAGGCTCTGCCAAGGGAACATCCGGGACTACCGTAACTGGTGGCTCAGCCGTAGAAAGCCTCTGAGACTCCAGAGCAGTGTAAATGTCCGCTATTTTGGACTGAAAGAAGCGAGCAATGTCATTACAGAGCTCCTGAGATGGAACAACTGGATCGGGGACCTGTAGAGATGTAAGAGAGTCCACGATCCTGAAGAGCTCTTTGGGAGATGTAAGAGAGGAAGTCAGGGCCACAAAGTAGTCTTGTTTGGTCCTGATAATTTCCGACTTATATCTCTTGAGTAGGGTTTTATGAGCTTCCCTGTCTTTGAGATCCCAACTGGCATGCCATCGACGCTCCTGTCTCCTTACTTCCTGCCTAACGAGTCTGAGTTGTTCAGAGAACCAAGGGGCTGATGGTCTTTTCCTTGCTGAATAGCAGGACCGAGCTGGCGCCAGCTCGTCCAGGGCCTCCTTAAGGATGTTATCATAATACGGTACCGCTGAGGAGGGGTCCATCTCCTGAATAGAAGACAGACTGGGAGTCCATGGGTCAAAGGAATGTTCACTGATGTTTTTAAAATTCCTGCGTACTTCAAAGGTACTCGGGACTTTCCTGACACTTTCCTGACTAGGGAAGGCCACATTGAAAGGAACGGCCAAGTGGTCTGACCAGGAGAGGGAGAAAGGAACCGTAACTGAGAGTCTCTGGTCATTAGAGAAAATCCCATTGAGCGTATGACCAGCTCGGTGGGTGGGTCCTTTCACCAGTTGAGTGAATCCACATGCTGTCAGTGCTTCCAGCAACACGGAGGTGTCATGTGATTCCAATAGCTCTAAATGAAAATTAAAATCACCCAGAATAGTAAGATTCTCCCGACCAAAGTAGGGCTCCAGGAGCTGAAGCAGTTTTAAGCTAAAGTCTGCTCTGGGACCGGGCGGACGACAGACCAGAATCCCATTAAAAGGGGAGATATGGGAATCATGTAATGAGAAATACACCACCTGAATGGCATCCTTAGGGTCAGATAAAGGCGTGGTGTGACATTGAAAGCTGTCCCTATGCAAGATGGCTAAGCCGCCACCGACCCGGCCAACTCTGTCCTGCCGAGTCAGGCAGTACCCATCAGGGACTGCTTCAATGAGGTCTGGACCCGAGGAGTCCGTAGCCCACGTTTCCATAATAAAAGCCCAGATCGGATTCTTCTCCAAAATTAGCTCTTTAAAAATAATGTTATTTTTAACAAGTGAGCGCGCATTAAGGAGCAAGCATTCTATACACAATTCACTAGGAGAGACCGGCGAGCAGGACTCCCGAGGGGCGACGGACAGGGCGGGAATCATATCGACCGAGTCTGTCGAGAAGCACCCACATCCCTTGGACACGATGAGGTCCTCCGGAGTGAGGCTATGGAAGCATGGAGCCGTTTTAGGTCGAAGGCGTAACATATCCGATAAGGAATATCTCAATATTCCGTGGTCCACAGTGTTCGACCTATAGGTCCCCCCGTCCAGCCCGTCCTCAGCGCGGACGGGCGCAGATGGGCTGGACTCTGGCGTGACTCCGGCGTAGCGACGGCTTACACGCTGCGCGCACACGCTGCGCGTCATTTCCACTGATTAATATAGGGCTCTAGCCAGTCCACCTGACTGCTAGAGCGCGGCGAATGATAGAGCTCCCTAGCACCCACCCAAGATGGCGCCCGCCAAAATCCTAGCGCGAGGGTCCGGCCCGCTAAAATAGCGGTGAGGGGCACAATTATAGTGCAGCAATGCGGCGGTGACAATTTTAAAAACAGGGGTTAAGCTGACTTCAACAGAACAACTAAAAGACAGAAAAGGTAATTTAAAACAAATAGCGCGATAAATGCAAGCGCAGTGCATCATAGGCCGAGCTTGCTTACACAGTTGAGGCAATGTTCACTTTCATGTCTTGGGCACAGTCATTCACAGTATTGGTTTGCCCTTCCACATCCTTCTGTGGCACAAGTACAATGCAAAGCCATGTTGACTTTGGGCATAGCTACCTGGCTAGTATAGGACCAAGAATCAAGACCTTGGTGTTGCTTAGTATGATTTGAGAGACCAGTGATGTTTACACATTTTTAAATAATGTAGTACTTTTGACATTGTAACATTATTTTTGACATTAGTTATACTATGTTTACCTCACATACCTCACACATCCCATGTATATGTGGAAATGTTGTGTTTATTTTGCTAGTAGGTTCTCGCTGTGTGTTTATCAAGTAACTCCAGCTTTTTGATTCTTTCTGACATGACATTGATAAAGTACACATTGCTAATCAGAACATTAGAAAGGGTGGACTTAATAGATGTGTACATACAAAGCCACCATGTCCAATTAAGATTAGCTCAAACATTTTTAAAAATCACAAAAGTGACATTGGTGTTTCTATTTCTAATATGTTTGTAGACCTTTGATGCTCAACTATATAAAACACTATGGGCCCGATGTAGGTAAATCTCATTTACCGACTCTAGAATACCGAATGTTACCGATTCGGTATTCTTGATTCGGTAAATGAGATGTAGGAAATAATTCGGTAGATTTTACCTAATCTGTATGATTTGGTAATTACCGAATCAGTATATTTACCGATTCGGTAATTGCCATTGATTCCTATGGGCCTTGAGGCAGTGAGATAAATAACGGTGATGGATCAAGCCCTGATCTTTGGACTGGGTAAGAGTGGTCTGCTTAATTCAGACACTCTGTTCATCACCACCCCCTTTTATGAATCATTTTTGGCCACTATAGGTGTGGCAGGGTATACTCAGACATGAGTCCCTTTCTCACTGCTCCATCAGGATTCAAGCAAGCCGGGCCGAAGACGGCTGAAATGCCAGAAACCGGTCCCCGGTAGCTTGTCTCCTTTCTGGTTAAGAATTGGCTTGGTAGTTTAGTCTGCCCTGTTCCCATGATGCACTGGGCCAGGGACAGACTGATTTGCATATAGCCAGGTTCTGAGCTGGGATGGGGCAGTGAGATAAATAACGGTGATGGATCAAGCCCTGATCTTTGGACTGGGTAAGAGTGGTCTGCTTAATTCAGACACTCTGTTCATCACCACCCCCTTTTATGAATCATTTTTGGCCACTATAGGTGTGGCAGGGTATACTCAGACATGAGTCCCTTTCTCACTGCTCCATCAGGATTCAAGCAAGCCGGGCCGAAGACGGCTGAAATGCCAGAAACCGGTCCCCGGTAGCTTGTCTTCTTTCTGGTTAAGAATTGGCTTGGTAGTTTAGTCTGCCCTGTTCCCATGATGCACTGGGCCAGGGACAGACTGATTTGCATATAGCCAGGTTCTGAGCTGGGATGGGGCAGTGAGATAAATAACGGTGATGGATCAAGCCCTGATCTTTGGACTGGGTAAGAGTGGTCTGCTTAATTCAGACACTCTGTTCATCACCACCCCCTTTTATGAATCATTTTTGGCCACTATAGGTGTGGCAGGGTATACTCAGACATGAGTCCCTTTCTCACTGCTCCATCAGGATTCAAGCAAGCCGGGCCGAAGACGGCTGAAATGCCAGAAACTGGTCCCCGGTAGCTTGTCTCCTTTCTGGTTAAGAATTGGCTTGGTAGTTTAGTCTGCCCTGTTCCCATGATGCACTGGGCCAGGGACAGACTGATTTGCATATAGCCAGGTTCTGAGCTGGGATGGGGCAGTGAGATAAATGATGGTGATGGATCAAGCCCTGATCTTTGGACTGGGTAAGAGTGGTCTGCTTAATTCAGACACTCTGTTCATCACCACCCCCTTTTATGAATCATTTTGGCCACTATAGGTGTGGCAGGGTATACTCAGACATGAGTCCCTTTCTCACTGCTCCATCAGGATTCAAGCAAGCCGGGCCGAAGACGGCTGAAATGCCAGAAACCGGTCCCCGGTAGCTTGTCTCCTTTCTGGTTAAGAATTGGCTTGGTAGTTTAGTCTGCCCTGTTCCCATGATGCACTGGGCCAGGGACAGACTGATTTGCATATAGCCAGGTTCTGAGCTGGGATGGGGCAGTGAGATAAATAACGGTGATGGATCAAGCCCTGATCTTTGGACTGGGTAAGAGTGGTCTGCTTAATTCAGACACTCTGTTCATCACCACCCCCTTTTATGAATCATTTTTGGCCACTATAGGTGTGGCAGGGTATACTCAGACATGAGTCCCTTTCTCACTGCTCCATCAGGATTCAAGCAAGCCGGACCGAAGACGGCTGAAATGCCAGAAACCGGTCCCCGGTAGCTTGTCTCCTTTCTGGTTAAGAATTGGCTTGGTAGTTTAGTCTGCCCTGTTCCCATGATGCACTGGGCCAGGGACAGACTGATTTGCATATAGCCAGGTTCTGAGCTGGGATGGGGCAGTGAGATAAATAACTGTGATGGATCAAGCCCTGATCTTTGGACTGGGTAAGAGTGGTCTGCTTAATTCAGACACTCTGTTCATCACCACCCCCTTTTATGAATCATTTTTGGCCACTATAGGTGTGGCAGGGTATACTCAGACATGAGTCCCTTTCTCACTGCTCCATCAGGATTCAAGCAAGCCGGGCCGAAGACGGCTGAAATGCCAGAAACCGGTCCCCGGTAGCTTGTCTCCTTTCTGGTTAAGAATTGGCTTGGTAGTTTAGTCTGCCCTGTTCCCATGATGCACTGGGCCAGGGACAGACTGATTTGCATATAGCCAGGTTCTGAGCTGGGATGGGGCAGTGAGATAAATAACGGTGATGGATCAAGCCCTGATCTTTGGACTGGGTAAGAGTGGTCTGCTTAATTCAGACACTCTGTTCATCACCACCCCCTTTTATGAATCATTTTTGGCCACTATAGGTGTGGCAGGGTATACTCAGACATGAGTCCCTTTCTCACTGCTCCATCAGGATTCAAGCAAGCCGGGCCGAAGACGGCTGAAATGCCAGAAACCGGTCCCCGGTAGCTTGTCTCCTTTCTGGTTAAGAATTGGCTTGGTAGTTTAGTCTGCCCTGTTCCCATGATGCACTGGGCCAGGGACAGACTGATTTGCATATAGCCAGGTTCTGAGCTGTGATGGGGCAGTGAGATAAATAACGGTGATGGATCAAGCCCTGATCTTTGGACTGGGTAAGAGTGGTCTGCTTAATTCAGACACTCTGTTCATCACCACCCCCTTTTATGAATCATTTTTGGCCGCTATAGGTGTGGCAGGGTATACTCAGACATGAGTCCCTTTCTCACTGCTCCATCAGGATTCAAGCAAGCCGGGCCGAAGACGGCTGAAATGCCAGAAACCGGTCCCCGGTAGCTTGTCTCCTTTCTGGTTAAGAATTGGCTTTGTAGTTTAGTCTGCCCTGTTCCCATGATGCACTGGGCCAGGGACAGACTGATTTGCATATAGCCAGGGTCTGAGCTGGGATGGGGCAGTGAGATAAATAACGGTGATGGATCAAGCCCTGATCTTTGGACTGGGTAAGAGTGGTCTGCTTAATTCAGACACTCTGTTCATCACCACCCCCTTTTATGAATCATTTTTGGCCACTATAGGTGTGGCAGGGTATACTCAGACATGAGTCCCTTTCTCACTGCTCCATCAGGATTCAAGCAAGCCGGGCCGAAGATGGCTGAAATGCCAGAAACCGGTCCCCGGTAGCTTGTCTCCTTTCTGGTTAAGAATTGGCTTGGTAGTTTAGTCTGCCCTGTTCCCATGATGCACTGGGCCAGGGACAGACAGATTTGCATATAGCCAGGTTCTGAGCTGGGATGGGGCAGTGAGATAAATAACGGTGATGGATCAAGCCCTGATCTTTGGACTGGGTAAGAGTGGTCTGCTTAATTCAGACACTCTGTTCATCACCACCCCCTTTTATGAATCATTTTTGGCCACTATAGGTGTGGCAGGGTATACTCAGACATGAGTCCCTTTCTCACTGCTCCATCAGGATTCAAGCAAGCCGGGCCGAAGACGGCTGAAATGCCAGAAACCGGTCCCCGGTAGCTTGTCTTCTTTCTGGTTAATATAGCTGATTGCATATAGCCAGGTTCTGAGCTGGGATGGGGCAGTGAGATAAATAACGGTGATGGATCAAGCCCTGCTTAATTCAGACACTCTGTTCATCACCACCCCCTTTTATGAATCATGGTTTCTAATGAGAGCACTCATTGTTGCTAGAAAGTAGTCTAACTTGCATGCCAGGCACTGGATGGATGTATTAACGCCCCCAAGCTGCCTGACAATTTCACTATTGTCAGATGTAGAAGGTTAGTGTTTTTTGTTCCTTCTGCATCAGGACAGCAGTGATGTTAGCTAGCGACTTATCAGTCCCATGGAGCCAAGAGTAGGTGTCTGTGATGACCTATGTTAACCCATTATTAGGGCTAACACACCTACGCACTCCCTCAAGAGTGCCCTCTACGGTCTCCATCCCCACCTGGACCTCACGAGCCATCTGCTGCTGGATTCCTACCACTTGCCATTCGAAAGCATCTTGGGGGTCTTTGGAGTTGGTTGATGGTGATGTTCTGTGCGTGTCAGTTCATCTGGAGTTCCAACAACACCATCTACCCTTGCCATATCCGGAGGAGAGTTGTCAAAATAGCCCAGGAGCTGTTGGAAGGTGTCATCATCCATGGGAGGCAGGATGGTGTCCTCATGGGTTGGGCATCACAGACAGGCTTCTCTCCAGGAGGTAGTGTTTCTCCCTCTGGAAAGATATCTGAATATATTTAGAAGATTCCATGATTGATTATGACAAATTTTGATAACTGTAACATTCAGACAGATTTTTGCTTGACTTCCAAGCACACAGGGATTTATGGAATATATGCTTCTGCAAATGTATATGGCCATGTTGTACTAAAGTTGTTCCTCACATGGCAAGACATGTATGCTGTTCACACAACCTCAGTATCCACTAGGGGGTCTATTTGTGTAAATTTTCAGACAACACAACGCAGCTGACCAGCTTGATGGCCTGCACTACCTGAATGGGAGAGTACAAGAATGGGGCACATTTTTCAAGTGTGCGCTGCCTGCCTGCACTGTGAAAATTTGGGGCCTTATTTATGAAGGCCTTGCGTCAGTTTTGCGCCACTGGTGCGTCACTTTTTGTGACGCACCAGCGGTGTAAAAAATGCGCCTTGTTGCGCCATATTTAAAAAGTGACGCATCTAGGTAGATGCGTCACTTTTTAAACCCCTGCGCCACATTATACCTGCGTCAGGTATAATGTATGCAGAGGGGGCGTTCCCCCGCAAAAAGCCTTGTAATAGTGACGCAGTGAAATCTATGAGATTTCACTGCATCACTTTTAGGACGCTGTTGCGTCTAAATCTTGCGCCTGCCTCACAGCAGGCGTAAGACTGATGCAAGCCCTTTCACATGGGGCTTTCCCCATGTGAAAGGACGCATTGCTGGAGTTGCGTCACTTTTGTGACACACTCCAGCAATGCGTCACTTTTGCGCTTACAGATACGTCAGAAATACTGACGTATCTGTAACTCCTTGCGACATGATGCGTCATACATTAAATATGACGCATCAGGAATGTTGTAAGGAGTGCGCAGTGAAAAGTGACGCATCGCTGTTTTCACGCAGCGATGCGTCACTTTTCATAAATGAGGCCCTTGGTTTCTTAGCACCACTGCAGAGACCATTCCACCATGCAGCAGAGATGCCGGCATTTGCTCTAGATATCTGTTTTCAGGGCAAGACATGTCAAGTGTGATTTAGATTCATACTATCCTGCACTCTGCAATTCACACAGCACTGCCCACCAAGCTGACTTGCTGTACTGTCTTCCATGCAATTTGTGCATTATTGTACCTGTTAGTTCATCTTTCAGAAACCTCCCCAAACCACTACATGGAAAGCCAACTTGCTGCACTGCATGCAAGGAGAAGGGCCTGTACAAAGCCTTAATCCAAATTTGACTGGAGAATCAGGCACTCCTCCGGTCCTCGTGGTTGCCATAAAGTTCCTCGCCAGTTTTTCTTTTGTCCTGCACTCATAATCATGCCACCCCTACTTGCACTCCAGAATGAACTTCTATTTTTTGTGCAACACTCTTGATTTTGTCCACTATGGATTGCCAAATGAACTCCTTCCTCCCAAATTTCAATTTTGAGGTGACAAAAAGGAGATGTTCATTTAATGTCACCGACTTATTAATATCTGGTTCTCCTCACTGAAGTTTGACTTCCTCTTTCTCTTTCCCAGGCCTACTGTGGAATCTTCTGGGATGGGGTTGTTACCCTCCTGGCTCCCTGAGGCTCCTTCCATTCTCGTCAGTATTGTGGAGCATAACTGAGTTAAATGTGCCGCTTTTTCAAGACCTTCCATGATGCAAAGCTTTCCTGCATCACGCAATACTTATTAGCGGCACATAAAGGTGCCATACAGTACGCAAATCAACTGTAAGGAGTACTTGCATTGCGCCACCTTGGGCCATTCCAACAATGTTGCATCCAAATTCTGACGCATCTTTGGTCCTTGCACCATTGTGCACTGCCCCATAAATAGGGTGCATCCATGGGACAAGGAACTGGTGCAACATAGCGCATATTTTACTGACCCAACGCTGATGCAACGCAGCATTGCGTCAGAACTAATAAGCATGGGCCTCATTTATGAGGCTGTGCGTCACTTTTACGCCACCGGTGCGTCACTTTCTATGACGCAACAGTGGCGTAAAAAATGCGCCTTGTTGCGCCATATTTACAAAGTGACTCATCTAGGTAGATGCGTCACTTTGTAAACCCCTGCGCCACATTATACCTGCGCCAGGTATAATGTATGCAAGGGGGGCGTATTGACGCAAGGAAGGGTCGTAGAAGTGACGCAGTGAAATCTATGAGATTTCACTGCGTCACTTTTAGGTTGCAGTTGCGTCAAAATCTTGCGCCTGCCTCACAGCAGGCGTAAGACTGACGCAGGCCCTTTCACATGGGGCTTGCCCCATGTGAAAGTACGCATTGCTGGAGTTGCGTCACTTTTGTGACACACTCCAGCAATGCGTCACTTTTGCAATTACAGATACATCAGAAATACTGACGTATTTGTAACTCCTTGCGACATGATGCGTCATACATTAAATATGACGCATCAGGAATGTCGCAAGGAGTGCGCACTGAAAAGTGACGCATCGCTGCTTTCACGCAGCGATGCGTCATTTCTCATAAATGAGGCCCCATGCCTCCAAGTGTAAGGGGTTTCAAGAAAACCTTTGCAAACCTTACTCAGAAAATATCTTCACCAGATCCTATGTTATGGCTGTGATTACTGCGTTGCACACTGTGGCACCTCATGGGCTGGCTGCTATTTTTACTGGCCGCTTGTTTACCTTGTTGCTGAAAGCTGTAAATTTAATTTGTAAGCGATGATGATTACTTGTGTAAATGTCCTTCCAATGAAACCTTGAAGCCCATGGACATATGAGGTCAAAATTAATTTAAGCACCTCAGGGTGGTATATTTGTTCTCTGACAATTAAACACAATTTACATTTTAACCTGTTACATTTCCTTAAGCTAATTGTATAGTTTATTTATCTTACTTATTGAGTTTTGCATAGCGCAAACTTACCCGAGGGCATCAGAGCGCTTCACAGCTAGCACAAGTAGCACCTCCCTGAGATAGATTTGGAGTAAATGCAGATACATGGTGACAGTATGTGACGAAGTATACAAGGAATTGCATAAGCAGCAACTACGCAAGATACATTTAGAGTATATACAATTATGTGTATAAAAAATGGAACTGTGAAATATAACATAACATGTGCATTTGTAAAGCTCATTCACCCAGAGGTATCTTGGCGCTGAATAACAAATGTTTATTGTTCTATTCTAGTATGAGCAAAGCTATTCACTTCACCCAAGGCTGATGACACGGTACTAAACCACCAATGAGACATGAAACGGGGAGCACATCCAGAAACAGTGCTCCAGCAAAGTAAGGACTGGTCATGAGTTGAGAAGAGGCCCTGTGAAATGTGGGTCATGCTAGATAAAAACAAATCAGGGTCCCAAGGCTGTTGGCCCACAGACACTACCAATTATCGATGAAAATATCACCAATATGGAACCGTTTGGAGCCAGAGGAGGACAGCAATGCTCAGAGAGAAGTGCTCCTGAAACCCACATCCCTCACAAATCTTCAGACACATGTAGGTCCAAGGAGAGCCAGGTGCCAATCGCGTTTTGCAGGAAACAGGAAACAGGAACTTGTATTGCTAGTGTTGGGGCTACTGGCATGAGAGGACGAGGTGCACTCCTGGCCAGCCTTGGTGCTGTTCTCTCAGAGGGCCGGATTGAGCTCCTAAGCCCTTATTTATGAGGCCTTGCGTCAGTTTTGCGCCGCCGGTGCGTCACTTTTTGTGACGCACCAGCGGCGTAAAATATGCGCCTTATTGCGCCATATTTAAAAAGTGACGCATCTAGGTAGATGCGTCACTTTTTAAACCCCTGCGCCACATTATACCTGCGTCAGGTATAATGTATGCAGAGGGGGCGTTCCCCCGCAAAAAGCCTCGTAATAGTGACGCAGTGAAATCTATGAGATTTCACGGCGTCACTTTTAGGATGCTGTTGCGTCAAAATCTTGCGCCTGCCTCACAGCAGGCGTAAGACTGACGCAAGCCCTTTGACATGGGGCTTTCCCCATATGAAAGGACGCATTGCTGGAGTTGCGTCACTTTTGTGACACACTCCAGCAATGCGTCACTTTTGCGCTTACAGATGCGTTAGAAATACTGACGTATCTGTAAGTCCTTGCGACATGATGCGTCATACATTAAATATGACGCATCATTGGTGTCGCAAGGAGTGCGCAGTGAAAAGTGACGCATCGCTGTTTTCACGCAGCGATGCGTCACTTTTCATAAATGAGGCCCCTGGTATTTTAAATTGTCTTCCACCTGTCCAGCCATAGTGATTAAAAGGGCAACAAGGTCATGCGAAGTGCACAAGTTAGCACCCATTAGACACTGCACCTTCCTGTGTCCCTCTACAGATGCCTATAGCTGAGACATAAATATCTGTTGGACTCACAGATGACATCATTGACAGCACCTGTGTGGATGGGGCTCGTGCATGGCTGCATTGATCTGTCTACTAGAGATGAAATCGTGTCTGAGTCTGCAGTGTCTGGCACTTTAGATGTACTACTTGATTACTGAATATTCTGTCATCTGAGGAGACCGTTACATTTGTCTATACAGGAAGGTGGTGGCTGTTAATGGCATGTTGGCATGCACATTAAAGGACAGAAGCAGCGGATTGGTCTCCATCCACCCTCACATGTTCACAGCTGCCTCAATACGCATGGTTCCTACATGACAATTCTAACTCAATAAAGCGCCTCGTGCCTTTGTATCCCTACATTGTGGTGAGGCAATGAATTTCTCACCTGCTCTGCTTGAATGCTTCGGTGCCATAACATTCAAAGACCAACTTGTAATTAATGAGTCAGCCTGCATGCTATGCCTACTTTTAGTGACTGCATCTCAGTGTAGTGCTGTCACTTCTTGCATCTTATCATGACTGCCAACTGCATTCAACTGATAATCATCCTGCTTGCTAAAGAGTACACAGACCAGACCCTTTTTCCCATCCCATTATGGATTTTCTGTACATATCTGTGGCTAGTGATGCTTCCTTTCTCACTGCCAGGCTGCGTATCTTGCCTATGTCTTCGACAGTGTCTATTTTATTTCTAAACATATCAGCATCACACAGTTATACAGTCACATCCATCCACGACTTTCTGTCCAACTTGGTATATTGGGCCCTTTCTCATGATGTTTGGGTCTGGACTCTTGATTAACCCCTTCGCTGCTAGGCCTTTTCCCCCGGTGCTAAGCCTTTTTTGACTATTTGGGGAGTTCGCTCTTAGGTCCCTGTAACTTAGTTATCAACGCCAAATTTGCGTCCTTTTTTTCCAACATCATGGGGATTCTAAAGGCACCCTGGGTTTGTGGATTCCCCTGGAGGGGACCCAGAAATTAGCCAAAATACAGCTAAATTGTGTTTTTGGGAAAAATGTGAAAAAAGGGCTACAGATGAAAGCATCTGGTTTTTCCCATGAAAATGGTATAAAAAAGGGGGTGTGGTGCTGAAATCGCCATCCTCCCAGCTTTCAGGGACAAGCAGACTTTTGTCAGAAAAGCAAAACTGTTTACATAGTTTTGGCATTTTTCTGGGACATTGCCAATTTTTGCTAATTTCTGTGCTTTCAACCTCCTTTCCAGTTAATAGTGGAAATGGGTATAAAAGCAATAATGGATCCAGGAAAGCTATACATTTCGGAAAGGAAGACAAAAGTCTGAATTCAGCAAGGGGTCCTTTGTGTAGATCCATCAAGGTTTCTTTATAGAAACTAACAGTTAAATATAGGAAAAATTGAAAATTAGTTGAAAAAAAACAGCCTTTGGTATCAACGTTTTCACATGTAACTTCTTTTAATTATGACAAATCTTTGAAAGCAATATAATGTTACATCCGCTAGACCTTCCTGGTTGTCGGGATATATAGGACCTATAGGTTCACCAAGAACCCGACGAACCCAGAGACAAAAATTGAGCAGCAACTTGCAATGATTTTTTATTAGGTACCGGGTATATAGCAATTATACTGGGAAAATATATACATGGTAACATCGGGATCAAAGACACCTATGTATTTTTGAAATGGGAGCAAAATATAGAGTTTAGAAACAGTCGATATTTGCACATTTCTGAAACTGGGAATACTCATACTAGCATGAGAATATCAATCATTTTTCAAAATTACTTCTTTTTTACACATTGTCCTTCGTTTCGAAGGCAGACATGCATCAGAAGTCAATAGGTAATAACAGTTGCTTTTCAAATTTGAATCACCCTAAGTGTCCCGATAAAAATGGTACCTCACTTGTGTGCATAGGCTTACTGCCCACGACAGGAAACTTCTCACAACGCAACGTGAACACACTACATTTTCACAATGAAAAATTACCCTTATTTGGAAAAGTGCCTAGCTGTAGTTTTTGAAGCCGAGTTCAGCCGGCACCTGGGGAAGCCTAGCAAACCTATATATTTTTGAAAACTAGACACCTAGGGGAATCCAGGATGGGGTGACTTGACTGGCTCACACCTAGACACCCAGGGTAAACTAGGATGGGGTGACTTTACTGGCTCACACCAGGTTCTATTAACCAGAATCCCCTGCAAACCTAAAAAGTTGTCAAAAAAACACATTTTCCTCACATCTCTGTGGTGGAAAGTTCTGGAATCTACGTGGATCCACAAATTCCCACTTACCCTGCGTTCCCCAAAGTCTTCCGAGAAAAATGGTACCTCACTTGTGTGGGTGGGCCGTGTGCCCGTCACTGGAAACGTCGCAAATCGCAAAGTGGACGCACCACAATTTCACTGCGAAAAATGACCCTTTTTTGGCAAAGTACCTAGTTGTAGTTTTTGAACCCTAGCTCTGCCGACACCTAGGGAAACCTAGAAAAACTATACATTTTTAAAATCTAGACACCCACAGGAATCCAGGATGGGGTGACTTGACTGGCTCACTCCAGATTCTGTTACCCAGAATCCCTTGCAAATCTAAAGAATTATAAAAAAAATCCCATTTTCCTCACATTTCTGTGGTGGAAAGTTCTGGACTCTGCGTGGATCTACAAATTACCACCACCCTGCGTTACCCAAAGTCTTCTGAGAAAAATGGTACCTCACTTATGTATGTAAGCCTAGTGGCCGCGACAGGAAACAGCACAAACTGCAAAGTGGACACACCACAATTTCACAGTGAAAAATGACAATTTTTTGGCAAAGTGCCTAGCTGTAGTTTATGAACCCTAGCTCTGTCGGCACCTAGGGAAACCTAGCAAATCTATACATTTTTGAAAACTAGACACCCAGGGAAATTTCAGGATGGGGTGACTTGACTGTCTTTCACCAGGTTCTGATACCCAGATATCCTTGTACACCTAAACAATTGTCAAAACAACACTTCTTCCTAACATTTCTGTGGACTTCCCAGGGTGTCTGGTTTTCAAAAACATGTGGATTTAGTAGGTTTCCTTAGATGGCGGCAAGCCCGGGGCCAGAAAACCAGGGGACTCCCCCCAAAACCATGTAGTTTTGTTACAGGTAATTTTGAAGTCTCCACTACACGATTTGGGGCATTTCCTGCTTCAGCCACTTTGCCTACCCACACAGGTGAGGTACAATTTTTATTGGGTGACCTGGGGGAACGCTGGGTGGGAGGAAATTTGTGGATCCACGCAGATTCCAGACCATTCCCACACAGACATTTTAGAAAATTTTTATTTTTTTCAGCTAAATTTGAGGTTTGCAGGGGATTCTGTGTAAGAAAATGTTGGGGTACCCATGCAAGCCATACCTCGCTAGACTCTCCCGGGTATCTACTTTTCAGAAATGTGTGGGTTTGGTAGGTTTCCGAAGATGACCGCTGGGCCCGGGCCTTTTGCGCACACTTGACCAACCCACGTGGGTGAGGTATCATTTTTATCAAAATACCTGGGGAAACGCTGGGTGAGAGGAAATTTGTGGATCCATGTAGATTCCAGAACTTTAACACACAGAAATTTGAGAAAAAGGTGATTTTTTTCAGCTAAATTTGAGGTTTGCAGGGGATTCTGGGTAGGAAAACGTTAGGGCCCCATGCAAGCAATACCTCGCTGGACTCCCTCCAGTGTCTAGTTTTCAGAAATGTGTGAGTTTGGTAGTTTTCTCTAGATTGCCGCCAAGTCCAGGGTCAAAAACTCATGGGACTCCCCCCCTGCAAACCAGGTTGTTTTGTGATAGGCAATTTTGATGTCGCCTGAATAGGTTTTCGGCCCTTGCCTGTTGCGGGTACTTGACCCACCCACGCGGGTGAGGTATCATTTTTATCGGGAGACCTGGAGAAATGCTGGGTGTGAGGAAATGTGTGGATCCACGTAGATTTCAGAATTTTGCCATGCAGAATTTTGAGAAAAAAGTGAATTTTGCAGCTAAATTCGCTGGATTTCCCCGGGAGTCTAGTTTTCAGAAATGTGTGGGTTTGGTAGGCTTCCCCAGATGTCCTCCAAGCCCATGGGCAAACAACTAATGGGACCCCCCTTGCAAAACCAGGTTGATTTGTGATAGGTAATTTTGATGTTGCCTCAATAGGTTTTGGGCCCTAGGCCTACCCACGCAAGTGAGGTACCATTTTCCTCAGAAGATTGTGGGGAATACTGGGTGAGTGGAAATTAGTGGATCCACACAGATTCCAAAACTTTCCACCACAGAACTGCGAGGAAAATATTATTTTGGGGACAAATGTTTAGGTTTGCAAGGTATTCTGGGTAACAGAACCTGGTGAGAGCCAGTAAAGTCACCCCATCCTAGTTTACCCTGGGTGTCTAGTTTTAAAAATATGTATAGGTTTACTAGGTTTCCCTAGGTGCCGGCAGAGGTAGGGTTCCAAATCTACAGCTAGGCACTTTGCAAAAAAAAGGTCAGTTTTCACTTTAAAAATGTGGTGTGTCCACGTTGCGTTTTGGGCCATTTCCTGTCGCGGGCTCTAGGCCTACCCATGCAAGTGAGGTACCATTTTTTTCTGAAGACTTTGGAAAATGCGGGGTGGTTGGAATTTTGTGGAACCACACAGATTCCAGAATTTTCCACCCTAGAAATATGAGGAAAATGTGTTTTTTTTTAAAACAAATTTTTAGGTTTGCAAAGGATTGTGGGCTGGTGAGAGCCAGTCAAGTCACCCCATCTTAGATTTCTGTGGGTGTCTAGTTTTTAAAAATGTATAGGTTTGCTAGGTTTCCCTATGTGCCGGCTGCGCTAGGGCCCAAAATCCACAGTTAGGCATATTGCTAAAAACAACTCTGTGCCTAGTTGGGTTTCTGCCACCTGGGGGGAATATCGGGGGAGGGTGTTGACTTTATATGCCCCCAAGGGGGGCAGAAACACTGTGGCTGTTCGTTTTGGGTGGTGGGGCCTTGGTATGGCCATTCAGGGTTGCTCCAATGCATAAATAAAGCCAGCGTAATCATTGGCATCTAGTGGGCTTTTTGCCCCGGGAGTAAGATTGGGGCTACTGCCCCCATGTTCCCCCCAGGGGGCTCGGAAAGGCTGTAATTGTTGCGGGTGGGGGCATTGACATGCCAGTTTTGGGCTGCCCCCTCCCTAATTAAAATTTGCCCCAAATAATCCCTGGCATCTAGTGGGCTTTTTGCCCCCGTGGGGGGCATATTGGGAGCTACTGTCCCATCTGCCCCCCAGAGGGGTGGCAGGAAGGCTGTAATTCTTGCAGGGAGGGCGTGGGGGCATGGGCATGCCAGTTTGGGGCAGCCCCACCCTAATTCAAATTTGCCCAAAAAAATCCCTGGCGTCTAGTGGGCTTTTTGCCCCCCCCCCCCGGCTGGGCAGAATAGGGGCCAATGACCCCATCTGCCCCCCCCCAGGGGGGCAGAAAGTCCTCTAAATGCTCCTCAGGGGGGCAGAAAGTCCACTAGATGCCAGGGAGTTTTTTGGGGAAATTTTAATTAGGTTGGGGCTGCCCAAAACGGGCATGCCAATGCCCCCAGCCTAATTACAATTTGCGCAGAAAATCCCTGGCATCTACTGGACTTTTGCCCCCCCCCCCGGTGGGCAGATTGGGGGCTACTGCACCATCTGCCCCCCAGGGGGTCAGATGGTGGAGTTTTTGCAGCGGAGGGGTTGAGGGCATGCCTGGTTTGGGAACCCCCACCCTAATTCAAATTTGCCCCACAAAAAATCATGGTTTCTAGTGGGATTTTTGCCCCTCCGATTGGGCAGATTAGGGCCTAATAGAGTTTTTTGGGCACATTTTAATTAGGGTGGGGCTGCCCAAAATGGGCATACCAATTCCCCCACCCTAATTAAAATTTGCCAAAAAAGTCCCTGGCATCTACTGGTCTTTTTGCCCCCCCCCCCTCCCCCCTCGGGAGGACAGATTGAGGGCTACTGCACCATGTGCCCCCCAGTGGGGTCAGGAAGGCTGTAATTTTTACGGGGAGGGGGTGGTGGCATGAGTATGCCTGTTTAAGTGCCCCCACCACATATTATAATTTAAAACGAAACTGCCGTATTGTGTGCTTTCTGCCCCCCGGGGGGGCAGAAATGCTGCAGATTTTGAGGGTTGGGGCATGCCAATGCCCCCACCCTAATTACAATTTGCCCAAATATTCTCTGGCATCTACTGGACTTTTTGCCTCCCCCCGGTGGGCAGATTGGGGGCTACTGCATCATCTGCTCCCAGGTGGGGCAGGAAGGCTGTTATTTTTGTGGGGGAGGTGGGAGCATGGGCATGCCCATTTTGGCAACCCCACCCTAATTTAAACTTGCCCGCAAAAAATCCCTGGCATCTAGTGGGCTTTCCCCCCCCAGGGTGGGCAGAAAGTCCACTAGACACCAGGGAGTTTTTTGGTCAAATTTTAGTTAGGTGGGGGCTGCCCAAAATGGGCATGTCAATGCCCGTACCCTAATAAAAATTTGCCAAAAAAATCTCTGGCGTCTACTGGGGTTTTTGCCCACCGGGGGGCAGATTGGGTGATACTGCCCCATCTGCACCCCAGGGGGGCAGGAATGATGTTAATTTTGCGGGGGAGGGGGTGTTGGCATGAGTATGCCCGTTTAAGAGCCCCCACCTTATATTATAATTTAACCACTTCGCTGCTGATGACGAGCTCAGCTCGTCATCAGCCACGGTGGTCGCGTGCTGATGACGAGCTGAGCTCGTCATGTAACGCAGGTTTTTGTAAATTGCCGCACAGCGAAAAAATACAGCCGCAGCAATGTGGTTAAAAAACCCTGCCGTATTGTGGGCTTTCTGCCTCCCCGGGGGGGCAGAAAGGCTGCAGATTTTGTGGGGTGGGGCATGGACATGCCCCCTTCGGCCCGCCGTGGGGGGCAGAAAGCTCCCTAGACACCAGGGAGTATTTTGGGTACATTTTTATTAGGGTGGGGGCTGCCCAAAACGAGCATGCCAATGCCCCCACACTAATTAAAATTAGCCTAAAAAATCCCTGGCATCTACTGGGCTTTTTGTTCCCCCAGGGGCAGATTTGGGGCTAATACCCCCATCTGCTCAGGGGGGGCAGAAATGCTGTCATTTTTGCGGGTTGTGGGTGGGGGCATGGTCATGGCCATATGGGACAGCCCCACCACAAATTATAATTAAAAAAACCTGGCATATAGTGGGCTTTCTGTCCCCCGTTGGGGCAGAAAGGCTGTAAATTTTGCGGGTTGGGGGCATGGACATGCCCTTTATAGGCAGCCACCACTCTAATAAATTATGCGGCAAAAAAAAGATTTCCCTGGCGTCTAGTGGGCTTTTTGCCCCCGGGGGGTCAGATTGGGGGCTACTGCCTCCATCTGCCCCCCAGGGGGGCAAAAAAACTAAATCACACCAAAATAAAAAAAGCTCTTCCCCAGCCTCTCAGTTCACTGGGGAATATTAGAAATCCCTCTGCTGTCTGCAGCAGAGAGATTTAGTGCTCCTGGCCTCATGACGTAATAGTTTCGTCATGATCCCAGGGGCACCGATGCTCATGATAGAACCATTCTGTCATGAGCATCGAAGGGGTTAAACTGTTGCGGTCCACTTTGTCCACCATGCTGATTGGCTCCCACCACCCACATCAGCCTATGTGTACACACACCCCACCATCTTCTTGGTTTAGTTTGATTATTGGGCACTGATGATTTAACACAAGATTTCGTTTGGTTAGGGCAATCACTGTAAACATGACTGCCAACCCTATCTCCCAGGTCCTAGGTGAGCCATGTGAGTATACTGCCAAATATGTGACTTCATTTCTGTATGGAAAAAAAGGCAATTTCGTTTATCTCATGAATGTGCATAGACACTCAGATGACTAACTATCACTGCCAAATTTCTGAACAGCATGATTGCATATGATGTGGCTATAGGGAAAGTACTGTTAGGGGTGTTTCAATGACATACAGTAACAGTGATGACAGAAAAACTATAAAATGGCAAAGACATGTTCTCTTTGTGGATATGTAGGAACCTATTGCTTTCGGGCTCCTCCCTATTTGACACCATATGGCACAAGGTCAAGAAATTAAATAGGTGTACATGACGACAGGTGCATGTCTGCTTGCAACCCCTTCAATCTAAGTGGAATTAAGATGGGTATGATGGGACATGTTGTAGTGTAGTTCCTATATTCCCAATAACTCTGCGCATTGGAATAATCTATCCTATAGATTAGATGTAGGACTAGGGTCGACTAGGTTTCTATTGAATATATTAAACTTAATAGTGAGTGCCAGCTAGCTCAAAGGGCACTAGAAACTTTCTCGAATTCACAACTTTGTTTCCCATGAGAACTTTGTTTCCCAAGAATAAGAAATATATCTCTAGAGTCGCGGAAACAATAGATAAGAAGTTCACTTAGTCAATCGTGCATGCTTCGTTTCAATAGAGTTGCAGAGAAATAAAAAGACGGGCGTTTTCAATAAAAAGGTTTATTGAACAGTCTTCTTTCTTATGCAAGAGAAGGGAACTGCTACAATCGTTAAGCAGACTGCAAAGTATGTGTACAGTGAGAATAGTATCATAAAATAATACTGTAAGCACTGTATAGTTTCTAAGCCATATAAAAATACATACATAAATAACATTGACTAAAATACTCAATTGGTGCTTCTAGATATGCCTACCCCAATGTACCTAACCTAAGTCTAGTATGCGGGAAGAAGTAAGTATTGTGTAGCATAGGTTTAGTTCTTTTTCACCAAGAATCTACCAAAGGTTTCTCTAGGTTCTAGTAAGCTCCATGCCTTGGTTTAGAATGAAGGAGGTCTGGTATCTCTGTCTCAGGACTCGATTTCCCAACACCCCGCAAGGTGAGCTTGGAAACACTGGAGCTGGATTCTCAGCAAGAGAAAGACAGTCTCTTAATCAGTGTGTCAGCTGGAGGGTCGGCTTGCTTCGGCACTTGCTGTAGCGAGCTGCGTCGGGCAAATAGTCTAATTGCTCTGAACCACCGTAGTTTGCCATAGCAATTGAAGGTATATTTATACCTTGAAGTTGTTTAGAAATGCTGTCAGGCATAATAACGTCAGGAAAGAACTCCTAGGGAATAGTTGTCCTTTGCAAAGTACATGAGTTCTCGGACAAATCAATATTCAAGCAAGGGGAAATTCCCTAACTGCTTAAGCGGATTTTCCAAGAAATCGTTGTGACGTTTCGTACGGGTGGAAGTAGCCATGCCTGTATTTGGTCTGCATGGGCTATGTCTAAATAAGGGATTGATTTCTATGCGTATATAAGGGCAATATGAATTGTACCTATATAAGGGCATGAATCGGGAGAATTCACTTGGTGCCTAAAACGCCACACAACACCCACTCCACTTTATTATGTACGACATTAGTAAGTTCTGAACATATTAAATATATCTAAACGATGTGTTAAAACAGAACCAAAATACATAAAGATGCATTGGTACTGTTTGTACATGATAAGAAATTGTGCTGTACTCATTTAAAGCATTGTTTCATTCAAAGCAAATAGATAACATTGTGAAAATGCTATCCGAATGAATCATGAAAATACATTCATGAAATGGCTCTTAAGTACAGAAGAAAAAGTCGAGACCATTCCATGGCAGATTATATAATCTGTTTGAATGTGGACAAGGTAAAATATTGTCTCTTGGAAATTTTTCAAAGATTTCAAGTTCTCTATGATAGTTCTACTATGAGCAGATTACTTTGTGGCAAAAAATTAGAAAAACATACAAATTTGGAAAAACAAATGCTTGATCATAGAAAAAAAGGAGTTCCAACATTAGAAACTAATTTTGAAAAATGAAGGTCTAATTCAGTGTCTCTCAGAACACTGTGTGCCAATTCAAAAGTCAGTGTAATTGTTAGAAGAAAAAATCAAATCTTCCAAGTCTGAAAAGAATTTGTCTACCATTGTAGGTGAAAGTTGGATTACCGGGATAAAAAGATTAATTGCACAAAGATGCAAAGCATCGCCGTCAGCGTTGGTCACATTATCAATGTTCAAATTGGATGGTACCTGTGTGCCGCTTTCCTCTCTTACCTCACCGCCAGCATTTTGCGTCTGTGAGATCTCAATGAATGCCGTCATCAGCATTGGTAGCCGCTGGGGACAACACTGCGCATGGGCCTTTACCGGGTCTAGCAAAGCATCAACATCCGTTGGCATGACTGATGGAAGTGTGAGACAAATGTCTAACACACATTCTTCTCCACATAGCAGGCATCATAGAACAGGTAAGAAGTAATCTTGCCAAATTGGTCTGAATGGCATAAACCATGTGGTATTTAATTATCTAAAATGAGTTAATACCAAAATTTGGACTATGCGCTCACGACACTTCATCGCCAGAAAAGTGTTCTCAATGGTGAACTGGGTATCGCTTGTGATTTGGCTTGCAATATTGGAGCAGAAGGAGGAAAAATAATATCCCTGCTGCGAGTCCCAAAACGAGAGGCAGTCCGCCAAACATGGAGTGCACAAAGTTTGGAAAAATTCCTAGGACTGCTTCAAAAGGTGCTAACAGTCCTGAAATAATCGTCTTAAATACATGTACAATACCACCCGTATCAGACATGTTTAAGATACGACCTAACATTTCTGAGAAATGTACAGGGCAGTTTGTAGTTAATAGGGTGTGTATCTCGGCAGAAGTCCTTGCGACTTGCAGATCATAGGTTTCTTTGGCCGACGTCAATGGCACAGTTTTTTGTAAAAGAATGGCTTTCGTTCTGCTCAAAGTATCAATTCGTATAGAAGAGATATTCAGTGAAGGCTATAACCGCGACTCCCGGTTTGTCTTGGTTTTTGGAAACAATACTTGCATACAGCAAGTGACCCTGGCTGACGCAGTTACGAGGTAGGCTAAACCTGGCAACATGCCACAGCAGCTGTAATCATTCAACATAATGTAACTTCCATTAGAAAGTTGCCCAAAAATTGGATCAATCACTGCAGCTGGTGAGCCTTGCAGGTGGCAGGATAAATTGTTAGAGGAACCATCGCAGGCCCCGTGTGAGTTTATACCTTGACATAGGAGAGAACCGCTTAGTGCATTTTCACAATTATTGCTACTAAGAAACACTTCTTTCCTCCCACTCCAACATCTGTGTGTGTAAGGTAATTGCCAGGATGTCTTGATGTATTCTTTACCCAACCTTTCATATAGGCCTGCTGGTATACATTTTAAGCAACACTGAAAATGGAAAATTGTAACAGGCAGAGTGATTGTACCGTATATTATCCATTCAATGGCTGGTTTTTCAGCGACTGTCAATGGCAATCTTTCCAGTTTTTCAATGCTCAGCACCATATAGTCTGCTCCCCTCTATGCCAATTTGATTTGTTTATCTGTGAGATTAAATTCAGAAAACAGTGACATTGTGTTGATTAAACGCCAAGGCACATAGCCTGAAGGAAGGTTTTGTAACGTCCAGCCTAGTAGCATGATAGAACGTAATTGCAACTGACCGTGTTCCATTATGTCTATGGCAGAAGATACTATGCTGTCCAAAGAATATATCCTGGATGACAGAGTTGTTAACCCATTGTCAACTACAGAGAGATATTTCTCTAAATTAATAAAATCAATTTCTCGTATTCGTTCTGCAGTCTCTGCTTGCGTAATCTTCTATGCTTCATTATACATGGCATAGATACCGGCGTATATAAAACATTTATGACGCGTTTTTTTAGGTCCTTGTAAGAAGTCCCTCAGGTCAGCGCCATCTTTAAGTAAAGATAAGTGTTGTTTTACTTCCTTCAGTGTAGACTTGTGTAGCCACTCAAGGCACAGTTTCCCTACACTGTATGATGTTATTATCCCTGGATGCTATCTCTGAACATATTTGGATCTGGCCTAGTTAATGTGAACCCTTGTGTCTTATTCAGAAATCTATCTTGACAGTTGTTTGTGTCTGTGGGCCAGATAAACAATTTTTTCAAACCAGGATCTGTTCTGTTGTGAAGCAAATTAATATGCACATCCACCTCCACCTCTGAAGTGTTACTGCTATCCGGTATAGGTGTAGGTAATGACGGTTTGTTTAAATCATTTATCTTGGCTAACCCAAGACAAGATGTCTGCTGAACAGTGTCATTCCAAAATATTATTTGCTCTGGGATGACGCAGGCTCTAAATAAAGCTAATAATCCCTGCACTTGCCAGTCTTTTGTGCCCCAGACAGTTTTTGTCTCAGTGTTGTCTCTCCAAAAGTCAAAACCTAATGTGGACAGCTGAGCATAAAGGGCCGCAGGATAAATTTGCTTTGTATTTGTCAACATACTTTTCATTCCTGTCCTATTAACATTTTTCTTTTTAATTTAAATGTTTTCCCCTTTTTACTTGCACAGGGCACAGCATAAAGAAACATCAAATACAGAAATACTAAGAAACAAATCAATAAACAATTAAATTCTGTTTACATTTACCTCATTCATAAAGAAGAAAAAACAGAAACGAATGCTTTTAGAATATATTACAAAAAGAAGTAAGTTATACAGACATCAACATTAATAGTACTCAATTATGGCCATAAAAGACAAAATGACTCAGTGTTTCCCTCTTTCCATCTAGTTATAGGTTCCCAAATCCGCTTACCTAGCTTCCTTCCCTTTTTTCCCTTTCTTGCATAGATTGCCATCTCTAAATTATAAGTCGCCAGTAGTTTAGCTAACCACTGATGGTAGGTCGGAGGTAAGGGGTCAAGCCATGTTGAAGCTATGCACAACCTCAGTACTGCCATGGCAACAAAAATAAAATACCAATCTACCATCTGTCTATCATCATTATTTATCCCTAACAGTATTATTTTCGTTGATAAAGTCATCTCTATTCCTAATGACCTATGGAGAAATGCCTCAATATCTTTTTGTGTTGTTTGCAGGTAAGTACATGTTGCAAAAAAGTGAACTATATCAGCCTCTAAGCTTCCACATCTTGGACAGCTAATTCCCACTCTTCCCCCCCCCCCATTGTGCAATTATTGCAGGCGTATAATGTAATCGGTACAAAGTTTTATAATGCTGTGCCTGAAGACGCACTGAACATAAAATACTCCGTCCCAATTCCAAAGAACGATGAAAACATTCTTTCCATATATCTAATTTTTGTGCCCATTTATCCGCCCCCTTTCCAAATCATCCTGCTTAGATTCTATCAATTCAGAGTAAAACCTTTTAATCGTGCAGTCTGTACCATCCTGTATAATCTCCATAATTGGATTCTTTTCAAATCCTGTCGTCCCTTCCCTCTTTGTTGCCATGAAACTTCTTACTTGTAGATACCTAAAAAATGTCCTTTTCTCTAGTCCATACTTTGCCTGCATTTCCAAAAATTGCATAATTCCCTGCATGCCCATAATATCACCCATCTTTATTATCCCCTGCCTCCCCCATTCTTTAAAGACGGAGTCAGAAAAAATATCCTGGAGGAGAGCAGGATTATCAATCATTCTAATATAGGCATTATACCTCCCAAGACCACATTTTTTCGTAAAAGCCTTCCAAATACAAAATACGGCATAAATCATCTTGAATCGGGTCCTTTTAAAATAACTTGGATCCACATATTTCAAACATACATTCTCTGCTTCTCTCCCCAGATCTAAGCCATATATTGCCAAGGTACCAAACACATCCTGGCCTTCTGCTTCTGCCCCCCCAATAAGCCTACCATGTACTTCAAAGCAGCTGCCCAATAGTAAAGTTTTAAATCTGGCAGCGCCCAACATCCCCTATCCCTCGGTAACGCCATAAACCTCAGCGCCCTCCTCGTCTTACCCTTGGCCCAGATAAACCGATTAATCATATTCTCTAAAATTTTAAACCACTTAGCTTCGAAGAGTAGCGGGATTGCCCTAAAAATATACAAGAATGTAGGAAGGATCATCATTTTTACAACATTTGTACGCCCCATTATAGAGAGATGCAAGTTCTGAAGTCTATCTAAATCTTTCCTCACTTTATGATTATTGGAGTTATATTTATATCAACTAGGGTGTCTAAATCAGAAGTGATAGTTACCCCTAAATATACTCCTGATTGCACAACACGATAATCAGAGCAATCCACGTGTCCATTTTTTATTATTTGTGTCTTAGATGTATTTAATGCATATCTTGATATCTGCCCGAATTTCAAAGCCTCAATCTCCACCTGTTCTATCGCCTCTGCCAGGTTTGGTGTAATAATCGCCACGTCATCGGCGTATGCAAGTATCTTGCATTGACCCTTACATGTAATCAGTGGGGTAATTCTTTCATTTATCCCCATTTTGCGAATCAGTGGGTCCATATACATCGCAAATAACAACGGGGAACACGGGCACCCCTGTCTTGTTCCCAGCTTTATTTTTACTGGGAGAGTAGATCCTGCATTTACATGAATGGAGGCTACTGGAGCTACATACAAAGCTTGTAGTGACCTAACATAACCCTCCTTAAAGCCAGTTCTCCTTCAAATATGCCAGAGATAATCCCAGGACACCCGATCAAAGGCCTTTTCTGGATCTAGTAACATTACTGCCATCGGGTCTCCTGGAACTTCCCCAGCATCAAATAGTGTAATGACCTTCCGAGTATGATGAGTAGTAGCCCTCCCAGGGATGAAGCTGCGTTGGTTATCACTCACCAGAGTGTTAATTATGCTAGCAAGTCTCATTGCTAATACCTTAGAATAGATCTTCATATCGGCATTCATTAGTGTAATTAGCCTATATGAGCAAGGTTCGGTGGGCGGCTTGCCCTTCTTTAAAATTATACCAATGTCCGCCCCCCCAAGATCCTAGTAAGGAATCCCCTGCTTGTGCCTTCATTAAAGAAAGATATTCTTGGGCCTTAATTTCTGAATAGAACACCTTAAACTGACCATCTGTCTCTACTTTGAGGCAACACGGAAACATCAATTACGCTTCACACCCTAGATTTCGAAATGGTGTTATTAATTGCCTCATCCGCCACCTTCTTTCAACGGTAGCATGACAGAAGTCAGGCCGGGTGAAAAAAGTTATATCTTTGTATGTGCGTTTAGCCTCAGGCTTAGCCTTGCTCATGATCTCCTCTCTTAGTAAGAAATTCCCCAAATTCACTAGTATTGCCCTTGGTTTGTCTGCCATGTTTCCCTTCCTCTGAATCAAAGGAAACCGGTGAGCACGCTGGATCTCATTTTGCCAATCCCACTTAACTATTTCAGGGAATCCCCCTTTAAGCAAATCAACCACAAACACACGAGCATCTTGTCCTTCTTTCCCCTCTGCCAACCCCCAACAGTCTTCTGTTATTGCGTCTTTGCCTGTTCTCGAAATCTTCGAGCTTCCATAAGACAACTGATGATGTTTTTTCCTGCTCATGTCTAACCTCCTGCCACTTGGCAACCTCATCTTCCAGCTTCCCAGTTCTTTCTTCAACCTCTGTGACCCTGCCTACTATGTCTGCGTACAGCTTGTTGACTTTTCGCAGCGACCCTTGTATTTTTTTATTTGTCTATCTGGCTCTGCGGCTTTCGGTCCTAGCCTCACTTTGCATCTGTTTTAGTGTTGTAAATAAGAGGTCCAAGTTGGAAGTCTGTGCTTGAGGCTGTGGAAGAGACTGTTGTAAATTTGGGGAGTTATTCCCAACCACCTCCTGGTATAGCTGTGAAGTGGCATAGTAGTCCCAGTCCAATTTCTTTGCTACTTCAGGTTGTGAGGGGCTTAGTGCGTGTTTTGCCCTGTTGCGTGATCTACTCTTGGCACTCGAATTTTCTTTGCGGACAGGCCCTATTTACCGTATTCCCATCTAATTCCGAGGTGTCCGAGCCCAGCTCTGAGTCCTCTATATAACTCTCTGATGTTATTGAGTGTGATCCTGTATCTGAGCCCGAGTCTGAGCCTGTCTCATCCTCATCCTCTTCCTCCTCCTCCTCCTCGTCGTTTACTGAGAAAAAACAATCATCACTTGGAGATCCAGGATTTAAAGTGCTAATGGTCCGTCCTTGCGCAATATTTCCACTCGCAACCAGTAAATCAGACATATTATTTAATGCTGCAGATTGTCTCAAAATACTGGGGTCCCTCTCTATAGCCTGTTCATTTACCATATTGCCTTCTTTCTCCAAGACTTGTACTGGGCAGCTTACATCAATAATAATATTCAAAGAAGGGAGGGTGATCAATTGATCAATAGGGCACTCTTTACCACTTAGCAAAGTGGAAGGTCCAGTATCAGCTAGTGCCCTCGACAAGCATAGGTAAACAAAGTGGGTTGCTGAACCGTTCCTGAATTAAGGAATTATGTGTATTTGGCGTGACCGGGGGTGTAAATATGACACCTTTGGGCATCCATTTTGTTGGATGTATTTGCCTCACACACCCATATGGGTGTCATGCTTCATCATTGGCGTTGCTCCTCGTCGGGGAGGCGGTGCAATCCCCGACGGGCTCACCTCTAAGAGGGGCTCTTTGGCGGAGATCTTTTAAATCCAACTGCCTTATGGTGAAGTGCGGGTATGTGGGTGATAAAGCAAGTAGCCTAGAGAGTGATTTAAAATGTAGTGGGGAGTACCGAAAACTCCTTTATTCTGGGGGTCTCCCGCTACAATTAAAAACGTGAATCTAACTCGCTAGGTGCCAACCAATTAGGTATAGTGGCCCTAGATGAGATTAGAAGAGGAATTGGTCAACACGTTTCTCGCATCAGGCTATTGCCCGTGATTCATCAGGACCTATCAAGTATAGAAAATATAGAAAATACATTCATTCAACAACATGCTAGTGTCATGTGTAAAATACCAATATTATGGGTGTTGGTTACCTCTGTAGTATTGTCCTATGCCTAAATTGGGAATAAGAATAATGATACAGGGTTAATAGCATTGAGTATTTGCCAGAAAACAGGAATGATCAGGGCCAAAAATACACACAGTGTGTCATGCTAGTGATAGTGAATTTCAACTAGCTTCAGTAAACCGTGGCTGTGTTGTAGCAACGTGCAGTGTAAACAACACACCAACACAATGTGCTTGAAAGGGTGCTATATATTAAAAACAATATTGTAAAAACTAGAGAATAAAAACAACAGCAGCAGTCTTACAAGAGAAACATTACACTTCTTCTTCGGTGCACACATAATGTTTAAAGTGCTCGCTCAATATGCAAAGTGACATTACATGCACCCGGCTCACCTAAAGGTCTGGAATTATATGCCACATGAGTGTTCGGCGGTTTAGAACATCAGGGTAGAACCTTCAGGTATGGCTGAGGGAGGAGGAGGCGTATATATATCGTCAGGTCAAGGCTTAAAGCAGGTTGATCAGAGCCCACTGCGCACTGCGGGGCCGAGATCGATCATGGCTTAACGAAACAAAGAGGGGGATCCCCAAGTGTGTATACGGAGTCCGCCTTACCTCTAACTTCCTGTGTTCTTGCAGATTGCCATACCCATTGCCGCCGAGCTCGGATAGATGGTAATGCTCGGCGGCGGGCGCCATATCTAGTCGTGAGTGCCTGGATACGGCGTCTAGTCCCGCCCCCTACGTAGGGATCAGGTGGTTCGCCTGGTTTATGCGGCCGCCATCATAGGATGGGTAAAAAACAGATTAGCGTGCAGCACGGTTAAATATAGACGGCTCAGATATATACATACAAGTACAAGGATGTAATCTGCTGTTCACTATTAAACTCTACCAATGCATCGATTGTATTAATTTTGTGTTCGATATATTGTATTAGGGTTGTGTGGAGAAAGCAAGTCGGGAATTGGTCAGGTGATACGCCTGGTTAGGGCGGCGGCCATTGTAGAATGGAGTATTTAGAATTAGCATGTAGCAAGGTTGGATATAGACTGCTAAGATGTAAACATACAAGTGTGAGGATGTAATCTGCCGTACAGTTTAAACCTGTACCAATTCATCGAATGTGAACATATAGTTGCAATATCTCATCCCAATGCATCGATTGTGTGCAAGGGGTAGCAATCAATTTGCTTGCATGTTGGATACATTATAATTCAATTGTATGGAGGAAGCATGTCGGAGTAGGAACAACCATGGGATATAGGTCTCGGTTCCTTGTGTTCAGTATCAGTATATAATGCAACACTTTGAATTGTAGCAATAGGTTGTATTAGAGAGAGTGCCACGGGATATCCTCATTCAGACCTCTATTATCAGAAGATAATCGGTGAACCCACCTTTGTTCTTTCCGAAACAAGGCTTGTTTCGGGCACTTAGGGCTGGATTCTAACACAAGCCATTTGAGTGAGTCTGCAGTGTGATTAGCCTCAACATAGTGCTTACACATTTTGGTATGTGTCTTCTTACAGCGGAAATTGCTACGATGTTCAATAATGCGGGTTTTGATTGGACGTGTCGTCATTCCAATGTATTGCAGTCCGCATGGGCATGTTAACATGTAGATACAGTGGGAGGTATTGCAATTTGTGTGTCCCCTGATTTCCCAGTTAAAGGTGTCAGTTAGTTGTATCGTCTTGTGTATGGCTGTGTAGGCGCACACTCCACAGGATCCACATGGATAATGACCCTTGACTGGAGGTAAGTTCCACAATGTCTGTTGGACCCCCTTCTTCGGTACTTTCGGTCTCGTGCTTATCAAAATGTCTTTGACCCTGATCATTCCTTTTTTCTGGCAAGTACTCAATGCTATTAACCCTGTATCATTATTCTTATTCCCAATTTAGGCATAGGACAATACTACAGAGGTAACCAACACCCATAATATTGGTATTTTACACATGACACTAGCATGTTGTTGAATTAATGTATTTTCTATACTTGATAGGTCCTGATGAATCGCGGGCAATAGCCTGATGCGAGAAACATGTTGACCAATTCCTCTTCTAATCTCATCTAGGGCCAATATACCTAATTGGTTGGCACCTAGCGAGTTAGATTCACGTTTTTAATTGTAGCGGGAGACCCCCAGAATAAAGTAGTTTTTGGTAATCCCCACTACATTTTAAATCACTCCCTAGGCTACTTGCTTTATCACCCACATACCCGCACTTCACCATAAGGCAGTTGGATTTAAAAGATCTCCGCCAAAGAGCCCCTCTTAGAGGTGAGCCCATCGGGGATTGCACCACCTCCCCGACGAGGAGCAACGCCAATGATGAAGCATGACTCCCATATGGGTGTGTGAGGCAAATACATCCAACAAAATGGATGCCCAAATGTGTCATATTTACACCCCCGGTCACGCCAGATACACATAATTCCTTCATTCAGGAACGGTTCAGCTTACATCAATGCCATAGAGCATGGGAAGAGTGAGGGTGTCATTCTCCAACTGTCATCATTCTTGGTCCCAGATTCTTTAATCCCGCAATAATTCTGTCCAGCATCTATACCAGCGGGTGTATCTACCTGCTTCTCTGAGACCGTTCTGTAACCCTCTCCTACCTGCGTGTTCTTCAAGGGTTGCCCAGCCTGCTGTTCCCGATGTTCCGCCTGTTGCATGTTCTAATGCACAGACAGCGGGATATCCTCCTTCTCTGAGCCTGTAACAGCGGTGGAGCCCGAGTCAGTCTCTGCGTTCTGTCCCTCGGTAACCTCCACAGTACCCTGTGTCTCTACCTGTGGCTCCGGGCTCCCAATGGACGCCTCTCCTGCCCCCTGAATGCGCGCGCCTCCGGCGGCTCCAGAGCCGGATGCCTGAATGTTCTGCAGATTTGGCGTCAGTGTCTGCGTCAGTGCTGGCGTTGAAGCAAAGGATTCCATTAAGGTAGGCTGCCGTAGTGGTGTCTCCTTCGCTACCTCTTCATCTTCTTGTCACCTCCTATTCCCTTTGTTTGCTGGGGGTACCCTTTTCTTGTCTTTCTCCGTCTCTTTGTCTTTGTCTTTGTTCTCCTTTCTTTTCTCAGCGCTCTCGAGATTTCTGCCTCCTTCCGCAGCCTTTTCCAGTGCCCTCCTTGTCAGGGCCTTAGACAAACCCTTTGTCCTTATGCTGTTCGCTAGGGCACCAGGCTCAGTAGCTGCTGCCTTTTCATTTTCATTTTCCTTCTCCTGCTGCTATTTCTGCTCTCTCTCTGCTCCTTAGGTGCCTTTTGGATTTTCGGAGCCATAGTTTGTCTTAAACTTCTCAGGCCAAGATGATAGTATTGCCTCACTCTCTCCACAATCGAGATTCTAGTCTGAGGCCACAGGTTTGTTTGTCCGGTCTCACGCTCGTGTACCCACTGCATAAATCGCTGGGCACAGTTAGTAAGCAAAATCATATTTTGGGCATTTTCGTAGTAGGAATCATTTAACCCCCCAAGAAACCAGCAGCAGCATCCTCAATGGTCAGCACTCGTATCCTTCAGTAGTGGTCATCGGAGAGGGGGGTAAATGCGACTGCTCCCTACAGCCTAACGGTGGCCATCTTGCCACCCCGACCTATTAACATTTTTTAAGTAAAATGATTCTGGATTTGAAACATTATACCCTGAAAAGTATGGAAATTTGCCCAAGATTTTTTTGAGCTACCCTTTGGTGGCGTAGGACAATGTTTCCATTGGTTATTGGTAAATACATTTCATAATCTGATGAACCTTCTAAGTATTCATGATTTGTAAACTTTGCAGACATTTCTAAGTCTGACATCATATTATTAACAGTCTCAAAGTCCGAATCATCAGAAAAGGTACTAAATGAAACAAAGTCACTCAAGGAAATCTTGCATTGGTGAGGAATCTTCAACAGATCCACCAGACCAAGAATGTCATATTCAGTTCTGTCCCAAGCTATACCACCTGGTATCGGAACGACTGTTATGTTGACTGATGACAAGTCTCTTTGTTCACAATGAGATGGTTTGTGTGGCTTGAGGAGTAAGTTGATGTTCTTACTTGCTATGTCCTTTTTAACATATATTCCATTTATCAGCATTCCCAAAGTAAATACAAGAGTCAACCAAAGTAGAAGAAAAAGTGCACCCAACGCAATCCAAAGTTCAATATATGGTGAAACCAGATAAGTCTTTTCCAGTTGACGAAAAAGTTCTATTGCGTGTTCTTTGAAAGTTCTTTTTACTGGCGTTGTTTCAAGTTCGCTGGGATGTTAAGCATTTGTGAATATACACAGTAATACAGTGAAAACACCACAGATGGAAACAACACAGGTTTTACAAAAATAAGTATTCTTTGAATAGACTTAAACACAAGATCAAATCCACAATACTACACTTAAGATTACTTAAAAATGATTAAAGTCTCTTAGTTAAAGTTGTTGGTAAATGCGACAAAGTTCTCAACAAAGTACCTGGATGTGTAACGCAAAGTGAACAAAAGGCTTGCAAAAGGGGCGATGCGTCAGTTCTGTGACCCGGGGGAACGGTTGCGTCCTTCCTCAATGCTTGCGCAGAGTAGGGGACTCATCGTGAGCCTTACCGGTGCAGAGGTGATGCGTAGATTCTCGGCTTGCGGGCCTGTTGCGGTGCGCAAGATAGCGTCTTGATGCTATGCGACGATCCGGTTGCGATGTGAGAAGAATGCGCCCTTGATGCGGCGATGCGATGACGATGTGATGACGCCCTGACAGCCTTGCGATGACTCTGTAATTTGGAGCCGCGACAGGCCCTGCGACCCGCTTCTCCGGTGATGCGATGGCGACTCTCTCGATGGAGTCACGCTTCTCCGGTGATGCGACAGCAGGCAGCTTCGATGAACACAGGCTTCCAGGGAGATGTGATGAAGGCACGCTTCTCCGGCGCTGCAATGATTTCAGCTGCGGCGGCGATGCGCTTCTTGATGTGTAGCGCTACCAGCTCCCAGCGGCACGCAAGTGACTGGAGTCAGAATTCCCATCAAGGAAATTCAGGAGGGAGCTGGAGGTGAAGTCTTTTGTCCCTGAGACTTTAGAAGGTGGCAAGCACAGTTCAAGCCCTTGGAGAATATTCTGTTGATGAAAGTCCTCAAAAAGTTATTTCTCCTCTCCCTTGGCAATGAAGCAACCACTGCAGGCCAACCCACTAAGCAGCACACTGGCAGATGGGCAGTCCAAACTCCTGCAGCTTTCTTGGTTCTTCTCCTTGGCAGAAATGTTTCTTGTTCCAGAAGTGATCTAATTTCTTGGGATCAGGGTCCCAATATTTATACCCCAAAATCCTTTGTACTTCGAAGTCAGAGAGGCCTCTGCCTAGTCCTAACCAGTTCCTGAGCACTTTGTTTACATGACTCTCTTCTTCCTTTCACTGTGCAGGGCAGAAACATAAGACTCCCCACAGGAGGTGGAGCCAGCACAGAGGAGGGAAGATACAGCTCTGGAGCACTCTGTTGACAAGATTCCTCCTCTACTTTCACAGTGCAGGGCAGAGACATCAGACAAGCCAAAGGAGGTGGGGCCAGCATTGTAGAGGGAAGGCTCCTAGGTGCAACTCCTCCCTCCCATCTAGATGCAGATCTCTCTATTCACCACTGGGCTGCCCCAGCCTGTCTCCTGGAATTCCCCAGCCCTGTCACCCACAAAACCAGACAAGCAATACACAACCCAGCAGGGGCAAGCTCAAATGGTTAGGCTAGCAAATAACTACTTTTTAAAAGTGGTATTTGCAAACACAGAATATTAAAATAAACTTTACTAAAAGATGTACTTAATTATCCTGAGTTCAGGCATACTAAATTTGAATTTCTACTGTGTTCCCTGAGTCAGTTAGGATTATAAGAATGTAATATTCTAACTGCACATTCTGGCCTATAAGAACAGGTAGCCATCAATAGTGAAAAACAAAAATGGCTGTAAAATTCACTATTAGAACATGCTACACACATCAGAGCATGTCCTACCTTATACTTACAATGCACCCTGCCTAAATCCAGCAAAACATATCAAAACATAGGAGGCAATCTGCCGAAATGGAAGGGAGACTCACGCCAATGATGCCAGGTCTAACACCCCCACTCCAGGGATTCGAGCAAACAGAACATTATTTGAATCAGTTATATATGAGTATTTGAGTGGAAAGCCTTTTGGTAATGTTTTACCACTGTCTTTGCTTGAAGCATTTACAGCTTGCATTATTTCGCCATCTATTTTTGTTTTTGAACTAGTGATTGCAGTTACGGAAGCCGTTTTCACAGCTGCCTTCGTGGCTTCATCATCCATTGAATTCCCTGCAACGTGAACGCCATCACGTTGATGACTCAGTGTATGTATCACGTGAGCCTTTTATAGTTCGTGTCGTAACTGAACTACTTGTTCCCAGAGCACCTTATGCTTGATTGTGCCACATTTTGCATGTTTGAAACAGTTTTCAATCCAGTTCTGCAAGTATTCATTGTAAAACTGTACACAGTAATACAAATTGCACGTATTCAATGTCTGTTGCAGCAAGAGAATGAACCCATGGTATCCATCCCGGGGGTAAAGCTTATGCATTCGGAATGCTCTCTTTCGTCATTGCCTCTAAGGCAGGTACAGGAGTAACAACCATTATACGCTTACCCTGTGCGAGTGTTCTCTCTTTTGCTACTGCAGTTTGAACCGCTGTCAGAATTTTTGTACTGCAACAGTTTTGCAACAAGAGTTTAAATGTCTGTAATCCAAAACTAGACGATATGTATTGCCTGGTTTGGAGACAGAAAATAAAGGATTGTTCATGGACGAGGTGCATGTTTCAATCACACCTTGGTATTCAAGTTGATCTAATATCTCCCTGACCTGCTTTTTAGCTTCTTGCTTAACTGGGTACTGCCTTTGTGCAGTTTGTTGAGTTCTTAACCCCTTCCATGCTCATGACGAGCTCAGCTCATACCTCCTTTCAGAGGGCTCCTTTTGAGGAGACCTACCTCGGGGTTGAGAACGCTTCCCTTTAGAAGTTTGTTTAGTGTTCTCCTACTTCTTTTTGGGAAGAGTAGGAGTGTTTTAAATAAAGACCTTTTCAGGACTTTCAGTCAGTTGGGATTTCACTGGTTTACCACCCAAACTGTCTCTACCTAGTTCTTCATAGGATTTTTCAATTATTCTGGCTAATTTATATGGTTGCTCAGTTACATCAAATTCTCTTAACTTTTGGCGGATCACCACGGATGCTGCTTCACCTTTAATATTAGCTAATATTATTGTTGAGACCCAGATTTAAAGCAGGTTCCGCACCGTATTAATTTTGAATCTTTTTCATGACGTCTGGTATTACTGCAATAGACGGAACACCATGTGTTTTGGTGTAGATTGCAGCAAAGACTGTGCCCCAAGTGTCGCAGTCCTCCAGGTGTGGTGCGATCCCCATTGGTAAACAGATTGTTAGAATCCTATGTTTCTCATGAGGGCTAGTATCAGGAAATACTGCCTCGATTTGAGTAATTTTTTGAGCTATCCAAAATGAAATTTGTTCCTGTTTTGCGGGTAATTTGCCGATGACTGATTGCATAGTCTGTGGTGTTAGTTTATTTGTGTTCCCCTGGTAAGGGGTGTGTTGTGGAATCCTTATTATTGTTTGGACACTAAAGGTCCGCATGACATATTGAACAAATTGTCTGTGGATTTAAATTAGCTCTTTTAGTTGAACTAATATTTCCGCATCTGTCTTAGTTCAATAGCAAATGTGGTGTATAGCTGGCTAATACCGGCCATGTTGCTCCTGGTCTACCTAGTGGACCGAGCCTGGTAATGTGATGTGTATGTTTTAGGCCGCCTTTAAACCAGAGCACAGGCTCTTGGTATGTTAGTGGAATTTCAACGTCCTCGAAAGGAATGTATTCCTCTGGAACTTTATCTTCTTTCTAGAAGTAAATCACTTTTGTTCTTGGATTTGCTACAGGGAAGACTATCCATGAATAGAATACCTCTGTCTGATGATATTTGTGTGCCTCTATCACAAAAACTACCCTCCACCTCTAGATGATAGGCCATTTCTTATAAGTTTCATTGTGATGGCTTTCCTTAAAGTCTCTGAAATGCTTATAGCATCTGCGTCGGTCTCTTAGAGACCTGTAAAGTTTAAAGCTTGTACGGCATTGCTGCCTGTAGCTTCGCTGTTCTCGGTGTCGCTATCCGGCATTTTTGTTTCATGAAAGTTTGCAGAGCAAGTTTCAGGGAAACAAAGATAAGGTGCACAATATTTTGGAACACTGTCTCCTTTAAGGTTGAAATAAACCAAAAACTAATACATAGGATTTTTGTCCTACTCAGCTATGGCAGATATTTTATCAATTTACCCACTCCAGACGTTTATTAGAGTTCTTTACGGGAAAAGTGGTCTCTGAGAAAAGCACGACTGAGTTACTTTAGTATCTAGCGTTAAATTAGTCCCTTGACCCATGAAGGTTGCCATGTAGTGTAGTTCTTATATTCCCAATAGGCTCTGCGCATTGGAATAATATATCCTATAGATTAGACTTAGGACTGAGGTCAACTAGGTCTCTATCGAATATACTAAACTTAATAGTGAGTGCTAGCTAGCTCAGAGGTCACTAGAAACTTTCTTGAATTCAAAAGAAGGGATTAGTTTCTGAAAACCGCATAAACAAGACAACTTTGTTTCCCAAGAATAAGAAATATATCTCTAGAGTCGCGGAAACAATAGATAAGAAGTTCACTCAGTCAATCGTGCATGCTTCGTTTCAATAGAGTTGCAGAGAAATAGAGAGACGGGCGTTTTCAATAAAAAGGTTTATTGAGCAGTCTTCTTTCTCATGCAAGATAAGTGAACTGTTCAATCGTTAAGCGGACTGCAAAGTATAATGCGTACAGCGAGAATAGTATTATAAAATAATACTGTAAAAGCATTGTATGGTTTCTAAGCCATATAAAAAATACATACATAAACAACATTGAATAAAATATTCAACTGGTGCTTCTAAATACTCCTACCCCAATGTACCTAATCTATGTCTAGTACGCGGGAAGAAGTAAGTATTGTGTAGCATAGGTTTAGTTGTTTTTGCCAAGAATCTACCAAAGGTTTCTCTAGGTTCAAATCAGCTCCATGCCTTTGTTTAGAATGAAGGAGGTCTGGTATCTCTGTCTCAAGACTCGATTTCCCAACACCCCGCAAGGAGAGCTTGGAAACCCTGTAGCTGGATTCTCGGCAAGAGAAAGGCAGTCTCTTTATCAGTGCATCAGCTGGAAGGTCGGCCTCCTTTGGCACTTGCAGTAGCGAGCTACTTCGGGCAATTAGATAGTCAAACTGCTCCGAACCACCGTAGTTTGCCATCGCAAGTGAAGGTATATTTATACCTTCAAGGTGTTTAAGAATACCATAGATGGACGTAAAGTTGGGCATAATAATGTCAGGAAAGAACCCCTAGGGAATAGCTGTTCTTTGCAAAGTACATGAGTTCTTGGTCAAATCAATATTCAAGCAAGGGGAAGTTCCCTAACTGCTTAAGTCGATTTTCCAAGAAATCGTTGTGACGTTTTGGTACGGGTGGAGGTAGCCATGACTGTATTTGGTCTGCATGGGCTATGTCTAAATAAGGGATTGATTTCTATGCCTATATAAGGGCAATATGAATTGTACCTATATAAGGGCATGAATTTGGAGAATTCACTTGGAGCCTAAAACGCCACACAACAATGTGTTTATGATTTTATAATTACTATACTTTTTCAATCATGTACTGGATCATATTGGAAATGGCACAGGAACTGCTGCTGATTTTATATGGTGATGTCCTGAACACAAAATGCAGGTGGGTGTGGGGGTAGCAGTCAATTAACAAATATCTGACATGATACGTACACAGGGCTTGATTTGTAATTTGGCATACAGGTCACTCAATCACAAACGTGATGAATATCCCATCCACCTTGTTACAAGTGCCTTATATCCTTTGGCACCTGTAAGAAGGCGAACAGGATATCGGGCTTATGATGGAGTGACCCGTATGGCAAAATGAAAATTAGATTCTTTTTAATTTTTTTTATTTTTTAGTACATTTTATTATATATTCAAGGAAAATCACACATTGTAAAGACTTACAAGGAAAGAAAAACATAACGAAAATAAACAAACAGGCTAATATACACACTCACCCCAACTGGCAAGCTAGGGCTATGACACATTAATACAGTACAATACTCCTTACATCCCTGACACAGTTAGCATTTAGATTACAACACAAGATCCATCACAGGGGAATTAATCAATTGGATGGAACTGTAGTTAGAGCGTCAACGGATGCCATTAGTCTCTTGGTTTTGATCTTGATGGAAGCTCTTCTTCATAGGTTTTCAGTGTGTCCTTACAATACATCATATCCAGTATCCATTGTTTACATGTGGGGTATTTCCTGCCATTCCCGTACATAGACAGTCTTCGTTTAGCCAATAATAACACAATCACACAGAGTTTACGATTATTGGACCTCAGATTGGGCACGAGACCTAGTAGACATAGATGGATCATGCAAACAATTTTGATGCCCTACATAGCACTTAAAGTTGTTGTTACAGATTCCCAATATTCACTAACATATGGACAATGCCCTACTAGGTGTATAAAATCTGCCTCATCGGCACCGCAACGTGTGCAACATGCACCCGCAAGGAGACCTCATATTTTAAATTTAACCGGTGTATGGTATGCTTGGTGCAAATATTTATAATTAATAAATTACCATTTGGTGTAAGTGGGTCAGTCAGGGCACAACACGTAGACCACTCCTCCTCAAGAATAGGCGTGTCTGAAACTATCGACCATCTACTACATGCTGTGTATGTGTTTTCTGCTTTGTCTGTTTGTAATTGGACATATAGCTTGGTCACTAAGTGAACACTGTGGATTAGTGATAATCATATGTAATGCTTGAAGAACCAGTGGCTTTGCTGGAAATGTGGGATAGAGATCTTTGATTTCACCACGCAACCTGTGATAGGAGAATTTAAAAAGTAGCGTTTAGTTGCTAATATATTGAAAGTCGTCAATTTCCATAAATATGCCATCATTATATAAATCTCGCATCTTTTCTATTCCAACCTGTTGCAATAGTGTCATGCCCACCGAATGCTGAGTTACTGATATAGCTGGATGTTGCGGCAAGGGTAACGCTGGCACATATAACAGGAGTTTGTGCACCAATTTCCCCTTCCTCTGCCATGCCAGATTTGTCGTATGGATGGTATTTATTTCTTGTTTTGATACATGTGCTCGAGGGTGTGGCAAAATATATTGAAGCGGTATTGGGTGGGCTGTCCATCCTCGACCGCCATATGTGAGAGGTATTTAATTAGATGGTACCAAAAATGTGCATATTGCGCCTGAGCACAAAGATAATAGAGCAGAAAGTCAGGGACTTTAAAACCGCCTGCAGAATATGGGAGTGTCAGAGCACGCAGTTCTATGCAGGCCTGCTGGCCCACCCAGATAAGATGAGTTACGCAGGATGTCAGTCTCTGGAATGCTGCTTTTGGTGGAGTTATTGGAATATTTTTAAATAAATATAGATATTGTGGTAGTATGACCATTTTTAATACAGCTATTCTGTCTGCTAGAGACAGCGGGAGGTGTATCCACCTTTCCACTTTGTCTTCCAGCTTACTGATGGCTGTGCCATAGTTAGTTCGTATGACCGCTGCTGGATCCCTATGATAACAGATGCCTAGGTATCGGACTGGGTCTGATTGCCACTCCAGTGGAAAATCTACTCGGTGCGGTACGTGATTCATGTCAGGGGGATGATGGTGGATTTACTCCAGTTTATTTGGAGTCCCGATTGCCTACCAAATTTAACGTATTCCCTTAGTAAGGGAGATAAGTTATCTTGCGGTTCCTGGACATAAAGCATCATATCATCAGCATATAGGGAGATATTTATAGGTCGTTGCAAAAAGCGCAATGCTGTATGTTGGTGATGCTGCCTGATTTTGCATGCCAGTGGTTCAAGAGCAATGGCGAAGAGGAGGGGTAAAAGGGGGCACCCCTGTCAGTACACTGTGTAATTTGTATCTTATCGGAAACATATTGATTAATTTTGATCTGGGCGATATGTTTTGTATATAGGATATTAATCCATTACAACAGGATTGGGGGTAAGCCCATTTTTTGCAGTACTGTAAATAAGTAGGTCCAATCTACTGAGTCAAATGCCTTGGTGGCATCCAACAAGACAGCCGCCGCCTTGAGTTCTGGGTTAAGCTGGTGGGAAAGTGCGAAGAGGATGCCTAAGTTAAGTGCCGTAGAGCGATTTGGTATAAACCGCGATTGATCTGGGAGTATAATATTGGTCATGAGTGGCTACAAACGAGTGGCTATAAGTTTGGCTAGTATTTTTGTATCTCTATTTATTATAGAGAGTGGACGGTAAGACTCACAGCTTTTAGGGTCCTTATTTGGCTTCAGGAGAGCTATAATCATGGTTTCTTGAAGTGTGAGTGGGAGGATTTGCTTTTCGTGTGCATCACCATACATTGCAACAAGGGGAGGTGCCAAAAGATCAACATATCCCTTTTAAAATTCACTAGTGAACCCATTGGGGCCAGGTGCTTTTCCATTGGGCAGAGTTTTTATTATTTCCGCGACCTCTTCAACTGTAATTGGTTGTGCAAGATATTCTCGTTGAATATCTGATTACCAGGCTATGGCTATGTCCTCAAGGTATGCAAATATTTCAGACTGCTAAGCTGTGTTGCGTGTGGCATATAGTTCCCCATATGTGGATATAAAAGCTTGCAATATACTTTGAATATCATATTTTAGGTTGCCTTGGAAATCTTTAACTTTCGTTACCGCTTGTAGTGTATGCTCATAACAGATTGTATATGCTACCACATGTCCTGATTTTCCACCCTCTCCGTATACTCTTGCTATTGGTCTCTTTGTTAAATATTTAGGTTCACTATCTGCAAGGTTCTGGTATTCAGAGAGAGTTTCACATATAGTGCCCAGTAAAGCAGTGTCGTGAGTGTGCTCATGTTCTCGCTCTAAGCTCTGAAGTTTGTTTTCACATTTAGTGATCTGGTTACGAATGTCCTTTAAAATGCCTGCAGTGGTATTGATACATGCTCCTCGTACAGTGGCTTTGAAGGCTTCCCAAACTAGGCTAGCATCATATACAGAGTTTTGATTGAATTGGAAATATTCCTCTATAGCGTGTTGAACGGCCACTCTATAGGATTCATCTAATAATAATGCCTTGGCATTAAACTGCCAAATATATGGTGGAGGAATATTGTTAGGCAGGTCAAGGGAAAGCAATACTGGGTTATGATCCGATAGTGTCTTTGGTAAATGGCTTATTTTGCCTATCCAAGTACTTGCTGCTGTGGTTGCGAGCCAAAAATCTATACGCGACCAGCTGTTATGTATTGTGGCACTGTGGTGGCTTGCATAGCAGAGGGATTTCTTAATCTCCACACATCTACTAAATGTAATTCCATCATTCCCTCAGGTAGCATTTTTACGGCCAAAATGTGCGGATCTTTCGTGGTACCAGATCTATCAAGATCATCATTTAATGCCAGGTAAAGTCCCCTCCCTTTTTATGGTGGAGTAGGAGGAATATGACGATGTGAAAGTGGCTACAGACCATCTGCGTCCTAAGTGATGATTGGTGGCATTCGTTAGATGAGTTTCTTGCAGAAGGGCAATATCTATGCTGCGTCTGTCAAGATATGCAAATATATGACGTATTTTGATGGGGTTACTCAACCCTCGGATGTTCCAGGTAAGCACCTCAGTTGTGTCGGCAACACCTTACTGCTCATTATTGCTTTTAAAATCTTAATTTCGGCTTGACTAACAAAGCTTTTACCTGCTACCACCTCCCCCCTCCTCCTCGCTACCTGGGCCACTCTCAGCAGAATGTTGACGCTGAGAGCCTGGTCCCGGGTAGACGAACAATATTAGCTGCCATATTGGGCGTGTTCAAGCGCTGGGACGCGCTCTAGCTACGCATAAAAGGGGCATCCCTTAGCCCTGCGCTCGACTAGGCTGTACGATCATTTCCCTCCTGAGGCGGAAGCCGGGAGGTTGTTTTGCCACGATATCGGTTTGCTTTTAAAATTGCTATTGCTTTTAAAATCTTAATTTCGGCTTGACTAACAAAGTTTTTACTTGCTACCACCTTCCCCCTCCTCCTCACTACCTGGGCCACTCTCAGCCGAGTGTTGACGCAGAGAGCCCGGTCCCGGGTAGATGAGCAATATTAGCGGCCATATTGGGTGTGTTCAAGCGCTGGGACGCGCTCTAGCTGCGCATAAAAGGGGCATCCCTTAGCCCTGCGCTCGACTAGGCTGTACGATCATTTCCCTCCTGAGGCGGAAGCCGGGAGGTTGTTTTGCCACGATATCGGTTTGCTTTTAAAATTGCTATTGCTTTTAAAATCTTCATTTCGGCTTGACTAACAAAGCTTTTACCTGCTACCACCTCCCCCCCCCCCCCTCCTCCTCACTTCCTGGGACACTCTCAGCCGAGTGTTGACGCAGAGAGCACGGTCCCGGGTAGACGAACAATATTAGCGGCCATATTGGGTTTGTTCAAGTGCTGGGATGCGCTCTAGCTGCGCATAAAAGGGGACGGTCATGTCTCCGCGCACGCGACCAGCGGACGCGACCAGCGGACGTGCCGGACCTGTGCCGGAGTCGTGCCAGAGTCCTGCCCATCTGCGCCCGTCAGCGCCAAGGAGGCGTCTGGGGCCAGGGAGCCTGTCCCTACCCATATTCAAGCCTCATGTGAACCTCTGTATTCTCTACTTGCCCTAAGATCCCTCAAACCCCCCTGGCAGCCCTGCCACCACACTTATCCCCCGGACCTGCTCATGTCTAACCCTGATTGTGGCTGTTACAAGGAAGGCAATCGCCACAACTCCCCGGATTTCACCCTTAAGCAGTTTACCCTTAAGAGGCCAGGCCCCTCCTCCACTTCTAACTACTCTGGGTTTCTTATCAACACCTGCTAGTTAGTTAAAAATAATGTTACTTTCAGGGAATTTATTCTGGAACAAAAGCCCACTTGGGTCTTTATTACTGAAACCTGGGCTTCGGACTCCTCTGAGCCCGACCTAATAAATGCGATTCCAGAAGGCTATGCCTTGGCCAGGATGGACAGAGTTGGTCGCAGGGGAGGAGTATTTTGCCCTTAATCCCTCCCCCACTGTGTCCATCACTGGGATCCTGATATACAGGCCCCGGGCCCTAGGTCCTCTTTCAGCCTAGGACTCCTTAAGACTCTTGAACATTACATGGGCAAACCCAACCTTACGGTTCTTGGGGATTTCAATTTCCATTTGGAGAATGCTACTTCCGCTGAAACTGTCCATCTGCTGGACGCCCTTGCTTCCTGTGGACTCCCTCAGATAGTGGGTAGTCCGACCCACCTAGCGGGGCATACTTTGGACAGGGTATTCTCCAACGACCCCCGGCTTCAGATTGGCTCTCCCCTCCCTCTATCTTGGTCAGATCATCTAGCTGTTCCCTTCAACTTTGTTCTTCCCCGCTCTATGGTGCCCCAGTTGGAGAATAACAAGTGGGAACTGAGGAGGAATTTCAGAAGGATAAACAACAATACTCTTTCCCCTTTCATGTCCAATATTAAGCCCCTGTCAGAGAGCAACGCCGATGCCGCGGACCTTGACCTGTCAAATATCTTGGCAGGTGCCGTTGAATCTTTAGCGCCGGTTAAGCAACACTACTCTGCTAGGAAACGACCTTCTGCCCCCTGGTTCTCTGACTCCCTCAGAGTCCTCAGACAGGGATGTAGGAAACAAGAAAGATTATCGAGGCTACATCTGGACCCCATAGAGAAGGACAAACACAAAACACTCCTCAAGGGCTATAAGGCCGCGGTTCTGGCAGAAAAGAAGGCGCATTTTGCCAAATTGACAGCCTCACTCAGTTCCCCTAGGGACCTGTTTAAAATAGTTGACACCTTGTCCCTCCTTCAGGCTCTGGACTCTATAGCCCCCTCCCAAGAACTATGTGATCAGATCTCCACCTTCTTTCACACTAAGATCATGGATATTTACACCGACCTGGAAGCTCTCAACCTTAGTCCTGGGAGACCCTTTCCGACCGTTGCACCCCCTCTGGACAGCCAGATACCCGAACCATGTTGCCTCCTCACTCACTTTCCCCCCTCACCCCGGAGCTTCTTAGCCCTCTCCTGGACAAACTTAAGTCCGGATCCCCTCTTGACCCCTGTCCCTTAAAAACCCTCAAAGAGTGTAGGGAGGTAATATTACCTCCCCTTGCCGAGGTCATGAATCTGGCGATCTCGGAAGGCGTCTATCCCCTTCCCTGGAAATTGGCTATTGTCAAGCCCTTGCTGAAGAAGCCTACCTTGGATTCTGGGACATTGAAAAATTCCCGCCCCATCTCTCTCCTCCCAGCCCCTGCTAAGCTACTAGAGGCACACTTCAACTATCATCTGAGTGCCTTTCTGGATAGCTCCAGCTCCCTGGATCCCTCACAGCATGGCTTCCGGAAGGCTCACAGCACTGAGTCGGCGCTTACAGTGGTTGTCGATAGCATCCGCACTAAGGTCGACAGTGGCCAGACTGCCTTGTTGGTGCTGTTAGACCTTACTGCGGCTTTCGACACCCTGTCTCCCTCCATCTTAGCCAGCCGACTCAGTGAGGTGGGAGTGGCCGGCCCGGCACTCAGCCTCCTAACATCCTTCCTTGACCAGCGGAAGCAAAGGGTGAAGCTGGGCGACTTTCTTTTGCCCATCAAGTCTGTGAAGTGTGGGGTACCTCAGGGCTCCTCCCTGAGCCTCACACTCTTTAACATCTATGTGGCCCCACTCGTCAGGCCTGTAAGATCCTTTGGGCTGGAAGTTCTTCCCTACGCCGACGACACACAGATTGCGGTTTCCATATCACAATCAGTGAACATAACGGCCTTAAACTTTAAAAACTGTATGGAGGCTGTTGCATGCTGGATGGTTCAGAACTTCCTCAAGTTGAACGGGGAGAAAACGGAGGTCCTTGTTTTTGGAGGTAAACACAAGACCTGGTCAACAGACTGGTGGCCTGCGTCTCTTGGTGCCTGCCCCACGCCCACTACTTCGGCCCGTAACCTGGGTGTTATCCTGGACACCATCCTAACTCTTGATAAACAGGTCAGCAGGACAGTTTCTACCTGCTGTGGGGCCCTAAGAATCTTAAGAAAAATTTCTCACTATCTTTCCCCTGAAGCACGAAAACAGGTTGCGGTGGCTCTCATAGCCTCCCGGTTTGACTACTGCAATGCACTATATCTAGGCATTAACAACGGCCTGGTTCAACGCCTTCAGACTGTGCAAAATGCAGCGGCTCGATTTGTGGTAGATGCCCCCAAGCGTGCGTCAGGCACTTCCATCAGGAACAACCTGCACTAGCTCCCTATCCAGGCCAGGATCAACTTTTAGGCCCTCTGACTTACGCACCATGCCCTAAATGGGACTGGGCCAGAACACATTCGTCCCCTCGTGTCCCTCTATGTCCCAGGCAGGGCTCTTCGCTCCGCCGATAAAAACCTTCTGACTGTTCCTTGAGTCCTCAAGGCCAGATGGGGTGGAAGGGCTTTCCGTTCACTTGCTCCCTGCTGACCTCAAGGGACTTGCCTCTCACCCCCTTTTCCGCAAGGCACTCAAGACCTGACTTTTCCAAGAAGCCTACCTATGATCTGTACTTCTCTTGTTCATGCAGCTCTACCATCTTCAGTGCCTTGATGCCTTTGGGTTTAGTTGCGCTCTATAAATTCAAATTCATTAATTCATTAATTCATTAATCAATTAATTCATTTATTCATTACGACGAGTAGGAGATATCATATTGTATGGGTGTGCTCCCTGGTGATGTATATGCACCAAAGCACCTATTAAAGTTTGATGTATTAGTATTGTACTTTTATCAGCCCAGTTTGCTGCCCTGTACTGCGGTGTGTAAGTGCCTGATAAACAAACTAACAATACCCAAATCCTCCCTCCCAATTCAGCATCCCAATTATGCCAAAGACACACCCAGAAGAACAAAATCAACTGTCACAGGGTGCATCCAATGGGGAGGCCACTAGGTGCTCACAATAGCAACAATCATTGCAGCAGAATAAGTCACATTTAGAGAGTTGTTACTACGAATGTTAGGGCAGTGCCCTACAGAATTCAAAACTTATAACTTTACACTCCATTGATTGATACACCAGACAACCTTCAAAGTACAAGGGGAAGATAGCATAAGTACAATCAACAATTGATAACTTGCCTGATGAAATTCTTCCTAACATTACCAACCGACAACTGCAGAACCATTTATAACTACAGCAACAGTGCCGCAGGATGCTCAATGCACCCCGTTGTACCAGATTCCTCCACGCTTAATGCACGGAAAGTAATGACAAAAGACACATTTAGGCAATCATTATGATGCAGGTTGAAACCCAGTAGGTACATTACCAGAGATGCATGCCACATCGGTCCGAGCCTGATGCTTCAGTGGACCTGTCTAGCGGTTTATGTTTTTTGGCAATTGTTTTAACCCCTCCCATGCTGGTGACGAACCCCATCCGACACGCCCCGCGGTGGGCGCGTGCTGATGACGGCTGGGGTTCGTCACGGCACCGCCCTGTTCTTTTGTTTACCGCACAGCAGTAAAATCACGGCTGCAGCGAAGGGGTTAATGAAGTACTGTGTGGCTTTAGGCGTGGTTAGTATTTTAGTACATCCTCAAAGAGACACATGCAGCCTTGCGGGATAGAGCATGGCGTATTCCACTCCCATGTCAAGCAGCTTCTACTTCATGGGCGTGAATTCCTGGCGAGCTGATTGTACAGACATTGTAAAATCAGAGTAGAACACCACTGAATTACCTTTATAGTTGATTTGTTGCTTTTCCCGAGCCAAACGCAAGATCGTGTCCCTATCCCTGTGATTAAGGATTCGGGCAATAATAGGTCTCGTGGGGCATTATTGTCAGGGTATTAATCTTGTTAGCTATAACCTGCAAACTCTGTTGGATAGCCTGATCAGTGTCTTCCAGTTTGGACTTTTTGGCATGCTTTACATCTAGTTCCGTGTCAGAGTGGGTCGACGTCTCTCTTGGCGTGCAGCGGGTGTCAATGGACAACTTAGGCTGTTGCTTATCAAGTTTGCCCATAGTTAGCAGATAGGTGGGTAGTGATGGTAACAAGAAGGAACAGCGAGTAAATGGAGCCACAGTGCCTGGCGTGTGTGTAAATGCTGTCATGGATCACCTACGCTCCTCAGCGTGCGTCGTTAACACTGCAGGGCCCGATACGCAGTCTTTAAACAGGCAGCAAGGAAGAACAGAACACAACAGTCAAGCACAATACAGAGGGCAAATAGCGGGTAACTGATGCTGCCCAGTTTAGCTAGGAAAAAAGGAGGGGTTGTGCCCAAATTACCCTCATGTACATGAGCACATGACATCAAAAAGATGTATACACATACAAAGCAGCACAGAGGGATCGATTCCGTATTTATTTGTAATCAAGGTTAAATTAAAAGCCTTGATATATTCAGAAATGAATTTTGTAAAGCAATGAATACATAAATTATAGTCACATATACAGCAATATCAAACAACTAGGTGGAGCACATAAAACGAGCAACAAATAATTATATTCAGCGAGAGTACCTTCACTTGAACTCAATCTTTCCATATAATACAATATACAACATATACATCACATATATATATATTTACACACAAGTTTCACAACAACACAGCCCTACACAAAACAAACAAAAAAAACAAAAAATAGCACAAAAAACAGTTATCTATCTATGTGCACATTCCTGAATTGCAGTGCTACACTACCAGGTAGTCCTATGTAACAGGGCCTGGGGAAATTAATTACCCCAAAATGATTATTTAGACCGTCGCTTTTGCTACAATCTAGCACAAATTAACAATTGAAACGGACTCCTTCACAGAATGTCGACGCAGTCGCGGTCGCGTTTCAGCCACACGTATCTATGGGCTTTCTCAGGACAGAAGGGCCAAATAACACTAAAAAGTGAGAAACATTATTTACAATATATACACAACAAACAGTTCTGCCAAGAACGCACTGTCCCATAGGTTACTCATGTAGTGCCTTGAAAACAAGAGCAGAAGGGAAAAGTGAAGAAAAAGAAGAAAAAAGGAAAAAGGGGGGAAAAGGAAAAAAAGCAAGAAAAAGGTTTAGCAAAAGAAGAGGAAAAACGAAGAAGAAGATAACTACAGACCAAAAGTGAACATGTGGTTCATGAACGTCCCCACCTGTGTAAATACTCAAGAGTTGGTGACACGCTGCACCTGGAGAAATAAGAGTGGCATAAAAGCCCCCGTGAAATTATCACCAAGTACCCACGCCTCCCAGGACGGAGTAGGGCCAACCTGAAAGGTCAAGGGAATCTCAAAATACTCGAGGGAACCAAGGATAAATTACGGACCTTGTGCACCGTGGCTAGAATGTCCAAGGTTGGGGTACACCCCACGGGGGATACCTACACATGTAACACAAAAAGGAGGTAAATCTGTAATGACCAGGTATCTATCGAAAAGTGCATAAAATAAAATAAAAGCACCAAAAAAGACAAGGGAGATCAGGCATCGAGTCAAAAGAAGCATTAAAGGCCGCTGCTTCCACGCATACCTATGGGTTGGTGCCCACTTCAAGTGCCCACTCGGTAGCGAATAACACAGCAGAGGAAGGGATCACTTCTTCTCTCTCTCTGAAACGTAAAATAAAACACTTTACAGGGACAAATTCTGAGAAGATGAAAGAACTACTGCTGCTCAATTATCTACATAAGGCGCAGTGAAAATGCACTGCAGTATATGCCGCCCCACTATGCATAAGGTCCCACCGTAGGATCCACACACGAATATAAAAAGGCATGCATACTAAATTAAACAGCAAGGCTCCGAAAAGCGAAACTCTGGCCATGCTAAATATCGTGCTGGGGAGCGGTGGAGGGCTCATTATCTACATGTTTCAGGATGCGTCAGGAACAAGGTTTACCAGCATAGCGTGTGCCCGCTGGGTAAACCTTCTTTAACTTCTGTGGTGTTGCGCTCTAGTCAACGAGCGTGAAGGCGATGACGCGTCACGCCATGGACAAGAGCGAGGCGCGTGCGCAGCGTAGGGTATAAGAAGAAAGGCGCGAAGGTGTGAGCGCCATTGGTGACCGATGCAGCATATGGCTAGACGCTCGGCGCTCTTTAACGATTTTGAGCTATGTTTGATGTTCAATAAAACCAGTTGAACTCTACCACAACTCCGAGCTCTGTGTCCTATAAGGGGAACTAATACATACATTACAGTGGCGACGAGGATTGGGATTTCCCCACCGTGCACACACAGCCGAACCGTGAGTCGAGTTCCGGAGATGGAGAGGAACTTCCCTTGACGAAACATCAACGGACGAAAAGCACCAGCAACATGAAATCGTAGAGCGTGGCAGAAGCGCATCACCGATACCTGGCAGCGGACCAGCCACGGGCCATGCCTCAGGTCAGTGGGGTTCCGGAGGAGAGGGGTCCCTCAGCCTGCACACTGGCAACTAAAGGCTCAGTCCAGACTCCAGAAGAGGGCGAGCAAAACTCCAACCCTCCACGAGGCGCAGAGGACAACACCCCACGCAGTCCCAGAAGCCAAGGAGACGCTGCAAGTAGGGCAGAAAGCCCCGGTGCAACGAATAACCCCAGGGCCCAAACAGAAGCGCCAAAAGACGCACCAAAGATGGCGAACCAATCATCCACGCTGATGGCACCCATCCCCTTCTTACCCAGGCCAGGCGAACCCCAAATGAAATGGGAAGACTGGAGGGAATACTTCAGGAACTATTTAGAAGCACTCGAAGATGAGAACGGAGCACCGTACGCCCCAGCGTGAAAGAAGAGACTGTTGCTCCACAACTTAGGCCCAGAGGGAGTGAGAGTGTTCGCCAACATAGTTCCTAAGGAACGCGAAGCAACAGAGGACGATGTGTTCAAAAATGCGCTGGAGGATCTAGACAACCACTTCCGTCCTGCAGTGTGCGTTTCCATAGACCGCTACAATTTCCAACAAAGGAAACAAGAAACAGGGGAGTCAATCGACGACTACGTAGCCGCTCTGCGGCGCCTGGCCATCACGTGCAAGTACGGTACACTGCAAGATGAGTACATAAAAGACCAGATTGTGATGCACACCACCAACAAATCGATCCAGGACAAACTATGGGCACAAAGCGAAACGTCGCTTAAAGACGTCATAGCCATGGTAAAAAAAGCAGAGATGTCGATGTGCTGCGCAGACGCGGCCAAACGAGAGAACACACAGAAACAAATGGTCAACAAAATCGACGAAGCCCCGACCATGCACAAACAAAAAAGTTCTTATGGAGACCAGAAGCAAGAACTCAGATGGTCAGGGAAACAGACAAGTCGCCTGCCCACAGAAAACAAGTTCTCATGCTACAGGTGCGGCAGCTCGGCCCACTCGGCACAAGACAAACGTTGCCCAGCGTTTCGCGCCAGATGTGCGTTCTGCGGCCTGTTCGGCCATTTTGAAAAAGTCTGCCGAAAAAAGGGAAGACGGACCACCGTGAAGTGCGTCGAATCGGCACCATCTGAAGTCAGAGCGAAGGAAGACCTGGAAGACAGCGACATGGTACTATGCATCGAAGGGCAGGTACTAGAAGTGACGGGAAGACGCACAGACAAACCGTGCACGGACATGTTCATTGGCGGGGTGAAAGTGCACGTGGCAGTGGACTCGGGATCCCCATGGACGATAGTTCAACGGTCCATTTGGAAGGGAGACTTTGTGCCCACAGTAGGGCCGGAGCTGCACCCACCTGACATCCGGGCCATTTCCTACACAGAAAACGCCATTCCCATGATTGGGTTCCGAACACTGAAATTTGAATTCCGAGGCAGAACGGTTATACGTGGCAGAAAAAGGCCCCTCAGTCCTGGGGTGGAGAGATGCAGGATACTTAGGTATAAGATTGGATCCAGGGGGCAAGGAACAAATCCTCCTGACGGAAGAACAGCCCATCACAAACGGCGAAGAGTGGAAAGAGACCTACCCCAAAGTGTTCGACGGCACGGTAGGAAAATTGGACAAGTTCGCCCACAAAATAATACTCAAAGAAGGAGCGACGCCAGTAACACACAAAGTCAGAAACATCCCCATATCCACGATGGAAGCAGTACAAACTGAGCTCCAGAGACTAGAGAAGCAAGGCATCATAGAGCCCATTGACAGTTCAGAGTGGTTGGCCCCCCTGGTGGTGGCCAAGAAACCCAATGGCAAGGTCCGTCTATGCGTAGACCTCCGTGAACTCAACAAGTGCCTCATTGTGGAAAAGTTCCCCCTGCCCAGGATAGATGAAATATTGGCGAAAACCAAAGGCATCACCCACTTCTCCACCATCGACCTCACGTCGGCATACCACCAAATCGACCTGCACCCGGCAAGCAGAAGGTACACCTCCTTCATCACGCCCTTTGAATGCTACCAATTCCGCCGTATGCCCTTTGGCCTGGCATCGGCCGCCGCAGTCTTCCAGAAATTAATGCATCGATTATTTAAAGACATACCCGGAGTCCAGTATTTTCAAGATGATATCCTGGTCATGGGAGCCAACAGGGAAGATCACGATGGGAAACTGACCAAGGTGCTAATGGTGCTGCAAAACAGAGGCCTCACGGCGGAATGGAGCAAATGCAAAATAGGGTTACCCTCCGTAACCTATTTGGGACATGATATCGGAAGCCAGGGCATATCGCCAAAGGGACGAACGTGAGAGCCATCAAAGAGGCCGAGGCTCCGAAATCCAAAGAAGAGGTACGGTCGTTCCTTGGAATGGCAGAGTACTACAGCCGGTTTGTGAGACACTTTGCGACAAAGACGTACAGAATGCGTCTGCTCATCCGAGACAAGTCGAAGTTCGAATGGGATGCGGAAGCCCAGAGAGAATTTGAATTGGTGAAGAAAGACATTAGCGAAGCCATCCCATTACAAGGCTATGATCCCTCAGGGAACACCATCCTGACTACAGACGCAAGTGACAAGGGCTTGGGAGCGGTGCTGGCACAGATGAAGGAGAACGGCTCCGTAGAGACAATCAGTTTTGCGTCAAGGGCCCTGTCCCCCACAGAACAAAGATACAGCGTCATAGAAAAAGAAATGCTAGCAGTCACGTGGGCAATGAGCAAGTTTCGGCAGTTCATCTGGGGCACCAGGTTCAAACTCCAAACAGATCACAAACCCTTAGTCAAAGTCTTGACGTCCTCAGGCCATGACACTGCCACCCCACGCATTGCGAAGATGACGCTCAAATTGCTGGACTATACTTATGATGTCGAATACCTGCCGGGCACCTAGAACAAGGTGGCTGACTATCTCAGTAGGGCGTCCGCCATGGAGGAAGCCCCAGTGGTAGCACCGGAAACAGACGAGATGGTAGCGATCATGATAGACAACGAGACGTCGATAAGCAGTCAGGAATGGGCTGCAGCATATGAGCGAGACCCAGAGATGTCAGAAGTCAAAGTACACCTCACATCAGGCTGGCCTGACAAACGGAAGCTCAGAGTGGAAATGAGGAAGTTCTACGAAATCCGAGAAGAACTGGCCCTGAGCGACTCCGGAATTTTCCTATACAGAGGAGAGAGGGTTGTTCCACCCGAGGCCCTCATACCGACACTGCTGAAACAACTACACGAAGGGCATCTGGGCATTGTGAAGACCAAGGCCCGGGTGAAGCAGATGTACTGGTGGCCGGGGATGGACACCCAGATTGAAAGACTGGTGAGAGAGTGTGAACAATGCCAAGGAGCGGACAAAATACTCCGACCCCTCAGACCCGCGCTGGGAAAGTTCGACAATCCCCAAAACCCGTGGGAAGACATAGCCATCGACATCCTGGGGCCAGTGCTGGACAACAGGGGAGTAAACAAATTCCTGTGTGTAGTTATTGACAAGTACTCCAAGTGGCCAGAAGTGGACGTACAGGAGGCCATGGACACAGAGACCATTTTGAGATTCTTAACCTCCTTGTTCTTAAGAGAAGGAATACCTAAGAGCATACTTAGTGACAATGGACCCCAGTTTGTCTCAGAAAAATGGTCCCGATTCATGAAGAGGAATGGAATCACAGCCAAGCACACTGCGATATACCACCCAGCAAGCAACGGCCAAGTGGAGAGGTTTAACCGGGTGCTGATGGGCTCAATACAAGCGGCCATCACACAAGGGAAGGACTGGGAAGCAGAAGTACATAGCATGTTATGGGCATACAGGATCACACCCACCGTGGTTGGATACAGCCCTTTCCAAATCCTAAGAGGCCGATTCCCGTTCACCCGGGACAACGTTGTCTGGAGAGAAAAGACAGTAACCAGCAAATGGTCCCCGGCAGTTGTACAGCACAACTTAGACAGGGCCCAAAAGGTATACGCTGCCCACTACGATAAACGGCGCAACGTAAAAGAGACAGTGTTAGAGGAAGGAGAATGGGTTAGAGTCAAACTACCCACCTTACAGAAGAAGGAAGATAGCAAGTATAGCCCGCCCTTGCAAGTCCAAGAAGTCCGAGGTAGGGCTGCGCTACTCAGTGACGGCAAAGTGTGGTCCCAAGATCGCATGGCGAGAGTCAACAAGATCGTAAATTGGCCTAAATCAGAGGAAGAGGAGATATGCATAGGGGGAGAAGAGGAGACTCCCGTGAGTGAGGAAAGCTTAAGAGAAACTATCGAAGACAGAGAAGAAGGAGGAGGAAGTGAGACGCAAAGAACAGAATGTACGAAAGACCATTCCAACCTTGAAGCTACTAAGGAGAGAGACAATGGTATAGACATTGAGAATCTTCCTGGAGTAGACGGAGGTGAGGAGAACAACCTGGTAAGGCGGACCCGCACAGGCAGAACTGTCACCTTACCCGCAAAGCATAGAGACTATGAAATGAGCGGACTATAGAGATTCCTCCCCAGTTCACTTAATAAAATTGTTGTGTCAAAAAGGGGGGAGATATGTGGTGTTGCGCTCTAGTCTACGAGCGTGAACGCGATGACGCGTCACGCCATGGACAAGAGCGAGGCGCGTGCGCAGCGTAGGGTATAAGAAGAAAGGCGCGAAGGTGTGAGCGCCATTGGTGACCGATGCAGCATATGGCTAGACGCTCGGCGCTCTTTAACGAATTTGAGCTATGTTTGATGTTCAATAAAACCAGTTGAACTCTACCACGACTCCGAGCTCTGTGTCCTATAAGGGGAACTAATACATACATTACAACTTCTACTCCACTAACGTGCTGACCTCACACGTCTCGGCCTGCGGATCCCTGAAATAAAAGGCGGACTACCATATACCCTTGGATCCATCAAACAGGAAAACGTATCTAGGTTCTTACCACGTATTCCGCCATCTTGCAGATGGAAGGGGGTCAACTATGGACTGGACACTGGGAACCTTGTCGTATGAAGGGCTGCCAATTTACAGCCCCTAAGGATGCCATACAAAGGGATATCAATCCCAAACAATCTCACATGGTCCACACAGGGAAGAAACGGGGGAGAAAGGAAAAACGAGAAGAAAAAACGGAAAGGGCAGAAAGGAAAGAACAAAGGGAAAAAAAGGGGGAGAGAGGGGGAAAAAAGGAACCAAAGAACGGCACTAAAATGTTACCGCTCATAGTCCCATGTTTACTAAAAAAACACCCAAAGTGAACACTTATATAATAGTGCTGCCAATGTTCAAACTTGCAAACACATCTTGGCACTGCATATGAACCCAGGGCTTACAATCTCGAGAGGGGGAGAAAATTAACACCTGTAACCAAAAAAACAACATTATTAGTATTATACATTTTGAACGATATAAACAAATAGATTCCTGCAACAATCAAAGAGCATCGTAAATATCTATCTGATTTCAACAGTTCTATCTGGACAATCATAAAAATGGAAAACTAAAGACGGTCCCACAGTATTACTATCTGGACAGGTATATATGCAGTTGTACTAGCATATATTCTTAGTACTTAAGCTAAGCCAGTATCCCAAATAGATTAACTATACCTAACCTGAATATTTCTCACTTGAAAAAAGTCTATCTCCAGTGAGATGGGTGCATATTCTGTACACAGACCTCATCAAATCAAATCAACGCCCACAGTTCATCACAGTCGTTTAGTCCATTTACAACAGTATGGTATTTTTCGATAAGTCTAGCTTCTGTGCAGGTTAGTGTACTCTCCAGGTCTCCCTTAATGTGCGCCTGGATTGCCACTAGCACTGACCAAAGCAGGTCTTCCTCACTGTGCCCTGCTCCAATAAAGTGTTCTACTAGCGGTGCACCTGCAGTTTTACAACGAATACGGGATTTGTGTTGAATAATCCTCATTTTTACTGCTTGTGTAGTTTGGCCAATGTACGCACGGTCACACGGGCAAAACACCACGTACACCACATTTTATGTGTTGCAATTCGTGAATGAACGCATGGTATGTGTCTTCCCATTGATCACAACCGATTTCAGATCCCGCGAGTGATGTCATGCCGTGCAGTTCATACACCGATAGTGTCCCGCCAAAGGTGGGAGGCCTAGCAGACCTCTCGTGTCTTTCTTCGGTGCGGGGTCTCTACTCGCACGTACCAAGTGTTGTTGTTTTAGATTTTTTGCTTTCCTGAAGGAAAATAAGGGCTTCATGATATTAAAATGTTCGATCAAACTACAATTTTTAAGGATGATTTGTTTTGCTTTGTTCGCCTTGGGGTTGAAAGTTAGTACACATGTCATTTTATCGTTATCCAATCTCTCTTTTGGTGTTAACAGAGTCTCTCGAGGGGTATACCACGCCCTTTTCAGGGCAGCTCTAACTAGTGTTTTTTGGGTACCCTCTGCAGCATAGTTTATTCTGCAAAATTTCTTCATTTTCAAAATAATCATTTTTAATGGAGCAATTACGACTAATTCGTAAAAATTGCCCGAAGGGCAAATTCTCCTTTAAGCTCCTTGCGTGGCCACTGGTGAATTCTAATAAGGTGTTGCGATCAGTGGGTTTAGTAAATAAATTAACCTCTAGATGGCCATCCTTACAAAAGATCCACAGATCCAAGAAATAATTTTTTTTCATTACTGAAACTGATGGTAAATTTCAGATCCGGGGTACATGTGTTGAGCCATTTGTGAAAGTGATCAAGCTCATCACTGTTGCCATTCCAGACCAGAAATATGTCATCGATGAAATGAACCCACCAACACGTGGTGCCGAAATGGGGTTGCCTCATCGAAGACATACCTGCTCTCAAACTGGTCCATCACTAGATTAGCGATTTCGGGGGCAAAGCAACACCCCATGGCTACTCCCTTCAGTTGCCAAAAAAGTTCACCCTTAAATGCAAAGAAACTATTCTTTAAGCAGATTTTTGTTAAGTCTAGAATAAGCTGCGTGGGTACCTGGTGTGGTCTACTCCTTTTGTTCAGCACTAACTCCATAACTAGTAACGCTTCATCCTGCGGGATGTTGGTGTACAAGCTTTCGATGTCGAAGGAGACCAGCAATTGCTGGTCTCCCTCGAACACCAAATTCTCAATTTTATGGATGAAGTCCATTGTGTCTCTTATATATGCTCTGGTGGTACACACAAACGGTTTTAGAAAAGTATCTATATATTTGGCTAATGGTTCAAGTAAAGAACCACAAGCTGCAATGATGGAGCGTCCGGGGGGTTTCACAGTGTCCTTATGTATTTTTGGGAGTACATACAGATTCGGGACTTTTTGCATCGAGGTGTTAAGAAACTCATACTCCTTTTTGCTCACATATCCACAATCTAGGGCTTCTGTAGTCAGGTGTAAGATCTTTGCCCGTAGGTAGGAAGGCGGATTATCTTGGATTTTGCGATAATGGGTGGGGTTACTCAACTGTCTCAGTACTTCAGTGTTGTAATCCTCACTATCCCATACCACTATCCCCCCTCCCTTATCTGCCGGTTTAATAACTGTTAGGGGGTTATTGGCCAAATTCAGTAGGGCATGTTTTTCCTCTTTAGTGAAGTTTTGTCTGAACAAGATCTTCTTGGTGCTGAGGTTGTCTATTTCTCTCAAGATTTGATTTTCAAAAAGAAGAATTTCATCAGGTAAACGAGCACTATCTGGACGAAATGTTGATTTCAACTTCAAACCACTCACATTCGAAGCTGGTCTCTCATCTTGATCAGAGAAGTAAACCTTAAGCCTTATTTTTCTCAGAAATTGAAGGACCTCTGTTTTTGTGTCCACAGGGTCTTGTACCACTAGGGGGATAAATGAAAGACCCTTTTGTAACACTTTCAATTCTAGAGCTGTCAAGGGTTGTTTAGAGAGATTATAAATTGGTATCGGCTCGACATTGGTTACACTCGCTGTAGTAGGACAAAGGGCTATCATTGAGTTTTCATTAACGGATGGGGCTATTCTCTGTACCACATTTACTGTCCCCATTTCTATCTCATGTATACCCGTTGTCTTGTTCTGAAAAAGTTCTAGTCCTGTGGAGGTGGAGCTTGATGAAAGGTTTGGAACGGCTGAAAGGATTGAAATGGTTGGAACTGTGGCTGTCTCCATCCTCTTCTGAATCCCCTGCCCCTGGGTCTTCCTCTGTCTAAAAAAGGTGGTGGGGCTGGTGGGTAGTGATAGAAGGGTTGGTATGGTTGATAATACGCCCCTCCGCTCTGGTCGGAGTCAGACGATGAATCTGAGAATGTAAGAAACCTCGTCCGTTATCTACCCTTGTACTGATTACTCAGCGCTCTTGGGTTAGTGTTTTTGAAGAAATCCTCTTTGAGGTAAGGGTATACCAGCTCTTGGCTGAAGTTTTTTATATCCTTACTCAATTTAGAGGTCTTCAAGTTTAGCAGCGTAGATAAGACATTTCTGAATAAGAACCCGGTCTAGGCTGAAATTAAAGAGGTCTGGCAAGTGCAAAGTCCTTAGTTGTGTTATCATGACTCTAATGGCAGCTCAATCACAGTCTCGGCTCAGGAGCACCCGCAGCTCAGTGCCAATCAGTACAGTCTGCAATCATAACAATGCAAGAAAATGGCGGCCAACAGTGCAGGTGCACAGCCCACAGCAGTGAGCACCTATGGGGGATTCTCAACAGGCAAAAGGTTCAATCCTCTTACACAGGCATCACATTTAAGAAATGGCAGACAAAGACATGCAGGAGACTTACAGTGGGCAGGTCGCAGGGTCTGTGTCACCACGCTGTACTCACAAATATCCAAGCATGGGCAGGCAGTCTCTCACAGCCCACGGCATGTTACAGGCTATGGCACCCCACTGTGTCTACGTGCCTCGAGGAGGACTATCGAGGCAGTACACTGCGGGCTCGCGGGTAGCGAAAATTACCTAATAGATCTGCGGGTGAGCTCGCCACGCGAGTACTCCACCTGCCCCGCCAATTCACAGACAGTTAGCACATAAGCGTGGGTAAGTTATAGGTGGCACCAAACAGCAGCCTCCTCAGTATGTTGATGAACAGAGCATGATAGTACAGCGCCGCTGGGTGACAGGCCAGCGGGTGCACAGACTCTGGCGCCAGTCACAGCGCGCTCCACCAACCCGGGGCGTAGCCATTTTCTGCCGCCCCGGATCTGTGGCTGGTTCTTGATTGCGCCTCAGAATGCAGCGGTGATTGCAGGAGCGTATGCCTACCGGGCAGTGTGACCCGATGAATCCACTCTAGGCAATGCGTAGGGAGTGCTCGAGTCGGGGCATATCACTTACAGGTTTTGCAGTAGATCCCACTTTGCCGCACGAAGCTACCACCCCTCGCCGACTCACGGCCAGGCTGCACAGGGATAAGGGCGAGCTGGAGGCGATGGTGGACAGCAGCTCTCGCAGTATGCTAGTGATCCAGCTGTGCTGTTATAACGGCACTGTTTGGCAAATCCTGCAGATATTTACTCACCATTAACAATTCCAGGGTGCTCCCGTCAGTCCACAACAGCACAGGACGCCGCCATTTTATGCCGTTCCAGATCTCCGGAAAGCTGCCGCTTGCACCTCGGATTTCAGCACGATTTACAGGGACTTGTGTCTTCAGAAAACAAACATCAGGTAGCCACCTCGTTCCAATACATTCTGTGACTAACTACGGTCATCGGGCATCGGGCATCGGCCAAACCACTGGTTTAGGGAAGGATAATGATCCCGACTAGTGGAGCGTCACTACTGTGCAGCCATTCCGATGTGCGCCCTCTAGCGCCCCTGAAAATCAGACCTTTAGTGAACATTTCAGTGCAGATGTTTGTTAATTGACTAATGTTGCTTCATCTGATTTGGCTCATACAACAGCTCAAGAGTTTTATGAGGTAATGCCTTGACTGCTCTATGATGTACGTACTTATACATCATACAAAGGAGTATTCAGTATACCCTTATTGCATGTATTGATACTTCATCAGGCTAGCGCTATATAAAACTTCTTAAATAAAAATAAAATAAATCATGGATACAAGTTGCAATTTTTAATGGGTTTTAGCATACACTGGAAAACGTATCTGACAGACTCCCGAGCATTAAAGCAGGTGTGTGAGAAGATATTCAGCAGGTGCCTATCCAACCTTTATTGTATTTCAGGTATCTTTCCTCTGTTGCACAGGTGTTTCTCAAGCCCCTGGATGCCTGTCTCAAGTGGCAATGTTGCCTCTTATGAAAATTGACATATTTGAGACTCAAACCCTTTGTCTTCAACATTCATTGAGTGGAATTTTAGCAAGCTCAGGAAAAGTATCAGAGTTGAATGCCCAATAATACCTTCCTATCTACTACTAAAACACAGAGGTTCTGCTTGCAGGCATGCTCTTATTGGCGTCTTCTTTCACAAACTCCATTTTTAGGTCTTGCTAAGGACAGCCTGCCTGAGCGGATGCTGACAAGAGATATTGTTTACTACAAGGGGCTTGGAGCCTACCCAATCCCTGACATTAGTTGGTTCATTGTAACTCTTATTTGCTGCCTCCTAATTAGCTAGCAAGTGCCATTTTCACTTCCTCTTCTTTTTTCGTGTGGAGCATGGTCCAAGTACTAATTCATTTTGATTTGTGTCCTTCTGCTGCTTGTGTTGTGATTCAGATACTATTTCTTTTTCCTCTTTGTCTGTGCTGGCTCTTCTGTGGTGCGTCTTCCCTCCCACCCCTCATTGTAGATTGTGCTTGTTGCCTCCCACCTCCAGCCCTCCAATTCTCAAGCTGCTTCATTCCTTCCACCTCCCACCCTCCCATTGTCTATGTAGCCCCCCATCCCCAACTGCCATAAGAGAAAAAAAAGTGATATGACATGGCCAGGGCGGTATGCACCTGTTACAACGCATTTTTTACAACGCACTACCACTACAACGCAGGCATTACAACGCATACCATTACAACGCATTGCGCTGGGGGGCGCTCTAGGATAAGAGGTAAGTTTAATTTACTATCCAACACCTTCCCTAGGGTCCACGGGGACTGGAGTTAGAATAGTAAATTATACTTACCACTATCCAGCACCCCAAAGCGCTATGCGTTGTAACGGTATGCGTTGTGAATACCGCGTTGTAATGGTATGCGGAGTAAAAGTATGCGTTGTAACGTCATACATCCGGCCAGGGCTAATGGAGTCATAGCACTTGCTGTCCGTGTTGCTTCTTCCCTCCCCCTCCTATCCCCTATTGTCTGTGTTGCTTGTTACCTCCATCCCTTTTGCATGTTGCCCCATCCTAAGGCAACCTTCCGTGCCATTGTCAATGTTGCCCACTCCCACCAGCCAGAAGAAAAAAAACCACTATGATGCGGCCAGCATTGCGCTTTTTTTCTAACTTTTAGCCATATATAACAGTGCTAAAAGACACTGGAAAAGCCAAAAACGCTTGAAACGGCAAGACCTATTGGCTTTTGCCAATACTTGTTCTTGTGTTGACTGTTTAGCTGAGGAGGTGGGTGTAGGTGGGTTTTGGCCCATGTGCCTCTTCTTTTGCTATCACCTATATCAACAAAGGTGTTGACCAAGAGCTCCTGGTGTTTATCTTTGTTGAGTTTTTCATTCTAACTACTCAGTATTCTTGATTGATAAACCGAGCGCTGACAGCTATTCAACGTATAATTACTTCAAATTATATCATGCAAAGAGATGTGAACCAACTTTGGTGATAGCAATTATGAGGCATTTTGCAGTTAAATGTACTTTTTTCCTAAAATGCACAAATCCAAAGATGTATTCAGAATATTGCCTCTCGTTTTAGATGTGAGAGTTTGAAATATTTATATTTATCGCAGCCAGAGAAGATGTACTTAGATCAATACATGTCCATGGTAGGAAGTACATCTAGTTATCTTTTGCTAATAGCTCTGATGTGATCTCTACTAGCACTTCAGTTCAAATGTTTCCTTTTAAAAGGGCAGGATGAAGGGACAGAACTATAAATAATTAGTTAGTCTCTTCCAGAAACCCAATAATGGGCCTACTGACTAGGATTTATTTTTCAGAAGGGCACTACTTACCGCCACACTGTATCCAGAGCTCCATAAGAGGACCAGACATTTGGGTTCAGGTGGAGGTCAGAATTTCCTTTCTTCTCTTTCAGAGCTGGACTAGATACCATCGGCTGTGTGAGGATGGCTCAGGTTTGAGAATTATGCTTCGCTCTTTGGACATTCCTGTTATGTTATGTTATGTTAAGTGAAACTTCTTAAGCGCACTAACACCAGAGGTTTCTTGGCGCTAACTGACAAAACAAAGACAGAATCCCAAGGCAGAAACTAACCGGTGCTGGAGAACAGAAAAGTTTTTAAAAGCTTCCTGAATTGGAGTAAGGAACCATTAGATTTAATGACTATTGGAAGAGAATTCCAGAATTTAGGTGCAAGGTGGGCAAAGCGACGGCCCCCAACCTTGCTGGTTTTGACTTTCGGAGTGACAAGTAGGTGATGATGAGCTGACCGAAGGTTACATGCAGGTTGGTACGGAGTGATCAGTGAGTTAAGAAAGGCAGGACTGGTGCAATGGAGGGATTTGAACGTAAGACAGCCCAACTTAAAGGCCGCCCTCCGTTCTACTGGCAGCCAATGGAGTTTATGAAGCAAGGGCTTCGCAGACTGCCATTTTGGGACTTTGAAAATAAGACGGGCTGCCTGGTTCTGCACAACCTGGAGACGGCCCACAAGAGAACATGGGAGTCCGTGATAAAGGGAATTAGAAAAGTCCAGGCGGGAAAGAACCAGGGACATGACAACATTGCTCTATTGCAAGTAGTTTCATTCGATTTTTTTTGTAGCAATACATTTTTCCAGACTTTGAACTTCAGATTAAAGTAAGAAGGTAAATGTTTACCCAACCATTTTTTTCTCTTGAGCTATTATTCCCTTTCCATTACATTAGATCATGTTATCTGCTTGATTCAAATTTGTGACTTTTGGGGGGCGTGGACAAGATGTTGGATGGGTAGGATGCACTATCTTGTCCCTCCATCCCACCGCCTTGAGGCCTTGCCATCTACCTGCATTGCAACCTGTTTTGAGTTCTGAAACTGCCACTCCACGTCCTGTTACTCTGCGGGCACCTGGGTAGGCATCCAAAACCAGAAAGTGCCCCCCCAGGGTCGTGCTAGGAACAAGACTAGGCCATGGCCGCCCTCAATACCCAAAATGGCAGCCACTGCAAAACGTAACTGAGCGCACGGGGCTCAATGCTAAACGGACACCTACCTAACAGCGCCTCTTAAAGTTGCTGTGCCTGCATACTATTGAGGAGAGGTAGCGGCGGTGAGCAGACCTCCTCCAGCGGTGCTGCAGCTGTCCTTCGACTAAGCTGCAGCCCACTTGCCCTCTCCAAAATGGCAGCTCCCACAAGGCATCGGTGACAGCATGCCAGAGATGAGGTAGGTGCGGCCTCCAGGGACGACTGAGAGCCATGCTGGTAGGCAGCTACCAGTGGAGGACAGCGCCCGGCCAGAGCCCGCTAGGATAGCCGTGTGCAAGCTTGAGAGGCATGGATGCATATCACCTCCGAGAAGGCTGAGGTAACCCATAAGAAGACCCTGCCCCTTCCCAGGCAGTCAGATCTGATCCACGCACCGCCACCCACTACAAGACTGTGATTGCTGATATGCGGAGGCTGGTGCCTGAGGGGCCACCTCTGGCAGGCCAGCCATGCAACCTGCAGGAGAGTGGCAATTGCGGCCTTCCCTCTGGACTGAACACTCAGGCCTAGGCTGGACATGGCTACTGTGTGGCCCAATAAGGAATGATCCCTAAAGGAGAAGCTGACTTAAACAATTGGAAACCAGCCAGGGGACAAACCTCTCCTCAACTGCTCAGAACAGCTCTTAGAGGGATATGATAAGGGGGGGGGCAGTTATCCGCTGCTTCCTGGAGGCCCTATTTGCTTCCCTCTAGGAGGACCTCCAAACTGTTCAAAGAGGCCTATCACAGAATTTAAGAGGACCGTTGAGAGCTGGCAGCTGTGGGGGACAGGGTCTCCATACTAGAGGACCACCAATCCAGCTGGGGCGAAGAGATCCAGCCGCTACAACATGAAGTCATCTGACTCAAAGAGCAGCAGATTGACCTGCAGGCTCATGTGGAGCACCTCGAAAACTGGGTGATGCACAACAATATACAGCTCTGGGGGGGCCCCTACCAACACGCAGATTTTGAAAATGCCGTCTGAAAAGGAGATGCAGCTCGACAGGGTGCATAGAGTGGGTCCCCCATAACTGGAGAACATTCACCCAGCGGGCATCTTAGTCTGCGTCTAAGATTTTCAGCTAAAGGAGCAGATCCTGTGTAAAGCCAGGGACTTACACTCTCTGTGGTTCAAAGGACACATGCTGGTGCTCTATGAAGACTTGTCAACTTTCACTCTTCAAAAAAAGCACACCTTCCAACCAGTCGCCACCTATCTTCGAGCCAAAGGTGTGACCTATTCTTGGGGGCACCCCTTCTGCATTTATTTTTGATGAGAGGGTAGGCTCTATCAGATCCACTCACTGACAGAGGCGTGCAAGGTACTATTAATCGTCAAGCCTTCTGAAAGCAACCAAAGCCCCATACCTCAAGCACGGAAAGCCTGAATGTGCCTCCAGTGGTAAGGGGGGCCGGCTTCCTCCAGAGGTCTCTGACTGGATCCAGAGACTATTGCCATGGAGAGACAAGCAGTATTGGACAAGCTATCTGGAGATCCTGACAAGCAAGAAGGCACCTGAATAAACCTGGGTCTCTTGCACTGTGGACATTGCTGGTGAGATTAGGGAGGGCAGGGAGGAGGGCATAGGAATGGGACTACGGAGAAGGAGTATGGGAAACCCCAGACCTTCACACCCAGATACTCAATGTGACAAGGTTGGACATGCCCAGCACATCACCTCTGTTGTTTTTTTGCTTTGGTTATTGTTTGTTACTGTGTTTTTTAGGGAGGGTGCTCTATACAACAGGTATTCACCAAGGCAGGGTTTGCCATGTAACAGGTGTTAGCTGGGGCCACATGGCTAGGTCTTTGGATGGGGTGAAAGTGTTTTTCACTTTGCTTATCACAAGATAATCTAAAAGCCCTCACCCTCAATGTAAAGGGGCTTAGTAACCCGATCAAGCGCCATGCAATCATCCCCTTTTTAGAGCAGTCAGGTGCAGATTTATGTCTTTTGCAGGAGACCCATCTGGTTGCTGGGGATTGTCACAGGCTCAGGTTCCAAGCCTTCCCACAACATTTTTTCTCTTTAGTGACCAACAAGACAGCTGAATCACCCTTCTGGTCTCTTGCTCCTTCTAGTGAAAGTGGGTGCCAAACTACCAGAGATTAAGGGTAGGCTGCTGTGCCCTTAAGGATGGTCCAGAACACTTTCTCAGGTGGGAAGTGGCAGACACTATGTCCTCTCAAGATAAGATATGGAGGTTCAGGAGCCCTCTCCCAGGAGGGAGACTAAGGGACCTCAAAGAGTATGTCACCCCCAGACTTTGGATTATACTTTTTAGTCCCAAGCCCTCAAGACCTATGCCCACCTTGATCTTTCCCCGGGGACCAGGGAGCTGCAGACCCCCCACTTACAACGATTGAGGTAGAGCCCCTCTCCTTTTTACCACAAAGCATCAGTTTCTCTCCTACTAGCACTCCCACCCTTGCACCAACACCCTGACTGGAGATTGGGGAAGATGCTCCTTCATAGACCAGAAGTGGTCAAGCAGATCACTCAAGCACTCACAATTATCTAGACATTAACAACACGGCAGACACTACAATCTGTCTTTTGTGAGGCTCTAAGGCAGTCACCCTGGGAGGGAGATCATAGGCATATCTGTGGAAGATAATAAAATAAGATGTGTGAAACTGGAGCACCTGAGCCAAAAGGTACAGGAGCTTGAGTGTATGCACAAACGCACTGGCAGTCCCCGGGTCTGGTGGCAGCTGGTGGAAGTGAGAGCTCAAATGACGGGACTCGATCTGTATAAGGCTGAGTATTCTCTGGTTAGACTTAAATATTCTTTCTATATAGGAGGAAATAAATGTGGGTGTCTGCTCACCAACAGACTTCGAGCACAGTGACAAGCTACTGGTGTGGAGGCCCTGCTGACAGGAAGCTGCACAGAGATCATGGGAGATGTGCCCATCACCTCTGTCTTCCATAACTTTTACTGAAAACAATACGCGAAGCAAGCCCTCCCAACTTCTAGTCCAGACCTTTATCTTCAAGATGCACGCACCTCACAGCTCACAGCCGGTCAAGCTGACTCGCTGGACCACCTGATCCTGATAGAGGAGGTGATTTATTGCAAGGAAAAAACTCCTTAAATCCCCATGGGCCAGATGGATTTCAAGGACCGTTTTATAAAACATTATAAAACATTCCGTACCCAATTGATCTGGCTTTTTAATGCGATATCAGGCCCAACCACAGTTGCAGCCTCCGTCATGGAAGCCTCCATTGTTTTCATTCCCAAACCTCGGAAAGATCCCAATCCATGCGGGTCCTACCGGCCAATATCCCTACATAATGTGGATATTAAATTGTTTACCAGTATTTTAGCAACACGCCTAAACCCCCTTATGCCTGGACTTACTGACCCTGATCAAGGGGGATTTTTTTCTGCTTAGGCAATGTAGCGATAACACCAAGCAAATCCTGCCCCTGCTCGACAAGGCCAAATGCTTGCCAACAAGAAATAATTCTTCTGGCTATTGATGCCAAAAAGACATTTGACCGGGTGCATTGGCCATACCAGGCGCAACACTTAGCCCCTTTGGTTTTGGGCCCCGGTTCCACACCTGGATACTCAGCAATTACAGTCAAAGCCGAGTGACTGTACTGGTGAACAGTCAGAATTCAGCCACCACATACCATCCACAGAGGGACGAGACAGGGGTGTCCACTTTCACTCCTGCTCTTTGCTCTGCACTTGGAGCCAATGCTCAAAAAGTGTGGGTCAATCTACGCATCAAAGGGGTTGACTTTGGTGGACAGGAGCACACAATCTACCTCTACGCTGATGATGTCATCATAGCCATAGACAAGCCTGAGGAGGCCCTCCCAGCATTCTTATGTGAGACAGAGGCATTCAGTGGTGCAGCGGGATTTCAGATGAATATCCAGAAACTGCTTGTCCTAAAACTTTCAGTTTCTTTGGAGACAGAGGGCCAGATGCATCAAAGGGTTTTGCCCATTCTGTGTCTATGGGAAAATATGTTGATGCATATGGCCCAGAATCTCTCTACGCCCGATGCTACACAATCCAATGGCAAATCATCTCTATCTGCTATTTAAGAATCCAATTAGCTCCAACTGTTCAGGAGACTGTGACCCTAAACTACCTGACACTTCTTTGGCAAATTCGCAGGGATCTGATGCAATTTAAATTGTACCGGCTCTGATGGGTTAGCTGGGTTGCGGCATTGAAGATGACTGCTCTCCCAAAGATTCTCTTCCACTTCCAGGTGCTCCCGCTTGAGCCTCCCACAGGCAAGAGTCAGACCTTGCAAGGGAAGATGCATCGCTTTATTTGGTCCGAGGGAAGACCTCACATGAGCAGAGATCTGAGCTCTAGACCTCATATTGAGAAGGGGCTAGGAATTTCTAATCTCTTGCAATACTACCAAGTGGTGCAGCTACAAAATATGGTGGAATGATCCAGGGAAGAATCTGAGAAACCTTGGTTGTTCATGGATTGAGCCATAACAGGATCTTCTCAATGGAAAACCCTTTTCTGATCTCACTCACAGAGACAGTGGGGACGTTATTCCTCCCCAGTCACTATGTGTGGGACTGCGTGGCTGCCTGCAAGGGTTTAATGTAATAATTCTTCCCACTGTCTTCAGTGGTGGGCAACACAGACTTCATGAACGGCCTTGACAGGGCTGCATTCCAGGTCTGGCAGGGCACCGGCTGTCAGTCCGTTGACCACTTCTTCGATGAAGAGGGCCCTCTCTCCTTGGAACAACAGGAGGCGGACTACAGACTCCTGAGTTGGAGAGGTTGAGAAACTTACAGGTTGGGCATTGGGTAATGCACCCTACCGTGCACCCAGGAGTGCAAAGCCCTCTCACCGTATCTGAAAAATGGTTAGTTACAAAAAATACTGAAAAACATCTTATTACTGAAATATACAGACTCCTGCAGCACTCTTCCTTGGTGCCAAAGACCCCAGGGTAGAAACGATGGGAACAAGAACTGAGGCATCAGCTAACGGCAAAGGAATGGGAGGAGGTCTATCACAGGGTGTGCCACACAGTGAGTAACATGCCCTGCACTGAGATGGCTACTAAAATATGTACATGTACTGTACTGGTATCTAACACTGGTACGATTACATTGGGCAATCCTATATGAAGCGCCGACTGCTGTTGACACTGTGGGTCCCCCGGGACACTGGTACACCTGCTAGGGAAATGCCCTAAACTTCAGCAATACTGGGACGGGTTCCTGAACAATATCAACACCCCCTTTGACACTCAATTACCTCAATTCCCTGCATACATTGTCTTAGGTCTCCCTAACGCGCTCATATTCCAACTCAAATCATGCAAGGGGCCACACATAAGCCTAGCGCTGGGAGCAGCCCTCCAGAATATCCTTACGCACTTGATCACAGCTGAACTTCTGACTCCTTGGATGGCTCCATCATTACCACATGTGCTGAGAATCCTAGCAGCCCGTGGAGACTCATACAGAGACCTTTGGTGCCCAACAAAGCTCTCCTCTCAGTGGGGTCCTGAGAATTGACTTGCCCAAATGTCTCCCCCTGCTACACTTGACAGAACTTGGTGACCCTTCTTAGATAGTTATGCACCTTCTAGACTAACTCATGTTTATTACTTAGTGCCTTGCGATACAGAAACTAATGATGTGAGTGCTTCCAGGTTGGGGGAGGATTTGGGGGGGCAGTGTTGGTCCTTCATTTAACTATTTTCTTGAGTGCTGTTGATGCGACACCCTCCTGTGTTGCTCTGTTGCCTATGCTTTCTTGCAAACTTTCAAAAAAAAAATTTGCACCATCAATTGGAGTCATTTTACATTTTATTTTACTGATTTAAAATATGTTATTGTTTGGTTGATTAGTATTAACACATGCCTACCGTGTTTTCTCAAAATTGCCTTGCTGCTTAGGCCATGCCACCATTAGTGGGCCCACAGTGACTTTACTGAAACATGCTTATCACTTGGGGCCTTATTTCTGGACTCAGTAAGAGACCTGTCAGAGCTTACATCAACATGTTGACCTTTCTTGACCATGTCCTACGGGGTTAATTCAATATTCATGCACACCAGGGCACACTGTTGATGTTCAGCTGGCAACATCAGATATCTCCTTAATCTGGGGGCCAGTGTGTCAACACTGCAACAACATATAAATTTGAGGCCAATGCATTAAAACCATACTGCTATTTTATTGAAAAACAACCCTGTCCAGTTTATGAAAAATCAGATGAACAGTGAAAGTAATTTATGGAGATTCAACTCCAAGACAATCCATTGACCTGAGGAGTTCTGAGGCCTGTAACATGACTGCATTGCAAGTGGGGTTGAGGTACAAGTGGTTCTTGAAGTTTGATTTTAGTAAAAGCAGTTAAAAATTGCTAAATAATTGATTGGAGGAGACAGGTCAACACTCTCTCCACCCTTGCTTAGCTTGTTGAGTTAGGAAAACCAAAGGTGGTGATGGACGGAGCGTTGACAATACAAACACTCACCCCCAGTCAACTGATCTGGGTTTAATCATCACCGTTCTTTAGCACACTCCGCCACCCCAGTTCAGACATGACCATATGCAAATCAGTCTGACCCTGTGCCTCATGGGAACAGTCCAGCCCGAACTGCCAAGCCATGTCTTCCCTGGACCGGAATCAAGCTTCCCAGGACCGGTTTCTGGCATTACAGCCGTCTTCACCCGGGCTTGCTTGACTCCAGTGGCAAAGTGAGCAAGGGAGTCACGTCTGAGCATACCCCGCCAACTTAGGGAGAACAAAGAAAAACCAAAGGTGGTGATGGACAGTTGGTGGAGTATCGCTGATCTCTGGTGCTAGGACGCCCTACTGAGACCCGACCTCCCTGCCCGAACTCTGTTTCTTATCGTGGGGAAACTGGACTGTGTCTCATTGAGGGTGCGGGACTATGAGTCCCAGTGGACAGTGCGCGAAGCCTATCAGGCGCACCTGTGACTCTTCCCGCCCCCAGCCTTCCCCGCAGCTCTTATACGGCTCGCAGGAGCCGCTCGCAGCCGGTTGGTGGAGTATCGATGATCTCTGGTGCTAGGACGCCCTACGGAGACCCGACCTCCCCGCCCGAACTCTGTTTCTTATTGTGGGGAAACTGGACTGTGTCTCATTGAGGGTGTGGGACTGCGAGTCCCAGTGGACAGTGCGCAAAGCCTATCAGGCGCACCTGTGACTCTTCCCGCCCCCAGCCTTCCCAGCAGCTCTTATACGGCTCGCAGCCCCCGCTCCACAGGAGCCGCACGCAGCCGGTTGGTGGAGTATCGCTGATCTCTTGTGCTAGAACGCCCTACGGAGACCCGACCTCCCTGCCCGAACTCTGTTTCTTATCATGGGGAAACTGGACTGTGTCTCATTGAGGGTGCGGGACTGCGAGTCTCAGTGGACAGTGCGCGAAGCCTATCAGGTGCACCTGTGACTCTTCCCGCCACCAAACTCCACCATTATAAGCAACGCCAACTACCGCGCACGCGGGACGCGCGTGGGACAGAGCCGGGCGAAGCCCGGGCCAAGGGCGGGCCGTTTTTGCCCGTTCTTGACCGGTCTAGACCGGTTCGGGCCCTCCCTCTTGCTTTGGTCATTTTACCTACTAACTCTGTAAACCATGGCTGGACGTGAAACGCGGAGTAAGTCGTCGACTGTCGGAGGGACAACAGTGGGAGGTATGGAAAATTTTTTAATCAGAGCTAACACACTTATTGACACTGAAATATCTGTTTTGGAAAAACGTTTGTCACAGGAAATTTCGGCAATTAAAAGATCTTCCCTGGGAACTATTGCTAACGCCAAAACGCCAGATAGGAATCTGGATACTGTTTCTGCAGTGCCATGTGTGGCAGGCCAAGACATTATTTCCGACGGGGATGAACATGTTACACAGGACTTGGACATTTTAGTCAATGAAATTTGGCCTGAAATTAATCTAATTCTCGATAATCATGCATCTACATCTTCTGATCATGGTGTTACCATTAGTAATACTTTGTCACTGAGGGTCAAAGAAGGGGCTATCCCTAAAAGAAAGAGGGCTTATAATAAGAAAGATGGAAGCAAGACAAAACTAACAAAGCTACAACATGATAGTAACTCCCCATCTATTCCAACGGGGGGGGCAAATAGCTCCCACAATAGGGCCTGTTGTTCTAACCCCAACCCCTTCTATTACCCAGCCCGGTAACAACCTATTAATTGAAAGCTTGGGAGCATTATTTAAATCTATTTTATTCCCCTAGAAGCCAAACTGGAGCAAATCAAACTTAGATTGTCTAATATTGAGAAGGTTACATCTGCCTTATTAGTGAACACAAGTATGACCAGTAAGCCGAATGTAGCTACAATCCCTGTATCCCAAACCGGGGGATTTCCCTCCTTAGTAGATGGAGGGACTCAAATCCCTAACTGTAAACCCCCGGGTTTTTCAGGCTCTAACCCTGTGAACCAGGTACCACCAAAGCAGACATCAGCTCCCCTACTGGGGGGTAGTAGTGCGCAGGGGAAAACCGATGATGGTCCCACCGGCATCAGTAAATGAGTGTAGAGCCACCAGACCACGCTTACCAGATCTTCCACCTGAAACAAATCGCTTTATGTTGGTTCTGGCGGGAGCACCTGCTTTGGAAGAGGGGGAAGAAGAAACTTTTAGCTCCCTAAAAAATAAGGTAGTCAGGTGGCTAAACTGGAACAGAACACTGCCGGCCCATTTACATAATGAAATCATCATGGTAAGAAGGGTGCCTTGGTTGGGTAAGACAGTTAAGACCATAAATGGGAACTGTATTACAGTCAACTTCAGAGACCCCAGAACTGTCTCCCATATCTGTGCTGGTTTTAATAGATCATTTGACTCCACTATCCAGACCCTACCACTGTCCATCTTTTTCCAACCTAATTGTATGACCTATGGAAGAGGAAGGGATGACTGGATTAGGGTTGAGAGGAGGGGAAGAAATAGAAGATTTGATGTAAGACCAATTCCCTTGCCTTTGAATGCTCCCTTCTGTGATTATAACAGGATCAGTTGTCTGGATGCAGTAGACTGACTACCCCCTGCTGCCCAGCCATCACTAATAGAGGGAACTCCTGATATGAGCAAAGAAATAACGGATGGAAGTGTTGAGTCCCTCGGAAATGACCCAGTGGAGTGCTTGCCAGCGGTTGTAGTTCCCCCGGATATAATTCATCTATTGGCCCCTACCACCACGAACTACTGGGAGTATTCTCCAGTGGTTCCAGTTCAATCGGATATAATCCCCTCATTGGTCTCTACTGCCAATAATTCTAAGGAGCACTTGCCAGCACATTCAGTACCCCTAAGAGATCCCCTGGTCACGGATGATGACCCTTGTGAAACTGGATATAAACTAGTGAGTTGGAATATCGCCGGCTGGCGACAAAAGGAAGAGTCTCTTGGTTGGAGGGAGTCTATCATTAATTATGACATACTCTGCCTCCAAGAGACGTGGTCCACGGCCGAGATACATCTTGATGGATTTGTGTCCTATAATTGTTTAGCGCAAGAATCCACCATGGGTCAGGCAAAAGGTGGGTTGGTGATTCTACTGTCGGTTAATTTTACGGTCCGAGTGAAATCCCATACCACCATTGGAATCCTCTCACAAGTATTATGGTTGCAGCAATGTGGGGGTCGATATATTTTGCTAATTAACCATTATAACAATGTGTTTGATTCCTCTAGCTCTTGTGTTGTTAATGATCTGGAGACTGCTGTCATGAAAATCGGTAGGGCTATCCATACCCCATTCAACATCATATGGGGAGGGGATTTTAACATTCGTACATGCCCCTTCTCATTTACAAGCGCATGTGGTTTTGATGGGGCAAATGGAGAGAATCAGGCTCACTTTGTTCACTCTAAATATGGTGACTCCCTTAGTACATTCATGCTCAAATTAGACCTGTTAATCCATCAGCCTGCAGATGACTGTGAGGGCAATATTGTACTGACTTTTGTAGGGAGGAATTCAGCTTCTGTTATTGATTATCTGTTGATTTCTGTCAAAATTAGCCTTCTTTGTGCCACACCAGAAATAGTTGATTTAGGCCTTAGTGACCATAATGCCATTACTATGCTGACATCTATTTGGGGGATGAAGACACCAGTCAATCGAGGGACTGTTGCTGAAATAATACCCTGCAGACAGAATGGTATTAGGACAAATGGTGTGGTGATAATTCAGAAAAATTGCTGCGTAAAATCGTGGTAGCCAGTTTCCAAGAGCTGCAATGTTGCTTAGACGGTGATGCAGTTGCATCATGTACTGTTGCAGAATTTGAGAAACTAAACGATATCATTAAAAAGACTCTCACCATTACCAATGCTAACAATAAGAGGGCTACTGTAGGCTGGTTTGACAGGGCATGCACGAAGTCCCTAGATGAGTTAAAGAAAGCACTCTCAAACCACCCTAGGGACAGGGAAGCTGTTAAATTTCTTAGGACAACCTATAAACATCATCTGAACCATAGAAAGCAGGAGTTAAGGGAGGAGGCGTGGGACAATCTGACCAAAGCGGCGGAGCTGCAGGACAGCAAGCTTTTTTGGAGTACCGTTAACAGCCCTTTCCTCCAAAAAGAGGAATTTTCTGTATTATCTGCCCAGGTTAGCGAGGAAAGTTGGGTCCAATACTTCGCCAGAATCTTTGACCCGGGCGGGGAGGACTCTATGTGTTCCGGTGCTGAAGCCATTGGCCCAAAGTTACCCCTTAATATTACGTTGCTACAGGTTGATAATGCTATCCGGAATAGTAAGGGAGGGAAGGCCCCAGGACCAGACGGGGGTCCCGGTTGACCCGTATAAAACGAATCTATTGTTATGGAGCCCCCTTCTGAAACACAGGTTTTTAATGCGTCTGTAAAGGAAAGCACTCCATCCACATGGGGTGAGTCTATAATTTTACCAATCTATAAGAAGCGAGATAGAGGAGAGGCTAAGAACTACCACCCTATCTCCCTTCTAGATTCATCACTACAAATAATGAGCAGGGTGCTTTTACTGCGTTTGGAAGAGTGGGCTGAGGTTAACGGTATCCTTGCGGATTCCCAATTTGGATTCCGCAAGGGCCTTGGTTCTATCGAACAGTGTATTAATTTAGATCTAATTATTGTCAAATACACTAGAGCCAAGCAGGTTTCTTTATTCCTCTGCTTAGCAGATCTTACCAGCGCATTTGATTTGGTGGATCATGCTTTATTGTGGTCCACATTGCTTGAGTTGGGAGCCCCTGCTGCAATTATTTATTTCTTGGCTAGATTGTACAATAAGCTGTCAGCTCAGATTCGTTTCAGCCAAGCGGGGGAATGCACCAGGAAGATCAAGGTCAAATCAGGAATTAGGCAAGGCTGTGTTCTAGCCCAGCTGCTTTTTTCCCTTTTTATAAATGCTATGGACTCCGAGCTGAAGATGGTTCAAGCCGATGCACCTTTAGTTGAGGGCCAAGCGATTCTGGTACTGCTTTAAGCAGACAACACTGTTCTATTATCTAGAACACCAGTAGGTCTGCAGAGACTAATGAATACTTTTTTCGATTTTATACAGGGGAGGAAACTAAAAATTAATAATTCTAAAACTTTTATTATGGCATGTGGGAAAAAGGTGAAAAAGTTGAGATCATTCCAGTTTAAGGATCAAAGAATCGAAGTGGTGGATAAATTCTGCTACTTAGGAATTACTTTCAGTAGCAGTGGTACTTGGGCTCCAGAGATCCTTAATATTAAGGCTAAGATGGGAAAGGGGGCCTCAGGGGTTTTTAGATTTGCTTCTAAACTAGGCAGTCGCCGTACACATGATATGTTAAATGTTTACCAACATAGATGTGCTTCAGTGGCACTCTATGGCTCGGGTGTCTGGGGACACTGCCAACAAGGGAATTTGCAAGTATCCGAAAATGACTTTTTAAAGAGGCTTCTTTGTCTCCCAACTTCGGCTTCTAATGAGTTGGTTCATAAAGAGGTGGGGTTGGAATATTTGACTGATTTAACCTCAGCCGTGCGGTGCATATTGACCGCCGGTGCTGGGCCCTAATGAAAACGGGCGTGGTCATGACGGAACGGTTTCGTCATGAGCACAGCTCGACCGATGCTCATGACAGAACCGTGTTGCATGAGCATCGAAGGGGTTAACAGGATTGAGGCCCCTAATGGCTTGGAGGTCCATCTGGGCCAAGGATGAAACAGGCTTCACCAGGAGAATAATTAACGACTGTCTCCGCCTGGATAAATATAGCCTGATGCCATGGCTTAAATATGTTTTGACTTTATATAGAGACCTGTTTGATCTGGACGTTTTTGTGGAACCAGTAAGTGCCATTAACATTTCGAAACAGGAGCTCAAACATGTCTAACTGGGAGTTAAAGCAAAACTGCGGAGCGAAACCAGCAGCCAGTTTACAACCCATTTATTTTATAACTCCAATAACCTGGCAGGCTATGGCTTTTCAAAGTACATAAAAGTGGTCTCCAAGCAATCTCACCAGCATGTCCTTATTAGATTGAGATTAGGCATTGTTCATAACCTGGTAGCCTTCCCCCTGATGTAAAAACACACGTCATCCACCTGTCCATTTGACGGAACCTCCAAACAGAGCACTGTGCACTTTTTGCTAATTTGCCCCTTGTATTTGCATCTACGTATTGCTTATCTTAAACCCCTTTTTAAAACCTTGGCTGCTAAGGGGTTTTCCCGCTGTGCGCTAGAGATGCAGGATCCCCATTGTTCATGACAAGGTCAACTCGTCATAAGCACAGCGCAGGTAAAACCCATGACGAGTTGACCTTGTCATGAGCACTGAAGGGGTTAAGAAATACTCTGTGTCCACTGTTAATACTGCTATGAGATTTTTATTTGCACTTGATGTTCCAGATGTCTGTTTTTATTCTGCGACTTTTATCCTAAAATCAGTGTCCGCTAGGAAAAGTATGGAATTTATAACCTAACTGAGAGTATACCCTTTGTTATATATCTTGCTGCTATGCCGATTGTTATTCCTCTCCTTGTTGAACTTGTACAGAATCTTTCACTTTTTTTAAATGTTTTAATAATCTTCTTCTAGATATGTATGTAATATTTTGTGTGCTTTTATGATTGTTTACTCAATGATCGAATAAAGCTTTTGAACCGAACCGAGTTAGACATGACACAGAAGATCCATGCCAGAATCCATTCTGGAAAAATCCACTCTTCATTCCTTGATCATGAATTGTTCTTACCATCATTGTTACATTGTGGGTTCTGAAATCTGCACCTTGGGTGCCTGGTCAACCACCCAGTAAAGAATTCGAATTTTCACGCTCATGTCTCTGGAGCCCATGTGCTGATGTCAGGCATAGACATGTAAGAGGTAAATATTTTGCTTGCAAGTCACTCTTTAATTGCCTGCTCAAGGTATTTAAGAAAAGGCATAATTTGGAGTTAGCAATAGTTACCCAGCCTATTCCATGGATGAAATAATCATAAAAGATGTGTCAGACTCTTTGAAACACCGGGGGCCTATTCACCAGCTGTATTTTGTAGTACTTTTAGTATTACTAATATAGTACGACTAACACACTGCAAAATTCTATTCACAGACATCTGTGCTGAGGTCTCCATCTCTGCCTCTTCTACCATTTGAGTGCACAGGTGTGAGCCCTGACTGCAGAGACCTCTGCACATGTAGGTATATGTTTCATATTATATGTGGGAGGGACAAGGGAGTGGCTGAAAATTGCTATTTTTTATGAAATTTGGGGGTTCGGTAAGGGTTTAGGTAGGGCCATGCACCCACCCAAAAAAATGTAAATCCATTGCTATTCACAAATTGCCATTCTACAGTTAATACAGCCAAAAAAGACCGAGTGATGGTGATCAGCTTGCAATTGAGAGATGAGTATTAAGAAGTACTTTTGCAGAAAGGATGTCAATCTTCTGTCTTCTTAAGAAAACTATGAACAACACTGTATTTTGGTTAAATTATTCATGATACATAATGTTACGTTCTTCCCAGTACTGCAACTATATTTCTTCGATCACAATTTGTTGCTTTATTGTTTTGCTTGGTTTTGTATTTTCAATTGCACCTACATTTACATCAAACAGGTTATTAACGTGTTGTGTTTGTTATACAAAACAAAACAGCCAATTTGACTCCCCTTGTAATGCAACTTTGATGAATGCATATGATAGACTGTATTTGTATCTAGTTGCACCCTTCGACCCTCCTGCTTGAATAAAGTATTGACTATATGGCCAAACTCTTCCAGACAATAAAGGAGAAATGTCTATTCTTCCAAAAACTTCGTTTTTATTTAACACCATTCCTTTATATTTCGATCCAAAAATCCTAGCCAAATTTCAATCAAATACCTCATCTCTTATCTGGAATAATCATCTTCCACGGATCGCCTGGAAAAAACTAAGACAGTGACGTGATAAGGGTGGTTTGACAGCCCTGGATATAAAATTTACGCTTGGGCCTTTCAATTATCCAACTCACGAATGCTATTGAAGGGTCCCGTAGCCTCGGGGGTGGGTCTTATGTATGCAGCTATGTTGGAGGGGGAGAAAATTAACCATTTTAGTTTTCTCTTTAAGTTTGGGAATCCTACGTTTTAAAAAAAAATTAAACTGAAGACTTTACAAGGTTTTGCTAGAACATGGGCTGAAATTATGAAATGTATAAAAGTAAATTACTTTTGTGAGAAAACTCCACTGTGGGACTTGCCAGAAAATCCTGCCTGGCTTGATGACACCTTAGCAATCCCTCTGAGAGAGGCAGGCTTGGAAGTATGGGGTGACCTCTTTTATGAAGGAGATCTATTTTCGTGGGAACATCTACAAGCCAAGGTTGGCCCTAACTTCTCTCGCTTTAAATATATACAGATTCACAGTTGGATGGTAGCTTATAAAGCATCTCCTGCCAATAAGAATAAGTTTAAGCTTGGAGGACACAGCCCATTTATTACTGACTTACTAAACAGAGGCCCAGCAAAGAAAGAAATATCTAAATGGTATAATTTTATTCTGGAGGAGTCAGATGGAGACTTTGTTTTGCCAGACTCATTATGGGGTTCTGTTATGACGGATTTGGATTTACAAAATCTTTGGAAGTCTTCTTTCGAGCTTTTGTGGAGTATTGTCAAGCCGTCTTGGCTTCGCAGAAATCATATCTTTACTCTGCATAGGGCGTATTATTCCCCTTTAAGACTTTCTAAATTCACAGCAGGCCAGTCAGTGTCTTGTACTAAATGTGGTTTGATTGCTGCCTCGGATACACATATGTTTTTTGAATGTCCGGTATTAACTACATTCTGGCAGGATATCAGCAATTCCCTTACAGAATCTTTAGGAAGACCTGTCATAATGGATTTGTCTCTAATAATATTTGGATTCTTAGAAGGTGTACAATATCCACTCAGGTGTTTAATTTTTTATTCCATCCTGCTCGCAAGAAGAGAGATCTGCAGGAAATGGAAAGACCCTCTACCTCCCTCCTTTAGAGATTGGCAAAACTCAGTACTGCAGACCTCACTCACTGATCTGGCTAGATCTGGCAGTTACAGAAAAAGGGCCTTTTGGCATTTATTTTCATGGCTTCAGCGATTTCACTCGGGTTTTTTTTTCCCCCCGAGTCCAATTATTGATTTCCTAAGGTGCTTCTATAATTTGTACCAATGGAACAGCCGATATCCGGTTCATGCCCGGCCCCCACCTGGCTGTTAAATTACCCCAATGTTCGCCATAGATTGGCGAATTAAGGACTCAGTCCCTCTTTGGAATACGGTGAAAAGCTGAGAGAGTGGCGGCCCCCATAAGATTTGTATCCCTTCCAGTTGTTTGGTTACACTGAGACAGCTATTTCCCGTTAATTCCTCTGGTACTTTGTCTTTATGGAGGTTATGAGGACAAAAAAAAAAATTAAAAAAAATAAAGGAGAATTGTGAGACCAACTCTGTGTCGCTGATCAAGTAGTCAATGTCCATTTCAATTGAGTACACCGGAAAACTCAACATTAATATTGTTCCATTGCTCCTTGGAGCTGTAAAGATTATTAAAAATGCCCAACGTGTCTGTACGTTGAGAAGCAATTTATCAAACATGTGTTTATTTTTTTCTCATAGATTCTTACCTGAGCAGTACAACCTGTCTCAGTCAATCAGTCATTAAAGCTTTATTTGGTTTGTTACAACCATAAAAGTATACACTATACATTTTCTAAAAACTTTATAAAAACACATAATATGGAACATTTATAATATTACAACTCAGTCATTTCCTGGAAGATAACCCGACTCCTTTGTTATTAAGCAATACCCTCCTAGGTTGTTAAAATCACATGAGTACAACCTGGTTGAACAGCTGCTTCGTTTATTGGTTGATCATGCTTACTACACATACGCATACAGCTTTCTTTGCTTGATGTATTATTTTTTGCTTTTGCATAATTGAGAAAATAATATTTGGGCGAGAGATTATACCACTGTTTCAATGAATAAACAGACAGTAAAACCACTATAGGCCATCATGACACTCACAGCATAACAATCTCCTGTCCAGGACTATCACTTAATTACATCGCTGAGCACGAGGCACTAAGACTTTCCCATGATTGGAGATGTTGCATTCTTTGCCACCATCTGCTTGCCCTCCCTTGCCGACCTTCATTTTGGAGATGAGTATCAGGATTCATAATCATAAACTGTATTTGAAACTGTGGATCCCTGGCTAAGCTCATAGAATATCTTCAGGCAGTTTCGTTGCACAGCTTTACATTGTTGTAGCCAAACAGGCAGATGCCTGATAGTTTTGCATTGGCCTGCAGCATATAAAAAAGTAAGCGGGTCTGAGTCTGCCTCTGTTCGTCAGTCAACATTCTTAATTCGGATGGTGGAATATAAAAAAAATGACATGTAAAGCTCAAAAATAGCCCAGCCATAGATGGAGTAGAGCGCGCCAGGACCTGACTTCAGGAGGTTGTTTTCAATAGGCTGGAAATGCATAGAACACCCGCTGGATTTTTCACATACTGCAAAAGCCGACTGAAAGAAAAGCCCGCAGTGACAACTCAACCGAAATCATAAAAAGCAATGGAACTGTAGGCCAGGGCCCCAAGGAGAATACATTTAGGGAAGGCCCTCTAGGAATTTCGACAATTTGTGTCTAGTATAAGCTATAAAAGTCTACTCCGCTGATAAGGCGCCAAATTAGCAAATACTGACAACAAATTTAGATACGTGTATAATTACGCCTGCGCAGTAGGCCCGTGTTAAAGCAAACCCTGCTCCCCCACTTCCGGGTAGACATCTCATCATTGGAATTGACACAGCCAGCTCGCGCCTTTGTTCTAAAATAAACTCGCTGCCTACGTGAGCAGGTGGTGGTGGAGTGTACTGACGGCAGCAGTTTGATATGGCATCTGAATTGTGCGCAACTGTATCCATTTTGTCTTAGACAAGGCACCGTGTGACAGACGCGGGCTCGGAGCCTTCAGCTCGGTAAAGAACAGGCACGTGCCAGGGCGCTCTGAAGACAGGGATGTGACCTGTGGGCGGATCCTGTCAGAGAGGTGTTTGACTGGAGATGAAGCAGTCACTGAAAGAGCAACTCCTATCTTTTAATTATATCTAGATGCAAATGATAAAAAAGTTGAAGAGCGCAGGACTAATAAATTAGTTTTATCTGGCTGTGACTTTTAGCATTTAAACGAGTCAAAATAAGGACCCTGTAGTGTGTGGAAATGTTTTGTCAGGAGCATTTTTTGCGGCAGGAAAATGACGAATCACGTGTAGGAGAACAGCTACGTCTGTTAGATACAGGAAGGTAGGAGCTCAGTAGTTCGGCTGCCTTTCTATCAGGGGCGTAACACGCACCCCACACCCCCGCCAGGGTCCTCCGCCTCTTCAAGACCCTCATTCATGCCAAAGTCATTGAATATCTCTGAGATATGGGAGACTCATAGTCGGTTCTCATCAAATTCTGCAGGTAGACGCCATCATTTTGTGTTATGCCACTGTCTTCTATGTTCATTATTGAGTGACTATTTCTGGCACAGCCGCACAGCTATGCTTACGAAGTGCTGCAGTGCATGTATTATGTCCTGAGCAACCTCATAATAAATGTTAATGAGTGTAGCCAGTTCATTAAAATGATGGGATTTGGCACCTTTGGACAGGTCACCCTGCAGAGTGATGTATAGAGACGCACGGCAAAAGCCGGCACCCTCTAGAAGAAATCAACGTTGCATGTGAATTCCAATCAGCCTGTCGTTTTCGAGGTGGTCGGGGTGGCACGTGCGTGGGAAGAAAAGGGGGAAGTAATGAGATGCAAAGTCAAAAAAATGTGTTTGATCGCTTCAAGTCACCATTGCAATTACAAACCTCAATCCAAATTCTTGGCTTAATCATCTTGATTTTTTGACAGAATAATAAAAAAAAAGTGCATGAGTGGGTTTAAGGAGCACATCCATGCTGTGAAACCCTGATTAGATTTTTCGCCACCGGAACAGGTTCAGTTTAGTTCACCACACTTATCTGGCGGCGGCTACAGAAACTCGCAGGTCTCATATTAACAAGCGACGCCTACGTAGAATAGTGCAGCATACAGGACAAGTGGTACGTGGCCAGGTCTTCAGTAATTAGCAAAGTATGGGACGGGCTAAGATATCATTATTAACAGGTTATTGTCGAATTTCCCCATAGGAGTAAAAGGCCTTCTGCACCCACTACTTAACTGTGAGATTAATGGCAATTTTCCTTGCTTGTACAATGGCCCATGATACACTTGTTATGCTACTGAGTATTCATATTTATTGTATGGCTCCCGTGAATTCTGCGTCTCAGGATATATATGACAAAAGAATTGCTCCATTATTTGCCTTATTTAATCTTTGGGTACAACATCCTACTATGGCGTTTTCAAGTAATTCCTGAATGCTCATGCATTCTGAACCCTGTATTTTGATTATGTCTATTGTCTTTAGACTCACTGTACCTTATACAATTGTATTCAAACACACATTTCTCTGAAGTCCATTTGTATCTCAGTTGTGCCATGGGAAAAATAAAATTCATATTGGGTTCACACTAGTCATTTGTAATGAAATCTTAATTGGTGGAGCAACAGAGGTTAGGAGTTGTGCACCTTGGGCAATGTGAGAGCAGTTCAGTGGAAGGGCCACCAGCTTCTCTCAAGAATTTAGATAAGCGCAGCACTAAGTGCAAAGCCAAGAAGTGCGCACACCCATCATGCTCATGAAAAAAATGACTCCTTAATTTAGTCTGAACCTAGGACCAGTGCACTGTTTTCCAGGACTCTTTGCATAGTGGCACCCTTGACAAGTCTGTTTCCTCTGTTTATAGGACAAAAGCACTGGTGCTGCACTTGCTGTGCAGCGAGGAAGTGTGCTCTACTCATGCTCATCAGGGCCTGCTTGAGGGCGGTGTGACCAGTGCGGCCGCACTGGGCGGTGACCTGGATGTCAAATCTCACCTGTATTTCCACAGGAGCGATATGAAGGGAGTGAAGCAAGGTCACAACTTTCACCCACCACCAAGACCGCCAATGGTAAGTCAAAGTTAATCGATGTGGAATGGGGTAAGAGGGGATCAGAAGAGAAAAAACACAGGTCCAACGGAGTCAGAGCAGGATGGTAGGTGGTGCCCAGATATTCTCTATATGTCTCCTGTATATAAAGAAAAGAACAGGGGAATCAGTGTATGTGTCGAACCATATATTTATCATAAACCTGTTCTAACATGAATCCAAACTTACATATACAAATACCTGTTTAAATTCCCTCTTCCGTTTGGATTTTTAAGATAAGTGAGTGCATACACTGCAGTGGTATACAATCTATGAAAAGAAAGGGAGTGTATAGGTAGGGGAGGAAGACAGGATATCTATAGAACCATTGCTCTTATGTACAACCATGTGGTTATCAGCATATCTAAATGCTTTTCTGTAGCAAGTGACAATTAAGGGCCAATTGCAGACTAGAACTGCAGCAAACGTAGAATATCCAAAACCTGGAAACATATTTATACAATGTCCTCTTGAATATTCAATTCCAGTAAAAATAGTCATACAAAAAAATAACACTAAAATGTGAAGATCATTTTTGTAATACTAGTACATGTTTCTTAGCATGGGAGAAACATTGAACTGACTTTTCTTTCTTTTATAGTGTCTTTCAGACAGACTGTGTATCCCTGTGGTAAAAGCAAATCAGAAGAGCATGTCAGATAAGTATGTGCACATATTTTTGAAATCATTGCATTAGCACAGAGTGATTTATCACAATTGTTCATTGTAGCCTTTTGACCCTTTAAATGTTTTTCCTTGTCGTTTTATTTGAAAGGATCCCTTGGAAACAAAGCTGGAGCAGATCACAGGCAGTGGAGGACACCGAGCAAGCTGAAAAGGAAGCTGATGAGCAGAAACCCCATCGGAGGCGTCGGACACAATGTGGATGTGCCCCAGAAGCTGAACGTGAGTGAACCTGCGGCAGAAAATTGCAGACGCGACGGCTAGAATGTGATCCAATCTCCTGCAGTGGCGGCTCCTCAGCAATGGCAGAGGATCATCGCCCCACTCCCTGGCGCAGAGCCAGGAAACGAAAAATAAAATGATGCTCTACTCTGAGTCAGCTTGTGCATGGTGGGGCAGGGCACGGGAGGGTGGAGGAGAAGTGCTTGTGCACTTCTTAAGTGCTCATGTGTGTTGGGTTGGCCGTCACAGGCTGACCAAAACACACATGTGGACTTAGGTTTCTCTAGCCCGGCTGCATTCAGCAGCCGGGCTGGATAAACCCCACAGACTCAGTGACCTGAGCAGAGCATCTTTCCTACCCGCTCAGGGATTGGCTTAGAGTCTGTCTCAGGGGCTGCTTGGACCCAGGGAAAGTCCAACAGAAGTGACGCGACACAGGACACAGCCAGCAGCGTCAGATACATTTTAAAAATTATTATTATTATTAACCTGCCCTTCACCCCAAACCCCCGCAAGTTTGCTCTCCCCCACCATTTGCTCTCCTCCGCACTCCCCCACCCACCCGCCACCCTTTGTTAGTAGCGGCTGCCACTGATCTTCTCTCAAGGGAGGACACTTTATGCCGAAATGCTCTGCTGCTTCCGGATCCTCGCTCAGGAGTGCAGGAGGCATGACACTGGAAGAGGGGGTGGGGGTGGGGGTGGGGCACTGACCTCAGGTGAGTCACTTTGTTTAACCATAGCTTACAATTTAAAAGCCCCTGCTGCAGAGTTGTTTGTGAGTCCAACTTTCAATGCAGCAGAAAAAATATCCATATAACGCTGGTGAGTAATTTTCCTGCAAGGGAGAATTTTCCTGATAGAGAGAATTTTGTCTGGTTGCCGTTTTGACTTGTCATAAAGTAGTGCAGAGGTTTAATGAGCCTGCTGCAAAGAACAGATCTGTAGTTTATGTGGATAGCTGAGTGGATGATTACAGCTAGCCTTTACCAATGCTTTAAAACAAATCGAATTTATGTAAGAGATGGGCTATGGAGAAATGAAGGGTACTTTTTCTGGGTGGCAGTGAGGAAATCCAAGGAGGAGGTTATGGGGGGGGCTCCTAAATAGACTGTCGCATCAGGCACCACCAGTGCTAAAGCGGGCTATGTCAGTCACATGTCGCCACACCTAGTAAAAACCTTTAGAGTTTGACTTTTACTGGTTGTGTTGTTTCTTGGGGAGACTGTTCTACCACTGCCCGTGCGGTGCATGGGTGAAGCATGCCCGCTCCTCATACTGGGGGTGTCAGGCTGCTGTGCTGTTACTCTTGCTTTTTGCAGAGGAAGCGTACATTGTTTGCATTCAGGGTGAGTGAGGGAAGCATGCTCACTATTGATAAAAAAGGGGGTTTGTGTAGGTGAGGCCTGTCTTACTGCTCAGCATGTTGTGTATGGAGTAAGGGTCTTCTACTGATACTCGATCAATGTATGAAGCAACTAACCTGTTGATACTCATCGTTTATGTGGAGTAAGCTTCTCGTACTGCTCATCATGTGGTATGTGAAAGAGGTTTGCCCTCCGCTGCTCATGCTGTGTGGGGAGAAAGTTGTCACAGGGAAGGCGTGTTTTGGCTATGGAGGGATGGAGCCACCTGCTATCTATGATTTCTGATGGGGTAGGAAGGAGGAGAACATCTAAGAGACAAACACCACGCTTCGAGCTCTGGTTTGGTTGGAACCTCAGATTCACCTTCTTAGTGGAGCAAAAGAGGGTTCCCTATTCCACTAAAAACATGCCTTGAGAACAACTAACTTGATTGCTTTAGTCTTTTAGATTTTAGCCTGCTTTCCAGCAGAAAGTCTGGAATTGTCTAAGAATGTGTTTGACTTGGCCCTTTTGCAGGGTCATCCCTGAACGTTTTGCCTTTCCCCTAGCCTTTATCTGACATGGTGTTGGTGGTTCTAGGACTCTGGGCAATTTAGCACTGCTGATCAGTGTAAAGTGCATGTGCTCTCTGTGATAAATATGGTAAGATTGGTCTACACCTGTTTGGCACATTTAATTTACCTATCAGTCCCTTGTAAAGTGGTATCTCAGAATCCCAGGGCCTGTACATTAAATACTACTGTGTGCTTGCAGCGCTGATTGCGCCACCCACCAAAGTAGCCTTTCAAAGCTGTCTCAGCCCTCTGCCATTGCAGGGCCTGTGCACGCAGTATTACTGCCACTGAGACATGGCATCTAAAGTGTGTGCCATGTCTGTGACCTCCCTTTTACCTTAAGTGTGTGACATGTCTTGGTAGTGACAAACTGTCATTTTGGTTTCTCTCTGTTATGGGGCTGCCCTCCAATAGGAATGCATTGGGAATTCCCTGATAAGTGTTTCAGTGGAGTTTCCTGATATGAGAGGAGCAGCTTGGTCTAGTTTCGTATATCTGGAATAGTGGTAATAAATGCTACGCAATGGTGTGCGCAGATTTATTATACCTATTTTAGAAATGCCACTTTTGAGAAGTTGAAAAAATGGGGGTGGGAGAGCACACCCTAATGAGTAGATTATCATGAAATGTAAATCTTAATACTATATAATCCAATGGTGCTGCAGTGTGACACTTGCTGTCTATCAAGTGTAGGCTAAACAAATAGAGAAAGTGCTGCCGAACCCGGTAGCAAACACTGTGCACTGTGCACTGACGTCCCGAGGGACTTAACAATGTTGTCAGACAATAAACAGTAGTTAATCACAGTTCAAAAAACGAATCCTTCAAGTATGACAAAAATGTTTGTATTCATCTACGATACATTAAATCAACATTTTGATAAAATATATATGCAGTGGTTGCAATAGTGGCTTGTAAGCAGCTCAGAGAAACCAATATACAGTCATTACTTCATGACCATTATAATAACAAATACATTTAGTATTACATAGTCTTCAAATGCTTGTGAACAGCCCGATACATTTCGGGACTATGATGTCCCTTCCTCAGGGGAAATCTATAAAGAAAACAAAATTCCACTTTACAACTAATGATTTACATTTAACTGCATTTACATCAGACATCCATGGAAAAGGGAAAATTCTATAGGTAATATAGATAGCAAGAGATCTACTTGTGCCAAAAAGAACTACTACTGAGTAGTGTGCAAGAATGTTAGCGGTAAAAGACCACTTATATCAAGGATTAAAAAAGTAGATCAATAGCTGAAAGAAAGCATCACCCAAAGTACCAAAGTGAGACAAGTGTTCATGAGTACGGTGGGAACTACCAAACGAAGGTGCATCCCTAATAACGAACACTGGCTGAAAGCTATGATTATAAAACATAATAAATGTGTAGAACATGGAAATTCATCTAGAGCACAACCAAAAAATTAACCCTGTAAGTGCTAAACGGCGGAATGAAATCCACCGCAGGTACCTGGCTGAATGTTATGGTTGGAGTCTGTAAGAAAAAAAACAAAATACTAAAGAACTCACACCTAATCAAGTATCACGCTCAAATTCCCACAAGGACCAAAACGAAAACCTACCTTCGCTTAGAAACCACTACAGATGCAATTTAAGTGGACGTGTCTGCAGGATAGCTGGAAGCTAAAACAGAAAGCTCCTAATGTAAACGCAACCGAACATGGGAAAAACGATGATGATATAGGTTAACTGTGACCGCAATGGCAACTCACACAGATAAAACGGTTGCACAGAATACTAGATGTACTCCAATCGATCAATCGTATTCCTCGCTGGACTCACAGACAACGCCTAAGTTACGAACCTATGGCAGTAAACACATACCGCTTAATACAACTCTACACCCTGTACGACAAGCTGACGTAATACTAATAAAAATAAAACCCTGGCGGAACTGATACAATTGCAGCATGCCCCAGGCTTACCGTGAGATGAAGTGAACACGGTCTGTTATGCTGATTAGCTTCGTAGCCAAACTTTAACTGCCACTGTTTAAAACTCGAGTTTAAAGTATTGTGGCTTGCAGTACGATAATGAAAAGAGTCATAGGACTATCAAGTAAGTGAAAATGGGCGCCATATTGGAACGTAACTGAGTGAATGCTGTACCGATCACCCACATGGGGAATTTGTTAGTTGCGAACACCACATTCAAGAAATACTGTAATTTAAAGAAAAGAGCATGCACAATCACTAAACACAGCTGCAGACTAAAGGCTGTGCGAGATGTCAACCCTGAAACGTGGACAAAATCGGACCACTCTGGTTGGCAAAATGATGGTAGATGGAGAAATATCTGGCTCTCAATAAACAAAGCGACCTCTAGTGGGGAGCACACTAAGCTAGGATACACAGAGCCAATGACCTGAAATGCAAAGTAATAATATTATGCTAAATGAACCTATTGGTAACTGACCCCGACACAGTGCTCAGAAAAGCGAATGTGAAATATAGAGAAGAACCAGAAGTGATATAGTGATTGTCTAGTGAAATAGAAACCTGCCAATGTATATGAAGAAAACGAATCACAGTATACTTTGTATACAAAAACGAGCCTGACTATCCAGAATCGTACTCGAATAATGATATATTACTAATGGATTCCTAGAATGTTACTTTTACCCGTTTTTTAACCATGCATCAGAGATATAAAATGATTAAATTTCTACTGCCATCATATTTTAACTGTTTACATCGCATATGTTCAAACTAATCACCATTTCCACAGTTAATTTTGAAGCGAGTTTCCTAAGTTTACCGTAAAAGAATATGTTCTCTTCAACATTCTCCTTTTAATTAACCATGAGGATGCCCCTGTAATTTACCGTGTGATCTTCGGATTTGATCTGAGGTTGTCACAATCTGCTACGTGATGTTAAATTCATAATGCACATAAAATGTTCTTTAAACCAGTGATACACGCTGGACCTAATGTCTATTACATCTATGAACATTGTACAAAATTTTCTATCACAAGGTAAATCTAAAACTAAAATTGTAGAGAGCTTTTATTTACTATGACTGCTAAAGTAGAGACCCAGCTTGTCCCCAGGGTTACTTATTCGTCTTCTTCCTCTCTTTTTTTCTGCTGTACATTCCCACACTTTGGTGCGTGTCCCTGTTTTGTATTCTTCAATATAGAGAATAGTATTTGCTATGTGATGGAACCTCCAAACACATAACATCAGAGATGATAGTTTCCTTGTGTTTTGTGTTTTGTGTCTTTAGGAACCTAAACAATGTTCCAATCGAGTGTTGACTATATGCATACACCTTAACGAGAACTACACAAGTTGTCTGAGTCTTAATTTCTGTTGTATTTGTCCTGACAAATGCTCTACAGACCCGGCTGGGCCAGAGAGGGCTGAAACATGTCGACCGCTCATTGTGAGATATAAGGAGATCCAGTTACCTGATTGACCACCATATCTAACCAATTTTAATCAACAATACATCTCCTTTTATATTAAAGTTTTCAATTTTGGAGAGATATGTTTTTTTAGTTAGATTTACAATTTTTTCTTTCTTTATCACTTTTTCCACCTTCCCTCATGGAGGTGTCTTCCAATTCTCTAGACACTGCTATTCAGACCAGAGGTTGCCTTGGATAAGGCTGGCATATAGCACGTTATTGGACACCCTATGACTATGCCACAACGCTGAGTGTGGAGCGGAGGAAAGATATACACCGCAAATAACAACCAGTGTTTATGAGGGTGATCCATTATAACCAATGGTCTTACAGCTACAAGTGTCCATTCTTCTTTTCTGATTAATTGATTCTGCTCTGGGGAATTGAATGGACCTCAATCCCTTATCCCTACTACTTGATTACGTTATTTAAGCAGCGCACAGCTGTGGGAGATATTCCGGAATAACATCCCTTCTGAACTATAATTAGTTATTTAAGGGACAATCGAGAATAGAAGATTATAGAGCTATGGAGGACAATTGTGGTCTTAGTTTTACCGGGAGTGATATTGACGAAATCCTAGCAGCACAACCTCTCTTGACTCAAGTCTTAGCACAAACAGATGATTGGGACAAGTTAACGGAGAAAAAAAGAGAACAAATTCGCACAGCCATACATGGCATCATCATGACTGAATATTTAAGATCCAAATCTGCTCCAAGAGGTTTGTTGGTTAACAATCCCCCAGGATATTCTTACATGACCTAGCATTTAGACGCGATTGGTCGTCTATTTCCTGGAAATGTACTTTGGATTATTTGGTCTTAATAGTCAAGACAGCTAAGAGACTTTCGGAGGCCTTACTGACACAAATTTAAGCATGTGAAAATGAACTTAAAAAAGGTATCAACCCTCAAGTTTTTAAGAAAAGACTAGAAGAAATAACAAAGGAGATGGAAGAAACACAAGAATTCCTCATGCAAAGCAAACTTCATAAACTTGGGAAAGATCTAAAAAAGTTTAGTCAGGAGAGGATGCACCCCTATTCCAAAGATGATTATAAAGCAACGGACCAAGGGTCAGACTGTGAATCAACGGGTTGGAACTCTTCAGACGGTTCAGAAGGAAGCACAGATGAGTATAGCAACAGAAGGGGTCGGGGTAATTACCGATTTCGACGTCCACGTAGAGGCAATAGGGGACAACGTCCGCATTTCTTTCATGGGAACCAAATACCTTTTTTTGAACCGTATATGCCACAATTTGGAAACTGGTTTAATCCCTTCAACCCATAAATGCAACAACAACCCCCCCAAATGGGCAATCAATATATGCCCAGTGTGAGAAATCAACATCAACAACAGCAGCCTTTTTTATCAAGAGGCCAGAATCAATCTCGAGGACGAAAGAAAAATCTGTCTTGGCAAGATCAACAGCCCAACATCCAGACTCGCAGCATGTCATCTGCTCAGCCAGGAACGAGCAAGAAGAATCACTGATTGTAAACCTATCAGAGATTAATTTGACCGAAGACCAAACGAAAATTCTAAACAAAGGCCTAGGATTTGTCCCGACTCCCCCTTTAGATATCTTCAAACTGAAATGTGAAATATCAGAGTTCTGTACGACACTAAAATTGAAGGCTTTTTTCTATGACAGAGAACAACAACAAAATGAAGGCGATACAACATTAAGGAGAAAATCCACATTTAATCCCCCTAATGGCACCGTTCCAGTCGAATTTGAGACTTTTGAGCAAGCCCTCTTAAAGGGGATTGACATGCTAGACAAGAAAAAAATAAATACTTTCCAGAACCTCAGTAAACGAGAACGCCTGGCACTTGAAGAATTAAAAAACAACGATGGTATAAACATCAAGCCGGCGGACAAAAGGGGAGGAGTAGTAATTCTTACAAAAGAAGGATACAATCAATAATGCCTAACACTATTGTCTGATACCAAGTTCTACAAAAAACTAGATATAGATCCAACGGAAAGGTTGAGGAACACTGTTGCGATTATGATACATGAGGCAGAATTAAACATGTGGATATCGAAAAAAGAGGCAGACTTTTTAACACCGAAAGATTCCAAAACCCCTTTTTTCTACTCACTTCCAAAGACTCACAAAAACAAATCCCCCCCTCCAGGTCGACCAATAGTCTCGGGGATTGGCTCTATATTAGTGCCCCTTTCCAAGTTTGCTGACGAGTATCTCAAACCTCTTGTCCAAAAAAAACCCTATGTATCTCAAAGATACACGTGATCTTCTAGTCCAGATCGTAGGAAAACACTTTAATTCTGAGACTATGTTACTTGTAGGATTGGATGTTGAGTCGTTATATACGAGCCTCCCTCAAGAAGACACTTTACAGATGTTAGAAGACCTTCTATATATGGAAAATTGGACTCACACCACCCCGCGACATTTTATTTTGGAATGTTGTCGGCTAGCCCTAAAAGAACATTTCTTTGAATACAATGGAGACCTCTTCCTGCAGTGTCATAGTGTCATGGTACATCCATGGGCAGTGCTTTTGCTCCTTCAGTAGCTGGACTCTATGTGAGTCACTTTGAGAGCCAACATGTACTCAATGATAACAATCCGCACGTTTCCAGTATTTTATACTGGAAACGTTACATAGACGATATCATAATGATTTGGTATCGGACAAAGATCTGAACCTATTCATTCAGTGGCTTAACGATAGAGATAGGTGGCTGAAATTTACGTTTACCTCTAGTAATCAGCAAATAGATTTCCTAGACCTGACCATCTTTTCTGAACAAGGGAAATTGGAAACAAAAACTTTCACGAAACCAACGGCTAAGAACAGTTTACTATCCTACAAGAGCTATCATCCTAAACCTTTGCAGGAGAATCTCCCTTATAGTCAATTTTTAAGGTTAAAACGCAATTGTAGTAGAGACAGTGACTATAAACAACAAGAGCAAGAACTAAGCCAAAAATTGAAAGCGAGAGACTACACAGCCTCTACGGTTTCCAAATGCCGCAAACGAGCAAGATATCAACATAGAGAATGCCTTCTTCAGAGTCATGTCAAGGAACCTATCAAGGACCTGGTTACATGTGTAACAACTTATTGTCCAGCAACCTATGAGGTTCAAAAATTAGTCAAAAAAAGCTGGGGAATGATCACATCTGGAAAACACAATTGGCCAAAACCGAGGTTCGCTAATAAACAAACAAAGAACCTTAAAGACACTTTAGTGCATACACGTCCAGTTAAGAGAACGGTAATGATATTTGACAGAGACGTGGATATGATGCCCATCACTGGACATTATCCTTGTGGAACCTGTGTGGTCTGTAAATTAACCAAGACAACAAAGACACTACAACTCACTGAAACCCTCTTGTGGACTCAAAAACAGCACACAAACTGTAACTCAACTCATGTGATATATCTAGTGAACTGTCCCTGCCAAAAAAAGTACGTGGGCATGACCTGTAGAAAAGTTAAGGTGAGAATAGGTGAGCACAAGAGTAACATCAGACTAAAAAAGAACACCACTAAATTTTGCAACCATTTTGTAGAAGCAGGTCATACTTGTGAAGAACTGAGATGGACAGTGTTAGAGATGCTGACCAATAAAACCCCGAATGCTGAGAAAATTCTCTTCGAGAAAGAACAGAGGTGGGTGAACCGTCTCCAAACCCATGTTACAGGTTTAAACGACAATATTCCGTGGCATCAGTTCTCATAAAAATCGGAATAATAAACTGGCCGTTATACACTTCTCTGTTAATCATATTGATTCAATCACAGTAACTTTTTTCAACAAATTTGATTTTAACCTACAGTTTGCTGTGAACATAAATGTTTACAAAAAATACACTAGTTGAATAAATTCACCACCGAGCATTAAAGTAACAATGTTGACATCTTCAGGCAGGACCGTGTGATATATACAAATATGATGTAGTTGGTTTTTCGTAAAGTCTTTAGGTTTATGTAGGACGAGGACGACTCCAGTCCTCTTTCTACCTCTATGCATCTTCAAAAGAGGAAGAGGAATCGGCATCCGCCTATCCAGGGGCAGAGCCAGCACAAAACGCCAGGATCACTGTAACACGCGGGTAAGAATGGCGACCGTATGAGACTTTCCTCAACAACGTTATGAAGTAAGTGACCTACAATGTAGAATGTTTTGTCACCTATTACAGCTCTGGTTGCACTGCCTTCCCACGCAACCTGTGGAAGAAAGCGAGTATCCCTGTTAAGGTAATTGTTCTTAGCTGAAAAAACGAATCACAGTATACTTTGTATACAAAAACGAGCCTGACTATCCAGAATCGTACTCGAATAATGATATATTACTAATGGATTCCTAGAATGTTACTTTTAGTCGCTTTTTACCCATGCATCAGCGATATAAAATGACTAAATTTCTACTGCCATCATATTTTAACTGTTTACATCGCATATGTTCAAACTAATCACCATTTCCACAGTTAATTTTGAAGCGGGTTTCTTAAGTTTACCGAAAAATAATATGTTCTCTTCAACATTCTCCTTTTAATTAACCATGAGGATGCCCCCGTAATTTATTGTGTGATCTTCGGATTTAATCTGAGGTTGTCACAATCTGCTACGTGATGTTAAATTCATAATGCACATAAAATGTTCTTTAAACCAGTGATACACGCTGTACCTAATGTCTATGACATCTATGAATATCGTACAAAATTTTCTATCACAAGGTAAATCTAACACTAAAATTGTAAAGAGCTTTTATTTACTATGACTGCTAAAGTAGAGACCCAACTTGTCCCCATGGTTACTTATTCGTCTTCTTCCTCTCTTTTTTCTGCTTTACATGCCCACACTTAGGTGCGTGTCCCTGTTTTGCATTCTTCAATATAGAGAATAGTATTTGCTATATGATGGAACCTCCAAACACATAACATCAGAGATGATAGTTTCCTTGTGTTTTTGTGTTTTGTGTCTTTAGGAACCTAAACAACGTTCCAATCGAGTGTTGACTATATGCATACACCTTAACGAGAACTACACAAGTTGTGTGAGTCTTAATTTCTGTTGTATTTGTACTGACGAATGCTCTACAGACCCGGCTGGGCCAGAGAGAGCTGAAACATGTCGACCGTTCATTGTGAGATATAAGGCAAACCAGTTACCTGATTGACCATCATATCTAACCAATTTTAATCAACAATACATCTCCTTTTATATTAAAGTTTTCAATTTTGGAGAGATATTGTTTTTTAGTTAGATTTACAATTTTTTCTTTCTTTATCACTTTTTCCACCTTCCCTCTGGAGGTGTCTTCCAATTCTCTAGACACTGCTATTCAGACCAGAGGTTGCCTTGGATAAGGCTGGCATATAGCACGTTATTGGACACCCTATGACTGTGCCACAATGCTGAGTGTGGGGTGGAGGAAAGATATACACCGCAAATAACAACCAGTGTTTATGAGGGTGATCCATTATAACCAATGGTCTTACAGCTACAAGTGTCCATTCTTCTTTTCTGATTAATTGATTCTGCACTGGGGAATTGAAAGGACCTCAATCCCTTCTCCCTACTACTTGATTACGTTATGAAGAAAACAAACCATAAATAATTACCAGAAGATGATGGTGAAACAAACATATGCATGAATATGACATAAGATACAAACAATACAATCTTGTCATCGAACATGACCTCAGCAGGTGGCACAACGTAAGCACATATGGACAAATAACGGGACCAAAATACAAAGCGGTAAATTAAGACACTACATGGTAATAATAGTTCTGTCAATAACATATACCTAAGGGTACATAGATCATTGGTTTTCACAGGAAACGACATATCAAAACGATTGTTGAGACCTGTTGGTTGCATTGTTCCTAATGTTTGAATCCAAAGGAATTCCCTCTGAAGTAACAGCCAGTTAGTGTCTGAACCAGGTTTGACAATGATCTGTTCAATGATTTGGAACCTTAACTGGGATATGGCGTGTTTCGCCTCTTCCCAATGAGAGGCTAGACTCGAGGTTGTACTTTTGGTACGGATCCGACTCTTGTGTTCGGTAATCCTGATTTTCAATTTACGTGAGGTTTTCCCTACATATGCCTTGCCACATGGGCATTTAATACAATAAATCACCTGGGAGGAATTACAGTCAGTGGTATGTTTTAACTTGATTTTTTGACCAGAAGTTGGGTGAGTCGGTATGTTACCAGTCGTCGTGTTATGGCAATGAGTACAATTGTTACACCGTCGTGTACCCAACCAGTTGGCCATACTCTGTGCGGGATGTGGCGTAGCCAGAAAGGTACGCAGATTTTTCCCTCTCGTGTACGCAAACAAGGGACGCTCATTGAAAATAAAGTGGAAAATGTCTTCATGCTGTAGAAGATCCCACCGTTTAGAAATGATAGTTTTGACTGATTTAGATACTGTGGAAAACTTAGAGACATGCACTAAACGTTTACTTGTCTGGGTGGGTTGTTTCAACAACAAATCATGACGTGGTTTCTGCATTGCTTTGTGCAAACATGCTTGTACAGTCATCTGTGGATAACCACGCTCAATAAATCTCTGTGAATACTCAGAGAGTTTAGTATTGAAAACCTGTGGATCAGAGCAAATACTTCATATTCGTATGAACTGCGAATACGGAAGATTCTTGAGTAGACTCGCTGGGTGAAAACTTGAATGCAGGAGACTACTGTTGCGGTCGGTTGGTTTGGAGTATACCGCAGTTTAAAATTTGTTAAGGATAGTCTTGTGGACCTGTACATCAAGATAATGAATGGTTTCTGGTTGTATGTTGTAAGTGAGGTATATGTGTGTGTTAAGACTATTCAGAGTACCAATCATCTCATTCAATGCCTGCTCAGAACCTTGCCACAGCAGGAAAATGTCGTCAATGAATGTACAGTAAAGGGGAATATTATGCCACCACTGGGAATTGGAAATGATGTTATCAAATTCATACTGTGCCATATAGATGTTGGCATATGACGGTGCCCCCGAAAAACCCATGGAGGTTCCCGACAGCTGGATATAAAAAGTGCTGTTGCCACTGAAAATAGCTGTTATGCAAACAAAATTTGAGTAGTTTAAGTATGACCAACTTTTCCATGTTCTCTGAGCGAAGCAACGCCCATTCAACTGCCTCCAAACCAGCTTCATGAGGGATTGAAGTGTAAAGAGCTGTCACATCAATAGTGCAGAGGAGAATTGGAATTTGTGGGTCAATGTCTATTGAGTCAAGTTGTTGCAGAAAGTGAGTGGTGTCTTTGAAGTAGGTACACCAATTTTGCACAAAAAGTTGAAGGTAAAAGTCCAGAAATTTTCCGACAGGATCAAAAATCGAACCGCATCCCAACACAATAGGTCGGAATGGTGGTTACCTCGCATTTGTGTGTTTCTTTGGTTTCTTATAGATGCTTGGTCATCTTGGATTTGGTGTGGTCAAGTATGCTAGAGTCTGGTCGTCAATCCAATCATTACTATGAGCCTCATGCAATATGACATTCAACAGGTCCTGAAGTTGTGAAGTGGGATCATACGTCAACAACATGTATGTAGCAGGATCATGTACTTGTGCATTGACTTTAGCGTCATGATATTGGGTGTCCATAACCACAAGGGCATCGCCCTTGTCGACTGGTTGCATCGTGATAGTAGAATCATTAGCTAATGTAGAAAGGATTCTTCTTTCGTGTTTAGACAAGTTATCATGTTTTTTGTTCTTGAAAGATAATTTTTGTATGTCTTGGTGAACCAATGATTCAAATGTATCTAACATTTTGTGTGAGATAGGGTGTATAAACGTGCTCTTCGGCTTAAAAGGATGTTCTGTCTGAGTTGGGCGTTGTGGGTCATCTGACACCACGTTGCTAAAAAAATGCCGCGATCTCAATAGCCTCATGAATTTGAACAAATCAGCTTGCACCTGCAATGGTGTGGTCATGTTGGTGGGTACAAAGATAAACCCCGGTTCAAGACAGCAAGCTGGGAAGGCTCAAGCTGCTTTGAGGAAATGTTCATGACTAACTCACATTCTTGCCGCTGCGCAAGGATCATCCTGCTTTTACTTTGTCCTCTCCTAGTTTTTGGACAGATGATGTTATCTCTGTCACTACATTGGTAGGCGGTCGGTCTAGATCTGGAAGCTGTTCTAAAAAAAACACAGTGGATGAGGATTGAGGTTTTTCAATAGCCATAGTGGAGGGACCCGCTGTTTGGGACTGCACCAACTGCTGTGCTGGTGTACGACTCATCATAGTATCTTTATCAGATACCAAACTTTCTTCAGAAGAAGCCGTGGTCATTTTACGTTGGCCAAACCTCCTTTTTGAATAAATCCCGGCCCATGTATAGACCTCGTTGAGCTTGTAGTCGATAGTGTCCCTCTTATATTTGAGTAACTTTCCCTCTTGTAACTCTTCTTCATATTTTTCCAATTTTGGATCAAGGACCTCCAATTGAAGCCTTCATGCATTAGACTATAAACGCATTTCAAGTTCACTTTTAAGTGAGAACATTTCTTTCTCTAAGTCTCTGATTGTCTTTGGCAATTCCTCAACGATCAACAAAATTAAATCTAAAGAACATTTATTTAAAATAGAGTACCACTTGTCCATAAAACAGAATTTAAATGAAAACGAAAAGAAAGTGGTTTGATTGCTAAGCGAAGGCCCCAAGATATGCGTTTGTCCCTATGGAACTTGACAAGGGTCGACGCATGGAGTCTCTGGTTAAGTTGACGTCTTGTCAAAAATTCGAGTTGACACAACTGCTGTGTATTGGATCCCCCATGGGTATCTGAGGTTTTGACCTCTTGTGTGAGGGCATAAATGTCGCTGGCCTCATCAGCTGTATAAGCCTTTGTACTCGCTCTGTTCTCAGTTATGCTGGTAATTGAGTATAACGACATTATCAAAGCGGGGTGCTACTTCCTCGTAGACAGTGAAATTGATACAGAAAAAATGGGGGTGGGAGAGCACACCCTAATGAGTAGATTATCATGAAATGTAAATCTTAACACTATATAATCCAATGGTGCTGTAGTGTGACACTTGCTGTCTATCAAGTGTAGGCTAAACAAATAGAGAAAGTGCTGCTGAACCCGGTAGCAAACACTGTGCACTGTGCACTGACGTCCCGAGGGACTTAACAATGTTGTCAGACCATAAACAGTAGTCAATCACAGTTCAAAAAACGAATCCTTCAAGTATGACAAAAATGTTTGTATTCATCAACGATACATTAAATCAACATTATGATCAGTTATATATGCAGTGGTTGCAAAAGTGGCTTGTAAGCAGCTCAGAGAAACAAATATACAATCATTACTTCATGACCATTATAATAACAAATACATTTAGTATTACATAGTCTTCAAATGCTTGTGAACAGCCCGATGCATTTTGGGACTATGATGTCCCTTCCTCAGGGGCAATCTACAAAGAAAACAAAATTCAACTTTACAACTAATGATGTACATTTAACTGCATTTTCATCAGACATCCATGGAGAAGGGAAAATTCTATAGGTAATATAGATAGCAAGCGATCTACGCGTGCCAAAAAGAACTACTACTGAGTAGTGTGCAAAAATGTTAATGGTAAAAGACCACTTATATCAAGGATTAAAAAAGTAGATCAATAGCAGAAATAAAGAATCATCGAAAGTACCAAAGTGAGAAAAGTGTTCATGAGTACGGTGGAAACTTCCAAGAGAAGGTGCATCCCTAATAACGAACACTGGCTGAAACCTATGATTATAAAACATAATAAATGTGTAGAACATGGAAATTCACCAAGTGCACAACCAAAAAATTAACCGTGTAAGTGCTAAACGGCGGAATGAAATTCCCCGCAGGTACCTGGCTGAATGTTATGGTTGGAGTCTGTAAGAAAAAAACCAAAATACTAAAGAACTCGAACCTAATCAAGTATCACGCTCAAATTCCCACAAGGACCAAAACGAAAACCTACCTTCGCTTAGAAACCGCTACAGATGCAATTTAAGTGGACGCGTCTACAGGATAGCTGGAAGCTAAAACAGAAAGCACCTAATGTAAACGTAACCGAACATGGAAAAAAACGATGATGATATAGGTTAACTGTGACCGCAATGGCAACTCACCCAGATAAAACGGTTGCACAGAATACTAGATGTACTCCAAACGATCAATCGTGTTCCTCGCTGGACTCAATGACAAGGCCTAAGTTACGAACCTATGGCAGTAAACAGATACCGCTTAATACAACTCTACACCTTGTACGCCAAGCTGACCTAATACTAATAAAAATAAAACCCTGGCGGAACTGATACAATTGCAACATGCCCCAGGCTTACCGTGAGATGAAGTGAACATGGTCTGCCATGCTGGTTAGCTTCGTAGCCAAACTTTAACTGCCATTGTTTAAAACTCGAGTTTAAAGTATCGCGGCTTGCAGTACGATAATGAAAAGAGTCATAGGACTAACAAGTAAGCGAAAATGGGCGCCATATTGGAACGTAACTGAGTGAATGCTGTACCGATCACCCACATGGGGAATGTGTTGGTTGCAAACACCACATTCAAGAAATACTGTAATCTAAAGAAAAGGGTGTGCAAGATGTCAACCCTGAAACGTGGACAAAATTCGGACCACTCTGGTTGGCAAAATGATGGTAGATGGAGAAATATCTGGCTCTCGATAAACAATGCGACCTCTAGTGGGGAGCACACTAAGCTAGGATACACACAGCCAATGACCTGAAATGCAAAGTAATAATATTATGCTAAATGAACTTATGGGTAACTGACCCCGACACAGTGCTCAGAAAAGCGAATGTGAAACATTGAGAAGAAGCAGAAGTGATATAGTGATTGTCTAGTGAAAAGGAAACCTGCCAATGTATATGAAGAAAACAAACCATGAATAATTACCAGAAGATGATGGTGAAACAATCATATGCGTGAATTTGACATAAGATACAAACAATACAATCTTGTCATTGAACATGACCTCAGTAGGTGGCACAACGTAAGCACATATGGCCAAACAAATATCGGGACCAAAATACAAAGTGGTAAATTAAGACACTACATGGTAATAATTGTTCTGTCAATAACATATACATAAGGGTACATAGATCATTGGTTTTCACAGGAAACAAGACATGTCAAAACGATCGTTGAGATCTGTCGGTTGCATTGTCCCTAATGTTTGAATCCAAAAGAAATCCCTCTGAAGTAACAGGCTGTTAGTGTCTAAACCAGGTTTGATAATGATCTGTTCAATGATTTGGAACCTTAACTGGGATATGGCGTGTTTCGCCTCTTCCCAATGAGTAGCTAGACTCGAGGTTGAGTAGTTGGCATTTCTGTGTGCTATGTGTCTGCCTGCCTGATATAGATTGCATGTCAGGCTTTGGAGTGACAGGGGCTGGTGAGATGTTTGTGGCTCCAGGAGGGGCAGGGTGAGTCAGCGCTAGGCTGAATAGGGGATCTGCATTTGGAGTAGTGGGAGTAGTAGTCCCCTGACCCTGAATAGGTCTATGCCTGCCTACGTGAATGCTGGCGCCGCCCCCCTGTGGTGTGTCTGATGACGAGCCCCACCTGACAAAGGAGAAGAGGAGCCTTGTCAACAAAGTGCTCCAAAACCCCCTAGAATGAACCAGTTTAGGGTGGTTCCCCAAGCCCTATGCCAGGGCAGACAAAGCAAATGTGGGTAGAAATATTGGGGCTGAGGCCCCATGGAAATGTTGTGCTTGGGACTTGCTGTTGCTGGGCCCAAGGAGGAACCGCCATGAGGGACTGCCTCCCTGCTGGAGGACCCTGTGTGCTGGCCTGCCTCGGCCCAGCTTTGTCCCTGGAACTCTGTAGCCCTAGCGCCTCGTGAGCGCTATATTTTAATTGCCAGGGGAAGGAAGGAGCCGGTGCCTGCAGCGCAAGACTGTGATGGAACCCTAGTGTGTGGATTCCACCTGCGCTGCTTAACGGAGCGGGAACCCACCCCTCATTTGAGTTTATTTTATAGCGAAGCCCAGCCCGCATTTGTGCTTCTTTGGTGGGAGCGCCGCATGCGGTCCCAAGCGCCGGAGCCTGGTGGGCTCCACCCCGCTTCTTTGTGTGGTCTTTGCAGCTGGAGCCCACCCCGCATTCTGTGCTGAGGAGAATCGCCAGGCAGCTGCCAACGTGACCCGGAAGCCAGGCGGCCTTGCCTGGTTGTTGGCGGGGCTAAGCGAACGACCGGCCAATGGCAGCAAGGTCGAAGAGGAAGCCTGGGCCGAGGAAGGCGGGGCCCTGTGTACAGGAGGGAGCCCCGCATGCGGTCCCAAGCGCTGGCACCTGGTGGGCTCTACCCCACAGTTGGAGAGAGAGACCAGGAGAAGTCAGGAGACTCTGTGCTACCCCAGCGAAGGAAGCAGAGAGGCAGGCTGTGTCCCGACCTCGAGGAAAGCAATGCCCCCCCAGATGAGAGGCGGTGGGAGAGGGAGGGGTAGCGTGGCTCTATTCCCTTGCAGTAGCAGCTGCCCTGGATGGTAGTGGGCAGCTGCCTTGAGGAATACCACGGCAGTATGGTGCGGAGTTGGTGCCATTGCTTCAGCTGCCCTGGAGGAGAGTGGGCAGCTACAATGGGGGCATCTTTCTGTTGGCACTTAGGAATTCCGAATTGGGGCTCCAATAGCACAGCGGTGCCCGGGCTAATTTTGCCACAGCTGCTCCGCGAGAGAGAGCAGGCAGCTGCATCATTTGGGGGATAGTTTATTTTTGGAGTCCCGGACTGGGGCTTCCATGGCAAGTGTAGTGCCAGTGCCGTTTTCCTTTGGGTACATTTTGGTTTTCATGAGAAAGGGGTTAATGCATCGCCCCTGCCCCAGTGCATGATGCACAGTGCTGTTGCTGCAAGTGGCAGCTTAGCACCCTGTCATTCTAGACAGAGGGAATTTTGAGCCCAAGTGAAAGGCCTGTTGGCTTGGGGTCAGTTTGTGAGGTGATATATGCACCTAATAGTGTTACTATGGTGCACTGCCAAATGTGTGCATAATGTATTTATGCTGATGGTTGCCAAATGTGATTTATGCACCATTATTATTGCATAATGTGTTTATGCTGGGGAGGCCTATTGCGTAATTAGTTTATGCTAATGAGGTTTGGGCCTAATGTGTTTTATGCCCAATGTGATAATGTTGTGGTCATTATTGTACTAGTAGTGACTGGTTGTATTTTATATTTACTACCTGCATTTTGATGGTTCTGATTGTGGCCCGATTGGCCTGGCCCTGTAAATAATCCCAAGTGAATATTGCCTAGTGCCAGTTGGCACATCGTATATGTGTGATTATGATTAGAATGTGTTTTGGATAATATAAAGGCTTGTTCTATATAACTTTGTGTAGAGTTTCTTTTGTGGTGTGCCTAGTATGTTGCTGCTGTGCGTGTGTGTTGCGCAAACGCTTTACACATTGCCTCTGGGATAAGCCTGACTGTTCGTGCCAAGCTACCAAGGGGGTAAAGCCGTGGCTATCTTCAGCAGTGTAACTCTCTTGCCCTGACTAGAGTGGTGGTTTCTGCCTGGCTTTGGCACAAAACTTAGCCAACCAGAAATCCCATTTCTAACAAAATGTATCTCTCCAAAGTAGGGTGCACAGGAGAATTTGGCTGTCCAATTTCAAAGGCAATTTAAGAATATAAATGCACCAAGTCATTCCTTCCTTCTTGCCTGCTTCCTTTCTTCCCACCCTCTCTCCATTTCAACCCACACTCTTCTCTCTCTTGTTCTTTCTTTTCATTTCCCGCTCTCACAAGACTCTTGTAGGCATATTACCAAGGGCATTATCGCCGCTTTAGCGGGAATTTTTCCTGCTAAAGCGGCGATAATTGTATCTCCCTATTACCTAGCTGTCGCTAACACCAGTTAGCGACAGCTAATAGGCGATACCGGGCATTTAGGTGCCCACTTTGCAGGTCAGAGATAATTATCGCTAATGACATGCAAAGTGGGCGTGCCAAGATGTTAGCGACTGGAAACAGTCGCTAACATCTCTATCTCCTATTACCAACTATTGGAAATAATTGCGCTAAGCGTGATTATCTCCAAAAGCTAACGCCTGCCCAGAGCTGTTCTTAGCCATGTTATCCAATGGTAGGTGGATAACATGGCTAAGAGCATTTGCTCAGTAATGCATGAATATCACTGACTTTACAGCGATAATCTTGCATTTCGGCCGATTTTTATATCTTAGGAGATAAACCTCAATAATAGCAAGGCTCCTAAGCGATAAAAATCGGCAGAGCTCGGCGATATTAATAGTGCCGCTAAACCAACATAGCGATAATCATCGCAAGTTGTTGGTAATATGCCCCTTGATTCCCTTGAGCTGTATCAAGGATTTATGAAAGAAGAATTGCCCAAAAGGAACATTGTCGCTAAGCTATAGATCATTTCAGTCTGTCATTCTGTCTGGTCTCACCTCCCTTCCATTTGAGGAATTAAAACTTGTATTGAGAGAGAAAGAACTACTTCCACCCCTTGCACTCAGCAGCATAAGGAGAGTACAACCATTGGACTCTGGAGTCCGACGCGCTTCCTAACAACACAACTCTATAAAAACTTGGCGTTACCATAATTACAAATTTCAACACTTCAAAAGTTGAAAAAACAAATACATCCTATTTTTTCGGGTTAGTGTAGTGCTTGCTTTGCAAATATTATCTTTATAGCTTTTCACTTTCTTAGACTGCTATAAAAAGCTACAGCTCAGGTGTTCTGCTTATGAATCCGCCCTGCCAAAGCAACACGAATTACAGTTACAGCAATGCTGCACTTTAGAGCTGAATGTCCCATTCAGTACGGCCTAATGTTCCTTCTCTTCTAGTTACAGCAGACAGAGAGAGAGCGCGCTTCATGTGCTGTTATAAGTCGCCGGGCTGTGTCTCATCTTTAGTAACTCCTGACAGGCTCCGTTGCACATTCTTTCGATAATTGGGAAGACAGTTTTTTTAATCCTTCACTTGTTCTGCCTTCTAGGCGTCGAGGAACGTCTGGCGATCAATGACGTGGGCTGCGAAGACCTAGCAAGGTGAAAAAGAGACACGCATCGCGTTGCTGCAGCCGGTGATTTGGAATGCGGCATAGACTACTTGATGTTGGGGTCTCGGTGCTGACTGAAATATGGATGCAGCGGAGAAGGGTGCTTATCTTGGTGTTTTTTTCTCTCAGAGCTGAGTTACATCCAACATCAGAACATTCTAAAAACAATTGAAGGCCCAAGTCATCCACGCCAAGTTTGATATTTATTGACCTGTCATTTCCTTTGCTCACATGAGCGTGTCCCTAAAAGCAAACAATTTAATAAACTTAAATAAACAACATTTATGTTGTCAGTTTTTCTATTTTGTATATGTGACTGCCGTATACTGAATTGATGATTATAAATATCGTACATGAATAACTGAGTCTGTGTTTACGGTGTGTTTTGACTTTTCATTTGGTGTCTAAAGCACCTATCAGACATCGTTTTGACGTTAATTGTCAACGAAGAAAAAGACGTTGTTAAATATATCATTTTTTATATAATTTTGTTTAATAAGTAATTATTTCACCAAACAACAGAAAAAACATGGCAGTAGTGTATGGTAAAGAGCATCGCAGTAAAAATAAAATAGGCTGTGAATGCAAAATTCCGTCACGCAGCATGCGAGGGAACTATCATGGAGCTTGAGAGGATAACAGATGATGTCAGGATTTAATTGGAAATGGTCTTGCTGATCATCCGTTCAAATCCGTAAAAACAGCCTGGGAGAGATTTACCTGTAAAACAAGTAATAAAGGGCTACGTGGAGGGAAAAAATAAGAGAGGATAGAAGTTAATGACCTAAAAACACTGGAGTTAAAGCTAAGGAGTAACACAATAATAAGAGGGAGCCCAACATAGAAGAGTCGCTGTTATATATGCAAAATGTAATTGGAGATAATCTGCAAACTGAGTAAAATGTGTGGTAAACTGAGGACATTGAATGACTTGATTAAAGCTGTAGATAGTAGAGTGGAAAGTACAGAATTAGACTATGATGTTGGTAAGTCATACCTAATATGTTGGCCTAAAGTGGACAAATGTGAAGGACTGTAAGAAAGTGTTTTATTAATTGAGGTGGATGGTAGTCACCAAAAAGCAATTAAGGGGCACATGCATCATTGTTCTGTTTTGCGATTCGTAAATTGCGATTTTTAAGGAATTTCAACTTGCGAATCGCAAAACGGGATGCATCATTATTTTTGATTAAAGTTAAGGAATCGCAAAAAAATAAATTGCGATTTTTTTTGCGAATTCGCATTTTGCGAATTCACAAAAAAATCGCAAAATTGCGAATTCGCATTTTGATGCATTGGATTGAGGACACACCCAGGAAGCCTACACACTAATTGAATGCACCTGAGACCTAGTTTGAACTAGGGAGTGGCAGTTGGTCAGTACAGCTTTGTTTGCTGCACCAGGAGGACTGTTTTTTGAGAGCTGCAGAGGGAGAAATGGATTCAGAAGTTGGAAGTCAAGACCTTCATGCTAGAAAAAGTAAGATGAAGTTCAGTGAGCAGGAGTTGCAGATATTAATAGAGGAGGTCGCTCAGAGGCAGGAAGAGCTTTTTGAAAAATTGTCTTTGAAGGTCCCAGAAGCAGTCAAAAGAAAACATTGGCTGGCCATTCAAGCCAAGGTATATGCTGTGGGGGTTGCCCACCGAGATATCACCAACCTGCAAAAAAGGTGGTATGACTTACGCTCACACGCAAAAGAAAGGATTGCGACAAGGATCAAAAGTGCAAATAAAACTGGTGGAGGCCCTCCCAAGGACACATCAACTACCCCCCTTGAGGATTTGGTTGAGGGGACGCTTGTGACTGAAGCTGTGATTGGAGTGATTCAGATAGACACCTCTGAGCATGCTGGCACTTCACAAGGTATGTGTACATTGTAAATTGGTTAAATTTTAATTTTCATGCCCTTGGTCTGCAAGATGTATTTACACATAGTAGTAAAGCTCATGTTTAAACCCCATTAAGAATAGGACACTTTACTTTTGCTTATGGCAGTTTAAAAGGCATTTTATTGAAGAAAGCAGTGCATCATGGGAAATGTAGTTTTCCACGTAATTTTCAAAATTTTGTTACATTTTCATGTTTTAAGTTATGAAATGAAACATCTCAAAAGGATTTTTTAAAATGCTTGCATTCATACATTTTATTGGTAAAGACGTGCATTTTAATGAACATTAAAACATGTTAGTTCAAATCAAACATATACTGAATGCACTTTATCATTTGTAGATTTTGATAAGGAAACAGAAGTACATGTTTCAGAAGAAAACAACATGGATTTGCAGAACACATGTGATCCACAGTCAAAAATATCTTCTACACCTGTGCACACATTGCAAGGTAGGAAGAGAGTGCGCCAGCTTCTGAACTCAGACACTGAGGAAGAAAATAATGTCCCTGAAGTAGAAAAGGAAATTGCTGCAATCCCTGACAATACTAATAAACAGTCAAGTTGGCGCAAAAGACTGCAAAAATTCTTCAGGAGAAGGCCAAGGTCTACAAATCAAAGTGACTCCATAGACGATAACACCCTTGCAAGTGCGGTAGAATTAAAATTATTGAAAGTGCAGCGTCTGCAAGAGAAGGACATAAGAATAATGAAGGGGAAACTCAGTGATATCAGTGAAAATATTACTGCAATGAACAAAAATTTTACACAGTAACAAAAGTGATTGAAGGTGCACATAAGGCCTCATGTGAACATTTTGACCGCAAAGCAAGTGCGTTGGAGAACATTTGTCATGGAATGGAAGGCCAGAGGATTGCAAATTGCAATAGACACATGAGGTCAATGATGAGCATGCACACATATGCCAAGGCATTAAATAGAGTTACTACCAGCAATGCACGAGTAATGAAACATACAATTTCCATTCAAAAGGACATTCGGCAATGTTGTGGGGTACTCTGTGATGGTATGCTGTCCATGAGGAGTGCAGCTACTGAGATGCAGCCTAAAGAAAACCTTAACAAATCTGATGAAGGGGTTCCAAACATATATTATGAAGTAAGCAATGACAAAATGAAACCTAAAGATTTGCCAGAACGCCGTAGTGCAAGAGGTCAAGATATGAGTACAGGAAAACCAAAATATTCTGAGAATGTCAAAACCAAAGCTTTAGGTTTGCGTGGAAGGAAGAAATTATTTTCATTATTAATTTGCTAATATTGTCATGATTTCATGTTATTCTGAAACTTACACCTTGACTGATTGAAGTTTGTTTTCACTTTATTTTTTTCATCAAAATACAAGCAGTATTGTTTTTGAAGTGCCAAGCTCCATCTTCATTTGTCAAATAAAAAAAAAAATGTAAAACACATTACATTAAACTCACCTTTTGTCAAAAATAGTGTTGAGTGATTTCTGCCCTTCTTCTCCTCCCTTCTGCTGCGTCAGGTCCATGTAATCTTGGCCGGGGTTGTTGAGGCTGGTTGTCAATATTTGGTAGCATATCCTCCATATCAAGTTCAAGGCCTCTCCTAGTAGCTATGTTGTGCAGGATACCGCATGTTGCAACTATTTTTCAGCAGACATCCGGACGGTATTGCAATGCTCCACCAGTCTTATGCAATATGCGAAACCTAGACTTCATGACACCAAAAGTCCTCTCTATGATACTGTGGGTTGAGATATGGGCATGGTTGTATTGCTGTTCTTTTTGGGTATTTGGAGTCAGGTAAGGTGTGAGTATGTATGACCTCACACCATATGCACTATCACCTAAGTTTAAAAAAACAAGTTGTAAATGAGTATCAATTACATGCAAGAGCATGGCATTTAAATACTTTTCACATTGAATAATTGCATTTACCTAGTAAATATCATCACCAAATTCTCCAGCAAGCAGGCGAGCATGGATGGCACTATGTTTAAAAATGTAGGAGTCATGAGCACTGGATAACTGGCAACTAAGTCAGTGATGATTCCTTTTGCATTGCAGAGTGTTTGAATATTTAAGGAATGATAATTTTTCCTATTTCTGAAAATTATTCATTAGCAGAAGGGGGACAAATAGGAACATGAGTTCCATCTACACATCCTATTACATGTGGGAAATGTGCCATGTTGTAGAAGTCTAATTTAGTCTGCAGCAACTCCTGCTGAGTTGTAGGGAACTTTATGTGATGGTTTATTCTATGTAGCATTGCATTAAGAAAGTCTCTAAAAAATCTAGACAATGCACTCTGTAACACCCCCCAGCAACACCTTGAAAGGAGCCAGAGGCTAGAAGATGAAGACAACCTAACACCTGTACATGGGTGGGTATGGCCTGAGTCCTAGCTGTTTGCCTCTGCAATATGGGGTCTAATTCTGCTATCATATCTAAAATTGAGTCTGCATTAAGCCTATACTTATCATATATGTCTGCCTGTGTCTGCCCAAACAAAGTGATGCGCAATCTAAAGATTCTTTCATTCAGTATTCTTCTCCTCCTCCCTGCTGCTCTCAAACGCCACCTACGTGCCAGCACAATCACTGCTGCCATCCTGGAAGAGTTCCTGAGGGTCTGTAAACCCCTTTTGTAGTTGCCTAATTAATTGCACATGTTTCTGTTTGAGAAAAAAAAATAGCACCTGCTCACACTTCTTCTAAATTTTGGGAATTCTTAATATCGATTTTCATGCATACCGCTTTTCGCAATTTTTTTAAGAAATCCTTATTTTTGTGAATTTAGGAAAACTCGCAATCCCGTTTGTGAAAAAATAAAGAATCGCAAAGCCAATTGCGAATCCTATACATGAAAAAAAATGATGCATACCAAAAACAGAAATTGCATTCGCAAACAGCAAATTTTAGCGATTCGCTCTGTTTGCGAATGCAATTTCTGTTGATGCATGTGCCCCCAAGTCACTTACCTGTTCGGTCCAGCAAAGGTTTCAGTAATTAAAACCTAAGCTCAACTCCTGATAGCTATGGCACAGAGCAGGCACGCTTAACTTAAAGAAAATGTTTAAAGCATTTAGGTATTCCAAAACAATTAAAAAGTCGAACAAATAACCCAATAAAAATCCCACTCCAATTTAGAACAATAGAGTAAATGTTAATGAACAAAATGACACTGAAATGGCAAAAACCAAATGAGAGGAATGGCAGATATGAGTTTTGGAAGATTTAATGAAAAATAGTGCCTAAAAAACACAAAATGACAATGATTGTCTTTGCTTGCGGTAAACCGAGACCTTTGTGCAACAGCAGGCCATCCATGACGGAGCATGAGTTGGATACACCAACCAGGTTCATCCCAGACATGGATTTTACCTTGAAATTTAATTTCTGAAATGGAAGTAGAAATCCTCCAGCCTGACAAGGTTGCAGGCTGCATCCTGGGAAGTCCTCTTGAAGTCGGAGAGCCATTAAATGAGGGTTCGACTGAAGCCATTGTTTTGTCAGGAAAGCTACAAGTAGGAAAATTAAACTTTTTGCACCTAGAAAAGTCCTTGGGTTGGCCAGATACTTTTGGCACCGGTGCCTAGGAACTAATACTATATTCAGATTTAGACTCGTTTTTTGGAGCTCAGAATCCTCCAGCTCAACAAGGTTTCAGACTGTACCCAAAGGTGAGTTCCATAGCGCCAGATAATTTCTCGCAAGGATCCACTGAAACAGATATTTTGCTGTGGAGGAACACCAAGTGGGAGAAACCTGTTTGGAGGTGAAGGCCCAGCAAAGTCCGCTTTGGGAAGTTTGACTTAGGTGGTTGGTCCCAATCTTCTGTAAGTCTACACATCCAAAACGTTTCTAAACCCAGCTTCTCAGAGTTGTTAAGAGAATTTCAGATAGTCACAGCTAAAGGCAGCAGGACCTCAGGAACAGTGTCTGGGGGTCAAGACTCACTCCAGCAGAGGTCACCAAGCAACATCCTTTCCAGGTCCTCTTGCTACTGGTCAGCTAGGCACTTTGGGGAAAATACCTTTTCCAGCTTGCTGTGTCCCTGTAACCAGGCAGGAGGTCAGCCAACTGAAACTTGGGAATCCACTTCTTTTGTCCCGGGATCCAGTGGGAGCAGGTCTCCTCATAGTTCTCAAACAGCCAGTGCAGTCCCCTTTCTTTTCTTCCAAAGGTCCAGCTAGTGGATAGGGGTGATTCCTGGATTCTCCCTGACCAATGGAGTAAAAGTTCCCAGGGACAACCCTATCCACTTTGGCAGCACTTACTGTTTGCACTACTGTAAATAATTCCACAGATCACCTTGCTCCCAAAATCGAAAATAGGGAAACTCTTCCTCTCTTGTGCAGAATCTCTGTGCCCATCCAGAGGCATGGTCACACCGACCTTCTCTGTTCTGGGAATAGCTCCTCTCTCACAGAATTTGGTGCCAGATTGGCTAGGGGAAGAAAGACTTACATTCTCTAGGTCGCATCTTACATTTGCTTGTGAAAAGGCAAGCCCTTTTATTATAAGTGGATGAAGTTCTTAGGTCCACTCTAACTGGTCTTCCAGCAATGAGAAGAAAAACACATCCACACACCCAGGCAATTGTTTCTGCCCTGGGATCAATTTTTACACTTCCTTTGGTCAAGGAATCGCTGCACAGTTGCGGCAAAGCTACTGCAAATTATGTTCCAGGAGCTTCAGACAGGAAAAGGGTAATTTTTGAAAAGTTACTTTGTCTAAATATTTATTACAACTCCAACTTTAGTATTGAATTGTGGTTGAAATAAAAAAAAATAGTGGTTGAACTATTTTTCTAGCTGGTCTAAAATCTGAGCTAGCAAAAGTAATATTTTATGATGTATTCTAGTTTTCCCATGGGACAGCCAGAGCTTTCCATAGTGAAAATAGCTTTTGGGTGCTTGTTTCTGAAAGGGTTGACAACCTTACATTTCTACATGTCCAACTTTTAAATATCATGCTCCCTATCCTGTGGCTTTCAAGGCCTACAAAGAGGTGACTTATTAATATTTAAAAGGAACAAAAGGAAGGGTTTTCCCCTATAAAAAGGTTATTTTTTGAGGCCTGGCTGCAGATTTTAATTACAACAGACATGTTAGAATGGTAGGCTCGAATCCATGGTTTTCTTGTCACATTAGGGAATAGCACAATACGCTCTTCCATCTACAGGTGATATTGACTTTAATGACATGGGTGTAGTGTCTACACCATATACTATGGCCTTGTGGAGCATTAAATATGCTACTCAGGGATTAGCTAATTTACACTTGATTTATGGGTAGGAGCACAAATACTGGGCACTGGACTGCAGTGCCCTGTGTGCCGAGTCTGAAAACAAGTAATTAAATTCAGCAAACTACAAACGCTGTCCACGCAAAAGGGTGCATTTTCTCACACAGATACTCCTTAGCTAAAAGGGCAAGGAGGAACAACCACTCCTATGGTGATTCTCATTGCTTTTTGGCAGTAAAATGTGAAAAAGCCCTCTGCATTGGTGCGATCAGTTCCAGCCTCACATCCTGCTGCCAAGCCAAATCCCTGTGGGGAGTTGGACTAACTCAATGTTTTTGGGCCCACCCCAAATGTATGCCTGTTTTGAAAGTAGTGTCATTCTGTCAAGCTCAACCCCCAACCACTAACTTGGCCACTAGAGAATCCTTCTCATCTGCAGAACCCATCTGGGATAGCCGTAACCCTAGCCTACAAAGAGAGGCAGCCCCAGAAGGTGAGAAATACCACCATGTCAACAAAGTTATGTAGCACATGTTGCCTCCTAGACCAGGATTCTGTCCCCTAGTTAGGGCTAGTTCTGCCCAAAATTCAAGCAACCAACTGAGGCCACTGACAGCTGTCAATATAGGTAACAAGGCCTCAGGGACAGCTTTAGGGTGGTGTGACCGGTGCAGCTGCACCTGACATTTAGTGTGTGAGCTCTGTGTTTAGAAATAACTTATGAGTTTAAAAGCACGTGCTGGGGTGCTCCATGTCTGTCCAGAACTTTTCAGGCAACAATAAACATTTAAAAATAACTCTGATGATTAATGTAGGTGCTGGAGAGAAATCGAGATTTATCTAGTGGCTGTTCTGACTCACCATAAAGTAGCTCAGATGGTTTATATGTCTGCTGCAAAGAACATGTACCTTGCAGATCACAGAACTGTATTTGCTAAAAAGGGTTTGTTTGGGTAGAAATGCAATTTTATTAATAGAGACAACCCTGTTTTAAATCCTGAGTTTGTTTTTCTTTAGGCAAAACACTTTTAAAATATACTGTTTACTAGATGGATGACATGATTCATACACCTTACAATCCTCATTATCTTATTTAACATTTCCTGTAGACTGATTTACACGTCTGATTCATTGTCTCTATATAATATATGTGCGATGTCAAGCTGTTAGAACTGGCTGTTTCTGGCTGGCTAGGGCTGACGCCAAAGCAAGGCAGAAACCACCATTCTAGTCAGGGCAAGGGAGTCACACGCCAAGATAACCCCTGCTCACCCCCTTGGTAGCTTGGCACGAGCAGACAGGCTTATCCCGGAGGCAATGTGTAAAGCATTTGCGCACGCACACAACAGCAACAACATCCTAAGCACACCACAAAAGGAACTCCACACAAGGTTATATAAAAATAACTTCTGTATTGTCAAAACAGATCAGATAGTATTCACACAATATACATTGTGCCAACTGGCACGGGCAATATTCACAAGGGATTATTTACAGAACAGGGCCACATGGGCCACTGTCAGATTCAACACTTTTAGAACTAGAAATACTGTTAAAAATAGCACTTTGTAGATCATAGAACAATCAGATGTTTCACACATGATGCATAGAACATTCAGGTGTAGGAAAGACACATGATGTATAAACATACATTCAGCGGTGTAAGGAACAAGGCACATGACGCATCAAAACACATTCAGAGGTGCCGGAGAAACACATGATGCCTAAAACATTCAGAGGTGTAAGGGAAGGAAACACATGATGCATAAACATACATTCAGCGGTGTAAGAACAAGGCACATGACGCATCAAAACACATTCAGAGGTGCAGCACAGGAAAACACATGATGCATAAAAACATTCAGAGGTGTAGGTAAGACACATAATGCATAAATCACATTCAGAGGTGTCACAGGCATAATGGCATAGCACATTACGCATAACTCACGTTTGGGCCTAACCAGTAAAAACTACAGTAGGCAATCTCTCACTAGTCTAAACACCTTAGACTCTCCCCCTAAGCATAACTCACATTCAGGGGCGTAACTCACATAGTGAAATAAACTCTCACTAGCATAAACCTACATAGGTCAAATAACCTCATAATCACATTGCGCAAACATCACCTTAGGCAATTACTATCAAAACATAGTAAAATCACATTGCACAGAAATCACATACCAGCCCCCTGGCCAACTGGCCATCCAACAAGGGGACTCAAAAAGCCCTGTATCCAGAATGTCAGGGCGCGCTGCAAATGCAGAGCCAGTCATGGGTGCGCCACAGGTGCAAACCTAAACGTTGCAGCTGCCCACTAATTGCTGGGCAGCTGGGAACAATCACAAGGGCCTAAATGGTGCAGCTGCCCACTAAATGCTGCGCAGCTGTAGAAGGCCTGGCACCACTGTGCCATCTCTGTCTCACACAGGGACTCTCTCTTCCTTGGTGCCTAAACGGTGCAGCTGCCCACTAATTGCTGGGCAGCTGGGAATCAGCCAAACTGCGATAGGGCCCTCACTGGCCCTTTAGAAGACATCTGCTCCAAAATGTTGGAGCCCACATAGGCTCTGGGCAATCCACTGCACCCCCAGGAGCCCACTGGCCCCTTACACAATCATAGGTGCCCCCAAACGTTGGAGCTCTCAGGCTCTGGCCACCAAAATGTGGCTTGGGCTCTCACTGGCCCTCTGTAAACAAATGCCCCTAACGTGGGACCAACACGGGGCCCTAGAAATAGACTTGCCCCCTCGGTGCACCGAAACACCCAATGACACTTTGAGCCTCACAGGCTCTAATGACCCAATGGCCCCCGTGAGCCTCGCAGGCTCTAACACCAAAATGGGGCCCGAGAGTCTCATTGCTCTAAAGAAGCAAGTGCCCCCTATGCGCGTGGGAGTCCCGCTATGGCAAGGGACTCCTACGCTGTGCCTCGCTCTCACGCCCCCTTCTGCCTGGCAGCTCCACTCACCGGACTGCTCACGGGGGGGACGCTGGATGCCTCTCTGGACTGCCGGAGCTCCTCTTGGGTTCCGGGGCTCTTCTCTGGGTGCGGGGCTCCCCCTCGGTCACGGGAGCCCCACAGCGACAGGCGCCATCCTCTTCTCTGGTCTCCCTGAACGCAGGCCAATCGCAGCGCGGCCCTTTAGTCGCGCCTCCTGTTCGGGCCAATCACCGCGCAGCTTTCCAGGACGAGCCTCCCGCGGCCTGCCAATCACAGCGCGGCGCCTCGGGAAAGCTTCTCTCCGGCGGCCATCATCAAAAACGGCTCCGACCGTGGCGGTGAGACAAAGGGGGCCAAATGAAGGGTGGGCACCCTCGAGAATAAAACTAAAAGCGCTACTAAGCGCTTGGGGGCAAAATAAAGCGCTCCGAGCGCTATAAGTAAAATACAGCGCTCTCAAGCGCTGAAAGACGATATAAAGTGCTTCCCAGGCACTAGGGGTGAAAGCAAAAGCTCTCCCAGCGCTAGGGACAAGGCAGAGCGCTCCCAAGCGCCACAGGGAACAAAAAGTCCATAAAAAGGTCAGCAAAAGTCCTTTCAGGAGTCCAGGCCATCAGCAGGACAAGGCTTCCTGGTCCATCGGGTATCCAGGGGCTGGGCAGGGCCAAGGGAGGCAAGCCTTCCCCTGGGCCCAAGCAGCAGCACGCCCCTGTCAGGATTCAAGTCAGAAACAAGAACATTTTGTAAGGGGACACAGCCCCTTTTTATACAGATAAATCCTTTGTCTAGCATGGTTCAGGCAGTGTGAGAACCAGCTACAACTGGTTATAGGGAATCCTTTCACAGGCCAGGCTATGGACATCAGACGCACCACAGGGGGTGGAGCCAGCATTGTGTGGGGAAAGCCCAGCCCTATTCAGGCCCAGGTGCACCCCTTCCCTCACATCAGCATGCTAAACACTCCATTCACCACCGGGGCAGACCCTCCCAGACTCTTGGAGCCAGGCTCACCAGCCAATCACAGGCCAGACACAATTTACACAAATATGCCAACTTTTAAAAGTGGCACTTGTACACTAGACACAATCATGCCGCATATATCATTGCGCATCATTCAATCTCACGAGTTCGCACATACCAAACTCAACCCTGCACTCCCCACACATCAGGAACTACCATGGGCATACATATTCCCCATTCATTCCTATGGGAGGGCAGGTCACTCACCACACATACACGGAGATCTCAAGCACTTTACACTGTACCACAGTGAAAAAGTGCGCAGAGACCTAAAATCACCAACACCAGGTCACAGAAACAGGCTAGGAAAAAGCAAAAAGTCTCGGGGTGAACCTGCCAAAAGGGCCGGGTCCAACACAAGCCCTCTAGTATGAATAGTGCTGTAAAGCTAATGAAATGCATGTGCGAGAGGGGCTATGGGGAGATCATGGACACTGTTGGAGGGTGGTAGTGAGTAAATCCATGGAGAAGGAAGTAATTGGAGGGTGCCAAATACTGTTGTTTCACCGGGCACTACCAGCGTTATGTCGGACCATGCCAGGCCTCTAGCCATCCACTGAGAGGTGGATGCTCCAATCTACTGCATTGAGTTGGCCTCATTTCCAGGATTTGGCGCAGCAAAGAATCACACACTTGCTCCTAATGGCCCTTTTAGCTCTTTCATTTCTCAGTGTGGGCTACAACCTCAGGCTGCAGATACCCTCCTTCCACACTCACTTTTACTATGTTAGGGCCTGTACCCTGAGACTGAGCATGTGTCTGGCAGTCCAGGACTTCTAGGAAGGACAGAAATTCCCCTCAAGGGTTACACACTCTGTGTCTTATTGGAGTCTGTCTGGCCCAGGCCCTCTGTCTCCTGTGTCTGTGACAGTGCAAGCAGCACCTCCAGTGCCAGTCTTGAGGTCCTATCCTGTCAGAGCATGTCACATCTGGCCCTTTGGTCCTCCCACTGTGGATGGCATCTTTCTCCTACCTCTTACTCTTCTCTTCAGTTTCTGTACCTCTTCTTAGGGACAGTACCCCCAGAAATTTGGATTGGAGGTTTGCCCTGGGCTGCCACCCTTACATGGTGCTTTTGTCACCTGTGAGTGTTTATTGCCAAAGTTGCAGTCTATAAGCATGTTGGGGCTGACAATTACATTTATATAGTCAATTAAAGCCTCACATTCTAATGATAGCATATCCCTGAGTGAGGGAACTTATGTTACAGCTGATACAGCAAAGGTTGAGTGCGCTACTGGGGTGTAGGCGCATCCCTGTTGTTGGGCACACTCATGTGGTTCTTTGTGCTGAACAACACAATAGATTCCGTGAAAGTTCAATTAAAGTTCCAAATGGTAAGGTTGTAGAGTTTATTTAAAGATTTTCATTGTAACGTATTTATGCTTTCTTGATATAAATCATCAAACGACATAAAGTTGAAAAGGCTCCAATGTATTTCGGACTAGAAAGTCCTTTCTCAAGGAGCGCTGCAACAAAGAACACAAAATGACCCAAATCAATGATTATGCTCAGAATACAAATGCGTCAACTTAGCAGTGTTACATTCATGTGTAGGTGGGTCAACCACATGCATCCATAGAAACACAGTTATATAAAACTTCATAAGTGTTACGGGCAGTGTCGGAAAAATGAATGGAAGTGCTGAAGGAATTAAAAACAATCGTGCGGGAAAGGTGAGGGTAGATAGTGAGTGCGGGCGGCAGCATGCCGTTTAATGCGGAGTCAGGGTAGGGGGTGTGGGGATTCTAGGCAAAGTGAACAAGGTAACACAAACTGCTCGAGGGTGTCGAGGCTTACGTAGTAGTCTTCAAGTTTGTGCGTGATACTCTGAAAAAAATAACGGAGAGTCCGTTACGAAAAAGGCATCGTGGAAAAACAAGTGCCAAGGCGGGGGGGTCAGGACCAAACTTACTTGAGCTACGTCGGAGACGTGTCTGCAAGGTTCGGGTTCAGAATGCAGGAACTTCGCGAAGTGAACGCGGAGTTCCAGAGGTAAATGGGAGAATAATGGAAACTGGTGAAGGACTACTGGGATAGGGAGAAGAGTGAAGCGGCCATCTTGGGATGGGGAAAAGAGGGTAATACAGTGTAATGTGAAGATGCAAGTAACATTGAAAGAAAAACAATCAACAAAACGGAGATACAATGTATCAGTAAAATGCCCCCTGGGCATTACAAATAACAGCTTAATTCAGTCCGGTCATTAAGACCAAATGGCTTCTGTGATTGGAGTCTATACATCCATGCTGTTTCTCGTTGTAGGAGAGTTTTGTTATTGTCTCTTCCTTCAGTTTTTGGGACAATTTCAAGGACCATATATTTCAATTGGGCCACGTTTTGATTAGCTTCATTAAAGTGAATGGCCACGCTGGATTTGGTGTTTTTTGTGCGTATGTTTCACTTGTGTTCCTTCAAACGAATCTTAATTTTTCTGCTGGTCTTGCCCACGTAGATTTTGCCGCAAGGGCATTTGAAGAGATAAATGAGGTTTGAGGAGTCACATGTAGCGTCTACACTTAATTTAATGTTGAAACCTCTCATCGGGTGATTGATGTTGTTGCCTCTTATAATATTATTGCAATTGTTGCAATGGTGACATGGGCGTGTGCCGGTATGTTTGACCTGGACGGTGATAGTTTTTGTTAAGATTTCTTTGATGTTCATAGGACGAGTGTAGGCAAAAATTGGAGGTTCCTTAAAAAGATCCTCAAAATCTGGTTCAGATGAAAGGATGCGCCAGTGTTTTAGAATGATGTTCTTGTAGGATTTGCTAGATGTAGAATATCTTGAGACAAGAACCATCCTTTGTCAGTTTTAATAGTGCTCTGAAGAGCTTCAGAACGGGAGATTGCAGAAGTTCTGTTGATGGCCTCCTTAAGTATTTCATCTGGGTATCCTCTGTTGTGAAATCTTAATGCCATGGATTTGATTTGTTCCGTTCTGATATGGGGGGCAGATACTATGCGGGTTACTCTTAGCATCTGGCTGTATGGCAAGTGTCTTTTCAAAGAATTTTGATGGAATCTGCTGAATAATAAGGCATTATTGCGGTCCGTGGGTTTACGGAATAGGTCTGTCTGAATGCCTTGAGAGGTAATTTTTATGAAGACGTCTAGGAATGCTATCTCCTGGTGGTTGATGTTCCACGTGAATTCGATTCGATCGTCTTTAGTGTTCAAGTCTGTCAATGCGAGTTCAAGGTTTTCCTGGGAGTCCTTCCAGATGAAGAACAGGTCGTCGATGTAACGTACGTAGAGTTTCAAATTCTCCGTCCAGTTTTTGTTCATGTAGATGTTATTGAGTTCGAAATTGCCCATGTAGAGATTAGTGTAGGTAGGAGCCGCACAATTGCCCATAGCCATTCCGGACATTTGTAAGTACCATTTCTGTTCAAACGTGAAATAACTATGATATAGGGTAAATATCATAAGTTCCAGGATGAAGGATTTCAAAGGGTCGCTGATGTCAGATTGAAGTAAGGCTTGTTCAACAGCATAAATCCCTCCTTCATGGGGAATGGAGGTGTACAAGCTTTTTACGTCAGCTGTGCATAAAATCAATTTCTCGTTTTCATTGATTTGTATGGATGAAAGTTTGTTCAGGAACTCTGTCGTGTCTTTTATGTAACTGTCCAAACATGAAACCATAGGTTGCAGGTACCGGTCGATGAATTTGCCAGTTGGTTCGTGTATTGAGCCTCTGGTGGAAACGATTGGGCGAAATGGAGGGTCCATGAGATTCTTATGTATTTTTGGCAACATGGTGATGGAAGGGCTCCTGGGATGTTCTACTATTAGGTACCTTTTGGTTCTATCATCAATGGTGCCATCCACTGTTGCTTTGTCAATAATTTTAGACAATTCAGTTTTATATTCACTGGTGGGATTCCCCTCTAGTGGCAGATAAATGTTGGAATCCATGACATGTTCCGTTATTCGTCGATTGTACAATTATGTGTTAAGGATGACTAGGGCGCCCCCCTTATCTGCTTTCAAACATTTGATGGAAGGGTTGTTGGCAATGTTTCTTAAGGCATCCATATCCTTATTGATGATGTTTTTGCGAGTTTTTTTTCTGCAATTGATTTTAGAAATGTCCTGTCTTACCAGAGTCTCGAAGGTGTCAATACTTTTATGACTACTAGGAGGCATAAATGTACTGGAGGGTCGTAAACCCAAAAGTTGGTCCGGTTTGGTGTCCTTTTGAGGTTCTAGAACGTTTTCAAAGAAGTGTTTTAACCGTAATTTTCTGGTGAGTTTAAAAGTGCTTACTTCTAGTTCAAGAAGGTTGGTGTTGCTGGTGGGGACGAATGACATGCCCTTTTGGAGAATCCTTGTTTCGTGGCTAGTGAGGTTGGTGTCCGAAATGTTAATTACTAGCGATTCTTCCTGGTTTTCTGTTTGGTCTTCGGAGGTTGTTGGGTGCCTTCGTTTTCTTTTCCCTGCCCTTTTGCCCCGTCTGGGTCGTCAGTTCTGTCTGGGCCTACCTCTAAAAAAGGCTCAGCGGTAGTTAAATCAATGTTGTGTGTTGAGGGTATTTCACTGGATGGGGCGGTGAAGGTCGGTGCTCCTGCTTGAGTTCTTTTTGGTGGGCGGTTGGTGTTATCACTCCCGGAGGATGAGGTGTCAGTGTTGGGATTGAACGGTTTGTTCCTTCGACGTTGGGCGTAGACGTCCGCCCACGTGTACACCTCCCCTAATTTATAATCCAGGGTATCCCGGCGAAATTTGCGTATTTTGCGCTCATTAATTTCTTTCGTATGTCTGTCCAATTGTTTGTTGATGTCATCGAGGGTTGCGGTAAGCTCTTCTGGGGTAATTGATTCCTTTAATTCGTTTTCGATGGTGGTGATCTCATGTGTCAATTCAGTTAAGATACCTGACAATTCTAATGATAGCATATCCCTGAGTGAGGGAACTTATGTTACAGCTGATACAGCAAACATATTAAACATTTATAAGCAGAGCTCAAACTTCACCAGCCCAACTTGAGAGTGGAACTTCTTTAAAAACAGTTCCACCATTTTAGAGGTGCTCAGTAGAAGGCCAATCTACCACAGTAGATTATTGGCTAGGGTGATATCTAAGATCATGTTAGTGCAAAACCTATTTAACATGGGATAAACCAAAAAAAAGAAAATGCATATTGTTGTGTATCATACAAATCAAAAGTGAAACCTTCCATTATACCCATAAAGCACAGGGAATGTATTGTTTTTGTTTAAGTTCCATTGTTTAAAAAACAACAAACATCTTTTTCTTTCTTAACATGCACTCAGAATACAATGTGAATACATTGTGCACACTTAGATTCCGTGTAATGCTATACAAATATACAACCATGGTCTTTTACTTATGAATCATAATGTTATGATAACACTATTTCTAAATTCTACTTCCATACGTAATTCACGTGTCTCTTTGAGACTGATTCACTAAGGTAAACTTACACTGTTATATAAGTTTACAAATGTTTGCTATTTACAAAAGTATTTTACTAGTAGTATCTTTACAACTGCAGAGTCTCTGCACATAAAAAGATAGGGCAGTCTTATATTTTTATCTGCAGAGACTCCAAAGTCATAAAGATATTACATGCAAAATACCTTTGTGAATAGCGAACACTAGTTAATGTTTACAAAACTGTAAGTTTACCTTTGTAAATCAAGTCCCAGAGCTAAACTGAGAAAAATGTATCCTCCACTTTTTGATTAGTGTATTTCTTTTGTGGTGGCAAGTTGATCAGTGGGGTATACTTCTGAGATGAGTCATCCTAGTCCTCCTCCATTGGTAGTACGTGCCATACGGTTATACTTGGTAGCATGCTGCATGTAGCAAAGTTTTTGCTAGTATGTGACAGGACTATGCAATAGCGCTATACCTTAAGCCATCTAAAACATGACATAAGTAAGTAAATAATTGCTCAACACTAGTTTGCATGGTATGGTGGATCTTCCCATATCCTTAAGGTCCTGATTGTGGTGTAGTGTTTACTATCAATGGACATACGTCATTGGCTTCCTCTTAGTATAAAGGATGTTAATAACATGCATAAATAACTTGCTTACCTACCAGCAGTACTGCGTGAATTACCAGTGGCGTAACTAAACTTGAAGGAGCCCCCTACAAGATATGTGGAGGGGGCCCCCTGGACTGAATCAGGAGCTCTCCAGCCGGGGTATTGTGCTGAGGGGGACTTTGGAGCTTGCCCCCCCCCCCCACTGCGGGTGCTACAGGTGCCTATTTTACGCCACTGGCCTGATGCTCCTTCTGCCTTCTCCTTTTCGGTCGCTGCTTGGTCTTTGCCCTTGGAGCCAGACATGGCCTCATTCAAGTAGTGCCTAGTCACCTCGTCTCGTCTTGTGAACCCAAGCATTTCTAAATGCTTCTGCAGACACGATGTAGACCCTTCACTGCTGTTTTCTTACACTCTAAGCTGGAAGGAGAGACCACCCTTAAAAGTTTGCTGTGAAGTGGAAGAAAATAACATTTCCATAAAGTGGAGCACTAATACCTGAATGCAGAAGGGAGGGCCTTTATCTATAATTTTAGTTTCTGTGTTATGAGCTCATTGCCTCATGTGAACCAAGCTCAACTGCTTGCCAATTCCTACAGTTGTTCTGTGTAATAGATACTTAATAATGATTTGAAAGTCAAAGCGTAAATCGCATATATAGGCATGGGTTATATGCGATGTCAGAGAGAAAGAAACACAGATACACTGATTCTGTTGTTCAATGATTGTATTGAAAATTAAATTATGGTGAATAATTTCATACATATAGAAACGAATATTGAGTCGTGTAATGTGTCTCAAGTGAAAATATGAACCAAAGCATAAAATTAACATTTATGAGACAATTCTATATTCTCAGTGCATGGGATCCCCCGGCCACCTCACAAGCAGTTTACACTGCGCATGAAAATACTGGCCCAGCCCTTCCCCACCCTATCCCTCACCATGAGGATGAAAACCACACAGCTGCGTGAAGCGTACCATGCAGCATGTACGTACCATTTAATGTATGAGGCAGGCGTAACTTTCAAACTACGTTCCAGATGGACCCTGCAGTCAGTGAATGTACTGTGTGCCAGGGGGGGACCCTGGAGCTCGGGGACCACCCGCAACACAGGGGCTGCAGGGGCCTGTGTTACACCCATGAAAACACTGGTGCAGCACTGATTGCCAGTTCAGCGCCAAATTTGCCATAGAGTATGCTGGCCATTCCCCCAGAACGCTGGTTCATGCAGCTCTCTGGAACTCCTAAGCCACTTGAAGTTACACTCCTGCCTCCTTCGGGACCCATTTACAGCAGTAACTGTCACATACCTGCTGTACTTGTTTTGCATCGCTGTTCGTGACCTCCCTGTTGCACTGCTGCCATGCATATACTCCACAGGCCTGACTGCTACTGGCATCTCCAGAGGGTGGGCAGATAAGGCCCTGAGGAAATTGCCCTTTTTGTATGGTAACCCCCACAATTTTTTCCCAAATGCTGATGGTATTTACTGGAGCCTGCTAACCAGGTCACAGTGCCATTGCTTTCTGCCTAATTTATGATGCATTTGAAATGGTAATCCCCAACTGTAGCCAGGCTGATGCAGGTAAGGGGTGGGGAGGAGTCGACAGACAGCGACAAGGGAAAATAAAAGAAAAGCACTTAACTTGTGCTCGATGCATTGTCGAGTTAGCGCTAACAGGAGAAGTATTTTTATTTCTTCTTTCTTTTCCAACTTTGCATGTGTGATGCAGTGTTTAGCATGCATAACAAGTGGGAACATATTTTAAACTTATCTAGGCATAGTATTATGTGCAGCAAAGATACCCTTCCTGTACAAAACCTATGCTAGGCTCACGCACACACCCTAGTGCTATGGTGCTAAGGTGTGGCGCTCGGTAGCTGAAATCACAGCGGCACTTCGGAAAGGGGAGGAGAGAGATATATCTCTGTAGATAGGGCACACTCCTGCTCTCTCCCTGTCAGTCAGCGCAGCCTCTTTGGGTGTTGTACTGTGTTGTGTGTTGTTTAAAAAAATCTGTCCCATAAAGAAATTACTACCAGTGGTTAATTTAAAAAAAAAAAAGAGAAATGCGTGCCAGAGCTCTCATAAGTAGGCAGCTTGCACCAAGCAAAAACAGAACTAACTACTTAGCATGAAAGTGGGGAGAAGATGTGGCTAAGTTGCCAGAGCTGCTGAATTCGGAACTGAGGAACCAAGTTCGAGTCCCAGCTCAACATTCTGCAATTCTGGGCAAATCACTTAATCTCCCCTTGCCTACTGTAGTAACTTGGGTCCAGACTGAAGGTAGCTTTTAAGTAGATTTATTAGCACAAGTTACATGTAGGAGGTACATTGTCCATAGGCCCCATTAGCTAGTACAAAGCCCTTACAAAGCCCCACCAGGAGCGCCTGGCTAGGTGCTCAGCCCAAGTCCAACTGTGATGAATCAGGTCATAACATTCTAAATGACATCACATTTACAGAGTTCCCCTGGTGGAGTAGAGGAAGACATGTGAACATATTTATTAAGATATTACATATCCTCCTTTCTTAAAAAAAACACAAAGAAAGAAACTTAGGTAAGAAAATAACACACCACAGAAAAGCAAAGAGTGTGCAGAACCAGAAGTAAAAACGTACAAAAGAGAATCAAAGAGAGCTGAAGAACCAGCAGTAAAAGTAAAGACAATAGAAGAGAGATGAGGAAGCATACTAAATACAAATAGAGATTCCATATTAGATCCCATTATAAAAATATTACTCATCCTCCTCTCTAAACACGAAAAAGAAAGGAAAGTTAAAGAATAGGCAGGAAAACCATCAATGGCAGTTCATTTCACACCTACTGGCAAGGTAAGCTAGAAAAGGACAGCACAGATCAGGAGAAAACGAATAGACAGAGAAGGAAAAGAGTAAAGTCACTCAACCTTCACTATCACATACAAGAAGAATAAAATACACAAGAAAAATTCAAACTGGGCTAAAGTGGAAAACACAAAACAAGTATTATGAACAAAACGCCCAGAGTAACTTAACCCATGCATTACGGCGACTGAGACCATACACCCATTAAGGGTAAATTTTTACTTATGCATGGGTATCCTCGAATGGAGGAAAATAATGTGCACAGATACAAAATTAAACTAAACCCACACTAAACATCAGAAGAAAGATAAGATGTGCACAATAGTGAGGGCATTAAACAAGAAAACTGAAATGCATATAATAATGGAAAGACCCAACAAACCTTAGGAAAGGTCAATAATTATGCATAGTAAACAGAACACCCCATGAAGGGGTCTACGTTGTGCACTGTAATGACAGGACTCAACATCCTTTCGTGATACCCTTTGCGGAGTAAACAAAACAATGTGCACTAACAGACAGAACTATAATCCTGTGAGACACCACGGCTTGTGGTACAGATTGTGCACTGTGAAAAAGAAGTACAGAAAAATGTGCACTGCAAAAAACACTAATTTCCTGTAGACTTTGTATACTGAAATAACATGAGGTAAGTATTATTTGGGTAAGAACCCAAAATAAAATGAGAATCATCTCTTGCGAACTCTTAAGAAAGAGAAACAACCATACAGCTACAAACCTTGAACTGACTGAAGCTTAAATATTGTGCACTGTGAGACAAAAGTAATATGCACTATACAAGACTAAAATTAATTGTGCACCAATAACTGTAAAATGTCTAAAGACTGCGAAAACTTTTTACATAACTGTTGCACAATGTTGGAATGTATAACTAATTTGCAAATTATCAAAACAAAATACATGCTTGTGTTTAAACTAAGGTAATTGAAAATAGCTTATCACTAGATCAAAATGTGAATTCAAATTGATACACTAGTGAAACACAGTTTAAGAACGAATGTCTTTCAAAATTAATATATCTTGCAGTAGACATCATGTATACGAAATAAATAATCCTGTGAAATGTAAATAACTACTGTAAATAAACAAGCATTTACAATGCAACGGTTTCGCCTTGCATTGTAAATGCTTGTTATACGAAGATATGCAGGATCGACAAATAATGTAGATGATGCAATCCCCTCCCCCCCCACCCCCCATTGGCATCACGGGGCTTCAGCCCCCACTCAATCCCCTCCCTCCCCCCTCGTGTGTGGCATCCCGGGCCCGCTCATAGCCGCACCCGAGCACTTCACAGGTCGTTAAAGACCGTATGCATGTTAATGGGGCTTTGTTATTGTTTCGCCCCTTCTAAGAGCCCCTGCAGCTCGACTCTGCCGATTGCCGGTAGAAGGCATCTCATCCCGCGACACACCTACGGCTGGGGCGCGACACAGTAATGTGTCGCGCCACACAGTTTGGAAAGCTGTGGTATAGAGTATAAATTGGAGCTCTTTCAGTCCCTTATGAAAGATTCCCCCGCCAAGTACAGTATGATTTCCCTTACATGAGTAACATTGACGTCGTACTTCCCAATGAGAGCGCTTGCAATTAATGTAATAATGCGTTGGCTCTTTTAAGGACTGGTTGACCTGAAGCTAAGGGACTCGGAGCGTTGTGACTCCAGCATAGTTGAATAAGACATGATGTTGAAAGCCCATAATATCACTTCCAATGTCTGCTTTTCTATCAAAGTCTTTATTCATAGGATGTGAGATCGAAAGGGACACATTCTTTTGCCAGTTCAGAAGCAAAGTCTTTAAGGATAGGATTAGCACAGTGCTATCCATGCCGACCTGTAAAATGGCCCAAAGCCTTTTACCACTCCATGCAGAACATTACAGCTTTGGCTTTTGGTAAAATACCATCCAAGCCAACCTGACGTGATTAAAAGCAACCCCTGACATGTGTTTCACTCTCATTAGAGCCCTCAAAGAGGTATAGCTCTGTCCCTACCCAAGGGAGCACCCAGTTTACATCTAAACAAAACCTGTTCAGAAATAAAGTGCTGCATAAATTATGCAATAAAGAAGCAGAGAAATCTGGGTAGTTCTAAAATTTAGGTGGAAAGCAGCTCCCGTATAGAGCACCCTCAACAATAGAGCACTCTCAACATCAGCGGCACACTAAATTTGCTCACCTCAGGTGCCTTGCTGAGTTTAGCGTTTTGGTCTCCCCATAATAATAAATGAGTTAAGAGTCTTGTAAACACTACTGGCTTTCCAAGTCCATAATAAAACAAAAATAACCCCTACTGTTATGTGTGTTATTCCTATTGATTAATACTCTGGTAAAGAAAAATCTAGGTACAGGAAAACTGGAATTCCACTTCACACCATCGTTCCGCCCTAGAATTAAAAACACGTTACTCGCCAGGAGGACCCAAAACAGAGAGTATTAGCATAGAGAATTTCAAAGAATATTTTAACTATAAAATCAATGGCTATCCTTAAACTTATAATTGTGAAATAACACATTTCACACAGCAACAAATCAATTAGAGATTTTTAGAACCAAATAAGATTCTCAGATTTCAGAGGCAATAAAGAAGGTTGCCAAATGTCTGTGAAACCATGACTCAAGTGGTGAAATGAAGCAGCCAGAAACCCAAGCCACCCCAGACAATGCCTTTTCAATAATATTGATGCAGGTATCAATTACCGTACACATACACTTCCTCTCCCTTTTACAGTTTTATGTAGCATTGGCTTGGTCTGAGGGCATCAAGTCGCTTGAAATTGGAACCAGATGTAACACAGTTTTATGAAAGTTTAAGAGTGGGACAATAATCATCCCTCTACTGATTCGAACTATGTTATTCCACTGCAATCTAATAGGCCAGGAATCTCAAACCTTTTGTTTTATAAGAGCTGTTTATGATCCATAAAACACATGGGCAGTGACTAATATTGTAAGGGTGTGTCTAACATTGCAGCCTCCGAAATGCTCCTGTGAGATCATGTGCTCCACGGCCTAAAATAAACATGTGCCTACTATCTGGGTAATTGGGCTCTGCAGAAGTGCTCACATACATTATAGCTGCCTCACACGCGGCGTACCCACTATGAGATTACATTAAAAGCCTTTCAGATGGTTCCAAATACTGACTCTCTGTCACTGAGGGTTAATACAAGTTGGTAGCACTGTGACGCTCCTCCTGTTTAATAAGCCACAGGAAGAGTGCTGCGCATCTACTGCTATGGGAGATTTAAAATTACACAGCGTGTTTGCTGTGGCATGCCATGTCCACCGCCGAGATTTACAGCACCCTTTTAGAATGCCTTGCCCAGGCAATACGAAAAACTGTTGAAATCAGGCTTGAAGAATGGGAGAGAACTCTGCCGTGGAGAAAATTACCCCCAGTCGGTGCGTAAGATGCCCTATTATGAACATCCTGCTCCAGGTGAGGCGCGAACCCACCACCTCTGCATTGCTTCTCTGCAATCACTGCAGTATATGTACAGCGTGCTAACCGACTGTGCCACTGCTTTAAAATCTAAAAAACAGTGATCGTGCCTTTGGGCGTTAAAGCTCGTCACTGTCCTCCCAGACTCGAGTATTAAATAATAAGCAATCTTCCAAAATGAGTGCATGATTTAAAAAGCCTACGAACTCACTGGGAGAAACACCGCCATACCAGCTTGCCAAGCCCTTGCAGGATTGCCATCTACGCCGACCTCGCTGCTGCTCCACCGCTGAGTGTCTCCTCCCCCCGCCGCAGCCTCACACCAACAGCGCTGCCGCAGTGTGGGGGAGCGGGAAAACTACATCTCCCAGCGGCCTCCGCGACCGGAAGTCGCGTCGAGGCGGAGCGCGCCAGGAGGCCCTTAAAAGCAGCCTTCACCTGCTGTGGAGTGGGTGCATGATTTAAAAAGCCTACGAACTCACTGGGAGAAACGCCGCCATACCAGCTTGCCAAGCCCTTGCAGTTTTGCCATCTACGCCGACCTCGCTGCTGCTCCACCGCTGAGTGTCTCCTCCCCCCGCCGCAGCCTCACACCAACAGCGCTGCCGCAGTGTGGGGGAGCGGGAAAACTACATCTCCCAGCGGCCTCCGCGACCGGAAGTCGCGTTGAGGCGGAGCGCGCCAGGAGGTGCTTAAAAGCAGCCTTCACCTGCTGTGGAGTGGGTGCATGATTTAAAAAGCCTACGAACTCACTGGGAGAAACGCCGCCATACCAGCTTGCCAAGCCCTTGCAGGATTGCCATCTACGCCGACCTCGCTGCTGCTCCACCGCTGAGTGTCTCCTCCCCCGCCGCAGCCTCACACCAACAGCGCTGCCGCAGTGTGGGGGAGCGGGAAAACTACATCTCCCAGCGGCCTCCGCGACCGGAAGTCGCGTCGAGGCGGAGCGAGCCAGGAGGCGCTTAAAAGCAGCCTTCACCTGCTGTGGAGTGGGTGCATGATTTAAAAAGCCTACGAACTCACTGGGAGAAACGCCGCCATACCAGCTTGCCAAGCCCTTGCAGGATTGCCATCTACGCCGACCTCGCTGCTGCTCCACCGCTGAGTGTCTCCTCCCCCCGCCGCAGCCTCACACCAACAGCGCTGCCGCAGTGTGGGGGAGCGGGAAAACTACATCTCCCAGCGGCCTCCGCGACCGGAAGTCGCGTCGAGGTGGAGCGCGCCAGGAGGCGCTTAAAAGCAGCCTTCACCTGCTGTGGAGTGGGTGCATGATTTAAAAAGCCTACGAACTCACTGGGAGAAACGCCGCCATACCAGCTTGCCAAGCCCTTGCAGGATTGCCATCTACGCCGACCTCGCTGCTGCTCCACCGCTGAGTGTCTCCTCCCCCCGCCGCAGCCTCACACCAACAGCGCTGCCGCAGTGTGGGGGAGCGGGAAAACTACATCTCCCAGCGGCCTCCGCGACCGGAAGTCGCGTCGAGGCGGAGCGCGCCAGGAGGCGCTTAAAAGCAACCTTCATCTCCCGCGTCGCGGGAGCGCGCGGGGCAGCGCCGGGCTAAGCCCGGGCAAAGGGCGGGCCGTCTGAGGCCGTCCGAGGACGACGGTGGACGGGACGGGCCACCCCACTAAGTCCCACGCTATCAGTCATTCCCAAAGTAAAGTACTTCACAGACACTCCTTCCACTGACGCCCTGCCCCCACTAGGCGTTTAACTGTCACATATACTACTATGACTACAAGGGGCAGTCGCAGCAAGACTGCTGCGGGAGTAGGGAAGGTCACTGGCCCAATCGATAACTTCATCTTCAGGGCCAATGAAGCAATCGACCATGGAATATTATTATTGGAACGCAGAGTCTCACTGGAACTGGCCCAAGCCAAACGTTCTTCTCTGGGTCTCCTTGCCTCAGCAAACACCCCTAAAAGGAACAACTCTGCTGACGGTGTCTCCGTAGTTAGTGCCAGTGCGGAAATCCACACCATGCCTAATACTGTGGATTTATCAGTAACACACCTACTCTCAGACTCATTACGGAGTTTGGAGAAATCTCCCAATCTAGATGTCACGGATAACTTTAACACACAACTAGACCTCGTCACCAACTCTATTCCAGCTATGAGTTTCCCTGAGAGCCTGCCCACAACGTCTATTGTGGATTCCCAATTACCTTCTACTCCGATAACAGACACCACACACGCTCTTGCCATCGACCCAATCCTGATTATAGACTCTGACCTGATGGCTACTAATTCATCCCCTCCCCGAGAATCGGCCACCATACACACATTTCAGGACTCAACCCCCATTCTAAGAGCATCGCGAGGTTTAAGGGAGGGAGCCATACAGAAACAGAAACAGCCCCAAGGTGTAAATACATCTATACCTAAGGGAAACTCTCTACCCCAGAGAAAGCAGGGGAAAAGCCTATCTAACAACCCTAAAAAGGCTAACAAGAAATCTAACACAGGGCTGGGTCATAAAGGTGACTCCCCCATTATGGAGTCATTGTGCACAGATTGCCCCTCAACAAACCAACTCATCACGAAGGTTGGGGAAATAATAAGTGTCCATCTTGCCACCATAGATAAGAGACTAGGGAACATAGAAAAACAATTAAACGATCTAAGTGCCCTAGTCAAATCCCCATCCCCAAGAGGAATACCAACTCTAGTGGCGGCCAAATCACATATCCAACAGCCTCTGGGACAACCCGTGAAAAAACCAGCTGTAGTCCCTAGTAACACACCCAAGCTAACCCCACCCTCAAAGGGAGTCACGAAAAGACCGAATCCACCCATCATAAACACAAATTCACAGGGGAAACAACCTAACCCGACACAACCAAAGGGGGGCACCACTAATAACCACAAGGACAAGAACAAAGGAAATCAAGGAAGATTCCCCGCCAATCTGCCCCCTGGATCAAGTCCATACGTAGTGGTGATGACGGGGGTTCCCGAGATATTAGACAGTACTGACGAACCTACCTGGTCTCTACTAAATAAAGTCAGTTACTGGCTAAACAATAATAGACCCCTACCCCCATACTGTAGGAGTAAAATTCTAACAGTTAGAAGAGTACTGTGGGTGGGCCACGAGACAAAGAAAACACATGGCGATTGTGTGATTATTAACTTCGAGGACCCACGCACGGTAGAACACATTTGTTCATGGAGAAGTGAGGGGCATAGTGAAGGTATAGAGACAAGGCACCTCTCTTTTTTCTATCCATCTAGGAACTCTGATAGGTTCAATCAGTACGATCCTACTTATGATGGTGGCTGGTGCCAGGTGGGGCAACTAGACATGGGAAACAACTGGGGTGAGGGGGGGAGAGATAACCACAGATACCCACAAAGAAATACAACAAGTAGAGATGCCTATTGGGGAATACCAGTTTTCAATAGATTCAGCAGCCTAGAGATGGTTGATTGACTCTCACCATCACGGCCACCGAACATTGACCTGGAGGGAACAAAACAGGGTTGTCCCAGCGAGTTTATTAAAAACACAGAGGCGCATGACAAGGAGAGCCTTAGCACACAACTGACCCAAAATTGTTTGAGGCTGTCACCAATAAGAGAAGATCAAGTACTTGGCAATATTGAAGGGCCTGTAACATGTGACCCCCGAGATACCTACAGCCTCCAAAAAGCCTCGGATATACATATGACCCATGGGAAACCACACCCTTACAAAAATTCTAACACCGTATTAAAGATCATTAGCTGGAATGTAGCTGGACTTCAACAGCGGGTGTCGGACCAGGAATGGTTAAAATTCATATCCAACAGAGACATAATAATGTTACAAGAGACATGGGCTACTTCTGAAACAGTCATAGAGGGTTTTGAATGTCACAGCATTAGCGCACAGAAGCCAGTTTTTGGACGCCCCATGGGAGGCCTGCTGATTGGATTCAGGATAACTCTAGGGGGGGCAACCAAACTAATACCAACTAAAAGCCCAAATATTCAAATCATCGAGTTTACATGTAGGTCATCATTATACCTGATCAACTTCTATAATAACGATTTTCACTCGACCCCTAACAGGAACTATATAGAGCTATTTGAGAATATTACAAAAATAACCGAATCAGCAAATAACTGTGCGAACTACAGGATTATCCTAGCTGGAGACTTTAATGCCAAACTGGTGATAAATAAAGAAGGTGCAATCCAATCAGATAGAGCCACCAAACGTGGGAATGAATTGGAAAATTTTATAAACACGCACACCCTATTGAACATAATGGACACATGCAAAAACAATGAAACTGCACATATTCCAACTTTCAGAGGCAGAGACTTTTCCAGCACGGTAGACTACATCTTTACGTCTGCAGAACTATTAGGTAGAGTTACCCATGCAAGAGTTGTAGAAACAGCCTTCGGAGACCACAACGCATTGGAAATTAGTTTAAGATTGGGCCCGATTCAAGCACCGCCCCGCACCTTGGGAGCTAGGGATATTGTGCCATCAACTGACAACCTAAGGCTAAAGTGGAAAGGGGTGGACAGCGGACTTATCATGAACAAAATCATAAGCAACCATCAATCAATAATTGACTCATGCTCACTCACTGATGGGAACCACCAAAGGATAGTCAAAGACTTTGCAAATCTTTGTAATGTTATCAAGACCCTTCTGACTGTCCCCAACAGAAAACACATCGATGAGCCCAGGTGGTTCGACAATTGCTGTTCAGCGGCAAATAAGGCTCTTCGCAGGGCCCTAAATGCCAAACCCAGGAGTCAAGCGGATGTACGGTCCGCCAGGCAAGTCTATAAAGCAGCCATAGGGACAAGGAAGGCCACCATGGTAGAGGAACATTGGAATGAACTAACAGTCTCTGCTGCTGTGGGAAATAGTGCAACTTTCTGGCCAGCCGTAAGGAAGATGCGGGACATGGGAAAACAGTTGTCACCTACCAGCTGCACCATCTCAAGTCAGCAATGGAAGCAACACTTCTCTAAAATATATGCCAACCCTATTACTTCCACAGATGACTTTAACCCTGGCAAACTGAGCCCATTAGAGATAACCCAGGGGGAGGTCCTCCTGGCCATCAATCAAAGCCTCGGGAATAAGGCACCAGGGCCGGATGGCTTCCCAATCGATTTAATAAAACATAAACCAGAATTTTGGGGGCCTATTCTGGTCAATGTTTTCAATTGCCTGCCGATGGGCGCCATCCCTGCCACCTGGTCCACAAGTATAATAGTGCCTATTTACAAAAAAGGTGAACGATCTGATCCCGCAAACTATAGGCCCATCTCACTCTTAGACAACACCCTGAAAATTTTGGGCCGGGTGCTGTACAACAGAGTTAATGATTGGGCCGAAGAAGCAGGGGTGTTGGACAGATGCCAAATGGGCTTCAGAAGCAAGGTCGGGACGACAGAACAATGCCTGAATCTTAATCTTATAATAGGCAAATACACCATAGCTAGGGCTTCACCTATTTACCTAGCCTTTATGGACTTATCGTCCGCATTCGACCTAGTGAACAGGTCAAAATTGTGGGCAACACTTCTCTCCTATGGCCTTGATGAATCCTTGGTACATTTCCTAGCCTACCTACACGCTGACACTAAAGCCCGGGTACGAATTGGCATGGAAGGCGAGATCTCAGGGGCAATTAAGGTAGAAAGAGGCGTCCGACAGGGGTGCGTTTTAGCACCCCTGTTGTTCATTATTTACATAAACGGATTGAGTGACTCCCTGAAAAAGACGACAACTGATGTCCTGAAAATCCAAGGAAAACTGTTACCCGCACTTCTGTATGCCGACGATGCGGTGATCATGGGGCTAACACCGAATGCCCTACGCGCCTTGGTCAAGAGCTTTGCACATTTTATGGGGAAATTGGACTTGAAAGTGAATTTCAAAAAATCGTATATTATGGCCTGCGGGCCAGGGGCTAAACAACTCAACTCCATTTCCATTGGACAAGAGAAGTTGCACTCTACCAAATCATTTCCCTACTTAGGCATGGTCTTTGCTGCGAACGGCCTGTGGAGTGGGCATCTCGCCCACGCCACAGGCAAGTTCTCAAAGGCCATAAATTCAATCCTTTCCCTGCCACGGCCAAAGAGGTCAGAAACAACTAAGGCAATTGTGAAAATATATAGACTGCAATGTGTCCCGGTAGCAACCTATGGCGCAGAGATTTGGGGGATAGTGAAACCATCCAGCCTGCAAACAGAAGAAAACCGGTTATGTAGAAAACTTCTTGGAGCCCCAATCTCTTCATCTGGGTACATTTGCCATGCTGAACTCAATTTGCCTTACATAACTGACTTTATTTCTACACGACCAGCGTTATTTTGGCTGGCCATTTGGACCAATGACTGCGCCACCCTAACACAGGAAATTGTGTCTGAATGTCTAGCCTGTGACAAAGGCATGAGCATCCCGTGGCTGCGGGCGACAAAGGAAAGCCTAAATAGCATTGGCAAAACCCATCTTTTTAACGATCCCTCCCAGATTAAGAGCACGGACAAAAAGGTTATACAAACTGAACTCTATGCCCTCTTCAGGGAAAAGAGGTTGGAGATAGAATTGCAAAAACAAACTGTCAAATCATATGTGAATAATATAAACAATGACTCATCTCCACAACAAATCCGTTTATATCTAAGACTTCCAATGACTAACTGGGAAAGATCCTTATTATATCGCTTAAGAGCTGGGATTATAAAATATTCACTTTGTTTTCCAATGGGCTACAGCACGATGAATTCTGGAAACGAGTTAAGCCCCTGCCCTTGCGATGGACACAGCAGACAAAATGACTTACATTTCTTTTTTAACTGTAAATTTTTCATGAAATATATCAAGTGGTTTTTAGTTCCATATTTTAAAAAACAAAGACCAGTTTCCCTGACCCAATCCTACTCCATGCTTTTAAAATTAGAAAATGATGAACTGATTTTTCGTGTAAGTTCATTTCTGAAAGTCACTTTATTTGCACGTAAATCGATGGAATCTCCATGAAATGCTTATATGCCGAAAGCCCCCCCTGCCTTTGCACTTTAGTAAATAGGACTGCACTTCAGCAATTGAATCATATTGATTGTTTACATTAATGCTTGTACATTACTTGCAGCTTTTTAACTATTTTGTGGAAATCGTGAAATTATTTTAAAATGTATTTTTTGTAAATGTGTGACTTTTATGGATTTTTTGCAATCCGAATAAAGTATTTCTGAATCTGAAATCTGAATCTGAGTGCAACATTATTGTGGAGCGGAAGCTGCATGATTAAGGATTAACAAAATGCTTCATTAATTAGAAATGAAACAACCAGTAGAAAGCCTCAATAAGGGCTCAGCAACAAAGGAGGTTACAGTGCTACGCTGATGGAATATTCCAGGCTCTATCGAGCTCCTGGTTCAATCCCCTGTGCAGAAAAACATGGCCTTCTCTGCCGTGCTGTCCGCAAGCACCCACCACTTTTCAGTATGCAGGAAAAAACAAAAGCAGCGGCCTACACCGACACCATTCAGAGGAAGACAGATACACCTGCAATTCCAGCCATGCAGACAGAAATGAGAACTGAGAACAACTTGCAATCTTTCTTCAGCACATCTCATTCCAGGCCAGGCGACTGTGCAGCGAGTCTCCCCCAATCAGACTTACAATCGGTGGGGAAAACAGGCCATTGCACATTAAAAAGCAGCCAGGCATCCCTTCATTCCTTCCAGTTAGTTCACTGGGATCAATGGCTCCACATTGGGTGTCATGTCGAGTATGGTAAAAAAACAACACAGCGTGCCCTTCCATGGAGCTGCTCGCAAACAAAGGACCCCTTGCAGCTCACTCATGCCTGTCCGTTATGTGCAATGTGACAACCAACCAAATCAGCACACTATAATTTACATACCGTACACTTTCCGTCTTGGTATCTCGCACTGCTTTAACAACTGAGTACTCATTACATAGTGCTTTCTTCCCTCATACCGCACAATGCTTTTCATACATATATCACATTAGCTTTTAGCACCGTACATCATCAGCTATTCACAAAACGGTTCTCCGTGCAAACTTGAGGCTGCCCGACAAAAGAAGCCTGCATCCAACCATCTAAAAAAGTTATGGCACATAAGGAGATCGAACCGGCGACCTCGGCGTTACTAACAACATACTCTAACCAACTGAGCCAACCAGCAGTTCTTTATCCCTAGGCGGGAGCGGGGATACTCACACCACAATTCAAATGTCCTCATTACATAGTGCTTTCTTTCCTTATACCGCACAATGCTTTTCATACATATATCACATTAGCTTTTAGCACCGTACATCATCAGCTATTCACAAAACGGTTCTCCGTGCAAACTTGAGGCTGCCCGACAAAAGAAGCCTGCATCCAACCATCTAAAAAAGTTATGGCACATAAGGAGATCGAACCGGCGACCTCGGCGTTACTAACAACATACTCTAACCAACTGAGCCAACCAGCAGTTCTTTATCCCTAGGCGGGAGCGGGGATACTCACACCACAATTCAAATGTCCTCCGGTCCGTTCCGACGCAGCCATGCACCTGCCGCCTACGCCGCAGAGCTTCCCAGGTGCCATCCACGTTGCGGGTCCCAGAGCAGGGCAATGAGTTGTCCTCAGGAGGCTGCCAGGAACCACGCTGCTCTGGTGCAGAAACACGCTGCCCCGGTGTAGTTACGCCGCTGCTAAATCCCAGAATGTTGGTTACCGCCCACTGAAAAAAACGCCGTCTTCCACGATCATAGCAGCAGCTGACGTACCGCGTTCCCCGCACCTGGAAGACAAAAAAGAACAAGTCAGGTCCCGGGCGGCAGCCAATCACAGCGCGGCCCGGGAATGACGTCACGGGGGTGTCCCGGCCGGCAGATTCGGGGGCGTGTTTTTCGCGCTCTCCCCTTCCCATTGGCTGGAAGGTAAAATTCCAGCCAATGGGAAGAGGAGAGGGCGGTACTTAAAAAAAGACACAGAAACGCCCCCGAATCGCTTTTTCGCAAGAAAGCGTGATTGACAGCCTCTGTCTCCCAATGGCTAGTCTCCATTTATGGAGCTAGCCAATTGGAAACAGAGGCGGTCCGAACATCCCTACTGAAGACAAAAGTTTTGGATCTGGGAGGGGCACTGCGTGCCCCTTGCCAGGTCGCAACCTAAAAATTAACAACTCCGGTCGCCGGTGAGCGACCTCTCACCCGGGGTCAATGTAAAAAGCTTCCAGCAGATGCTCCCGAGTTTCTCGTAGTGATTGACGAAATTTGCCTGAATATTAAAATGACAATAAATCACTGAGAACGTTCAAACCATACTGCTGCTCTGTGTTTCTACCAAATAGTTCATTTGACTGCAACATGAGGAGAAACGCCCGTACACTGAGTCCTACGTAAAGAGAAGCAGCTGTTGTTGTGACAATATGAGACAAACTTAAGATGGCTGCTGCGTCAGGCGTGATGACGTGAGAAATATGCAGTCAATAGGATGAGATCGGAAGTGCATCAGCAGTATTCTTTGAGCTACGCAAGACATCACTGGAATGGGACTGAGAACAGAGGTTCGCTGACTCCCCAGGACGTTCTATGTACGTCATCATTAGTATGGTGGCATGGAGGCTGAAAAGATCTCTGCAAGAACATATTTATTAAGATATTACACCTACCATAACTGAATGTGTCTTAACTGGTGCTCATAAAAGTGCTGGTGTTGAAGATTATGTGCCAGTCCTGAGCACCAGAAGCCACTGGCTCAAATTAAGCACTGATTACTACCCTGTATTTCCGAGCTGTTCAGTCTGAAGCCATGCAGTAAACCTCATGATCTTTCCAGTTAATCTATGTGCTGTAGATTGTGCAATGTGGAGAAAAATAAACATAACCTATGTGCATCTGTAGTCCTCATTGAACAGCATCATGATAGAGCTCCAATAGAGAAGGTCATTGCTTGTGCTGTGCACATGTCCCACCCATAGGTGCACACAGCACAAGCAAGAGCACATCATCAGCCGCCATGATCTTTTCTCGTTTGAACAGTGCTCAATTTGAACCAGTGGTTTCTGGTGCTCAGCCCAGGCACTTTATTGTGAACACTGGCTTTTATGACAGTCTGCCACATGAAGGTGCTGTTTGTCTGATTTACAGATCAGAACAGCAACAGTTGTTTATTAATACAATATACATGAGAAATGAGAAATACCTGCATCCAGGCTGTTACTATTTTTTTCAATTTCTTGAATATTCTGAACTGTCACACTTCTAGAAATGTTATGGTTTGTAGTTGTGTTGATACTGTCATTGTCAGTGATGTCAGGGGCAATGGGTGGTGCTAGCGGCAGTGGCCTCCTGACAAGGCTCTGGCACTTAATTTTCTAGTCTGCTAGTTGTGCACATTTGCAGGCATTTATTCCCGCTAGTGAATATGCATATCCGCTGGGCTGAATTCACTTCTCACAGGCACCTTGGGGGGCTGTGGGCACTTGGGCCAAAGATAAGGTGGGAGGATGTGGTGTAACAACTAGAGCTGCCGACTTTGGAACGGGGGGACCGGAATCGAGTCCTGGCGTCGGCTCAACATCCTGTGATTCTGGGCAAATCACTTAATCTTCCTCTGTCTACAAAAAATGAATTTATTATTGTGTAATGGAACTTGTGCTTTTGTAAAGCACTCCAATACCTTCGGGTCGAGTTCACTATAAAAAAAAATTTAAACGTGAATTATGACAATATAGTTTAAGTCAGACACTCAAATAATCATTCCAGACTAGTGGAGCTGATGATTCCTCTGAGCCTTTAATAACCAGATTTTATTATAGTGCATTGCAACTCAAAAGCTTTTAAAGGGGTGTAAGAAATCCTGACACGTTAATTCTATAAGTTTGGTGTGTACAACACATGGTAGCCCGAGCCGGATCGAGAGAAGGCGTGAGACTCTGTCACAACTGTGCCCCTCCTCTTCAATAGTGCAAACTACATTACTTTAGACTGCAGGTATGGTGGGTCGGTCTGCATTAAAAAAAATAGAAAGACTAAGGGGCAGATTTATGTTAACTGGCGCATCCCCAGGGATGAGCCAGTTAACGTGTGCCACAGCTCCGCCACCCATGGTGCGCCGCATTTATAATGTGGCGCACCATGGTGCAAAAACGGCACAGATGCGTGACGCATCTGTGCCGGAAATGTGGCGCATTGCTGGAGTTGCATCGCAAGCGTGACGCAGCTCCAGCAAGGCTCGGGGGTCCCCCATCTACACAATGCTGCATCAAGACCTATGCCTGCTTCAAGCAGGCGCAGGGTTTTGACGCAGCATTGGCCTGAAATTGGTCAATGGACAGGGAAGCTCTTTACCACGTTTTAGCATACTTTGGATGGTTCATGTCTCTTTATCTATGACGAACTCACGAAATGCATTTTACCCAATTTAACTTTACATTGTTTCCTCTCTAGCTTTTGCTGTTAGACCTGATGTCTTGCAGGTGCTGATTGTACTCTGCAGGCATCCTACCCTGCAGACGTATCCCACCTGGAAAGAAATGCATGATGTGCAGCTGTTGCCCTGACCCTATCGTCTATGTTATTTACATGTAACATACAGATCTCCAAGTTGTACTTTGTGTGTATGAGTTTTCAAATTTGGAATGCAAACACTATCAAATCACACAGGAATGTGTGATATACTACGTAACATGAGGACTTGTGGCAGGGTAGCACTGGCATAATGAAACTCGAGGAGGCCTTCCTGCAAGGCACGTGGAGGGGCCATCGGGCTCAGTCAGGAGCTCTTCGGCCAGCCACCGCCACACACATACACAACAGCATACAGGTTAGCTCAGCAGCATGAAAAATAACATTATGGATTTAAATAAGGGGGCTTTGGGGGGCAGCTGAGCACCGCAAGGTCTGCCCCCCGGGCAGATTTGGGAGGGGGAGGGGGGCGAGCAGAGAGCAGCCATTTTGTTGCTTTGGGCTGCCTGGGAAATAGCCCAAAGGCAGCCCAATTTTAAATAGTAGCCCAAGGGTTATGTAAGGGGGTTTCGCGCTTGCCCAGCCACCATTTTAGGTTCTGGTGACCTGGTGGCTGGGAGAGCTGTAGATAGTTTTTTTTTGTAGGCCTGTGGCAAGTTTTGGTAGTAGGTTGTGTCACTATTTGAGGTGGTTTGGCGAGATGGCCAACGAAGATGTTAGGGTGCTGGAAGCCATCCGCCTGCTTAGTGAAGCAGGGCGGATGGATTTGCTGGTTGGCCCCCAGAGCGGCCAGGGTGGCGGTGGCGGTTTTGGCTTGTTCTCCACCTCAGAAGGCGGCGCGTGTCCAGGTAAGGGCCCAGGGCCCAGGGCCGCGCTGAGGCTGGGGGTGCAGCCCTGCGTGTGGAGTCAGGAGTTGTAGGAGTTGTAGGAGGAGGTGGGGGAGCGGGCGGTAGAGTGGAGCGGCGGGGGGCGTTGCCGGTGGCTTCCCGCCATTGTCTTTGCATGGTGTGGGGGTGGTGAGGGGCTCGTAGCTGAGGGGGGTGAAGCGGGGGAGCGGCGGGGAGCGCTGCCGGCGGCTCCCCACTGCCCCTGACAATGAAGGGAGACCGCCTGGTACTGCAGGGGCGGTCGAGCGTGGAGGTGGGGCAGGACGCGGAGCAGCAAAGCATTCGGCTCGGGCTTCCGAGCGAGTGGCTGGAGGCCTGGGCGTTGATGTGAAGCGTGCGGCAGAGGGCGGTGGGAGGGGAATCCCCTCGCACCAGGAGAATGCTATGTCTGACTGCCCCGGTAGCACAGGGGCACCAGGCCTGGAGGCAGTGGGACCCCGTGGGTGGGGGGGTAGGCAAGCCACGAGGGGGAGGCTGGACGGTGCAAAGGCAGGGGGCACGGGGGACGCAGGGAGAGCCCATCCCCCAGGAAAGGGAAGATGCAGGAAGTGGCCAGGGGGCGACGGGGGGCCAAGGGGCGTCCTCCCAAGGGACGCATATACTGTCTGTAGTGGGGCACAGGTGGATGGGGGGGCGGAGGAGTTCCTGGGAGATTGTGGGAGGGAACAGGGGGGAGGCTGGGGGAGTGGTCTGTGGGTCAGTGGGGAGACAGGAGGTTGGAGGGAGATGTCTCCTTTGCTGTTGGAGTCTGGCGATAGCGAGAGAGAATGGGAGGGGCTAGACGTGTTTGACACTTGGGATGAAGGGGTGCGTGCGGCACGGGGTGGTTGGGGGAGAGGGCACTGCAGCGAGGGGGTGGCGGGCCCATCTTGGCAGGGCGGTAGTTCGGGGGTTTGTGGAGACGGGGTGGGGAGGTTTCATCGGATGAGGGGGGCAGGGGTAGGGCGGTTGGTTTGGAGTGACAAGGAGGGGGAATGAGGTGAGGCTGGGGGTCGGGGAGAGGCTGGGGTCAGTGGGTAGGAGGGGGTAGGGGGGCATTGTGGAGGTGGTGGTGAGGCTCAGCTTGAGGGACTCAGCACACCAGACCTAACTTTTATTTTGCAGGAGGACGCTCGCCGCGGGGTTCCTGACTTGGCAGGGCTGGGGACGGCCCCTAGACGCCAAGACGAAGGGAAGGCTGAGCCTCCCGCAGCATGCCCGGCACCGGCGGGGAGCCTTGTCGCAGCCGGCTCAAGAAGGCCCGTAACGGGCTCGCCGACCCCTCCACCCACAGGGCCTCTAGGGCTTGGGGACACGGAAGGAAGAGGAGCACTACTTTGAATGCTTTTATTGGCATGGAAAGGGCAAGGGATGTGTTTGGTGTTTCTAGCAGGGTGCAGTTGACACCGCCGGCCGGGCGGGGTTAGGTACATGGAGGGGTGCAAGTAATTGAAGATAATGACAGTTTAGAAGAAGGAGACTTGAGGGATGGTGAGGGCGGCTGTGGGTCCTCTAATGGTGTTGGCGTTTTGTAGGTGTCACGGGGCCCACGGGAAATGACGGCCTGGACCTCTTATTGGGAGAGGACGGCGTCCCTGGATCGGAGGGTTGATGAACGGTGCTCGGCGTCCTTGGCAGCAGGTAATCGAGTCTCTGGGGGTGGGGGGGAGGTGGGGGATGGGGGATCGACTGATGAAGGGGAAATATGTGGCGGACAAAGGAGTGGGCCCAGATGACGGGGGGTAGGGCCCAGTAGGCGGGTGTTGGAGTACGACGGCAAGAAAAGGGGGGTGCCTGTGAGCGCTGGCGGTGCGGGTACTGGTAGGGCAGCGAGCAGGGATTGCTTGGCGAGTGCGGGGCAACTGCAGAGGGGGCAACGAAGCCTGAAAGTAAGGAGTTGAAGATTAAGCGGCTCCCATACATGGGGGTCACGAAACCGCTGATGTTGTCGACTAAGGAGCGCATTTGGAAGGGGGAGTACGCTGAGTTGCTGAAGCTGTTACATCGGGAGGTGCGGGCGAAGGAAGGGTCCAAAGAGGAGGAATGCAAACTTCAGAAGTGGCCTAAAGTGCCTCTCACGAATGAAAATAGGACGGCAGCCTTTTTAATTTTCACCAGCATGTATTGTGAGAAATTTCCGAAGCGGTCAATGTCCCTGTTTAAGTACATGGGCGTTATACAGAAAGCCCAGATCACAGGGGACGGTTATACGTGGGCTCAGTATGACGAGGAGTTCAGGGCCTGGATGGCGTGGGACCCTGAGGTGAAATGGGGTGAGTTGGATGCCGATTTATGGCAGCATACTATGGGGCTGGCTGGGTCGGGGAAAATGATCTTTACGGAAAGCGGGCTGCCCATTATTTACCAGCCCTTTCAGGGCCGCCCCACCCGGGGAGGGGTGGGGCCGGGATCTAAAACTCAGTCTGGGCCAGTGGGGTCCTGTTGGGACTACAATAAAGGGGTGTGCGCTAGGGAACATTGCCAGTTTAAACATGAGTGCTCCGGTTGGGGTAAGTTTGCCCACCCCGTGGTGCGATGTTGGGGAGCGTCGGGGCAGCAACATGGGACACAACAGGGGCAAGCTAGAGAAGTGCGATCAGGGAGCGCTCAGCAATCGGGAGGTGGTAGAGGAGGTAAGGGGTCTGGGCCGAAAGGCTCGTAATCCAGTTAGGGTGGATCGTCTGGTAGCGCCCCAGCATGGGTAGCCGGACAGGGGGGCCGCGGAGTGGTTACGGGCCGGGTTTTCGGACGGACTTTGGTTGGGATATAAGGGGCCACGGCTGAGGAGATGGGCTAATAATTTGAGATCGGCCAGGGAGCACCCAGAGGTGGTGCAAAAGAAATTGGACAAAGAAGTCAGTGAGGGCTGCATGGCGGGGCCCTTTGGAGACTGGCCCCTGGAGGAGTTTATTGTGTCCCCCATTGGGGTAGTGCCCATGAAGGAGGCGGGACAGTTTTGCCTCATTTAACATTTGTCATGGCCGGAAGGTGGTTCGGTCAATGACTACATTGATGAGCAGGAGTCTACTGTATCCTACTCGTCAGTTGACGCTGCCATGGCCCTGGTGGTGGCTGCAGGCGCAACTGCGCAAATGGCGAAGTGCAACGTCAAATCGGCTTTCCGGCTGCTTCTGGTCCATCCAGATGATTGGGGCCTACTGGGGATCCAGTTTAACAGCCGCTGGTATGAGTGGAGAAGTGTGGCTCAGGGGTTAGAGGCGGCAGACCCGGAAGCTGAGATTGGCCCTGGACCAGGGTTCAATTCCCCGCCTCGGCGGGTCTTGGGCTCAAAAAATTCCACAGATAATTCTCGCTCCGGTGCCTTCTCAACTCATGGGTTCACACTCTGCGACTCTGGGCAATAGCTTGCTTAATCTCCACAACGGCCCCTCGCGGTGGGATGCCTGGCTTTCACCTTGTGGATACCCTGCCGGGGTTATCTCACAGGGGAATACCAGGACGGGTTCCCTAAGCAAGCGCCGGGAAACCCTTTGTGGGTAGCTGTGCGCTATATAAGCTCAAATACATTTACATTACATTTACATTTACATGAGGGCAAGGCAGTGCCGATGGGCTGTTTGATGTTGTGCGCTCTTTTTGAGTGCTTCAGTACGTTCCAGCAGGGGTTCTTTACGGATCACAATGGAGTCACGCACTACCTGGATGACTTTTTCTTGGTTGGGGCCCCAGACTCCATGGACTGCCAGGTGGCACTGGACAGGTTTCAGGAGCTCAGGGGGTACCTGGGCGTGCCACTGGCACGGGAGAAGACAGTGGGGCCAGACACGGCTCTGTCATTCATGGGCATTGAACTGGACTCGGGGACCATGGAGGCCCGTTTACCAGTGGAAACGAAGCAGCAGATGTTGGGTCTGCTGGAGGTCATGTTGACAAGACCAAAAGTCACGGTTTTGGAGTTTCAGGTGCTGTTGGGGCACCTTAATTTTACTTGCAGAGTGGTGCGGGTAGGTTGGACATTTTGTAGGAGGTTGGGCAGAGCCTTGGCGGGGAGGAGGCCTCCGCATCACCAGGTGAGGCTGTCCAACGGGCATTCGCGAAGATTTGTGGATGTGGCAGTTGTTTTTGCAACATTTTAAAGGCGTCCCTATGCAGAGGGGGGAGGACATGTTCTGGGATGTCCAGATTTTTTCAGACGCGGCAGGGAGCGAAGGTTTCGGGCTCTAATGGCAAGGGCGGTGTTGTGCACAGAAGTGGCCCCCAGTGTGGGTGGGGGGTGGAAGGAGCATTGCGTTCTTGGAACTCTTCCCCCTGGTAGTGGCGGTCTCGCTGTGCGGGAAGGTGTTGGCCCACAGGTGTGTGATTTTTAATGTGGACAACATGGCGGTGGTGCAGGTGGTGAATCGCCAGTCCGCCAGGGATGAGCAGGTGCTGAAGTTGTTTAGGGTGTTTGTGTTCGGCTGCCTGCACCATGACATTGCTTTTCGCGCAGTGCACGTTCCTGGGATCAATAATGACATTGCAGATGCTTTGTCTCGTTCGCAGTGGGGGAGATTCCGTGGGTTAGCCAAAGATGTAGATCGGGGCCCGACAGGCGTGCCGCCGCAGCTGTGGTACGTAGGCAACACAGGATGTTGTACCTGGTTTCAGGATCCTTGGCAGAGTCGACAAAGACGACGTATGTGTCTGCATGGGGGGAGTTTGATGCGTCCGGGGTGCGTTGGTGGGCTCCGAGGCGGGAGAGACAAGAAGATGTGGTACAGTTTAATCTGTTGCTGATCGCTAAGGGCCTCACGTGGGTCACCATAGCGGGCAAGCTGGCCGGGATTGCCTTTAATGGCAAATTCTTGTGGGGTTATGCACCGTCAGCAGGCGAGCTTGGGTCACAGATGTTGGGAGGTTAGGCCCAGGAGTGTGGGAGGTCATCTCGGGTTCGGCGCCCTTTATCATGTGTCTTGTTGGGGACAGTGGTGGGAGCGTTGTCGTTGGTATGCAGAAATGGGGGTGAGGTTTGCTTGTTCGCTACCCTGATGGCATGGATGTTCGTGGGAGCGTTCCGGGTGTCTGAGTTACTTGGGTCGAGGGCAGGTACGGGGGTACGGTGGTCGGAGCTGAGCTTTGGGGGAGAGGAAGCTAGCCTGTGGTTGCGAAAGTCCAAGACAGACCAGAGAAGTGTTGGTAGATGGGTGTCTTTGGTGAGGGGGAGACGTGGAGGGGGTGTGCCCGGTGCGATGGGGGCTGAAATGGCGGGCGGCTGGCTTGGCGGAAGGGTTGGTCTTTTGACTCGTGGATGGGAGAGGGGCAATGGGATCGCAGCTGTTGGCAGTGGTGTGGAGGACGTTGGATCTGCTGGAGGTGGACGGGAGTACATTTGGTATGCACTCCTTTCGCATTGGCGCAGCATCGGAGGCGAATAGGCGGGGGTGGGGGCGAAGGGACATCAAGAACCTGGGGAGGTGGTCTTCCGACTGTTACAGGAGTTATGTGCACAGCAGCGATGTACAATGAAAGCGTGGTTGTTTTTGTGGCATGTGTTTTGACTCTTGTTTCTCATTTCAGGATCTGTGGCTGGTCCCCTTGCCTGTGACATGACAGTTTTGATAGTGGGCCACTCATTTGTAAAGCGGGCTCAGCTACAGGCGCAGGACTGTTACTTTGGGGAAAATCTGGGATTTAATCCAACTGTGTTTAAGGTTCAGTGGTTTGGGAGAGGAGGTATGCGCTGGAAGGAGATGATTGGTACGCTTAACAGGCAGTTGGTGGCAGGTAGGTGCCCTGATGTGCTGGTTCTCCATTTGGGGGAGAACAATATGGTCAGGAGACAGGGCTAGTTTTAATGTGGGCCATGAAAAGAGATTTGAAAGAAGTCAGGAGGAAGTGGTCATAGTGTACCGTTGTCTGGACTGAGTTTCTCTCGCGGATGGTGTGGAGAGGGGCATTAAAGCCCCAGGCAGTTGATAAAGCCAGACGGAAGATTCATGTGGAAATGGTCCGATTCTGTAGGCACTTGGGGTTTTCGCGGATTTGGCACCGGGACATTCGGTACGACGCGCCGGAATTGTTCAGGGGTGACGGGGTTCACCTGTCGCACATGGGAATGGACCTTTATTTACTAGAATTGCGGGAGGTTTTAGCCAGGCTGTTGGGGGTGTGTCGGGAGTGAAGGGTTGAGAGGGGAAGGCATCAGGGCACCTGTTCTTTGGGGGGGTGGGGAAGGGGGGGCAGGAAAAGGTGGAGGCAGTGTAAACATCTACCCTTTTCCTGGGTGGCGGAGTTGTTTTTGAAGTTGGCCAAGTTTGGCCGGAGTTTGGTAGTTTATCGTTAAGTTTGGGGAGTTGGTGAACAGGAGCGGGGAAAGGTTACGCGGTTTGGAAGTTTACATTAGAGGGTCATTTGTTACAGTTGCAGGAAGGCAAATAGGATTGTAGGTCTTGGGAGGGTAGGAGTTCTAATGTTAGGTGATAAGATGGTGTATTATTTAATGTATTTCAAGTTATGTATTGTATGTTGCAGGGTATGGGTTTTTTATCATGTGGGGATCGTAGGGATGGGGGAGGAAATGTCAAGGGGTCAGGTAATTTGATGTTTAGAGAGGTTGTAGTTTTGTAAGGCAAATTGCCAGTTTTAATAAAGTGTGATGTGCACCTGTTTCAATAAAGCGGCCGTTTACACACACAAATGGTTGTCGGTGTTGCTTGCCCCCTTTCCTCCCTCCCAATATCTAACAAATGTAAAATTATGGAGTGCAACATAAAGTAAAACGTGGGATTATTGCTGAATTAGTTTACCTAGAGGCAGGTTGCTGCTGGTGGATTCAGTTTCGGCTTTGACCTGCTCTCTCTCCGGAAGCCAAAGCGTGCGGAGGCCCAACCCCACCATCATGTCACTGACCAGGTAGAATAATACATTAACTGCACTGGTGTCAGATCCATTACGTGAGGCTGAATGGGCTTGACGCTTAATAGTTTATGATTTAGGAATACCCCACTGAGGCTCAATGAAGCATTCCACAGCCAGCTAAATGAAGCAGTTACACTCATGAATATCTGAGGGGTGGGGCCGGGCACCACAGCACAATTTGTTTTGAACGAGCAGCGCCAAACAATGTGTCTTATTGAAGTCTTAGACTTCACTGGTACCACAGAGTGAAGTGGCGAGGGGGCCACTGGAGCTAGGGCTCCACCCCCACACCGCAGGGGCTGCGGGGGCTGTGTTACGCCCCTGTGAATTACACCTGTCAAGCAATCATCCATCTGAAAGCTCCCAATTGTTATAGATATTACTGTAGTGGAAGATGCAGGACTTAAGTGCACATTTCAGCATGATAGGAAACTTCCACATTTACAGCACGTTGTTCCATCTTATATGCTGGGTTTCTGATAGATTCAGAAAAGGGGGTGGTGATGGACAGAGTATCTGAATTAAGCAGAACACTCGTACCCAGTCAACAGATCAGGGCTTGATCCATCACCGTTTTTTAGCTCACTGCACCATCCCAGATCAGAACCTGCCTACATGCAAATTAGTCTGTCCCTGGTCCAGTGCATCATGGGAACAGGGCAGACCAAACTACCAAGCCAATTCTTTTACTGGAAAGGAAACAAGCTTCTGGGGACTGGTTTCTGGCATTACAGCCGTCTTCGGCCCGGCTTGTTTGAATCCTGATGGTCCAGTGAGCAAGGGACTCATGTCTGAGCATACCCTTCCACAATTATGGTGGACAAAACGATTCAGAAAAGGTGGTGGTGATGGACCGGTTTCTGGCATTACAGCCGTCTTCGGATTCAAGCAAGCCGGGCCGAAGACGGCTGTAATGCCAGCAACCGATCCCCGGAAGCTTGTTTCCTTTCCAGTGAAAGAATTGGCTTGGTAGTTTGGTCTGCCCTGTTCCCATGATGCACTGGGTCATAGACAGACTAATGTGCATGTAGCCAGGTTCTGAGCTGGGATGGTGCAGTGAGCTAAAAAACGGTGATGGATCAAGCCCTTATCTTTTGACTGGGTACGAGTGTTCTGTTTAATTCAAATACTCTGTCCATCACCAACCCCTTTTCTGAATCGTTTTGTCCACCACAAGCGTGGAAGGGTATACTCAGATGTGAGTCCCTTGCTCACTGCACCATCAGGATTCAAGCAAGCCGGGCCGAAGACGACTGTATTACAAGAAACCAGTCCCCGGAAGCTTGTTTCCTTTCCAGTGAAAGAATTGGCTTGGTAGTTTGGTCTGCCCTGTTCCCATGATGCACTGGGCCAGGGACAGACTAATTTGCATGTAGCAATGTTCTGAGCTGGGATGGTGCAGTGAGCTAAAAAACGGTGATGGATCAAGCCCTGATCTTTTGACTGGGTACGAGTGTTCTGTTTAATTCAGATACTCTGTCCATCACCACCCCCTTTTCTGAATCGTTTTGTCCACCACAAGCGTGGAAGGGTATACTCAGATGTGAGTCCCTTGCTCACTGCACCATCAGGATTCAAGCAAGCTGGGCCGAAGACGGCTGTAATGCCAGAAACCGGTCCCCGGAAGCTTGTTTCCTTTCCAGTGAAAGAATTGGCTTGGTAGTTTGGTCTACTCTGTTCCCATGATGCACTGGGCCAGGGACAGACTAATTTGCATGTAGCCAGGTTCTGAGCTGGGATGGTGCAGTGAGCTAAAAAACTGTGATGGATCAAGCCCTGATCTTTTGACTGGGTACGAGTGTTCTGTTTAATTCAGATACTCTGTCCATCACCACCCCTTTTTCTGAATCGTTTTGTCCACACAAACGTGGAAGGGTATACTCAGATGTGAGTCCCTTGCTCACTGCACCATCAGGATTCAAGCAAGCCGGGCTGAAGATGGCTGTAATGCCAGAAAACGGTCCCCAGAAGCTTGTTTCCTTTCCAGTGAAAGAATTGGCTTGGTAGTTTGGTCTGCCCTGTTCCCATGATGCACTGGGCCAGGGACAGACTAATTTGCATGTAGCCAGGTTCTGAGCTGGGATGGTGCAGTGAGCTCAAAAACGGTGATGGATCAAGCCCTGATCTTTTGACTGGGTACGAGTGTTCTGTTTAATTCAGATACTCTGTCCATCACCACCCCCTTTTCTGAATCGGGTTTCTGATAGGGCCCAAAAAGCTATGCATGAAATCGAGAGTATCTATTTATTACATTTGGCAAGTTCACCATATGCCAGAAATCTACTTTCATGTCCTGCAATTCCTCCTGAATGTGTGGGAAAATAATAATATATGTCCCCACCACTTAAAGTGAAAAAGCGCTGGTGGCAGAGTTTGAGTACAGTTTGCAAACCCCTCCTGCCACGGCTATAGAAGGTAGGTGGTTCCTGAGGTACTCAGAAAATACGATCTGAATGTGTGCAGGCAAAAAGCGAGTTTGACACAAAAAAAGTCCACTGGTCATCCATATTGAGTAGCTAAAGGAGTGCATTGGTTTAACTTTGAATTCCTTTCAGAGGGATATTTCCTAATACAGGATGGACACGATCAGCTACCAAATGGCATGCTTCATCATTAAATCCAACATAAATATAATTTGGAACCCTGGTGCGGAGAGGCATGATGATGAAGCATGCCACTTCAGTGGGTGAGGGTGACTGTCCTTTTTATTGTCTGCCTAGGCAGCACAGATCTCTCCAGACAATTATGTGAGAATCACTAGGAAGGGGTTTTGACTCTGCCCACATGTTGGGACCCAGAAGTACATATTTTGATTAGGCAGAAGTCGTGTGCCTGCCCTCAAGGCAGCTATGATACTTTTGTTTATGAATCCAGCTGCCTAAGCTTGAACATTCAGTGGCACACACATGACATTATAATGCTGTTAAAGTGTATTAGATAATTATATACGTATAGTTTTTTTTCTCTGACAGCAGCACAGATGGAAGAAGGGCAGTCATTATCCAACATGGATTTTTAGGTCTGACTTGAGAGTGCAACCTTCACCTAACCTTTGAACCTCCACCCATATTATACTGCAGTTCTTTGCTTCCACCCATATGCATATCTGTTCCCATGTCATGCACTTGTAATGCTTCGCATTGACAATCATCATTCCTTTGGAGCCAAATCTATTGGGCATTGCCAATGCTTGTTTATCCTCGTGGTGAATTTCCAGTTAAACAAATGCACATCTTACCAGTTCACACACTGTCTCAATATTGAGGACCGAGTGGATTATTATGTTTGGGTCTTGGTCTATGACATAAATGACTACGTTTGGGAGGCTGTTTCACCGACACTTTCCAATTTTCTAACCTAAACTTATCCTCCCTCTCCAATTTTGGTAAAATAAAAGTAACAAGAGCTGTCAGTTTGACTGTCACTAATGTAATGGTGTTCTGGTAGCCCATAAGATCAAGCAAAATATTTCTGCAGAAATTGTCTCTAAACATACTCTCTATCATTTTGGTCATTTTAATTATTACAATCAATATATTCTCTTCTTCTCCCTCTTGCTTTAAACTCTCCTCCCTTCATAATTTTGAACTGACAAGGAACAATACCGTCTAACGTCTATGTATAGGCCTGCCATTGTGGTCCAACATGCACTTTAATGGAGAGAGCTTACATTGGCACAGTCATTAAGTACAGACGAAAAAGCAAATTACATTCATGCACAGCTGCAAAAAAAAAGTAGATTTCAACCTCAAACAATTCAATTTTTTTGTATGTCTTGCATATGGTTGCATACACGAATGGTACACAACAATTTGTGCAGCAAGTATTTTTCTCTCATTACTTTGGTCTTCGTTACAATTTCACGGGTCAATCAGGCGTGAAAGATATGTGCGCCTAACACATGGGATTACGAGTAGTGCGAAATGACCCCACTCCAAGGTTTCTTGCTTCCATAAAGGCGGAATCTGCAAATGGAAAATAAGTTGACAATGGGGAAAATGTGGATTTGAGTTGCGGAAAAATGGCATAAACATATGTTTATGCGGTTCAGCCTCAAGAACTCTGAAAGGAGCTTTAAACTCCTGCCAGGGTAATAACGCAAGGGGGCATATTATCAAGGGGATTTATCTCTGCTTTTTTGGCTTTAAAAGCCAAGAAAGCGGAGATAAAATTATCTCCCCATTACCTAGCTGCCGCTAACACCAGTTAGCGACAGCTAGTAGGAGATAGCGACCATCTTGGGCCCCACTTTGCATGTCAGTGATATTTATCACTAATGACATGCAAAGTGGGCGTGCCAAGATGTTAGCGACTGAAAACAGTCGCTAACATCGCTATCTCCTATTACCAACTTTTGGAGATATTCGCGCTAAGCACGAATATCTCCAAAAGCTAACACCTGCCCTGAGCAGTTCTTAGCCATGTTATCCAATGGGAGGTGGATAACATGGCTAAGAGCATTAGCTCGGTAATGCATGAATATCGCTGACTTTTCAGCGATATTCATGCTTTGCGGCGATTTTTATCGCATTTGCGTTAAACCTTGGTAATAGCAAGGTTTATTTGCGGTAAAAATTGCCGCAGCTCAGCGGTAAATTTTTGTCTCTAACCAAGCAATAGCAATTATCGCTATTGCTTGGTAATATGCCCCAAGGTTCGGTAATGGAATTACTCCATTCCAATTTTACCACACAATACTTTTGTGGCTATTAGTAATGAAAGCCTTAATAAATGTTTATTGTGCTATACCACTGGTCTCTTGCTTTGCTGTCCTTCCTGTATCTAAAATTGCTATTTGAGGCTCCACAATCACTTTCAGAATTCACACTCCCATTTTTACGTCTGAGGTGAATGTCTTGCTTATATACATTTTTATGTGGTAAACTTGTATTCCTCTGGTTCAGCAAAAGGCAAACGGAGGAAAAGTTACGGCTGACACAACTGTAGAACGGGGCTCGCTATGCGAACTGGTGTTTTTCCATCTCGCTCTGCATCGCTTCGAGTTTACATCTAACATCCATCTCACCTGAGAAAGGCTGGCTCTATACGTTTGTTGTCACACAGACATTTAATAGATGATCGTTGTCTTCGACGTATGCTGTAGTGTTATAATATACTGTCTTGAGAATGAAGTTTCTGCATCCAGATCAGGAAATAAACATCTGTAAAATAATGACTTCTCTCTTCCCAGAGAAAAATCGCTGCTGTGCCATATATATGAAACAGAAAAACACGACAGACTAGACATGCTGCACATGAATATGATGCATGTACTGCAAGCACCGCAGGCTGGAGAACACAAGATAGTAAAATACGCTTTTCACGGAGAGATAAAATTATGATAGGAACCAGAATCACACTTGTAAACCAACTCACATAGGTTTATGCAAACATTCTGCACGCATCTCCAGCTTTCGTGCACTTGTCAAAAATTCCCCGTATTTCTTATATTAATATTCATTATTGAACATAGAAAACAAAAATTGTATTTTCTGCATGTGGAAATGAAATAGTAAAGTGCCTTTCCGCTGCTCAGAATTATCTATTTCTTTAATTTGAAAAATATTTTGCGCTACAGTGACCTGCCTTTCTCTATTCCACCCGCAGTTTTGATGATGTATCATTCCCATTCCTACCCTGAAAAAATGTTTGTTTATTCCTGCCCTTAAGAGAAGTAAGGGCCTCATTTAAAGTTTGGTGGGCGTTTGTTAGTCAGTCTGGTAGAGTTCATTACCCCCGCCACCCTGGCGAGACCACCACCCTCCACATTTAGAGAACCCTGCATAGCCATGTGCAGCTCTCAATGTCTTCAGGGGAGTCACCATAAAGGTGGATCTGCTAAAGACCCTGAAAGTTTGCTGGGCAGCTACCATGTTTGATGTGGCCACTCAGAAAAAGTTGGGGCTTGTTTTTGAAAAACATAACACTAATCATCCTGACATCTTGGAAGTTTTCTCACAGGATGAGGGATCATCATTAGGTCTCACCTACCAAACAGTAGTAGCTGTCTAATTGCTAAAATACCTATTGTCAGCTTACAGTGGACTTAGAGCCCACTGGCTCTATTGTCACGCTAAATTACTAGCTTTGTAGTCATAAGCTTGTTTGGACTTTCCCTCCTCTTCTTTTGTCCCTCGACTTGACAATACCCTCCTTACGTGTGCCCTTCCACTACTTATTTTTCAAGCACTACTTTGTTCTTTTTTCTTAAGCACTCCATGAGAGTGCTTGCATTTTCCAGTTGTCTCCCTTGTGTACACCTATTCCTCTCTAAATCACTTTCCGTGATACTCTCACCGTTTGCACCTCCCCTGCCTACTTAGTAATGTTCTCGCCTTTTATGCTTCTCCCCAGCATTGCTTACTCACCAGTGTGCTTTTCACCCCAGCTCCACGTTGCTCTCTCTTGCTCATGCACCTGTCTTCCCCAGCGCTTCATGATGCTTTCTTTCCATGCTGTGAACTTCTCCCCTCCCTTCATGCTCCTTCGAGCACCCTCATGGTGCTTTCTTCCACCCGTGCCAAAAGTGTTGTTTCCAATATCCGCAGCCCACTCTGTTGCTTACCCCCACTTCTCTGCTTCTCCCACCATCTGTGTTCTGTTATACACCTTGATCGGTAAATAAAGAAGAAAAAAGACATGTGCATGTGTGATGGGTGTGCCTACAAAATGACATGCCTTGGCGGGTCATGGGCTTCTTTATTTGTACTACTGAATATCAAGCCTAGGATATTGTGGTACAAGAATGGAAAGGACAGAATATTAAGGGACAAAACATCAAAAGGTAAGGAACTGTAGGAAGTATATATTTACTATTCTTAACTACATCTATGTGATAGAGCGCGCAGGTCACCCGGCTCAGAGTTTACCAGATTTACACGCACTTGGGTCCATGACGTGATTTTCGAAATACAATTTTGTGAGTCGAGTGAGTTTACACGCCACTATCAGTATTCTATGTGTGTTTCCTGTAACACTATTACCATAGCACCTGATTTACCACAGGTACTTGCTCTTCCTGATGGATCAGGAGCTGTTTGAGGTCAGGCAACAAGATAATTCTCAACCACTTAGTCTATTCATTTAACATCACTTTTGTATTTTATCCGAATGACCAAAGACACCTGAGGCGTTTTAAAGTTTTTATATAAGAATGTAAAATTTAAAGTGACAAAAGTATAAGGCAAATGCTGATAAAAACATTAATAAGCAGAATCACAAAAATGATGTAACTATGAATAAGAGAAAACACCATTGAGGACAAATAAGACTCTATTGGGCAAGGGTAACAGGGAACATGCTATTCAGTTTCAGGCTTAAACTAGGGACGATAAATGTAAAACACATTAGTCAGTGAATTTCAATAGCCTATAAGTGATTCAAACCCTAATCTTAGTCTATCTAACTTAGATCCTAAATATTCACCACACTTTATTTTAAGCAAAAACAGGTTCAAATATGCCCTACAGGAAAGGGGAAAAATGGAACATACTAACAAACAATTTTCAAATGCATCAATAGGGAGAACAGAGAGAATATCATGGGCATAGAGGCTTTATTAAAGAGCAGGAAGGAAAAGATAGTAGACGGACACCCACAGGTATATTTACCTAGGACAAGAAGGAGGACTAACCCTGGCCACGGGTCAGCTTCGGAAAAGATGAGGACAAGGACCCTCAAGGATTCAGGACACCAGTGGGTGAGCAGGTACAGCTCACGGAAAATCAGGACAGGATACCCCTCAGGATTTGGGTCAGGACTGGGCTCACCAAAGGGCACGACCAACACCTGCAGCTTTGGATGCAACGCCTGCGCTACCCCCTCACTGCACGGACTCCGCCAGTAACCCCGATTGGGTTCTCGAATCTCCCAGCAAAGTGCTCCGCCAGCACTTAGGACTATTTCCACCCCTTGGAGTTTGTGGAAATTCGGACAGAGCGCTCCGCAGCTCTCTGTATCAATCACCTATAGAGTCGTGGGGTCGGTGACAGGTCAGCTATTCGGACAAATCGGACAACTTTCCCTAACTAAACTAGGCTAGTTATACCCCTTTTGGGTCCCCAGACCACCCACAAATGTTGCAAGTGACAAGGTCCCAACTTACGATTGGTCAGCAGAGGTGGTTAGGTCATAGTCACCACCTAAAATTCTGGGTTCCCATACTTAATATTTATTTTTCAGTACCCACCCCTTACATTCCAGTTCCCAGGGTATGAGAAAGGTGTAAAACAATAGAGCACACATAAGAATATACATTTGTAACAATTTTAGGTACAGCCGAATTCTCTTCCCAGTGCATGGAAGATGTTCTCAGGCGCATCTCAGCTTCAGGAGCCAGCTGGCTTAGGCTTGCTTCTGCGCGGTTCGGCTTTTCCCTCTTCACGTGACGGGGTTGTAGGAGGTTTCAAAGATGGCGCCGTTCCCCACTCCCAGTCCCCAAATACGCGGTACATGAAAAGTAAGCGAAAACAAATTAATATCACAGAAAAATAGAGTACACTGTACACCATGATAATCTACACTGCACCCCTTACTTCATAATAACTATAGCGATTAATGATTAAGCAGGAATAGATAGAAATGCCAAGCAGCATGGGCAAGCAGAACCCGTGATTAGAGACAAGCGGCCATGTCAGCTACAATGCGCATGAGCGAACTTCTCCCTCCAAATCTGCGAGTGCGTCACATCACAGGGGTATGACCGACGCATGCGCAGACTGAATTTCTGCGAAGCAGCCATTCTGTAGTATTCAAGCGGAGTTACGATTAATAAACACATATGCAAGCATCTCTAGGACACCCGCGTGTACTGTAAAAGTGCAATATTAATGACAAACAGGATTGTTTAGTACTATTACAAGTTAACGAGGTTCATGAATGTGAACAAGTCGCTTTTCGTGCGAATCCTTGCTCCATCAATCCCCTCTTTGATGATATTTACTATCATCACTAATAATGGAAACAGATGACAACTTCAATTTTCTCACATCTCACTCATTTCTATCTCGACAAATTTGTTGCTAAGCCTCTTTTCAGCATCCTTATTGGGATGGAAACCTTTGGCCTTCTTATAAATCTGGTTTCTTAACTCCTCTACTTCAAGTTCGTCAATATTTCTTTTGACTCCTCTTTTATTCACTGTATACTTCTTCCTACACTTTTTACATTTGCAGCAAATTATTATAATGAACACAATCAGACTTATTCCAGCTATTGGCATCAGTATTTTTCCCACAAGACTGCGGCCTATGTTAGTAAACCAACTACCTACAGAGGAGAGACCATCAGTCAGTCTCTTCCAGGCACTATCAACCTCCAGTGGTTTGAGTTCTTTTTCCAAATTAGTTATGTTTTGTACATATTTCTTAATTTCCACACTTTTATCAGGAATGTAAGTGCAACAATGTTGTGCCTTCAGCATTCTGCAGACTCCGCCCTCTTTTGCCAATAAGGTATCAAGAGCAAGGTGATTCTGTAAAACCATTGATCTGATCGCAACCATTTCAGTATTGACCAGCAGGAATCCAGCAGCAGTGTCAGTTGACAACCGATCCACTACTGTAGACAATTTGCAGATACGGTGAGTATTCAGAACCACTCCCACTCCAGGTATCAGTGCACTAAATATATCACCTATAATTTCTCCTACACTCTCACGTCTACTACGCACTAAACCATTAGTATTTTCATTGCTTCCAGCGTCATTGTTCACATGGTATATTTTCGGGAAGACAATGCCAAAATAGCAGCTTCCATACCAGTGATCCGGCAATTTGAAATAAGCCTTGTTTCCACATATATAATAAATTCCGGGAAACACAGGTTCTGACCCATTTTTGAAACCCCAACCTCTAATTACCTTGTAATTATGTTCGCATTCACTGGAACCGATGAATACATTGTTATAATAACTAGTCTTTTCTCTATGAAGACAGAGTTTCCCTTTTCGTTCAAAATCCAACAACAGCGCAGGATTCGCTTCGCCATTTGAGGTGCCCTCCATGTTTTCAGCCCATTTAGGAGTTTTCTGTCTCTTATCATTGGCCTTTCTCTGGAAACTCTCCCTTCTCTTCTCTGCCATTTTCAAAAACATTTTCTCTTGCTCATGTAAAGAGCAAGTCAAATTATCTCTTCGAGCTTCATTCAAATCTATGTCACCTATAGTCAGAAAGTATTCTCCCATGTAACGAGTCACTTCACTTCTGACATGCACAATCTTCAGGTGTCCCCGAGTAGGCAGTTCAGAAAAAATCACGTCAGTGTTTGAATAGTAGTACTGTAAAGTGCTTCTATAAAATAAGCTTGCTAATATACTACAGGAAATTCCATAGGTCAGGGGTAAATGGTGATAGGTCACGCCTTCAGCTACTGAAGTAGGTAGCTTCATACAAACATAGCAATCTTCTATTTCCATTACTTCTACGTAATGCACTAAAAGATTTGCAAAGACATTTAAATGTGATCTGTTTCTCATTTGGTGAAAATGTAGTCCTTCCTCATCTGGTGCTTCTAAGTCAGGTCGTGTTTGTCTCAGGCTGACTGAATTGTCACGTCTTTCTACACTTCGTGGTGTTTCTTCAGTATTTACAACTTGTGGGTCTGGGGTCATCGGTTTAGTAGGGTACAGGTTAGTATCTTTACTTATCATAAAAGGTATAAAGACTGTTAGTCCTATCCATATTACTATAACTATTGCTACATTGCATAAGCATATCTTACAGCAAGTTTTACAACAATTCCCTCTAGGTCTTCCATTTACATTTGAATCAGACATTTTTGCTTACAGGTGGCTTTCCAACCCCTCTTTGTTTCTTTATACAAGAGGCTTACGCAGTTTCACTTTTCAATGTGGGTCTTCTACTTCAGAACTCTGATCCTCGATCGAATCTTGATCGCTTCTGTTACTCTCGTCTGTATCATCAATCTCTTCCAACACCAAATAGGTCCATTCAGGACTCCGATAGTTTTTATTTAGTCTTTTTACTCTGGTACTGCGTCTGTTTTGCTGAGCTCCGGCTCTCTGTCTTTCACTAGCAGCTCTTTTCCTGTCTTCTATTTTCTCTTCTACTGTTTTCAATCTTAATTTCAGTCTCTTTATATATCTGGGTTCACTTTTCTTCTTGAGCCTTTTAGTCGTCGAGGTAACTTGGTCCTCTTCACGGGCTCTTTTATTTTCGTTCTGTTGTGGCACTATTGCTTTTGCAGTGTCTTTTTCCCTTCCTGTCTGACTAGTTCCAGGTCTTTCCTTAGTTTCTTCTGCCTGGTTTCTAAGCTGGCCTTGTTCAGGTGTATTTTGTACTTGATTTTGCTTTTCAACTGATTTAGACTCTACTTCCTGAACACCTTTGTCTACTTCTATCTGTTCCTGTTCATGCACTTCAACCCCTTGATTTTTTTCCGCATGAACTTCAGCTTTAATTACTCTCTGTCCCTTTTCAGTTTCTGGAGTCTCTGGAGGAGTGTTGATGACTTGGTCTGTCCCTACTTGGCCTATTTCCTGATCAGGTCTGACGTGATTCTCGATAACCTGACCTTCTTCTTCTAATCCTGTCTCGCCCTCACTATCCCACTCTCTATCTAGGTAGGAATATTTTCTGGTTCTTATTGGATCAAGAATCAGGTCGTCGGCTGGAAACCACTCGTCTTGACTGGTGCTCGGTAGTATTACGTCAGCTAGATCCGGACCCTCGTCTGGAGTCTCCTCAGCTGTACCACCTTCAGCCTCAGCCGCCTCTTCTTCGGTCACCTTCTTGGTATGGCTGGCATGGATCCACTTCGGCACGCCAGCACACTTTACAGCAGTGGTAGTTACCAGGATCACTTGCCTCGGGTTTCCCCACTTTGGTCCAAGGCAACTCTTCCGGGTGTGTTTCTTCAACACCACCCAATCTCCAGGTCTCAGTTTATGGGCTGGAGTGGTTGGCCATTCGACAGCAGTCTCCCCAATCTGGTGAGAGATAGAACGCACTTGGTCACCCAGCTGCCTGCAGTATTCTAGCACCAAATCATCAGAAATACTCAGCAGTTTGTGTCCAGGTACCCATGCCTGTTGCATCACTCTTCCCATTAGTACTTCATGGGGGCTTAGGCCTGTCTTTCGGTTTGGGATGCTCCTCAATCCCATCAAGACAAGGGGCAAGGCTTCTATCCAGTTCAATTCTGTGGAATTACACATTTTGGCCTATCTTGATTTTATAGTGCCATTCACTTGTTCGACTATTCCAGAAGCCTCTGGACGGTATGCACAGTGTAGCTTAGGCTCAATCTTGAATGCTGTATAGAGCTCTTTTAAGATTTCGTTGGCAAAGTGCCCACCTCTGTCTGTTTCAATTGTCTCTGGGAAACCGTACCTAGGTATTAGCTCCCTGAGTAACAACTTAGCTACAGTAATGGCATCATTCTTCTTTGCTGGGTATGCTTCCACCCACCTTGAGAATAGGCAAACTATTACCAAGACATATCTGTATCCTTTACACATAGGCAACTGTATAAAATCTGCCTGTAGTCTGACAAAGGGACCTTCTGCCTTTCCAATTGTACTTTGCTCTACCACAGTCCTTTTTCCTGCGTTGAACTGCTGACACACCAGGCACCTTTGGCAAAGCATCTCTGCGATATTCCTGAATTTTGAATTGTAGAACACTTTGTCCAACATACGGCACATTGCATCCCTTCCAATATGGGTATCTCCATGAATCATCCGGGCCATTGGGGCAACCATGCTATCTGGTAACACAGGCATACCCGTATTGTCAACCACACCATCCCGTTCCCTGAGCTGACATTCCTCAGTCTCCCATCTGTGTTTTTCATCCTCCTCTACTGCTTGCTGCAACTCTCTCAGTTCCTTCCAGGTAGATACATTCTCAAACACCATAAGTTGACAGCTGTTTCCGCCCCCCCATAATTTGATTTTCAGGGACATTTTGTATCGGGCACAGTATTGGGCAATTTGGTCAGCATATCTGTTTCCGGCTGTCACAACGTCATTACCAGATTTGTGAGCAGCACATTTGACTACTGCCAATTCTTTGGGCAACTGGATTGCTTCCAGTAGGGTTTGCACCACTTTTCCATTTCTGATAGGGGTACCTGAGGAAGTCATGAATTCTCTTTGCAACCACAGCTGGCCGAAGTCATGAACAACCCCGTAACCGTATTGACTGTCAGTGTATACGGTTACTCGTTTATTTTTCCCTTGTTTGCAAGATCTGGCCAATGCGATCAGCTCAGCCACTTGGGCAGACTTTATTTCACTTAGATAGGATGCCTCTAGGGTCGTTTCCATTGTGACTACAGCATAGGCAGCACTCAACCCCCATCCTCATGTCTCAAACAGGAGCCATCCACAAACATCACAAGGTCCTCTATGGGAAGGGCCGTTTCTTTTATATCAGGACGTGGTTTGGTGCTAAATTCAGTCAAGTCAATGCAATTATGCTCAATCTCGCCCTCCACTTCTGCATTTTGGGTGAGGGGCAACAGAGTTGCAGGGTTTAAAATGTTGCATCGGAAAATTATTACATTCTCTGCACCAATAAGAATTCTCTCATATTTAGTCAGCCGACTAGGAGTGAGGTACTGGGTTTTGGTTCGGGTTATCAGAATCACAACTGAATGGGGAACATAAACCGTGACAGGATGCCCCATGACAATGTTTTCACTCTGTTCCAGACTCGTGCATGTGGCAGCTACTGCCTTCAGACACCCGGGAAGCCCAGCAGCCACTGGGTCCAGAGTGGCTGAAAAGTAGGCCACTGGACGTCTAGTCAGACCATGCTCTTGGGTTAGGACTGAGAGTGCACAATTGTCTCGTGTATCACAGAACAACTCAAAGTTCTTAGAGTAATCAGGCATGCCTAGTGCAGGAGCAGAACACAGACAGTTTCGCAATTTTATCCAGGCTGTCATACTTTCATCATCCCAACTAACTGGATCATCTGCCCCTTTCTTGGTCATTTTTATCAGAGGTTTGGCTAGAACAGCAAATCCCACAATCCACTGTCTGCAGTACCCCACAACCCCTAGGACCATTCTGACTCTTTTTAGAATCTGATTAAAGATTGAGGGGCTTTCTGTGTACCCCTGAGGGACACGATTCCAGACATAGACATGACTGTCAAACTCAAATGAGAAAAGAAATTTGCTGTCTGGATGCAATGGGATGGAAAAGAATGCGTGGGATAAGTCTATGACAGTGAACCTTTCTGCATTCCAAGGAATCTGATACAGGATCACTGCAGGGTTTGGCACAATGGGACAGCAGGGTACAACAATCTGGTTTACCTTTCGCAGGTCCTGCACTACCCTGTACTTTCCGCTAGGCTTTTTAATTCCAATTATGGGTGAATTACAAGGACTGCTCATTACTTCCTGTATTATGTTTGCCTCCAATAATCTGTTTATTTCGAGTGCGACTCCAGCTTTTGTCGGGATCTAGCCCAGCGCGCCTGCCCAATGAACTACGTTTCCCAACACTCACGGGCTCAGGACTACATTACCCAGAATTCCCGGCGGAATCACGGGATATCCTTGGGCAGAGCCGGAAGACCGGTGCTAGTGATTCCTGATGTTCGGAGGTGGCGGCTGCTCCTCTGATCTGTTGGTCTGAGAGACTTCGAGGGTTTCCATGTACAGAAAACGGGAGCCGTATTTCTGGTAACCTGTATCGCGCTGGTTAGCGCGTTCATTTCTGCTGACTCCAAGTTTGCTCGTAAGCACTTTAGTAGGAACTACGCTTGGTGTTGGTTTTTGCCTCGCGGCTGCGAGGCAACATTGCTAATGTTTGCGTGCTCTGTGCACTCGTTCATGGAGGATTCCGGGGCGTGAGTGCTTTGCAGTATTACGGATATTCAAGTGGCGGAGTGCAGGGGGGGAATTTAGTACCTCCGCACTGCCGTCACGAATCCTTGGTCTGGGATTCTTTATACCTAAACTTGTGGATGTACAAATACCAAAGCGGAGTGTTGTAGTGAAGGAACTACACACTGCCGTGTTTGGTTATCTTGTGTGTACAGAGAAAGGAAGGAAAAACATTGTCCTTTATTTTTGTGACGGAGTGAACCCTTGGCAAACTCATAGCACAGGGGTGCTCTTTATTTCTTGGTGTATTTTCACGTTTACTTTGGAATCAATTACAATTCCCTTGTTTGCACAATGGGGTATGTGTAAAACGACATTTAAGGCTTTTTAGTCATTTGAAGACATGGCTTGTTGGTAATGCCTTTTCTTTTGTGTTGACCAGGAAGGAAGGAAGACGGGAGACACAGCGATAGGGTGGTGTACAGTCATTCGTTTACAGGTGAAGTCATGGGGGTATGGAATTAGTGAGAATTGATGAGAGTAGGGTTAGGAAATATATTAACCTTTGTACTTTTGTCTTACAGTTTCTTTATCCCTGCTGCCCCTTCCTTCTTCTCTTTATTCTTTCTGGGTTTTTTCCCCTTTTGGGGTTTTTCCCTCGCCGTATCGTCTGAACACCCTGTGTTTCTACTTCAGGGTGTTCGGTCGGTCCGGAGGTGGAGCATTGTTGCTGCATGTGGATCCTGCGGAGTGCAAACCTGACAGCTTTCACCTCTGCACTCATTTTATACTGTCTAGTTTTCGGGTAGGTAGCATTGCGTTTAATGGCTATTTTAACTGGGTCCACATTTGCCATTAATCCTACATCTCTCCCGGTGAAATCCCACACCTCTGGTATCACCTTTTGTTGGAGTTCTTCAGGTAATTCATGAATGGTCAGAGCTTTAACTGCTGTATCAGGCTTTAGCAACATTAGTTTGTACAGGCCATCTTCATCTGGGGTCTGAATTTCAACACCCCTTGGTGTGCAAAAGATGGTACAATTCATTTTGCACAACAAATCACGTCCCAGTAGATTCACTGGACTGGAATCGCAGACCACAAATCTGTGCATTTCTTTGAAATTCCCTATAGAAATCTCCATGGGTTCAGTTACAGGAGTGCTAATTATCTGGTTTGATACGCCCACAACTTGGATTGCTTCTCCCGAGAGGGGTAGGTTAGGAACGTCCGCTGTTCTCACAGTCGAACGGGTAGCACCAGTGTCCAACAGAAAGGGGACATCATTTCCTTCAACCTTTCCTTCAATGTATGGCCCTGTCTGGTCTACCGGTAGGGATGCGCCAAGCACGCACTCCCCTTTCTCCCCCCTCAGGCCCCGTCAGTATTGTTCATCACAGAGGAATGTATCATTTAACAGGAATTGTGAGGTTGCCGGATTTCTCTAATTCTGTCCTTCACATACTTCAACCCTCTCATTCTGTTGAGCCTGATTCTTATAATTAGGTCTAGGAGCTCTAGGCAATGGAGGTGGGTTTACCTGTTGCTGATTCTTTTGTGGCCCCTCTTTCTGCACCTGTGGATTTAAACCATTTATGGGGGCATTACCAGCCAGCAAATGTGGACACTCGTCTTTCCAGTGCCCTATCTGCCCGCACCCGTGACCGGGAAATTTCTTCTTAGCCTCTTCTTTACTCATTTTTACTCGAGGTTTCCCTCCCCCCCAGAGTTAGTGTTTGGAACATTGCTATTCATTTTATTTAACTGTTTCTCTTGTTGCTCAGCCAATTTCACCTGTGCCCACATCACTTTCTCCTTAAGGGCCTTCTTTTTGTTCTCCATTTCATCCTCGCAGTACTTAGCGTACTTGAGGACATCATCTATGGGCTTTCCCTGCCAACAGATTTTATTATCTCTAATCCACTGGGATATTTCCGGTCTCAACCCCAACACAAATCGATAAATGAAATGAGTCATATCCTTCATTTCAATATTATCGATTCCACTGTAGGTCTTGAATACCTGCAACAGCCTTTCATAATAATAATGCACTGTTTCATTATGGTCCTGGGTGGTTCTATCTATTCGGGTCCAATCTGTTTCCTTCGCTGGTACCTTGTCTTTTAGATATTGTATGACTTAGTCATATTTCCTCATTACATCTGGGGAAGGAGCTCCAGTTTGGGAGTCCATTGGTAATTCTTCACTGGGCCAAATAATGGCTATTTTGCAATCAGTCCATAAATCTACAGGAACTACAATGTCAAAGAACCCATCCAGGTCCTTCAGGAGACATTTGTGGACTTTCACAAACCGCTCCACCTGCCTATACCACTCCACTGGCTTCTCCCTCAATCTTGGGAAGTCGTTGGTAAACGACACAATGTCTTGCCGGGACCACGGGACATGTACATATTTCCCACCTGGCACTTCCCTCATGGGACACAGTTTTTCTGCTTGGCCTACTTCTTTCAACACGAATTGGGAAGCCTTTCGTTTTACCCTACTGTCTTCCTTTTTCTTTGCCCACCTGGCTTTCCATTTATCCAGATCTCCCCATTTCTGCAGTATGTTCAGCAATTCCTTTATCTGAGTTTTCTTTCCTGACACATTCATGTTTTCTAAATCCTTATCTGAGAATTCTGCCCTATAAGGTTTCTGCAAGACTTTGGATCGACTTACATCAATTCCCATGTCCGCAGCAGCGTCCATTAGTTTTTCATGGAGCACTCTAGTATTCTGGGTAAGGCTTTTGCTGATAAACAGCAACTCTTCTTCGTTAAGAGTATTTAATCTGTCTAATCCTACATTTCCGGCCATTAATTCCTCCATTTCCACCCTTAGCCGGAAAATGTCCAAAGGCTTGGGCGGGGAAGTTTCTCAGTCCATTTCTTTAGTCCATCTATCTAGTTCCTCTGGAGTCACCACTGTGGCGCTCCGGATCCCTGATGTTGTTTCGATTAGGACTTCCCTAGCCTTAGCCTGACTTCCAGACCGAGATTCACTGGTACCAGGCTCTCTTATGGGCAAATCCATTAAGGAGATTACAGACTCACATTCGCTTGCCTGGTCATCAACGATGAGTGGCTCTTTTCTGGGGGGTGCTGGAATGGGAGTAATGACTGGAGTTTTAGGACTAGCATGCCTATCCCCATAAAGGGGTATAGCAGGACCGATAGTTACAGGGATTGTCAGGGCGTCAGGGCTGGGATGTATCTGAGCTATAGTCTGAATTAGATCATTTCATTGCTTAATCAGGGCATCTCTTTCTCGTTCTTGTAAAACTCTTTCTGACGAGTTATCATGCATTATTTGAGGCACCAAAGGAGGATATATATTCGGGGCAGTGGAGATGGCTGACCCTGGTCTATCCTCACCAAAAGGTCGGTAATTTGGGACTGCTGTACTAGGTCTGCAAAAGTCATCACTATTACTAGGTCTGCTACCAATGCCAGCTACATCTGTCTCGCTTGCCCTTCTACTTCTGGAATGGTGGAGAAAAGGATTTTTCGAACTTAAAGTTCCTGAAGCTTCAGCATAAGTAGGTGGATTTTTCATTAGCAAATCCTCCAGATACTCATCTTCTGAATCCCCCATGGCCATTAGAAGTCGAGTTTTCTCTGTCTTCTTTCCTCCTGCTTGTTCGGTTACCCCAAACATCGGGAACAGTCCCTCAACCATCATATTCTGTCTCCACTGCTTCATCTTTTGCTCTTTTGTCTCTCGCTGTAATTTTGGATACCATTTACTCACTCCCTTATCCATTCGGGCTCTGTCTCGCTCTAGAGCCTCAATTTCCCATTCCTCTAAAGCTTCATACTGCGTTAATCTGGGTCGGGGGTGTAATTCATTCATTCAGGTTCTCAAGTTAAACAGGATTTTACCATTAAAAGTACCATCGAGGGGAAATGCTAGGACTCCGTCATTCTCAGTGTACTTTACCCAATTTTCCAACCACACACAAGTATGGTACCCTTTGTCAAAGGATGCGGGAGTATTAGGAGGTGGAATGATCACACCCTCCCTAGTACTAATGGGTTTATCTTTCTTGAAATAATTCTTGATCTTTTCGGCAAAAGTCATTTTTCTCTTAACTCCGTACATATTGTGAGGTCTACCTCTGCTCATCAACTCCTTATGACAACCTAGATTCCTTGGATCAGGTAAAAATTCAGGATACCACATACACCTCTCAAAACAGTTTATAAGCTTGGTTCGCTCAATTTTGTTTACGTATCGGCTTCCAGTGCTAATGCGGCTTTTCAACTCTCAGCAACCAATCAGCACTGAAGTTGCAAATTCTGTTGACTAATGGGTGCGCGACCCCTTCGTGAGACGCGGTCTCACTCTGCGGCACTCACCCCTCCCTTACAATTCTGGCTTCGCTACACATCCGCTGGCTCAACCAATACCAGCGCAGCACGGAGTGACGTCAGCGCAGCCTTGCGACCGACTCCCTCCTTTACAAGGTAACGGAAACTTTGAATTTTTCTTAAAGTGCAAGTGCGGATTTTAGTTAACAACGTAAAACATTTGCCACTGTGCTTGAGGGTTTTAAAAAGAAAGAGAGTTTTCCTTTTACTGCAAGTAAACCACTTTTGTCTACTTTTCATTCACTACGGATAGATCCCTTCCGCCTATCCTTTTCACACGAGCAATAGAGAACCTGCTACTCTTTTGACTAATCCACTTCTTTCCGGGATATATACTAAGTCAATTTTCACCAATGTCCTCGCTTGCTGTCATTCAAGCTCCAAGAACCTATTACTCCTGCCGTCTGTGACCCTTACTAGGTGATATCACAACGAGAGTTTCACCACGGTATTGGTAGCTAACATTTACACCTCAATAAATTTTGAAAAAGTCCTAATTAGCGATTCCAGTTCTGCCTAACCATGCACTAATCTCCCTCCTAGCCAGTGACCTCACAGCCAAGTGGATTCTACTCACCACTTGCTATTTCTTTTCCCCGGGGATCCCCACAACATAAAACAATTACTCACAATTGGTTAGTAATATACTCAATATTTCATGAAATATAATAAACGTATTCTATGACATTTAAATGAAATAACAGTCCTTATTATAGCAGCATTAGAAAAATACTTAGCAGCACATTTTATTTTTCACGGTTCAACAGCAACTATCTTATCTACCTAGTCCTAACCATCATCCTGCTACCAGAAAATACTGATAGAGCGCGCAGGTCACCCGGCTCAGAGTTTACCAGATTTACACGCACTTGGGCCCATGACGTGATTTTCGAAATACAATTTTGTGGGTCGAGTGAGTTCACACTCCACTATCAGTATTCTATGTGTGTTTCCTGTAACACTATTACCATAGCACCTGACTTACCACAGGTACTTGCTCTTCCTGATGGATCAGGAGCTGTTTGAGGTCAGGCAACAAGATAATTCTCAACCACTTAGTCTATTCATTTAACATAACTTTTGTATTTTATCCGAATGACCACAGACACCTGAGGCGTTTTAAAGTCTTTATATAAGAATGTAAAATTTAAAGTGACAAAAGTATAAGGCAAATGCTGATAAAAACATCAATAAGCAGATTCACAAAAATTATGTAACTATGAATAAGAGAAAACACCATTGAGGACAAATAAGACTCTATTGGGCAAGGGTAACAGGGAACATGCTATTCAGTTTCAGGCTTAAACTAGGGACGATAAATGTAAAACACATTAGTCAGTGAATTTCTATAGCCTATAAGTGATTCAAACCCTAATCTTAGTCTATCTAACTTTGATCCTAAACATTCACCACCCTTTATTTTAAGCAAAAACAGGTTCAAATATGCCCTACAGGAAAGGGGAAAAATGGAACATACTAACAAACAATTTTCAAATGCATCAATAGGGAGAACAGAGAGAATATCATGGGCATAGAGGCTTTATTAAAGAGCAGGAAGGAAAAGATAGTAGACGGACACCCACAGGTATATTTACCTAGGACAAGAAGGAGGACTAACCCTGGCCACGGGTCAGCTTCGGAAAAGATGAGGACAAGGACCCTCAAGGATTCAGGACACCAGTGGGTTAGCAGGTACAGCTCACGGAAAATCAGGACAGGATACCCCTCAGGATTTGGGTCAGGACTGGGCTAACCAAAGGGCACGACCAACACCTGCAGCTTCGGATGCAACGCCTGCGCTACCCCCTCACTGCACGGAATCCGCCAGTAACCCCGATTGGGTTCTCGAATCTCCCAGCAAAGTGCTCCGCCAGCACTTAGGACTATTTCCACCCCTTGGAGTTTGTGGAAATTCGGACAGAGCGCTCCGCAGCTCTCTGTATCAATCACCTATAGAGTCGTGGGGTCGGTGACAGGTCAGCTATTCGGACAAATCGGACAACTTTCCCTAACTAAACTAGGCTAGTTATACCCCTTTTGGGTCCCCAGACCACCCACAAATGTTGCAAGTGACAAGGTCCCAACTTACGATTGGTCAGCAGAGGTGGTTAGGTCATAGTCACCACCTAAAATTCTGGGTTCCCATACTTAATATTTATTTTTCAGTACCCACCCCTTACATTCCAGTTCCCAGGGTATGAGAAAGGTGTAAAACAATAGAGCACACATAAGAATATACATTTGTAACAATTTTAGGTACAGCCGAATTCTCTTCCCAGTGCATGGAAGATGTTCTCAGGCGCATCTCAGCTTTAGGAGCCAGCTGGCTTAGGCTTGCTTCTGCGCGGTTCGGCTTTTCCCTCTTCACGTGACGGGGTTGTAGGAGGTTTCAAAGATGGCGCCGTTCCCCACTCCCAGGCCCCAAATACGCGGTACATGAAAAGTAAGCGAAAACAAATTAATATCACAGAAAAATAGAGTACACTGTACACCATGATAATCTACACTGCACCCCTTACTTCATAATAACTATAGCGATTAATGATTAAGCAGGAATAGATAGAAATGCAAAGCAGCATGGGCAAGCAGAATGCGTGTTTAGAGACAAGCGGCCATGTCAGCTACAATGCGCATGAGCGAACTTCTCCCTCCAAATCTGCGAGTGCGTCACATCACATGGGTATGACCGACGCATGCGCAGACTGAATTTCTGCGAAGCGGCCATTCTGTAGTATGCAAGCGGAGTTACGATTAATAAACACATATGCAAGCATCTCTAGGACACCCGCGTGTACTGTAAAAGTGCAATATTAATGACAAACAGGATTGTTTAGTACTATTACAAGTTAACGAGGTTCATGAATGTGAACAAGTCGCTTTTCATGCGAATCCTTGCTCCATCATATGCACCGTGAAGATATATGTACCGTGCAAGTACACACACGTGGAGTAAGGTATGGAAAATCTAGACTTACTTACCAGTCAAGATTCTTTTTCACCATTTTCAATATTGTGTCCCATAAATGTTCTGAATGCTGCACAGCATCACTAAAAACCAATGCTTGTTATATTTTGAACACATCTTGGAACACTCACATACACAGCCCTGTAAGCATATTTTCACTCAAGGAAATGGATGGCAAAAAGTAGTAATTTAGAAACATGATTTACGAGGACAACATCCCTATATTCCTGATTCTGTCAATCAGGAAAGAGATTTTGCCCAAATAAATCACAATTTGTCTGCCCGCATTTTATAGTTAGATGCACAAATAGTTTTGTGAATCATGCCCATTGTTTTTTTGTTTTTGTTTAATAAAAATTGTTATTGAGACGAGCAGATGGGCAGTTAATACAATATACAATAATCAATGATCAGGAATAATAGAAAAAAACTGTTTTAAAAACCACAAGCGAAGTCAGGTGGAATCCTCTGATCAATAACATTGAACATTGATATTGATATTAAACAGGAGGAGGAAAACAATGTTCCTTGTACCATAAATTCGAACAGTGCTGGAAGTTAAGATATAGCAGGGATGACCGAAAGCCTATAATATTATTGTTGTTATTAGACTTTGCCCCCTAATCCAGGTTGTGTTTGTTAAATAGATAAACATTCTATCCATTCTAAAGAACCCCTGCTACATTACAGTACCAACATATCCTAACTTAAATAAATAACAAGAAAGTGCCAAGTGCTAACATTTCTACCATCCCAGTTTCAAAAAGTGCTAACAGTGCAAAGTGCTAGAATATTGCAGGGTTAAAACAGCCTTATTGTTGTTATTTACCTTTGTCCACCAATATAGATGTATTCCTTGATGAGTAGACATTCTGCCTAGGCAGAGAGCCCTGCAGCATAAAAGTGCAATCGTGACTATCCTAAAATTTATAACAATAAACTGCTGAGTGCTAAAGTGCTAGGTAGCGGTAATGGACTGCTCGCTATCGGAGAATTTCCAGACATTGGTAAGCTTTTTAGTTGCCCCAACTCTTTTGGCGTAAGCTTCTTTAAGCCTTCTTGTCTTTTGCATTTTATTTTGAGTAAGATGGTACATCCACCAGTTTTGGAGGTTTAAGGAACAGGCTACTAGGGAACAGATCGCCGTGTAAGTCTAACCAGCTTTAGTCAAGTCAGATCTTTTTTTGGAAATGCCAAAGAGAGCCACCTCGGCTTCAGGGTCAAGCGTCTTATTGATGGCCTGGCTCATTGAAGAAAAGATCTTATGTCAAAATATTTCGAGCTTTGGATATGTAAAAAATATATGGAGCCAGTCGCCCCCGTCTCGAAGCTGGCAGCGAAAACATTTATTTTCTACTTCCAGAAAGCGTTTATTAAGAGCTTTTGGGGTGAAATAGGCCAACCAATGAGATAAAAAGGACATTCTTTTGAAACTGGCTGCTCTAAGAGCCTTACTTCCTAACAGAGCAATCTCCTCCCACTCGTGCCTCAGAAGGAGCGATTAGTTTTGCGGGTTATTGTGGCCAAAACTTCTTCAACCAGAGGGGACTCTTCACCCTTTCTCAGTAAGGTAAACCAGTTTCCCACCCCCTTCAATCTGGCTTAATAAAGGGCGATGGCTTGAACTGATGGTATCCCACATGTCAATAGATTATATTTATTTAAAAAATTTACAATCTGGAGATATTTCAAAAATCCTGGTTTTAATCGATTATCAGATCTATCTAAGACCTCTTGCCAGGTGATAATTTTCTGTGAAGTAAGGAAGAGACCCAATTCTCCTAGACCACAGTCCTTCCATCTTTTAAACCTACTGGAATGGATTTGAAGCCCAAAGATTTAGCAAATAATAAAAGCCAGTGAACCCAACTTGTTTAAAAAAGGACTGTGGTCTATCAGAGAAATCCTGGATAGTCTTGTATCGGGTGTTTTTTGGCAATTTAGCTGTTTTTAAAAAAGTAGGAACTTGCGATTCAGACTCCTGTATCATTCTATCATAAAAGAATATATATAACAGACCATTAGGATCCAATGAACGTGCTAACAGATCCAGGATTGCTGCCATGTAATAAGTGTGAATATTTGGTAATGCTAATCCCCCTTGAGCGGTTCCCAACTGTAGCATAGGTAGCTTAACCCTGGAAGCTTTGCTATTCTACATGAAATCCCTGATAATTGACTCAATCTCTTTAAAGAAATGGGAATTAATCTTAAGTGGTACATTTATAAAAAGAAAAACCAATAGGGGAAGTATAGACATTGTAATAAGTGCTACGCGGCCAATCAGAGTTAATGGTAGAAAAATCCTTCTATCGAGCAAAATCTTAATTTTATTACGCATCGCTAAATAATTCAAACTAAATAGTTGTTCAAATTGATTGGAGACATAAATACCCAAGTATCTAATAGGTTCTGCCTCTAGGGCTTGGGATTTTAAGTTTAAGGGCAGAAAATTACAGTCCTCATTAAGTGTTAAAACCTCAGTTTTGTTTTGATTTATTTTATACCCACCTATCAGTTGAAATTGACTGAATTTGTATAGATTCTGATTGAGATTTAATTTGTCAGGTTGCAGATATAAAATTATATCATCTGCAAAGAATTTTATTTTCGCCATCCCTTCTATTGGTGGTTTGATTTCTGGGTTTCCACAAATTCTTATTGCTAGCAGCTCTATAAAAAAAGGTAAATTTGGTGGGGGACATCAGACAGTCTTGTCTAGTACCCAGATTTATATTAATTGCCCCTATAGTGTTAGCCTTAACAACCACCCGGGCTTGAGCACCTTGATAGATGTTATTCAGCATATTGATCATCTGGGCAGGAAATCCACATTTTTGCATGCTAAAGAAAAGTGCATCCCAGTTTACTAGGTTGAATGCCTTTTCAGCATCGACCATTGTAACTAGGGTTGGAATTTTGTTATTGGTAGCAAAATCAAGGGCCGTGATTAAAAATCCAGTATTTGAGGACATAGACCTCCCTGCCACAAACCCGGACTGATCGGGATGGATTAAAGCCTGGGCTATCGGGGTAAAGCGTTGAGCCCATATTTTCATTAAAACCTTAAAATCGGCATTAAGGAGGCTACTAAGAGTTAACATCCTTATGGTTCTTCCTTCTTTGGCAAAACTAATGATGTTAGACTCCTTAAAGCTAGGAGGAACAGTACCTCCCAAACTAACTACATTAAATATTTTTGCCGAAAAGGGATTAAATTCTTTGGAAAAGATTTTATCAAATTCAATTGGGAGCCCATCTGCTCCACAGGCCTTCGCCCCTGCTATTCATTTCACTGTATCTGAGATTTCTGCGACCAAAATATCACACTCAAGATGATCAGCTAACGGGTAAGACAGAAGGTTTACTTCATCAAAATATTTGTGAATATGACCCAAACCTACCTCATATTTTGTAGAACAGAGCTGTGAATAGTGTTCCACAAAAACTTGAGCTATATCATCTTTATCTTTAATAATATTTTGGGTCTTTGTATTAATGATTTCTTATATTAAGGTTTCTCCTGTTTAGTTTTTGTTTACCCTGCGAGCATTTTTCCCACCATTTGACTCTCCTCGCACACTTGTTGTTGGAAGGTTCTGGAGCTATTAATTTCTTAAATTAAAAAAATATATTTTAAAGCAAACTTTGCCCTTTCTACCTGAGAGGCAGTGTCTCCACTCACCTGGGACAGAGTATCTCTAAAGCTCATAGCATTGTTTACTGCCTGTTGGAGTTGGTTAATCTTATCTCGCCTTTTTACCTGAGCGGCTGAGAACGCGATCATCTGTTCCCGAATGGCTGCCTTAAACCCACCCCAGACCGAGAACATTTCTGCTGTATCTTCCTTTACACTAAAATACTCCAATATCCACTTTTTGGTTTGAGCCACCCAGTGAGGGTCTTGCAGGAGTAGACGATCCATCTGCCACCTGGATTGGGTCTTGGCTCTTCCTTCAATTTCCAACTCTATTGAAATAAGGGAGCGATCTGAAAATGGGTTGGCCCCTATTGCGGTGTCTAAAACCTTAAATGATCATGATATTAGGAAGAAATCAATCCGGGAGTCCGTATGAAATTGATTAGAATGGCAAGTAAATTTAGCGGCAGTAGGGTTAGATTGACGCCAATCTGCTTTAAGGCCTCCAGCACTTTCTTTGTTTGGGGTTTCAGTTCTTTTTTTTATTTGAGGTGTCTTTTTTAAGATCTTGAATAAAGTTGAAGTCTCCACCCAAAGTTATTTTTCCCGGGGCCCCCCTAAGTAGCTTACTGATCTTTAATAGGGCTGTGGTATCATCAACTGTTGGGCCGTAATAGTTTATACAATTTAAGATCATCCCAATTAGTTTGGCCTCGACCCATAGCCACCGCCCCAGGGGATCTCTCCGAATTTGACCAAATTCCGAAGGAAGACTACAGCAGAAATACATAGCAACTCCTCTTTTGGCCAGCCCGGCCGAGGCAAAGAAAGCATGCAAAAAAAAACTGGGACTATATAACTGAGGAATATTCGTTTTGAAATGAGTTTCCTGAAAGAATACTACCTGGGGCGAGGAAGACACCAGCCACCTTATTAAAGCTCCATATTTAGATTTGTTTAATATCCCATTAACATTGATTGAGATAGTGAGGCACGTACTAGTCATTTTTGCAATATTTCCAATTGAATAAAAATCAACAAAAAAACACCAAGATAGAAATACTCAAACATTCACATTTCCTTAAAAGCTTTTGCTCTAATGCCCCTGCTCCTGCTCTTTTTACTGCTACTCTCTTTTGAACCCCCACCCCCACCCCTCTCAACCCACCGTTTGCGAGAGGTGTACCACCACGCTAACCACCTATCGCTCCCCCCGCTACTTTTGAGGGTGTCATGAATCTGCACCGAGGGACCCACCCCCCGGAAATGGTATACTATAAATAACCTGGCTAAGAAAAAGAAAAAAAGAGAAGCGTTAATACGTCTATTGGTTCATTCTAAGCCCGAGATGTCCTTAAGAAGAGCCTATGCCTCTTCTAAGTTCTACAAAAGAAAAAAAATAAGCAGCAAGCAAGCAGTAAGGAAAAACATCAAAACGCAAATAAGTAAAAAATAAAAATATAAAAATAGTATTCATACGTCCATTGATTCATTGAGGATCCGAAATTTCCTTGAGAAGATCCTGTGCGTTGTCTAAATGAGCAAACATGTGAAATTTCCCCTTACAAGAACACGCAGTTTCGACTGTTGGGCAATTGACGCCTGCACACCTTGGGCTTTAAACAAAAAAAGCAGCTTGACAAACTCTTTGCATCTACAGGCCAAAGCTGTGGACATATCAGGGAAAATTCTACAGTTGGATTTTTCATTAACCGGGAATTGCTTTTGTTGTATGGCTTTGGCCAGGATCTTCTCCTTTATGCGATAGTCTGCGAAGTTAACTAAGATGGTACGAGGGCCACTCATGCTAGACAGAGGATGGAAAGGAACTATGTGGGCCCTGGTGATTGCAAGATCCCCGCTAAACTTGGGGAGGACTTTTTCCTTAATGAATGATTCCACCCATTGCGGTGTCTGGGCGCCTTCACTTCTCTCGGAAACTCCCACTAAGCGCAAGTTAGAACCGCGTGAGTGATTTTCCAGCTCCTCAAGCTTATTCTCTAACGAACTACTGTCTTTAGTAACTTCACGTACTTTAGTAAGCAAACCGCTCATCTGGTCTTATAGCTGAGAGATCCTAGACTCTGCTTCCTGGATTTTGACTGGAAGACAAGCCACTGCATCTTCAATCTTCCCTACACGGAGATGAAGAGAAGCAATTTCATTTTCCTGAGACCTCTTCATGTCTCTTTGAGCTCTCAAAGCTGGAATTATAATTAGGGCGGTTTCCTAAAAGTCCTGCTCTTCCTGCCCCAGACGACAACGCCTTTGCCTGTGCCAGGTGGATCTTAGCCTTTAGGCCAGTCGCTGAGTCAACTCTAGAGACCTGATTGTTTTGCTTATTGTTCCTCCCCATATTAAATCAAGTCCTGCAAAGGAGGAGTGTAGAGCGGTAAACACAATAACACCACTCAGTCCACTTAGTCCAAGGGTTCTCCCCTTCCTATGATGAGTTGTTAGATAGGGACAACATTTTGCCACGACTTTCTCCTTTAATTCTAATTTCAACTCCTCACCTCCCAGCCTCCTCAATTCTCTTTTCTTCCGCCCACCATCCTCTTCTCCAACCTGCCCAGTCCAGAATCTGGACGAGGTCTTGCCTGGCTCCCATGCAGTAGACTAATCTCCTGGATATCGCGGTGGAATATGTCAGCCTTAGTCTCCTCCTTGCACCCCACAGCCGCCCAGAGAAAAAGGCACTACGTCCACTTTCAGCAGCAGTTCAGAGTCAGGTATGCCAGGTACGCCCGTCATAGCATTTTACGGCTGGCCGTGGTTTTTAGCGCGATTCAGCGAATGGCAGGGGTGCTTAACCCCTCAGTTTGGCAAGCTTGCCCCAGCAAAAAGATTCAGTATCCAGTTCCTTTCTGCCCCTTCTGTCGTGCAAGACCAGCTATGCTGCAATGTCCTCAGCCGCGCTGGGAATGCCAGAACTGACGAGTTGCCCCGTCACTGTCATTGGGGAGGTGTGGTCACCTACAGCTACTCGGAGGCGTTGTTTTCTGCATTAGTCGAATCAGGCCCATTGTTCACACATTTTTAAAGGGGCAATGCAAAGTGGTGAAGTGTCTGAGAAAAGGTTGCTATGTTTTATTCTTACACGTATCAACTCTCTCCCTATGAGGATTATCAATTGTCCTTTTAGTGATCTATGGTATATAATTCCATTAGGAGCCTCATAGGGACGGCTTTTGTGGTAAGGGGCAGCCGGGAATAGCGGGAGGCAGTGCTGATCAGGCTTTTCTTGAGTGTACAAAAAGTGGCCTTGGAAGAATACCAGAAAAAAGTATTTGAGAGAATGAATACAAAATTTAATTGTTCTTTCCTTTTCTTTCCATTTCATCTTGCCACACCATCCTTACTCCATACCACTGCTCCCTGTATGTCTGAATAAAAGGTTTACATTTAGACGATCCCACAAATTGTGTGCATGTATGTTCATTTTGATCTCTTCATGGCTATTTGGTAAGTGTATTTCTATTGTGTTCCATTTTCTAGCATCTTTCCAAAAGGGATGGAGGAGCACTTACAGACTTTTCTCACTTGCCTATAGAAATACATTATTATTATATGTAGCAAATCTACCTTTTCTGTACTCTGTGCACTTTACAACTGATAATCTGTAGTAAATTGATTGTGCTTACGTTCTAAAATACATGCTGTACATTAGAACTCTGTATTTGTCATATTCAGCTTCCCAATAAGCCCATTGTAAATCATACCTTCACTACTGAAGGACGGGGCCCTCTATGGCATTGCGGGTTACTTACAACCTCCTGCTATGCCTTCCCAACAATGAAGAGTCGGTCAGACAGTAGAGAATACAATCTTACTTTATTCAGTATATACTCTGCAGAGGAGCCCAGTCAGGCCTTCACCTTAAGATGTCTGCCGAGGGGGTCTGATGCCCCAGGTATACTATTATCTAATAAACCCTTCTTGAGACTTCGGACACGCCTCTAATGGAAAGCTACTGGCTTGAGCCGAGCATGAACAAATGAGGTACAGAGAGATGAGCTAACACCTTCCAGATGGGTGCACTATCAGTACTCCAAGGCCACTGTGCCGAGTCTCAGCGTCTCCTAATGTGGGAGCAGAGCTACATATCGAGATTGGAATGCAGAAACAGAATATCAGTTCATTAGCAAGTTAATTTACAGCCTTGAACAGGAGAGAAACAATAACAAAGCACAGTGTTTTGGTGAGGCAAGCGAGAAGAGAAATAAGTCCTAGTATGAACACAGCCCAAACAGTCTTCTAGTGATTGCGAAATACAAAATTGAGTCACACAAGCCAACTAAGCTTACATGTTGCGAGAGTAACTTAGTGGGTTGCATAATGTGGATACAAATAGCGTCTATTTAGCTACATATTGATAACCTAACAAAGCATGTGTAAGTGCGAATGTATGATGTTACAATGCATACATTTACAACGCATGCCTTTACAATGCAGTTTTTACATGACAACATCCTTTACAACGCATTATTTTACATCGCATGCCATTACATCTCATTATCAAAAACTACCTTTACAATGCATTTCATTACATTGCATTATACCTTTACAAAGCATACCATTACAATGCATAATATTATATCGCATTTAAGGTAAGTGTTGGATACTATAGGGGTATTAATTACTATTCTAATTCCAGTGAGTGCAACAGTAGGGTAAGTGTTGGATAGTGTAGGGGTAAAATTACTTTTCTAACTTCAGTGAGTGCAACAATAGGGTAAGTGTTGGATAGTTTAGGGGTAAAAATTACTATTTTAACTCCAGTGAGTGCAACTGTAGGGCAAGTGTTGGAAAGTGTAAGGGTACTATGTGTTCTAACGGTATGCGTTGTAATGACTTGCGATGTAATGCCTGTGTTGTAGTGACATGCGATGTAAAGGCTGCGTTGTAATGATATGCAATGTAAAGGATGTTGCGAAATAATGACTGCTATGTAAAGGTAGTGCGATGTAATGACTGCGTTGTAAAGGTTGTTTCCTGTTAGTGCACAAAGGGAAGGGGAGTTTCAAACCTAACAGACCCTCCTTTCAGCATATGTGGCTAAAATCTTTATTGCTATCCGGCAGGGTCTTTACAATTCTGAGTGGGAAGGAGGATGATTACATAATCATTCATACTGCAAAACAAATTCAAAGCAAATGGGAACATGAGAGAAATGTCATTCAGTACTCGAATATTCCCTCATCTATCAACACAATTGACTGAATTTCTTGCATCATCATGGGGGAGAACTTATTATCTTGTTTGGGCAGCGTAATTCTGGGGGAAAGTTTACTCATACAATACGTACAGCAGGCCGGGAGGCAATTTATTTTATTTATGTGATTTTATATAGTGCAAACTTTACCCGAAGGTGTCAGAGCGCTTTACATAAGAACCAGTTGAAAAACATAAGGACTTAGGATTACATGCGTTACATAAAGGATACCAACAGAATAAAATTGCAAATATACAATATGTAAAGTCACACAAGGAGGAGACACAAATGGATAAACTCTAAGAGTCACATAAGAATGATAGATAGTACAAAGGTCTACTGCATATACTAGTGATTAGAGTTATCTCTATATACATTGGGAAGGAATACAAATGGATATACTCAAGGAGTCACATAGGAATGGTAGAGAGTACAAATATCTACTGCATATACTAGTGATTAGAGTTATCTCTATAGACATAGGGAAGGGATACACATGGATATACTCTAAGAGTCACATAGAGAGCACAACAGTCTACTGCATATACTAGTGATTAGAGTTATCTCTATATACATAGGGAAGGGATATGACTGGATATACTCTAAGAGTCACATAGGAATGGTAGATAGTACAAAGGTCTACTGCATATACTAGTGATTAGAGTTATCTCTATATGCATAGGGAAGGGATACACATGGACATACTCTAAGAGTCACATAGGAATGGTAGAGAGCACAACGGTCTGCTGCATATACTAGTGATTAGAGTTATCTCTATATACATAGGGAAGAGATATGACTGGATATACTCTAAGAGTCCCATGGGAATGGTAGAGAGCACAGCGGACTACTGCATATACTAGTGATTAGAGTTATCTCCATATACATAGGGAAGGGATACACATGGATATACTCTAAGAGTCACATAGGAATGGTAGGGAGCACAACGGTCTACTGCATATACTAGTGATTAGAGTTATCTCTATATACATAGGGATGGGATATGACTGGATATACTCTAAGAGTCACATAGGAATGGTAGATGGTACAAAGGTCTACTGCCTATACTAGTGATTAGAGTTATCCCTATATACATATATATATATACATATATATATACATACATAGTAGATTTCCTCAGGTAGAGTTCCATTAAGTGGGGTCGGAGAGGGGACGTAGTCACAACACCAAGGGAAGGTGGGAGGGATTCAGGGGTATGGAGAAAAGGCAAAACAGATAGGGGAAGACACATTTGAGGATCCTCAAGGGGGAAAAGTCGGAAAAGAGGGAAATGGGTAAAAGACGAGGGAATAGACAAGATGACAGGTCGGGGATCAGAGAAAAACGGCTGAGAACAGCAGCAAAATGGCAGGCAGGACAAGAGGAAAAGTAAAGAAGTCCATGAGAGACTGTGGTCTACAATTGCAGTGCCTCAGGTGTATCCCGTACCGGGAGCTGTAATTATGGTCATACGATTCTCCAAAGCGTTTTATAGGAGTGCTCCATGTCAAAAAAGGTGCCCTGTCCGGCCTGGTTCCTGCTTGTAAAGGTGCACTCTGTTGCTACATGGAGTCGAGCACATCATGTGTGGTCTCGGCAATCTAGGAAACAGGCAGACCTTGTGTCATCTGCCTTTGAGCGTCCGGTGTCCCCCCTTGCTGTGCTTTGTCAATCCTCGGGGTGACCACCGGAGCGGGCTCCCTGGATCCTCCGAGCTGTGCTTGGCCTCCTCTTCAACCAGTATTCAGCCCAAGGGTACCTTTGTTGCGATGTCAGCCTCCGCCCGCCATCTTAAAGTCAGGCACTGTGTGGGGGCACTACTCCAGTGCCCCAGGCTGCCCCGCAACTGCCCTCCAAGTCTGGCTCACCGCTACAGCTGATGTGCGCTCCGTTCCGTTTGCTGCGCTGCTGAGGGCCTTTTCAGTTGTGCAGGACTGCCACGGCATTTGATGGCTCCGGGGGGGGTGCTTCACGTTTGTCTGTGGGTGCCGCATCCCCAACACTAGAATCAGACACTCCCTTCCAGGCTGGTCTGCACCCCAGTGACCTCTGCCCAGCTCCGCTTCTAACACCCCTGCAGGGGCTAAGGGGGGCCCCTCTAGCCCAGTAGGGCTCCCCTCCATCTTAATCGGGTCGGTCTTGGCCGCCGCTCACCTCCTCTCCCTGCAGCGGCGGGCTTCCACTTTCAGCCTCGCTGCTATTCAGCCTTGCTGCTAATTTCCGCGATTGTCAGGCAGGTCCTCAAGGTCACCGGCTGCCGCTGATCCTGTCCTGGAGCCTCCCACTGCTGCCACTCCAGTCGCGGTACCGGGTGATCACGGCTGTTCACACTTCACGGCACCATCCAGGTTTCCGGTGCTCCGACTCGATCACCAGAGTCCTCAGAAGCCCCTGGTTGCCATCTTGGATACCTTCCAGCTCGGGTTTGTTGTGCCGCTCGGCCCCTTGTCATCTGACGAGCTCCAAGTCTCGCCCGCGTCTGCTTCAGCCTCTCTCCAGGTTAGTTTGCCTGTTCCCTGGGGCAAGAGGTAAAGATGACCCCTGCGATAACAAGAGTTAAAGATGACCCCTGCGATACCTATTAAGACAAGAAATATATTCCAACCCCACAAAGCCAGCAGGCCCCAGAGCCACCCTGTAAGGGACCATGAACCATTATCCTGCTGGCCCTCTGACGCAAGTCTTTGTAATTTCTGTGTGGCCGAATATGCAGTCAGGGCACTATCGGGTATGTAAACGCAGCAGCTGCTGCCTATGACTATGACATGTCCCACCCCTGTCAGCTAGAATGACATCTAGAACCATCCGATTTTGAAGAGAAACAAGTCTCATAGCTTGAAGCTCGACTGTATTATTAGTCAGTATACCAGCAGTAGTGTTAATGACTCCCTCAACTACTCTGGCAAGGCAACGTATGTTGGGGTTATTATACATGGGAACCCAGAACGGCACAATACCCTTCATTATATCAGTGAATTACAGTAGGGAGGTATCCGTTTGATCAATATCATCTGTATTAACAACTTTTTTAACTCGGTGCACGGAAATGTTTCTATGGTACAATGTATGAACTTTGTGGTAAGTGGATGGCGCAAGGTAAAAAGGAGACAGGACGAAGGAGAGATAACACCGGCCATACCACCCCCTAGGGAGCAAAGTATAAGCTTGGTCCCCACAGATGGAACATTTGGAGGTGTCAGCAAGGGTGGACTACTAGTTGTATTCAATTACTAGGTATAATTACAATGACTCTGTCCTACGGAAACATTCCACGACCCTTGAACACAGAAACTAGCTGTTGCATTCATCACAGGAATGGGCATAGCTTTATCTTCAGTGATATTGTGCTCTCGGAAACATTTTAAATATTCGGTAACATTGAATCTTTGGAAGTCCAGTACTTCATTTTGTAACCAGGTGACATTTTCGTGGATGGAGAAAACATTCATACAGGCGCCAGGGTGTAGGGTTCCCTCCTTTCCCTCTGCCCCAGGTGTATATCCTTGATGTACCACTATATAATCTAAAACTGCCTCATAGTCAGCCTGTGTCATTTTCATTGCATCCGCATAGTAATACATATAAACCATAGATAGTAGTTGTAACCAAGCTTTACAGCTACATAAATAGGACAAGGGCACCAATATCAGTAGGTAATTTTTATGCAAAACTGAGGGGAGCAGTCCACATACCCAACACATCATGGCATTAGTAGCGGTATGTACTGGATGAAGCATTTGGATGAATGCATTCTGAGTGTAAGTTTGTCTATGTCTTTCTTTATGCGGGCCAATGTAATAAACGAGTGCTTAGCTGGAACCGATGTAGTTCCCCATCAGAGTATGCACAGGGTGTTGTTTCTCTAGATACCATACCACTCCAAATAATATTAGCATCACCAGGAGAATGAATACCACCACCACTACCCTACTTCCAGTAGACCAGCTATACCACCCAGAGCCATTCTGCATTGGAGAAGTCACTAGAGGCTGCACCTCTCTCATGTTTGCATGTTTGCACGTTTTTGATTTTTGGGGTGTTCATGGGGACAGGCCATGTGGGTGGGGGCCATTTTGAGTGCTGGTACAGGCAGGCCATGTGCTGGGAGGCAGGGGGCCATTTTGAATGCAGACAGTGTTCTTAGGTCTGCAACCATTTTGCCTAGGTTTCAACCATTATGGCCAGGGGTAGTGAGTGGTGCATGGCCCTAGTCTTTCTGTGGGGTGTCTTGAGTTTAAACATCATGGATGGCATGGGATTGTGCTGATTTTTCTGTGTTTTTTGTTTTTTTGAGCTGTTGTTGTAGCCTTTTCACCAGGGGTAGTGAGTGGTGCATGGGCCTAGTTTTTCTGTTGGGTGTCTTGAATTCAAACATCATGGAGGGCATGGATGGCATGGGATTGTTCTGATTTTTCTGTGTTGTTCGATTTTTTGGGGTGTTCATGGGAAGCGCCATGTGGGTGGGGGCCAGTTATAGTGCTGGCACAGGCAGGCCATGTGCTGGGAGGCAGGGGGCCATTTTGAATGCAGGCAGTGTTCATAGGTCTGCAACCATTTTGCCTAGGTTTCAACCATTATGGCCAGGGGTAGTGAGTGGTGCATGGCCCTAGTCTTTCTGTGGGGTGTCTTGAATTTAAACATCATGGATGGCATGGGATTGTGCTGATTTTTCTGTGTTTTTCGTTTTTTTGGGCTGTTGTGGTAGCCTTTTCACCAGGGGTAGTGAGTGGTGCATGGGCCTAGTTTTTCTGTGGGGTGTCTTGAATTCAAACATCATGGAGGGCATGGATGGCATGGGATTGTGCTGATTTTTCTGTGTTTTTCGATTTTTTGGGGTGTTCATGGGGACAGGCCATGTCGGTGGGGGCCATTTTGAGTGCTGGTACAGGCAGGCCATGTGCTGGGAGGCAGGGGGCCATTTTGAATGCAGGCAGTGTTCTTAGGTCTGCAACCATTTTGCCTAGGTTTCAACCATTATGGCCAGGGGTAGTGAGTGGTGCATGGCCCTAGGCTTTCTGTGGGGTGTCTTGAATTTAAACATCATGGATGGCATGGGATTGTGCTGATTCTTCTGTGTTTTTCGTTTTTTTGGGCTGTTGTTGTAGCCTTTTCACCAGGGGTAGTGAGTGGTGCATGGGCCTAGTCTTTCTGTGGTGTGTCTTGAATTCAAACATCATGGAGGGCATGGATGGCATGGGATTGTGCTGATTTTTCTGTGTTTTCTGATTTTTTGGGGTGTTCATGGGGACAGGCCATGTGGGTGGGGGCCATTTTGAGTGCTGGTACAGGCAGGCCATGTGCTGGGAGGCAGGGGGCCATTTTGAATGCAGGCAGTGTTCTTAGGTCAGCAACCATTTTGCCCAGGTTTCAACCATTATGGCCAGGGGTAGTGAGCGGTGCATGGCCCTAGTCTTTCTGTGGGGTGTCTTGAATTTAAGCATCATGGATGGCATGGGATTGTGCTGATTTTTCTGTGTTTTTCATTTTTTTGGGCTGTTGTTGTGGCCTTTTCACCAGGGGTAGTGAGTGGTGCATGGGCCTAGTCTTTCTGTGGGGTGTCTTGAATTTAAACATCATGGAGGGCATGGATGGCATGGGATTGTGCTGATTTTTCTGTGTTTTTCGATTTTTTGGGGTGTATAACTGAACTGATGTTCCTCTGTCTTCCATTGATTTTAGGTGCACAAGACTCAAGAGAACCACCAGTGCCAGGAAGAAGTCCTGCAGCGGTGTATGTGTGCAGCATAACGTCACGCAACGTCACGTCTGGCCACAGACAACTCTGCAACTCGTGCAACTGCGGCCTGCTGTTCTGACCTCTGAAGAAGATGGCCCCAAAAAAAGTTCCCCGTAGCTCCTCTAGCAAGAAAGTTGCCAGTAAGGGGCAGAAGAAGCAAGTTACCAAGGAGACTGGTGTGCCGCCCGCCACATTTTTTGGGAGTAAAAAAAAAAGTACGCCTGCAGCAGCAGCGGGATCTGCTGGGGACCGAGCTGGGAGCAGCACCCCCGCTCCATTGGGCTTAGTGCCACCACCACCACCACGCCAACTTAAGTCCAAGCCCTTGAGTGCTGCAGAGGCACTTAGTCTAGTTGTTCAATCACCATCGACCAGTGATGTTGGCTCATCGCAAGAAAGTAGCAGCAATGTCCCTCAATCAACACAGGTTGTTGGAACTCATCTGACGAGTGTTGAACAACCACAGCCGCAACAACAACCACATGTGCAAGTACAAGCCCAAGTACTTGTGGAAGGAGAGGAAGCGCAAGGAGATGCGCAAGCAGAGGTGCATGGAGGGTCACAAGTGCTCCCAATTGTTGTTCCTCCAGAAGTAGGGGCACATCAGGAAATCGACAATCAAGCCGAGGTATCATTTAAGGAAGCCACTCCTCCTGATGATCATTCATTGTCTTCCACACCCCTAGCAAGGAAGAGATCAAGGGTGGTGTCTACATCTTCTTCAAGCACACCTCCTTCTGATGATACGGATCAAAATTGGGAACCAGCACCACTGCCGTCTGAGAGTGAGGCACACCATGATCTGACAAAGGTAGTTAAGGGTAAAAGGAAGCTCGTCCAAAGTCTCATAGTTATGGAGTGTGATGAGGCTCAACAAGAAGTGGCGGATACTGCTGCTGATGAAGACTCTCACGACGACAACCCAGTCATCATAAAGGTCACTGCAGCCCCAGCGGGCATGCAGCAAGCAGACATTTTGACCCTAGCCCGAGAAGCTGCTGAGCGTGATGATGTTGTCGACGAGGAGGCAATGGACACACCTCAATCATTGGAGTAAACTAGTACACCAACACGTACCGCTTCCATATTTCTTCCTCGCCAGAAGGGACCTCCATCCACCTCGACCTCAATTAGTGGTGGTGAAAGTGCACAACGTACTAAAGTTCGGCAATCCACATCCTCCACTTCATCTGGCCTTAGCAGCATGACCACCACCACCAGTATCGCCGCCTCCTCTGGCCCCCACAGACATTTCAAGCCCGCAGTTTGGGACTTCTTTAGTGTTTGCCCAAAAAAGGAAAACTTCGCCATTTGTAGCATTTGTAAGCATGCAGTTAGTCGTGGTAAGTTTGGTACCAACTATGGTACTGGAGGCCAGAGAGGTCATCTTAAGAGACAGCACGCTGTCCAATGGTTTGCGCACCTAAAGGAGATCAAGGAAGCCCGAATTGCAAGTCAAGAAAATGTTGATGTTTCATCTGATGATGACGAGGAGGAAGAAGACGTGTCAAACACTTCACTTACACCCAGTACGCCTGTCAGCAGCACACCCCATGTGAGCCACACTAAGAGTGTGGGAGAGAGTGAGACACCAATGCGAAAAAGTTCATCAGGGAGCGTAACTGGGTCGAAGAAGTCATCATCATCATCATCCCGTAAATGCTTGGTCCAGGGCAACGTTAGAACCATGTTGTTTTCAGACGCGCCATATGATCGCAACCACCCACTGACGTGTCTGTATAACACTAAGCTGGCTAAAATGCTAGATCTGGACCTTCTCCCTTTTTCTTTTGTAGAAGGGGTTGGTTTTCTAGAATTAATGGCAGCGCTCTGCCCCAAATGGAAGGTTCCTAGCCGGTTCTATTTTGCCAGAGTTGCGGTTCCAGCACTACATGAAGATGTGCTGGAAGTGATTGGGGCAGCTTTGCAGAAGAGTGCTGTTCACACTATACATCTGACAACAGACATGTGGACCAGTGGCGCAGGTGCTGATTACATGTGCATCACTGCACACTGGGTCTCTTTTTCAGGGGTTAAAGCAAAGCTAAACGCAGGTGTTGACCCGGACCAAGTTTTTAAAGCTGCTCGAAAACATGCAACACTAGCCATGTTTGGCTTGGAGAAACGTCATACAGCAGAAAACATTTTGAATGAGTTTAACACAAAGGTCTTTCACTGGCTGTCCCCAAAAAAACGCCAGATTGGTTATGTTTCCACGGATAATGGCGCCAATGTAGTTAAGGCCATGGAGCTGGGTCAATATTTCAGACTTCCGTGTTTGGCGCACTGTATAAACCTGGTTGTTAAAAAATTCTTGAGTGATGAAGACAGTCCAGCGTGCGAGTTAGTGGCCACCTGCCGAAGAATGTGCAACCATTTCAGCCATTCTTTTAAGACCCGGAAGCATCTGAGGAGCCTGCTACATGAACGTCGAATGCCAGTGAAAGCACTCATCCAGGAGGTGGCAACACTTTGGAACTCAACCTTCTACATGCTTGAGCGTCTGTATGAGCAGTATACGGTACTCGATAACTATTTCTTAACACTGGGTACAGCTCAGAAGGACCTGAGGCTAGATGCGGCGCAATGGAACCTAGTTAAAAGTCTGACAGACATGCTTCGTCCTTATGAGGTCTTCACGCTTGCAGTCAGCAAGGAGGACTGTAATTTGGGAAAAGCTATCCCATGTTGCGCATGCTGGAGCACCAACTGAAGCCGGTGTCTTCTATGTTTCAAAAAGATGAAAAAAAGCAAGACGCTTTTGTTTTGGCGGAGAAATTATTAGAGTGCCTACTTGGTGATGAACGTCTTAAAATGATCCACTCAGAACAGCATTACATTTGTGATACTATTCTGGATCCACGCTACAAAAAGGCGCTGGCAGGCAGAGCATTCTTTCCTTTTGGTGATAAAGATGTTACAAAGTACAAACGTTGGCTAGCCTTGTCAGCCAAGAGGTTTGAAAGAGAACGGCAGCAAATTGAAGGAAAAGGCAATACATCAGCATCAGCAGGCCATCCCCAGTCAAAAGAATCCACTTCTGCACCTGTGGCTGTGGCACAAGTGACCTCTCAGCCATTAAAGACACCGGCAACCGGATCATCTGCACCAGACACAACAGTAACATTGGATGCAGAAGAGGATTGGCTAACTCGGCTTGGGTTTGGTTCTCAAAAGGTCACAGCAAAAAGTAAGCAAAGTGGAGGAACCTTGGAGACCTTGAGTCGATGGTGCAGGACTATCTGAATGACTCAACAGAGGTCTATGTTAATGCTGACCCATTGGCGTATTGGCATGGGAAAAAAGAATTGTGGCACAGATCTCCAACCTGGCTATAAGCTACTTGTGTTGCCCACTTGCAATCGTGTCTTCTGAACGTGTTTTCAGTGCTGCTGATGGCATTGTAACTTCCAAACGGTCCCGCGTCTTGCCCAAAAATGTGGAGAGGTTAACAATGATCAAGAGGAATCAGCACCTCATACCACCAGATTACAACGTACGAGAACAAACGCTGGATGAAGACGAGAAGGACAGCAACTTAGATGAGGGAATTCGTTCTCTGTTAGGTGACACTGACCTACTCTTGCCTAAATTCGCAGAGTATGAGGACGAATTCTTATTCTTATTCCCTGACACCGAGCCCTGAAAATGAGCCAATGAATCAATAACTTTCTTTTTCGTCCTTTTTCACTTTTATTCCTGTGTGTCTGTCTTTCTTTGTTTTGCACAGTTAATATAATTCAAACTTTAATCACCTAATCACAAAAACTAGCCCATCAGCAGAAATGTCTTCACTTGTTTGCTTATTGATTTGAAGGTGCCGCAGCCTGCATTCCTCAGGTTCACAAGTTCACAAGAACATGCTCCTCTATCCTCCTCCTCCAGACTCCTATTTCCCTCAAAGCAGAGGGCTGGATTACGCCCAATGAAGAAAGACTCTGCTCTTGTGGGAGTGTTCTACTTCTTTGCGGGTGAGTAGGCGGGTCTTGGGGCCATTGCTGGGAAGCTCTAATACCGGATAAAAGTGGTTTGGACCAAATCGGAGGTGAAATTATTTTTGCGTTTTTGCTGACTTGCTTGCCTTTGAGGTGCTCTTTGGGGGGGTTCTGGGTATTTGTGGGTGAGTTTTGGGGCCTGGGAGCACTGCTTGGACAGTCTAATCTTGATTGCATTTGCTTTTCAGGAAATCAGTGGTGGAAAACGGGAGTTATGACCTAGCTGCACAGCGCGTTTGGACCGAAGGCCGATTAATATTGTAAGTATGAGATTTTCCTTTTTAGCTGTTTGGGGGTGTTGTGCTTTTTTGTGGGTGGGTTGGCGGGTCTTGGGGCATTGCTGGGAAGGTCTAATACCGGATAGAAGTGGTTTGGACAAAATCCATGCTGACATTTTGTTTGCTATTTCTGACATTTTGCTCAATGTAGCGTTTTTGGGGGCCTGTTTGGGGGGCTTCCTGGGGTTTGTGGGTGGGTTTCGGGGTCTGGGAGCACTGCTGGGTATAGATAGTTTTGATTGCAAGAGGTTTGAAGCAAATCCATGGTGGCAGAGGGGAGTTAGGGCCTAGCTGCAGAGCGCGCGCGGAGTGATTTTGGAAATTGCCAGGAAAATGACTAAGTCCCCATTTTTGTACTTTTGCTTTTTGGCTGTTTGGGGGTCTTCTACTAGTTTTCGCCTGGGTTGACGGCTCTGGGGCCATTGCTGGGAAGCTCTAATACCGGATAAAAGTGGTTTGGACCAAATCGGAGTTGAAATTTGTTTTGCGTTTTTGCTGACTTGCTTGCCTTTGAGGTGCTCTTTGGGGGGTTCCGGGTGTTTGTGGGTGAGTTTTGGGGTCTGGGAGCACTGCTGGGACAGACTAATCTTGATTGCATTTGCTTTTCAGGAAATCCGTGGTGGAAAACGGGAGTTATGACCTAGCTGCACAGCGCGTTTGGACCGAAGGCTGATAAATATTGTAAGTATGAGATTTTCCTTTTTGGCTGTTTGGGGGTGTTGTGTTTTTTTTGCGGGTGGGTTGTCGAGTCTTGGGGCATTGCTGGGAAGCTCTAATACCGGATAGAAGTGGTTGGGACAAAATCCATGCCGAAAAGCCTTTTGGCACTTTTTGTAACTTAGGGTTCGTTAGGGTTAGCCCTAGCAGCAGGATTGCATTTGTTTCGGGATGTTCTAGATTTTGGCAACTTAGTTCTGGGGTCTTCTTAGAGCACTCGTGGGAATGTGTAATTTTGGTTGTAAGTGATTTGAAGAAAATCCATGGTGGGAAAAGGGGGGATTTGGCATAGTTAAAGAAAGCGTTTTCCACTATTCTTAACTTAGGGCTCGTTAGGGTTAGCAGTTTTTGTATTGTATGTGTTTGGGTGGGGGGCTGTTTGTGGGGGGGTTTGCAAGTCTTGCAGCAATGCTGGGTATGGATACTTTTGCTTGCTTGCAAGTGGTTTGAATACAATACACGGTGGGTAAGGGGGTATTTGGGCCTACTTTTACTTTCAAAGTACGTTTTCTCACCAGTTTTCTACTAGGCCTCGTTCATTGAGATCTGATTGGGGGTCTTCTACATTTACGCAACTGGCTTTATTAAGGTCTGTGTGGGAGCACTGCTGGGAAGGTCTAATTTTGTTCTAAAACACAGTTTACAGTAAACCTAGCTTGAGGGGAAAGATCCGCTAAATTAATTTGCCCATACTTATTTATCCTTCAAAAGGAGACTCAGACAGAGTACGCACTTTCAAAAATATTGTACTGTCTATTAGGAAACTCAAAGTGTGACTTTTTGCACTATACAGCGTACATACCTTATATTTATTTGTCAATGGTGTTCTAATATCACTTCCTGTTTTTCCATCAATAATTACAGGCCGAGTTTCAGTCTGTGCAATGGGAAAAAAGGATGAAGTCAGGCTTCACATTAGCGAGCCGCAATTCAGCATCCGCCAGGCAGGCAGTGGACAGGGTGTCTTCTGGTCACCAACATTGATGGACGGAGCGTCAGCTGGAATGGAGGAGTGCCGCTAACAAGAGGAATGGTTTGATGCGTGCAACTTACTTACCAAATTCAACAGGACAACTACAACAACATACAGATACAGTATCCATTCTTTTGTAATGTTTTTTTAAGTAATGTTATTGCTGTGAACTTCTATGAGTGTGACTCTGCATTTCTTGGCTCTCTCTCTGCTTCTAAATTGATCCCTACAGCCATTCTATAGGTTTTACTTTGGCTATTTTTTAAACCTAATTTAATATAAGAAGTGTTTCTCTGAGTGCAGAGATAGGCAAGTGAAAACGCTGCAGCCCTGTACTGTCGCATTCTGTCATTCACGGTTGTCGAAAGTACTACTTACTTTTCAGTAACAATGCATGCAGTAGTGCATGCACTTCCTTTATGTCACTTAAAAGATTTATGGTTAGCTTTGTACCCAAAGATTTCTTTATCTTCAATTATTGTTTGTCCATGCTGTGCTTTTTTTCTTCTTCTCTCAACAAAACCTACCCAAAAAGAAACCCCCATTCCCATCCATTTTCCAAACCCTAACCCTCTTCCCCCGTGCTGTGTGGTTTTGATTGATGTGTGACTAAATGACATCAATAATTCAACACACTTGCTGGGGAGGATAAGGTCATAGCAACAGGCTGGTGAAGGAATCCGAGGATATATTCTAGACTTACTCAGCTTCAGTACTATTTCTTGTAGTAGTAGCCAATGTCAAAGAATTTCAACGCAAGTACTAGTTATACTTTCATTACTTTACCATTTGTTAGGCTACATTGTGGCACTGTTCTAGTGTACTGTCACCTGCTATATTCTCTATCGTACCGTTGTAATGCTCCAGTAAAGAGACAAACCAGGTTTCATTTTCTTTTTTTCCATAGGCATGCAACTGCCATTGTGTCACACCACTTGTACCACCGCAATGAGGACATTTCATCCGCCCAGGATTGCCAACCTTAATCGCCATTTCCCGTGGAGCCAGCCCTGTGCCTAGCCCTACTTTCAAACACAAATTACCGGTAAGATAAGCGTTTGGTGGGAGGTAGTATTATTGAGTATTAGGAGAGACGAGGATTGACGGTAGTACTACTAAAGTCCTAGGACTCTTGAATTCACTTACTCTGTGAGAGGCACTTTGTGTTGAAAACATTTAGCCATTTACACTTAAAGGAAGAAAATGACACAGACTTTATTTTCAGGAAAACAAACTTACTGTTAAACCCCCACCCACCAGACTCAAAAGCAGTAAAAAACAGGTATGCTCAGATAAAGTTTCAAAAAGTATATTTGTGTAGCCCTAACAAAATAATCTCCCGCAAGACCCTCCCTAACCCCAACGATTGTCCTTCAAAAGTCCCAAAAACAACCCAACTCCCAATTCCCACCCCCCAAAAGTCTCTAAAAAAAGGGCAAGGGACACTACGGCAGGCTGCTGTTCACTTTAGCGGCCAGGGCATCATACTCCTTGCGAAGGGTGGCATGGTCGGAGCGGAGGCCCTCCACCAAGGTCTTATAAGTTAGGACCTCCTGCTCCAGGTAGGACACTCTGAGGCATAAGCGGTGCTGGCATGCCTTGCAACTCCTGTGGGGGGCAGCTGCTGTCTTTGCTGCTCGGCGGTGGCGGTTGGCTTTGGTAGCCCGGCTCCGTAACGCTGGAGCACTGCGCTGGCTGGCAGCCCGTGGGGGCCCGGAGGAGGATGCAGCTGTCCCAGTGGATGTTGTACCAGTAGACTGCGTGTCCTCCTCCTCCTGGACCACCAGCCACCGATATTCGGCGACAGTGGCATCCAGCCTCCGTTGCCGGGCCATTCGAGCCCGCTCCTTCCTTGTTGGTGTTGTTGATTTGGAAGGAGCAACTATATGAAGAAAGAAAGACATAGTCTGTAACCAATGCTCGTTAAGATTAACACAAAATGATTGAGCAGAAAGTTGTGTCACAGTACAACTAGCAACTTGAAAGCACAGTACATAACTATTGAGGCCAGTATCTATCTAACCTCCCACATCTTCATCCTTGCTCTAACATTAGTGGGAGTTTAAGGAATAAATTCTACGAGCACTATGGACTACCATTACAGTCGACTATGACAGTACAACAGTCTTCTTCTTCTTCTTCTCTCTTGTTTAGGAAAATTGGTACTTTATCTTATGCAAGCCGGCATAATGCCAGCGCAGTGAATTTCACCCGAGAAAAACAGACGCTCACCATGATGAGTGAGACAGACTTGCGTTACTGTACCGGTCCAGTACATGCAGGTGGTGAAGCTCTTACTTTTCTATTACGGGTGGCACTGAGAATACTCTGTTAAAAAGGCTACTGCTTACTTAATTTAACTTTCACCCTACAGTGCAAATGAGTACTAGAAAAGGAAAATGAAGAAGCTAAATAATATGATTATCTATCACTTCACATGGGATGTATTTGATTACATATGGGATGACTTTAGGTGCTTTGCTTTTTATTGAGTGAACAGTGATACACCCACACATGAATGACGTACTACTACTAAACTAAACTTATTAAGAGAGGTAGGGAGTGTCCACCGTAATAACCGGATATATGCTGTGCTTGCAGTTGCAATACAAACTACTGCTACTATTCATGGTAGTATTTGGACAAAATACAACTTCTTTTCCTTGCCTTTCCTACACTGGAACGGACGTGTGGGTGCGGTGTTACATGCTCTTCAAAGTAACACTTAGTTCATCCAGTGACCGTCTACTCTCTCTAGATACACATATGTTATCTAAGAGTCAGATAGTACCATGATTCAGGCATCCATCCATTCAAAGTATATACACACATACAGTTTCTGTTTCACCCACCCAGGCTGTTCTCCTTCCACCAAACATTGCTTCATCATTCACCCAGCCATGCACCATACCATATTCTTTCCTTCCCAGCCACCTCGAGGACCAAGCAAACACATATCATTCTTCTTTGCCAGTCATCATTAAATTTCTTGTCCTTCCACACTTACTTACACCCTTCTTTCGCTTTTCGTTCATCCCATCCATCAAGTTCATCTCAGATCTGATTGGGATTCTTCTCGCCAAAAACTTCACAGCTAAGTCGAAGTACATTTAGAGGAGGCTACTACCTGGTTGATTTATAATACACCCGTGCAGATAGCGGGCGCAGGCTCCTTGCACTTGCTGGTGCGCCCCCTCCCCCTCCCCCTCCCAGAGCCCCGATAGCACACTCTGCAGTCTTCAATCTCAATAAGTAAGGAATATTTAGCTTACCTCTGCCCGCCACCACCGTGTGAACCCTCACAGGCACATTGGTGCCGTCCAGCACTTGCACCGCATCCTCCCCAGAAGTGTTCCCCTCATCCACCAGCACCACCACCTCCACGCTGGCCCCGCCACCAGATGTTCCACCTACAAAGTACATTTAAGAATGTTAGAATACACCACTCACTACTATATAATATTTGGTCTAGGAATAAAGAAATGTGAAAAAAACAGAAAACAATGTAATAATTTGTGACTGTCTACTCTAAAGTAAAAATGTCCCTTTTTCCAGGGAAGGCTGTTGTCTTGCTGCAATTTTTGGCACAACTGATGAATGATTGCTTTTTATTTTTAACACGCACCACTTTTTCTCCTAACAGACAGAAGCTTGACTTCTAAGAACACGAACAAGACCAAGTTCAAACCAGGTGAGAGCTCGGCTCGACCACAAGAAATGTGTTCAAGTAATCGTCAGCACTAAGCGCTTTTCCATTTTCAGTTAAACGTTTAGTTTTATGACAAACTTGATTTTAATAAATGTGTTTACTTTTAATAAAGCTTTTAAAATTAAATAGACTCTGTGGTTTTTGGTCCTCCAGACTAGAGTGGCTGAGCTAAAGGTTTTGCAATTTTTGCAAGCATTAGTCCGTGCCTCTGACACTTCTTGACCCTGACTCCGTACTCTTGTCCTGCGTTGGATAATCATCATTGGGGATCAATCATCGGTGACTTTGGGAGCTAAATGACTCTGCCACACTATCTAGTCAGTAAGGACATTGGGGGTTCAACTACAAAGTCTGTTATCACTGAGGTATGTGGAAAGTCTAACAGCGCCTATTATAATTGATAAGCTAAGCAATGCATTATTTAGTGTCCATAGTTCTGTTTGTGCAGATTTGTCCTAGTAGAATGGATTGTCCTCCTATCCAAACCAAAAGTAAAGTAGTATCCTATTCTTTCTTGATGGCCATTCACCTTTTTATTGTTGGCAATTGTCAAAGCATAAACATTTAGAAGACTTGAAAAGACATTATGGACAATCCCAGAGGACTGCACTCAGTGCATAGAGCTATTGCTGGCTACACAGACAGACTTATAAGAATAATCTAGTAATACCACAGGGAGTCATAGTCGAGGCAGGATAAGAAATTAAATACAGTCTACAAGAAGATCAAAGACGATTTAAAAAAAATCAAATGAGGAACTCTATGAAAAAATAGGTACTCTATATTAAAATTAAAACTTACCGGGGCCAGCAAAGGAGCCCTCGCCTGCCCGATTCTGGCCTGCATCCTGTTGAACAGCAGCCTCCTCCGCCTGTGTCCTCTTGCCCCTGGGGGGAGCAGATGTACAACATGAAAGAAAGAAAGACCAGAAAACATGGATGATATTTGTCAACCAAATCTAACATTTCAAAAGAACAATAACAAAATATTTTGGCGAAATAGCAAATTGACAACTATTCAACGGGATATATTGACCGATCTCATGTGGTCTACTACGTTATTAGAATTGCATGATTTGCGGACCGTCGATTTGGAAAGTTCTTATGTAACTCACTAAACAAAATACTAAAAAGGTTCGCCTAGGACTGGCAGGCAGCAGTCCGGAGCACGCGAAGTGACAGACAAAGTCCATCGTGATTGCAGATCAGCGACAACACTAAAAAGTTTCCTACTACATTAACCAGTCATTAAAATACTCAAACTATCAATCCACCACCACTATTTCTTCTTATCGCCATGTGTACAAAGGAAGGACTGGACTTTAGTCTGTAGGGGCTGATTTAGAAGCCCCTTACAGCCCTTTTGCTCCATTGTTGCGTGACTTTTGTGAAGCAGCAGCAGAACAAAAGAGGCGCCATGGTGCGGCGTATATTAACAACGTGACGCATATGGGACATGCATCACGTTGTAAAGCCCTGCGCCATCAGGGGGCGTTCCGGCGCAAGGGAGGGCGTTCCTGTGCAGGAACGCATCCTAAAAGTGGCTGAGGGAAATCTACAAGATTTCAATCTGTCACTTTGAGGACAATGATGCGTGACTCAAACCCTGCGCCTGCTGGAAGCAGACGTATGGCTTGACACAGCATTGGGGAAATAGGGCACCCCAGAGCATTGCTGGAGCTCCGCCATCGTTGTAACGCAACTCCAGCAATGCGCCGCCTTTACGGCACAGATGCATAACGCTTTGGTGACGTTTTGGGCCCATGGTGCGCCGCATTGTAAATACGGCGCACCATGGGTGGTGGTGGCGTGGCGCACAATTACTGGCGCATCCCTGCTACTTTGCAGGGATGCGCCAGTAATTAAAAATCTGACCCTTAGTGTCTAGCATTACGCAGTTCTTTAAACTACACTCATATATAATTTCACAGGCCAATGAAATGAACACAAAATCGAAAACAAATAAGCATAGTAGCAACGCTACTGAGAAGGAGAGCAGTGCACCTGAAATGCACAGAAGATTTTGAAATGTAATTTACCTACAATGTAATCAGCAGCATTAATGCTCTTGGTAAAAAACAAAAATTTGCAATATAATAACACACAGAGCAGGAGAAAACAGAGTAGTAAAGAAATAGCTATTACTACTCACCAAGCCCGGGGATCTCAAGGCCGAGCAGGTCGAGCAGATCGCGTTCCCGGTCCAGGAGATCCGTCCAACGGTGGGTGGCCTGGTTGTAGGTGCGCCGGACCCGAGAGTGTTGGTACATTTCCCGGCACACCTTCTCCCACCGCTTCCGGCGCTCCTGGATCCCGAACCCGCGAGTGATCTTGCCGCCTGCCAGGATGCTCCTGGGGAGGCGGCGCTGAACATAATAAACTAGTGCAGCCACCTCCTCACGGCTGAAGATCTCCGGGGGTGCGACCTGCTTCCCCCTCAAATGCCCGCACGGGAGCCGGGCACGGGGTGCGGGGTGCGGGACCCTTCCCCTTCTCGGGATGCTTCCCGGCTCCCTTTACCATGGTCTGGGCAGAAAGGAAGCTAAATAATAAAGAAAATAGAATAGGGAAGAAGAAACGAAAAGAGTTAAAAAAAGTAGTTTAAAATTAACCAAAAGTAGCAGAAAACACAAAAATATAGAGCTAGAAAAATAGAGGGATAGATAATAAGTAAAATAGATTAAAAAAAACTTCAAACAAGCAAAGGATGGCAGAGATTCAGAGAGGATAGAAGAAGCATGCCCAGAACCATCGGAATGAATGAGAAACAAGATGGCCGCGCCCGTTCCCGACCGCGTGGGTAAGTTCGCGCAAGATTTTCCTCGTGAACACATGCGAAATTGTACTAGCGAGCCGCACACTTTGCGAGATTACACATCGCGCCCGGAAACGGAAATACGTCATGCAAACAAGATGACCGCGCCCATGAACGACCGTGAGGGTAACTTCGCGCCGTTGCGCTACAAGCGGCTCGCTAAAACGCACAAAACCTTGTGAACTAACACGCCGCAAAAAAACAAATCGCATATTCGCACGAATTCGCGGCTTCCGAATTCGATCTCGGGCACGTTCCCGCCCCGCGAATCCCGCAAAATTGCAGAAAAACGAGTTTTACAAAACTGAAAGCACTCTGCAGGTGCAAAAGTTCAAACTCATCATTAGTAACCATTCCCTGTAGTGCTTCCTGACTGGGGCCCCTCCAGAGTTCAGTTGCTAGTTGCAACAATTGTATGACCCTGCTCTGACCCTCACAGCAGGCTCATAGAATAGCTACAAGTAGGCCACAAAGGTCCTGAAAAAAAAAATTGCACTGCAACAGAAAGCAAATTACAGATAAGGAAGCAGGTGCCAGACTGGAATTTTAAAACAGTGACACATTAATAAATCAACCCCAAATTAATTCATGTCAGTTGAAGCAGGGCAGGTGTGCTTGCTTTCCCCCCCCCTCATAATCTACAGTGATGATGAGCCAGAGGGTGGCATTGATGTACCACAGGGTGGCATGGGTGAAACAGAGGGTGGCAGTGGTGAAACAGAGGGTGCTGGGAACCTGTGATGATGAACCAGACGTAGAAACAACATAGTCGCAACCGTTGCGAGCCGACAAGTAAGTTCGCAATTGCGAACTGGTACAAAACCCTCGCGAACTGGCAGAAACCCTTGCGAACACAAAAAAAATAAAACCGCAAATTCGCGAGAATTCCCGGATTTTGCGTATTGCGAGTTCGCAAATATGCAAATTTGCGAGCGCCAGATTCGCAAAATTCGCCCATGCTTATCTAGAAACACCCCTTCAAGCCTTGTAAAGAAATCTGACACACTCTCGTCCTTCTTCTGACGACACGCAGCCAACTTATCCCAATCCACTCTCTTTGGTGCGATAAGGAAATGCATATAGGTGATAATGCACCACGGTAAAGCCAATAACTCTGACTTTGTCTTCTCACCGGGCTTGCGCTCCTTATCCCATGCTTCGATCTCGTCCCATGTGCCACCCAGCTCCAATGCATGGACCTGTGTTTGGACCTGTCTCCTTATATCCACCAGTACCAACAAGCCGAAAAAAAAATCTATGTCAGCTAGCGTTATCACTGTGGAGGAGGCCGCCTCTGTGAATTCTTTGTAAGATGCAGTGGGGGATTTTCTTGGATCTGGCAACTGGCTCTTTAGGGAAAGGACCTCGCTCCTTTTCCAGGGAGTGAAGATTCATTGTTCTTGAAACCGAGCGTTGCTTATTACAATATCCGCAGAGTCGCACAGTTCCGGTATTTCAGGATGATAAATGGGATGGGCTTCCCTCATGGCGTGCTGTGTCCCTAACATCAAAACCTTTTGGAGTATCCTGCCTCGGTAATCCACTAGTGCAGTCATATTGTCAAAAACCTCATTCGGGACCATGCCCATATCATATACTCTATCTCATATGACATAAATGATCTGCGGTGCGGTACCCTGGAAACCCTGTTCCCACAATTCTATCAGCTTGGGGGGCATGTGCTTAAGGGAATGCTGCTGTATGAAGGTCTCATAATCCTTCATAACACTCCACATATCCTCAACACTCTAGATCGGGTGCCGGACCTATTGGGCTGCCTCATTCGCCACCATCTGTTTCTCCTCAGTGCCGACAGCAGTGCGCACTCAGCATAAATGTCAAACATTGCGCAAGGGGCTTGTAAATGTGCAAACGAAACCATTACACTATCTCTATACCAGCATTAATGTCAAACATTGCGCAAGGGGCTTGTAAATATGCCAATGAAGCCATTACACTATCTCTATACCAGCATTAATGTCAAACATTGCGCAAGTGGCCTGTAAATATACCAATAAAACCATTACACAATCTCTGAACCAGCATTAATGTCAAACATTGCGCAAGTGGCTTGTAAAAATGCCAATAAAACCATTACACTATCTCTATACCAGCATTAATGTCAAACATTGCGCAATTGGCTTGTAAATATACCAATGAAACCATTACACAATCTCTAAACCAGCATTAATGTCAAACATTGCGCAAGGGGCTTGTAAAAATGCCAATGAAACCATTACACTATCTCTATACCAGCATTAATGTTAAACATTGTGCAAGGGGCTTGTAAATATACCAATGAAACCATTACACAATCTCTAAACCAGCATTATTGTCAAACATTGCGCAAGGGGCTTGTAAAAATGCCAATGAAACCATTACACTATCTCTATACCAGCATTAATGTTAAACATTGCGCAAGGGGCTTGTAAATATGCCAATGAAACCATCACACTATCTCTATACCAGCATTAATTTTAAACATTGCGCAAGGGGCTTGTAAATATGCCAATGAAACCATTACAGTACCTCTATACCAGCATAAATGTCAAACATTGCGCAAGGGGCTTGTAAATATGCCAATGAAACCATTACACTATCTCTATACCAACAATTACTGGAGGGATTTTCACCAACTATACAAAAGGCACTTCTGCATACCAGGCTCTACCATTTTGCCAAGTTTGCAGTAATTCCATTCAGCCGTTCGGGCTGTAGCTTTGTCTAAAGGTCCAATGGAAAATAGCATTGGACTCAATTTCACATTCAATTTTTTCAAAAACTACTGAAGGGATGTACACCAAACATACAAAAGGCACTGCTCCATACCAGTCCCTACCATTTTGCCAAATATGTTGTAATTCCGTTCAGCTGTTCGAGCTGTAGCCTTGTCAGAATGTCCCTATGGAAATTAACATGGGGAAAACACGTTTTGGGACCCCCTTTTTTCTCGTCGGCCCCCGCTCGACGAATCCCCCTGAAACTTTCAGGGAAGGAGCGAAGAGCAACAAGGCAAATTTAAGGAAAATTACAGGCAGATCGCTCAATCGGCGCCAAAGTTATTCCCAATAGAATGTTCGGCATCTCCTATGGTAACTAGGTCCTAACTATATAGACCTACTGGCTATCGCCAGTAGGTAATATATATATATATATATATACACACATATATATATATATACATATATTTATATATATATATATATATATATATATATATATATATATTCAATGAAAAAACCATAGGTTTTAGCCCATATATAGTTAGGGATTAGCATTTTCAAAACCTTATTTTACTCGCATAAAACCATTGAAATTCGCATATATAGTTAGATGCGCTAACTATATATCGCGCACCCGCAATCCACTGCTGATGATGTCACATATTACATCATTCATGACATGCTCAGTGACATCACTGATGACATCACTGATGACATCACTGATGACATCTCAAATGACATCACTGATGACATCACGTAAGCATAACAGGTCATGTGACTTGTTAATAAAACTTTTCATTGGTTCATTTTACTTTTGTTATTCTAATGATGAAAGGCTTGGTCATATGACCTAAAAATTACGCTTTTTATTGCTTTCGAACATTATTTTTTCTTAAACATATATGTTATAATGTTCCAGGCTAATGTATTTTCCCGGAAAATTTACAACTGTCCTGCAAGTAAAATATATTCCTTTTTCTAGCAAAAGGGCGTTTCTTCGTCCCATGACGGAGCCGTTGAGCAAAAGATGCTATTCCTGCTGTCTTAGTCGCCGATACGCCCGAATATCAGATTCTTATTGATCACTTTATGTTGCAGGAGTAAAAAACACAACAGCCCTTGACCATTTATCTTTACTGCGTTCCTGCGTATTATACCTTTTATCCGTCATGTAATTGGACTGCTTTATTTCACTTGCCTTTCACTGATTCGAAAACAGTGACTAAAATTAAAAACTTTACCAATGTAAATACTACTACCATGTTTTGTTTTAAAAACCTTTATTGTGAAAATGTCAGTATACAAATACGGGCCTATAACCACGTGGGCCAGCCACGGAGCAAACTGGAATCGTATATGATGAGGAGACATTTACACTGTAGAGGAACGCAACGAGCGGGCCATTAGGTTGCAAGAACTAAGGTGTCTAACAGTTGCAGAATCGGTGGACGTACATTTTGTAATTAAAATACGACAGGGCCACTTACAATAAAATTATCTAGATATACATTTGCGGGCAAGTACCATGGGTGACGTTAATTCGAACTTTCAATAGTACAGTAATCAATAACACATCAGAACTTAATATCAATAGGGATGTCAAAATATTCAATCAATTCTCATTCCCGCCCGCCATGTGCTTCAAAACTGCATACGTATCTCGTGATATCAAGGTTGTGCAACCAGTACACAACAAGGAGGTACGAGTCCCATTTATACCGGCGCCATTTTGGGCGAGGCCGGGCAGGTCCAGGATATAGTCAAAATATCTCCACCAACCAGCGGTCGGACCAGAACCCCTTTCGGCAGTCAAAAAAGCTTCAGTTAAATGACAACAGAAGACATAGGCAACAAGACAAACAGTCAAAAGAGGGGAGGGCAAGATCTAAAGCCATTGTTCTACAAACTCTCAAGCAGACTTGGATGGAAAAATCCTGAAGAATGTACAAACTGAAAACCATTTTTTGTCTGTATAGCATCACCAGCATTGCTTGAGTCAGCTTTGTGTGAAGCCGCCATTTTTTATTCAATCAATAGCGTCCCCCTGCACACATTCAGGGACCTGGTCGTGTCTAAAGGTTAAACGGATTGTGGGACAAGATGCAGAAAGGAAAAGGAAAAAAGTTCCGCCGGACCATGGAACTTTCGGCGCAGCATTGTAGGATGGCCACACCAGTGCGGCAACTTGCTAGACACCACCTCGGTGCCATCCAGATCTCGGCGCGTTGTGCTTCCTTCGGCCTACTGTAGCCGCAAGTGCGGACGCAACTCAGCTGGATAGCGAGTGAAACACCAAGGGGCGCCCCACTGCAGCCGAGGAGCCTCCATCTTGGGGGCGACGCACAGCATCACATTGCTTTCTCAAACAGCCCCCACTGACTGACGCGACCTCACAGGCCAACGGGGCGCCCCACGCCGAATTTCGGCGCAGCATTGTAGGATGGCCACACCAGTGCGGCAATTTGCTGGACACCACCTCAGTGCCATCCGGATCTTGGCGCGTTGTGCTGCCTTCGGCCTACTGTAGCAGCAAGTGCGGGCGCAACTCTGCTGGACGGCGAGTGAAAAGATAAGGGGCGCCGCACTGCACATCAGGTGCCTCCACCTGGGGAGGCGAGAGAGGCCAGTTTGCGCCACCTCCCCCCCCCCCAGGCACCCCACGCCGACTTTCGGCGCAGCATTGTAGGATGGCCACACCAGTGCAACTTGCTGGACACCACCTCGGTGCCATCCGGATCTCGGCGCGTTGTGCTGCCTTCGGCCTATTCGCACATCAGTCCGGTACTGACGCCGCCTCACGTGCCAACGGATTTTCTACGCTTTTTATAGCAGCGCGTAACGTAAGCATAACAGGTCATGTGACTTCTTTATAAAACTTTTCATTGGTTCATTTACTTTTGGTTTCCTAATGATGGAAGGCTTGATCATATGACCTAAAAATATCACTTTTCATTGGATTAAAACATTTTTTTTTCCCAAACGATGAAAGCCCCACCTTGTTTCTAGATGTTTCAGACTAAAGCTGGCGTCAGCCTGAGAGCACCACCATCTCGTGGCTCCGTCGTGGTCATTCCGCGAGCAATCATGGCAGCCGCTCCCCACCGGAAGCCTGCAGGAGTCGGGAGCCCCCAAGACTTTTGTAAAATCTTCAAGGCTCAGGGGACGTCCGAGTTCCAAGGTGTCCCAGGGACATGTTAGTGGACCAGGCATAAATCTGAAGAGCCGTCCGCCATTTTAAGAGTCCTGTGGCAGCCGCCTATCGCTGCACCGCAAGAGTGGGCGCAACTCAACTACATGGTGAGCGAGACGCTGTAGCCGCAAGAGCGGGCGATAAACAGCTGAATGGCGGATGAGGCACAGTGTAGCAAAAGCGGGCGGAATGGCAACTGAAACGGTAAAGGGGCGCCCCAGTACAGCCGACGAGCCTCCACCTGGGGAGACCCGTTCACGCCGCCTCCCCCCCCCGGGGCGCCCCACGCCGTTTTTCGGAGCAGCATTGTAGGATGCCAATACCAGTGCGACAACTTACTGGACATCACCTGGGTGCCATCCACATCTCAGCGCGTTCTGCTGCCTTGGGACTATTCGCACAACAGACCGCTACTGACGAGGCCTCCCCGCGCACCCCCCGGGACGCCCTACGACGTTTTTCGGAGCTGCATTGTAGGATACCAAAAACCAGTGCGGCACCCAGGTAACATCACCTGGGTGCCCTCCAGAACTCAGCACGTTGTGCTGCCTTGGGACTATTCGCACAAAACACAGCTACTGACCATTGTTGCTTCTTTTTTCAAAAAAATGTTTAAATGTATTTACTGTTTTTGTTGCGTTCTATATATTTAAAAGTTATTAAAGTGTTATAATCCTACTTTGTTGGAGTACTATATATTTATAATGTGACACATAATTGTAAAAACTTTGATGTACAAAGTGGTATCCCTGGAATCTTCCGCTTCAGGCTCGGTCCCACACACCCTCACAGTGAGAATCCCCTCCCCAAGCACAATACAGGATGGTTATCAGATAGTAGGAACGCGTGTGGTGTGACAGATCTACTGTAACTCCTTTGAAGAGGGGTGATTCTCTACAGCTGGGGCCATAAACTACATCTGCAGGGCTAGGTGATAGACTGGGACCGGCCTGAACAATCGGACACAGAGGAAGAAGAGTGTCAGAGGGTGCGGTAGTGAATAGGGTGAAAGGGTGGTGTCGGGCGGGCACAGGGTGTGATTCTCAGGGAAGAGCAGTGCACATGGGAGGAGGTTTCTGGCCCATGCATGAGAGAGGGAGCGGGGGTGACCAGTGCGTGGAGGAGATGCTTGCGAGGGTGAGGAGCCATGCTGAGGATCGGCGGCGTGCAGAGAGTGGGTCTGGTCAAGGCATCTAAAATGGCTGCCGTGATCAACAAAAGTGTGGCATTGCAAAAAAGACAAGATGGCGCAGACAATGTTTATCAATAAGGATTAATTTATAACAATTATTTAAAACAAAATATTTACTCGCAGTGACAAAATGGCGGTCAACACTTCCTGATTTCCATCGAATCGAACGTTAACAGACGTCACGCAACAAAAAAAAAAACGCTCACGCACAGCCGCTGGAAGACATGTATCAACATATATGAGCCTCCTCAGCCACCCTCAGAAAACAAAAGGGGTCAGGATACGTCTCCCGTACCCCCTTATACCTAGTAATTTAATGAAATTGAAACACAAAATGGCGAATTCACGTTTCGCTACCAGTTTGCGAACCGAGAAGCGCTTCTACCTCGAAAAATCAAATTTTTATTATTTGCCCCACGGGACCCTTTAATAACCCCAACATCATTCCTAGGGGGTCAAGAGAGGTCTACCTAGCCCCCTTTCATTAAATTCCCCCTTCGTTTTTCTCCTCCTCTTGTCTCTCGATCCTACCGACAGACAAGATGGCGGCCGCACCGGACTGTTTAGAATTTTGAGAGACACCGGAGAGCCAATCAGCTTTGCTACGCAAAGCTCCGTTACACGAAAAGTACGCGATCTGGGATGCTGTCACAGATATACCTGTTTTTTAAACGTTAATTTCTCAAAATCCACTTGAGCACATATATTGAGACCCAGCAAAGGCACATCGGGCTAACAGTCCCTATAATTTTACCAAGTTTCGTGCAAATCCATTCAGCCGTTAATTTGCGAACCGAGAAGCGCTTCTACCGTGAAAAATCACATTTTTTTTATTTTCCCCACGGGACCCTTTAATAACCCCAACATCATTCCTAGGGGGTCAAGAGGGGTCTACCTTGCCCCCTATCATTAAATTCCCCCTTCGTTTTTCACCTCTTCTTGTCTCTCGATCCCACCGAGAGACAAGATGGCGGCCGCTCCGGACTGTTTAGAATGTTGACAGACACCGGAGAGCCAATCAGCATCGCTTCGCAAAGCTCCGTGACGCGAAAAGTACGCGATCTGGAGCGCTATCTGGGACGCTGTCACAGATATATAAATTTTTTAAAACGTTAATTTCTCAAAATCCACTGGAGCACATATATTGAGACCCAGCAAAGGCACATCGGGCTAACAGTCCCTACAATTTTGCCAAGTTTCGTGCAAATCCATTCAGCCGTTCGAGCTAAAAGTGAGGCCAAACGCCCTATGGAAATTAACATGGGAAAAACGCGTTTTGGGACCCCCCTTTTTTCTCGGCCCCCCCCTTGACGACCCCCCCCCAAATTTTCAGGGGCTGCTCAGAAACAAAATTTGCCATTTTCCTGAGAATTTCAGCCGATTCCGTCCACAAACGCCAAAGTTATTAGACATAGAATTTTCAAAAGTCCCATAGAGAAAAAATCCTAACTATATATACCTACTGGCGATAGCCAGTAGGTAATATATATATATATATATATATATATATATATATATATATATATATATATTCAATGAAAAAACCATTGGTTGTAGGCCATATAGAGTTAGGGATTTGCATTTAGAAAACCTTATTTTACTCGCATAAAACCATTGAAATTCCATATATAGTTATAAGCGCTAACTATATATCGCGCACCCGCAATCCACTGCTGATGATGTCACATATTACATCATTCATGACATGGTTAGTGACATCACTGATGACATCACTGATGACATCTCAAATGACATCACTGATGACATCACTGATGACAACATCCAGTGACTGTATGTTTCTGTAAAGTTAAAACATGTTTTACATATTGAAGAATGAGTGCATGTATAAGTGTCTGGATGAAGGATTTACTAGGTGCATGACTGACTGATTGAGTGAGTGATTAAATGTGTCTCACTGAGTGCATGGGTTAGTGACTAAACTGTTTTAATTTGTGCATCATTATATCTATTGTTCTACCAACTGCTGCATATGTTGATCAGTAGCTATATGAGTAACTGTATGGGTTATTGATTGGTTGTCCAAGTATTTGTATGGGAAACTGAGTGTGTGTGTATGGGTGGCTGGGAGGTGTGTGACTCTGTACATAGATGTGTGAGTAGTTGATTCACTATATGTATAGATTCAAAACTGCATGTGGAAACAGCTGTATGGGCGGTTGACTGTGCATGAGTGTATTAGTGAGTGAATGGATATCTCAGTGCTACATGTCAAATTAAGTACATATATAAAACACAGTACATGTGAGAGTTGACATCTATAAATAACTGTGCATAAGAGCTAGTGAATGTGTGAGTGGCTGTATGGATCATTGTGAACATGTATCAGAGATTGTATAAGAGAGTAAAGTAAATATGTGTTAGTATATGTTTGAATAAGTAAGGTGTGTATAACTGTATAGTTGAGAAAATGGAGGTGTGATTAATTTTTGGCATAACTGACTAGGTGTGTGAATAACTCCATGGATGAGTGACTGTCTGTTTACACTGATTGTATCTAAGGTTATATTAGAGTCGGAAGAGGTTCATGGTATTATCACATGAATGATATCATCAGTGATGTGATCAGTCATGTCAAATGAGATGTTATCAGTGATGTCATCAGTGATGTCATTTGAGATGTCATCAGTGATGTCATCAGTGATGTCACTAACCATGTCATGAATGATGTAATATGTGACATCATCAGCAGTGGATTGCGGGTGCGCGATATATAGTTAGCGCTTATAACTATATATGGAATATCAATGGTTTTATGCGAGTAAAATAAGGTTTTCTAAATGCAAATCCCTAACTATATATGGCCTACAACCAATGGTTTTTTCATTGAATTTTCAAGGTTTTGTAAATGCAAATTCCTAACTATATATGGAGTATAACCTATGGTTTTTTCTGTGAATTTCAATGGTTTTTTAATAGCAAATATCAAAAGCTGTCAAATGTCAAGTACGTGATAGGTAAAAACGTTTTCATGTTTATGCATTCTGATGTGCTTTGAACGCTGCCCCCCCCCACCCCCCTCTTTTCTCTTAGTAGTACTCTCTCTTTGCAGATAGTGAACGGTAGTTAACTCAGACCTTTACCCCTGTTGTAATCCGTCGTACCTGCTTGTCTCTCCATTTGATTGATTATTATCCAAGCATTTACTGTTTTACAATTGGTTCTCTTTGGATCATTCTCTATTTACAAACAAGCACAAAGTCGCAATACTCTGTTTAGTCTTTGCAGATAGTGAAAAATCGTGTAAAAAAATAAAAGTAATCGAGCAAAATCAGTAGACCATACATACCAACATTTCAGAAGAGCAAAGTGGGAGAATTAAAAAAAAAAATCGGGAGAATGGGGCATTGAATCGGGTTACGGGCATGTATGGGCTTTGGAAGTGGCTGCTGCAGGATCGGACATTTGAAACGTAAATGCACGTGTTTTTTTAAACTTTCAGATGCACGGAGCGCAATGGCAGGCAGAGAGAGGGTGATGCAAGTGTTGTGCACTGGCCTGGCAGGTTGCTGGCAGTGCATTTACTCCTCCTCCCCCTCCTGTGTGGCAGCCCGGGCTGTAATAGCTTCCCCGCGCGCGCACACAGCGCCCCAGTACTTCACACATCTTTAAAAGACCATTGCCTTGTTAATTACGCTTTGTTGGTTTTTCACCCCTTCCAGAGCCCCTGCATCGCCACTCTGAATATTGCTGGAAGAATTAGCACCTTACACAATACAAAACCCTGTCAGCTAAAACCCCCGAGGAATCGGGTTTTAGCTTGCAGGAATCGGGAGGCGGGAGACTAACCTTGAAATCGGTAGTCTCACGCCTGAATCGGGAGGGTTGGCATGTCTGCAGTAGACCACTAATTCGATCTCTTTTTGACCTCGGTAAAATACAAACATTAGGAATAACCCTTCATGAGAAATACGAAAATAGTGAAATGAACTGAGCTCCACACCATGAGGGCTGCAAAACAGCTCGACTCCGCCACCCACACCGCCCAAAATAACGGCAAACCCTATGCAAATATTATAAATATACACAACACACCAGCAAAGAAACAGAGTAAAACATTTTATTAAATAACTATTTACATAACTATTTTATACTTTTTATTGCCCGATCCGGCTAGCTCAATCGATCGAGCATGAAACTCATGCACTGATAACAAGCGTTGAGAGTTTGTAGAATGATGGCTTCAGATTTTCCACATACGGTGTAGTGGCGCGAACTGGCAGGGGGCGTTTGGATTCTACCCCTTCTCCAAATAAGATTTTCATACGTGAATGTTCGTTCATGCTTTTTGTCCCTGACTTGCTTCCATATCACTGCCTTACATACATGGCATAAGTCCTGGTTGTAGAGTACCATACTTCAGAGTTCTAAGCAGCTCTTGTAACACTGTTTAAACCTTATTTGCACCTGCTGCAGCTTCACTATTCAAAGTAAGTGGGGTCCATTTGTGGACCTGACTGCATTGGAAAACAATGTGATACAGTGCCTCCCTAAACCGCTTGACGGAGGCCCCCGAGGGGCGGTGAGATGGCGCGGACTGAGAGGGGGCGCTTGGCTCCTGCCCCCTCCCCAAGTCGTGTTGCCCTGGTGAGGCCTGAGATCGCCCCCGGCATAGGCGGCCGGCTCCCGGGGTCCGGCGGAATTTTTTCCCTTTTGAAGAATCTTTCATTCTGGACCTTGTCCCACAATCCGTTTCACCTGAAGACACGCTGTCGTAGGGCGCCCCTTTACCGTTTTAGTTGCCATTCCGCCCGCTTTTGGTACTCTGTGCCTCTTCCGCCATTCAGCTGTTTACCGCTCGCTCTTGCGACTACAACGTCTCGCTCACCATGTAGTTGAGTTGCTCCCGCTCTTAAGATTTGACCGAACTTTTTGGACTGCTGAAAGCGGTTGTATTCCGACCGCTGGTTGGTGGAGACATTTTGACTATATTCTGCACCTGCATTGTCGCGTAATGCGTCATATGACGCGACGCGTTAGCGCACCCGGAAGTGCTCCGGTGCGCAAGGCGCAGCTTCCCGGAAACGATCCAGAGCGCGCCGCGCAGCGCGTAACGTAAGCATAACAGGTCATGTGACTTGTTAATAAAACTTTTCATTGGTTCATTTTACTTTTCTTTTCCTAATTATGTAAGACTAGGTCATGTGACCTAAAAATAACACTTTTCATTGGATTAAAACATTTTTTTTCCCCAAACGATGAAAGCCCAACCTTGTTTCTGGAAGTTTCAGACTGAAGCTGGCGTCACCATGAGAGCACCACCATCTCGTAGCTCCGTCGTGGCCATTCCGCAAGCAATCATGGCAGCCGCTCCCCACCGGAAGCCTGCGGGAGTCGAGGGCCCCCAAGACTTTTGTACAATCTTCAAGGCTGAGGGGACGCTTTCGAGAATGGAACCCAAGCCCTGGCAGACAAGCGTCCGAGTTCCAAGGTGTCCCAGGGCCATTTTACTGGACCAGGCCCAAATCCGAAGAGCCGGCCGCCATTTTAAGAGTCCTGTGGCAGCCGCCTATCGCTGCACCGCAAGAGTGGGAGCAACTCAACTACATGGTGAGCGAGACGCTGTAGCCGTAAGAGCGGGCGCTAAACAGCTGAATGGCGGAAAAGGCACAGTGTAGCAAAAGCGGGCGGAATGGCGACTGAAACGATAAAGGGGCGCCCCACTACAGCAGACAAGCCTCCGCCATGTGCTTCAAAACTGCATATGTATCTCGTGATATCAAGGTTGGGCAACCAGTACAGAACAAGCAGTTACGAGTCCCATTTACACCGGCGCCATTTTGGGCGCGGCCGGGCAGGTCCAGGATCTACTGAAACATAAAAAATGAGGCTGACGTCTCTGAAGCAGTTGACGAACAGCAGGACATAGCAAATAAACATGAACTCTCTAAAGCTGTTAACTCACTGCAGGACAAAACAAGTGAACCTGAAACCTCTGGAATAATTGTCGCTCAAAAGAACAACACACAAAACTCTGTAGAGCCTGAAGAAAAAAAAACAGAAGGGCACTGTAGTTTCAGACACACTTAACACTATTGACTAAACAAAGATATCGTCTGTTTATAAAGCAGTTATCATCTTGACAGAATTGACAAAGAAGTGTACAGACACCAATGCATCAGCATTCTCGGAGATAACATCTTAAGGAACAAAGAAAGACCTGTTCACTCTTGACACCCCAGGTGCTGTGTATATTGCACTATAGTGCTGCATCGAGAAAACGGGCAACCCTATTGATGTGGATTTTTCATTATTGATTATTGTAAAGAAATTGCGACTCCCCCCTTTAGCAGATTAGCTAAATGTTTGCGTAATTTAGGCATTAAAGTTATATTATTGTTGTTGTTATCGTTATAGTTCTGGTTAATTTCAAAAAATGGTTAAATATATTTACAGTTTTTGTTGCGTTCGTTATATTTAAATGTTAATAAAGTTTTAAAATGTAACTGTCTTGGAGTACTATATTTTTTTTAAAAATCGGGTGAATGGGGCCTTGAATCGGGTTATTGTCATGTGTGGGCTTTGCAAGTGTACTGCTACAAGATCGGACATTTCAAACTCAAATACACGTTCTTTTTCTTACCTTTCCGAAGCATGGAGCGCAATAGCAGGCAGAGAAAGGGTGATGCACGTGTTGAACACTGCCTGGCCTGCAAATTGCTGGCAGTGCCCCCCCGCCCGCTCCTGAAAGAGGGCACACACACACCGCCGCCCCGAGTACTTCACAAATCTTTAAAAGACCATGCGCTTGTTCAATGGGAAGTGGATAACATGGCTAAGAGCATTTGCTGGATAATGCATGAATATCGCTGACTTTTCAACGATATTCATGCATTGCGGCCGTTTTTTATCGCATTTGCGATAAACATTGCTAATAGCAAGGTTTATGTGCGATAAAATTCGCCGATGTGCGGCGATAATTTTTGTCTCTAAACAAGTTAGAGACAAAAATTACCGCTAGTTGTTGGTAATATGCCCCCGGGTTTTTCCTTGCAGGAATCGGGAAGCGAAAGACTAGCAATGAAATCAGTAGTCTCACGCCTGAATCGGGAGGGTTGGCATGTCTGGATACTCTACAGCTGGGGCCATAAACTACATTCGCAGGGCTAGGTGATAGCCTGGGTCCGGCCTCGACAATCGGACACAGAGGAAGAGGAGTGTCAGAGGGTGCGGTAGTGAATAGGGTGAAAGGGAGGTGTCGGGCGGGCACAGGGTGTGATTCTCAGAGAAGAGCAGCGCAGATGGGGGGAAGTATATAGCCCATGCATGAGAGAGCGGGGGTGACCATTGCGTGGGGGAGATGCGTGCGAGGGTGGGGAGCCATGCTGAGAATCGGCGGCGTGCTGAGAGTGGCCCTGGTCAAGGCATCTAAAATGGCTGCCGTGCACGACAAAATTGTGGCATTGGACAAAACGCAAGATGGCGCAGACAATGTTTATCAATAAGGATTCATTTATAACAAAATATTTACTCGCAGTGACAAAATGGTGGTCAACACTTCCTCATTTCCATCGAATCGAACGTTAACAAACGTCACGCAGCAAAAAAAAAAAAAAAGCTCACACACAGAGCAGTTTTTAGCCATGTTATCCAATGGAAGGTGGATAACACGGCTAAGAGCATTTGCTGGATGATGCATGAATATCGCTGACTTTTCAACGATATTCATGCATTGTGGCCGATGTGCGGCGATAATTTTTATCTCTAAACAATTAAAACGAAGCACAAAATGGCGAATTCCCGTTTCGCTACCAGTTTGCGGCCCAGTTCGCGGCCCGGGAAACGCTTCTACCGTGAAAAATAATTTTTTTTTTATTTTCCCCACGGGACCCTTTAATAACCCCAACAACAATCCTAGGGGGTCAAGAGGGGGATACCTTACCCCCTTTCATTAAATTCCCCTTTCGTTTTTCACCTCTTCTTCTCTCTCGATCCTACCGAGAGACAAGATGGCGGCCGCTCCGGACTGTTTAGAATGTTGACAGACACCGGAGAGCCAATCAGCTTTCTGCGCGCAAAGTTCCGATAAGCGAAAAGTAAGCGGACCGGATCGCTGCCCGGAGCGCTGTTACAGATATATATCTTGATTTAAACGTTAATTTCTCAAAATCCACTGAAGCACATATATTGAGACCTAGCAAAGGCACATCGGGCTAACAGTCCCTACAATTTTGCCAAGTTTCGTGCAAATCCATTCAGCCGTTCGAGCTAAAAGTGAGGCCAAAGGCCCTATGGAAAAATGAATGGGAAAAACGCGTTTTGGGACCCCCCTTTTTTCTCGGCCCCCCCTTGACGAAACCCCACCAAATTTTCAGGGGCTGCTCAGAAACAAAATGTGCCATTTTCCTGAAAATTTCAGCCGATTCCGTCCACAAACGCCAAAGTTATTAGACATAGAATTTTCAGAAATCCCATAGGGAATTAATCCTAACTATATATACCTACTGGCGATAGCCAGTAGGTAATATATATATATATACATATATATATATATATCGCATGACTCCCATCCAAGCAAGAAAGGGCAGACGCCAGAGGGGGTTCCAGGGAAAAACCGGCTTCATTGGGCAGACAAAGCAATGGTGGCGTATGCATTTCGGCGTGATGCCTTCCTCAGCGCCCTGCATTGCGTGAACCACCTTCACTGAATAGTCCCGTTTCTGCGCCTCTTAAAGTAACAAGTCCGGACACTCCTCCCCCTAGCTGGTTTAACTCACCTGTTGGTTGCCGTGAACGGACTCCAACTCCCAGAGTGCAACGAGTGAGTGCATCTGGGTGGGCGGTGTGGGGGACGTGTAATTGAATACCAGGGGCAGTGTCCAGTTGGTGCAGGTGGGAAGTGAGGCTGTGCACTGGAATCCGCCAAAGTCCACCAGCTCCTCCTTGGGTCCCCTCGGTCCGCTGCTACCTCGAAGTCCAGGTAGGCAATGTAGGTAGGGACAGCCATAGGTACAGCGTCCTGTTAGAGGTAAGATACCTCGCGCCACTCGTGCTGTCCTGAACTGGGAGGTGGACCCTGGAACTCTCGGTACCCCGAGTGGTAACATCGCTGAGCCCAGCGAAGGTGTGCCAGAAATTGTCCAGGTCGCTTGCTGCAGCAGGGCCATCTGAAATGCTCCTCTGGCCGGAGCATAAACATCGCATGACTCCCATCCAAACAAGAAAGGGCAGAGGCCAGAGGGGTTTCCAGGGAAAAAACGGCTTATTGGGCACACAAAGCAATGGTGGCATATGCATTTCGGCGTGATGCCTTCCTCAGCGCCCTGCATTGCGTGAACCGCCTTCACTGAATAGTCCAGTTTCTGCGCCTCTTAAAGTAACAAGTCCGGACACTCCTCCCCCTAGCTGGTTTAACTCACCTGTTGGTTGCCGTGAACGGACTCCAACTCCCAGAGTGCAATGAGAGAGTGCATCTGGGTCGGCGGTGTGGGGGACGTGTGATTGAATACCAGGGGCAGTGTCCAGTTGGTGCAGGTGGGAAGTGAGGTTGTGCACTGGAATCCGCCAAAGTCCACCAGCTCCTCCTTGGGTCCCCTCGGTCCACTGCTACCTCGAAGTCCAGGTAGGCAATGTAGGTAGGGACGGCTGTAGGCTACAGCGTCCTGTTGGAGGTAAGATACCTCGCGCCACCCGTGCTGTCCTGAACTGGGAGGTGGACCCTGGAACTCTCAGTACCCCGAGTGGTAACATCGCTGAGCCCAGCGAAGGTGTGCCAGAAATTGTCCAGGTCGCTTGCTGCAGCAGGGCCATCTGAAATGCTCCTCTGGCCGGAGCATAAAACATTATATACATATATATCGCAGGATTCGCCTCAGCAACAGTGGCTCCAATTCCTATATGGAAAGACGAAGAGCAGACCCAAGGTTCTTGGTTCAAATTTGTTGAATTTTATTAGATCCCCAGCATATCCGCCATTACGTGTTTCCACCCCCACTCTGGCCTTGATCACATGAAGCGTTGCTTTGTAACTGACCAGAATTTAAAGTGCAAGTGCATGATATAACGTATGAGACTCAGATGACCAATACATAAATATAGAAAAGTTACTGAGTACTACTCAACAAGAGGTTCTCTTGGTGCAAATATGCATGCGAATAAATATCACAATAAATACATAAATGTATAAATATAATGATAAAAACAATATGCATACATAGTAAAAATAATGGTACTAACGAATGGCATTTAAAATGTATTAAAACATTCCCAAATTGGATTTGTAAAAGCTAGAAATGCCTGTATTTGTTTACCACATTACATTGGATATATAGATATCATCATCATTAATGCACTTTGTAGTGTAAAACATTGTATAAAACAAAAAACAAAAATATTAAACATAAATGTTGATACAATCTTCAAGTGTCATGGTGTATCACTCTTTGTTGCTAAAGTTGATCAAAGTCAAGCCCAAGTGGGCTGAGGCAAAACTATGTATAATTGTAGTCACTGAGGACTTAATTCTAAACAGTGCATAAGAATCACTCTACTGACCCACTATTGGTGCAGACAAGTGCAAAGTGCTAATTAAATAATTAAAACAATGTTACTGTGCAAGGAGGGGTTCTGTTTATGGAGTATATAAATTCTCACGTTAGTAGTTAAGTGAGATGGAACTAACAACTATATATACATGTTACTTAATATTTCTGGATACTCTTTATAAGCATGTAAAAAAGTCTTCACTGGCATTTAACCCAGACGGTGTCTTGGTGTCGAGCTCCAATATATAACTCGTTTCCAAGAGGCGCAATTTGGCCTCTCGATTCCTCCTCTTCTCAGGGAAGGAATTGTGTCAATAACGAAATATTGTAAATGTACAGGATTACTGTCATGAAACTCCTCAAAATGCCAGGCTTCTCGGTAGGCTTGATCCTTCTTGCTGATTTCCCTTATGTGCTGGTGTATCCGCTTGTGGGCTGGCAGTTTAGTGCTGCCGATATACCACAACCGACAGGGACACTCAGTCTCTTACTAATAAGTATGGGATCTGGCTTGAAGGGACTGTTGTAGTGGGTCTTATTGCAAGCAAATTTACATGCTTTGCAGTTTGGACATTTTTTTAAAACCTTTGTGCATTGTATGCCAGTTGGTAGGTGGTTTGAGTTCTGAACTACTCTTAACCAGGCTATTGCTCACCGACCTAGCTTTTCTATAGGTCAAGACTGGCTTCGCAGGTAGTATATATAGTCACATTTCACACAATCACATACACTGACTGCAATCCCTTACAAGCTAAACAAAGCATATTTTCTTCACAAGATAAGTTACCCAAGAGAGCCACTTCACTGCAAAGTCTGCAGATACAGCGCATAAATACTGTACAACTTGGCGTGCTTGCTGAAGTGTTTTCTGCTTCCAGTTCATTCTCTGTTGGTTAATAGTTTATCACTAACATCTGTTACCATTGACAGACACGTGTTTTATATTGATGTCTTAACTTAGCAGAAACATGCAAAAATGATTCTTTTTTTCAAGCATGGACTAGAGTTCTATCAGAAATCATCTTGCGGATCAATGTTGTGCATCCACATCAGGGTATTGAGGGTAATCACAATTTGCTGTTGGTGCAGAGGAATCACTTTTGTGCAATATATGTTTGAAATAGAAGAACCTGGGAAAATCGCCATATTGCACTTGAAAGTAATCCACGTCCTGCAGGCACTGCAGGTTGGGTAAAGCAACACAGTCAAATTAAACTACTCAAGGAAAGGGAAGATATTGTTTAAACCCGGAAACACATACCTCACAGACAAAATAGAGTCAGGTAGAGGAATAAAGTGGCTTGGTGCAGAGTGAGAACAACAAAGGACTAAAGCGTGCTTTTGTTTGAGCTACAGCCCTAACACATCCCCATGAGCCTAGTCATTTGAAACATTATAGTTCCTTCAAACCACTGTCCTCATCAGTGCTTGTGAAGAGGACCTTTACTTTCCAAATCTTGCCTACGCATGCCTGCATTTGAAACATATTACACTGACTTTCAAACTATTAAGGAATTTTGTCTGCAAAAGCCTCTTTCTTGGCCAAGTTTTGGAGCTATGCTACTTGTTAAAACGTTGGTGGGTTTATTATTCACGAATGAGCTCTTTCAGGTCATTCGGAAAGGAGTTGTATCTGTTTATTTATATGAAAGAAACAGTTCTGAAGCAAATTTCTCTTCTGGCAGTCAATGTTAGCAGAAGCTACTCGCTGTTTCTTGTGGCATCACAGATTTGTGCTCTAGCCACATTGCCTATTATTTATAAATGCAAATCCTAGCGACCAATTTAACGTTATTTATTGGCCAAATCAGGTACCAGTGTGAGGGAGGACCTCTTTTTGCCACACTGGTAGAGGGGGGTCTGTTATATTTCAAGATGGCTGTCAAAGCAACAGTTATCTTTTATCTTGATGTGGCTCTTCCATCTTGAAATGGACTTGGGGGGGAAATCCATGAGGTATGGTGAAATAACTGACATGATATGTGTATACGGAAAACACTGCTCTAAATTTGAGGTACACTACCAGTGCTCACATTACAAATGTCCCTGATATGCTGGTGTATTTCCTTCCAGCACATCAGGCCATTTGTGTGCCACTGATGCTGATCAAAATGATGACAAGAGACTCCACAATATTTTTATCCTTGTACAGCCCAAAGAAGTGACACGCATCTCGGGTCTCACTAACATATTCCATAATTTGCACTGCAAGCCTCTGAGATTGTCATGCAATTCATTCTAAATAAGATGAATTGTATATTCAGTGTCAAAATGTGCTTATGCTGATGGAAACCTAGGTTTTGTAGGTCGAGCCTGGTCAGGGCATGTGCTGCTCTGCGAGGCATGCTGTATTTGAGTATGGAGATGAAGCTCCTCCCACTCGCCGCCAATATTTTTCATTGGCTTGTGTCATTTTCCTTTGTTAAATGCTGGCTTCTGATTCGTTAATAGACTTATTTATCCCTCCTTTGTACTGCCTTAATTTCATTTGTAACCTCCTATGAGGGCTGGCCCTTTTACTTCTGTTGTCAGTATGTCTTATTTAGTCTGTAAGCACTATTTTCTTTAATGAGTTTCTCCTACTACAGGCATGATATGCTTTCCTGCAACATTTAGCGCACCATGCGTGCTTTCACTTTCCAAGCAGCCCGGACAATAACGTCTGCTTCCTTCAAATGAAATAGGTCTTGGACTTACAAGAGTTTGAGCTATTGACAAATGTAAATGAAATGGGGCACATGCATCAAAATTCATTTTTGCGATTCCTTAATACCGAATATTAAGGAAACGCTATTACAGAATCGCAAAGCCAAATGCATCAAAACAGTTGCTATATTTTAGCGAATCGCTAAATATTGCAAAATCAAATAGCGATTCTGCTATTACCGAATCGGTAATAACAAATCCGCTAATACAGAATCACTAATAGCGATTTACACATATTGCTGCATTGGGATTACATAACCAGGAAGTGAATCAGGGAATACACACACCTGTTCACAGAGAGATAAGAGGAGGAGGCAGACTGGTGGAGCTGAGCGGGAATAAACTGTTTTTGAATCTGAATCTGTTTGTAAACACAAAGGTGAAGGAAGGAAAAGGAAGCAGAAATTCAGCGAGAAAGAACTGGAAATCCTCATTGAGGAAGTGGTGTTGAGCCATGATAAGCTCTTTGGCAAACTGTCCCTGCAGGTTGCAGTCAGTTAAAAGAAAAATGTGTCTGGCTATCCAAGCAAAGGTAAATGCTCTGGGGGGTCACACAGTGATCAATCACAGACCTGCGCAAGTGCTGGTACGACCTACGCAGCCAAGCTAAAGAGAGGGTGTCTGCAGATGTGAAAAAAACTAGAGGGGGACCATCTGCGGAATGTGCAAACACACCTCTGGAGGACATGGTAGAATCCACACTGCATCCAGAGGCAGTTGTTGAAATAACCCAGATTGACACCTCTGAACAGGCTGGTACCTCACAAGGTAATACCACTGCTAAATATCTTTCAATGTTAAATGTACCTAAAATCGCCCCTAATGCAGATCCTGGGTAGTGTAGCACACCTGAGTCCAGTCCAGTTTTTACTTGCAACACCCACATTTATTATGGGAGTAGTATACAGACAAATGTAAGGGGAAGGCAAAAAGGGGCCAAAACAGCTTTAGTGCAGCAGAGTACAGCAAGGAAGTAACTAAAGTAGACTTTGTCCAAAACAAAAGTTAATTTATTAGACATTGCCATATGCTATGTCACAATCGTGCACCCAACAATAACTGAACTTGCACTGTTTAAAATCACAGATGCAGCTGCACAGGAGAGTGACTTGGCTGATGTCTATGAACCAGATGCAGAGTCTAAGGAGGAACCAGAATTGTCAGCATCCTCACCCATACCCGCTCCCACTCAACGCAGGCAAATAGTCCCACACCTGCCCGATTTAGAGAGTGATGAAGAGAGCTAGACAGGAACTCACACAGCAGGTTGGCCACACACCATTACCACCAACAGAGGTACCAAAGCAGTGCAAGTCCGTCCATTTCCGCAAGCAAAAGGCCAGGGCAATCCATATAGCTGCAGAAGACAATGGGGCTGCTGCCTGGAGTGGGCTGGAGGGCAAGATGCTCAGGGTCCAGCGCCTGTAAGGCAGAAACATGAGAATCATGCAGGGCCAACTGGGGACTGTGGCAACACACATGTGGGACATTCGTGACTGCCTGAGAGAGTTCACTACTGCTGTTGTGGAAGGGCAAAAGGCAAACACTGAAAACTTTGCAAGTGTTACAACAGCTATGCATAACTTTTGCAGTCATCCAGGGTGACCATGCCTCCCATGGTAGGAGGCATCACAATGTTATGAGGCACATGGATGGTTACAACAACAGCTCAGCTTTCCCGTAGTGCTGTCAGTATGCAAGTGGAGATGGCCCACTGCTGCGGGAATGTGGCCAGGGGCCTCATCAAGGTCACTAATTCAGTGGAGCAACTCCAGACTGCCACAACTAGTGGCAACAACGTCCTTGCAGGGGGGATAGTGAGCAGGCCTTCAGCCTCAGTAGCCTATTAGCACCTGTAACAAATCCCAGAAGGTGCAGTCCTAGGAGCAACACTGCCACAGAAGGCTCAATAAGGAATGTGGCTTAGCCTACCGAGAGTCCAACGGGAGTGCGTAGCCGGAAAAAGTAAAAACATGGACATGTACTATTCTGGTGAGGTAACCAGCAGCATGTACTTTGTTTCCACTGAAGTTTAAGTGCCAAGGCAATATCATATAATTGTCTGTATTCACACTACACTTGTCTGCACCTGGTATGTGTGCATTAACACTACCGCAATATTGTTACATTAAACTATTGAGCATCTACTGTGTTGTCTCGTAATTACCCACCTTAAAAGTAATGTTGAGTGATTTCTGCACGTCTCCGTCTCCCATCTGTTGCATTTGGACCACATGCCGCTTGTGGTGGTTGTCTTGGCTGGATGTCTACCTGAGGCTCCCTAGCAGAGACTTCAAGGGGAATTCCTCTATTAATGGCTATGTTGTGCAACATCGCACATGTGGCGACTATTTTACAGCAAGTCTACAGCCTATACTGTAATACACCCTCAGTTTTGTGGAAGCAGTGGAACCTAGATTTTAGTAAACCAAATGTCCTCTCAATCACGTTGCGTGTGGAGATGTGTGCCTCATTATATCATTGCTCACTCTGTGTAGTAGGATTTACATATGAAGTCAGGGTGAAAGAGCACACAGCGTATGCGCTATCACCTACAAGATGTAAAAAGAAAATACATTAGTCACTGCTATGTGTCACCATGGCGGACAGGTGTGCAAAACCATATTACATCAGTTTACCAAGAAAATATCCTTCTCTAAATTCCCCCTCAAGTAGACGTCTGTGTATGCCACTATGTCAGAAAATATAAAAGTCATATGCACTGCCAGAGTAACTAGTCACTATGTCTGTGATTATGTTTTTAGAATTGCAGAGTACTTGAATGTTCAATGAATGGTAAGATTTTCGGTTTCGGCAAATATACTCATACACTGAGGGGGGAACTAATGGCTACATGCGTCCCATCAATGCAACCAATGACATGTGGAAAATGGGCAACATGATAAAAATCGAATTTAGTTTGCTGCAATTCCTGTGGTGTTATGGGGAACCAAACGTGGCTGGGTATCCTCTGCAACATGGCATCAGGGAATGAGTTAAAAAATCGCAATAGGGCACTTTGAGAGACACCTCCAGCTGCGAGAATTACTCCCTAGAAGCTTTCTAAAGCATGGAGGTGCAGAGAACATAGAACCTGCACATAATTTGGGATGGTATGGGTCCTGTGAGTCTGACCCTGCAGTACTGGATCCAATTCAGCTATGATCTCATAGATTGTGTCTGCATTCAGCCTATATTTATCATAAATCTCTTCTTCCGTTTGCCCTAGCAAAGAAGCGCGCACTAGGAAAATACGCTCCTGTATCCTCCTTCTTCTCTTTGCTGGTAGTCTTAGCCTCATCCTCCTCGCCATGATGTAGAGCGCTGCCATTGTGAAACATTCTGATGCCTTCTGGGACTGTTTAAGTAGTTTGCTGATGATTAGCACCTGATTTGTTCACTTTGAAATGGTTACCAGCTGATAGAATTTGTTCTTATTTAACACTAAGGTTTTTAAACCTCCTTGAGCTGCTAGACCAAAATGATCAAACTCCATATCACCTCACACCCCCCACTGCCCTTGGAGACCTCCCACTGGAACTAATTGAAGGCGTCCCCCCTTTTTGATTTAACTTTAATACACTACCTCTTATTCTTTGGCTCCGAGCTCTAGACTCTCCCCTCGCTATTTCTCCTCCTTCTGTACCTCTGCACTCTCTGCTTTCCTTCTCTTTTTTCTAACTTTATTCTCCGTGCCTTGTACTGTTCAGAATTCGACCCTTGATAGAACTTGGTCTATCAGCTAATTCATGGACTATAGGACGTGCATGACGTCCGGTCACATTCAGTTTGTACCCCAGCGAAGCATTACCGAGGAAAGAACAACTCAGCTTATGGTCCAGACACAGTCCTACCAAGTTCATCAAGTGTACATGCTATCTCATCAAGTTCTTGGTAACTAAGGCCTTCTGCTTGCCTGGTCCCTGAATCTATTCCTTGTCTGCCTTTGCATTAAACCAATTGTAATGTTCTGTCCATTCCACCACTTGTTGTCTTCTAGTATTGGTCACATGAATGACGTGATGTACACACATTACTCAGCCCGCTCGTTTGTGTGTTTTGTGTTGTAAGTGAAGTCAATAAAATGTCCTTGAATTAAAAACAATTTGTTCTTATTTAAGAAATGCTAAATGTGATTTTTCACAGATTCGGTATTTGCAAATTTTTGATGCATAGGATTAGGGAATTCCCATGAACGATTACTTAATACAGAATCGCAATTTTGTATACAGTATTTAGGTAATCGCTATTTTTTGTGAATTTAAGTGAAATTCTGCGAATGAGCTTCATGCATTGGAATAAGCTATTTTGAGATCGCAAACAGCCTTTTTTTGCGATTCGCAATGTTTGCTATGGCAAAATAGCTTGATGCATGTGCCACAATGCCTTTTATTTATGCGTTAATTATCAAAATAGATAAATAAAAGGCATTTTCATTTACAATGCCAATAGCTTAAACTCTTGCAAATACGAGACCTGTTGCATTGCACATGCTTTTTCTTTTCTGAGTCCTGGATGTTGCTTCGGGTCGTTGCTAGGGGACAGGTCTCATATTTTCCCGCTCAGGCAGAAAGTTTTTTTTGCCTGTCACTGATAATTGAAAGGCTGGAATACTCTGCACATCACAGTGTGTCCTGCTATTTTTGTAAGGGAAAGTGATAACCCACCTGGACAAATGCATAACAGCAGAGCCACTCAGCCTCCCCTCAGAGAGTAGCACAGCTGATGTGGCACTTTGCCAGACTACCATGAATTTGAATAACTTTCAGAAATGCAAATTAAAAGTAAGAAAAATTAAATCTGGCAGCCCAGTGATGGGCCAGGACTCCCATGCATCACCCACTACCAGCTGCACTGGAAGTCACAGTGTACAGCAACACTCACTGAACCAAGACATTAGCCTTCTTCTCAGTCTTCTATAAATTAGAAAAAATAATTTCTGTTAACTAGGTGCACATTTTTCATACACACCTGAGTCATAGAAACTTTCTGTTTTCTTCTCACTAAGTTGCAGAAACAAATCCACTGTGATTGTAAAAACGATGGGCACGATTCACAAAGGTAACGTGAGACGAAAATCTATTGCAACGTTTGGTATTCACAAAGGGGATTTACTACTCATAAATGCCCTCTGTGAACACCAAAAGTTGAACTTACTGGCATTCAGTATTCACAAAGGCCATTTAGGAGTAGTTAATGCTATTTTTGAATACCGAAAGTCATAAAGTTAGACTTTCGTTTCACTTTACCTTTGTGAATCGGGCCCAGCATTTCTATTTGTATTATGGGTATTGCAATTAATAGGAAACCTCAATTTTTGAGCAAGTTACACATGGATACCGTATGTGGAAACCCCCCACAAATGAATGTTTGACGTGAGTGAAAAGGCTATTACTACTATACAATGTACTTGTTGTAGGATGAAAATGATCCAGGAAAGAGGACTCATCACTCTGTTTAGTTTTACCTTTTTTCACATCTGACAAAGTACCATCTAACATTCTGCATGTATATAGTACTGTGCATAACAAAAGATCAATAGACCTCAGCAGTAACAGAAAAAGATGCAGTATGGGATGACAGGTGCCAAAAACCTGTGTGGTTATTCAAAGTTTGGTGGAGCAAGAGGACATGTGTAAATGGACAGTCTCCTGCCTTGCCAATATCACGATTGCCCTGCTTTACTCAGGGCATGATGTACAAGTGCCCTTTAGTTAATCAGAATTTATCACACCCAATAAAATCCAACACCCCTGGCTTCAAAATGTATGTGGCACTTTCTGGGGACTAACATTTGGACGTTGGTGGTTACGGCATCAAAATTTGCATGTCTTGGTAAATTCCGGGCCTTTTTGCTCTATTAAGTTGTGGCAGATTTGACCTGCTGAAATGTAACAGTACTTACCAGGTGTGATAATCTCTGCATACTTTATAATTGTGACCCTTGCATGTTGGGATTGGAATGTTCCTTTCATGGTGAAGTGCATATGCACCCCTGCCTGATTGCCCAACTGCTTGTGAAAATGGTGTCCTGGTTTTTTATTTGGCACTTTCATCACACTAATCCGGCACTTGAACAAAGTCCAAGTTCTGTCCCTTGAAATGTGACATTCAGAAAGACATCTGTTCTTTGACCTGGATGAGTGCACCAAGCATACACTCAAAACAGGCATAGGAGTGATTGATATGCACTTGATCAATAACCTAATGGGGTGGTAGCAGCAAACCATTACCACAGTTAATCGTTAGCGTGATCATATCTTTGTCTCTGTGTCAGAGGGAGGGCATTCATTTACGGACATCTCCAGAAACCAAGGGCCAGATGTAGGTAAATCCATTTTACCAATTCTAAAATACCGAATGTTACCGATTCGGTATTTCAGAATCGGTAAATGGAATGTAGGAAAAAAATTGGTAATTTTTACCGATTCGGTAAAATTCGGTATTGTAGACTCGGTATTTACCGAATCGGTATTTCATTTACCAAATCGGTAATCCCCATTCATTCCTATTGGCCTTTTTGGCCATAGGATTGAATGGGAAATACCGATTCGGTAAATACCGATTCGGTAAATACCGAATCGGAAAAAAAAACCAAAAGTGAAACCTATGAAGGCAGCCAATCAGGTGCAAACACACTCCCCCTCCCTACCAGGAAGTGGCTACCCAGGCAGCTGCAACTAATTAGAAGGTTCTGGAGAGGCAGTCAGAGCTGAGCAGAGTCACAGAGCAGCAGGGAGAGTTTTTTGTAACTTTACAAACTGAAAAATGGCAAGCATCAGTGAAAGCCAAAAGTCAGACAGAGGAAAATCAAGTTCAGCAGCATGGAGTTGCAGGTACTTGTGGAGGAGGTAGTGAGGGTGCACAACAAACTTTTTGGCAGGCAATCACTCACTGTTGCCGAGTCTGCCAAAAGAAAAATCTGTCTGGCAATTGTTGAGATAGTGAATGCTGTGGGAGTCACAAACAGGAACACTGAGGACCTTAAAAAAAGATTCTATGACCTCAGGAGCCTCACCAAGAGGAAATTGGCTGAAATCCACAAGCAGGCAGGCCTAACCAGTGGAGGCAGAAACACAGCCCCCTCCTGACTGACCTGGAGGAGTTGGTGGCCTCAACCATTGAGGCACAGAGCGTCTGCGGACTGGGAGATGTGGGCAGCTCAGCCGGAGGTGCAACAAAAAAAGGTAAGACGCATGCGCAGCATGACACCCCATACCAACCTGCTTCCCTTTACCCTTTGTGGACAAGCAAACCCCAGTCCAGTACAGCTAGCACCATACAGGAGCAATGCATTATGGGAAATGCAGTCAGCAAATGTAAGACCATGTGTAACAGCGCAGACATCAGAAAGTTAGTGAAATGATTGCAGATAAATGAAAGTGAAATGTGTAAATCATTTATTGTAGTGACCGTGACACAGTAGCACTCAGTTAATATACGCTCATTTATACCTAGGGGCCAAATCATGCAGTCGACCCGCTGACACAGAAGGGACTGCACCAGAGAGGGAGGAGAGTGAGGAAGCAGGTCCAAGCCGAGTGCAAGTCTCGCAGGACGAAGGTGACACAACTGGCATGTCCCTGGAAGATGACACTGTACTGACCTCAGAGTTGCTGCACTCCCCACAGCTTTCCCAATCCCCTCACTTGCAATTCTCACCAGAAATGTCACCATCTCAGCTCCAGTCCACTCCTGTAACCCCACCGGCCAGGAGGCATGTCGTGGCCCCACTATCATCAATGGCGGCAGCAAAGGGTGAGGGGGGAGGCTGAAGACACCGTGGATGATTGTTCAGCAGCACTGCAGTCCATAAATGAGATGGGCCCTTCTCGCAGAAGACAACGCAGAGTCGGCAGTGCAGGTGGACGTGGTGAGGGCACTGTGTTCCGTGGGCTGGAGGGGAGCATGGTGCGCATTCAAAGGATGCAGGGCAAATCAATGCAATCCTGCCAACGCCAAATCAGAGCCCTGAATGTGCACATAGGATACATAGGGAAGGGCATGAGAGATATAGTGGAGGCGAATAAAGTAGTTGCACAAACAAATAGGGACATTGCAGCAGGGATGCAGCAGATGAGCCACTCAGTAACACAGCTATGCTCTAAACTTGACAGTGTGTCACACACATGGCGCAGGGATGCCCGTGCCCAGAATACGGCCATCAATCGCTTGGCCACTGCCACATCCCTGCTATGCAGGAGAGGCATTGACGCAGAATACAACTGAGGTCACCAGGGGCATGGCCAGAATGACCAGTGCTCTAGAGGCAATGTTGATACCCCACACAGCACAGAATCCTGCCCTGGACGTGGCAGAGGATGAAGACACAAGTAGCCGGAGCAGCATAGCAAATTCTAATGTTGAGACAAGGAGGAGTACCAGGCGCCAAGCTGAGCCTGCAGGGCACACTGAACAAAGCGAAAAACATCCAAGTGGATCAGGAAAGCGCGGCCGCAAGTGACATTACCGTTCATGGGTGAAGTAACCCGGGACATACAGTCCCCACGTGTATATTATTTTTTGTTGCACCTACGTGCTTAAACGTTGTGGCACCATTAAAATACGTTGGTCCCATACACAACCTGTCTGTGTCTCATTACTTACTCAGAAATAGTTGCGTGTAATCTCCTCACGTCTGTATCTGCCATCACTTGGTGTTGACACTCCAGCAGGTTGTGGTTCAGGCACAGCAACCTCGTCGTCATGATCCTCAAAGTCTGACAACTCCACCTCTGTGCCCTTCTTCACGGCAAGGTTGTGCAACATGGCACAGGCAGCAATGATTTTACAGCAGGTGATGGGGGTATACTGCCGGGCGCCTCCACTCTTATGCAGGAACCTGAACCTGCTCTTCCATATACCAAAGGTACGCTTCACAATATTTCTTGTGCTCTTGTGGGCCCTGTTATATCTCCTTTGGCTGGGTGTTGAGGGGGTGAGGTAGGGGGTGAGGATGAAGGAGCGGAGGGCATATGCACTATCCCCTAAAAGGAAATGGGAGTACATTACTCACATGCATACATGTACTTCTTCCTGCAATAGGTGTTAATGGGGTCGCACACTGTGTCTTACCTAGCAGGTATCCTTCACCAAATTCCCCTGCTGTCAGCCAGGCATAGATACCGCTGATTTGAAATATGAGGAGTCGTGGGTACTCCCAGGAAATTTTGCCACAAGGTCAGTGATGGCTCACTTGGTATTGCAGATCACCTGCACATTGATGGTGTGGGTGGACTTTCTATCCCTATATATGTATTCGATGGTAGCAGGGGGACAAATGGGAATGTGGGTGTCATCAATGCAGCCAAGGGTATTGGGGAAATGCGCCATCAGATAAAAGTCAGTTTTTGTTTGGAGCAGTTAAGCATGGGTTTCAGGGAAAGTTATGTACTGGTCCATCCTCTGTTCCATGGCGTCAAGGAATTTGTGGAAAAAGTGTGACAGGCTGCTCTGGGTCACCTCACCTACCGCAGCAACCACACTCTGGTAACTCCCAGACGCAAGCAGGTGTAGGCTGCACAGCACCTGCACGTGGGGTGGAATGGCGTGCGCCCTTGGGGTAGTGTGCTCCAACAGTGGGTGGAGGTCCCTGATGAGCGCCCAAGATGGTGTCTGAGTCCAACCTGCACCTCTGGAGAATCTCTGGTTCTGTGAGCATGAACAAGGTGATCCTCTGTCTGTAGACCTGCTCCTGTCTCAGCCATTCCCTCTCTCCGTCCTCCTGTAGCCGTAGCCACCTCGCAATGACATAGAATGCTGCCATTGTGAAAAAAGTATTGTATTTTGGGTCCTTTTTTATAGGCTGCACCTGGTTACCACCTGATTTCAATCCATGGTAAATACAGACTCTTAAATACCGAATTTCAAGCAAGTTCGGTATTTAAGAGCGTACCTACATCTCAATATTCAATTTTACCACTTCTTATTTACCGAATCGGTATATTTACCGATTCGGTATATTCACTGAATCGGTACAATTTCCGAATCGGTAAATTTACCGATTCGGAATGTTTACCGATTCGGTAAATTCACTGAATCAGTAAAATTTCCGAATGGTAAATTTACTGATTCGGAATGTTGACCGATTTGGTAACTTTACTGATTCGGTAAATTTACCGATTGTGACGATTTTCAGTCCCCTATATCCCAAAAGCACAATACCGGTCGGAAACGGCAGAAAATCTGTATTTTTGGCCGTTTCAGACCGGTATTGGCCTACCTACATCTGGCCCCTAGTCTGTGACCTGAGGGGTGCACAAAGCAAACCCTCAATGTGGGCAAAGGTTTACTGTCCATGCCCTGCATCAATCACCTAACCTAGTGATGGCAGTGTACTAATAGTGTAGTGAATTATTAATGTGACCATACCTTTGTCTCTGTGTCAATGAGTGGGGATACTACTGACCTCTCTTGCATACAGTTCAACTGTTATGTGAGCCCTGGGTTTTCGCATTAACATTCCATATGTGTATCAAGTATGTGCATTTGCATTGAATGTGTAGCAAATCTATGGTTATAGAACGCTGTGTGTTGTGGAATCTGGGTGCTGGGACCAGTGGAATGGTTTTCCTATGGCACAAGATGGACAGTGGATACATCTTCCCCAGACACTGGAAGAATATTGATTGCATTCCAATGGCTGTAGTTTGCATACCCAAACAATGAACCGAAGGAGGATGTAGACAGATTTCTGCTTAGAAATTCACAACAACCTTATTTGCAAAAGGGTGCTAGTTAGTTCTTCCTGAGTACGGCTATTTGGTGGATGGTAGGGATAAGGAATTGGACTGCTGTTTTTGTTGTTCAAGGTTAGGAAGTCTCTAGGCAGGGTCTGTCCTTTTGTGTGCACCGGATTACTGCTTCAGGTGAAGAGATCTCACACTTCATTGTGGCCTTGTTTTGGAAATTCCTGTTTGAACCAGCATCATTCTTATCTGCTATGAGAACCATCAACTTCAATAAAGGCTGTGGCTGAGGAACAGCTAGAGAATGACAGAAACTGAACCACCCCTAACCATTTCTGAAACCTTAGACAGTGGATCCACAGCCACTGTGATGAAATTGTGTATATAAGCGGGGCCCAAACCACCCCACTTTGTTCCAGTTTCAAGTTCTTCTTCACCAAGGAAGGGAGAGCTCCACAGAGTACTTGAAGGACAGCTGAACAGTCAGCGATCAGGACTTGTATCTCCATGACAACCAGGGGTGAAGGGACATCACCTGAAGTCAGAACCTTCTGCAGAGGGAAAAGAGGTTCTGCCTAGAGAGACAAAGCATACCTGCCTGATTCTGTAGGAGGATCCAATGTTGAGAAGGAGTTCCTGGCATGGGGAATAACCAGAGAGAGTGAGTAACTGCATGCAAGCGAAGCCAGAAGCAACCCATATGTAGAAGGGATCTGCAAATAAGAAGCATCATGTGCAATTGGCAGTCCACTGTGACAGAGAGGCTGGTGCTTCCACTGCTGACATTGGAGTTAGAAAGCTTGATCAATGCTGATGTCAGAGCAGTGATCAGTCCTCAGACCACAATTGCCAAAGACCTTCACAAGGTCGAGATCAGCTCATAGGTCTCACGTTCCGTATTAGTGTTTGTACTACAGACTGCTCTGGGAAGCCACAACTACTGAAGACAAGAACTACTGTGGGAGCCACTGCACAGAGATCTTCAAAGTGTCAAGTTTCAAGCAAAGACACTGAGAGGACACAACTGCTGACCCAACATCTCAAGAGCCATTTCCTTAAGAGTAGAACTTGTGGACCTGCTCTTGAGGAAATGGCTCTCAACCTAGACTGCAAAAGTAACTGTGAGTAAACAAGAGACTGAGTAGCAGAAACAAGATTACTGGATGAAAGTAAGACTTTGAGAATAAAACCACAAAGAACAGAATGTGAATTGGACTGTGACACCTCAATGCCTGGGGGTGAATTAAGGATAATAGACGTGTTCATATTCAGTGCCTTGTCCCAAATTATATTATAGGAATTGCAGACACTTGGGAACTCCTCAATGGGGCAGGATCTAGTGCCTCAAGGAAGGTTGCAAGCAGTATTTGCTTAATTGCACGGTACAGCATTAGGTATTGGTATGTGATTAAAGTACTTTAAAGTTACACTCTGGTCTCAAAAATACATTATTGTGTCTGTTGGTTAACTGTTGAGTTCTGAGCTCCTGTCCCCTCAAACTACCTTTCTGAGAGGTGTTTGACTACTTGTCCTCCCTACCCTTTGAGCCAAGTGTGGAAAGGGAATACTAGGCCCAGTGTGCAGAATCATATTAGGATGGAACCTAGAACACCAGTGGTAAATGACCTCAATTACAGTGGTTGGCACCCCACAGCCCATATCTGCCCTGAAGCCCCCCTAATTAGGTCTGATGATGCTCAAGCAGATGTTTCCTCAGGGAATGCAATTTTATGGGAGTTATAATCAGCATGCTAGTGTCAGGAAAGATCAGGTGTCCACATTTATAGCCTCCACTGGCTCTACCATTGGAAACCTCTGATCTAATGGACCATTTTTCAGAGGGCTGTCAGGTCAAAGTGATAGGCTTACCACGCAATTCAGATTAGAGTTCACAGCCCAGGACCTCCATGAAGAATAATGTGGTCCCAGGCAGGCACATCACTTAATTATTAATTGAGTGAACATTGATTTTTGATTTTTCAAGAATAAAGTCCTTTAGGAGTTTATTCTTGAAAAATCAAACACTTTACCAAGTAGGTGCCTCAAGCGTGGTGCCCACTTTTAAAAGCAAGAATTACAAACATACAATGCTATCATAAATAAATACATGTTCCAGAGTATAGCAAAAACAAGAAATCGCCTTAAGTTAAAGTGCAAAGTGCTAAATATTGTCAAATATAAATACATGTTTCCGAATATTTTACAGTAAAGTGAGTGTGTTCATATGAGGCAGTAAAAGATCACCTTAAGTTAATGTGCAAAGTGCTAAGTATCACAAAAATAAGCACCCATCTGCTCTATCAGTCTATTCCAGGTGCCACAAGGATTGAAATATGGAAATAAAACGTACGTTTTGCGCAGCCTATAAATGATGTATAAAATATCAACAATTTCTCTACCTATCAAATGCGATCTAGATTCATAATAATTATATCAAGTAGTTGAGAATCGTGATAGAGGAAAGTGCAAAATGCGTGTTAGCAGATAAGCAAAAACCCTTCCTTCTATTAAAAATCTAGTTTCAACATATTTCTTTCTTCTCTACCCCTTAATAATATTAAATAACAATAGGTCCAGATCCCTATCCTATATCTCATATAAGCTCCAAAATTTCTCATACTTTCTTATTGCACCTGATCTTATTGCATATTCTTTTCCAATTCTGGGATTTTTCGCAATTTTGCTCTCCATGCATGGAAGGTAGGTACCTTCTCCGTTCTCCAAAGTTGTAAGATTAAGGATCTTGCTATTAATGATGCAACAAATAGGCATCCTTCGTGCGTAGAGATAGCAGGTGAGCAACCCAAAACTGCAATAGATCCATCAATTGAGATAAGGGGGCCTAAAAGTCGATCTAAGATATATCTCGATTTCCTCCCACAAACTGCAAATTTTTGGACACTCCCAGATAATATGCATCCAGGTGCCCCCGCCCTCCTTTGCACAGAGGAAGCACCTGTTTTCAATTTGTGGATATACCTTATGGAGAATGGAGGGTGTCCTATAAATCAAATATTTCGAGTAATATTGCATGCGTTGAAAATTCGCACCTCTAAATAAACTACATTAAACTTATTCATTCTGTTCCAGGTTTATTTAGAGACCTGTATATCTTCTTTTTTCTTCCTGGCTTTTTCATATAATCAGAGAGGTTTATTCTCATCAAAGATCTTAACCCAGGTACTGATGTTCCTTTGTATCGGGGAATTCAGAGCTTCACTTATACTTGCTTTGTAGGTCAGATTCTCCTTATCTAATTTCTTCAACATGGGTTTTAATCTAATAAATGACCATTTCAAAAGTGTATTAGAGTGTTGGACCCCTATTTCGATCTCTAACCAAAATTTCCAATAGTTACCTCTGGTAAAATCCCAGATTTGAGCATACCCGTTTTCTTCCCACATCCTTAAGATACTGGTCTCTAAAATACATCTTTCCCCCGTATATATACATTGGAAAGCCTAGTTGAGTTCTTATCTCTTAGAATGCAAAATTATGCTAGAAGTTGAGATTTTTGTTTAAGTATTCATTGAAGGATCTTATAATGTACTTTCTTAGGGTACTTACTAATTCTTGTAGGATCAGTGATATTATATTTTCTTAAGATCTTTTTCATAAAAATGCTTATCTGCATCTTAAGGATCTAAAAAGAAAAATCTAAAACTGTAATGTGCAAATGTCGCATAATAATAATTTCTAATATTTAGAAAAGACAGTCCTCCTTCTGCAACAGGATAACTTAAAGTGCTTAGTGCCAGTCTTAGTGTCTTATTTGACCATAAAAAAGAAGAGTACATACTGTCTATCTCTTTCAAAAAAGAGGTCTGTAATACACATGGCGTTTCGCTAAAAAAATAATTCAATAGTGGAAGTATAGACATTCTGATTAGCGAAACTCGACCTATTATTGAGAACGGGAGCTGGTTCCATCTTGCTAGCTGGGATTTCACCTTTTCCAGCAGTGGTGTATAATTTAAGTGGAATAAATATTCTACTCTCTCCGTCACATAAATCCCTAGGTATCTCTTTGGGCGAGTATTGTGTACCAGTCTAAATTCTGTTAATAAGGAATTAGCAACATAATTGCATAATATGATTTCTGTTTTGGTCTTATTCATTTTATAGCCTCCTATCTCTTGAAAATCTGAAAATATCCTCATGATTTCCTCCTGGGTGCCTGTTTTCAAATCCAGAAAAAGAACAATGTTGTTGGCATACAGCTTTACATTTGTCATCCCTTGAACAGGGACCGAATGAGCTTTTTCCCCCTAATTGCAGTTGCTAATGGCTCTATAAATATTGCAAATAAAATTGGGGAAAGGGGACAATCTTGTCTGGTGCCTCTATTTATTTAAACATGCAGATGTGAGATCAGTGAGTCACTGATCCCATCCTTGGGTGCACACTGTAGTTCCTCTATGGTTAAAAGAGGTTTCACACTTGGTTCATTGTTGATCATTCATTTTTATTCAACGTAACAGTTCATTGGTAAATTTCATAGGTGTATCATGTTGTTGAATTAATCCATTCTCAACATATTAGCACTGTCCTTTATGTGAATCCAATGCATTTCGGGGCTATTAACTGCCCCTTCATCAGGGAAAGGTACTGTAACAAAATTAAATGAAATGACATAAGTAATAACGAATATATGCGTCATGGTGTGTGGTTGTTTAAAAACTAATCGGGGAGAGCGTAGCGGGATGTGTGGGGGGATGGGACGGGGTTGAGTGTCGACTTACGGGGTCACCTTAAAAAAACCTTTTAAACCTGTGTGGCAAACAAGAGAGTGCTCTCGATATTGCTTACGTGCGCCGGTGAGTTAAATGGATCGGTGTTCTGAAAGGTAAAGAAGTAACGTTCGTGAGTATATGTCCTGTCATGTTAGTCCCGATCATAACTCTCTATTGTGCGATACACTGACCTGGTAAACGGACCTTTAAATTCAAAGGTAATCCTTCTCGATACGCCGGTCAGGACGGAGGCGTCTTCTGCCGCGTTTAGTCTATTGCCAAAGTAGCGGTCACGTGATTATTAAATAGTGAAAAAAGACTTGCGTTAGCGGTTGGGGCTCTAATGCTGTGTACAGCCAGTGGGAATGAGGATTCCTTGGGTGTGAAATTCGAGGAGTACACAAGGAGGTGGGATAAACTGATATTATGCAATGAGGTGTACTCAAAGAAAATTTCAAAATGCCAGATGGGGTGCTATTGACATGCTGGAAAAAACGATGTAAGGAATGTGAAAAAAACGGTGACACATATAGATATAGGTTCAATACGCTAACCTCTTCATGCAGCACTATGAAGAAACTCATATCTTCAACAAAACAGAATGGACAGACAACCTAGTGCTATTAACACGATACATTGATGACATTTTCATCGTGTGGAAGAATTCCAGAGAAAAACTACAAGAACTACTGACACAATTCAACAACATCGGTGAACGTATACAAATTACGTGGGAACTATCGGAAGACAGCATCAATTTTTTAGATGTTAGAGTGTCCATCACCCAACAAGGATTTGAGACGGACCTGTTCGTGAAGCCCACTGACAGAAACAATATGCTCCACTATACGAGCTTCCATGAACCAAATCTAAAAAGACACCTCCCATTCTCACAAATGGCAAGAGCCAAAAGGATTGTATCAAGTCCTATGAAATCCATACAGAGAATTGAACAAATTGCCACTAAATTCCAGGATAGGGGTTATCCATCGAACCTCATCGAGGAATCCAAGCAGAAAATTCTGAACATTGATCGACAGAAATTATTACAACCTGGTCCCAAAAATCAACAGACACGCATAGTGGTAGTCTCTAAATACTCCACAGCCAGCATGAAATTCAAGCGGACCATATACCAACACTGGTCACTACTGAACCTGGAACCCGATTTCAACCACATCTTTTTGGAACCTCCGCTATTTGCCTTCACCAGAGCTCAGAACTTAGGCGAACTAGTTCAACATAAACCTATAGTGACTGTCAAATATGCAGGTACCAAACCATGCCTGAGTTGCGGGAATTGCAACAGCATCATAAAGGGAAACACAATCAATCACCCGATGAAGGGCAATACAATTAAACTTCATGTCAACGCAACATGCGACACGAGCAACGTAATCTATGCTCTCAAATGTCCCTGTGGGAAACTCTACGTCGGCAAGACCGAACGTAAAATCAAAATTAGACTAACAGAACATAAGTCTAACATCAGACTAAAAAACAGTAAATCCTCGATTGCGACACACTTCCAAGAACAAACACACAATATTTCCCAATTAAAATTCATTATATTGGAAAGTATTGTCAAGATGGAAGGTAGAGACAACACCAAGTACCTCCTTCAACGTGAAAACACCTGGATTCAAAGATTATCTACACAGAAACCAATGGGCCTCAATGATAGAATCGAACTTTCCTGCTACCTATAAATGTTGTTAATGGAGTTGTAAAAGGCTTCCTGCGACATTACACCTAATGTACTGTTATTTTAGTTCACATTTTTGAATTCATGTTTTGAACCTTTATCTATATGTGTCACCGTTTTTTTCACATTCCTTACATCGTTTTTTCCAGCATGTCAATAGCACCCCATCTGGCATTTTGAAATTTTCTTTGAGTACACCTCATTGCATAATATCAGTTTATCCCACCTCCTTGTGTACTCCTCGAATTTCACACCCAAGGAATCCTCATTCCCACTGGCTGTACACAGCATTAGAGCCCCGACCGCTAACGCGAGTCTTTTTTCACTATTTAATAATCACGTGACCGCTACTTTGGCAATAGACTAAACGCGGCAGAAGACGCCTCCGTCCTGACCGGCGTATCGAGAAGGATTACCTTTGAATTTAAAGATCCGTTTACCAGGTCAGTGTATCGCACAATAGAGAGTTATGATCGGGACTAACATGACAGGACATATACTCACGAACGTTACTTCTTTACCTTTCAGAACACCGATCCATTTAACTCACCGGCGCACGTAAGCAATATCGAGAGCACTCTCCTGTTTGCCACACAGGTTTAAAAGGTTTTTTTAAGGTGACCCCGTAAGTCGACACTCAACCCCGTCCCATCCCCCCACACATCCCGCTACGCTCTCCCCGATTAGTTTTTAAACAACCACACACCATGACGCATATATTCGTTATTACTTATGTCAGTTCATTTAATTTTGTTACAGTACCTTTCCCTGATGAAGGGGCAGTTAATAGCCCCGAAATGCATTGGATTCACATAAAGGACAGTGCTAATATGTTGAGAATGGATTAATTCAACAACATGATACACCTATGAAATTTACCAATGAACTGTTACGTTGAATAAAAATGAATGATCAACAATGAACCAAGTGTGAAACCTCTTTTAACCATAGAGGAACTACAGTGTGCACCCAAGGATGGGATCAGTGACTCACTGATCTCACATCTACATGTTTATCTAAATCAACGTCGTGGGACACTGGACGTTACTTGTGTAGCACCTAAACTTTGATCAAAAATCTTTAACATTTATAAAATTGCTGTGCATCCACCCAACTAACTTGCTGCCTCTATTTATTTGACATGTCCCTATATTTACAGAGTTGATTAAAATTTGCACCTGGGAGCTGTTTTAATAAAATATAAACTCATTTAGGAAACTGAATTTTTCTAAAATCAAAAACAGACAGCTCCAGGAGACTAGGTCAAATGCTTTTTCGGCATCTAAAAACTAGACCTGACCCTCGATATTGTTTGTATAAAAGAAGACCAATGCTTCTAATAAAAAAATGGTATTGGTATGAAGCTGTCTCCCTGCTATAAATCCACACTGATCCATCCCTATAAGTGAGCCCACCATTTTATTTAGTCTATTGTCGAGAAGTTTAGTAAATATTTTATAGTCAACATTTAAAAGACTTGTAGGCCTGTAGGAGTTCACATTCTCACTGTATTTATCCCTTTATCCTTTTTTAAATTGCTGACCACTACTGCGATACGAAAGGGTACCGGCCGATCTCCCCCATGTATTAAATCATTTGCAAGACTTAAATATTCAGGGCTAAGTATTGTAGATTTTTTTTTAAAGAATTCCGTTGGAAAGCCATCCTCCCTGGTAGCTTTACAATTAGGCAAGGAGCAAATAACTAAATCTAGTTCTTCTTTCGTGAAATCAGCTAATCAGGTAAATATCCTTATAATGTTTAAGAAAAATCTCACCTATGTGTGACGTAGTTTTAATCGTGTTTTAGTTGCTTGATTCCAAATGCTCTCGATTCTATTTTGAACCTGCTTCTCCTTTGCTTGCCAGGCTAGGAGCCTTCCTGTATATCCTCTGTCTTTATAGCCTGTCTGGAGGTAAGTCCTTCTTGCCATATCTCCTAATTCATAATAAAATACCCTCATTCTCAATTTGGCATTACAAACTTCCTGCCTAGTATTTGGGCTCCTATTCCTAAAGTGCTCTTGATTCGCAGAGGAAAGCCTGTTTTCTATCGCCATTCTCTCCTCCTTTTTGGCCCTCTGTTGTGGAATATCCTTTGAGGTGATTATGCCTCTTAATGTAGCCTTAAATGCATCCCATATTACGTTAATTGGAGCAGAATCTTTATTCATAATAAAAAAGGAACTAATCTCCTTCTCTGTCTCTATCTTCTGCTAGATTAAGTTTGTTAAAATACCACCTTCTGGATACTCCTTCCTCTGTCTTTCCTACAATGATTTCAATTTTAATCAAGGCATGATCTGAGAAAGCGTTTAAAATATGTTCATATTTACTAATTGTAAGGTTATGCGAAGCCAGAAAAAAATCCAGCATTGATGCTGAATCATATTTTTATGAATAGCAAGAGTACCCCAGTTTGACTGGGTTATTGAGACGCCAACTACCTATGATATCCAAATCTGTCTTGCAGCTGGATAGAGCGATGGAAACTTCTGGTTTATTTTGCCTTTGTCTATCTTTGTTAAGTCAACAGAGGGGTCCAGTAAAAAGTTAATATCGCCTCCCCATATAATCTGTCAAGGTATACCTGATAGTGCTTGCTTTAATTGTAAAATAGGGAGTGGATCATCTATCACTGGTACACAAATTGTAGCAAGTATAAGATTTACCTAGTTTATTGTCCTGTGGAGAAATGTCCATCTACCACCCGGGTCTGAGTGCGATGCTTCAACATGGAATTCGACGTGCTTGCCTAAAAATATGCTCACACCCCTCTGAGCCATACCTGATACAGATGCATAATAAAAGCCCGCCCAGTTTTTTAAAATTTTACTAGCCTCAGATAAGGTTTGAAAATGTGTCTCTTGTATAAAGATCACATCAGGGTGATGGCCTTTCAGCAAACTTTCTATTGCATAGATGTTACGCCTAATATTTAAACCATTAATATTAAGGGACAGGATTGTCAATTTATTCCTATTCATCCTAGTTCTTTAAAAACAGGAACAAATGACTTGCTTGGGCCACATACCACAACAAATACCAAGTAAAGTGTGACTTGTGCTGAATGTGCAAAATGCACATGTAAACAGTAACTCTGAATAGTAATCAAATAATTATTTTCCTAATAGCAGTAAACAGGCTAAAGTATTCTTGATAACGACCGAAGCTTTTCTTCCTAATAGGAAAGAAGAAGACTGTATTGCCAACTAGTATACAAACCTTTCATATTATGCAAATCACGCAAATATTAGGCCAATGTACTACTGTGCAAATTATGCCAATTGTGCAAAGTATACATTGAACAGGGTATAATAATCAAGTAAGAAAACAGAGAGAACCCCCCCCTCTTCCATATAATGGTCAGGTTAGTGAAATGTGCAATATATAATGTGCAATATAGCAACAGCATATTAAGCAGCATCTTTTCAATAGCAGCTAACATATTGCGTACATAGAATTTGATGTGCAACACTGTGACTTACGCCTAAATATCAGAATATTGTAGTGCCCCATGTGTAGTCTCCTCTTAAAAAGTATGATATGATTCACAAACTATTGACCGTATATGAACGATTTCTCTACAGATCCTATACTTATTCAGAAACAATATGATTTCACCTGCAAACTCTCTTTTGTCAACTATTTCACCCCCACCACCATCCCCCCACCCTGTACTCCTCAGAGGGAGGTAAGTACCAGCTAGTCCCACTATTCCCTCTTTTTACTGGATGCCAACTTTTTGTATCCCTTTGAGACTCCTGATCCCCCTCATAACTGCCCTTGATTGCTTTGAGGGTATCTAATGGGCCTTCTTAAACAAAACCTATTGTGATAAAGAGCTGCTTTATGACTACAGAGTCTCCTTTTCTTATGCAGCCTTTAATTCGTCCAAAAAGTTTTGGGGTTCCGATACGTCCGTGAAAATGAAAATTTTTCCTTTGGCTAGTACTTTTAATTTAGATTATTGTACGGTCATAGCCTTTGCTCCTTTTGCCTTAAAAGAGTCAATCATTTTGACAAAGTCGTTCCGTCTATGAGCTGAAACAGCTAATATATCAGAGAAGATTTTAAAACTGTTGATCTCGGCAGTTTGAAAATGATCTCTTTAGTATTGCTGCACTTAAGATTTTTTCCTTAATTCTGCAGTCAGAGAAATTCATTAAAATTGTACTTGGATATCTAGCATTTAAATGTTTATGCGTGGGAACTCTATGCGCTCTGGTAATTGTAAGATGCCCTTGTAGCTCTGGAATTGCTTTCTTCAATAAAGACGCAGTCCATTCTACCATTTCCGCATTCTCCAGGCCCTCTGGTATTCCAACAAGGTGCAAATTGGACCACCTGTTATAATTCTCAAGGTCTTGAAGTTTTGATTTCAACTCACACTTATTCTTTTTTAATGTACAAAGATCCTTTTGCATAACCCAATATATTATCCTTCAGGGCTGAGACGCGAGTCTCCCCTTCTATGATCCTTTAAGGTTGATTACTTAGATTTTCCTTGAGTTTAGTGAGTCTATCATGAAACTGCGACATTTCAAGTGTTTGGGATAATTTAAAGTCTCTTAATTCTTGCAGGATAGTTATAAGCATTTCTTTTATTGAGGGGTCCCCCTTGGCTTTTTTAGAGTATTTTTCGACTCTTGTTAAGGGCAGATCTATTTTTTCTGCTTCATTTGGAGATTCTGAGTCCGACTCTGCCAGAGCTCCCCTCCCGATTAGTATGTTACTGTCTACCTTTTGCTTTATCCGTGCGGATGTTTGATCCTCGCGAATAGATGAATAACTAGTCAAAGGTGTTTCTGTAAGATCTAGCACTGGTATCATGTTTAGTTGGGGCTGTGAATGAATTACTTGAGCTGATGGGGTGGCAACAGATTGAGACTTTTGCCCTTCAGGTCTTGTTGGCAACCTTGCAAATCCTATTGGTGCTGCCTGTTTGGTCAGTTTGCTCTTCAGATCTTTGGTCCTCCTTATTTACAAGAGGAGAGCTATTCATCTTACTCCGCGCAGCAAAAGGTTTGCTGAAGAGAGGATACTGCTTAGGCCTTACCCAGTTATGTTATGTTATGTTATCATTATTTATACAGCGCACAGCTGCCCCAGCAAAGGGGCGTCCTGGCGCTTAGACAGATACTATAACATAACACGTAGGAAGAGAGGAAAAAAGGGGAAGCGACTACTCAGGAAAAGGAAACAAAAAAGTTTTAATAGCTCGCCTGAAGGTGGACAGGTCATTCAAAGCTTGGATGTGCACCGGGAGCGAGTTCCACAGCCCCGCGGCAAGCACCCGGTAGGAGCGGCCACCCATTCTGCTGAGTTTAAAACGGGAAAAACAACACACCTGCCTATGCTGAGCAGTTTTTTTTGGAACAATACTTATAGAAATGTGCATGAAAAATAAGCATGAACACTAGCTTTAGAAATTGCAACGTTTCTTTTAATTCTTTTGCAGACTATTTTGCTTTTTAGTCTTTGCTTGTTTTTTATGGCATGAGAATACAAAAATTGTGAAGAAAACTACTATACATTTACATACAAACAGGAAAAAACAAACTTTGGTATGTACATAATTCACTCAAACTCACATTCAACACATTCTTGGCCATCCAATCATACAAAAAACATTCATACTGGTCCCATGGTCATAACACAGTTTGTGATAATGCAAGGAAAATAACATTTGTGAATTTCAAACGATAGTCAAACTTTTTTCACAGTTCTTTAGAAAAAGTAATAATCCATCAATTAAATGACACAACCATGACAAAAGTGATGACACGGGACCGGGTCAGGTCGACGCGTTTCGAACCCTATCCTTTCACGGGTTCTCTTCAGGACCACAGTTTTACTCAATACGTGGGTCAAGGCTCCTCAAGTGGTATAGGAAGACAGATGTATTCCCAGCAAATGGGAGCGAAGAAGTGCTTGCATGCAGCGCGTATGCGCTCAACCAATGCTTGTCAATTTGGTAACGCTCGGTCCGCGAAGAGTGTGGATCCGGCGTCTCGTGAAAACAAATTCAAACACTCAAAACAGTATTTCAAACGTCCTCGCTCCTCACCCAGCGGTCACTAACGGGTTACTGAGTTTAAAACGGGGGCAGACCCCAAGATGAAGAGCCTCCGATCTCAAAGATCTCGAAGGGATGTAGGGGATGAGCAAGTGAGCAAGAGCCGGCGGCGAGGAGAGCTTTATGATTTTAAAGGCCAGACAGAGCGCTTTAAACTTAATCCTCTGTCTGACGGGCAGCCAGTGAAGGGCAGAGATAGTGCTGGAAACAGAGCAATGTCTGGGAAGACCAACAATGGCCCGCGCCGCAGCATTCTGTACCCTTTGAAGCCTGGATGCCTCAGCCTGCTTTACCCCTAACATCAGCGCACTTCCGTAGTCCAGCCGAGATAGAACCGAGGCTTGGACCACGAGCTGCCGGGTGGGAGGGTCGAAGAATTTAAGGACCGGTCTTAAGCCTCGCAAGATACCGTACCAGGTGGCTGCAACCAGTTTTTATCTTCCCTATTGGGTGTCACATCTGCTCCGGCACCGTCTCCTTCTCCATCTCCTTCTTCACCGCTTATAGCCAAAGAACTTAAGTCTGCTGAGTGCTCAGATAGAGTTTCCTCTTCCTCTGAGAGTTCATCAGGGGCGCTTTGTCCGGACTGCTTGCTTTTCTCAACCAACGCCTGTGCTTTGACCTTTAACTCAATTCTTTGCTGGCCATTTCTTTGCCCCATATGGACTCACTTTGGGCAAGGCATAGGTGTTAGAGGTGATTGGCTATAGGATTTTAAAAACTTTGTTCCTGCACTGGCGCCGGCTTTGGTCTGTTTATTCCTCATATTTTACCGCCCTTATGTTATTGATTTACTTTCTTGATTTAATGAGCTGACGTCAACTTTCTTTTCAGCAACTCAGCTCAGCTCAGTTAAGCATGGTTAAGCTCTAAGCACTGGCTCTCTAAGCACTAATGTGCTGATATATGAAAGAACTCAGGCTGTAAGCAGCTTTCCCCCCTCTGTAGCCGGTGGTAATGCACCCCCAGAAGGTACCTAATTGCGCTTGATTTGGCTGGAAGAGTAGACAAGGGTAAGGAGGTTCAGCGCCAAGCATAAAGGGTGTTAAAGGTGTTAAAGTTCCGCTTGATATCTTGAGAGCCCAAGGTTTTGTAGGCCTGGAGTTTCCTGAGAGTATCCTGAAAACCTCCTGCCTTTCAAAAAACGCCTTGGCTGCAGGTCCCCTAATTCGAAATCTGTATCAAATCTGTCCTACCAGTCTGCAGGTCACAGATCTACTGGTCCCCGGGTTTTCCATGTTACTGCACTGCCTTTGCACGCATCGCTGCATCGTTGTGATCCTCAGCCGCATCCAAAGGCGTCCAGAGGCGTCTAGGGGCAGCATCAGACTTTCCTTGCACCTCGTGCCTCGCGCCTCGTCCACTCCACCCAGAACAACGGCATCAGGCAAATAGGCAAGAAGGCAGCGGGAGGTCACGTACGCCTCCCAGTCACATTTGTGACAGAGTGAGCCATCCACCAAAATCTAAAATAGGCCTTTAGAATGAATTTCTTCAGTGTGCATGTGTATGGTACTGCATTGTGTATGGGGTCTTCAATTGTTTATCCCCACCCCCTCAGGCACAGTAACCAAAGATAAGCACCCACAGGCCAATCCCAAAGCCATTTCTTCAGGCCAGAATACAAAGGCATGTGACCTATGAACACTTGTAGTAAAATATGACCCAAACTTCAGTCAAAAGACATAGCAAAGAAATATGGACTCAAACACCAGAAGCAGCATATATGGGATAAACCATGGAATGGTGCAGGCACAGAAAACAAGAAGGATGTATGTAGACAATAGGCTTGTGCAAAATTTCAAATACGCCTGAATAATCAGAGTCCTTTTGACAATTTTGAATCACAATCTGATGCGAAATTACTGATAATATCGCAATTACGTCTGTTTTCATAATTAAGAGTAATTTGGGAGAAAATTCAAAATAACCCTATCACAAGAGCACATTTAGTAAGCATGAGTGGCTGGTTACACTATTATTTATGTTTTGTTGCATTTAGCACAAAATGCATCCTTCTTCAGCTCGGAGAATGGGGTGTGCATCAGTCTTGGTGACCACATGGAGCCAATGATAGTCTGAACTGAAGTTCAGGTGTGACCCTGGATGGAGCAGCTTTAGGGACCAGAACCACTGGACTGGACTAGGGCTCAATAACTCCTAACTCCAGCACCTTAGAGACTTCCTCGCTCTATCAGACAAGACAACTTGTAAGTTTTGTTCTTGACAGGTGGGCTGTCTCCAATATCAATATCATGAGTGCACCAAAGGGTGACTCCTGGGGTGAGTGAAAACAGTGGAGCAAACTGTTCCAATACCTGGTCTCTCTGCTGTTCTGGAGTTAATGTTGGGCAGAGGATCACACCTTCCACTGACACATCCTGTCCCATGGAATACAGGAGGACTTCCACCCTGTCATCTGTGACTAAGAGCCTTGTCAACTCTGACCTCTCAAAATGTGATTTGAGGCGGTTGACGTGTAGGGTCTTAAGGGGTGTCTGCAAGTCCACCAGGTAGGTTACGTCCCTTTTGCATTCCTTCACCTCAAACAAGCCAGACCAATGGGCTTACAGAGCACAGGGCTCTACTGGTGCCATCACCCACCCCTTTGAACAGGCTGAAACTCAACCAGAGCAGTATTCTGGATGATCCAATATTTTATGTCATCTTGGCTAGCTTCCAGATTCTAATGGGTGAGTTTCTGGAAGTGGTCTGTCTGGTTCCTGAAGGCCAGCATGTAACTGCATATATCCTGGGGTGGCTTCGTGGGAGCTTGCGCCCAGCCCTACTTCATCAAACTGAGAGGTCCTCTCACAGGGTGCCCATACATAAAATGTCCAAAAGGGCTTAAGCCAACCCTCTTCTGCAGTACCTCCCTGTAAGCAAACAACAGGCATGACAAGAGGACGTCCCACTTACGCCTCATGGGCTCAGAAAAACAAATATGATGCCCCTCAGTGTTTGGTTGAACTTTTGAACCAACCCATTGGTTTGGGGGTGGTAAGGGGTAGAGGACCTATAGGTTACTCATGCCTTCCACATGGCCTTCATGTACAGAGACATGAAGTTAAAACCTTGAGAATGGACAGTGGATATGAGCACCAAGATATAGCACCAATCTCGTATCGACCAAAGGTAATAAATAATTCAAAAGTACGTCCGGTGTGCCACTTGCAAAACCGGTACCCTCTGTCCAGGGGCACCTCACGTAAAACGTGAATCCAAAATGTTTATCATCAAGCTTTAGGGCACCACTCCAATCATATACAGTCAATTCCAATTTTTCAGAGTCCACGTCCAATTAAGAAGTCTTGATATTTTCTCAATTCGTTTTTTTATTTTCTTGTACTCAAAAGAATCATCAGCCAACGCGTTTCGTTCTGACCACCAGAACTTCTTCAGGGCTGGAATAATCAAACATACATAAAGACAAACTGTCACATAGATATATATAAACTACATATAAAATTGTACATACAACCATATAAATACATATAAAACATATAACATATGTGTATATTAAAAACACAACCATAACATTACATGACAATAGATTTGCTGTGTGTGTAATTTTTTAGAGGATTACAACCTCATTTCTCTTTTAACAATCAAAAGTTTCTCAATTATTCCTAAGGTACTGGACTCTTACTACAAGAATTGTAATCTTTATGCCTGATATAAAGCGGGTATTGTATACTCCTAGGTATCGCTATGCTGAATTATCTAGTCTTGCCTGCCTCATTTAAAAATGATCAACCATCTACAGTTAATCTCACACCCACCAAAGAAAAAATGTGAGAGAAGTCAGAAAGTGCCTCACGTAAGCACCATCCATGGAGCAACTGGTTGTTACTCACCAATTTGCTCTTTCTGTCATCATCAGCAACTTTCTTGACAGAAAAGAAAGACATATGACCTAATTCTTAAGCGTGTGTGAATTGGTGAGAAAACATGAGGATAACGTGTAGATGATAGTGTCATCTATCATACGTCTAAGCCCTGTAGTGTGAAAAAAGGTTAATACATCTCCTAATTTAAAGTGAGCTGTGAACAACTATTCTACACATTCTTTATTTCAATAGTTCCCACACTCGGTTAAAAGAAACAGCATGTTTAGACCATATTGACTTGAACAGCCGTCATGTTTCATTGCCCAAACACATTTTGGCAATTTAGAATAAATACACTTCACTAAAATATTGCCTTCATTAGTAGGTGTGTGAATTTTTGTCAAACTCCTGACTATAATTCTCATGTCTTTTTGCTGGAAATAGAGTGAACCCACCGCATCCTGAACTCCAGACTTGATTCTACATTGTAAGGAGTGGTTTCCTCAAAAAACAAGTTATCTGTAAAAAAGGGGGAGAGTGTTGAGGGTGTGCATCATTCTGTCACATACTAGGTAGGTGTTACTAAGTGCAAGAAGATTTGTTAACACACTTATGGCCTGATTGAAAATCTTCTTACAGAACACCCTAAATCCATGAATATGTATAAAGGGCCACCCCAGATATAGTGGCCTGGCCTGCACATATACCACACAGTTTCCAACCCTTTCAAGCTGAAGTTCATCCCACCAGTGCCAAGAGAGAGCATCTGTGTTTCCTCATATTTTATATATTTTTGTTGTACTACAGATTGGCCCATACTGGCACAGCTAGCTAGTCTATTCTACTGATGGTGCCCAAGCAGTTATGTGTATGTCATGTATATTTATATTTCACCTCCTTACAGTATGTCACAATTAGTGTAGCTGGTATCAATTGCCCACCCTATTCCATTCAATAAAATCATTCAGGCCCACAAGGTCTACTTTTTCTGAAAAAATCCAGCGAGCTTCCTTGCGTACCAGCATGTTCTCAATTACATGTGTTTCTCCTGTCACTCTTTCCAAGACTATCCATTTCAAATCCCAGCAGTTATGGCTTGCTTCTTGAAAGTGACAGACAAGACGGGTAGTGAGTTTTCCTGCTTTGAAAGTGCTGATACATTCTTGGACCCACACCTTGATTTTCCTTGAGGTGAGACCAATATAATGTAGCCCTCAGTCATAAGTCAGGCGATAAATAACATTGGTGGTATTACAATTGCTGAACTTATTTTAAAACCAGGTTCTGCCACCTGCCAAAGTTACACTCTTAGACACTTGAGTCAGGTTGCACACTGTGCAATTCCCACCTGGGAAATGTCCTGACGGAACCCCTGTTTCGTGTTTTCGTGAATTATGTTGATGAGTATGGACCAACCGGTACCTTAAGTTAGTTGCTGTTTTGAAGGCAAATCTCAGTTGGGTTATTGACTTCTGGCCTATATCAAAGATGTGCCAATGTTTCCTGATGATCTGTCTAATTTTGGTAGACAGGGGGTCGAAAGTAGTCACAACTGGGAGGCATTCATCTTTAGTTTTTCTACTTCTTTCCAGTAGTACCTCTTTTGGAGTTTTCAATGCTCTCTTGAGTGCCCTCTTGATCATCTTCGGGGGAGGGGGGGAAGCTCTTTCCATGAGGCATTTGACAAGACTCTCAGATTGTTCAACATACATCCCTGTGTCAGTACAGTTCCTACAGTATCTAAAAAACTGGCCAACCGGGAGATTATCCCACAATGCCCTAGGATGGAACAGCCGGTTATGCAGAGGTGAACTTCTGTCTGTCTGTTTCTGGTGAACATTAGTGTAAAGTGTCTGGTCCATTGCTGTAATATTCAGGTACAAATAGACCACCAAATGTGTGTCAATGGTCCAAGTGAAGCGAAGACAGCTATCAGCTTCATTAAGCCATTGGAGAAAGTCAGTAGTTGATCCTCAGGTCCAGCCTAAATACATAACACGTTGTCAATGTATCTATTAACAAGATATATATTGTCAGAATGGGTTGGAGACATGATGTATAAAATTCTCCTCAAATTGACCGACATAGATATATGCCAAGCTAGGCGCAAACGTTGCCCCCATTGTGGTCCCGGAGACCAGGAGGTATCGCTGATTCTGGTAACCAAAGAAGTTCCTAGTGAGAGCCAATTCTATGCATTTGAGAACAAAAGACAGAGGTGTGTGTTAGAATTACTCATGTGCCCCACGTGCTGATGTCTCACCAGACTGAGACATGATTACAAAAACTCAAAAGGTTGCAAAAGAGAAAAAAGGCAAACAGTAGTATGCTGGTACGTTAGGGTCTGAAATATGGACAAATTCAAGTCCTATACTCACCAATGATCACCAATGTTAGAATTGGGGTCTATAGTTGGTAGTGGTATCCTCGCTGTCCAAGTAGGGACCCAGACTCTAGTCAGGGTAAGTGAGGTACACACTAAGTTTACTTGTCCCCCACCCCTCTGGTAGCTTGGCTCAGAGCAGTCAGACTAAACTAAAGAGGCAAGGTGTAAAACATTTGTGCACACACACGCACACAGAAAAAAACCAGTGACAATACCACAAAAGTACTCCACACCAGTTTAGAAAAATAGCTAAAATGTATGTAAGTAAGACAAGACCAGAATGACAAAAATCCAACATGCACATGTTAAGATTTGAATCCTCCAATAACACCAGTCTGACCGTGATGGAGCTCCGGACAGCTACAGGAGTCACAAGGACCCCAGTACAGGTGGTGTGTCTGAGCGGTGCATCACAGACTTCGGTGAAGTGGTGCTCGAGACTCATGTAGCAACTATACTTTGGAAGCACTGCGGCAAAGTCATTGTGAGTGTTGTAAGCCGTGGTCATTGCATCCCACACTCAGCGAGTGGGGACTACGTCTTCGGTGCAAGCAGAGGCTATTCCTTGATTTTGCAGGGATGATCCGTTCCGACCATCAATTTCTTGGTTGCAACACCAGAATCACCTCCAAGGGTCCAGGACTGGGTTTGGCACCACTTGGCAAGTCAGGCCTCACAGCAGATGAGCCCAGGTGCTGGTAGAAAGATTGGGGTGAAGTCCTTTATGGCCCTGAGACTTCTAAGAGGAAGCAAGCTCACCTTAGAGAAACTAAGAGAGCAGCAGCATTGGCATTTCCCTTTGGTTGTTGGTTAACTTTCTAAAAGTGTCATTTTCAGACCTGCAATTTAAAAACCAACTTCACTAAACGATGAGTTTTTAAATTGTGATTCCAGAGACACCAAATTCCAATTTTCTATTGGCTCCCAATTGGTAGATACACTTGTAAAGTGTTACAAGGCATCACCAATGCTAACCTATGGGAGGGATAGACCTTGCTGTAGTGAAAAACAAATGTAGTATTTTTTTCACTGCCTGGACATGTAACACTTAAAAGCACATGTCCTACCTTTTAAATACATTGCTCACTGCACAGGGGGCTGCCTACGGCCTACCTTAGGGGTGCCTTACTTGTAATAAAAGGGAAAGTGTGGGCCTGCAAGTAGGCAAACTTGCCAGGTCGACATGGCAGTTAAAACTGCACACCCAGGCACTGCAGTGGCAGGCCTGAGACATATTTGAAGGGTTACTTGTGTGGGTGGCACAGTCAATGCTGCAGGCCTACTAACAGGCTTTGATTTGCGGTACATGTAGTGTAAAGTACTAGGGACTTATAAGTAAATAAAATATGCCAATCATGGACAAACCAAATGCCATTACATTTTACACAAAACGCATATCCACTTTGGCACAGGTCAGCAGTGGTAAAGTGCCCAGAGTCCTACTACCAGCAAAAACAAACTTCAGCACACTATCAAAAACAGGAGGTCAGAAGCAAAAAGACAGAGGAAACCACACCAAAAGATGTCAGATCTAATAAGACCCAAAGCACAACCTTACATTGGGAAGACAGAGAAATAGAATCTTCACCAACCAGGAAAACACCAGGAATCACATTGAGTCGAAACACTGGACTCAAACTCAATCCATATTAACCTATGCAAGTGGAGCTTCGACTTTCAGACCTATAGGCAAGGACAAGGGAATCCAATGAGTTCTAAAAGGAATACGACATGCAATCACTGCATCGGATGTCCTTGCCAAATACAGGCTCTTTCCTGTATAATTCTTTTTTTGAATTCTGTGCTGATGCACATACATCATTTGACATAGCAGCCGTGTACTATAGACCCAGTTTTGGTATGTCTATCCTTGAAATAACTCTTCATCTTCTGACACTGCTTGAGAAGGTAGTGTTTTCAACCTATGTTCCCTTCTGTTTCCCCAAAAACAGAAGGGAACTGAGCTGGTGCTGAGTAGCATTTCAGGCACTCTGTAATTGGGTGTGACCGGCGTGAACAATGCACCCCATTATGAAAAAGTTAGCTGCCAGTAGAGGGCAGTGCAGCATTGAAAGTTTAACAAGTAGTTTTAAACGGCTATTCATGTTTTCACTGAAGCGGTAGAAACCTGATAGGTGCTGAGAACGACTGTACCTGCCTATGACTGAATACCGGGAGCATCACTGCAATCCCTGTGCCCTTTGCAAGCAGAACACTTGAGCATACTATGGCCCAGATTTGCGAACATTTTGTTTTGGGACTGCATCACTATTTTGCCCTGATGCAAAATGCATTTTTGTATTTATAACACTTTGGAAATGTCGATTTGCGTGGCTTCATAAGAAACAAGTAATCCAACCCAGCGCATTGCACTGCTTTTCGTTACTTTGCATCAGGTAGGCATTCCATGGGTGGGGTGTGGGCATTCCTGCACACCAACCCATGAATTCAAACTCAAATGTCCAAAATGATTTTTTTTAACACAAACGTTACTGGGTTTTTCATTTATAAGGCTCCATTGTGCCATACATTTGTTACATAAGGAGCAGTTCCGTGCTATAACCATCTCCACGTTACAATAACCTTCACTTATATTGTTCTACCACATCAATACCTACATGAAATATAAGCATACATTCTGTTTCCACAATAAGGAGAATACATTTACTTCAAAGTGCAGCCCATTACATCCCGTACCCACCCTCTAACCCAAGACACTCCCCCTGACTCAAGTTTAATATCTCCTAAAACATAAGTACGTCCCAGCTAACAACCTGAATGAAACTGGTCCTCTACCATATACATATGGGTCCCCCTGTACTTTTTATCATTGCATTAATTGTCTATACTGTTTATTCACTGTGAGTGTGGAATGTCCTATATGTGTCCTGAGCTGCTTCCTTTTAGGGACTCCAGTAGCACATCCCACTCCAATGAGATTGGATTGATCCGGAGGCCTCTAGTTTCCTCCCTACGTAAGGATGTGCTCTCCGCCTCCGCCCAGCGGACCACCTCGGTGTGCCATTCATGCAAAGAAGGGGCTTTGGCTGATCTCCAGCACATGGTGATGGACCTTTTGGCTATCAGTAATGCCAAGTCCAAAAAACGCAGTTGTACTTTCTGCGCTGGTCTGCGTTTATGGAGACCTAGCAGGCACTTCAGCGCCGAATCCCCAACGGTCATTTGGGTGACCGCTTCCAGTATTTGTATCGCTCGTCACCAATAAATGTCCAAAAAGATGTAGACATGGTTTTGTTCTACAATGGTGCACCTGGTTAAGGGTCGTAAAACAAGGAAGTATATCTTTTTATTTCTCCTCATTATATAGGCTCAAAGGATCGTTTTGTGCAGGAAGGTACCCCTTGCTGGAAAAAAAAACTGTTCTGCAAACCAAAAATGAATGCCACCAGGGTAATGTCTCTCCTGATCTCGACTCTCCCCCACTAGAATACTCTAGTGGCATGCTTCATCATCAAGTGTTTATGACTGATACCACGATCTTCAAGTATATATATCACAGTTTGTGAGAGTACTACTGATACCTGTGGGAAAGAGCTCAGTAGCAGGGTCCTGAAGAGAACCAGAAGACCCACTCTGGATATAAGTGACTGAAACATGTCGGCCTTTTGCGTGAATGTAGGGGACTCTTAACTCATCCCTGTTGAGCATCCCTTGTGTTTTTACCTTACTTAAGCACCCGAAAAACTCAATAAAAGAATGTATAGGGATACTTGAAGTAATTTTAGATTTTCCACAGATCCCCAAAATTCTCTTATGAAGAGCTCCTTCCTTTTTAAGGTTGAGCCTGCCCAGAAACACTAAGAGGTCTATTACGATGGCGGGCGGACATTCTGCATTTTGCATTGCGGCGGGCGGTGCTGTCAGCAGCACCCCCCGCAATGCAACAGTGGCACTTGTGCATTTGCATGCACAAGGTGTCAGGCACCGCACGGTGCCTGCCACGTCGTCCATGCAAATGCAGGGGGGTACCATAGGTACCCCCCATGTGCCCCCTCACCGCCCAACATCCTGGGGACCCGCAACAGGCCCCCAACTGGGATAACCGCATGCCTTTCAAAGGCAGTTTCCCGCAGCCATTGTAATATGGATGGCGGTGTCAAGCAGACACCGCCACCATATTCAACTCTTTTCCGCCCGGTCAACTCGTCAACGGGCCGAAAAGCGGCGGACAGTCTTCCCGTCTGCCGCAGTCCCCCACCATCATAATATGGCGGGGGAAATGGCAGGCTGGCGGGGGATGATGTCGGGCGGATCACCACCGCCATGCGGGCAGTGGCAATCCGCCCAACATCATAATAGACCCCTAGGTGTTCTGGGTGTGGACTCGATGATGAAGCATCCCACTGAAGTATTCAGGTGGGTGGGAGTCCTTTTAATGATAAAAGGTTCCCAGATAAGGAAAGGCATTATCCTAGTTCCATTCTTTTTTGATTTGTAGATATTTTCAGTTGGAAGCTGAGTGGATACACTCCTAATACTTCTAACTCCACTCCTTGATTATTGTTTTCAAAAACTTTACTGACCACAGCACAGCCACCCTTCAACTATGGCGCAAGGATGCCTGCATTTGTGCTATGTAGCTCTGCACCATTATCAGTAATAATGCATGATCAGAAGGGTAAAGGGCATACCATCATTTACATGGGGGCTACACAAAATATTTGCTCAAAATTACAGATGACGTACCAAACGTGAAATATCAGCGACTGCAACTTTAGGCCAAAACGTTTTAGTTTTTTTCAGAAGCATTCTGCAACTTCAGAGGTCAGAAGACCACATTGTCAACAGCAACAAAAAAAAAAGTATGGGTTTCCTCACAGCCATGTTCTAAATTGAGGATCAGACAAGTCCCCTTGGGACAGTCCCCGCCCCTTTGCAACTTCCTCTTTGGGAATCAGGTACCATCCTCTTTCAAAAGTTCGCAACCTCAAATGTGGTTACACACTATTGATACATACCATTGTGAATGGCCATTAGAAGTGGGCTCCCCTTTAAAACCCCCTTCTAATTACGATTTGAAATGATTCTCAATGGAAGGCTCACAAAAGTGGTTTAGTACAAAGCCAAACTCCATGTGCATGCACCAACCCTTTGATTTTGTAAATCACGGATTTTTTACAAGCCCAAAATAGTTGGCCTTAGGCAATACTGCTGCATAATTTGGACCTAGTTCAATTCCACCCCCTCTTCAACCCTCCCAGATATAAGTCTGCTATCGCCTTACATGCATAGCGTCATCATGGCTCTGTTTTTAAAATTGTTGTTATTCTGTTTTCTTCGCTCTGTGAAATATTCTTGAATGTATTTCCCCTTCGTTGACCGTCAAGGGAACAAACATGCAATCGAAATGAATATATATTAATAATATTGAGACTGCATCAAAAAGACATGCTTTCGCTCAAACTGCAGGTCAGCGTTTATTGCTTCTTTATTAGCATGATTACTATATTGCAAAACTATTACTTTCTTTGAATTGGATTTCCAATTCATAACAGGATGTGATAAAAATCAACTCTTCTGCGAGGCACCGAATAGCCTGATTTATTTTTAGAACAATATTGGCACTGGTTGTCAGAAAATAATTCAACTGCTGGAATTTAATACACTTTAGTTGTAGAAAATCATTTCACACACACTCATCGAGAAACACGGTGCACACCGTGAGGCATATTTATGTAGGAGTTGCTTCACCCATGCACAACGCAATGAGGTGCAAGAGGGACGCAAACCCTAGTTTTGAGTTAGCATAAATGCAAGTCCACCTTGCATGTCTTTGCGTGGCTTGATAATTCCAGCGAATTGCGATGCAGTGCAGATGACTGCGTTGTGTTACTCTGCCCCGGGTAGGCGTTCCATGGGTGGAGAGTGGGTGTTCCCACGCATCCACCCATGAATTTTGATGGATTACCAGATTTACCATCAGAGGCATAACAAGGAGAACTATTTTCATTTCTTCTTGTTACTTTCTCTTTCTTTGTCTACTGCGTTTTGCAGCAGACATTGACAGAGGAAAATGCTTCAGGGGATTGTTTTTGTGCAGGAAGGTGACACGCCCTGCACAAAACAATCCTGCGTACAATGCAGGCATCCTTGCATCATTGCCTGCATTGGTGCTAGGCAGCTGTAAGGGCGTCACTGCAAGCAAAAGACAGGAATGCATTGCATTATGTTAAATATGGCAGATTCCTGCCCTTTCCCTTGACCGCAGCACAGCAAGTCTGTTGTGTTGTGTGAAAGCTACATAAATGTATCCTCGAGTTCAACAAAACAAAGTCAAATATCTTGCCCATATTTACAGGTGTCCTTCCTGCACAAAAACAATCCTGCTTATTACGCGGGCACCATGGTGCAAGGGTGCCTGCGTTGGTGCTAGGCGGTCAAAAGTGCGCCAGCGCAAGGAAAGGACAGGAATGCACTGTATTATGTTAAACATACTGTAGTTATGCCCTTTCCCTTTCACACAGCGCAGTACAGCAAGGTGGCTTTCTACGATGCACTTCATGATAGTATGATACATATGCCTCTTTGTATTTGATAGTTAACCAAGAAAAATAACTTCACAGTAGCTGTTAGCTATCAATCAAATAGGCTAACCCAGGTAGGAGATGTGGCCTAATGTCCAGAGCTACCGAATTTGAAAGTGGAGAATCAAGCTTGAGTCAGATAATGGCAGAACATCCTGTGATTCCGGCTAGATCACGTAATCTCCCTTTGCCTTAAAACAAAAGAATTAACCTGACCTTGTTTAATGTAATCTTGTGCTCATGAAAATAGCTTCTACGGTCTTGGGCTGAGTTTGCACTATATAAAACTACAAAAATAAATAAAAGCCAAAATGAATACATTTTCAGATACAAATACGATTCCCCCTGAAACCATGAACTGATATGCAAATTGAAGGATGGATGTAATTCTTATAATGATGCCTTTTTTTATATATCAGCAGGGACTTCTCTCCGCAATGTCCCATTTTGTATGCTTAGTTTGACAAATGGAGCGATTACACTCTTACTTATAGTATAAAATAGTGCAGGTATGTCAGAGGCCACCCTTTAAGCACATGGTCTCATCACTAGTTCTCACGAATTCCTACATAGTAACTCCAACCGTTGCAGCTAAAAGTTATGAAAGCACAAGTAAATCCTGGGTGTAATTTTGTGTCAGCTTCAACTGGTACTTTCTAATTCTACCCTTTAGGTTCAAGTGCTTAATTTGAGGCAGTGGTTTCAGGTGCTAGGCACAACACTTCATTTTCAAACCCAGCTCTCATGATAATCTATCACATGGTGGTGACGTTTGTCTTATTTTTAGATGAGCACAACAACAGTAGTTTAATCATTCAATATACATTTAAAACGAGTAATACCTGGCACCCACACCATTCACATACCTTTGGGTGGCGTGGAATAGTTCAAATTGTCATTCTTGTAAGAGTGTGGTGGTTAGTAGTTGTGCTGGTATAGTCATCGGCAGCACTGGGGGAGCAAAGGACAGTGCAATCTGCAGTGGTCTCCTGAGGAAGGCCCTGGTACTTACTTTTTAATTGACAAATTATGCACTGGGTTCACCCAGAGATTTAGGCTTTTTTCGAAGGGGTTGGTAACTAAGGGGCCGATTTCTTAAGGACTTGCATTGCCTTGCGGGATGCAAGCCATCGCAAGGCATTGTGCATCCTGAACTGGGATTTGCAAAGCCACCTTGCGTGACTTTGCATGGTTTAGTAAGTACAAAGTAAGTACATCAGGTAGGCATTAAATGGGTGGTGCCTGGGAGTTCCCATGCATCAACCCATCTATTTTAATGTAAACCCAGATTTACTAAGACTTGTAAGTCTTGCGTTGCACCAAAATGTTGTGCCTACCTAAAAGAGGCTTAACGAGGAGAAATATCTTCATTTCTCCTCGTTACTTCCTCTTACCATATGTGCTGCAATCTGAAGCACACAAACAAGGAGGAATATGCCTTAAAGGATTGTTTTTGTATAGGACGGTGTCCCTTCCTGCACAAAAAACAATTCTTCTAGTTGCGCAATAATCCTTGCACTATTATGAAAGGATGCCTGCATTGGCGCTTGTCAGGACACAGTGAACCAACACTAGTGGAGAGAAGAAATGCTCCATATCTTTAAAAATGTGGAGCATTTCTGCCCTCTACTTTTCATACTATGGAACACAATAAGTTGCCTTGCTGTGTTGTGCTGCATGAAATAATGATAAATCTGCCCCTAAGTTTCCAACCCCACTGAAGCTTGAATTGCACTCACAATTATGGATATAGTGACCCTTCCAAATGTACATGGTGCAGTGTGGCCTTCTTTTCATATATCATTGGAATATAGCTGCAAGATCTACCAATTATTTGCCTTGAGTTTTTATGGAAAGGTTTTTTCCTATGTGTGTTGCTCTTTCCCTTGACCAATAGATCAGTGTTTAGATGAAAAACATCTGTATGACTTGAAAAGGTTGTCCTTCTTCTGACATGTCTTTTTTTCTGGCTAGCCTTTTGTTTTTCATCCGTGAATACAATGATCATGTTAAGTCCACCAGAGGTGCTCCAACCAAATTCCTTGTTGTTCCATGTCCGTTGTCAAGGGGATAGCCAAGTTGTTCCCTGCTTCTGAGTAAGGATGGTCACAGCCCTCTTACCTCGGGATATGCAGTGACTGGCAAATTGAAAATTCACACAGCTGACTCCTGGGCAAAATTGCCTAGTGGCTCATCCCTAGAAAAAGAGCCATCCCAGAACTGACGCCCCACCATCATTTGCCAGACATGTCTCAAAACTATTCATATTTGTGTGTGTACCTGTACTTGTGTGCATGTGTCTATGTGTGTTAGAGTGGTATGTGAAGCTTATGGATTCTTGGTGAAGCTGTGGTCCATATTAGCCCATTGGCTGCTTCGAACGTTCTGCCCCAGTGCTGAACGTTCAAAAAACGGGTGGGGCAGCGTCGGCAGCAGCCAACGGGTTAATAGAGTTTTCCTTTGGAACGGCTAACTGCCCATATTCCCCATACCAGTTTCTCCGGCTCCCTTTCTTGGGAACTATTTTACAGACAGGATTTGCACCCGAAAAGGGTTTCTTGGTTTGCCTCTTAGCATTTAGCGAAGTTGGCTTCTAGTATATGCAAGCATTTTTTGGAACAGGCTTTCTGAATTTGGTTTAATCCCAGGTTTACCACCTTTTGTTACTCTGGGGTTGCACCAATTTCTATGAGTAGATGCATGGGAATGCTCATGCTTCATCTGTGGGACACCTACCACTTACAAATGTAGCAACTCAGCAAAAGCCACTGTGTTGTATTACATTTCTGTGCAAAGCCACACAAGTCAGTGCAAATAGCAGGGTACATGATTTTGTAAATCTGAGCGAAGCCAGGACAACACAAGGGTTTAGGAAACCCCTCATATCTTCCCAAAAACATCACGTTAAAATAGATACCTATATAGAGGCTCCCATTCAACACTCTTTTACCATTGATTGTTGAGATGTCACTCAAATTGTGTTCCCTTCCACCACAGCAAAAAGTATAGATCAACAGACCGGCCAATTCCAACCATTGAATGCTTTCACTTTAAACCAAAGATCAGTGCAAAATGTGAATGCAGTCCCACACTACCAAAAAATTATGCAGTTTAGTATCCCGCAATTGTGTGCATCGCAGGAGGCTCGCCCTAGGAGGACCTTTTTTTTTAAGTTTCAAAAACCTTTATTCATTCAAAAGGGCAGAATACATTTTAGCCAATCCATGGTTCAGGTGACATGACATTTTATTAGGTGAAAACCGTGCACAGTGCCATGTTCTGCACCAGGTGTACATAGAGTTTATTGTATTATGAGTTAAAAGAAACTCGAGCAAAAACTTTAAAGCTTAAATCACATGGGGTGATGAGTCAACGCCTTTGAGTGCCAAGAGATTCCTGGCTCTCCATAGAGCATCTTTCAAGCAATTCACAATGTTCCAAAATTGTTGATATGGGGAGCTGGATCGGATAAAAACTAAAACCACCACATCTTTAGAAAAGATTACATCTGCATTTATGTATGATAGCCATACCCTCTCCAACTCCAAGCCCATCATTTTTTAGCCATATGGCAGCACCAGAAATGGTGGTCACAAGATTCCTCTGGCAAGCATCCCTTCCTGACACAAAAATGGTTTCTAGAACATCTCCTATGTAAAAAGAGATGGAGAGGTTGGCACCATTGTACATTGGCCCATGCCTGGTCAGGATGGATATTAAATAGGTACCTTACCGATATGGCCGTGATGCCTGTCACCCCCTCCCAACACAAATCCCCAAGGATGGGAAGACGGACGCAGTTCTGAACTTTTGGAAGGCGGGAGGGAGTTACCCTCCCGGCCGTATTTATTAAAATATGAAACAAAATTAAAACATTAAAATAAACGTTTCATATCATGTACAATTTTCATTTATTACATTTCGAAGAAGACATGTTCATTGGCTAACCTTAACAAATCTCTAGTACAAAGGTTTTCCTAGCCGAGTCTAACATCCTGCAAATGCATACTTTCTAAATTAAAATTGTACATCCTAGCATTACGGGCCAACGGCAAGGTCGCAACCGGTGTCAGATCCCTACTACCAAAACTCTCGCCCTCACGGTGTGAGTGGCGGCCGCGCAGAGGACTGTACCCTCTGTGCCAACTCCAATTTCCCTTGTCTTGTGGGGCCCCCCATTTTAACTCGACGCCATCTTAAAGGTCGTCCGAGGACCCGTGTGAGGTGTCTGTAAGAAGGCAGCGTGGACTCCCCCTCCCACCCCACACTGTCTATCACATCCGCCGTCGCGGATATCCGGGCCCCGGGAAATTCGTAGGAGGGGCATATAGCCCCCTCCTCCCCTGGAAGAGCCTATGGCCGTCTTCCCCTAGGCGACCCATACTTAGTGGGTGCCGCCTCCCCGTGGGAGGGGCCAATGGCCGCCTCACCCCCGGCGCTCCCATCCATAGTGGGTGGCGCCCCCCTCTAGGGACCTTGAAATTACTGCTCACCGATCATGACCTTACCGCCCGACCAAAAAATAAATACGACATTTGATTACCTACTAAGGGAGAAAATTATCCTGTTTATTTGCAATATTTGTCTATACTACAAGAAAACAGTACCTTCAGACATTCATCATATCACTAAACTAGACCTTTATATACCGCTAAACAAAGGGAAGAAGATGTTATCAAAGAGAATTACTTTATTGCAGTACTAACATTGCCATAAGGGGCTGGTGGGTGGGTCAAAATTGCTCCTTGTTCCGTCGAGGGCTCACGTGCAACGAGTGGGTGCAGCTTCCAAGCACAGGAACAAGAGGATGCTTCTTCGGATTCCCGCTCTCTTTATTCCTCTTCGGGAGGGCGTGAACCCTCCGCTGGTACGCCTACTGGGCGTGGCCATCAGTGTAGGTGTCTAGGACAACCCCTCTTGGGCGGGAAAAAGGCGCGCCCCGGCTACGCCGCTTCGGGCATACCAGCCGTGACACGCCCCCCACCCAAAATGGTTTCCCGGGAGGATCCGGGCCCCCAACCATACGTTCGGGGGGACCGAGTGGTCGCCCCTTTCCATATGGCCGGGATGCCTGTCACCCCCTCCCAACACAAATCCCCAAGGATGGGAAGACGGACGCAGTTCTGAACTTTTGGAAGGCGGGAGGGAGTTACCCTCCCGGCCGTATTTATTAAAATATGAAACAAAATTAAAACATTAAAATAAACGTTTCATATCATGTACAATTTTCATTTATTACATTTCGATGAAGACATGTTCATTGGCTAACCTTAACAAATCTCTAGTACAAAGGTTTTCCTAGCCGAGTCTAACATCCTGCAAATGCATACTTTCTAAATTAAAATTGTACATCCTAGCATTACGGGCCAACGGCAAGGTCGCAACCGGTGTCAGATCCCTACTACCAAAAGTCTTGCCCTCACGGTGTGAGTGGCGGCCGCACAGAGGACTGTACCCTCTGTGCCAACTCCAATTTCCCTTGTCTTGTGGGGCCCCCCATTTTAACTCGACGCCATCTTAAAGGTCGTCCGAGGACCCGTGTGAGGTGTCTGTAAGAAGGCAGCGTGGACTCCCCCTCCCACCCCACACTGTCTATCACATCCGCCGTCGCGGATATCCGGGCCCCGGGAAATTCGTAGGAGGGGCATATAGCCCCCTCCTCCCCTGGAAGGGGCCTATGGCCGTCTTCCCCTAGGCGACCCATACTTAGTGGGTGCCGCCTCCCCGTGGGAGGGGCCAATGTCCGCCTCCCCCTTGGGCGCTCCCATCCATAGTGGGTGGCGCCCCCCTCTAGGGACCTTGAAATTACTGCTCACCGATTATGACCTTACCGCCACAGGCCGGATAGTTGACCGGCTATCCGGCTCCCCCACACTCCTCCTAAAGGTCATGCTTCCTCAAACCCCTTAGCCAAGCTATGAAGTCTCCTATGAGTAAGACATTCCCCTCCCAGGACAAGTGAACCCCATCCTCTAGATACATGTGATCTCCCCGAATACATCCATGCGGAATACTGTGCAACTGCGCCGAGCGAAACAACCTACCAAGTTTGTTGTTGACCTTTTTCACTGAATGGTTCAGTGCTGACACCGAGAGGCCCCCCCGCCACACCTTCCTGGGAATCATGTGGGACCATGCTATCGTGCACCCTGGGATCCTTCTCGCCAGCCAGCTAACAGTAGACAAAACTCGCTCGAGTAGTACTCGCCTACCGAGTGTCACCATGTCATTGCCCCCCAGGTGTACTATGATTACAGATGGCGGTGACCTCTGCCGCCCTAAGAGTTCCTTGACAAAAGATTCAAACTGGTCAATACAGAGCCCGCCCCTTCCGTGGAAGGTCACTCTGTACCTGTATTCCCCAGCTGCGTGAGTCGCGTCACCTGCTTTGAATACGTCCCCGGCCCGCCTCACGTATAAGTGGCCCACGACCCACACCACTCTCTCCTCAGCCGGTGATCTCTGACCGCTGGTCCCCTGGTGCCGGGTCGACTGCAAATTCCGCCCCGCATAGCATGCTCGCGAAACTGTAAATCAAACAGAAGACAAGAAGCGTGAGTGCATGTAACTTGACTTCACAACATGTGCAATCGCACATACCTTTTAAAACAATTCGAGGACCATCGTCCCAACTGTTTCACCTCTTCAACACTCTGACCCCTGGCTGTAGCCTCAGTAGCAGCCCCTATCCTAAAGGAGTGGGTCCCAAAATCGCACGTGTCCAAGCCCGCCGCTGCGATTGCCATTGTTAGCACCCTCTGAAACTGAAACCTCGTCAGTGGGGTGGCATCAATGTGTCTCAGCAGGCTCCCCCCCCATGTATCCGCCCTTCGCGCCAAATATTCCTCAACGCACTTTACCGGGCACATGGGGGACCCTCGCATGCGCTGGACAACAATACTGTCTCCCATAGCTCTCTGGTCAGTCTTGGACTTGGCTATTGTGACTACCATTGAATCACCCCTAATCAGGATGTGATCCCGACACAGACCTCCCTCCACATCTTTCTTATTCTTTGCGACCAGTTCGCTCACCCGCATAGCCCCATGGAACACTAATGCGAAAGCGGCCCGGAACAGAACTGTTTCGAAATGGGAGGAACATGTCGTGGGCAGTACCGACATAAGCAGGGACAACCTTTCTAACCCAATCGGGCACCTCACGTCTACTGTACGACCTTCCAGGCGTTGCCAGCCACGAAGGGCTTTCTTTACCAAAAAGGACGATGTCGGGTCCTTGATGCCATGCGCCTGCGCCATGAATGAAATGGCGGCCCGGTGCCTATTGGCCGTTGCTACTGATCGGCCTTCCCTGTGTAATGCTACCAGAAACTTTAGGAAGCAATCCTCCTGACCCCATTTGTCCTCCCCTGCTGGACCCAAAAATGCACAATAGGAACGAAATGCTCCTTCGTATGCCTTCCTCGTCCTGGGGTCTAAGCTTGCTGCCACGAGGTCTTGTAATCCGGGGCACCGAGTAGCCAGAGTGCTTCGGGAAATGGTGCCGCCGCTAGGTCCGCGGAAGGTAGATAACCCCTGAAAGCCTGCATGTGTGAACGAGAGAGTGCATTAGCAGCCTGATTCAGTACACCCGGCACATGTTTCGCCCTGAATTGCACATTCAGTCTCATGCAAAGTAGTACAATTTCCTTCAATAATCGCAATATCCACTTGCAGCGTGCTGCCCGATTATTTATACATTCAACAACAGTCATATTGTCGGACCAAAACACCACAGAGCGATCTCTGAACTCATCCGGCCATGCCATCAGAGCCACAAAAATGGGGAATAACTCGAGGAACCCAATGTTACCTGTGAGACCGCTGGTGTGCCACCACGTCGGCCATGTTTGCGCCGACCATCGATTACCAAAGATTGCGCCAAATCCCACGCTCCCCGCCGAGTCGGTCCACAAACCCAGCTCGTCCGAAGACGCTGGCGGCTTGTTCCACACCACTCGACCGTTGAAATCCGCCAGAAATGCCAACCATATGCGCATGTCCTGGCGAACCTCTGCAGACAGTCTCGTGCGGTGGTGCCCTTCCTTGAGACCAACCATAGCTTGTGCGATAGAGCGGGAAAAGGGGTGGGCCATTGGTATCACTCTTAGGGCAAAGTTAAGCTGACCCACTGCTTGTTGTAACTGATGGAGGGTAACTTTCTCCTTGCTAAGGCACAGTTCCAGGGAAGCCCTGAATTTGGCTACTTTCCCTACTGGCAAACGGAAACATCCCTCCACAGAATCAAGCTCAATTCCCAGAAACTCGAGTGAAGTAGATGGTCCAACCGTCTTACCTGGTGCCAATGGCACTCCGAATCCCTTCATGAGGGTGCAAAATTCCTGTAGCGCCTGCGCACATTTTGTGTCGCCGGCTGCCCCCAAGAACAAAAAATCATCTAAGTAATGCATAACATGGCTATGGCCAGTGGCTTTGGTGAATGCCCATTCCAAAAAACAGCTGAATTTCTCAAAATAAGCACAAGAGATGGAGCAACCCATTGGCATACATCTATCCATGTAGTAACGCCCCTGGAACACAAAGCCTAACAGACGCTGATCCCGTGGATGTACCGGGAGCAACCGGAACGCCGACTCGATATCTGACTTCGCCATCAGCGCTCCAGGCCCCAGGCGATTCAACATGGTGACGGCATCATCGAAGGATGCGTACCGCACCGAACAAACTCCCGGGTCAATCGCATCGTTCACCGAGAGACCCCTCGGAGCTGATAAGTTATGGATCAGCCTAAATTCCACCGGGTCCTTCTTGGGAACCACTCCTAACGGGGAACAGATGAAATTAGTTACTGGCGGGTGCCTATATGGGCCAGCAACCCGGCCAAGGGCAACCTCTTTTGCAATCTTCCTCTCCACCACTGCTGGATTATGCTGAGCCGACAGTTGGTTTCTACAAAGTGGCTCCCCACGAAAATCCCCCGCCGGGATGTGGAAACCATATAAGAAGCCATTCCTCAACACCCCAGCGGACACATGATCAGGGTATTCGTTTAGCCAGGGGATCATTGCCATGATATCAACGGGGGTAGGTAGCGGTTCACAGTGGTCCCCCTCAGTCTGTTTGGACCCTCCTCTACCCCCGTCCCACTATTCCTGGATCTGCACGAACTCTCGGGTGCGAGGAATTCCCGCAACCTGCACACGCATGTCTGAACTTACATGTCCCTTGTGGCCTCGTGCAATTGCCCCTGTTAAAATTCCAACAGACCCCTCTCTTACCCCCATTCCCACCAGTCCTTGCTTGGTGGTCGCCACCGGGGCCCGTTCGAAAGGGCACCGCGGGCTGTTGGCGGGAAGGCCCCGACCCATTTCCCCCTAGCGAGGACGACTTCGTCGCGCCCGGCAGGAGCTGCTTCTGCCAAGAAATCGAGTCGAGACAATCCCACGTCAGAGATGAATCGTACTCCTTGGCTTACGGAACTTCATATTGTAACCCATCCACTCATTGCCCTCATACGTTTCATAAAAATCCATTATTAGTGCCTGATAGCAAGACAATTCGGGCAAAACCTCGGGCTTACGTTCCCCAATAATTGCAGTAAACATCGCAAAGGCCTTGGCCCAATTTGTGATTGTCTCATCAACCCTGAATCCCGCCATTTTTGCGCTCCATAGACTCGGGTGCATAAATCTTTCTGCGTCTTAGCATACTCCATCTCGCGATGGTCAGTCAGCAGAGAAAACATATTCACATACTTATCAGCCCATATCAATTCTTTCGTGGCCAACGGGACATGTTGGACCACCTTCTCCCGTCTTGAGGGCAACGACCCCTCCCTCGCCATTGGCAATGCCTGCTTACCTGGCTCTATTGTCGTTCCCGCTGTTTTTTCGACGCCAGCTGCCAGTCCTTCCAAGGTCACCTGTGGGGGGACAAGAGGGAGATTCGCCTTTGCGGCATCTCGCGACTGCCGCAACTGCTGCATTAGTAACTTGGCCTCTTCGGCCGTGTCTTCAGGCGCCGTAACACCCCCTGTTTTTCTGCCGAGCCATGCGGTCAACTGGGCGGCTAATTCTGGAGGTATGTCCTCGTTGGCGGGCGCAACAACAACCGGAATCGGTTGACCCGCGTCCGGGATTGGTACCGGGGCCTCGAGTGGACTGGCCGGGCTCGCCGGGGGTACCTCGGGAACCGGGACCTCCCCCCCTGCCGCCCTATTCCTGACCCGTTTACCCCTACCCGCAGGGACAACTCCCGGCAATACCGGGCCTATTACCTTCTTCGGTTTACCCGTATTGTTCATCGCAGCCATCTGCTTCTTCATGCTCGCCATATCTCTTACCAGCATGCGAAGCATCTGGTCAGTCTCGGACTTCTTTCCTGCCTTCCTGCCAGGCATTGCTATCGAATATTCGATCCAAGTTGATCAACACGGTCCTGGATCCTTAGCCTCGAAGTCGCTGAAAGAGAAACACAAGAAATACAAGTTCTCAAAATTGCTCCTTGTTCCGTCGAGGGCTCACGTGCAACGAGTGGGTGCAGCTTCCAAGCACAGGAACAAGAGGATGCTTCTTCGGATTCCCGCTCTCTTTATTCCTCTTCGGGAGGGCGTGAACCCTCCGCTGGTACGCCTACTGGGCGTGGCCATCGGTGTAGGTGTCTAGGACAACCCCTCTTGGGCGGGAAAAAGGCGCGCCCCGGCTACGCCGCTTCGGGCATACCAGCCGTGACACGCCCCCCGCCCAAAATGGTTTCCCGGGAGGATCCGGGCCCCCAACCATACGTTCGGGGGGACCGAGTGGTCGCCCCTTTCCATATGGCCGGGATGCCTGTCACCCCCTCCCAACACAAATCCCCAAGGATGGGAAGACGGACGCAGTTCTGAACTTTTGGAAGGCGGGAGGGAGTTACCCTCCCGGCCGTATTTATTAAAATATGAAACAAAATTAAAACATTAAAATAAACGTTTCATATCATGTACAATTTTCATTTATTACATTTCGATGAAGACATGTTCATTGGCTAACCTTAACAAATCTCTAGTACAAAGGTTTTCCTAGCCGAGTCTAACATCCTGCAAATGCATACTTTCTAAATTAAAATTGTACATCCTAGCATTACGGGCCAACGGCAAGGTCGCAACCGGTGTCAGATCCCTACTACCAAAAGTCTTGCCCTCACGGTGTGAGTGGCGGCCGCACAGAGGACTGTACCCTCTGTGCCAACTCCAATTTCCCTTGTCTTGTGGGGCCCCCCATTTTAACTCGACGCCATCTTAAAGGTCGTCCGAGGACCCGTGTGAGGTGTCTGTAAGAAGGCAGCATGGACTCCCCCTCCCACCCCACACTGTCTATCACATCCGCCGTCGCGGATATCCGGGCCCCGGGAAATTCGTAGGAGGGGCATATAGCCCCCTCCTCCCCTGGAAGGGGCCTATGGCCGTCTTCCCCTAGGCGACCCATACTTAGTGGGTGCCGCCTCCCCGTGGGAGGGGCCAATGTCCGCCTCCCCCCGGGCGCTCCCATCCATAGTGGGTGGCGCCCCCCTCTAGGGACCTTGAAATTACTGCTCACCGATCATGACCTTACCGCCACAGGCCGGATAGTTGACCGGCTATCCGGCTCCCCCACACTCCTCCTAAAGGTCATGCTTCCTCAAACCCCTTAGCCAAGCTATGAAGTCTCCTATGAGTAAGACATTCCCCTCCCGGGACAAGTGAACCCCATCCTCTAGATACATGTGATCCCCCCGAATACATCCATGCGGAATACTGTGCAACTGCGCCAAGCGAAACAACCTACCAAGTTTGTTGTTGACCTTTTTCACTGAATGGTTCAGTGCTGACACCGAGAGGCCCCCCCGCCACACCTTCCTGGGAATCATGTGGGACCATGCTATCGTGCACCCTGGGATCCTTCTCGCCAGCCAGCTAACAGTAGACAAAACTCGCTCGAGTAGTACTCGCCTACCGAGTGTCACCATGTCATTGCCCCCCAGGTGTACTATGATTACAGATGGCGGTGACCTCTGCCGCCCTAAGAGTTCCTTGACAAAAGATTCAAACTGGTCAATACAGAGCCCGCCCCTTCCGTGGAAGGTCACTCTGTACCTGTATTCCCCAGCTGCGTGAGTCGCGTCACCTGCTTTGAATACGTCCCCGGCCCGCCTCACGTATAAGTGGCCCACGACCCACACCACTCTCTCCTCAGCCGGTGATCTCTGACCGCTGGTCCCCTGGTGCCGGGTCGACTGCAAATTCTGCCCCGCATAGCATGCTCGCGAAACTGTAAATCAAACAGAAGACAAGAAGCGTGAGTGCATGTAACTTGACTTCACAACATGTGCAATCGCACATACCTTTTAAAACAATTCGAGGACCATCGTCCCAACTGTTTCACCTCTTCAACACTCTGACCCCTGGCTGTAGCCTCAGTAGCAGCCCCTATCCTAAAGGAGTGGGTCCTAAAATCGCACGTGTCCAAGCCCGCCGCTGCGATTGCCATTGTTAGCACCCTCTGAAACTGAAACCTCGTCAGTGGGGTGGCATCAATGTGTCTCAGCAGGCTCCCCCCCCATGTATCCGCCCTTCGCGCCAAATATTCCTCAACGCACTTTACCGGGCACATGGGGGACCCTCGCATGCGCTGGACAACAATACTGTCTCCCATAGCTCTCTGGTCAGTCTTGGACTTGGCTATTGTGACTACCATTGAATCACCCCTAATCAGGATGTGATCCCGACACAGACCTCCCTCCACATCTTTCTTATTCTTTGCGACCAGTTCGCTCACCCGCATAGCCCCATGGAACACTAATGCGAAAGCGGCCCGGAACAGAACTGTTTTGAAATGGGAGGAACATGTCGTGGGCAGTACCGACATAAGCAGGGACAACCTTTCTAACCCAATCGGGCACCTCACGTCTACTGTACGACCTTCCAGGCGTTGCCAGCCACAAAGGGCTTTCTTTACCAAAAAGGACGATGTCGGGTCCTTGATGCCATGCGCCTGCGCCATGAATGAAATGGCGGCCCGGTGCCTATTGGCCGTTGCTACTGATCGGCCTTCCCTGTGTAATGCTACCAGAAACTTTAGGAAGCAATCCTCCTGACCCCATTTGTCCTCCCCTGCCGGACCCAAAAATGCACAATAGGAACGAAATGCTCCTTCGTATGCCTTCCTCGTCCTGGGGTCTAAGCTTGCTGCCACGAGGTCTTGTAATCCGGGGCACCGAGTAGCCAGAGTGCTTCGGGAAATGGTGCCGCCGCTAGGTCCGCGGAAGGTAGATAACCCCTGAAAGCCTGCATGTGTGAACGAGAGAGTGCATTAGCAGCCTGATTCAGTACACCCGGCACATGTTTCGCCCTGAATTGCACATTCAGTCTCATGCAAAGTAGTACAATTTCCTTCAATAATCGCAATATCCACTTGCAGCGTGCTGCCCGATTATTTATACATTCAACAACAGTCATATTGTCGGACCAAAACACCACAGAGCGATCTCTGAACTCATCCGGCCATGCCATCAGAGCCACAAAAATGGGGAATAACTCGAGGAACCCAATGTTACCTGTGAGACCGCTGGTGTGCCACCACGTCGGCCATGTTTGCGCCGACCATCGATTACCAAAGATTGCGCCAAATCCCACGCTCCCCGCCGAGTCGGTCCACAAACCCAGCTCGTCCGAAGACGCTGGCGGCTTGTTCCACACCACTCGACCGTTGAAATCCGCCAGAAATGACAACCATATGCGCATGTCCTGGCGAACCTCTGCAGACAGTCTCGTGCGGTGGTGCCCTTCCTTGAGACCAACCATAGCTTGTGCGATAGAGCGGGAAAAGGGGTGGGCCATTGGTATCACTCTTAGGGCAAAGTTAAGCTGACCCACTGCTTGTTGTAACTGATGGAGGGTAACTTTCTCCTTGCTAAGGCACAGTTCCAGGGAAGCCCTGAATTTGGCTACTTTCCCTACTGGCAAACGGAAACATCCCTCCACAGAATCAAGCTCAATTCCCAGAAACTCGAGTAAAGTAGATGGTCCAACCGTCTTACCTGGTGCCAATGGCACTCCGAATCCCTTCATGAGGGTGCAAAATTCCTGTAGCGCCTGCGCATATTTTGTGTCGCCGGCTGCCCCCAAGAACAAAAAATCATCTAAGTAATGCATAACATGGCTATGGCCAGTGGCTTTGGTGAATGCCCATTCCAAAAAACAGCTGAATTTCTCAAAATAAGCACAAGAGATGGAGCAACCCATTGGCATACATCTATCCATGTAGTAACGTCCCTGGAACACAAAGCCTAACAGACGCTGATCCCGTGGATGTACCGGGAGCAACCGGAACGCCGACTCGATATCTGACTTCGCCATCAGCGCTCCAGGCCCCAGGCGATTCAACATGGTGACGGCATCATCGAAGGATGCGTACCGCACCGAACAAACTCCCGGGTCAATCGCATCGTTCACCGAGAGACCCCTCGGAGCTGATAAGTTATGGATCAGCCTAAATTCCCCCGGGTCCTTCTTGGGAACCACTCCTAACGGAGAACAGATGAAATTAGTTACTGGCGGGTGCCTATATGGGCCAGCAACCCGGCCAAGGGCAACCTCTTTTGCAATCTTCCTCTCCACCACTGCTGGATTATGCTGAGCCGACAGTTGGTTTCTACAAAGTGGCTCCCCACGAAAATCCCCCGCCGGGATGTGGAAACCATATAAGAAGCCATTCCTCAACACCCCAGCGGACACATGATCAGGGTATTCGTTTAGCCAGGGGATCATTGCCATGATATCAACGGGGGTAGGTAGCGGTTCACAGTGGTCCCCCTCAGTCTGTTTGGACCCTCCTCTACCCCCGTCCCACTATTCCTGGATCTGCACGAACTCTCGGGTGCGAGGAATTCCCGCAACCTGCACACGCATGTCTGAACTTACATGTCCCTTGTGGCCTCGTGCAATTGCCCCTGTTAAAATTCCAACAGACCCCTCTCTTACCCCCATTCCCACCAGTCCTTGCTTGGTGGTCGCCACCGGGGCCCGTTCGAAAGGGCACCGCGGGCTGTTGGCGGGAAGGCCCGACCCATTTCCCCCTAGCGAGGACGACTTCGTCGCGCCCGGCAGGAGCTGCTTCTGCCAAGAAATCGAGTCGAGACAATCCCACGTCAGAGATGAATCGTACACCTTGGCTTACGGAACTTCATATCGTAACCCATCCACTCATTGCCCTCATACGTTTCATAAAAATCCATTATTCGTGCCTGATAGCAAGACAATTCGGGCAAAACCTCGGGCTTACGTTCCCCAATAATTGCAGTAAACATCGCAAAGGCCTTGGCCCAATTTGTGATTGTCTCATCAACCCTGAATCCCGCCATTTTTGCGCTCCATAGACTCGGGTCCATAAATCTTTCTGCGTCTTAGCATACTCCATCTCGCGATGGTCAGTCAGCAGAGAAAACATATTCACATACTTATCAGCCCATATCAATTCTTTCGTGGCCAACGGTATATGTTGGACCACCTTCTCCCGTCTTGAGGGCAACGACCCCTCCCTCGCCATTGGCAATGCCTGCTTACCTGGCTCTATTGTCGTTCCCGCTGTTTTTTCGACGCCAGCTGCCGGTCCTTCCAAGGTCACCTGTGGGGGGACAAGAGGGAGATTCGCCTTTGCGGCATCTCGCGACTGCCGCAACTGCTGCATTAGTAACTTGGCCTCTTCGGCCGTGTCTTCAGGCGCCGTAACACCCCCTGTTTTTCTGCCGAGCCATGCGGTCAACTGGGCGGCTAATTCTGGAGGTATGTCCTCCTCGTTGGCGGGCGCAACAACAACCGGAATCGGTTGACCCGCGTCCGGGATTGGTACCGGGGCCTCGAGTGGACTGGCCGGGCTCGCCGGGGGTACCTCGGGAACCGGGACCTCCCCCCCTGCCGCCCTATTCCTGACCCGTTTACCCCTACCCGCAGGGACAACTCCCGGCAATGCCGGGCCTATTACCTTCTTCGGTTTACCCGTATTGTTCATCGCAGCCATCTGCTTCTTCATGCTCGCCATATCTCTTACCAGCATGCGAAGCATCTGGTCAGTCTCGGACTTCTTTCCTGCCTTCCTGCCAGGCATTGCTATCGAATATTCGATCCAAGTTGATCAACACGGTCCTGGATCCTTAGCTTCGAAGTCGCTGAAAGAGAAACACAAGAATTACAAGTTCTCAAAATTGCTCCTTGTTCCGTCGAGGGCTAACGTGCAACGAGTGGGTGCAGCTTCCAAGCACAGGAACAAGAGGATGCTTCTTCGGATTCCCGCTCTCTTTATTCCTCTTCGGGAGGGCGTGAACCCTCCGCTGGTACGCCTACTGGGCGTGGCCATCGGTGTAGGTGTCTAGGACAACCCCTCTTGGGCGGGAAAAAGGCGCGCCCCAGGCTACGCCGCTTCGGGCATACCAGCCGTGACACGCCCCCCGCCCAAAATGGTTTCCCGGGAGGATCCGGGCCCCCAACCATACGTTCGGGGGGACCGAGTGGTCGCCCCTTTCCAAATGTTCCCTAAATTTGTATTGATGTCTGATCAGAAAACCCTCTGACTGTTAACTATAGCTGTTCCCCAGTGACTGTTTTGTGAATACACTTGGGTGAAATCAAAACCAAAGGAAAATGGCTAGACTCTGAATGAGGTAGGCTGTTGGATATAATGATCTGCATACCAGAAAGTTCAACCAAAAGCTGGTAAAAAAAAGTACAATTTCCTTTCTCCCTTGTCCTGACAAACACTCGCCTTTACCAAGTTACAGATAAAGATTGCAAACTGAGACCAATGTTTGGTGCATTCTTGCCATCCAAAATCACAGATTCAAACATGGAAAAACAAGCAATCTATTATTGCTTTCCTCCCCAAAAGAACTGAAAACCACACCTTTGACTAGTGTCAGATAAATCCGGGGATAAGGAAAACAACAGCAACATAAACCAGTATTGAAAGATATTCTGTTTTGCAACGAGGATTTTACCTGTCATAGAGAGTGACTTTTGAGGACCTAGGACCCCAGAATGCTACATGGTGTTTGACAGTAGACATACTTTCTCACCAACTCTGCAAACAGTCACCCTCTCCAAAAATGAACAAGAACTTTGATGCGATCAAAGTCCCAGTCTTTTTTATCTTTCTTCTAGTTGACATACACAAACACACTCTTTGTAGCGCATCTGGGCGTACATCCAAAGTTGCTTCTTTGAGCATTCTTGAAATAGAGTGGGTTGAATTTCTTTTTTCCCACTTTAATGACCAGGAACTGCTTATTAACCATCCAAATCCCCCTCCCATGGACACATTAACACAAACCGAGATTGTCCCGGAACCTCTCCTGAGCACTTCAAACTCCCTAAAGAAGCTAGGTCACAAAATGACACCAACAAAAGAACGTCACTCGACCCAAAGCTGCGTCAATTTTGCGACAGTCCAGAAGATCGAAATTGAAAAAATAATGAAAAAGGGCCGCAAGGATGGCGCGCCTGGTCCAGGTGGAATTCCTCAAGCTCTGTTCAAGGAAGATGCAACTTTCTGGGCTGCGAAACTAAGCCCCCTTTTTTACACATGTCTGCAAAACAACACCATACCGCCCTCCTGGCGTGGATCCATCCTTGCACCAATCTTCAAAGGCGGGGACAAAAAATCCCCAGGGAATTACCGTCTCATCGCACTCATTGACAACGAAGCAAAGTATTTTGCGGGAGTGCTGCTCAACTCACTTAGGGCATGGTCTGACGAAAACTCTATAATTCCTCTGAATCAAACAGGTTTCACAATAAACACCGGTACCTCAGTCAATCTTATGACCCTTTCATGCTTAATTGACCAAGCGAAATTCTGCTCTTGTTCACTTTATATGGGGTTTATTGACTACCAAGCGGCTTTTGACAATGTCAACAGAAGCAAACTCTGGCAGAAGTTGTCCAGACTTAACATTCCAGAGGCCCTCCTAAGAGCCATACAACTCCTACACCAGGACACATGGGTTAGAATTAAGATCGGGGACGGCTCAAGATTGTTTCGCCCGATTGCGACGGAAAAAGGCCTCAAACAGGGTTGTGTCTTGGCCCGACTCTTTTTAATCTATTCTTAGCTGACCTCCCTGAAGCTCTTAATAAGGTCAACTCCCACGCTCCCAAATTATCTGGACTTGCCGCTCACAAATCTATTATATGCTGATGACGTGGTACTGTTAAGTAAAACAAAGATCGGAATGCAAAGACTTCTGGATGCTACTTCCGACTACTCTAACGACAATGAGCTCCGCATCAACAACAGGAAGACGAAAATTTTAGCGGTGCACTCAAGGAAAGTTAAGAAACTGTCTTGGGCTTTGAACAATGAAAGCATTGTCGAATTAAATTGCCAAAGGTACCTTGGAGTCACTTTCAACAACAATGGAAAAAAACAAATCCCACCTAGAAGAGCAAAAAAGGAAGGGTACGGCACTCGCTTTTGCAATCGGACTAATTCAAAAGAAACTACAAGGCCCTACTCTTGCACCCACACTACAGGTGGCTCAGGCAAAAATCCTTCCTACCTTAACTTACGGAAGCGAAGCATTAAAAGGATTGGACAGTGACCATCTAGACAAAATAATTACTAAGATCTACAGGTCTGTGTTCAAATTACCAAACCATACATCACCGGCACAAATTAGGTTGAAACTTGGCATCTGCAAACAACGATTGGCCAGAGCCATGTCTTTCCTCGTGTGCTGTCACAAATTGAGGTTATCAAAGGAGGGAAGTTTAGGATACCATTTGTGGGCCAGCATTGATAACAACTCATGGCGAGCAGGACATGAATACTGGTCAAACGGCTTAAAAACCCTGGGGCATATTACCAAGCAATAGCGATAATTATCGCTATTGCTTGGTTAGAGACAAAAATTCACCGCAGCGCTGCGGCGATTTTTACCGCAAATAAACCTTGGTATTACCAAGGTTTAACGCAAATGCGGTAAAAATCGCCGCAAAGCATGAATATCGCTGAAAAGTCAGAGATATTCATGCATTAGCGAGCTAATGCTCTTAGCCATGTTATCCACCTCCCATTGGATAACATGGCTAAGAACTGCTCAGGGCAGGTGTTAGCTTTTGGAGATATTCCCACTTAGCGCGAATATCTCCAAAAGTTGGTAATAGGAGATAGCGATGTTAGCGACTGTTTTCAGTCTCTAACATCTTGGCACGCCCACTTTGCATCTCATTAGTGATAAATATCACTGACATGCAAAGTGGGGCCCAAGATGATCGCTATCTCCTACTAGCTGTCACTAACTGGTGTTAGCGGCAGCTAGGTAATAGGGAGATCATTTTATCTCTGCTTTCTTGGCTTGACTTGATAATATGCCCCCCTGTGCCTAAATGACCTCTGGAACTTGTACGCTAGTCAGATGGAATTCAAAAGGCTAGCGAAAATCAGCACCAAACAATTATCAATAGTGGAAGACAAAGCCAGCCTTGCAAAAATAAGTCATGGGTGGATGACCCTTCAATCCTATGCCTTGCTAATTCCACAGCCGTACCTTACTATATCGTTCAGTGCTCGGACGAAACTAAGTTTTTTAAAACTGGGAGTTATTAACCTGTTGACTCATTGGCCAAAATGGAAAAGAGAACATGGAAAAGTTCAATGCCGACTTTGTGGGACCCACAAAGAAGACATTATACACATCATATGCCTGTGCCCTCTACTATTGACAGAGAGACGGGTCCTACTTAAGCATCATTGGAATAGAAACATGATTAGAAGCTGCAGAGCAGCAGTTTTGGCCTGTTTCGACCCTAGGAACACTAAATTAAATTGTGCCCTAGTAAGATTCATGGAGCGCGCTGCAAAAAAACTTACTGAGCTGCCCAGAGTTTGCGATCCCCCATTGGAATAATGCTGCTAAATTTTACTTGCTGCTGCTGGCTTTTTATGAATATGACTTTTTAAAATGGAAGTCTCATTTGTTATCATCTATACATACTGACTTTTAATGAATTTAACATTCTAAATGCAATCTTGAACCTTTTAAATGTTTTGTACTTGCAATGGTTTATTCTTAAATCACGCAATAAAGATTATTATTATAAAAAAAAAAAAACACACTCTTTGCAAAGTTAATTTCTGATGAGGATCAGAATTAAAATCTACTGCAGTACCATAACACCTAGCAAATTGAATTGTCAGAGCAAAAAACTAAATATCATCCTTATAGGCAGAAGTAGCGGCAGAACCACACATTCGTCCTGGGCCACAAATCCCTTTAATCAGAATATCAGCCCTCACAGTTGCAATAAAGGGTTCAATAGCCAAAGTGAACAAGAGGGGGGCAAAGGATATCAGTGCCTTTTTCCTGACAAAATGGGAAAAGAGTCTGTTAACCCCTTCGCTGCGGGGGGAGGTGGGCGCGTACAGCGCTCACATGCTCATGACGAGCTCAGCTCGTCATGAGGCATGGCGCTCCTGTGCTCATGGCGAGCTCAGCTCGTCACGGCCACACCGGTTCCCGTGGAACGCTCAGCACAGCAGGGGAAGCGTTGCTTCCCCCCGCATGCGAGCGTTCCACGGCTCATGATGAGTTGAGCTCGTTATGAGCACCGGAGCGCCGTGGCTCATGACGAGCTCAGCTCGTCATGAGCTTTCAAGGGGTTAATGTGCCATTGGCCATGGCTTTGCTGTAACAGTTTGAGTACAATAGAATAGTCCATGACCTGAATTTTGTATCAAAATTCGTGTGCTTTAAAACCTTAAAAGAAAGAGAGTGGTTTGACCTATCCAAGGCATTACTAGGTCCAGAGCGAGTAGGCACAAAGACAAACCATGGCCTTTCAAATGTGATGGCACATCTCTAACTAAAAGTACATTGACATAAATATTGCATCCTAGCACACTACATGCTTGTTCAGTTCCTATTACTGTGGAAACTGAAGGCCTCAATCGAGGAAACAACTTTTTAGACAAGATTTCAAAGTCTACATTAAGCATACCAAATAAACACCTGGGGCCTTATTTATGAAGGCCTTGCGTCAGTTTTGCGCAACCGGTGCGTCACTTTTGCGCCCTGTTGCACCATATTTAAAAAGTGACGCATCTAGGTAGATGCGTCACTTTTTAAACCCCTGCGCCACATTATACCTGCGTCAGGTATAATGTATGCAGAGGGGGCGTTCCCCCGCAAAAAGCCTCGTAATAGTGACGCAGTGAAATCTATGAGATTTCACTGCATCACTTTTAGGACGCTGTTGCGTCAAAATCGTGCGCCTGCCTCACAGCAGGCGTAAGACTGACGCAAGCCCTTTCACATGGGGCTTTGCCCATGTGAAAGGACGCATTGCTGGAGTTGCGTCACTTTTGTGACACTCCAGCAATGCGTCATTTTTGCGCTTACAGATACGTCAGAAATACTGACGTATCTGTAACTCCTTGCGACATGATGCGTCATACATTAAATATGACGCATCAGGAATGTCGCAAGGAGTGCGCAGTGAAAAGTGATGCATCGCTGTTTTCACGCAGCGATGCGTAACTTTTCATAAATGAGGCCCCAGGTTTTTATATAGTAACTGCCATCTTTTTTTTGTATATCTTAACTTTATTCATCTCCCTCTCAACGAACATTGGAAGCTGTCCTTCCCTCATAGAAATATTATATACTTCAGTCCAAAACTGCAAATGTTGTATGAAAAAATTGCAATCTCACTGTCAGATGCTTTAGGGATATAAAGTTCTCTATAAAAGCTATGCACACATTATTTGATATCTTCTGTTGGGCCATGCTTGTGAATCCAGCTTGGCATCTGTAATTCTACTACCAGCTTTACCTTTAAGAAAGAAGAATCAAGAGCAAGTCTCAATTTCCTCCAAGAATTGAGTTTTAGTGCAGCCAATTAATCCTTTTGCAAAATATGTTTACAATTAGGATATTTTCTGACTGTACAACATAATGTGAACTTTTATATCAAACCACTACTCCAATAGCATGGACAAATTCTGGAGACTTCTTTTTAAACTGTTGATTTTTCATCTTCTATCTCTAGCAACTGAAGTCCCTCATGAAATAAAGGACCTTATACAGACCTTAGTGTCCACCCAATGTTCACGTATTGCACTTTTTGAGGGAGTAATCCTTTTAGGGATTTCCAATTCTTGTACAGATACTTAAACTTCTCATAGGTAACATTGTCTTTGGGTAGATTAATATTTAGTTTCCATAGTCCTTTCCCTCTGAGATATATCTCAGCCATGGATATAGCAATTTTAATGAGGGTGTGGTCTGAAAAGAAAACTAGAATGAATGTTGCTGAAACTATATTTTCATATGGACCTGCAAGGATAAAAATCAATGCAGGATTTCGTGGAAATGTTTTAACTAATCAAAGTATAACCTGAATCACTAAGGTGTAATACTTTGTAGGTATCCTGTAATCAAAAGAGTGCAATGATATTAAGCAATGATTTGGAAGTATTATCATGTCACACTGAAGAACAAGAAGTTGTGTCTTTAACATCCAGTAAACAGTTACATTACCCTCCCAAAACATTTCTATTGCATAAAAGAAGCTGTGGTGGGAAACTAAAAACACTGGGGCCGACTCACAGAACTAATCTGAAAAAAATCCTAAACGTACTACTTTTGGTATTCACAGAAGGCATTTTGTAGTAATAAAGTTAGGATTTTGTCTTAAGTTAGGATTGTATCTTAAATTAGGATTTTGTCTTGAATTAGGATTTTGTCTTAAATTAGGATGTCATCTTAAGTTAGGATTTTGTCTTGAGACCAAAACGTAAGACAAACTTAACTTTAACTTAAGTTTAATTTAAGACAAAATCCTAATTTAAGACAAAATCCTAACTTTACTACAAAATTAGTAAATTTAGTATTTTGTCTCCGATTAGTTCTATGAATCGGCCCCATTGTCCCTTCATGATAATGAGGTGGGGCAATACACATTAATTAGCCGAATTTCATGTCCAACTCATATACCATCCATACATGAAGCTCCCTCATTGAATTCAATATTCGTTCTAGCCTCAATAACAAGACCTGTTTGGTTTCCCTTCTCAAGTGAAGTACCTTTTCCTGAGGTTTTATGTTTCACAGTACTTACACAGTTTCTTATGCCAACTACCCCTCCTAGGATATAGGCCATCAACCAAGACTCTCCAGCCATCTCTGTCCTGGGCTTTTCTTTCAATCTCACTCGAGGTAGAACCCATCTCTTTGCAGTCAGCCTTGAGGCCTAGATGCCTGGTGTTTCTTGTCCTTCCTGTTTTCCTTTTACCATGAGAGTTCCATGTAGGGGCTTGCCTGTTGGTGTTTGATTATGGGTTGTGGAGGGTATGCCCTATTCAGGCCCATTGTCTTTTTATGATTTATTCATTAGCAGGGAGTTGGAAAGTCTGCTGCCAAAAGGCAATTGTTGCTTTCGGTGTTTGGCCAGTGGATTTGGAGGATTTTCCTCCGCCAGCTGTTGATGAAGATCTGGACATAGTTGGTGGTGGTCACTGTTATCCTTCAAGTTTCTGCTTTCAAACAGAAGGACATATTTTACATTGCATTTAAATTTCCTGATCTTGGTTTCCAGGGTTAGGTCCTTTAAGCTCCACATTTTCTTTAGCTGAATGGCCGGTCCCAAGCCAAGCTGCAAAAGGAGGAGGGTTTTGATTGGGACTAGCTACCCGACTATGTGAAAAAATCCTAGCTACAGAAACATTAACCAAAAGACCACTAGACATCCGGGTTTTGGGGAGAGCAGAATCTCCTTCACAGGGAGCTATGACACCTTGTGGTGAAAGCCAGCGATAACCAAAAGCTACAAAGCCTATACACCTGCTTCCGACCAAGACCATCACCTTTAGGACATGGAATGTGAGGACCACGAATGAGATTAATAAATAGTGAATAATAGTTTATTATTCACTATTAGTGTAATTAAAAGTGGAGAAGCAAGATCTGGACCTTCTCTGGCATCTGAGGTACAACAAATAAAATGGCTTTAAATGTATGTTGTGTGCAGGGATGTGGTCGAGAGTGAGTTTGTGTGAGAGAGCATGCATATATGTGAGCATAAATGTTTGCATGTGAGATCATGGGGGTGTGTGTATCAAATTGAGTGAGTAAGTATATGTCAGTCGGAAAGAGGGCAAATAAGTGATCCAGGGTGAGATTGAGTGCAAGACGCTATGAAAATGAATGAGTGCAACTGAGTACTAATGAGATAATGGGTGGGAGTAAGTGTATGTAAGTGAACCTGTGTTGTTATGGTTGCAATTCTGCTGTTGGACCTAGTATACTTGTTGGCATATAGAAACACCCGTGGCAAAATGTTGGCACTGGCATAATGGAGAAACTACAAGCACATGGGATACCCTCAGCAAAATGCTAGTGATGGCACACTGTAGATAGACTTGGGCACGGGGGATCCATTAACTAAATGCCAGTGCCGACCTACTGGAGGAAATCCTTGGCATAGGTAGCACCTATGGCAAATTGCTGGTGATGGCACATTGGAGGAGATTCTTGACGTATGGTAAGACAACGGTGGCAATGTCAGGGGGCATCTATGACAAAATGTGGTCCATGACATATTAGACATAAACTTTGGCATAAGGGACATCCATAGTGCAAGAGAAGCAGTATTAGGAAAATTCTGGGACTGTATGTAATGTTTGCTGGTCCTAGCAATGAAGGTATTTTTTGACATAAGGATGCACCCATGGGACATTTTAAAAACATAATTGGGTGAACTCATAGGGACTGTCAGGTTTCATTAGCCAGACACATAGAATATTGAATATTCATTGTGCAATTATTATGGAACTTCAGCAATGTTAGTTATAGTTATGTCATCAGGATTAGGCTTGGTTGACATTATGTCTTGGGATGCTTTAGGGTCAAAGGTCATATGAAGTCACTTCTTTTGATGTCATTATTGTCAAAGGGTATCTGATGTCACATCCGCTACCCCTGGGATTTTGGTGAATCGGCATTCATGCCTGTTAAAGACAAAACTGTGAAGACAATCATGTGTAACAGAGCCCAAAAACGAAGATGGGTGGAGAACTTTGAAGAACTGCCGGACCAGCCTGTGCCATATTCTCCACCAGGCATACAGTCAGCTGACAAGGATTTGCCACTCGACTGCAGCAGACCCATCGAGGAACACATATAACAAGCCATAAAACATATGAGAAAATGGAAGACATCATTACCTGACAACAATTCTGCAGAGTCACTGAAGGCAGACTTTGAAACATCAATAGACATGCTGTACCCCATGTTTGGAAGGATCGGGGAATAGGAAAAGGTACTGCCAGACTGGAAGTAGGGATACCTCATCAAGATCCCCAAGAAAGTTGACCTAAATAACTGCACAAACTAATGAAGGATAACTCTTCTATTAACTCCAGGCAAAGTGTTCAACAGAATCATCCTGACCAGACTGAAGGAACAAGTCAGTTCTCAGTTGCAAGACCGGCAAGCTGGCTTCCTCAAAGATAGATCCTGCACCATCCAGATGGCTACACTGTGCATCATCATTGAGCAGTCAATGCAATGGAACTCCCCCTTCTATGTTTACTGTATCGACTATGTGAAGGCATTCAACAGGATGGACAGAAAACCCCGTTGGAAAGTCCTCCACCACTATGGTGTGCCAGATAACCCATAAAAATCATCAGGAAAATCTTCCGAGGGAATGACTTGAATTTAGTCCATGGAGGGAAACTCATGGAAGCCTTTGAAGTGAGGACTAGAGTCTGCAGGGTTGTTTCTTATCACCTTTTTTCTTTTTGCTGGCCATAAACTAGATCATAAAGACATGGAGAAGAAATGGAATCCAGTGGTCACCTGTGACGCAGCTCAACGACCTGGACTTTGCAGACAACATGGCCATACTCTCCCTTATAAATCTGCAGATGCAAGAGAAGACCGACAATGTGGCAGTCACATCAGCACAACTTGACCTCAACATCCACAGAGGAAAAGCAAAGATTCTGTAGACTTACACTACCAGCACAACAGCAGGGGTTGGCATTGGAAGGGGTTGAGGTTGTCACCTACCTGGACAGTGTCATAGACAATCAGGGTGGCACAGAAGTCAAGTGAAGAATTGTCAAAGCAAGGGCTGCCTTCATGTTCCACAGTCACAGCCATCTTTCTTTCAGACACAGATAAATTTGGAAATCAAAGCTTTTCTCTTCCAAACCAACGGCCTGATTTAGATCTCAGTGACAGATATCCTGTCGCTGAAATATAAATCCCATTGTGTCCTATGGAATTTATATGTCAGTTGATGGGATATCCGTCACTGTTCTGATGGATAAACCTTCCACAGAGATCTAAATGATGTGCAAAGTCTGATTATTTGTCCTCTTCTGCTTTAATGTCTTCCCATGGCCTCCCTCTACTTTGACGGGGAGGGAATGGTTCCCCCTTCTGTGTTCACTTTAAGTATCTGCCCTCACATCTATACCTAAATCTAAAGAAAAAGAAATAGCGCCCAAGAACTGAACATTTTAGAAACTAGTACTCTATGATAAGGTTTCATCAACTATTTCCGTGACATTAAAAAAATGTATTGTAATTTTCAATTTTGATTCCTCACTATCACCCAGCTTTGGTATATTTATTTATTCTACATAAAATGAACACAAGTCATTAGTGTAGCTGGAATGTCTATACATTTTCAGGTGAGGCCACACTTCCTCAGGTTGGTGATTGGTATTTCAGTCCCATTTATAAGACTAGAGAGGGGCCTTTATTAACTACTTGTGTAACTGAAGCTTTGGGAAAGATTTTGTCTGCCTTGTATTGGCCATCCACACCAGGGTTGTCTCCTCTTGCTCCCTTTAACAAATACACCTCTCATCTCCTCTTCTTTTCCCAATGAGCCTCTCACAATTGTGCCTGTGATGCACACTAGTGCTTGCCTCCTGTCTCCTCCTCATCCCATTGCCAGGGCTTGTCTCCTGTCTCATCCTTATTTCATTGCCGAGGCTTGTCTACCGTAGTCTTCTCAATAGCCCTTGCACCATGGCAGAATCGGTTCTCCTGTCACTCCTTCTTCCCCACTAACTTGTGCAGGGAGTTCATGTTATGTCCTCCAGGGCCTGCTGTCAGCAAAGGCCTTTGATCAGAAAAAACTACTACTATACACACCCAAAATTACTTACTTAAAGGTGCTTGCACCTACAAGTAAATGGCAGGTCCTGCATATGGTCCAGTGTCATTAAGAAATGTCAATGAAATCTGTAATTTTGACTCTTAATTGCAAGCCAGCTTTGGCAAATTGATTTATCCTATGAAAATAAAAGTAGAAATATGAAAATAGCAAAAATGTATATGTAAATGTTTATGTTAAAGCCACACCTCTTCAGTTTGGTGAAAGTCATTTGAAGAAGTTGCAAGATATTCGTATCGTTACTACTCTACCTCCCCCGAGAAACAACACCCCAGCCAGTTTCAGACGCCCCTGGAGAAACTTGAATTTAGAGCATTTCCACCAGCTATTGATGAAATACCATCCTTCACCTCCTACTGAAGTCTCCCGCGGCTATGATAGTTTCTGCGCATGGCTCAATCAGGCACTAGATATGCTCATTCCGGCCAAGTGGAGTAAGACTAGATCTAGTCCTTCTAGCCCTTGGTATGATGAATCTCTCAAAGGGATGTATGACGTTACAACGCATACTTTTACTCCGCATACCATTACAACGCGGTATTCACAACGCATACCGTTACAACGCATAGCGCTTTGGGGTGCTGGATAGTGGTAAGTATAATTTACTATTCTAACTCCAGTCCCCGTGGACCCTAGGGAAGGTGTTGGATAGTAAATTAAACTTACCTCTTATCCTAGAGCGCCCCCTAGCGCAATGCGTTGTAATGGTATGCGTTGTAATGCCTGCGTTGTAGTGGTAGTGCGTTGTAAAAATTGCGTTGTAACAGGTGAATACCCTCTCAAAGCACTTAAAGCCTCCTGTAAAAAAGCAGAACGCGCATGGCGTAAAACTTATGATACTGACCTCAAGGCGGCCTACAGGGCCTGCACTAGAGTGTATCATCGGGCCATATGTGCAGCCAGGGCTGCTTTTTACGCTCAGGAGATTAAGAATAGTACAAACCCCACCAAGGTCATCTTCAGGGTGTGTAAGGACCTTACAAGCAAGAGGACGGACATTGCTACTATTGAACCCTCCATGGCACACTGCGAGGATCTAGCCTCGTTTTTTGTAGAAAAAGTGGAGGCCATTTACAGATCATTTTCTCAGCTTTCCATCAGGGAGAATATGTCTACATCTTTGGCTCTCAAACCACTGCTAACTATCCCTAGTCCAACTCGGGAAGAGTTTTTAGCTTTGACGACAAAAGTCAAATCCGGTTCTCCGGACGATCCCATGCGACCCGCTCAGTTCCAGGAATTTGCTGAATGTTGTTATCCTGCCCTGCATGATCTTATCAATCTGTCCTTTAGTACGGGCAGTGTTCCCAAGGCTTGGAAACAGGCGATGGTCATTCCAATCCTTAAGAAACCTGCCCTCGATCCGACTAAGCCAGAACACTATCGACCCATTTCCCTTCTTCCCTGGCCAGCCAAACTAGCGGAAGCGCATGCTAATCGTATTCTATCATCTCACCTGCAAGAATTGAATCTACTAGATAATTCCCAGAACGGATTCCGTGCAGGTCATAGCACCGAAACTGCTCTTTTGGCTGTGGTGGAGCACATCAGGAAGATGTTGGATCAGGGTCAGACGGCGGCACTGATCCTTTTGGATCTCAGTGCCGCCTTTGATACGGTGTCCCATCAGATTCTTTTACATCGTCTGATGGAGGCTGGAGTTGGAGAGATGGCACTTAAGTGGTTCCGCTCCTTTCTTGAGGATCGAGGTTTCAAAGTGTCTACACCTCCTTTTGTCTCTGCTTCACGCCCTATACTGCAGGGCGTTCCCCAGGGTTCGGCTCTTAGCCCCACTTTATTTAATTTATATGTTCAGCCTTTGGCGGAGGTAGCCCATAGTTTTGGTCTTTCCTTAGTGTCATACGCCGATGACACGCAGCTGGCGGTGGCTCTTAATGGTGACTCTAACATGGACGCCCCCACCTTCCAGTCAGCGTTAAAAGCTGTTTCTGGCTGGATGGCGAACAACCGACTTCAACTTAATGCCTCTAAGACCGAGGTCATTATTTTTGGTAAGGAAAGTGGGCTATGGGGAGATCAATGGTGGCCCTCTGATCTTGGCCCTGCTCCCACCCCCGTGAGTGAAGTCAGAAACCTCGGGTGTGGTTTGATGACAAGCTCTCTTTCACCTCCCATACTAAACGTGTGGCTGGCGTATGTCTAGGTACTCTGCAGTGTCTGAGACCTATTTTTAAGTTTTTTGATGCTGAGACAAGACAGATTATAGTCCAAGCTCTGGTTCTTACCAGATTGGACTATGCCAACTCTCTGTTTTTGGGTCTAAATCAGGCCGAACTATCCCGCCTTCAGAGGGTCCAAAATGCGGCGGCCAGGATGCTTGTCGGCCTCCCGAAATTTGTCTCAGCTCGTAGAACTATCCAGAATCTCCACTGGCTACCGATTGAGCAAAGAGTTAAGTTTAAAGTCCTTTGCTTAACTTTTAAAATTCTTAAACTAGCTTCCCCTCCTATTCTCTCACAGACTATCCTGCACTATGTCCCTGCTAGAACCCTTCGCTCTGCTGGATTGAACCTCGCCATTGTGCCGCGCTTTAAACGAGCTAGAATGGGTGGACGCTCGTTCTCAGTGCTGGCGGCTTCCCTCTGGAACTCTCTGCCTGCTCCTCTCCGTTCAATCCCTGACTTGCTTCTTTTTAGGAAGGCTTTGAAGACCTTCCTCTTCTCCACAGTTTAGTCTTGTCTTCTTGCCTTCTCTGATGTGTTGTGTTATCCAATTCTCCAAGCGCCGGGACGCCTCTTGGCTGTGGCATCCGTGCGCTATACAAAAAATAAATAACATAACATAACATCTGACTTGAGAGGGGCCTCTAATAATGACTGTTGGAACTGCAGCTTCATGAAAGAATTTCAGTGCTTTTGCATTGACTGAAGATAGACACCTAGTAACAACTTGTGGTACTGAAGCTTCATGAAAGAATGTCAATGCTTTTGCATTTGACTTGAGAGGGACACCTAGTAATGTTTAGAAGAACTGTGCCTTCATAGAAAAGAAAATCATGAAAAAACATTTTGTATGCGACTCGAGAGGGACACCTAGCAATAACTTGAAGAATCACAGCTTCATGGAAGATTTTTGAGGAATTTGTATCTGACTCAAGAGGGACATCTATAAAGGCCTTGAGGAATTGACATTCCTGTGAAATAATTTTGAAACTGTTGCATCTTACTCGAGATGGACCTCTACTTTTGACTTGATGACTTGTGACTTGAGGAAGTGAAGCTTCATGAAAGAATTTCGGGGTCTGGAGATTAACCTGCAAAAAACTAAGTATATGGCCTCTAATGTAGGCAACTCCACCCACCCCAATCCTTGCTTGGATGGAAGACCAACTTTGAGTACCTGGGATTGACGCTGACTGAAAGAATGGATTGGGGTGCCCAAATTAACAAAGAAGGGTTGAAATTAACTTAAACAATGGGGTTATTTTAAAACTATATAGGAGCTGCACTGAAAAACTGGTTGTAGTAATCACTTCAGGCTGGTTGAGATGTTTTAAGAGTATTTATTGTAGGTCAATAGTACAGTAGTAATACCCCCCACCAGGAGCATCCAGCATGGTGCTCAGCCCTTCTCCAACTGTGGTTTTCATACACTAACATTCCATTTTACATCATCCTTACAGGGTTCCACTGGTGGAGCGATGGATGACATAAACTACAATATAGGTAGGGTATAACATATCCTTTTTTCTTCCAAACAGAAAAGAGAAAAGTAAAATCAGATGTAGAAACTAGATGAACGTAATAGAGGGGAGAGTACAAGTAAAAACAGAGCAAATATAGAGAGGAAGAAAACAACCAAGAAACTGAGGAAACAGATAAACACAATCTATATCCCATCCTCCTTTCTATAAATAAACAAAAGAAGAACAAGAGAAGAATAGAAGGAAAAACCACCAATGACTACCACCTGCACACCCATTGGCCAGACAGATGTGCAACGAGGCAAGACAGAGCATGATGAAACAAGAAGACAGAGAAGAAGATAAATACATTATTTAACTCATACTTCTCCATAATATAATAAACATTTGAGAAAAAGAAATAGAAAAGTACTGGGCTACAGTGGTGAGAATGTAAGAGGAAGCAAAGTTGAGAGGAAACGCCCATTCTAACCTGAACCAATCCACCATAGTTAATGGACAAAAAACAAACTATACACCCATGTGGTTTACAATATGAACGTGCAGAGGTGACCGCAAGAAGGGTCTATACATTATGATTTTTACAATCAAAACACAACCCAAACTACACACCTTACAAAAGGTAACAAAATTGTTGCACTAAGTAGTGAAGGTGTAAGACTGTGAGATGTACCTCCACTGGAGGTCCATTGATATGCATATGAAAGTGGGAAATGACCCAAAAACACACCTCGCAGAGAGGTCAATAAATGTGCATGTATGTGTGGGACAATAGTCTGCGCAACACCTTGTGTAATTGAGGATTGGAAATGCGGGACAGCCGCCTCGCAACGTGTGAACCTTGAGGTAAAAATGTGCACTGAAACAAAAGAGACATACCTCGTGGAGAGGTCAATGTTGTGCACTAGAGTAGCAGGAATACAACCCACGTGCAGCACCCGGTGAAGAGGTAAAAACATTGTGCACTGTAATGAATGGGCGAAGGACCCATAAACAAAACCCTAGACACCCTTTGTAGGGCAAAATGTAAACGTAACGTGTAAACCATTGTGCACTGTAGCTAATGAGCGACAAACCCATAAAACACACCCTAGGTAGGGTACACTGTGAACAGATGATGATTGGGACTATAATCCCACTATATTGAACACTGTAAGTGGGAACCACACTCAGGATGTAGCGTAAACCACTCCATAAAAAAATGAGCGTCTCCTTCGTAAGGGAGCATACGCTGTGGCAACACACCAAACAAGTAAGCTGTAAACGTAAAAATTCACCATCATAGACTGTAACTAATACAAACTAATCATACATTGAAATAACAAATCATAAATAGGTTACGTAGACACGCCGGTGAGCAAACCCCTCACCTGAATTGTTCCTTGGAATAACTTGCCACGCTGACTAAGGATGTCTCACATGCATAAGGAAAAGGAGACAATTCCAACCATTCAGAAAAAAAATAAACATTGATGAACTGTGTAGAAACTTGCCCAAAGAATGTAGATACGGTAGAACTGTAGACTATGTATGCACTATGGGCCCACATGCAGAGTACACAAAGCAAGCTCCAGACACAAGTACACCTGCAATTTGAGCTTGCGACTGGCAATAATGATAAGAAAACAGGCAGTCAAAAGAACGTGGTATGCTTGTCACTGGGATTGCAGAACAGCTTCAAACCAAGACAAAGGTCCAGTGTGTAGAACTTCATGAAGACCTGACAAAAAGTACAAACCCCCACTCACCACCTGAACTTGAAAAAAATTACCACAGTCCACTGTACGTTGAACCATCAGATTTTGTGGAAGCATGCTGGCAGCGCACCTTGACAGACACAAGTTGAGCGTGCAAAATGTACTTATGCGCCTGACATCTCGGATCCGTGGAAGCGTAGTTGGCAAAGAAAAGCGGTTGGCATAGCAAACTGAGGAAATAACAGCCAACCTCAAATGGCGGCGCGTTGTGTACGTCGCGCTGGATGGCTCATGGTGCATACGTACATCACAGCATCAAGCAGAAGCCACCAGTCGGGAAGATTGAAGGACGTCACAGGGGATCCACAAAGACTTCGCTGGACACTGTAGATGGTACGACTGCATGGAAATGGCTTTCATGACGCATCATTTGAAAACTGCACACGTAAGGTGAGCACGCCATGGCAAAGCTTGTGTGGTAATTTGAACCATGCGGTTGAACTGCCAATAGTAAAGGAGATGGTCGGGGGTCCATAAATGAATAATAAAGAACTTACCCCATGTGACCAATATTGTCAATGTAACACCAAACGGTCACCACACCAGACTTGCCTCACTTGTAGCTACTTAGTTGTGAAAGTCCAGAGCCCTGCTACTTGAGAGGTTTTTGTCGTTAGGTATGACTACAAGTCCGTTTTAGAGCAGGATCATGTGTAGAGATCTCTACGCCCATTGTACGAAGATGTTGCACGTAAAGTCATTCTTCAGGCGCTTCCAAAGCAGCGCCCACAGCAGTAGCAGATTACAATCTGTGTTGCGGCCCTGTAGACACAGCAGGAGCTGGTGTGTGCTGCACATGAAACAGACGCTGTAGGGACAACAACAGCAGGCAGACACTTGAACAGCGTAGAGACTTGAACTGGCACTTTTGCGTAGAGGGTGACCGATGGGAGATCACTGATGGGGCTGATGTGTGTCAGTAGTTGAGTAACCCCAGCTATAGTTACAGGAGTTGCTTGAGATTGACAGGAGGTTCCCAGATACTCCACATTTGAAATTAAAAGCCTATGGAGGTAGAACACGCAGATTCTTTGCTTCACCTCGTCGCCATAAAAATGTAGCAATCAATCCAGGCTGGTTAAGATGTTTAGGAGTATTTATTGTAGATCAATAGTACAGTAGTAATACAACCTGACCAGGAGCATCCAGCATGGTGCTCAGCCCTTCTCCAACTGTGGTTTTCATACACCAACATTCCATGTTACATCATCCTTACAGGGTTACACTGGTGGAGAGATGGATGAAATAAACAAAAATATAGGTAGGATATAACACTGGTCAGCCCAGTGGTAGAAATCTATAAAGTCCATGCAAGGAGTGCTGCTCTTTATAGAGCAGAACTTTGGGGACATTGCGCATCGGGCTCGTAAGTCCGCACGGAAAACTCTTTTATCAGAAACCTCATGGGCCTCTCTATTAGTACACCCCTAACACCACTCCACTTGGACCTTGGGGTTAGACTCTTTGTGGACGAGGTTGCTCTCAGACCTCTTCTCTATTGCCGCCGTCTTTGGAGTACCCCAGAACTAGCTGCATGTAGGGATGAACTGATTGATGTTATGGGTCTGCGAGGTTCAGGGAGAATACCTTGGTTGGTTTACATCAAGAGTATTTGTGAGGGTTTGGGTAGGGATAATATATGGAGTAATGCAGTAGAAACCTCCCAAATAACTGCTAGCAGGACTTAGGTAGAGAGCTACAGAGAGCTCAAGCTCAACAAGCTCGAAAGGAGATCCACCGCGGGCCGCCTGGTGGTGGAATTCCTGGCAGTAAAAATTAGGTACAGCTTAGAACTGGTTCTGGACAATATCTAGCCACTCCAAGCCAATAAGCTATATGTACATTTTAGGCACGGAGTCCTCCCACTGCGCTCCTCTACTAGTAAGTGGGAGGGGGGGCACTAATGGGGGGTGTCCGGCATGTAACACCCCTGATGAAACGGAACTTCACGTGCTATTTTTTTGTAAGGGTTATAGGAGGGCTAGGTCATGCTGGTTACTCCAATTTTGTAGGAACCTGGGGTCCAGACACTGTAGCGAAGTGTATAGGCAGCTGAAATATGACACACAAATGCCTATTGTATTCTCCATTTCACAGTTCCTATTTACCATGTGTGCACTCGAAGGGCCATCCAAAAAAAGATGGACCAGCAGAATGGCATTGTAGAAATTGTATGATCGACTCAAATATTGTACTTCTCCGGATATAATCTGGGTTGGTGGGAGGGGCTACAGCAGAAACTGGATCATCGATTATTTTTATACCAAATTTTTAAACTGTGTAAATTTTTTATGAATTTAATGTATTGTATTGGGTGTTGTTAATGATGCTTTTATGGCATTGCCTGCCGAAATAATTTTTTATGATGATGATGATGATGAAAGAATTTCAATGCTTTTGCATCTGACTTGAGAGGGCCGCCTATTAGTGACTAGTGGTATGCAGCTTTAAGAACAAATGTCAATGCTTCTGCATTTGACTCATTAGTAACAACTTGTGGATCTGCAGTTTCATGAAAAAAAATTGAGGATTTTGCAAGTGACACTAGATCTGACTCAGGAGGGACCTCTAGGAATGACTTGGTGAAATGAGGGATATATATATACATATTACATTGAGTAGTGAAACTTTGGTCACCTTTTCCATAGACTGAGCATATTTGGTTTGCTAATAACCTTGCCCAATCTTCAAGAAATTTCTTAAGGAAAAGTTTATCCACCTCAGTTTGTTTCTTTTGGGGAGATCTGTCAAGCAAGGGCTGAGAAAAAAGGTGGGTGCCAAAACCATGCATTTTCCATTGACTTATTTAAGAAGCACTACTGGAACTACTGCTCAAAGGAATTACACCAAATGTGATGACAGGAAGCTACAACTTGGTCTAGAAACCTTGCTTTCTGTGATTTGGTGTAAATAAGGTCAGTGGTTCATGAGATATGAAGTCTCAAATATATTTGTATATCTGGATGGCTGTGTACGAGGAACTCTTGCAAGAGTCCCTCAAACCTGTAATTAGCTTTTTAACAAAATTATAATCGGGCAGGTTACCCTGCTCCCCTAGCCCTAACCCTCCTGGGGCGCAAAAATGGAAATAATTACATGTTTGTTCGATCCTCAAGGACCCCAACGGGGGCACAAGAAAAAAAAAAAAAATTGCATGGCTGAGGCCCCCTTCTCTGAGTCCATTTTGGGCCCCAGGAATGCAATTTTCCATAGGAACTTTAGACACAGCTACAGCTAAAACGGCTAAACGGAATTACATCAAATTTGTAAGAAATGTAGATCATTAGAGTAATTAAGATTCTGAATTCATGCGTATCAGGATGATTGGGTTTGCGGGACGCTACCAGGAGTCTCACCGGAATGGCATTTTAAATCCTAGAGCAGTCTGATTAGGCTTTTTGTTCCTGTCAGACGACTGCAAGGGTGCTAGTTATATTTACTTTAAGGCTTGAGTTATACTTACTTCAGAAAACTAGAAAGCAAGCACAATTTATTTGAGTAGAGTAGCAAAAGTGTATATGTAATTATTTATGCTGAAGCCACACCCCCTCAACTTTGTTAGGGAGATTTGAAGCAGTTGCATCTGACTTGAGAGGGACACTTAGTGCCCGATTACGAGTTGGCGGTCCGAGGACCGCCAGATGCACGGAGGCGAGGCGGTGGTGGTCCAGCCACTACCGCATCGGCACTCCAACCACTCTAATAGAACTTGGGCTCTCAGATCGCCATGGGAACGCCGCCACTGCCAAGGAATCACCGTACTTTGGCAGTAGCGTGGCAGTGTATTCCCAGCAATATGCCAAGCATATTACTAGTTTCCTCTCTGCCATGGTTATCATGACGGTTCCTCTTCCATGGAAACTGTAGTGGAGAGAAAACAAAGGGGGCCCTACATGTCCCCTTTGTGTCTCTGGGCCCTGGGGTGCTTGCAGGGGGTACAACATGTGCCCCGTGTCCATGCACCCCAGTCCTGCACAACATGAACTTTACAATGCATGCCATGCAGGAACTTTTTTTTTCCGTTCCTATTGTGGTCCCCCTTTTTACTGGCACCCCCTTGGGAGCACCGAAAAATGCCCACCCGACACAAGAAACACTCGTAATCTAGCGGGCGGCTCCCCCACTGCCAGATTTGTATTCAGGCCCTTAGTAACACTTGATTTTTGTGACAGTCTTGGGATGCAGTTACTTCCAACTTCAGAGGGATTTCTAGTATAAATTTAAGAGCTGCAGCCTTGTTAAAAACGTCAAACTGTTGCTTCTTACTCAAGCAGGACACCTAGAAATTACTTAAGGTAGTAGCCATGTGAAAGGCCAGTCCAATGTTATACTTGGTTTTAAGTGTGTTTGCATTGTGATGTTAATGTGCTGCTTCTGGTTCGTGATAGTTCTAAGGTACAACAAATAAGGTTTTATCTTTGAATTTTTGTGAGTGCCAAATTTAAGTCCAAACTAATGTGCACTGTTATCTTGTAACTCATAGCAGTTATTCCCTGGGGCCTAAAGCAAATATTGATTTCTTTAATTTGTACCTTTCCCATAAGATGAGTTTCTTGTATGGCTACAAGCATATCTTCATTTTATGTCTCGCATCTTTCCTCAGAAAGAAATGTCTGCAATTGAAAGCAGATGTCAGATCTGCAAAAATGACACAGCCAATTTACTATTCAGGACTCTTTCTGAACATTGTATTGTTGCACACATGCTGCATTCTGGTGCCTTACATGTTTCACTTATTTGCTGTATTCGTGCATTTCAAGAGATTATGATTTTGCACACAAGGCCTCAATTACTGGTTGAAATGAAACGGTATCTCAGAGTGGATTACCTACATGGCTAGTTACAACTAACCTGATGTTCTCGCACCAGAGTTTTCCTAAGTGCAGGGACATCTCCCTTCTGCAGGCCATCATACACTGCCCCCTGATACCCTCCCACCTCCGACCTCATGCTCCCACCCTGCATGCATCTCCCCCTCTCCCAAATCTCACAAGTTCAGATCCAGTGGTAAATGGGCACATTAGTCCATATGGAAAAGAGAATATGTTAAGAAGATGGACACTGGTAAGTTTCTGAGACTTTTATTACTTTCAAAGTACAGCCACCAACTCCAGCTGCTGGTCTGTCAATTCTCCTCGTAGCAACTGTCTTGCATGAGACTCTGCCATGGAGATCAGCCAGGCTCATACAGCACTTTGAGTAATTACAACAGAGTAGAGGGCCCGATTCACAGAATGAACTTAAGACTCAATCCTAAACTTACTACAGTTTTGGTATTCACAGATTGCACTTACTACTTTTGGTATTCACAGAATGAACTTGCTACTTTTGGCATTCACAGAATGCACTTACTACTTTTGGTATTCACAGAATGAACTTACTCATTTCGGTATTCACAGAAGTTAGGACTCCTAACTTTAGGACTCCTAAATGCCTTCTGTGAATACCGAAAGTCTTAAAATTAGGATTTTTCTCAATTTAGTAGTAGTAAAGTTAGGACTCCTAACTTTAGGACTCCTAAATGCCTTCTGTGAATACCGAAAGTCCTAAAATTACGATTTTTCTGAATTTAGTAGTAGTAAAGTTAGGACTACTAACTTTAGAACGCCTAAATGCCTTCTGTGAATATCGAGTATTAAAATCAAGATTTTTCTCAATTTAGTAGTAGTAAAGTTACTTTACTACTACTAAATTGAGAAAAATCTTAATTTTTAGACTTTCAGTATTCACAGAAGGCATTTAGGAGTCCTAAAGTTAGTAGTCCTAACTTTACTACTAAATTGAGAAAAATCTTAATTTTAGGAATTTCGGTATTCACAGAAGGCATTTAGGAGTCCTAAAGTTAGGAGTCCTAACTTTACTACTACTAAATTGAGAAAAATCCTAATTGTAAGACTTTTGGTATTCACAGAAGGCATTTAGGAGTCCTAAAGTTAGGAGTCCTAACTTCTGTGAATACCGAAATGAGTAAGTTCATTCTGTGAATACCAAAAGTAGTAAGTGCATTCTGTGAATGCCAAAAGTAGTAAGTTCATTCTGTGAATACCAAAAGTAGTAAGTGCAATCTGTGAATACCAAAACAGTAGTAAGTTTAGGATGGAGTCTTAATTTCATTCTGTGAATCGGGCCCACTGTGTAGAATATACATCAGGAAAACTATATCATCACGGTTATTCCCAATTTCATGGAAATTAACTTGTAGTCTGTAGATGTAGCTGCAGAGATGAATGCCAGAACCATCAATCCTGGCTATCAGGTAGCTCCTCCTCAAATTCATCCTCAATCGTAATCAAAGCCATTGCATGAACATACCAAATTTATGAAATGGAGGTAAGCATTTTTGTCTGCAGCAGGAAACAGGTTAGCGGGCCTTCCAGTGAATGCTGTCACAGAAAATGACAATACATCTTAAAACCCAAGCAAACATATTCAAACAATGCAATATTCTACAATGTTGGTAATTGTAAGTGACACAGGGCTGGGTAAAGAGAACAGTTGTGTTCTCAACACTGGAAGGTACATGTAAATATTGAAATGTAATTAAAATCTAGTAGAACAAATGGTTCCTTCTTTTCTTTTACATTTTTAGGCGTCACTATTTACACAAATTCATGTTGACATGTCAGAGAGTTTTCTCAAAGAAGCCGCTGTTCAAAAAGGGCACTCAAACCGTAGAAGAATCTGCAGTTACTGCAAAGCATTTTTAGCCCTAATATCTTGAATGCTGAAGGAAAATACTGTTTACCAAATCCAAATTCAGCTGCAGTGTTTCAAGATTGACTCTCATGACTCTGTCCTCTTTGTGCAGCTTCCAGTAGTTAAAGGACCTTCTCATATCCTAGGCTCTCAGTAATCCCAAAGTATGTTTGCACCATAGAAATAACACAAACATGCTTAGAATCAAAAAAGCAAGTCCATGACTTGTGGAAACGTGGAGTTATTTTATGTTATGTTATATTTTATTTTTATGGCGCACGGCTACTCCAACGGAGTGTCCCGGCGCTTTGTTTTGGCAGCTCAGTAAAGAGAAGCATAACAAAAGAAAGATTTTCCAGATCAACACAATAACATCACTAAAGAGTAAAAAGCCAGGTTTTTAAATTTTTCCTAAAGGACAGCAGATTCGAAGTGCTTCGTAGAGCCAGTGGCAAGGTATTCCAAAGCTGGGGCGCCTTCAGACTAAAGGAGCGCCCCCGCACACGGGTCTTCCTGACTCGGGGAACCACCGCAAGAGACAGAGACTCCGAACGAAGAGCTCTAGTTGGACGATAAAAGGCAAGCCTGTGCTGAAGGTATTTTGCGCCCGAGCCGAAGAGCGCCTTATGGGCCAGCGTCAGGGCCTTAAAAACTATCCACTTTCAGATAGGCAGCCAGTGAAGTGACTGTAGCAGGCCGGACACTCTGTCTCACCTGCGGAGGCCAAAAATGGCGCGCGCCGCCGAATTCTGCACAACCTGAAGCCGCTGCACAAGATAATCTGGGAGACCTAAGTAGAGAGCGTTGGCATAATCTAATCTTGAGCCAATTAGAGCTTGCACCGTGATCTTCCTATGCCCTTCAGTGAGCAAAGGGAGGAACTTTTGCAGCATCTTTAAGATTCCGAAGCATGTGCCCGAGAGGCCCGAGATCTGAGATTTCATTGTTAGATTGTTATCGATCTTGACACCCAGGTTTTTTGCCACCTGGGATGCCTGCGCTGGAGGAAACATATCGTTCGGCCACCATGCCTGCCAATCCGGGTCTGAGGTACAGCCAAAGAACAGCACCTCCGACTTGTCGGAGTTGCATTTAAGGCTGTTCTGCCAAAACCAATTAAAGACCGCACCGAGACAGTCCCGAATGCTCTCTCCATCAAAGTCCTCCCCTTTCCTGCATGTGAAGAGAAGCTGGGTGTCATCGGCGTAGGAAACGATCTGAGCCCCAAAAGACTCCGCCAGTGCCGCCAGAGGGGTCATAAAGATGTTAAAAAGAGTCGGGCTCAACACAGAGCCCTGTGGAACTCCGACTCCCAAAGGCGGCATCTCAGCGGAGCTAGGAGGGACCCAGACCGTTTCTCGACGGCCCGCTAGGAAAGATGTAAACCAGCTGAACACCGTCCCCCTCAGACCGATGTTATAAAGTCTGGCGAGGAGCCCCTCATGGGGGACGGTGTCGAAAGCCGCCGACAGATCGAGCATGACAAGCATGGCTCTACCTCCAGAGTCCAGAACCTCCTTGATGGCCTCAGTCACTTCTAAGAGCGCAGTCTCGGTGCTCACATTGGGCCGAAAGCCGGATTGTGAAGGGTGCAACAGATTATTCGTCTCCAGAAAAGCGGAAAGTACGCTTTTTAGCTAACGCTGGGAGAAGCGAGATAGGCCTATAGTTAGCCAACACCTCGGAGTCCGAGCCCGGCTTTTTGAGGAGGGGATCACCATGGCCTGCTTCCATGCCTGTGGGACCAACCCCTCCCTCAAGGAGCGGTTCATGAGTGGATTGACCAGCGGGTTGACCACCTCCGCCATCCTTGCCAAAAATTTGGCTGGACAAGGGTCTAACGGTGACCCAGATTTAAAGTTGGTCAAAAATGCCAGAGAGGTGGCAGGGGATATGGGCGGGAAGACACACAAAGCCGGATCCAATATGGGAGATGCAACTATCCCATCGCCATTGCTGAGCTGAACTTCCACTGGCCTCCCCAGAAAGGAATCCTGGATCAACCTGATCTTATCTGTAAAAAATGTTGGAGTCCATTCCTTGGAGGACACTATTTTCATTTTTTATTTCACAGAGAGAGAAAGAAGCCTCTGCTGTGAACATTACGGCATCTCATCAAATTGGATAAAGCCAGGATGCTGCTGGCACAAGTCAAGGGCAGTCCCCTTCTCAAAGACATCAAGATGATTATGATTTAGAGGTGGCAACATCAAGGGCTTCTGTTGCACTTCACTTGGAACTAAAATCTCGATGTGCAACTTGTTTACACATCCCACAGGGCAGAAGAAAGAGAACTCCAGCTCAGAAGGCTAAATGCACTTTATGAGACCAGTGAGGACATCCAGGGATATATTCATTACCAGTACCATGATGAAACACCTCAGAGCAATGCACCCAATGACCGGTCCTGAACAATGGTGCAGAGGCAGTGAAGCGGAGAAGGGGAGGAAGAAACCCTGTCACCAGAACACCTCCAAGTAGAAGAAGAGGAAGATGACAAATTGCAGATGTTCTCCACATTCTACATTCAACTCAAGAAGATCATTTGTGTACGAGAAATCAACAAAAATGTAATACTGCGAGTAATGATCCAGCATTTTAAAAAGTTATAGAAAGGCTTCTTCCAAAGTTTTTGAATTAAAAAAGTTCAAAGAATATGAATAAGAAACAGTTTGCTAAGAAAAGTTTGCAAAGTTTTTTTTTAAAGTTTAAAATAAAAATTCTTCGTTCTCAATAAGAACCTTAAAAAAACACAAAAACAAAGAAATCTACAAAACAAATTAAAAAGCAGGAATTTGGCTGTCTGCGGTGGGTTGTGGGAAACACCTGGCTGCAGACCTGGCCTTTTGGGCACTCTCTGTTGTGCAAAGCACAAGACCATAAGTAGTAGGGGTTGTCTGTTAGTGCTACATTTGGCACAGGACCCGCAAGCAGTTAGGCCCTGTGGCCAACTAGCTCAGCACACAGGAAAATGCCATGTGCATTGGGGCTTGGACACTCACAGAGCCTGCAGTTAAATCCCACTGGTCAAGGCTGAAGGCTTTGTACAGTGTGGCTTGACTGCATGTGCTGGTCTGGATTTAGGATCTGGCTATTGACTAAGCCCTGTCCCCCATGTTCACTGCGCATGATCAGAGACTAAACCATGCATTCTGGCTCCCCCTCCCCCCCGTGGATGATGGGGTGCTCCTGAGGCCAACCAACAACTTTTATAAAACATTATACTTCATTAGCAACACTATATGCATTTTCCTATCTAAATAAATGAAAAGAAATACCTGTACTCTTTGTGAGAAATGGATACTTCTATTGATGACACTCCTCATGCTATAGAGATGATTCAATTAATTGCTCCAAAGTTGAAGTAGTTTCCTCAAAGTGGGGCCTACCTTTTGTAGCAGACTCCATTCCTGATGGCTAGTTGTTCTTTTTTCCGTGACCTAAGGTCGTACCATCTTTTTTTAACTTCCTCCACTCTTCTATTTGCCACCCCTAAAGCATTTGCCCTAGTGGAAGTTTTCTACAAATGTGTTTTTGGTTGCTTCTGGTACTTTTGGGTATGCCTTAGGGAAAAGGGTTTCATTTTCTGCCACACGTTTTCAATTACATTTTATGGCTCGTCTTAACTGAATTCTTCCTTCCTTTTCTTGGAAAACTACTCTTATGGCTTATGTGCCTCTTGTGCTGCAATCGTTGTTTCTTTGGAGACATAAGGAGTCCCCCTGTCTTAGCTCTTCTTCTAAAATAGCAATTTCTTAAACAACGCTATTTACCATTTGTTATGTTACGATGTCATACATCAGGCCACTAATCCTTAAAGCAACTCCTGACAACAATGTTCTGAGAAATTCCTGAAGTTATTCACTCCCTTTGTAGCCAAACTGAATAGAGACATGCTTTCTTTTATGTTAATACCCTTCCGTATGTGATGCTCTAAATAGACTCTAAAATGTATGTTTACAGAAGGCAGCGCTCCGAGCTCTTCATTGGCTGCCGGTGAGGAGTAGAATTGAGTTCAAATCTCTGTGTACGTGCCAACGCTTGATGGGCGGTAAGGCACCGGTGCCATTACAGGACCTTGTTGCCCGCTATGAGCCGCCCCGAGCATTGAGATCTGCTGGCTCTGGGTTACTGAAGATCCCCAGGGTGAGAAAGGCTCGCATGGGGGGCAGGTCCTTCAGGTTCCTGGCTGCAAAAAGCTGGAATAAACTCCCGCTGGAACTGCGCCTAGAACCTTCAGAGTCTAGATTTAGGAGCAGACTTAAAACTCATCTTTTTGTTCGGTAGACTGGTGCTGTGTCAAGTTGCGATGGTTCAGTCACTCCCACCCACCATAGCGCAGGGACACGCCATTGAGCGTAACCAGGCGCTTTATAAACCTTCCTATTATTATTATTATTATTATTATTACAGGTGTGTCAGAAACACAGTGGTGGCACTAAGTTTGGTGACTTAGTGTTTCCTGGAATCAGTATTGCTTATCGAATAAAAATTGCTAAGTGACTGTAATATTAAATTGACCCTGTTAAAATAAAGTCTTGAACATGCCTGGTGACCAGAGCATGCAAGCATTCTTTGGTTGCTGCCACGGTAAACAAAACAATATAATAATGAAAAATAATATATTTGCAAAAAGTCCAGCAAGGCGACCAATAAAGTAAACTCAGACCCAGAAGCCTCTCCACTCAATTCTAAACAGCAGCTGACCTTCCTATCCACAAACGTGGGTTTAATCAGCCGATGACCTCACAGAGTCACAATCTAAGATGAATAAACAGTGTTCCTGATGGTAGAGCTTCTGCCGGTCATGCCATTGTGTCAGCAGGCTTCACAACCTCAATACAAAAGGCCTCCTAATTAAATGGATTCCCTTTTACTCAATTTCACTAGTCCTTTCTGTCTGGGGCCTCAATTTAATGCATGGCGCTACTGAAACTGAAATGTTGACCACACCCTAGGACAGAGGTCTTCAAACTTTTGAATGCCGAGACCCCCCTGTCAACATTTTGAGGTGTAAGGACCCCCTCCTGACAAAAATTTCTAAACCTGTAGGCAGGGCTACTGGCATTATGAGGCAGTTGAGGACCAAATTACGCAACAGGCTTGACTAAATTGTGTGGGAAGAAAATGTAAATGATGTTACGTGACACAGCTTATTTTGGGATAGCATTGCTTCATTATTTTGAAATACATTTTTTACACACAGTAACACTGAGGAAAGATTTCACCCCATCGGTACCTGTTTATAACCAAAATACAGAAATTAACATCAGAAAGATTTCTAGTCAACCTTTGTGAAGGGCCCTCCACTCCGCAGGAATACATGCTGCCACATTAGAAGCTCACCTGACCCTGGCCGGGAGAATCAGGGGTCCCTTAAAACCCTGGCAGTTTTCTGCAGAGTTAAGCTGTTTACCCGTGCAGTTTTCCTCTCACTCCCTCCAAACCCTGGATCCCTCTCTCACTTTGCAGGCCATTTTCGTTCTCCCCCTTTTTACAACTTCTGAACTCTCCCCATTCAACCTCTCACTTCACCTTTAATCACCACTTGCCATTCTGTCTTTTTACTGCCCTCATCACTAGCAGTCTCTCGCATTTATCTCATGGCCTCTCTGGCCCCGTCATCACCCGTTCCCCTCAGCACTTCACATTCACCTTGTCTCTCCATTCAACTTATTGTCTATTTGTATCTTACACCTCTCCGGTCTCCTCATTCATCTTACCCATCTTCCCTTTGTTGTAACAGAAGCCCTCACCTTTGGCTCACACTCTTGCGTGTCCACACTACTCTTCTGCAATTTACATTTCTCCTCATCCCTGACCTCTTCAATCAAATTCTCTCAATCCCCTGCTGTCCTTTCTCATCCTCTCATCTCTCCTCACCAAACATACGAGTCGGACCTGTATCCTCCTCTCAGCCTGTGCCACTCTGCTTATTGTTCCCCAATTCAAGAAGGCATGAGTTGTCTATCTCGCTGTTTTGGTGCAGGCCGTGCAGTTATGGGACTTGCACCCTTATTTGTTTCACTCCACCAAGAATCGATTATCCTTTAGGAAGATATAAAAAACTTTCTCTATGCTCTGTAGGTTACCCAATTTGGCTGGTTATCCATCTCCTTCTGTGTGTCTCTCATTTGCCTTCAGGCAGCAGGTGGTCATTAGCCCCAGGGCTTCTTTTGGTAACAGTAGCGCAGTACAAATGTAAATAATAAAAATCAGCAGAAGCAGGGGAGCCACTAGACCAGAACTTCTGGGAGAGGGGTACTAACACTCCCAGCCAGGGCTGGCCCTAACACTGGTTGCACCCGGTGCAAGAGTCTTTTTTGGCGCCCCACTCCGTTTCCTCCTTCTCCATGAATTCCCTCACTACCACTCACCAACAATGCACCTCATCTCTCTATAACACCTTTCTGACAAACATTTCATTTTTTATAGCGCTACTCTTAGTTTACTCACACTCATTTCTGTGATCTGCATGGTACATATTCTTTGTAGCAGGCACATTAACCCTCTGCGCTGTGTGGGTGGCAGGAGTGATATGTAGAGAAACAAGGACCCCCTGATAAGAATAGACTTCCTGGGTCAGGGTAAACAATATGTGTGAATAAAACACCCAGGCAAGTTCTCAAAACCTACTAGCACATGAAAGGTGGTGAACACCACACAAATAATAATCAACTACTGTTTTTACACATAGAATACAATTTAATTCATCATAAAAAAATATTTTTGGATAAAATCAATACATGATTATTGCCAATTAATAAAACATTTTGGCATTATATCATATGCATTCTTTCATATACAAAACACTTTTTAGATATAAGAGCTATTGGATGGTTTTCTGTCTACGCGTTTCGACACCTAGCCGTGTCTTCCTCAGGACTGTACTATCGTAGTGCTGTTTGTTATAAATCTTTTAAAGGGGGAGTATTCTAATTCATTGGGATGCCCCTTCACTTTAGGTTCAGCGTGTAATCACTGTTTAAATACTTCGAGATGAATGATCATCTATTAAACAAGCCGACTAGAAAACTGTCAGGGTGCCATGTCGATTATAGGTGTGTCTATGGCAATATTCTATTTCAACAAACACATCCAGATGGATAGTATAGGTCTTGCTTCTTCCTCCAAAGTTTCTACACTGATGCGGTGTTAAAATTGGGTCGCTGACAATAATATACCGCTTGGCAATGTGGTTGAGCAAAACACGTAGCTCTAATTACGGAGGCGATGGTTATCCTGCTCAAATATTGCACCCTAGTAGAAAATATCGGCGGCGCGATGTGGCGTTATTATGGGTCTGCTCCAAGGTTTGTGCATTCATTTATCTGAATTCGGCAGAGAGTCAAACGGACCGGATGTGTTCCCGGCGTCATCTAGTATTACGGCAAAGCTAGATGATGCCGGGAACACATCCGGTCCGTTTGACTCTGCCGAATTCAGATAAATGAATGCCCAAACCTTGGAGCACACCCGTAATAAGAGCTACGTGTTTTGCTCGACCTATACTATCCATCTGGATGTGTTTGTTGAAATAGAATATTGCCATAGACACACCCATAATCGACATGGCACCCTGACAGTTTTCTAGTCGGCTTGTTGATCATTCATCTCGAAGTATTTAAACATTGATTACACGCTGAACCTAAAGTGAAGGGGCATCCCAATGAATTAGAATACTCCCCCTTTAAAAGATTTATAACAAACAGCACTACAATGGTACAGTCCTGAGGAAGACACGGCTAGGTGTCGAAACGCGTAGACAGGAAACTATCCAATAGTTCTTATATCTAAAAAGTGTTTTGTATATGAAAGAATGCATATGATATAATGCCAAAATGTTTTATTAATTGTCAATAATCATGTATTGATTTTATCAAAAAATATTTTTTTATGATGAATTAAATTGCATTCTATGTGTAAAAACAGTAGTTGATTATTATTTGTGTGGTGTTCACCACCTTTCATGTGCTAGTAGGTTTTGAGAAGTTGCCTGGGTGTTTTATTCACACATAGGGGTGGCAGGAGTGCCCATGTGAGTGCATGGTGAGCGATGCAACAGTGGGAGAGTAGGGTGAGAGGAGTGACTGCAGGGTGAGTGAGGTGGCCGTACGAATTTGGGTGCGGATGCAAGTTCAGAATGGGATGAGTGAATGTATGATTACTGCTGGGATTGTTTGAGTGAGTTGTATATTCAGCAGTGAGGGGGACAGGTGAGAGAAGTATCACATGAGTGCAGGATGAGTAGTGTGCTTGTGTGACTGCAGGGTGAGGTATAGGGTGAACAGCGCAAGTGCATTGTGAGTGCAGAGTAATCATTGTGAGTGCAGGGTGAGCAGGTGAATGGTGTGAGTGCATGGTGATCAGTGTGAGTGCATTGTGATCAGTGTGAGTGCATTGCGATCGCTATGAGGACAGGGTGAGCATGAAAGTGAAGGGCGTGAAGAAGGAGTGAGTTGTCTGAATGCAGGGTCCATTCCCTGACACTTGAAGTAACCCAGCAGGTTATTGACGGTGGCGTAGGGTTTAAGATCTAAGTTAAACTATAGCTATTATGGCAGGGTGGAGGAAATAAATATTGTGCTGATCCTGCAACAAACTTCCAGTCTTATGGATACGGTTTCCAGTAGATTATTTTGATAGCCCAGTTGGGACAAAAATAAGCAGTCACCTAAAGCTGTATTTTAAGCACTTATATGTGCATACTTCAAACAGCAAATATAAATAGAAGGCACTTTTAATTGTGTTATAGGACTGCCTCAATGATCCATGACTGAATTAAAAAGAACAAACACAGAAAAGTCACTTAATGAATGAATGCATACTTTTTTATTTATAAATCTATTTAGTGTCAAGAGGAGGTCTCTGCGGGCTCTTTAAACAACACACACAGGCATTTTACTTTTGGCAACCCTACTTTATATTCCTTTTCATGAAATGCATTCTCACACTACATCAGTAAATGTAAAATATAAATGTAAGGAATAGGCAGAGTGGGACCCAGGGGGTACTGGAATCAGGAAAAAAACACTAAGCCTCTGTAACCAGTGTACAAAGGCATGTAAATAAGTAAATGGCCTTTAAAGACCTGTGAAAAACTCTGATGGGTGTGCTAAAGATAAGACTCCAGACACTGCCCAGCCGAGGCCCCAGTAGCTCGAGTTACACTGCAGCAGCCCGGGCTGACACACAGGGGAAGAGGGGGGCTGAAGCCCTTGGGCCTGAGCAGAAGTGTGACTGGGAGCGCGACACCTTTGCATCGCTCCACGGCCCCCTTGGGGGTCGCACCCCACAGATTGAAGACCCCTGCCCTAGGAGATATATCCTAGTGTGTGGGAGGTACAGTGTGTGGAGAATGTGTTGCCTAATTCCTCAGGCTCTGTTTTGTGGCACAATTTCATTGATGACAGGTAAGAGGACAAGATAGATTTCCCCCTGAAATGGATCCCTCCATGTGCATGACTCTGAATTATGGTGAACAGGATTACATTAAACTGTGTACCAGTGCGCATATACACATATCAAATGATTTATATAATTTCTCATTTACAGTGCACGTTTCAACAGATATTGCAGCAAACATTTTACCTCCCTGTAGTTTTTTTTTCTACTGTTAAAAAAGATTACCTTCTATAGAATACAGCGGGGCAGATTTATGTTAACTGGCGCATCCCCAGGGATGTGCCAGTTAATGTGCGCCACAGTGCGCCACAGCTCCGCCACCCATGGTGCGCCGCATTTACAATGCGGCGCACCATGGGGCAAAAACGGCACAGATGCGTGACGCATCTGTGCCGTAAAGGTGGCGCATTGCTGGAGTTGCGTCGAAAGCGCAACGCAGCTCCAGCAAGGCTCGGGGGTGCCCCATCTTCACAATGCTGCGTCAAGACCCACGCCTGCTTCAGGCAGGTGCAGGGTTCTGACGCAGCATTGGCCTGAAAGTGACTGAGTGAAATCTTATAGATTTCACTCAGCCACTTTTAGGAGGCGTTCCTAAGCAGGAACGCCCCCCCCCCTGCGCAGGAACGACTCCTTATGGCGCAGGGCTTTACAACATGACGCATCTCCTAGATGCGTCACGTTGTAAATAGGGCGCATTGTTTGCGCCACCGTTGCATCAAATAAAGTGACGCAATTGCGGCGCAAAGAGGCGCAAGGGCCTCATAAATCTGCCCCAGCATGTCCAAAAATACGTCAATTGGGAGAAGTATTCCTATTATAGTTCTTTCATAATTTCATTGATCAGATGATCAGAAGGGAGGAGTCTTACGAGTAGATGGGATTTTCTTTTCTGCCTACCAGGCGATTCGGACACCTTGGTGGGAGCCAATCAGCGGAGCAAGTGCTGATTGTCCATTGCTTAAGGTCGGGGTGCAGTTAAGAAGGGTTTTGATTGGATGCATGGGGAGAGCTATCTTCTTGCCTTACCCGTGCACCCTTGCCTGAAAGAGTAGACAGATAAAGATGGTAGGGGAACTGATGGATTTGGAAAGTGAGGTGAAGTAGGGAGAAGAGGGAGCTTTAAAGGCGGGGGCGTTCAGGATGAAGAGGGTTTCATTTAGTCATGAGACATTATGCCAGGTGAAAGTTTGAAGGGTGACCTGTTCTCATTAAAGAGGCCTTTTACACACTGTACAAAAGAGCCTGTTGAGTTTGCGCAATGGCACCTGAAATGTGTTGAAGCCTTAATAAAGGGGAAAAAGGTGAACAAAATGAACAGATTTTTTTTTAGGTAAGAGCTGCTGTGAGACTAGATAAGACATTGGCCTTAAAGTCGCCAAGTAAAGTAGAGCCTGTCATAAACATGTATTCTAACAGTACTCATTCCAGAATTAGTCTCTATACTTTGCATTTTCTTTCAAATTAGTGTTTCAAAGCTAACCCAAGCCTTTCAGAAGACGGCGCGGGATGCTGCTCTTTGCAATAAGACATTCTCAGTCAGAAGCAGCAGGAATATCTGCATATTCTTCCCAGGGCACTGTGCGCGTTTGAAGGTTTTTGTAAGCTCCTTCGCCTCACTGCTTTCCCTGACTCGGATGCCAATAAATGGCTTTAACTAGGCGTTCAAACCCCACAGAGGCATTGGTGTGATCATGTGAGCTGTCTTCCAAGCCTGCCCTTCGTTAGGAACCGTAGGTACTGAGCACACTAAAATGCTCCATCACCTGTTGGCATCCTCGCTGTGAGGGAGCACATCAAAATCTGAAATATCTGCTTTTCAGTTGGGGTAAAATGCGGCTGTGCAGATAATTATTGTAGCAGCAAACAATGCTAAAACGATAACATTCAAAAGGCTTTATTGTTGGCTTTCTTTTCCAAATGGATTTTATCTCATTTTTACAGATGATTTATGGCAAAGCCAGTTTTGCAAAGCAATTACAAAAGAGTAAATACAGCGCACATCTTAATAGTGGGGAATCCTATTATGATCCAATGTAGCAATAACTCAAAACAAATGTTGCAATTGTTCTTTGAACTGTGTCTCATTGCAGGAAAGGGGGAGAGGGAGTCACCTGGACGCTCAAGGAGTAGTTGAGCCCTAGGATATAGGCTACTGAGAGCAGTGCGAGATGAATAGGAAGGGGAATAGAGGTCAAAAGGGTCTTTGATTTTTTTTTAACTTTAGTGGGTTTCCCTTTCTTGTAATACATCTGTTCGTCTTTTGATTTCTACTTGTGTAGACATAGAATGCAATGGAGGCATATACTACAGAGTGGCAGTAGCCACTATGTTGCTATAGTTAGGATTCATAGAGATTGGAATTCCTGGGATTTTTGCTCGCTAATACCTCTTCCACCCTTCGATGAAATCTCCATGAAGCTTTGCAGACCTATTGCTTTTTTTTCTATTGTTGGATGTTGCAAAGTTATTCAGAGGTTCACCAAAAGGGTGCTAATTAAAAAGGGGCTCCCAAAATGCATTTTTCAACCCATTACATTATACATAGCCAGTGTACTTGGGTGTAGCATGAAAACAGCCAGTCGGATTTGAATGGAATTTAAGAGGCATATAGTTTATGGTTTGTAGATTATCCTTTTTGATAGTATAGGTAAGTAGGAAAAAAGTATTTTTTTTAAGTTATAAGGCTCTAAAACTTAGTGATATGTCATGCCACGGTATATCACTAGTATTTTGCGGCAATTTTGTGGTACTTGCTGATGACAAGGCAGTTTTTGATTGGCTAATGGCTGTCTTTACAAAAGTAAAAGTCATCCATGTTGTTTTTATCATAATTTGCTATGTTTGGCATGTAACGCGTACAACACAAAATTAGTACAGTACACCATTGTCAAATATATAACTGTTTTGTCACTTATGACTTTAATTGTACGTAACCAATTTAGAACTAATACTAAAAATTATCCCTAACCACATAATATATATTCCTGACAAATTTCAACTCCATCCATTCAGCCACTTTCACACTAGGGGGCCGATTACGATGAAGGCCGGAAATCCTCAGACCGCTAGTCGGAAGCATTCCGACCACGGTCAGAGGCTTTCCGACCGACACCATCAGTTTGAGGTCCTACCACACCATTATGATGTCGGCGCTCGGCACGTAAATCGGCTGGCCATTCCGGTGTGGTTCCAACCGGCTCTTGGAGTCTTCCTGCTGGTTGGAACCTCACCTTAATTCACTATGGATGGCTTTTCCACAGTCAGGATTATAATGTCGGTTTCCCACAGCCTTTCTGTGCCAGCCTTTCCGACATGGAAAAGCTGTCAGAAAGCGACTTTGGGTCCCTTTGCAGGGCCCTCTTTACTACGCAGTCTACAGTTGGTGGGTGAGGGGGTACCTAAGGTACCCCCCTGTAAAACCCTACACTGTGTGGCAGGCACCATGGAGTGCCTGCCACAGGGTGCAGGGTTTTACACAGACCCCCATTTCCCCATGGGAGCCTTTATTACAGCCGGTTAATGGCCATAACAGAAGCTCCCAAAGAGAAATCGAGTATCCAAACAGTGTTCAGTCACATCGTGATCTGGTGGTTGGATCCGTCGACCGTAGGTTGATCGGTCCCAAGACCCAGTGTACTGCCCCCTGGTGCACTGCTGCTTGAGGGATGAAGTCCACCTTATTCCTGAGGTCCTCAGGACACAAGCGGACCTCATTGCCCCACCAGCAGTGCGCCAAGAGGAGCGTTTTTCAGAGTGGTGTAAAAGGGATATAGCCCCTGACCACGTCTCAGCAAGCCCACTGTATGGGGATTACTGGAGGTAATAGGTAGGCTAGTTGGCCCCTAAGGACCCTCAGCATCAAAGGGGAGTTCATCTCTCAACCAAGAGCGTGCCAGGAGGCTCATTTGGAGAGTATTGGAGAATGGGGAGGGGCCTCAGGCGAGTTGCTGGTGTAATTTGTTTTATTTTTATTTTAGTAAGGGAGGGGCATTGTGTGGCCCCCCTCCATAGGCTGATTTTGGTGCAGGGGACCACATCCCCCAGGGCCCGGCAATTTGCTTTCTTCCTTTTTTTTTAAGGAAGGGGGCCCGTTTGCCTCCGTGTCCCTAGGCCAGTTTTGCCTGGGGACGCCATCCCCTGGGGCCTGCCTTGTCTTTAAAAAAATAAATAAATGGGTGGTTGCCTACGTGGCCCCCCCTACCTGGGCTAATATTGCTCCGGGGAACCTTGTCCCCTTGGGCATGGTCACAATTTTGGTGACTCTGGGGGGAGCCTCAAGGCCCTTGTGCTCCCTGACGGCTCCTTGCCTCCTGCAGGAGCCAACATTGCTTTTGGCCACATGGAGCTGCAAACAAGCAGCTTCCGCTGCCCAAAGGCAAGTCTGCTTCACTTCATGGAAGAGCAAGGACTTTTTATGCATGGCGGGAGCAGAACTTCTGCCATGCCACAGCAACCTGCAATGTCCCGGGGTTGGCACCACGGAACATTGCTGGTGCCGGCCTTGGGGGGTGGCGGTCCCCAGAGCCATTTACGGCTCCAGGAAGGTGGGTGGGCGGCCTCCCTCCAATTTGCAAAATAGAACCGGGGAGGGGTTGTGTGGGGGGGTTTCAGCCCCCTCCACACATTATTTTGAGGATAGCCCCGGGGAGGTAGTGGTCCCTTGGGCTGTGTGAGGGGGCAGGAACCCCACCACACCAATTCATTAAATAGCCTCAGGTAGGTGGCAGTCCCGAGGGCTGGGGGGGGGGCACTTGGCTACCTGCAACTCAATGTACTAGTCACGGGAAGGTGGTGGTCCCTGCAGCTGAGGGGGGCCCCTCATATATATTTACAATTGCCCTTGGGACATGGCCCACCCGGTTGCTTTCAGCTGGAAGTCGCAGACCCTATGTGACTCCCATTTAAAAAAAAATGTTAATATGCTTTTTTTGCCACTGGCACTCCTTGTGGGTCCCCCTGAGCAGGCATAGGGGGTCAGCATGTTTCTACCCTGCCCTCTTTTCTTGATTTTGAACCTTTTTTCACCTTTTTTCTGGCTGCCAACACTAACAAAAATAGTGCTTTCTGAACCAAGAGCTACCTTATTACCAAATTTGGTGTAATTCCTTTCAGAAGTTCAGACTGTAGCCGTGTCTTAAGTTTCCAATGGAAATTAACTTGGAGAAAATAAATTTGGGACCCCCTCTTTTTCTCAGGCCTCACTTGACTAATCACCCTGAAACCTTCAACGCTACAGCTGAAGCGAGTGGGCCATTCATTTTGAAAATTTCACAAAGATTCATCAAACGGCGCCAAAGATATCGGCATCCTAACAATCGCTTTTTGAATACAACTCAGGATCGGTCAAGTTGCAGTGTAAACATTTATTTTGAACTTCTCATAACGCGTTTTGACTTCCCCGGCAGTCTTGATCATATATATGTATATGTATAACAGACGCGTTTCAGCGTGCAGCCTTCCTCGGTGTTAACAGCACACCGGGAACTCGCCATTTTTAAAGTCATGAGTATCCGCATTGTGACAAACAAAGAAACACAATACTGATGATGTCAGCACCATATTTCAATGAATAAGTGGTGCATATAGGGGATTACATCTTATATCTTCCTGAAGATGTATAGAGATCTAGTTGGACATGAGGGAAGCTAGGAATCTGCCTGGATACAACATAACCGAGTACGATTTGAACTTTGAAGCATATGAACTTGTGGATATTGGAAGTTGAGCAATCAACTATTGAGTAGGAGTGGTTGCATGTTGCATTATTAAAATAGGACATGCCAATAATCATGTATTTATGCAATTGTCTGCAGAGAATCAAGGCCGATCCATGGCTTGATAAACAAAACACAGAGGTTAATAGTCACATGCTGTTAAAACTAAAAAACATTGAAATATGACTATGTAGAAGTAATGGAAGTTGTGATCATGCCGATACACAGCCAAAATGTGACTTTTAGTACATACGAGAATTGTATTAGATGACGGATGAGTACGTTACAAAATGGCGCTGATATTCTTGCCGATTTGCAATAGGAAGTATGTACTTATTTGTTATTGGCCGATGTCAAGTATAAGGACACATATCGCATGACAAAGGTATTGATCCCATGTATAACTGCTGACTGTAATTGGTTAAAAGTTGTTGATAACCTCTGTGAGCAAAATGTTATTTGAAAAAACTGATAATTGAGCTATATATACGCTAAGAATATGCATTGAAATATGGCGCTGATGATAACATCAGTATTGTGGTCCTTTGTTGCGGGCAATGTGGATGCTCATGACTTTAAAAATGGCGAGTTCCCTGTGTGCGTTTAACACTGAGGAAGGCTGCACGCCAAAACGCGTCTGTTTGGTTGAATAAAAGAAGCCCGTGGACCATTGCCCTTGTGTGCGTATTTCCTACTTATTGTTGGAATTTGAGCTATATATTAATGTGGATGGCACCACCACTATAGGCAACCGTTTGCAAGTTACTCCAGTTGGGTGCAAAGGAGGCCGTATATATATATATATATATATATATGCTGCGAGGCTCGCCTTCAAGAGGACGAAAAGACGAGGAAGACCCAAGTTTAGTGCAAATTTTAAATATTTATTTCTGTGCTTGCCATATCGTCACGACGCGTTTCGGCAGATCCCTGCCTTGATCACATGACCAAGGCATATACATATCTATATATATATCCATACATGTATATATATATGGAGTTATAGTTAGGACCTGTTTCCTTAGGAAATGAATTTTTTGACTTGGCTATAACTTTGGCATCGTTTGATCAATCTTCAAGACATTTTCCAAAAAGAGTGTCAAGGTAGGTTCTGGTTGTCATGGAAAGTTTGGGGGTGATCTGTATAGTGAGGAGCGAGAAATTGGGGCGCAAAATAAGGGTGGGTTTGTAATTTTAATTCCCATTGGAACCTGTTGTCACACCTACAGGCTGAACTGCTGAATGGACCTACAACACATTTGGCAGCGAGGTAGATCTTAGTGGCAAATAAAGACAAACTTGTGCAGTCAAATGTACTGCTCTGATTGGCTGCCAACACGTAAACCAGGAAGTGTTGGCAGCCATCTTGTGACTCGGTTTCAACGAGTCTCAAAAAAATAGGTGGAAATAAAGAAAATGAGACAGGTTAGGAATACACTGGCCACCTTGTTGTGAAACGCTGGGGGAGCCTCAAGGCTCCCGCATTCCTGGCCAGCTCCCGCGTTCCTGGCCAGCTCCCGCCTCCTGCAGAAGCTGGCATTACTTTTTACATCTAAGGAGCTGGTGTCATGCTGCTCCCTGTGTGTAAAAAGCAAAGTGTGCTCCCCTTTGAGCAAGCAAGAGCAAAATGCCCTTGCTTGCTCAAAGTAGAGCACCTAGTTTGCTATGGCATGGTGGGAACAGTGCTACCGCCATGCCATAGCCAACCGCAAATCCCAGGGGTGGGCACCCTCGGACATTGATGGTGCCGGCCCTGGGGGGTGGCCGTCCCCAGGGCCATCTAGGGCTCCTGGAGGGGAGCCACATGGCCCCCCTTCAATATTCAAATTTGCCCCGGGGAGGTGGTGGTTCCCGGTGCCGGGGGGTTGCAATGGACACCCTTCAGTAGTGTATTTGTGCCCCAGGTAGGTGGTGGTCCCTGAGGGAGGGGGGTTCGCAAGGCCCCATATTGTATAAATTAGCCATCCTACATTTTTTACATGCCCCCCGGGACCTGACCAACCCGGGAGTTTTTTAAAAGGAAGCGCAAAAGCCTGCACTTGCTGTTTTTTGCCACAAATTTGCGAATATTGTGATTTCGCAGCAATTTTCTTCTCCATAAATGCTTTTATACAACTTACTCTTGTGAAAGGGCAACCAATTTTCAAAACACTTGTCCATGAAGACACTAGGAAATCTTTGGCAAGTATTGGAAATGTGAACATTTGGTCTCTTTTGAATATAACAAACTTATTAAGAATATGCGACAAACAAGTGAAGAACATTAAGGAAACATTCTTCAAGATATTAGAATTGGTGTTTTGACAAAACATGGTAAAGAAGCTTTACAAAGTCAGTTACTTAGGAACTTCTTTACAAACTAAACCATAGCAACTAAAATAATGTAAAAAAAATTGGAGAAAATAAGTCTATAGTTTGCCTAGTGCCTACACTGCAAGAGTGTTCTACATTCAATCAAAAACCTTTGAAATTCAAAAAACGACCTATAGTGAAAATGGAAGCTAATAAAAAAAATGGAACATGAAGGAGTTACTATTCTTCTCTCAGAGAAATTATAGTCAAAATTGGATTCTTTGGAAAAGTCTATATCTAAGACTGCAGGTTTGGAAAATACTTTATATGTTTGTGTAAACTGTCAGGTAATTTTGTGGTGTAATTTGAATGTAGATGAAGTTTTAGTAAATGGAGCAATGGGAAAAGTTGTTGATTTTGTGAATTTTCAAAACAGAGATGGAATTGAATTTTTAAAGATTACATTTGATCAGATTGAAGATGTAAAAACAGATTGGATGTTGTGCTGTTCAGTTTTTTGTTTGTAAAAGACTTGTATGTTCGTAGAAAACAGTTTCCCTCTTTTATTAGCATATGCAATAACCATTCATAAATCGCAAAGTTTAAGTGTAGACAGTGCTTTGGTAAATATTGGAAGTACAGTGTTTAAAGAGGGCATGGCATACGTTGCATTGTCTCAAGAAAGAACATTATCTGGTTTGTATTTGATTGATTTTGATGAGAAAAAGATTAGTGCTGATCCAAATTTTGTAGGAGAGTACAATCGTTTAAGAAGAGTTTTTGCTCCTGATTTAGGCGAATATTCTGTTTATGAGTAATGTGCAGTGTGTCCAAAATAGACATTCTACTCAGTTTCAAAAAAAGAAAACAATTCAAGAGAATCATGAAGGTGCAAAGAAAATGAAAATGGACACTGTTGATGATAATATTGGATATTAGTTACAAAATAGTTTAGGTATCAACTGCTATGCTAATGTAATTGTGAATGTTGTGTTTTATCTAGAAGATCTTCATCATGAAATTATGTAAAATCGAGAAAAAGATTCTGTTCTTTACTACATTATATTTTCAAAAGGTGGTAACTGACAGAAGTAACATCCATACTGCTTCTGGTATTCGGCATCTTTTGGATATATTTACTGGTTTATTGAAATTTACACTCAATATACAAAAAGATGCACAAGAATTTCATATGTTTGACCTTGGAGTATTGAAAGATTAAGGAATAGAAATTGAAAATTAATTTGGACTAAGTTACAAATGGGATCATAAATGTGAAGACAGTTCGTTTTCTTCTACCACTGAAATAGATACTGAACGATTCATGTACTTGACAATACCAGATTGCAAATCAGTATCTTTTAACTAATTAGTAAAAACAGCTAATCAAGATATGAAATATCCTTATTGTAAATTTGAAATGTTGTCAACATTACATATAGAAAGATTTAGAAAATGTATTTTTAATGCTACAACTTTCTAGAGGAAATGGAAGAAAATTGAAAACCAAAATAGTTTTTTTTGTGGCAAGTCAAGTATCAATTTCAGGAAGAACTTTTGAAGCGGTGGCTATTATTTTCCATGCTGGACCTACTACAACGTGTTGTAAATAATTGGGTTGGACCCATGTAGTCAGTGGGACCTGGGTAAATAGTCGATATATATATAAAGGGGTCCCAGACCAAACACAAAATAAATTTCTAATGATCACAATATTTAGTTAAATTGATCCAAAACAAATGAGGGTGCATAGTGTTTTTTATTTTCACTGCACCGTTATAACCATTCAATGATCAGAGAATCGATAATAGTATACACAAATTCAATGCACCCACAGGGAGAGGGGAGAAAGTGCAGGGGAAAAGAAACACATTTTTGATAGTTGTACATCACTAATCAAATTTTCATATGCATAAATCCACAGATCAAAATCATAAATGTCGTTGATCCCCATATGAGAGGTCAAATAAAATATGCATACATCAAAAACATTTTTTGACAGAAGCTCCTAATCTGCTGTATATATCAAGCTAATGTTAGGAGTTCAAAGTTGTAGATAAATGTCTACGTTTCGACCCAGAAATTGTAGGACAGTAGATCCTTACTGCGCGGGTCTTCGTCAGGACGTGAAGGGAAGGTGGAGGGTATGGTGGGGCTGATTCCTGGTGGGAAGACGGCCAGAAAAAACGTGGTCCGTGACAGGGCTGTGGCTGTAATTACGGTGGATGCTATCCGTATCTCTTCGTTTCAGGATAGTAGAATTTAAATAGGTAAACTGGTTCTTGCTCTTCTGTCAAAACAGGGTTTTTTCAAAAAATTCTTAAAGTGAAAGGGTCACTTATACACATCCAAAGGGATTGTGATTGTCAAGGAGCGTGCGAGCCGGCGTCTCACCGCGTCTCCTGAAAACAGGAAGTTTTGGATGTGTATAAGTGACCCTTTCACTTTAAGAATTTTTTGAAAAAACCCCGTTTTGACAGAAGAGCAAGAACCAGTTTACCTATTTAAATTCTACTATCCTGAAACGAAGAGATACGGATAGCATCCACCGTAATTACAGCCACAGCCCTGTCACGGACCACGTTTTTTCTGGCCGTCTTCCCACCAGGAATCAGCCCCACCATACCCTCCACCTTCCCTTCACGTCCTGACGAAGACCCGCGCAGTAAGGATCTACTGTCCTACAATTTCTGGGTCGAAACGTAGACATTTATCTACAACTTTGAACTCCTAACATTAGCTTGATATATACAGCAGATTAGGAGCTTCTGTCAAAAAATGTTTTTGATGTATGCATATTTTATTTGACCTCTCATATGGGGATCAACGACAGTTATGATTTTGATCTGTGGATTTATGCATATGAAAATTTGATTAGTGATGTACAACTATCAAAAATGTGTTTCTTTTCCCCTGCACTTTCTCCCCTCTCCCTGTGGGCGCATTGAATTTGTGTATACTAATATCGATTCTCTGATCATTGAATGGTTATAACGGTGCGGTGAAAATAAAAAACACTATGCACCCTCATTTGTTTTGGATCAATTTAACTAAATATTGTGATCATTAGAAATTTATTTTGTGTTTGGTCTGGGACCCCTTTATATATATATGGACCTACTACAACACCTGGACACTATACTGTGTATTACAGTGTAATAAAGTATGGACACATTGTAATGATGCCCATTCATTTGGAATTCAAATGTAGGTTGCCTTACGAATTACCACATTCATATCTTATATTTTTGATGCCAAAGTTTTGAAAACATCATTCGGCCTATTGGGAAGATGTGAACAAGTAGTGTATGGATTATTGTTTCTGCTAATTCATATTGCATTTGGAAAATTTTGTTTAGAAACAAGTAATTTATATATTTGTTGTCTATATTATACAATATGAAAATGAGAATGTACATTTTACAAAATGTACTTGAGAGAATTAAAAGACTTAGGGGCACATGCATAAAGTATTTTACTGATCGCACCGTTTGCGACCGGTAAAATGCTATTTCCAATGCATCAAGCCCAAAGGTTTTCGCAATTAAGGAAATCAATTTTTTTTCTGATTTCCTTAATTGCGAATGCAGTTAGGAAATCTTAAATTGCGATTCCCTAAATGCAATGCATCATGCATTTGCAAATTGCATTTTCACAATTTGGAAGTGCAAATTACCATCAACTTCAAGCTGATGGTAATTTGCAATTTCTTAGAAAAATGCATAAAATTGCATTTTCTAAGTGCCATGTGGCGCACACATGCCCTTAGGGCATATGTGTTCACCATATGTGCACACATTCTAATTTTGGGGGTGCAGCTAGGTGGCCTTTTGACCCCCTAGCACCCTGCAAATAGCATTTCCAATTTGCGAGTACCTATTTGGTACTCGCCAATTGCGAATTACTTCCCATTCATTCTTATGGGCCCATAGGAATGAATGGAAAGGCATTCCTTAATAGCGAGTAGCAATTTGCAAGTCGCTTTCAATGAAATTGTAGGAATCGCAATTTTTTTGCGATTCCTACATGCATAAGGAAATGCGATTCCTAAATAAATAAATAAAAAAATATACAAATAGGACCTCTTATAAGAACAGGCAGCATAGGGAGAAATTGGCATGCATTGAGCGGGAAATGAAGGAGGTGGATAGGAAAATTAATAATTTAGTTGATCAAGCTATTTGCCAAGCACATATTTCGAAATTGAAATCTTTGAAAGACCTGTTAGAGAATATTATTCAGACCAGGATCTCTAAACGATGGGAAGAGAGTACGTTTGCCCATTTTGAATATGGTGAGGGGGCCGGCAAATTATTGGCATGGAAGGCCAAAACTGACAGGGTACGAAACCTTATAAAACAAATTGATAATGTGCATACTAATTCATCGACAACTAATGACAAAGAGATAGGAGAAGCCTTTTTCACCTTTTTTAAAGATCTGTATAACAAAGACAATGATGTAGACAGCACACATGCATGCAAATGGCTAAATCAGATTAACCTCATCCCCTTAGATTCCTCCAAACGAGAGAACTTTGAGCTTGAGATATCACAACAGGAGGTCAGGAGGGCTTTTTCTGCCTGTAAGGCAGGTAAGGCTGCGGGGCCGGGTGGCCTTCCAGTAGAATTATTGAGAATCTTGGGAGAGGCAATAATTCCATACATGGCAAACCTCTTCAACAAAATTTTAGTCGAAGGAGTTAGACCTCCTGCCTGGTGGGGTGAAGCCAACATAACACTAATCTTAAAACCATGCAAATCTTCAACTAAATGTGGGTCATAAAGACCTATTTCACTTCAAAGCACTGACTATAAGATTTTATCCAAAATAATGGCAGACAGGTTGGATGCGGTAGCAGGACGTCTGTTGCATGCAGACCAAAAGGGTGTTTTGAGAGGTGGGAATCTTTTTGACCTTACTCACATTTTTATAGGTGCCATTGAATTTGCCTCCACTTTTTCACTCCCTTTGGCAGCAATGACACTGGATGCCACCAAGGCATTTGATAGGGTCAATTGGAACTATCTAGCAGCCATGCTGGAGAAGTTTAATTTTGGGCCTAAATTCCGCCGAACTATCAGTCTTATATACAGTGACCCTTCAGGGAGGGTCGTGGTTAATGGAAAACTGACCAGATCTTTCAGAATTAAAAGAGGAACCAGACAGGGTTGCCCCCTCTTCCCCACCTATTTGACATGTACATAGAGCCATTTGCTCAACGTCTCAGGGAGGAGACAGACATCACACCATTTCAAAGTGGAGCATGGAAGCAGAGAGTAGCCCTGTATGCTGATGCTATATAATTACTTTCATCAAATCTGGACTTGTCTTTTCCTCATGTCATCTGTTTAGCACAGGATATTGGTCGAGTTTCGGGGTACGAGGTTAATGCAGAGAAAACTGAAATTATGACATGGAATTTGCAGGGTTGTCAACATCAAACCAAGAATGAGATGAGATATCTGGGAGTGAAGATTTTCCAGGACATAGGCAAGATTGCGGAGATCAATCTTTTGAACATTTTAAGAGAATGTCAAAAACTCATGAAGACCTGGGCCCATCTCCCTTTGACCATTTTAGGTAGAATTAATTTGATTAAGATGGTAATTTTACCAAAAGTCACTTTTCTTTTTAACACCATTACTTTACACTTTTACAAGCAGGTAATCAATAAATTACAGCAATCTATTAATTCATTGGTGTGGGTCTATAAAGCCACAAGGATAGCTTGGAAAAAGCTAAGACGCAGGAGGGAAAAAGGTGGTCTTGCACTCTCGGTTATACAGTATTACGCCTGGGCTTTCCAACTAACACATTCAAGAATGTCCTTGAAATCCCCGGATTTATCAGAGAGAGGGACACTGTTTTCAGCTATGCTAGATCATTTGGGGTTATCTTAAGAGGGTTTTTTTTTTTAAATATGGAGACCAGAAATTCTTCAAGAAAGTAAGGCTGAAAGTCTTCTTTGGTGCGGCTTGTATATGGGCCAGAATTAAAAAATCAACAGACTTAGATTATTGCTCAAGTCTGGCTCCACTGTGGGACAGTCCAGGGGCACCAAGTTGTTGAAGGATAAACTGGCAGCTCCTCTAAAAACAGCTGGGTTTCTGGTGTGGGGAGATCTGGTCATTGATGGCTCACTCTTGCCTTGGGCATCATTTGATGATAAAGTGGAGGAGGGCATGTCTAGATTTAAATATCTACAACTAAGGAGTTGGTTCCAGAGTCTAAAAAAGGTATGGGGAACATTCTGGAAGAACATTTGGTACGGAAGCCAATAGGAAAGAAAGAAGTATTGGTCTTTTACTGGTCTATTGAAGAGGCCATAGATGGAGATTTCAGATCAGCTGAAGAGTTGTGGGGAGATTCTATAGCGGACATATATTGGGCAGATCTGTGGCAAACTTCTTTCAATACCTTATTAACAATTGTAAAGCCAGCCTGGTTTAGAAGAAATCACTAATTCACCACACATAGGACCTACTAATCCCCGGCAAGACTTTCTAAAATGACCAAGGCCCCCCTTTAGCTGCAAACATTGTCATATGGAGAACGCCCCAGATACACACATGTTTTGGGACTGTATTGCCATCTCTGAATTCTGGGAGAAAGTAGGGAACACTCTGACGGATATTCTGGGATGCCCAGTACACATTTCCCTCAGACTCATCATATTTGGCATATTAAGTGAAATCACAGGCTCGAGCATAGGCTTTCTATTCTATACCATTCTGCTGGCTAGACGAGAAATATGCAAGAGATGGGTTGAGGCATACCCGCACATATTCAGACTGGTTGTCCACCATTTATAAAACCTCTCGGACTGATTTGGCGTGATTGAAAAATAGTAGGAAGGGGGCTTAGGGGAGGAGGAGCAAGATGGCAGGCTGAAGACACCACAGAGTTGCAGCCAGGTCGGAGGTTCCCTGCTACCATGAGAAACACAGAGACAGGCTTGTCTAGCGATGACTTTTTAGCCATAGTCTCAATTTAAGTCTTTAAAGGAAAGGAAAAAGTAGAAGAAAATAGAATAATTCACCTTGTGCCTTGTGCCTCTGAGCTCCTGCGGTGGATTCTGCGCTTCCGTGGAGGACGACTCGGGTGGTTGCTGCGGGCTGCTCGTCTGTCGATCCTGTGGCTGCTTGGTTGGTCGGGGCTCGGTTGGCCGGATCTCGCACTGTCGGTCGCTCCAGCAGCTCTGGCTGGAACGCTTTCTGACACGGCCTCACTGTCTTCAGCGCCACGAGTTAGGATGGCGCCTAAGAATGTCTCCAGGGGGACCCGAGCGGGAAGAAATACCGCCACATCCGAGCCAGCTTCTATTACTGATGGAGCGGACACCGCGGTAATGGCGGCAACGGCGGTAAAGGCAGGAACGGTACTACTACCTCTGGGGAAAAATGACCAGCAATCCAGTAAGCAGCTGATCCGCGCCCCATTATTTCTTGCCTCAATTGACTCTTTAGCTGTCAACGGTGGAAAGCTCACTGCAGGAAACAATGTTGTCGCTAATAAAATCCTTGATGATTCTGCGAATACAGCCATTACCCCTGTGAAGATCTGCAACACTGTAGCTACTCTGGCTCAGCCCACAAGTAACCACCCTAATCCTAGTTCTCCCTCAGTTAAGCGGTCGGAAGGGCCTAATATTTCGAAGTTTACCACAGGGGTTAAAACAATCAAGGCTGGGGATCTAAGCATAAAGGGCCAGAATGATCCCGGAAATTCCGAAAAAACATATATTATTGACTTGAGAACTATCGAACTGACAGAAACATATACAGAGCCATTAGATAAGCCAGATACATCATTATCTGAATCTCTTTTTGAAACAGATCTGATAGTGACGTCAAAAACATTAAATATGGGATGTCCTTCTATGTTATCTTACACTGAGCCTAAGGGGGACAATTCAGGGGTGCATTTAATGGCAGAGAGGGTATCCCTGGCTACATATGAGATGACTGATGCTACTGGTGAAGGGGGCGAGGTATGTTCTAATGATGACTATGAGGAATTTACTTAAGAGGTAGAAGACTCTACTAGCCCCCCGGCAGATGCATATAGATCTTCAGGCTGTAAGAAGGGAAAGATTAAAGCAAAGAACAAATTAAAGAAAGGGAAAAATCTCAACATTGCTTACACTTCTATTTCTACCTCAACTTTACGAGGGAAACTCATTGTCGATAAAAGCCCTCTTCGGAAGTGGATCCAAGCAAAAGGTGGGGTTAAGAATATGGCATTGCGCCTCTCCGGCACTAGTCCCACGGAGGGAGATTATCTGAAGGACCGCTCTTTATCTAATGGCTCTACCTTACCTCTTCTACCTTCTCTACCCACCGTGCATGTAGGTACAAAATCGACTTTATCAGAGGGGAATCAGTCTATAGTTGCATCTAGAACTACGACAGCAGCAACAGTAGTAACTACACTAGGGTCCGCCTCAGTAGTTGTTCTAAGGGTACACAATCATATTTCAAGCTCCGATTCAACCCAAGAGAGAGTGTTAAAATTTGGTTTTCGATTCTCACTATATGCAAGACTACGTTTTTTTCATCCAAAACTCCCTTTGTGGGGCAATCCAGGACTTCCTGAAATCTTTCATGAAGGGGCTTGCAATATCTGGGCTATTTCTGGAATAAAAACCTTGGGGACCTTTATGGTAATAATGGCTTTATGGATTTTGAGATATTAAAGATCCTTTATAATTTGACTGAAGCTATGCAGTTTAAATATTTACAAATTTGAGATTATTTTATACGTAGTATGAATCTGAGAAAGATCTCAGACTCCGATATTTTAAATTGTTTCTATTTGGCCAAGATTAAATCATTAATTAGCGAGGGCTATAGATGTCTCAATTCCTATAAAGCTGATGACTGTGTGAAACTGGCAGAGAAATGGAGTATAAGAATGGGTACAAACATAACTGTTAATCGTATCTCTGCCGCTTTTGGCAGTATCAATAGGTCAGTACAGTCTTCTAGTCTAAGGCTACAACAGTATAAAACAAGATGCTTTCTGTATTATACACCAGAAAGATTATCAAAATGGTCTCTAAATAACCCAACCAGCGATCGGTCTAAATGCCCCAAATGCGATTTATTAGCGGCCGATTTAGAACATATGTTATTCTCATGTCCGGAATTGACTGATCTCTGGCTAGGAGTTGAACAGGTTTTGAATCAAAAACTTGCTAGACCTCTCTCTCTCAATGCATCAATGGTATTGATAGGTGTACAGACAGACTCTGAATAGCTTACAGAAAGATCTTATAACTATTCTACTCGCATGTGCTAGATTGATTATTGCTCTGGCGTGGATATCACGGAATCCACCCCACATTATGGAATGGTGGTCTTTGGTTAAAGAAACATATGCTATGGAGTGCTCATTAGCTAAAATAAGAGGAGTGCATTCATTAATGAAATTGGATAACATTTGGGATACTTTTATCTAAGATTTCATTACTGTATTGTATGTATCTGCTACTTCTGTTCTGTAATTGATTGATTTTGTTTGGAAAAGCTAATTATTTGTCCTGATGTTTAACTAGCTCCCCCCATTCTTTCTTTTGCTTTCTTTTTGCATAAACGCTATTACATGAATGATTGGAATGTATCTCTCATGCTGTTAATAAAAAACTTTAAAAGGAAAAAAAAAAAAAGAAAAATAGTAGGAAGAAAGCCATCTGGGATTGCCTGATGAAATGGTCTCCTGGTTACACAGTAATTACTTGTTCGGTGTTAATAAAATTAGCTATATAATCTTTGATCCTATGATTAAGCCTCATGGGAAGCTCTCAGACTGTGCTGGGTCTCGCTGTTTTTTTTGGTCCCCAGTTTCGATTTTGGGTGGGACTTCAGCAACAGTCGCCGGTTTCGAGTAATCAGAAGAGAGCGCGACCACCCTCTCCTTGACAATGAGAGGTCAGCAACATGAAGGAGGTTTGTCTGCTACTGGTAGGCAGGCGACAGAGGTGCAGGGTTTACACCTCGAGGGCCTACATCTCAAAATTGAGTAACAGTGGCGACTTCCTAGCTTTATAGTTGTCTGGGGTTGGAGGCAAATGAGGAAAAAAAAAATACACGTTTAATCACTCACTTGTACAGTCAGTCACGCATCCATTAAATCATCCATAGAGACTTTCATACACCCACTCATTCTTCAATACACCTTGGGGTATATATAGATAACATTCTTAAACTTTTCAGAAACACTCAGTCACTGGATGATGTCATCAGTGATGTCATTTGAGATATCATCAGTGATGTCACTGACCATGTCATGAGTGATGTAAGATGTGACGTCATCAGCAGTGCATTGCGGGGTGCGAGTTTTAGTTAGCTCAACTAAATACAACAACTGAATTTCTCTGGTTTTGTATGAGTAAAATGTCCAACTAACTATGACGTCCCTAAAACCTGTGTTTTTTCAGAGAATTTCCAATTTTTTTTAAGTGAGGTATATATTTAATAAACATAATTTAATTATAGTTGGAAAACATTAATATTACATGTGGTAATCAATTCAGTTATAATGCTTTGAAGCTAAACAATCATTATGTTTTATTTGTAATAATTTTCCAATAGTTTACATTTATTTTAATTTAATATAATTTGATACTGGATTCTATTTTAAGTCCCTTTCTTCATTATTTTCTATGGGAGGATGTTGTAGTACCATTGGTTTTGCTGGATATTTTCCCACTAAATATTTATTTTTATATATAAATAACGTTTTAACATTTAATCAAATGCATGTATATTTCTAAAAAGTCAAAATAAATAAATGTATTTTAACATTATTTCCTATTGGGTTCTATTTTCTTTTCCATAATTCCATTCTTATCTCTGATAGAGTAGTGAAGTGCCAGTGGTTTGCCTTCTGTGGTGCTGGAGCTACTCCAGGACTAAGCAGGAGAACATTTACTATTGTTATGGGTCCTTTTTAGCTGTAGTAAATTTGGAAGCTCAGTTTGTGAAAAGAAATGATGTAACTCTTTTGTGGGGGGTGACTGACATTCCCTATACCACTCACTAGCCCACCTTAAATGCCTGCTACTTAACCTCTCCTATTTAATAGTAAGTTATCCCCTATTCCCAGTCACGTCACTCTCCTGGTCCCTGCTGCATTTGTCATCAAGTAATAAACTTACATGTGTGAGGATCTCCCATTGAAATTATAGGAAAGGTGGTGATTTGCACTCAGATTTGCGAATTGCATTTTGTAATAATTAAGCATTACTAATGTAGTACTAATTGGTGTACTACAAAATGCATTTTGTGACTTGGGCCCCTACTCTCGTAGGTTTGCAAATTGCATTTTGTAGTAAGTATTTTACTGTAGTACCACTTTATGTACTATAAAATGCAATTTGTAAATCAGGCCCGCAGATTTACTCACATGTATGTTTTCCTTTGTGAGAAGGTCCCTAAGAATGTTATCGGGCCCACAAAGAAAGAAATGTGCCCATAGTTACGTTGGTAAAATAACATATGTTAAGTTTTACCCAGCCGCGGTTTGTAATGGGTGTACCTGCAGGGTGGTGACGTGGGGAGGGGGAGGGGCAGGGTGGGGGGTAGTAATTTATGGATTACTGAGCTTTACAGGTAAGTAAACATTTAAATAAATAAAACGAATTTCGTTGTGCGCCCTGCATTGCATTTGGGGATGCAGTGCACACTACAAAATACGTTTTATTTATTTAAATGTTTACTTACCTGTAAAGCTCAGTAATCCATAGATTACTACCCCCCACCCTGTCCCTCCCCCTCCCCACATCACCGCCCTGCAGGTACACCCATTACCGATCGCGGCTGGTTTTTCCTTCTCTCTCCTACAATGACTGACATTTTTCCTTGAAAAGGACCCTTTCTGCGAGGTACTAATATGCATAGGTTCTTAGCTTAAGAGAAAATAGATTCAGGGGACTGATATTTACTCAGGATGGATTTTACAATTTACATTCATACCTGGCGTAACGTCAGAACTGCCGACTTTGGAACTGGCCCTTAAATGTAATGGGGTGACCCTGTAACCCTCAGAACCTGGGCGGGTAGTAAAACAATCAATAATGGTTCTGTCGGACCGAAATACACGATACAGTATTCCAATTATATTACTTAATAGATATGTCCCAGTAAGGGTATACATACAGTGGTACTTATACCAAAGGCAAACATAAAGAAACACTCTGGCCACAGTGAAAAAGAAAGTAAAGTTTTAGTCATATACTTTCTTATTTTTTGAATTATTACCAAACATTAGTAATGCTGTCCAAACGAACATTAAACATATACAATACAAAACACGAAGAGTTGTGCAAGACTGATACAAATTAACATACATACAAAAATGCGAAATTAAAAAATTATTGAAGAATGCCAACTATATGTGCAATAGTCCAATAGGTTAGTCAATAAATTCTTGGTCCTAGTAGACTTTGTGTAGTTGAATATCAAAGGGGAAGTGTCGACGTTTTGACCCTAGGGGGTGATGCCCTGATTTGTGTGCATCAAGGGCGGGTTTTCATCAGGACTGGAATGGTATAGGAGAGCCTTCTGTGGACCACGGATCCTATTTGATGCCTGGTCCTGTACTTGGGATGGTGCTGGTCAGCCGACTCAGCCACTATCGCCGTACTTCTTTGATCTATAATTACATTAAGATCAAACACTGGATACTTCAAGGTGGCACAGCCGGGAAAATTCTCAAACAGCGGTGCTTTGATTTGGTGAGCGAAGAATGCCTGCATCTTTCTCCGTCGGGTCCTTCAACTGGACTTTGGTACTGGGGCACCAGGTTCGAGTCTCAGCATTGACTCAACATCTTGTGATCCCGAGCAAAACACTTAGGTCCTAATTACGTCTTTTGGCGGAGTGGTGGTGTGGCGGTGCCAGCCGCTGCACCACCGCTACACCGAAGGTCGATGTTGCCCGTCCACCAAATTATGGGCAATTATATGTGGTTTGGCAGACGGGCGACGTGATGATCCCGCTGCAGAGTGACTTTCAAAGATGATGGTTCCTTTGAAAGAGGCACTGCAATGGGAACACCACACGGTTTTCCTGCGTGACATGAACTTGAAGTTCCATGCCGTCAGGAACCTGAGTTCATGCACACAGGGGGCACATGTTGTGTCCCCCTACATGCATCCCCAGGCAGAGGGGACACAGGAGACACTATAGGGCCCCGTTTGTCTCAACACTGCCAGCCTTTTCATGGAGGAGAGACCTCCATGAAAGTGCTGGCTATCCTGAAACTTGTATTATACATGGCAGTGCTGCAGCTAAACCATCCGCATATTACATAGCACCTGCCCGTTGCGCCACTGCCAGGGAATGGCGGTTCCCTGGTGGTGTCAGTGGTCCATTAACGGTCGGACCTCTCAAGTCGTAATTGGGCGGTCGGACCACTGGTGCGGCGGTGGCTGGACTGCCACCATCGCGCCACCAAAGGTTCAGCAGTCCTCGGACCAATAAACTCGTAATTAGGCCATAAATCTCCCTGTGTGAATGTTTCCTAGTGTTATGTCACAGGTTCGCATGTAAAGTACTCCAACACCTTCCAGTCCAGTTGTAGACACTCCTCTTTTGTTGAAAGAGGCGCAGTGGAATGTCCTCGTGGCAGTTTTTTTGACTCCAGGAGATTACATTTTTAAGTTCCACAATTGGTTTGGTTTTATTCATTTATCAGTTCTCCCACAAGTATCCTTTAAAAAAGGAAACCCTTTTATTGGGCTAAATTGTGCCAAAACATGCATAATTCTGTATGCTAAAAACTGATTCAGCTTGTTATTCCACATGTGGTAAACATCTCACCCTGAAGTAATGGTATTTACCTTTTGTGAAAAATAAACCACCCTCTTCCGACAAAGTTTAAATGATGGTCTTTATGTGAAACTGCAGCTAGATCCAGAAAAAATGAAGTACCCAGGTCAAGCAAATATAGCTTTTGCGAACAATATGAAAAGGTAGGAGCACCTGAGATAATAGTAGACAGACAAACCCAACCTAAAAGAAAATAGGTAAAGTAGGCAAATAATTAAAAGCAAGAATGTTTTCCGCAGTGACACTGTGGCAAGAATTTGCAGGATCAAAAAACGTATTTAGCACCAGAGTTAATTTGAGCAGGTGGTTGTAGGTGGCGGACCCAAGCATTCATTGTTGTGGACCACGACTTATTTTTTATCATCATACTTTACCTCCGAGAAAGCAGGTAAAGTAGAAAGAAGATAAAGATGGGAAAACAATGGTAAAGGGAGAAATCAGGGATGAATAAGAAAATATAAGAGTAGATAAACAGGTATAAAGTGTAAGGTGCCGGAGGAAAGATACTTGAGATGGAAACCACACTTTGTAGCCCTGGTATTAGAAGCCAGAGCATTTGTAAGTGCCATTGGCAGAAGGCTTGTCAGAAGGTGGGGTAGGTGAGGCCAATAATCTCCGTGCCCCACTCTTTTTGAGGGTACAGACCTCGTGCTGCAATCTTTTTTTCAATACTATTGAAAACAAAATTGCTTTATTTATTTATGACTAGACAGCTAAAACGGCTAGTACCTCTAGATATCAACAGATACTGTTTCTATCGCTTTTCAGTTTGTTGACCAGGGCCCCTCAAAACATCAGACATGCCTGGTTGCCGAGCTCCTAAGACCAACTTTGTGCCCATGCACATACATTATTTTGGAAAGGAAATACTGGCTTGTACGTTCTTCTACATTAGATCTAACATATATATACAAATACAAATACATTGACAAAAATAGAAAAGAAATGTAAAAGTTCATATTTGCATAATTCATAGAACTAAGGATAAAACAGAGACATTTCAGATGTCACACAGAAACACTTGAAATAATGGTATTGACTTTGAAACAAATGAGGCAGTATTGTTCCAAAATGTAAAATAAAGTATCCCTCAGCTTTCGTTAAACAAATTCGGAAATTCGTTTTCCATATGGTCACTGTCATTGCAGATGTCCCTCTGCAGGATATGACCTCAGCAGTGACAGACACGTCCAAAATATTTTTTGTTATCTTTTTTTATCAATCGATATTGAACTAATCGCTTGCTACAGCTCGCAGAAAATTCACTTATCAGTATCTCATCAGCATACGCATACTTTTGTGAGGCGATAGGTTTAATATATAGTTACCTAGATGTACCATGGGCGCTCTGTGTAGACATTTGTATTGCATCCCTACTTTCCCCATTCTAGGAGAACCCTAGCTGTCTGTTTTGTCCCTGATGAATTGCGTCAGAAACGTGGACTCCCTAACGTTCTTAAATTCAAATGAAGGCTTTGGGCCTTCACTTGCCTAATAGCTCACAAGATAATGAATTTGGGTGTCACTGAAGCTTATGGGCCCAAATGTGACTGAGAATATGGGTTTGCTTTGAATCTCTACATGAGAGCTCCAGGTTGATTCAGCCTCCAGTCTGTCTTAACTGCATTAGCCAGGCAGAGAGACACAGTGGGGCACAGTGACGCAACGGAGGCTCAAATCCTGCTCCATGGTGCGGGGGTACTTACAACGTGACGCATCTGGGAGATGCGTTACGTTGTAAAGCCTTGCACCACATGTAGGCGTTCCTTTGCAGGGGGGGGGCGTTCCAGCGCAGGAACGCCTCCTAAAAGTGGCTGAGTGAAATCTACAAGATTTCACTCAGTCACTTTCAGGCCCATGCTGCGTCAAAACCCTGCGCCTGCCTGAAGCAGGTGTAAGGCTTGACGCAGCATTAACTAGATAGGGCCCCAGAGCATTGCTGGAGCTGCGTCGCGCTTGCGACGCAACTCCAGCAATGCGTCACTTTTACGGCACAGATGCGTCACGCATCTGTGCAGTTTTTGCACCATGGTGCGCCGCATTGTAAATGCGGCACATCATAGATGGCGGAGCTGAGGCGCACAATAACTGGCGCATCCCTGCTGATTTGCAGGAATAAGCCAGTTATTGTAAATATGTCCCAGTGTGTCTATGTGCTGCTGACAGGGACAAGCAAGTATAGTGCATTTGTGTTCTGCCTACAGTTTGTTAGGCCATGGATAGTATTACCATTTCAAGCACTAGCACTTATGATGAATTGGAGTAGTTCCTTCCATGTGCACTGCAGGTGCCAGGGAGGCTTGGAGTGAACTCCTTCATAGGTACAAGGTTGTACAGTTCTTCTTTCTTAGGTTTGCTGGCTAAAATTATATCATGTACAAGGAAGTGTAGTAGGGAGTTCTCGTTTCTGGGTACTCAAGGGCAAAGAGCACTCAATACCACACATTCATCATGGGAATGGCTTAGGCTCCAAAGAGGTATGTGATGAGTTCTACATTGTACTGTGGGATGCACGAGGAGAGTGTTGAGTACTACCAATGATGCTGTCCCTATAGAGAAATGGTCCGACTGTAGCTAAATGAACCAGGAGACACTTAGAAAAGGAATAAAACATATAGCTTGTTACACACTCGTGGAACAAACCCACAGAACAAGGCATATGGGACAAAACAAAGAGAAAAAGCAAATTAGGAGGATATTCTATATCCAGCTGCGGGCTGCCATGTAATAGCATAGCTGTGTAGAAACTATGTATGGTCTCCAAGTACTCACGTCTCACCCTGGGTGTCTTTCTAACTATGCAGGCGCAGTGGGGATCTTAAAACTGATCCTTATAGCAAGGGATAACATCCCTGTGATATTAGTTAGAGTTGAGGTACTTAGAGCTGTTTGGTATACCAGCACAGTCTGAGTCCCTGGACGGTTTCAAGGAAGAGAGGGGCTGTGTGGTCAACAACCAAGCCCAGTTCAGCCAAAAGGAGCAGCTGAGCAGCAAGAGTGAGCCATGAGGCCACAGGTGTTACTAATGGTAGGCAAGGAGATGCCCAAGTAAGCAATGAGAAATGCTTTAAGGAGGGGGCTGATGAGGGACCCAATGAAGTAATAAGAAATGGTTCACAGCAGAAGCTAATGATGGGCCTGAACGTCAAGATATGATCAAAATAAAGGGGGGCCCTAACACAGACACCAGCCTTCTTGACCAGTAGGTTGCAGCACAAAGCCTCCAGTGAGTGATTTATAGAGTGCACAAAATGCAGTGAGCAGTATGTATTGTTTGGGATCTCAGTGCGGATGGAGATCCCAAACCTGAGGCATTCCTCTTGACACTGATGTTTAAGCTGAAACTTACACAGATGTTGCACAAACAGCAGCAGCAGCTCTCTGTAGTTGCTAAATCCAGGTACACTGGCAATAAAGAAAGAAAACCCTTGGCAGCAGGATACTCTACCAAGGGGTGACCCTCAGCAGAAAGAACCAGCCCCAACCAAGGAGGCTTCTAGTTCCAGTTTGCATTAGCACACCACGCTCTGCTCCCTCTTCTCTGCCAGAAGGTGTCTAGGAGGTCAGCTGGTTCCCCGTTCTGAAAGAAATCTATCAGCTCACTGCACCTCAGGGTCCTCGGATCAGCCCATAGCAAGCAGCCCATCCTATTTTTGTGGACAGCACAAGGTGAGGCTTTACATTTTACTGGGTCCTCCATGCGGCCTTGTCCTTTACGGAGCTTTAGCCCATCCAGTGTGCAGTTAGCATGGCCCAGAGTGACTCTAGTAGAGTCTGTGTTGCGTACAAAGAGCAGCACTGTCTGCATGCATCCATTTCCAGTACTTTGGGCAGATTCCTTGACACCTCTCAACTCTGCATTGGCTGAAGGATAAAGGATTGAGAATCGATGGAACAGACAGCAGTCTCATCCTTGACTCCCTGCCCAAAGATCCAGATGTGATTGCAGCCTGATCTGCAGGAAGGAAGTGAGCCCATAGGTGCCAGTCGCAGTGGTGGCTGGTCACATTTGAAAGTGGTGTGGGGTATGACTTTTATATAGCGAGTGAGGTGAACAGGTTTAATGGACAAACATGGGGTCCAGGGTGGGTCCCTCTCCCAAGAAAGAAATGAAAACAAGATTGCCAAATAGTACATTTCAAAATAAATGCATGTAGAGAAAAAGCAAGGCTTATAAAGGAAAAGTATAGTCTTGAAATATTAAACACATCCAAAACTGCCCCATATCCTATTGCATTATTATGTCGAGCAGTTAATGTAATGTGTAAATTGTACAGCGTGACAACTTTTGTACTTTTAAATGTATGCTTGCCCACAGTCTTGCACTGCATGCAGCATTAACTGTGGAAAAAAGTGTTCTAACCATCAGGCTTCGGGGACCACCCACATTTGCTGACTGCAACCAGTCATATAGAAATATGTGCAGACAGGTCTTTAAGTGGGATGAAAATAGTAGGAGCTCACTATAAAGGAACATGCCAAATAAATGTCTGTGATTCCCATAGTGGGCCAACTGACCAGTATTTTGGTTTACTGGTTTCTCTCTGAGATGTAATTGTATCCAGATAAATGACATAACAACTGATCTACACCTAAAACCTTTCACTACGATTGGCTTTGTCAATAGGTGTTGGCTGTTTTAAAATAAATGAGTAACAACAATGAGTTGTTATAAATAATTAACATTGGAAATGTTTCAATTCTGAAATAGTGAACCTGTGAACAGGGCCGGACTGGCTACCGGGCTTTTGGTCATGCTGCCAGGCTGGGGGCTGATTTCGTTGATGGGGACCTGCGTGTGCAAAACGAAATTCGTTTCGCATTGTTGATTTCGAAGCACACGCAGGTCTCCATCTACGAAATTAGCCCCCACCACAGTAACATCAGCCCCCAGCTCTGCAGGATGCCAAAGTGCCCGTTTAGCCAGTCCGGCCCTGCCTGTGAATTAGATAGCAATGAGGCCCGTGGAAGGAGTTTTGGCCTTCAGTATGTGTGCTTTATGTTAAATATGTATACTCTTTTTCTCTGCATATCTTGTCCATCTGCACATCTTCAACCACCTTTCTTTCCTCTTCAACATCCTCTTGTCACTCTTACCTGAATGCACCTCCTTCCATCTCTGTCACTTCACTGCCCCCAAGCATACACTGCACTCCCCCAAATTTAAGCACTTTATTTTCTCTTACTTTTGCCTTGCAAACATTTTGACATCTGTTTACCCCTTTCCACACACATCCACAGAATTTCAGTTGCAAATGGAATACATAAACATTGCTCTATGTGCTCTACAGAGAGGTCAACCCACTGTCACACACTTTGTTTGGCTTCAGCCTTAGCGCCTGCACGCTCATCAAAGCCCCTCATACACACCTGGCCTGGCTAAAGCCTCAAAATATGCACATAAACAGCAAAAATATAAAATAGCTTACTCTTGGGGAAAGCAAGATTAAGTAAAGTATGAGAAAAAAAGAGAGGAACTAAATCACTGACATCATGTATTACCTCAACTTTTTTAACAGTCAATCCATGTTTTTTGGCATCAGTGTTGACTTAGGCGCATGAAGCCATGGTCAGTTTTAATGTCACACATCAGAGAACTGTCCACTGTAAGCCCATATTTCTCGCCTTGCTAACCTCAGATATTTGGATCAAATTTGCAAGGGAACAAGAATGAACCCTGGTCGTTATTTGGATCCATTCCGCGGTGGAACAAATGCTGCAGTTCCACTTCTAACGGGGCCAGCAACGTGTAGTCAGGGCCTGGGGTGTCACAGTGGGGGAGGTTAGCATTATGAGGAGTCACTCTCAGCACAATATATATACCACAACTTTACCTTGCAAACACTTACCATTACCAAGAACAAGCTTGCATCCACTCTCACGTATGATGAAAGGGTGGGGTCTACGCCTTTGAATGATGGACTCTCAATTTCATGCAGGGATGAAGTCTTCCACACCTGAAACCGTGATGATAATTGCATCACTGGCCTACAGAGTACATGCAACCATAGACCCAATGGCAATGATGGGTTTTAAAACAGAGAGCCCTGCGTCCTGCATCACAGTTCCAAGTTGATCTACTACCTGGCTTCTGTCTCCTGCTTCAGAGCGAGGCCAGCCAGCAGCCTGAAACACACAGCCCTGCCCATACTTAAAAAATACATTGATTTATTTAGAGATACGATTGTGTCTCTAAATAAATCAATCTATTTTATATGTTATTGCAATGTGTAGGAATATCAGAGGGGCGCAGCCCCAAAGCCCTAAATAAGAAATCGTAATCCCCTTAAGGGCTCCTAACGTCCCTTGGAAAGAAACCTCCGATGTTAATATGTGACATGCCAACACTTATACACATGGGATGCCATATTACTTAATATGAACTTGACTCATGATTGGGTGAAATACGAAGTAATGAGCAGTGCATCCCACACCCGTAATTTTCTAAAATACGACACCTACTGTGTGCATAGGCGCTGGAAGAAGGGGTGCTGGGGATGCTTCTGAACCCCCAGAAATAATCATCATGGAGTTCTGAAGGTGAATGAGCAATAGAGATGCCTGTACATTTTGTGTTTATCTTGTCACATTTGCTGGGTGTGCAAAGACAAATGTCAAATGTCAGACCATATCTTCTGAAAAATTGCTGATTATTTGGAAACTGATGTGTATTTGTATTTCTCTGACTGTAAGGTGAGATGGTTTGTAAAAGTGATCTAGGTGAAAATCCCACTCTGGTTAAGAAAATCAAAGATAAGGTTGTAGGATGTCTTTTTTTACTAACACAGCATTTAAATACTAAATTAACTATATGTATGTTTCATGTTATATCAGCAATTAGGAAAGCACAAGAGGAGCACATTGTTTGTAATTCTGAAGTGTTATGGAAGCAAAGATTTTAATAGGATCAAAACAAATCAAGACACTTTACTTGGTGAAATGAGAAATATTATCTGAAACCTGATTTCCATGCCCCATCGTTTTTGCACTATGTAGTTTTACCAGTAAAACTGTATGTCTTGATAATGCAAATGTTGTGGCCATTTTAAAGGAAATGTGCTATCTGGAAATGGAAGTGCCCTATCTCACGAGTGCTCCAAAATGAACCACCAGCTACATACCACAACAGTACCACCTGCCTGCTGAATTGGAGTGGCACATTTGTTACACTTGTTTTCTCCTAAATTGCTAAAGTACCACTAATTGTGTGTTGCAAACCGCAACGGATGAGATCAAACTTCCTAGAGAAGTAGCCTTGGATACTGCTCAAAGACTGTACGGCAACATTCTCCTCACATTTGTAGGAATTTCCAAACTTTCCAGCCTCCACCCTAGTCCCTCACAGAGTCCTTTTGACACCCACAAAAGTTATCCAGAGGGGAAATATCCAATGCAAATACCTGTATAACAAATAATACAACCCAAAGGTCTGCCTAAATCCCTTGTGCAGTGGCCCACACAACTTCTGTTAGGCACTCAGGCATCCTGCCAATACTTAACACTAATGTTTGCCAATTCAGAACAACATTTGGTCACTAAGGAAGGTGGGTGGCTGCCACTGTTAATTTATGACTGCGTTAGGCAGTCAAAACCTTCATCTAGAATACCAACTTGCCAGTGGCACAAAGCAAAAGCACGCATTGGGGCATATTTACAAGGGCATTGTGCCACTTCTTACGATGCTCCATTGAAGCAATGCTTGACTCCATATTTACAATGCGGTGCTAAGCCACCTTTCGTGGCTTAATACCACATTGTTGACTCCATATTTACAATGCGGTGCTAAGCCACCTTTCGTGGCTTAATGCCACATTGTAAATATCGTACTCTTTTACACAGTTTTCTGCAGCAAAGGGGTGTGCAATGGGCGTTGCTGTGGGGGTTCTGCTGCAACACCCATTGCTTTTTGATGCTGCAAAAGACATACAAGGATCTGTATACCTGAGGCAGCGCAAAAAACGAATGCCATTGAAAAGCAGGCATTAGAGTGGCGCAACAAGGAGAAATACTTTTATTTCTGCTCGTTTTTTACTCTTTCTAAGTGTGCTGCATTATGCAGTACATACAATCTTTGGATTATCACTATACAAGGTTCCAATTAGGATCAGTTCATCGAGAAGCCTCTATTACCAAAATCCAAGTCCTCTCTCTAGCTCTACTCACTGAAAACAGCGATATCGATGCTGTCAATAAAACCATTCACGAGATATGAGAGCCAAAGTAAGTATCTATTGGAATAACCTTATGTATCTTAAGGGTAGTTCAAGTATTTGAACAGAGGAACGATTTTATTCCAAAAAGTGATGTCATTTTTCGATTTCTGGAATAAAACCGTTTACAATTATCTCTTTATTGGGTTTTCCATCACTGGATACGTATTTAACCAACTTGTTGGCTTCCACATACTTTAAGACGAAGTGTAAATGCAAAACTTTATTGGTCACCGCAGTCCTCTTTCTACTTCCAAACCCAAAAAAACGAGTTTCAAAAACACGCCGGAATCTAATCCCCGTAATCGGGAGCAGAGCAAGAGACGGAGCAGTTCTAATGTGCGGGTGAGATTCTCGGTTGCTAACTCTGGACTAAGATACTTCAGGAACAATACAGTAAAGTTAAAACTCGCTTTATACTTCTCTTACGTTTTAGCTCAAGACCAGAAAATCCTGCGCTCCTGTGAAAACGTGGTTATATTCCATTTCAGGTAATTTAACGTTTACTCAGGGTACCTTGATCCTCCTACATCTCATAGATGGAGCTAAACATCAGTAGTCACCACGGTATTTCCTTTGTGACTCAGTCAAATAATTTAACCCTGTTTCTAAATGGTTACAAGAGATCTATTTATATCCATATGATATGGTTAAACATTTGTAGCCAACACGACGTTTCCTTAGCAATTAAAACAGCTTATTTAAACTTGTTTTAAGCAAACAATTACAGTGATTATTAATGAGTGAGCTAAAGTTTGATAATACAGTACTTCTCTCATTCCCCCAATTGACAGACAAAACCAACAAGTCATTTCTAAATTTCACCTCCTTCCCAGCACAACATGATTGTTTTTTCCCCACCACGATCTTTCACAATCCGCATTAATGCAATTATGAGGCATTTTTACCATATACCTCGAATTGAGTATATTTGATGAGTGCTAAATGAGCATATTTGATGAGTGCTACACTGTACCCCCACACTTCTTTATGTTTCTTTTCATTACAGGTACAACATACCTATTTGGAAACAGAGTGATAAATAAATCACCATATTTCACACAAATTGTGTGCACAAAATATTTTTTAATTCTGTGTTTTTGTCCTGACGATTGTCCCACAGACCCGGCTGGGCAAGATGGGACAGAAACATGTCGACCTTTTCTAAAGTGATACAAAGAGATCCACTAACTCGATTCTCAATTATACCCCTTGCTTTTTAACCACTAAAATTCACACCTGACAATTAAAAGTCTAAATCAGGAGAGAGTTTGTTTTAAGTCTAAATACTCTTCTACTTTCTTGGGGGTCCCCCCTTTTTATCTCTGGACACTACCACGTTACACCAGAGATTGCCTCAGGCTTGAGGCTGGCATATAGCACAAATATGGAACACCCAATGATAATGCCATAACGCATATGTGGGGCGGAAAAACGATATAAACCACAAAAGTAACATAGCGTTTATGAGGGTGATCCATAAAATCTATTTGTAACGTGGTTACAAGTGTCCATTCTCTATTGATTATATGTACATACAAAAGGAGCACATTGACTTTAATGATTGCTTATGTGCAGGAAGGTGTCCCTTCCTGCACATAAACAATCATCCCTTCAACGCAGGCACCCTTGCATCAGCTTTCTTAGCCTCAGCGCAAGGGAAAACACAGGGGTGATTATATTTTTGTCATGACGCTGCATTCCTGTGTTTTTTAAATGACTCAGCGTGGCATTGCTAAATTGCATGCAGCGCTGCACTGCATCATTTCTTTGTTAAAATGCATCATATTTAGAGGTTAGAAATGACGATGCAAGTAAATCAGGAAACGTTTGGAGTGGACTCGTATAATCATAACTTTCAATATATTAATTTCAGGCATTACATCATATCAAATTGAAAGCGGATCATACCCAAAAAAGAACGGGGTATTTTCCAATGTTCTTTTAAGCTCAAAGGGTCTTATTGTCCGAAATGGGGGTCTCTAATTGGCAGTAGTGTGCTCCCTGTCCAATTAGGGACCCTTTCTTCTCATCAGGTTAAGGGAGTTACACACCCAAGATAACCTCTACTTACCCCCTTGGTAGCTTGGCACAAGCAGTCAGGGTTATCTCAGAGGCAATGTGAAAACACCACAAATGGACACTACACCAATTTAGAAAAATGAGCACTCTCAATATAAACCAAACAAGACAAAAATGACAAAAAATCCAACGTACAGAACTCAAGATATCACTTTTCAAAGCTTTAAGCAATTTCGTCCATAAAACAGGAAAAGCGAATAAGGCTGCAGGACAAGATAGTCTCCTGGTCGAAGTTTATAAAAAGCTGGAGAAATATCTAGTCCCGGTAATGGTCAGGACGTTTACTGAGATCTTTGAATGTGGTAATGAGATCCCCCCTTCATGGAATGATGCCATTGTCACTCTGATTCTCAAAACAGATAAACCACCTAACTGTTGCGAATCCTACAGGCCCATCTCACTCAGACTATAAGATATTTACGAAAATATTAGCAGATAGGCTGAGTGGGGTGTGAGATGTGCTGCTACATGAGGATCAGAAAGGCATTGTGCGTGGTAGGAGAATTAAAGAATTAACGTATAACTTAATTGGAGCTATTGATATAGCAACAACATTCAAAATGCCACTTGCATTTATTACAGTGGATGCCACTAAGACTTTTGACCAGGTTAATTGGGTTTATCGGCAGGAAATGTTGCGGTTTTCTAACTTGGGAGAGAACTTCTGTAGGGCAATAGCAAACTTATATAAGAACCCCACAGCCAGGATTTTGGTGAATAGAAACATCTCAAACACTTTTAACATCTATAGGGGGACTAGTGGTATGAGTCAAAACAGAGAAGCTTTAATTCTGTCACTTCTGAAAGCATTACAATGAATAAGAAAGTTAAACTATGTACGTTGAATATTAATGGTCTTAATGACTTTAAGAAAAAAGGGATTTTACGTAAAATAATTCAGTTAATACAAATAGACATCTTGTGTCTACAAGAGACACATATCTCTTGGGATAAGAGGAATTTGTTGAAACATTTGGGTTTGGAACTTCTAGTCTGTTCAAGACAGACTGGGATAAAAAGAGGAATTGCTATTCTTATGAAACAGGGGTTAGGGAAATGTGTTAGAACTCTAGCGGACAAATGGGAAAGATGGGGATTAGCAACAATTAATATTGAGGGAAATAGGTTTACTGTTTGTTGTATGTATGGGCCAAATTTAGATGATAGTGAGGAATTGAATGCGGTTAATCTAGAGCTCGCCGCCTGGTGCCAACCTATAATCTTTTGTGGTGACTTAAACGTGTATTTTGATGCTGATATCAACATTAGGACTACTTGGAGTTATAATGGACGTAAGACCAAGACTTATAAAGCCCTCAGAGAACTTGTATTAGGGAACGGTTTGATTGATGTGTGGAATAGGCTGTGACCTCTTGAGCCCGGTTTTACTTTTTTTTTGGCTCCACTCCAAAAATGTGTTCGTTTAGATAATTTTTTTATCTCTCCGGATCTTCTAGAGAAAGCAAGTATTGACATAAAGCCACAATTAGTTTCAGATCATAACCCTGTTATTTTAGAAATACAATTATCCTCTCAAAACATAGGTTTTAGCCGACAATGGTCATTTCAAAGGAATTTGTTGTTAGATGAGGATAATTTGCAGCATATGACCAAAATCATTAACGAGTAATAATGAGACGGCTTCGGTCCAAATAGTCTGGGACGCCTTTAAGTCAATAATAAGGGGAGAAAGTATCAGCTATTCCAATTTTCAGCAGAAAAATAAACGAAATAAATTTAAGCAAGAATTAGATAAAGTGATGAAGGCAGAATTAAAATTAGCTGCTAATATCAAAATAGGTCAGGGCATCGAAGACGCTCAACGTGCACTAACCATCGAGCATGCTGTTGCGTATTCTTATCTAGCCGATCAGGTAGCACTTAAATATAATCAATATAAGACCGAATGCTACGAGTTAAACGAACAAACGGGCAGAATGTTAGCACAAAGACTCAGACAGAAGGCAGCTTTTAACGACATTATAAAGATCACGGATCAAAATGGAGTAATTCAGGAATCTAAAGCTGGGATATTAAAGGCGCTCCGTGATTTCTATCAGTCTTTATATACTAAGTCAAATGACGGTACAGGTACGGCAAGCGATACGTCGGCATATTTAAGAAACCTGGATAAGCTTGCACTTTCGGAAAGTGATAAGGCTGTATTAGCTGCTCCCATCGCTTGGGAAGAGATTGAGTTAGCTATTTTAGGTCTTGCCTCTGGCAAAGCGTGGGACCAGATAATATACCATTGGAATTTTATCGCACTTTTCGTAATATGTTGAAACCGGAATTACTTAAGGTGTACCAACAGGCTTTCCAGGGTCATCCACCTGACTCTTGGTCCTTGGCCACAATAATAGTGTTCAAGAAAAAAGGAAAAGATGGTACCGAATTAGGATCATATAGGCCAATTTCTCTTATAACTGCGGATAGTAAGATCTTTTCTAAGATTCTTGCCAATAGGCTAGATGATCTTATGCCTATTTTTGGTTCCAAGATTCAACATGGTTTCATTAAAAAAAGAGATACAACTGACCATGTCAGACAAATCATTACTCTGCTAGATTGGGCGCAGGCCACGGGATCCCCAGTCGGAGTAACCCTATTGGATGCAGAAAAAGCATTCAATAGGGTCGACTGGGGATTCCTGTGGTCTGTTTTGTCATGGAAAGGATTTCCTATAGAATATATAAAAGCTATAAGGGCGTTATATTCTAACCCTAAAGCTGTTATCCGGGTCGCTACTGAAACCTTTGATCCCCTAATGATAACAAGGGGGACAAGGCAAGGGTGTCTTTGTTCCCCCTTGTTATTTGCTCTGTATATTGACCTTTATCTGAATAGATTAACAAAAGAAGTCGCCATTCCTCCCGTTAAAATCCATCAAGCAGAATATAAGGTTTTTGCATATGCTGACGACGTCGCGATTGTCACCCCCAATATTCAATTGGCGCTACCCAAAATTATAGAATTAGCCCAGGAGTTTGATGAGTCGTCAGGATATAAATTGAACATCTTGAAAACTCAGGTGATTCACTCCACCGAGGGCAGACCGGATGGCATGACGATCTCGCCTGAAGCTTCGTATCTTGGTGTAACAATATCTGCCAAAGTTAAGGATATCGTACGGCTTAATACAGACCCCTTATTAGATTCTGTCAATAGGACTCTGGAGAGACTGAATAATTTACATTTATTCCTGTATGGTCGCACTAATGTACTGAAAATGATGATATTCCCCAAATATTTTTACTTGTTCCGCACTATACCTCTATTATTCCCTTCTGCTTTTTTTTTAGCAAACTAGACAGAATTGTCTCTAGATTTCTCTGGGGTTACTGGAGAGCTTGAAGATCTCTTAAATGGTGTACTTTACCTAGGATTAGGGGAGACTGGGGGGGGGGGGGGGTACCAAATTTTCGGCTATACTATTGGGCAGTTTCTTTAAGATATATAGGAATTTTAATTTTTCAAGATTTTGCCATGGATTAATCAGACCATCAATCTACAATATGGTTCTGGGGATTGAAGCACGACGTTTGATGAGATTAATAGAACCTAGATACTATAAAAAAACAAAATTTAAAATAATGATTTCAGTATTTCAAATATGGAAACAGTTCAAAAAGAGATTTAACTGTTGTTTACACCTAAATTATTATACACCTCTCTTGAATAATCCGGTGTTACCTGAAATTTTTAGAGGCCTTATCATTCAGAGATGGCACTGTCGTGAGTTGTGTCTATTAGGAGATCTATATTCGACGGGGCAATTCGCTCCATATTCTTATTTAGAGCAAAAATATAATCTAACAAAAACAGATTTTTTCAAATATCTCCAAATTCGGAGTTTTTTGGAGTAAAAAAACTTATTAAACGCAAGCATAATCTGAAAAATAGTTGTATTAGAAAGTTGCATGAAAAGAAGCAAAATTGGTGTATTATACCAGATGATGATAAATAGAACCCAGGATGATTTAAATGTATATACAGAGAAATGGCAAAGAAATCTTGGAATTGGGAATGTTGATTTATCTAGGTCAATTGAGCTGGCTAGTAGGGTATTATTTAACGGATCGCTCAAAAGCCAACACTTTATGTCTGTTTTTGATTTATAATACACCCCTGCTAAGCGGCAAAATGGAAAGCTAAAAGTGGAGATAAATGTAGACCGTGTAACCATTTTGCAGCGGCCTCTAATCATACGTTTTTTAGTTGAGCCAAATTAACTCAATTTATTACTGATGTACAATGCTTTCTAAATAATATTTTTGGGACATCAACTCAATTATCCGCGTAACTAGTAATATTTGGAAAGCAATCTGATCAAATTGGTAGAAAAACAACGGAAGAAGAAGGCCTTTTGTTTATATGCATGTCTGTATTTCTATACTGTATTACTTCTCGCTGGCTAGATGTTGATCCACCAACATTTCATCATTGGCAGTCCAAATTACTAAGCATTTATCAACTTGAAAAAGCTATTTATAAACTAAATGGACAGAAAAGAAAGATCTTTGGTCAAAAACTCTGGGCTCCTATTTGTAATTGGATTTAATTATTCAGTTTGTATATTAATGCTATAGGCCTTTCAGTTCTCTGAACCTTTTTGTACTCTTTGCATTTTCTTTCTTAAACTTTTTTTACTTCTCTTTTTTGCTCTACCCTTGAAATTGTTATGCCGGAATTGTTTTGTTCTCTCTTCTCTTTTTTATCTTTATGTATTCACTATGTACTGTACTATGTAACTATCCGCTGTCATAAAATCAATAAATAAATAAAATAAAAAAATAATATAAATATATATATATATATATATATATATATATATATATATATATATATATATATATATATATATATATATATATATATATATATATATATATATATATATATATATATATATATATATATATATATATATATATATATATATATATATATATATATATATATATATATATATATATATATATATATATATATATATATATATATATATATAGAGGGGCTGGGGTGTCCATTGTCCCCCCAACTTTTTCATTTGTACATTGAACCCCTAGCTGAAAAGATAAGAAGACACAATAGCATTCATCCTTCTAAATTTCGGGCATGGGAGGAAAAAGTAGGGCTATATACCGATCATTTAAAATTGTTCAGAAAATAGAACAAATCCCAGAAACCAACTTCCAAAAGGTTAATAAGGCAGTGGGGAAACTCTTACTCAGCTGGTCCCACCTTACTCTAACAATTTATGGTAGAGGCAATCTTGAAAAAATGGCAATCCTTTCCAAATTCCCTTTTGTTTCAAAACATTCCAGTGTCCTTTAAGGAAGAATGGCTTAAAAAGCCCAATCGAAGATTACTAACTTTATCTAGGCATCAAAAGGTACGAGAATTGCCTGGAAAAAGCTTAGATGGCAATATGATAAAGGGGGCCTATGGTTGCCAGATCTATCTTATTATGCTGGGTATCTTTATTAAAGGGAGGAAAATGTCTATTAAGTAAACCAGATTGTTCTGATATTGGCAAAATGTTTAGAGCTATGATATCTGATGTGCAAGGGGGCGAGCATGATGAGTAATGAGTTATGGATTCCCTATGAGAACTTGGTAAATTCCTGGGCATTTTCATAGTGCGATGATTAGGCCTTTATACCATTTGTGCTTGATTACTCCAGTGGTGGCTTGTCGATAGTAAGGCTTCCTATGGTCATAGTACGAGAAGCAAGGTATAGAGTGATCCATCTTAGGTCTAATAACAAAAGGGCTACAGACTGTGCTATATCCAGGGAGACCCCGGAGTACCTTATTTCCTACCTTTTGTAGACCAGGGCTGATGAAGACAAAAAAAAATAATTCCATCCATAGAAATCTAAGGATACAGTGATTTTAGAACAAAGCACCTTTGATGCATCAAAATCCAAGACAAAAAAGCGTTGCAAAGGAGAAAAGCATTGGAAAACAACGCGATTTGTCGATTCTTGGGTATCAGTGGAATGGAGGAGACAGGTCTGTTGCATGCAGGAGAAGTGTTGCATCGATTCCTCACTGCGAGGAGAAGCGATGAGTTGATTTCTGAATGCTGTTACTTTCTGCAGGGCAATGTGATGGAAACTTGGTGAACAGGTGCGATGAGTGGAAAATCCTGACATGGTGGGGTCAGTAAACCCAGCCTTTAACAGATGCTGCGTTGTTCCTTCGGCTGCAGCTCAGCAAGGGTTTTTCAGATACACGGCCGGACCTGCTTCGGAGGTGGAGCAGGTGTCTCAGACGTCAGAGACATGGGTACTTGGCGAACTTGGAGAAACACGAACCTGTGTGGCTTTGATTCTCCCAGCCACAAAGAGACACTGTATTGATCCATCAGCTGGCAAGCTTGTGGTGGGAAATACAGGCACGGAGGGTCACCACATGAATTTTCTTATTCTTTCTGCACCAAAGCCACCGCCTAGTTCCCAGAACTGGAATTGACACCCTTAGGCAGGTCAGAACTCCCAGCAGAGGAGTCCAGGGGAAGCAGGTGAATTCATTGAGGGCCCTGAGACTTCTCAATAGGAGGCAAGCACACACAAGCCTCTGGAGAATCTTCTCAAACAGGATACAAAGCAACGTCCAGTCCTTTTCCCCTGCAAGACAGAAGAAGCAACTGTAGGCCAACCCAGCAAAGCTATCCAAATCTTCCTCATGGCAGAGTCTCCTCTTGATACAGAAGTCCAACACTTATACCCGTTTTGGCATTTGAAGTACGTATACTTCGAAGGATAGTCTTTGTAGTGCACAGGTCCTGCCTTGCCCTATCCTGGCTTGAGACACACTACATGGGGTTGGAGACAGCATTGTGAGAGGACAGGCATAGTCCTATCAAGGTCCCATTACTCTAGCTCAGGAAAGCCCATCAGCCTGGTGATGGGTTATCAGGCTATGCAGGGCACACTTCAGCTCCCTTTGTGTGAATGTATAGAGTGAATGCACAAACAGCCAACTGTCAGTCTAAACTAGACCTGCATTTCACAGACAGGCAGAGGCACAGGGTGGTAAAGCAACAAAATGCCTCCTTTTTAAAAGTTGGATTTTCAAACACACAATTTAAAAACTACCTTCACAGAAAGATGTGTTTAAGTTCTGAGTTCAGGGAGCCCAAACTCCAAATCTCTATCTCTTTCCAATTGAAAGTTTCACGTGTAAGATGTTACAAGGCTGCTCCAATGATAACCTATGGGAGAGATAGTGCTTTCAATAGTGAAACGCTCATTTGGTTTCATTTCACTATCAGGACAGATAAAGTGCACCGGTACATGTCCTACCTTTCACATACACTGCACATTGCCCATGGGGCTCCATTAGGCCTACCTTAGGGGTGTCTCACATGTAGAAACAGGGAAGGTTTGGGCCTGGCAAGTGGGGGCACTTGTCAGGTTGACATTGCTGATAAAAACTGCCCTATTAGAAACTGCAGCGGCAGACCTGAGTACTGTTTGTAGGGCTACAAATGTGGGTTGCACAATCAGTGCTGCAGGCCCGCAGGTAGCTTTTGATTTACAAGCCCTTGGCACACACAGTGCACTTTATTAGGAATTACCAGTGAATAAAATATGTCAACCATGGATAACCAATCACAATCGCCATTTACACAGAGAGCATAGGCATTTTAGCACTGATTATCAGTGGTTAGGTGCCCAGAGTCCGAATGCCAACAAAAACAGGTCTGAAAAATAGAAGGAAGAAGGCAAACATTTTGCGACTAACCCTGCGAAAAGGGCTGGGTCCAACACTTATTTTCAAGCCCCTTGTGCCACCGATGTGTCACTATTTTACCATATAAAAAGTGGCGTTCCTGCGGCCCAACAGAATTGTAATTAAGCCCACACTTTCTCCAAAATTTAAACAAACAGGAGTTCTTAACCCCAGGTCCCACCTTCAGGGAGCTTTCTTCAGGGTGACATTAACATCTGTCATTTTGCTGTTGTTGGCACAATAGACTTAGTGACCATTTTAATGTAAAGCTGATAATGTCTATTTCAGATAAACTTTCTGTATTCTGACAGTACAGTTGTTATTTATAAGTCAGAGTTGCGATCACATTCCAATATTTTCCTTTTTCCTTGTTATACATCGTTCAGACTTAAATAGCATTTCTCTCACAATTTTAACTCACATGGGTGCAGGATGGTTAATGCCACCAACCTTTGAAGTTTGTTATTTTAGACCACAATCAAAATTCTCCTTATTAGATTAATGTACACTCACTTTGCTCTTTTAATGTAAGTCATTAGTTTAAGTGCTATGTCTGCATATTTTGTTTGTCACCTTTACTCTGTCTGATAACATTAATCACTGGATTCATAATAATAGTGTGTCAATGGTAGACATGCTTAAGGGTGTTTGATATATTTATAAAGCAAACTGTATTTGTGATTTTTAATCATGTTTTTATGGTAATGAAAAGACGGAAATCTTAGAAGATGTTTTAAGTAAAGCTGGCCTGTGAAACAACAGCCTGAAAAATATTGAACACAAGAGGGCAGTGATTGCCTCCCAATAGAGTTCAAGCAAACTAATCTTGCTTGAACCACAGACAATATTAGATCATCCTCATTGGTCCTGAATATATGATATAAACATGTTTTTTAATTATTGAACATGTTTTTAAAGGAAAATAATGGAGGATGCAATTTTTTTATATTTACACAGGTGATATATTGCAATTCTATAAAAATACATGGTAATTATTGTTTGCTCCATATTTCACAAGGGGTCAACCACTTTAAACATTTTTAGTCCTGAAGATGGTCTCATCGACGAAAGCCTAGAAACCGAAACGTCGACTTGCATACTTCTTTCCTAATATTCATCAACTAAGATTGTGAAAGAGTGGATTCAACTGTAACAATGAAGGTCTAAATATTACAGTGTCTCCTTCTTGTTTCATTGTATGCGTTTCATATAAGTCCCCTTTATGAAATTTGAAGATAAAATTTGATATACTTTTTTACAAACACCGTGTTCTTTGCTGTTTTTTGTTGTGTGATATATATCTTCCTTGATATATATACTCCCATTTATGATTTGTTCAAAAATATAAGAAATTGTGTTGCTAGAAAACAGAGTGTCAAAAGAAATTAATCAGCAAGCCAATAACAAACCTTACACTTAACTGTGATCTAGAACAACATAATTGAGTCATAGAATAAATCCCTTGAAGGCACACTTACCTGTTTATTAACTTTGCCCAAGCCCTCAAGGGGAGATTGGGTTGTCCACTATACCTACCACTATTAAAGTTGAGCAACTTTTAGAATGCTGTTACTCTGTGCCCCAACTAGTCTAGTTGCCTCACAAAGGCCCTGGTACACAGACAGCTATATGCACATCTGAGGAGACATATGAATGACTCCCAGGCTCAGGAACAAAGGCAGTTGCCGTAGAGTGAGGTGTTTTCTCCTCTCCCAGGAACGCTGCTCAGGGTGTTAGCTTCAAAGGCGAAGCCGCCTTTGAAGACCTACCTGTGACAACACAACTGAGCAGGAGGCCTTTTGTTCCTGTAGGCCAGTTCAAGACAGGGACAGAGAGGGAACACCCATCCCAAAACCAGTTTTCTCATCCGTATGTAGCTCTTAAGAAGCCACACCTCTGGGGTGGGCTACCAAGATCCTTACAGGTGAAGGATGGTTCAGACATGTATAGAGTGGCATGGAAATTACACTCAGGGATAGCCAATTGCCACAGATTGCCGGAACCTTGTCCCCAAAGAGGAAGGGACCTAGTAGTCCATTGGCTAGTGATGAAATTGTCCCCTCTGGGAACTTTCCTGGAATATTATGTGCACCCCTGGCACTGTGAACCTCAGTACACCATGGATTTGGAGAGAAGACCAAGAGAGAAGTGCTCTGCTACATTTGAAGCTCCATGAAGAGAGGCTGCATCGTTGGAGTGATTGCACCTGCTTCACTTTGAGCTAGTTAGTTGGGACTGTGCCTGTGGCTCCTAGCTTGGGGAAAAGTTGATCCCCAGCCCCAGATCGAAGCAGTGACTCCAAGGGTCAGTCAGCTCATCCCCTGGAACCAGGTCCAGGTCCAGGCCAGGGACACTAGAGCTGAAGAAACCCGAACTGACACGTTAGTAGACACTGCAGAAGTTTTGCCATTTCCTGCTGCCTGGTCCAAACAAGGAAAAATCCAAGATAGCTAAAAGTCGCACCCAATTCTGCTGGATCCAGGAGTGCTATGAGAGACCAGACTCATCACCCAAGAGGGACACTAATCCCCATCAAGGACATGCACTGTAACAGCTGTGTCTCGAGATTTGAAGCCCTGCCACAGCTGGCCTTCTACTGTCGCAGAGAGGATATTGTGGGACCACAAGTGCTTTAGTCAAAGTCACCTCCACCCACCCGTGAACTGAGGGATCAACCTCACTTCACCCCGTCAACCTCACAGCTCCAAGAGCATTCTTTGAGCATCAGGACCACTCTATTGATATCTATAGTGGTCATCCTGTAAAGTTTCAAACTTGCCTTAAAAACACTCAGGTGACCAGGTAACTGCCCAAAGTGTCCTCTATCGCCTTCTAGACCTCTGCCCTATTGGATTTGGTCATCCAAGCCGTGCCAGAGTTGCCAAACTACCTGTTTAAAACTCTTCAAAAGTTTGCAAAGATTCTGTTGAACAATGCTTCTTGTGGTTGCATTTAAGAGTATATTTTTCATCAAAAAATATGTATCCTCAAAACCCTCTGGTATATTTTGATGATCAAGAACTCTAAAAATTCATAAAAATAGTCTATATTTTTAGAAAATTTTGTGTCTCTTTCTTTTTGTGTGGCTTTCTTATTTCATTGTTTGGTACTGTTAAATGCTATACACTAAGGGGTCTATTAGGATGGCGGGCGGACTCCAGTCCACCCGCCACCCTAGCGGTGCTGGGACCAGCCGCCAGTGGTGTGGTGGTCCCGCACTATAAATTAGGATGCGACCTCCACCCTGGCGGTCGCATCCCGCATATAATCCATTGTGGCAGGCGGGGCTGTAAGCAGCACCCGCCACAATGCAATATATGCATGCTGTGCATTGGCATGCAGAACATGACAGGTGCCGCACAGTGCATGCTACCTTGTGTATGCCAATGTTGGGGGAGTACCATGGGTACCCCGCAAGTGCAGCCTCTCATCCCCTCACCCCCTTGGGGGCCCGGAATGGGCCCCCAGAGGAAACACTGCATGCCTTTTTATGGCGGAGTCTCCGCCATGGAAAGGCATTACACCGCCACCATATTGCAGGGCTTTTCCGCCAGGTAGGCAATAGCGATGATTGCCTACTGGCAAAAAAGCGGCAGACGGTCTTTCCGTCCATCGCGGTACCTCCTGCCATGCTAATGTGGCGGGGGGAAAAGGTCGTCCGGCGGGGTGTTTTGGCAGGCAGATCGCCACCTCCAGTAGGGTGGTGGCGATCCGCCCGCCATCCTAATAGACAACTAAGTTCCGTTGCCAAGTCTTACTACTCATAGCAACAGTGTTGAGCTAAGGTTAAGTAAACAATACTGTCTGCACCCAGGGCAGTATTTGCGAGTGTACTCCACAATAATGCCCCACAGCCATATCATACACCCAAATCCTCACACCTATCCTTTTGTTTCTCCACCATGATTCTCCACCATGAGTCAGATCATTACGAAATGAATGTAATGACTTATGAACTCAGCCTGCAGATTCGTCTAGTCTTCTACTTGACTGTGATATGCTCTATGCCAGGGGTCTCCAAACCGGTCCTGGAGGGCTGGATCCATGCCAGATTTTTAAAATTACTACATGTATCTCAATGGGGATATCCCAAAAATCTGGCATGGATCCGGCCCTCCAGGACCGGTTTGGAGACCCCTGCTCTATGCATTCCATTGTTTGTGTGTAGAGAAGCCAATTTCTAAATGTACTAGAGCCTGAAGGTCAGGTATGGTGCAGGGACTGTTGCACTCTAAGGCACATTGTTTGATCTCTGTAACATAACCAGAGGTGACGTCACCAAAAAAATGTGTTGCATGGGTTCAATTGCCCCACACAGTTTTAGCTTTCACAAATGTTATTCATAGCCACCGAGTACTGTCCAGCCCTGACCCGTGGAAATAAACGCCTGTATGGAGCCGAGTCCTAGTTTATAGTAGTTCGAGATGGGAGGATTGCATCCCGCAACTTTTGCTTTCCCTTGACCTAATATGGCCTCTGTTATATACCACTGGGCAAAATCTCACGCTACAAAACTATTTTGGTCAAAATATTGATTCCCAAAACATTGTGAACGTAAATATGCATATGCATAAGTATACGTTATCTCCATATATTTGTATATTCGCAATATGTATATCTACAATGTATGTAGCTGTGGAGGTAATAGTAGTAAATATATACAAGTGGAGAAGTGTGGCTCACCAGTTAGAGGCGGCAGACCCAGAAGCAGAGGTCGGCCCGGGACCAGGGTTCAATTCCCGATGCGGCAGGGTATGGAAACAATGTCAGCGGGCTTGATAAATCTCTCCTTGGTGCCTCTCTAACCATGGGTCCCACGCTTCAACTCTGGGCAATAGCTTGCTTAATCTCCAAAACGGCCCCCTCGCTGCCGGGGATGCCTGGCTTCACCTTGGGGATGCCCAATAGGGACCATCTCACAGGGAAAGCCAGGACGGGTTCCCCAGCGGTACACAGCGCCAAGAAACCCCAGGGTGAACGTGCGCTCTACATATTCATACTAACATAACATACATACCTATCTATACTTACCTCCATGACAGGTTCTCGATGTTAGGCCATGATAATTTTGTAGGAGGGTATTTCTGTCCTCAATATACTGCAATATAACCATCCATATTGCCTTTTTAGAAGGAGTAAATGATCCTATTTGCAAAGAGTTAAAAATGCAGAACGTGGGTAACTTAAGGGCTGTAGGGCTGCATGTCAGCTTCTAAAGATGAGGTATGTAGTGTGTTTTCAGCTCACATGTGGTAGCAGAACACGTGTCGTTAAAATCAAATGATTAAAATATTTTAGTTACTGAAGTTACTGAATTTTTCAGAGTATTCATTCAATTTTTCTGAAAAAAGTAGTTTACCCTTATGAGAGAATGTTGGTGGAAACATGTTGCACATAGATGATAATATCCACCAGAAATAGCGTGTTTTGTTAAGAAAGGAAAATTACACCCAGGCATCCAAGCATTAAAAACTCTCCTTCACGCCTGTTTTTCAGAGAATAGATATTGTTCAACATCTATCAAGGAATATTTACATAATCTGGTGTATATGGAAAAAAGCTCATATCAGTTGAGCATTTTCTGCTGAAATATGCAGAGGTTTTTGGAAATGCATTGGAACGTGATCATTATACAATTGCCATGTATTTTGCAGGATTTAAATATTAAACGTGAGTGTCTACAAATGAAAAATAGAATCACCCTCTCTAGGCGCCATTCAATGAATTTACAAAAGGTTTAGAAGTGGTACACGGAATGTTCAAGTATGTTCGTGATTCTCAGGGGCAGGAGTCATCTACCAGCCCTGCCAGCTCAACTACATTTTCTTCCAATCAACACCTGTCTTTGGGTTACTTGATCGCAGTGTGTGGCTACAGAAAGTACTCTTACTTCACACCACAAACTATTAGAATATTTATCACCCTCACTTCAGAGGGTCGGGATTTTTTGAAAATTGTTGTTAAAATTTTGTTTTTAGATGCAACATTTGGACCTCTTTAATTCAAAGATTGCTAGGAAGAATCTCCCACCTCTTTTCTGGGAAACAGGGCTTACTGCCCTTGCTTGCTCCACTCAATTAACCCCTTCGCTGCTGCCGCGATTTTACTGCTGTGCGGTAAACAAAAGAACAGGGCGGGCCGTGACGAACCCCAGCCGTCATCCGCACACGTCCACCGCGGGGTGTGAACGCTGGGGTTCCTCACCAGCATGGGAGGGGTTAAGGGCAGCCTCCACTGTTCTGTGTGCCTTGGCTATGTTTATGACTCAGAATTGCCTAAGCCTTCATTTAGCATCAGGATGCGGATTGCATGATTACAGGTACAGCACATCTTCCTCCTTGAACCTTCTTATGCTGGTTTATGCCTCCAAGCTTTTATCCAGCCATTCGTGCAGCATAGGGTCTGTTTGCACGAGTCTATCATACAATAAGGGACATATTTGTCAATAAGTGATGATGCGCTGCAAGCCACCTTGTTGCGCTGTGCTGCGAGGCAGGGAAAGGGCAGGAAAGCACTGTGTTTAACATAATATGGCACATTCTTACCTTTTCTCAGTTCTGAGCACAATGTGCTGCCTAGTGGCACTCTTGTACCATGGTGCAAGGGTCCCTGCGTTGTAAGCAGGATTGTTTTTGTGCAAGAAGGGGCACCTTTCTGCACAAAAACAATTCCCTGCGGCATGTCCCTCTATCTATATGTGGTGCACACATAAAAAGAGGAAAAAATGAGGAGAAATAAAAAAGTCTTCTTATTATGCCTCACCTGGGAAGGTATAGCACTTTTGGTGCATTCCCAGGTCTACCACTTATGGTAAAGCTGAGAATGCGCCAAAATCCATGTGTGTTGCATTTAACCCCTTAAGTGCTGATGACGGAACCGCTCCGTCATCAGCTACGGGTGCGCTGTGCTGATGACGGAGCGGTTCCGTCATGGCCCGCTCGGCGCGCCTGCGCGGCGCGAATTTCGCGCCTGCGCTGAGCGTTCTATTGAGCGGGGCGGGCCATGACGGAACCGCTCAGTCACAAGCACAGCTCAACCGACGCTGGTGACGGAGCGGTTCCGTCACCAGCATGCGGCCGCCGCGCGGCCGCCCCACCCCCTTAGCACTGCGGCGGAATAACCGCCGCAGTGAAGGGGTTAATACCCAAGCACCACCCATGGATCACCTCCATGGGGTGGAGTAACGCAATGCAGCGATTTGGGCTGCGTTGCGTTTCTCTGGATTTATCTAGCCACTCAGGGCCACACAAGGTGGCCTCGAAGGCTTGATAAATTGCACTTAAGGGTTGCATTGTGCATGCACCTCGCTGCATGGTGCACAAGCAACGCAACTCTTTAATAAATATGGCTCTAAGGGTGTGGCACACACTGATACAAGGCCCAGGGACCAGGCAGTAGATCTACCCATTGGAGAACTTGTTGGACAAACAAGGAGTATTTCCAAGGGGGTTATAATGGGCAACAATCTGACTCAGATATAAACTCCATAGTGCCAGTGCTAGCTCTCATCCAGGCTTACCTGAAGACCTTGGCAAAGGTGCCACCTGATCACACTATGTTGCCTCTTAGGTCAAGTTAGACAGCTCTGTTGTACACTTGTGTCACAGTTCATAATATGGTTGGAGACCTACACCTATTTTTGACAATGTGATTACATTCAGAAATAGGCACCTAATTCCAGGATTCTTCAGTGCCCATGTTCTTGGTAGGTCCCGTTCTTTGTCTGCGCACTTGCTCATAGTATGACCCATCAGACCGTTAGCTATATAAATGTGCATTGCCAATAAACAGACCTGTGCATCTGTTTCTGAATGTAATTGTGTTATCTACAGAACACTCATTAACTCGGAAACTCTTGCTGTCTCTCCAAATACGTGCATGGCTGCAGACACACAGCTCAGAAACACATGGCGGCAATCACAGATCCAAATTTCGAAACTGTGGGCCTGATTCACAAAAGTAAATGTACACGTTTGTGTAAGTTTTGCTATTCACAAACTACGAGTAATAGTAAGTATAAGACTGCAGAGACTACACAGGAGGGGTAGAGAACTCCACAAATAAAAATCTAGGCCTGTCCTATCATTCTGTTTGCAGACCTCTCAGCCCCAACTGCAGACTCTCTGCAGTTGTAAGCTTACTATGGATTTGTAGTTTGTGAATAGCAAAATATTCGTGAACTTACACAAAAGTGAAAGTTTACCTTTGTGAATCCGGCCTTGTGTTGCCTGCAGCTTAGACACCAACTCCTAAATAAAAAGAATTGGTATGTTCACTCGTAGATTGCATGACTTCGTTAAAAAGAGTTATAGCTCTGAGTGTTTGTGGGCTCTTCATGGTATTGCTGCAAGGGCTGTCGCATGGACAATGTCCATCTGTTGCATATGTAGAGATGCATTCCTCTGATTTATACTATCAATCAAAAGTCTGGACACCAGCCTTCTAATGATAGTGAAGATGCCCATTTTATTTATTAGTTAACATTTTATGTTCCAACGTCAAACGTTTTAGGTCCATCTGGCCAATAACCTAACCATCACTCCTGGGGGCATATTATCAAAGGCCGGCGATAAATATAGCAAAGTGCGCTTAGCGTTTGCATATTTATTGTCGGCTATCTCTGAAATGTATCACCCGGTTAGCACGTTATAAACAACACGCATCGTAGAGGCGATAAAAATTCCAGAGATAGTGGGGATATCGCCGTTTTCCATGGTGGAAAACGGCTATATCCTAGATGATAGGGTCTGTGGTCTTGGCCACACAATCCAACCCCCATGTTAGGTGTGCCTTAGTCAGGATTTTAACAGACGTTAAATTCCTACGTTAAGGCATACTTAACGTGATTTTAAATATCGCTAGCCCTCGTCAATATGACGTAGCTGGGTTAGCAATATTTTCCCAAGGGAGTCTAGTCAGGCACGCCTCCTTTGTATCTCATTAGCTATGCGATGGGAGGCATGCTGACAAGGGGCGCTATTGCAAGGAAACACACGCTAGCGTGTCCTTGTTGATAATGTGATAATATTATCTCTGCTTTCGCCCAAAAACGGGCTCTAAAGCGGCGATAATATTTTTGCCATCCCTTGTTTTTATGCCCCCAAGTGAGTAGCTGTAATCGTGGATAAGAACCTCAAGTGAATCTAGGTTTGAAAGCGTCCTTTCAACATTGACGACTTGTCTACATTGAATCTTTTCTGACCTAGGATTCCACCAAAAAGGTACAAACCACCATCAACCTTCACTCCTACCATCGAACTAAGTGGTTCTGGCGCTAAAGAGGATCCAGTAGACAGCTGTCGAGTCAATGCTTTCATCGTAATATCAGACTACACAGGTTTCATGTACATCGCTGTCTACACTGGGTGCCTATAGCTAAAGATATCACATTCAAAGCAATGTTCACAGCTCATGGAGCCCTTCATGGCTCTGGTCCCCACTTCCTTCAGCAAAAAACCTTCACAAACTGCTAACTGAAAGCTCTCTGATCTAGGGTGGCTCAATTCTGTACTCTCCTTCCTCCAATAAATCTCATTGCTGGAGAAAACTCCATCTCGATGCAAATAGCTAAGATATAGAACTCACGCCCTGCAAAGTTATTTGCAGCATTCTTGAATTTTGGAGAGCGCAAAAAAACCTGGCTCTACCCCAGTTTATTAAACTTCTATGTTATTATTCAACCTAAAAAAAGTAGATAACCCATGGTGGGACTCTATCTATTCTCCAATAGTTCTTCAACATTTCATCATCCTTCAGAACAGCAACACTGCCACGCAATTGTTTGGCATGTCTCGAAATCTCACTCACTCCCCTTGTAAGCTTGTAACCCAGCCAGTGTCTACGCAGTATACTGGTCTCAACAGTTGCACTTTGCATTTGCATATTGCTTGGGCTGTACGATTAGTGTTATCTCACATTAGAAACACCTCGTAATATCTCTTCATTTGAGCTTGCCGGCATGTAATAGGGAACAGTGCCCTTTATATGACTGAACAAGTAGCATATTCACTTTTAAAGTATTTGGCAACATATTTATGTTATGTAGCACTCACTCACCAGTTCCTTGGACCAACAACATGCCTATTGCTATCTAAATCAATACTGCTCTTCTTATCTACCTAAGATGAATGGAAGTCTGAGTGTCCTACCTCGTTTCAAACCGGTGATTTCAAGTTGTGCAGGTACCTATCCTGTAGGTGTCTGGCTTGCTAAACAGTCTTACTGGTTTTCTATGTAGTCTGCAGATCATGTTTTTCAAACTGGTCATTGACGTAAACCCAGCTTCCTTCAGATACAATTATTTGGCAGCTTTGTAGGTTAGATACCTCCATTTTCAACACTGATTGTTGACGTCGTAGCTGAATGACCCATGCTCAGCAGTACATCCCATCATCACAGCCTTCTGCTGACCCCACTGGGGGCCTAACCTATGAATTTGATGGTTCTTTGTACAATATAAGATATAACTTTCTACATCCTACCAAATTGGTTTCTTAAACAAGGGAACGAAAACATTACTTTCAATGTAACTTATTCCACCTCGCCAGCACATACAGTCTGTAATTTGAAAGACAGCAGGGCAGCTCATCTGTCTTCAAATCTCTTCAGCATTCACCTAACCTTCCCCTACAAGTAAACTCAATCATAATTCAATTTCCACAGTTCTCTAATACACATTCAGCAACAGAAAAGTACTCCCCTCAAAACTCAAATCATTGCAGACAATTCCTTGAAGAATCACCTTGAAAATGACCTACATGCAATCCAGTTCCTGTGTAAGTATGATGTTGGCAATATCAGCTGAGTGCCTTACCGCTGACCTACAGTTAAGAAGCATCAATTTCATGTGAGATTTAGTTGCTACGGCTTCTAGATGTGATGCTGAGACAGGTAATAAATTATCCTTGTTCATAGTTCTGAGATTGACACTGGATTCTCTAAACGGGTTGGAGGGATTAGTTTGGATATTGAATGGTGCAGGTGATGAGTCACTACGAGAGGCATTGTAAGATAGTAGAAGGGAGTGAATGTCAGCATCAGACATATGGTCAGTAACGCTATGGGTCCTTGAGTAATGATTAAGATGTGGCAGTGATTTCCAGTGTAGACTCAACAGGTTTTCCATGGATGAAGTTCTACTCTAGTTGTGTTTAACCATTGCGGGAAGCCGAGGTTCATTGGTTTCAGAGTTTATGTTGACATTCCAAAGCTTTTCCATCTTCATAGAGAAGTGTAATAGGTCCTGAAGTTCATTATTAACTAATTGAAGATCATGCCTGAAGTCCGCCAGCTCATCCTCAACGGAGGGAGGGTTTAGAGTAAGGTTGGATAACCTGGGGGTAGATAGGAAATGACATCCTTCAGAGGAGGGAGTGGTGGTAGGCAATGTGGATTCCTCATAGGTAAGGAGGTAAGTAGTAGGTAGGTGATGGGAAGTTGCGGGCTAGTGGATGGGGCACTTGAGGTGGAAAGGTAGAAGAGGGGTAGGAAAAGGTGTCCGATTCGTTTAATCAATAGGCCTCTTGTATAGTAGGGCAGTTGAAGCCTGTGGGTAGGGCAGCCCTGTGGATGAGTGGTGTGCCAAAGTCTGGTCACACAATAAAGAAGATACTATACACCCTCATGGAAAACCCTCTTGGGACAAATTTTCACGTGCAGACATTTATGTCTTCATCTATAATCGATAACAAACCATGTAATTAGTATGTGTGCACAATATGAAAATCATGGACAATAACAAATGAAGCTGTTGGTAGTGACATAAATAATAGCAACTACACTTCTGTGACAGCAAGGTATTTTCCTGGGACCCAAACCTAATGCTAATACAATACACCAGCAAAGGCTAAAATGAATTTACTTTTTAATTGTATTGCCTTCCAACCTTCACACCATGACCTATTCATCTAAAAAACATCTAGAGACCATTCAGATTTCAATGTTGCAGTACACACCTCTTCTCACTAGCTCATTCTGACCAGGAGAGACAGGAGAGAGATTAAAAAATTAATCAGGAATAAAAATGAACTAAATAAAGCAAGCATACTAAGAGCAGAGGTGCTGTTTTATGAAGACATTTTCTTACCTCCTTCTGAAGTTCCTCACACAATTCTCATAGTAATTGACCTCACTATAAACAGTAATACAGTGAGAGCAGGGTAGAAATTAGAGTCAAGGCATTTTTAGGACATACACTGCCCCTTGCCTTTAGTTATAACATGTCAGACACTCACTTCATGAAAGTATGAGTAGCACCTACAAGACTTTCTGTATTCTCCCCTGGTGGTAGATGAAACAGTAGAAGAATTACAACACTGCAATAGCCTTATCACCAGTAGATGACACCTGAGTTTCACAGATTATGAGTATACACAGGTTCCCTGAATGTGTTGTGCTGTGTCCAATCCCATGCCAAGAGCTGAAAAAATACAAAAATCCCCTGCATATCGCTCGTGCATTCTTATAAATATTAGGCAAGAGCAACTGGTAAGCAAACCTCACACACTAATGGTCCAAGATGAGTTTAAATTTACCAGTATTTATTAGTACATGCAGGATATAAGGAACATTAACTCAACTGGGCTAAAGCTGTTTGGTCGGATTGCCTTAATGACATAGTGGCCGGCTTGGCCTAGGAAGATGGCCGCAGGGACATTGAACTCCTGGCCCTTTCGCCGACATCCTGCCTAATACTGTGCTTTGTCGCCCATATCTATCACATTTCTTGCCCCCTTCGAACAAAGCTGTGACTTCTGGAACTGGGGCGCTCAAGGAGGAGTGATGGTGGAGGTCTTGTCACGTGCTGCAGGGAGCACTGGTGGTGCGGCCATTTCAGCCTACTGGGATTGGCGTGGAGGTGCCCAAAGCTGGGCCTTGTGAGGTGCGGCTGTGCTCTCTTGCTAGGTGGCCAATATTCCTGGTGGGGCTGCAGTGCGGCGATTCCACCTGATCAAAAAATCATGGGGGAAGGATCACTTGTCCTGCATAACTAGGGTATGCAGGTAGGTGCGTAGTGTCTCACAAATTAAAAGACCCTCATGCACGTGTATTATGAATGTTCGTAGCGGTATATGTTGTCTCCCCGCTCTTTTATACGCGTGTGTGCATAATCCTTGGGTCAGTATTTATGCAACCTCCACCTGGAGGATTTACCCTTGGTTAAAACAGTAGTGATCGTGGATAGTGGGGTGGTGGGGGATTGAGTTAAAATACCCGGACAGCCAGATACATAACTTTATTGGGTCTGGATTCAGGTAGCTCAATGGGGCGGTTGGATGTTGTGCCGCTTTGGAATAGTTAGGAATTCAAGCGCACTGTAGAGTGAGTATTAAAAAACGGTCGCATTTTTCAGCCTTGTTGCCTATATATAGGTCGGTGGGCTTTCTTCAGGACCAGTGCAAAATGAGGGGATAAGGTGAAAATAAGTGAAAAATATGACCTGTTTTCAGTCAGTCCACGGTAGCATTGTACCGGTAGAGGAGAATTTTACATACACAACAAGTAGGGTAGAAGAGAGGGAAATAGAAGACACAACACATATGTACAGATAGTCAACAAGTTAAAATCTGGTGGATTTTAAACAGCTTTAAAATGGCAATACTTTAGCACAGGTTCACACTCTTGAATGGTGTCAACTCTTTCATTCTCATGCCTGGTGATGGTGATAGCATGCTGGCGAAGAACGGTTTTTAAGTCTCAAGCAACCTCGTGAAGTAATTTACTGTGAGCTGTGCTGGTCGAACTTCACACCAAGGTCAATAAGTTGTATAAGTGGCTCTATACAGGTGCTTGTGAAGGTGGGGCAGTTTTGGTTATTATGAGCGCCCAGTTGCATTTGCCAAATATCGATCACTAGCGTGTAATTGCAGGCAACTTATCAATGCAGAGAGGTGCGCTTATCTGGCGCGAATCGCGGTGGATTGGAAAAGCGTGTTATAGTCGGAAAATAGTGCCCCAATGTTTATAGTGGCTAGGAGCGCACTGTGTTGCACTAGTAGAATCGTGCCGCGATGTCATTAGAGGCTCACTATGTTAGAACGTTAGGGTGCGGTTGTTCAAAACGTGGTAATTGTAAAGAACGGGCGGCACTGGGTACTTGAGGTATAAGTTAAGTACATGTACCTGGTGAAATGCGTTTGTGCACTTCTTCGGGTCAGGGGCAGGGAGGCAGTGCCTTACTGCCGAAAGATGAAGAATCTTTAGTGTTCTATTGAAAAAGGGTTACTATCTTAGCGATATGAGTCATTACAGTCAATACCTGTGGCCTGGCTTCTCCCGTGTAGCTTGTGCTATCGCTGCCTCTTCTCACCCGGAAATGCTAGTGTTAGCTTCCCGTACTAGATATGTCTGTCGTTAGAAAGAGTAGAAATACTACGACAGCTTGGTTCAACTTTGAAGTTCGAAATGGAGGATGTATTCGGTATCAGAAATTGGCGACTAAAGTACATAGTTGAGTAGGGTGATATTGTTGAGGAATATTTGGACTATTTGGATAATTGTCAACTTTTAAAATTTATAATAGTTATAAAGATTTGGAAATAGTCGTAGGAAGTTGGACAATATCTGATTGGGCAACAATTTTGAATTTTACTGTAAATGATAAGGGGAGTGCCACAAGGTGACCCTGGAAGTTTAGCTCACAGTTGTTGTGATTATTCAAGGGAGGTTAGGACTTGCGCCTTATAGAACAAATTGCATGCTTAGGGGTAAGTACTTATTATTCATGGAGAACTGTGTTCATAGCGAACAGTACTGGTTGTTTTGGGATGTAAAATTATCTGTTGAGGCTCAACCATGGAATATTATCGTTCAGGCCTGCGGTGTCAGTTTTCAATCTGTGTATCCAGCGTTGTTTTTTTTCAAAAATTTGCTGCGTTCCTGTCTCTTATGTCAAGTGTTTCCAAAATGACCCACTGAAGGTCAGAGACAGTGTGGCCTGCTTCAAGGTAGTGAGTTGACATTTTGGTAGTACTTTTTTTACAGTGGATATTGCTCCGGTGCTCGCAGAGTCTTTGCTTTGCTTTCCAGCAGGCCATGCCAATGTATCGCATTTGACACGGGCATGTAATCATGTAGATGACATGACTAGTTTGGCAATTGGTATGTCTCCTTATTGTCTACTTCAAGTCGGGCAGTAGTTGTATTTCCTTGGTTGGTTTGGTAAGGCTGCAAACCAAACACGTGCCACAGGGGTAGTGTCCTGTTGTTGGTGGGTTGTCCCACAGACCAGTTCTTTCTTTAGGTTTCTTAGGAGGGGGGTCTTGTCTGGACAAGGAGCTCTCTTAGGTTGCGACTCCTTCTATTTGCAAACCTAGGTTTTTGCCAGGTTAATGTGTTGGATGTTAGGATCCTCCATTTTTTGAGGATGATTTTCTTAATCTTGTTCGTCACTGGGCTGTAGGTTGTGACGCAAGTGATGGTGTCCTCTTGTGGTTGTTTCTGTGTTGTTTCCAGTAGGGTCTCCCTGGGTTGGTTACGCGCTCTCTTTTTGCATTTGTTGATCACAGATTGTGGATAATCGCGTACCTTTAGTTTCTCACAAAGGTCATTGGCTTGTCTCTTGTAATCAGAGGTTTTGCTACAATTCCTCCTCAATCTGAGGAATTGGCTATATGGGAGGTTTTCATGAAGTGGGCGCGGGTGAAAACTATTGAAGGAGAGTAGGCTGTTTTTGGCTGTAGGTTTGAAGAAAGTCCGGGTCTGTACGGTGTTGTCCACGGCAAACAGGTTGATATCCAGGAAATCAAGGCTTTGGCTGTTGGCCGTATAGGTCAATTTAAGGCAATCATCCAGTGAGTAAACTCATTGGATGATTACCTGTTTCCTGTGGACAACACCCTACATACCCGGACTTTCTTCAAATCTACAGCCAAAAACAGCCTACTCTCCTTCAATAGTTTTCACCCGTGCCCACTTCCTGAAAACCTCCCATATAGCCAATTCCTCAGATTGAGGAGGAATTGTAGCAAAACCTCTGATTACAAGAGACAAGCCAATGACCTTTGTTAGAAACTAAAGGTACGCGATTATCCACAATCTGTGATCAACAAATGCAAAAAGAGAGCGCGTAACCAACCCAGGGAGACCCTACTGGAAACAACACAGAAACAACCACAAGAGGACACCATCACTTGCGTCACAACCTACAGCCCAGTGACCAACAAGATTAAGAAAATCATCCTCAAAAATTGGAGGATCCTAACATCCAACACATTAACCTGGCAAAAACCTAGGTTTGCAAACAGAAGGAGTCGCAACCTAATAGATCTCCTGGTCCATACAAGACCCCCTCCTAAGAAACCTAAAGAAAGAACTGGTTTGTGGGACAACCCACCGACAACAGGACACTTCCCCTGCGGCACGTGTTCGGTTTGCAGCCTTACCAAACCAACCAAGGAAAAACAACTACTGCCCGACTTGAAGTGGACAATAAGGAGACATACCAATTGCCAAACTAGTCATGTCATCTACATGATTACATGCCCGTGTCAAATGCGATACATTGGCATGACCTGCAGGAAAGCAAAGCAAAGACTCTGCGAACACCAGAGCAATATCCACTGTAAAAAAAGTACTACCAAAATGTCAACTCACTACCTTGAAGCAGGCCACACTGTCACTGACCTTCAGTGGGTCATTTTGGAAACACTTGACATCAGAGACAGGAACGCAGCGAAAATTCTTTTTGAAAAAGAACAACGCCTGATACACAGATTGAAAACTGACACCGCAGGCCTGAACGATAATATTCCATGGTTGAGCCTCAACAGATAATTTTACATACCAAAACAACCAGTACTGTTCACTATGAACACAGTTCTCCATGAATAAGAAGTACTTACCCCTAAGCATGTAATTTGTTCTATAAGGCGCAAGTCCTAACCTCTCTTGAATAATCACAATAACTGTGAGCTATACTTCCAGGGTCACCTTGTGGCACTCCCCTTATCATTTACAGTAAAATTCAAAATTGTTGCCCAATCAAATATTGTCCAACTTCCTACGACTATTTCCAAATCTTTATAACTTTCATAAATTTTAAAAGTTGACAATTATCCAAATAGTCCAAATATTCCTCAACAATATCACTCTACTCGACTACGTAATTTAGTCGCCAATTTCTGATACCGAATACATCCTCCATTTCGAACTTCAAAGTTGAACCAAGCTGTCGTAGTATTTCTACTCTTTCTAACGACAGACATATCTAGCACGGGAAGCTAACACTAGCATTTCCGGGTGAGAAGAGGCAGCGATAGCACAAGCTATGCGGGAGAAGCCACGCCACAGGTATTGACTGTAACGACTCTTATCGCTAAGATAGTAACCCTTTTCCAATAGAACACTAAAGATTCTTCATCTTTCGGCAGTAAGGCACTTCCTCCCTGCCCGTGACCCCGAAGAAGTGGGCAAACGCATTTCACCAGGTTTATGTACTTAACTTATACCTCAAGTACCCAGTGCCGCCCGTTCTTTACAATTACCACGTTTTGAACAACCGCACCCTAACGTTCTAACATAGCGGCACTATTCTCCTAGTGCAACACAGTGCGCTCCTAGCCACTATAAACATTGCGGCACTATTTTCCGACTATAACACGCTTTTCTAAACCACTGCGATTCACGCCACATAAGTGCACCTCTCGGCATTGATAAGTTGCCTGCAATTACACGCTAGTGATCGATATTTGGCAAATGCAACTGGACGCTCATAATAACCAAAACTTCCCCCACCTTCACAAGCACCTGTATAGAGCCACGTATACAACTTATTGACCTTGGTGTGAAGTTCGACCAGCACAGCTCACAGTAGGTTGCTTGAGACTTAAAAACCGTTCTTCGCCAGCATGCTATCACCATCACCAGGCATGAGAATGAAAGAGTTGACACCATTCAAGAGTGTGAACCTGTGCTAAAGTATTGCCATTTTAAAGCTGTTTAAAATCCACCAGATTTTAACTTGTTGACTATCTGTACATATGTGTTGTGTCTTCTATTTCCCAACCTTCTACCCTACTTGTTGTGTATGTAAAATTCTCCTCTACAGGTACAATGCTACTGTGGAATGACTGAAAACAGGTCATATTTTTCACTTATTTTCACCTTATCTCCTTATTTTGCACTGGTCCTGAAGAATGCCCACCGACCTATATAGGCAACAAGGCTGAAACATGTCGACCGTTTTTTAATACTCACTCTACAGTGCGCTTGGATTCCTAACTATTCCAAAGCGGCACAACATTCAACCGCCCCCTTGAGCTACCCGAATCCAGACCCAATAAAGTTATGTATCTGGCTGTCCGGGTATTTTAACTCACTCCCCCACCACCCCACTATCCACGATCACTACTGTTTTAACCAAGGGTAAATCCTCCAGGTGGAGGTTGCATAAATACTGACCCAAGGATTATGCACACACGTGTATAAAAGAGCGGGGAGACAACATATACCGCTACGAACATTCATAATACACGTGCATGAGGGTCTTTTAATTTGTGAGACACTACGCACCTACCTGCATACCCTGATTATGCAGGACAAGTGATCCTTCCCCCATGATTTTTTGAGTATCTAAAGGGGACTGAACGGATCAGCACTCTACCTCTCCCCTAGGATTTTTTGATTCCACTTTATCCCCCCGGAGGTCACTGACATTGAGGTTGAGGAGCCCTGAGGCATCCACTGGGCAGCTGGAGGTGGGTGGCGGCCTTCTGGGCCTAAAGCGCTCTCCTTGAATGCAATTGCACATTGAGTGATCAGTGTGGCTGCACTCCAAGGCTGAGATAAGTGGGCCCCTTGAGGCACAAGGAGGATGCACGATCGATCCTGTGCAGGAGGCAGTTTGTTCCTTTGTCCCCAGTGGGTGGGTATAGAGAGGGAGAGGACTATTAGGCACAGTGAGGGCCATTTTGCGAGGAATACTGCCCATATTTTGGAGTGCCTCCCTGTTCATCGTGAGCAAGGGAGTCTGGGGACTCCACCGGCTTATTTCCTGCCTTCTGGTGGCCTGCATTTGATGCCTGCCAACTGATGGCCTGCTGCAGGGATCCGGGGCCTGGACTGAGCCACTCGTTGCCTGCAACCAGTCCAGGAGAGGGCCATGGAGAAAGGGTCCTAACCGAGTGGAGATTGCTCAATTCTGTGGGATGGACTCGGGCCCTGCTTCTCCCTGGTTGACTTGTAGCGGGGTCCGACTGCATGCTCTGTGGTGTTGAGGACTCCTGGTGGATGCCAGGGCCATGGCTTGCACCACCGGACCCTGGACTGGTGCAGTGAATCCTGCTGAACCCCATGCATGGTATACTGAGGTCCCCTAGGGAGGGTGAGGAGTGGTGCTTGGGTGATCTGCGGCAGAGACCTCGGAGGAACATGGAGTGGACTATCTGTGACCCTGAACAAGGTGAGCACATTGGGTGATGCGAGCAGGGGTGCCCAGGCAACAGTCACATGAGTCAGTTGATGTAGAGCGAAGCCCTGAGGACTGGGTGAGTTGACAGGGGATCCCTGGTCAGGAGGCTAGTGTGATATAGACAGCTGGCAGGGATTTGTCTCCTGGAGCGGAGTTGCAGGGGCTATTGCGCCCCAGAGCTTGTGGGAACCCATGCTGCTCAGCGAGGTGGGGGCCCTGTGGTGCCATGTGGAAGGAGAAGAAAGTTAGGACAAACTCTACTTACACCATCATGCAATATACCATGGCACACCAACCATCTCAGTGGATCATGCATCATGGAGGAGCGGACTCAGCTGGTGGGCCCCGGGGAATAATCCTGAGCCCTCTAGAGTGAAGTAGTTAGCAGCTCTTCAGGGTTCTCGTATGGTGAGAGACTGTTTAGAAAGATGTAAATCTGCTGCAAGCAAATTTGAGGAAGGTGGCAGATAAGGTCACTACTGAAGAGAATAATATTGCGGACCTCCAGGGGAAAGACACCAGTCTCAAGTGAACACCCTCACCAGTGGTGTACTTGGAAGGACGCACACATCGTAGCAATATTTGTGTGCTGGAGGTCCCTGAGAGAGTGGACGTAGCCTCAGAGGAGACATTCTTCGAGGACTGGGTGAGGTGACAGCTCCATCCGAGGGGCCTGTTGGAGTGTTGGTGCCCCCCCACCACCAGGTACCCCACCAAGGACCATCATTGCAACGATATTGATCTATTGAGACAATGACAGCGTCTTGAGAGCAGCCAGGGAGCAGTTGGTGCCAATGTTCGAAAATTGTAAAATAGCTATCTACCCTGACTACACCACGAAAAGTGCAGGAGCAGCGTAGAGCATTTCTGGCAGTCAATTTGAAGTTGAGAGTCATGCAACTAAAATACAGGCTCCTATATATACCCTTTGAAATGAAACTGAAAGTCATTTCTCACAGCTGGGCACACTGTTTTGAGCACCCAGAAGAGGTCTTGGGGTGGATGGAAATCTTGTCCAAAGCTGCACTGCCTCACTCTCGTGGGGCCCAGGTGCCGATCTCCAGGCTTGGCCCCAGCATGATTACCCGCAAGATGTGCCTGTGGTGGCTGGTCCCTCGGATACTCACAGAGTGATAATTCAGGATGACGGTACTGCAGAGGTCACATGAGTCAGGGGAGCCTGATAGGTGGGTCGGCTCCCCTGCCTGGGGCTAGATTTGAACTTGCTGAATGAGTTATGTTGATGACTTGGTCCCGGACACGTTTTGTATGGTCATACTGTTAAACTGAACCTTCTAAATACTTTGGCCAGTAATGTGCTCCCTGTATATGTTGGTTCGCTAGTCCAGTGGCATAATGTAAGCTTGTGTGATTTGTGTGATGTTTCTTGCTGGATAGGAGGTGGTTTACGAATGCTCTGCAGATCACGCTAACTTTGGTCAGGAGTGGTCTGGACAGTGGGGCTAGCAACAGATAATTGAGGCTTGTGTTGGGTACTGATACTACATTTCCACTTAAAGGATGCTTTGAGTGAAAGGGTTTTGAGACAAGATGAGTTGTGCCTGTCCCTGTTGGATTGGGAGGGATGAAGTACGGGTCCAGGCACTTGTATAGGGTGGTCTTATGAAGACCTTATGTTGCACTATGTTTGTCCATGAGTGGAAGGATGTTTGATGATGTTTTTATTGTTCCTTATTGAACATTTTAATGCAGCATGGTGGGATCCTCTCAATGCACAGGAGACTGGCAGGGAATAGATGGGGGATTCTGGTAGAAGATAATAGGGGTAGTTATTGTGTCATGACTTGGAACATCCAAGGGCAGAGGACTTATATAAAGAGGTATAGGGCTTTATCCTATTTAAAACGCCATAAAATTAGCATAGCCTGCCTACAGAAGATGTACTTGGAGGTTGCTTGGGCTAAGCTTTTGGCTCAGAAGTGGAGACTGAGAGGCCAGCTCTAGCATGCCTCCTACATACTTGGAGTTCCCGAGGATCAGGGAAGTAGCAGCAAAGAACTGGATGCTGGACTTGAGCTTGAAGAACTGCACTGAGCCCAAGTGTGTGCTCCTGCGCTCTAAGGCTCAGGTTCCTGGCAAAGTTCTATCAGAAATTTTCGGTAGTGATCACCCAGGGCCTCTTGGGGATTTCTTGGAGCACAAAGGGAAGGGGGTGCTGGTGTCCTCAATGTGGGATGGGGAGATCTGCATGTTGCCCGAGATGGAAGGGATACGACTGCATACAGAACCCTCACTATGGTTAATTCTGATGTTAAGATCATGTGCAATTTTCTGGCTAACTGAATCAGGTGATGTTAGGACTCGTAGCTGAAGACCCATGCAAGTTCATACCAGGATGCAGCATTGGGATGAATCTTAGGTGTTTGTCACCTATTATGCATGAGGTTGAAAGTAGCTGTGAGAAAATGACTTTGGTTTCAATCATTTGGAGAAAGCTTTTGATATAGTGGACTGGGTTTACCTGTTAGAGGATCTACGGATTATGGGATTTGGCCCCCAGTTTCAGGATTGGGAAAAACTGCTTTATTCCGAGACGAGTGCCAGGGTTTGAGTGCGTCGGTGTAGGTCTGACAGGTTGGATCTGGTCAGAGGGACGCAGCATGGATGTCCCCCTCCCCGCTTTTTTTTGGTCTTGTGATGGAGCCTCTTGCACTGTGGGCAAGACAGGAGCACAATGTGCTTTTTTACCTCCGGGCCCTTCAAGACTCTGCGGATCCTTCTCCGGTTAATAGAGGAGGTTGGAGCCATCTCGTGATGCGTACTAACTGTAGACAGACCATGTTGTTCGCTCTTGCTGCCCTGTTGGCGTCCCCAGTGGGTCAGCTGCCTGATATTAAGTGACTGTGGGAATTGGTCCATTTTCATTACTTAGGTATCATGGTGGTGCACTCGCCAATCTTAATATTGGCAGGGTGATTGATTTGTGGGTCACATTCTGGAAATCACTGCCCCTGTCATTGATGGGCAGGGTGGCAATCTCTAAAATGGTGCTTCTGTCATTGTGGTGCGAAATTCCGTATGTCCATTACCCGCGGATGTGTTTTAAAAGCTGGACTTCATTTTGAATTTGCTCATTTGGGCAGGGTGGTGCAGTAGGGTTGAGGTGCAGTGGTTGAAGTTTTATCATTATGCTGTGCAAATGCAGCATGTGGCAAGATGGCTTGAGAATGGGTCACGTCATGAGAAACATATGTCGATGGAAGTAGTGGAGATTGAAGATTTTCTGGCTTTGTTGATGGAGAGTGATGGTGTGTCTCCTGACTCACCTTACACGGTCCGGCAAACGGCACATATTTGGCAGAAGCTAGAAAGGGTTGTCATTCGTAGGGCCCCCTTTCATAGGGAATTACAGGTCAGCCACATGGCTGACTACATGACCTTTCAGGCTTGGAAGGAGGGTGGATATGAAACACTTGGGGACTTGTACCCAAAGAACATTTTATTACATATGAAGATGCATGGAGCGAGTTTGGGTTTGGCCCAAGGCATTTCCTGCACTAGCACTATGCACTATGTCGGTCTGTCTGAGCTGGACAGGGGTACTTGGCACACCTTTCTGGTAGTGCCTGTGCCCTCCTGCACATTGGGAATCCTATTGACCTGTGGGTCGGCACTTAGTATCCTTATTTTGCAAAGCAATGGTGACTGATACTGCGGAGTGGCCATAACAGGCTTGGCTGACATGGGAGGCTAATATGGGAGCTCCACTGACGGACACGGGCTGGCATATGTCTATTTGCCAAAATAGTATCTAGCAATGCTTGATTCAAGGTGATCTACAACAATTTCCTGCATCACACTCAGGTAGTTGAAAAACGAGTGCACACCACCTTATTGCAATCTTCCCTCACCCCGCATACATGTGTCTTGGGCAATATAGGCAGGCCTAAGGGGCGCAGGATGGCATACAAATACCTCCAGCTCACATTGATCTTCGCCCACTACAGGGTTGTCTTAACATGGATGGGTCAACATTCCCCATTGCCTGAAAGATGGTGTAGGGACTTTGACGAATGGGCATTAGCTGAAGGGATTCATATGAAACACAGTAGGAGGGATGAGAAAGTAGAGGATGATGTACCATTATGGAGGGCCAGTTTCTGGATAGTGGAGACGTTTCCTTTAGTCATCTATCAACTGATATGTAAAATTAAGCCTCAAGTAGTTTTGGGACGGGCTGGAGAGGTACTACACAATTTGGGCAAGATGGCTGCTTGTTTCTGCCCGTTTGGACAGTTGTTGCATACTGATGTGATTATGTTCTTTTCCAGACGCGCTGCAAGATTTAAACAAAAAACCAAAGTGGCAAATCCTCTTCTGGTTCAGGGCCACTTCACTGTAAGTGTTCAGATTTCAGATTGTTTTTAAATCAGTCTTGGCAGTGCACTGTCTGTGTGACATATTACCAATTTCATTACAAGACCGGAGGCCACAGTTATGGAATAACCTTTGATTGCTGCCCCAACATGCAGCCCTTTAAAGAAAATTACACAAATACATCATAAAGCATTTAACCCATTTTAGAATCTTCAAACAGGATATGAGTCGTAGACGCACAATCCCATTCCCCTTTTATTTTCTGCTTCTAACAGACAAGTCCATGCTTTGTTTTCTTGCATTTACAACTTGATTTGATGTGTTTTTTCTTTCTTTTGTGTAACTGTTCCAAATTATGGATTGGTCGTTGTTTCCCTTTTATGATGGTTTATCATTTTTTTAATACAATAGAAAGACTATATAATGTGATATAATGGATGTTTCACCGAAAGCCATGTAATCCCTTCAGGGTTATTTGGGACTTTGTCATGTCGTTAACTGCATGCTTACAGCTCTGAAGCATTCATTGTCACTTGCTAAAATTAAAAGCCCTGCTCTTCTCAGTGCAGCTCTCGGTGTAAACTCTAATCTAATTGACTTGAAAGATTCTGGATGCCAAAGTCAGACCTGCCAACTCACACGGTACCACAATATTGGCTCCTTTCACACGGTCACCCAGTGAGGAACTGATAACACACGGTGGGTACACAATTTGCTGGAAATCCCTGTAGAGAGCAGGTTTCCAGCCAATTATTTGGAGGTTTAGCTTAGCCGATGTCCATTATGAGGTGTAAAACCTCCCCAGGACATCGGCAGCAACCTCAAAAGCTTTGGTTTTGTTTTTTGTGTTTTTTATAGAGGAGCTAAGTGTCATGAGAGGGGTGGAGGCTTAACATGGGAGGGAGTGTTGTGGATTTGGAAGTGTCTGGGCTGCGCTCAGCATTAAACCCCACCCTCTTCATGGCCGCGCTCATCCTCACACAATGAAAAAAAAATCACAAGTTGGCAGGTCTGCAAAATTGTAGTGACAGAGTTTAAAAACTGTGTGCTGCAGTTTCCTACGCTTAGGGGTTAGTTTGCCCACACTGTTCAGACGCACCCAATTACAGTACCTGTGCAAGGGCGCGTCCAACCATGGGCTTTGGGCCTTAATTGTTGGATTACTTGGGCTGATTAGGCGGTGGAGATGCACCTGATTTTGCTCCAGATGCTGGGCCCCCTGCGTTGCCAAACTGACGTGTTCAAGCATCTGAATAAACTTAAATGAGCTGACACTGCTCATAGAAAGGGGACTACGTCTGACAGCCACTTTTAATTTGGCCTAACTTGCATGGTAACGGGTACTGTTTCAAGAATGAGTGACCATAGTAATCAACTTTTTTTCATATAGACAGGGCTTTTCATGTTTTAATAGCTGTGCTCAGGGCCCCCTGCAGTTTTAACATATAATTTGTGGCTTGAAGAGCTATCATAAGAAAATAAAATGAAAGCAAAATATAGAAAAGTAACAATAATTATGAGGTTAGTATATCCATATATATATATTTTTGAGCTCTAGAGAGGATGGCGGACAATACAACTCTTAACACACTAAGAGGGGTAGAGAAGAAAATGACCTAGACAGAGCATGCAGGGGCACACACAGTGTTTGTAAGAACTGCCCTCACTCACACACAATATTGTGTGTGACATGCTTCATCATTGGATGTGCTTACAATACACCCCGGCATAGCCACGCACAGGGTGGAGCATAGGGAAGGGGGTAACATAAAACAACACAGATAAATAAAACATATATATGTATGGGTGAGTATGAAGTGCTACCAACCCTGACTGGGAATCGTGATAAGAAAAGGTGCAGTGGAAGTGATGTTAAAACTGCCTCATGGGTACTCTATACATTACTTTATTCCAGAGCCCCAAGGACAGGATTACAATTTGAAAGGAATGGGTATATTTGTGAGAGAGTTAGGGGCTCACATCAACCCTCCTGAGACTGCTAAAGTCAACATGTTTTGACCGAGTTTCACTGTGCCCACAATCGAGGGTCACGGCGGTCTTCTTCAGGACTCCTTATCCGGCCCAGTCCAAACCCTGTTAACTTATTTAGGTTAATATACAGAGTAAGTAAGCACAGTAATCCTGCTGTGTGGAGGGTCATTTTACAGGAAAGAGATTGCTTGGTAAATTTGAATTTGAAGGACGCATATTTATAACACCTATGGAAATAACCTCTCTGTGATATTTACGGTTTAGGTGGAGAAGCATCCTGTATCATTATTTTTGTCTTCCTTTTGGTTTATCCTCAACTCCTTGGTGTTTTACCAAGGTAATTAATTCAATATTAGCCTTCCTCAGAGAAAGAGGGGTCTGATTGGTAATCTATTTGGACAACATATTGTTGATGTCTCAGAAGAGGGAGGAACTGCTAAAGCATGTTGATTGGACAAGAGACCTATTGGAGAACCTAGGTTTTATAATAAATGTGGAAAAGTGTATTATGATTCCTGTACAGACCCTAGAATTTTGGGGTTTTCAGCTATCTCAGTTGCACCTCCCTCAGAATTTTTTTTAACAAAATTAGAAAGGAAATGAAATCTGTTTCGATTAAGAATATGGTGACTTTGAGAGATTTCCTTTTAAAAAGCCATTGTAGCGTTTTTGTTCGATTTTTGATAGAGGACTTAATCTTAAAACATCTTTTATATTATTCTGTTTTACATTGTGTTCGTCAGGTCATTTATGAATATGTATATGTATAATGTATGCACCCTCTTAAATCTGAATGTATAATGTGCAAAATGTGCATAATAATATATTTTCAAAATGGGAAGTGCTAGGCCTCCTTCCTCCACACTTCTATATAAAGTTCTTAGTGTCAGTCTAGGTTTGGAATCTCGTCATATAAATGTTGAAATCATTGATTCACTTTCCTCAAAAAAAGTTGAATTAAAAACACAAATATTGCAAAAAAACAAAAATTAACCTTGTGATCTTGGACAGAAACAAACATTTCTCCAAAATGCAAAAAAGAAGCGGGGGTGGTCTCCCCCCCAACCTTTTGCCTGCTTACCTCCAATGTTGCTGCATTTGTGTTTGTTGTTCTTAGGACTTGTGCACTTTACCACGGCTAACCAGTTCTAATGTGCTTGTGCTCACTCCCCTAAACATGGTTGATTGACTTCTCCACCATTGGCATATTTAATTTACCTACAAATCCATAGTAAAGTGCACTACATGTGCCCGGGGCCAGTAAATTAAATGCTACTAGTGGGCCTACAGCACTGATTGTATCACCCTCTTAAGTAACCCTTTAAACATGTCACAGGCCTACCACTACAGAGCCTGTGTTTTCAGTTTACACTGATATGTCAACTTTGAAATTAAAATTCCTTCCCAAGCCTTAAACCTCCCATTTTCCAAACATTTGGCACCACAAAGGTAGGTTCTAGGTAGCCCATTGGGCACAGTGCTATGTAATTAAAAGGTAGGACACGTGTGTTTTAGTTTTGCATGTCCTGGTAGTGAAAAACACCCAAATTCATTTTCTATTTCTGTGAGTGTCACCCCTCTCATAGTATAACATTGGGGGTTCCTTATTACACTTAATAAGCTGTAATTTCTAATTGAGAGGGAGTATATCTATTATGCTTAAAACCTTTGGAATTGTAATGATAACGTCTCTTTAATTGTAAAGTGAAATTTAGCATTACTTTTAGGAGGCTGGCATTTTCCTGCTCTTAGCACTGTGTGCCTGTAGCTTGTCTTTGATCAGTCTGGGGTGGGTGACAGCTGGAATTTGTGTATTCCCTCTAGACAGCCACACACAAAGGGAACTTAGGTGTAACTTGTTGGGTCTTTCAGGGAGGATGTGGGAGGGATGAGCTGGGCACAGTGGCACACTTACACCCTGTAATGAGTCTGGTGCCGGGAAAGAAAGGGACAACCTCTATGCACTTCAAAGTCTCCCCCACTTCAATGGCATCACCTGTTATAAGAACTGTACTTCAAACCCTACCACTTCAGTACACTTCTGGACCTGAGAATACACTGACAAGAAGAACGACTGTTGTGCTGCTGAAGGACTGCCATTCTGCTGCACTACAGGTTTGGAAGAATTGCATTCTTGCTTTACTGAACTGCTGCTTACTGCCCTAACTGCCCGTGTGAGAAGGACTGGACCTGCCTCTCTTGTTTCCCAAACCCAGGGTGACTCCAAGGGATTTCTGGTTTGCATCTTGATCTGAAGTCTCAATGACATACAAGACTTCCAACCAACCTGTGCTTACACCTGGACCGATGGAAGTGGTCCCAAAGTGTTTGCTTCATCAGAACCGACGCATTCTCTGCTGCGAGAGCAAAATTGAGGCATCAACGCTGTTCTTTGAGCAGTACCAGCGCATGCCTTTGGAACCAGCGCATCACCCTCGGAATTGATGCATCCTTTATCAGATCGGAGTTGACACATCCCCTTCCGAACTGTCACATCCCTTCTGAACCACCGCATTGAACTCTGAAACTACGTATTGGCAAAGTTGCGTGGAGGAACCCAACATATTGCATATCGTAATCAATGCTGTGCCCTCAGAAATAGCACATCTTCTACTGCTGAAACAGGGTCGACTCATCACCTTCAGAACTACTTCATCGGCCCTTGAAAATGAAGCATCTCCACTGTTGCACAGAGAAAAACTATGGATCTCCAGTGTGGGCCGCTGTATCACAGGGTCTGCACTCCACATCTCTTCGTCAATGCAACAAAGGGCTTTTTAAATGGACCAAACCATGTTCCTGTAGCCTGCATGCAATCCATCGTGGTCAGCCTGAACTTTTGACTTTGCCCCGGTCCAGCGTGGCCAGATATCCCAAATAGGTGTGTATTGCTTGTAAGCGCTATTTCAAAGCTTATTCTTTAAAAATGCATATTTCAGGTTCTACTTATAGAATTCTTGTTATATTGGCCTTGTTTTATTTATAAAATTAAGCTCTATTTTCCTAACCTGGTGTGGAGTCCTTTTTGTGGTGTTTTCACTGTATTACTGTTTGAAGTGTTGCACTAATTCTTTACACATTGCCTCTTAGGTTAAGCCTGACTGCTTAGTGCCGAGCTATCAGAGGGTGAGCACAGGTTAATTTAGGGAGAGTTTGTGGCCTACCCTGACTAGGACTGTGGTTCCTGCTTGGACAGGGTGCATACCTCTGCCAATCAGAAACAAACCAGAACTCCAACTTCTAATAGTCTCCTAGACCATGAGGTCAAAGACCTGCTCAACAATTTCTAACAAAAGAATTGCAGCTGGTATTTATTTTTACACAAATAATTTTGAGGATCCCCATTAAGTAGTTTGTGTTGGTAAACAGCTGGTAGCCAAAGACAAACCAGTTTTATCTGAATTAATTCATTTATATGCCACTTTATTAAACCTATTTGCCAGCAGTTCATGTTGATTTTGTAGTCCAAGTTTAACAGTATAATAGGGCAATCTGAGTTTATGTCCACTGGGTTCTTACCCTTTTCAAGAAGGTTACCACATTTCCTGTGCAAAAACAGACTGGAATTGGGCCAAAATAAGATTTCTAATCACAACAAATGTACATTTAAAATGCATTGATCATTTGTTGATGAGCTACTCTAAATCCTCCATGATGACAGGGTTAACAATGTTAGTAATATCATCCTCTGAGAACATGTATTTGATTCCTTCCAATCTACTGGTTAAGTATGATTATAGATTCTGTGAAATGTTCATAAAGATTTTAGTGATTGGTTCTGTCCCATTGCTGTGCATCATACCCATCCCCTTTCTCTAATGTACAAAAACCCGCCCATCTCCTCCAATTGTTACTAGATAAATAACCTCCTCCCCTATCCTACTCTTCTTCCCCTCCATCAACCTTCCAATTCCTAAAGATTTTGCATTATCTCAACTCCTGATATTTTAATATGAAATTTGCATATTGTACTGTGCAAATAACAAATCAACGACCCCTCTCATTAAACTTAACATCAACTTTCTTATCCTCACGCCAACACATCGGCCAGCTAACTCTTGATTTAATCACATTTCCAATTCTTTCAATTATACTGGCTCTGCATCCTGAAGTGTCAGCAGTGCTTTTGTCTGCCCAACCACACAAATAAAGAGTATAGCTCATATTACTAATATAATATTAATCCTTAAAGTACATATTGTAAGTGCTTAGGAGAAGTGTGTGCAAATAGCACAAAATGTCTTATCAGTTTCAAAGGTGTTCATTTTGTCATTCCGGGGCTCCTTTTTATTTGCTCGCCAATGTCTTCCATACTCCCTACCATGAGTGGTATGGCTGGAGTTTCACCCAAGTTATGCACCTCACACAGCCCTATTGCCTATGGCTCCTTGACACCATGAAGGGGTGCTCATCTTTCCCCTTTCCTTCTGCTCATGCCTCCCTCTGCCCTCTAATCAAGGCCGGACTGGCTGTAGCGGGTACCGGGTATTTCCCCGGTGTGCCAGAGTGGTGGTGTTCGGTTTTGGGGCTATGGAGGCTGGTTTTTTCCTTGGGTGGCCAGTTTTGAAGCAATGAAGCAATATCAGCCCCGGTGTAACAAAGTGGGTGTGGTGCATTTTATAAGCACCCGCCCCCTCACAGGGCCAGTCGAGCAGTAATTGCCAGCACTGGTTTCTGTTCCCAGTCCGGCCCTGCCTCTAATTCCTTCAGATATTGAAACAAACCATATTTAATCCAGCCCACAGTTTTCAAAAACATGAACTCATCCTAAACCGTGTTGAACATATAGAACTTTCCCTTATATAGCACTTTTCATCTAGAAAGTTGAGCTATTGATGCCTGTACTCCTACTCCTTGAAACTGTGAATCAGGTTCTTAAACTCTTTTCGCCTTCAAGCAGTTTCTGCAGTGATATCTGAAAAAATAATAAAAGAGTAGTTATTTTGCATTGAGAAAGATTTTCCTTAATTGTTCCAGCGAGAATCATCTCTTTCACCCTGTAATCTGAAAAATTAACCAGCCGGGTTCTTGCGTACTTGCTGAGGGTAGCAATTTGCTCAGGGACCCCATGGACTCATATAATGCTCAAATCCTAGGGCCGGATTAAGATCTTTAGAGGCCCTAAACACTACGGTCCATGGTAAATCTTGCAATGGAACTTTCTGTGGTGCCCCTTCCCTTGATGCCCTAAAGCACGTGCTTATTTTGCTTAACGGCTAATCCAGACCTGTTAAATACTTCAACCAATGAAATGGAGCCAACACTATCCTCCTTATCCTCTGAAATTACCGTAATGCATAGTTCTAAACGTCTTGAATCGTTCTCCAACTGCTCTTGCTTGTCTTTAAACTATTTTACTTCCTTTTCTAACTTATCAGATAATTCAAAAGTAGAATATAACCTATATTCACACTTTGAAATCCGCTCTTCCATTTCTTCAGCTTTATTGACAGCTGTTTCATCTGCCCACTCATAGGGCTCGATTCACAAAGGTAAACTTAGACTTAGGCCAAAGTTTGCTACTTTTTGGTATTCAGAAAGGTAATTTACTAGTAGTAACTTTACTGCTAGTAGTTGTACTGTTAGTAGCTTTACTACTAGTAACTTTACTAATAGTAAAGCTACTAGTTGTAACTTATCTTTACTACTATTTGGTATTCAGAAAGGTAAGTTACTACTAGTAACTTTACTACTAGTAGTTTTACTAGTAGTAGCTTTACTACTAGTAACTTTACTAGTATTAACTTTGCTAGTATTAAAGTTATTTGTAATAACTTACCTTTGTGAATACCAGAAAGTTGTAAACTTAGACATAAGTCTGTTTACCTTTGTGAATCAGGCCCATAGTATCCAAGAGCACCTTCATCTCACTCGTCATTTTCCATCTTAAAATCTTGAAAGGTGATCTCACCTATTGAAAAGTCTTTGTTTGGCTGCTGCTGTTTCCTGATTTTATACTATAATATGAGGCATTGGCAATACTTGATTACCTGCGTTGGCACAGTTTTATTGCTTTATGACGCCATACAGAACATGCATTACAATCATTCAACTTTGTGGAGGTCACTTCAGTTTTTCTGTCAATCAAACCTGTTATGTAGAAGTATCATAGATATTTCATTGGCAAGTTCAATGAATTATTTAGTTATTTTTACAATTAAGGAAGCCAATATTCTTTGAGAGACTGAAATTATAGGCTCTTAAAAAGTTGACAATCTAAATTTATATATGCTGTGTATTTTTCTTTGTACTTTCTCCTTTATCTTCCTTTTTTCCATTTATCTGGTCAGTATTACAGATCTTGTGATTGCGCTGTACAGTAGCGGTCGGTGGTGGAAGTAGCTACTGGGCGGTGACGTAGGGAGGGGGAGGGGCAGGGTGAGGGGTAGTAATCTATGGATTACGTATAATTACAGGTAAGTAAACATATAAATAAATTTAAAAAAATTAGTTGCGCGCACTGCATCCCCAAATGCGATGCAGTGCACCCAACACAATTAATTTTATTTATTTATGTGTTTACTTACCTGTAATCCTCCGTAATCCATAGATTACTACCCCCACCCTGCCGCTCCCCCTCCTAACGTCATCGCCCGGCAGCTACTCCCACCACCGGCCGCTGCTGGCGCTGTAATTTACTTTATTGCTGTCCATTTAACTTATTTGTAAAGTTTAATCAAAAAAATGAACAATAATTTAGCAATGCAGCCTGTGTGCGCATGTGACCCTCACGAAGGAGTGCTACAAAAATATCGTCAGAATATCATCTAATATAAATATCATGTTCTAAATATCGCTCCATTCAAAGCTAATAACTGAAAATCTAATCACAGTGAAGTAATATTTTTTGTAAACAAAGTTTAGCATATGATATTTATGTCATAGGCCATTCAGACATACAACCATGTTTCTACTGCTGACTGGGTGAGTATGTATACTCAGTGTATAATTTGAGCACATGGTTGCTGGTGGGGGGCCACAGGCGCTCATTTTTGGAGGTCGGCACATATTTTTCCTCATCAGATATTTCCTGAGATCAAGAGAGAGTGAAAACACACAAATAGTAAAAAAGGTGGAAGAGAAAGACTGAAAACCTGTCAAAAAGGGAGGAAGCAGGAACTGCAGGAGGGAGATAAAGAGGCAGGGAATGCCTGGTAGTGGATTAAAAAGGCCTCAGGTGGATTCTGGATTACAAAGCCTTGGTATTCTAGTTCCTGCCATTTAGTAGTGCCAGTCAGTCTTCTGAGCAGAGCTTTTATTTATTTATTTTATTTTATTTGAATAGTTTTATATAGCGCTGGCTAGACCTCGAGGTATCAGAGCGCTTTACATAAGGATATGCGAGTTACAAGATTACATCAATTACTGGGAGTAGCATTACATTGGAAAAAAACAATATTACACAGTTTCATGCCGCAAGACAGGAGGGCTAAAGAGGGTACTGGGGTAAAAGTAAATGGGTTGGAATGAGGAGCGGAGCAAGAGGAACAGGCAAGGGGGAAAAAAAGAAACTTAAAGGGAAACCAAAAGTTGGGGTGAATGTCAGCAAAACCGCATGGGGACCCGCAAACAAAAAGACCAAAGTCGGGTTCAGATTTTGCATCAAATCATTTTGGACAAGGAAAGGATTGGTGGGGAGGTACAAGGTGCAGTCCAGGGTCAAGCATTGTCCAGTGAATCCATTTATGCGAGAAAGTCCGCTTTGATAGCTTGGGTAATAGGGTGAACATAAGCTCTATCCAATCGATGGTTTTAGCAGATACCATACCACCAGGCCTGAAAGGAGACATTTGAAGAATTCTTCTGATAAGCTACTGCAATACGTAAGTCAATAATAGAAGTATTACTATTTGAGGAGGACCAAACCTCAGATAGACTGCCCAGAAAAATGTGAGTTAGAGAAAAGGGGAACTGAGTAGAAAAAATGTTGTTAATTTGTTGCCAGACCTTGGTCCAAAATGAGTGAATCAATGGACAAGTGAAAAGCATATGTTTAAGATCCGGTATAGGAGCGGAGCAGGACCAACAAGTAGAGGGGATAGATGAGTCTATTGTATGTAATTTGGTAGGAGTGATCAAGAATCTGTTATAAATAAAAAATAAAGTTTGAGTAGTATTAGCTGCTCTAGAGGATTTCCTTATTTTAGACCATATCTTGTGCCAAGTCAGAGTAGAAAAGGATTCTTCTAAGTCTGACTCCCAATCCTGGTCTGTTTAGATTTAACCCTAGTAGGGGAAATGTCCTGCAGCTTGTTGTAAATTTGGGATGCAGAGGAAGAGGATAACAGAAAAGGAAGACTGAGAGGAGAAGGTTGATGTTGAGAAGAAGAAGAGATGAGAGAATCATATGTATTATGAGCAGCTGCACTCAGTAATCTATATTTGGGGTAGAAGGATAGTGGGAGGGAGAAGCAAGACTGGAGAGAGGAGAAAGGAATACAAACACCATCTTTAAAAAGCTGATGAGTCCAAGTGAGACCAAGATCCTTCCATTCTTTCCAGACAATAATTCTATTCCTAACCTTAATAAGTGGTTATACCAGATAGGAGATCATAAAAAGTGCGAGCGATCATCCAAACCATCTAAGAACAAGGGAAGAAAAGTTTTTCTAGAATTTTTAAGGATGGGGAGAGACATTTTCTGTGGAATATGTGATAAAGAGAAAAATTCTTTAAAAGTAAAAGGATGAAAAAAAGAAGATTCAAGCTCTATCCACAACAGGAGAGACGAGGAATCAGACAAACGGTCCGATAACAAAGAGACAGAGTGAGCGAGGAAAAATGAGGTGTGATATGAATGAAAATCTGGAAAATTAACTCCACCCAGATGCGTAGGACATTTGAGTTTGGAAAAAGACATCCTGTCTTTCTTGTTGTGCCATAAAATTCGAGATAAAGTGGAATAAATATTTTTAAAACAAGATTTCGAAATATTAACTGGAAGGTTGGAAAGAAAGAATACAATTATTGGAACTAACACCATTTTAATAGAGTCCAATCGACCCCACTAAGATAAGAATAAAGGATGTCATCTTGCAGTAGAATCCTTAAGAGTGGATTGCAAATTTTTTAAATTAAGTGCTACAGTATCTTTAATCGAGGGAGTGAACCATAGGCCTAAATATTTGATTTTAGTAGAACTCCAGTGAAAAGAGGATGATGCAAAATCCGAATGAAAACAAAACTTAGTGAGAGGAAGAATCTCACATTTATCAACATTAAGTTTATATCCTGATACCTTAGCAAAATTGGTGACTTCAGATAGGAAGGCTGGGATAGATGATTGAGGATTAGAGATAAATAAAAGGATGGCATCTCCCTAAGCAGAAAGTTTTAGATGATTAGTATAATAAGGGAAACCAGTAATATTTTTATTCATTCGGATTTTTGTTAAAAAAGGTTCTAAGGCAAGAATAAAAAGAAGAGGAGAAAGAGGGCATCCTTGGCGTACACCTCAGAAAAGGGGAAAAGAAAAAGAAACAAGACCATTGGCAAAAATAAAGGATCTGGGAAAGGAATACAGTAGTGAAATATGAGAAAGAAATTTTGAATCAAAACCAAACCAAAGGAGGGTTGAAAAAATGAACTCCCAGTTAACTCTGTCAAAAGCTTTTTCAGCGTCCAATGCCACAGCGGCCAATGAATGACTAAAAGTTTGGGACTTACTAAGTACTTTAAAAAAGAGAAGTGTGTTGTCAGAAAGGTGGCGGCCCTTGATAAAACCACATTGTTCCTTACCAATCAATAGGGGTAACATTTTATCCAGACAAAGTGCAAGGGATTTTTGCAAAACTGTTATAATCTAAATTGAGCGAGGAAATAGGTCTATAATTTTTGCAAAGAGTATGATCTTAATTTTCTTTGGGCAGTAGACAAAACAAATGAAAGCTTCTTGAAAGGATCCCTCGGATTTCCCAGAAGCTATAAAAAAGAAAATAACTGATGAAGTTTGAGAACTCAAAAATTTGAAAAATGAGAATAAAACTCTATTGTAAAACCGTCAGGGCCAGGGACTTTACCTTTTTTAAGAACATGAACTGCATCTAAGATGTCCTTGGGAAGAATTTCCTTCTCTAAAGAGGAAAAATCGACATCAGGTAATGAGGGTGAGGGAATGGAGGATAAATAATGATCAATGTCAGTTGGTAAGGGAGATTATTCCGGAGTATACAATTGTTGATAGAAATTAGTGAATTCAGAAAGAATATATTTGTCTTTATGAATGATAGCGTAGGTAGAAGTCACAATAGATTCCATTTTTGTACGGTCCTTTTTAACTTTGAGGTAGTTTGCAAGGAGATTACCCACCTTATTCTGTGCAGAATAGAATGTGGCACTCGATTTAAGTAAAAATAGATTAGCAGAATCAGTGGATAATTTATTGAAACAAAATGTTTGCTTTAAGGAGTTCATTCAAATCCGATTGGCTCTTGGATAAATAATAAGAATGCTCTAATTGTTTAATTTGTGTAGTAACTGTCGATATGGATTGGGTAGCTAAGCGCCGTTTTTTGGCAACAAAGGAAATAATGAAATCCTAGAGGCAGCTTTAAAAGTGTCCCATACCAATTGAGAAGAAATTTGAGGGGAATCATTATCTGCAACAAACAGGGGAGCAAAGCCAAGGAAAGCTGGTGTAAATTTTGTGTCTAAAAGGAGAGAGTTATTAAATCTCCATCTCCTAGAACCCTTAGTGGGGGGAAGCAGATTGAGAAGCAAGGAAACTGGGGCATGATCAGAAATTAAAAAAGAACGTATGTCAGAATGAAGAATATGTTGGGTTAAAGCTTTGGAAATAAACAGATAATCTATTCGGGATTGGGAAGAATGCATAGGAGAAAAATATGTCTATTCTTGTAGGGAAGGGTGGCAAAGCCTCCAAGAATCAACAAGGGATCTTTGAGCTATAGCGGATGTAAACTGAGTATGAACGGGTGAGGGTGAAAAACAAGCATTAGATTTTCTGTCTAAAAAAGGGTCCATAATCATAATGCAATCACCACCTAAAATAAAATAATCATCATTATATTGCATCGAAGAAGAAAGAATTTGGGGCCAAAACAATTTGTCATGAATAGTGGGGGCATAAAAATTGAAAACAATTAAGGAAATTTTGTTAATCATCAAAGACACAGCAACCCATCTGCCATCAGAGTCATTATCTTGATTTACAAGCTAGCTGGGGGACACTTGCTGGTTCTTTGCCCTCCGCCCTGGTCACAGCCGTGAGGGAAACAGCTCGGAGAACCAACCCACCTGCATCTTGTTACGCAGCCCGAGCGCTGCTCTGCTCCTGGTCACTCCCTGCTTTCCTGCACCCTTGCACCCACAGCCCCCGCACTTCAACTCCCAGGGGGCTGTGCGCGGCGCCCGCTGCAGCCGTCATCAGGAGGTGCCAGGGGCCTTGAAAATCGGCCCGGCCCTCCTGCAGCGTGGGACGCGCTAGCTGGGGGACACTTGCTGGTTCTTTGCCCTCCGCCCTGGTCACAGCAGTGAGGGAAACGGCTCGGAGAACGAACCCACCTGCATCTTGTTACGCAGCCCGAGCGCTGCTCTGCTCCTGGTCACCCCCTGCTTTCCTGCACCCTTGCGCCCACAGCCCCCGCACTCCAACTCCCAGGGGGCTGTGCGCGGCGCCCACTGCAGCCATCACCAGGAGGTGCCGGGGGCCTTGAAAATTGGCCCGGCCCTCCCGCAGCACGGGGCGCTCGCGGGCGAAGCCCGGGCAAAGGGCGGACCCTCAGTGGCCCTCAGAGGACTGAAAAGGACTGGCCGGGCCACCCCCCTTGGCTCCTACTGAACAAGGTATAGTGAGACTTCGACCGACACATCTGCACATACTGTTGCCTCAAGATACTGGGACTTTCATTGACTTTTTACGGGACTCTGTTTGCTGAACCTTCACCATGCCTCTTAAGGGGGCTCCCAAACCCAGTATTCCCCCAAGTGATTCTAGTAGGGGGAGGTTAGACTGCTATGTAGACAGGGTATTATTACCCGTTATACATGATTTGGAAGATCTAGAAACTCGTTTGCCAGCACATAGCGTAGCCTGCAAACATCCTGAGGCGCAGCTAGCGGACACAGCACCAAGCTTGTCCTGGTTGGAGGAATTGAACGCCCTATGTCACATTCGATATGCACCAGTCGAAACCATAGCAGACCCACACCAAGCCCTTTCCAGCCCAATACTAACCGTACATTTGCAGTCTAGCTTATTATTGAACGCAAACAATAACATTCTGGCTGCCCCTCCCTTATCCCTGTCAGTAAAAGCAAACACTAAACAACACTAAACAACTTGGGAACCCTAAAACTCCTACGGTCACAAGAAAGCGTTCTGGGGATAACTGCATGGGGAGGGAAGCAAAACTGCTAAAGCCTTGCACAAGTTCCTCACCGTCCATCAGCACCCTACCTACAGCTTCCCAGGCCTGCGATAAAATTAAATCCTTTGCACCCCCCTACCAGGCAGCTCTTCTGGACCTGATTGAATGCCTGGTCACCTCTCTAATATCCCCTTTGGCTGCAAGAATCAACTCCCTAGGGGATAGGTTAAGGGATATTTCAATTTGGGTACCGACTCAACCTAATAAGACCCTGGCAGGACTTAGCCAACCACAGCCCTTATCCGCTACTGTGGTTTCTAAGTTAGCTCCTCAAAGAAGTAGCATCCCTCTCAACAGACCTACAGTCCCACAGAACTGCCCATGTATCTCCTCGTCATCCGACATCGAGCCCACTACCACAAAGAGTATCACCGCTGATGTAGGGGTGCCAAACGTTCCCACACCTCATGAGGAGAAAGCTACTAACCTAGATTATACTAACCTAGATTACACTAAACATATACATTTGCCTCCAATGGCCGCCCCCTTTGTCTGTGTTCTCACTGGTGTTTTACCAATTACAAAGGGAAAAACCGATAGATCAGAGGATCTAAAAAACAAGGTCATCTATTGGCTGTCTAGGAACCGACCCTTGCCAGTGAACATTGATGGTGCTATTCGAAGTGTTAGAAGGGTGGGATGGCTCGGCCCCCTACCAAAAGATCTCCCAGGCGACCTGGTGATAGATTCTGGTGTGATCGGGTTGTGCCTTATTTACAAACTTGGGGGCAGATTTATGTTGTGAATGCGCCACGTTTGCGTCACGCAACTGTGGCGTAAAGGTGGCGCATCCCTACGACCGATTTACAACGTGACGCATCTAGGCAGATGCGTCACGTTGTAAAGCCCTGCACCGCTTGTGGGCGTTCCGGCGCAGGGTGGGCGTTCCGGGGCAGGTGCGCCTCGCAAAAGTGACTGAGTGAAATCTATAAGATTTCACTCAGTCACTTTTAGGCCAATGCTGCGTCAAAACCCTGCGCCTGCTTGAAGCAGGCGTAAGGCTTGATGCAGCATTGGTCAGATAGGGTACCCCCGAGCCTTGCTGGAGCTGCGTCCCACTTGTGACGGAACTCCAGCAATGCGTCACTTTTACGGCACAGATGCGTGACGCATCTGTGCCGATTTTGCCCCATGGTGCGCCGCATTATAAATGCGGCGCACCGTGGGTGGCGTAGCTGCATCGCACGATAACTGGCGCATCCCTGGGGATGCGCCAGTTATCATAAATCTGCCCCTTGGTTTCCACAATTAGGGGATGGCCCGATCTCTGTCTGGGGACTCCATGATTTCTACCCTAGGTCCCGCTACCCTCGGCCCTTAAATACAAGACTAGAGAGAAAACACAATTTTCCAGAAAGAACAAGTCTAAAGATTAATTATCGTCCGGATCGGAGTGTGTATGTACAGAATGGCTCTAACAACCCCATCCCAAATTATTTTCCATGAAGCGTTTTTAGCAGTGGTATCCAGTGATTAGCAATTCGTTTGAACTGATTTCATAATGTCTTAATTTATTATTAATTATTGTAATAAAACGGTTCTTAATGATGTGTATATAATGAATGTTGCTTTTATGATTTTATGCATCAAAATCGAATAAAGCTAATCTGACTGACTGATTTACAAGCTGTATATTCAAACGTTTAAGACAGAGAATTGCAACACGTTTACGTTTCCCCAAGCCAGAAGAAGTAAAAATATGACCAACTCAATTACGACGTAATTTGGAGACTTCAGCTTCTTTGATATGAATTTCTTGTAATAATACTATATCTCCTTTTAAATGAGCTAGATGAGATAAAACACGTTGTCGCTTAATGGGAGAACCCAAACCTTTAACATTCCAAGAAATTATGTTTACTGACATCTAAAATTGTAAAATGTAATTAACAACAGTAATAAAGTAAGATACGAAGTGAGTAGCAAACAAAGGTGCAACTAGAACAATACGAGTGAAAAATTCAAATATATGAAGAATAAAAAGAGGAAACAAAGAGAGATACGATATCAAGAAAAAGGAAAGAAATATAATTAAATAAGACATGAGGTGAGAGTAAAGAGTGAGCAAGAAGAAGGTGGAAAAAAGGTAAGAAACAAAAGGAAATAGGAAAAAAGGAAAAAACAGAACAGAAAATAAGGAACAAGATAGAAAAAGCAGTTAATGAAGAAATACTGTAACAAAAGACATACCACAAGGAGAAAAGACGAATGGGGATAGTGGAACCTCATAAGGGAGATGAAACGCAGGGCAGAAGACTCCAAAACGAGACGGCAAGGAAGGAGACAACCTCCAGGAAGGCTGAAGAGATAAACGGGGAGGGGGCACAAAACTAGCAACCTGAAGAATGGAAAAGAAAAAGGGGTTAATCACCAAATACAAATAGAAGACATGGCAATGCTTAAAATGACAACTAATACAAAATATGAAAGGAGGGAAAATGAAAAAGCACATGGGATAAAGTAGAAAAAAGTAATATAATATAAAATGTGGGGATGCAAAGATCGAGGTAAACAAGACAATACATAAAGTGTTCAAATAATACAAAAGGGGAGAGATAAAATGTTAATGGAAACAGAACAAATAACAAACGGTAACAAAATGTGGAGTAAAGTCAATTAAGGTCGAGGAATTTCCATGGACTCCACTTTGCAGCTGTTCAAGAATTGTTGTAGAAGCGCAGGGTCTTCGTAATTCGTCATTTTGTTTATATAGGTCACTTTGAAAAGGCTGGGATGAAACAGGCCATATCTAGCATTTATGCTGCGTAACGCAGGTCTCATTTCCAAGAATTTATTCCGACGATCTGCAGTTACCTTGCCATAGTCTTGCGCAAAAAAGAGAGTAGAGCCATTCCAAATGATTTTTCCACGTTGTTTAGCAGCTTGAAGTACCTGGAGCAAAACAATATATTCAAGGAAATATAAGATAACTCCTCTAGGCTTTGTAGAAGAGGATGTGGAGCGAGAATTTAGACCAAGTCGATGCGCACGTTGAATATTCAATGGTGGACTTTCAGGAAGACCCAGAAGCGTTGGCAAAAAAGATTGAAAAAAGGAAATCCGATTTGGACCTTCAAGACCTTCAACCAAGCCATAAATGAGCAAATTATTGCCCCTGTTGCGGTTTTCCAAATTTTTGATTTGCTGTTTAAGCTGAACTATCTCCTTGGACATAAGAGGGACTTGGTTTGTAAGACATTGGACAAGATCAACACGGCTTTCCAGTTCTTCAACTCTCTGTTCAGTAAGCGACCAATTGGTTTCCAAATTATGAAGACGAGTATCAGTTTCCTCCATATGAGGTTTAAGAGCATGAATTTCATCAAGGATGAGTTCCATAGAGATTAAGGATGATTAATTTGTGGGAGAAGGTGGATTTACCTTCGCTCGTTTACCATTTGTAGATGCCGATACAGAGGAAAACTTATTATTTTGTTTGACAACCACACGAGAAAGAGCAGTAACAGTCCCTTTAGAACTAGCAGCAGCCCCATTAATATGCTCCTCCATTGGGTCTTGTAAAACATTGAACGGGTTAAAATCTTCTAAACCCACCTCTTTGGGTTGAAGAGACCCAGTGCGATTGTTGCGAGGTATTGCCATCAGGAACAGCAAAAGAAGGACCACCTGGCGCGATATGAGGAAAAGGTATGCAGACCCAAATTATATCACGAAGAAATAAAGGGTGGCAGACTAGTAGAAGAATAGTTTGCTCAAAAAGCAGTAAAAACAGGTGCCACAGCAAAGGACGAGTGATTTTTGTGAGGAAATAACATCTCACTACCTGTAGGCGGGAAAGAACGGAACCGCTGAAAAACAAAATGGTGGCAGCGATATTGTACTGTGACGCGGCAGCAAAACAATTAAAATAAAGGCACAGGTCTCACCGGGGGCGGTCCCCGCCGCTGCATTAGAGGCAGCAAGAGTCCCGACATCAATTGCTGCGAAATTTGGGGACCAGGACAAAGAAATGCTTCCTGGAGGCGGCTCGACACGTCACGTCTCGGAGTAACTCCCAAGTACCGCGGCCATCTCCAAAGGCTCCAAAGCCACGCCCCCTAATTATTCCATTATGAGAGCCAGTACTTTGGGCACTGGCACTTATTATTTCACAAATGAAGCACTGCGTGTGCTAGTATTTGCATTTCCAGTGTAAGCATATGAGTGTGTGTATTGTTGGCACATTTGCCTATATGTATGTTCTTTATGTGTACCAATTGTGTTATCTGTCATTTTTTGTCTAGTACCAAAACAAGACCTATTGGTTTTGTTAATCCTCATTTATCTTTCTGTATCTCTAAGCAGTTTTTTCTTAGTTTTCCAAGTCAGCCTTTTGCTCACGGGCACTGGTTTAGCAATTGTTTTATCATAATACAGAATACGCCCACCCATAAAGAACAAGCACCTGCCAAACTTTGCCATGTAGTTTATTTTTTTATTATTTTAAACACAGGATTATAAGCAACAGAAAAAAGCAAGAGAAAAAAGTAGGGTTATGTGACCATCTACCAACTTACACCATCAATTTGTATCTTGGGAATCCTATGGTAACAAGATGTCCAACAGAAATGACTGTTATTAAGTAAAGACATATTAACATCAATTTACTACAATATAAAAGGTCGTTGCCTGCATCATCTAACTCTAGAAATCATTTCCAACACTGCGCTGTCTACCGAAACAATAGTGTACCACCTCAGAAACTTCGATTTGTTGGTGGCACAGTGGTTAGCCATATCAATCAATCCATATTTGTAAAGCACAGACATATCACCCCTTAAGGTTTCAATGCACTGGGGTCCATCGGAGAGATTGAGAGCTAGTTCCCAGAGTCACATAATACAGAGCTGAGCTGTCGCTGGGGATCGAGCCATGAGTCAGCTGCTGTTGTCGCTGCGCCACACCTCTCCCCTAGTAATTGATCAGAATCACAGGCATTTATTTTAATATATTTATTTTAATATATTTATTTTAATAAAAGGGTACTATTGTTTGTTTTAAATGTTTTCATATCAACCGTAAACAAAAAGGAACATATCTGATTTATTACATTCAGGTTAGGACATAAGATGTGCAGCCTCCAGCATTTCACAGAAGCCCGTTCATATAGCTGTCAAATTAATCTCAGTTTGGTCCCATACCATTGCAAGCTGGCTCTGATGCCAAATTGCATCTCATAAGACTGCAATACCTTCTCAGGCCAACAGATTACAGAGGTCCAGGTGCCAGAGGCTTAGCTAATATTCGTGCAGCAAGTGTAGTGACACTTCAGCTCCAATCTTGCTTTGATGAACGGGTAAAAGTACCTTCAAAGGATTTACAATATTGAATTATATTGCTTTAGTGTATTATTAGTTGAAAGCGTTTTGCATCAACTTGCCAATTCATTTCTTTTCAAAACCTTTTGTACAATAGAGTTCTAGATTGTTTTCCAGAAAAAGGTGTTAAAGTTGACTTTAACACTTTTTTCTGGGAAACAATTTATGATAGAAAAAGTGTAATCAATTGTGATATTGAAGGTCTGAATAACTGCATTTCTTCTTCTCTTGTTACATTGTTGCATCTAGATTTGTAGTACCTTCCATGAATTTTAAAAGATAAAATTCTTCTTGTCTATATGCACCCGTGTTTTTGTATATCTTTCCTTGTTGTGATTTGGTCATAGGATCCTATTGCATATAAGGAACTGGGAATTCTAGAACTATATTCTACAAAAAGTTTTGAAAATAAATTAATTGGCAAGTTGATGTAAAACGCTTGCACCTAATAATACACTAAAGCAATATAATTCAATATTGTAATTAAATCCCTTGAAGGCACTTTTACCCATTCATTTGATGTTGCCCAGGCCCTCAAGTGTAGATTGGGTTTCTCATTATATCTAATTACCCATCTTGCTCTGGCACAATTGAGGCTGCCTAGCACCAGCACAGGCACCGTAGTCCCTTGTTGCAATGGTGCCTACTTTGCAAGCAGGATCATTTTTATGCAGGGAGGGGTACGTTCCTGAACAAGAAAACAACCTTAAAGGCATGTTTCTTTTTCTTTTTGGGATGTTGATAGATTCACGCATAGGAAAAGGAAGTAACAAGGAAAAATAAAGATATTTGTCCTCATTATTCCTGGGTATTGGGGCCGCACCTTTATGCCGCAATTCCAGGTTTATTGACCTTAATAAATCTGGGATTGCGTCAAAATCCATGGGTGGATGTATGGGAACACTCATACTCCAGTAGTTTGATATCCCCATGCACTCTGATTATTAGACATTTCTCTCGATTTTTTGTTGCTTCTTTTCTGTTGTTCTGGGTGTGCTGCACAATCTAACATACTGTGTCTGACAGTGCCCTAAGAATTGAACTGTGTGGGACTGGGACAATCAGTCTCGAAGATTTCTTGAAACTCAATAGTTTCTTCACAATGTTATCCATGAGTCAATAAGATTGTTCACACTGTTATACTTTCATAGAGTTTATTCCATTCATGATTTCATTGCTTCATGATTAATTTCATTACAAATCTTTTCTCATCGTTTTGCAGGCAAAAAAATGCTTTTTACAATACCCAATGCATTTCGGGCCTTGAATGCGACCCTTCCTCAGTGGTCTAAAAAGGAAAGATACAAGGCCAGTTCAGTCACTGCAATCAAGTGAAATTTGAATATTCATCAAGTTTAAACCATAAACATTCCTGTTACCTACAATATATACATGTGTCCTGATATGCAACGATGCATTATTCATGATACGTTCAGTCAGTCAATCATTGTTATGTGAGAGGTACATGCTATTGCAGCCTTAAAGACGAGTGTTTAAAAGGAAACGATCTATGGATGGGGAGTTATATTATTGTTGCCAATCAAGCATTTAATTCTATTCCGAATATAATTCCTACGTGAAACGTTAACACGAGCATGCTATATCCAGTAGTCGCATGATTGTAGACAAACGTTTATGCAAGGACTTATCTCAGGGTAGTAAAGGCAGTTACACATTGCTAATTGAGTACACCGTCATTAAGTATGCTAACAGTTTACTCACGAGAATTATGAATTGAAATATGCCCGTTCTACTTACATTAGTTCGTTAAAGCATTGCCGCTCGCCGCACTGTTCTTCATTTCCTAGTAGGGAATTGTAGGAAAACATGAGAGCCAATGGCGTTCAGTGTATTCAACTTGCGCTGACCATGTGATGTGAGGATGCAGCTTCGCAGCTAGCCTGTGCCACGTGATATGTGTAACCAATCGCTAAACAGGATAATAAATACAATAGTATGTTGTAAAAAAAGGGTACGAATGAGTGCTATGAGTAGTTCACACATCGTGAGACCTATTAACAAGAAGTAACACAGTGCTGCAATCAAAGTTACTGCGCTCTGTTGCATGAAAGGGAGGAAGCAGGCAGCAAATGATCTACTAAGATGTGGATCTGTTTTTATCTACCTCTGCGCAGTTGAAGTTTTGGCATCCATTCGCAGATGCCATAGTGCAAGGTTGTGTGAGTTCTGTAAGAATTGTCCCACCAACTGAGTGACGCCTGAATGCATCACATTTGCTTTCCTTGTAGGCAGCTATACTGCCACTTTCGAGAGAGGGGCCTGGCTCCCTCAAGTACAGGGGCCATCTTAAAGGGGAAAACCGTTCGTATATTGTTAATCTTATGTTTTTAACTTTCATTTTGCTTTTTATATTTTAATTTACTAGCAGAGTTCAAGGTACTGAGGAGCCGGTGACTGTTCCCACGGGCTGCTAGACCCTCGTTCCCTTTACTTTGCCCATCCGATTTTAAATTGTAATTTGACATGCCTACTGAATGGCGGCAGATATGAAGGCTGGGGCAGCGTCTCCACGCAGCTGTCCCAACAACTGATTGACGCCTGTACGCATCGCATTTGGTTTCCTTGTAGGCATCTAGACTCCCACTATTTAGGGAGGTGCCTGCCTCCCTTGAGTACAAGGGCCATCTTATGGGGGTAAACCCCTTCATATTTTCCTCTTTTTATGATTTTAACTTTCACATTGTTTTGCTTTTTGGATTTTAATTTAAAAGTAGGGTTGAATGTACTGGGGAGCCAATGATTGTCCCCAGAGGTTGCTAAAGTTCATTTTACTTTGCCAACCCTATACTCTAGTCCACCCACTATGAACACCATCACCATGTGTTCTTTTCTAAGCTCACTCGCCGGGAGACACAACGCCATTTTTGTGTGAACGTGTTATATGTAGTCACTACATACTACATGTGAGCACCCTCATTGGCTAATTCTGTTGAGCCGTCCCCTTTGTTGGCCACTCCATGACTGCAGCCTTGCTTGACAGCCCGACCCCTCCATCACCCGGGCTACAATCAGGAACATCCCTTTGATCCCACTGTGTCACATTCAGGCACTATCAAACATACGCCTCACTACATGTGAGCCATCCCACTTTTGTGCCATTTTCAGTGAACCGCTCCTGTTGTCTGCCACTATTTTCCCACTACCTTTTTCCAATTAGGCAGTAGCAGCAATTCTTTTAACTACTTCAGAGTCGCTTCCTATTATATAATTCCCTCAACCCAAAATGGCACCCACATTTGCCCTCTTTTACTCCGGTGTCACTTGCTTTACTTGTTGCTCACTGTTAGTCCCACCCTAAGCGGGCAGGAAGCTTCCAGTACACCTGGGCCACCCCGACAGCCGCGCCTGCACCAGGTACTTATGTCAGCAGCACCTCACCCTCCGCACACTCCCGAGCTGGCGGAGAGAGGGGTTGGTCTTCCAGCAAAGCAGCCACTGCTGAACTGTGAGTACTCTGGTAATGTTTCACTTCATGAGGACGCCACTTGGCACCTCCATGCTCATTTCCAACACCAGTTCTATTCCTGTGGGACGACTTGTTGCCTGTACCAAGTTCATGATGTGACTTTATGCCAAACTTGGGATGTTAACATTATTAAGGTACCCTCTACCTGCCCCTCGAAGGAGCTAGTGAGCCGCCCTAATTTGGTGAGAGTTTAGCAACAGTCGTTGTTTTATTACCAGTTTTATCTCAGTCCTTAGATGTGCCACACAGTTGCCTCATTGTTTCTTCCTTCTCACATAGCTTACCCCTTATGAGTTCTACTTGACACCTGAGCATGTAAACATGCATGTTGTCTCTCCAGAGGCTGCTCTTAATATTGTTCTTTATGATTTATGTTGTTTTCCTTTCTATTTTTATATTTAGGTCAGTCTACTAATAAGGTACCTCATTGCTAGGTTGATTAAGTGCTTGGTTTACACTTGACACTAACACTGGAACCAACCACTGTGTAGATAATATATATTTAGTCCTGAAGAACTGCCATGTGATCCTTCAGACACTTCAGGGAAGAAACATGTTGACCGCTATTCCATAGCCAATACTGTCCATTATTTCAGTGGTGACACACCTTTCTGTTTTAAATTAGGAACAGTGGGCTTGCTAATTAGAATTGATTTGGAGTACCACTGTGCCTTATTTGAGCCCTTTTTGCACAACTCACTCACATCTAGACTATGAGATCCTATACCCACACTGCACCGGACTACCTGGGACAAGAAGATCTCCAATAAAGAGCCCCTCATAGGGTGCCCGTCAGGCTTTGCAGCGCCAGCCTCGCGAGGAGCAGGCCCTATGATGAAGCATGGCACCCATCCGGGTGTGTGAGGGCCCCAAATCCCAAAGTGGGAGACACCCTGCCTCCACTATAGGGTTAGGGTGTTAGACCGACCAGGCCTCTTCCTGTTCTTTTCTCTCCAAAAGGCACAGCATTCCATAGTTGCTTGCATGATTTTAACTTTCACATAATTTTTTTTTTATATTTTAATAGCATAGTTCAAGGCACTGGGGAGCATGTGACTGTTCTCAGGGGTTGCTAGATCCTCATTCCTTTTACTTGGCTCATCCGATTTTATATTGGAATTGGACACGCCTACTGAATGGCTGCAGATATAAAGGACAGGGCAGTGCCTCCACGCAGATCTCCCAGCAACTGACTGACACCTGTACGCATCACATTTGCTTTCCCTTGTATGCAGGGATGTGCCTGGCTCCCTCAAGTACAGGGGCCATCTTATAGGGGTAAAGCCCTTCATGTTTTGCTCTTTTTATGATTTTAACTTTTACATTGCTTTGCTTTTTGTATTTTTTTTATTTACTAGTAGGGTTCAAGGCACTGGGGAGCCAGTGACTGTTCCCAGGGGTTGCTAGACCATCGTTCCTTTTACTTTGCCCACCCGATTTTAAATTGGAATTGGACACGCCTACTGAATGACTGCAGATTTAAAGTATGGTGCACCACGAGTGATGCCTGTACGCATTACATTTTCTTTCCTTGTAGGCAGCTAGACAGTTACTTTTCAGGGAGGTGCCAGGCTACCTCGAGTACCGGGGCCATCTTAGAGGGGTAAAACCCTTTCTATATTGTTCTTTTTATGATTTTAACTTTCACATCATTTTGCTTTTTATATTTTAATTTACTAGTAGGGTTCAATGCACTGGGGAGCCGGTGACTGTTCCCAGGGGTTGCTAGACCATCGTTCTTTTTACTTTGTCCACCCGATTTAAAATTGGAATTGGATCTATTGAATGGCTGCAGATTTAATGGATGGACAAGCCCATCTGTGTCTGTCCGTGCCTGGACTGCGCCCAGGGCCGTACAACCTGGTCAATTCGAGTCATATCAGGTAACTCCTCAACTAAATCAAGAAGCCCTACCCCTTCTAACGCTAAATAAAGGTAAGAGGGAAAGTTGTACTAAGCTCGATTGCTCTCTATTAGCAATTAATAAACATGTTAAATGTCCTTCATGTGAACTAAAAGTTATGGCTGAGCCTAGTAAGCTCATTCTTGAGAGCAACCCCATGTATGTAAAATAGTTCCTCTTGCATTTAGCAACAAACCTATGAAAGATGTCGTAAAAAATAACATATCAAAGACACATAGTAAACAAGCTAACAAACTGCTGAACCTGTTATCATGTGTTCTGTTAATTACTAGATCCTTAACCAAACACAACTGCCTGTTCCATTTATTTATGGAAATACACAGACTTGCACTAGGTGTCATCACAGAGACCTGGGCCGACTCCACTTGTAACATAGATATGCAGGCTGTATTACCAAAGGGATTTAATATTTAGAGGTGTGACAGGGAACTCAAGCGGATGTGTAGCAGTTATTATCAGAGAATATTTACCATCTAGCTGCCATCCCGCTCTCCTTTTCTTTGGTGAATCAATGCCCTTTGTCATAGAGGTTAATAGGCAACAATTGTTTAAAGGTATGGTCTTATACAGACCACCTAGCTCCAGCAAAAGTTTCCCTCAGGAAATAACCAGCCTTTTGGAGGAATCTATTTTAGAAACAAACTACACAGTTCTTGGCAACTTCTATTGCCATCTAGAGGCGACTTCAGACCCTGATACTGCATGCAACTCTTCTGCAAACTTTCTTGGAGTTAGGCCTAGATCAAACAGTAAACAGACCAACAGATCATGCAGGTCATACCTTAGATGGGATTTTTACAAATAATCCAGACCTAACCAATGTAGAGACATTTCAATTAGCATTGTCTGACCATAGTGCAGTCTTCTTTGAACTGTCCCTCCTATAGTGTATTTCTAACATAAAGAAATTACCATCTACCTTCCCTTCACGAGCTTGGCAGAATGTGCAGCCAGACCATTTTTATTGAAGTATTAGATAACATGCCCCTAAATCTTTCAAGTGATGCTGAAGCAGCAGCCAAAGAATATAATAGTTGCTAGAAACTGTTTCTAATTGATTAGCTCTTGATTGACATGCTAAAAGATAATGGCAATGTCCATCTGCCCCATGGTTCTCTTTGGAACTTAGGGAATGGAAGCAAAATTGTAAAAACACGAAAGAAGATGGAGAACGGCTTATAAAGAGGAGGAGAAGATAAAGTATAAACAATGTATAGCAATTTACAAAGATCTCATTATGAAACTAAAGCATTATTTTTAACAAAAAAAGATTGAGGAAGCTAATGACTAACCTAAAGAACTTTTCCAGACAATCACAGAAATAACTAATAATTGTAATAAAACATTTCTGACAGCCAGTCACCTTTTATGTGATACTATGGCCAAACTTCTTTTTGGAAACAGTAGAAACAATTTTTTTTTTCAATTACAATTCTCATGTTTGAAGGCTTTATTGAAGAATAATAATGAAAACAGCAATATGACATCAGAAAAAGGAGAGAAGATATGTAACAAATCAGTTCTAAAGTCATTACATTGCTAATGTCAAACTAAGTAATAAAAGCATTTTATGGGATTTTAAAGGAAAGGGGAGGGGGAAGCGAAGGGGATGAGAAATTGTACTATAACAGAACAATGCTAATGAGAATAACGGCAAAGAAATAAATGGTACAAGCAATAGTCAAAACTATACAGTATATGTAAACATTGCAATAAAGAAAAACTGCAAACAGTATTAAATAAACAAGAAGGAGAGAGTAAAATCTTTCAAGGAGGTTTAACATTTTCTGAACTGACAGTAGCAGGTTTCTTTTGAGCTACTTGATCTAGGTATGTGGTAGGAGGTAACCAATAAAGATCTACATTGCGATGTGGTTTACAGGAAGAAGCAAAGGCGACATCAAGTCTATGAAAATGACATAAAGAATTCCACCAATTTTGCATGGAAACATTCGTGAGGGATTTCCAGTTAGAAGATATATGTTGAAATGCAAGTGCAAGCATGAGATCAAAAAGACCTAGTGATGCGGGGGTGGAGCTAGAGAATCTGAAAGACTACAGAGAAAAAGAAGGGTGAGTGAATATGGGATGGAAAGTGTAAAAATATGAGAAATGTAAGACCAAACGTGTTTCCAGAAAGCAGAAACAGTAGGACAGAAAAAGAACAGATGTAGAAGATCAGCATTGGGAGTTCCACAAGTCCAGCAGTTAGAATCAGAAGAAGATGTGAAACGAGAAAGAGAAAGAGGAGAAAGGTAAAGTCTGTGATAAAGAAAAAATAAAGATTGAGTAAGAGAGGCAGATCGAGAAACTTTCAAAGTTTTGGACCAGAGTTTGCCCCAAAGAGCAATGGACCAAGTGCAACCCAAATCTGTTTGCCATGAAAGTTCCAATTTGGATTTGACACGGTCTGGGTTAGGAGAAGAAAAGAATCTATAAATAGGAGACGTTTTAGGAAGAGTAGAAAGTACCACAAGAAGATGGGGAGGGGGAGTTAGTGAAGTCGAAGAAGGAAGAGAATAATAACGATCAAGAATGAGTTCCATAAGAGTAGTATATTTCTATAGAAAAGAGCGAGGACATCGAAATTGAAGTTGAAAGTGGGGAAAAGAGCGAGGCGACACACCATCAAAGATTTGGTTGACCCATATAATACCTTTTCGTCTCCAAGAAGTCCAACAAATAGGTCTGTTATTTAAAAGAATAAGTGAATTATACCAGATGGGTGAATGTAGAAAGGATTCACGCGAGATGACCAACGGAGAGAGCAAAGGCTTTAGAAGGGAAGAAGTGTGCTTAAACAAAGGAAGAGAATTATAAGGAGATTTGGAGGAAAAACGTAATACCTCTTCAAAGGAAAAGGGGAATAAGAAAGTTTGTTCAATGTGGAGCCAAAGAGGAGAAAAAGGGGAAGATTCTGATGAGAGCCATCGTGATGCATTGACGGAGAGAGAAAGATTTGTGATATAGATGGAAGTCTGGAAAATTAACACCACCATTTGATTTAGGTTTACGAAGCGCTAGAAGAGAAATTCTAAATTTTTTATTTTTCCAAAGGAATTTTGAGAGAGAGGAATCAATACGTTTGAAATAAAGGGCAGGAACATGCCCAGGTAACATGGAAAAGATGTAAATAAGAATAGGGGCAATCATCATTTTGATAGAGTCAAGGCGACCCCACCAGGAGAGAAAGAGGGGATTCCAAGAGGAAAACAACTGATCAATTCGAGACAGGACTGCGGACATATTTAATTTAATGGAAGAGGAAATAGAATTGGAGAACCAAATACCAAGATACTTAGGGCCATATTATCAAGCTAAATGTATGTTGCAAACCCTGCGAATCGCAAAAAACAGCTTTTGCGATTCGAAATTTGCTTTTCGGAATGTATGTAGCAATTTTTTTTAGCAAAGTAAGAAATCGCTAAAATAGCGATTCCTTACGTTGCAAGAGGCAGAATTCTGTGATTTTCCGTGCGATTTCTTATTTTGCGATTACCTCAGTTTGCGAAATTCGCAAATTGGATAATCACAAAATAAGGAATCGCAATGAAATGTATAAAAAATCGCAATTTGCTATTTCTCGAAATTTGCAAGTTAGAGAATCGCAATTACCACCAAGTGAGAGCAGGTGGTAACCAGGTGCAAAGTATAAAAGGAGGCCCACAATGCAACTGACTTCTTCCACAATGTCTGGGCTTTTTCAACTGAGAGCTGCTGCACAGAGGAGGAGACGCCAGGAGAGGATATTCCGTGCACGCATTTACATCTTCCAGCCCACAGAGGAGGACATCTACGCACACTACAGACTGGATGAAGAGAGTATCCTTGATTTAATTGAGGAACTCAAACCCTTCTGTGAACACCCCACACGCAGGACCCAATCCATCCCCACCCACATCCAGGTCCTGTGCTCCCTACACCTCTTGGCATCAGGCAGTTTCCAGGGGGTGATTGCCTCAGTATGAGGGGTGTCACAAAGTGCTCTTTCGCGCTTTTTCCATGCATTCCTTGATGCCATGGTACATAGGATGCCCCACCACATTTACTTCCCAAGCACCCCACAGGCACTGCACCAGACCAAACAGACTTTTATCAAATTGCCCAATTTCCCCATGTAATCGGATGCATAGATGGGATGCACGTTGCAATATCCCCCCCATCCCACAATGACTACGTGTTTAGGAATCATAAATCTTACCATTCCCTGAACATACAGGTGGTGTGTGATGCTAAACACATCATCACGGACATTGTTGCGAAATACCCTGGCAGCACGCACAACTCATACATCTTCCGCCACAGTGGGATACACCGTATACTCACTAATGGGGATTTTGGCGAGGGCTATCTACTAGGTAAATGCATTTGAACAGTGGACACACTTGTCAAGGATAGCATGTGCAGGACATTGTCTAACCATATTCCTTCCTCCCCTCAGGTGACAGTGCGTATGCAGTTCGTGACTTTATACTGACGCCCTACCTCAATCCAGCCAATGCAGCAGAGCGGCAGTACAACAGCACACACATTGCAACAAGAGGCACCATTGAGAGGACATTTGGGATTTTCAAAAGCAGATTTAGGTGCATACACCAGAGTGAAGAAGCTCTGCAATACAGCCCAGAAACCTGTTGCTAGATAGTGGTTGCATGTGCCATCTTGCACAACATCGCCACCAGGAAAGGCACACCGGTGGAGGTCAGTGAATCTGACACATCAGATGTGGAGGGCCCAGCTCCAGGACGCATGCCTGCCGGTTTAGCTGGTGCGGCTGCTGGGCGCCAGAGGCTGGATGAGATTACGTGCAACTATTTTTAGGTAAGATAAAAAGACACAAAGCAAAATTACAATTGTCAGACTGTGTTTTTATTCCTTAACATCATGATTTTAAACGTCACACAGGCTGAGTTAAAAACAATGTCCTTCATAATGTCCAGCACATGTTAATGCACAGTGCAAGTATCCCTTCATGGGCAAGTGTCCATGGGCAGTGGTAAGCTGCACCCATCCTGTGGTCCCATGTATGTGTCCTTGCAAGCGGCGTTGGCGGGAGGAAGCTCCTGTTTGGGGATGCACAGTGCCTCTTTCACTTGTTTCAGTTGCCCTGCTGTTATGTCCACTACAACGCCTATCCATGGTTGGTGGGCGGGTGGCGCTGCTAGGCACTGATAGGACATCCTCATCAGTTGGAGTCAGGACTCCTTGCCATGTAGTGTGGATTGCGCGCATCTCATCTACAGCCATAGAGATTTGGAGCAGGGCCCTTGCCATGTCCTGGTTGTTGGGCGCAACCTCGCGCTGCATGCAGATGCTGCGTCTAGCTAGAATAATGTTTGAAGAGGCCAGGCTGTTCACCGCAAGTGTATATAGGTCCAGGTGCTGCATCTCCCTACGCCTGGCTGCACAGTCAGCCCTGAGTTCACCACAGAGTGCCTCCATAGCACATGTCATGCTCCTGTAGCCTGCCCTGGCTTCCCTTTGCAGTGATTTAATATTATTTGCTTGCAGGCGCTGTACCTGCAACATGTTCAATTCAAGCCTGGCAAACACGGACCCATCCCCAGGATCTACAGCACTTGTTGCAGCACGGGACCTGCGCCTGTTTGGGACTCCTGGCATTGGCTCTGCACAGTGGTGCTGTTGTGGTTCAGGCTGAGTGTAATCGGTTTGCCCCTCACCATCAGTGTCCTGGCCCTCGTCCTCCAAAGGTGGTAGTGGTCTCACAACAATCCTCCTGCGATGTTGGGGGGTTCACTGGACTAGCCTCGTCCTCACTTTCATCCTCCTGTGCAGCTGCTGTTCTGGTAGGGGAATTGTCCTGTCTCCCACTGCCTGTTGCCTGATTTACAGTAGATGTTCTGGACGTAAAAGCACACATTTATTTTCTGTCCTGACTCGCACTTGACAATAATAAAATTTCACTTTTTAGTATTACACGTATCTTGTTTTCCACTTCCCTAATGTGCACATGCTTTTTGTGAATGGCTGGGTGTAAATGTACCAATGTAATGTGCATGTGACTATATCTCCCATAATGCATTGCAGTGTGTGTTTGTTTACCTGCACTCGATTACTGCTTTCATCCTGCCCCAGGGTCGCTGTTAGGTGTGTGTGGGAGTAGTTGGGGAGGGGTCAGGGGTGGGATGGCATGGCTCTTACCTTGTCCTGGTCCTGGGGGGGTCAGAGCTGTCCAGGTCAGCCACACCCATGACGCTCTCAGGAAGTAGTGTTGCCTCCACAAGTTCCTCCAAAGTTGTTGAGGCTATGGCAGTGGAGGTCCCTGCACCAGTCTTCCTTGCTTGCTCCAACTTGGTAGCCACCTTCTCTTTGGAGTGCTGGTGCATGTTGTACCAGCGCTTGCGCAGGTCCTCACACTCCTATGTGTCACCCCAACAGCATTCACCTTTTCTTGGATGTCTGCCCATATGCACCTCTTCCGTGTCTCAGGCACCCTCAGAGATTTCTTGCAAAGCAGCAGTTCATGGCTTGAAACCATTTCCTGTATGAGGACTTCCAGCTCTGTTTCTGAAAAGTTTTGTTCTCTCTTCCTCTGGTTTTCCTGCTGCTGCTGCTGGGGGGTGTCCTGAGTGGGCATGTCTCCTGTGTCCTGCATTTTCAAAATCCACCAAAGTGTTCCCTCTCAAACACTCCTTCACTCTGTGAGTCAGAATAGCAGATTCGCGAAATTCACAATTTCGCGTTTTTTTCCATTAAGGAATCGCAAAGTATATATAACATAAAAAATCGCAATTGTGGGATTTGCACTAAAAATAGCGATTTTTAAGGAATCACAATTTTATTGCGAATTCTTACATACATACCACTTAGCGATTCTGAAATAGCGATTTCCTAAAAATCGCTATTACAGATTCGATAACTGGTACCTTGATACATATGGCCCGTGATCTTTGTGCTGTTCCAGGCAAAGCCAGTTGAGGAAAATAGATGAGGAAGACAGAATTTAGTCAAAGGGAAAATTTCAGTTTTATCAGAATTGATCTTATATCCTGAGACAAGGGAGAATGCTTTAAATTCGGACAATAAAGGAGGGATATATAATTCTGGGTCGGAAATAAACAAAAGGATATTGTCTGCATATGCAGAAAGTTTTAATTGATTATCACCATAGGGTAAACCAGAAATGGAAGCGTTATTCCAGATGGAGGATAGAAATGGTTCAAGAGCTAAAACAAAAAGAAGTGGGGAAAGAGGGCCGCCTTGACGTACTACCCTTTGAAGGGTGAAGGATGAGGAAAGTTGACCTTTCACGAGAACTGAAGCTTTGGGTGAAGGGTATGATAAAGAAATGAGAGAAATAAATTTGGGACCAAAGTCATGCCATCTTAGTGAAGCAAACAAAAAAAGACGAATCTACTCTATCAAAGGCCTTTACCGCATCAACAGAGATAGCAGCCAAAGGGATTGAGAGAGATGAGGCCTTATTCAAGACATTTAGGAAGAGACGAGAATTGTCAGAAGGTAGTCTCCTTTTAATAAAACCACTCTGCTCCTTACCAATAAGATGAGGCATGAATGGATCCAAACGTAAAGCAATTAATTTAGCAAAGAGTTTATAATCAACATTAACTAATGAAATGGGTAGATAATTTTTACAAAATATGGGGTTATGACCATCATTTGGGATGAGACAAATGGTAGCATCCTGAAAGGTACCATCTGCTTTGCCAGAAGAGTAAAAGGATTGAAAAAAGTAACAGAAGTTTGGGCAATAAAAGGTCAGAAAAATGTAAGTAAAATTCAACCGGAAAACGTTCAGGGCCAGGCAAAGCCATAGAAAGTTCATGCAATGAGAGATCAAGTTCAAGGTCTGGAAAGTTGAGGGGAGAGGTAGAGGGTGTAGGTAATTTTTTTAAATAATATTGAATCATAGAAGGGGTTGGAGGAGATTCTGGAGTATACAACTGTCGCTAAAACTGTTGAAACTGGTCAAGTATGTCTTTGTCTGTATGAAGAAGAGTATTGTTGGAAGAATAAATGGATTAGATGGAGGTACATTCAATACGAGACTAAAGATAGTTAGCTAAGAGTTTTCCAGACTTGTTACGACCACCATAATAACGCGCACTACGGAGGAGGAGAATTGAAGAATCATTATCAGTGGTGAGCTTGTTGAAAGCAATTTTTGCACACAGAAGCTCTGGTGACATACATTTTTCTGAAGAGGTGTAGAATTGATGCTCCAATTTTTTGATATGTGCGAGGGAAAGTTTACGTTTCTGAAGAAATTGCTTCTTCTTCCTAGAAACAAAATCAATAATAAATCCTCTCACAGGAGCTTTAAGGGAATCCCAGAGAATATAAGAATGAGTATTAGGATTGGAGTTAAATTGAAAGAAATCATTAGTGAAGGAACGAAAAGAAGAAGAGAAGTTAGGGTCAGTAAGAAGTGCACAATTAAAGCGCCAATGGGAAGGCTTGGGATGAGGTGGAAGTAAGTCAATATCCGTTACAATGGGGGCATGATCTGAAATAACAATGGGTTCAATAGAAGAAGAGAGTAAATTTTGAGATAGAGATTGAGAGAGAAAGATATAGTCTAGCCTAGAGAAAGAAGCGTGAGGAGGTGAGAAAAGGGAATAATCCAAAGTGTCTGGGTGTGTGAGTCTCCAAGAGTCAGAAAGATGTGCTTGTGAAATGGTATCCAAAAATTGTTTGTGAGGTTTGTGAGGGATAAAGCGAACATTGGATTTGCGATCAAGGAATGGATCTATAATCTGATAACTATCTCCTCCTAAAAGAAATAAATCATCTTTGTGTTGAATACATTTGCTCGTAATTAAAGGCCAAAAAGAACAATCAGGTTGAGTACGTCCATAGATATTAAAAACAGTTAAAGGGATTGAATTAATTAGTAATGTAGCCAAAATCCATCTACCATCAGAATCTTTTTCTTCTAATAAAACCTTACATTACAATTTTGTATGAATTAAAATAGCAACTCCATTTTTTTTTATTGTTAGAGGGGGAAAATAAGACTGTACCAACCCAGTTCCTTTTTAATTTAAGAGATTCAAGATCATTAAGGTGAGTTTCTTGTAGAAGGACAACATCAGAGGTGTAGGAAGATAAATGAGAAAGTACTCTCTGCCGTTTAATGGGGTTAATAAAACCTTTTACATTCCAAGAAACAACTCTAAATTTATAAACAAGATGAATATAATAACATCAAAAAGTGCCAAAAGGTATGCAAACATCACAAATCCGAAAAAAGAAAAAAGTAAGAAAGCAAAGAATGGAGAGTGAGATCCAATGAATAGGAAAAGGGGGAAGGAAGGGAAAGAAAGGAAGGAAAGAAGAAAGCAGAAGAGGAGACAGTACATATCCAAAGGATGACTGAAATAACGTACCTGAAGGAGACAAACACAGGGAGAGTGGGGAAATGGCGACACTCTACAAGACGAACCTGGCAAAGGGTGGAAATCCAAACCGCATCAGGACAAAAACAAATTGGAGAATTGACATAGGCGGACTCAGTAAAGGTCATCAGGAACCTATGTAAGGGGAGAAAAAGACAAATAACAGTTGGGAAATAACAACGCACAAAGCAAGACATGCAACGGGACAAATAAAACAAATAAAAAGAATAAGTATTAAGAGAAGAGATAAGAATGCATTCAAAATATTAAAAGGTAAACTTGAAGAAGAACAACATCAGAAACTCCATAAGAAGAAGAACAAACACAAGCAAATCGAGATGATGATACGATCAGCCACTAGAAGAGGTCGAAGTATCCATGGTACCACCTGACTGAAGATGAATAAAGTTCTTAAGTTCTCCAGGGTCTTGAAAGGTCCATGTTCTATTTTGGTAAGTAACCTTGAAGATACAAGGGTGAAACAAGCCATATCTAGCTCAGAGGGATCGTAGAGGTGCACGAAGATTCAGAAATTCCTTCCTTCTGGACGCTGTGATGTTGGAAACATCCTGAGATAGGAACACTCTCTGGCCCAACCAGGAAACTTGATGTTTGGATCTAGCCACAGAAAGAACTGAAAGGAGATCCGTAAATTTCAAAAAGAGAATAATAAAACCTTGTGGTTTTGGGGAGTCAGATGAACGTGGACGAGGTCTGTGGGCTCTCTGGATGCTAATGGAAGTGGAAGGAGGCATGTCTAGCAGTTTTGGAATGAAGGAAGTAAAAAACTTCACAGGGTCATCCCCTTCCAAAGATTCCGGCAAACCATAAATGCGGAGGTTGTTCCGTCTATTTCTGTTTTCTAAATCCTCAGTGTGTTGCTGGAGAGCGAGGCCCAACTTCTCCAGAGAAGAGATGCGTTGAGAATTGGATTGTACCATCGAGACTTGTTGTTCCACAGATGTAATCCTGGCATCCATAGACGCCCAATTTTCTTTCAAAAGGTGCATGTCTTTGCTAGTTTCCTCAACAAAAGGGCGGAGAGCGCGTATCTCCTCTAGAAGTAACTCCATAGAGATTAGAGGGGATGGTTTATCTGGTGATGGAGGGTCTTGTTTCAGGCGTTTAGTAGAAACAGTAGGAGGAGATGCCTTAGTTGATGTTGACTGTGCTGAGGATGATCGATGCGGAGCTAGACCAGCCATTTGATCCACAACCATTTGATCTTCCAGAGACACTGGAAGAGGTTGAAATGGGCGCCTCTAGAAGAGACAAAAACAAATTTTGGTTTACGCAGTTTGTCCATATACAGAAAATTACTGCCCTGCTTGAAATGAAGTGAGCAAAGTAGGAGACTTCAAATAGCTGAAAATAGCTGAAAAGATGGCAATAACGAAAAAAACAAAGTAGCGCATATAGAGCGAGTAAACCAAAAATTATAGTGAGATACAGCTTCCCAAAGTGATGGTAGAAAGTTACTGTCAGGCTGAGAGAAAAATTGTAGAACAACAGGTATGGGCTATAATTAAATAACCATTCATAAAAGAGCTGCTTGGTAAAATGTCATCTTATAGAGGGAGACAAGTAGAATGAAGCATTGAAAAAACATATTCCTGTCAAGCCATATAAATGATTAAAGAATAAAAACATCAAAATGTAGAGTAATGAGTGTTGTGGCACTGGTATCACAAGGTGTGGTAAGAAAAAACATTGTCCAGTACAAATAAAACAATGAATGTTAGAACCTCAAGGGATTCAAATTCGCAGTGATACGTATGCTCACACGACATACAACGACATACAATTACACACCCCTATGTACACATAGGTATAACAGCGCTGCAGGAGTTAAAAAAGAATATAATCTATTTGAGTGAGATTGTAAATAGGCAGGAATGCATATAATGAAACCAGAATAATGTCAAGCAGTGTGTATTACCTTTATTTTCTTTATCCCATTATGTTTTAATGCATATACACATGAACAATTAATAATATCTGAATGCCCTCCACGTGTCAATACACTGTAACGTATTGTTTGACTCATACCACAATAGGTTAAAACCAATAGCATTATTGAACTTCCACCGCTCAGTAATGGCGGCCGTAAAACTTTCAATAAGTCCTTTGTCTAATGCTACACACAAGGGAATAATAAGTAAGAAGGGACTAGTAGTGTAGGAAGTTAGCCCCGGTCGACACACCTGACTTGAGACGCCGCATAGAGCAACTTTGTTTTTCGAAACGGTAAGCCCAAAGCGCTTTTCGCTTAACGCGTTATAATTATGAAACAGCGTGCATTCTGCCGCTTTGAAAATCGGCAACAGGCTAATGATCGCATTCATTTTCATTTACAGTCAAACGCATACGATTGACTAGCGAGACCAACCCACTTCTACAGAGGCTCGCAGGTAAAAACTTTATTTGCAAACTTGAAGACAAAGCTACAAAATCCCCTAACGTACGCAATAACGTTCAATGGAACTTCCCTTGTTTTAATTCTGCAGGGTAACTATTTGACGTGAAAAGACCCACAGGTGAGCACTATATATCACCAAGATATGCTTTTTCTTATGACCCTGATTATTTTGGGTACTACTTTTGAAGTGACCGCAAGACAAAATATATTTTTTCTTACAGATATGCATTAAGTAAGCAAGACTCAGGTAAAATAATTTAACTAGTGAAATAAGTACTAATAACTCTGCACACAGTTTAATAAATTAGCAAGTGACCTACATAATCTCCTCCTTTTAGATTCACTATAGCTACGCTACAAACTGCATAGCACAACACCTGTTGAGCTACCTCGCACACGAGGTAAGAAATGCACGAAATCAGTAAATACCACAAGCTGTAAACGCTATTGCAACATGAATCCTTAAAGCACCAAAAGTAACTTTGTTTCCTTTTTCTTTTTAAACAGACCCCTGGCGAAGGGGCTGATGCCCCGAAATGCATTGGGTTTTATTGTATTTTAAAACTATTGTTTGAATGTACATTTATGTAACGCAAATGTTAATGACTATATTGTAAGTAACTTCAACGCATGTACTAACAATGAGAGAAATGTGATGATTTGATTTGATATCATGATAAAACTGAATTGAAACGTATAAAAGGAGTACTCAATTTGTAGTAGTGCGTGTTAGAGTCCTGGCGGCCTTTTTGAAGCCAGGCCACATACAACCAGTAAAAATAAAATCCATAAATACCTCTAGTTAACCAGTGTCCTGTGATGTCATATGAGGTAAAAGTATAGGAGGCTTCAAAATTTGGAAAACCTGCACCAAGGAAGTAAATCGCATTGGAAAAAGGTAGTAAGAGTCTGTGAGAAAAGTCAAGCTGTACTATGGGGCTTGAGACGACAATGAAGAAATGCTGTCATAATGTCGTATAAAAACAGAAGTTTCTTGAAATGAATAGTGTTCAATTCCTTGAAAAAATAAGCTGAGGAGGCTTCATGAGAAGAAGCCTATGAGGAAGAAGAGACCCCAAGTCAAAATCCAGAAAAACATACAGCAAAAAATATGGTCTCAAAGTGGAAGAAAATGCGTGTATGTCACTTTAAAAGAAACATTCAGGAAGCCATTAGGGGGTTAACAGAGGCTCCAGTGTGTTAGCAGGGATTTCTGCCACTACGAGGTGCACCTCTGAGGAGACGCGCGCATTCCAAAAATGGCGGGCGCTCCGAGGCAGAAGAGTGGCAGGAAGAAAATGAGGTGAGCGCGATATCTGTGATGTGCTCGATATCAAAAATGGGCTCACCGGAATCCTACCATAATCTAACGTGCAAGGTTATTAATGTCCGTTAAAAGCCAGCATTGGAAGCGCGCCAGCAGCCTTGAAGAAGTCCTGGTGCGGCGGAGCTCCTTCCCTAAGTGGCCATTCCGTCTGGTGCCGAAGCCACGCCCCCCTCTCAATTACAATTCTAATTTGGCACCACCATACTACTTGCCAATATGGATGATTTGCCCTTCAAAACAACAAAAATTCTTGCCAAGTTTATTGCCCTACCTAGTGAGGACATTAGAAATCTATTGGAAACCTCTACTTCGGTTCCCCGTACGATCCTTGTCCGACCAATATAGCTAAACTTGCAACAGAAGTTATCCCATCCAAACTAACCTCCACTTATCAAGCCATGTTTTAAACAGACATTTTCCTAAGTAATTGGAAGAAAGCAGCCTCGATTCAGCTTTTAAAACAAGCATTTGCAATGCAATAGGTCTCACATTGCAAATGACAATGCCTTTTATTTTTGTTTTCGTTTTTGAGACATAAATAAAAGGCATTGTCATTTACAATGCCAATAGCTTAAACTCTCCTAAATGCGAGACATATTGCATTGCAAATGCTTGTTAAGTATTGTTCTGACTTCTGAAATAGCTTGTGATCTTCAGTAGGTCACGTCTCTGGTGTCTTGATCAATGCTTGAGACAAATCCTGGTAGATTTTGTCTAATTCTGGAGGCCACATCTGGAGTATTGCATCCATTTCTGAAGGCCCTTATAAAGTGTTGTGTTCCGCATTTGGAATACTGTTTCCTTTATGATGTTTTGTGTTATCTTCAATTGGTCACATCTGGAACACTATGTACAGTTCTACCAATAACAACCAACATAGGAGCGATATATTTTGTATAGTGCAGGTTCTGGGTATGCAGGTTGAGAAGCATGCGCTGCTCAATACTGTTTCCTGTTCTGGAGTGCTGATCTAGAGTGGTATGACCAGTTCTTGAGACTTCCTATGGAGTACTGTGTCCAGTTCTGGAGGCCACGTATGATGTACTGCTCCTAGTATCGAAGACCACTCTCTAACAGGTCTTTTTATGATTCTGAGGCCAAGTTTGCATATTAGTCCTAATCCAGGCAGCCATTTGTCAAGAAATGTTGTCAACCAATTCCCCAAAAACGCTAAGACACAAAAGGAAATGCATACTTTACAAACACCATCAAAATGCTTTGGGTTTAAAACAACATTTTTTATCAAATGTAATTTCCACTCGAAAACGTGGTCAGAATGATTATTTCCGTAGGTATGTGGGTTGCAGCTTGTGCTATTTCTATGAAAACATTATAGTCTGCTTCTGTAATGTATTTTCTCTTTTCAAAAATGTGACTTCTTTCTTGTTTAAAAGATAAGATTTCATTGCACCTAAAGGAAGGAGACATGCATTTAGGTGTTAAGGGCCAGTTTTGTAGATAACTTGGGCCTCATTTATGAGGCTGTTCGCCACTTTTACGCCGCCGGTGAGTCACTTTTTGTGACGCACCAGCAGCGTAAAAAATGTGCCTTATTGCACCATATTTACAAAGTGACGCATCTATGTAGATGCGTCTCTTTGTAAACCCCTGTGCTACATTATACCTATGCCAGGTATAATGTATGCAGAGGGGGGGGCGTTCTGACGCAAGAAAGAGTCATAGAAGTGATGCAGTGAAATCTATAGGATTTCACTGCGCCACTTCTAGGACACAAATGCGTCAATGTCTTACGCCTGCCTCATCGCAGGTGTAAGACTGACGCAGGCCCCAAGCCCCATGTGAGAGAACACATTGCTGGAGTTGCGTCACTTGTGTGACACACTCCAGCAATGCGTCACTTTTTGCGCCATACAGATACGTCAGAAATACTGACGTATCTGTAACACCTTGCGCCATGATGCGTCATACTGTAAATATGACGCATCATTGGTGTCGCAAGGAGGGAGCAGTGAAAAGTGACACATCGCTGTTTTCCCGCAGTGATGCGTCACTTTTCATAAATGAGGCCCCTTGTTTCTAATTGTACATATTTGCTGGATAAGGGAACAGAGGGTGGGTGATAAGGTGATGGAAGCTGTAGGTAAAATGCAGATATTTTGATTCTACATATGCTTGAGCATGAACACCGTGGTGACAGGAGACAATAAAATGAGAAAAGGCTGTGAGTGACCAAGAGAATACACAGCTGAGGCGAGAAAGAGAAAAGTGTTGAGAAATTCCACCGTGGAGTAGAAGATGAGGGATCTTATTTAGAGTGTGAGAGGTCTGATGAAAATAAGTCAGAAGAAAAAAACATGGTTTCCCAAAGGCAAACGGATTATGTGAAAGGGAGATATGTGTGTAAGCGTGAGTGTTTAAGAGAAATTATGTGTAAGGATCATGTGTGCAGTTGTGCATGGGAGGTGAGTGTCTTTAAATGGGATAAAGAGATAGGGAAAACTGTGCTTGTGTTTAAGAGCGGTGTACATAAGGGATGTGCACATGTAAGGGAAATGTTTGCTGTTGAAGCAATGTGTGCTTGTGAGTGAAATGTGCGTGCATGTGTGTGTTTGTGTGTGTCTGTTGTATAAGGATGTTATGTGGTGTTTACTTGCGATCTGAGTGCAACGGTGATCTGTGCAAGTGAGTTATGTGTTTAAGTGTGTTGTGAGCCTCTAAAGGCTACACGTCTTCATGGAGACTATGTAAGAGAACGTTGTGTCAAAAATAGATGTATGTGTGTATGTTTTGTGGATATACAATGTATTGTAGAAATGTGTAAAGAAGATATGTGTCCGGGGAAGCTGTTTGTAAACGAAGTGTGCGAGTGGGGGAGAGGTGCCTACGGAGGAGTGACCCATAAGTGCATTTTAGGGGATGTAGGGGCATATTACCAAGCAATAGTGATAATTATCGCTATTGCTTGGTTAGAGACAAAAATTTACCGCTGAGCTGCGGCGATTTTTACCGCAAATAAACCTTGGTATTACCAAGGTTTATCGCAAATGCGATAAAAATCGCCGCAATGCATGAATATCGCTGAAAAGTCCGCGATATTCATGCATTACCGAGCTAATGCTCTTAGCCATGTTATCCACCTCCCATTGGATAACATGGCTAAGAACTGCTCAGGGCAGGTGTTAGCTTTTGGAGATATTCGCGCTTAGCGCGAATATCTCCAAACGTTGGTAATAGGAGATAGCGATGTTAGCGACTGTTTTCAGTCGCTAACATCTTGGCACGCCCACTTTGCATATCATTAGTGATAAATATCACTGACATGCAAAGTGGGGCCCAAGATGTTCGCTATCTCCTACTATCTGTCGCTAACTGGTGTTAGTGACAGCTAGGTAATAGGGAGATAATTTTATCTCCGCTTTCTTGGCTTTTAAAGCCAAAAAAGCGGAGATAAACCCCCTTGATAATATGCCCCCTATTTCTTTGTGCAAGACTCGACATGCACTTGTAAAGGAGATCTGTACGTGTGTTTCAAGAGAGTGAGAGAGTGAGTACGGTTTAGGGGGCGTGTTGGTGTAGCTGTGATAGGTGATTGTTTAAAGAGATGTACGTGCGTTAAAGAATGACGTAGGATAGAAGTTAAGAGGGGCGCCAGAGGGCAGAGTGTGTTTGTGAGATAGAGGAAAGTGGCCAGAAGAGGGAGTTGTGAAGAATAACCAAAGTGGAGCACATCAATGAAAACAGAAAGGAAGAGGAACAGAAATACAGAGACGATAGAGTAAAGGGTAAATGTGAGGAGGACCAAAGAGTTCAGCAAAAGGAGAAAAAGCTGATGGTAAAAGCACTAAGAAAACGAGAGAGTGTAAATCAAGAGTGTGTGTGGTTGCGAATGGACGGGCGAAAGAAGGTATGGGGTGGAGAGCTGGATTGGGACACAGAACGCGGGAAGGAGTTTAGACAAAGATATGGAGAAAGAGAATAAGAAAGAGTAGCGGAAGATGACGGAGAAGAATAGTGGGCAAAAAGATGGGACTGAGGAAAGAGAGAATGGAAAACACAGGAGGGGGAGGTGTGGAATCAGGAAAGAGAAAGGGAAACGAAGAAGGATAATGTAAGGAAGAATGAGAAGGATGGATACACAAAGAAAGAAAAAGAAGGAGAAAGAGAAGGGAATGGTTAGGATTAAATAGGGCAGGCAATGAGAGGAGGGGGTGAGAGCTGTGGGATGAAAAACGGGAGTGGTAAAGCAGAGGGAAATTGAGGTGGAGGAAGCAAAAGCTAAAAGAAATAGAACAAGAGTAATTAAAAGGAAAGTGTGAGAGTGGACAAAAGAAATAAATAAGTAAAACTGAAAATGAGAGGGAGCAGTGGAAGAGAGACGGGAGGTGCAATAACGAGAACATAAATCTGGACCTCATTCATCACTGAAAAGCACTTAATTCATCACAGCACTCACACCACTGCGGTCAATGATTGCACAGGAGTGGTGCACGCGCAGTCTGCTCTTTTTCGAAGCACATACTCGTGCTTGTGGCGCACCCATGCGCGCTCCTGCAAGGTGTATGCCGCCACAATCATGAGTATGTGCTTCGAAAAAGAACTGAACAACGGCTAAAGGTCTCCTATGCAGGGAATGTGCTCTGCGTAGGTGAGACCTAAAAAGCCTCACTTGACCATAACGTCCCAACAAGCTATCATCCAATTTCCCGTCTTCCATTACCAGCCAAAATAGCTAAAAAATGTCTGAACAACCAGGTAGTGACATTTATTGAGTCCGATAAGCTTCTAGACACCACCCAATTTGACTTCCAGAAAGGCCACAGCACAGAGATGGCTTTGCTCAAGGCAAGGCGATCTCTCGGCTGCTTTTGACAACGACAGTCAGAAATTATTACTAGGTCGACTGGCAAACTGTGGGATCACAGGCTTGGCCTGGGACCTGTTAAAATCCTACTTATTGGCTCGAGAGGTAATAGTAAAATTGGAGAATTACACCTCTCATACTTTTTCTCTTCCAAGCAGGGTCCCTCAGAGATCCTCATTAAGCCCCTACCCTTTTTAATATTTATGTCTCCCCTTTAGCTAAGTTGAAAAGAAGCTTTGGATTCTCCCTGACATCCTATGAAGACAACACCCAAACTGTCACTTCCATAGGAAACAACGATGCTGGCACAAGGCCCAGATTTCATGACTGGCTGCATGTCTTACCTTTTAGACCCCAATCATCTTTCTGGGTTCCATCAACCTGGCCAGCAATCATGGGTTCTATCCCTACCCCAGTGGAAAAGGCTTGTAATCTGGGAGTGATTATTGGCAATAAACTAAATTCCGCAGATCAGGAAAACATCTCACTTCATCCACTTTTAACACCCTCAGAATATTCAAAAAGAGTATGACTTTTATACCTGAACAATTGCAAAAGACTTTAATCACTTCTCTGATCCTTTCAGAAATAATAGTCTACTTTTAACTACCCACAAGTACAATATTAATAAACTTCAGGTCCTCCAAAATGCTGCACATAGACTCCTGCTAAAGATTCCTAAATTCTGCTCAGTGTCTCAAGATATAAAAAAAATGCATTGGCTTCCCTTCAAGCAAAGGAGCACCTTTAAGGTGCTCTGTCTAGCTTATAAGGCACTTAATGATCTCAGCCCTGATTTTTCTAACCATAGCTTTAAATGGTATCTTCACGTCAGGAATCTTCGTTCGACAAATGATAAATTTGCAGTAGTCCAAGATTCAATCAAGTAAAGCCAGGTGGCAACAGCATTGTGCTAGAAGCATCCAAAGCATGGAACTACCCCTCTTAATAAAACCAGCCCCTAGCATATTTGCCTTCAAAAAAGTTGTAAAGTCTTGGTTGTTCAGGTCCTGTTCATTTTGCAGCCTGGCGAGACTCCTAGCTAGAACTGAATAGCGCCTAAACGCCTCCGGGCAGTAGTGCACTCTACAAATCCTTGTTACAGAACAGCATAACAGGAATAGTTTTTGTACTGGAATACAACTATCCAAGGGAACTTTATAATACAAAAACTACCCTTTAATACTTTTCCTGTTTTGCATGCATGCTGTACAATGAAGCACACATGCAAAGTAGGAAAAACTAGGAGAAATACATTAGTTCTTCTCATTGCACCTGCCTCAAGGAGGCATATGATTTGTGTGTAAATCCATGTCTACGTTTGTTTCTAAATAGGATTTGAATCAAAACCAATGAGTGGTTGCATAGGAAAACTAATGTACTACCCAAGGAATGTGATGTAATGTGAAGCAGTGCATTGCGCAACTTTGCGTTAATTTGGAAAACTATTGAATACAAATTCTGTTTTGTACTGGATAGTAAATCCCAACATGATCCTTTCAATTGGGTTTGCATTACAAGAATAAAGCAAACCTGATTCAACATATGACTAATACTGGGCTCACTATCTCCCTTTCCTATTGGAAGGCTGGGTGTTCTTGCAGTTTCTCTTTAGATTCTTCTTTCCAGCTTACTCTGTTGGCCTTTCATCATGAGTACCTTCCTATGATTTCTCCCTCTTGTAAGAACTTTGGAGCAGATTTACAAGGCCCTTGCATTACTTTTGCACCGCTGTTGCGTCACTTTTGTGACGTAGCGACGGCGTAAATTTTGCGGCCCATTTACAACATGATGCATCTAGGGAGATGCGTCACGTTGTAAAGCACTGCGCCACATTATACCTGCATCAGGTATAATGTATGCAGGGTGGGCGTATCCACGCAAAAAGCCATGTTAAATTGACGCAGTGAAATTTACAACATTTCATTACGTCATTCTACTCCTTCACTGCGTGAAAATCCCTAGTCCTGCTCGGACCAGGTGTAAGGAATGACACATGGCTTTTTGTATGGGACTCACCTATCAGTTGTGGCACAGTCCTGGAGTTGCGTCACTTTCATAAGCAACTCAAGCATTGCGTCACTTTTGCGCCAGAATTTCTTTTGCATCTGTCAATCCATGCACCATGGTGCACCGTATTGTAAATACGGCGCATCCATGGTGACGCAAGGGTTTTGCATGGTGGTGCAGGAAAAGTAACCCATCTCTACAGATGCGTTACTACCCTGTAAATCTGCCCCTTTGTCGTTTGGGATGGTGACATAATTCACACTCTTGAAAGGTGTAAAAACATTGCAATAAGTTGCTGGGAAACTCCTGCTCTGAGGGTGGTGTATCTGTGTCCCCCTGTGGGCTTCACCACACAGTCTAAATTATCTACAGGGTTAGTAAGAAATCGAGGAGTTTGATGGAGCCACTTTATCACCAATTACTACGATGAAAGGGCACTCTTTGGCTCTGAATACAAGTTGCCTATTCTTTACTGACCCCTGCATAAATCCCTCAGTTAGAAATTAGGTTTCTGGTTGGCAGAGCTATGCACCTTGTCCAAGTAGGAACCACAATTCTAGTCAGGGTACGTGTAGTGCACATTGAAAATATACCTGTGCTCACCCTTAGCACAGATCCGTCAGGCTAAACTAAAGAGGCAATTTGTTAAGTATTTGTGCACACACACAGTAATACAGAGAAAACACCAAAAAGTACTCCACACCAGTTTAGAAAAATAGGCAAAATTTTCATGAGTAAACCAAGACCAGAATAAGAAAAATCTAACATACTTAAGTAAAGTTATGAATTTTGCAAGCTTAAATCAAAATGCAGAGCTTAGAAGTCACTAAATCCTGCGGAGGAAATCTGATCACCCTAGACCGAGGTAAAACCTAATGTTCCGTCTACCCGCAATAGAACGCGGGATGGAAACAGGAGTCATGCAGACCCGCTGACAGTACCTTGGATGCTTTGAAGCTTGGGACGATGTGTTGAATAAAGGAGGGAATGAGCCGCTGTTGAAGGCATTGCCTCGGCTCCACAGTTGGGCAACGTCATTGATGCGTCGATGTTCAGGGTGCCGTGCTTCGGTTCTGAGGTGTCGATATCAAACTGCTGGGCTGTAGGCGATGCATTGGCGCAAAGCTGTGCAGGTTTGGGAATTCGTATGGGACGTGCGTCGCAGACGTCGGGGATGCGGTGTCCGAGACTTACGCAGCAGAGGTGATTTGGAGGCACTGTGTGAGCAAAGTTGAGGCTGCATTGTAAGTTGAGCAGTGTGCACCGCTTCGGTGCAGGCAGTGGCAATGTGTCAATATCGCAGGGAAATGTGCTGGCTCCAAATGAAGCTTCAGAGTTGATGCTTTAGTTTCTTGGGTTGCACCACCAAACACTCACTTCCAAAGGCCCTGGACCAGAAGTGGCACCACTTGGTAGAGCAGGAACCACAGCAGAGGAGCCCATGTGCTGATGGCAAGATGCAGGTGAAGTCTTTGATATCCCAAAGAATTCAAAAACAGGAGGCAAGCCCGGCACGCCCTTATAGAGCTTTTAGAGATGCAGGGCGTAGAGAATCAAGTCCAGTCCTCTCACTCTCAGGCATGAAGCAGCAGGCCAACACAGCAAGGCAAGCAACACAGTGGTAGCCCCTCCTGGCAGCACAACAGCTCTTCTTCCTGGTAGAATGTCTCAGATCCAGGATTGTTCTGAGTTTATGGTGTTTGGGCTCCAGTGCTTATACCCATTTTAGACTTTGAAGTAGGGAGACTTCAAAAAAAGGTCTTTGTAGTGCACAAGACCCTTCCCTTTCTTGCACTGGCTCCAGACAAACTACAGGGAGATATTCAACTCTTTGTGTGGGGATAGGCACAGCCTTATTCAGATGCAAGTGTCATCTCCTCCCTCTCACTCTAACTCAGGAAGACTCATCAGCCTGGTTATGGTCTATAAAGATATGCAGGGCACACCTCAGCTCCCTTTGTGCTTGACACTCTAGAGGAAATGCACAAAGGCCAGCTGTCACCCAACCAGACGGGCATTCTAGAGACAGTCAGGGGCACAGAATGTTTAAATTGAAAAAATGCCAACTTTCTAGCCGTGGCATTTTCAGACTTCCAATTTTAAAACCAACTTCATTGAAATGTGTTTTTACATTGTGAGTCCAGAGTCACCAACCTCTTTCTTCCGATCTTTTCACATTTGTAAGTTACACTTGTAAAGTGTCACAAGGCAGCTCCAATGCTAACATATGGGAGAGATAGGGCTTGCTGTAGTGAAAAGTGAATTTAGCAGTTTTTTCACTACCAAGATATGTGAAATGCCAAAGTACAATTCCCACATTTTAAATTCATTGCACCCTTCCCATGGGGCTACCCAGGGTGTACCTTCGGGGTGACTTATATGTAATAAAAAGGAAGATTTGGGCCTGGCATGTAAGTGACCTTGCCACGTCAAAATGGCAGTTTAACTTTGCATTGCACACACCGGATCTGCAGTGGCAGACTTGAGATATGTTTTAAAAGGCTACTCTTATGGGTGGCACAATCAGTGCTGCAGGCCCACTAGTAGCATTTAATTTACAGGCGCTGGGCACTTATAGTGCACTGTACAAGGGATTTATCAGTAAATCAAATATGCTAATCATACAGGAACCAAATGCTATTGCATTTTAGTCACAGAGCACATGCACTTTAACATTGGTCAGCAGTGAAAAAGTGCACACAGTCAAAACAAGAGGTCAAAGCTGCTGAAGTTTAACAAGGGAAAAGCATTCAGTATTTACTGTATCATGCTAATTTGTGTGCATCTAACACCGACATCTGCATGCTTTCCCCCAGAATCTCATAAGAGGGGCTATTTATCACACCTAATAAATAACGTGCCTTGGGTTATCATTTTTTAGGAGGTGAAATAAATAGCACCTTCTTTAAAGACAAATTCGTATTCAGGCCCTTAAGGATTATGGTTGCTTTGTCATACTCCTAGTTCTGTTAATCCCAATACCACTGTTACTACCACTTCAGCCACTACTACAAAGCCTCTAATACAAAACTATGACTGTTACTACAACTGTGAAGTTGTACTACTTGTTCTACTTCTGAACTAATACTGTTAATGCTACTGATACTGTGACTAAGGCCCCTATTACAAATTGCAACACTGGATGAGTATCTATTCATTGCTCTTGTTTTACATCAGAAGTTAATGTTTTGTCTTTAATTCTTGGCACATGAGATTGGAGCACAGATGACAGACTGTTATCACATGAAGGCTTGGCTTGATTTGGACTCGGTTCGGTTCAAAAACTTTATTCGATTCAGAGAAGAATCATAAAAGTAACATTTTACAGAACATGATTTAAAAATATTTTAAAAGAAAGCAATTTTAAAATTACACAATAAACTGGTAAGAAAACATTAGTTGATATGGTCACAAGTAGTTTTACATGGCAAAACATACAGAAAATAAGGCCCGTACCGTTCACTTTAAGTCAACCGGTGTTATTTCATAGAATATTCATACTAGAATGGCCATCAGAAGGAGCAAAGGGATGAGAATCACAATACAACATTCTACATGAACAAAAGGTCTAAGGCCAAATTAACCATACCGTTTCCTAATCAGGAGAGACACTCGTATGAAATTTAGCATAGCACAACACACTCCGGAAGATGACAATGATAACAAGTAGTCATAACCTTCTTTGTAGGTACATGGTTGCTTCCCCTTCATGATAGGCTTAATAAACCTAATTCTCGGATCCTTATATAAGGAACAAAAGAGGACAACATGCATAGTACTTTGACTAACTTTGTTATTGCAAGGACAAGGGGGCAGCCTCTCACACCAACCCCCTTGTTTAGGAAAGGCAAAAAGAAAATGCAGGATGTTTAGCCTAAACCTTGTGAGATAAAATCGCCATTGCACATGAGTTGTGAAGGTTAAATAAAACTGGTGCTGTAAGTTAACCATAGATCCAGATGGCCTAACCAGGGGATGAGCATGTGAAGATTTCCAGTAACTTGTTTTGATGACGGTTTTAATGTCTCCCTGGATTTTTTCAGGGTTATCGTAGATGTCACCCAGGCCTATTTTATGAAGCATTTCATTAATATATGATAACCAAGGGATCTGCTTCCCATTCTCCAGGTTTAAACAGTCCTGGAGAATGTCTCTAGAGAGCTGAAGATCCTCGGATAACCATATTTTGCCCCATAATAATAAGGGTGAAAGACGGATGGTATCACTCACATAGCTCAAACCAATTTCATCATGAGCAAATTTGTTTGAAGAGCATGGTGGAATTGCTAGCACACGCTTTATGAATTTGTTCTCCATGACTTGTATCGGGGCAGGGCTTTCAATCCCCCAAACTCCTGCCCCATAGGTGGCCACAGACAGACATTTTGATCTATACAGGGTTTTTAAATGTGTGATAGGTTTTTGACCTAACTTGCCACAGAAGCGAAACAGACCTTCTATAGAGCGACTAGCGCTCTGAGCTCGAACCTTCATTAATGGGGCCCAACTCAATTTATTATTGAAGAGGTTTCCCAGATAGTTAAAATGTTCTACCTTTTCGATGGTGAAATTATTTACCACAAACTTTCTGGATTTAGTCCCCTTTGGGCCATAGACCATTGCAAAAGATTTTGTGAAGTTTACCTTCAGGTCTAGGTCCAACATGAAGGTATTAAAGGCATCAAGACAGATCTGCATGCTATTTCCTGTGAGGGTCATAAGTACCATATCATCGGCATAAGAAAGCATTGGTATACTCCTGCCGTTAACCTTTGGGAAGTCATGACAATGGTCCAACAGATACTTTTCCAGGCCATTTGTGTACACAAGGAACAAAAAAGGGGCTAATATGCAACCTTGTCGTACGCCCTCAGTTGAGGGGATAGATTTTGTCTTTTCCCCCCCTGGCCCGAACCTTATGGCTACAGTTGTCGATTCATGCATTCTACGAAGCAAAGTGACCAAGGGTTCCTCAAAGCCCATATACCCCATCATTTGCCAGAGCTTACTCCGACACACAGTGTCGAATGCACTAGAAAGGTCCATGAAGGCAAGGTGGATGGAAGAATTCCTTGCCTTCATGTACTTTCCTATGATTAGTGCCAAATTCAGACACTGTTCGACCGTCCCTTTACCTTTTCTGAACCCGTATTGGGAATTCACAATGAGGCCCACCAAATCTGCCCATGTTTCCAATCTAGCTAAGATGACCCTACCCAATAGTTTACATGATGCATCAATTAGTGAAATGGGGCGATAGCATCGGGGGTCCGGTCTATCGCCCTTCTTAAAGATCGGCACCACCACTGCCTCCTTCCATGATGCCGGGATACGGCCAATAACAACTGCCCTGAACACATTTAGCAGTAAAGGGGCCCAAACGTTGACGTTATGCCTAAAGAAATCCAAAGGTACTGAATCAGGGCCAGGGGCTTTTAGTAATATGCCTTTCCTCAAGGCATCCTCCACCTCTTGCAGAGTAAGCGAAGAACTCAGGAACAAACATGTCTGTGGGACCACCAGCTCCCTAGTATCTTCCAATGGTTCCTGAGATAGAATTCCATTTGGGTTAAAAAAAATTCCAAAGTGAGATTCCCATGATTCACCTGTAATCTGCATCACAATGTTATCCTTACCATCGCTCGTAAAAAGGGGACGATTAATTACTTCCCAGAAGAGCCTACTATCTTTTAATTCCGAGGCCTTCTCCAGATCTTCCCAAGCTAGGTTTTTTCAATCCTGCTTCCTTGTTCTGATGGCCTCTTTATAGGCCAGTCTGGTCGTTCTAACCAGCTCTTTATCCCTTGGTTTTTGTTTTAATGCCTTTTTTAAGGATCTATGCGATGCAGAGCACACGGCATCAAACCATCTGGGGCCCTTTGTTTTTTTTTCCCAATTGGTTTTTTAAGACGCTCAGCTACATGCCCACATAAAATTTCTAAATTCCCTATGACCTTTTCAGGGTTAGCTGTAGGCGATAGACATGAGTCAAATTCGGAGCTATAGGCATTTAGGATTTCTGCCTCTAGACCAACAGCGTCTATTTTGCCCCATTTGAGGGTAATGCCTTGGTTTCTGTTATACTTTATAGCTTGCTCCCAGACTGGATGTTTGGATTTAACAGGACAAAGCAGGGATAACATTAGAGGGTTGTGGTCACTGGCAGCATTTGCAATTACCTCAAGCTTGTCAACATAGTGAAAATAGCCACTAGACACAATTGCGAAATCAATAAAACTTATCGTGCCTCTACTTCCCTGAAAGGTTGGTATTGGGGCTGAATTTGGGCCAACCCAGGGCTCCACTATACATAGGTCATTTAAGATGATGATATTGTTTAAAGCATCCCCCTGGGGTTTATGTTTAAAGTGTGTCAGAGGATGTTCATGTAAATCTTTCGAACCATACACATTCGAGTCCCCATAACTGCATAGAGAGCAATTGAAGTCCCCCACCCAAATGATAAAAAGTAGGGGATGTTCACAACGTGCCTTGGCTATTGCTTCCTCCAAGTTCGATATTATAGATGTCTCATTGTCATCAAAGATATTATAATACCAGTTGATCAATAACAGTGGTTCCGAAAACAGATTTTCCAACATAAGCAATTGGTTCCATGGGGTGTCAGCTATCTTAGATGTTACAAGTTTACATAATTTGAGGGAAATTGCTGTCATTATCCCACCTTTTGCCCTCCCCGCTGGTGAAGGCACCGCCAGGACATTAAATGGTTGAAAGCCATCAATGTTCTGGGGGGTTCGGCTCCATGTCTCCTGGAGACACAAAATGTCATGACCACCCACATAATCCAACCAGGCCTCATCCTCCAATCTAGTAGCAAGCCCAGCGATGTTCCATGAAATTAGACACAACCTTGTTTCACATAGCTTGTCTCCAACTAATTCTGGTATTGCTACCAAATCTTGCCTTAAGATAGTTAAATTTGTTTCACTTTCTTGGGTGGTGCAAACCTCTGAGTCTTGAAGGTTAATAATATGTTCATCACATACGGAGACATCCTCCACCAAATTATCTTTACAGCTTTCCCCTTTCTCCCTCTGGCTCAGCTCTACTATTGGCAAAACATTTCCAGAAAGAGTTTGTAGTGGTCAATCCAACTCCTCCATACCCACAAGTGGATCAAAACGATTTCTTAGGGGAATATTACTTGGCATCCACCCTAGGTAATCATTTCCCTGGATTCTCAATCTTGGGTCGTTATAGGAAGGTTGCAAAAAGTTGTTATTGTTACATGGTGGTCCCCTAAAGTAGCCATCACCCTGGTGCCACATTCCCGGATTATTTTGGTTCGGCCATGCGGCCATGTTTCTCAGAGTCCACCTAGGATATGTTTCGTTCTGGAAGCTCAGCCCAGAATTCTTATGGTACAGATTTGGTGGGACATAATTCAAATTAGGATAAAAATATTACAGACCTATACACTGGATATCTCCAACTCTGGCAAACCTTGGTTTACGGCAAATCATATCTTTTACCCAGGTGTCCCTGAAGTTAATCAGAATCCAGTCCCCCTCTAGATCCTTCTCGCTTGGGCCACCCAGGGGACTCTTCGCACACTGAGTATTTTTGTTTTAGAGTCAGGGGGAAGTGGCCTATTATTATTAAGCCAAAATGTTACTTTGTTTTTAAGATCCTGGTTTGATTCCGATTTATTAGGCATAACTGCAGGGACTCCTGTCAGGATTACCATAAAGGGGGCAGAGCCTGGAGGCAAATTTACGGGAGGTAATTTCTTTTTAGGTACTCTCTCACTATCGTCTACAGTTCCCGGTGGTGGAATTGGTTTAGGCCCAGAGGTGACTCCCTGCTTAGATGTAGTTGCCTCAGACATTGATGCTGTGCCTGCCACATTTTGGCTTTGGGACCCCACAGAGGCCACCACTGCAGATCTAGTGCGTGCTAATGGTACAGGTTTAGTCCGCACTAAAGGAACGGGTGCCACCTTGGGGTCCATAATTGTGGGTGTTTGGGGTGCTTTACTTGGATTTTTCTGGCCCCCTTTTCTTGAGGTAATATTATTATTATTACCCCCCGACTCAGGTGATTTATTCTTATTTGCCAATGTTTCAAGAGAATGGGTATTAAGTGAGATAAGGTGTTCTAATTGGACTAACTTTAAATTAACAATTTGCGTTCTCTCTAGGAGGGGCAACAGAAGGATCTGGACCAATTTCTCAATTTTCCCCAATAGTTCATCATTATTATTATTGAAAGAAAAGATTTTCTGTCCCACGTCACCTGAATGGGTTCCCTTTTGCTTGGGCACATTTGCCAATACTCTAGGTGCAACTGTCTTAGCTAGCTTGGCTCTACTTCCCTTCCTATGGTTCCCCCCTCTTTTCCGTTTATTAGGTTCCGTGAGTTCTTGATCGCAATCTAAGACTCGGGGTTGCATAGGAGTAGACCCATTAATACTCAGATTACCATGTTGGGCGCTATCTCCCGTAGTACCTGATAGTATAGGTACAGGTGTAGGTGTAGGTGCTTCATCTGGGCAGCCCCCTAAATCTTCAACCGTAGTTGGCTGGGAGTCTGAAATTATGACAAGATTTGGGCTAGCTTCCAAATTAATTTCTGTACTCTTATCGGGGGTAATTGTTGTCATGTTAGGGGTAGTTGATGAGCCAATTCGTCCCAAAGAGGAGCGTTTCCCTGTTATTAAGTCTAATGACAAACCCTTTTCAGTAAGGGCAATTTCTTTTTCTAAAATCCCCGTTGCCCGGGTTATAAAATCATCTAAGGTTCCAGTGGCTTTCCCAGTAGTCGTCTTTACAGTTACCTGCCTACCCTTCCCTGAACATAGGGACATCATATGAGTATAAGATTCAATTTATAAAAACAATAAAAGAACGGGTACAAAGTCTTAATACCAGATAATGGAAGGAGGTCCTCAAATCACCGATGAAAGAGAGTGGGCCCGACCCGACCTTGATCGTCCTTGGACAGCCTTAGATGGTCCCGCCCTTGTCCCGGGCTTCTCCCGGCGCGCTCCCGCGCAGCGGGATCACGACTGCCTTAATATAGCAACAGATCTAATAGGCGGGTGGGCGGGGAGAGCAGCCCAGCTGGTCTCGATGGGGCGCGCAGGGACTCCTGGTCCTCGGAGTCCTTGCTAGTGCTCGCAGCCCTGCCGGTTAAGAGATGCTGCCCCTTTCTGGATGAAGTATATCAGCGGTTAAAACCGTGCTGCGGGACCCGCGAAGCGGGTCCGGCGAGATGTTGCAGCAGTTGAAATGCTGTCTCCACAAAAGGAAGGTGGCCAGGCCAGCGTAGCGTCCAGGTGAGAAACCCACTCGCTCGCTAAGGAAAGAGCCTTTTAACACTGTTGGCGGGCGGGCGGGGCCGGCAGGGAGAGCAGCCCAGCTGGTCTCGATGGGGCGCACAGGGACTCCTGGTCCTCAGAGTCCCTGCTAGTGCTCGTAGCCCTGCCGGTTAAGAGATGCTGCCCCTTTCTGGATAAAGGATATCAGCGGTTAAAACCGCGCTGCGGGACCCGCGAAGCGGGTCCGGCGAGACGTTGCAGCAGTTGAAATGCTGTCTCCACAAAAGGAAGGTGGGCCGTGTCAGCGTAGCGTCCAGGTGAGAAACCCTGGACTCAAGAATCCAAGGGAACCTTGAGCTGATCCTGAGCCAGGCATCTGGTCAGGAGCGGCCTGTGCAGGTTAGAGAGGTGGGGCAGGGTGGGGCGGGGTGGTGTCGGTTGGGGCTTTGGGAAGTCGACAGGCAACGGTGGAAAATTAAATATGCCCTCTGCTTTATCTTTCGACTCACCCCACCCCACCCCACCACTGTTACCTGCACCGGACTGAAAAGTGGTTTGATCACATACAGACAATTAAGGGGACAAAGTAGAGAAAGGACATGATTTAAACATGCTCAAACAATGTGATGAAGCAGATTACCAACAAATCACTGCAGAACCCACTACCCTGGTGACTTTTCAAATACAGTTGGACTTTCACCCAGACATGTTGGGTGCTTTTAGCTGAAATCACTGTGTGAAGGTTAAGAAATCTGCCATGTTCCCGCAGATCTCATATTTCCCATGTGGCCAGTGATTGCTTTTACCAGTCCCATAGGAAATAAGAGGCCAATGGGAATGAAGACCTAAAAGGTTGAGGGACCATATTTGGTCCCTCAAACAAGGAGAGTATTACATTATGTAATGTATATTCTAAGTGTGACTGGATTTGTTTTGCAAAAACAACACTTGATGGGCAGAATGCAGAACAATGTCACACAGTCACCCCAGTACAAAGATCTGGCCCTAAATCCATCTGTTTTCTGCTCCCCATGCCATTCCAGTTTGAAACCCAGCCATATGCAAATCAGTCTTGAACTTGCGCCCAATGGGAACAGTCCAGCCCAAACTGCCAGTCCAGGTCCTCCCTGGACTGGAAACAAGCATCGTAGGACCGGTTTCATCAGCCAGTAAAGCTTGACTCCTTGTGTTTGCTGGATTTGTTTTGAATATAGTAACAATGAATAGGGACTGAAATTCCTACATGTTGTGGTCTTTTCCTGTTGTCACTGCCCATGCTTATGTGTTTCAATAGCATGCCCAGCACTAATGTCCGATAAATATATGGAAAAGTAGCGAATGCTGGAAGTACAGTCATTTTCCAAATGTAAACTTTGAAGCACTTCCCTTTGAAGCTTGTTTCCAAGCATTATAGTATAATTTCAATGCATTCTTTGCATTACATTGTAGCATTACAATAATACATTGAACTAGTTTGCAGGACTGGCTCCTCACATAGGCTGCCTGCTGGGACGTTGTGGCAGCAATGTGACAAGGCCACTTTAGCATGTGGAGTGCCAGCTAAAGCACTTTCAGCGAAAGGTATGTCACTTCAAAACATTTGGGAGCAAAAAGCAAAATTTCTGCCTTTTGCTTCTTTCAAATCAGTTTTTTTTATATTTAGAATTGTACTGGGGTATGTAAGTAGGGAGAAACACTCTTTCCTTGAGCAACTATTTGTACCGGGTTTGGGTCACAAAAGTGATGCAAACTGGTAGCAAACGTTTTCTGTACAAAGCTTGGTTCATGATGGAAAGATTCCCGAAACTAACTTGGAGTAACGCTTTGCTCCCCTTTTCTTTCTCTGTGTCAAAGGGACTCTCCAGGGGCCTCATTTATGAGTCAGTGCGTCACTTTTACGCCGCCGGTGCGTCACTTTTTGTGACGCACCAGTGGCATAAAAAATGCGCCTTGTTGCGCCATATTTACAAAGTGACGCATCTAGGTAGATGCGTCACTTTGTAAACCCCTGCGTCAGAAATACTGACGTATCTGTAACTCCTTGCGACATGATGCGTCATACATTAAATATGACGCATCAGGAATGTCGCAAGGAGTGCGCACTGAGAAGTGACGCATCGCTGCTTTCACACAGCGATGCGTCATTTCTCATAAATGAGGCCCCAGGAGTGGTACATAAGCGTTCCCATACAACCACCCGTTGTGTTCGATGCAAAACCCTATTTACTAACAGCGGCAGACATGCAAAACTAACGTCTCTTTGAGGCAGACTTTAAACAGAAAAAATATATTTATGTCTCCAAACCTGTAAGACGTTGCATGTGTGCTTCACTTAACAGCACACATCCAAAGTGCGAAAAGATTTAAAATTTGTCAATGCATAGTATGCTAGAGATCACTCAGAAACCTTTGCACTTTGGCGCAAATGTGTGTGCGTGGAGCTAGGCAGTCAGTTTGATGGCCAGCCCTAGGAAGAGAGTAGAATTGCAATTTCCTAGTAGATTCTGTCCTGCCCTGTTCCTGACACGCAACATAACGCAGCATGACAACTTCTTAAATTTACTCCGAAAAATGTACTTCGCCGTCCAGCAGATGGGACCGTTTGCCCCATTACTACTTTTTCGTATTTTGAACCCAGAACAGTGTCACTGCATGTGTGCACCCGTTCACTGCTGGAAAGGCGAGCGCTGAGCAGAACAACTGCCTTGAACACTATAAAAAAAAAAAACGAGAATACGGGCGCATGAGTTTGAGTTACCTGTTATTAACCCCATCCTGAAAGACGTAGACTTCCTGCGTGGTTTCATGAATGGGTCTCCTGAGAGCAGCCTTTCCCCTGGCACGCTTTATTGTCGAGCCATGACTGACAGACAATCTGTGCAAGCTGCTGCCATTTTGCCGGCGACTCAAAAATCCCCGGGGTTACGTCGCAATCGGAAGTCACAAAGAGCTTGCGGGCTGGAGTGCGCAGTACCAGAGACTGCACTCTCTGATCGAGAGTAAACAGTAGCATATGGGGATAACGCTAAATTATTCATAAATTGCAGGCACAGCAGCTAAAAACGTAGCTGGCCTTAAGCCTCGGGAATGCTCTGTGGTGTGACGTGCTTTCAACTAATTGATTGTTTTCACAATTATATAAAGACTTAAGTAGAATTAGTGGTTTAGAATTAGTGTCGATTTTTGCATGTAACTATTCTCTCTTAATTTACATACTTTTTTGTGTGCAATTGTACCTGTGTTATTGGTGCACAGATTGATGCCCAGGATAATAAAAGTAATATATATTCAAAACACTCTATTCTTAAACGCTCTGTTATTACATTTTCAAAGTTTTTTTTTTATTTAAGCGCGAACCATCACCGGTTAGGGTCTCTAGGCGCTGGGGGGCCGTCGGAAAGCTTAAGCAAGCTATTGCCCAGAGTCACATGCTGCTGGGCTAATCTGCCGCCGGCCCCGGGGATCGAACCGTGATCCCCAGATTCCGGAGTCAGTCACCCTATATCTATACCTATCTACCTATGAACCTATGCCTATATCATATCAAAATTCTATAGCATTGAACTTTCAATGACATAAAATATTTTACAATTGCTCGATAATTAAGATGCTACTCATTTCAGCCAATCAGAGAGTAGCATTAGATATGGAATTTAGTTGTGGGGTCTGAATAAATATTCAATGCAGCGTGCACCTGCATTTGTATTTGGGGACCTACCCGGTGTAAAAAAGAGATCACAACTCTGCATGTGTTAACTCAAAGAGCAGACAGGTAGAACCCACACAAAAATATGGACATTTACTTCTATTACTTTACTTTTTTCGAATTAACAAATAAGATCAGAAATATGCCTGGAAAAGCTGCTAGTGGCGGATCCCAGTAAAACTCCTGGGGCCCTTTTACAGATAGGGCGCACTTTATCTGTTTGCACCACGGTACACCTTAAAACAGGTGTGCTGCCTGGGACACACTCTCTGTGTGCGCCAGCACACAGAGAGTGTGTTCCAGGCAGCGCATTCAAGTGAAAAATGGAGCGGCTTTAAAGCAGCTGCTCCATGTTTCACTGTGCAGGTGGCAACCCGCCTGCTCTTTTGATCCAGCGGGACACGAACCTATGGACAAATATCATTAAAACACACACATTCGGCCCATTAACCACACTCACTTACAGTATCCAGTTGATGAAAACCCAGCCGGGAATCAATTTTGAGCTTCTTTATATGTCTGTTTGCCTAGAGAATTTGAACCTATTTATTTAGTTACCAAGCCCTTCCTTACTCATGGATCTATTAGTTGAGTTAGAATTGGTAAATAATTACATTAAGCATTTACCCTATTTTAATTTCATTAAATACCCACAGACTCAGTTTTAAATTATAAAGTTTTATCTGGAAATATTTTAGTGAATCAAATACAAATTATAGTGTTAACTCCATCATTCTGAGAAGGTAAAATTCAGTTTGCTTAAATTAATCTATAATTTTAATGACGAATACCTCAGGAAGAGAGGACAGAGAGAAAAGGCACATTGACACAATACGTTTTATATTTACCTAGGATGGTGTGAGATCAGACCCCTCTGGCCAAGAATTTGGACCTCACAAAATATCAGGACAGGATTAAACAGGACAGATCACCTCTTCTGGATTTAACGTTAGTGTCAAACCCCTCTCCGATACTAGTTCCCTCCTCGACAATTTTTCATCACCTCGTTCCTAGGCCCTCGCCTCCTCGGTTCTCTTCTGCACTCTCATTCCTAAATTCTGCTTTCAGGTAGTTAATCAGCAATCGGACAGCAAGTCCATCTCTCAGCATTCTGGCAGCGATCAGCTTATTTCATTTAGCTAACTATCCCAATTATACTTTCTGGTGGTATGTTCCACCCCCAAATGTTTCAAACTTGTGTAATTTGTGTATATTCTGACTAGACAAGCCAAGGGGGATGATTGTCACGCCATACTAAATGTAATACTTTTCTAAATAGCATTGTCTTATGTACCCGCAGATTTAATTTGTTTTCCCAAGCTTTATTCCCACCCGTTTTCTCATATTAAATTAAAACATTGTATTACATTTTTTACATTTGTTCATTGAGTCTTCAGGATGTTCCATCACTTTCTCCCTATAAGAAAAGTTTGTCCATGACCATGTTCCATGCTTGGGATCACGACTTCAGGGCTGTACTCCACTGAGGCTGCACATGTTAACCACATGGGTTTAAGCCTCGTTTCTCGATTTAGGCCCAATAGTGAACTAACAGAGAAGTAAAAAAAGACAAGATGTTAGACTCAAATAAAATGATTTCACTGTATACCACTTATGTCTACTCTAATCCCATTTAATTAAAATAATTCTTATGCATTAGCACTTAGTATAAAACACATTTTAGTTTGAGCGAAGCAGATGCTTAGCATGTGAGTTTTGAAGCGGCCATTTTGTACATTAGTGCGCAGAAACAAAGCTTTCCCTCCAAGCGTTTTGACATCATGCAGTTGGTGCATGCCCAAATCAATTCCCGCGTTTTAGCAGCCATTTTAGTCTCATTCAATTACTTGTTAGTAGACACATACGCAAGCTTCCTCTGCTTCTACATTGTATACGAATTTTGTGCAAATTAGTATAACAAACACTTTTATTAGTACTGTATTATGATTATATGAGAGGATTCATCCTGCCAGTTGCTTATATGCAAATCCTTGCTCCATCAATCCCCTCTCTGATAGCATTTATGCCATCAACAACTACCCATACCCAAATCAAAGGCCAACTTTAGCATATTTCTATTCCCTTTTCTAATTTGTCCATTTCTATTTCTTCTTTCCCTTTCCTATTCTTTATTTTCTTGTATAATTCACTTTTCATTTCTTCCAATATAATTTCTTCATACTTTCTTTTCTTTCCCTGCTAATTTATTTCATATCTTCTTCTTCGTTGGAGGCATTTACCCCAAATAATTATTATAAGACCTATCAATGTTATTCCGAGTATAGGTAGTATTACTTGAGCTATTACTCCTTTACCAAATCTAGTTAACCAAGACCCTACGAAAGTTAAACTATTTGTTAGTCTTTTCCATACAGCATCAACTTCCAGTGGTTTTAATTTGTCTTCCAAATTAGTAATATTCTTAATATATTTCCCAACTTCTATATTTGTGCCAGGAATGTAAGTGCAACAATGTTGCGTTTTCAACTTTTTACAGACTCTACCCTCTTTTGCCAATAATATATCAAGGGCAAGACTATTTTGCAAAACCATAGATCTGATAGCAACCATTTTGGATTGATCATTAGAAGCCCTCCAGCAGTGTCAGTCGATAACCGATCAACCACTGTAGATAATTTACAAATTGTTTGTGTATTCAGAATCACTCCCACTGAAGGTATCAATGCACTAAATATATCTCCTACAATTTCTGCAAAACTAGGGCCTAAATGTAGGTAATTTTATTTTACCACTTCTTAAATACCGAATTTTACCGATTCGGTATTTAAGAAGTGGTAAAATAGAGGGGGGGATGTAGGTATTACAGAATCGGTAAATACCGAATCATTGAGATTCGGTATTTACCGATTCTGTAAATACAGATTTGGTAATGCCCATTGATTCCTATGGGCATTGAAGCCCATAGGAATCAATAGGCATTACCGAATCGGTATTTACCGATTCGGTAAATACCGATTCCAGCAAGGGTGCAGGGGGTGTCACTTTGACACCCTCTAGCACCCCAAATACAGGCACGTGTGCCATGTGGCACACAGACATGCCCTAAGGGCATGTCTGTCTGTCACATGGCATAGGTGTGCATGCACACATGTGCATGCACACCTGGATTCGGTATTTTACCACCCAATTGGATTGGGTGGTAAAATAACGATTCTGAAAGGCCTTTGGGACTCAGAAGAGTCCCACCTACATCTAGAAGTTAACGAATCGGTAAAAATACCGATTCGGTATTTTACCGAATCAGTAAATTTACCGATTCGGTAAATTTACAGATTCGGTAAAATTGGCCCCCTACATCCCAAAAACCCATTTACCGGTCGGTAACGGCCGAAATCGGCCGTTACCGGCCGGTAAATGGCCACCTACATCTGACCCTAGCTCTTTTATTATGTATTAGTTCATTATTGTTTTCATTGCTTCCAGTGATTCTTTTTACATGGTAAACTTTAGGAAAAACTATTCCAAAATAACAACTTCCATACCATCTTTCTGGTAGTTCAAAATAAGCTTTGTTCCCACATATATAATTCCAGGATATATCGGATCTGTTCCTCCTTTTAGTCCCCATCCTCCAATGATCAAGAAATTATGCTCACATTCACTGGAATCAATAAAAACATTGTTATAGTCAGTTTTCAACCTGTGGAGACAAATCTTCCCCTTCTTTTCAAAGTCTACTGCCATTGCAGCCTGAGCCTTGCCAGGTGTAAAAAAAATTCCTTTCTGTGCCCATGATGGCATTTTGGGTTTCTTTTCTTTGGCTCTCTTCTGTAAATCTTGTCTCCTGTCTTCTACTAAATTCAAAAATATATTTTCTTCTTCATTTATTAAACATGTTAAATTATGCGTATGAGCTATATCTATTGTATTCTGTGCTAAGAAAAATTCTCCCATAAACTGTGCAGCTAGACTAGTGAATACTGGATTCACATTTTTCTAACAGGAACTTCTGGAAATATTACATCTAGATTTGAATAATAATACTGCAATTTTCCTGTTTTGTATAAATAGACTTGCTAATATACTACATGATATGCCATATATTAACGGTAGGCGGTGATATGTAACTCCTTCTGCAACTGAAGCTGGTAATTTCATGCATACATAACAATCACTAATCTCCATATTATCTACATATTCAAATAATAATTTTGTAAAGACATTTAAATCTTTGTTATTATCTCGGTATTGTGTGATGTATTTCTAACTCATCTGATGCTTCTAATTCTTCTCTGTTTCCCTTTATGTGAGCTAAATTTCCATCTATAACTGTAACATTTCCCTTTTCTATACTCATCAAATATGGTATTGCTATTGGTAATCCTAGCCATACCTTAATTACTAGTAGAATGCTACATATACCTATTCTACAACATTTTTGTAAACAATTTCGTTTTGGTCTCCCAGTAACTCTAGTAACCTCTCCTTTGTTAATTTGATCTGTAATTATTTTTTCATCACTTTCTTCATTTATATCTAAATTTTTAAGATCTTCAAGAATAATATAAGTCCATTTAGGTGCCTTGAATTTATTTTTCAATATTCTTAGTCTCTGGCTTCTTCTCATTTGTTTTTCACTATTCTGTCCTGATAAACTAGTAACTTCATTCACTTGTTCAGGCTCTTCATCAATAGTTTTAAGATGATACCTCAATCTCTTGACATATCTGGGCCAATTATCACCTTTCCTGACTCTTTTGGCTTGCACTGTATTTTCAAATTCTTTGTCACTTTCGAGTATTCTTTTCTTTGTATTTTGTTGTGTCACAACTTAATTTTCTTTGTCATCTGAATCCCTCTCTAGTTGACCAAATTCAGGACTTTTTGAAGTATTACTCTTCACCTGAACATGTTCCGCTTTGTCTATATGACCCTGTACTGATTCTTTGCGAATCTGTTCTTCTCCCTGTTCTCGATTCCCTATTCATATTTTGCTTGGTTCATGTTTTTCTTCTCCAGAATTATCTCTCAATTCAGTCTGTGTGCATCTTTCTGTTCTTATCTGCTCTTGTTTAGAGACTTCAATTTCATTTTCTATTTCCTGAACTTAATCTCCTATCGCTATCTGATCCTCATCAATTTATAGCTTCTCTGCTTTTGTTCTGCTCCTTGTTCTTACTTTTCCATCAGGTAAATCGACTGCTGGTACCCAATTCTCCTGACTAGTGCTTGGTGGTTCTTGATCAACTATTTCAGAGTTTGTTATTCTGGACTCTGCAGCTGCAGATCCTTCTGCACCTTCAACTTCAATTTCTTGTTGTTGATTTTCTTCATCAGGAGCTGGTACTTTCTTTGTATGGCTAGCATGGATCCAATTAAGCAAACCTGCACATTTCACTGCGGTTGTTGTAACCAATATGACCTGTTTTGGTGTACTCCACCTGGGGGCAAGACACGTTTCTCTGACGTGATTCTTCAATACCACCCAGTCACCTGGATTTAGATCATGTGCTTGATCCGGATGCCTGGCCTCTGCGTCTTCTCCAACCTGGTGAGAGACAGAGAGCACTAGGTCAGCCAATCTTTTATAATAATCCAATACCAGATCATCAGTTATGCTTAACAATCTGTGTCCAGGAATGAAAGCTAATCTCATTGTTATTCCCATGAGTATTTCATGGGGACTCAAGCCGGTATTTCTGTCAGGAATATTTCTGAGTCCCATCAGAACCAGAGGCAATGCATCTGGCCAATACAGTGAAGTGGATGCCCACACCTTTGCCAATCTTGATTTTATTGTACCATTCAGTTGTTCCACTATCCAAGAAGCCTCTGGACAATAGGCACAGTGCAATTTTTGTTCAATCTTGAATGCTTCACAGATCAATCGAATTATTTCATTATTAAAGTGAGATCCTCTGTCTGATTCCACAGTTACTGGAAAACCAAAACGTGGTATGATCTCCCTCAACAATAATTTGGTAACTGTTATATTGTCATTTCTTCTGGTTGGGTATGCTTCCACCCATCGTGAGAATAAGCACACTATGACTAGTATGTATTTTAGACCTCTACATGGTGGTAACTGAATGAATTCAACTTGTAATTTCACAAATGGTCCTTCTGCCTTTTCAATCCTCCCCCAGCTGACCACTGTCTTTCTACCTCGGTTATTTTGTTGACAAATTAAACATCTCTGGCAAAGGCTCTTTGCAACAGTTCTAGACTTTGAATTTTACCAATCTTGACTGAAAAGTCTTATCATAGCATCCCTTCCTATGTGCGTGTCTCCATGATACATTCTTGCTAATTGTGAAAGTAAACAATCTGGCATGATTGGTCTGCCATCTGGATAAATCCAGACACCATTACTTTCTCTTCTTTGACATCACATTTTGATCCACTCTCCTTTCTCAATTACATCTACTTCATCTTGTAAATGTCTTACTTCATATGATGGTTCTAATGCTGAAATAAGCATAAGTTGGCATCCGATTCCTGTAGTTTCAATTTTCTTGTTTACTGCCATTTTTGTTTTAGCACAATATTGACTAACTTGGTCAGCATAACAATTTCCGGCAGTCACATAGTCATTTCCTGACTGATGTGCCGCACATTTGACAACCGCTACTTCTTTTGGCAACTGTATGGCTTCTAAAAGCTCTTTCACATATTGTCCATTTTTGATAGGGTTCATGAAGACGTTATGAAATCCCTTTGCATCCAAAGTCCGTCAAAGCCAGGCACTACCCCGTAACACACTGTCTATCAGTGTAAATGGTTACTCTCCATTTTTCCCAATTTTGCATGCTTTAATTAAAGCAATCAATTCGGCTACTTGTGCAGATCTGATTCCATGTAAATAGGATGCTTCGACTATTCCAGCCAATGTATAAATAGCATAGGCAGCACTCAATCCTAAGCATGGGTGAAATTTGCGAATTCGCGGTCTGCAAATTCGAGGATTTCCCTGCGAAATCGCAAAAAAAGATTTTTTTGCGATTTGCCCTGGAGTACTTTATACTGGCTAATCCAGTAAGTGCTCCCTCATTGGGTAAATGTATAGTGCTTTTACTACACTGCAGCTGCGTAAAGGGCCAGAAGACGTGTCTCCAGTGACCATGTGTGCCTGTAACACAGGCACAGGCACACATGGTCACTGGAGACACATCTTCTGGCCCTTTACGCAGCTACAGTATAGTAAAAGCAATATGGGGCAGATTTACAAGCCGCTTGCGCCTCTTTTGCGCCGCAGTTGAGTCACTTTTGTGACGCAGAGGCAGCACAGAAGATGCACCATGGTGCTGGGTATTAACAACGTGACGCATCTGAGAGATGCCTCACGCTGTAAAACCCTGCGCCATCAGGAGGCGTTCTGCCGCAGGGGAGGGCGTTCCTGTGCAGGAACGCCTCAGAAAAGTGGCTGAGTGAAATCTACAATTCAATCCACAAACACCCAAACCGCATTACAGCAAGAAAATCCAAGACTCCGTTGTGAAATGTAAAGCCCCCGGAAAATACAAAACCAATGCATGTGCTCAGTGATAAACCAAATGTGCATCCCCGCACATCTAACCCTAACAACATTAGTCCAGAAAAGAGCTCACCAAATCTTCAATTTGTACGATACTTTGTCTTCCTGTACTAGAGTGTCATCTGTTCCCTATAAGGACAGATATCCATATTGAATGGTATGTGCAGTTATTTTTATATACATTCATTGCATTATCTACAGTAACGTGAGATTTCACCCATATCCCATGATCTTACCTTTGAAGGGCGTCCGCCCAATCAACAATATCCAAATCTAGTGGTACACTAATAAAGGTTGAAGTTGTCCTCGTTTTCACTGTGGAGACATGATAAGTTCCAACTAGGATATAAACAGATTAGGTCTGTAAGCCCACTATAATATATATATATACTATTTCCCAGGTTCCCACCTATTTAGGCCCATCTATTCCTAAAATCCATTGTGCACCTCGCTTTTGGCATTTTCAATATATATATATATCCTCATGTGACGAGTTCTTTGATGTAGATTGTTGGTGATCTAAATGCGTTCACCATAGTTTGCTCGCACCCGACCATATAATTTCCTATATTCATATGGAATTCCTCATTGTTTAAAAAAAGGTCCGTTTTTATTACTTTGTAATTCATAACATCTATCTTGCGTGGAAGGTCAGAATTCATATTATACCTTCCATATATATTCGATTATTTCCGCCTTTTCAAAACCGTATTCCCCTTGTCTTAAATCTTACAAAAGACGCTCTACCCATTCTGGCGATATGAGTTTCAAATGTATCTTCAATTACTTCTTTCTATTTCTTGTAACCGGGTCATATTTCCTTAGTAACAATCAATTCTAACGACATTAGAGCTTTCGAGTGCTATAATTGCAAATGGCCGTTTCTGTTTAATATGTGTCGCAAACAGGCGGTATTTATTATTTACGATCCCTTCTTATACTGTTACATCTCATCATTAATAACCGCCCTTATCTCACACAGTATACAATCCATACCGCTCACCTTGAATTTCAAACACCGTCTTCCACTGAAATCTCTTTCCAAACCAGGTACCAACTCGACTCATCTTGCCGTACATATTTGGTGCCTGTTATTTCCTGTCATGGAGTGCGACAAAGGACTATTTCCCGATCCGATGACCAAATAGTGGAAAATACGGCGGCCATCTTTACGTGCCTATGTCTTAAATCATCGCCTATTTCACATGCAATTAAGCATACTTATATTGCACACCAGGTGAAATTAAAGAAGGGAATTCGTACATGTATTGTGAGTCTCATATTCATCATTATGATAACTTAAAAAGCCGCCTTGATTGTATAATTGCATCGGTTTGACAGCTTTGGAGGTGTTTTTTTACCCAGCGGCTCAGTCTGCTTTTCTTGCCGCGTTTGCCCCGACGTCTTCGGTGCTACGCAGTGAGCCGCCGCTGAGACGCTGGGAGGTGTCTGGGTGGAAGCAGCAGCACGACTCGGAAGAAGCCATCACGCAGCAGCAAGGGTTGGGCTCCCACACAGGAGCATAGTTAGAACAGAAATACCGCGCACTACTCAGGGGACCAAAAAGAAACTACCAGGAAAAGCTAACATAGAAAATCTTGTGTCTACTTTAATTCCAAAGGCACCGGGGTTGGAAAATGCAAGGAGGAAGACAACATCATTGCTGATGACCCCGGTAAGGCGACAAGAGCAGGATTCACTGGAGGAGGGTGCGTTAGGAAAGGGGGCTGGAAATCCTAGTAAAACTCCGGTGAAAACAGGGAAATGGGGCAAAAAGGAGGAGAAGGATAAGAATGGAAACCCCCAGGAAACAATAACTAACTGCAATACAATAAATAGGTATACTTTAAGGAGCAGAGGTGTTTGGGGAGAGGAGGATCTCACATTAAGTACAGTAACCCCAAAACCAAAAATTCAGGTGATTTATCCAACCACACAAACGGAACTCGGTTTGGATAATTCAACTACCTCTGCCCCTGCATTAGATGTGTATAAGGGGGCGGTTGTGAACCAAGGGCATACCAACCCTTAAAATCTTAAAGAAAAAAATAAGGGGAAGCTCAAGAAAGTAATAATTACCCCCTCCTTGTCCTCATACTTTAAAGTACAAACGCAGGAGTCAGTAATCAAAAGAAAAGACAATCCAGTCCTATGGAAATCTCTTAACGCTACATTGCAAAGCCAGAAACTGGATGAGAATATGAATACTGCCAGGGCCGCCGCAGGCTCTAACGAGAACCCTATCTTTCAAATCTCCACAAAAAACTGTTTTGATCCATTAGTGGACCTTGAAATTGCTTCAAGTGTTTTGGATAGTACAATCTCCACGACTGTGCAGAGCCAGGGGTGGCATTAGGCATGTGCAAGTTGTGCACCTGCACCGGACCGCCAAACCCCAGGGGCCACCAAGCCAATACTGTAGTCTTGTGCTGACTCTGCCTAAGTTTGAGAAATTATGACGTTGCACGTTCATGTGTCCTCACACACACACCAATTATATTTCGGCTCCTCAACCGGCACCAGCGTTTTCTAAATCCTGAGCTACGGCCGGCATTGTAAGGTAAGCGAGCTTGCTGTTCGATACCCCTCTTCTTCATTTGTCCTACGCTGCACCAGACAAGGCACACACCCATAGCTTTTTACCAATTCTTTTTGCTGCATGATACCCTGCATGTCCTGTCTGAGGATTAGGCGATGGCCTACTGTCCCACCTCTCTCATTTATCAAGAGGAGTTCGCCCCCGCCTTTAAATAATACTGCAACAGCATGTGCCCATTTTTGAAAACCTTTGCCAGGCGGGAAACTTTCTCTAACTCAGGAGGCCCCTTCCCCGCATACAATGAGCATGTTTGACTGTGTAACCATTGCCAACATTTATGAAATGCGAGTACGCCCCGCGTTTGGTTTAAATCATGTCGCCCCTACCTAGCCATTTTAACCTTTGCCAGTACCAGTAATAATTGTGAGTAGGCGCACGTATTTTAGGCCACACTCAGCCTTTCATGTTGAGCCCCGCCTGGCACTCCATGACCAGCCATTACAGAGAGTGGGCCTTTTGTCATTTATGGTCATCACCACATGTATGAGGCCATTCACACTACAACTCGCTGTATCCATGCGTAAGACGCCATATTCGATATGGTATTGATATTAGGGCTCAGAAGGAGGGGACATAAAGGCTTTTGTAGTGTCCCTTATACTGGAACAGAATAGGGATCTTGATCAAGCTTCATTGGAAGAAGACATACAGAGAGTTCACCTGGACCCCTTTGTAATGCGTACAGGCAGAAAGGCAGCTAGAAGGATTCTGGTAAACTTTAAAACATATACACTGAAGGAAAGTATTCTTTCAGGAGCATTAACAGCAGGATCCTATAAGAAAAATGACTGGTTGTTTCGTATATGGTCTGATATATCCCGTACGACACTGGATAGGGAATGGGAGCTTGGTAAATATATTCAGGAACTAAGAGACCTTGGTACTACAGCGAACATTTGGTTCCCTGCATCCCTAAGAATAATGAGGAACAACAAGATGCACGATTTCCGGGACCCAAATGATGTGAGAACTTTTATTGATCGGATCAGAGCACAAACTATATAATAAGTGATATGTTTAAGTCCATGAAAATGTAGGAGAGCTCAAATAGAGGTGTAATTACTATACCTAAAAAATTAATGGAAGGAATCCCCAGGGAGGGAGGGGTGGGTCACAGGTATAACAAAGTTTTTAAAAATGCAAAAAAAGAAGTTTCACAAAGGGTGGGGGGAGCATGTGGATTTTATTTTTTAAAAAAGTCCTCAAATGTTCCAGCCAATTTTTCGAGTTTCGAGCTACTTACAAAATTACAGGAGTATTATTTACTGGAATTGCAGATCTAATTAAGCCTAGATGCCTGAAAATTACGACATGGAACGTTAAAGGTTTCAGGGTGGTATCAAGAAGACAAAAGATTTTAGAATACCTGAAGTTGTGCGATTCGGATATCGTTTTTATCCAAGAGTCCCATCTTTTAAAAGAAGAATGGTTAGAAATCTTAAAACGTCAGCCATGGATAGATCATTGCGTATGTACCACTCAAACGGCTACAGTAAAAGGAGTCGCAATTGTGGTAAAAAAAGCCTCCCAAAGTATACTAGGCGAAACCCAGGTTGATCCATTAGGTAGATGGGCAATAGCAAAGGTCAGGATCCAGGGTATTTGGCTTGCATTGGTAGCTAACTATGGCCCAAACCTGGATGATCCGACTCATCTAAAAACATTATTTTTACATTTAATCAAGATAAATAAGCCCATTATTATGGCAGGAGATTTTAATGTCCCTCTTAACTTTGCGCAGGACACAACGTCTAAGAGGGCAGCTCTGGCAGTACCAAAAATGAGAGCCACAATAAAGCAAATAATTCAAGACTTCGGTCTTGTGGATATTTGGTCTCTAAGAAATGTTAAGGTGGGGTCAGAAGCGGGAAAATATACATTTCACAATAAAAAGCACGGCGATAGTTCCTGGATAGATTTCTTTTTAGAATCAGTTATAATTAGTGAACATATGAAAAGTGTGGTACATATTCCTGAGCATTTATCTGACTATTCAGCAGTTTCACTACAATTTGAGTTGAAGAAAAAAACGTCTGAAAGGTGATGGACTTTAAATCGATCACTACTTTTAGACACTTCAATAATAGATCAAATGAAACATGCTACAAAGGAATTTTTTCTCTTTAATCTGAATACTGCCCCCCTAAATAAGGGATGGGACACATACAAAGAGTATATTAGAGGAACATTAGTGGTTATCAACGCATTTCATGATAAAAAGGCTAAGAAGGAGCTTCAAGCATTAAAAGACGCAAATAAGGAGGCACAGGAGAATATAGGACTTACACAAAACTTAAATACGGAAACTGAACTAACAAAAGCAAAAAATAACATATCTGACTATTTGGAGATTAAGGTAAAGCAAAAACGGTAGGCAAGTAATCTTGCCAACCATGAGTATGGCGGAGGATACAGCAAATTTCTGGCGTGGAAGGCAAGAGCAGACCAAGCTAGAAATATGATAAAAGAAGTAAAATGTCAAAATACTGGGAACACAATTACTGTTGAAGGGGCTATTGAGCAGGCTTTTGTAAAAATGTTTCAAGATCTTCATACAGAGGATCTAAATCCAGATAGGGATCAAATAGCAGCCTTTTTTCAAGACATTAATCTCCAGTGTCTTAGTGACGAACTCAGAGAAGAACTATCGGCCCCTTTTACAATAGAAGAAATTTATAGTGTAATAAAAAGCCTAAAGAAGGGCAAGGCCGCTGGACCCGATGATCATCCAAATGAAATACGTTCCCTTCTGAATGAAGATTTGGCCCCCATTTTGCTTGATCTTTTCAATTCAATGATAATTAGAAAGGCTTTATTGTTATGTGGTTAAAAAACCCTTACAATATAAAAACAGTTGCAGCATATTCTTTAAAAGAAAAAACAGTATATAAAATTACACAGAAGTCCAAAATTTGCATTGTACTTTGGAACCTTGGAGACCTTCTTGGCGGTTAATCTTCCAACTGAGGGCCAGCTTAGGGTCGGCAGGTTTTTGGTAGTCAAAGAACGGATGCTGAACCCAGAGATGGAGTGCCACGCTGCCGTAATGGGGAGTGGTTGGGAACATTAATGGCTTCCAACTGTTTTAGCGCCTTCGTTACAAGTTTTGTTAATCCGATGTTCAGCTTCATATTGCTCAGGTTTAAAGCTGCTATTATGGCTTGGCGGCATGATTGAATTCCGAGCCTGTTCCATTCTTCACCCAGTAAAAAACGTCTAATGTCGAGCAATGCGGGACATAGACAAACTATGTGTTCTAGTTGTTCGCTGTGGTAGCCACACAGCCTACAATGAGTGTAGTTATTTAGTCGGTGCCTTTCTGGCAGATTCGGTAAAAAAGGCCATTCACCCATCCTTAGGGCCAAAAACTTTCTTTTAAAAAAAAGTGCAAATGTGCTTGATAAATAAGGGGTACAACCCCGGGTTTAAAATTTATGATCACTGCCCAGGCGTGTTTCCTTTTTGACAGTATTGCCCTGTCTGAATGGAAGGACCACAGCCTGACGCTCTGCTTAATGACTACTTTTAATGCTGACTGGGAGGGATTTGTTCCCTAGAATTCCTCAACACCGAGTTGTTGTAAACTATGGTCCAAGTAGAGCCGATATTTATTACTGGCTTGACTTTTCTGAATTTCTTGCCAGAGTCTGACCTCCAAAGAGCCCTCCCGGGCATGACGAAGTCGATTAGAAAACTTTATGAATGCACCAGCCTCTGTGCCGTGGAGGTCGAGTAGACCTAATTCAAGGCGAACTTGTGCAGGCGATGCTGACTTTGGCATATGAAATGCAGGTTGAAAAATGTTTGTTATTTATATAAGAGGGTATTTGTGGTGCCCATCATGATCTCTTGACCATATGTTAATGAATTGGTTATCTTGGTGTTCATCACCTTCAACAGTGGGATTAAGCTGGGGCTGGGTAGTTTTTTGGAAGTTTTCGTGGCAACAACCTTTAAAGCCAGAGCTTTGGTCCTCAGTGCTTCTTTCTGTTTGACAAAAGAACTTCTGGAGTCAAGAAATATTCCCAGATACTTATAGTGAGTTGTTGAGTCTATTTTTACCTTGTTGAAATATCACCCACCACACCTTTTCTTTTGCTTCCCAAAGGAGATTGTTTTTGTTTTTGACAGATTCAACTCTAGGAAGTTGCTTTTAGTGCAGGGGAGCAGTTCATCAAGTAGCCTCTGTAGGCCCACTTTCGTATGACTAAGCAACACCAAATCGTCGGCGTATAAAAGGTTAGAAATACGTACTCCATCTAGTTGGGGCGGGTGGCTGTTGACGCTGTCGAGAATTTGTGAGAGATCCAATATGAATAAGTTAAAAAGGAGGGGTGCCAGCACGCAGCCTTGTTGTACCCCGCTTCTCGTCTCAATCTTCCTAGAGACATGAGAGCCTTCGCCCAGCTTGATTTTAATCCATGTTTCGCAATGGAGATGAGCTAGCGCAAGTAACAGAGACTGGTGTACGCCCCAAGACTTTAATTTTTGCCACAGTAGGTCCCAGGGCACTCAGTCAAAAGCCGCTTTAAAATCTACAAAGCAGCAGTGCAGTTGTATTTGTTGGACTGACGCTTTCTCTATCAAAACGGATAGGGTTAGTAGGTTAGTTGTTGTACCAGAGTTGGCCACAAACCCAGTCTGATTGAAGGAGAGGTGCCTAGTTTCCTTGGTCCAGACCAGTAGCTCGTCCAACAGAATGCTGGTGTAGTATTTAGACTTAACGTCTAAAAGTGCTATCATTCGGTAGTTGCAGGGGTCGTTTCTCTTCCCACCCTTATATATGGGATGAATGATGGCACCTCTCCAGGACTCTGGGACAGTGTTGTTTAACCTGCAATAAGAAAACAGGGGGGTCAGGTGAACTGACTAGAATTCAGCTTCAGATTTAAACAGGGCCTGGGGGAGACCATTTGACCCGGGTGCACCATCGGCTCTAGCTTTCCTCATTAAACATAGAATTTTATGATTTAGTTCTTCCGGGGTCACTGTCGTCTCTGAGAGGGAAACTATGTTATTCACACGAACCACATTTATGGGTGCTGGTGATGTACTTATGAATGAAGAGCTGGGGCCCGGCCGTGTTGGTTTCGTAGCCTCCAAGGCTGGTACCTTTGCGTTAGGCGTGTTAGAAGGGTTGGAGCAGTCGGCTTCCTTATCCTTACTCATGAAATGAGATGATAAATGGAGGGACCATTCATCCGCACTGATGTTTGCACTACCATGGCCGCTTCCACCAAGCTGACCCCTATGTACAAGACTCCAGAATTTCATTGAGTTTGGGTTTTTGCTTTCATAGAGGATCTTCACCCAGAATTGATCTGTTGCTGCTTGTTTTTTCCTACGTGCTGCAAACCTGAAAGCTGCTGGAGCTTACTTGTAGTCTTTAAAAGCGGATTTGTTACCTGGGCTCTTCCTGCATTTCTGAAGGGCATGATTTCTGCATAGCTTTAGCTTTTTTGTAGCTGTTGAAGTGTGTGGTCGAAGTTCGAAGTGGTCAGTACACCTCTTAAGTGGGACTGCTTCTAATAGTTGGTTGATAAAGCTAGCCCAGGGGCACACAGGTGAGGAATCAGTGGCGAATGGTTGGGTTAACAATGTTCCACATTTTTCAATTAAAAAGGGTGCCGCGTTGTCTGACCATTTCATCCTTTTTAATTTCTCCGTGTGGCAGGCTGCGTGTGTATGAGCAAGCTCCTGGTAGCGCGGGAACGTGGCATGAATTGTTATAATTTGAGGCCGGTGATCGCTCTCACCTTGTGGTGCAATACGATAGCTCTCAATTAAAGGGAGAAGTTCCATGCTACCTAGGGAAAAATCCAGAAAGGTGAAGGTTCGGCCATCGGTTCGGGTCCAAGCAGGAGTATCCATGGGGAAGCGACCATTCAGTAGGATATAGCCTACGCTGTCTAACTGGGTAACTGCATACTCCCCCAGTTTTGATGGTCTGTTTCCAATGGGAGTTGACTTTGTGCCAAGGTGTAATGGAGCCATAGAGAGGGCTGATTCTGGTTCATCGAGGAAGTTACAGTGAAGGTTGGTGTTAAAATCTCATGTAATTATGTTTGGTATACTGCCATATTCACCGAGCAAGTTGCAGGCGGTATTGACCAGGCAATCCAGTTTGAATTTTTTCTCCATGCTACCTGGGGATATGTAAACGTTCAGAAGGAGGAGCTGGCTGTCGATCTCATGATTGCCCAAAAGGATTCTGGAGAGCCAGGTTTTCTCAAATTTTAGCTGCTTAATGGACTGGGAAAGTTTAGTTGACACGTAAATCGCCAAGCAGCCACTCGGCCTGCCAAATTTGAATTGTCTTGTTGAGAGAGATGCAAATTCAAGGTAGCCATCGATAGGAATGCTGTCTGTTGCCCAGGTTTCTGCAGTAGAATAATATCATGTTCCTTTAGAAAACCAAGGGTGGCTGCTGATAGAATTTTGTGACCAAGGCGGTTTATGTTCCAGGAACATATTAACAGACTGAGGTTGTTTTTTTTCAGTCATTCCGGCTCCTTACTAGGTCTCCAGGGAGCCATGACCAATCGACATTTTCGGGGTTTTGCTGGTTTATTGGGTACTCCTAGGTTGCTATAGGAGAGCAACTTCTTGCTGACTTTAATACTGAAAAAGGGACTGAGCTGCCACTTGGGGTCTGGGTCTGGTTATTTTCCAAAATTGATGGATAAAGAGGGGCACTAAACGTCGACATTGTTATGCCCCAATTTTTGAATTGTTCAGTTTTTGACTGGACTAGTTCTCGAATTGCTGAGGACCCAAGCGTTAATTCAGTTGTATCGCCTGCGTTAGTACCAGTTGGTGGAATAAATTTGATGGAGATTATATCGTGGGACTGCAGGAAATACAATTCGGGAAATGATGTGAGAAGTCTTAGTATGTTCCATCGATTTAAAATGTTGTGGGGGCCTCTTGAAACATACTCTGGAGTTTGCAGTAGTACGGTGCCTGGGTTAGAAGGAGACTGAGCAGGAACTTCGTTGATCATTAAAGGCTTTGATTTCTTTGGGTTATCGACCGGAACTTGCTTCATCGAACATGCAACTGCAGATGAGAAAGACGGATCGCAGTATCTAGTTGATGGGGGTGAGGTGGAGTGACTTTTGCTCATAGGCACCAACTGTTGATTGCTTGAAGCGTTTAAAAAAATCTGGTAAATGGGTTCTTTGACTGCACATTGGACGTGGATGGGCTTACCCACCTCTGTTGAACGATTACTCGGGGAGGTAACTGAGGGGAAATTCGTGGGAATTTTGGTTCCCAGTTGTTCTGTAGCTGGATTAGGCACGGCTATTGCAGGTCGACTGAATCCAGGTGTTGCTTGCACGAGGTGCTGTGAATGGGGCTGGTGGTGTTGGAAGGTGCCCTCTTGCTTGGTGTGAAGGAGTGAGCAGTCTCTCTCTGAAGTTAGGCTTTTTGCTATAGAGCTCGAAGACAGGTTTACTCCAGAAGTATGGAACGGCACGCTTGCTTGAACTAAGTTGGCAGTGATGAGGCTACTATCATTTAAGGTTTTAGTTTTTATGGTAAGTTTGTTCCGGCTCTTCCGTTGTCTTTTTCTTTCCCGTTTTGACAGCCTATGTTTATTATTTTGTTGAAGCTAATGGATGGGAGTTGAAATTCTGTCTACAGGCTCCATGGAACGCAGGGAGGTGGGTGAGAATTGGTCTTCAATGGCGGTAGGCCCCTTGCCGATGTTAGGAGCTGGGGGCGGGAGGTCTGGCAATGGGAGCTTCTTTATTTCTGTTAGTACTGAGGAAAGAAATTGTGGTATAGATGATTATGGGGGAACAGCAGCACACCGACTGTACCAGTTGGACTTGAGATTGGGCTTTCGTAATGAGCTGGTTGAGAGCCGCTAGTTTTTTGTCAATTCCTGCTGTGTATACCGCTAGCATGTTCAAAAGGTGCACCTGCTGGTCCATCTTGTCCGAGTGATAAGCTAGGGCTGCTGCCGAAGTTTGGAAAGTTTGCAATACCTGAAAGCAGAGATCATTGAGGCCGTTTGATGGGCTTGCCTGAACGGCAGGTTTTTGAGGAGCTGATGAGAAAAACGAGAGATCCAGAGGGGAAAAAAAACATTCTCACCAAGTCCCTCTGAATTACCGGTTTGGTCACCTTGATCGGCCTTTTCCGAGTTGGAATTGTCAAATTGGAGGTGGAAATGAGACAAAACTTCAGGGGTCAAAACCTAGTGATCTTTTTTTGGCTGTCAGGCAGAGTTACAGATGACAATTTTGATGTTAATTGGGAAAACTGATTTATATTTTGAACTGGGTTAGCGATTAGTGGACTGGCAACATTAAAAGAGGAGTCTTGGGAGAGAATCGGTTTCAATTGAACTGAATTTTGATCTAAAAAGGGCTGTCCGGATGACTGAGACAGTTGGTTTCCTTCTGGGGCTTCTGCAGAAACCGTGCTCTGAGAAGCCGTCTTTGCCGTGGAATATTGTAGAGAGGAACCTTCACCTTCATTAGCAACTGCGTGAATTATATGCTGAATCAAAATTTGGTTCAAAGATGCAATGGTTTTTGTTGGTGGGGTAATCTGAGGTGGGTCTGCTGTGCTGGGATTTCTCTTCAAGGGCGCCCGTGGTGCTCGCCTCCTAAATTAGTCTCTTAATGTAGATTGATTGATCGTAGGACTTGGGCTTCGGGGGGCTGTTGTGCCCGGTTTCGGTGCCTCTGTTCTCTGATGTTCCTTCGCTGCAGCCATCCAGTCAACTCCAGAATGTGGCGGGTGTGCTTTGGAAAGTCGGTCTTGCACTAAAGGCTGCGAGAGCTTAGAGGCAGGTTCTAAGTCCAGGCCACAGCCAGTATGTAGACTCGTGAGCAGTAGTTGCTGTGATTGTTCGGGGGTTCTGGAAGTTTGACCAATCCTTCCAAATTACTCAGAGGTGCTTTTACTCCTACGTTTTTTTTCACAGACCTTGCTAATACTTTCCTCACCCGCCCCGATCTCATGCTTTAAAAGAAAGAAAGGAAAAAACACTTGCTGAGAGGGGGTGCAGCCGCCCTTCCTGGGGAGTTTGGCTGTGAGGGCGCTTAACGTAGGAAGATTGGAGGAACTGGGGTGGACAAAGTGTGTTTGAGTGGTCTGAGACAAAAATGGACTGGGAGCAAGAAGGGCACCAGAAATCGGTGTGAGCCACTGGGTGTTGGCTGTTGGCTGAGGCTGTGAACTGTAAGCTGTAAGGTGTGGCTGGAGGCTGGAAACTGAAAACTGAGATAAGCTAGAAACAATAAAATGGTGGATTCTGGATGTTGGATGCGAAGTGCTGAATGCTGGGTGGCTGCTGCGAGGGTGCTGTGACTGGGAGAGTTCAGGCGAGTTCAGGGTTCAAAGTGCAGGCATTCTCGTGTTCAAGTGTAGCAAAATGTGGCAAGTGGGGCTCACATGGCAGTTGCGGGCTGCAGGCTGCACCATATCTATCAGGTTGCCACCACAAACTACCAAGGGCACTCTATTGGTGCAGCCACCTGCTAAAGGGCAGCCACGCTTGCTCTTGAGATTTCTCCGATGTCGGTGACCTCCGTCCGCCGAGATGTGACCTGATTGCGGGGGATCGGGGTGGGGGCCGGGGGGAAGCTAGGGAGGGCTTGGCTGGGCTGGGAGATTTAATCAGTCAACGGTCTAACAGGACGTGCTGAACCAAACGCAAGCCCTCTTCCCACGGCCTCACCATTATTCGCTTGCCGTCCCGCAGCCCACAGTGCTCTCACGTTCGGCTTTCTCCTTTCCCTTTTCACTTATCCTGCCACCTGATGACCCCCGCTGGATGAACAGGTTGGGTCGGGTCCTGGCTCGCTGCACGGAGCAGCACTCCACTCCACTCTGATCCGCTCCGGGAACGGCTGTCATGTGAGTCACACAGGTGAGGACGATCTACATGCAATAAAAGATTCAATGTATATATTAAAACAAGATCTCCCCCCATCCTGGGACTTAGCCACAATAATTATATTATTAAAACCTAATAAGGATCCAAGGCTATGGGAATCATATAGGCCGATCTTCCTTCTCAACAGTGATTACAAAATATACACACAAGTAATTACTGAAAGGTTGGATTGAATGGCCGGCCTTTTGATCCACAATGACCAGAAGGGCTTTATTAAGGGTAGGCATCTGCACGACTTAACCCATGAACTAATAGGCACAATTGATTTAGCAACAGAAAGTGCTATGCCCCTAACGGTATTCACTTGTGATGCAGCCAAAGCGTTTGATAGGGTCAATTGGTCCTTGGTTCAAGAGCCAATTCAACGCTTTAACTTAGGCCACAACTTTGTAGCAGCAATTAAATCACTGTACAAAAATCCGGTGGCTCGAGTCTTGGTAAATGGCACCCTTTCTGTGCAGGTCATAATAGGTAGGGGCACTAGGCAGGGGTGCCCACTTTCACCTTTACTGTTTAATTTGTATATAAAGCCACTTGCTATCAAACTAAGGGAGTGTGAGAACATCATACCATTTTCCTGTAATGGGTGGGTTAAGAAAATAGGCCTTTATGCAGATGATTTGATGGTATTCACTGGCCACCTACAAGACTCAATAGAATCTATTTGGGAAACATAAAAACGTTTTGGGGAGATATCTGGATATGCTGTGAATCCAGCCAAAACAGATGTTAAGGAATAGAACACGCATTATAGGTGTGACCAAGTTCGACATACTCTCAGGTACTTGGGAATAAAGGTGGTCCAGAAGTTTGACTCATTAGCAAAAGTACATTTCGATAAGTTACATCTAAGGTCAGGATACAATTACAGCAGTGGGGCTCTTTACCTTTATCGTTCCTAGGCAAGTCTAATTTTCAGAAAATGGCAATTCTACCTAAGTATACCTTTTGATTTAATTTAATCCCATTGGAGTTCAAGAAGGACTGGATAACTAAAATACAAGGCCTTTTTTTCTAGTTTTATTTTGGGTAAAAAAAGACAGCAAACAGCTTGGCAGATGTTCAGGGAAAAAAAGGAAAATGGAGTGGCTGCCGGCCCAGACCTCCTTCAATACCAGAGAGCATTTCATTAAAAAAATTTCAGGCAACTATTAGGAGACACTGCTACTTTTACACCACTATTCCAAGCATTGACCTTTGGTTACCAGGCCCAATCCAGGTATTTTCTATTTACATTTGGAGACCAGAATTTAAAAAAAAAGGTGAAACTTAAAATTCACCAGGCAGCCTGTAAAGTATGCCATCAAACGAGAGTGATACTGAGAATCCCCTATTATAGCAAACATTCCCCAATATGGAACTCACCTGGTACGTGAGTTTGTTTCAAGACTCTCTTGCGGTTCTAATACAAGCAAAGGGAATTGAGAGATGGGGCGAATTATTAGAGGGGTCGGAGTTAATTTCATGGCAGAAGATACAGGATATCACAGAAGGTACAGTCTCCAAATTTAAATATTACCAGTTATCAAGTTGGGCCAAAATGCTGAGAAAATGTGGAAATGCTAATGACTTTTTCGAGTCCAAAATTGCTATATCTCCCCCGTGTCGAAAAGAAATCGCTACATGGTACTGGATGTTAGTACAGCCCCATGAAGATCCACAGCCTCGGTTTAAATCGACTTGGAGGAAGGAACTGCCGAACTACTATCTTCACATTTTATGGCAAGTATCTCTATCTTTTCTATGGCACAGTGTTAAGTCTGCACCTCTAAGAAAAAAATATTTATTTACTATCCATAAGGCATATTGGACTCCGCAAAGGTTATCCAAAATGGGTACACAAGCTGTGAAGAAGTGTCTTAAATGCGGGGAAATAAATGCAGACGAAGCACATATGTTTTGGCGGTGTCCTTCTATCCAAACCTTCTGGGAAAAAGTAGGTGCAACAATTTCAGTATTGTGGGGCACGATATTAAGGTGAGTTTACCGCAGGTTATCTTTGGAGTAATTCCAGACAAAGATTTAATAATTAATATATCTAAACAACACAAAACCCTTATGTTTCTGTTAATTCTATTGGCGCGCAGAGAACTGTGCATCAAGTGGATTTTACCTGTTTCACCTCTAGAGAGTGAATGGCGTAATTCTATACACAGAATTGCAAGACTGGATAGGGCAACATACAATTAAAAAAAAGAATTGGGGGAAATATCTGGGATAACTGGTCTAAGAGTAGGCAGCGTAATTAAATTTGCCATAAGTATTGTTTTCATATTTTCTCTTTCTGCAGCTCCTTTCTTTGTTGTTCTCCTTTCTCTATTATTTTCTATATGCTTTATCTAGTCCTATGATTATGTAGCAGCTATACAGGCCAGGGATGGTCCAATATGGATTGGTAGCCATGGAGTGGTAAACCCGTTATCCCTGTGGTAATGGAGAAAGAGAATGGAAAAAGTGTAAACAGCTAGGCTAGGCCAATTGAGGGTCTGAGATGTTTTTCAGCCCCTCCGTAAAGAGAGTTCGAATCCCCTCAGATATTGTGTGCCCAGAAAAAAAGTCAGAAATCCATTTTTTTATTCTCCAATCTATAAATGCTAAATACAAATGAGGACAAAAAAAATCCCATACTTTAGAATTTACTGTTGATTTGAACTCTTCTGGTAGGTCACCTTTTGTCATCATAGAATACATTTCATCTACCTCTGTTCCTTGTTTTGCTAACATCAACTTATAGGAACTATCTTCATCAGGGGTCTGGATTGCCACACCGTCCAGTGTACAATATATGGTCCAGTTCATTTTACAAAGTAAATCCCTACCTAACAAGTTTACAGGACTGGAATCACAAATCACAAACTTATGCATTTCTTTGAAATTCCCTATGCACACTTCCATTGGTTCTGTAACTACTTGGATGGATTCTCCTGAGAGGGGCGGGTTTGGGATGTCTGCTGTTCTTACAGTAGACTGGGTAGCCCCAGTATCCAGTAAGAAGGTAATATCTTTCCCTTCTACCTTCCCATCAATGTATGGACCTAACTGATCTACCAGTAAGGATGCGCCAAGTACGCATTCTTCTTCCCCCCTCCTCAGGCACCGTCATAATTCATCTTCCAATGAACTTCTATTCTTCAAAAGAAATTGAGAAGTTACAGAATGTGGCCTACCACTTTCTCCTTGAAATCCGGTGTCCACACTGTACTTTAGTCTGTTCACAACATTTTTCATAGGGGCATGTGTTAACTGATTCTGTGAGTTTACAACCAGCTGCGGTTTACACAAAATCACCTCATTCTGCATCTGTGGATTTAAATTTTGATTTGGGCCATTATTAGTTTGTATATTTTTACACTCCCAATTTTCCGCACCCATGTCAAGGACATTTTTTCTGTGCTTCTTCTCTACTCATTTTTCCTCTTGGTTTTCTCTCCCTATATTCATTCTGTCATGATCTTCTATTTTGTTCATTTTGTTCATTATTTATTTTTAATTCCTGTTGTTCTGCCAGTTTTACTTGTGCCCACATCACTTTTTCTTCTAACTTTTTCCATTGATTGTCTATCTCATCTCTACAAAATGTTGCATATTTCAAAACCTCATCTACAGGCTTAATTTGCCAGCACAACATGTGAGTCTGAATCATATGACAAATTTCTGGTCTTAGTCCTGATACAAATCGATATACAAAATGTCCCATACTCTTATCACCCATGTTTTCAAATCCACTATACTGTTTAAACATTTGCAGTAAACGCTCATATTATGCATGGACAGTCTCCTTTATTTCCTGTGTTGTTCTATCTATCTTTACCCAATCAGTTTCTTTTGGAGGTGTTTTCCCTTTTAAAAATGTCACTACTTAATTATATTTCTTCATTACTTCTTCTGATGGTGCACCTGTTTTCTCATCGCTTGGATATTCTTCACTAGGCCAATGTATTGGACTTTTACATTCTGTCCATAAATCAACAGGTACCACTATGTCAAACAAACCATCCAGATCCTTTAGCAAAACCTTCAAAACCTTTACAAACCTTTTGACTTGTCTATGCCATTCTACAGGCTTCTCTCTCAATTTTGGGAAATCATTTGTAAATGATAAAATATCCTGTCTTGTCCATGGAACATGTGCATATCCCCCTCCGGGTACTTCTCTCTAATAGGACACAATCTTTCTGCCTTTTGAGTTTCTCTTACTACATACTCTGATGCGGCTTTATTTGCTTGAGCATCGTCCTTCTTTTTTGTCCACCTTGCCTTCCACCTGTCTAATTCTCCCCATTTCTGTAAAATAGTAATCAGTTCTTTGATCTGCAATTTCATTCCTGACATATTCATATTTTCTAAATCTTTGTCAGTGAACTCTGCTCTGTAGGGTTTTTGCAATACTTTGGACTTTCCTCTGTCAGTTCCCATTTCGGAAGCAAGTTCTGTTAATTTCTCATGAAATAGTTTTACCTTTCTTGTTATGCTTCGGCATATAAATAATAACTCTTCCTCACAATATGTGTTTAACCTGTCTATTCCCACATTTCCAGCTATAATGTCTTCTAATTCTTTTTTTAATCTATAAATGTGTAAATGTAAATGTAAATGTATAGGCATTTATATAGCGCACTACTTACCCGTAGGGTCCCAAGGCGCTTCGACCGCTGTGAAACCCTTCCTGGCTTCCCTGAGAGATGGTCCCTTAATGGGTATCTCCAGGGTGAGACCAGGCATCCCCGGCGGTCTGGTGGGGCCGTTAGTGAAGATGAGGCAAGCTAATGCCCAGAGTTGCCGAGTGTGATCGCTGATCAGAGTGGGCACCGAGTCCAGAAACCTGCCGCGTCGGGAATCGAACCCTGGTCTCGGGCCGTCCTCTGCTCTCGGGTCCCAGCATCTTTGGTGACAGTACTCTTTTATCCACCCTCTGTGCCCATCTTTCTTATTCTTCTGGTGACACTAGGGTAACACTTTTAGTTCCTGTGGAAGTTTCCATCTGTATTTCTCTTGATCTATTTGGTGTTACTCTCTTTGGGGTTTCATTTACTTGTTCCCTGATTGGTAAGTCCATTAGTGATATTACTGACTTACATTCACTTGCTTGATCTTCAATTATTATATATTTTTTCTTAGCTCTTTTACAGAAGTAGTCATTACTGGTGGATTAGGACAATTTCTTTAATCCCCATATAAGGGAACAACGGGACCAATAGTCACTGGTATAGTTACCGCCTCTGGATTTACACTTAATTGGGTTATTTTCTGCATTTATTCTTCTGTATTCTTATTTATAGCTTCCCTTTCCTATTCCTGTAACCTTTTCTCATTTAATGAATCATGTAACACTTGTGGAACCAGAGGAATTTCTAAAGCTGGAGCACTTGGTATTCTTCTATTGTGTCTATCCTGATATAGCGGAGGATTCTTTGTTAAAATATCTTCCATACACTCATCTTCGAATTCACCACAACCTGTCATATGTTTAGTTTGTCTTTTACACTTGCTCCCTCTTTTGCTCATCTGACATTAATACAGGATACAATCCTTCTATAACCATTGCCAGTCTCCATTGTTTCGTCTGATCTTCGCGCTTTATATGTAATGTCTTGGGATAGAACCCTCTATGTCCCTAGTACTCCTATTTCTGTATTGTTCAAATGCCTCCATCTCCCATTCCTCTAGTGCTTCATACTGGGTTAATCTTGGTCTGGGTTCTAGTTAATTCATCCTGTTTCTTAAATTATAAAGGATTCTGCCATTGAATATACCATGTTCTGGGAAAGCCAATATTCCCTCACCTTTTGTATACTCAATCCAAAATTCTAACCATACACAAGTATGATACCCTTTCTCCATCATCATAAATAAATCTGATGTCAGGGGCGGTGGAATAAGAATTCCTTCTCTAGTTTTAATCGTTTTATCTTTTTTGAAATAATTCTTTATTTTCTGCATAAAGGACAGTTTTCTCTTTTCTCCGTACATATTATAAGTTCTCTTTCTTATAAATGCTTGTCTAACAAAATCTAGATGTCTTCTATCTTGGTGATTTCATTTTCAGGTGGGATCGCTATTCCACATAGAATTCTTATTTCTTTTCTAATGAATTCATACTTTTGTTTATACTTCGGCATCCAATCTCGTTAGCGCCTTTATTCTTTTACTCCAATCAGGTTTAAATGTACAAAACATCTAACCAATACTAGCGCGGCTTTTAATGTAACATAAGTATCAACTCCTTACTACTGACCCCTCCTTTACAAATCTTTCATAATTCACACGCCTGCTGACTTGACCAATCCCAGAGCGGCACCTGATGAGGTCAGTGTGACAACCAACCCCTTCTGTACAATTCCTGTTGTCTCACCCACACCTGCTGTCCAATCCCAGCGCGGCACCCTGTGACGTCAGTGCAAATCCGCCAACTGACCCTCCCTTTTCAAGGTAATACGAAAACTTAATTTCCTTTAATTTTTACAAAACTTTTTTTACATTAGATAACAACACAGATACATTCGCTACTTTGTTGATTTTGCAAATCCGACGCCTAGTTTCTTACACTACGAGTAAAACCTTCCGCTTACTCTTCAATCACTACGAGAAAAACTCTTCTGTTTTCTCTTCACACAAGCTCAGAAAGATCTGCTGCTCTTCAAGTGTTACCCTTTCTAGGTGATATAACACCAACATTTCAACAGCGAACTCCTCACTATCAATCACTCTCACTGTTTCTTAACTAATTCTAAAATCAACGAGTAGCCTCTCTGCAGTATGATTTCAATTCATCACCCTCTATACATTTCCCGGGAATTTTCAAGAAAACATTAAACAATATACAAACAAATTTGTTGATACTTAAATCTATAACTAATAATCACCAAACTAATCAATAATAACCATGCCTCTGCTACCAGCAAACTGATCTAGCGGGACACCAACCTACGGACAAGTATAATTAAAACACACACATTCCGGCCCATTCACCACACTCACTTACAGTATCCAGTTGATGAAAACCCCGCCGGGAATAATTTACTGGGCCTCTTTATATGTCTGTTTGCCTTGAGAATTTGAACCTATTTATTTATTTACTAAGCCCTTCCTTACTCATGGATCTATTATTTGAGTTAGAATTGGTAATTAATTACATTAAGCATTTACCTATTTTAACTACATTAAATAACCACAGACTCAGTTTTAAATCATAACATTTTATCTGGAAATATTTTAGTGAATCAAATACAAATTACAGTGTTAACTTCATCATTCTGAGAAGGTAAATTTCAGTTTGCTTACATTAGTCTATCATTTTAATGATGAATACCTCAGAAAGAGAGGACAGAGAGAAAAGGCACATTGACACAATACATTTCATATTTACCTAGAATGGTGTGGGATTAGACCCCTCTAGCCAAGAGTTGGGACCCCACGAATTACCAGCTAACAGGTTCAGGACAGGATTAAACAGGATAGATCACCTCTTCTGGATCTAATGCCAGCGTCAAACCCCTCTCAGATACTAGTTTCCTCCTCGACAATTCTTCCGCACCTCATTCCTAGTCCCTGCCTCCTCACCCTCGGTCCTCTTTCGCACTCTTGTTTCTAAATTTCATTTTGAAAATTTCAAGTCTGCTTTTAGGTAATTATTTAGCAATCAGACAGCATGCCTATCTCTCAGCATTCTGGCAGCAATAAGCTTATTTCATTTAGCTAACTACCCCAGTTATACTTTATGGTGGCACTTTCCACCCCCAAATGTTTCAAACGTGTGTAATTTGTGAATTCTGATTGAACAAGCCAAGGGGGATGATCCTCACACAATACTCAATGTAATACTTTTCTAAAGAGCATTGTCTTATGTACCCGCCCATTTAATTTGTTTTCCCAAGCTTTATTCCCACCCGTTTTCTAATATTAAATTAAAACATTGTGTTACATTTATACATTTGTTCATTGAATCTTCAGGATGTTCCATCACATTCTCCCTATGAGAAAGGATCGTCCATGACCATGTTCCATGTATCGCAGAAAGGGCCACACATGCGTCTACGGCCCCTTCTGTAATACCAAAGTGCCCCGAGGGTGCACAAAGTGGGCACAAATGCCTGTCGTGCCCCCGGGGCACTTTCTATAATACAGTCCCTGGACTTCATTTGTGAATTTCATTTACAACTATATGAAAGAATTTTTTGGGTGCATAGTGTAGGTTCACCTATGTGAACATAAAACACTGCCGTACATCTGTAATCTAAAACCTTTTTTTCTTTTTTCTTGTAGGGAAAATATTTTCTCCATGGATAAACCCCTTCTTAACCCCTGCAAATTTTCGAGGTGTTCCCACCCCGTTCACTCGGCATGGATCTACTCCCTCCAATGACAGGTGTAAGTATTCAGACTTACCAAATATGTCGCAATTTCTATATAGATACTAGGAACCAGAAAATAGAAAAACACATCATCATTCAGAATATTAAGGTAAGAATGGACAAGCAAGTGTCACTATACAGCCCTAATCAAGAATGCATGTCAACCCTTGAATTGTAGGCCTGTGTACTTATATTTGGGACTGGAGGGTCCAGTTTGGGCACTTAGAGAAGATAAAAGTGTCCTGGCGTGCTGTAGAGAGTAGTAGTCATCTTAAAGGAATATACTCCCATTCAGTGTGTGATGAGGTTGTTGAAGTACAGCACAAATGTGGCTGGTGATAGTAAAACTGAATAGATGGCTAAGGATAGACATAGATGAAGGGCAGTGTGGAAACTATAAGTCAGATGTGTAAGAAAATGAATATATCCTTGTCAAAGACAGGGATGCAAGGAGAAAAGACACATTGTAGCAAAGAAGACTGAACTCCAGCAACCCTGAAAACAAAGCTCAGAATATATGCAACAGTTTGGCTATCTGTGGGTTTAATTCCAAAGGTATATGACTTATCCCTCCATCGAATATGGAAGGGGTTCCCCTCTGGACCATCTCAGGTACAGAAGAAGAACAGAACCGGAAAAGATGTACGGTCACTGGATGATCTGCAACAGGACTCACACCAGATGTCCAGGGAAGCATGCACAGCAGCACGGGCAGGGAACTAACAATCTCTGGTCTGCCTCATCCAAGTAAAATCCCAGGAATGTCTTCTCCTACTCAGGTATCCTTCTAGCTGACAGTAGAAGTTAGGTATGCAGGAATAAAGAGGTCAGAGACGGGGCACTGCTTGTCCCTTGGAAGACTCTAATATTGCCTGAAGGACTCTCAGCAATGTACTTTATGTTCTCCTACTTCTGTTTAAATAATCTCAAAAAAGATGGGCGCAAACCAATATATAGTAATACTTTAAAACAGAACAGTAACAAATGACAGAAGTGTTGAAACAAAAAACTCTCATGAGGGGTAAGTCTTGGAGTCTTTAATACAGTATGCAGCCAGCCGACACGTGTTTCATCGCCTTCGCGATTCCTCAGGGCTAGATGGCTGTGTCCAGGTCAAAATAGGGTCGCTCAGCTGGTGATATTTCCGACCCAGCCGGGCCCTTGACCGTGAGGATACTCGGTTTGAGTATATATGTAGATAGACGTGATTATCGGTAGATCTCGATCTGTTACTCATCAATCTCGGAGGTCATAGTAATTATAGTTAGAGCAGTTGTTAGAGATGTTTGCCGCCCAATTCGAACAGGGTATTGTTCCAATAGGCGGGGAATCACTCTCATGTGCCTTTGTAGTTGTAGCCTCAATGTGCGCTCCAGGCTGTGTGCAGCAACGGAGCGGCGCGTAAAGTATCCCGACCCCCGAGTCGTGTTCCTGTTGTAGTCCACAACAGGAACACGACTCGAGGGTCGGGATACTTTACGCGCCGCTCCGTTGCTGCACACAGCCTGGAGCGCACATTGAGGCTACAACTACAAAGGCACATGAGAGTGATTCCCCGCCTATTGGAACAATACCCTGTTCGAATTGGGCGGCAAACATCTCTAACAACTGCTCTAACTATAATTACTATGACCTCCGAGATTGATGAGTAACAGATCGAGATCTACCGATAATCACGTCTATCTACATATATACTCAAACCGAGTATCCTCACGGTCAAGGGCCCGGCTGGGTCGGAAATATCACCAGCTGAGCGACCCTATTTTGACCTGGACACAGCCATCTAGCCCTGAGGAATCGCGAAGGCGATGAAACACGTGTCGGCTGGCTGCATACTGTATTAAAGACTCCAAGACTTACCCCTCATGAGAGTTTTTTGTTTCAACACTTCTGTCATTTGTTACTGTTCTGTTTTAAAGTATTACTATATATAGTGTACCATATTGAGTGCATCGGCAACCAGGTCTGTCAAATAAGGGGTAGTTTTCTCTACTCTATTGGAGTGGTGTTAGGGTTCTCCACTCGCCGATTGCACCTGAGTAATAATTTATCTGTATTGTGTGCGTACATACGGGCAGTGCACCTGGAGCGCAACTGATTCAAAAACCTTCGGCATTATGGGCGCAAACCAATGTCTCCCCTTGACTCTTTGGAAAGAACCAGCCAGAATACCAAAGTTTCCTGAGTAGACTATCTTTATGAATTGTTTATCTTAGATGCACTGGTACATACAACAGTGTTTAAATGTAACTCTGTATTTTACATCAAGCTACTGCATGGGGCTTCTGGTTTCAGAGACTTGATCTCACCTTTTCAGGACAGCAGTCACCTGAACCCCAGCTTTGTGGGCCATATTCAAACTTTGGACTTTACAACCAGATAACGGTCATTTTCAAAATTTCCCAAAAACGCTATTGGCCACTTTCAAGCAATAACTTTAACTAAAGGATAATGTATCGATGTCCCAAAATACAAAGTGATGTTGTTTGGACAATGCATAATGGCTACAACAGCATCTTCCACAAACAGCGATTGGTTAAAGCTCCCGTTTTTCATTAGTTAGTCATACATGTTTGTGATACATATAGCTAAGGACCCCAGATGAAGAAGAACAGGCAAGCTCTAACCAAATGTATCTCTAGTGTGGTTGTCTTCCACTTAAAGATAAACAAGTTAAAGCTGATGTTAGCATCTTTTATGGTTCCAAACTCACTGTCCACTCTTAAGTGCACTTACTAATTTGGGTGGGAAATGCCTTTCTATGGCCTCTTCTCCTTCTTCCAAATCCAACCACATTATTAGCTCTCGGGATTTGTAAATCTGGCAGCACCACATTTTATCCATTGAACATACTTGTGAATCAATCACAAGGCAACAGTTTTTCATCAGCATCAAAAAATCTGTTACATGCACATTGTCCTTTATCTCTTCCCTGTCATTGTCAGATTAAGTACATTCGGTTACATACTGGCCCAAGTGAGCTTTGGGATAACCTGTTTTTGTACAAGAGCTGGCTCCAAGTTATAAAATCATTATTTTCGGCCAAATTGAGATAGAGGCAAAAGCCAAAGCAACATCTAAGCGTATGGCCACTCACTACTCTACTAGACGATGGTATGGAAGCATGAGGCAGTGACATTATAGACTTGGGAGGTCATGTCTAATTTGATGTTAATGAGGATCCCTAAGATCTCAGCATGGTTGGTGGGGGTGGGGGACCAGTCCTAACTCTGCTGGCTACCAGTTGGAGTGCTATGTTGATGTGCTTTCCCCAAGGATCACAGTTTCTGTCTTATCAGTGTTTAGCTTTAGATAGTTGGTCTTCAGCCATTGGACAATTTCAGTCATATAGGCATTGAAACTGATCCAGGTACTGGTGTTTTGTCCGTGAGGGAGAGAATGAGTTATGGCACAAGAGAGGCAATAGCACTCTGATTCAACAAAGTGTGTCTAATTATTATGAAGACCTATTAATTGTGTGGAACCTTGATTGGCATATCAGAGGGCAAAGAGGGGTGAGTTACTTGCTTCTCTTTGTACCAACTGATATTTACTTCTGGTATTTGCTGGTCTTCTTATTATTATCTGACCCAAAGTTGGGCAAAAAGTATTCCTGTGTAGCTTTAAAGTAGCTAGGCAGAGCGATCAAAGGCTTTCTCATTGAGTGGTATTGTCATACAGTGTTATGCTTTCTCAGTAAAAACGGTGGATATGTTGGACAATATAAACATTAGGATGGGGCGAGTCTGATTCCCCACACCCCCTCAGGAGATGCTGGCCTATAGTCCTGCTAGCTCACAGTACACCATTTGCACCCCTAACCTTACAAGGTAAAAATGTGTGTGTAACCTCAGGCCATGACAACCCTGACTCCCCAAGGAATCGTGGTAACAGATGTAGAAACTTTTCGATGTGACTCGCATGCATAACCAAAGGAAATACAGAAGAAATACAGAAATACACTACCTGCAGTTTTAATATTTATTGAAGCAGTGAGATACTTGAGTAAAATATGTGCACTGCAATAACTAATTGGATGAAACATATTACCATAATTAGCAGTAAAAGGACAGTGGAGAGAATGATTAATAATCTCATCATGGTGCTAAATCAATGAATATATGCAGGAAAATATGTAGAGTAATATAGTATAAAGTAGTGTGTTCCTACCTAACGCTCCTTAACCTAGTTTTGCCTATGGTGGGTGATCTGCCAAGATCCCCTGCCAGGTGATCTAACTCCCCATCACCTGGCACAAGTGTCATCAGGTTTTTCCAACTTGTTGTAGTACTGGATATTCCTTGTGGAGGTGACATGAATCAGCTGAGCTGTAATTTCAGCATACTGCAACCTCCATGTGTCAGCAGATTGCTCCTCTAAATTTGATGAGGAAGTACATTTGTATATATTATAAACACTTCCCATACAGGCTTGCCAAGGTCTTCGTCAGGTGGCAATTGTTTATGTTAGCTAGATAGGGTTGTCGTCTACTCGGCCCTAATAAGCTATAACATTTGTGCAGTGAACTCTACACATTGTACTGAATGTTTAAGGTGCCTCCATAGTGTGCCAATACAATTGAAATGTAAGCAAATACAGTTTTTAAGAATCCTATCCTGCACCAGCACATACACAAATGTAAGTCAAAAATCACAGTGTTGCAGAAAGAATGCAATTTTGGAAACATGAGCATAAAGATGGTGTTGTTTCTAGCTGGGCCAAGCGATAGTATGGAGGAGAAAGTCAGAACTCAACAAGGGTGCATGTAGCTGCTAATAAATAAAGGTCCAGCCAGGCAGGGCTTTGACCTAAACATGCAAATATTCTTTAATCTCAATACACATGACAATACTGCTAAACTTAAAGAATAGCAACATTTTCATTCCACAACGCCGTTTTACAGAATCAAGAATTGACCACACATTGGCAAGAACACTCTTTGAATACATCTGACATATACATGCAAATGAAATAGTTCTAAATAAGAAGCTCCTCACAAAGAACAAAACAAATGGTAGAAAATATATAGGGATAGAAAGCAAACAATTAGATCTAAATTAAAAAAAACATTTTTTGCTTCAACATAAGTTTTATTTGAAACTGCCCTACAAGACAGAGTAGGATTTTGCTCCACAATGTGGCCTATAATTTGTGTGGTAAAATGTAAGTATTTGAGCTGTTACTACCCCTTTGAAAGATTCGGTATAAATTAGATCTGATATGTCTCATGAATGGACCATAATTTATGTTAAAACATTTTGGATGTCAAAACATTTTACTAAATAGATATTTGAGTTTGGCCCTGCTTTTTAATACTACTCACAAATGTTAATATAAATATTTTTGATGTTCACGTTGTTTCTATGAGAACAACAAAACTTGAAGCATGAACTCAGTTCAATGGCACGGTTTGCTCTTTCTCCAGACAATAGTAACAAGCAGATCAACAGGTATTTCTGTTATGCTACTTTATTCAGATGAATATTCACCTAATCATTTTCTCCACACCTTTACCAACAAGCACGACATTGCCTGCATTGCTGCCTAGACAGTTCCACCTTGCCTAGGGAACTGAGTTATGGGCAAATAATTATAATATGATTTGAAGGTTGTCCCAGGGACCTGAAGAAGCTATTACTGGTATGAACTCACCAAATGCAAAGAGCCCACACTCTGAGCTTTTACTTTCAGGAGGTAGCCAGTGTAGGCAGCTAAGGCTTAATTTTTGAAGGTGCAAACTCTGAAAGGTTTACAAGTGCATGTATAGTAGAATGGTGTTGTACTAACTTACATTAAACACATACAATGTAGTCAATATGGCTCCTCTAGCCATGCAGTGGATAATGAGCACTGTACCAGCATCTGCAAGGGAAGTAATTTAAATATTCAAGAACTGTGACTGAGGTGCCATTTCTCGTCTATGAAACTGTTATAGCTCCACAGACCCAATCACTATTGCTCTTGATGTCTTCTGCTACTCAGAGACATTCTTTTGGTCCTCGGATGAATCTTTTAACCATGTAGTGAGGGTTTGGATGTAGGGGATCCAATCCTGTAATCTAATTTGAACCAGAAATTGGGTAACTGGCCTACAAACTCGTGATTAGATTCATATATATAACTCTCAAGATTATACTATAAAAATAGAGGATCACTTCTGCTAGATCAAATCTCCTGAAGAAATTCAGTCGGGCTAGGGTCATACAAACCAATAATTATGTTAAGGATACAAAAAATGCTAACATCAGAGTCTGTTGACATGAAACCTGTCTATAGAAGTCCCATCCCTCATTAATACTATATTGGTATGCCCAATCGATCATTGGAGACAAGCCATAGAAAAATAGAAACATGATAAAAGGATGATTCGATTTATATCAGTAAGTTAAGAAAAGTACATAATCAATATCAGGCATTTCAATTTAGTAATACAAAATAATCAAATTAATATCTTTCTGGCCATCAATTTACTAAGTTCAAAAGGAAAGTTCAGAAAGGGACATGGACCTTGTAATCTCAAGAATTTCTCTCCCATGGGGAAGAAGAGTCCTGGAGTATCACATACAGCGTATGCATCGAACCAAGGAAAGCCAGTAGATTCTGCAAGAAATGAGCAATGTCTTTCCTTCTGCAAGAAATGGCACATCATGAATTGTAAAAATGGAATGTAATGGCATCAAACCCCACTTATCATCAATCCAAAATTTAATATAAATTTCTAAGTTCTCGGATGACACCTCTCATATCCCCTCATCTGGTCAGAGCACTCAGTCCATAGGTCAGTTCATACAGGATGATTGTCATGCAACATAAAGAAAACACATTTTGTAGAATTTTAGGCGGTGCAAATTATGTAGCTATCAGGCCTTCCGGGAGGAATTACTCTTAAACAAAGATCTTTTAGCAAAAGAAACATAAGCAAAGTCGAAAGGACAGTGTCTCAAGTAGATGTTCTTATAGTAACACAATTGTATCAAACAGTCCTCATGTACAAGTGAGAACGCTCAGAGGAAAGCATAGTTTCAATTCATGTGGTAAAGTCTGAGCCTTTTCCCACAAGAACGAAATGGGGCAACAGGGAAAATGTAAATGCAAGCTTGCAAGCCTTCACTGTATTTAGGCTAACATAAGCAAAATATTAAATATTGAAATATATATTTTCATTAAGAAATATAACATTCAAATCATTGCTTTAACTTAATTTCTCTTAGAAAGCAGTTCCATTTCATCGTAAATTGCAAGTGTAGGTATGGCATAATAATAATACATCTCAAAAGTACAAACGTGTAAACGTATTTCACTCTATAAATTCAAAGTTTTGTTTCTAGAAATTCTCATCAGTACATGCATGAATATTGTTCTCTGAAAATGTCAGTGAAATTGGAATTAGTATAAACGTGTAGCACCTGTTTCTCTTTCTCACTTGGTGAACATTTTTAACAAATGCAAAATAAGGAGTGTTAAACCAAGTCTTCAAAAATACACAGGATTTTACCTGCATTGCATTAGTCTCATTAAATCTTTCACACTTTATTATTGCCTAATGGAAGAAAGGTGATGAACCTTAATAACATGTGAGTCATCGCCTTCACCTTTCTATTCCACATTAAAAGAATAAACCATGCATAAATAGTAGACATAAACCTGTTATGTTAACGAACATTGTCATCGTGTCTACACTGTTCTGTGTGCTTTAACAATGTAGTGACCATGGGGCATATTATCAAGGGGGTTTATCTCCGCTTTTTTGGCTTTAAAAGCCAAGGAAGCGGAGATAAAAATATCTCCCTATTACCTAGCTGTCGCTAACACCAGTTAGCGACAGCTAGTAGGAGATAGCGACCATCTTGGGCCCCACCTTGCATGTCAGGGATATTTATCACTAATGACATGCAAAGTGGGCGTGCCAAGATGTTAGCGACTGGAAACAGTCACTAACATCGCTATCTCCTATAATCAACTTTTGGAGAATATCTCCAAAAGCTAACACCTGCCCTGAGCAGTTCTTAGCCATGTTATCCAATGGGAGGTGGATAACATGGTTAAGAGCATTAGCTCGGTAATGCATGAATATCGCTGACTTTTCAGCGATATTCATGCATAGCGGCTGTTTTTTATCGCATTTACGATAAACCTTGGTAATACCAAGGTTTATCTGCGATAAAAATCGATGCAGCTCAGCAGTAAATTTTTGATAATTATCGCTATTGCTTGGTAATATGCCCCTATATTTCTCCAATATTGTTTTCTTCAAGGTATAGTTAGCACAAATTGTGCACATTTGTTATTTTCTTCTCGAAGGTGTCGAACATCGGTTATATGTGCCAAGTAAGGATTCGGCAGTTTATCTGCCTCATCAAAAGTGAATCATAAACTTTTTCTTGAGAATTTTGGCAAAGCCATACTTTGTAGCCAAATGGTGCATGTCAGCATATTGGAGTGGCCTCTAAACTCAGCCATACATGGTAGGGATCTTTCATGTGGTAGTTGTCGAGCTCAGTTAAGTAGCTTGTTACTTGGAACAAAAACAGGAACAAGGGGTTTCTGTATCATAAAACTCACCAAATTGCATGAACACAATGGAAGGGTGTGTAATCTGAGAGACTTTGTCAAATGGGGAGTAAGATATTCATAGGAAGAGCATGCTATGCATCCTGCATGGCAAGAGACATTTGTAATAGAAGATACTTCCACTCTATCCACTCACTCCTGGTGGCACAACACAGCAGGTCTTCTTTATTTTCCTGCAATGATAGAAAGGAAGTGCAAGAGCAGGACTGAGCATGGGCTGTGACACTGGGAGTCTGCTCTCTCACACATCCTCACACAAATAGCCATTTTAACAGCCGTACTTGAAGCAATTGAGCCTAACATTTTACAGCTGAATTAAGGCAGGTTATGAGGAAGCAGGGCAGTCTGCTTCATCCTTCACATCACAGTAAATGAATGCTTTTCCTCAAATTTTCAACCGTACCTCTGACTAGAAGTTAAAACAACTGAACACCTTACCCCGGGTTCATTCCTACCGCTGACAAGATGCTTCCAATTGAAATTAAAGTTGAACAAGACCTGACTTTGGGCACTACCTAATTTTCACAAATAGTGGCTGGTGGGAAGCCTATCAAATGTTCAAAACTTATGCAACACTTAAAACTTTAGGAAGAACTAATCAGATTCAGGCACATCTTTCTCCAAGTTCCGGTTCAATTTCTAAGTTACTTGCATCACTAAGAAATCTCAATCTCTCTAAATCCTTATGCAATGGCACACATCTCATAAAGACACCAGGAAATGTGTACTTCTCTCTGTCCATACTCTATCCAGTGAGGGACTGTTACTGAACTTCAACTCTCTTCTACCACAGCAGGGAGCCGAACCCTTTGGTTCAAGTGCAGGCAGATGCCCTGCCCTTGGCCAAAATCCTTATCAATGAGTTGCTTCTTTCTGTGGCACAGTATCAACCGACCAATCTGGTCTGATCCAGTGACATGATCAAACAGTGTGCTTTCTTGTTTCATTGAAACTTTTGTTAATCCTAATGAGATATACAATAAAATGGTGAACGACCAAAATATAGAATCCAAAATATAGACAGGACAGAATATCGACTACAAAATATAGATAGGCCAGAATATCGAATCACCAAAATATAGTTAGTCAGAATATCGAAATTGGGGTAGGAAATATTGATTTCCATGATATCAAATTTAAAATATTGATCTCTATAATATCGAATTTTTTTAGTGTTATGGGTGGTAGTATATGTGTTAAAATTATGTATCAATGTTGTTATGTATGTTTCATTGTTTTAAAGTAATGAATGTTATGTCATTTAATTTTTGCGTAATTTAATTCCGTAGCAGGTTGTGGGTTTATAGGGCAATAGGGTTCGAAGTTATTTCATTATAGTAAATTAAATATTACATTTTATTTGTATATATTGATAATTAATTGATTGATAAATAATTATTAATTGGTAATTACTTTTTATTATTTGGTAATTAATTTTTAATAATTGGTAATTAATTTTTAATAATTGATTAATTAATAATTACGTCAGTTGTATTATTTAATTTTTGGAGCGGGTTGTGGGTTTATAGGTGAATGGGTTGAGAAGTAATTTAATTGTAATAAAGTTAATATTTATTTTTATTTATATGTATTTATAATTAATTGCTTGATCATTAATTAGTAATTGGTAATTCATTTTTATTAATTGGTAATTCATTTTTATTATTTGGTAAATCATTTTTAATAATTGGTAATTATTTTTAATCAATTTTATATTGGTATTGATGATTAATTAAATCTTATTTTAATATTAAATCATTACTTTCCCTACTGTTGCACTTTTTGGAGTGGGAATAGTAATTTGTACCCCTACGCTATCCAACGCTTTCCCTACTGTTGCACTCACTGGAGTGGGAATAGTAATTTTTACCCCTAGGCTATCCAACGCTTTCCCTACTGTTGAACTCACTGGAGTGGGAATAGTAATTTTTACCCCAACGATATATTTTAGTACTTACCTGTTTGTAGATAGGGAATCTATATTCTGTACTTCAATGTTTTGGAGTCGATAGTTTGGGTATTCTATATTATGACCTTCGATATTTAGTCACTGAACCCAATAAAATGGGTGCAGTAGCCTGTGCTGGAATGGTCAGAGGAATAATAAGTGCAAGTTTGTTCAAGAATAGATGGGAGACAGCTATCAGGAGGCCCTTACTGTCTAAAATGGCAACCCACTACTTTTGTTTGCACTTGGTGATCACCAGCCCAAGCTAGCTCAACACCTCACGCACACCACAACATGTTCAACAAATTAAAATGGATATAACACCCACACTCTTAGAGGATTGATGGGCCACAGTCATGATGTAGCTATTAGCCGGTCCCAGGATGCTTGTTTCCAGTCCAGGGAGTACCTGGCCTGGCAGTTTGGGTTGGACGGTTCTCATGGGGAGCAGGGTCAAGACTATTTTGCATTTTGCTGGGTTGAAACTGGAATGGCATGGTTGGGAAAAAAATGATGGGTTTAGGCCCAGATATCTATACTGGGGTGAATGTTTGACATTGTTCAGCCTTCTGTCCATCAATTGTTCTTTTTGTATTTTTCATACCGAGTGGGATGGCTGTGCCCAGACATGGGCCCCATGCTCACAATGCCACTGGATTCAAGCTAGCCTGGTTAATGAGGGGTGACACTAAGAAACTGGTCCTAGGATGCTTGTTTCCGTCCTAGGGAGGACCTGGCCTGGCAGTTCGGGCTAGAGAGTTCCCATGGGGAGCAGGGTCAAGACTGTTTTGCATATGGCTGGGTTTAAACTGGAATGGGATGATGGAAAAAACAGTGTATTTAAGCCAAGATCTCTGTCCTGGAAGTAATTATTTAACATTGGTCATCATTCCATCCAACAATTGTTCTATTTGAGTTTGTATTTAGCAAGACTGGCCAGTAGGCATCCAACACACATTGGGGTGGAGATAAAAAGGCACATACCCCATGAATGTTAATTACTTGCCAGCAGTTGTAAATCATGTAATGGTATGGATATGGGGACCATAGTCATCCATTTTAGGGATGGTAGTCATCTATGTTGGAAGTAAGTGAACCCAATTTCCATCAGTTTTCAGTACTCAACATGTGGGCATCCTGTTCCAAAAGCACAAAATCACCCTGCATCATAACTCACAACATTAGTTCCTTGAGCAGGAATGCACACCAGATAATTTAGAAGTGTAGAAATGAGGACCAGAGCAGCATGGCTATTGTGCCAGGGCCTTCCGCCCCTAAGTCATAGGCCAAGAAAAATCTCTTGATGTATTGAAGAGTATGGTATTTTTCGCTGACAATAGATCTACTTCTTTAATCAAGAGCATAGAAGGCGCAAATGGTATTAAACATACTAGCCCAGAGCAGATATTGCAACAATTTGTAGAATACTATACTAAATTATACACCCCAGAGGGCGTCCCCCCTACGGCGATAGTGGAAAAGTATATTAGAAACAATTGGCGGCTAGAGAAGGATATAGTAGATATGGAAGAACTGGAAAAAGACTTCACTAAGGAAGAACTAAAATCAGCTATCTTCTCTCTTCCCTCTGGGAAGGCTGCGGGGGATGACACATTGCAGATTGAAATTTATAAAATATGTTGCGAGGAATTACTTCCAATATTTTGCACAGTTATTAATCAGATAAGTACAACAGATAGGCCCTGACCTCTTGGAACACGGCTAAAAATTGTTTTAAAAAAAAAAAAAAAAAACACCTACGGAATGCTGGTCTTACCGCCCAATCTCCTTAATTAATGCCGATGCCAAGGTATTCGCTAAACTAATCGCTACAAGACTTTCCCCCCTCATGCCTAAGCTGGTTAGTGAACATCAGCATGGCTTCGTAGTAGGCAGAGATACAACTCAACACGTAAACACAGCTATTACTCTGTTTGACATAGCAGCCACTAATCCCTCCCCACTCGGACTGATACTACTCGACGCTAAAAAAGCTTTCGACCGAGTGGGGTGGGATTATCTCTGGGTAATTCTTAAAGAAATTGGGTTTAAAACTAAATTTCTAACAAAAATTCAAGCACTTTATGACTGCCCTAATGCTGTAATTGGGTATGATTGTTTACTTTCTTCTAAATTTTCAATTTTGAGAGGGACCCAGCAGGGATGCCCTCTCTCTCCTTTATTATTTGCTCTTGCCATGGAACCTTTTATTAATGCTATACAAGAGCAGGTGTTGATAAAACCATTCACATCTGGGACAAGATTGCTTAAAATTACTGCTTACGCGGATGATTTGGCAGTTTATACAACTGATGTGATGGAAGCTATGGCAGGAATTATCAAAGAAGCAGATGCATTTGGTGAAGTTTCAGGGTGCAAGTTAAATCTAGGCAAGACTGAAATAATAGCCAACTATAAACCACAGATACCAGTAACGGGAATATGCCACGCTGCCACCTATCTAGGTATCAAGATAACATCTAACATCACGGATATAATGGCATTGAACTATGATGTTTTACTAAAAGACACTCAGGCTCTTCTAAAAAAAATGGCATAAGGTGCCTTTAAACCTTATTGGGCGAATTAATCTTATCAAAATGAATATTTTGCCAAAATTCTTATACTTATTTAGAAGCATTCCTTTGAAGATAAATAAAATATTTTTTAGGAAACTAGACGGCTTATTGGGCAGTTTTATATGGGGCTTTAAAAAGAATCGTAGAGCACTTTCTTCCCTGAAACTACCTTTTATTAAAGGAGGGCTTAACTTTCCGGATTTCAGAATGTACTATTTTGCATCATTTTTGGGACGGTTACAGAGCTTGTTTAATTCTAGTAATCCATCTTTCTTCCACCAATTTATGTTAGGATCAGATTCCTTACAATATTTGGCCAGAAATAATGACCCGAATTATTTTAAAAGAGTTAAGTTCAAGACTGCGAAAGATATAATCAGCATATGGAAGATAGTAATACTCAGAATAAAGCAACATTCTATCATTCTCTTTTATTCCTTTGGAATAATCCGGGATTACCATGTATTTTTAGTGATTAAGGATGTAAAATATGGGCGAACCGAGGCATAGTAAGATTGGGGGACTTATATGGGTCATCAGGTTTCTTGGACTTTGATACACTTAGGCTATTATACAAATTACCTGCAAATGCTTACTTTAGGTACATACAAATACGCAACTTCCTTATAGGGAAATTAAACCTTAAATAGATTGTTGACTCAGACTTATGGCTGTGCATGTATAAAGGAGTGGGGAACAAGAAAAATATCATTAGTCAAGGATATAAATGCTTTATGGAAGGCAAGATAGATGATTGCCCTAAATTAGCACAGAAATGGGCTCTAAGGTTTACGACTGGTATTTGTTCAAATGACATTTCCTCTTTTTTAAACAAAATTGATACATTAGTCCATTCTTCAAGCTTAAAACTCCAAGCATATAAAACGATATGTAAACTTTACTATACCCCTTTACTAATAAGTAAATGGGCCCCCAACAACGTTTTCAACGATCGTACCAAATGCCCAAAGTGTCATACTCAGGCTACTGATTTAGAACATATGCTGGTTCTCTGCCCTGTTCTTACTCCATTCTGGGACGGCATAGAAAATATTCTGAGATCAAAACAACTAATCGAGGTACCATTATCATCTGACATGATCCTTGTAGGTTTTCAACTTAACTCTTCTCCATTCCAAGACTTATTTTTTATTTTATAAGCAAGGTTGGTCATAGCTCGAGCATGGATAGCGGAACAATCACCTCATGTAAATGAATGGTGGTGCTTGGTGACAGAGATACATCATATGGAACTACTGTTAGCTAGGAAAAGAGGCGCTAACGCACTGGTTAAAATAGGTAGAATTTGGGGTTGCTTGTTTCCTACTAGTGAATTGAACTAATGTGAAATTGAGCCCAGTTTCTTTTACTATTTCTTTTTACTATTTTGCAACCTCATTTACTTATCTTATTCTTTCTTTTGCCTTCTTCTTTTACTGTTTCTTGTAATATTTATGCAGATTTTGGAATTTCTGTTAAACGAAATAGTCTGTATGCGTTTAAAATGCTTGTGTCACCTTTAAATAAAAATGTTTAAAAAAAAAAAAAGAAGAGTATGGTATTTAGCTCCCAGATGCATTCTTTCCCAAGAACAACAATTTCCTCCTTAAAAAATGGCTGGTCTATTGAACCACAAGGAAAAATATTCAATAACATAACCATTTTATATAGCACTAAACACCATGTGCTATTCTAATGTGGCATACAAAAAACAGAGGAATCTCTGATGATGAAAGAAGGAAACTTTCAGGGAGGGATGTGGGTTAAGGTGGGGCAGGCAAGGGAGGGAGTGTAGTGCAAGGCAGAAGATTGGGTAGATTTGACAGTAACTGGCATTTGGGGCAGAAGGGAGGGAAAACAGGGGAACTTGCTTAAAACATAGAGAGCAAAGAAAGGGGCAAAGAGGGAAAGAAGGCATGAATAGGAAGAAAAGAGAGACAGTTTTGGTCAGGGAAGAGGGAAGTGGGTGACAGAAGGAAATTGGGCGGAAGAGGATGGGGTGAAGCCGAGAAAGTTAAGCAGGGTCCTGAAAGAGCAAAGGAGAAGGTGAAGGGAATATGGGGAGAATAGATAGAAAATGGTAAGGGCCAGGAGGAGGCAAGTGACGGGGGAACTAGAGAAGAAGGGGCGAGTAAGGAGAGGAGGAAAGGGCAAGCAAGTGTAGGACTGGATCTTTCATTCTACATGATAATTGAGGAGAGACTAATGAGAGAAGGTAAAATAAGGAGCTTTAATTATTTAGTTCACATCAAAGCCATGGCTTGTCTACTTGAAAGTATATCTTGACATCAGCTTGAACCATGAAGATACTGTTAAATGATGAAACGTTCAATTTAGTTTCATTTTGTTTGTGTGTAAAGTATGACAATTGCAGTTTTCCAGCTTGTTGCAAACAAAAGAACGAAAATAATACAACTGACACAAAATAGTGCTTTTGCAACAGTAATGCAATCATAAAAAATAAAACAATATATCAAGAAGTAGCAAACATATAGTTAGAAGGCAGAACAAACAGATTAACTGCCAACCAGCTCATCCAGATTTACAAAGTTATAGCAAACACAGTTGAGTCTCTTCTTGAAGTGAGACTGATCAGGATCCAACCTAAGACTTTTTGAATTTTAGGAAAGTAGTTCCATATATTGTCACCTGCAACACTTAAACAATCACCTCAAACATGTATTATTTATTTAAGCACTATTATGGACTAGCTGTGTTTTGAACTTGGCTAGCACAAACAATTGTGGCTACCTGAGGATATTAGAATCCAATACTGTCTAACATGGCAACCCACTACTTTGGTTTGCACTTGGTGATCACCAGCCCAAGCTAGCTCAACACCTCATGCACACCACAACATGTTCAACACATACAAACGGATATAACACCTACACTCTTGGAGGATTGAGGGGCCACAGTCATAATGTGTGTATTTACCGGTCCCAGGATGCTTGTTTCCAGTCCAGGGAGGATATGGCTTGGCAATTCCGGCTGGACTGTTCCCATGGGCCACATGGTCAAGACTGATTTACATATGGCTGGGTTAAAACTGGAATGGCATGGTGAGCAAAAAAATTATGGATTTATGCCCAGATCTCTGTACTGGGGTGAATGTAGGACATTGTTCTGCTTTCTGTCCATCAACTGTTGTTTTTGCATTGCAGGCAGCATACTCTTTTGTAGAAAGGGACATGTTTCTGCCCAAAAACAATCCTTAGAGGATTTCCCCTTTCTATGAGAGTTGCAGAATGTGGCACACTAAGAAAGAGGAAACAACAAGGAGCAATAACGATAGTTTCCCTTGATGTGCCTCTGTTGCGATGGCGCACAATTCTAATACATTTCCAGGTCTACCAGGGCTAGTAAATCTGGAAATGCATCAGAATACATAGTTTGATACGTAGGAACAACTTTGCTCCATGCATGTAATGCCTTCACCACGCAGTGTAAAGCAGGGCAGTGGCTTGCGCTTCCTTGTGTTACACCGGCTTTACCAAGCATTGCAGGGCCACGAAGGGAGGCCTTGCGTGTCTTGGTAAAGCTGATTTTAGGTTTTGTGTACCATATGGCACCTTGCGGGACTCAAGGGCGATGCAAAACAATGCTTAACCTTCCACCTAGATTAAAAGCAATGGTGTAGCAATAAATGATAGGGTCCCCCTTCAGAGTGTGAAGAGGGGCACCAAGTCTCCCATATCTCACAGATATTCATCGGTCTTGGGGCGGAAGGGGCTCCCTTGAAGGATTTGGGAGTCCCTGAAGGTTGCGCCCATACCATGCACTGCAGGGGCCTGATTTATACCCTTGCTTCAAAGGAATGAGGTGCTGTACAGCGGTAAGGGAACAGGGGGCAAGTCCTGAAAGGGAGGATGATGGAGGGGGTTTTATGTTTGGGGAGTTATTCCCTTCTATTTGAAACCAGCAAAGATGTGTTGGGCAGTGTTAGACCTGGCATCATTGGCGTGGGTCTCCCTTCTATTTTTTGCTGTTGCTTCTTATGTTTTTGCTGGTTTTAGATGCCTTTGGGCACTGTGCCACTGCTATTCAGTGCCACAGTACAAGTGCTCCCTAGGGTAAATTGATGTATGGATTAGTGTCTCCATGATTGGCTTGTTTGGTTTACTTGTGAGACCCTAGTACAATGCACTGCCTGTGCCCAGGGCTTGTAAATCAAATGCTTCTGGTGGGCTTGCAACAGTGATTGTGCCACCCACCGGAGCAACGGGTAAAGTGTCTCAGTCCTGCCATTGCAAGTGCACCCACTTGTTAGTCCCTACACCTTCCCTTTTATACATATTTGTCACCCCTAAGGTAGGCCCAAGGGCAGGGAGCATTGTAGGTAAAAGGTAGGACATGCCCTGATGTGTGTGGCATGTCCTGATAGTTTTTCACTATTGCAGGGCTACCTGTTCCCCATAGGCCCCATAGGCCATATGGGCAGTTTGATTATAACATCTTATAATCCTAACTGACTCAGGGAACTAGGTAGAAATTTGAGTTAAGTATGCCTGAACTCAGAATGATAAAATACATATTGTAGTGAAATCGGTTTTAACATTCTGTGTTCGTAAATACAACTTTTTAGAAAGTAGATATTTTCTTGCTTAACTGTCCAAGCCTGCCTCTGTTCGGCTGTGTATTCCTTGTCTGGGTTGTGAGTGACAGGTGCTGGGGAATTCCAGGAGACAGGGTGAGTCAGCACAGGGCTTAATAGCCCCATCTGCATGTAGAGTGGTCAGAGGGGAGCAATAGGGACCTGAATAGGGCTGTGCCTGCCTTCCACAATGCTGGCTCCACCTCCTGTGGTGCATCTGATGTCCTTGGCCTACACTGTCAAAGGAAGAGAAGAAGTCCTGTAAACAAAGTGCTGCAGGACTGAGCAAAACCGGTTTGGACTAGGCACAGACACTCTCTTTGCCTTCAGAGACAAACTATTTTGGTGTATAAAAGAGGGGACCCAGACCCCAGAACTTTAGTTCACTTCTTGCTGAGGAGGAGAACCAGGAAGCTGAAGGAGGAGGAGACTACCCCTGTGCTGTGTGTTTGGGGGTTGGCCTGCAGTGGTTGCTTCATTGCCAAAGAAAGAAGAAGAGGACTGAGTGTGCTTTTAATCAACTTGAAGAAGAATTATCGAGGGATTGAACTTGAGTTTGCCTACTGCCTGAAGTCTCAGGAATACAAGACTTCACCAACCAGCTCCCCCCTGAATTCCATTGCTGGGAATTGAAGTGGCTGCTGTTGTACTGGGCATTCTGAGAGACTTTGTGTGGCTGGGAGTTGGAAGCGTGATGCAACAAGGAGAAGAGTGTCGCCGCCGCAGCAGCTGTCATCGCAGAGGAAGCGAGCCGCCGCTGTCATCATCGCATTGCCGAAGCGCGGTGCTTCACCGGAGAAGCGTGCCGCTGCCACAGAGGATGCCATTGCATCACCGAAGAAGCACTGTGCAGGGCCTGTCACGGCTCCGAAGATCATCGAGTCGCCGCACGGCCGTTGGGCGTGCATGCATCGCATCAACGTTGTCGCAATGTAACCAGGACGCCATTTTGTTGCATCGCACGGAGAAGAGCATCGCATTGAGGTGCCATCTTGTCGCATCGTACCGAAGAGCAGTAAGAAACCGACGCATCACCTCCCCACACAGTAAGGAAGGTACATTGAGAGTAAAGTGTTGCATTCACAACTTGAGAGGACAGAACTATTTTCTACCGTTTTAGAGTACAGTATTGTGGATTTTTGTTGTTTGGTCTTGTGTTAAGTCTCTATAAAAATACTTATTTTTATAATACAACCTGTGTGGTGTCCATCTGTAGTGTTGTCACTGTATTACTGTACGTGTTCACAAATGCTTTACACACTGCCTCTGAGATAAGCCTGCCTGCTCGTACCAAGCTACCAAGGGGGTGAGCAGGGGTTATTTTAGGAGTGCACCCCTTACCCTGACTAGACGCAAAGGTCTCTATTTGGTCAAAGGTACCTACAGGCAGGCATTTCGTGGCACAGTAATGCATGCAGTGAGAGTGGGGACTGGGTCAAAGGATGTGGGTACAGCTATCGGTAGTCAGTGAGCCATACGAGAACTACTCTTGGATGTTGAAACAAGCTGCTCTGTGTACAATAAGTATTATGTTATATAATCGAAAAAGATGTACTAAAATTAGTCAGGCTATTTAAAGAAATAGATTAAGTTATTATTTCATGTTCTATGGGAACCATTTATGTCATTGCTGAAATAATTGCATGGCCTCTGATCTTTAAGAATGGCATTGCTCTTTAATTACATTTACATAGACATACTTCAAAATATTGCAATTATGTATTGGCAATATGTCATAAAAAGTAAGGACCCAAGCTCTCTGGTAATTATATTAACATTGAATTTGTAACTACTGAGAAGAAAAAATATTGCCATCAAGATATTTCTAAAGAGCATGTGACTGACGTAAATGGAAAAGAAGAAGCTAGGAAAATAAAGAAAAGTTTAAAAAAAGGAGTGGCAGAGCATACATCAAGCCAAGAAAACAGAGTTTAATATCGACCAGAGAGAGGCAATAAAATAACATAAAAAAGAAAAGGTGTAAAGCGCGTTTCTTATTGTTTTCACTGTGAATAGAAAGCAGAGGAAACATTTATAGTTGTCATACAATGTTCACTCTAAATGCAAGTACAACGAAGAAGTGGCTGAAAATTAGCAGAACATTAATACAATGAAGATAAGATTTGACACTGTACTCCGTTGAAATTTGAAAAGGACTGTCCCGCACTTAAAGTGGATCCATGTACAAACAAACACATGCATATAAACACACATATTCTCAAAATAAAGCGCACCGGTGATCAATAAACCGCACACACTTACTAAATGCTCAGGGGCCGATTTACAAGCTCCTTGCGCCACTTTTGCGTCACTTTTACCATTTTAAAAGTGACACAAAAGTGGCTCAAGGGGCTTGTAAATCTACTCCTCAGTATGTAATGTAAATGTGTGCAAAGGCACGCCACAAAGAACAACGAAAGCATATCTTTCCCCATCGATTTCTTTCTGATAGAAAGGGAGTGGTTTATCAAAAACCTTTCTTTGTGCAGTTTAACATATTGTTAACTCGAGCCTAAGGAATTGGAGCGCTTTACATAAGGTCCTCTTACATTACACAAGTTGCAACTCACCTAGGGCCATATTACCGAGGTGTGCGTTGCAAAACGCACAACTCACATCTCCGTATCGCCGGCTATCGCCGGATTTCATCGCCTAATTAGGGCGCAATTATCAATACGCATCAGGCAGGCGATAAGAAATCCGGAGATAGTCGGTGATATGGCACATTAGCGCATGAAAAAAAAAGTTGTTTTCATGCGCTAATGTGGGCCTTGATAATATGGGGGGGTGGATTCAACTTTATGATCCACACCCCCATGTTAACAATGCCTAACGCCTGGTTGGAGCAGGCGTTGGGAGACCTGCGATAAATGAGTTTATCTCAGGTTTTTGTCTCCCAACGCCTGCCTTGGTAATAGGGTGTTCCCACCTCCAACCACATTTTACATGTGGTTGGACGTGGGAACGTCCACTTTGCATGTCATTAGCGATGTTAATGGCCGACATGCAAAGTGGGCTCGGCCCAGGCTTTAAAGTGCCCTTGGTAATAGGGCTCTAGCTGTATCGCGGCAATACTAACCCTTGGTAATATGCCCCCTAATTTCTTCATATTTTTGGCATGGGGAGTCTAAGTGATTGTCCCAGAAACACAGGATGTTGAGTCGCCACTGGGACTCGAAGCTAGCCCCCACTGGCGTAACGAAAATGGAGGGGGCCTCCCTGCAAGGTATGTAGAGGGGCCCCCTCCGGGCTCAATTAGGAGCTCTCAGGACAGAGTGCAGTGCCGAGGGGGACCCCTGGAGCATCAGGCCCCCCGCACCGCGTGGGCTGCGGGGGTCTGTGTTACGCCCCTGCTAGCCCCCCCAGGGGCGGCTCCTCTGCAATAGCGGAGGAGCGTCATCCCACTGGCTCAGAGCCAGCAGGTGAAAAATAAAATAATATTCTATCATTGTTTTATTTTTCACCTGCTGCCTGAGCCAGCGTGCGCAAGGAGGGGCGTAGGACTGGTTTGTGCACTTCTAAATGTGCACATCCTCTTTTCAGGAAGTTATTTGTACAATCTTCTGTTTACTTAGAGAAAATACGTTTTATGCAAAACTATGCAAACAATGTCAAGGTAATAATAGTGAAATCCATTATTTCATTATGAAATACAATTTAGGTAAGAAAATCATATCTAAAATAAGTGACAAAAAATACTTTGGCAATATTCGGGCACTGGAGTTGGAATATTCAACAAGCCACTCTTTAATAAAACTTTCACATTAATAATGATTTTAACATCATATCTAATATTACGTTACTGTATAGTGAAGGATTGATTCTATGCTTTCTATGCTCAGAAACTTTATTAAGTAACTCTCACTACATTTTTCAGGAATGGATTAGAAATGGTAAACATTTTAGCCCCAGAATATTATTTGGGGAAAAATAGTTACATTTCAAATAAAAAAAATTCAAACAAAAAGTTCAGTCAACAAATAAAGATATCATTTTCGATTAAAAGGATTGCTTTAAAAGACACCTCCGTCACATCATTTCACAGAAAGTACCTAGTGCTCGATTAACAAAAGGAAGTCGGAATATTTATAGATTTATACATATGCTTTTTGTAAGCTCAAACTTTCCACAAATTCGTAAATATCTGAAAGAGTACTGAAGAGTGTTACCATTTATGCACACAGAAATGCACATATGTATACTCTGCATGGTGCATTGCACGACCTGACTTTTCAATTATTCAAACTGCCGTAGGAAAGGCTTGGCACACACACCTGCTCATTGCCAGGATACCCTCAAGGGTGAAAGTGCACTTTACAAATACGCATAAAATAGTAAATATTGTTTTTATATCTATTTCTTTAGGGGAAAATGTTTCTCCTTTCGGATAAATGCTTTCTTTTTTTATTTTTACAAGCTATAGAGATGTCTCAATTTCTTACCTGAAAACGGGAAAGCCATTACTTTTCAAAAAAGCAAGGCTGTTGCTTTTTTTAGGGTGGGAAACTATGCCCAAAAACTTTCCCATTTTTGTTCATTCCCCAACTTTGTGGCTGATTTAACCTAGAAAGTGCCTAAACCTGTGCATGGACGCACTTTACGACTTTTAGCATTCACAGAAGTCATTTAGAAGTCATATCTTTACGTCTGCAGTTGGGCTGGAAAATCCGTACCTAGGCCGTACTCTCTGCATCCGGGCTGTTTTCTCTGGCATGGGCTATATTCTCTGGCTCTGGCCGAATGAAGTGTAATCAATGGGCCGAAATACACAAAATGGAACATTAAGAATGTGTCATAAATTGTAGCAGAGGTCATGAAAATCAGTTTGGGCAATACATCATATCCCAGAAAAGTTTCTTCCTTTGCATCATGGTACATGCAGTCCACAATTTGCGATCCCCTCAGTGTTGACTGTAGTTCCCAATACAGTTTACTAGTAGCAATGCATATTGTTTGTCTTGTTGTTGAGAGTAAGAGTGTAAGAGTGTGATGAGTAAAAGGTTATTTCTTATCTAAAAAAAGTTGCGATTTTGTGAGACTCTTGCTGGATTATGAGGAGTACGGGTTTTTGAATACACTCTGATATGAAGCAAACACAAGGAGATGATGGATGGAGTACTGAAACGTTTCATACACTCACCTCCAGTCACAGATCTGGGCTAAAACCATCATTGTTCTTTAGCTCACTTCACCACCTCAGTTCAGACCCAGCTATATGCAAATCAGTCTTAACCCTATGCCTCATGGGAACAGTCCAGCCCTAACTGCCAAGCCAGGTCTTCTGTAAACTAGAAACAAGCATCCTGGGACCAGATTAGCGGTAACACCCCATATCAGCCAAGCTAGCCTGAATCCAGTGTCAAAGCGAGCAAGGGACCCATGTCTTGGCATACTCTGCTAACTTAGGATGAACAAAGCAAACACACTCTGGTATGCACACTTGTTATTGTAGGACAAAGTCTTACTGGAGTTGGTGTTTATCAGTGCCTATTATTTATGCCAATTGGGTTGGGAAGAGTTGTGAGGTGCAGTATCGCTCTTCCCACACACATCCTACTACGCACACCCACCATCTGAGAGAGAAGTTTGACAGGAGAGGTCTGTCACACTGCATACATCCACTGGAGGCCAGTTCATCCACACATGTCACCTGAGATAGAGGTAAGAAAAGAGAGCTTGGTTAGTCCCCACACGCTTCTACGCAGACCCGTCATCTGTGAGAGGAGTCTGATAGTCGAGGGCAGTCCCTTTCCACTGACTAGTGCACACATCCATCATCTAAAATGTGAGCATGTTACTGCTCACATCCTATTACGCACATTCATCGTTTGAGAGAGAGGTCTGAAAGGAGAGCAGTTGCTCCCAAATAACCCTCCTACACCCCTGTGTGTTCACCTATTATTCAGGAGAGGGCTCTCAGTAGAGAGACTAGTCCCTTCTATATACTACTATTACCCTAAAATTGTGCTCTGATCCACTGAGAGAAGACTGCAAGCTTCAGGGAGTGACGCTTGTTGCAAGAAGCTTGTTTGATCCTGCAACCATCTTGCAAGAATCGCATGGAAAATCACTATAGTCAAACCTAAGGGGAGCGCAAATTGTGGACTGCATGTTCCATGATGCAAAGGAACAAACTTTCTGGGATAAGAAGTACTGACCGGACACACCCTTTTCCCTGCCCATACGGATTTTCATGCCCTCCTCTACCATTTATCACACATTTCTAATGTTCCTTTTTGTAAAGAAATGTCTTACACCTAATGATTACACTTCATCCGGCTCGAGCTAAAGGGTATGGCCCAAGACGGAGAGCATGGCCCGAGATGGATAGTACAGCCCGGGTGCGGAGAGTACGGCCTAGGTGCGGAGATTCCTGCCTGACTATAGACGTAAAGATGTGACCTCTGTGAATACCAAAAGTTGTGAAGTAAGACTTTTGTCTCAGATTGCATTTGTGAATTGGGCTCACTTACTTTATTTGTATCTGGAAAACACTCATATACGTTTTCACAAGGTCATATATGTATCTACATCTAAAACAGATTCCATGAGGTTTGAGGAGCTACAAGATGCGTTCTTTTAAGAACCCAGATTCAGAATTGCTGGAGAATTTCACTAACTGTTCAATGGGGATGTTGAAAATCAAGATAAAATACACTGAGTGTAAGAGGCAGAAAATTCTTGCAGAATTGCAATTTATCAAAGAAGACATTAAGAAATTGGACACAACAGAGACTTTTAGCATATTTATGGAAGATTTAGCTAAAAGGTTGGACAAAAATGAAGAAGATGTTATTGGTTGTGAAAAAAAAAAATGAAGAAGATGTTAAAGTGAAATGACTTTTGGAAAAAGGTATGAAAACCTCTAGCATGAGGAGAGATTAGCAACTATCAAACTAAGCCAAGATGCTCCAATAAATGAATCAGTCTCTGAAACTATTACTACCAACAATGATAGTAATGTGTTGGAAGAAAGTAGTTCTAGTGTGACAGATGCCCCAAGTACAAGCTTTTTAGATGAGATTCGCCTGTTCAACAAAAGTGGGGGACAACTTCGAACAAGGGGAAGAGAAGCCAAAAGAGGTAGCAGAGGAAGCGGAAAATGAGGATGAGCAACAAACACAAAACAGAATGACATAACCCCAGTGAAAATCCAGACATGGGAACAGAAACAAGACACATGATGGCGGACACTACCAATATGGTGATCATGTTATCTAATAGGGTTTTGTAGCGTTCTAATCTAGGACCCTGATAGATACTGTGACCTTATGCCCCTATTCGGCTATAATCCATTTATTCCCTATATTGGCATAACCGTTCAAATGCAATATTCAGAAACTCGTCTCTGGCCTCACACGAACAGAGCCACATTTCAGAATCGCTTTCTCTGCCACTTCCTTTGCAACCAATTAGTGCAATGACATAGCAGAAGTTACTATCTAAGATTCCTAGATTAACACTCCGAGTTCTTCAACAAGATAAAAACTCAGCAACCTGGAAATCCCCGCTTGCTGCGTTTTGATTAGTAATAGAACTCTAATGAGCACTGATAAACGATCACTTCCTAGTGACATCTTTATTGACGTCTTATGTCCAAAAACTTACGTCAAACAAGGCACCTTTCAGGTATAAATATTACCAACGTTGCCTTAAGCAAACGCTGAAGCTGATGCTGATGTTGCTGCTAAAGCTGCTGGCTGCCTCAATGCCATCGCTGCTGCAGAAGCTGCTGTTATGCTGATGATACCATAGCTGCTATCGCTACTGCTATCGCTGCTAACTAGCGAATGATGGTGTGGTGAACTTAGGAGCTGAACAGCCGTCCCCTGCAAGAGCCCAGCAGATGCAAGCTGCCCGCGGACGCTGCCCCTCCTCTTCCCCGACGCGCTGAGAGAGACGCTGTCTATTCTCCTGCAGAGAAATCCAGCTCCGGCGTTTCCAAGCCACTCTTGCGAGTGACTGGGATATCGACCCCCTGAAGGAGATACCAGACCTCCATCATTCTATTCCAGAGGTATGGTGTTGACTAAATTCTTAGAGAGAATTCTTGAAGCAAACCTTGGCAAAACCAACTTAACTTAAAGCTACTTACTTACTAACCTCCCAAGTATTAGGCTTAGGTCAGGTACACTGGGGTAGGCGTAGTTAGAAGCACCAGTTGAGTATTTTAGCCTAATGTATATATGAATGTATATATGTTTTATTCATTTTAAGCCATTGTATGGCTAAGAAACCATATCAATGCTTTTACAGTATTATTTCGCAATGCTCATCTTACTGTATGTACTTTTTATAATAACAAGTCTTGCAATTGTGGCAATTCATTTCTCTTGTACGAGAAGAAAGACTGTTCAATGAATGTTACCCTTTATTGAAAACGCCCGTCTCTCTATTCTCTACATATTGTGAAAGTAAACTGCACAACCACTGACTGAGTAAAATAGCTGTCTATTGTTCACACGACTCTAGAGATTGGCTCTTATCTGAGGAGCAAAGTTGTCATGTTGCACGGTTGTTGGAAAACTGAATCCCTTCTTGTCTGTACCAGGGAAGCTGATCACTTCCTATTCAGAGAAGAAAGTTTCCAGTGACCTCTGAGCTAGTTGGTAACAAACCCAATTAAGTTTAGCATAGTCAGTGGAGGCCTGGAAGATCCGCACTTCTACGTCGATACTACTGTTTATGTTATTCCAATGCGCAGGGCCTATTGGGAAAATAGGAACTACACTACATGGCGCCCAACCGTTTGGTAAGGCGATAAACTAACGCAAGACGTTAGAGTAACTCAGTCGTGCATTTTTGACACAGACCCCTTTCTCCCGTAAATACTCCAAAAGACGTCTGGAGTGGGTGAAAGGTTAAAATCCGCCCGAACTCAGTAGGAAGAGATTCCTATGTAAAGCTCTGGTTTATTCAATGTTGAAGGATGCAGTGTTCCAAAATATTGTGCACCTAATCTTTGTCTCCTTGGTGACCTACTCTGCAAACCTCGCATTTATACAATGCCAGGAGAAAACGGAACCACTGGGGCCGCAGCAGATGCGACTCAGCAGGGTCCCGACACTACTTCTGAACCGGGTGCGATAATCATCCCGGCACATTTGAGAAAATCTATAACGTTAAAACTTATAGAAAATGGACTGACCACACAAGGTGGCACAGTCGTCTTCGTAATAGAGGCACACGAATATCAGCAGACAGAGGTATTCTATTCATGGATAACATTTCCAGCGGCAAACGCCGCAACACAAGAGTTCCACTACTATAGAGTAGAGGATCCACCGGGAGAGTACGCTCCTTTCGAAGAGATCGAAATCCCATTAAAATTCCAAGAGCACCTGCTCTGGTTTAATGGCGCCCTAAAACATAATGATCATATTACCAGGCTCGGTCCACTAGGTAGACCAGGAGCAACGTGGCCGGTTCTAGCCAGCTACACACCACATCCGGACATTGCAAAAATGTCTAAAGAAGAGCTGTTAGTACAGCTAAAAACACTTATAAGAATACATAGGCAATTAGTCCAATATGTAATGCGGACTGCAACAGTCCAACCAGCTGTTAATGTCCCACAGCTGACCCCTCATCAGGGGAACACTAATAAAATTACACCACAGAACATACAATCATGTCTTGGTAAAACACCCATAAAACGGGAACAAATTCCTTTCTGGTTAGCACAAAAGATCACTCAAATAGAGGCAGTATTTCCGGATACTACCCCTATCGAGAAACACAGAATCTTGACCATCTGCCTTCCTATGGGAATCGCACCACACGTGGAGGACTGTGACACTTGGGGTACAGTCTTTGCTTCCATTTACACAAAAACACATGGTGTTCCGTCCATGGTGGTAATACCAGAAGTGCTAAAACAGATTCAGAATGAATACGGTCCTGAACCTGCTTTAACTCTTGGTATGAAATTACTGAAAGACTTCAAGCAGGTCTCGGCTATATCACTAGCCAACATAAAGGGAGAAGCAGCATCTGTGGCGATCCGCCAGAAGTTGAAGGAAACAGATATAACAAATCAGCCAGTTGAGCTTGCCAGAATCATAGAGAAATGCTATGAAGAATTAGGTAGAGACATCTTGGGTGGAAAACCAGTTAAGCCCCAACTGCTCGAAAATCCTGAAATTTTTTTTATTAAAAATAATTCAAACACTCCTAAAAAGAGCTGGGATGGAAATAAACAATCCACTTCCAAGGAAAAAGTTTTCCAGTCCAGGTGAAGGTCTCCCCGACGGAGGGAAAGAACTCCGACTCGAGAACACCAGTCTCCCCAGAGGGAGCCCTCTGAGAAAAGATATAACCTTAGAAATAAGGATAATTTGAAAAAGCCTGATAGATATCAAAGTATTGATACACGTCCCTCTCGATCTTTTTCGCAGAAATTGGAAAGAAGAGGACGGTCAGACCCAGGAGAGCACACCAAGTCCAAAGACAAGGAACCTGCTCAGAGTAAAAAATCTCAATTTCCAAAAAAGAAGGTAGCCAGTATTAGAGTAATCAACCATGCCGATAATACTGAGGACACAGTTGAAAAACAGGGAGTGGACACAGACAATGTTAGACAGTGCAGCAAAAATCAGTATAGCCCGCAAGATCTTGATGAGTCATCTGGAGACAGTGGACACGAATGAATACATTCAGGTTGAAACTGCCGACACCAGACTTAGCGAGCTCCATATAATAACATTGCGTATAGAGGGTGATAAGACTAGGAAAATAAGGGGTCTATTTTGGGAAAAACTCTCAAAAGGCTATGATATTCTGTTAGCTGAAAAAGATTGGCCCCCAGAGTTTGTCAGGGAGTGCCCTCGTGGCGAAGAAATGATTATGCCTGCCTTCTCGAATCACATTCCGATTCACAAAAAACATACTTATGCAAGGAAATGGGCAGTAGCCCAGGCACCGGCATTATATAAAAATCATGTAGGATGGGATGAGGACACACCTCCTCACAAAATCCAGTTAAAAAGTGAACCAACTGCCCAACGGCAGTATCCCATTAAGCAAGAAGCTAAAAAACAAGTCAGGGAGATCTTAGATCAACTAGAATACCAAGGAGTGATTGAAACATGCACCTCTCAAATGAACAATCCTTTGTTTCCTGTCTCCAAGCCAGACAATTCATATTGTCTAGTTTTGGACTACAGACACCTTAATGCATGTTGCAAAACATTTGCAGTACAAAACTCGCATAGTGCAGCCCTAATGAATAACATAGTTAGGAAAAAATATAAAACGACATTAGACATGTCTAATGGTTTCTTTTGTCAAAACATTGCACCAGAAAGCAGGTATTTGACCGCTTTCTCCGTAATGGGGTCTCAGAAAAATTTCTGTAGGCTCCCACAGGGGTTCAAGAACAGCCCAGGACTATTCTCAGCTAGAGTAACAGAGTTACTACAAATATATGATGATGAGGCATTATCTTACGTAGATGATATCTATCTCACAGATGACGACTTGGATACTCACTTGAAAAGAGTGAACACAATTATACTTGGGTTCGCAGCAGAGGGTTACAAATTCAACTTTAAAAAGTCTCAAATTGCCTATCTGACAGTATTATTTTTAGGATACGAATTATCAAGTGAAGGAAAAAGCCTAGAGGACAACTTCTTAGAGAAGTGCGCTGTACTCCAAGCTCCAAAAACACTGAAGAATTTACAATCAGTTCTAGGCTTTCTGAATTTCGGAAGAACTTACATTCTAAATTACGCAGAGAGGGTTAAACCTCTCTACGAACTAATTAAACCAGATTTTAAACAAATCAATTGGACTCCAAAACACACATAAATTTTGAGATCACTGCAAACAGACATGTTAGCAAAAACAAAATTAGATACACATGACAACACACGCGATCTTGTAATCCGAGTCATCCCAGGAAGATGCGGATTCACGTACCTAACCTCTAATGAGGGAGAAAAGGTACCAATTTCAATTAAATCTCACTTGTACACACAAGCAGAAAAAACATTCTGTCACACAGAAAATACTGTGAAAGCAGTGCAAATTGCATTAGCAAATGAACGAGAACTAGCACATGGTAAAAGGATTAATATCCTCACAGCGGAATCCGCCTTCGAGGCGCTATTCAGCCCAGTAAACCTGCCTACAGTGTCACTGGATCCGAAATGGATACAGTATGTAGATTCTCTTGGAGCGGAAGATGTGAAATACTATTTCGCCCCGCAATTCGAAGAACTGAATGATTTAGAATATGAAGAAGAATATCCTCTGCCAATCGAACCTCTGCCTCTCCCACAGTACGCCTGTATAATCTATACAGATAGATTTGTACAGCATTTTAACGTAGAGAGCAAATCCTACGATGCAGCCTGTGCGATTGTTAAAGGTCGTTGGCTGTGCGGTAAATTCAGACCGAAAATAACAAAAACTGAATCAGTAAAGTACTGTTCGGCTCAGAGAGCTGAAATCAGATGTTTAAAGATGGCGCTCGAAAATGCAGAACGTGAATTCCCGACACTAATCGTGTGTGATTCTCATTTATGCGTCAACTCTTACAATAATAAATTGCAGAGCTGGATTGAAAACGATTACAAAGATGACACAGGTGCCACAATAAAGCATGAATTGCTCTGGAAACAGGTAGCTCTTTCTCAGAAAGAACTACAAAAGACTCACGTGATACACGCACAGAGTCTTCAACGTGATGGCGTTCATGTTGCAGGGAATTCATTGGCTAATACAGCAACAGCGGAAGCAACTAAACCAGCTTCCGTAGCCACAAAAAAAGCGTGCAGAAAAATACATAGACGGGGAAACCATGCTGGCAGTAAAAATGACCGTAAAAGGCGACTGTGCAGCACTGCCCGTGAACTATCTACTCAATCATGCATACGTAATCGATGCAAACTCCATTCCTTTTGCTCGAATCCCTGGAGTGGGGGATAGAGTGATTCCAAACAGGGACCGGAGGGGCTTCCTTACACAGGAAGCACATATGGGGTTGGGTCTGAGACACCAAACAATAAGGGACTCTCTGAGAGAATTAGAATCAGAGTACTGGTGGCCGAAAATGAGTGAAGGCATTCATGAGTTTGCAAAAAACTGTGAAGACTGCAACAGAGATCACAGTGGAGAACCGGCCAGTGTAGTGTCAGAAGCCCTAATAGAAAGCATTAGGCAATCTATCCGCGCTATCAAAAAAGAGAAACGCGTCCCATTGTACATCATTAAGGCTAAACACACTTAAATAATGTGGCCTCCAGCGCTCGGCTGACGCCAGAACGGTTATAAAAGATCTGCGAGTCTTTATCGGCACATACGCAATTGCCATGTTCCATTCTGACCAGGGTCCTGCTTTTAGCTCTCGAGCTTATAAGGAGGCCATGGCCAGCATGGGAATTGGGTTGCGGTATTCTTGTCCGTCACACCCCGAAGGGAATAGTGTGGTTGAAAGAAAAAACCGGGACATGAAGCGATCTATAACTGGAAGGTATTAGGTTCAGGCGCTGGGTGGGTCAAACATTTAATAAGTGTCCAAACGAGTCTTAATAACTTGCCAAGAAATTCTCTAAAAGGTTTCAGCCCATACAAACTATTGTTCGGAATTAGAATGAGAGTTCAGGACCTCGATAGTCAGATATCAGTGGTACAAGAAAAAACAACAGACTTTGATATAAAAGATCGTTTGGCTGTTTTACAGGACTTGAATGAAACAAGAAAATCCTTAAGCAACATAAAGTTAAAGCAACAGCCAGATACCACTGACGAGGCACCACAAGCAACAGCCCCAGCAAGGCCTGTCTGGATTCCAAAGATTGGGGATCTAGTCAGAGAAAAAATAGCGGTGAAGAAGGAATTTGGGCCTTCTTACAGAAAAGCAGTACCTGTCTTGGCAGTCACCGGAACAAGATCAGTAGTACTACCGCCCCTTGCTGGTAAAAATGAGAACAGAATTGTATCAATCGACCTGGTAAAACCACAAGCATGTGGCCTATAATCAACAGTAGGCCCAGTGGACTCCCGAGAAACAACAGAATACCCAAACTTGCAACAATCAAAGAGGTTCAAACTGAAAGACTAATCACATTCGATCAGCCTGCAGTGCACAGAGAAGGACTATGCAATAATGCCATGGAACTCGTGCCTCTTGGGACACAGATTGAAACAGTTTGTCAAGAAACACCAGTCTACAATAATGTGGCATCAGAAAGTGCTACCGAGAGACAGATTGAAAGAACAATCCCAACAATTGACAGAACTGCCTCTGGTTATTTCATCGACTTCGACAACTTTTCCGAGGATCAAAGTAACCCCGAAGTGATGCCAGAAACAAAAATGACTTTTAAAGAAAATACAACGGGACTCCTTCAACAAATCAAAGAATTATATCTGGATACACCGTTGATTGAGCATTGGATTATTTCAGGGGTACTGATAATCCTACTATGCCTAATTTTAGTTTTAATTTTAGGAAAGTTTATTACAATTGAATGGACACAGCAAGTCAGAACATCAACTTAGTCCTCAAATAACACAGATCATCCCACGTGAAGAAAAGAGAACTGTCAACAGTAAATGTCACAGCCATTCCAATACCCGGTGGGGTAGTATGGGAGAAAACTGACAATGAGATCTATGGTCCGGTCTAGATCCTGAAGTATCCTCATCAACTGAAGGTTTCCTTGAGTGACTTTGTAAAACCTAGTACATTCTCTGATGATTGGGACTTTAACAGTATTAATGACATGATGTCTGATTTAGTAATGTCAGCTAGATTCACAGAACATGATTATTTACAAGGTTCGTCTAGTTGTGAACAGTTGTTCTGTTTTACACATTATGGCGATCATTATTTGCATAAATCTGCACAGCCTAGAAATGTTTTTAAGTATAATCAATGGGAACATTGTGCTACACCACCTAAAAGCAGTTCTAAAACATTCTTTGAGAAATTCGAGTACTTCTCAGGGTTTAACACCAGTGATGCAGAAACGTTTTATTACAAACTGTTAGATAAAACAGGAATGAAAACAATGCTGACAAACACTAAATTAATATATTCAGAAGCATTTTATGAAAGAATGATGACATTTGGTTTTGATTATTGGAAAAATAACATTGAAACAAAAACCATTTGGGGTACGAAAGATTGGCAGGTACAAGGCCTAGAAGCACTATTCAGAACCTGCATGATACCTGAACAAATGATGTTTTTAAATGACACAATTCACCAAACATCCTGTCTTGGCCTAGCTAAGATCAAAGATCTAAACAAACTGTATATTCCAAAGCCAATACCTGAAAATGCAACAACAGATATTGAGATAGACGTAACTAAAATTTTACATTTTAACAGAACACATCCTGATTGGAAGAAGTGGTTAATCTGGCCTACTGACACAAACAACTGTCAAGATAGATTCCTGAATAAAACACAGGGGTTGAAAATGACCAGACAAGACCCTAGATACTCCCAGAGACAACATCCAGGGATAGTAACAGCATACAGTGTAGGGAAACTCTGCCTCGAATGGCTAGGATCATCCACACTGGCTGAAATTAAGCAACACTTATCTTTACCTAAAGATGGTGCTGATTTGCACGATTTCATTCTTGGACCACGCAAACAACGTCAAAAGCGTTTCATAGTGACCAGTATCTATGCTGCTTACAATGAGGCTTGGAAAGTCACACAAATTGAAACAGCAGAAAAAATACGAGAAATTGATCGTATTAATTTGGAAAAATCACTTTCTGTAGTGGACAATGGGTTAATGACTCTGTCCTCCAGAATATATTCGTTGTACACTATTGTATCCTCTGCCTTTGATATAATAGACAGAGACTTGCTAATGTTACAGCATGGCCAGTCGCAATTACGTTCTATTGTACAATTAGGCTGGACGCTGCAAAATCTTCGTTCAGGCTATGTGCCTTGGCGTTTAATCAACACAACGTCATTGTTTTCCATTTTTAACCTTACTGATAAACAAATCAGCTTGGCACAGAAAGGAGCACACTATACAATCCTGAGCATCCTAAAACTTGAGAGATTACCATTGACAATGTCAGAGAGTCCTGTCATTGAATGGATAATACACGGGATTATCGCAATTCCGATAACAACTTTCCGATTTAAAAAGTGCCTTGAATACATACCTACTGGCCAGTATGAACAATTAGGTAAAGGTTATGTTAAGTTAGCATGGAAATTACCATACACACATTCATGCTATAGTGACAGCGACAAAAATGTATTTCTTAGTGGTGAAAATTGTAAACGTTCACTAAGCGGTATACTTTTGTGCCAGGGTATTAATTTACACGGAGCCTGTGAAGGTAATACTAACAACCTTTCATGCCACCAGCTTTTCACACCTGCAACGCAGATAGAGCCTTTCTTTATGCAACTCGCAAATGGGAGTTACATTCTAAAAACGGATCACAGATGTTGTGGCCTTTTGCCAGGGAAAAGTTATCTCGTGAGCGTAACTTCCATGGTCAAATGCTGTATGCAAGCATTGTTCCCGAGCGGGCCTGGAGACATAGAGACTCCCATCTGGCCTCGTCTGCATTTCTCTTCAATACGAATTGATACTTTAAGCAAAATGAAATCTGTGCTTTTACAGACAACAGTGCCCATAACGTCATCAAAAGAGACGTATGATCTCCTAGTTGCAAGGACAGCTACGGAGGTTCATGACCTTTTATCAACAAATTGCCCCGTGCATTTCGTAGAAATGTTGAGCCAACTCCTTAACATGTCTTGTGCCACAGGCATCCCAGGCATATTTAAGACGATTTGTCCACTCTGTTTTTGGCGGCATACCCCTATTTTTGGGACTTGTAGCAGGAATTTTATTTTTGACCGTCCTTCTCCGATATGGCAAGCCACTCTCAGACATGACTCCTATGGGAATGGAAGAAACAATCCTAGCAGTGCGCTACCGGGACAGAATAACTAGAGTCCTTGGATTGGCCAGGCTGAGAGATCTAAACATGACCTGGTTCCTTTCATTCAGACCGATATAGCAAAATTGCATCTTACCTGTACTACGATGTATGCTATGCGGTGATGAGTGCGTGTTGGACACCTGTCTTGCACTTCCATCAGCAGTACCAATGGATATCGATACTTTGCTAAGTCCGATAACGGCTCACGCATTGTGTTGTCCCCAGCGGCTACCAATCCTGATGACGGCATTCGTTGAGACTCCTGTGCTACGACTAGGTGGTAACAGTGGAGCGAGTGACAAAAGCAACATCACCCAGGTACGACCTTCTGTGAGCATTGCTGATCCAGCCTTTGATGACAGCAATCATTCTCACACCTGCCAAGTTACAGCACTATCGAATTTGGTCGAACTGTCACCTGATTTTGTAGACCAATTCTTTGAGAGCCTGTCTGATATGATGTTCTCACCCGAACAGAAACAATAACTTTAGAGAAGCATTCCGACACACAGCGTTCCAATGAACTCTGAATTCGGCCTTCAGTTTTGAACAACAAAAACTGCTAAAAAACGTTGGAACTCTATTTCCCCGTTCAGCAAGAATTCTTTTGAATTGAACACTTTTTAATATTCACCTTTTTTTTGGCACGAAAAATTCTTTGCTTAAAGTAAAACTATTCATAGAGAACAGAAGCTTCTACTTCTACTTCTATATTTTTAGATACATCTAGAGACATAATACCTTTACACCAGCCTCTAGCACATTTTACTGCAATGCATTTATATGTGATGAAATTATCTCGCCCTTCTTCTGTATTCAGAGATATTTCATGTGTAATTCTTTTTGCATAATCGTTCATTGATTTCATATGCTATAATTTTTGAGTGATTTCTATGCTTCAAAAACGTACAGTACCTACATTTTCACGTATTACAAATACGCCTATTTCAAATGCATATATGTATTTTGGGGTGGGCAATGTTACACATGCATCTTATTGCTCTAGTTTTAGTAATTTGATGGACATGAATTCGTGGAGTGGGTGTAGCGTTCTAATCTAGGACCCTGATCGATACTGTGACCTTATGCCCCTATTCGGCTATAAATCCATTTATTCCCTATATTGGCATAACCGTTCAAATGCAATATTCAGAAACTCGTCTCTGGCCTCACACGAACAGAGCCACATTTCAGAATCGCTTTCTCTGCCACTTCCTTTGCAACCAATTAGTGCAATGACATAGCAGAAGTTACTATCTAAGATTCCTAGATTAACACTCCGAGTTCTTCAACAAGATAAAAACTTAGCAACCTGGAAATCCCCGCTTGCTGTGTTTTGATTAGTAATAGAACTCTAATGAGCACTGATAAACGATCACTTCCTAGTGACATCTTTATTGACGTCTTATGTCCAAAAACTTACGTCAAACAAGGCACCTTTCAGGTATAAATATTACCAACGTTGCCTTAAGCAAATGCTGAAGCTGAAGCTGATGTTGCTGCTAACGCTGCTAGCTGCCTCAATGCCATCGCTGCTGAAGAAGCTGCTGTTATGCTGATGATACCATAGCTGCTATCGCTACTGCTATCGCTGCTAACTAGCGAATGATGGTGTGGTGAACTTAGGAGCTGAACAGCCGTCCCCTGCAAGAGCCCAGCAGATGCAAGCTGCCCGCGGATGCTGCCCCTCCTCTTCCCCGACGCGCTGAGAGAGACGCTGTCTTTTCTCCTGCAGAGAAATCCAGCTCCGGCGTTTCCAAGCCACTCTTGCGAGTGACTGGGATATCGACCCCCTGAAGGAGATACCAGACCTCCATCATTCTATTCCAGAGGTATGGTGTTGACTAAACCCTTAGAGAGAATTCTTGAAGCAAACCTTGGCAAAACCAACTTAACTTAAAGCTACTTACTTACTCCCCTCCCAAGTATTAGGCTTAGGTCAGGTACACTGGGGTAGGCGTAGTTAGAAGCACCAGTTGAGTATTTTATCCTAATGTATATATGAATGTATATATGTTTTATTCATTTTAAACTATTGTATGGCTAAGAAACCATATCAATGCTTTTACAGTATTATTTCGCAATACTCATCTTACTGTACGTACTTTTTATAATAACAAGTCTTGCAATTGTGGCAATTCATTTCTCTTGTACGGGAAGAAAGACTTGTGAAAGTAAACTGCACAACCACTGACTGAGTAAAATAACTGTCTATTGTTCACACAACTCTAGAGATTGACTCTTATCTGAGGAGCAAAGTTGTCATGTTGCACGGTTGTTGGAAAACTGAATCCCTTCTTGTCTGTACCAGGGAAGCTGATCACTTCCTATTCAGAGAAGAAAGTTTCCAGTGACCTCTGAGCTAGTTGGTAACAAACCCAATTAAGTTTAGCATAGTCAGTGGAGGCCTGGAAGATCCGCACTTCTACGTCGATACTACTGTTTATGTTATTCCAATGCGCAGGGCCTATTGGGAAAATAGGAACTACACTACAGTTTCATTGACAGGTTAGCTTAATGTTCTAATATATGGTGTGTCTTTTTGTTCCATCAATTTGTACTATTATATCAAGAGTTGTACTGACTTGTATAAATTCATTCACAAACTGAAACTGAAGAAAGTGTAAACTTTAAAACACAGAAAAAGTAAGGCTACTTTGGATTAACCCCACTAGTCAGTAATCTGAGTATTAGTGATGTTAGGCTCCTGCATTCTCTAACTGAACTTGACACAGAGATTGACTCACATAGTGAACTCTGATTGAATTTGGTTGGCTCTGCCATTGAGATTGATCAGAGGGTGCACAGACAAAATATCGACTCCAAAATATCGAATGGACAAAATATCGAGTTAAAAATATCGATAATAATAAAATATCGATCACAAAAATATCGTTGGTCAAAATATCGATTAAAATAATGATAAAAAAATATCGAGTACAAAAATATCGACAAAATATATATAAATAGTCAAAGTAAAAAATTTCAATAATATGTAGAAAAAAGGTTAAAAAAATAACAATTTTTTATTAATAGTAATATAAATTGTAGTTAATGTTTGGTAGCGGGATGTTGGGTTAATAGGGGATGAGGGTGGGGAGTAATTTAATAATAATTAATTAATTAATATATGTTTGTAAATATTTGTAATTATTAATTAATTGGTAATTAATTAATATTAATTAGTTAATTAATATAATTGTGTACATATTTATAATTAGTAATTAATTGGTAATTAAATAATATTAATTAGTTAATTACATTAATTAGAGTAATTTATTTATATATATATAATTTTTTGTTATTGTTAATTAATTATTTTGGAAAAAATAATATTAATTATTACATTAAATTAATTACAGCTAATGTGCTAATATATTTACTTTATTGTTATTGTTAATTAATAATTAATTGGTAATTAAATAATATTAATTAATTTTGGGTAAAGGAGTATTTTTAGGGTTCAGGGTCAGTTTTCAGTTTTTGGGTAAAGGGGTATTTTTAGGGTTCAGGGTCAGTTTTCAGTTTTTGGGTAAAGGAGTATTTTTAGGGTTCAGTGTCAGTTTTCAGTTTTTGGGTAAAGGGGTATTTTTAGGGTTCAGGGTCAGTTTTCAGTTTTTGGGTAAAGGGGTATTTTTAGGGTTCAGGGTCAGTTTTCAGTTTTTGGGTAAAGGGGTATTTTTAGGGTTCAGGGTCAGTTTTCAGTTTTTGGGTAAAGGGGTATTTTTAGAGTTCAGGGTCAGTTTTCAGTTTTTGAGTAAAGGGGTATTTTTAGGGTTCAGGGTCAGTTTTCAGTTTTTGGGTAAAGGGGTATTTTTAGGGTTCAGGGTCAGTTTTCAGTTTTTGGGTAAAGGGGTATTTTTAGGGTTCAGGGTCAGTTTTGAGTTTTTGGGTAAAGGGGTATTTTTAGGGTTCAGGGTTAGTTTTGGGTTTTTGGGTAAAGGGGTATTTTTAGGGTTCAGGGTCAGTTTTCAGTATCTTATTTAATTATAGTAAGTTACTATATCTATATGTTTTAACAAATAATATTGTAAACAAAAAAATAATTACTTTTATTGATTATTTAATTATTATAAGTTAATGTAAGTATTTTTAAGTGTATTTTAGTAATTAATTTTTAATATTAATTTAATTTAACACTGTTTTTAATAAAGTCGATATTTTTTACAACTATATTATTGTAAACAATATTTTGTACTCAATATTTTTGTACTTACCTGTTTGTAGATACAAACTCGATATTTTGACTGTCGATATTTTGTCCACGATATTTTTGCAAGTCGCTATTTTGTCCCTCGATATTATTTCAGTGATCCTGATCAGAGCTGTCCCGGTGGCTATAAGCCACCATCCACCTGTACAGCCAATATGTCTTATGTTATCATCAATGTATTTTGTGACTTTTGAGATGAAATTGCTGAGAAAGGTTAAGTGCCCACACAAGTCAAATTCAAACTGGAGCCCGAGGAAAAAATTTATGCTCTCTGGAATTCAGATCATACTGTAAAATATCCATTGGACAAAGGGGGCCATATATTTGTATTGTCAAATAGGGTTTGCGTCAACTCCAGTATTGGTCTTGTTATACCCCATTGACAGAGAATCTGTTAACAAGATTAACATGGATTACAAGAAAATCTTGACAGATTGGAGGAAGAAGGAATAATTGAGTGGGATAAATAGACTTTCTGAAGGTGTGATCATCCACAGATTCAAATCATATACTTACTTCCTAGGATACACAAGAGCATTATTGTCCCACCTCGATGCTGTATTGCACCTGGGATAAGGAGCCTGCTACAAAATACTTCAAGATATTTTGATTTCTTTTTGAGGCAATATGTTGTAGCTTTGCTCTCTTATATACAGGACACTAGAGATGTTCTAGCACACATAGAAGGCATAACATGGAGACAGGAGTACCTCTTAATGACATTGGATATAAACAGTTTATATACCAACATTATGCAAGCCAAAGGCATTAATGGCTATTGATACATATTGGAGCACAATAGTTATCATGCTTCCTATATAGTGCGTTGATATTGGACATGTTGATGTTCTGTTTATCTAATAATATATTTCTCTTTGATTCCATTATGTATAAACAATTTAAAGGAGCACCTATGAGGACTTGCTTTACTCTCAGCTATGCAAATTTTCACAGAGGTCAGTGGGAAGAGCGGATTTAAGCATATCAAATTCAGATGGTTGCCATTGTGCACCTATCAGAAACAACTACTTCCTAGGATCTGGACTTCTGGCCTGCATGTTAAACAAGGATTTCTAAAAGAGCCTCATGAACCAATTGAGCTGTCATGCGAAGATTTGAAACACTGATCTGCAGACTACATGTTTTGCTGCACAGAAGACATTTTCACATTGTCACTATATTGGAAGCCTATGAAAACAAATTGCAATTAAAAACAAATGCGACAACTGTTGCTAAATAAGCAGTTCATGTAAAAATGTTCATACAAAGGGGTAAGTCACTTTCCTGTGGAAAAAAAGCTTGAAATTCAGACTTTGCTTGCCATGAAGGTGATATTTGGGGTTTTCTTGGAATGGGAAACACCACAGTAAAAGCAGGTGCTTAGTAATTTTGTGGCCTGAAGAGTAGATACCAGACTGGGGGGGAGTCACGTGTGTTGGGAGGCCTGTAAAGGGGATATGGGGCTAAGGTAGGTTGCCTAAGGAGCTCTTGTGCTAGGCTACCTTGGATAGACTGAGGTTTTTAGAGCTCAAAATGAGGATCTGAAAGCTAGGATATGTGCTTTAAAATATATGATGAGTATAAGCAGAGAGGATTTCTAATAGGCTTGACCTTCCAGTAGAGAAGGTATCAGCTGCTCTGGTGATGCACAGGGAACAGGTATGTAAGGCAACTTGGCTTAGGCAATGTGAGGTTCAGTGCTTCTCATTGTTAAATTGGATTGCTTGGGCTCTCTGAGGGCCAGCAGATAGTCACTTTTAGGTGGCAAGACAGCAGTTTCTGGGTGTCTGTTGAAGAGAAATGGCTCAGTGGAGAGAGTTGCGGTGTGACCTATCAGTGAGTTTGAATGAATGGCCAACTGGGGGCGAAAAGGTGCAGTCTAAGAATCAAAGAAGCCTGAAGACATCTGAAGATGGCTTAAAGGAGTGTAGTGGGTCTCACATGAATGACAATAGAACTCTAAGTATGACACATTCAAGTCCGCTCTTGCCGATATGGTAAGCTCTTTAGCGCCCGGTTGTGCGAACTTTAACATCATGGGTGACCTTAACATTCATTTTGACAACAGGTCGTCCACAGCCATTAACACCTTGCTCGCGGTTCTCGAAGCACTTCAACTTGTCCAGCTAGTTACACTTCCCACTCATACTGGAGGACATATTCTCGATCCCTTTTTTTCCACTCTTGAGAGGGTGAAGGTGTCTGACCCGGTGTCGGTGGGATGGACTGATCATCTGCTGGTGGAAGTCTTCTGTCCTATTCACGATAAGCCATTTAAGCCTGTGGATAGGCTAATTCTTAAAAGATATTGGCATAAGCTTAAACTTGAAGAGTTTTACAGACTACTGGAGCAGAAACCCCTGAGTGCTTTTCTGAATGTGGATCAGGGTTACCAACTGTTTTGCACATGGATTTCAGATGCTCTTGAGTCCCTTATACCCATGCGCTGGTCGAAAGGTCATTCGAAGGTACCCAGCCCGTGGTATAATGACTCCCTTGCCGAGCTTAAAACAACCTGCCGGAAAGCGGAAAGGGACTGGAGAAGATCTTACGATCCCATCTTGAAAACCTTGTACTTTGCCAAACTCAAGTCCTATCACAGGGCAATTTGCAAAACTCGGGCCGCATTCTATGCTCAGGAATTTCAAGCCAGCACCAAACCCTCCAAATTAATATTCAAGGTCTTGAAAGACCTTATGAATAAAAGAGCTACTTCGGCAGAGATCTGCACTGACTCCCACTGAGAGAACCTGGCAGCCTTTTTTCTGGAGAAAGTGCAGAATATATACCGAGGATTTGACCCGTGTCGGCCGGATCCAGAGTTAGTTGACCCTAATTCCTTGGGTTACGAGATTTTGACCTTCCTACCTGATCTGTCTACTGAGGCCTTTGACAAACTTAGCCTCAGCGTTAAATCAGGCTCTCCTCTGGACCCGCTGAAGCCAGCTCTTATCAGTACGCTTTCCCCACTGTGCCGAGTTCCAATACTCACTCTAATCAACCTGTTGTTGTCAACTGGGACGGTCCCTTCCTCATGGAAGCAGGCGGTAGTTACCCCAATCTTGAAGAAGGCAAATTCAGACCCCCTCTTGCCTGAGAACTACCGCCCCATATCTCTCCTGCCTTGGACTGCTAAAGTTACCGAAGCCCATGTTATTTCGATCTTGTCTGATCACCTTGCCCGTAATCAGATATTGGACTCCAGCCAAAATGGCTTCCGGCCAGGACACAGTACCGAGACCGCTTTGCTCCATATTATCGAGCATCTACGCCTGGTGCTTGACTCCGGACGTACGGCAGCGCTCCTGCTATTAGATCTGAGCGCTGCTTTCAATACTGTGTCCCATCGTATACTGATTCAGCGCCTCGAGGAAGCTGGAGTAGCAGGAACCGCTCTTCAGTGGTTTCGATCTTTCCTTTCAGATCAAACCTTTAAAGTGGCTATACCACCCTGCCAATCCACTATTCATCCCTTGGACCTGGGGGTCCCACATTGCTCCTCGTTGAGCCCTACCTTGTTCAACCTCTATGTGAAACCGCTAGCTGCAGTCGTCAAACAGTGGGGTTTGACGATGACCTCATATGCTGACGATACGCAGCTGGCGGTGACACTGAGTGGAGACCCTGAAGTGGAGGCCCCCAGACTCCGAGCTGGACTTGTGGCAGTAGCTAGTTGGCTACGCACCAATTGCTTGCAGTTGAATGCCACTAAAACTGAAGTGTCTGTCTTGGGGAAGCATGTTGAGCTATGGGGAGACCAGTGGTGGCCTCCAGAGCTGGGCATTACTCCCATCCCAGCTTCCGAAGTGAAAAATCTAGGGATCTGGCTGGATCCTGCGCTCACCTTCACAGGTCACACGAAGAAGGTTGCAGCCACCTGTTACGGTATCTTGCGAGGCATAAGGCCGGTCCTGAAATACTTCGACCCTCCCACCCGGCAGCTCGTGGTCCAAGCCTCGGTTTTATCCTGGTTGGACTACGGAAGTGCGCTGATGTTAGTGGTAAACCAGGCTGAGGCATCCAGGCTTCAAAGGGTACAAAACGCTGCGGCGCGGGCCATTGTTGGTCTTCCCAGACATTGCTCTGTTTCGGGCACCATCTCTGCCCTTCATTGGTTACCGGTCAGACAGAGGATTAAGTTTAAAGCGCTCTGTCTGGCCTTTAAAATCATGAAACTCTCCTCGCCGCCAACTCTTGTCAACTTGCTTATTCCTTACATCCCTTCGAGATCCTCATGACGAGCTGGGCTCGTCATGGTGTAGCCTGCTCGCACACTGATGACGAGCCCAGCTCGTCACGCAAAGTGCGATTTTGAAAAACCCAGCGCGCTAGCGGAATTCCGCTAGCGCGCATGCGGTTAAGATCAGAGGCTCTTCATCTGGCAGTCTGCCCCCTTTTCAAACTCAGAATGGGTGGCCGCTCCTACCGGGTGCTTGCTGCGGGGCTGTGGAACTCGCTCCCTGCGCACATCCGAGCTCTGAATGACCTGTCTGCCTTCAGGCGTGCTATTAAAACTTTTTTGTTTCCTGTCTCTGAGTAGCCGCTCCCCCCTTCTTTCTCTTTCTGTGTGTTATGTTATAGTACCTGTCTAAGCGCCAGGACGCCCCTTTGCTGGGGCAGCTGTGCGCTATAAAAATAATATTAACATAACATAACATAACATAACATAACATAGGCCACATTATCATGACCTTGATCCAAAATTCTGAGCACGCCTTAATCTTCTATCTCTTTCCCGCATACACTTGTGAGGTCAGATATGATATCTTCTGCCTATGAGATAGTTGTCTTAGCTGTGAAATAATTTTTAATTGCTGCAGCCCATTGGGTCCATTTATGTGTGTCAAGGAAGCTTGCACTTCTTTTACCTCTCTTGAATCCTTTTTTGAGTTTTGTGAAAAGCTTGCACTAAGTGGTGAGGAATGTGTTCTCCAAGCAATAGTGCATGCACTTATTAATATTACTGTCACCATCATCGTTGTTTTGTTGGTTTTAATGTCATAATTATTGTTTGAAGTAGTAGGTACTAGCTGGGGTAGGAATAGAAGCAGCATTAGTTGTGGTAGGATAATTGTATTAATGATATAAGTAGTGGCAGTAGTAGGATTAGTAGCACTATTGATATCATTATTATTTTTTCTAAACCAAACAGCAAGAGAGCAATGATGCTTGGAATGAAGTTAAATGTAACCCTGTGAGCTGGCCTTGAAAGGTTAGAGTATTTTTTCTATTGCCATCTTACCTGGCTGCTCTGATGTACGGGCCGTCTGTTCCCTGATGTACCATTGGTCTGTTATAATGCTTATTTGCTACCAGGGCGATAATGAGGTGCATTCAAAGGCTACAAAACGCATACAGGTCACCCTTCTGCAGGACCTGCAGGTGACCTTAATAACTCACACCACGAACCGGAGTTAATGTGCACATTTGTGTTGAGACTGCTGTGACCTTCATTCTGTGCCTGGCCCCTTCCCCACACGTAGGAGCCTCTACAGTGCAATAAAACCAAATTATTTCATTTTACAGACCCCACTGTACTCCTGACTTAATTAGAAGAAAATGTGTTCCGCGCCACAGGCCCTCTGCGGCGACCTTGCTTATTTAAGAATCGTTTTTTCGGAAAGAGAAATAGAAATGACCTTTGGCACTGAGGTCAGGGTCGTCGTTGTTGTCTTCACGTATTCGTCAGCTGACTGCGGTCATTCTGATTCGAGAGCTAATTGGAAGAGCCCATAATACCCGCCAAAATAAAAGCTGTAGCCATTCCCAAGATCTAGTCAAAGCCATAGAGTGTGAACTGTTGGTGTACATCTTGCCAAGTATTTTGCACTTTTTGCAGACAGTTTTATAGCAGTCCTTGTTATTTTGCTTCTCAAAATGAATAAAGGAAAGATCACATTGTGTACTAGCCATGACTGGGTACTTAAGGTAATCTTTGAAGTACCTTGTATTCAGTCAAACCTCCAAGTCACATCGAATTATCTGTCCAGCATCACAACAGAGGAAAATAGGAAAAAGTGTCTATGCAGCAATAACCATTTTTCATGGCAACCAAGAAATTCAGTCAATCAATCTCTTTATTCTAATGCCAACGACAATCATTAAAGATAAACATACAGGGGCAGATCTACAAGGAAGTGCTGCAGCGTGGCACCGCAAGCCTTTTGGCTGCGCCACGCTGCAGCACTTCCGAAGCACAGGGATGCGACATATTTAACAATATGCTGCATCTCTGTGCTTCCACCGGCGCTGGTGCACAAACTGCAGCCATGCGTTGGCGCAGACACCCTTGCACCATGGTGCAAGGATGCCTGCGTTGTGAGGAGATTGTTTTTGAGCACCTTCCTGCACAAAAACAATCACTACAGGCATTTCCCTCTTTCAATGCGTGCTGTAGAATGCAGCGCGCATTGAAAGAGGAAAAAACGGGGTGAAATGAAAACATTTCTCCTCGTTGCGCCTCGCTACGCCAGACCATCTCCAGATTTACGAGAAATCGTAAATCTGGAGATGTGTCTTGTTGCATGGGTGTTGCGTGGGAACACCCACAGCAACACCCATGGTACGCCTCTTCAAGGCAAAGTGCTGTGTGTGAAGGGGCCATATTTACAAGGGGAGGAAAAGTCACACAGGGTGGATTTTCCTGTCCTTGTAAATATGGTAGAGCTCTCTGCTCCACCAGTACATCACAAAAAGTGACATACTGGTGGCACAGGGGGCTTGTAAATCTGCCCCTCAGAATATAAAATGATGCATAACTATTAATAACAGATATTTAGATTGGCAATATAGATATATTAAAACTTAAAAATCAAGATTTCTACGAAAAAACCCAGCTGCTTTGACAAAGCTACTGCATTTACAACATACATCAGAACTTGGTAACAATTGTAAAAATCTGAGGGCAACCCTGCACTGTTTGGAATTCAGAATTTTAAAAACAGGTTATAAATAACAAAGTCTAAAAGATTTATATAATGAGCAAAATATCATAGAGTGCATTAAAGATTGGGAGGAAACATTATCACAGCAAATATCTTATTTGCCAAATCCCTATAGTAAGCCCACGGAAAGCACAATGCATATATTATATTGAGCCAGCTCTGAATTTAAACAATAAGGTTCCTTCCCTGTTATTAGTCAGGCACATTAAATAGGGTTCTGGACCAGGAGGACTAGTTTTCAAAACGGAATAATGTTCAACAAGTTATTTGCCTAATTCTAGACAATCACTTTCAGCCCAGGGTTTTTCCATAAACAAACATTTCACCATATTCTTATCAGCCTTGCATACGGATAAAGGAGTATCTAATAAAATGGGTTTACCAAAAATAGTTAAATTTCGTTTAACATAAGAATGCCAATAGATATCCAGGTCTCGGGCACATCGTACACACTTTTATGAGTAAAAGAAGCCCTGGGGTTATTCTAAATTGATTGCCACAACAAAAAGGGCCCCCACCTAATGGAATCCTCAAGCTAAGGTAAGGCCATCTCTTCATCACAGATGTAAAGGGGAGCTGAGAGAGAAAAAAAGATGCCTAAATAAGTTATTCAGTTTCAGTTTCAAAATCTTTATTCGGTTATTCAGACAAACAACCATGAAAGCACAATTCATTAAACAAGATTTAAAAAAAGATTGATTCGAATAAAAACCACTTCCAGAATTAAAAATCATAGTTCACCATATACAGAACAATGTTAAAAACAATTTAAAACAGTTATCCCTCCATGCTATTTCTAAATTTTAGTGCTAATTTAAAAAAACCTGTTTCAAATAAAGTGCAATCGTGGGTTAGCAGCTGTAAATAACAAAGTGCAGGTCTAACCTGTGTAAAGTTCATTTTTTTAAGAAGGCGCTTTAAATAAAGCCTCCAAAGTATGTCATAATAGGGGCAGATAAATAAAAAGTGTACCAGGTCCTGCGGAGACACATTGTCGCAGCCGCAGGTCGGTAACACTTGACCTCGGTGGCTCCCCTTGGGAACAGTAAGCAGTAAATGGTAACGGTCCAAACGGAACCTAGTTAGCAAAAAGCGATCAAAGCCTGACATTGGCCAAGACAAATACGGTTTCATACTGGGTGTAGATTTTATTACAACATATTTCCGGACACTGCTTTTGTTCAGTTCCACCTCCTCTCGATACAGATACCGGGAAAGGTAAAAGGTTTTCCTCACATATGTGACATCAGATCTGCTGATAGAATCTGGTCTTAGGAAAAGCTCCGGACGCCCCAGTTCTGAGAAGCAGTCTTTCAGATATTTGAGGCACTGGATTTTATACATGTTTGTCCCAGGATAGGGCTTCTCTCAGGAGTTGGTGATTAAGTGGCAAGTCTTTATTTAACCAGCAATTTAACAAGCAGATTAAAGGTCGTAGAGCTATAGTGTCACTTAAAAAGGGGACGCCTAGTTCTACGTGCACTATGAAACTGGCCATTCCCCTTGGGACCCCCAGCATCTGTTTCAGGAAATTATTTTCTACTACCGCCAGGTCATTAATTGCCGTGTGCCCCCAAAGCTCACTCCCATAGCAGGCCAATGCCACACTCTTTGCCTGGTAAATTTTTAGCAATGCAGCAAGTGGGCGATTGCCCATTTTCCTAGCAAAGTTAAATATGGCCGCATTTGCCCGAGTTACCTCCCCCCTTTTCCTCTGGACTGCAGGGCCCCATTTCAACTGATTATCAAACAGGACACCCAGATATGAAAATGTTTTTGTACTAGGAATCTTCTCCCCATTAACATAAAATGAGAGCGTCTTTTTGTAACCCTTCCCTACATTCATTACAAAATATTTTGTGTTGTTAATGGCGAGGTCTCGGGATTTCATGAAGCTATAAAAGGAGTCAAGTAATAATTCAAGCCCATTTGCGGTCCTTGCCAACAAAACGGCGTCGTCCGCATAGAGTAAAACGGGTAGTCCTTTGCACCCAACAGAGGGGTAATCTGCTCCGGTGTTTAAAAGTTTCTCCTCCAAATTGTTAAAGTATAAATTAAAAAGAAACAGAGCTAAAATACAGCCCTGTCGGACTCCCCGATGCACTCCAAAATCCCTTGTTACCTTTAACTCTTGGGAGTAAAGTACATTGGCCCTCGTGTGCTGGTGCATGTCTGCCAGCAGGTTAACTAGATGTTGCTCCACACCCATATGGCCCATGGCCTCCCAGGGCTTTGCCCGATTAACACAGTCGAAGGCTGATTAGAGGTCCATAAATGCCATGTGTATTGTGCCCTGACGGGCCAAAGTGTATTTTCCCAGGACCATATACAAATTGAGACACTGTGAGATCGTGGAGTGGCCTGGCCTAAAGCCGTATTGGATCGGGGAGATTATGTTATGCTCTTCCGCCCATGTTGTTAATCTGTTCACGATTACCCCCTCCGCTACTTTGGCCACGGAGTTGATTAAGGATATTGGCCTGTAGCAGGACGTATTATTACGGTCCCCTTTCTTGAACACAGGAACTATCGTGGAGGCTCCCCACGAACTTAGGGCATCCAGATACAACTGCTGCATTAAGCACAGCGGTAAGGACAGGCGCCCACAGTGATAAGCGTGACTTAAAAAGGTCCGGGGGCAGGCCGTCGGGCCCCGGAGCTTTATTACTTGTTAAGCCCTTGATTCCCTTTTCCACCTCGCTAATAGAAAAGCACAGAGGGTTACCTTCTAAAACACCATATTTGGATTCTGCTTGTGGCAAATTACTATTAAAAATAGAGCTAAAGTGAGTGATCCACTCTTCTTCTGGTATGTTAGTGCCTACAGCGGAGTTATCTGTTAGTTCAAAAAGAGGTTTGTTTATAATTTCCCAAAACTTTGCACTATTTCCAAGGGTTTTGGGATCTAATAGGTTTTCCCAGATGGAGGCCTTCACTTCTGATTTACGTTTAACTAGGGCCTTGTTATAATGAATGCATGATGCCCTAATTTGCGCCAAGTCTCTAGGCCTGGCCTTTAGTGCTGCCTTTAAGTCGTGACTTGCCTTAGAGCACGAGTGATCGAACCATTTCGGGCTGCTGCGGGATACAATACCGTCAAAAGCTGACAGAATCTCCTGAGGTGAAGGTGCCGGGGACACACAAAGAGACAACTCCGGGCCACACGTGTTATTAATTGATTCATACAAGTGGCTCGAGTCTACCATTGCCCATTTTAAACATCGTTTGCCATCAGTACACTTTAAGACACCACAGTCTAACCTCTTCTTATGTAGTTCAAATATCACGCCACCCAGTTGGATACAGACTGGGTTATGATCACTGTGTTGGTTCTCCTGAATTTTAAAGTCCAGAATAGAGTTGCCAAGGTCGCCAGAAAGAAATATATGGTCAATGTAGGATCCCCCTGGATTACCTTTATAAGTGGGTACATCATGAAGGGTGTGGTCAGCCACCACGGACATGGCCGGGGTTATATTAAATTCATTCAACAGATTGCCCCGCCATGTGTGATCGAAATGAAAACCTCTCTGTCTGTGGCAACCCAGTGAGCCCATTACAGTATCACCTGGATTCCCACATGGGTGTGCATTGAAATCCCCTGCAATAAGTATATGGTGTGGGAGGCTCTCCAAATTATTCCTGAGGAAATTACCCAACTCCACGAGTCTACACTCGCCATTGTAATTTACAGTGTTATAAAAATTAATCAGGGTTAGTGATTCTTTCCCTTTCTTAACCCTTTCGATGCTGATGACGAGCTCAGCTCGTCATGATGCACAGTTGAGCTGTGCTGATGACGAGCTGAGCTCGTCATGAATATATACTAAGAGCAATTTCCAGCACAGGGGGGGAAAACACCTAGCAGCCAAGGTGTTAACCAACAGCACTTGTATATCAGTATTACAGAAGGAGTACCTTTTGACTGTGCATATTAGTGCTAGATTGATAAACACAGCCAAACCCCCTTTGGCTCTACCACTACGTGACGGTTCTGCTGATACAAGGAAACTTTTATACCCCTCTATGAATACGTTATTCCCAAACAACCATGTCTATTGAAGACAAACCACTGAAAAAGATCTTATAAAGGCTACCCAAGTCTGGTCACTAATTTTGCCTGCTAACCCAGCGATGTTTCAAAGAGATTATGTTGAGTTTAGAAGTCATCAATTCAGTGGGGGCCATCACACGAGCAGCTAAGGCTTTTTTTTAGGGGAGCCACAGGACTGGCTTCAGTATTGTCCTCCACAACTAAATTTGGTTTAGTGTCAACTCTCTGGGTGATTTTTGGCAAGTGAGTAAGTTCGTAGGTTATTACGGGGTAAACTTTATCTGGACCGCTGTAATTCAGGGGGACATTATCTACCACTCGTTGCCCTAAATAAGGCTTGGCCACATCAGTTACCCTAGCTGTATCAACTATAAATGAATTTGATATATCCCGCACAGGGGTTAGTAGAACCGGAGCTACCTTCATCTGTTCCCTGTTTACTAACCCACTTCGTGATTCAGAGGGGTTGTAACTGACAGAGAGCGGGATCTTTACACAAAGTCAGTCCACTCCCTCACGATCTCCCTGAGAGTGAAAGGCGTTAAATTGATTGAAGATAGGGACCCTATATTGATTCTCATAGTAGTTGTAGTACCTGTTTTCATGGATATATTTTGTGTGCGGATTACCCTGGATCATATGTTGGTTATCATAATGGTCAAAAGGCCTGCTTCTCTTTATATAATGTTGTGACATATTTATTTGGTTCATGGGGGTTGGTGGGTAAAAGTAGCTGAGTCCCACAGTTTGAATCCAACTGTCTAAGTCGCCTTCCCTCCAACCGCTAATGTGGTTTACCACACGCCTGTCTTTAAAGTTTATAATAATGCAGTCGCCTTCTAAGACCTTATTTCTCTGACCCACCCAGTCTCCCTTCTAACGTGAAGTATTTGACCATTTAGGTATGGGGTAATTGGCCTATATCTGGTTAACCAGTGGCTAACTTTATTTTTTTGATACACCTGTCATGACCACGGTAAAGTGGTGAGATTCAGGGAGCAAATCGATGCGCGGAGTCTTATTGACAGGTCTTAGTCTTTTAGGTTGCTCTGGCTGACTATTGCTAACGGTATTGGTTGTACCCTCTGCCGCCCACTCGCTCCCGTCCCTCCCACTTACGTGTTCTGCTGCTACAGCCCTAGGCTGTGCATCAAGAGGGGGCAGCACTTCCCTACTCTCGGCTCGCTTGTTTTGAGGCTCCCTATGGCTTTTAACTGGAGGTATCGGGGTCTGTATCTGCTTGGTAGACTTTCGTACAACCGATACAGCTTCTTGGGTGTTTTTATCATTTAGCAAATTCAAAGGTTTATCATTGGGCTTATGTTGAGACTGTGATGTGTGGGATGTAATACATTTTGTCAAAATGTCATTATTTTGCTGTTGTACTACTTCTCGTTTATCCAATTTCTCCCCTATCATTTTTACCCTTTCATGTATGGGGAGCATGAGGGACCTCATTAGGTGTTCCATTTTTTCCATGAGAGTCTTCACACAGGTAGAGTTATCACAGGCCTGATTTACTAAATCGGTGGTGTCTTGCCCTGTAACTCCCTGGGTGTCTGTTATCTGATTTTGGACTATTGATGTCGTGGATTGTGGTGTCCTATGGAAGATCCTCTGTGTATGACTCGTGCTTCTCTTCTGCCTAAGTCTAGATTTATGCCATACAACCTTCGATTTTGCCCTGGGTTTGCTGGCAACCCTCATAGTTCTTCTAGATGACAAGTTGCCGGTGTACCCTTTCCCTCTCGAGCACTCATTTGGGGGGCTGCCTTTGTCAGATGGTGTACAAAATTCATTAGGGATACAGACATCAGTCCCTTCTTCTTCATCCAACTCACGGATGTGATTGGGGGGTTCTACATTTATCTGCATGCTAGGGGTCAGTGACAACCTACTTTCCCTGTTATCGAGGTCAGGTGGTAGAGTTTGATCTAGTGAGATTATCTGATTACTATCTGCATTTGGGAAACCTGCAAATGATTGCATGAGGATAGAATCCTGTGAGTACACGGTGGTATTAGAGGTGTTAAAATTCGTACTAATTTGGGTTGGCTGGTTGGATAGACACATGCTTGGGGGTAAGGAAAGGTGCCTCTCTGTACTCCCAATCGCGTTGACCACAACTCCTATAGTCTTTTGAAGCATTCTATCAATTGCGGTGAGACTAGGGAGTGGGGTGGTAACTAGCACCTTTTTCCTTGAGGTAGATCTGGTCGACATTGGTGTGGTTTTAGATTTATTCATGTTATAGATCCTTAGTGCGGCTGCAAGAATAGTATACAGTACCCCCCTCAAGTAAAGTTATCATGCAAACACCAGGGGCGGACGTACGCCAAAATGAAAGGCAGATTAGCGGAAAGAGAAATAGTCAAAAAGTCACCTTATTCACAGTTACAGGGGGCATCAGGAAGGGGGGATGGCCCAGTTCAGTCTCATCGAGCCTCTGAGGGCCTCAGAGAGCCCGTCCTTTGCCCGGGCTTAGCCCGGCGACACTCCCGCGTGCTCCCGCGATGCGGGGGAAGAGTCCGAATTTGTAGCGCCTCCTGGCCCGATTCAGCGGGTGGCGGCTTTCAGCCGCAGTGCAGGCTGGTACCTGCATTCCTGGCTGTCCCTGATGGCGAGGACCCTCCCCCACACACAGCGGCCGCAGGAAAGTTGGAGCAGCCTGCGGCAGCTGAGAGGGAGCAGGAAAGCAGCAGCCAAAGCGACGGAGCATCAGGTCAGGTGAGATGAATGCTCGGCTTCACTAAACGCCCTCACACGAACTCACGGGCCGGTAGAATGCCACAGATGCAACACACGTTGCAGACTAGGTCCCCCGCTCCACCGGGGAAGAGTCCAAGGTTGTAGCGCCTCCTGGCGCGATTCAGCGGGTGGCGGCTTCCGGCCGCAGCGCAGGCTGGTACTTGCAGTCCTGGCTGTCCTTGATGGCGAAGACCCTCCCCCACACACAGTGGCCGCAGGAAAGTTGGAGTAGCCTGCAGCAGCGGAGAGGGAGCAGGAAAGCAGCAGCCAAAGGGATGGAGCAGCAGGTCAGGTGAGATGAATGCTCGGCTTCACTAAACGCCCTCACACAAACTCACAGGCCGGTAAAATGCCACAGATGCAACCCACGTTGCAGACTAGATCCCCCCTATTATTATTGTTATTCTCTTTGACCTGTAACAAACGACAGTCCCTGTAATCCCAAATTGCTCACCCATTGCTTGCAATAGGTACGCACTGCTTAGAATATACTTCTATGAGAGAGGTTATATGCTTACCCCAAACAGATTTACAAACGTTAAAAGTGAACAAATAGCTTGCTTGAATTTAGTGTTTCTAAAACTCGTGTTTTCTGCCCAAGAACCATTAGCCTCAACTATTAAACCAAGTTATGTAAAATTAAAGACACTCTCTAGGTAATTCTCAATCCAGAAATTAATTTGGATCTTTTCTATACAACCATAAATGAACACCACGCTTCATGTTTAGATGGAAAAAGGTCTCATTCTGGCTGAAGGGCTTTTAATTTAGCTTCTGAATAGACATCATTATCTGATATTAGCTTCACTTTATTTCTGATCTAGAGGGAATGTCAGACTCTGAGCACCGAGGCACATCCTCAATTTATACAGCGTTTTATCTCGTTTCCATCAGATAGCACATCTTCTTATTTGACATTCAATCTAAGTTTGAAAAAGAGTATGGCACAATCTGTGCTAACTGTTATCTATGCTCAATGGATTCTATCATTACGTCAATTTTTGCAGCCTTGAAAATTGAAAACAAAGATTCAGCGATATCTGTTACTTCCACTGCATTGTATGTATGGAAAGCTTTCCATACTCCAAAACAATGTTTAAAGAAGTGCTTTCTCAATTGTACATAGCTACACTACATGTGTAATTTATATACAGGGATGAAGCTTCCATCAGCGCAGTAGGTGCTGTGGCACTATAGCCCAGAGGCCTGAGGGGCCTAATGAACCCTCATCATTGCTGTACTTTATCATTTAAACAGTGGCCAGGGGCCCATTTCCTTCCTTGTACTTTGGTTCGAGGCACACTAGCGGCTAGTAGACAGGGAAGAACTGACGCAAGTTTCCTGGTGCGTGATCAACAATGTGTTAGGTGCATTTTATCCTATGTGAAAGAAAAAATGGGTGCCCTTCAGTAAGGTTGTCACAGGAAAGGAGTGATGCTTGAGGCTTCATGTGCATCAGCATGCATGTTGCAATGGTGGGAATCAGCCATAGCACTGCTCGCATAAATTTACCACATATATGTTGATATATGTGGTTACCATTCATGGTGCCCATATAGGCCACAGTAAGACCACCGTACAGTTTGTGGAGAAGATCATGCTTTGTCCAATACTTTTCTGACCCCATGAAGCTTCGTAGACTTCACCCACTGGGCTTTTGATATACCGTCCTGCAAGACATAGAACTTTGGCATGGCAGATCACAAATGTAAAAGAGCGAAGACTCCACTTTGGAGAGCCTTCTGTGTGAACTGCCGCTCACTACTTTTAAGGTCATATGTATCTATGGAAATGATCTGTAGGGTGCAAGACATTGCATTGAGGGTGATTCACATTGCAAAAATTTAACAATACAAAAAAATCACAAAGTCAACACATGTTTTCCTTTCAATATTTTTGGTGAGTCTGTTTTACACATTGTTTTTATTGTGTAAAACATCATAAAATGACTAGATTGTAAAGTTTTTCTCTCCTCAGTGATGTGTGCTGTATGCAAAAAAACGACTTTAACAATATGCCATGTAATGTGTTAGTTTTTAAGACCATCATTTCACCCACAATCAAGTACATAGTTGTGAGTCTTAAGGGACCATTGTTAGATTCATGATGTAAAGGCCCAAACTTACCTCTAGGTTTGTTCATGGCTTTAGTTAAGGGACAGACAAAAAGACCACCCATGGAATCCTACCTATATTTACTTTATTGCTGCCTAAAGGGGACAGTCACCATTGTTGATCATGTGAATACAAAGTGAGTACCTGTGTGAGCTTTTTTTTAATTAAAACTACAGCAGCTATCAGAATTTACAATTGTAGCCGATTTGGATGGGGGAAAGAGGTCTGCGTCATAAAAATAGGCCGTCGCATACAGCTAGGCGTTCGTTTCAATCCGTGCATCGGACAACCGGCATTGTGAACAGAGGAGGAGCAAGTGTTGGAGGATTGGAGTGGTCGTTAACAGCGGTCTAAGGTACGAGCGTTAGAATTGTGGCAAAGCAGTTTATTTTTAGAATAGCACCGAGTTGGGATAACGCAGGTGTTTCTGTTGTTGTTTTCTCAGTTATATTGGATAGCTGACAAGAACGGATAGCATGAGAGCAGGTATTTCTGCATTCCGCTATTTAAACGAGGTGCGTGCCTCTATCTTCTTGATTTATAAATAGTGCAAGCGAGTTGAAAAAGATTGGTGCAGTCGTATATTATTGTGCATTAAGTTCAGGTTTGTGTTTGGTTGTTGTTACAAGGATCATCACAGACGTACTAAAGAAATTCATGGTTATGATGACAGAGTGCTGCAGACCACCAGCCTAGGAACATTCAGAAAATAAGCACAAGGACCGTTTTATACTGCAGTCGCACGTGTTCTTCTAGTAAGTTTTCGGTTTTCGTATAACGCCGTCCCTAGCACTCCCCTCATTTTTGCATCACTGATCATGGTTATCTTTTCCGCAGAGCGACTGACTAAGTCTTCACCAGTGACAAATCCATTCCGGTCATTTTATTTTCGAATCACTTTCTTCTACATACATACAAGTGAGTGTGAAACAAAGTACAAGTCTGTTGTTATTGTTATGTCAATATTGATTCTAGTGGCTTTTTCTAGAAAATAATGTTATGTTTCTTGTAAACTTAAAATTGTGACATACTATGAACTACATAGCTGAAGAACCAGTTTCATTTAAGTGATAGAGCCCTATTATTTTTTGTGTCATTGCAGGTACCGCCCCTGACGAAGGGCCATGGGGCCCGAAATGCATTGGGGCAGGGCAAACTTGTCAGTAAATTTATTACTATGATGATGTGATGTCAATAATCACCATGCACATATAATTTTGAGAAAAAATGAATTTGTGGCATTTACTTATACTTAATGTATATAGTGTTTGATGAAATCAGAATGTTAATAAAAATATAAATTTGAAAACCATAGTGTTTAAGTGTCTTCATGCAAGAAATATGTTAAATACTTGGTCACATGTATATTCATGAATCAATTTAATCCAAAGTTGGAATCGCAACAGTGCGTAGAGGGCAAGCGGTTTCGCTTGATCTTTTTCATTGTAAATGACAATGCCTTTTATTTGCGTGTTGGTTTTTAAAACATGAATAAAAGGCATTGCCATTTACAACGCCAATAGCTTAAACTCTCGCCAATGTGAGACCTATTGCATTGCAAATGCTTGTTGCAGATTGCAACTGAAGTGACAGGGCCACATCTGGTAACCAACACTTTGGCCAATCCTGGTCCTCACGTGTCACAGAATTTGAGGACTGTCCTCACGCCAATGACATTGGGCTGCGCAGGCCTGAGGTGGCAACACATTTAAGAAGATTCAATGTACAGGGGATCGTTTACCCAACTGCCATCTCGCCACATTTTTCAACAATGGTTTCTCAATGCAAATTCAGCATGACTTTGGCAAGACTAACACGTAGCCAGTCAACTACTCCATGAAGTGTCTTAAGAGGTCATGATGAAGCGTTCCGGAATAGTGCCCAAATGGTCCACTTGGATATATGTTTGTGGACCGCTAACGTTCAAGGAACTGCTGCTTGCGTTGAGATTTGTAGCTTTGGGAGGGAGAAAGGGGGGGCACGCACACCGACCACCATTTGTGTGTGTGTAAAAGGCCGCTTTATTGAAACAGGTGCACATCACACTTTATTAAAACTGGCAAACTGCCTTACAAACTAAAACCTCTCTAAACATCGAGTTACCTGACCCCCTTTACTTTTCTTCCCCCCACCGCTACGATCCCCACGTGATAAAAATCCCCCACCCTGCAAAATACAACACATAACTTCAAATACATTACATAATACACAATTTTATCACCTACATCATAACTCCAAACCTCCCAAGACCTACAGTCCTATTTTCCTTCTTGCAACTGTAACTAACTACTCTCTAATGTAACTTCCAAACTGATTAACCTTTCCCCGCTTCCGTTCCCCAACTCCCCAAACATAACGATAAAGTACCGAACTCCAGCCAAACTTGGCCAACATCAAATACAACTCCACCCGCACCTGTTCCAAGTGACAACTTACATAACATCCCCCTGTGCACCTGTCCCAAACAAAGCCTCCCTACCAAAAATGCTTCAGACAGAAAACCTCCCACAAAACCCCAAGCTCAGGAAGGGTGGGTGGGGACAAAGAAAAACCCTAGCTACCACGCTCCCAGTCACCAGGTCACTAGTACCTAAAATGGTGGCTGCAGAAGCACGGGGACCTCTTATAAAACTCTTGGGCTACAAATTTAAAATTGGGCTGCATTTGGGCTACTCCCAGGCAGCCCAAAGCAGCGAAATGGCCGCTCTGGCCCCCCTACCCCCTCCTAAATCTGCCTGGGGCGGACCTCACGGCTCGGCTGCCCCCCAAACCCCCCTTGTGAGGGAGAAAGGGGGGGCAAGCACACGACCACCATTAGTGTGTGTAAAAGGTCGCTTTATTGAAACAGGTGCACATCACACTTTATTAAAACTGGCAAACTGCCTTACAAACTAAAACCTCTCTAAACATCGAGTTACCTCACCCCATTTACCTTTCCTACCCCACCCCTACGATCCCCACATGATAAAAATTCCCCACCCTGCAATATACAATACATAACTTCAAATACATTACATAATACACAATTTTATCACCTACATCATAACTCCAAACCTCCCAAGACCTACAGTCCTATTTGCTTTGCAACTGTAACTAACAACTCTCTAATGTAACTTCCAAACTGCTTTAACTTTCCGAGCTCCCATTCCCCAACTCCCCAAACCAAACGATAAAGTACCGAACTCCAGCCAAACTTGGCCAACATCAAAAACAACTCCGCCACCCAGGAAAAGGTGGAAGGGTAGATGATTACACCGCCGCCCCCTTTTCCTGCCCCCCACTCCCCCTCCCCCATTGACGCAGAACACTCCTGCCTTCTACAAAACCCCTACTCCTGGCGCACTCCCAACAACCTTGCCAAGACTTCCCTGAGCTCCAACAAATACAGGTCCATCCCCATGCAGGAAAGGTGAGCCCCATCGCCTCTGAACAACTCTGGCGCGTCATACTTTATATCCCTATGCCAAATACGCGAGGAATCCAAATGTCTACGAAAGCGCACCATCTCCACATTAATCTTACGGCGCGCTTTGTCCACCGCCTGCGGCTTCACCGCACCTCTCCATACTCTCTGCAGAATCAGCTCGGTCCAAACCACCGTACACCCGACCATGTCCTCCGTAACTAAGTATGGGCAGAAAATCCGTTCCGCTCGCGGATTTTGCGGATTTTCGGTAAATTCGCAATCAGCGAGATTCGCAAATTTCCTGCAAAATCCGCAAATCCGCGAGCAGCGGATTTTATGGCTTGCTCGCACTGTTCGCGTGAGTTCGCGGCTTCCCAGTTCAACTTCGCGCCCCGCGAATAAGCGCTAAATTGCAGAAATACGATCTTAGCAAAACTGAAACTACTTACCAGGTTCAAAAGTTCAAGCTCATCATTAGTAGCCATTTCCTGTAGTGCTTCCTGAGGGGCCCCTCCAGAGTTCAGTTGCCTACTTGCAACTATTATGTGACCCTGCTCTGACCCTCAGAATAGTTACACATATGCCACAAAGGTCCTGAATTACAGCTAAGGGAGACAAGCAGGAGCCAGGCTGGAAGTTCAAATCCAGTGACACATTAATCAGCCCCTAATTCATTATTGTCAGTTGGGGCAGGGCAGGTGTTGTAACTAATTTTGCAACAATGAAAGCACTTAGCAAGTGCAAAAGATCACTAATCAGGAAGCACTAAGGAAGCAGGTGCCAGCTAAAAAAATATTCTGTGACACATTAATCAGCCCCAAATTAATTCAGGTCACTTGAGGCAGGGAAGGTGTGCTTTGCTTTCCCACAATAATGTACACTGGACAACCAGAGGGTGCTGTGATGAAACAGAGGGTGGCATGGGTGGGCCAGAGGGTGGCATGAGTAGTTGGAGAGTGGCAGTGGTGACAGAGGGTGGCAGTGATGAAGAAGAGTGTCCCAAACAGGCTGGACACGTAGAAACAACAAGTTCGCAAAACTTGCGACCCGACAGGTAAGTTCGCGTTTGCGAAATTGTACAAAACCCTCGCGAACTGGCAGAAACCCGCGCGAACACACAAAAAAAAAAATCCGCAAATTCGCGAGAATTCGGGGATTTTGCGGATTGCAAGTTCGCAAATCCGCAAAATTCGCGAACGCGAGATTCGCAAAATTCGCCCATGCTTATCCGTAACTCCGCCAAATCCCTCCGCATGGCCCGCATTAATACCAAACCTGTTTCTTGCACCATATCGTTCTCCCCCAAGTGGAAAACGAACACGTCAGGACACCGTCCCCCCGACACTAGCCCGTTCAGTGTAGATATCAGCTCCTTCCACCTCATGACCCCGCGCCCGACGAGACAATTTGAAACATTGCAGGATTGAACCCCAGATTGTCCCCAAAATAGCTATCCTGCACTTGTAACTTGGCCCTCTTCACAAAGGAATGGCCTACAATCCATATCAACATGTCCGGGGCAAGGAGACTCGCTACAGAACCTGAAACGAGAAACAAGTGTCAATACATAGGTTACAAAACCCACCGCGCTTCAAAGCCTCTCTTCGCTGTGCCCATACTGCTGGTAACAATTAGAGGACCACCTCCCCAAACGCATGATGGCCCCCGCCGCACCCCCGTCTGTGCACCTCCGCCGCCACCCCAATATGAAACGAGTGTGTGCCATAATGTCTCCCGTCCACCCCAATCGTGCCCAAGGCCTTCCGCAAAACCACTAACAACTGGGAACCCGTCGCCCCTCTCCCATCTGCATGCTGAAACACCAGCCCCCCGCGACAACACACCCCTCCCATCTCCTACCCCATCGTACCGGGCACACGGCCCCCTCCGCCACCTTCCGCAACTCCACCCACGTACCGACGCTCCATTGATCCGTCTTAGACTTACGCAACTAAAGGCGCACCTCCTCTCAGCCCCTCACGAACGCCCGTCGACAACCGCACGTGGTGATGCGGAGGCCTCCGACCGGCCAAAACCCGGCCAAACCTCCTGCTGAACGTCCACCCAACGCGCACCACTCTGCATGCCAAATTAAGGTGTCCCAACAGCACCTGAATCTCCAACCCTGTCACCTTATGCTTTCCCACCATCACCTCCAGCAGCCCCAACATCTGCTGCTTCTTTCCTGCTGGTAAACGTGCCTCCATCGACACCGAGTCCAGCTCAATACCCAAAAATGACAGTGCCGTGCCTGGCCCCACTGTCTTCTCTGGCGCCAACAGCACCCCAAGGTCACCATCACCTCCAGCAGCCCCAACATCTGCTGCTTCTTTTCCGCTGGTAAACGTGCCTCCATCGACACTGAGCCCAGCTCAATACCTAAAAATGACAGCGCCGTGCCTGGCTCCACTGTCTTCACCGGCGCCAACGGCACCCCAAGGTCCTCCATGATCTCCTGAAACCTATCCAGCCCAACTGGCAGTCAGTGGAGTCAGGGGCCCGACCAAGAAAAAGTCATCCAGGTAGTGCGTAACTCCTTGGTGACCCGTCCGTTCCATAAAAAACCATTGCAGGAACGTACTAAAACATTCAAAAAGCTGCAGTACATTGAGCACCCCATCGGAAATGCCTTGTCCACCTACCAGCGGCCATTAAACTGGATCCCCAGTAGGCACCAATCACCTGGGTGACCCGGAAACAGCCGGAAAGCCGACTTGATGTCGCACTTAGCCATCTGCGCGTCAGCATCCGCCGCCACCACTAAGGCCATGGCCACGTCCACCGAGGAGTAAGACACCGTGGTCTCCCGCTCATCAATGTAGTCATTAACCGAACCACACTCCGGCCATGACAAGTGCTGAATAAGACAAAACTGCCCTGCCTCCTTCTTGGGTACAACCCCTATAGGGGACACCACCAATTCCTCCAACGGCCAGTCCTCAAAAGGCCCCGCCATGCGGCCTTCGTTGACCTCCTTCTCCAGTTTGCACTGCACCACCTCCGGGTGCTCTATAGCCGACCGCAAATTGTCCACCCATCTCCTCCACCGCGGCCCAGCATAGCCCAAACGAAAACCCTCCAGAAACCCTGTCCACAACCGATCCGCGGCCCCTTCGTCCGGGTAATTATGAAGGGCCGCTATCAACTTATCCACCCTAACCCGTGTACGAGCCCTTTGGCCCAGACCCCTTACCTCCTCGGACGCTGCCCGATGCCTGTGTGTTTCCTGAGCGCGGGCTCCCGGCCGAGCCTTGCTGACCCCCATGCTGCTGCACCGGGGGGCCCCAACAGCGTACCACGGAGGCCATTTTTGCCACAACCGGAACACTCGTGTTTGAACCAGCAATGTTCCCTGGTGCACGCCCCTTTATTGAAGTCCCAACAGGCTCCCCCGACCCGGACTGGTTTTTAAACCCGGCCCCCACCCCTCCCCGGGTGGTGCAGGCCTGAAAGGGCTGGTATATAATAGGCAAGCACTTGACAGTAAATATGGTCTTTGCCTGACCCCGCCAGTCCCATCGTATGTTGCCAGAGATCGCAATCCAACTCACCCCATTTTGCCTCAGTGTCCCACGCCATCCGTGCCCGAATCTCCTCGTCGTACTGCGCCCACGCATCGCTGCCCCCCGTGATCTGCGCCTTCCGTATGACGTCCATGTATTTAAACAAGGACACCGAACGCTCCAGAAACTTTTCGCAATCAACACTCGCAAAAATTAAAAATGCAGCCGTCCAATTTTCTATTGTCAAAGGCACTCTCGGCCTCTTCTGCAGCTCATACACTTCCTCCTTCGACCCCTCTTTCACCTGTACCTCGCGATGCAACAACTTCAACAATTCCACATACTTCCCCTTCCATATCTTCTCCTTAGTGGACAACATCAAATGCGCCCCTAGCGGTTTTGTCACTCCCATGTACGAGAGCCTCTTAATCTTCAATTCCTTGCTCTCTGGCTTCGCCGCACCACCCGTCGCATCCTGAGCCCCAGCCGTGTCCAGCCCACCCGAAACTCCTTCCGAAACCGCGCCGCCAGTACCCTGCTGCCCCGGCACCGGAGGCCCCCCACCACCCTACTTGTGATCACCCTCCAAGCCTTTCTCATCAAGCGCCAGCGCAGCCTCATCCGGCCCCACACCCATATCTACCACATACTTCCCCTTACGCAACCGATCTCACCCAACCCCACCCTCCCCCCTACCCCCATGGAGACCATGCGCACCGCGCCCCTGCCGTTACCTGGCACCAAGGAGTCCCCTCGCCGCTCTTCCCGTCTCCGATCCACCGCTGTCCTCTCCCAACACCCAGGCCCCGTGACACCTGCAAAAAACTACCAACACCATTACTGGACCCCCTGCCGCCCTCTCCATCCCTCAGTTCCCCTTCTTCCAAACTGTCCTCGTCATCAACCAACTGTACCCCACCAAACACATAATGCCGGCCGGCCGGCGGTGCCGACTGCACCCTACCGGAGGCCCACACCCTCTCTTGCACCCAGCTTAACACACAACAATCATCCGTGTCGATGCTCCCCAAACCACTGCGGCCCTGTGGGTGGAGGGGCCGGCGAGCCCGCCTGGGGCCTTCTTGAGCCAGCCACAACATGATCCCTCGCTGACTCTGGACATGTCGCAGGAGGCTCAGCCCTCCCTTCGCCTTGGTGTCACGGGCCGCCCCCAGCCGTACCAAGTCCGCAGCCCCACGCCGGCTGCCCCCCTGCAAAAGAAAAGTTACGTGAGGTGTGCCGGGCCCCTCCAGCTGTGCGCCCCCCCTCGACACCCTCCCTACCACCACCTACCCCCCTGATCCCCCCAGCCTCCTCGCTCCAAATTAACCTCCCTGCCCCAGCAACCCCTTCATCCGAGGAACCCTCCCCCAACGTCCGTCCCCCCTGAACTCCCTTCCACACCCCACCCCATCCGCTCTGCCTCTCCCCTCCCCCACGACGGGCCCTTCCCCTCGTCCCCACGACACCACCTGCCCCTAGCCACGCTCCACACCTCCCGCACCCCCTCCTCCCATGCCTCAAAAACATCCAGGCCCTCCCACTCTCTCTCAGTCTCCCCAGACTCCAATAACAAAGGGGAACCCCTCCTGCCTGTTTCAGCTCCCCCCTTACCCCCAGATTCCCCCAGTGGCCCTACCTCCTGACCCACCTCTTCCTGCTCGCCTATGGCCGGTCCCCCCTCCTCTCCCCCGTGCCACCATGCCCCTTCCCCTCTGGGCCCCCCCTAGCCTCTGTCCTGCCTCCTCTCCTACCCCTCCTTCCATCACAAGCAGCCCCCTGATGGACCGGCGATGGGCTCTCCAGGCTCCCTACCTGCCCTGACCCCTGCCTACCTCTCTTGTGCTCCAGCCCCTTTTGGCCCCTTCCCCCACGCCCCCCTACCACCTCCCCACGCTCCATCAAAACCACCCCCATATCCTCATCGGCTTTCCCTGAGGCCTTCCCGACCACCCCCTTTCTGCGTCCCTCCCGCCCCCTTCCCCGCCCGTCTCTCATTCCTCCCAGAGGCCCCACTCAGCATCAGGGCTTCCCCGGCTGTTCCCGAAGGCCTGGGGCGGTCCCGCACTTCATGGCGCTGCCGAGCCGCCCTTTCAGGCGCCTTCCCAGCCCACAGCTTCTTCCTGCTGGCTGCTCCGCCCCTGGGCCGCAGAGAGGAGCCGATGACAGCGCCCCTCGTCCGCACCCCAGTCTCCGCCGTACCTTTGCTTCCTACACTACCAGGGCCATGCCCCTGGCATCCGCACGGCCCTGAATCACCCACATGGAGACACGCCGTCTTGCGCAGCAGCGAGCAAGCAAGTACCGCCGCCGCCACGCCCGCAGACGCACGCCGGGCCGGGCACGTCGATCCCTGCGGGCCCACCAGGAGGTACATCCGCCCTGCCTCGCTCAGCAGGCGGATGGCCTCCAGAACGCAGATACCCTCAATGGACGCCATTACAATCCGGTAATTGCAAAAACAACAAGTGATGGACTGAATGTGGATCAATGTCACACACTCCCCCAGTCAAAAGATCTGGGCCCAAATCCATCATTTTTTTGCACTCCACACCACCCTGGGTTAGACAATGGCGATATGCAAATCAGCTCTGACCCTGTTGCCCCATGGGAACAGTCCAGTCCGAACTACAAAAGCCATGCCCTTCCCAGAACGGAATCAAGCATCCGAGGACCGGACCGGTTTCGAGGTAACACCTCTCATCAGCCCGGCTAGCTTGACTCCAAGTGGTGTGGAGTGCCTGGGACCCACGTCTGGGCATCCCCAGCGCACTTAGGGCGGCAATTGCAAAAACAACAAGTGATGGACTGAATGTGGATCAATGTCACACACTCCCCCAGTCAAAAGATCTGGGCCCAAATCCATCATTTTTTTGCACTCCACACCACCCTGGGTTAGACAATGGCGATATGCAAATCAGCTCTGACCCTGTTGCCCCATGGGAACAGTCCAGTCCGAACTACAAAAGCCATGCCCTTCCCAGAACGGAATCAAGCATCCGAGGACCGGACCGGTTTCGAGGTAACACCTCTCATCAGCCCGGCTAGCTTGACTCCAAGTGGTGTGGAGTGCCTGGGACCCACGTCTGGGCATCCCCAGCGCACTTAGGGCGGCAATTGCAAAAACAACAAGTGATGGACTGAATGTGGATCAATGTCACACACTCCCCCAGTCAAAAGATCTGGGCCCAAATCCATCATTTTTTTGCACTCCACACCACCCTGGGTTAGACAATGGCGATATGCAAATCAGCTCTGACCCTGTTGCCCCATGGGAACAGTCCAGTCCGAACTACAAAAGCCATGCCCTTCCCAGAACGGAATCAAGCATCCGAGGACCGGACCGGTTTCGAGGTAACACCTCTCATCAGCCCGGCTAGCTTGACTCCAAGTGGTGTGGAGTGCCTGGGACCCACGTCTGGGCATCCCCAGCGCACTTAGGGCGGCAATTGCAAAAACAACAAGTGATGGACTGAATGTGGATCAATGTCACACACTCCCCCAGTCAAAAGATCTGGGCCCAAATCCATCATTTTTTTGCACTCCACACCACCCTGGGTTAGACAATGGCGATATGCAAATCAGCTCTGACCCTGTTGCCCCATGGGAACAGTCCAGTCCGAACTACAAAAGCCATGCCCTTCCCAGAACGGAATCAAGCATCCGAGGACCGGACCGGTTTCGAGGTAACACCTCTCATCAGCCCGGCTAGCTTGACTCCAAGTGGTGTGGAGTGCCTGGGACCCACGTCTGGGCATCCCCAGCGCACTTAGGGCGGCAATTGCAAAAACAACAAGTGATGGACTGAATGTGGATCAATGTCACACACTCCCCCAGTCAAAAGATCTGGGCCCAAATCCATCATTTTTTTGCACTCCACACCACCCTGGGTTAGACAATGGCGATATGCAAATCAGCTCTGACCCTGTTGCCCCATGGGAACAGTCCAGTCCGAACTACAAAAGCCATGCCCTTCCCAGAACGGAATCAAGCATCCGAGGACCGGACCGGTTTCGAGGTAACACCTCTCATCAGCCCGGCTAGCTTGACTCCAAGTGGTGTGGAGTGCCTGGGACCCACGTCTGGGCATCCCCAGCGCACTTAGGGCGGCAATTGCAAAAACAACAAGTGATGGACTGAATGTGGATCAATGTCACACACTCCCCCAGTCAAAAGATCTGGGCCCAAATCCATCATTTTTTTGCACTCCACACCACCCTGGGTTAGACAATGGCGATATGCAAATCAGCTCTGACCCTGTTGCCCCATGGGAACAGTCCAGTCCGAACTACAAAAGCCATGCCCTTCCCAGAACGGAATCAAGCATCCGAGGACCGGACCGGTTTCGAGGTAACACCTCTCATCAGCCCGGCTAGCTTGACTCCAAGTGGTGTGGAGTGCCTGGGACCCACGTCTGGGCATCCCCAGCGCACTTAGGGCGGCAATTGCAAAAACAACAAGTGATGGACTGAATGTGGATCAATGTCACACACTCCCCCAGTCAAAAGATCTGGGCCCAAATCCATCATTTTTTTGCACTCCACACCACCCTGGGTTAGACAATGGCGATATGCAAATCAGCTCTGACCCTGTTGCCCCATGGGAACAGTCCAGTCCGAACTACAAAAGCCATGCCCTTCCCAGAACGGAATCAAGCATCCGAGGACCGGACCGGTTTCGAGGTAACACCTCTCATCAGCCCGGCTAGCTTGACTCCAAGTGGTGTGGAGTGCCTGGGACCCACGTCTGGGCATCCCCAGCGCACTTAGGGCGGCAATTGCAAAAACAACAAGTGATGGACTGAATGTGGATCAATGTCACACACTCCCCCATTCAAAAGATCTGGGCCCAAATCCATCATTTTTTTGCACTCCACACCACCCTGGGTTAGACAATGGCGATATGCAAATCAGCTCTGACCCTGTTGCCCCATGGGAACAGTCCAGTCCGAACTACAAAAGCCATGCCCTTCCCAGAACGGAATCAAGCATCCGAGGACCGGACCGGTTTCGAGGTAACACCTCTCATCAGCCCGGCTAGCTTGACTCCAAGTGGTGTGGAGTGCCTGGGACCCACGTCTGGGCATCCCCAGCGCACTTAGGGCGGCAATTGCAAAAACAACAAGTGATGGACTGAATGTGGATCAATGTCACACACTCCCCCAGTCAAAAGATCTGGGCCCAAATCCATCATTTTTTTGCACTCCACACCACCCTGGGTTAGACAATGGCGATATGCAAATCAGCTCTGACCCTGTTGCCCCATGGGAACAGTCCAGTCCGAACTACAAAAGCCATGCCCTTCCCAGAACGGAATCAAGCATCCGAGGACCGGACCGGTTTCGAGGTAACACCTCTCATCAGCCCGGCTAGCTTGACTCCAAGTGGTGTGGAGTGCCTGGGACCCACGTCTGGGCATCCCCAGCGCACTTAGGGCGGCAATTGCAAAAACAACAAGTGATGGACTGAATGTGGATCAATGTCACACACTCCCCCAGTCAAAAGATCTGGGCCCAAATCCATCATTTTTTTGCACTCCACACCACCCTGGGTTAGACAATGGCGATATGCAAATCAGCTCTGACCCTGTTGCCCCATGGGAACAGTCCAGTCCGAACTACAAAAGCCATGCCCTTCCCAGAACGGAATCAAGCATCCGAGGACCGGACCGGTTTCGAGGTAACACCTCTCATCAGCCCGGCTAGCTTGACTCCAAGTGGTGTGGAGTGCCTGGGACCCACGTCTGGGCATCCCCAGCGCACTTAGGGCGGCAATTGCAAAAACAACAAGTGATGGACTGAATGTGGATCAATGTCACACACTCCCCCAGTCAAAAGATCTGGGCCCAAATCCATCATTTTTTTGCACTCCACACCACCCTGGGTTAGACAATGGCGATATGCAAATCAGCTCTGACCCTGTTGCCCCATGGGAACAGTCCAGTCCGAACTACAAAAGCCATGCCCTTCCCAGAACGGAATCAAGCATCCGAGGACCGGACCGGTTTCGAGGTAACACCTCTCATCAGCCCGGCTAGCTTGACTCCAAGTGGTGTGGAGTGCCTGGGACCCACGTCTGGGCATCCCCAGCGCACTTAGGGCGGCAATTGCAAAAACAACAAGTGATGGACTGAATGTGGATCAATGTCACACACTCCCCCAGTCAAAAGATCTGGGCCCAAATCCATCATTTTTTTGCACTCCACACCACCCTGGGTTAGACAATGGCGATATGCAAATCAGCTCTGACCCTGTTGCCCCATGGGAACAGTCCAGTCCGAACTACAAAAGCCATGCCCTTCCCAGAACGGAATCAAGCATCCGAGGACCGGACCGGTTTCGAGGTAACACCTCTCATCAGCCCGGCTAGCTTGACTCCAAGTGGTGTGGAGTGCCTGGGACCCACGTCTGGGCATCCCCAGCGCACTTAGGGCGGCAATTGCAAAAACAACAAGTCACAAAAATCACAGGGTCAGAGCTGATTTGCATATCGCCATTGTCTAACCCAGGGTGGTGTGGAGTGCAAAAAAACGATGGATTTGGGCCCAGATCTTTTGACTGGGATGAATGTGTGACATTGATCCACATTCGGTCCATCACCTGTTTTGTTTGCAATTGCCGCCATAAGTGCGCTGGGGATGCTCAGACGTGGGTCCCAGGCACTCCACACCACTGGAGTCAAGCTAGCCGGGCTGATGAGAGGTGTTACCTCGAAACCGGTCCGGTCCTCGGATGCTTGATTCCGTTCTGGGAAGGACATGGCTTTTGTAGTTCGGACTGGACTGTTCCCATGGGGCACAGGGTCAGAGCTGATTTGCATATCGCCATTGTCTAACCCAGGGTGGTGTGGAGTGCAAAAAAACGATGGATTTGGGCCCAGATCTTTTGACTGGGATGAATGTGTGACATTGATCCACATTCGGTCCATCACCTGTTTTGTTTGCAATTGCCGCCATAAGTGCGCTGGGGATGCTCAGACGTGGGTCCCAGGCACTCCACACCACTGGAGTCAAGCTAGCCGGGCTGATGAGAGGTGTTACCTCGAAACCGGTCCGGTCCTCGGATGCTTGATTCCGTTCTGGGAAGGACATGGCTTTTGTAGTTCGGACTGGACTGTTCCCATGGGGCACAGGGTCAGAGCTGATTTGCATATCGCCATTGTCTAACCCAGGGTGGTGTGGAGTGCAAAAAAACGATGGATTTGGGCCCAGATCTTTTGACTGGGATGAATGTGTGACATTGATCCACATTCGGTCCATCACCTGTTTTGTTTGCAATTGCCGCCATAAGTGCGCTGGGGATGCTCAGACGTGGGTCCCAGGCACTCCACACCACTGGAGTCAAGCTAGCCGGGCTGATGAGAGGTGTTACCTCGAAACCGGTCCGGTCCTCGGATGCTTGATTCCGTTCTGGGAAGGACATGGCTTTTGTAGTTCGGACTGGACTGTTCCCATGGGGCACAGGGTCAGAGCTGATTTGCATATCGCCATTGTCTAACCCAGGGTGGTGTGGAGTGCAAAAAAACGATGGATTTGGGCCCAGATCTTTTGACTGGGATGAATGTGTGACATTGATCCACATTCGGTCCATCACCTGTTTTGTTTGCAATTGCCGCCATAAGTGCGCTGGGGATGCTCAGACGTGGGTCCCAGGCACTCCACACCACTGGAGTCAAGCTAGCCGGGCTGATGAGAGGTGTTACCTCGAAACCGGTCCGGTCCTCGGATGCTTGATTCCGTTCTGGGAAGGACATGGCTTTTGTAGTTCGGACTGGACTGTTCCCATGGGGCACAGGGTCAGAGCTGATTTGCATATCGCCATTGTCTAACCCAGGGTGGTGTGGAGTGCAAAAAAACGATGGATTTGGGCCCAGATCTTTTGACTGGGATGAATGTGTGACATTGATCCACATTCGGTCCATCACCTGTTTTGTTTGCAATTGCCGCCATAAGTGCGCTGGGGATGCTCAGACGTGGGTCCCAGGCACTCCACACCACTGGAGTCAAGCTAGCCGGGCTGATGAGAGGTGTTACCTCGAAACCGGTCCGGTCCTCGGATGCTTGATTCCGTTCTGGGAAGGACATGGCTTTTGTAGTTCGGACTGGACTGTTCCCATGGGGCACAGGGTCAGAGCTGATTTGCATATCGCCATTGTCTAACCCAGGGTGGTGTGGAGTGCAAAAAAACGATGGATTTGGGCCCAGATCTTTTGACTGGGATGAATGTGTGACATTGATCCACATTCGGTCCATCACCTGTTTTGTTTGCAATTGCCGCCATAAGTGCGCTGGGGATGCTCAGACGTGGGTCCCAGGCACTCCACACCACTGGAGTCAAGCTAGCCGGGCTGATGAGAGGTGTTACCTCGAAACCGGTCCGGTCCTCGGATGCTTGATTCCGTTCTGGGAAGGACATGGCTTTTGTAGTTCGGACTGGACTGTTCCCATGGGGCACAGGGTCAGAGCTGATTTGCATATCGCCATTGTCTAACCCAGGGTGGTGTGGAGTGCAAAAAAACGATGGATTTGGGCCCAGATCTTTTGACTGGGATGAATGTGTGACATTGATCCACATTCGGTCCATCACCTGTTTTGTTTGCAATTACAATCCGGTAAGCACAAAACTACCAAGTGCTAGACAAAGAAAAACCCTAGCTACCACGCTCCCAGCCACCAGGTCACTAGTACCTAAAATGGTTGCTGGGGAAGCATGGAGACCCCTTCTAAAACCCTTGGGCTACAAATCTAAAATTGTGCTGCCTTTAGGCTACTCCCAGGCAGCCCAAAGCAGCAAAATGGCCGTTCTCACTCTCGCCCCCTTCCCCCTCCCAAATCTGCCCGGGGGAATGACCTCGCAGTTTGGCTGCCCCCCAAACTCCCCTTGAGCTCAAAAATGACCCAAGCAGTTGACTCAAAAATTCTACCTTAAATGCAGCTTACATTAAAAAATTACCCAAAAGATACATTATTAAATTTCTCTCTGAAATAACACTATGGGGCATAATCACTGTAATTTCACAAATGTCGTTATGTGAAATTACCAAAATGATACCAATTACATTGGGATAGTTAACATTTCTCCCAAACCCGGTCCGCATGCCAGTGTGGGAGCCACCAGTCATTTCAAATTGCCCTGCTGGTCTGGGTGGTCGGGCTTTGAAACTGGCAACCTGTCAGTACGAGGCACCACAAACACTAGCTTCCAACAGCTGTTCTCTCTTGCTTTGTGTTTGATCGGGCACATTCTGCTGGGCTTCCACTAAGCCAAAGAGAAATGACGCTGATGCTTTCAGGGTAGTAGAAGGAGGTATTTATATCCTCACCGTAAAATTCACCATGAGACTGTTCAACCCTCCCATCAAATTTGACAGTTTATCATATTCAAAAATAGTAAAGAGGGGGTGACACTACCACAAATTTGACGAGTTAATTATGCAGCTGGTTTTTTAGGCCATCCCTCCCAATGCATTGTATAAGTAATAAATTGTTATTTTTTTAACCCACGCCCTACGCTTCCGCCCACACCATTGTATAGCATATGTTACGGCTACCTGGATATGCTTGGGCAAGTTGTATATCGTTTCACAGTGCTTTGCTAAATTAAAGGCTTACACATTTAGTTGGACAGGCACTTATTTGAATATAAAGGGTGACGCATATTAAAAACGTTTCAAATGGACAAGCCGCATGGGCAAATAACCTGGGGCCAGATGCAGGTAACCAAATACCGGTCGGTAAAGGCCGAAAATACCAAATTTCGGCCTTTACCGACCTGTATTTGGCTTGTGAGATGTAGGGGACACAAAAACATCCAAATCTGTAAATTTACCGAATCGGTAAAGTTTCCAAATCGGTAAATATTCCGAATCGGTAAATTTACCAAATCGGTAAAGTTTCCGATTCGGTAAAGTTTCCGAATCGGTAAATTTACCGAATATGTGAAGTTTCCGATTCCGTAAATTTATCGAATCGGTACATTTAGTGAATTGAAAATTAATATATGGTAAAAATGACAATTGAGATGTAGGTAACCTCTTAAATACCGAATTTGCATGAAATTCGGTATTTAAGAGTCTGTATTTACCATGGATTTAAATCAGGTGGTAACCAGGTGCAGGCTATAAAAAAGGGCCCAAAATGCAACAGTTTCACCAGAATGGGGGCATTCTACGTGATTGCGAGGCGGCTACGGCTACAGGCAGAAGGAGAGAAGGTCTGGAGAAGGGAGGAGCTGGTGTACAGGCAGAGGATCACCCTATTCCAGCTAACTGAGCCAGAAATCCTACAAAGGTACGGGTTAGACCCCCAAACCATCCTGGACCTTATCAGGGACCTTCTCCCACTGATGGATCACCCAACCCCAAGGGCACACGCCATCCCTCCGCATGTGCAGGTGCTGTGCAGCCTACACCTGCTTGCATCTGGGAGTTACCAGAGTGTGGTTGCTGCGGTAGGTGGGTTGTCCCAGAGCTGCCTGTCATGTTTCTTTAACAAATTCCTAGACGCAATGTTGCAGAGAATGCATTACTACATCAGCTTCCCTGCAACGCATGCAGAACTGCTCAGGACCAAGACTGACTTTTATCAGATGGCGCATTTCCCCAACATTATTGACTGTATTGATGGCACCCACATACCGATATGTCCACCTGCTGCCACAGAGTACATTTATAGGAACAGGAAGTCCACCCACACAATAAATGTACAGGTGATCTGTGATGCCAAATACATAATCACGGACATAGTAGCCAAATTTCCCGGGAGTACCCACGACTCTTACATCTTCCAAAACAGTGGGATCTACGCACGCCTGACAGCAGGGTAATTTGGTGAAGGATACTGGCTAGGTAAGACTCTGTGTGAAACTCCCTTGATACATATTGCAGATGGATGTGTTTGTGTGCATGTGAGTAATGTTTTTTCTTGTTACTAATAGGGGACAGTTCATAAGCCCTCCGGTCCTTCATCCTCACACCCTACCTCAACCCTTCAACACCCAGCCAGAGGAGATACAAGAGGGCACACAAATCTACCCGAAACATTGTGGAGCGCATCTTTGGTTTGTGGAAGAGCAGGTTTCGCTGCCTACATAAAAGTGGAGGGGCCCGCCAGTACACACCAATCACCTGCTGCAAAATGATTGCAGCCTGTGCAATGTTGCACAACCTTGCAGTTAAGAAGGGCACCAAAGTGGATATTTCAGATAATGAGGACCATGATGACGAGCAAGTAGTGCCTGAACCACATACATCTGGAGTTGTAACACCAACTGATGGCAGACACAGACAGGAAGAGATCACATGCAACTTTTTTTAAGTAAGTAAAGACACACAGACAGGTGGAGTATGCAGCCAATGTAGTTTAATTGAGTCATTACATGGGTTTCTAAAGCACAAATGTGCAACACTAATTTTTAAATTGGATTATGTGAGTCCTGGGTCACTTCCACATGAACTGTAATAGTCATTTGCGGCCTCGCTTCCCAGTGCCAGTTTTATGGTGCTCACTCTGCTCACTTTCTGTTTGGCATGTAGCCTCAGCATGGCGCCTGCTGCTCCTCCTGGTCTCTAGGATAAGGGATCTTGCCATGCTGCTCCTGCTTGTGCTTTCTTCACTCTCCGGCACATCCAGAGCAGCAGTATGTGAAGTTTGGGCATTTAACAGCGCCTCAAGAGCACTGGTCATCCTGCCCATGCCACTAGTGACCTCATTGCTGTTTTGGGTTAGAGCCTCCTGCATGTTTATGCTTCTCCTGCATAGCAGGGATGTGGCTGTGGCCAGGCGATTGATTTGTTTTGATGATGCACACGCTGCCTTTCCTTGCACCTTGATGCTAATTCGTTGTCCAGTTTGATGCATAGCAGCTGCACCGATTGGGTCATTTCGTGAATCCCTGCAGCCATGTTTTTGTTGGCCTCTACTAGTTCCCTGATGCCCTTTCCTATGTCTCCCATGTTGTTGTTCAGGGACCTTATTTGCTGTTGGCAAGACAAGATGGCTTTTCCCTGCATCCTCTGGATTCTTACCATGCTCCCCTCCAAGCCACGGAACACACTTGGACCCTCCACACGTGCAGATGCACTGCTTTCTTGGACTCTGCGGCGTCTTGCTTCAATCTGACCCACCTCTGCACTGGTCTGCTGTGTGGTAGAGCTACCATCCACAGGCAAGGTGTGTGTTTCTAACCCCTCCATGTCACCTGCTGATGACTCCATTTCTAAAAGTATGGCCACGACATGCCTCCTGCTTGCTTGTGATGCAGGTGTTGTCTCATGCTGTGATACTGACATTTCTGGGGATGACAGCAACAGAGGGGATTGTGATCGTTCAGGGGACTCTGGAGCCATTTCTGCGTCTTGTGCAGGAGGCTGGCTACTTGGTGCACCTGTGTCCTGTGAGACGTTCTGTGTACTTGGACCTGGCTCATGACTCATCCCTCTCTGGTGCCGTGCCTTCAGTCTCCTGGGAACGTCTGCGAGATGTGTCACCTGTGGACATATGAGCGTACATTAGCTAAGCGCTACTGTCTCACAGTCACTACAATAAAATATTTCTGACGTTAGCTTTATTCTCTCTGCAATCATTTCCCTAACTTGCTGGTTGCTGTGCTGTATGACATGGTCTTACATTTCCTAACCACATGTACCATGATGCATTGCTCCTGTATAGTGCTATCAGTACTGGACTGGGGTTCACTTGGCCACTAAGGGTAAAGGTAAGGATGATGGAATGGGGGGAATGCTGTGCATGCGTCTTACCTTTTCTGCTTGCAGCTGTGGCTGAGCTGTCTACTTCTCCCAGTCCGCAGACGCTGTCAAGTTCAATGGTTGAGGCCACCATCTCCTCAAGGTCAGTTAGGGGGGGGGTGCTGGGTTCTTGCCTCCACCAGTTTTGGTTGCCTGCTTTTGGAGTTCAGCCAATTTTTTTTTTAGTTTGGCTTCTGAGGTCGTAGAATCTCTTTTTCAGGTCCTCTGTGTCTCTGGTTGTCACTCCAACTGCATTCACTTTTTTGCGTATGTCCAGCCAGAGTTTCCTTTTGGCAGATTCTGCCACAGTGAGGGACTGCCTGCCAAACTGTTTTTGGTGCACCTTCACCACCTCCTCAACAAGGACCTGCAGCTCCATGCTGCTGAATTTCATTTTCCTCCTCCTCTCTGGCTGCTCTTTCTCTTTCCTGCTTGCCATTTTGCAGCTTTAAAAGTGCACAAAACTCTTTCTGCTGCTCAGGGACACAGCTCAGCTCCAACTGCCTCTCCAGAAGCTTCTAATTAGTTGCAGCTGCCTGTGTAGCCACTTCCTGGTAGGGAGGGCGAGGGTGGTAGCACCTGATTGGCTGCCTACTTAAGTTTCACTTTTGTTTTTTTTCCGATTCGGTATTTACCGATTAGGTAATTACCGAATCGGTATTTACCGAATCGGTATTTCCCATTCATTCCTATGGGCCTTTTGGCCCATAGGAATGAATGGGCAATACCGATTCGGTAAATACCGATTCGTAAAATACCGATTCGGTAAATACGGATTCTAAAATACCGATTCTGTAAAATTCGGTATTTTAGAATCAGTAAATTAGGATTACCTACATCTGGCCCTTAATGTTTAAGGGTTGTGCACCAACTAATTTAACTTATGAAACAAGAAGGGAAAAGCAGCTGCAGCAGATATTCCGAGAGGCCTGATCCCCTGTGTACGCGAGACACTAAGCGTTTCCCACACAGACTATGTTTTAAGAAGCCCTGGAGGAGCTTCGGGGAGAAGGGGGGGTTGTACAGCCCTCGAGGCTCATATATCCCTCTTTGGAGACAGGGTCAGAGAAGTGCAAAGGTTCCTCTGGAATACTTGCGGTGCATAAAAATAGACATCAGCTAGAGAGTGGAGACCACCTTAGCCAATAAGCATGGGGGGAGGTTGCCAGGTGACCAACATGTTCTTTTTATCTCAGCAATTCAAGGTGATTTTACCAAAGATCCAATCTTGTGGGCACAGAGGATGCAATAGAGCGATACGGACAGATATAATATCTAAAACGCATTAAAGGGGCAACGTCGCGAAACTGTCACTGGAGATTGTGAAACATCCCCACCTATCATTTTACGAAGGCCAATTCATACTCCCTGCCAAAAATATTTACAAGTAAATAAATATGCAGATTTCCAATACAAAAATGATAATAATTGATAATTACGCACGACTACCCGGAGGCATCTCGGCGCTTGGACGAATACCGCTGAGGAACACTTCCTGGCCTTACCCTGTGAGGAGCCCACTCCTGGGCACCCCAAGGTGAAGTCAGGCATCCTCAGTGTTGTTGGGGCCATTGTAGAGATTAAGCAAGCTATTGACCAGAGGTGTAGAGTGGGGCTCATGATCAGAATAGGCACCAAGGTGAGAATTGTCAGGTCCGAGGAAATTGAGCCCAAGACCCGCTGAGGCGAGAATTGAACCCTGGTCCCGGCCAGACTACTGCATCAGGGTCAGCCACTCTAACCATTGAGCCACACTTCTCTACACCACTTTCTCAACAATTTCTTTTGCAATAAGGGACTGAAGATGCAATGCTCACGTTAACAAAAAGTCGAGAAGACAAGATTAGGACCCAGAGCAGACACTCAGCGGCGGTCCGAGCGAGCTCCACACAGACTCATTCCGTGAATAGGTGCAAGGCTTAACTGGCAGCACCCATGCAGCAACGGCCTTTGAAGTGCTACCCTGATGCAAGCTGACAATGCAAAATTGACAGAACTACCACGATCTGTGTACGGCCTAGCAAACCAGAATGTAGTGACCCCCATTATTAGCATGTTCACCCTCTGTCCAAGTCAAACTTTACAATTTAACATATCTGGGCCGCATTCCACCCTTGTAAAGAACTAAGGATACCCCCCCCATATCTCCTTGCCCCATTGGCAGAGCCTGCTAAAAGCCAGAAGAAAGAATGCAAAAAGTAACCTGGATTAAGTCTCCAAGCACTTAATTATGACACCTTGGCTCCCGCAGCCCTACCCACAAACTGTGCGAAACCTTCCTTTCCCATCACGGTGTGTTTACGATATGTCACCAAGGGTCTCTTCCGAAAATAATTAGAGATCTCTCTGTGAAACACGTCCTTTCTGTTGCAGCGAGTGTAAATTTGCTACTTTTGGAGGACTCCATCCATTACTACATTTGGTGTGCATCAATGACACCCAATGAATGCAAGTTTATGCAAGCCGCTCCGAAGGAATGGCACCCAAATCTGGATCTACAAGACGCCAGCCTATTTAGAATCAGGGGCCTGGTTTAAAAAACTCTGGTGTGTAACAAAATACCTTTTCGATGCTTTGGTGCACACATAACATGCGACAGAGACATCTGAAAATACAAACCACACGTAGCACAATTTTGGAACGGTGAATTTACCACAACATGCCAGCCAGGGGTGGGGGGCACTTCGGAAGAGCAGAACAGACCTCTGGCCACACAAGATTCCCCCAGTCCCCCTTTTGGAAGGCCAGGTTTATACAATCCGTTTCAGAGTATTCCAGTAAAATGTTTGTTTCTGCGAGGCACCCATCTTGCCATCCCGGAGTGTCCATCCCTTACCTACTTTTGACGGCGAGCAGTGGATCGCACTATTACCTTTACAATCTTCATTTTAAAAGGAATGGAAAGACACCATGCATTACCAAGGGTAGAGTTCACGAAGCCGAACGAGTGGTGCACACGCCACAGCGAGCAATCTGTTTTTAACTATTGCGCCCTTGTCTGGGCACGATAATTGAAAACAGATGTGGCCTGTGCGGGTAACCGCCACCAATAGGCCATGGGTGGAGCAAAGGCGGGACATGCACCCACCTTTACCCAATTGCGTTCTGTCTTTCTCAGGAAGATGCACTCAAAGGAGAATAGTTTCTGAAGCGTGTGGTCAGCTTTCCAAAGCCCTTTTACGGTTTAAATAAAGTCTCGCCAGAGCAGCGCATGCATGCTGCTACAGGCTCGACCTAAAATAAGACCCCAGAATGTAAACAAATGGGAAATACATTCCTACTCTTCTCTGTGGTGAAGTACATCAACCAGACATTCAGGTCATTATCCGCTATTGCAAGCTAGAAATGTCTTATAAAGGTGCAGAGCTGGTATAGTTACCTAGGCAAATTAAAGCAGCTTCTAATCATGGCAAGTGTAACTGCAGAAAAAGGTACAAGATATACCACAAGCAGAAAGCTTCTGAGAAAATAAACTTGGTGTCCAACTTGAAGATTGTCTCAGCTAGAGAGCCAGGAACCTAGGTGCATAGCAGAGCCCGAGCAAATGCTTCCTCACTTCAACAGGCAGGAAAGCCAACCACATGGCCATGCCCAGGGTGTGGTTTTTATAGAACTTGAAATCCTTGAATGCAGCCCGCCACTCATATGTGGCTAGTTGACACATCTTTTGGGGTGCCCATATGGGAACAGGTTTAACTGTGCTAGGGAAGGTGTGCATCACACGCGAGAGCAAACATGTGGAAGCCTCAATCCTGCATGATATGACTTATATCACACCATCATGGACAACATCCTGAGGGACAGTGCCTCCGAACCAGAGATGGAAGGGGTTGATCATAATGTTCAGGACCAGAGATGGATGTGAACTTTAGCCACAGTGCTAATCTGTTTGATGCTAGTTCCAAAGATCAGGAATATCAGCAATAGACCTTACCAGTCCAGAGAAGTTGGTCCTCAGCCTTCTCCTTTTCTCATGGTTTACATGGAGTGATCCAAAATGGATAACTTTGACTTCAAAGCCACACTCTTGCATTCAACATGAGTCGCAGTCCTGGTCAAAATATATACTCTCTGTGTACACAACACTTACTCCTGATTGTCTGTGCAAGGTCCATGCACATCATGTTAGCCTTTTACCTAAGTAAGGCCGACAGGCATCTCAGTATTTAAAGTATCCTGCACCCAAACACTCCATTCAAAAAATATGGATATTAGGTTGTAACTGACCATGTTTTCTTTATATGGCATTCGTGGTGTTCTACTACCCATCTTGTGCACAATTCAGTTTTGAAAATGTCTGTAAGTGTGTTGAATGACCTAGCTATATAATTAAGATTTGATTGGTAATGTGGTTGTCAAATATAAATTTTTCAATTGTTTTTTAGCAAAGGCTCTTGTTTATGCCGATGTGTCTCAATTTAAAATGTATAAAGCTTGTGTCACTTTTTAAAGACTATTCACCTAGGTTTCTAAAACACAATTGAGATAACAAAAACAGGAATGGGAGGAGACTCATTTATATTTGAATTTGTTAGATATGCAGAGAAAGGAATAAAATGATTTTTGTTGGAACAACCACGATTTTTGAAACAATATTAGTCTTGAATGTAAGACCATGTGCAGCATCGTCCAGTGCATTAAGAAAGAGATAGAGAACTCAACATAACAATCAAAAGAGAAGTCAAATATTAGAACTATTAAAATATTGATATGAACTGAGAAAATTATCTGAGTTGTAAGCCTTGAGGTACTCCATATTGGAGGTGAAAAGAGGGAAAGGAGGAAACGGATCATTGAAAAATGGAGAGTGCACGGACATATAGAAAATAGCCATCAAGCAGTTCATCAATTCTGAGAAAGGGCGTAAAGAAGTGTAAAGTGGCCAACTCTGGAAATAAGATCAAACAAGAGCTGAAGGGTTCTAAAACTGGAAAGCAGCGATACGTGGTTTAAACATGTAAAAGAGCAGCTGCGCTTGACTAAGAAGAGCAGTAAGCAAATGGAAAAGGAGAATGCAGAGTTTGAGACTGAAGATGAAAGGACAGCTGAATATGAACTATTTACTCAATAAAAATAAAGTGGAAAGGCAGTAGAGAAACAGGGCAATAAAGAAAAATGGTAAAAGTGGTAAAAAATGGATTTTGGAGAATTATTCGTCGAACGGCATGTCTAAATATTTCAAGAAATGAAAAAGAAATAGCCCAGATAGGAGATGTATTGCAAAGTGGAGGTTGGTGTTAGAAAGGGAAGAATAAAGCAGAGATCTAGAAACTAAACCAGTGGCAGATACACATGGCCATAAGAAGGAAAGGAATGGGGAGCAGGAAGGTGAACTGACAGAGGAATGTACAAATTAGATATTTTTTGGCAGACCCGAACATGTCCGCCCAGAGGTGAATTTCTATATAAATTTAATCAGCAATTAGGAGTGCTAGGCTTCTTTTCAGTGATGCAAGATGGTCTATTTCATTTGGGCACTGAAGGGCAGGTTTATCAAGACTTTGGTTTGGTGAAAAAAACACAAAATGTTATGCAAACAGGCACAACATGTTGATAAAATATTTATTTTCCAGGTCATAAAAATAATGCATCTAGCACCTTGAATTAAGGCGGTCATCCCATGGGGGTACATGGGCATAATCATGCTACCACCCATGGATTTTGATTAAAAGACCTAACTACTAACAATGGTAAACACAGCAATGCACCACAGAGTAACGCCATTTTGTGGCAGATGCTAACAAGGAGATTTTTTTTATCTTGCCTATCTTTTCACAGATGGTATGTGTGATGCACTGTACAGCACATTTACGATGTCAGAAAAGTTTTACAGTATGTCTAATTAATTAATTAATTGTGTGCTTATATAGCGCTGGAATCACTCCTGAAGGGGTACCTCCGTGCTTCTGACTGCTGCGAAACCCTTCCTGGCTTCCCTGAGAGATGGTCCCTTAATGGGTATCTCCAGGGTGAGACCAGGCATCCCCGGCGGTCTGGGGGGGGGCCGTTAGTGAAGATGAGGCAAGCTAGTGCCCAGAGTTGCCGAGTGTGATCGCTGATCAGAGTGGGCACCGAGGCGAGAGAATTATCGAGTCCGCTGACCCTGGTCCAGAAACCTGCCGCGTCGGGAATCGAACCCTGGTCCCGGGCCGTCCTCTGCTCTCGGGTCTGCCGCCTCTAACCAGTGAGCCACACTACTTCACTTCACTAAGAATTGCATTTTGTCCAGGAAGGATACCGTTTACGTGCAAAACCTGTGTTAGACATTGCATCAACAGTTTTTGGTGCTAGGCAGAGGCAATGTTACGGAAGAGTGCAGCAGTGCCATATCTTAATAGATATAGTTCTGTCCTGCTCTATCCTCCCTTTCTAGCGGCACTCAGTACAGCAACTTCACTGATGCGCTGTGCTACAAATGTGTAAATTCCCCAACAGTTGTTTCCTTAAAATGTCAATTGTTGCTGTCGGTGTAGTGCCTTATTTTCTGACAGACAGGCTAAACGCTGCAGTGTCTCACTTTTGAGCTCTATCCAGCTTTGGCCTTTTTTCGCTTGCATATTCTACAAAATGGCAGCCTTGCATTGTGATGCTTCAGGGCTTGTGGTTTGGCCTTCAAACAGCAATGGCAAACCCATACATTTGGAAAGTGTAGTGTCGCCATAAGTGACCATAATTATCTATTTGACATGGATTGTTAGTATTTTATTATGATACTTATGCGCAGGCATGCTCAATGCTTCACTTTTAAGGACAGATCGCTTTGGTTCTTTCTACAAGTTCCTCAGTATGAGCAGTAACTGTACTTCTGCCATATCCTGGTGGAAGCGAGATTGGCTAAAGTTATATATCCCTGACACCATGGATATGGATGAGGATACTATCACTTGGAGTACAGTGTCTGTTTGGCTTTTTGACTGGCTGAAAGAGGCAGTCCCGGCTGGTGTCAGGGCAAAGTGGTGGGCCGGGGTGCGACAAAACAAATTCTTTAAAAAAAAAACATACCTGTATCCTGCTGCATCGCTGCGCTTCTGGCCCCATTGCAGGCACAGGCTCCCGGACTACCCTGCGGCCAATCCTGACACTGCTCCACAGCATGAGAGCAGCATCAAGATTGGCCTGAGTGCCCTCGAATTGCGCACTCAGGGAGACTGGGAGCATGTGCCTGGTGTCTCCAACCCAGCAGCACAGCTCAGGTTGCAGACATCTTAAGGTGCGCATGATGGTTTGGCTATCCTAAGACGGCGGGCCAAACCACCATGCCCACTGACAACAGTGCACATACCACTCGCCCTTGTGCCTGTCATCCCCAAGGGCACACCTCCTAGACTTTACAGTTTGGAGAAAAATAAAGCGATAATAAGCCTGCTTTATTACAATTTTATTTTTCAATTTTTGCAGCTGCTGTTGCTAGAGGGGGGACGCTCCTCCGCCATAGCGGAGAAGGCGCCGCAGGAAAGGCCATAGACTCATGTGAATTCAAAAGATTCTCTCAAGGTGCTGCAAACTTTCAATCGAGAGGACACACCTGCAAACAGCATGCACAATTGAATTTGAAAGTATTCACAGTTCAAAACCAAATTCTTGAGGAAAACACAGCTTGTGCTTATTTTTCAGTTACTCCCTCACTTTCAGCCTTCAATGACTGCCAAACGAGGCACTTCCAGGCACACTAATAATAGCTCGCCTCGCTAACAGAACTCTAAATCTCACCTTCCCCAAATTACTCACTACAAAACTAAACATCTGGAGCTTCACACAATCTCAGAAACAAGAATAAGCGTTCTCTCGTCATCTATTTTTTAAAAAGGGGCACTCTTATCAAAACCGTCTCTGGCAATGCCTTAAGTATTTGGAAAGCTCTTTAAAACCAAATCCTCAAGGTTCCATAATGCTTAATATTCAAGAAAATATTTAAACCATGCTTATTGAGAAACACCTGCACTGTTCAGTTTGAAATGATTATACTGATGCACGCACCTCACAGTTATCTATGTGCCCACACTAAGAAATGATCTGTTATTACAACCTAAGATCACTCTTCTTTCTCAATCCTCAATAGGTCATCATGTTTGCAGTCCAGCCTCCAAATCTCTTCCCATTTACCTCAATACACTATGTGCAACTTTACATATGAAATTGTATCCTCACCTAATGCCTTCATTGTATTATATTTATTTTAACGAGGGGTGTGTGATATTCTTATTTTCTTTTGCTTAATTAAGTGAAATTTAGGGTAAATTATGGAAATTATGTATAATTATGTGAAATGCAAAGGAATTATTTAGGGCCACATGTATCAAAAAAGCATTTTACGATTTTTACTGAATCACTATTTAGTATTAGCAAAATGCAATGTATGTAAGGAATCACCAAAGATTTCGCGATTCCTTGATATTGCCAAAAAGCAATTCAGTAAATAGTTAATCGCTATTAGGTATTAGTGCTCTATTCGTTCCTATGGGACTAAAAACCCATAGGTGTGAATGGTTTTGCATTAGCTAATGTGTGATTACCTAATTGGTAACCGCTTATTAGGTAATGCAAAGCCAAGCAAGTCTAATGCCACACCGAAGCACCCCAAAAAAGTAAAATGTTCACATGCAAAGCATGTCACACATGCTCTTTGGGCATGTGTGCACTACATGGCACTTTGAAAAATGCATTTTTCGAAATTTACACATGGTTACCTTCATCTTGGAGTCAATGGTAATATCATTTTCCTAAATGCAAAGTTTACATTTAGGAGATGTTTGGTACCTGTGCTATGGGAATCGCAAATTGTGATTCCCTATTTGTAGTCACAATTTTAGGTAATCACTATCAGCCAGATTCATGAAGCAAAATTGCGATCGCAATAGCTGCCAGAAATTACCAGAAAAGCAATTCATCATGCCAAAAACACAGAATGTGCGAATACGTAAAAAAAATTGCGAAATAGCAGAATTTAGGAGGAACCTCCATAGCGAATCGGAAATAGCGAGAATCCATGGATTCTGCGATTTAAATTGCGATTTCGCAAAATATTCTTAAACGCCATTCATAAAAACTCGCAAATACCGAAAAAGCTGAAAATCGCTATTTGTGAGGCGCAATTTAAGGTGAACCAAAAGCAGGTGGTAACCATGAAGGGGAAAAAAAGAAATCAACTAATGAGTCACAGGTGCAGTGCTGAACAAACACACTTAAGGAAACCCAGTAGTAGCATTATGACTCCTACAATGCCAGGACTCTACATGGTGGTCAGGCGGCGTAGGCTCCAGGCTGCAGCACGGAACAGAGGCAGGATCCAGGAGCGAAAATTCCACCTGCGGGTCACCCTGCTGGGCCAAACGGCAGAGCAAATTTTCTCTAAGTACCGCCTGAATGGGCCAATGATCATAAAGCTGATCTGGGACCTAGACCCCCTGATGCAGCACCCAACAAGGAGGACCAATGCCGTGCCCACCCATGTCCTGGTCTTGCGCAGCCTGCACCTACTGGCCTCTGGAAGCTTCCAGGGGATAGTCGCTGTTGCAGGGGGGATATCCCAGAGCACATGTCCCGCTGCCTAAGGAGTTTCCTGGAGGCTATGCTGACCCGGCTACACCACTACATCTCATTCCCCACCACCCAGCAGGACTTGAATGAGACCAAGCTACATTTCTACAACGTTGCGCATTTCCCACATGTAATCGGATGCATTGACTGTACCCACATCCACATCTGCCCACCAGCACAAACGGAATACATGTACCGCAACCGCAAGTCCTACCACATCCTCAATATCCAGATGGTGTGCAACGCTAAGACTTACATCACGGACATAGTGGCACAATACCCGGGGAGCACACATGACTCTTCAAATTCCGGCACAGCGGCATTCACACACGACTGGCCAGGGGAGACTTTGGCGAAGGACACCTACTAGGTAAGTACACATGCCCCATATAGTACACTGTGATCATGTAGCTGCGCAGAACAGGCACTCACCCTCTGCTCCTTTCATTTAGGTGACAGCGCCTACGGTCTCCATGAGTACCTCCTCAACCCATACCTCAACCCTGCTACACCACATCAACGGCGATACAATGCTGCACACATACGCACAAGAAATTGCATTGAGAGGACATTTGGCCTTTTGAAGAGCAGATTCCGCATACTTGACAAGACGGGTGGGGCCATGAAATACGAGCCTGAGGTCTGCTGCAGCATCGTGGCTGTGTGTGCAATACTCCACAACATTGCTACCAAGCGCAGGATACCTGTCGATCTCTGGCAGTGAGTCGGAAGGGGACAACCGCCCACCTGCACATGTGCGTCATGCACGCGGGGAGAATCCTGCAAAAGGACACAGGCGCCGCAACCACAATTAACTGTTTCTAGTGCACACATTCCCCTCACACAACACTGCACTCATGAATAACAAATGTAATAATGACATGAGTCGTATTTACGTTAAACTATAAATTCTTATTGTTCAATCACAATAATGTGGCTTTTTTGTCCATGAGTGCACATGGGAACAGTATTGCGTCATTCGTTCCCATGCTGGGGTAGAGGGCTTGCTTGCAGATACTGCATGGCCCTGCAGGCCGAGTGAAAAGTGTCAGTGGCGCCTCCGTCCAGAGGCACCCAGTCACCTCTCGCTGTCCTCAATTGCAGTGTTGGCCCTTGATGCTGCAGAGGGCCTGCTGCTGCGGCGGCGTTCAGGTGCCTGCGGCAAGGACATGCTGCTGTTGGTTGATGTGCCCTCGCTGGCATCATCACCACCCCCTGGTTCACCATGGCCACTTGGCTGCATTCTGAGCACTGCTGCTGTCACCTGATCCAGTGACCTGGCAACCTCCTGGCAACACTGGACCATTTGCACCTGCATTGCGAATGACCGGCGGCAAGTTGGGATGTTGCATTGCCAATAATGTGATTAGACCTGGTGTAGGCGGGTCAGTAACTGGCGGTGGCGCCGGCGAGTGATGTCTTGCTGGGAGACCAGGATCTGGTTGTTTTCTCGCACAGCTGCGGTCAGCTGTCCAACATGCTGCGCGGTATTGGTGAGCTGCAGATGTATGGCAGCCAGGTGATGCGCCTGCGTAAGATGTACTGCAAGCATGCAGCATTCAATGGCCAGGCCAGGATCGCGTGCATAGATAGCCCTGCCCGCGCGTGTGGCGGTGTCACGCAACTGGCGCGTCAGTCCGGGGGACTATGACCTGACTGCGGCTGTATGCCTCATCTGCCTCCTGGCTGCTGGTGGTGTGGCATGTACTACTGCCATGGGTGTCGGTTGGGGTGGTTGCTGGGCATCTGTGGCTGCCGTAGTGGCCCTGCCCACATGGTGGGGTTGTGGTGGTACTGCTGCAGGAGGCTGAGATGGTCATGGTTCAGATTGGCCCTCAACCTCGGTGTCCTCCGGGTACTCATCTATATGTAGGGCCTCGCTGTCGGTGCTGGGCTCCTCTGCTGCACCTGTGATGTGAATGGGTGCATGATTAATAATATGTACCTTGCACATGAGATGTTGCTACATGCATGCAGGCCTGCTTTCCCTGACTGGCTTTTGGAATTACTTTGAATTGACAGGTCTGCCTGTGTTGGGCTAACTCGGATTGTTTATTACACTACAACTCCCACAATGCAATAGGGCATTTCAGGTGTGCATGGTCTGCATTACTGGGGTTGACAAATTGCTAGCTCAGGGGTCATGGGCATTGTTAGGGGACGGGCTCGCAGTCGCATGGCACTTAACTCGGGATTGTTGGGTGGGTCGGGACGAGTCCAGCTGGATGACCCCCACGCAGGCTTCAGGAGTCAGAGTGTCCGCCACGAGGTCCTCCAGTGGGGTGTTGGGTGTGGCAGTGGGTTCTCCTCCACTGGTGGCAAGTCCCTCACCCAGCCTCTCCGCAACTCTCTCTTTGTCATGCCCTCTGAGGTCGTACCACCTCTTTTTCAGTTCCTCTATTGACCGCTGGGTCACCCCGACAGAATTAACCTTTGCGCGGATGCGCAGCCAGATGCAGCGCTTGTCAGCCTCTGGCACCCTCCTGGAGTCCTTGCCAAACAGGCGTGCATGGTCCTTGCAGACCCCCTCAATTAGAAACTCAAGTTCTTGTTCGGATAACTTAATCTTCCTCTTCCTCCCTGGGGCACTGCTCCCTGCTGCTTCCTGTGACATTTTGGAGGTTGTGGATGTCCTGCTGTGGTGCTGCAACTTCACTGTTGTGGAGCTCTTCCCAGTCCTGCTTCCAGTTTCAGGCTCTGTGGTCTGAATGAGGGAGGGAACAACCTACTTCGTGGTTGTGATGTCATCATTGGGCTCAAAATGCGACTTCCCATTTTTGCGATCTCGCTGTTAGCGAGATCTCAAATAGCGATTTCGGTAATAGTGAAATCGCAAGTTCAATCAACACATCGGCCAAATCTGCGATTTTTCTGCGATTGGAGCCAAATCGCTATCAGCAATTGCAATCGATTGCGAATCACATTTTTTTTGCGCATATCTTCATGAATGCCATTCTGCGATTTCTAAATTGCGATTCCATAAAAATCGCAATTTGGAATTCGCAGAATGTTGCTTTGATTAATCTGGCTGCATTTTTGCAATTACTTAAAATTGTGACTACAAAGCCTTTCATTCATCTTGAAAGGCAGGTTTGCATTTGCAAATGGCCAAAATTACCAATTTGTACCATTTGTGAATGCAAAATTTGTTTCATATGTATGGCCCTTAGTGCTATATTTTAGCCCAAAATTCATCCTTGTGTAAAATTGTGACACAAAGGCACATTTCGTGTTAAAAAATAGCATGAAAAACACAACTCTGCTCGCGCTCTGGTTGTTCATGTCATTCCAGCTCCCCCATGCCATCATTATGAAATCACACAATCTGACGTACTGGCATAATTTTGGGAATTTCACATAACAAGAGAAACAAGACATTTCGCCCGGGCCTAAGGTTAACCTCATATACTGCCACTCTATTCAATGCTCAGTCCTACTGTTTTTTCAAATTTCTCAACTATGCCATCTATTTTATTTTTCTAACTCACTGTGTACAATTAATTATACTTCTTTTCTGCAGTAACTTTTTCGCTTTGCTATCTGATTTTAGTCCAGTTATAGACTGTGTTGAAACTATTAGACAACTTTGTTGTCTCTGCATCTCTACTTATGTATGTCCACTCAACCTCTATCCATAATAATAATCATAATTCTACAGGAAATGTATTGTACCACTCATCGTGTATCCTGTACATCAGACTTCAAATACTTAGAAAATATGAAGGTAGATTTTTATAAACATGTTTGGATGTCAAATTTAATTCAAAATGGCAATCGATAAAAGAAATAACTTAACATTTTTTGTGTCAATGGGAAAACTTGCTCAGTACTCAAATGTGACACAATTGGTAACAACTATGACATCATATTCTTGAAGAGACTTGGGCTACCAGGGGCGTACATTTTGTTGGTACTGATAGAGCGCCATGTTATTCTGAAATTGTAGGGGTGCATTATAATCACCGTTAGTCAGCGCTCACATATCTAAAGGAATGCATTAACGTGTAGTCATTAGAAATGTAGTATTAAAGCAGCATATATTAGTGCGAATAGAAATGTAGTCATGTAATTTATGAAGATCAATGTAGTGTTTATTTGAAATCGTATTCTAGATGATGCATAATGAATTAGTTCACGTATAAAGTGATGCATTAGATTTAAACATGAACCATATTAAAGTCTGCACATGTCGGTTTGCTTATTCATTTAAGAAGATGTAATGCATTAAATGTTTATGAATGCGAAGCTATTAATGTGTGATCCTAATATGTAAAGGTCTAACCGTATATACATTCAAGAGAAAGCCTGTTTGTTAGTTGAATATTGTAGGCCTGAAAATGTATTTCCTTGGGAAGGCTCACAGTCGAAAGAAGACAGAAGGATTTGTGTGCGTGCAAGGTTGCTTCGCTCACATGCTTCTTCTTGCAGGTGCAAGGACATACATCTTGTTAGACAGAATAACCCTTTTGTTTTAGGAGTTAGGGGGATGGCAGGGGTAGCCACCATGGGAGTGTACAGGAATGCAGACATGATACTTTCAGCGGAGAAGGTGCCTGAGACTCAAGGACGCACTAACGGTTTTTGGATGAAGTCAGAGTTTCGATGGAAAAGTACAAGAAAGAAGACCTGTCTGAAGGGTCGTGTAATGGGTACGTTCTACTGTTTTGTTATTTTGGATTAGGGACAGTGCCCCGGGGGTTGAGTTAGGAGAAGGGGTGAAGAGATCGATCTGGAAAGAGCGTCTTAAAACGAGCTTTGTAGTTTTGGATACTTACCTCTGCAAAGTGAGTGTACTTCTAAGGAAGTTCTCACTACTGACACCTTTTTCTCTCTTGCCTGGGGACGATGCTAAGTAGGAATGTCACTTTAGCTGCACTGTAGGGATAGATTAATTGCTTTTCTTTTCTAGGCTAATGAAAACTAAAATAGAGATTGGAGCAATCATTGGATGCCTGATGCTTCTAGAACTAACTATTCATCTTATTCTGAGTCAGATGAGACTCCTGCGTAGGACTATGTTTGTATTAGTGCCCATATATTTTCTTAACCTCGTACTGAGGTGCTTGTATGTTCAGTTATTTTTGGCTTTGTAATAAATTCCCCAAATTTTATTTCGTAGTCAGTGCTCCTTTGAATTTGAATTGTTTTGGCCATTTGAGAAATTATGAATGGAATGGTTTCTCCCCTTTACACTTCTTAGCAGATAGAAAGATCCTGGTGACCTTAGAGGATTCTTAAGAATTGGTAAGAATAAATAAAGACAGATAAGAATCTGGCATTATCAGTTGGTAGCAGACGAGGATGGTTTTCTCTAGAGTAAGGGGAGATCTAGATTAGGATAAGAAATCCCTGAGCCCCATAGAATCCAGGTGGTGGTTGCCCAGCGGATTGTCAGTGGAGGACGACTGCGTTTGATAGAAGCTGACGGAGAGTGACAGTGCGGCGAAAGCAGCAGTTTGTGGGACAGTGAGTATAAAGAGGGTCATGTGTTGTTAGATTGCGGTGTTGTTTTGATGGTGTGACGTCTTGCGGAGTTGGAGTGAGTATAGAGTGATTGTGAGGTTAGGCTGTGAGCGCGCGCAGCCCGGGAATCTTACGCTTGACGAGTAGCCAGAGTGATGGTGGTATAGAAGACACCCAGAGAGTAATTGTCGACCATTGCGAAGGGAGTCGTGAGATGTCATTGACTACCCAGACCGAGATAGGGGGAGCGAATGTGTGAGTACATGAGTAACTGACGCTGGTTGTGGGTTGCTGTATGTGGAACATCTAGCGTTTGAAACCTATCAGTTGAGGCGATTGTCCTGTCGGACAGACAGTTGCCAAATTGAGATAGACAATTGCAAGAGACTGTGGACGGACAGGCAGAGAAGTAACTTGCTTGGTCATTTCATGGACAAACGAATATTTCAGAGTGTGAAAGGGACCGATGAGTGTGTCCCAGAAAATTGTAAAGGAGGGGAACTGCTGCGACATCAGAGGGAGCCGCGCTGTGATAGGTCGGTTGGTGTGAAGCTGCGCTGGTATTGGTGGATAGTTATCAGGAAGTAGAAGTTCGCTGCAAAAGGAGGAAAGTTATTTCAGTTTGGAGTGTTTCAAAATTTTACAAGATATATGTAGAGGAGATAAAATGGTGGTTACTCGAGGAGGGGAAGAAGCTCCGCCCGAGGATACTCCAGCTCATTACATGGCTACGAATGTAGGATTGCATACTATACTTTGGCTCGAGAATTGGTGTCAAATGACAGAAGGTAATGAAGAATTGACTTTTCCCTGTTATGGAACATTTAGGTTGGAAGTGTTACATCGGTTGGAAACAATTATCGCTTTGTTGCGGCCGTTACCTAGACCAACACAGTTTGAAGTGCTGCATGAATGGATTAGGGCAGCCCATGACAGAAAGAGAGACCAAAGTCAGGAAAGAGTGAAGAAGTCAATCAGGGCATTTCAGGATGCGAGGTGGGATGCATTGGAGAAAAGATGGAGAGTACAAACTATTGAGGGGATAAGTTGTTACCGTTGTTGGTAACCACATGGGATGCCCAAAAGAAGGGTGCGGAGGAAAGCGATAGCGACACCGATGATAGTTTGATAGAACGGTTGCTATTGGAGAGACCGCCTTCATATAACCCAGCCTCAGAAGAGGGAAAATCAGCACGGACAGAGGGAATGGATGAATCACAGGTTCCATCTAGTGCAGGAATAGTTGGGAAACTCTCAACCGGCGGAAAGGGAACACAGATCCCTGTGAGCGTGGAAGTTAAGGGAGTTACAGATGTTAGGAGGTTGCCGGACGCTCTTACGATGCTGGTTACCATTGGTCCTATAGTGTCAGTGTACGATCCAGATCAGGAAAAGAATGTGAGTACTTCTCAGTCAGTAGCAGGAAAGGTAACTTGCTCTGGAGGGAATGGCACAGTGAATGGAATAGCTCATTTGCCGAGGCCCATAGAATCGAGTACGTCATTGCCAGCCACTGAAGACTCATCAAGGGGACAGAGGGAGATAACGACGGTGAGGCCGAGATCCCTTGCTGATTCAAGATTGTGGGAGCCACCCGTGAAGAATCAGAATGACAGGATGATAGAAAGTTGGGCTCGTGGTAGTGAAGAAAACTGACCTGTCCTTAGGGATATAGCCGAAGGGAATAGATGTAGAAAACAGAGCGGTGAAAGCGAATGATCCAATGGTGCATCTAGTCAAGGGACTGTGAAAGCGGACATATGGGCAAAGATGTTGGACGTCGTGAGACTGGAAGCAGAGGCAGCTGTGATAATTGAGGGAAATTTGCCTTTGGAGAGAGTAGAGCACTACGAACAAGATGAGTTGCTGTTTGTAGCAAAGGATGTGACTCGTAAGGCAAGGTCGGCTCATGAGAAGCTGTCTCACTTAGCGAAGGGGTACGAGGTAGATTTGACCAAAACAAAGACGTTACAAGGGGGACACAGGGTGCAGTACAGTGATCAGGAACTGGAAGAGAAGAGGGTCATTGGGTTGAGAACTCACATTCAGGACTTGATTGTAGGGATACGCGCATGGAGTATGCTCAATAGGTGGGAAGTAAGGAGGTCCAAAAAGAAGAGTGCCAAAAGGAGCGTAGGGGAGACACTGCCTCCAGGAGGAGGGATGCTGGGAGTAGAAACTGACACTGTGCAAGAGGTAGCTAGTGGAGGATACGTGCACGTGCCTTGGAGTAGAGGTGATTTGGTAGCATTCACAAATGACTGCCTTAAGCTGAGGGAGATGCAATTTGAATGGTACAAACAGGTTGATCGCTTTGTTAAGATCTCAAAGGTGTTGTGGACTGATTTGAATATGCTGTTAGACACTGTAGTTCTGAGCTATTTGAGGGCAGCGCGTAAAGTTGCTATTGATTGGCCACTTCAGAACCAGATAGGGATTCTGTTACGAATTGCCTTTCGCCTATTGTCATAAAGAAGTTTGAACAGGTGATCACATGGCTGAGGTCCAAGATAGCATCACAGGATATTGATTGGGTCAAGATAGATCGAACAGTTCATGAACCGAAGGAGACAGTACGTGAATATTACGAGAAGCTTTTGCAAGTCTTTAAGCAGTTCAGTGGGCTAGATACTTTAGACCCCAAAGATATGGGACAGTTTGTTTCAAAGCTCGTTTTGGGTCTGAGATCAGAGATTAGCCTCATGATTCTACAGCATTTAATCTGTTGGCAGAACAAGCCAGTGGACGAAATACTGCAATATGCCAGGTATTGCAGTGATGAGGTGGAATCGAGACATAGGAAGCTTAAAGATAATCTGATGCTAGTCCAGTGCAAACTGCTGACAAGGTACTCCAGATGCAGTCAAGTGGAGGGACGTTAGGAAGAAAACAGGGATGCAATCAGAGCAATGGTCAGGATCAGGGAAAGGGACAACCAGTAGACCCCAAAACAGGAATGGATGTAGTGACATTGAAAAAGACCACTGCATGTCATCTTTGTCACCAGATCGGGCATTGGAAACGCGATTGTCCATTGAACCCAGCAAATCAGGTTCAGCAAGAAGTGGAGACGGTGCAGATGCCTGAAATGGTTAATACCATGACGAGGCCATGGTCGATGAAAGGGGGACAATGGTTCCACAAGCACAGGTTCCCCAGCCACTGAGGATCCCTCAAGGGGTTCGGATATATCAGCAGATACCTCCCTTTGATGGATTTGACGACTATAGCCCGCCCAGTTGGCATGACGGTGCCTGAGGGGGGAGAAAGACTAAACTCTTGAGGCAGTCTTGGAGGTAGACTAGAGGGGACCGTTCCTCGAAGCTGATGTTGACAGTCATCCTACCACTTATTTTGTTGACACTGGTGCTACCCTTTCTACTGTAAGATCTGCAGTAGTCCCCAACCTACCCCTCTCGGGACAATCGATCCAAATTGTAGGAGTATGGATCAAGAAAATGACAAGTCCATTGACGGAGTCGATTCCTGTGTGAATAGGAACTTTCCGAGATGGACACCAGTTCGAGATGTGTGAATAAAGCCCAGTCTGCCTGTTTGGAAGAGATCTCTGGTGTAAGCTTAACTGCACTATTTCTTGTACCCCCAAGGGAGTGGAATTGCAGACAAATGATAATGATACCACCTTTGAAGTTGCAAATCAGTACTTGTGTATTGAGATGTACCCTGCGGTAACTGTGGAAGAGCCTCCACTTGATTTAAGAGATTTAGTCTTGTTGAAGGTGTGGGATTTTACAGGAGGGGATATTGGACTGATCAAAGGTGTTGAGCCAGTTAAGATCCAGATTGAGCAAAATGTGGGATTTCCAAAAACACCTCAGTATAATCTGTCACCAGGAACAATCACAGGGATAAAGCCTGTAATCGACTCTATGATCAAGCAGTGAATTCTGAAAGAAATAATGGGCAGTCCATGCAACACATCCATTATGGGATTGCAGAAACCTAGTGGGAAATTCGGGATTGTGCAAGACCTGCGAAAGGTCAACACAACAGTTGTTCCATGTTGGCAAGTGGTACCGAATCCTTCATTTATATTGTTTCAGATCCCATGTAAAGCAGAGTGGTTCACAGTGATTGATCTGTGTCAAGCCTTCTTTTCGATACCCCTCCATGAAGAGAGACAATTTATTTTTGCTTTTAAGCTGGAAAACCGTGTGTTAACATGGTGTCGTATCCCTCAAGGGTATACAGAGAGTCCATTGATCTTCAATCAGATTTTGAAGAAGAATCTTGAATGTCTTGTGCTACCGCAGAACTCAGTTCTCGTGCAGTACATAGACGATCTCCTTGTCGCGTCCTAGACTGAGGATGCTTGCAGGATTGACACCATTGCTTTATTGAAGCAATTGGCAGAGAATGGACACAAGGTTTCCCCAAACAAGTTACAGTATTGTCTGAATGAGGTGCAATACTTGGGCCACTGTATAGACAAAGGCAAGCGAAAGGTGTCACCCGATCGAATTGAGGCAATTATGAGTATGGCTGTGCCTACCACACAGAGGGAAGTCAGAATGTTCATAGGGATGGTTGGCTACTGTCGCAAATGGGTCCCTAACTTCTCTCTGAAAGCAAAGCCTTTGCAGAGGCTGACGCACAAGGCTGTGAGTGATTCGGCACCATGGGACAATGACTGCATCAAGGAGTTTTTGGAGTTGAGAGAGAACCTATGTCGTTCTCCAGCTCTGGGAATGCCTGATTACAATAAGCCTTTTTTAATATTCTGTTATCAATGAGAAGGTTGTGGTTTATCAGTTTTGACTCAGAATCATGGCGGTGTCCATAGACCTGTTGCCTACTTCTCAGCTACTTTAGATCCAGTAGTTTCAGCATTGCCCGGATGTCTCAAGTCCGTTGCTGCAATGGGTGTCAGTATTAAAAGATATGAAGGCATTGTGATGGGGCGTGCTATTGTGTAGGTTCCACATTCTGTTGAACTGCTCATGACAAGGACAAAAACGCAGCACCTGACCAACAATAGACTCAAACGCTATGAGCAAGTCATACTTGCTGCGGAGAATGTGACTCTAAGAAGGTGTTCTGTGTTGAACCCAGCTACATTGAGGCCTTTACCGAGAACAGTTGATTAAGATTGTGAGGATCATGACTGTCTCGATGTAACTGACCTCTGTACCAAACCGAGACCTGACATTGTTGATGAACATCTATCTGACCCTGATGAAATATTCTTTGTTGATAGTTCATGTTTAAGAGACAGTGTTGGTCAGTTGAGAGCAGCATTTGCTGTATGTACATTACAGGAGTGGTTGAAGCTGCTTGTCTAGAAGAAGTATACTCCGCACAGGTAGCTAAAATCATTGCTTTGACTCCTGCCTGCTTGGCCGCTGATCAAATTCGAGTCACCATGTACACTGAAAGCCGATAAGGATTTGGTGCGGTTCATGACTTCAGACAGTTATGGTCACAGAGGGGTTACATGACATCATCTGGATCTCCTATGAAAAACGGGGAGTTTGTGATGCTACTATTGGAAACCTTGCAGCACCCAAGGAAGATTGCTGTGGTTAAATGTGCTGCACATGGGAGGAGGACGGATTTTGTCTCTCTTGGTAATAAATATGCTGATGAAGTTGCACGCTTTTGTGCTGAACAAGGTTGTATTTTCACTGTAAATTACATATGAGAGAGCCAAGAGGTAACCGAGCTCAACATGATGTTAGCCATGGCAGACACTTGGGATGAACTGAAGTGCCTGCAGGATGCATTTTCTGAGCAGGAAAAGAATGTGTGGATTAAGTCTGGATGTGAGAAAGGGGATGTTGAATCTGGGTTTCGAGTGATGGTTGAGCAGTGTTACCGGTTGATCTGTTGAACCCGATGGCAAGGCAGATTCATGGTGAGCTTCATTTAGGGAGAGATGCAATGGTGCGAGTGTTCAGACAGATGTGGTACAATCCATGATTTTGTGCAGTTGCAGAAGCTGTATGTCAGAGGTGTGTCACTTGTCAACAAATTAATGCTGGAAAGAAAACTGTGGTTACTCTGAGTCACATTGGGAGATCAGGAGGACCTTTCAATAGAATGCAAATGGATTTCATTGAGATGCCTAGGTGCAATGGGTTGAGGTACATTTTGGTGGTGGTATGTGTTTTCTCCAGGTGGGTGGAAGCTTACCCGACATGAAGGTGTGATACTCTCACAGTAGTAAAGCTGTTGTTGAAGGAGTTGATACAGAGATTTGGTTTTCTGACTTCTTTGGAATCAGATAGAGGAACACACTTCCAGAGTGAGATCATGATGATGCTTTACACAGCTTTGAATGTAGACCAAAGACTCCATTGTAGCTATCGACCAGAGGCCTCTGGAATAGTGGAGCAAATTAATGGGAATTTGAGAGCCTGAATGGCAAAAGTGTGTTCGTCTACATCTCTAAAGTGGCCTGATGCTTTGCCACTGGTGCTGATGAGTGTTTGCAGCACACCCGATAGGAGAACAGGTCTTTCACCCCACGAAATATTAATGGGGAGGGCAATGAGGAAACCAGCAGTGCCATCAACAGCTTTAACCCCTTCGATGCTGATGACGGAGCGGTTCCGTCATCAGCATCGGTTGGGCTGTGCTGATGACGGAACCGCTCCGTCATCAGTACAGCCCTGGGGGGGAGCGCTGGCGCTCCCCCCCTTGTGCAGGGATCCTAGTTGTTTTTGCAGGGGTGGCAGCGGAAGACCTTCCGCTGCCACCCCCTAGCCCCCCCACGCTTCCTGGTGATGTCAGCGCGCACAGCGCGCGCCGACGTCATCAGGAAGCGCTGGACGCGCTGGAAGCCATTTGTTTCCAGCGCGTCCAGGAGCAAGGTGCGTGTTTGGTGCTCCGGTGGGGCGGTGGGGCCGGTTTTCGGTGCCTTGAGGCACCGAAAATCTACCCTGATGTCCCAATGCAGGGCATTCCTGGTGCACGATCGCGCACAGCGTCGCGATCGTGCACCAGGAATGCCCCACTAGACACCAGGGATTGTGTTGTGTTGTTTGATTTTGTGCTGGAAGCGACCCCTTGGGCAAGGGTCGCTTCCATTTGGGGGAAAATAATATTTCAGACTTTTCTGCCCCCCCTGGGGCAGATCGGCCGTTTTTTTGGCCGATCTACACCCAGGGTGGGCAGAAAAGCCCCCTAGAGCCAGGGATTACTTTTTTTTTTAAATCGGAAGCGACCCCTTGGGCAAGGGTCGCTTCCTTTTGGGGGAAAATAATTTTCAGACTTTTCTGCCCCCCCCCCCTGGGGCAGATCGGCCGTTTTTTGGGCCGCATCTGGACCCAGGGGGGGGGGGGGGCAGAAAAGCCCACTAGACACCAGGGATTGATTTTTATTTATAAAGGAAGCGACCCCTTGGGCAAGGGTCGCTTCCTTAGGGGCATAGAATATTTTTCAGACTTTTCTGCCCCCCCTGGGGCAGATCGGCCGTTTTTTCGGCCGATGTGCACCCAGGGGGAGCAGAAAAGCCCACTAGTCACCAGGGATTTGTTTTTATTTGAAAAGGAAGCGACCCCTTGGGGAAGGGTCGCTTCCTTGTGGCCATAATATTTTTTTTAGACTTTTCTGCCCCCCCTGGGGGCAGATTGGCCGTTTTTTGGGCCGCATCTGGACCCAGGGGGGGCAGAAAAGCCCACTAGACACCAGGGAATAATGTATATTTATAAAGGAAGCGACCCCTTGGGCAAGGGTCGCTTCCTTAGGGGGATAAATAATTTTTCAGACTTTTCTGCCCCCCCTGGGGCAGATTGGCCATTTTTGGGCCGATCTGCACCCAGGGGGGGGGCAGAAAAGCCCACTAGTCACCAGGGATTTGTTTGTATTTTGAAAAGGAAGCGACCCCTTGGGGAAGGGTCGCATCCAGGGGGCATTATAAATATTGTAGATGTTCTGCCGTGTCTTTATTTGGGCTCTCTGCCCTCTGTAGGGTTGCTTCCAGGGGGCCCACGTTTATAATGATTTATAATCTCCCCACCTTGGGGACAGACCCCCCATTTGTGACATAGCCTGTTGTAATGTGTGTTGTTTTTGTTTCTTCTAATGTGTATTGTTTTTTTTTCTCTTTAGAGTGTTGCAGTGTGCGGTTCCGTTACTGGTGGTTCTGTTGTTCTGCTGTTTCTGTAGTTGTATGTGTTTGGTAAGAGACCTCTTTTTTGTTCAATTGTACTGTGATTGTATTTTTTTGCAAAGTGTGTAGTAAAATATGAGTATGTTTGGTTTCTGTTTGTTGTGATTGTAAAACATGTTTTGCATTTGTTTTTGATGTGTCCTTCTGTAGATGTAAGTTTTTTTTCTTCTTCTTTCTAGTGGGATATCGTTGCCTCTTTGCTGTGTCTTTGCAGAGTAGGTGCTGTTGAGTGTAGTTGTGTCTTGTAAGTGAATTGTATATATTTTCTAAATTAGTTTTTTTTTAAAAAGGCTTACATTTTTTATCTTACTTTGCGCAGTGTTGGGGTTGTTGAGTTGTTTGTGCAGACTCCTTTATTTGTAAGGATAATGGCTAGCCGCCGGATTACTGCTCAGCAAGTTGTTGGATTGCTTTTTGATTCTTCCTCTGACCATGGTCCAGAGTCTGACTCTGATTCTGAACCAGAGGTGGGAGGTGAAGATTCAGGTAGTGAGTTTTCTCTACACATGGCTTCATCTGATGATGAAGACACTCTGAGTGCTGATGAAGCTACTTTTGGTGTGGATGATGTGCCTGTGGTTGCGGAGGACGTTGCTGCGCCTGTGGTTGCAGAGGACATTTTTGTGTCTGTGGTTGCGGAGGACATTCCTGTGCCAATAGTGCGGCAAGAGACATCTGGGCTGCAGCCTGGGGTTGCTAGTATTCCAGTTGGTGCAGTGAGACGAGAGGCAGCTGGGCGGCAGCCTGCGGCTGCAAGACTTGATGTTGAAAGTTCTGACCTCTGGGTTGCACCAGGCATGGTGCAGCCGGCATTGCCTGAATTTACTGGTGTTCCAGGGTGTAGGGTGAACACAGAAAACTTTTTGCCTATTGATTTTTTCAAGTTGTTTATGGATGATGTGTTTGTGGCAGAGATTGTAGAGCAGACTAATTTGTATGCTGAAAATTTTTTGAGGGTGAACAGTGCCAGCCTTAAGCCCCACGCTAGAGCTACCCGGTGGACTCCCACAAATTTGGAGGAGATGAAAAAGTTTTTGGGTTTAACTTTTTTGATGGGCTTGCTTAGGAAACCATCAATGGCTTCATATTGGTCTACTAGTCCCTTGATGGCTACAGCTATATTTCTGGCAGTCATGAGTCGTGATCGGTATTTGCTTCTGCTTCGGATGATGCATTTTGTTGACAATAGTCTTGCTTTGCCACGAGATCACCCTGATTGTGACCGTCTTTTCAAGATTCGGCCTCTCATTGATCATTTCGTTGATCGATTTTCTGAGATCTTTTATCCTGGGAAAGAAATTGCAGTGGACGAGTCTTTGCTGTTGTTCAAAGGCCGCTTGGTATTTCGGCAATACATTCCTAGTAAGAGGGCACGCTATGGAATCAAACTGTATATGCTGTGTGACAGTGAGACTGGATATGTCTCTAATTTCAGGGTGTACACTGGTAAGGAATCCAGGATTAACCCCCCTGGTTGTCCGTCGACTTTTGGAGTGACTGAGAAAATTGTGTGGGAACTTGGTCGTGGATTTTTTAACAAAGGCCATCATTTGTATGTCGATAACTTCTACACTGGTGTGCGGTTGTTCAGGGAATTGGGCAAAGTGGACACTGTTGCTTGTGGCACAATCCGCTCAAACCGTAAAGGTTTCCCAAAAGAACTTGTGTGTCAGAAGCTTGCTCAGGGACAGTGTAGTGCATTGCGTTGTGAGGAGCTTCTAGCTGTGAAGTTTTCAGACAGGAGAGATGTCTACATGTTGACTACAATACATGATGAAAGCACTGAACCGGTGACTGTTTGGGGTCAGGTTGCAGAAGTGCGCAAACCTGTGTGCATAATGCACTACAATAAGTACATGGGTGGTGTTGACAGAGTAGATCAGAGGTTGGAACCATATGCTGCTCTTCGTAAGGCTTACATTTGGTACAAGAAGTTGGCTATCCATCTTTTCAACTTGGCAACCTTTAATGCTTTTGTTGTGTTCCAGAAATCTTGTCCCCAGTCAAAGATTACTTTTGAAAAGTTTCAGGAGTCTGTAATAGGCAGCCTTGTTTTAGTTGAACAGGCAAGTGTTCCTAGAGTTGGAGTGGTGGAGGATATTGCCAGATTGAAAGATCGCCATTTTCCTGGTCAAATTCCTCCTACAACCTCAAAAGACTTTCCCAGTCGGAGATGTAGAGTCTGTTGGCGAAGAGGTTTGCGGAAGGAGGTTCGTATGTACTGCCCTGACTGCCCTTCAAACCCCGGGCTGTGTGTACCTGCTTGTTATAGATTGTACCACACGCAAAAGAATTTTTGGGAGTATTAATGAGTGGTAAAGTGAACTGGTTGGTCTTATTGTTCAGTTTCAAAGTTTGCATTTGTGTAGTCTTTTTAGTGTAGTTGTTGAGTTAGTAGATTTGTATCAATTTGCAATTTGTTTTTGTTTTTGTTTTATTTTCCCAAAAAAATAAAGTATGATGTTGGTTTGCGTGTAGTGTCCATTGTCTGACGGTGTGCATGGTTTGGCGCTTGGCTGCCGGTGTCTGTGGACTGGTGCTTGTCTGGCGGTGTCTGTGGACTGGTGCTTGTCTGGCGGTGTGCGTGGTCTGGTGTTTTGTTGGCCGTGTGCGTGCTCTTGCGCTTGCCTGGTGTTGTGTTTGGATTTGTCCTTGGCTGGTGGTGTGCGTGGAGTGGCGCTTGGCTGGTGGTGTGCGTGGAGTGGCGCTTGGCTGGTGGTGTGCGTGGAGTGATACTTGGCTGTCTGTGCACGAAGTGGTGCTTGGCTAGCGGTGTGTGTGGAGTTGCGCTTGGCTGGTGGTGTGTGTGGAGTGGCGCTTGGCTGGTGGTGTGTGTGGAGTGGCGCTTGGCTGATGGTGTGCGTGGAGTGCTACTTGGCTGTCTGTGCACGGAGTGGTGCTTGCCTGGCGGTGTTTGTGGAGTGGCACTTGGCTTGGGGTGTGCGTGGAGTGGTGCTTGTCTGGTGGTGTGTGTGGAGTGGTACTTGCCTGTCGGTGTGCGCTGAGTGGTGTTTGGCTGGCGGTGTGCATGGTCCGGTGCTTGGATGGTGGTGCGCGTGGAGTGGCGCTTGGCTGGCGGTGTGTGTGGAGTGGTACTTGGCTGTCTGTGCACGGAGTGGTGCTTGGCTGGCGTTGTGTTTGGAGTGCCGCTTGGCTTGCAGTGTGCGTGGTGTGTTGCTTGGCTGGTGGTGTGTGTGGAGTGGTACTTGGCTGTCGGTGTGCGCTGAGTGGTGTTTGGCTAGTGGTGTGCATGGTCTGGTGCTTGGGTGGTGGTGTCGGTGGACTGGCGCTCGGCTGGCGGTGTGTGAGTAGTTACTTTGGTCACTACACACACTGCTAGGTGAGTGACACTCCACGCAGTCCATCATTTTGTGTTGTTGAAATGTCAGAAATGTGGGCGTGTGAAAGTGATGGGCCCTTAAATGGCGCTGTCTGCTGGTGTGAGTGTTGAAATGTGATGGGTCCGCGGCTGGCGGTGTGAATGTTTTGTATGTGTCACACGTACGAAAGGTGTATGAATGGCCTGTAAAGAGGTTGGTGCCTTGACGTGGCTTTACAGCTCACGAGCTGTGAGTCAGTGGTTCAGTTTATCATACTTTCAATTATACGCAGTGTATTTCATTTTTTTGAAATTAGTGCAAATACAATTGTATGTACAGAATCATCACTCACCCTCGTGCCAAATCCAACCAGAATGTGTGTGTGCTTGCGGATTTGATGGCTGTGCAGTAATGTTTGTCTTTTATCTCTTTCTGAAGTAGGGTGTACCTTGTCCCTTATTGTGATTGTTGTAATGTGTTGCTGTTCTTTCCGGATGGTGTCAATGGTCTGGTTTGTATCAGGTATGAAAGGCGCGTGAATGGCCTGTAAAACGGTTGGTGCCTTGTCGTGGCTTTACAGCTCACGAGTTGCGAGTCACTGGTTCGGTTTTTATGCATTTATTTATTGACAGAGCATTTCATTTTTTGAAATATCTTGTTAATTAAATTTTATGTACTGAACCATCACTCGCCCTCGTGCCAAATCCAACCTGTATGTGTGTGTCTTTGAGGAATAGTTAGCCGTGCCTTGAATGTTTGACTTTTGAGTAACTCTGTTACGGTGTACATTATAGCCATAAATAACTTACTAAATTTAGTTATTATTGTTAAACCATGGAAGTATATGGTCATGTGTTTCTGGTGAATTCTATTGTTGATTTTTATCCAGAATCTTCTGCAAACTTGAAATTGTCTGTCACAATTTCCTTGAATCACACGCTCTCAAATTGAAAACTTAATTCTCCACTGTACGATTTGGACCGTTTCCTGTTGCAGCCACTATGCCTACCCACGCAAGTGAGGTACCATTTTTATCGGGAGACCTGGGGGAACGCTGGGTGCAAGGAAATTTGTGTGTGCCCAGTGATGCCACGCTTTCCCATGCAAAAAAGTGTGAAAAAACTGATTTTTATTTAGCTAAAATTGAGGTTTGCAAGGGATTCTGGGTAAAGGAACGTTGGAGGATCCACGCAAGCCATACCTCCTTGGAAGCCCCCGGGTGTATACTTTTCAGAAATGTGTGGGTTTGGTAGGTTTCCCTAGATGGCCGTCTAGCACGGGCCCAAAAACCCAGGTAACCCCTCTTACAAAAGCTGGTTGTATTGAATGTCAATACCGCCAGTTTTTGCAAGAGGGGTTACCTGGGTTTTTGGCCCCGTGCTAGACGGCCATCTAGGGAAACCTACCAAACCCATACATTTCTGAAAAGTAGACACCCGGGGGCTTCCAAGGAGGTATGGCTTGCGTGGATCCTCCAACGTTCCTTTACCCAGAATCCCTTGCAAACCTCAATTTTTGCTGGAAAAATCAGTTTTTTCACACTTTTTATGCGTGGGAAAGCGTGGTGTCACTGTGCTCACACCAATTTCCTCCCACCCAGCGTTCCCCCAGGTCTCCCGATAAAAATGGTACCTCACTTGCGTGGGTAGGCATAGTGGCTGCAACAGGAAACGGTCCAAATCGTACGGTGGAGAAATTACAATACCCAAATGCAAAACAACCTTGATTTTTTGGGGGGGGGACCTGAGTCTTTGGCCCGGGGCTCGGTGGTATTCTTTGGAAACTACCAAACCCAAACAGTTCTGAAAAGTAGACACCCGGGGGAGTCCAGGGAGGTATGGCATGCGTAGGTCCCTCAATGTTTTCCTACCCAGAACTCCTTGCAAACCTTAAAATTAGGTAAAAATATCACTTTTCCAAACTTTTTTGCGTGAGATTTCCGTGCCGGCAAAAATGTCCTACCACCCAGCGTTCCCCTTGTTCTCCCGAGTAAAAGGATACCTCACTTGTGTGGGTGGGCCAAAGGCCTGTGTCTAAGGCAGGGGGCTTAATTTGTAAAGCTCAAATACTACTTTTTCAAAATTCATTTTCGGACTGTTCTGCTTTGGGGCACCCACACAAGTGAGGTATCCTTTTACTCGGGAGAACAAGGGCAGTGCTGGGTGGTAGGACATTTTTGCCGGCACGGTGATCCCACGCAAAAAAGTTTGGAAAAGTGATTATTTTACCTAATTTTAAGGTTTGCAAGGTGTTCTGGGTAGGAAAGCGTTCGGGGACCCACGCATGCCATACCTCCCTGGACTCCCCCGGGGGTCTACTTTTCAGAACTGTTTGGGTTTTGTACTTTCCAAAGAAAGCCACCGAGCCCCGGGCCAAAAACGCAAGTGCCCCCCCCCCAAAATCAAGGATGTTTTGCAATTTGGTATTGTAAATTCACCACCGTACAATTTGAACCGTTTCCTGTTGCAGCCACTATGCCTACCCACGCAAGTGAGGTACCATTTTTATCGGGAGACCTGGGGGAACGCTGGGTGGGAGGAAATTTGTGTGAGCCCAGTGACGCCACGCTTTCCCACACAAAAAAAGTGTGAAAAAACTGACTTTTTCTGCAAAAATTGAGGTTTGCAAGGGATTCTGGGTAAAGGAACGTTGGAGGATCCACGCAAGCCATACCTCCTTGGAAGCCCCCGGGTGTCTACTTTTCATAAATGTGTGGGTTTGGTAGGTTTTCCAACATGGCCGTCTCGCACGGGGCCAAAAACCCAGGTAACCCCTCTTTCAAAAGCTGGTGGGATTGACATTCAATACCACCAGCTTTTGCAAGAGTGGTTACCTGGGTTTTTGGCCCCGTGCGAGACGGCCATGTAGGGAAACCTACCAAACCCACACATTTCTGAAAAGTAGACACCCGGGGGCTTCCAAGGAGGTATGGCTTGCGTGGATCCTCCAACGTTCCTTTACCCAGAATCCCCTGCAAACCTCAATTTTTGATGGAAAAATCAGTTTTGACACACTTTTTTTGTGTGGGAAAGCGTGGCGTCACTGGGCTCACACAAATTTCCTCCCACCCAGCGTTCCCCCAGGTCTCCCGATAAAAATGGTACCTCACTTGCGTGGGTAGGCATAGTGGCTGCAACAGGAAAAGGTCCAAATCGTACGGTGGAGACTTTACAATAACCAATAGCAAGATTACCTTCTTTTTTTTGGGGGGGGGGCTGAGTTTTTGGACCGGGGCTCGGCGGGCATCTTTGGAAACTACCAAACCCAAACAGTTCTGACAAGTAGACACCCGGGGGAGTCCAGGGAGGTATGGCATGCGTGGGTCCCCCAATGTTTTCCTACCCAGAAATCCCTGCAAACCACAAATTTAGGTTAAAAAAACAGTTTTCCATACATTTTTGCGTGGGATCGCCGTGTCGGCACAAATGTCCTACCACCCTGCGTTCCCCTTGTTCTCCCGAGTAAAATGATACCTCACTTGTGTGGGTGGGCCAAAGGCCTGTGACTAAGGCAGGGGGGCTTAATTTGTAACACTGAAATACTACTTTTTTCAACATTCGTTTTTGGCCTGTTCTGCTTTGGGGCACCCACACAAGTGAGGTATCCTTTTACTCGGGAGAACAAGGGCAGCGCTGGGTGGTAGGACATTTTTGCCGGCACGGTGATCCCACGCAAAAAAGTTTGGAAAAGTGAATATTTTACCTAATTTTAAGGTTTGCAAGGTGTTCTGGGTAGGAAAACATTCGGGGACCCACGCATGCCATACCTTCCTGGACTCCCCCGGGGGGCCTATTTTTCAGAACTGTTTGGGTTTTGTACTTTCCAAAGAATACCACCGAGCCCCGGGCCAAAAACACAGGTGCCCCCCCCAAAAAATCAAGGTTGTTTTGCAATTTGGTATTGTAAATTCACCACCGTACAATTTGAACCGTTTCCTTTCGCAGCCACTATGCCTACCCACGCAAGTGAGGTACCATTTTTCTCGGGAGACCTGGGGGAACGCTGGGTGGGTGGAAATTTGTTGATCCACGCAGATTCCGGAACTTTCCACCACAGAAATGTGAGGAAAATGCATTTTTTTTTCCAATTTCTTAGCTTTGCAAGGGATTCTGGGTAAGAGAACCTGGGGGTAGGCAGTCGAGTCACCCCATCCTGAATTTCCCTGGGTGTCTACTTTTCAAAAATATATAGGTTTGCTAGGTTTCCCTAGGTGCCGGCAGAGCTACAGTTCAAAAACAAAAGGTAGTCTCTTTGCCCAAAAAGTGCACATTTTCACTGAAAAATTGAGTTGTGACCACGTTGCATTTTGCGCTGTTTCCTGTCGCAGCCACTATGCCTACCCACGCAAGTGAGATACCATTTTTCTCGGGAGACCTGGGGAAACGCTGGGTGGGTGGAAATTTGTTGATCCACGCAGATTCCGGAACTTTCCACCACAGAAATGTGAGGAAAATGCGTTTTTTTTCTCCAATTTCTTAGCTTTGCAAGGGATTCTGGATAAGAGAACCTGGGGGTAGGCAGTCGAGTGACCCCATCCTGAATTCCCCTGGGTGTCTACTTTTCAAAAATATATAGGTTTGCTAGGTTTCCCTAGGTGCCGGCAGAGCTAGGGTTCAAAAACAAAAGGTAGTCTCTTTGCCCAAAAAGGGCACAATTTCACTGAAAAATTGAGTTGTGACCACGTTGCATTTTGCACTGTTTCCTGTCGCAGCCACTATGCCTACCCACGCAAGTGAGATACCATTTTTCTCGGGAGACCTGGGGGAACGCTGGGTGGGTGGAAATTTGTTGATCAACGCAGATTCCGGAACTTTCCACCACAGAAATGTGAGGAAAATGCGTTTTTTTTCCCAATTTCTTAGCTTTGCAAGGGATTCTGGGTAAGAGAACCTGGGGGTAGGCAGTCGAGTGACCCCATCCTGAATTCCCCTGGGTGTCTACTTTTCAAAAATATATAGGTTTGCTAGGTTTCCCTAGGTGCCGGCAGAGCTAGGGTTCAAAAACAAAAGGTAGTCTCTTTGCCCAAAAAGTGCACAATTTCACTGAAAAATTGAGTTGTGACCACGTTGGGTTTTGCGCTGTTTCCTGTCGCAGCCACTATGCCTACCCACGCAAGTGAGATACCATTTTTCTCGGGAGACCTGGGGGAACGCTGGGTGGGTGGAAATTTGTTGATCCACGCAGATTCCGGAACTTTCCACCACAGAAATGTGAGGAAAATGCATTTATTTTCCAATTTCTTAGCTTTGCAAGGGATTCTGGGTAAGAGAACCTGGGGGTAGGCAGTCGAGTGACCCCATCCTGAATTCCCCTGGGTGTCTACTTTTGAAAAATATATAGGTTTGCTAGGTTTCCCTAGGTGCCGGCAGAGCTAGGGTTCAAAAACAAAAGGTAGTATCTTTGCCCAAATAGGTCACAATTTCACTGCAAAATTGAGTTGTGACCACGTTGCGTTTTGTGCTGTTTCCTGTCGCAGGCACTAGGCAGACCCAGGCAAGTGAGGTAGCATTTTTTTCAGGAGACCTGGGGGAACGCTGGGTGGGTGGAAATTTGTTGATCCACACAGATTCCAGAACTTTCCAACACAGAAATGTGAGGAAAATGTGTTCTTTTTTTCAAATTTCTCAACTTTACAAGGGATTCTGGGTAACAGAACCTGGGGGTAGACAGTCGAGTCACCCCATCCTGAATTTCCCTGGATGTCTAGTTTTCAAAAATGTATAGGTTTGCTAGGTTTCCCTAGATGCCGGCAGAGCTAGGGTTCAAAAAGAAAAAAAGTTGTCTCTTGGCCCAAAAAGGGCACAATTTCACTGAAAAATTGAGTTGTGACCACGTTGCGTTTTGCACTGTTTCCTGTCGCAGCCACTATGCCTACCCACGCAAGTGAGATACCATTTTTCTCGGGAGACCTGGGGGAACGCTGGGTGGGTGGAAATTTGTTGATCCACGCAGATTCCAAAACTTTCCACCACAGAAATGTGAGGAAAATGTTATTTTTTTGTCAAATTCTTAGCTTTGCAAGGGATTCTGGGTAACAAAACCTGAGGGTAGGCAGACGAGTCACCCCATCCTGTATTCCCCTGGGTGTCTACTTTTTTAAAAATATATAGGTTTGCTAGGTTTCAATAGGTGCTGGCAGAGCTAGGGCTCAAAAACAAAAGGTAGTCTTTTCCTCCAAAATGGGCAAGATTTCACTGGGAAATTGAGGTGCGTCCACGTTGCGTTTTGCGCTGTTTCCTGTCGCAGCCACTATGCCTACCCACGCAAGTGAGGTACCATTTTTTTCGGGAGACCTGGGGGAACGTTGGGTGGGTGAAATTTGTTGATCCACGCATATTCCAGAACTTTCCACCACAGAAATGTCAGGAAAATGTGTTTTTTTTGTCAAATTCTTTGCTTTGCAAGGGATTCTGGGTAACAAAACCTGGGGGTAGGCAGACGAGTCACCCCATCCTGAATTTCCCTGGGTGTCTACTTTTCAAAAATGTATAGGTTTGCTAGGTTTCCCTAGGTGCTGGCAGAGCTAGGACTCAAAAACAAAAGGTAGTCTCTTTGTCCAAAAAGCACGAGATTTCACTGGGAAATTGAGGTGCAACCACGTTGTGTTTTGCGCTGTTTCGTGTCGCAGCCACTATGCCTACCCACGCAAGTGAGGTAACATTTTTCTCGGGAGACCTGGGGGAACGCTGGGTGAGTAGAAATTTGTTGATCCACGCAGATTCCAAAACTTTCCACCACAGAAATGTGAGGAAAATGTGTGTTTTTTTGTCAAATTCTTAGCTTTGCAAGGGATTCTGGGTAACAAAACCTGAGGGTAGGCAGAGGAGTCACCCCATCCTGAATTCCCCTGGGTGTCTACTTTTCAAAAATGTATAGGTTTGCTAGGTTTCCTTAGGTGCCGGCAGAGCTAGGGTTCAAAAACAAAAGGTAGTCTCTTTGCCCAAAAAGTGCACAATTTCACTGAAAAATTGAGTTGTGACCACGTTGGGTTTTGCGCTGTTTCCTGTCGCAGCCACTATGCCTACCCACGCAAGTGAGATACCATTTTTCTCGGGAGACCTGGGGGAACGCTGGGTGGGTGGAAATTTGTTGATCCACGCAGATTCCGGAACTTTCCACCACAGAAATGTGAGGAAAATGCGTTTATTTTCCAATTTCTTAGCTTTGCAAGGGATTCTGGCTAAGAGAACCTGGGGGTAGGCAGTCGAGTGACCCCATCCTGAATTCCCCTGGGTGTCTACTTTTCAAAAATATATAGGTTTGCTAGGTTTCCCTAGGTGCCGGCAGAGCTAGGGTTCAAAAACAAAAGGTAGTATCTTTGCCCAAATAGGTCACAATTTCACTGCAAAATTGAGTTGTGACCACGTTGCGTTTTGTGCTGTTTCCTGTCGCAGGCACTAGGCAGACCCAGGCAAGTGAGGTAGCATTTTTTTCAGGAGACCTGGGGGAACGCTGGGTGGGTGGAAATTTGTTGATCCACACAGATTCCAGAACTTTCCAACACAGAAATGTGAGGAAAATGTGTTCTTTTTTTCAAATTTCTCAACTTTACAAGGGATTCTGGGTAACAGAACCTGGGGGTAGACAGTCGAGTCACCCCATCCTGAATTTCCCTGGATGTCTAGTTTTCAAAAATGTATAGGTTTGCTAGGTTTCCCTAGATGCCGGCAGAGCTAGGGTTCAAAAACAAAAGGTAGTCTCTTGGCCCAAAAAGGGCACAATTTCACTGAAAAATTGAGTTGTGACCACGTTGCGTTTTGCACTGTTTCCTGTCGCAGCCACTATGCCTACCCACGCAAGTGAGATACCATTTTTCTCGGGAGACCTGGGGGAACGCTGGGTGGGTGGAAATTTGTTGATCCACGCAGATTCCAAAACTTTCCACCACAGAAATGTGAGGAAAATGTTATTTTTTTGTCAAATTCTTAGCTTTGCAAGGGATTCTGGGTAACAAAACCTGAGGGTAGGCAGACGAGTCACCCCATCCTGTATTCCCCTGGGTGTCTACTTTTTTAAAAATATATAGGTTTGCTAGGTTTCCCTAGGTGCTGGCAGAGCTAGGGCTCAAAAACAAAAGGTAGTCTTTTCCTCCAAAATGGGCAAGATTTCACTGGGAAATTGAGGTGCGTCCACGTTGCGTTTTGCGCTGTTTCCTGTCGCAGCCACTATGCCTACCCACGCAAGTGAGGTACCATTTTTTTCGGGAGACCTGGGGGAACGTTGGGTGGGTGAAATTTGTTGATCCACGCATATTCCAGAACTTTCCACCACAGAAATGTCAGGAAAATGTGTTTTTTTTGTCAAATTCTTTGCTTTGCAAGGGATTCTGGGTAACAAAACCTGGGGGTAGGCAGACGAGTCACCCCATCCTGAATTTCCCTGGGTGTCTACTTTTCAAAAATGTATAGGTTTGCTAGGTTTCCCTAGGTGCTGGCAGAGCTAGGACTCAAAAACAAAAGGTAGTCTCTTTGTCCAAAAAGCACGAGATTTCACTGGGAAATTGAGGTGCAACCACGTTGTGTTTTGCGCTGTTTCGTGTCGCAGCCACTATGCCTACCCACGCAAGTGAGGTAACATTTTTCTCGGGAGACCTGGGGGAACGCTGGGTGAGTAGAAATTTGTTGATCCACGCAGATTCCAAAACTTTCCACCACAGAAATGTGAGGAAAATGTGTGTTTTTTTGTCAAATTCTTAGCTTTGCAAGGGATTCTGGGTAACAAAACCTGAGGGTAGGCAGAGGAGTCACCCCATCCTGAATTCCCCTGGGTGTCTACTTTTCAAAAATGTATAGGTTTGCTAGGTTTCCTTAGGTGCCGGCAGAGCTAGGGTTCAAAAACAAAAGGTAGTCTCTTTGCCCAAAAAGTGCACAATTTCACTGAAAAATTGAGTTGTGACCACGTTGGGTTTTGCGCTGTTTCCTGTCGCAGCCACTATGCCTACCCACGCAAGTGAGATACCATTTTTCTCGGGAGACCTGGGGGAACGCTGGGTGGGTGGAAATTTGTTGATCCACGCAGATTCCGGAACTTTCCACCACAGAAATGTGAGGAAAATGCGTTTATTTTCCAATTTCTTAGCTTTGCAAGGGATTCTGGGTAAGAGAACCTGGGGGTAGGCAGTCGAGTGACCCCATCCTGAATTCCCCTGGGTGTCTACTTTTCAAAAATATATAGGTTTGCTAGGTTTCCCTAGGTGCCGGCAGAGCTAGGGTTCAAAAACAAAAGGTAGTATCTTTGCCCAAATAGGTCACAATTTCACTGCAAAATTGAGTTGTGACCACGTTGCGTTTTGTGCTGTTTCCTGTCGCAGGCACTAGGCAGACCCAGGCAAGTGAGGTAGCATTTTTTTCAGGAGACCTGGGGGAACGCTGGGTGGGTGGAAATTTGTTGATCCACACAGATTCCAGAACTTTCCAACACAGAAATGTGAGGAAAATGTGTTCTTTTTTTCAAATTTCTCAACTTTACAAGGGATTCTGGGTAACAGAACCTGGGGGTAGACAGTCGAGTCACCCCATCCTGAATTTCCCTGGATGTCTAGTTTTCAAAAATGTATAGGTTTGCTAGGTTTCCCTAGATGCCGGCAGAGCTAGGGTTCAAAAACAAAAGGTAGTCTCTTGGCCCAAAAAGGGCACAATTTCACTGAAAAATTGAGTTGTGACCACGTTGCGTTTTGCACTGTTTCCTGTCGCAGCCACTATGCCTACCCACGCAAGTGAGATACCATTTTTCTCGGGAGACCTGGGGGAACACTGGGTGGGTGGAAATTTGTTGATCCACGCAGATTCCAAAACTTTCCACCACAGAAATGTGAGGAAAATGTTATTTTTTTGTCAAATTCTTAGCTTTGCAAGGGATTCTGGGTAACAAAACCTGAGGGTAGGCAGACGAGTCACCCCATCCTGTATTCCCCTGGGTGTCTACTTTTTAAAAAATATATAGGTTTGCTAGGTTTCCCTAGGTGCTGGCAGAGCTAGGGCTCAAAAACAAAAGGTAGTCTTTTCCTCCAAAATGGGCAAGATTTAGGTTTGCTAGGTTTCCCTAGGTGCTGGCAGAGCTAGGACTCAAAAACAAAAGGTAGTCTCTTTGTCCAAAAAGCACGAGATTTCACTGGGAAATTGAGGTGCAACCACGTTGTGTTTTGCGCTGTTTCGTGTCGCAGCCACTATGCCTACCCACGCAAGTGAGGTACCATTTTTTTCGGGAGACCTTGGGGAACGCTGGGTGGGTGGAAATTTCTAGATCCACGCAGATTCCAGAACTTTCCACCACAGAAATGTGAGGAAACTGTGTTTATTTTGTCAAAATCCTAGCTTTGCAAGGTATTCTGGGTAAGAGAACCTGGGGGTAGGCAGTCGGGTGACCCCATCCTGAATTCCCCTGGGTGTCTACTTTTCAAAAATGTATAGGTTTGCTAGGTTTCCCTAGGTGCTGGCAGAGCTAGGGCTCAAAAACAAAAGGTAGTCTCTTTGTCCAAAGAGCGCAAGATTTCACTGGGAAATTGAGGTGCGACCACGTTGCGTTTTGCGCTGTTTCGTGTCGCAGCCACTATGCCTACCCACGCAAGTGAGGTACCATTGTTTTCGGGAGACCTGGGGAAACACTGGGTGGGTGGAAATTTGTTGATCCAAGCAGATTCCAGAACTTTCCTCCACAGAAATGTGAGGAAAATGTGTTTTTTTTGTCAAATTCTTAGGTTTGCAAGGGATTCTGGGTAGCAAGACCTGGTGGTAGGCAGTCGAGTCACCCCATCCTGAATTCCCCTGGGTGTCTACTTTTTAAAAATGTATAGGTTTGCTAGGTTTCCCTAGGTGCCGGCAGAGCTAGGGTGCAAAAACTACAGGTAGGCACTTTGCTAAAAAAGGGTCAATTTGTAACTGCAAAATTTAGGTGTCACCACGTTGCATTTTGCACCGTTTCCTGTCGCAGGCACAAGGCCGACCCACACAAGTGAGGTACCGTTTTTATCAGGAGACTTGGGGTAATTCAGATTTGTAAATCAACTGTTATTACCAATTGAGCTTTTGCACATTTCTCCCTTTCAATGAAAGACATTGTGTAAAAAAAAAAAAATTTTGAAAAATGACCAATAATTCTCATGCTAGTATGAGTATTCCCAATTTTGAAAATTAGCAATTATATACTGTTTCTGAACTCTATATTTTGTACCCAATTCAGAAATACATAGGTGTCTTTCATACACATTTTTCCATGTATACATTTTCCAAGACAAAGTGCTCTATACCCAGTAAATGAAAAAATACCATTGCAAGTTGCTGCTCAGTTTTTGGATCTGGGTTCGTCGGGTTCTTGGTGAAACTACAAGTCCTATATATCCCCACAACCAGGAAGGTCTAACGGATGTAACGGTATATTGCTTTCCAAGAGCTGTCAAAATTAGAAAAAGTTATAGGTGAAAACGTTGAGACAAAAGGCTGTTTTTTTCAACAAATTTTCAATTATTCCAATATTTAACTGTTAGTTTCTATAAAGAAACCTTCATGGATTTAGACAAATGACCCCTTTCTGAATTCAGAATTTTGTCTACTTTCTGAAAATGTACAGCTTTCTAGGATCCATTATTGCTTTCAAACTCATTTCTACCATTAACTGGAAGGAGGTGGAAAGCTCTAAAAATAGCAAAAATAGGCTATGTCCCAGAAAAATGCCAAAACTGTGTGAAAAATGTCGGTTCTCTGACAAAAGACTGTCATTTCCTAAAAGCTGAGAAAATGGAGATTTCAGCCCCACAAACCCTTTTTTGATAACATTTTCAGGGAAAAACCCAGAGGCTTTCATTTGCAGCCCGTTTTCCCCGTTTTTCTGAAAAAAACAAAAAAACACTATATTTTGGTTAATTTCCGGGGCCCCTCCAAGGGAATCCACAAACCCTGGGCGCCTTTAGAATCCACATGATGTTGGAAGAAAAGGACGCAAATTTGGCGTGGATACCTTATGTGGTCAAAAAGTTACAAGGGCCTAAGCGCGCACTACCCCAAATCGCCAAAAAAGGGCTTAGCACAGGAGGGGAAAAGGCCTAGCAGCGAAGGGGTTAATAAAACATCTCAGATGATATTGTCCTTGATTATTGCAGGGGACTCACTGATGTGGTCCTTTCTGTTTCTCATCAGGTACAAGAGGCAGCTGTTCCAGCCTCGAGTGACCTGTGCCACGACCTCTGCCCAGGGGATTATGTGCTTGTTCGGAAGCACGTGAGGAAGAGTTTTCTGGATGTCCGTTGGAAGGGCCCATACCAAGTGATCCTTATAACGTACACAGCAGTGAAGTGTGAAGGATTGCCAAATTGGGTGCATGCCTCCCATAGCCGCAGAGTTCCAGCACCCTTGGAAGAAACAGCTCCTCTCATGAATGAAAATCCAGCTGATGTGGCAGGGCCACATGAGAGGGTAAGTCAAGCTGTGAGGGTTGCTGACGCAGCTGGTTGTGCACCAGGACAAGCGGAAGAGGGTTATGTGAATCAGAACCTTAACACCGACCCAGACGAAGAAAGTGTCATTGTGAGTGGTGCAGAATCGAATTCAACAGAAGAAGGAAGTGCTGCACAGGGTATACAGGGAGAAAGCGGAAGAGCACACCGAACAGAAGAAGTTTGGCCTGAGAGACAGAGAAAACTGAATTTGAGTTTGGCTCCTGAAAGCGACCTTGACCCAGTGTCTGAGAACTCGGAATCCGAGGAGGACGGAGAAGGGCAAGCTCAGGGAGGTCTGAGAAGATCAAGACGAATGAGAGTGCCTAGCCAGAGATACACTACTCTGGAGTGGACGTACGTTGTGACCGATGCCAGGAGTGGGGAGTTCCGGGAAGCTGAGAACAGTGACAGGGGTCAGCAACCGTCCTAACGTGAAAATTAACTTGGTATTGTTGGTTCTAGGTCTTGAAATCGAAGGAGTACTGACCATCACGGTTCCGAATCCTACAGTTTTGAGCAAAATTTGCCATCTGATTTTGCACAGGTTAATTTTTCCAACGTTTGGCTATGAACCTTCGTCCCACGAAGTGATTGTTCTTCATCTTGAACTTTTGCAGCATGTTCTAGAGATAATTGGAGCTAATCCTATTTTGGACTAAAGTGAATTCTGTTGTAAATAAGTCAAAAGACAATAACCTAGACCCGAGTGGAAGAAGAAGAAATTTAGGGACTCTCCAAAGATGAAGGAGGAAGGTTAAGGAAGTCTTTTTGTGAACTGTGTAAATAAGGAACAAGAACTGTGAATCAAAAGGGGGGGATTTCCAGCTTATCAAGGAGTGTCGTTTGGACTGGTTTCAGTTGCAACTGGTGGAGGAAAAGAGACTTTTGAGTATTTGTCGCTGAAACTGGAAACTTTGAAAACTGTCTGAGACCATGGAGGCCGGAAATCCGAATTGTAGGTCCAAATGTATATTAGGTAGACTTGTAGGTGGAGTGATAGTTTTCATAATTCTAATAGTTTTAGTTTCATATTTAGTTCCACATGAGCAGGCAGTGCATGTTCAGGCAAGCCCTACACCTATCACTTCCAGCCAGAAAGAGGTCACCATAGGAGCTGAAAGAGCTTTGCTTCTAGAAGAAAGTTGTATATTTCATGTAGATCTTTCTAGAGGTGATTTTAAGCTTAATGCGTATGCTAAGCTGCTGTAATAGTTGTAGTTTCATATTTAGTTCCACATGGGCAGGCAGTGGATGTTTCGGCAAGCCCTACACCTACCACTTCCAGCCAGAAAGAGGTCACCATAGGAGCTGAAAGAGCTTTGATTCTAGAAGAAAGTTGTAGATTTCATGTAGATCTTTCTAGAGGTGATTTTAAGCTTAATGCGTATGCTAAGCTGCTGTACGAATATATAGATGCCATGAATGCGAAAGATTGTTATGTGTGTATGCAGTTACCTGCTAAAGTGGACGAGGGTATTCAATATCATCACCTTCCACTGACATATGGTATTTCGTGTAGTTTGTTGCTTAGTATCTTATATGGAAGAGGTCAGTTTGAGTATTTCTTTTCTAATTATGATGCAGTTCTTCCTGAAGAACCAGCTTATAAGGATTTGAATAAGTAATATTATTTATAAACAAGAGGATAGACTTAGAAAGTATTTCATATTTCGTTAGAAATGGATACAGCATATGCCCATAGCCATAATCTGACCTGTTCATTAACAGATGTAGAGAAAAAGTTTGTAGATCAGGTAGAAGACAGACACAGAAAATTAACAATGTTACGACATTCAGGAGAGGGTAAGATGGATTGGACTGATGAAGAGTGTTAGACCTGTCAGCCCTTCGGGTGGTCCCTCCTATTTATTTATTTATTTTTGTCCCCTTTTTGCCCCTCAATCTCTTTATTTTTGATGTCTACCAGACTTCTTAGGTGTTTACTGAGGGGTTACGTGCTCCCTGCCCTCATAGTCTTTTTCTGGAGGCCTAGGTGCCTTTCTGGCTGAATTTACAGAATCACAAAATGGTCTCCTGCCAACTGCCAAGTGCTACCTCAGGGCTTGGGCCATAGGGTAAACAGAGGGGTTCAAGAACTTTCTGGTCCACTCTAGACCCACTGGTCATGGGCTATAAATACTGGAATGTTGTGCGGCCATTTTAGGTGAGAAGAGTGAGCTGAGGGACGTGGTCTGGAGGTCAAGGGTGAGCTGGAGCCAAGGCTGAGGAGCGAGGAGGAGGGCACGCAGAGGAGTGTCTGACAGCCTCTAGGGGCTGCTTCCTTGCCACTGACTGTTACCCCCTCTCATCCATAGATCTGACCCGGCGGAGCTGTCTCCTCACGAGATTCTGGAGGTACCGGAGGAGAGTGACCACCTTACCCCTAGTAAAATTTGTTAGAAAAGATCCACGGAGAACTCACAAGTAAGCGTGGTTGGGACTGATTTATAGCGGGGATTATGAAGATAAGAACCCCTCCCTTTTCCCCCACCGTGGAGTCATCATACACTTTGATGCGTTATAGCTTCAGGCAAGGAAATCCCACAGAGTGACTGCGAGATCTGTGTGAAGCTGCCCCCCCCCCCTCACTCACTGCATAGCTGGAGTCTTCCCGAGGCCGGCTTGAACTCTCGGTGGCCGCCGCTTCCCTGAGCCTGTGGGAGGCTGTGCGTCAGGTCTGCAAGGGCTCAGGTGAAGAGGCGGGAAGGGGGCGCTGTGAGGAGGAAGAGTGAAAGCAGCGTCTTTCAGGGTGACGGAATCCAGGCGGGATTCGACCGCGACAGAGAGGAGCCTTGGAGCTTGTAGGCGGTCCCGACTTTGGAGTCGGATCCGGCGTTGAGGGGTTGAGGCCGGAAGGGGAGAGGAAAGAGTGAGGAAAGCCGGGAACGGAGGAGCCCGGGCCTCTGAGGGGTGTGTGGAGGAAGGAAAGCGCAAACGCTGCAGCGCTCTTAGCCCTCGGAGTCTTCACACACGGAAGCGGCTGCTTTAGCGTAACAGGCCGAAGTTAACCCCTACCTTCCCTGGATTGGCTTGGTGAGCCTCTAGACTGCTGGCAACGGCCGGGTGATCCTGGAAAGAAGTAAGCTGGGAGGCAGGCCGGAACCCGGAGGGTAATGAAACCTCTCTGTGAACTCTCCCTACACCCATAGCAGGCAAGGAAGCTTTAGGGAGTACTGTGGAAGCAGACTACACTGGATTAATAGGGAAAAGGAACTAAAGGTATTACAAAGGAAGAGGGTTAACACCTCTGAATGTATGACAATTTTTGACAACCTTCTGCCAACGTCTGGGACAGTGTGAATTAAGAAGGTTGGTGGGGAGGGGGAATTTGCGTCTGTTATGCAGGGTTAATTAGAGCCTGGGAATGTCACCAGGGCCAACTGTCAATGCATTGTGATTCTAGAGCAAACTACATGGCTTAATGAAATAACAAAATATCTTGCCTGTCTATATTCAGATTTTCCGCTGTTGAACCAAGGTGTTAATGGGCTATTAGTGGAATATTTGTTGAAAGCCTGTAATCTCCTGCTAGAAGTAATATTGAGTCCTCAAGGGTGATGTATAACGGTGCATAGTTGTAAGGAAACTGTCTTTCTGCTGTCCACTTTAACTAAGACTGTGGAATATATTCTGATACATAAGGGGCAGGAGTCCTACTGAGCTCCTTTCAAGTGAGGGAGAGAAGTGCTGTCAATGCTATATGAAACTGTGCATAGGCTATTAATCGAATGCAGAGCTATTTAATGTACTGAACCAAAATACTGCTGAGAGACAAGGATATAAGAGAATATTTTTATAAAGCAACTCGTATTTTCCTAAGACTGGTGTAGTGTCTTTCTTCTTTAGTGGATGGATGCTGTGTTGCTGAAGGGTGAGACGCAAGTTTTACACATATGCCTTTGGGTTAGGCCTTCCTACTCTGTGCCAAGCTACCCTATGTAGGCTGGTAACCCCAGGTCCAACATAATTGGTGTCTAGCAGTGGGATCAGAACTGTGCTTGCGTCCACCCTATAGTAACCTAGTGTACTCCACAGGCCTACACCTGGAGTTTTCTCCTTGCGGACTCCCTAATTATATTTTTGTTTTTCCAAATTTACTCCTGGTGGTGGGTGGAGGAAGCTTCTAGTTACCCTCTGAGTTAATTCCTTCCAAGTGGCTGTCCCGCACTCTTGGTGGCAAAATGGAATTCGCACTAGAGGAGTTAGAAACCTATAATGTGGCTCAACTCCGTGAATTTTGTCAAAATATGGGAGTGTTCTTCAAGCGTGGTGCTAAGAAGGGGGAACTTCAAACCAGCTTGAGGGCGTGGGTGGCAGCCCACCCAGATGGGAAGGAGGAGGAGGAGACAGACAGGGAAACTGTCATCGGGGTAGATGTGCTGTATCAATCTGAGAGGGAGAACTTATTGACAGGTCCCAGAACACTCTCAAGAGAGGGCAGCAGTGTCTCCGCGAGAAGCTTGACTGAAGCCGAACTAGCAGATAGGAGGGAGGAGAGACAGTTGAGATGGGAGTTGGCGAAATGGGAGAAGGCAAGAGAGGAGAGTAGGTTAGCTCACGAGTTGAGCCTCAGGGAATTGGACTTTAAGGCCCTGCAAGTAGGGACTTCCAATTCTCAGAATGGTGGCAGCGAACCAAAGGATTTGACCAGGGAACCCAGACCCTATTTACAGAAAGACGTAGTTGCCAGTTACAGCACAGGGGATGATATCGCCAAGTGGCTGGCTGCCTATGAGGTCTCCTTAAGAGCCCATGGGATACTGGAGAAAAACTGGGGGGGTGGCTTGTATAAGTACATGCCTCCTGCAGGGAGGGATACACTCTTGGCCCTAGAGAAGGGAGAGCAGACCCACTACCCCACCATGAAAGTGGCGCTAATCAGGAAGTTTGGACTGACTCCAGAAAACTACCATCAAAAGTTTAGGGGTAGTCACAAACTAGGCACACAGAATCGGGTGGATTTCTTGGACGACGCAAAGAAGGCATTAGAGGGCTGGGTGCAAGGCAGCGAGGTGGGGGACTATGAGGGGTTGTATGACCTTATACTCAAGGAGCACCTACTCGAGGAATGTTTTCCCGAGCTGCGTCAACACCTGGTGGACAGCAAGCTGACCAACCCCCGCAAGCTTGCAGAGGAGGCGGACATCTGGGCAAGTACCCGGGTGTCCTCAAAGGGGACTGGAGGGGATTCCCAAAGGGCCGGACAGGGCACCCCCCAGAAGAAGGAGGGGGGAGATAAAAAGCGGGAGTTCTCAAAAGGCCCCCAAAATAGTTTCTAGGGAAAGGGAACAGGATTCATCCCTAAAGCTAACCCGCCCAGAAACCCTCATCCTGGCCAAAGCCCGCAGCCAAGGGTTGTCCACTGCTTCGAGTGTGGTGGTGTTGGACATTATAAGGGAGATGTAAAGTGCCCAAAGAGACCACCCCCTCCCACTGGAGGAAAAGCCCCGGGAGTAGCTAGTGTAGTGCTCGGGGAGGAGTTGCCCTTAGATAAGGGGGGTGAGTGGGCGGGTGTCACCTTAGTGTCCCTTGGAGATCGGGAGATGGTTCCTAAGATCCAGGTGCCCTCAAATACTACAAAGTATGGGCAATGGGTCACCATCAATGGCCAAAGAGGGGAGGCTCTGAGAGACACAGGAGCCAGTATGACTATGGTAAGGAGTCAACTGGTGTCTCCAGAGCAGGGGATTCCACATGTACTCTACCCCGCCGCGATGGCTGACGGCAGATTGGGCCCCTACCCGGTGGCTGAGGTTCCCTTTGAGTGGGAAGGGGTTGCAGGTTCACTTCGAGTTGCCGAAAGCCCTGTCGTGCCAGTCGATTGTCTGTTGGGAAATGACATGGAGCACAATGCTTGGAAGGAGGTGGAATACCGGACTCATTCGGAGATGCTGGGTACACCTGATTGGGCCTGTGCAAGCACAAGGTCCGCGACTACCCGGAGAGGGAGTTCACCTGGGCTGGAGCCTGGAACAATGGCCCAGCCCGCTGCCAAAAAGGGAAAGAACCGAAGACAGGAGAAGCCTGCTTCGGCTTCCACACCCCATGAGACAGATCGGCCACCTGCGGTGGTGGTCCAGGAGTCCATGGAGGGGGAAGTAGTCTCCCTGGAGGACTTACCTATCCCTGCTGAGTGGCATGTGGAAGGAGGGCCTACCAGGGAGGAGTTGTGTAAAGGCCAGAAGGAGTGCCCTACCCTTGAGGGACCGAGGCGACAGGCCGAAGCCCAGGCAGCAGGGAACGTTGCAGGGAACTACCATATTTACTGGGAGGACGGACTCCTCTACAGTGAACCAAAGGTACCTTTGCCCGGTTCATCACGGGCCTTGGTAGTCCCTCAACGGTACCGAGCCTTTCTTCTAGAACTGGCTCATGAAATTCCCTTGGCAGGACACTTAGGACAGGACAAGACCTTTGCCCGGCTTGTCCCCCACTTTTACTGGCCTTAGATGTTTGTGGCATTCCGACACATACTGTCGGACGTGTGTATCCTGCCAAGCCAGTTGGAAGACAGGGGTGAAGCTGAAAGCTCCCCTGGAACCACTTCCTGTCGTTAGCACCCCATTTGAAAGGGTGGGCATCGACATTGTGGGGCCATTGGATCCACCAACTACAGCTGGTCACAGGTTTATCCTGGTTCTGGTGGATCACGCCATGCGGTACCCAGAGGCAATTCCTCTGAGGACTGTCACTGCACCTGTGGTGGCTAGGGCCCTGATGGGGATCTTTACCCGAGTTGGTTTCCCTAAGGAGGTTGTGTCCGACAGGGGGACCAACTTCATGTCAGCATACATGCGGGCTATGTGGAAGGAGTGTGGAGTTACCTACCGGTTTACCACTCCTTATCACCCCCAGACAAATGGTCTGGTGGAAAGGTTCAATAAGACCTTGAAAGGCATGATACGCAGTCGGCCTGAGAGCCTGCGGAGGAAATGGGACGTCCTCCTACCCTGTTTGCTGTTTTCCTACAGGGAAGTGCCCCAGAAAGAAGTGGGCTTCAGCCCCTTCGAGCTTCTGTATGGGCACCCTGTGCGTGGACCTCTCAGCCTGGTGAAGGACGGATGGTAAACGTCTCCCAGGAAGCTTCCCCAGGATGTGGTGAGCTACATGCTGGCCTTCCAGAGCCAAATAGCAAAGTTGTGGAAGCAAGCTTCTGACAACTTGTAAGACAGCCAAGCAGTGATGAAAGAGTGGTATGACCACAATGCTCACCCTGTGGAGTTGGGGCCTGGCCAGAAAGTGTGGGTGATGGAACCTGGAGAGCTAAGTGCCCTCCAAGATCGCTGGACAGGCCCCTTTGAGGTGTTGGAGAAGAAGGGTAAGGCCACCTACCTGGTGGATCTTAAGACCCATTGCATGCCAATCGCCTCAAACCCCACCACGAGAGGCCCGAGGTCATCCTGATGATGGTGACCGATGGTGCAGAGGAAGCGGAAAGCGAGCCTCTCCCTGATCTTTTTTTGTCTCAGGAAAAGGATGGGTCGGTGGAGGGAGTGATTCTCTCCCCATCCCTAACTCCTGAGCAGCGAGAGGACTGCCGCCAGGTCTTGGAGCAGTACTCCTCGTTGTTCTCCCTTGTCCCGGGAAGGACCCACCTGTGTACCCATGATGTGGACATAGGAGACAGCCCTCCAGTGAAGTCTAAGACCTACAGGCTGTCAGACAAGGTGAAGGCCAGCATCCACGGTGAGGTTACCAAGATGCTGGAGCTAGGAGTCATTGAACCTTCCAGTAGCCCCTGGTCCAGTCTGGTGGTTCTAGTACCAAAAGCTGCCCCACCGGGCACCACTCCAGAACTGAGGTTCTGTGTGGATTACCGGGGACTGAACTCAGTGACCAAGACTGATGCACATCCGATCCCTAGAGCAGATGAACTTATTGACCGTCTGGGAGCTGCCCAATATCTGAGTACCTTTGACCTTACTTCAGGGTACTGGCAGATCTCCCTTACTGATGGAGCAAAGGAAAGGTCAGCCTTCTCCACACCTGAGGGCCACTACCAGTTCTGTGTGATGCCCTTTGGGCTCAAGAATGCCCCTGCCACTTTTCAGCGGCTGGTGAACCAGGTCCTCTCTGGAATGGAGGCTTTCTCCGCTGCTTATCTGGATGACATTGCAGTCTTCAGCAGCAGTTGGGAGGACCATTTGTGTCATTTACAAGCTGTTCCCCAGGCTCTGAAACAGGCTGGCTTGACAATCAAGGCCAGTAAATGTCAGATCGGGCAGGGGTTGGTTGTGTACCTAAGCCACTTGGTGGGCAGGGGAACAGTGCAGTCCCTCCAGGCAAAGATTGAGGCAATCATGGCCTGGGAGCCCCCCAAGACCCACACTGAGGTCCGAGCTTTCCTGGGCCTCACAGGTTACTACCGACGCTTTGTGAAGGGGTATGGCACTATTGTTGTGCCCCTCACTGAGCTCACCTCCAAGAAACAACCTCGACGGGTAGTCTGGACAGAGGCTTGTCAGCAAGCCTTTGAGAAGCTGAAACAAGCAATGTGTGCAGCACCGGTCCTGAGGGCCCCGGATTTTTCCAAAGAGTTCATTGTCTAGACAGACGCATCAGAGCATGGCATTGGGGCAGTGTTATCGCAACTCAATGAAGAGGTTCTGGATCAGCCTGTTGTCTTCCTATCTAGGAGACTGCTTCCCCGGGAACAGAAATGGAGTGCATTAGAGCGAGAAGCCTTTGCGGTGGTATGGGCTCTGAAGAAGTTGCGGCCATACCTATTTGGCTCGCACTTTCTGATTCAGACTGACCCCTTCGATGGCTGATGCAAATGAAAGGGGAGAATCCCAAGTTGTTGAGATGGTCCATCTCTCGACAGGGAATGGACTTCCGGGTGGAACATCGGCCTGGAGTGGACCATGCCAATGCAGACGGTCTCTCTGGGTATTTCCCCCTTAGTGATGAGGACTCTCAAGGGGTTGGGTAGCTCTCTCTACTTTCAGCTGGGGGGGACGTGTGTTAGACCTGTCACCCCTTTGGGTGGTCCCTCCTATTTATTTATCTATTTTTGTCCCCTTTTTGCCCCTCAATCTCTTTATTTTTGATGTCTACCAGACTTTTTAGGTGTTGACTGAGGGGTTACGTGCTCCCTGCCCTCATAGTCTTTTTCCGGAGGCCTAGGTGCCTTTCTGACTGAATTTACAGAATCACAAAATGGTGTCCTGCCAACTGCCAAGTGCTACCTCAGGGATTGGGCCATAGGGTAAACAGAGGGGTTCCAGAACTTTCTGGTCCACTCTAGACCCACTGGTCTTGGGCTATAAATACTGGAATGTTGTGCGGCCATTTTAGGTGAGAAGAGTGAGCTGAGGGACGTGGTCTGGAGGTCAAGGGCGAGCTGGAGTCCAGGCTGAGGAGCGAGGAGGAGGGCGCGCAGAGGAGGGTCTGACAGCCTCTAGGGGCTGCTTCCTTGCCACTGACTGTTACCCCCTCTCATCCATAGATCTAACCCGGCGGAGCTGTCTCCTCACGAGATTCTGGAGGTACCGGAGGAGAGTGACCACCTTACCCCTAGTAAAATTCGTTAGAAAAGATCCACGGAGAACTTACAAGTAAGCGTGGTTGGGACTGAACTATAGCGGGGATTACGAAGATAAGAACACCCCCTTTTCCCCCACCGTGGAGTCATCATACACGTTGATGCGTTATAGCTTCAGGCAAGGAAATCCCACATAGTGACTGTGAGATCTGTTTGAAGCTGCCCCCCCCCTCACTCACTGCATAGCTGGAGTCTTCCCAAGGCCGGCTTGAACTCTCGGTGGCCGCCGCTTCCCTGAGCCTGTGGGAGGCTGTGCGTCAGGTCTGCGAGGGCTCAGGTGAGGAGGCGGGAAGGGGGCGCTGTGAGGAGGAAGAGTGAAAGCAGCGTCTTTCAGGGTGACGGGATCCAGGCGGGATTCGACCGCGACAGAGAGAAGCCTTGGAGCTTGTAGGCGGTCCCGACTTTGGAGGCGGATCCGGCGCTGAGGGGTTGAGGCCGGAAGGGGAGAGGAAAGAGTGAGGAAAGCCGGGAAGGGAGGAGCCCGGGCCTCTGAGGGGTGTGTGGAGGAAGGAAGGCGCAAACGCTGCAGCGCTCTAAGCCCTCGGAGTCTTCACACACGGAAGCGGCTGCTTTAGCGTAACAGGCCGAAGTTAACCCCTACCTTCCCTGGATTGGCTTGGTGAGCCTCTAGACTGCTGGCAACGGCCGGGTGATCCTGGAAAGAAGTAAGCTGGGAGGCAGGCCGGAACCCGGAGGGTAATGAAACCTCTCTGTGAACTCTCCCTACACCCATAGCAGGCAAGGAAGCTTTAGGGAGTACTGTGGAAGCAGACTACACTGGATTAATAGGGAAAAGGAACTAAAGGTATTACAAAGGAAGAGAGTTAACACCTCTGAATGTATGACATTTTTGACAACCTTCTGCCAACGTCTAGGACAGTGTGAATTAAGAAGGTTGGTGGGGTGGGGGATTTGCGTCTGTTATGCAGGGTTAATTAGAGCTTGGGAATGTCACCAGGGCCAACTGTCAATGCATTGTGATTCTAGAGCAAACTACATGGCTTAATGAAATAACAAAATATCTTGCCTGTCTATATTCAGATTTTCCGCTGTTGAACCAAGGTGTTAATGGGCTATTAGTGGAATATTTGTTGAAAGCCTGTAATCTCCTGCTAGAAGTAATATTGAGTCCTCAAGGGTGATGTATAACGGTGCATAGTTGTAAGGAAACTGTCTTTCTGTTGTCCACTTTAACTAAGACTGTGGAATATATTCTGATACATAAGGGGCAGGAGTCCTACTGAGCTCCATTCAAGTGAGGGAGAGAAGTGCTGTCAATGCTATATGAAACTGTGCATAGGCTATTAATCGAATGCAGAGCTATTTAATGTACTGAACCTAAATACTGCTGAGAGACAAGGATATAAGAGAATATTTTTATAAGGCAACTCGTATTTTCCTAAGACTGGTTTAGTGTCTTTCTTTTCTAGTGGATGGATGCTGTGTTACTGAAGGGTGAGACACAAGTTTTACACATATGCCTTTGGGTTAGGCCTTCCTACTCTGTGCCAAGTTACCCTATGTAGACTGGTAACTCCAGGTCCAACAAAGAGAGATTGCTCAAGTCAACAGGGAGCTATGGCCCTGTAGGTCTAGACAAGGAGCAAAAAGGGAAGTTGTGTCATCAGACGTATTATGAGAATGTTCCAGTGGGGCAGACAACGTGTGATCATGTTTTCACCTCAGAAGATTCTGCAAATGACTTTTGCAAGGTCCTGTACAAGTAATACCAACAGTGTATTATGTGTGTGGAACGAATGCTTATGTGAGATTGCCTGCAAAATGGTACGGTACGTGTTATTTGGCAATTATTTTCCAGAAGATCTATCATGCAGGAGATTTGGAACTTTTAGAGGGAGGAAAGCATTCAAGACTGAAAAGAGGTGAAAGTGCGGGAGCAATAGTTGGAGATATTTTTGGGGCAATGATACCAGGTTTGGGAGTGATCTTGAATGATGTGAAAATTAGAAGATTGGCGACTGTGGTTGATGAGTTGTCCATGAACACAGCAAAGTCTCTGGTGTTGATGTAAGGAGAGATGTTGTCGATAAGGACTATGGTTTTGCAGATACGTCTTGCTTTAGATATCCTTTTAGCAAAAGAGGGCGGAGTCTGTAAAATGTTGAAAGTTCAGGAATGTTGTACTTATATACTAGACAATAGCAAGGATCTGGAGAAATATATAAGTAACATCACTACGATTCATCATGAAATTGAGGATTTGACTGAAGAAGGAGTTTGGGAGAAAGTTGGCAAAGGGTTTGGTCGAGTGGGGAGCTGGTTTGCGAATTTGGGAAGAGGTTTTCTTGGCTATGTCTTGAAACCTCTCATTGTAGTGGTTGCTTGTGTGATTAGTTTGTGGGGTTTTGTCAGAGCTTACAAGTGGTAAGACCAACAGAATTGAGAGATCACTTAGGGCACACTGGAGAAGGATGGAAAGACTGCAGGACAGTCACTATCAGAGTCTTAAGAATATAGAAAGGCGCAGACGAGAAAGTATGGCAACGAGTTCTGTTTAGGTTGGTTCTTTCTCCAAGGAAGTTGCGTAAAGGTGTGAAGACACTGGTCATCGAAGGGGGGATGTTATTCTGGAATTGTAGGGGTGCATCATAATCACCTATAGTCAGCAACTGCATATCTAAAGGAATGCATTAACATGTAGTCATTAGAAATGCAGTACCAAAGCTGCATATATTAGTGCGACTAGAAATGTAGTCATGTCATTTATGAAGATCAATGTGGTGTTTATTTGAAATCGTATTCTAGATGATGCATAATGAAGTAGTTCACGTATAAAGTGACGTCTTAGATTTTAAAGTGCACCATATTAAAGTCTGCACGTGTAGGTTTGCTTATTCATGTAAGAAGATGTGACGCATTAAATGTTTATGAATCTGATGCTATTAATGTGTGATCTAAATGTGTAAAGGCCTAATCACATATACGTTCAAGAGAAGACCTGTTTGTGATTTCATATGTTAGTTGAATATTGTAGGCCTGAAATGTATTTCCTTTGGAAGGCTCGCAGTCGAAGGAAGACAGAAGGATTTGTGTGCGTGCAAGGTTGCTTCGCGCACATGCTTCTTGTTGCAGGTGCAAGGACATACATCTCGTTAGGCAGAATAACCCTTTTGTTTTAGGAGTTAGAATGGTAGGAGAAGCCGCCATGGGAATGTACAGGAATGCAGATATGATACTTTCAGCTGAGAAGGTGCCTGAGACCCAAGTATACGCTAACGGTTTTTGGATGAGGTCAGAGTTTTGATGAAAAAGTAAAAGAAAGAAGACCTGTCCGAAGGGGCTTGTAAAGGGTGTGTTCTACTGTTTTGTGATTTTGGACAGTGCTCCAGGGGTTGAGTTAGGAGAATGGGTGAGGAGATCAGTCTGGAAAGAGCATCTTAGAATGAGCTCTCGAGTTTTGGCTACTTACCTATGCAAAGTGAGTTTACTTCTAAGTAAGTTCTCACTACTGTCACCTTTTTCTCTCTTGCCTGGGGAGGATGCTAAGGAGGAATGTCACTTTAGCGGCAGTGTAGGGATAGATTAATTGCTTTTCTTTTCTAGGCTAATGAAAACTAAAATAGAGATTGGAGCAATCATTGGATGCCTGATGCTTCTAGAACTAACTGTTCTTCTTATTCTGAGTCGGATGAGACTCCTGCCTAGGATTATGTTTGTTTTAGTGCCCATATATTTTCTTAACCTCGTGCTGAGGTGCTTGTATGTTCAGTTATTTTTGGCTTTTTAGTAAATTCCCCAAATTTTATTTCATAGTTAGTGCTCCTTTGAATTTGAATTGTTTTGGTCATTTGAGAAATTACGAATAGAATGGTTTCTCCCCTTTACACTTCTTAGCAGATAGAAAGATCCTGACCACCTGAGAGGATTCTTAAGAATTGGTAAGATAAAATAAAGACTGATAAGAATCCGCCATTATCAGTACATATCAAAAAACCACCATGCCTGTCCATCTTCTTCTGGCCAAGCCAAGGGGGGTTTGGTTACCTCGTCTAAGGTTCAGCATTGGTTGTCACATCGTGCAGTTATTTCCGGGGGGGTTGAGGCATGTGCCGGCCTTTGATCTTAAGTGGAGCCCGAACTTTGTTCTGGTGCTAGTACATTTCTATAACAATGATTTCCCAGAATGCATGTGTGGGCTCGCCTTTCAACTTGATTCTGGCTAGAGACTTCAATTCCAAGCTGGAGACTGCCCCAACTCTGTCAACTTATCTACCCTATTTTCCTGACAACAGTTGGTAACCCCATATTCTAGGGGGATCTTTTACACTCTTTTCTAGGGTTGTAATACTTGGAGAGTGTGGTTACTAACTCTTCATCTGGCCAAGTCTCGACATACATTGGCAGGGGCCAGGTGCTATTGATGATATTTTCACCTCCACAAGTGCGCAACCATTGATCAATGCAAGCGAGGTAATTCCTGCTATATACAGTGACGGCAATCCCATGTTGCTTACTTTGGATATTCCGGGGATAGGGACGAAGGAGAGCACTGGACGTAGCTAGCGCATTTTCACTAAAACTGCCAGGCGTAGGTTAGTCTGGTGGTCCGCTAACTTAGAACCGATTATGTATAAAACTCTGGAGGGCTGCAGGGGGCTGATAAATACCTGTTTTGATGTAGATGTAGGTCCCAATGTTAGGTTAACCAATTTTGCAATTTTAAAATCATTTATCAAGGAGCTGTTAATTAAGCCGGCTGGAAATAATAGGAAGGCCAGTAATTCCTGGTTTGATAAGGTGTGCAAAGAAGCTAACAATAGGTTGAGAAGGGAACTGAAACGTTCACCTGGGGTTCAGGATGGAATAAGAGATTTTAGAAAGGCCTATACCCAGGCACTCAGGAAAAGAAAGGCTGACACGAAAGAAAGGAAATGGTAAGCCCTTGTGTATTTGTGCCAATCAAAAGACCCGCAGGGATTCTGGAAGGAATTACGCCATGGCCTCTCCCTGGGTGTAGCTTCTACTAAAGTTAACTCCCAAATAAGCCCAGAAGAATGGGCAAGTCACTTTAGAAGGGTTTATCATTCTAATGACTCTGCTCAATTAAGTGATCCTGCAGATTATACACTGCCCCTGACGATCAAAACCTCCCACGAGGAGGTACTAACTGACATAAACAAGAGTTCATCTAAAAAAAGCACCAGGCCCTGACGGAACACCCAAGAACATATAGAAAATAAACCCAGAGCTGTGGGCCCTTTTGTTAACTTATGTTATTAATTGGGTAAGTAAGGTAGGGTTTCCACCCACCTGGCACTCCTCCACCATGGTACCAGTTATCAAAAAGGGTAATATGCAGGACACAAAGTGGTATTGTCCAATTTCGTTTTTGGACTCTACTGTTAAAAGCATTAGTAGAGTAGTATTAGATAGGCTGCTTCTTTGGTCCTCCTAAAATAATATCATTTCTGAGGTGCAATATAGCATTATAGGTAGGTGGAGGTGGAGGTGGAGGTGGAGGTTAAGGAATGTTCCTTCCCATTTCCGGTCAAACGCGGGTTACAGAAGGGCTGCATGATGGCTCCCACTTTTTTTTTTGCTTTATATAAATTATGTGGAAGCAGCCCTAACCAAATCAGGAGCAGATGTCCCTACAATTATGGAAAACCCCTGCCAGTGCTCTTGTATGCAGATGGTGCCATGATGCTCAGCAGGACGGCTAACAGTGTAAAGATCTTGATCTCCTCCTTCATGTTATTCATGAAGGACTTGGAGTTGGAAATCAACCTAACTAAAATCTTCACTATGGTATGTCGCCCCGAAAATGTCAAAACCTGCTTTATTGACAGAGTGACTAGTTTTCATATCTATGTTTAATGTAGGATAATGTTTGCACCTGGACTCCATGTGTCAATGACAGAAAGAATTGCTTTCTGCTTGCGATTTGCACAAATTTCTCCTTTGCCTCATCAAATGGCAGCAAGCCTCTTTCACTCTTGCTTGAATTATATAGGAGGAAATGCCTGCCTGTATTTTCTTAGGAGTGATCAGCAGTGTTCAGGTGAAAGAAAATAGGGTGTCTCGCTGCCTTTTGGGAGCCCCTGTATCCACTTCACACTTTACTACACATCAGGAACTGGGAATGGAGTAAATTGAAGACCAGATAAACTTGCTCCCCTGCTGCCGTGGTGTTCTACGTGATATTAGATGGAAGCTACCCTGTGGAGATGTGGAACAATCTTTCTAATTTCTTTGAGGAGATAATATCACAGATTTATGCCTCATTCCCTGTAGACCATCATCTTAGGAGGGAGGACGCTCTCTGCGACCTAAGCCAGAACCAGACAGTATTTTATGAGATCGCCATGATTCCTGTTGAGGCCTTCCTGGTTGAATTGCATAAATGCAAATCTGGGTCACCTAGTGATCCCTGGCCACCAGACTCTTCAGCGGGCTGTCAAAATGACTGAATCCCCACCTTAATGCCATCTGGAATTCCTCATACAGGCTAGGGGTCTTTCCATCTGCCTGGAAACATGCGTTTCTCCTCCCCATATTGAAGAAACCTAATGCTGACCTGGAAATCGGCAGTAACTTAAGGCCCATTTCATTTCTCTCAGTCCCAGGGAAATTCTTAGAGAAATGAATGCATCAGCAGTTAGCTGCCTTTGTTGAATCTAATGGGCTTCTGAATGATTCTCAGTCTGGCTTTCGCACCTGTTACAGCACTGAATCCGCTCTGATTGAGATGGCTGATACCATTCGATGAGCGGTGGATGGGGGTGCGGCATCCATGTTGGGGCTGCTTGACCTGTCAGCAACATTTGAAACAGTGTCCATTCCATCCTGCTTGATTGGCTTAAGCAAATTGGCCTCTGTGAGATGGCGCTGGACTGGATCATGTCTTACCTTTAGGGCTGGGACCAACAGGTCTTTCTCCACCCTTCTCCTCTGAGGCCACGCCTCCAAGATGGGGGTGCCCCAGAGCTCAGCCATGAGACCTCTCCTATTTAATAACTATCAGGCTCCTTTCGCTGAACTCATCGCAAACACAGTGATTAAGGTGATATCCTACGCAGATGACACCCAACTGATGTTTTCCTTTAGTGATATGTCTGCATTCGCCTTTGACTCTTATAGAGAGTGCCTTAAAAATATCTCCATCTGAATGAGCAGCACTTTTTTTAAAGCTTAATGCTGACAAGACAGAGGTTCTGTTTTTCAACCAAGAAGTCCCTCCCCCAGAGGCCTTGTGGTGGCCGGTTGAATTGTGAACAGCTCCCACCCCTGAGGATTCGGTCAAGAATCTTGGCGTCCGTTGAGACAACAACTGATCCCTTTCCACGCAGATCCAGCATGTTTCTGCAGTCTGCTTTGGTAAGATAAAAATTATCAGGAAATTAATCAACTTCTTGCCAGAGACAACACATAAAACTGTAGTGCATGTGATAGTCACCTCCCATCTTGACTACACCAATGAATGCTATCTGGGACTGCCCAGCGGCTTGATCCATAGGCTGCAGATAGTGCAAAATGTGGCAGCAAGGCTGGTCCGCAAGGTCCCTCTCCATCATCATATCTCCTCTCACCTCAGACAACTTTATTGGCTCCCTGTGGCCAAGAGAGTTGAATTTAAGGCCCTTACTTTTGTCTTCCGGGCCTACCAGCGAAGAGGCCCTAATATCTGAGGATGAGACTTCGCCCTTACCAGCAGGGCAGATCGCTGAGGTCCAATTTTAAACATTACCTATTCATCCCCCGTTTTGCTAAAGCGAGAATGGGGGGCAGTACTTATGGTGGGAACCTCTAAATGCTGGAATGACCTGCGATTCCAACTTCGTTTGATGCACTCTGAGCAGGAATTTATAAAGGCCTTGAAGACCAGGCTGTTCAGCCGCAGAGACTAGTTCTCCGCTAGCATAGCTACGATGTTAACCACTTTAGGGCCGGGACACCCTAGTTGAGGTAGCAGCGCGCTCTATAAATGTCTCTTATTATTATTATTTATTTGTGATTTTTATCTTCCTTTGACCAAACGTTATCTGTTGCCTGTTTTAAGGAAGCCTCATTTTTATAAGTTTAGAGTGCCATTGATATATTTGATGCTATTAGGCTCTCTCAATGTTTTTGTAGCAGTTGGCTCCTTCCTGAAAAAGCATTTTCGCTGCACAATCCAATGTTGTTTTAGTGTTTACTCTCTGTTTTAATTGTTATCCTTTTATCGTAAATTGTTATTGATTCCGGGGTGTTCTTTTAAAAACATCTAAATGACAAATATGGTTTGAATATGTTTTTCAAAAAAGTGCTTATCAAATTATTAGAACACGAACATGCTCTCTAACAATGATGCCTACTATGCCGGTTTACGTAGTTGACTTAAATATACCTGTGAACACATTGGAGCCTTCTAGAGGTTTTTGGTGACAGGCATAAGGCGTGTAACCTTAATTTTTTTGCCCCACCATTAGCCGTGCTGCTCACTTGTACTGTAGGCTTTGAACTGCAAAATACACTTTGGGCCTCATTTATGAAAAGTGACACATCGCTGCGTGAAAACAGCGATGCATCACTTTTCACTGCGCCCTACTTGGGACACTAATGATGCGTCATATTTACATTGTGGCGCATCATGTCGCAAGGAGTTACAGATACGTCAGTATTTCTGACGTATCTGTATGGCGCAAAAGTGACGCACTGCTGGAGTGTGTCACAAAAGTGACGCAACTCCAGCAATGTGTCCTTTCAGAAGTGGCGCAGTGAAATCTTATAGCTTTCACTGCGTCACTTCCATGACACTTTCTTACGTCAAAACGCCCCCCTTGCATACATTATACCTGGCGCAGGTATAATGTGGCGCAGGGGTTTACAAAGTGACGCATCTACCTAGATGCGTCACTTTGTAAATATGGCGCAACAAGGCGCATTTTTTACGCCACTGGTGCGTCACAAAAAGTGACGCACCAGCGGCGTAAAAGTGACGCACAGCCTCATAAATGAGGCCCTTTGTATGAAACTTGTATATGTAATACATTTTATCACATTTTATCAGTGTTAAGATGTACTTTCTATGGTCATGATTGGGCGAAAAAGTAATAATAAGTAAAGACACGCAGTGTAATATACTCATATTGGACTATCACATTTAGTGCATTTTGGAAAAAAACTCTATTAAAAATGAATAACTATTAGAGGTTGTAAACAACTATTGGCAGCATTTCGATTCCTCAGTGAAAGTAGATCATAATCAGGACTCAAGATAGAGAGAGCCCAAAGACATACTAGAGAAAAGTAAAGAAAAAGAGAACAGGCATTGGCAAAGTCAATAGGTCTCTCCTATACAAGAACTATTGGCTTTGGCAATGCATTTTAGATATACCACACACCAGGGAGTGCAGCTGCTGTGCCCCATTGCTAAAACTTTGAAAAAGCGCTAGGACACAGCCAGCACCGGCTGTGTCATAGTGCTATATTTCTTCACTTTTAGCCATACTGAAGGACTGGGTTTTCGCTAAGACCCAGCGGTGCCAGGGATAACACCTAAAACCTTCGTGGGTAACCTGTTCCGGCGTACAAATGACAGAGACACGGGACACTTCCTTCGGCATCAAAGATTCGAGGTTTATTACTGCAGGGAACACAGAAGTCACAAGAAGTACAATATGTGTAGGTTCGAGGAGACTGCTTCAAATTGTATCTGTGGATCGCTCCTCTTATACAGTTTTCGAGCATAGGATAACATGGTGCGCAAAGGTTTACAACTTGGTTCCTATCATAAAAGACATAAGGGGTCGCTTTCATGTATTCAGGGCCCGGAACATAACTACAGTAACATTTGGCGGTTCCCAACTGTAAAAGTACATCTTCCCACCATTAGTACATTCCAATCAGCAGTAAACGAATCAAGGAAGAGACAGAAACAGGTGCAGAGGAAGACGAAAACAGCGAACAGATCGAAAAGGGTGTAAAAGGGGTGGCGTCAGGAAACACGAGTTGCAGGCATCAAAGGGGACGTGCTTAATGAATGCACAACTGAGACAATAGAGCAGCACGGCAAGATGAGCGTTGAGTGGGGCCATCTGCCTTACAGTGTCATCCCCTTCATCATAAAGACACTTTCAAAGGAGACGTGTCTTCCGCAAGAGTTTGGGAATCCCAGGGTCGCGAAGCGGACAGTGTCCGTTCGCTGGCTACTTGAGGGCAAGAAACAAAATGGATGCCGTATCTAAGATGGAACCCGTGGGCTCAGATGAAGAAACCCACGAAACAAACCAACGGTTCAGGTTTGCACAGCGTAAACGCGTACACCCACTAAACTCGTCATTTGCGGTTCATAGATACGAGACTCGACCATATTCGTACGAGTCGAAAACACCACTTACAATTGCCACGGAACCTCAGACGCTCCTTTTGCCCTCATGTAGGCAAGCACTAGTCGGAATCATAATCGATCTCGATATTCATCAGACCATCTAGATGCTGCTGCAACATAATTCTATCCATCAGAGTTCCTTTGGTAACAGGCGGTTGCCTTATACACGTCGTAGCACAGAGGCCACATAAAGCAGGACCACACTGCACACAAAGGCAACACGTGAACAGGAATGCTACAACAACCCCGATAATCATCAGAATCTTCCAACCCCAAGTCGACATCAGGCCCCAAAACCACCCGAGTAGCGTCCAATCCCCTACGTCCACGTGAATGGACTCAAAGATCTTATGCAACTTCGAGATGGCTTGATAGACAGTCGGAGCGTTGTCTGGAATGAATACACAACAACTCGAATGGATCACTCTACATACTCCACTTCGATCTGCTAAGACAACGTCTAAAACCATACGATTTTGCAACGTCATCAACCTATCCGCCTGAAGCTCTGCTGTGATATTACCAAGGGCACTGGCAGTGATGTTAGCTGTCGATTCCACCACTCGAGTCAACTGTCTCAGGTTCCTACTATTGATCATAGGCCCCCAAAACTTCAAGAAACCCTTGAAAAAGTCTCCTGCCTCTTGACCAGCAGTGTCCTCTTTGCTAATCACGCCCCTCACAACTCTAGTCTTGTGGTAATCGGAGGCGACTGTAAAAGTCGGTGGCAACTAATTCGCAATATAACAGGTGCCCGCAAAGTCAAGGGGCAACCATGTATATGCACAGTCGTAACAGACAAAGTACGTACCCTTGGCAGTCAGGAGAACAGGGGAAGAGAGCATTGGTGGGACATACGTCTCAGAGCAAGCACTCTCTCCAAGGTGAGCCCTCTGATTTCGACCACGGCCTTTCAGACAGAAATTACCAAGGTGGGGTACGACCCATATTGGAGACGAGCTCCTAAGCTGTCTTTCGCCCACGAGCGCACTATACTCAACCTCACTGAGATCCCTATAGGCTCGCACCTCTTCCTCTGGGATGAGCGACGGCTCATAGATATCCCTATCTAAATCTGCAATCGCTATTGCCAAAGACTTATGGTACGGACCAGGACCAAAGTGTGGAGAACGTGGCTCTCGATTGGGGTAAGAATCTAGTGCACTTCGAAACATTGTTTGCAATGCTCGAGTTGAACCCTGGGAACTATAAGGAAGGACCAAGTATGGAATTCCCTTATCGGTGGTATGTGGTATTAACCCACACACCCAACAATTGGTAGTATTCATCACCAACTGATGCTGATGAAGGAGTTGGATGAAGGAATTATTCATGAATTCCGCACGTCTCGCCTGCTCGTGTTGTGGTAAGATGTGGAAAGAATGAGGAGAAACAGTGGTAGTAAGTTTAGGTTCAGGAGAAGGGGTAGGTGAGGCAGAAGGCAACAATGACTGTATCATGTAATATACCCCACCCACCAATAACGAAGAAACAGTTAAAAATAGAAGTAACACCTGAAACATGAAGCATTTTGTGTGTGCGATTCTGCGCAACTCGAGTCTTTTAGCCTGAGCCTTTTCCATGTCCGACAGCTACGAGAAAGCCATCCTCTAAAACCGTCCGCTACGTTCTTGACGCACTTCGTTCTGTGTAGCAATAGTCAATCCCCAGGAGTTCCTAGGAATCGACGGTCTCTGACCTAGTGTCAAGACCTACTAACCAGAAGGAAGTACCCACGCGGCCCTACGGTCCACCCAGATGTAAGGTACTTTAATCAACAATATATACAAAATCTGCTAGCTGTGGAAGCAAAATGTGAAAAAGACTCAAATTTACAAAAATCACAATTATATAAGTGTGTTCAACTGGTCAGTGATAATGGGGTAACGTAGATGTCCGGGGAGAAAGCAAAAAATATTTAATAGTCTCTGGTATTAGATCGAAGAAAATATCGGCTTCTCCCAGGACGTGTCTGTTCGTCAAACAATTGGTCCGATGATGAGACAGAGTTCTGTTGACCAGTCAATTGTTCAGATCTTGAGTTTTGTGATGACAAATGTTCAACAATATCGTTCTGCTGCACTGAGGTATCTCCGACAGGCTGAGCGTCGCTAAAAGGGACAAAGTTCGGAGCAGCTTCGGTTTCAGACGATGCAATGCCCTTCTTCACCCACGAGTCTGCTGGTAAAGGTATAGGTACCTTTTTAGTATGGGTGGCATGCACCCAGTTCTTGCGTCCTTCGAAACGAACAGCAGTCCTCGTGGCAAGAAGAACTTGGTGGGGTCCAGTAAAACGAGGCTCAAGGTTGCGCTTCCGGCTGAAGTTCCTCGTCACAACCCAGTCTCCAGGCTGGAGCTGGTGGCCTGGACCCTCCGTCTGCGTCGGCAGTGCTTCAAAAACCTGTTGGTGAATTAACCTCAGTTTAGCAGTCAGATCATGAAGATAATCAATCAACATTGGGTACTCAAGATCAGAGAACACACTGGGTCTATTGACCCCCCAAACATTTGCAGGGCGGCCGAACACAATCTCATAGGGACTGAGCCCTACTCGGGAGTGTACAGTCGCCCTGGTTGACAGAAGAGCTAAGGGCAAAGCGTCAGGCCACGAGAGACCAGTCGTAGCCTGAATCTTCACTAATTTCAGTTTAAGGGTGCCATTGTACCCTTCAACCAAACCTGCTGACTTGGGATGATTGGCGCTGTGGAATTTTTGTGTAATTCCAAGGCCCTTACACACACTCTTCATCACACTCCCTACAAACTCACTTCCGTTATCAGACCATACAATTCGTGGCATTCCATACCGAGGAAAGTATTCCTTCAGTATGATTTTTGCAGTGGACAGAGCAGTGTTGTCTTTGAGAGGGTAGGCTTCAATCCATCGGGAGAATGCACAAACCACCACTAAAATGTACTTCAGGTTATTGCATCGCTCCATATGGATGAAGTCTAACTGAATCACCTCAAAGGAACATGAAGGGGGAGCAAAATGGCCAGGGGGTGTAGGAGTTCCCTTACCAGGATTGTACAGCATGCATATCATACAATTCTTAACCAATCTCTCAGCACACTTAGTAATACCATCATTCTTCCATACAGGGGACAACAACTTACAGATACCTTTCGCACTAATATGTGCCAAGTCGTGTGCCATCGTCACAACAGCCAGCACATACGCATCCGGCAACATCCACCTCTTATGTTCCGACAAATCAATCCAGCAACCATTCGCATCCAACTTTCCCGTACTCTCTTTCCACTTCGTCTTTTCAGTCTCGGTGGCCTCGTTCTGAATCGCTTTCACACTCTCAATAGTGTCCTCACACATACCAGTTTCTTCAGGCCACCTTACCGAACTCGTCACATACATTCTAGTGCTAAGGTTCCGGGCAGTCTCCTTAGCAATCTCATCCGCGAACGCATTGCCACGACCAACGTCATCCGTCACCTTACGGTGTGCACTACATTTAATAATCGCCACCTGCTTGGGCAATGTAAGTGCATCCAAAAGATCATTCACGAGCTGTCCGTGCTGAATCTTTGTACCATGCGATGTCATGAAACCTCTCTCTCTCCACAAACGTCCAAAACTATGCACAACACCAAATGCGTATTGACTATCAGTAAACACATTCACCCGTTTCCCTTTCGACAACACTCATGCTCTAGTCAAGGCAATCAATTCTGCCGCCTGTGCAGAATTCTGATTCAATCTCGCAGTCTCCACAACCGTACTCAACGTCACCACAGCATACGCAGTCGTCACATCACCATTCGGCAACTTAAAACATGACCCATCCACATACAGGGTCCCATCGGGATCTTCCAATGCAGTATTTTTCAAATCAACACAACCTTTTGTTTCCTCCTCAGTTCGTAAGTAGCAGTCGTGAGGCGCTACTTCGTCTGACTCCATACTAATCGGCAACAACGTCGCGGGATTCAGGACATTACAGCGCTTTATCTGAATGTGACTTGCCAAAAGTGTCAACTCGTAACCAGACAACCTTGCACTCGTCAGGTGTTGGGTTTTCGTACGATTCAAGAGAGTGTCAACTGCATGCGGAACCATCACCGTAAGCATATTATCCATAACCAATCCTGCAGATTGTCGGATGGACACCGCAGCTGCCGCTGTTGCTCTCAAACAACTCGGCAATGCTCTAGCTACCGGGTCCAAGGTCGAGGAAAAATATGCACATGGACGTTGCTTACCGCCGAATTGTTGCGTTAAAACACTCAACGCACAACCTTCCCTCTCATGAACGTATAGTGTAAACGGCTTACTGTAGTCAGGGGTACCTAACACAGGGGCCGAACACAACGCGTCACGCAGTTCAGAAAAACTTTTCTGACATTCTTCCGTCCATGGTAAAGGAGTTGGAACATCCTTGCACGTAAGAGCTACCAATGGTTTCGCTAGCAATGAAAAATTTGGAATCCATTGCCTGCAGTATGACGTGATACCTAAAAAGGCACGCACATCTCTCTGAGTTGTTGGCACAGTCATACGAGCAATCACTGCAATTCTCTCTGGGGTCAACCTTCTTCCCTCCTTTGACAATAAGTGACCGAGATAGGTTACTTCTTGACAACAATATTGCAGTTTAGAAGGTGACACCTTGTGATGTAAGTCACAGAGATGCTGCAACAATGACACCGTAGCAATTCTGCAAATGTCCTGAGTATCTGCAGCCACCAATAAGTCATCGACGTATTGGATCAAGGCCGCACCAGCCGGTAACATAAACGCATCAAGTTGGCTCTTCAAGGCTTGGCTGTATATCGATGGACTCTCACAGTAGCCCTGAGGAGCGCGTTTAAACCTAAAGCTGCGGCCACCAAGAGAGAAACCGAAAAGGTCCCTACTCTCTTCAGCAATCGGAATGCTGAAGAAAGCATTCTTCAGATCGATCACTGAGAACCAAGATGCAGAGGCTGGAATCAGAGTCAGTAGAGCCGTAATGTCAGGCACCACAGGAAACTGAGGAATCACAATTTTATTCACCTCCCGTAAATCAATAACAAAATGATAAACAGGGGGTTTTGATGGATCAGTGCGTTTCAGAATGGGCAGCACAGGGCTATTGCACACGTTTCCTCGAGTCTCTTCGATAACATCTTTCTCAATCAAATCGTAGATGATGGCTAACAGCGCTCGCTCACCATCAAGAGAGATACGATACTGGGGAATACGTGGCAAACGCACATTAGATTTCAGATGAACAACATAAGGGGAGATATCAAGCAGGCCCACGTCATTGGGACCTGTTGCCCACAAAGATGCAGGAAGAGAACTCAATTCCGGTGGGAGCTTGTCGATGGACAAATACATAGGAGAGATAACTTTCTCACCCAATGTAAGCTTAACTCCCGCAGGAGAACAATACAAAGTCGCATACAGACGTTTCAGCAAATCCAGACCCAAAAGATTCTCACCACAACCAGTAGTCAAAATCAAAGGAGCTTTCAGCTCACGCGGCCCAATTGCAAGGGGCAAAGGGCACGAAACCGGATTGCTAACAGGGGCGCCAGAGAATCCAACGGAAACATTTGTTAAGCCAGACAAAGGTGCGCCAGGGAGTTTCGAATGCATGATGGAACTTTTCGCTGCACCAGTGTCCAACAGAAAAGGCTCAACGACGCCCGAGGTGGCAACTGCGACGTAAGGCCCTCTCTGATCAACCGGAACTGATACTACTCCCTCTCCTTGTCTATGGCTGTCCTAGTATTTACCGTTGTCAGTGTTCTGATCGACATAATAATCGTCTACATTGTACTGAGCAGATCTGCTTTGCGATGATCCACGCTGATCGAAACAATTATTAGAATCGGAAGAGTTATTGGAACGATCATTTTGAGCACCGCGACCTCTACCACGTGATGCTTGTTGGGGACCACTACGACCTCCTCCAGATGAATTACCACTATTACGCTCACTCAAAACTGGACAATCGATTTTCAAATGACCCTCATTCCTACAATAGGCGCACTGATTGTACCCCAACGTAGATCTCTGCGAAGAGGAGTCATTTCGTGTTTGGGATCTATTCGACTGAGACTGCGATCGATTCCGTTGTTGCGAATCATTCTGATTCGAACGTGGAGGATACGCTTGTTGCAACAACACCTTCGTTTTGAGCTCTTTCGTCTTTTTATCGGCACAATCATTCTCCTCTTTCTCTCTATTCTCATAATATTGGGCCGTGGCCAATATCTGAGCAGAAGTGGAAACAGCCCACGCACTCTCTGAATTCCTTAATTTGTTGCTTAAGTCCGGCAACAAATTTGATACAAACTTGTCCACAAACAACCTCTGACCTCCTTCAGTGCCCATATCCTGACCACTATGATCAATGAATGCCTCCTCAAATCTCGTAAAGAAATCAGAGACACTCTCGTCCTTCTGTTTGCAAGCGGACAACTTGTCCCAATTCACCTTCATAGCTGGCATAAGCGTTTTCATAAGAGTGATTATTCTCTAAGGGAGATTAGCAATCATCTGTTCGGGTTTGGCCCCACCAACTTGCAAAGCATCTGCGGCAAGAAGTGCAGCCCAATCACCGCCTAATTCTGCTGCATGGTCTTGCTGACGAATCTTTGCCCATACCGGTTGCGGTACGACATTGCCAAACAACATATCAATGTCGGCCAGATTCATTATCGTAGCATCCACAAGCTGCGACAATTCTTTATAGTACCCTGCAGGATTTTTGCGAGGGTCAGGCAAAGATTGCTTTACCTGTAAAACTTCCGATCGTTTCCACGGAAGATGTATCCACACTCTCTGAAAGTGTGGCGGAACAATAGGAACAGCCTGTGCATCACCAGGCATCCACACTGGTGGGACTTCGCGCATAGGATACTGACCAGGTGCTGCTGGCGATCCCTCAATATCTTCTACAAACAATGCCCGAGGCATAATACAAGGACGGAAAGATAGCAACTGCTCGACAGCACGTCGAACATTGCTACCCACTATCATTCCGCTCGCAAACTGAAGCTTAGTTAGAGCAGTCAACGTATCATCAGCCGCATCAACCGATATTTGATCACGCAAAAGTTTGCACATCTCCTCAAAGACAAACCTCTGTGTCGTTACGTTGAACTGAGAGAACGTATCAAGTACCACATGTGGAGGATTCCTAAGGGGATATTTCATCCAAGTCATCGCCATATTATATAGATAGTCACGTTCCCTACTACCGGGAAGCTGACTTCGTCTTTGGGGGCCATCAGAACCAGCGGACTCAAGAATCGGTCCAATAGAAATGAAAAAGTTAGCAGCCACAGAAGGGACACGACGTCCAGTAGACGGGGTAGTAGGGTAACACAACGGGGTAACAAGAGAAGTATCAGAAACAGAAGGAACAGCAGGAGTAACCACAACAGCAGGAGTAGCGGGAACAGGAGTATGAGGAAGTACAAGCGGAGGAGCAGTAGGGACAGAAGTAGGCAGAGGAGCAGGAACAGTTAGAGGAACGGGAACAAGAGCAGGTTGGGGAACAGGTACAGGAACAGGAGCAGGGGGAACCACATGAACTGCGGTACCCTGCGCATACGGAGGTGGTGATTTCAAGAGATAGGACAACAAGGGGTCCTCTGCTACTTCCTCCTTCTTATCCGTACCCGTCGGTAAAGCGGGGTAACACTTATCTATAGTCATGCGCTGCAATCTATCGAAAACTTCCTTTTCCTTATCCTCCTTATCTCGCTGGAACTGCTCTGCGTTTCTTACCGTAGTAACAATACCTTCTCTCTTATTACGTTTAATCTGTTTGATTTCTTTCTGCTTGGCTTCTTTACGCCACAACCGAAAGGAATCATACATGGCCGGCCTTGCTTTTCTTTGGAACAATTTAGCTTCAAGATTATCCAAAATCGGAGTCTCAAAACTACCATGAGGTGGCCAACTAAGGACACCGTCTTTCTTAGTGTATCGAACCCAACACTCATTGAACGTAATTGGACCTAAACCGTGTCGGCTGTACAACTCATAAGTTGGCGTTCCAATCGGAGGTATCGGACACGAGTCCTCCAATCGGGAATCCGTACCACAACCTTTAAAGCAACTGAACAAAGTACTACGGCCAGGCATCGTGCACACTAACCGAGTTTCACAAACGTCAAGGGTTATAGGATTACAATATCCCAACAAGGAGCAAAACCCTCGGTTTTTGGCGACTGCAGACGTCAAATATCACAACAAAGAACAAAGTACCAAGAACCACAAATGCAATGGAACCATGCAACAACTAAGCACCCACAACAAAGGACTCTGGGAGCAACCCACAAATACTTAATTCAAAGATGAATGGCGTCACCAGGAAGGCCCGTCAATCGTCTCGCTGTACCTAGGTCTACGCCAGGCGCCAAAACAGGTCTACAGTCAGGGCAGCAGTCCGTTGCAGCCGTCAGGAGGCGGGGATCTTCGCGGGAAAAGTCGTCGGGCCACTTGTTTCGACAACAAGATCGATGAAGCGGGGTGCACCTTCCCTCGGAGATTTCACACGAAGTTCCTCACGATCGTCGGGCTTTGGACCGGTACCACTGATGCAGCCCCACGTTGGGCGCCAACTGAAGGACTGGGTTTTCGCTAAGACCCAGCGGTGCCAGGGATAACACCTAAAACCTTCGTGGGTAACCTGTTCCGGCGTACAAATGACAGAGACACGGGACACTTCCTTCGGCGTCAAAGATTCGAGGTTTATTACTGCAGGGAACACAGAAGTCACAAGAAGTACAATATGTGTAGGTTCGAGGAGACTGCTTCAAATTGTATCTGTGGATCGCTCCTCTTATACAGTTTTCGAGCATAGGATAACATGGTGCACAAATGTTTACAACTTGGTTCCCATCGTAAAAGACATAAGGGGTCGCTTTCATGTATTCAGGGCCCGGAACATAACTACAGTAACATTTGGCGGTTCCCAACTGTAAAAGTATATCTTCCCACCATTAGTACATTCCAATCAGCAGTAAACAAATCAAGGAAGAGACAGAAACAGGTGCAGAGGAAGACGAAAACAGCGAACAGATCGAAAAGGGTGTAAAAGGGGTGGCGTCAGGAAACACGAGTTGCAGGCATCAAAGGGGACGTGCTTAATGAATGCACTACTGAGACAATATCCACCTCTCTTAACCAACTAGTGGTTCAACGCAGCCGTACAACTTCCTGGGGCGACCGCCGCTTCTCAATCGCAGCCCCTAGACTCTGGAACACCCTACCCATTCACATTAGAACCAGTCCCACTCTTCTTCAGTTCAGAAAAAAACTGAAGACATGGCTTTTCAATCAGTAACCCACATCTCCGTACTTCCTGTCTAGGGTGAGACTCTAATGCAATTTCAGCGCCGAGACGCCTAAGGGTACTTGTACGCGCTCTATAAATGGCATTAAATAAATAAAAAATAAATAAAATAAATAGAGCGGCACGGCAAGATGAGCCTTGAGCGGGGCCATCTGCCTTACAGTGTCATCCCCCTCATCATAAAGACACTTTCAAAGGAGACGTGTCTTCCGCAAGAGTTTGGGAATCCCAGGGTCGCGAAGCGGACAGTGTCCGTTCGCTGGCTACTTGAGGGCAAGAAACAAAATGGATGCCGTATCTAAGATGGAACCCGTGGGCTCAGATGAAGAAACCTACGAAACAAACGAATGGTTCAGGTTTGCACAGCGTAAACGCGTACACCCACTAAACTCGTCCTTTGCGGTTCATAGATACCAGACTCGACCATATTCGTACGAGTCGAAAACACCACTTACAATTGCCACGGAACCTCAATGCTGCAACATGGCTAAGAGACATTGTCAAAGCCAATAGCTCTCAAATAGGTGAGACCAATTCGCTTTGCCAATGCTTGTTTATCCCTAGTACTTCCCTTTCTACTGTTGGTGTCAAAAGTCTTGGAGGCAGCAGGTTTATTTTTTTGTGGAGTTTTATTTAACGAGAACTAGACCCGGAGGTATCAGAGCGCTTTACATGAGCACCAGTTATGTTACAGATGGGCACGTTCATTTTTTTGGGGCACAGGGAGATTAAGTGATTTGCCCAGAATCATAGAATGTTGAGCGCCCCTGTCGAGACTCAAACCTGGTTCCCCAGCTCCAAGGTCGACCACCCTAGCTGTTTAGGCCACAGTTAGGAACTATTTAAGCTGTGTCTAGTTCCTGTAGTTGTCAGTCCTTCCATTAGATCTTCATCAGCAAACAGAGGGCAGCTGAGTGGCCGGCCATTTGATAAGTATGGAGTTCCATTCTGTTCTCCGTTCTGTAAGCAATGTCTGATATTTCAGTGAACTGATTTCCTTGCTTTGCAGAAGAGATGAGATACAGTGTGGTCCCTGTATCTGATCTTTCATTGCAAACACAAGGAGATGATGGACGGAGGGCTAGAACTTTTCAGACACTCACCCCCAGTCACAGATTTGTGTTGACTCCATCATCGTTCTTTAGCTCACTTCACCACCTCAGTTCAGACCCAGCTATATGTAAATAAGTCTTGACCCTGTGCCTCATGGAAACAGTCCAGATGAACTGCCAAACCAGGTCTTCCCTGAACCGGAAGCAAGCATCCTGTGACTGGTTTCGGGGTAACACCCCTCATCAGCCATGCTAGCTTGAATCCAGTGGCAGAGTGAGCAAGGGACCCACGTCTGGGCATAACCTGCCAACTTAGGGCGAACAAAGCAAACACAAGGAGATGATGGACGGAGGGCTAAAACTTTTCAGACACTCACACCCAGTCACGGCTCTGGGGTTTTAAAATGTGTTTTTTACAGAGTTTTATATAGCGCGAACTTGACCCAAACTGGGTATCGGAGTACTTTACATAGCACCAGTTGCATTACATGAGGACACATTCATTTTTGTTAGGCATGGGGAGATTAAGTAATTTGCCCAGAATCACAGGATGTTCAGCATCATTGCTGAGACTCTAATCCAGTTCCCCAGGTTCGAGGTCAACCCCCCTAGCCGTTAGGCCAACTACACTCCCATCATCGTTTTTTAGGTCACTTCGCCACCTTAGTCTAAACCCAGCAATATGCAAATCAGTCTTGACCCTGTGCCTCATGGGAACAGTCCAGCCTGAACTGCTAAGCCAGGTCTTCCCTGACCCGGAAACAAGCATCCTGGGACTGGTTTTGGTGAACTGATTTCCTAGCTTTGCAGAAGAGATGAGATACAGTGTGGTCCCTGTATCTGATCTTTCATTACCAGAGCCCCCCCTGCTTTTACCAATGAATCAGGCCTACGAAGCCTGGCTCTCTGTATAGGACACATGCCTAAATAATAGAACCATATCCAAATGTGGCTTAAATGTTGAAAGGACACTTGAAAACCGCTCATCTTTAAGTGTTAACGAGACAAGGGGAAGTGGGGGGAGTAACAACCCTATCACAGTGCAAGAAGCAGATGGGCACTAATTAAGTTGAATCAATTTGTGCAGGTGCGGAATAAAACTTGAGGGGGCACCTCCTGGAAAATACATGGAGGGGGGTCCCACCCTCGGGACTCAGTCTGGAGCTCCCAGGCCAAGGGTCCGCTGCCTGTGCACAGTGCTGGAGGGGAGCCCCTTGAGCTCGGGGGAACTCTGCTCCATGGGGACTGCTGGGGCTATTGTTACACCACTGTGCTTGGAACATGCTCTGCCAAAAGGAACAAAACTGACACTTGGCCTGCTCTGGCCAATTAGGAGGCAGCAAAGAAAAATTTCACTGAAGCCAAGGGCAGACTCCAAGACCTTTATTTTAAATATTAGTGTCTTGCATGGGAGAGATTGTGTGCAGCACATGCACTGTTGCCTTCTCAACCTTAAAAAGACGGATCAGTAATGACTCAAGTGGAAAACAAACAGATGTGTAGTAGAAAGGCACTCCAAGCTATACTCACAGGGTGTCACAGAAAGGCTGAGAGGAATGGAAGGAAAAGCACTTAATTAAAACAATTTGCGAGACTTACAGCCTAATTCATGAAGCTGAATTCGGCTCGCAAAGGGCCAGATTCTGAGAATCTGGCCCTTTGCGAGTGAGATTTTTGCATTTGGAATTCATCATCCCAAATGCAAAAATCGGTAATTGCGTTTTCGCAAATTTGCGATGGATTACATTTAAGGAATCTCTATTTGAGATTCCTTAAATGCAATTCATCATCCAGTTAAAAATTGTGAAATCGCAATTTCGGGCCGCTATTTACCGCGAGGTCAAACCTCGTGGTAAATAGCGATAACTCAGAAAAATGCTTTTAAAAGCTTTTTTCTGAGTTGCATGTTGCACACACACATGTCCTTTGGACATGTGTGTGCGCAACCCCTGTTCATATTAGCATTTAAGGGGTGCTACAGGGTGTCCTTTGGACACCCCTGGCACCCTTTCAATCGCTATCTTATTTGCGATTAGCTAATTGCTAATCGCAAATAAGGAATACTCCCCATTCATTCCTATGGGGCTTTTGGCCCATAGGAATGAATGGGGAGTTATTCCTTATTTGCGATTAGCAATTTGCTAATCGCAAATAAGGAATTAGTAGGAATCGCATTTTTTTTGCATATTCCTACATGAATCCCGTTTTGCGAGTCCTTAATAGCGATTCGCTATGAATCGCTATTAGGGGCTCGCAAAACGGGAGTATGATGAATCAGGCTCTTAGAGATTTTGGCATGGTAAACATAAAAGTGGGTGCCTTGCTCAAACATAAAGTGTGGAACCCGTGTTGCTAACATGAAAGCGCACGCTGTGCTGAAACATAAAGAGTAGTAAAGGTCTATATAAAAGTTATGCACATGGCAGCCCACATGAAAGCGGGCACCATGCTATAACATAAAGCACTGTGTCCGTGTACAAAAAAGATATGCTCAGGGGCCCTTGAAAGGGGAACCATGCTGAATCATTAGCCGGTCGCTCCCTCTGCCACCGCGCAGACCCCCTGTGTGCCGCTGCTGCCTCTCCCTGCTCTGTGTTGTCTGCTGCCTCCATGCAGGCAGACGGGTCTGTTCGCTCGTTTACTGCATTTTTCTTCCCTGTCTGACTGTTTTGGCTCTTTCCCTCCCCGCTCCTTCATAGCCCTTGCTTTACCCGTCTCTCCCCCCCTGCCCCCCTTGCCTTCGGTGCCACTTTTTCCCGCCGCTAGCGTCCCCCGCGGCCCCGCTCCCTCACTACCCATTGGCCGCCCAGCTCCCGCCTCCCAGCTGGTCCTCCCTCCCTCTCCCTCTCATATGGAGGGCATCCAGCGGGCAGGCCACAAGCCCGCCTGTGCCCTTTCGCGCTTGGACCACGCCCAGCGCCAGAACCCCTGGCCCCCGCCAAACCTAGAGCACCCGACTGAGATACGACTCCGACGCCCTCAATGCACTCAACACTGGACGAACACCCGACTGCCACCAAGGCACCCCGAAGCGAACCCACAGACCCTTCACCTGTCAAGCCTGCAAATACTATAATAACAAGAGTAATGTCTGAGCGTCAAAAGGTGCTACAAATTTACTGTGTAAACTGAAGTGATGGCGCCAGGAGATGGACTAAAGTAGGACTAGTGCTTAAATACGTGCCAGACTGCACTTGGTTCCTGAATTTGGAAGAAAGTGCCCATCAGTTCCCGCCCGGTTCTGCCCTATACATCATTTGGGCTCTTCTTACCCAGGAGAAAGTGTGATCTGTCCATGAGTGTAATGCTGACAGATAAACAACTCAAAAACAATAGAGAGTTGTGCAATGGGTGGGACCGGTGTAGTGTGTAGGGGTAACTGAATTGCAGTGCGTGAAATATGTGGTGAAAACGTGAAGTTGATAAAATTAGGTAGTAATTGAGTAGATAAGGAAAAATTATTTTAATGAGTTCTCTCAATACTCAAAATATATATGTGAAAAAACGAGCAGATTTGACATAATATCTGCAAGTCAGTAGGGTCGACATGTGTCAGCAATTGTGACTCTGAATATGTCACTGATTTCTTCAGGACCTAGATTTTAAAAGCTACTGCAAAAAATTAGAAAAGTATCACCTGTATACTTCTAGGTGTTGCTAAGTCCTCTCCTCCGTAACTAAAAACGAAAGACACAGTGCACCAAAACAAGAAAAACACAGTAAAATCGGCATATAGGCATAGACATTTTGTACAGCCATACGATATGGATATATGATAATACAACGCATGTTATTACAACGCATGCTTTTACATCGCATTTTTTACAACGCAAAAACTTTTACAACGCATGTATTTACAACGCATGTTTTTACAACGCAGGTACCTTTACAACGCATACCATTACAACGTAAGTATTGGTAAATATATATTAATTTTATAATCGTAAATTAATTGAAAAATATAATTTAATGTAATTTAATTTAATTTAATTTCATGTAATTAATTTAATTTAAATTTAATTTTAATTTATTTTTACCCTGTACCCCTGTACCCCAAAAACCCCAAACTGACCCTCAACCCCAAAAATACCCCTTTACCCAAAAACCCAAAACTGACCCTCAACCCCAAAAATACCCCTTTACCCAAAAACTAAAAACTGACCCTGAACCCCAAAAATACCCCTTTACCCAAAAACTAAAAACTAACCCTGAACCCCAAAAATACCCCTTTACCCAAAAACTAAAAACTGACCCTGAACCCCAAAAATACCCCTTTACCCAAAAACTAAAAACTGACCCTGAAAGTTGTAAAAACATGCGTTGTAAATACATGCGTTGTAAAAGTTTTTGCGTTGTAAAAGTTCCGTTGTAATGGTATGTCGTTGTAAAAGTTGCGTTGTAAGTGATGTTTCCCTACGATGTGATTGGCACTGCATATATCAAAGGTATGGTCATGAATCACCATTATCTCGATTTAAACATTTAAGCCTTCTTACCGAATCGGTAGGAGGAAATGCGTCACCCCACCTGGCTACAGCTCAGGTATGAGGAGCACCGCTCTAGTGAAAACACAAGACAAAACAAAACACTCAAACTCACTCTTACATGACACACAGTTCTTTGAATCCAAAAGCGATCTTAATATGATTTTTCGCTTGTGTTTATATAAACAAACAGACAGAACACAACCGACTCGAGTTCATCGAGTTTTGTTATGCAATATTCGACCACCAGCTCACTTTAGTCAGCCTTACGCCATTATGTTATCATTGTGGTTTGTGAAAGATCCAACCTCTTTTTCAGACATCTTGGAGCTAGCGCGACTTCAGTCTGTACCTTGTATCACCGCGCCTACACAATGAACTACGATTAACATTCCTCATTGGTAAGCGTATTTTATATCGGCCAAACTGCTCGCAAGCATTTAATGAGCCATTGACCTTTTCTGTATCAGGCAGAGTAATTGCAAGCGCACTGGCCTTTTCAGTATCAGGTTAGACTACTCGCAAGCGCACTGATTTTCCAGTCGGTACACCAGGCGTCCCTCTGAGCAATCTGAGGGGGCGCCGGTGTACTGTTCAATCTCCATTTTTGTTTGCTACCTCTCACGTGATTTTCGTATTCACGTGATGTCAGGACTCGCTCGCCTCGCCAGAAGAGACTCCCTAAAAGAAGCCCATGCTGGAAAACTTCATTACAACGTTTATCGATGTACTGTGGCACTCTGCCATTTTGGGAAGGCAGTCGTTAGACCCACATGATTATGCAGAGGGTAGCGATCTAGTTGATTGCCGAGTTGCGAGGATGGTTGGGAAATGCGCATGCGCGCGCCTCGCTCTGCGCACTTCAACCGGCTTTTTCGTCTGACAGGAGCTTCCAACGCTCGCTGTCAATTCTTGAAGAGAAAATTTCCACAGAATCTTGTTTGCCTGCACCCGTCTACTTCTATGGGAAGTATGAATGGAATGCCTTTGGTCTTGGTTAAAAGAATTGTAGTTAATTAAACTTTTCTCCTCAGAAAATTCGAGACAGCCGTCTCCAGAGACAGTATTGGAAGTTATTCGGCTGAATCACCGGAGCAGAGTATCCTGGAGAGTCTTCAGTCAAGAGAAGACCTCACCACTCTCAAGTAGGCGTATTTGGTACAGTTCATTGAGTCTTAAGGTTATGACTAAAGGTGATACGATCTTCGGACAATTCAAATTCTGAAGAACAGAGGATCCTTGAGCCTTCAGAGACTAGTTCATCTTGTGGAATGTGCGACTAGATTAAAGACTTTCATGTTTCCCAAGTTCAATGAGTCTTATCGTAAGGCTTATTAGAGACTTTCGTTAGAGTTATTGGACTAATTCTTCTTGGCATTGGAAGTTCACCGCATTAGAGGTTCCTTCTAGTGCCAGCTGTTCTTCCTGTGAATCAGATATTTGAAAACTACAGACAAACAACCTAGGGAGGAGCTATCTTCTAGTTAGACACTGGTAAGACACTAAAGTTTAGTCAGAAAGGTTAAATATCAAGCATATAGTTTGTTGTGAGAGGAGTCTAATAAGTGTTTTGCTTTACAGCTAAATTCCAGTCCAGACCAGGGTTGGAGCCAGTGTCCGAAGCCTGTCTCTCTCTTGTTTGTCTTCCACTTCCCCTTTCCCCCCGGGCTAATTCTATGGGCAGCGAGTTCAAGGTTGTCCTTGGTCTTGGCTTGGAGGGGAGTTGGGGTAAGAGTTCTGTTCCTGAGGGGGCCGCTCCAGTGTATCCTTTGAAGTCTGACACGTGACCTCGAGACTACAAAAACTCCCAGGTGATGTCGGGAGTTGTAGTACCTGAACCTGCACATAGTTGTAAATGCCGATTATCTGTAACGAATATAGACCAAAAAATCGTTTATAATAACGATTATTTTAAAGGAAGGGAAAAACATCGATAATTTTATGTTGTCCCCTGGTTATTAGCATTCACATTTACGGTCATGCGCTTGTGACTACATTTTTTTTTAAAAAGTCGATTGTTTGTAAATGAACCATCATTTTGAGCAACAATAATTTTTTTAAGAGAGAGAAAAACCTCCTTTATTTAATCTTGCCTCTTGGGTAATGGTGTGTTCGTGACCAAGAACTATAGGACTTCCCAGGTGATCTTGGGAATTGTAGTATGCGAGCACACCAAAAAGATTTTGCTTTTAGATGAATATAAGCAGGAGGATCATATTAGTGATTGTATAGAGGTGATCACCGTTTATATTTTAAGGCCTGCGGTTTCCAGCATTACCAACAGGACTTACCACGTGGTCTTTGGATTTATAGTATGTGAACATACCAAATAAAAATATTTTGCTTTTAAATGAATATAAACAGGAGGATCGTATTAGTGATAGTATAGAAATGATCACCGTTTATATTCTAAGGCCTGCGGTTTCCCGTATTCACATATCAAGTATTGGGGTAGAGATTTTTAGTCTATCAGTGGCTGATGACCATGCAACTACACCTGAGCAGGTAACAGAACTGGTCCATGGGTAAATGAGGTTATAAAGACTTCCACAGAATGACCTCATTCAAACCCATCTAGTCACTGTTCAGTTTGTACACCCACTTTTGCTCCTTTTTAAACAGGTATTTTGATATATCGGCGACGTGTTCTGGTATCATAGGTTGTTCCAAAACCATCCAGTGAAAGTTGTTTGGATCATGGCCTGTTTCCAAAAAGTGTGCTGTCAATCTTCTTGCCTGTTTACGACAACGTATCGTGCTTTTATGCTCTGATATCCTCACTTGTATACGCATTGTTGTCATGCCAACATAGCGCAGTTGGCACGGGCAAGTGATCAAGTATATAAGGTTCTGACAGTTGCAATTGGTGAACCTACGCTGTTGCCATGCCCTGTTAGTGCAGATGAAAAGCTGACAAGGATTTTGAAGTCTGTGGACAGGCAGCACATGTCCCGCAGGGATGATGACCCTCCACCGCGGGTAGATCCCAGAGTGTCCAATTGTTCGAGGGGTCTTGCTTTTGGGTCTTGTGTGGACCAACCTGTCTTTGAGATTAGAGCCCCGTTTGATGGCAAATAGTGGTCGTGCTATTTGGTCCCCTCCCTTATTGAGAATGGACCAATGTTTATGTTGAATTTTCTGTAGATCATTAGATCTTGTATTGAATGTGTTGACGAAAGTCAATCGGTCCATTTTTCCTTTCTCAATTTGTGGTTCCAACAGTGCCTCTCGATTGTTGTTAGAGGCACGTTTCGTGGATTGCTGGATAATCTTGTTGGGGTACCCTCTATCAAGCAGTTGTTCCTCCAAGTTTGTAGCATGTTTCTCAAAAGTTGATTTGTCAGAGCAATTGCGTTGCACTCTTAGAAATTGATCATATGGTAAGTTGTTTCTCAACGATCTTGGATGGCAGCTATCGTAGCTGAGAAGAGAGTTGCGTGCCATCGGTTTCTTATATAATTCCGACTGTAAACCATCAGTTTTGGCGATGATGAGAAGATCAAGAAAAAGCAATTCAGATTTGCTTTGTTCAACAGCGAATCGTAAATACGGATTCTGGGTGTTTAACCACTGATGGAAAAGGATAAGGTCGTCAGATGTTCTGCGCCAAATCACCAGAATGTCATCAATGTATCGCTTCCATGTGCGAAGCGATTGGTGAAACGGATTCCTGGGTACTAGAACAGTGTCCTGTTCGGAATTGCGTACATATAAGTTTGCCAAACTAGGCGCAAAAACGCTGCCCATGCTGGTCCCAGCGATTTGGAGGTACACTGTGTCCTCGAATTTGAAATAGTTCTCCTTCATGGCAATCTCTGCCAAACTCATTATGAAGGGGACTAGAGTGATGGATACTGGTTCGTTTTCTTCAAGTAGTTTCCTCACCACATCCCAGGTCTCTGTCTGCGGGATCGAAGTGCCTGCAAATACACCTGCCTCCGAGCCTGCAGACCCCCCCATCAGACCACGCAACAACAACAACCACCTCAAGTGCATCCTCCTCAACACCCACACTGTCCAAAGGCACGCCGTCGAACTATGGGACCTCATTGACACAACAGCTCCAGACGTTGCCTTCCTCACAGAAACCTGGATGAATGCCTCCTCAGCCGCCAACATCGCCATAGCCATCCCGGACGGCTACAAGATCACCCGGAAGGACAGCATCAACCAAACAGGAGGAGGAATCGCCATTGTGTACAGGAACACCATCAACATCACGACCACCACCGAAGACACACTCTCCGCCGTCGAACACCTACACTTCCAGATTCACACCGACCCCAAGACCACCCTTAGAGGAACGCTCATCTACTGACCCCCAGGCCCAAGCACAAAATTCAGCAACACCATCGCAGACCTCATCAGTCCGCATGCCCTAGCCTCACCAGAATGCATCCTCATGGAGACCTGAACTTCCACCTGGAGAAAAACAGCGACAGCAACACCACTACCCTGCTCGACAACCTCGCCAACCTCAGACTCAAGCAACTGGGGAACACCCCCACCCACATCGCTGGCCACACACACTCGACCCCATCTTCTCCGCCAGCATCCACGTATCCTTCAGCCACTCCGCAGAACTACACTGGACTGACCACAGATGCATCCACTTCACCTTCGAAATGAACACAGCCCACCACCGCACGCAACTAACCCCCTGCAGATGCTGGAACAAAATCACCACAGACCAGCTCCACTCATCGCTGAGCCAGAACCTGCCAGTCGACACTGTCGACACCAACTACGCAGCCCACAACCTCGCACAGTGGATCACCAACTGCGCCAACGACCTTGCACCACTAAAGAACCCACCAAGCAGTACTGGCAACAGGAAAACTTCATGGTTCACAGACGTCCTCAAAGAATCCAAGAAATCCTGCAGGTCCCTCGAAAAAACCTGGTGTCACAAACGAACCACAGAAAACATGACAGCCCTCAAGACCGCCACCCGCGAACACCACCAGCTGATCCACACCGCCAAAAGGATATCATTCAAAGAGCGACTAGACAACAACACCCACAACAGCAAGGAACTCTTCTACATCTTCAAAGAGCTCTCCAACCCCAGTGCCAGCAACAACGACATCACACCGTCACAAGAACTCTGCAACTCCCTCGCCACGTTCTTCCACCGAAAGATCGCAAATATACACGACAGCTTCGGACCCCAGACTCCGCCTCCACTCACCGAACCAGCAACCCCCACCACCACCCTCAGTGCCTGGACCCCATCAGCACTGAAGACACCACCAACGTCATGAACTCCATCTACTCCGGCTCCCCCTCGGACCCTTGCCCCCATCATATCTTCAACAAAGCTGACACCATCATCGCACCCCATCTCCAGAACGTCATAAACAGCTCATTCACGTCATCCACCTTCCTCGAGAGCTGGAAGCATGAAGAAATCAACGCCCTGCTGAAAAAACTCACAGCGGACCCCAAAGACCTCTAGAACTTCCGCCCCATCTCTCTGCTCCCCTTCCTGGCCAAAGTCATCGAGAAGACCGTCAATAAATAGCTGACTGCCTTCCTCGAGACAAACAACTCACTCGATCCATCCCAGTCCGGATTTCGAGCCAACCACAGCGCCGAGACTGCCCTCATCGCGGCCACCAATGACATCAGGACCCTGATGGACAATGGAGAAACAAATGCCCTCATCCTCCTGGACCTCTCAGCAGCCTTCGATAACGTATGCCATCGCACCCTAATAACCCGCCACTTCAACACTGGGATCCAAGGAAAGGCTCTGGACTGGATCACCTTGTTCCTCTCTGACAGAACCCAGAGAGTCAGTCTCCCTCCCTTCCGCTCAGAAGCCACCAAGATCATCTGCGGCGTACCCCAAGGCTCCTCGCTCAGCCCAACCCTCTTCAACATCTACATGAGCCCCCTCGCCACCATCGCACACAAACACAACATCAACATTATATCCTACACTGACGACACCCAACTGATACTCTCCCTCACCAAAGACCCAGCCACCTCCAAAACCAACCTACAGGAGGGAATGAAAGACATCGCAGAATGGATGAAGCTCAGCCGCCTGAAGCTGAACTCAGAGAAGACGGAGGTTCTCATCCTCGGACAATCCCCATCCATCTGGGACGACTCCTGGTGGCCCTCAGCACTGGGCTCTGCGCCAACACCATCGGACCACGCACACAACCTGGGATTCATCCTGGACTCCTCCCTCACGATGACCAAACAAGTCAATGCCCTCTCGTCATCATGCTACAACACCCTGCGCATGCTCCGAAAGATCTTCCGATGGATCCCCACCAAAACCAGAAAGACGGTCACCCAGGCCCTCGTCACCAGCCGACTGGACTACAGAAATGCCCTATACGCAGGGACCACTGCCAAACTTCAGAAACGACTACAACGTATACAAAACGCCTCCGCTTGACTAATCCTTGACATCCCTCGCCACAGCAACATATCCGCCCACCTGAGAAACCTGCACTGGATCCCCGTCAACAAGAAGATCACATTCAGGCTCCTCACCCATGCACACAAAGCACTCCAAGGCATGGGCCCCGAATACCAAAACAACCGCCTCTCGTTCTACACTCCCACCCGCCAGCTCCGATCCGCCAGCCTCGCCCACGCCACTGTCCCACGGATTCGCAGAACCACCGCCGGAGGAAGATCATTCTCCTACCTGGCAGTCAAAACATGGAACTCCCTCCCCGCACACCTACGAATAACCCAGGACGACCTCACCTTCAGGAAACACCTCAAGTCCTGGCTTTACTAGCAGTAGCAGCACCCCCTCCAGCGACTTGAGACCCTCACGGGTGAGTAGCGCGCTCTATAAATGTTATTGATTGATTGATTAGCAGTAAATAAAACAAGTATTCCCTAAAGGTACACATAGCCACCTACAGCATAAGTAAACTGTAGTCGGCCGGTGCTCCTCGCCATAAAACGGAAATGATGTATCGGGAGCACCAACCAATAAGGATCCAGGAAAACAGAGCAACGCAGGAGTGAACCAATGGCAAGCAGCATGCGGGATTCCACTCCGCTTAGTGTGAGTAAGAGTGAGAGGGCATACCCAAAGAGAGCTTTGATGAAGGATGTGGCTCAGGCATCATCTTCATAACTGGTGGCTTTGAAGAGGTGAGTATGTCTGCAATATCTGTGAGAGATAGTGCTTTGAAGGCTGACAATTGCAGTATTGTTTGCAGGATTGGGCCTAAGAAAGGAAGCCAGCTTGGTGTTGTTGATGTGCTGTCAGAGCTTCTGTATTTTTTCACTGAAGAGGTTTGAATGCATTGACCTGTTCTCTGGTGTGAGAAATAGATTGGCTGGCAAGAGGTTGATGTAGTTCTTTATTATCTTGAAAAGCTTTCTGCTTCTATTAGTGGCTAAATTGAAAGTGTAGGTATAGTACTTTGATTTGGCCGAAGTGATGAAATGTCTGTGTGTTGCGAGGAGTAAGTTCAGTATCACAAGGTCATCAGGAGTTCAGTTTTTATTCCATTTTCTGCCAGTGGATGAATCCCTTATTATCAGCAAGATCGTAAGAGTACCAGGGCCCTGAAGGGTTTGGTTCAAATAAGCATGTTTCAAATCGTGCTTGGATGTTTGCTTCGCAAAACTATGGATTTTTTTTAATCTATCACTGTCTTTCTAAGATCATAACCTTATTTACGTTTATCATGCCATCTCATGCCATCTCAACTGTCTGGTCAGCCTCTTTTAGTCCCTCAACTCCTGTAACTCAAATGGATTTCACTTAGTTAAACTTCCTTCCAATCTCATCTGGATACCCTCATACTCTTCTCTTGTCTTCCTGGTTATTTGACTTCTCTTCTGGGGGCTTGCATTGCATCTGTCAGCTTTTCCCTTTTTGACTGCTATACTTGTGTACGTGCCTGATATCCTCTATGAAGATAACTAGACCCAATGTCCCAATGAACATCGCTCTAAATTGTGATCTCGATTTAGTTTGTTGATTCTTTAAACTTTTAATAAAGCACATAGAACCAAATTTTAAAGTGTAAAACGATGTATCAAATTCTTGTTTAACATGTTAATGGCTTGTATTGTTCTGTTTCTCCTGCATTTTCTTGCTATATTGTCATTGTTACTCTTAAAAGTCAAATGTTTTCCACAAAATTGTCATAGGATGCAATGTATATAGATGTGTAAAATCTGATGAACTGCAAATAGATAGGTATTTCTAGGGTACAGAACTGTACATTTTTCGAATTCCCATAAATCATACGGTATTTGAATGTTTTGTCTTAATTGTGCACATTACAAATCTTGGAATCTGGTCTCAGTTAAAATTGTGCAAAAAAACTACAAAGAAATTAATGCAGATGTCAAGTAAGAATTCCGAATGTCAATAAATATAGTTCTAAAATTTGAAGGAAAAAGTCATGCAATACCAATTGTAATAGTCTCTAGTCTAGAAAATAAATAGGCCATTTTCGTATGGCAATAACTAAACATTTTGATGAAGTGAATTTTGGGGTTTTCATATAGGAAACCAATAATCACGTTCAGTATGCATTTGGGCGTATGTTTCAGTATGTTGCAGAGAGAGTTTTGTCAACACAGAAGTATTAAAAGCACAAGACATTGTAATGCTGAAAGGTTATTAGCCGTAGGGAAATCAAAGGGGGGAGGAAGAGGTGGTGCTGTGTGGCACCGAGGTGGGCAAGTCCTCCTCTTGCGAAAGTAACAGTAATCAGAAAGGTCCACCTCGAAGAGGGTCAGTGTGTATCCTGTTGTTTATGGAATACACACAATGTGTTAAAATACCCCTCACACACCAAAAGGGCCCTTGGTGTCATGCTTCATCATCGGGGTCTTCCCGCCCGGCTGCCGGACGGGGCAGTGCTGCGACAAGCGACTACGCTGGAGCACCTTTTAAATGTGGCTGCTATGTGAGTGAATTTGAGTGAGTGTCAGTGGGGTCGGGGGTGATGAAAAAGTGATGTTTAAAAAATACCTGGCCTAGTGATAGAAAAAACTATTTAATAAACACTGGCTGGTATTATTAAAAAAATGTGGTGTCGGAAAGGATAAGCGGGTTAATGGGCTTACTTTCCTGTGCGGGTCAATATGTTTCGGGCGCCATGCCCCTTCGTCAGGACCAGGGTCAGATCCCCCTGTCACTCACTAATGTTTCTCCACAATAAAGTGTATGTACAAAAAAGTGTGGTGGTGATCTTATTTATCAATGTGTATAGATATACAATTTATATTAATACACTTCCCTTGCTAATGCTAAGATACTGATGTAGTATGCTTAGCAAGGTGAGGAACAATGCCCCATGAGCCAACTCTAGACCGAAGGGTATTTGAGGGTCCAATCAACCCCCAGCCTCGTTGTGCCTGTGTAGCTGTGTCCCTGGGGATGCGCCAGTTAACATAAATCTGCCCCATGGTATATTCATTTGAGCTTCAGGGGTACAGGGCCGCTTGGAATACAGGCTGTGTGCAACCACCTTGTCAAGTAAGCCTGACAACCTGGTCCTGACATGATGTGTTCAAGTAGCACGGGTGCACTATGCCCAGTCAAGCCCCCAGAAATTTACAAAGACTGTAAACATACATGCGGATAGGCCATTCAAGCTAAAGTGACCTCCTTTTGTTTCAGACAAACAATGATCCAATAAGAAAGAGCAACACGAGGCATAGGAGAACTGAATATATCAAAAGATCTCCTACCACTATAGAGAAAAGAAGAACAATGTCATAGCATCAATCCACAGTTATGAGATTAAGGCAGCAGACAAAATTTCAAAAACAGAAGATTAAGGCACATACAGAAAGTTGCATAACTGAATGTTTAGTTCATCACTTATAAGTCAGTCTGAAACAACATTCTTATTTACTGTATCATAAGTTACCCAGGACCTTCAGGTTAATTTTGGGTTACTCCATTGTTCTGTGACTCCTTTTGTTTCAGACTTTCGATAACGAATGGTGTGCTTCTCTGGCAGTTCATAGAATACGTGGGATGAGAGCTCAGAGTCAATTATCTAAGCCAGTTACAGTAGTGTCCATGGTAAGCGGTTGTGATGACTGCAGAGTTTTTACATGAGAGTATCACATAAATTCATGGAAAACCAAACAAAAATGGAAGCATCCAAAGCTCACAATTCCTGCATCTCCAAATATTAAAAACAAAATGCCTTTGAATCCTGTACAGATTAAAGAAAGTACTCTAAAACCAAAATGCCTGTGGAATGTGAACTTTGCATGTAAATGCTTTGGCCCAAGGGACAAATGTATAGGTCACAACAAAATCTTTTGGCATCAATTTAGATAATTAGCTCAATCTCTAAAAATGTATCTATATCTTGGAAAAATAAACAGAAGCCACCAATTCAAACTCACAAGAGGGTGCAAACCTTTCTTAATTGAACAGGACATGTTGTCCAAGATTTGGTTTTACCGGGCACATATAAAAATGGTAGCCTATCCAACTTTCCCAAAATTCAATGGGCCATGCTCAAAGCCTCTTTCTATGCATCTTCCCCTCTGATCTCTGGCTTGGATAACTTCAAACATATCACTCCAACTGTATGTATTTGCATCGGTTCTAATTGAAGGTAGATCCGGCCTTGAAACTTACTGGCTTGGTCATTAACCTTTACACTCCAGTCACTCCAACCACTTAGCAATACACTGAAGACCGCGGGAGGATCCAGACAACATTGCAGAGTGTCCTCACTGTTGAAATCCCGCTTTTATCAAACAGAATGCAGCTCCAATCAATCCTCTGGCTGTACACCAAAGGTTTGGACTTTCACACTCCTTACATCCATATATATATAAATATAAAAACGAAAGTATGTCTGTCTGTTTGTCCTTTATGCATTACTACACCATTCATCCGATCGCCAAGAAACTTTGGGAAGTTGTTGAGTACACTCCCCCAGGGCCCTCATAATCTTTCGAATACTGAAATAGACAGCGAATTTATGAGCATCGCCGACAGTTATGACCCCCAAACGGAAATCAATTTGTCAATCTACATCAGAAGCACGAAAGAAAATGGCATTACGAGCTTCAGGAACAGACGAGCAATGGGAAGCAAGATTAGAAGCTGTTCGAATACAAACTGCTTAAGCCTGTAATTCTCAAACAAACGAGCAACGAGAATCAAGATTGGAAGCCGATCAAGTACTCACTGCTCAAGCCCGTTGTTCTCAAACGAACAAGCAACAAGAAACAAGATTGGAAACAGATCGATTACGCTCTACTCAAGCCCGCTCGAATGAAACAGAAGAGCAACCAGAATCAAGATTGGAAGCCAATCGAGGACGCACTGCTCAAGCCACACTTAGAAATGTTTTCAAAAATGAAATGAATAAGTTTCAATAACAATGACACAATGTAAATGTAATGTTATCATAACGAGTTGCCTTGAATTTCCTTTCTTCTGCGATCGCAGCAACGCACAACGGGTAAGCTAGACAATATAAAACAAATAAACTGCTTCCTACTCAACCTGTACTTCCTCTGTCCTTCCTGAAGTCTTCTACCTAGTTCAACTGGCTGGAGATGATTGCTGGGTGGGAGGTTCGTCTATTTAATTGTTAAGCCTGAAAACGTTGTAATGACTTATACAGCAGTTCAAATAACATGAAGAAAATTAACTCTTATTACAAGGTGGAGGATAGTCATCACTTGGCCTTCTTCATCTAGTTCAATTGCTTGTATATGGGGTTTAAGGTTTGAGCTGACTAGATATGCCACAGATCTATTTGGGTTTTTACTACATTCGACTATGTCTGTTAGTTGTTGTAATTGAAAAAATATGTACTATCATGTATATTGTATTTGTTGTGTTGGCATACTAACTCTCTTATGTTCATTTACCTTCATACATACTGTGAAGTCATTGTGGAGTCCAAGCATTCTAGACCAGAACCGTTTTGCCAGACTGAGGTCGAAAAGTGAACTTGATGGTGAACATAGCACATTGAGTGAAGTAGAGTAGGAATTAAGGGGCATAATATTGAGAAGAGTTGGGCCACTCTTGCACCGTGCAATGTGGTGGAAGCGTGACCCAGGTCCAAAATGAGACTTATGAAGCCACAAAAACCCCAAGTGTGGCTCTGAGTGGCTTCAGAAATCTGGAGTAAAGCAACGCAGCGCAAATCGCTGCGTTGCCTTACTCTGCCCTGGGAAGGCATTCCATGGGGGCTGCGTGGGTGTTCCCATGCAACTCCTATAGTTTTTGACTCATTCCCAGATTTGCCAGAACTGCCAGTCCTGGGAATGTGCCAAAAAGATACGTCTTCTCAGATGAGGCATAATGAGGAGAAATATATGTATTCATCCTCATTACTTGTTCTAGAAAATTGTTCCTTCAATGGTCATAAATATCAATAAACAATATACATCAAATTATTTAAGAAAGGTGACAGAATTATATAACAGTGTTTACTTTATCATAGTTTTTATTTTCATTTAATGCAGTTTTTCATTTCACTTTTTTATATGAAAAAGACATGATTCATCATAAATACATTTTTCAGACTCGTATTTTTTGCTTTTAAGAACAAACATAATTATTAACGCACCAGTGATAGAAAAATTTATACAAGATTATAGTACACAATTAATTTTTAAGAAAGCCACCTGATATTAAATACTCAACTCAATTCACTGACATACACACATGCATACCACAAACCACACTACCAAAAGGGGAAAAAGGGAGAAACTAAGTATTGATTGACAAGTTCACAAGTTGTCAAATACTAGGGTCTCAGAAGAATTCGAGACCCCCGCACATGATCGGTCAATTCATCCTCATTACTTCCTCTTTCCATGTGTGCTGCATTTTGCAGCACACATGGAAAGAGGAATACACATGGGAATAGTAGTAGTAGTAGTAACTTTATTCGATAAAAACATATCATAAAAGCATTTACACATCTTTTAAAAAAACATTTTTAACAACAATCATAAACATAAAAACATTTCATATCCAGAACAGCATATTGGGTGGGTGGGCTCGTTCACTGGATTAACAGTTTTCTTGCAGTTCTTAGACGCCAAGCCCAACCCAAAAATTTTGCCATGCAAGTAGAAAAGAAGGGTCTAGCATCTGTACGTAAAATACGCAGGGCTTCCAAGTGAGAGCGAGTTCCCAGACTTCTGCAAAGGGGCTTCAACCACCTACGTCTCGGGGCTATATAGACACTACATTCGAACAACATGTGGGACATAGACTCTACCCTTAGATCGCAAAAGGGGCAATAGGGTACAGTTTGAGCGGGCGGTTTCCAAGTGGACGTGAACTCACATAATGGAAGCACCCCCAACCTGAACTTGATGTACAGTGCTCTGTCCCTTGAGCTCTGAATGGTGTCTAGATAAGGTTCCCTTAACGGTAACTCTTTGGCTGACAAAAACAGGGCTACAGATTTACAATGGTTTGTGCTTCGGGCCCTCTCGCTGTCTACCCATGCCCAATAGACCTTCTTTAGCTGATGTTTCGTGGGTGCAGATTTGTTGGACCAAGCCTCTCCTAGGCCTAATTTGTAGAGCAGCTTTTTAACCTCCCTAAGCCAGATGATCTTATGAGAACCCGGTAATGACAAAATGTCGTTCAAAGCATCTGCGTAACTACTTAATTCCTGCACATTCCAGATTCTGGACCATAGCAGGAGTGGGCGTAGTTTCGCTTGGTCGCAGATTGCCCGGGTACCTGCATCTATCAGCAATGGGATTGTTGGCGTGCTGTGGGGCAACCCCATTAGATCTTTATGGAAGTTGTTCTCAAGATGGGCCAGAGTGTCAACTCTTTGGGTGCCCCACAGCTCAGCACCGTAAAGTGCCGCGCTTACAACCCTTGCCCTATAGATATCTAGGGGAGCCCCAATAGGTTTTGATGATGATGCTCGCTGCTCCTTGAGCAGCGCACCTGCCACCCTTTTGTGGGTAAGAAAAACTTTTTGGTGGTGTGCCTTCCAGCTCATAGTGTCACTGATGCGTATACCCAGGTAGTCAAATTCTTTCACGCGATCGAGTGGGACAGAATCTAAGACCGGGGGATAAACAGATTTTTTTGGCGGGTTGAGGACTAAAAACTTAGTTTTGCCTATATTTATGGCCAAACCCCTTTCATTACAGAAGGTTTGAAAGCTGGAAAGCAACGATTGAATGCCCATCGGCGATTTTGAAATTAGGAGGGTATCGTCCGCGAACAGAAGCGTTGGGATCTTCCTTCCAGCCAGGGTGGGTGCATCTGATGGTTGTTGTAGAAGATGCTCCAACACTCCGTTAATATAAAGAGAAAACAGAGTGGGGGCAAGCACACACCCCTGGCGGACGCCTCTGTCCACGGGGATACGAGATGTTTTCTCTCCCTGTGCACCCCATCTAATTTGGGCAAAATTCCTATCGTGGAATTTTACAAGCAGCGACAGCAGATAGGGGGGGAGGCCTAACCCATCGAGGACGTTCCATAAAAGCGCGCGTGGTACCAGGTCGAAGGCAGTCCGCAGGTCAATGAAGATTAAATACAGACTGCCCCCTCCCAGCACCACCACTTTCCAATAGATCATTAGAAGGCGGAACGTCTGCTCGATTGTGCCTGTTCCTGTTCTGAAGCCCGCTTGGAGATCTGACAGAATGTGATTTTCGTCTGCCCACTCCATGATCCTGCCCAATACCACCTTCCCTGCTACCTTTTGAGAAGAGTCTAATAAACTGATTGGACGGTAGTTCGCTGGGTCGTCCCTAGAGCCTTTTTTAAAAATAGGTACGACCTCAGCGCCCCTCCATGAGTCAGGAAAGACTCCACCCAACATCACTTCATTCAAAAGCGAGGCAATTAATCTACTCCAAGGAGATGGGTAATTCTTGATTAGGTCTCCTGGGATTCCATCAGGACCCGCTGCTTTGTTCGAGACAATGCATTGGATTGCTCTTTCTACTTCTAAGTTGGTAAATAGGCCATCATAGCACGGGAGGTTGGTTGTAAAACCCATGGGTGGGCAAGCTACCTGGACTGGGCCTGAGGGAGTAGAGTACAGTTGTGAAAAGTGGTCGAACCATGCACCCCCTGTAATGTTACAAGTTAGCTGCTGGTCAATGGGCTTTTCCCTGGATCTTAATAGGTCCCAAAACCTCTTGGCATCCTTCCTAGTGCTGGCCTCTACTAAATCTCCCCGAAAATTAAAATCATAGATCTGCTTAGCTTCAATTATGGTTTTTTTGTAGAATTTTCTGGCAGCCCTGATAGCAACTGCGTCTTTGGATTTTAATGCTACAACAAGTTCCTTCTTAGCCTCACGACATTTTGGAGTATACCACTTGTCTGACTGTTTGGGCAATGATTTCGAAAGACCCCTTCGAGTGGTTTGGGGAACAATAAATAAGTCACTCAGCGCCAGTACAGTCTCAGTGAATAGAGGTAGGATCTTGTTATCGGTTTGGCTTAAAGTGATCATCCGGGGCTCCACCTCTTCCAAAATTGTCCCGGCGTGGGCCATCCTTGTATCGTCGGCTAAGACTTTTGCCCACTTTAAGCGCCTGCTACAATTTGTGGGGACTAATTCATGGGAGGATTTCCACTTATGACCGGTTAGGCCTTGCCTTCCAGCCTGCCAAGGAGATGAAATAGATAGCGATAAGGGGTTGTGGTCGCTATCACCCGACACTATAACCTCCATATCTAGGTGGTGTTGCCAGAGGTTGTAATTAAGCATGATATAATCAATCCTAGACGTGTGGTCTTGTCTGTTATAGGTGTGAGCACCCATATGGTCAGATTTGGATCGGCCATTTGTCGGTCGCAAATTATGCTCCATGCACAGGGCATTGATCTCTATTGCGTTTTGCGACCATTTGGGAATCGGGTCAAGATTCAAAATAGGAATACCTCTCCTGGTGTCCTCCTCAAAAGTGTCCAAGATATCTTCGCTGGCCAAGGGCTCAAAACAGCAGTTGAAATCCCCTACAAGCATTATATGGGAATCTGCATCGCAGGCAGCCAGGTTGCGGTTTAGACCTGTAGATGGTAGGTGGGATGCACCGCCTTTGGCACCCCTCAGGTAGATGTTAAAGACTTCCATACTTCTTCCCCCTTTGTGTGTTATCGTTAGCCACTGAAGATCCGAAGATTGGGTGTTTCTTTCTTTTACCCTGAAGCCCAGAGCAAAACTAATCCATATAATAAGGCCGCCTGACGGGCGACCTTTGGATCCTTGTTCCTGGACTGCGGGGATAAAAAAGGTGGAGAATCCCACTCGGTGTCTTGGCTCCAAACACCAAGTTTCCTGAAAGAGGCAGATGTGAAAGGGTTCCAGGAAGTCGTTCCATTCGGGGATGTCAAAGTTACGACCAAGACCAGCCACATTCCAAGATAGAATTTTTAAGACAGAGTCAGCTGATGGAGAGACCTTGGTGGGGTCAATAGGCTTGGGCATAAAAGAAACAGTCGCACCCACAGGTTTTGAAGACCTCACAAGTGGCTCGATTTGCTGGAGACTCGAGGTCACATAGGGGGCAGGGCAAGCAGGATCCGACTGTTCAAGAGAAGTAGGTGCAAGGGGGGTTACACAGAGCGGGCTTGGCCAATCTTCCCTGTAACTATTTCATATTATTTTCAGTGACGTAGCCACCCCATCAACCCTTGCGTTGTTAGTTCGTCCTACTCGGCTAGTTACGGATTCAGGGGCAGGACAATCGGTGGAATGATGCCTTTGGAAAGTTAAGAATTCCCTTCGGGGTTGCTTGGCTGCTTGCACAGGGAGTCAATCCACCTCCTCTAAACCACCAAATCTATTATAGGTAGAGAGGCCATTCCAATGTAGCAGGGTCTCCCTGTGGCCCCGGGACTTATTCGGCCGTTGGTGGTGCTGGACCAATGTCCAATTGTCCCCCTGATTACAGCTCGGTCGGGGAGGATAGAAAAAGGATAGTAGCTTGGGTTTGACTAAGGAGTCAGTATTACTGGGCCAACTACAAATGTGGTGCGCCGTGTGTGGATCTTCGAAGGTCACTACTATGCAGTCCCCCGGACTGGATTTCAGCGTTGGCCCTACCCAGGGAGTTCTGCGTACCATCAATACCCTACTTCTTCTGCCATTGGGGATGGGTCTGTTGACATTTAACCAGTGCATTATTTTATTTTTAAGTGACCAGTGATTTTCAGATTGGCCATTACCTAACGTTGGAACACCCGTCAAGACAACGACATAGTTGTTTGCCTCTGGGGGAAGGTCAATATAGCCACCTCTAAAGTTGTCTTTAACTAGAGGGACCTGGGTTTCACTAGGAATCGGTCTAATTGATGATTCGTGTTTAGGATGTTGCAAGTTACGTGTGGAGCCTCGTGGAGAAGCCTTTGGTTTAACGCGAGCTTGATCCACCGTAACTGTCCTAGGTTTAGGAACAGGTTTTATTGTAGGTGGTACTGAAGAGGAAGCTAGATTGGTTTGGGGTGCGGTAGGTTGTGGCATTGGGTCAGCTGCAATAATGCCCTGGTTTTCCAGACTTTTTAACCCAAGAGTGGCCAGCGCGATAATGCTCTTCTCCGCAAGTTATTTTCTATCCTTGATAGTCTTAGGTCCAAAGGTGACAAAAGTTTTTTAAGTGTGTCCCAAACCACCTCTATAAATTCTTTATTGTTATTGGTTAGCCCGTCTACTTCAGGGTCCTCGCCTGCTGTGGTATTAAGGAGGGAAATGGATGGATTTTTTTCCTGTCCCTCACTACATAACTGGGTATTAGGGGTGGACTCAGCTCCAGCATTAGATGCTATGATGTTATTCGTGGGCAGATCTTTTGGAACAGCAATTTTCGCTTTCTTACGGAAATAAGCTGAGCGAGAATTGCGTTTCCTCTTTGGTTGTTTGCCACTGGAGATATTGTGAGACAGATTCGGGAGAGATACAATGGGAGCAGGGATGTGCACACTAAGAGGTGTCGATGAAGTCTCTTCATCCTTACTTCCTGAGGCAGGTTGGGGAATAGCCGGGGTCGGAGAGTGGTGAACATCTACCTGAGCGACTATGCAATGTGGGCGGGCTGGGCGCTCAGGGGTAACAGAAGTGGCTATGTGGCCTAGGGAGGATTTCTTGGAAAGTGCAATTACTTGGGACACTCTTCTTGCGGCATCTAGTTCTAGCGAGACCCGGGTTTGGAGCTTAGATATTTCTTCGTCTATGGCTATGTTAGTGCGAGTTATAAAGTCATCCATGGGGCCACTGATTAGTGACCCACGTTTAGAAGACTTGCTACGGGTTACCCTTGGATCCATAGCACTAGGGCACTGTGACGAAGATGGGTCTGTTTCCCCTCAGTTGATAATTTAGCTACCAAAAATATTGAGCCAAGAGGGGTGGGCCAGTCCAGTCCTCTCTGTCCTCGAACGGCCTCAAACGGCCCGCTCTTTGCCCAGTCTTAGCCCCGGGCGCTCCAGCGCGCTCCCGCGCAGCGTCTCTCTCTGATATTTATGGGCCAAGACCAATGGGGCGTGTTGTAAGAAGGTGGGGGCGGGGCGTTCAGGGAGAGCGGGGCCAGGTGACTCAGCCTCGCGCTCGCAGCCCTGAAGCCTCACACGCCCCCACAGAGCAGCCAGGCAGGAGAGCACGAACTGGCGATGAAGGTGAGCTGAATCCGCAGCGGGACCCGCGGAGCGGGTTCCGCAAGTTGTAGGTTTTAGGCAGCCCTTACAAGCAAACAGCGCCGGCCAGGTCCAACAAGCAAACAGCGTCCCACGAGGGAAGGGTCCAGGTGCCTTTTAGGTTGTAGGAAGGTGGGGGCGGGGCGTTCAGGGAGAGCGGGGCCAGGTGACTCAGCCTCGCGCTCGCAGCCCTGAAGCCTCACACGTCCCCACAGAGCAGCCAGGCAGGAGAGCACGAACTGGCGGTGAAGGTGAGCTGAATCCGCAGCGGGACCCGCGGAGCGGGTTCCGCAAGTCGTAGGTTTTAGGCAGCCCTTACAAGCAAACAGCGCCGGCCAGGTCCAACAAGCAAACAGCGTCCCACGAGGGAAGGGTCCAGGTGCCTTTTAGGTTGTAGGAAGGTGGGGGCGGGGCGTTCAGGGAGAGCGGGGCCAGGTGACTCAGCCTCGCGCTCGCAGCCCTGAAGCCTCACACGCCCCCACAGAGCAGCCAGGCAGGAGAGCACGAACTGGCGGTGAAGGTGAGCTGAATCCGCAGCGGGACCCACGGAGCGGGTTCCGCAAGTCGTAGGTTTTAGGCAGCCCTTACAAGCAAACAGCGCCGGCCAGGTCCAACAAGCAAACAGCGTCCCACGAGGGAAGGGTCCAGGTGCCTTTTAGGTTGTAGGAAGGTGGGGGCGGGGCGTTCAGGGAGAGCGGGGCCAGGTGACTCAGCCTCGCGCTCGCAGCCCTGAAGCCTCACACGCCCCCACAGAGCAGCCAGGCAGGAGAGCACAAACTGGCGGTGAAGGTGAGCTGAATCCGCAGCGGGACCCGCGGAGCGGGTTCCGCAAGTCGTAGGTTTTAGGCAGCCCTTACAAGCAAACAGCGCCGGCCAGGTACAACAAGCAAACAGCGTGGGAATAGGAATATGCCTCTTGGTGGTGTTTTTGTGTAGGATGAGGCCCCTTCCTGCAAAAAAACAATCCTGCATGCAAAGCAGGCACCAATGCACCACTGTGGCTGACAAAAGGGCACCAGTGCCGAGGAAAAGGCAGGAATGCATTGTATTGCCTTAAATACTGTGCATTTCTGCCCTTTCCTTGTAATGTAGTGCAGTGCATCAAAGTGACTTGCTGTCGGCACTGCGTGAAGAGTTTGTAAATAGGCCCCTAAGTACCATGCAAACCTTACACTGTGCTCCTGTAGTATACATGGTTTACAAAAGTTGTTGATGTTGAGTTTTAAAGGAGATTCTCTCTAAATATGTTTCCTGGAAACCTGCAGTTCTGGTTGAGTTTCAGGTGGGTTAGTGACTATAGTTTTCACCAAAGTGGCTTGTATGCATCAGCATTAAATACCAACTGTAAATAGATCCTGGTTAGAAGTGTTAACCTATACAAAAATACTTCTAATACCTGCTTTATAATTGTGCTAAATGTATATATAATTCTGTCGAATTCATAATTGTATAATTCCACAATGATCTAACCAGGTTTTTTGCCATCTATCCATCTCCTATACAACAAACCTTTGTTGTTGGCAACCAATACTGTCCGATAGATTCGTTTTTGCATGCTTTTGATTTTTTTATTTAATAGTTATTTTAAATTGTTACAAATGGAAGCAAGAGACCTATGTCCATTGACCTAATTGTAAACCTTTTGTTCCCATACAACAGAAGAAATGTACTCCCTGTAAAGGTTCAATTTCCCAAAAGACTTACTACCCAGATTAACAAAAAACATCTACTACTTCTGTTATATTTTCAACAAAAAATGCAATCTATCTCAGGGAAGAAGACTATAGCTGAATACGAGGTGGATTGTCTAAAAGTAAAATTAAAGCACGTTAAACACCAGCAAAACACATTAGCTTCCCACCAACGTAAGAAGAAAGGTTTGTTTGATGGAGACTGCAAGGATTTGAAAAACCACATTAAGGAAATCAAGATGAGTACCTAATCGCCCAAGAGGAGGAGAATAAGTTATTTTACTTCACTCTTTGGAGTTGGAAAATAAAGCTTTATTAAGAAAGAAATTGTGGCAATATTATAACACCTGTTGAGACAGCATGTTAAGTGCCATTTCGTACAATGACAACATGATATCTTGACAACTTGTGCATGGTATGGGTAGGAAACCTACTGTAGCCTTTTGTATGGTACCCGAGGAAGTATGTGTAAACATACTGGATGTGATATAATTGCTTGGCTATTGAGAAGACCTTCGAGAATTTTATAAAGGTGGCAAGGAAGTGTTGTGCTTATTTTCACTCACTACTATAAAAAAGACCATTGCATCTCTAAAATTTCGGAGGGTTGCAGCCCTGGATGATCTTCCAGCAATTGTTGGAAAATCACATCTAGACTGGTCGGCTGGGTTTACTTCCTAGCGTTTCGGAGGATAATATTCACAGGACAGTTTCCGGAACCCTGAAAGGGTCAATAATAAAAAAATCTTTTGATACCTCAGCCCCAAAAAACTACAGTTAGATAAATCTTTTGGATGAGGGTACTTCCCTGTTTTTGTTACTAATTTGGTGGCATGTGGAAAACAGGTACAAAGAGGACACATAAAACAACTAAGAACTTTTATATATATATATAATACAAATGTGTGGTAGGACTTAAGGACCACGCCAAGATGGGTAAAAAGACAGACTTACTGAGAAAAGGCAAAATGAAAAAAACTTAAAAAGCACCCCTCACTGGCACACTGAAAATCCAGCTAATCCCCATTAAAAACCACACTTTATGCAGCAGGCAGACTCATCTCAGAAGAACAACACTTCAACCTCATCATTCCCACACTCTCCAGACTCGAATTAGTAATGGATTTAATGAAATAAAACAAGTCTCTGAGATTCCGGGGGAATAAGAGGAGTGGGTGGGGAAGTCTTCCTCAGCCATGGCAGATTCTGATCACTCGCAACATATGTATTGATTAGGGATAGGTCGCTAGGTAAACCTTTGTAAAGACTCTCAGGAGAGTTCAGCTAAGTTCATAGGGGCAGATTTATGTTAACTGGCGCATCCCGAGGGATGCGCCAGTTAACATGCACCACAGTGCGCCTCAGCTACGCCACCCATGGTGCGCCGCATTTATGATGCGGCGCACCATGGGGCAAAAACAGCACAGATGCGTCACGCATCTGTGCCGTAAAAGTGACGCATTGCTGGAGTTGCGTCGCAAGCGCGACGCAGCTCCAGCAATGCTCTGGGGGAGCCTATTCTTTCAATGCTGCCTCAAGCCTTACGCCTGCTTCAAGCAGGCGCAGGGTTTTGACGCAGCATTGCCCTGAAAGTGACTGAGTGAAATCTCATAGATTTCACTCAGCCACTTTCAGGAGGCGTTCCTGCGCAGGAACGACCCCCCCTGCACAAGAACGCCTCCTCATGGCGCAGTGCTGTACAACGTGACGCATCTCCTAGATGCGTCACGTTGTAAATAGGGTGCAGGGATGCGCCACGTTTCCGCTCTGTTGCGTCACGCAACGGCGGCGTAAACGTGGCGCAAGCCCTTCATAAATCTGCCCCCAAGTTGCCAGTGCAATTCGTAGCAATAGTAATCTGTCTCAGTTTGCGGCTGTAGCAGCAAGAGACACAGCAACTTGCCCTGAACTAACTGCATCAGGACACCATCAGCAGTAACAAGTCAAAATCCTAGAAGTCTCAGAAACCAATAGCGCAATAACCCAAAGAAGCTCCTCTCTCACATTCTTTGAAAATAAGCAATTATTCTGGAACAGTTTCTGCGGTGACACCCCTTGACATCACCGCAATTTGTCAGACCATTCAGTTCATTGGTTAATCCACAATAAGGTGACGCTGCAATAAAGACACAAATTGGGAAAATGTTGGGGGATCAATGACGCAGTTCCTTAAGTCACGTAAGCATAGGACACATTAAAAAAATATGACATTTAAAAAAGAATCATAAGGGTTCATAAGGGCTCTTTCTGAAGCAGCTGTTCCTGAGTGTAACCAACTGTGTTGCAAGTACACTGTTCAGTCCTGTATGTGTCAAATGAAACAGTTATTGTTTCAATGCAACTTGCATTATTGCAAGAAGTTCTCATAAACATGGACATTCAGTCCATGAATTCACTGAAAATGGAAATGAGGCCTACATGAAATTTGGGCTAGTATACAACAAGATCATGTTAATTTGTGAATTATACATTAATAGGAAGCTAGCTTGCGAATTTAAAATATGATCGAAATATATTAATTAAGATTTCATTCTGGTCAAAATTAATACATGTCAGTAAAATGTACTAATAATTTTTTTTGTTATGTCAACATTAATCATATAAGAAAATGCATATAAATCATTGTTGTTTATGTGTTATTCGACTAATAATTGAATGAGTGATATATCTCAAATCTGTATTTTCATCTGCATCCTATTACAATGCAGTAACTAAAATTCATATTTATGTTCATTTTCAGAATGTGAAACTTTGCACACGATTTCTATGGTTTACACAGAAGTCGTCATAATAATTTCTTTTATCACTATAAAATTGTTTGATGTATTCTCTGCTCTATCAAATGTCAAAGCATCACTGGTTGAAAGACACCTTGGCCCAATGGGGAAATTAGTCTCTGGCCCTCCGGTGACTCCAGCAAAAGCCTCCCCAACCTGGAACAACCTCACTGAGAAGCAACCAGAGACAAAACACAACACCTAACAACACCCTTTATTATATAAAATGATGAAACTATGCAACCTACTTCCTGCCACAGGATACGTCCTGCAACCTCTGACCAATATATAACCACCAACCCACATGTGATGTAATGTATATACTGAACTATGAAATTTATATATAACACTGTTTATAACCTAACATTCTATGTAACCACCAATAAATGGGTGGGAAACATATGTATATTGTACAGTGCTCGGACATCCTTGAGTCATGTATGCATTCTCAATAACTCACAAACAAATAAATAAACAAACATTAATCTTGTTTTGTACAGTGACTACGTATGTATGTGTGTATGTATGAATAATTGTGATATTTCTGTAGCTCAAACTTAGCCAAAATGCAGCAGAGACCTGTAAATTGTCTAAGACAAGATTAAAGTCAACGAATGATAGGAGAGGTAGTTGGTTTGTGAGCAGTTAATGCATTGTGATGTGGTGTTCTTTAGAGAGATGCAGCTTCGACAATTATGTAAACTACAGCAGTGTTGGGCCATCCCTGATGGGCACAGGAATGTTGTTCCTGATCCTGGGTGCCTAGATAGAAAAGACTTGTTTTCTTTTTTTCTAACTCTTCTTAGCCTTCTGTCTGAGGATATCCTCACTGCAGGTGTGCCAAGAACCACCATAGATGATGAGCTTTATTCAACATAACCAGAGTTCCTGATCATGATGCCTTTGTAAATGATGCAGGGATTTTGATAATGGTGTGTGATGGAAAGGGGAGCAAAGGGAATTCTATCAGGATGGGGGCGATATGATCATATTTCTTCAGGCTCTGGATGAGGCATGCTGTGGCTTGTAGGAAGTATTTTAGTGGTGACATTGTGTGGATTCTGGGAGGCCATTGAGCAGGGTGTTAACCACCATATAGATGTAAGAGTGCAACGACTTGCACAGCAGTTTTGACGTCTCTTTCAGGAAAAAATGGTTTCACTTTCTTTAAAACAGAGTATAACTCCAGGTCTTATGTGGCAATATCAGCATATGTGTGATTATTTGTGTGGCAATCCTTCAATAAAAATGATTTAATGATTTGTTTAATGTACATGGGGGCGCACCAAATAGAAGTCCAAAAAATAGTAAGTAGAAAAGTTCTTTATTCATCTTTATCCATTAAAAATACAGATCAACAGTTAGTGTACAACAAATTCAGCCAACGCGTTTCACTCCCTACCAAGGAGTTTCTTCAGGGCGCTGCAATCTTTTCTCTGGTATCTTGTATAAGGGAACATCCCCTGATTCCAACCTACATTCTTGGTCGGTTCTGTTCCTTAGTTATTCCTATGTCAATCTTTTATCTATGCAGGTCGAGTCTTCCCTTTATAATTTTCCACGTTTCCAAAGTTTGTAGTTGTTGTACCCCAAAACGAATCAGGAAATCCAGGTTCTTCCCATCCCTATTCGTGATTGTAGAGGGTCGTTCTGATACTGTATTTCTTTCGGCGTTAGTGAAACGTACCGGCATGGCTGGTTCCAAGCTGGGAAGGGAGTGAAACGCGTTGGCTGAATTCGTTGTACACTAACTGTTGATATGTATTTTTAATGGATAAATATGAATAAAGTACTTTTCTACTTACTATTTTTTGGACTTCTATTTGGTGCACCCCCATGTACATTAAACAAATCATCTAATTGATCTGGAGAGCACAGCAACGCCAAAAAGCAGCTGGCTTTGGGGTTGGCGGCACAAAAGAACATATATAAAAAATAGGACTTAATTAGGAACTGATTATAGGTGCGGCACTTTAGGGTCCGCTGCTGTCTTTTTGTACCAAAAATGATTTAATACTAAAACAGAGTATAAGCTTTTGGATGTCTGAACCATAAGAGACTTTCAAGTAGACTTGTGTACCATCTGCATTTCAGTGATTCTTATTGATGATATCGGTGATTAGACCACCACGTAGCTCCATTGACTATACCAGGGGGCAGTATAGAACCCTGGGGGACTCCACAGCTGAGAGAGATCTTTTAGGACCTGGAGTTGCCCATGTGAACAAATTGGTGTTGGTTGGAAGGGTAGGAGGAGAACAAGTAAAGGACATTGCAAGTGACTAAAATTTGAGACTGAAAATGCATTTGAGGGTGGCATTGTCATATATGTCAAAGGTAGCTGAGAAGTCCAGCAATAGCAGAGGTCAGGGGTTCCTATGGTCAGGAGGTATCATTTATGATGCATAAGGCAGCAATCTCAGTGCTGGAACATGATCAGAAGCCAGACTGGTAGACATGAGAAGATGGTTAGCATGGATGTGAGCTTGGAGGTGAACAAAGGCTGCTTTTTCTGTGATCTTGCTCGTGTATGGTAGATGTGTGATCATCCAGAAGTTCCCTATGTCTTCAGGGTTGAGTATAGATTTCTTTAGGAGTAGAAGGATCTGGCCTGTCTTGAGAGCTCCTGGGAAGATGCCTTTAGTGAGGAAGACTTTGACCATGGTGAGTAAGGATGGGAGAGCATATGAAGGATGTGGTTTAGACATCATCTTCACAAGAAGTGGCATTGAAGAAGTGGAGTATGTCCGCGATATCTGTGAGAGATAGGGCTGACAATTGCAGTATTGTATGCAGGATTGGGCCTAATAAATGATGCCACCTTGGTATTGTTGATGTGCTGTTGCATTTTCATTGATCTGTTCTGTGGAGTGAGAAATAGGTGGACTGGGCAGGAGGTTGATGCAGTGCTTCATTATTTTGAAAAGCTTTCTGCTTTTATTGGTGGCTAAATTGAATGTGTTGTTATGGTACTTTGCTTTGGCTGATGTGATGAGCTGTCTATGTGTTGCCCGGAGTAAGTTCAGTATCACAAGGGGACAGCGGGTCAGTATTTCTTCCATTTTCTTTCCTGTCTGTGAATGGATTGTTTCTTGTCATCAAGATTGTAAGAGTACCAGGGTGCTGAAAGGTTTGGCTCAAGTAACCATGTTTCAATTGGAGCTTGGATGTACACTAAGCAAAACTATGGATTTCTTAATATGTCACTGACTTTCCAAGATTCTGTCTTTTCAAGATCATAACCATCTTTACTTATATCATGCAATCTCAACTGCCTTCTTAGCTTCGTTTAGTCCCTCAATGCTTGTAACTCCAATGGATGCCACTTAGTTAAACATATTACAAACGTCATCTATATGCCCTCATACTCGTTTCTCCATTTTCTTTTCGTCTCTTCTGAGGCGCTTGCATTACATCGGTCAGATTTTCCCTTGTTGATTGCTATACTTGTTTAATTGCCTGCTATCCTCATCTCGATTTAATTTGTTGATTCTTTAAACTTTTAATAAAGCACAAAGAAGACATCATAAAAGGTAAAAAGATGTATCAATTGACTTGCTTAACAATGCACAATAACATATTTGCTGTTTATTGCACATATTGTTCTATTTCTTCATGATGTTCCTGCGATATTGTCATCATTACTTATTAAAGTCAAATGTTTTCCATAAAATTGTCACATGATGCAATAGATATAGATATAGATGTGTACAAATCTGATCATGATGCACTGCACATAGATAGGTGTGTCTAGGGTACAGCACTGTACGTTTTTCTAATCGCAGTTAATCATACTGTAGTTGAATATTTTGCCTTACTAGTGCACATTACAGTTCTCGGAATCTGGTCTCAGTGGAACCTGTGCAATACAAAACTACAAAAAATGTAATGCAGAAGCCAAGTAAGATTTCAGAACGCCAAGAAATATAGTTCTAAAATTTGAAGAAAAAAAGTCATACTGTACCAATCATAATTGTCTCTACTCTAGGAAATAAATAGGCAAATGCAGTATGTCCATAACTAAACCTTTTGATGAAGTGAATACTGGTTTTTCATATAGGACACCAACTAATCATTTTCAGTAAGTATTTGCAAATATGTTTAATTGGTGAAGAGAGTTTTGTCAACACAGAAGTATTAAAAGCACCAGAAATTGTAAGGCGGAAAGGTTGTCAGACCCCATTGATTGCAACCCTTAACCAGCCTCTGTGCCATAACATAATTAGTTTGTATAGATAGCTTTCTTCTGTCAACCTCCATTTTAAGCGTGAGAGTCAAAATGGCAGCCTCCCATGATTGCATGTATTCTCCGAGGTTTTCCTCTTTGGGTCAGGCAGGGTAAGCTCAGAATTGGTGACCTCTAAAAATTGCTCTGAGATCTCGAGTTCTGCTGACCCAGCTGTCACCAGAAAAGGTTTCAAAGCCTCATGAGAATAGGCCGAGAAGCATTAAGAGGCAGAGAGCCAGGAACTGGGACAATGAGGTCAAGGGTAAAGGATGAGAGGAGAAACAAACTTATTTTGCATCAATCTAAGTTCCATTTTATTCCAGTGGAGGAAACAAATTTTTCCCATTCCTGAAATTATTTTGTTCTATATTTTGCTAGTGCAAAATTTTAGATTAGAGTAATGACTGTTTGAGTGATTGCTCGTTGTGTACCAGCAAAATGTCATTCACCTTTCCTTTTTTGTAAAAGTGTATGTAATGGTGCTGCATGTCCAGAATATGTGGATTTTGCTTTCTTGTTGAAAGATTAGGGCCATATTACAAAGCTATGGACCTCTGTCTATACAAGTGCACAAACGTCTGTCACTACTTTGACACTTCAGTATTGTGCAATTGTGTAATCAAATTGTGCCTTAGCTCATATTACAAAAAGCTTCACCGGCCTGGGTGATTGAACTAAAATAGATTGTGGAACCACTGCTAACTCACCATTTATGATCATTAATCAGTCTACGTGAGTCATAGAGACTTTAACAAACAAGTCACAGCACAAGAACTTCTCTTTAAAAAAAAAGATTTTTATTATTTTGTTACTTCTGTAACTAACACATTGAAAAACTGATGTTGCTTCAAACACAGTCACAGCTTTCGGTTTGAATTTATTCTAATTAAATTGAATTTCATCTAATTTCGCTGAATTATATTTTTTTTATTGCGTAGACAAATATAAAAATAAAGCGAAAACAGTTTGTGACATATCACAACCTGGTTCAGATACCGTTTGCTTCATGCCCTATCACAAGCAGCAAAAATGGTGCCAAAGGGATATGCCATGTTTTCATTGCATCAGTGCAAAACAAGTGTAATAGTGCCCGAGAAGAGTCAGGAAGGGTAAATAGCAAAGTGATTCAAACTATTTGGCAAGTCTGCAATACTAATGACAAAGCAGAAATTACAATTCACAGGCATCTCTAACACAGCAGGCTCTCTAACTTATCACCCAGTGGACTCGTCATGGATAATGTGAAAACCATTTTGGGCATTTCTAAATGCAAGCTCACAAAGAAAATTAGCAGTAATGCTAATGAGTGGAAATGTGGGGCGTACACGTGTGCCTAAAGACAGGAGCTTAGCTGTTTGCTCATGTGCACCTTTCTGCAATACGTTTGTTGTTGATAAAGTGTGAACTCGGGCCAACCAAGCTAGCCCTTCTCATAGTCCCAAGAATTAAAAGGGCTGGAAGTGGCGGGTGGTCCTTTGCGTACCTGGCCCCCAAACCTGGCCGTCAGTCTTAGACTTGAAACTGATCTGTCCAGCTTTAGAAAGCAATTAAAAACATATCTGTTTAAAATATCATTTGGATAGTTTTCAGCGGGGATGGCTTGTGCTGCTGTGAAGCCCGATTCAGGTAGCCATGCGCTTAACAAATGTTGTTTAATAATAATAATGGGGCATATTATCAAGGGATTTATCTCCGCTTTTTTGGCTTTAAAAGCCAAGAAAGCGGAGATAAAATTATCTCCCTATCAGCAACAGGGTGCTAACACGCAAATTCGCATGTTAGCACCCTTTTTCTCTACGCTTCCCCTTGCAACTCTAATGAGATGCAAAGGGAGCGTTCCAGAGAAAAATAATAGGAGAAATGTTCTTAAGCGACATTTCTCCTATTATCAAGGATTTGGAAATATTCGCGCTAAGCGCGAATATCTCCAAAAGCTAACACCTGCCCTGAGCTGTTCTTAGCCATGTTATCCAATGGTAGGTGGATAACATGGCTAAGAGCATTAGCTCGGTAATGCATGAATATCCCTGATTTTTCAGCGATATTCATGCATTGCGGCCGATTTTTATCACTTTTGCGATAAACCTTGATAATAGCAGGGTTTATCTGCAATAATTTCTGGCGATGCTTAGCGTTAAAAAATTCGTTGCTAAGCATCGTTAGCGACAAATATCGCTTAGCGTTGGTAATATGCCCCAATATCTTTCCAATATTTAAATATTTCCTTATTTCCTATCATTTTCAATGTAGAATTTGTAGATTGAGTTTATCAGACAGTGCACGTTCTCTGATTGCAAAACACCTATTGAGAGCTTTCTAAGAGGACAGCGGGCATGCAGGCTGCCGATGCTATCCATTGTTTGGGTTTATTTCACGTTTTATTCCTTGCTTCTTTTTCCATGGCTTATCTCGTCCATCTTGTGTTTGTTCCTCTCCTGGAGCATAGGCATTCTATTTGTGTCTGACCACTGCTCATTTTTAGGAAACTACTTTGTTTCTTTTTTGCTTAAACACTCCAGGAGAGTATATGTATTTTCCAGCTGTCTACCTCATGTGCTTCTCTCTACCCCACCCATGCTCCATGTTGCTCTCTTTTGTTCATGTGATTCTCTCCCCCTCAAGCCTTCTGTGTTGCTCTAGTCTCAACCATGTGTTTCTTCCTTCAACCTGTGTTGCCCTCTACTTCATGCATCCTCCCCCGCCGTCCTCGTTGCTCCCTTCCTTGTGTGCTTCTTTTCCTTTCTTCCCACCTCCTGCGACCTCAACTCTCTCCTCTGTTGCAACACCTCTCCCAACCAGTCACCTTACTTTTTATTTAATTTACTTTTTTTGGAGAGCCAGGCAGCAGATTTCTGCTGGCCCTAACAGTATATAAAAAAAGCACTTTTGCGCTACTTCAGTTTCATGTTTTTTTCAACAGCTCCATCTCGAATCGGTAAATAAAAAATATGGTGCATGGCTCAATTACAATGTAACGTAGCTGTCAGCCGCTGCATCTTTGTACCCATTTTCTTTTGTGCATACTTTACAGCATCTGCATTTTTGCCGATGGAGTACACCATGAACAAAAAACGTTGGTAGAGTCATTAGGTCTCAGAGCCGAGAACTACTGGCTTTACAACTTTTTGATTTAATCTGATATTTGTTCATTTTTTATTTTCTTATTTCTGTTCATACTGTACAGCATCTGCATTTTTGTTGATGAAGTACACCATGAACAAAAAACATTGATAGAGTCAGAACTACTGACTTTACCAATTCTTGTTTTAATCTGATATTTGCACATTTTTAATTTAGAGCACGAACTTTCATTACAAATGTAATTGTTCATATTTGGAACTTATGTTTGGATTTAGGAGACAATTTTGTAATGGACAAAAGATTATTATTTTTACATTTGTTATTTAGATATGTTTACGTTACTTAGAGACCTAGGGGCACATTTACAATTACAGGCACATCCCTGCAAATTAGCAGGGATGTGCCAGTAATTGCAGGCCATGCCTCCGCCACCCATAATGCGCCGTATTTACAATGCGGTGCACCATGCGGCAGAAACCGTAAAGGTGTCGCATTGCTGGAGTTGCGTCGCATGCGCGACGCAGCTCCAGCAATGCTCTGGGGGGCCCATTCTCCTAATGCTGCGTCAAGCCTTACGCCTGCTTCAAGCAGGCGCAGGGTTTTGACGTAGCATTGGCCTAAAAGTGACTGAGTGAAATCTTGTAGATTTCACTCAGCCACTTTTAGTAGGCGCTCCTCCGCCGGAACGCCCCCCTTGCACCGGAACGCCTCCTTAAGGCGCAGGGCTTTACAATGTGACGCATCTCCCAGATGCGTCACGTTTTAAATAGCCAGCACCATGACGCATCTTTTGAACCGCCGCTGCGTCACAAAAGTGACGCAACGGCGACGCAAAAGAGGCGCAAGGGGCTTGTAAATCTGCCCCCTACATTTTAATTGGACTGACTGCTCCATAACCTCTTTTCTCCTTCATGTGGCATCAAAACAAACTACATATTTTGTTATTCAGATTGTTAAAACACAGCAAAGGTCCCCAGCCAGATGTGATATGTCTCTGTCAGAGTGATTTCCGGGTAATAGCGGTTAAGAAGTAAATCCTAATAGCTGCATGAGTGTAGACACCTTGCTTTCCTTGTTAAGAAACAATACACGTTTTTTAGTGAAAGCTGAATTCTGGGAAATGTCTTATCGGTTGACGGTTTGTTTTTCATGATGTTTTTATTTTGGATGATGGATTATTTCAGGAGAAATGTATTTGTTTCTAGCAGTTTCTTATAAAATTTAAGACACTTCATTTTAGGTCGCGGTCTACTTTATTTGATGTTTTAATCCAGCTAAGGGTTTGTTTTACTGGAACCTTTACTTCGGATAATGATTTTTTTCAAGTGATGTTTTTCATGCTGTGGGCATATTTCAGGTGATGTCTATTTATTGTCTAGGGTAATTTCTTGATAGGTTATTCAGCTGATTCCTTTATATCTGACTCGTTTACCTCGGTTTAACATTTCTTTCAGTTTAGGAAGCATTTAGATGCCACTCAATTTTGTATGCGGAACTACTCCGAATTGTATTTATTTCCTCTGGTGCATATTTGATCATGGTGCTTTTTTCTGATTCGATAGTTTATTTCATTGGGTGATTTGTTCTCTATAATGGTTTATCACTGGTGTTTTTTTATTTTGATATAATAGTTTATTGTATCAGTTTTCCTCTTTATGGGGCATATTATCAAGGGGGTTTATCTCCGCTTTTTTGGCTTTAAAAGCCAAGAAAGCGGAGATAAAATTATCTCCCTATTACCTAGCTGTCGCTAACACCAGTTAGCGACAGCTAGTAGGAGATAGCGACCATCTTGGGCCCCGCTTTGCACGTCAGTGATATTTATCACTAATGACATGCAAAGTGGGCGTGCCAAGATCTTAGCGACTGGAAACAGTTGCTAACATCGCTATCTCCTATTATCAACTTTTGGAGATATTCGCGCTAAGTACATCAGGATTTCAACACATTAAAAAAATACAACTTAAACCAATAAACCATTAGCAAAATACCAACAGGACATCACAACAAAACAACTGAACACATAGACATACTTCAACCTAAGACAATATATATATTAAAAAAATTGCATTATTTTATTGTGTGAAGCCCTGTGTTGTATTTTTTATTGTGATGAGTAAGTAAGCTACAGTGCTATTGTGTTTATGTGTTTTGGTGTGTTGTATGTTGGCTATTATTTAGCTTTTATTTCTTACCTGCTGCCCCCACCCCACAGCGCTGATCTCTTTTTGGCTATTTAGTTAATGGAAACCAAACCACCTGTCTGGTCGTAGAGGTGGGGCAGAAAAAGAGGCATTAGCCAAACCCCCACCCCAAATTGCACAAACCAGTTTTTCTGCCCTTCTCCTGGTCAGACGGGGGATTTGCCTTCAAATTGCCCCTTACAGGGTCAGAAAGTTTACTACACACCAGGTAAGTCTACAAGTTGTCAAAACAATCAAAAGGAAGTTTAGTCCTACCCTGGTATTGTACTACCAGAAGGAGTAATATTGTTTTTCTCCAACCTGGGAGCATATAGGAGGTTTGTCCCAATGGGGGAGGTTGCCTCAAACATGTCCCGGGGTAGAAAGTCCATCTGACACTAGGGAATTTGCCTTTGGGCCAAAAGAAATGGGTGCAGGTGTTGTACTCTGGCATTGGCCATACCCTAACTCCAAATCAGACAAACCCAAGTGCAACACCTGTACCACTTTCTTTTTTGGTCCAAATGCAAACTCCCTGGGGTTATGTGGACTTTCTACCCTCCCCAGGGGACATATTCGGGGCAAACTCCTCAATTTGGGAAAAGCCTCCTACCTGCCCCAGGGGGGCAGAAAGATACAATTGGCCCTTCTGGAGCTGGGTATGGCTCGATGCCAGGATACCGTGCTTCCTTCTTTGGTTTGCTTTGACTCTGTTTTGAAATCTCTGGTGCATAGTGGGATTTTTGCCACCTCAGGAGTACATTAGGAATCAATATCCCTATTCACCCCCCATAAGGGGGGCAGAAAGTCTATTGAGCAGTGTGGGATTGGGGAAAGCATGGGTCCATGCACATAGGGACTGCCCTCCCCCAAAAAACACTGCATAAATGCAGGCCCAGGTTTCTAGTGGGCTTTCTGCCCTCAGAGAGGGGGGGGGCAAATTGGGGGTAATTACCCCCATCTATCTCCCAGAGGGGCATAAAAACTTGCCATGCCCTTTTGGGGTGGGGGCATGGCCATGCCCATGATAGTAAGCCCCCACTCCTGTACATGTTTTTTTACAAGATATCCCTGGCATCTAGTGGGCTTTCTGTCCTCTGGGGGGCAGATTGGGTATAATCACGCCATCCACCCCCAAGGGGGGAATGCCTGATGCTGCAGATTTTAAGATAGGGGTATGGCCATTCCCATGGTGGGCAGACCCCACCCCTAAAAAAGTTTTCACATTTTCCCTGGCCTCCTGTGAACTTTTGACACCCACAGGGAGGCAAATCAGGGGTGGGCAGATCAGGGGTATTTATCACATCCACTCCTGGGGGGGGGGGGGGTGGGGGGGTGGTAGAAAGGCTACTGCAAAAAAATTTCGGGTGGGGCTATACCATACACCTGGGGGCAGCCCTTACCCTCAGCTTCTTTTCTACAAGATTGGGACACCTATATCCGAGTTCGATGATTGTGATTTTGAGGAAATATAGGTATCAGTAGAGTTTTGAACCCGTAATTGGCCAGCTCTCCATACACGAGATCACGCTCTCCATCGATATACTTGCCGGGATAGCGGGTCTCCGAAGGATGTATATATTCGGCATACCCAGGTCAGAACATACAGAGAGTGGTTAGCCTGTGCCTGACCTTCCAGCAGTTTGATAGGACTACTCTGATTATCGACAGTCACCCCATTACTCTCCAGGTATCACGCATCATTTCAGTCGGTCTGCCTGACTCCATTAACCTTAAGGACCTCTACTGTTTCAGCCCACGAACCTCCATGTTAGGGAAACGATTGGTACCCCATTGACTGATATTGAGTTTGAGCCCTGTTTGGTGGTATCGCATATTAAATTCAAATTTCTACTGAGGAAAACCGTATCTGGAAAGTATTGCATCTACTGCGCCCTGACAAAGGCAATCTGGACCCTTGTCCTACTCCGAAACGCGCGTTGGACGCTTTTTATTCTGTTATTGTCTTTGGTGTTTGTATGATTTGTATTTTCTGTGAACATTGTGATGTTTTTATGTATTTTAGTTTGACATACTTTTGTTGTGTATGGTTTGATTGATGCGTTTGGGTATGTGTGGAACTAGTAGGGCATGAATAACCTCCATGTATATACTCTTGTTTGGGGACTTATGTAAATATTTAGGATGTATAAAGAGTAAATTTGTAAATGTTATAAATAGCGTGATGAAACCTATGATATAATAAAAGTAAACTATTTTAATATAATTCTGGTTTGGGACAATATTGATGTTGATTTAATGAATGAGGTAACACCCTTGTGTTAAATTATTGCCAGGGAGAGGTATTGTGTTCATGTTCTTGCTGTTTCCCTGCCTCCTCTCCCGGTATTTTAGTATTCAGGAACCCTCTTTTGTTCATTTAGTTCAGCCCTTACCCTTGTACATTTCCATTTACAAAATTGGGAGTAATCACCCTGATTCCCCCCCCACAAGGGGTAGAAAGACTAATGCCACTTTTTTGGGGTTGAAGCATGGCCATGCCCATGGTCAACTGTCGCTACCCCTGCACATTTTTTTCCAAAATGTCCCTTGTGTCTGATGGACTTTCTGCGCCTCTAGGGGAAATCACTCCCATCCACCGCCTGGCGGGGGGGGGGGGGGCAGAAAGACTAATGCTGCCTTTTTTTGGGGTGGGGGAATGGCCATCCCCATGGTGGGCAGCCCCTATTTTCATCATATGTTCCCCGGTGTCTAGTGGGCCTTCTCCTCCCCGCCAGGCAGCATATCGGGAAGTAATCGCTCCCATACACCCCCTGGGGGAGGCAGAAAAACTGAATTGTTCAGGGGTAGTGGGGAGAGCACAAGCCCTTGACTAAGAGGCTGCTCCCCCAAGTGCCTAGTGTTTTATTGGGTGGAGGGATCCTCTAGGCAGAGGTACTGGTGGAAAGGGGAGATTAACCCCTTTCGAACGATACCTCTCACAAAGAAAACCGTGCTCAGGCTGAGATACACCCCAATCACCGAAACAGTGAAAATAAAATGAGCCCATTGGCTCCTTTTCTTTCATTGTACTATAATGATTTCATCACACCAAGCCTGCTGATTGTCATTACAGTAAATAAGAAAAACACTTGGGCTGCTCATGAAGCTCTTTGGCGAGAAGCACATGGATAAAATGAAATAAAGGACTCTATCAGGTGCAGAGCTCCAGAGGGACCTTTATACACCTCCCCAGAGTCGGCCAATGACGAACGCAAGCACTAGGGAGGTAGTGCGGGTGTTGGCCATTGGCTGACAACAGCACTTATGGAGTTAAAATTGGTATATTGTGCTTATGTTATAATGCTTTGTGCTGTTATAGTACTTTTTGATTTTTTTGATTTTATTATGGTATCGTGTAATATTAATGTCTTCTGCTAAGTGTTTGTTGGTCTGCTATATTATTGTTGGGCTGTCACTATAATGTGGTGTGTTTGTTACTGCTGAGGGGCCGGTGTGTCACTGTACCTCAGCTGCATCCCATTTGCTTACATTTGTGAAAACATTATTATCGCATATTAACACTATGACAAATCTGCTTTCATGTTACGGTAGTAAATGGTGTTTGCATCAAGCACTGCACCATTTATCACCAAGGACATGAATTAACAAGAAACACAATTTTTTTTTATCCAGCCCATTGTGTTCTTTAGCTACATTAAAACCACTTTCCACAGAAAGACAATTATAAATATATCAAATATATATCACATATACAGAAAGTGTTCATATCTATCAAATACCTCATAAAATTTCACTAGCTGAAAAAGTATTGAATGTCTCTGATAATGCATTCATAATCACTATGCAATTCAGAAAACTTTTGAAGCCTGGATCTGTGCTCTCGATAGGTTTGCGCGAGGAGGAAGTTGTGGTGCGTGAGTGCTGAATCATGGATGGCTCACTGCTGAAGGCAGGGCAGGTTTGAACCATCCACAGACTAGACGTTCGAGTCCAAGTGACTTCTAAACCATGAGTAGACATGTCCTTTAAAATAGCCGCTCTTGGACCAGGCCAGCCCCAAGCTGTATGAAGGGATGGATGATAAAAATGTGGTGGGTACTGAGAACTGATAAATGGCAGACGGCTCAAAATGCTCCATGCCACTTCTTGTTATGGCTATCAGCCTTATTGGATAACACAGGGTAAGATAAGAGTATATTTCATGTCTTGTGGGAGAGAGTATTAGCATTAGGTTACCTGGCTTGGTAGTCTCGTCATCCCCAACGTTTGACCGTCTCAACATTTCAGATATGCTGGCAACCACTTCATTTAATATTGCTTGATGCCCACAAACAAGGTTCAAGAAATGCCGGGTTGCCTCAATGGAGGGTAGAGGTTGCCTCAGATAAAAGCAATCAAATGACATCAGCATAGATATACCTCATTGTCTGAATGGCAGTGAATCACAAAGCATGACCAGGTCTTGTGTGCACTTTACTAGGAAAAACTGGGGCTTGTCCTGTGTGTTGCCTGGCTTTCTTGAGTGTCTCATTGTGAAATGTACAAGGTTGAGTTAAAGTGCCCTGCAACCAGAGAGATGGTTTACACACCCCATCTGTATAAGAAAAACGATTTTTAAGAATAAAGACTAAAAAAAGGCATCCAGTCACACATACGAACACGCCTTTATTTGAGAATTGCATGGTTTGTACAGGTTGAGTTCATGGATCTAATAACCAGTGAGATACAGGTCAGCTTTTGCGTTCAGATGTTGGTATCGTTCCTTGAACACAGGAAAGTGACATTTGAGAACATATTTGTAACTTCGCAGCAAAGTAGTAGATGTTCCCACTGCTGTCAAGGTTACACTATATCCTTGTGTGTGGGTGTTTACCAGAGAGAAAACCAGGGACATGGCAGTTATGAAAACTGCAATGCATCATTTGTTATTTCCAGTTTATCACTTTCAGTCAAATTCCTGCTGTACTGAATCACTGAATGATTTTGCTGCACATCTCCTATCTCTTTTTAATTAAACATTACCTAGCTATTAATGTTGTTCTTAGTTTTATAAATGTAACCGAAAGTGTTTGGCATGGTACACATAAATCTGTAATAAGATCTGAGATACCTATCTTATTGTTTTGACTTTTATGACATAGAATAGGGTATGCCTAGTCTAACTACATTTGACTAAAGAGATCTGTCATTTAAGCTGAGACATTTTCTCAACTACTTCTACCCAAAGAGCAAGTTCCCCTCACATCTATTGTTAGTTTACCCAATGATAAGTGTGCTTCTAAGGGAACACACGTGCTACTCAGGCATGGGGAAGAGAGATGACTTGGAGAGACTGCCTCACAGCCTGTGAGGAAATGGAGTAAATCTTGGGGCAGATTTATGTTAACTGGCGCATCCCCAGGGATGCGCCAGTTAACGTGCGCCACAGCTCCGCCACCAATGGTGCGCCGCATTTATAATGCAGCGCACCATGGTGCAAAAACGGCACAGATGCGTGACGCATCTGTGCCGGAAATGTGGCGCATTGCTGGAGTTGCGTCGCAAGCGCGACGCAGCTCCAGCAAGGTTCGGGGGTAACCCATCTACACAATGCTGCATCAAGAGCTACGCCTGCTTCAAGCAGGCGCAGGGTTTTGACGCAGCATTGGTCTGAAAGTGACTGAGTGAAATCTCATAGATTTCACTCAGCCACTTTCAGGAGGCGTTCCTGCGCAGGAACGCCCCCCTTGCGCAGGAACGCCTCCTTATGGCGCAGGGCTTTACAACGTGAGGCATCTCCTAGATGCGTCGCGTTGTAAATAGGGCACATTGTTTACGCCGCAGTTGCGTCAAATAAAGTGACGCAATTGCGGCGCAAGGGCATCATAAATCTGCCCCCTTGTGTTTATCTTGCCAGTTCTAAAGAAACTCCTTAACAACAAGACATCCTCATGAAAATGTGTTGACAGAAAGATCTCTTCGAAGAGAGTACTGAGATGTTTGGCTAATGGGGTTGAGAGATGGAGCAATAGTTCTTATCACTAGGGTTACCCCTGGTCATGTTAGAGTTTGGAATGCAGAACTCATTGGGAGAGTCACAGACTAAGGGCAATACCAGTTCATCTTTCTTTTAAACCCCTTTTTGTGACCCACCATCACTTCAGAGCTAGAAAAGAACACGAATGTCAAGGGTCTCTTCACTGCAAAAACATTCTGTAACCTGTCATGCTAGCAGTATTTCTGAAGCTCTCTGAAGAATCCAGTGTTCTTAGAAGAACTCCATATTTGCCTGTGAGGTACTGGGAAGGACAAAGCTGACCCGTGTGTCTGTGAGGTGCCTACAACCATTTCAGGTTCCTGCATTCTCCCTTGGTGATGTTTTTCCATCTAGTCTCTTCCTCTTTCTTTCCAGTTTGTTTGTTTTCCCTCTCCTGTGCTCAGGAAAATTACGATGGGGAAAAAACTGCTGGTCCCCAAAAATGAGCTCCGTAGGCTCCCAACGGCAACCCTTGGCTCAAATTACGCACTGCTGAGGTCAGTCTTTCAGCATTTTCTATGTCTCTGTGTGGGCCTGTTTTATGGTTTTGTGGGCCGATTTTTGCTGTGGATGTCCTTGATTTTACCACAAGCTTTGCCTGCGGCAAGGTCAAATCCATGCAGTCTTCCATACCTTGCAAACACTTAAACAGCGTGTCTTTACAATTCAAAACTGCCCCAATTTGAAAACATGGGGCCTTTATTTTGCTACCTAATGCACTAATAGTGGCCACTTTCTTTTTGGTTCCTGGGCCTATTTACTGTTCCAGTCTGACCCAGCTCAAGAGAATTCTTAACCACTTTTATGGCAAGGCCAGAAGGCAGCACTCCCACCCTCTCTCTTGTTGTAGCTGCACCTAGAGCAGCCATTATACAGTGTATGCCTAGGGGACCTTTATTCAGCAGAAAACTATGATTATCTGCCATGATGAGAGCAATCAACTGTTGAAAATGCCACCCTTGGCTGAAACTGTATTTAATGCATGGAGCAAACCCAGCAGGGATAGAGAACAAAAAAACATAGTGTTGCGTAGAAGCGAATGAAAGGAACAACAGACATAAGGGTGGGAGTAGTAAAGCTGGGGAAAACCGTACTTGCAGTAGGAGGAATATGTGTGCACTGGTCAGTAGCGGCCCCTGAAGGGAGTTCTGTGGGGCGGTGAGGCGGGGGAGGGGCAAGGTGGGGGTTAGTAAACAGCGGAATATGGATGAACAGAGGTAAGTAAACAAACAAATTAAAAAAAAATTGGCACGCGCTGCATCGCATTTTGCAATCCAGTGGGTGCAAGGAAATTTGTTTTATTTATTTAATTGTTTACCTACCTCCATTCATCCATATTCTGGTGTTTACTATCCTCCACCATGCCCCTCCCCCGCCACGCCTCATCGCGCCACGAGCTCTCTCCACCGGCAGCTACTGGCACTGGTTGGGACTAGGTATGCCTTTTGATTTCAAAGCCTACTTTGCATCTCCATGAACACAGCAAATTCATTCTGCCGGGATTACTGAACTTTTAATAGGTACATACACTACATTTTAGACCACATGTTACTCGTGCAAAATAGCACACATTATCTATAAAATCACATATTATACAGGTATGCCATCATATATTACCCATAACACGTAATATCACACCGGTATTGGGTCACACATTATTAATAATATTGTACATTCAACCTATACTTAATTGGATCTTTATTTACTTTTTCAACAATTTAATTTAACTCAGATAAATAACATTTCTGTGCAGTGAAATCCAGCACACAATAAAATCATATAAATCTGCACTGCCATTACTGTCACACCAATTCACCTTATAAATCACGATAATGGTAAGGGAAAGTACAATATAAGGCCAGGTAAGACCATATAGCTACTACCCTTACAGTAACCCCCAAACAGCTCCACCCATTCAGTCATATTACCACAACACAGTCCCAGCCTCCAGGCAGGTATCTGATTAATTAAAGCCCAGTAGTGGTGGAAAGTTCAGATTCAGGTAGATTAGACCTGTACTGTACATCATCACATATTGCCTGCAACAGCAAATACCCTACTGGGCGACAGAGAATCAATAAAATCACAAATCACTCCAGTATATTATCACATATTACTCATAGGACTTAATATCACATGGGTATTGGGTCACACATTATGCATAATACCTGTACAGCATCACATTATTAGTAACACTGAATATCATACTAGTATAAAACCACAGATTATCTATAAAATCGCACACTACAGCTTCAGAGAATTACAGTTACAAGGGCTATATAGAAATACAATATTCGAAAATCGATCATTAAAATCCTCAAAATCTTTAGACTCCAGTATTAAGTCTTTACAGACCTTTCCCACGCTCATAACGTGTTACTTAAAGAGAAATTGTGTTTTATTTTACGGACTTTTATGTGCTCTCTACAGTCCACAAATATGTACTATGACCTCATCTGAGGAAAATCCTGAAAATGATTCAGCTCTCTGAAGAGTGGGGTTACCTGTAGCTGACCAGATCTTATTTACAGTTTAGAATGATGTTCTACTCGTGTGGACTCAAGCACGCTGAATCCATTAGATGCGTTGTGACACTTAAACCCCTTCGATGCTGATGACGGCTGGGAGCCGTCATAACACACAGTGCTCGTGTACTGATGACGGCTCCCAGCCGTCATGACCACGCCCGCGATCGGAATGTGCCGCACAGGAGCGGAATTCCGGCCGCGGGCAAGGGGTTAAAAAGTAACATATCCATCTAGTCCTTTGTGTGTGTATATCAAAACAAAGAATTCTGTTTTGTGACCTGTTCAAACGGGTGCAATAAAGAATGTATAGGCACGGTTGTTGAAAGTTGACTTTTTGTAGCCTGCTCAGAAAAGGCATGTTGGAAAAGTAAAGTTTTAAGCAACTTTCTGTTCCTAGGATATTGCTTATATCTCACGAGGGAGAAGGTCAGGTAAGTGTAGCCATTTGCACTTCTGTTGTAGGAATGGATCTAAGCGCACATTTTGAATACCATGGAGCAGTTTAATACTACGCCACAGTGCTTTGTTGTGTGGTCAGTGAATGTACCGAGGTTTAGCTTTACTGGTTGGAGTTTTTTCCAGGACGTGCGAGTGGCTAGCATATTATAGACTGGCTTTGTTTTTCTCGAGCTGTGTTCAGTGTATTTAGGACAAGAGTTCCTGCCAAGTTTATTTGTTGCAAAGGCTTGCAGCAGAATTTTCTTCCACGTGCTTCTATGTTGGAAGATGTGTAGACTATCTGGTGTTGTCGCTTAAAAGGAGAAGCTGGAAGTGGGGTTATTCCAAAGCTGACTCACTTGTCCTGCATTTGTATAGTATGTTACTACCACTGGCGTGGGACAAGGTGTTTCGTCCTCTGTGGGCGTGAGTGAAGGGCGTTTTCAATCTCCCCCCTAGGACTACAGTCATTCTGCTGACCACGATGGTACCGTAGCATGTTACTGGACCAGAGGGTAGGGTAGAAAGCTACAGCGGCCGCGCTTCTGCGCAAACACAACAGATGGTCCTGGTGGGGGGTGTCCTCAAAAGCAAAAGATAAAGGCACACAAGCAGCGTGCATGTCCCTGCTCATTCCTGCGGCAATACTCTATGGAAGTGAACATACAAGAAAAGGTGGGAGGTGCACCAACCATTAGCCATTTGCAGGCTACGATTCTTGAACGACACACAAAGGCGAATCCAAAGCGTGGGAGGAGTCAGACCCTACAAAGTACAGACAACAGATCGCCTAACAGCACTAGCACTATTTAGGCTCAACCTAAAAATGGTGTTAGACCTGGATCCTTGGTGTGGTTTCCCCTGCCTTTTTGCCTCTACCCCCTGTATTTTTGATGATATGCTGGACTTAGTTTTTGCTGGTTTATGTACTCTGGGCACTTTACCACTGCTGATCAATGCTAAAGTGCAAGTGCTCCCTGTGTAAATTGTGATTCTGATTGGTTGTCAATGATTGGCATATTTGATTTAATGGTAAGTCCTTAGTAAAGTGCACTCTGTGCCAGGCCTGTAAATTAAATGCTACTAGTAGGCCTGCAGCACTGGCTCTGCCACCCACATGAGTAGCTCTGTAAACTTGTCTCAGGTCTGCGTTGCACAGTCTGTGAGTGCAGTTTTAAACTGCCATGTTGACCTGGCAAGTGCACCCAGTTGAAAACTGTTGGAGCCTCATTAGGTCCCACAACCCAGGGTGCACAGCCTAAAGAACATGAACCATCCAATAAAGTCAAACAGTGTTTTCGAATTTTATCCAGTTTTATTCCTTTGTATTTAAAAAGTAATCTAAACCTTTTTTTCCAAACTTTTTTGTGTATTCAGACTTGTACAAAGTTCGACGAGTGGCAATATCCACTTTGCTCCTAGACACGAAAGATTCAAAGTCCGTAAACAAGAGCGCCTTTCATGGATATTCTAGGAGACCGAAGAGAGATATACAAGTTCAGGGCCGGACTGGGAACCAAAACCGGCCCTGGCAAAGTGCTCGGCAGGCCCTCCCCCCTCCCGGGAGTTGGGGATGCGACTGCGCTCTTGGCCAGGGCCGGTTTTCGGCCGATTTTGTTACAGGGCTGTTTTTGCAGCTATGCTGCTAAAACGGTCCTGTAACAAAAACGGCCCCCAGGGGCCCAAAACCAGCCCCCACCCATGCGGGTCACCGAGGGATTGCCCGGTGCCCACAACGGACAGTCCGGGCCTGTACAAGTTGCTTTTTCCCAACAAGTAGCTGGAAGGTAGTCCATTGAGGCATCTTAATGTAAGTAGGAATTTAAAGATGACACAGACTTTTATAGGGGGACAATGCGGTGACCAGCCAGCTTGAGTTATATAGTTCATCATATAGGCCATAAATCATTCTGACAGTGATGGTTTGAAGCCTCCAAAGAAAGGGGGTGGATATACAGGCCTCCAAAAAAGGTATTTGCATAACCAAGCCGTGAGATTATGGGTCTTGTACCACATTGGTCTTGTGTTGTAAAAAGAGACACAGAACAATCTTTTGATTGTAGAATTTTAAAAACAGATCTTAGCCATTGCAGTTGGGCCTTCATGGATCATTTCCGCGTCTAAAATTACACCTGGGTATTTTACTTATGGGAATGAGAGATCAAGTTCCAGGAAGGGAGGCCGATAAGTCATGATTAGTGTAGTTCTATTCATTTTGTGAAAACGTGTGATCTCAGTTTGGCACCCTTTAACTGCAGAGAACGGCACTTCAAACATTTGTTGATTTCCCAAAATATGATTATGGTGTTAAATAGTCTGGGTAGAAGCACATGATCGTAAAACCAGAATACTTAGAAATGGTGAATTCATTTGTTTCTTGGGGTAAGGCCTCCGTGAAGAGTATATAACGTAAGAGGAAAATGTATTTGGTGTATATCATTTCATAAGCTTTTAGGGACAATCATGGAGGAAGAGAAAGGGTTTATTGGTCTCTTTTAAGTGACCATAAAACTTCATAGACCAAATGCAGGTGAAATATCCCCTAGTAGAGACAGCTTATTTGGGATGTGTATCTGTGTGTAATAAGAACAGAATGCCTAAATCAAATAGTTTGTAAACTAAATGTGAGGTAATTGGCCATCTTGAGCCTCCAACCAGATTTTAGAGGGACCAAGATGATATACACACACACACTCATACACACGTGCAGTAAAAATAAACGTGGATTTTATGTATTAAAATCAAAAGGTCTTGGTTAGGTTAAAAAGGCATCCATTTTATTTAAATTAACTCAAAACGAAATTAGGCTCACTGGTAATAACTGTACACAAGATATGGGCATCGAATCCAGGCTGGTCATAGGCCTCCACCTACAATTTGCATACATTTACTATTATTGGAATGCTCAAATCTGAAAGACATGCTGTGGGATAATCAACTGTAAACTCTGATACACTGAACACCGGGTCACAAATCTCGTTTTGGATGCAAACTCCCATTTGTGCATAAAATGTAATTATAATGTATGTACAAATGTTGGGTGTTTGCTTCTGTGATAGAAAACCTGATGCAAATCGTGGGAGCATATAGCATATATGCACTGCTTTGCTTGGATTTGGGAATGATGTGCATAGTTAGAGTGTTATGCCCAATTTCAAGGTGTCAACTCCAAATGGTGGCCAAATTGCACACCTACTAATTTGTGAATCACAAGAAAGCGCAAATTTGCAGGTTCCAAATTTTTGTCTAATTTTGCAGCAAAATCGTGATCAGGCCCTAACCCTAAAATTGAGGCTTGCCAACTGAGCAGAAATTACGCAGATATGGTTAGTGGAAATGTGCAATTGCAAATTTATTTTATCAAGTTCTTTCTCTTCATATGATTAACATTTTTGTGAAAGAGATCGTGTTGGAAGGACCTTTTTGTGTTCCTTATAACTATAATGAAGGTGTTATTGCTGATTGTGGCAATCTTTTGCCCAATATTTTTCAGTATAAACTAGCTCTTCTAATGCAAAAAGACAATTGATTCTGACAGACCATGTGGAATTCCCCAAGCGCACCAACTATATCAGCGAACTTTCCTTTCTTTCTAAGTTTTAATTGCCCCCTTGAACACTTTGCTGCTGATGTCTTCCTCTTGGCTGTCTAAATCTTTAGTGGTTAACTTAACCAGCTGTAATTCTGAGGAAAATGTGTCCAATAACTCTTTAATCTATTTTTGCTCTTGTACACCTGCAAGTTTTCAAATCTGCGTCTTTCCCCGCAGCTATTATGCACACAGCAATGTCATGTGGATGAGCTTGTTCTGCTATAGTTGCTATATTCATTCTTATAGTTACCTGTGTAATCTTTTTAGTGGAAATAACACCTCCACTGACTTTTGTTACTCATATGTGTTTAATGTACTTTCTATGTTATAAATGCTGAGCAGTAAGTCCCTCGCGTTTAACACGTTCATAACCTAAACGTTGTCTTGTGAATTTACCTTTCTCTGTATCATACCAAAGCCCCAAATTGCGAAACATTTCTTTTTGAGCGTGTGCAGTCGTTGTTCAACAGAAATGTCGGTTATGGATAGAAGGCTTCTGACGGCGCCTCTTTAACCGCATCGCTGCGGCGGTTATTTTCGCGCTACGCTGCTTTTTTCTAAAAGCCGCGTTAGATGACGAGCTGAGCTCGTCATCCGCACACGCCCCCCGTGGCTGATGACGAGCTGAGCTCGTCATCAGCATCGAAGGGGTTAAAATGAAAGAGGAAGTGTCACACCTCGTTTTTAAGGGTCACAGGGCAGACAGGAGCTACCATGCTCCCACTGTTTGGGTTGACGTCGTTTGCTGCTGGTTTCTTGGGGTCTGTCCGACTATATTTATTATTTATTTATTTATCTCACTTGTAAAGCGCTCTATCACCTAACAGGCATCTTGGCGCTGACATTCAGAGTGCACAATTTGTCGGTATACCCCGGGAGCTGACAACAGAAACTAGACTTACTCACTGTAGTCCTGCAAACTACGCCAAGTACAAGTCTTTCCGCATTTGCTTTTCAGGTTAGGGATGGGGAGAACGATTCAGAAAAGGGGGTGGTGATGAACAGAGTGTCTGAATTAAGGAGACCACTCTTACCCATTCCAAAGATAAGGGCTTGATCCATCACCGTTATTTATCTCACTGCACCATCGCAGCTAAGAACCTGGCTATATGCAAATCAGTCTGTCCCTGGCCCAGTGCATCATGGGAACAGGGCAAACTAAACTACCAAGTCAATTCTTCACCAGAAAGGAGACAAGCTACCGGGGACCGGTTTCTGGCATTTCAGCCGTCTTCGGCCCGGCTTGCTTGTATCCTGATGGTGCAGTGAGAAAGGGACTCATGCCCGAGAATACCCTGCCACACCTATAGTGGCCAAAAACGATTCAGAAAAGGGGGTGGTGATGAACAGAGTGTCTGAATTAAGCAGACCACTCTTACCCAGTCCAAAGATCAGGGCTTGATCCATCACCGTTCTTTATCTCACTGCACCATCCCAGCTCAGAACCTGGCTATATGCAAATCAGTCTGTCTCTGGCCCAGTGCATCATGGGAACAGGGCAGACTAAACTACCAAGCCAATTTTTCACCAGAAAGGAGACAAGCTACCGGGGACCGGTTTCTGGCATTTCAGCTGTCTTCGGCCCGGCTTGCTTGAATCCTGATGGTGCAGTGAGAAAGGGACTCATGTCTGAGTAAACCCTGCCACACCTATAGTGGCCAAAAACGATTCAGAAAAGGGGGTGGTGATGAACAGAGTGTCTGAATTAAGCAGACCACTCTTACCCAGTCCAAAGATCAGGGCTTGATCCATCACCGTTATTTATCTCACTGCACCATCCCGGCGTGGAAGGGTATACTCAGATGTGAGTCCATTGCTCAATGCACCATCAGGATTCAAGCAAGCTGGGCCGAAGACGGCTGTAATGCCAGAAACCAGTCCCCGGAAGCTTGTTTCCTTCCCAGTATAAGAATTGGCTTGGTAGTTTGGTCTGCCCTGTTCCCATGATGCACTGGGCCAGGGACAGACTAATTTGCATATAGCCAGGTTCTGAGCTGGGATGGTGCAGTGAGCTAAAAAACAGTGATGGATCAAGCCCTGATCTGTTGACTGGGTATGAGTGTTCTGTTTAATTCAGATACTCTGTCCATCACAACCCTCTTTTCTGAATCGTTTTGTCCACCATAAGCGTGGAAGGGTATACTCAGATGTGAGTCCCTTGCTCATTGCACCATCAGGATTCAAGCAAGCCGGGCCGAAGACGGCTGTAATGCCAGAAACCGGTCCCCGGAAGCTTGTTTCCTTCCCAGTATAAGAATTGGCTTGGTAGTTTGGTCTGCCCTGTTCCCATGTTGCTCTGGGCCAGGGACAGCCTAATTGGCATATAGCCAGGTTCTGAGCTGGGATGGTGCAGTGAGCTAAAAAATGGTGATGGATCAAGCCCTGATCTGTTGACTGGGTATGAGTGTTCTGTTTAATTCAGATACTCTGTCCATCACCACCCCCTTTTCTGAATCGTTTTGTCCACCATAAGCGTGGAAGGGTATACTCAGATGTGAGTCCCTTGCTCATTGCACCATCAGGATTCAAGCAAGCCGGGCCGAAGAAGGCTGTAATGCCAGAAACCGGTCCCCGAAAGCTTGTTTCCTTCCCAGTATAAGAATTGGCTTGGTAGTTTGGTCTGCCCTGTTCCCATGATGCACTGGGCCAGGGACAGACTAATTTGCATATAGCCAGGCTCTGAGCTGGGATGGTGCAGTGAGCTAAAAAACGGTGATGGATCAAGCCCTGATCTGTTGACTGGGTATGAGTGTTCTGTTTAATTCAGATACTCTCTCCATAACCACCCCCTTTTCTGAATCATTTTTTCCACCATAAGCATGGAAGGGTATACTCAGATGTGAGTCCCTTGCTCATTGCACCATCAGGATTCAAGCAAGCCGGGCCGAAGACGGCTGTAATGCCAGAAACCGGTCCCCGGAGCTTGTTTCCTTCCCAGTATAAGAATTGGCTTGGTAGTTTGGTCTGCCCTGTTCCCATGATGCACTGGGCCAGGGACAGACTAATTTGCATATAGCCAGATTCTGAGCTGGGATGGTGCAGTGAGCTAAAAAACGGTGATGGATCAAGCCCTGATCTGTTGACTGGGTATGAGTGTTCTGTTTAATTCAGATACTCTGTCCATCACCACCCCCTTTTCTGAATCGTTTTGTCCACCATAAGCGTGGAAGGGTATACTCAGATGTGAGTCCCTTGCTCATTGCACCATCAGGATTCAAGCAAGCCGGGCCGAAGACGGCTGTAATGCCAGAAACCGGTCCCCGGAAGCTTGTTTCCTTCCCAGTATAAGAATTGGCTTGGTATTTTGGTCTGCCCTGTTCCCATGATGCAATGGGCCAGGGACAGACTAATTTGCATATAGCCAGGTTCTGAGCTGGGATGGTGCAGTGAGCTAAAAAACGGTGATGGATCAGGCCCTGATATGTTGACTGGGTATGAGTGTTCTGTTTAATTCAGATACTCTGTCCATCACCACCCCCTTTTCTGAATCGTTTTGTCCACCATAAGCGTGGAAGGGTATACTCAGATGTGAGTCCCTGCTCATTGCACCATCTGGATTCAAGCAAGCCGGGCCGAAGATGGCTGTAATGCCAGAAACCGGTCCCCGGAAGTTTGTTTCCTTCCCAGTATAAGAATTGGCTTGGTAGTTTGGTCTGCCCTGTTCCCATGATGCACTGGGCCAGGGACAGACTAATTTGCATATAGCCAGGTTCTGAGCTGGGATGGTGCAGTGAGCTAAAAAACGGTGATGTATCAAGCCCTGATCTGTTGACTGGGTATGAGTGTTCTGTTTAATTCAGATACTCTGTCCATCACCACCCCCTTTTCTGAATCGTTTTGTCCACCATAAGCGTGGAAGGGTATACTCAGATGTGAGTCCCTTGCTCATTGCACCATCAGGATTACAGCAAGCTGGGCCGAAGACGGCTGTAATGCCAGAAACCGGTCCCCGGAAGCTTGTTTCCTTCCCAGTATAAGAATTGGCTTGGTAGTTTGGTCTGCCCTGTTCCCATGATGCACTGGGCCAGGGACAGACTAATTTGCATATAGCCAGGTTCTGAGCTGGGATGGTGCAGTGAGCTAAAAAACGTGATGGATCAAGCCCTGATCTGTTGACTGGGTATGAGTGTTCTGTTTAATTCAGATACTCTGTCCATCACCACCCCCTTTTCTGAAGGGACGGGGAGAAGCCACAGGTCTTTTTCAGGAGGTAATGCTTGGGCAGCAAGAGCTCAGAATGCAACAATCAACCATTAGGCGCAATAAAGTATTATTCAATCCAGTGCTAGTCTTTCGAGTAAAAGAAAGTACTTTAATCACATGTTACTTCATTCTACACTGCACAATTAAAGGAATGCAATTAAGGGTTCAAATCCTGCTTGTGATTATAGTTGCTACACCTTCAGTGCAAAAGGCCCTCTATCTAACTCCTTTGGTGTCCATGATTCATGGCATTTAATCAGGGTCACTGTGCTGGCTAGGCTCAGAAGCAGTCACTCAATCACCACCAAGGTTTGTATGCTCAACAGTTCTGTTTCTTTCTCCTTCCATTCATTACGATACTCAGGGGCATATTATCAAGGGGGTTTATCTCCGCTTTTTTGGCTTTAAAAGCCAAGAAAGTGGAGATAAAATGATCTCTCTATTACCTAGCTGTCGCTAACACCAGTTAGCGACAGCTAGTAGGAGATAGCGACCATCTTGGGCCCCGCTTTGCATGTCAGTGATATTTATCACTAATGACATGCAAAGTGGGCGTGCCAAGATGTTAGCGACTGGAAACAGTCGCTAACATCGCTATCTCCTATTGCCAACTTTTGGAGATATTCACGCTATGCACGAATATCTCCAAAAGCTAATACTTGCCCTGAGCAGTTCTTAGCCATGTTATCCAATGGGAGGTGGATAACATGGCTAAGAGCATTTGCTCTGTAATGCATGAATATCGCTGACTTTTCAGCGATATTCATGCATTTCGGACGATTTTTATCGCTTAGGAGATAAACCTTGATAATATCAAGGCTCCTAAGCGATAAAAATCGTTGCTACACGGCGATAAAATTATTGCCGCTAAGCCAACCTAGCGATAATTATCGCTAGTTGTTGGTAATGTGCCCCAAAATCTTTTGTTCATACTCAGTTCTGGTGGTTCTGGTTACCTTCTTTTAACAGTTGCAGTCCTGGTCTTGAGAGGTAGCCCTATACAGTGATCCTGCTTGTACAGGAGTAGTTTCAAAGCTGTGGAGCGCAGTGGTTGCCTATTTGGGAACTTGAAGACTTGTGAGATCTTGCTGCAGCAGCCTCTCCCACGAGCTTCTCATCATCCACAGTTGTGCCCCCCCACCCCCTGGCAGAAGGAGGGGCAACTACTCGGCAGGTGCAGCCTTGGGCCGATATCATCCTGACAGATGTCATCAACAATTGCAACCCCTGGATCATTCAGTGTGCACACCTTTGCATTGCTCAAGAACCAGTCTTTCACACGCATGAGGCTGCTGATTCTCGTTAATGCTTACTTTCCGTAGAAGACAATGCAGTTCTCACTGAAAACCTTTTAAGGAGACCATGGGACCCTGTTCCACATTTTGACCACTTCTAACTTTGCTTCCTAAAAGTATACTGCTCTAAACATCTCATCCTCTTACCAGAAACATACAGGGCTTCTCTTCCTGGCCGGTCTCTCCTACGGCAGGGCCAGACACACTCCTCCCATATATAAGTAGGCAGTCAGGCTGCTAGATTCTGAGCAGACCTTCAGCTCCTCAAGCAGAGAGTGCAAACTTTAGGTGATGTCGCTTCACATCTGAAATATCTGGCTGACTGCATTCTCACGAGCCCTGGTGACACTGCAGTCATTCAACTAATCAATGAAGCACTCAATTCCTTAGTCATGAGGAACTAGTAACGGAAACAAAGTGGGATGCTTTCTGTCCCATTTTTATGCACATTTTCCAGACAGGGGATGTGGATTCACTAAACAAATTTCAAAACTGGTTTTCTTGTATCTCTTTCAAGTTTCATCCAGACATAGCCTTCGACACATGTGACATTTCTTACAGCAGGTAACAGTGGTCTTGCCTCGAGCAGAAGTATCCAAAACACGAGCACACAGAAGTATGAGTTCTGTTCACTGGGCTGCCATCACCATCCCGAAGCAGTAATAAGGGGCAGACAAAAGGAACAGGCTTTACATCGATACTTCCTCTACTAGAAGAACAGAAACTCCACTAGCTTCCCTCATCCCTGCCATCAACAACAAGCATTGGCAATGAATGAAGGGGGTTGGGAGGGAGAGAGGGTGTAGAGTCAAAGATTATGTGGCTCGTCTATAAATATTAAGGCTTTAGTATAGTATTAATTGCATCTCTTAAGGTATCACCTCATAAAAGCTTTTCAAATCTCAACCAACCTTAAGTTTTGTTGTTGTTTTATTTTCATTTAGATTGTCTGTAGAGGCCCCTTAATCAAAGTTCTTGACACTGTAGTGAGCACGATTTCAGCATCAAACCCACAAGCAAATTTGGACAGGGTTAGTTTCACCCAAGTCCTCTCTAGCAGACCCCTGCCTACAGTATATTCAAGTTGAACAAAAATACTGGTTACTTTTGTTTGCAGGACAATGTTGTGACTGAGCTCAGCGCATAGTGAAATCAAGTCTGTTATTGCTTTCCTTCTTTTCTTCTTGTTCTTTTTTCCATCCAGGTGCCAGTCTAATGCAGGACGTTCTTTGCAGTGAGGTCGAAGCGGGAGGATCAAGAGAGTTAACAAGACACAGTCCTGGCAGCCGGGAAACAGGTAAATGGCAGGCGAAGAGGCGAAGCGGAGGGGAGGCGTGTGGACTGTACTTAAATAAGACTGCTTTCGAATGTTCATAAAGGACACATTCTAATTGTTTGTAACAAGGAACAGGTGGAGGTAATTAACTTGATGAGGCTTCCTTCTAGAAGGTGCTTTAGAATGTTCACAAAGGTCAGGATCTAATTGCTTATAGCAAGGAATAGGTGCAGGTGATTCATTTGATGAGGCTGTCTTCTAGAAGGTGTTTTAGAATGTTCACAAAGGTCGTCTTCTAATTGCTTATAGCAAGGAACAGGTGCAGATGATTAATTTGATGAGGCTGTCTTCGAGAAGGTGTTTTAGAATGTTCACAAAGGTCGTTGTAGTAGTCTTGTCCCTCATGTTCAGGAGTCACAAGTACACCATGTAGACGTGGCCAGGTTTATGTAGATGAAGTTTATTAAGTTCTTTGATGAAGTTACATCAAGCCCCACCAGGAGCAGCCTCCTAGCAGCTCAGCTAGCTGCTTGCCTGGTGACAACACTCATACACCAGGCACCCAAGCATTCCACTCACACTAACATTTTAACCGGAACACTCACTCTGGCTGAGCAGCTAGATGCAGAGGAGTAAAGAAACTTATGCACAACCTGAGGATACTACATTATCCTCTCAAAATGAAAAACAAAAGAGAAAATACCAATTAAGAGAAAAATTATACAGAGTAAAAATGTACAATCGGAGCAAGAAATCTGTAAACCCAGGGATGAAGGTGACATGACATCGCGAGAGGGAAAACTGACAACCAAGAAAAGAAAGAAGGAAGAAAGCGATAGAGATAGAAAAACACTAACACTATCCTCCTCCTTTAATAATGAACAAAAAAAAACAAGTAAGTAGTGAAGAAACGAATCCCGAGTGGCTCTCAGCGTGCTCCTGCATCAAAACATTCTTAGGCAGCATAGAAGACCGGAGAGAATAGAAGACGTCATGTATAGGTTCTCCCTCTGCTCCGCGTGACACCGAGAAACAGGTAAGACGCACGAGCCATATTTCAAATTTTGAATAACAGTGTTACTGCTTCACGAGAGACCACAAAGAAGGGAATTCAACTGAAACTGAATACTTATTCAGGAAATCACCTTCTGCCACGAGGATAGATCCAGACTTCTGCCTGCACTTTGAGGCTGCCAGTTCTTCCGCCACCTTTCGCGACACACGCTTCGCGGGTGCCACTCATCTGCTCCCTGAGGCTGTTTTCACCTGGTGTGAGAGGCTCCGCAGTCGGCGGAGAGCACACTCGCTCCCAGTAGAGGACGGCCCAGGTCGAGCCCTTTGTTGAGAACTCAGTGGGTGGAGCCTACCGGGGGACTGCGAGGACCAGCATCCTCTATTCCACACAGCTGGTGCCTCTTCTGCCGGCGGCCATGCCCCCAGCCTCCAGCAATACATGCCTTTGGGAACACCGGCTGCTCGGGTGCCTTATTCAGGAAAACACCTTCTGCTATGAGGATAGATCCAGACTTCTGCCTGCACTTTGAGGCTGCCAGTTCTGAAGGACTGGGCTATTCTAAGGCCCAGCGGTGCCAGGGGACAACACCTGAAACCTTCGTGGGTTACCTGTTCCGGCGTACAAATCACAGAGACACGGGACACTTCCTTCGGCGTCAAAGATCAGCGTTTATTTACTGCAGGGATACAGAGATCGCAAGAAGTACAACAAAGTGTAGGTTCTGAGAGTCTGCTTCGAATTGCAAAAGTGGATCGCTCTTTTTATACACATTTTCGTCATTGCACAACATGGCGAACAAAAGGTTACAACTCAGTTCCCACAGTAAACTTCAAAAGGGTTGCATTCATGTTTTCAGAAGCCCGGAACATGATTACAGTAACATCGCCGGTTTCCAACTGTAAAAGCAGGTTATCCCACCATTAGGCACATTCCACTCTGGTTGTAAACAAGCTAAGAGAAGAGACAGAAACAGGTGCAAGGAAGACAAAGACAGATAACAGATTGAAAAGAGTGAGGGGGCAATATCGGAAGCATGGTCGTAGGATCAAAGGATTCGAGCCTAACGTATGCAAGGCTGAAACAATAGACCAGCACGGCAAGATGAGCCTCGAGCGGAGCCATCTGCCTTTGCCGAATCATCCCCCTAGTCATAAAGACACACTCAAAGGAACATGTGTCTTCAGCAAGGTTTTGGGAATCCCAGGGTCATGAAGCGAACATCGTCCGCTCGCCGGCTACGTGAGGGCAAGAAACAAAATGGATGCCGTATCTAAAATGGAACCCGTGGGTTTAAATGAAGAAACCCACGAATAGGACAAACGCTGCAAAGCAGAGTAGCGAAAACGCGTACACCCACTAAACTCGTCATTTGCGGTTCATAGATACCAAACTCGTCCATATTCGAACAAGTCCAAAACGTCATTACGATTCTCACGGAACCTCAGACGCTCCTTTTGCCCTCATGTAGGCAAGCACTAGTCGATATCAGAATCGATTTCGATATTCATCAAATCGTCCAGTTGTTGCTGGAACATTATTCTATCCATCAATGTCTATTTGGTAACAGATGGCCGTCTTATACACGTTGTAGCACAGAGGCCACATAAGGCGGGACCACACTGCACACAAAGACAACACATGAACAGAAACGTCACAACAACCCCTACGATCATCAGAAACTTCCAACCCCAAGTCGACATCAGGCCCCAAAACCATCCTAGTAGCGTCCAATCACCTTCGTCCACGTGTATGGACTCGGAGATCTTGTGCAACTTCGAGATGGCTTGATAAACAGTTGGAGCGTTATCAGGTATGAAAATACAGCAGCTCTAATGGATCACCTTGCACACACCACCTCTATCTGCGAGTACAACGTCTAGAACCATACGGTTCTGCAACGTCATAAGTCTATCCGCCTGAAGCTCTGCTGTCAGATTACCAAGAGCACTTGCAGTTATGTTAGCAGTCGATTCTACCACACGAGTCAACTGTCTCAAGTTCCTACTATTAACCATAGGTCCCCAAAACGGCAGGAAACCCTTAAAGAAGTCTCCTGCTTCTTGACCGACAGTATCCTCTTTGCTAATAACGCCTCTCACAACTCTAGTCTTGTGATAGTCCGAGGCAACTGTGAAAGTCGGTGGCAAAAGATTCGCGATATAACAGGTGCCCGAGAAGTCACGAGGCAACCACGTATAAGCGCGATCATAACACACAAAATAGGTACCCTTGGCAGTCAGGAAGACAGGGGAAGAGAGCATCGGTAAAATGTACGTCTCAGTACAAGCACTCTTCCCAAGCTGAGCTCTCGGATTATGACCAAGACCTTGCAAGCAGAAATTACCGATGTGGGGTACGATACAGATCGGAGACGAGCTCTTAAGCTGTCTATCACCCACTGACATACTATACTCAACCTCACTCAGATCCTTGTATGCTCGCACCTCTTCCTCTGGAATAAGCGATGCATCAAAAATATCTCTATCTAGATCAGCGATCGCTATCGCCAAAGACTTGTGGTACGGGCCAGGACCAAGGTCTGTAGAGCGTGGCTCTCGACGGGGGTAGGAATCTAGTGCACTACGGAACATGGTTTGAAATGCTCGAGCTGACCCCTGGGAACTGTAAGGAAGAACCAAATACGGAATACGCTTATCCATGGTATGTGGCATTAACCCGCACACCCAACAGTTGATAGTGTTCATCACCAACTGATGTTGATGAAGAAGTTGGACAAAAGAGCTGTTCATAAATTCCGCACGTCTAACCTGTTCATGTTGGGGCAGAAGATGAAAGGAATGTGGAGAAACAGTGGGAACAGAATTCAATTCATGAGAAGGAGAAGTAGGTGAAATGGAAGTCAATAACGACTGAATTCCAAAATATACTCCACCCTCCAATAGCATAGAAACAGTTAGGAATATCATGAAAACCTGAAACAGAAAACATTTTGTTCGCAAAACCTTATGCAATTTGTATCTTTTATTTATTTATTTATTTATAGTGTTTTGTATAGCGCGTACAAGACCCGTGGGTATCAGAGCGCTTAACAGGAAAGAATAACAAATAGATAATTGTAATAGCAGTAATAACAACAAAATATATATGAGGTAGAAGGCAAAATAATGAATGTACATGCTTAGAGATATAAGAACTTAATGTCTGTGCAATTAGCATTGGTCTCAAACCAAGCTCTGTGAGGTAGGGTTATAAGGTATTCCAGTGCATATCAGAATAGTGTGGGTAAATAAATAAGGTGAGGTAGAGGTTATATAGTCTTATCTGTGAGATATAGTTATCAATTCACAAGTATATGAGGTAATAGTATGTATCTAGCCTAGGCTTGAACATGGACACAATCAGATGTCAGGAAAAGATCCTCTAATATTCATGAAGTGGACAATCCTCTGTGAGCGTAAATTATCGTCTCAGTAGTCCGTAAGTTTCTCTATGTAGGGAATTTACTCATCAGGTGGCTCTTAAGTTCTCGTTTGAATGATAATGTATTTTGAATCTTCCTGATGCTTGGCGGGAGTGAGTTCCAGATTCTAGGGGCAGCTCCAGAGAATGCTCTGTTGTAGGACTTTTTCTTGCGGAAAAAGGCTGGTCGCAATAGAAGCTCTCTTGCGCTTCTGGTTGTTCTGTTACCTCCTGATAGCATAAGTTTCTTGGCTAGGTATCTAGGCGTGTTGTGGTGAACCGCTTTATGTGTAATACAGGCCATCTTCATTTGAATTCTGGCTTCGTAGGGTAGCCAGTTTAGAGCTTTCAGGTGAGGAGATATATGATCGAATTTCTTCGTTCCCGTGATGAGTCTTGCCGCTGCATTGAGGCAGGCTTTTAGTGGTGCTGTGGATGTTTTCGGTAGGCCAGCTAATGTGGTGCAGCCGTATTCGATCCTCGAGATAACAAGTGATTGGATAGCCAGTTTTAGATCCGATTCTGAGATAAAGGGTTTCAGTTTTCTTAGGTAATTTAAGTGGAAGCGGGCACTCTTGGCCATTGAGTTAATATGGTCTTTCATGTCGAGGTTTTTATCTAGCGTAATTCCTAGTGATTTGGCTGAGTTGACTAGTGTCGGGGCGCAATTTAGCGCCGTCACCAATTTAATCCATTCCTTAACATCCGATTGGCTCCTTGTCGGTGAGATTAGCAGGAATTCTGTTTTCTGAGCATTTAGTTTCAGATGGTTCATTGTTAACCATTGCAGAGCTCTCTTTAGTGTTTTGTTCATTAGGTCAATGTCCTCAAGGGAGGCGATCTTTATGTATAATTGGGTGTCGTCTGCATACATGTGGTAGGATATCTGTGATTGCTGAAGAATCTCGGTGAGAGGTTCAACATACAAGTTGAATAGATCTGGGGATAACGTTGAGCCTTGTGGGACCCCGATTACATTGGGGCTCGGGGAAGAGATTGCTTGATTCACCAAGAATCTCTGAGTCCTATTTTGTAGGAAGGAATTGAACCATTTCAGCACGTTTCCGGACAGACCCATCCTGTTTTGTAGCCTGGTAATTAGCACTTCGTGCTTTACAGTGTCAAATGCTGATGACAGGTCTAGGAGGATTAGTAGGCATGTTTGATTTTGGTCTAAGGCTTGTAGGGCGTCATCAACAATATGCAGGATCGCAGTCTCCGTACTGTGTCCTGTTCTGAATCCTGATTGGCAGTCGTCAAGTAGCGAGAATTTAGCGATATGTTGACTTAGTTGGCCCTGTACGCATTTCTCAATGAGTTTGGCCAGTAGAGGGATGTTGGTCACTGGTCGATAGTTGTTCGGGTCTGTTGCATCGGCTGTCGGTTTTTTGATGATGGGTACTACCTGTCCTGTTTTTAGGCAATCCGGGAGGGTTCCTTGTGCAAGTGAGGCATTTATTATCTCGGTCCAGATCGGAACTAGAGTGTGACTGATTTTTCTTACACACTTTCCCGGTAGAGGGTCTTGATAATGGTTGTTCGGTCTGAGTTCCGCTAGTGTTTTGGCGATCTTTCCCTGGTCATATAATTCAAATGTGTCCCATTTTGCCTTATTTTTTGTTTGGAGACTTTCTGTTGAGACATTGGTCTCATTTTTAGATGGAGGGAGGGTAATGAGGTTTGTTGCTGCATTTGAGAGTTCAACCTCTAGCAATTTGGATTTTTCCGTAAAAAATGAGGAGAATTCCTCGCAGCCTATGGGAGTTTTTGTACTCTCTTGAACCGTTTTGGCTAGTTTGTTTGATTGTTGTTTTAAAATCTCAAAGAGTTTTCGTGGTCTGTTTGTGGCACTGTTCAATTCCGATCGGATAAATTCTTTTTTGGAGCTGAGTATCTTTTTATTGTATTCGTTTCTAGTTTTTCTGAGGGCTTTCAACTCCGGGGAGGAGGGATGTTGTCTCCATTTCCTTTCAGCCATTCTCAGTTTGCGCCTGTCCTCGTTCAATGACTCATTAAACCAAGGATTTTTTGGTTTCTCTGAGACTTTTTTCATTCTTTGGGGCAAGGTGTCATTGACAATATTACCGATCGCGGTTATGTAGTGATCAGTCAACTCATTTACATTTTGCTTATTGTAGGGTGGTTTCAGATCTTTCTCACACCTTTCAACCAGTAGTTCAATATTAGCCTCTTTTGTGTCTCGGATCAGTTTTTTGAGCTTGCGTGGTTGCACGGTCCTACCCTTTTTCATTGTCGGTATCGCAAATGTTATGGCATGATGGTCGGACCAGTCACATGGGTCTATAGCGAGGATTGATGCCTCATCTTTTCTTGCAATAATCCAGTCTAAGGTCGCTCCTTGTGAGTGAGTGGGTTGGTTGCATGCTTGTATAAGTTTTAACTCACTGAGGAATTCTTTAAGCGAGTTGACCAGTTTGTCATTCCCGTCATCCCAGTGGAGGTTAAAATCGCCTAGGAATATATTATTAGCATCCGCGTTAGAGTTGGTCGTTATGATCTCCATCAGTTGCTCTGTGAATTTTGCATTCTCACCTGGTGGATGGTAGAATGCATGCAAGGCGCAGCTTTGATTATTTGGTGTTCTTACATTGATACCAAGGTATTCACAGGAGTCTAGGGGGTCAGATTGGAATTGGCAGACCTCGATCTCTGAGCGGTGGATGCAAGCTATGCCTCCTCCCACATTCCTTGGTCTGTCTAATCTGACGATGTTATATTGTGGTGGTATTAAGAGGTCCATGGTAGGAGATGATGATTCATTGAGCCATGTTTCCGTGAGGATGGCCAAGTCAATTTCCTTATTGATGATGAGGGCAGCTATGTCTGATGCATGTTTAGTTGCCGAACGACAGTTAAGTAGTAGACAATTCAGGGGTTTCTGTGATTTTACGCCTTTTCCATTATCAGATTCGGGTGCGGTTAGCTGAATTTGTTGTAAATTTTGGTGAATTGCTATCCTGTGATTCTTTCTGGATGTTCTATTAGGGTCAGTAGGTACTACTTTGATATTCTCTTCTTTACTCCGGGCCGGTTGTTCATAGGATCGGAGTAAAGCCAGAGCTTCTTCATTTGACACGGGCTTGGTCCTGTTCGGTCTGCTGGGTCTGAGTACCAGATTCTGGATGTGTGAGACCTTGGTGTGCGTACTTATTGGCATCTCCCAGATTTTTCCGATTGTCTGTGAGATTTTCAACGAGTCTTGTCCCAGGTTTTCTACGAGTTTCTGAAGTTCATTGAATTGTTTCTGTGTTCGGGATGGTTTTGTATGTGAGATAGCCGTGGCTGGATTGGTATTAGTGTATGCTCTTCTTCGTGAATAATTTGTTCTGATTGCCCCAAATCTCTTCTTAGTAACCTTGGTTTGGTTATAGGTTCTGGTTCTATAAAAGGTTCTATGAGAGGTGTCCCCATTAATTCTAATGTTATGGGATGTAAGGGGTGTTTTTGTGGATAGAGGTCTCTGGGGCTCAAGTCTCATCTTCGAGGGAGTAGGATGGAGAGGGTCAATATCATCAACCTTATTCATTTTGTTAACTTCATAAAGAGACTCGATTGGAGCTGGGGTACCATCTTCAAGCGCGGCAGAGTTGTGTGTTAGCGGCAACGGTTCTTTCCTTGGGGCCTGGTTCTTTTCTTTATTTCGAGGGTTAGTGGTCGGCGCTGTCCTTACTATCTTGTTCTCTGGTATTGCCTCCGCGTTTTCGGTTGAATCTCCGGTGTTATCGATTTTGTTGATCTGGTCCTCCATTCGAATGGTGTCTCTCGTATTAGGGTCATTAGTTTCAGGTGTGTCATCTGGTAATGACAAGTTTTGTTGGTGGCTTGGTCCTTCTATGTATTTCTTTAAGTTTTGGAAGGCTATCTCGAATTTCTTGAGTTCTCTGTTGGTTGCTTGTATCAACACTATTCCCGTTTTGTACATGGTAATGTATAAATCTGTATTACTTCTTTTAGTTAATGAGGTTGTTATTTTTGTGCCATGTGGTATGTTTTTTATAGTTTTAGTGAACAGCATTTCTGTCAGGGCGTTACGCCATTTAGCTGTTTTGTCAGTGTAGAATATCAGGTCATTCATCATGATGCCTTTGGCTATATCGAAATATGGGTCAGAGAACAGCATGTCCGGATTTTTTCTCAGAGTATTGTGTTTGAATTTTTTGGCGGCATTTTTGGATAGAGTTAAAGGGTAATCTATGCTCTTTGCATTGAATCCATTCGATCTTTGGCATCCTCCATCCATTTCGCTTCACAATGAGGGTCTGTAGAGTGTTATAGGCAGTTTTGCACTGAGTAGCTCCTAGTTGGTGTATCCAGAGGATCCAGAAATCACGTAACTCAGGGCTATGGTTTCTAGATGTGAGTTATAGTTTTCTTTGTGGTATAGTTCTTTGAAGTTATTATTATGTTGCAATTCGTGTTGATTAATTAAATAATTATATTCCTTAACTATCACTAATCATGAGAGCTAGTTGTCTAGAGATGAGTAATCAGTATCAGACGGTAGCCTAGTCTAACCCAGACGATTTCCTGAGAAGGGGGAGGATTTTTTCTCTTTTCCCTTGCAGCTGTTTAGTCTCTTTTTATTTCCTTGGTCCTTTCTTTCTTTTCACTTTTCTTTTAGGGATTGGTTAGTTCGTTTTTGCTTCCTTTGATCCTTTCCCTCTTAGTATTCCTTAATCTGATTTGCCCTTATATAAATGTTCTGTGTCAATAGGGGGGATTCTGGGAGGTTTCCTATTCTTTGCGCCGACATCCTCTCTATTTCCGACAGCTTAGAGAACTCCATCCTCTAAAAAAACGTCCGTAACGTTCTTGACGCACTTCGTTCTGAGTAGCGATTATCAATTCCCAGGAGTTCCCAGGAATCGACAAAAGTAACTGACCTAGTGCCAGAAACCTGCTAAACAGAAGGAAGTACCCGCACAGCCCTACGGTCAACCCGGATGACAGGTTTTCTCAAATTAACATTCAATGTAATATTAGTCTCCTAGCTGTATAGAAAAGGAACACACGTGATGTATAAAACAAGAATTGAAAAACTCAAAATCAATGAAAAAATGCAACTGTTCACAATGTTCGTAACAACAGTGAGGGGGTAATGTAAAGTTAAAAACAAAAAAGTATTTTATTAGTCCTTGTCACGCGATCGAAGAAAATATCGACTTTTTCCAGGTCGAGTTTGCTCTTCAAATAACGATTCAGATGGCAAAACAATGTTCGATCGTTCAGATGACAGTTCAGAACCTGAATTCTCCAATGCTGACGATGAAGGTACAGTTCCAGATGATTCAACAGGTGTATCTGACTGAACTGAATTGTTCTCCACAGGTTGAGCATCACTGAATGGCACGTAACGTGGAGGGGCCTCGGTCTCCGTTGGGGCAACTCCTGTTTTTACCCAGTTATCTGCTGGCAAAGGAAGTGGAACCCTCTTCGTATGGGTGGCGTGCACCCAGTGCTTCCTGCCTTCCAACCGAACTGCAGTCCTTGTTGCCAGCAGGACTTGGTAGGGTCCCACAAACCTTGGCTCGAGATTACGTTTTCTCCCAAAATTCCGGGTGACAACCCAGTCACCAGGTTGGAGCTGATGTACAGGACCCTCTGTTTGTGCCGGTAGAGCTTCAAAAACCTGTTGATGAATCAAACTCAATTTAGCAGTCAGATCATAAAGATAGTCAATCAACATTGGATATTCAAGACTGTCAAAATGCTTAGGCCTCGGGACTCCCCAAATGTTCGCAGGACGGCCGAACATAATCTCATATGGGCTAAGCCCTACTCGAGAGTGCACAGTCGCCCTGGTCGATAAGAGAGCTAGAGGCAATGGATCAGGCCATGACAGACCAGTCGTGGCTTGAATTTTGGCAAGTTTTAGTTTCAGAGTACCATTGTACCCCTCCACTAAACCCGCCGATTGAGGATGATTAGCGCTATGGAATTTTTGACGTATTCCAAGGCCCTTACACACACTTTTCATCACACTCCCCACAAACTCACTTCCGTTATCCGACCATACGATCCGTGGTATTCCATACCGAGGAAAATATTCCTTCAGTAGGACTTTTGCTGTAGACAGGGCAGTATTATCCTTAAGAGGGTAGGCCTCAATCTATCTGGAGAACGCGCAAACCACAACCAAAACATATTTCAGGTTATTGCATCTCTCCATATGGATGAAGTCCAATTGGATAACTTCAAAGGGACATGTAGGAGGAGCAAAATGACCAGGTGGAGTGGGGGTGCCCTTACCAGGATTATACATCAGACATACCATACAATTCTTAACCACTCTCTCAGCACACTTAGCAATCCCATCATTCTTCCATACTGGAGACAACAACTTACATATACCTTTCGCGCTAATATGTGACAAGCCGTGGGCCATAGTGACAACAGCAAGCACATATGTATCCGGTAACATCCACCTCTGACATTCTGACAAATCAACCCAACATCCATGCGCGTCTAACTTTCCTGTGCTTTCTTTCCACTTAGTCTTTTCAATCTCGGTAGCCTCATTCTGAATCGCTTTCACACTCTCAACAGTGTCCTCACACATACCAGTCTCCGTCGGCCATCTCACTGAACTCATAACATACATTCGAGTAGTCAGATTCTTAGCCGTTTCCGTAGCAATCTCATCCTCAAACGCGTTACCACGACCAACATCATTCGTAACCTTTCGATGTGCGCTGCATTTAATGATTGCCACCTACTTAGGCAATGTAAGTGCATCCAAAAGATCGTTCACGAGCTGTCCGTGTTGGATCTTCGTGCCATGCGACGTCATAAATCCTCTTTCTCTCCACAATCGACCAAAGCTATGCGCTACGCCAAATGCATACTGACTGTCAGTAAACACATTCACTCACTTTCCTTTAGACAAAACACACGCTCTCGTTAACGCAATCAACTCTGCCACTTGCGCTGAATTCTGACTCAATCTCGCAGTTTCCACAACCGTATTCAACGTCACTACAGCATACGTAGTCGTCACATCACCATTCGGCAACTTAAAGCATGAACCATCAACATACAGAGTACCATCGGGATCTACCAATGGAGTGTTTTTCAGGTCAATACGACCCTTCGTTTCTTCTTCAGTTCTTAAATAACAGTCATGTGGTGCTACATCATCTGATTCCATATTAGTCGGCAACAATGTCGCTGGATTCAGCACATTACAACGCTTTATCTGTATATGACTTGCCAAAAGCGTCAACTCATAACCGGACAACCTTGCACTTGTCAAGTGTTGAGTTTTTGTTCGATTCAAGAGAGTGTCAACTGCATGCGGAACCATCACCGTAAGCATATTATCCATGACCAGGACTGCGGATTGTCGGATGGACACCGCAGCTGCCGCTGTCGCTCTTAGACAACTCGGCAATGCTCTAGCTACTGGGTCTAAGGTCGAGGAAAAATATGCACATGGACGCTGTCTGCCACCAAATTGTTGCATCAAGACACTCAATGCACAACCTTCTCTCTCGTGAACGTATAGTGTAAACGGCTTACTGTAATCAGGAGTACCTAACACAGGAGCCGAACACAACGCCAGAGAATCCAACAGAAACATTTGTTAAGCCAGACAAAGGTGCGCCAGGGAGTTTCGAATGCATGATGGAACTTTTCGCTGCACCAGTGTCCAACAGAGAAGTCTCAACTACGCCCGATGCGGCAACTGCGACGTAAGGCCCTCTCTGATCAACCGGAACTGATACTACTCCCTCTCTTTGTCTGTCGCTGTCCTAGTAATTGTCGTCTGCTCCAATGTCATGCTCAACATAATAGTCATCCACATGATACTGTGCAGATCTACCGGACGATGAATCGCGCTGATCAAAACAATTGTTCAAGTCCGATGAAGAAGTAGAACGCTCATTCTGATTTTGAGAGGTGCCATGACCTCTACCTCAAGATGCCTGATGAGGACCACTACGACCTCCTCGGGCCGAAACACCATTATTTTGGTCACGTAAAACCGGACAATTAAACTTCAAATGGCCCTCACCCCTACAATATGCGCATTGATTATACCCAAGCATAGATCTGGATGCAGAAGAGTCAGAACGCGACTGCGTCCTAGAAGACTGCGCCTGTGGTCGATATTGCTGTTGCGAGTCATTTTGATTCGAGCGCGGAGGATATGCTTGCTGCAATAAAACCTTAGTTTTAAGCTCCTTCGTTTTCTTGTCTGCACGATCATTTTCTTCTTTTTCCCTATTCTCATAGTATTGAGCTGTTGCTAATATTTGAGCAGTGTTTGAAACAGCCCACGAACTTTCAGAATTTTTCAATTTGTTGCATAACTCAGGCAACAAATTTAACACAAACTTATCAACAAACAACCGCTGACCTCCCTCAGTGCTCATATCCTGACCACTATGATCGATGAATGCCTCCTCAAATCTAGTAAAGAAATCAGAGACACTCTCATCTTTCTTTTGTTTGCAAGCAGACAATTTATCCCAGTTCACCCTCATCGCTGGCATAAGTGTCTTCATGAGTGTAATGATTCTTTGGGACAGATCCGTGATTAACTGTTCAGGCTTAGCCCCACCAACTTGTCGTCCGTCAGCCGCCGCAAGAGCAGCCCAATCACCACCTAGCTCAGCTACATGATTTTCCTGACGAATTTTCGCTCAAATCGGTTGCGGTACTACATTACCAAACAACATGTCAATGTCTGCAAGGTTCATAATAGAAGCATCCACAATTTGGTATAACTCCTTATAATAACCTGCCGGATTCTTCCGGGGGTCAGGTAAAGATTGTTTCACCTGCAAGACTTCTGATCGCTTCCATGGGAGGTGTATCCAAACTCTCTGGAAGTGTGGCAAAATTGGAGGATTGGCAGCAGCATTACCTGGCATCCACACTGGTGGAACTTCTCGCATAGGATACTGACCAGGTTGCGCTTTCGAATCATCATAGTCCTCATCAAACGACACTCGAGGAGGCACTATAGTCCTAAAGGCTAACAAACGCTCTAAGGCACGTCGTACATTACCGCCTACAATCAAACTGATTCTGAAGTTCAGTCATATCGGGCGGTTCATTATCTACCTCATCATTATCCCACTCTTCTCTCAAGGATTTACACATTTCCTCAAACACGAATCTTTGTGTGGGCTCATTGAACTGAGAGAACGTATCGTAAACTATGCTATGTACTTAGCAGGATGTCTAATCCACCTACGCGCCATAGTTACTAATGTCTCACTCTCCCTTCCACCAGGAATTTGACTCCGTCTCTGAGAGACGTCAGAGACATCGGACCCAAGTATCGGTCCGAAAAGCGGAGAATAGAGATTAGCGACAGTATTAGATATACGACTACGAACAGAAGGAGAAGGGGAGAGAAGTACAGGAGCAACAACATTAGGAATAAACGTAGGAACAGTAGGAGTAGCTAAGATAGCAGGAGTGGTAGGAACACCAGATTGAGAAGGTACAGGCAAAGGAGCAGTAGGAATAAGAGCAGGTAAAGGAGCAGGAACAACTTGAGGAACAAGAGGATTCGGAGGAACAGGACCAACGACAGGCTGACCAGCAGCCGCCGGAATAACAGGTTGAGGGACAGGAGGAACAACAGGGGCTGCAGTACCCTGTACATAAGGAGGTGGTGATTTCAATAAATATGATAACAAAGGATCCTCTTTCGATTCTTCTTCCTTTTTATAGGAACTTGACGGTAAAACCGGATAACATTTATCCACCGCCATGCGATGTAGTCTAGTAAAAACTTCCTTTTTCTTCTCTTCTTTGTCTCGCTGGTACTGTTCTGCACTTTGCATCATCGTAATGATACCATCTCTCTTATTTTTCTTAATCTGTTTGATTTCTTTCTGCTTGGCCTCTTTGCGCCATAACCGAAAGGAATCAAACATGGCTGGCCTAGCTTTCTTCTTAAACAATTTTGCTTCGAGATTATCTAAAATCTCGGTTTCAAAACTACCATGAGGTGGCCAACTAAGGACACCGTCATTTTTCGTATAGCGGATCCAACAGTCATTATAGACAATAGGACCCACTCCGTGTCGACTATAGAGCTCATAAATCGGAGTTCCAACTGGAGGTATCGGACATGAGTCCTCCAACCGGGAATCCGTGCTGCAACATTTAAGGAAACCAAACAAAGTACTACGGCCAGGCATCGTGCACACTAACCGAGTTTACAAACTTAAAGGGTTATCGAATTACGATATCCTCGCAAAAATACGAGACCCTCGGTTTTTGGCAATTGCAATCGTCAAATAACAACCCAACAACTAAGAACCAACAACTAAGAACCACAAATGCAATGGAACCATGCAAAAAACCAAGTTTCAACAACAACAACCAAGGTTTCTGGGAGCGACCCACAAATACTTAACTGAGAGAACAATGGCGTCACCAGGAAGGCCCGTCTATCGTCTCGCCGTACAAAGGACTACGCCAGTCGCCAAAACAGGTCGACAGTCAGGGCATCAGTCCGCCGCAGCCGTCAGGAGGCGGGAATCTTCGCGAGAAAAATCTTCAGACCACTTATTTCGACAACAGGATCGATGAAGCGGGGTGCACCTTCCCTCGAAGATTTCACACGAAGTTCCTCACGATCGTCGGGCTTTGGACTGGTACCGCTGATGTCGCCCCACGTGGGGCGCCAACTGAAGGACTGGGCTATTCTAAGGCCCAGCGGTGCCAGGGGACAACACCTGAAACCTTCGCGGGTTACCTGTTCCGGCATACAAATCACAGAGACACGGGACACTTCCTTCGGCGTCAAAGATCAGCGTTTATTTACTGCAGGGATACAGAGATCGCAAGAAGTACAACAAAGTGTAGGTTCTGAGAGTCTGCTTCGAATTGCAAAAGTGGATCGCTCTTTTTATACACATTTTCGTCATTGCACAACCTGGCGAACAAAAGGTTACAACTCAGTTCCCACAGTAAACTTCAAAAGGGTTGCATTCATGTTTTCAGAAGCCCGGAACATGATTACAGTAACATCGCCGGTTCCCAACTGTAAAAGCACATTATCCCACCATTAGGCACATTCCACTCTGGTTGTAAACAAGCTAAGAGAAGAGACAGAAACAGGTGCAAGGAAGACAAAGACAGATAACAGATTGAAAAGAGTGAGGGGGCAATATCGGAAGCATGGTCGTAGGATCAAAGGATTCGAGCCTAACGTATGCAAGGCTGAAACAATAGACCAGCACGGCAAGATGAGCCTCGAGCGGAGCCATCTGCCTTTGCCGTATCATCCCCCTAGTCATAAAGACACACTCAAAGGAACATGTGTCTTCAGCAAGGTTTTGGGAATCCCAGGGTCATGAAGCGAACATCGTCCGCTCGCCAGCTACGTGAGGGCAAGAAACAAAATGGATGCCGTATCTAAAATGGAACCCGTGGGTTCAAATGAAGAAACCCACGAATAGGACAAACGCTGCAAAGCAGAGTAGCAAAAACGCGTACACCCTCTAAACTCGTCATTTGCGGTTCATAGATACCAAACTCGTCCATATTCAAACAAGTCCAAAACGTCATTACGATTCTCACGGAACCTCAGTTCTTCCGCCACCTTTCGCAACACCCGCTTCGCGGGTGCCGCTCATCTGCTCCCTGAGGCTGTTTTCACCTGGTGTGAGCGGCTCCGCTGTCGGCCGAGAGCACACTCGCTCCCAGTAGAGAACGGCCCAGGTCGAGCCCTTTGTTGAGAACTCAGTGCGTGGAGCCTACCGGGGGACTGCGAGGACCAGCATCCTCTATTCCACACAGCTGGTGCCTCTTCCCCCGGTGGCCACGCCCCCAGCCTCCTCGTACTTTACAGGCGCAATCGCCACCACGACGCGGGACGCGCACGGGACGGAGCTCGGGGCGAAGACCGGGCAAAGAGCGGGCCGTTTGAGGCCGTTCGAGTACGGGAGAGTCCGGTCCGGGCCCCCCCTTTTTATTGCTACATCTGGTTTCCCAATCCACAGAGCAATGAGCACTAGAGAAACCAGAAGCAAATCGACACTAGCTGCGGCCGTAGCCGCAAAGGGCCCTATTGACAATTACTTCGTCAAAGCCGGATCTCTTCTGATTGAGGACATTGAGGTTTTGGAAAGAAGAATTTCCCAGGAAATTGACTGGGTTAGAAGATCTTCAATGGGGCCAATGGCTCAAGCCAGAACTCCGGAGGGGGGCCTGAACTCATAATCAACGAATTGACCGACCAGGTAATACAACAATCACCTAATGCAACTACTAATGATCCCGATTTTACAATCAAGGCTCCCAGTGAAATTGAGGACATGAGTCTAATGGCTCTCCCAAAAACCCAATTGCCCCATACCTCACCAGGAATTTTTCTCCCAAATCTCGAGCCGAAAACAGTGGTAGTTAATGACAAAGAGTCTAGCCCCGATAGAGATAGGGGGGTCAGGGAAGGTGCCATACAAAAAAAGAGGGGGGGTCAAAATAAAGTAACCAAAGAAGCTAACAGGCTAAAGTCCCCAAAATCTAAACCACCAAGGGGAAAAGGGGCGAAGGGAGGCACTACAATTATCAATTTAGAGAAGCAGGGTACAACAACTACCCCCATAATCCACAGTACAACGGTACCACCCTTCGGCCACAAACATGACTCTAGTGGATAACTCAAGTGATGACATCACACTGGAGGACATTGGTACACTTCTCAGGTCGCTATTGAGCCCCCTTGAAGCTCGATTGATCAAGATCGAAGCAAGCCTAGTTAATATCAAAAAATCCACTGTGCAACTAGCTGATTCGAAGAAACTGGATCTTAATGGAGCTAAAGTAGTGAAAGGGGGCCCCGATCCAAAGGCTAAAAAGGGTAACGAATCCACAACAGTTGTAAAGAATAAGTTAACCTCCACTGACTCCCACAACCCAATAGCGATCCCTAATAAGACACTCCAACCCCCGCCTAACCTCAAATCCAGTAGGTGCTCCTCGTGCAGCACGGGCCTGACGAGGAGCACCTGATGATGAAGCATGACACCCTAACAGGTGTGTGAAGGCACCAAGATCTGACCTTCAGGTCTTCCTGCGAAAGTATTACTAGACACCTGGTTTAACCCTGGGTGACCATTTGGCCTAGGAGGAACTCCCCTGATCTTGATAATCATTGAGCTGTTCTTTGGGAGGAGCTTGAATGTAGGACCTCATTAAAATACGTTTCTCTTCCTTCCCTCCTTTGATTTTGAGGCAATACCAAGGCCTCACGGAGCACAAGGGGGGGTTAAAATGCACTTGGCTCCAAAGCCTTTGTTCACAGCTGTTGCTGTGAATGTGCTACAGCTAACAGCCACATGCAATGCCACAGCCATTATCTTTTGAACATTCACAGCTATAGCTGGGGAAAGGGGCTGAAGTCATTCCCTGGTTCTCCCCGGCATGGCTGAAATGCTTTTTTAGGTCTCGCGCCTGCGATGCATATGGTGAAGCCATATGCCATCGCGCAGGCGCGATACTATAGTTGCCGGGTCTGCTTCCCAGGAGACAGGAGACTGTCACGCGCACGCTCAGGAAAGCGATCGGAGCCGGCCGCGCGCGCGCGTTCCCAATCTCCTGTCTCACTGGGAAGTACACAAGCAAGCCCAGCAAGCCCCGCCAAGGCACCACGAGCACGTCCCACATGGGCGCCTACCACGAGGACAACCGCAGCAGCAGGGCAGCCCCGCCGGAGAGCGCGCGGCCCCTCGCAGCCCGCAAACTGCAAGCGGTTTCGCGATGGGGCTCTGGTGCACTGTCCACCCTTCCTTCTCTTGTATAATGCTTGTTTTTTGGCGTGTGGTGTACTCCGCAGAGGTGCTCTGCTGTTCTACGATCCGAGGAGAGGCTCTTTGTGGAGATAACAGCTAATTACAAAGAAAACCATATCACTGCAATCACCCCCGTGCGCGGTCGGCGAGTTGACACTGGTTTGGTATATTCACGGGTAAAAGTATACCGCCCCTTCATGCTGGCACAGCTACAAAGACCGCAGCTTCAAAATGCAACATTTGTAATGGAGATCCTCTTTTAAAATAAGGTTTGTTGATTATCCACTCCTTTGTTGCACTACTAGTGAAGTATTCTAGGCTAGAAATAAAGTACAATCTATAATCACAATCTAGTTATACCTTGTGTGGAGGGCGTTTGTGTGGAGGTTATTTTTTTATTTTTGTATGTTACTGAATAGACTTACTAAAAAGAAGTACAGCAACCGAATGGCAGGATACAATATCACATTTTACTAATACAATTTCAATTTTTGGACCAAGCGCAGTAATTTCACACGACTGACATATTTACTGTGCAGTTATATTATCTGTGCGGGCCGTGTGTGCTGTCAGAGGGCTGCAGCGGGAGATCCGACTGTTAGTGAGAGGTGAGGAGAGCGACCCTGCAGTGATGCAATGGAGACCGGGAAGGGGGCTCTGAGACCCTCTGTGTGGTGATCACGCTGTCTGTGCTGCACCTGCGAGACACGGGGGCAGTCCAATTTGAGTGTGAGTGCTGTGAAGTGTTACCCCGGAGTCAGTCATGTACCCAGATATAGGTGTTTAGATCAACCCTCTGGCCTCCTGGAGAAACACTGATTTTCTTAGCACCAAACGTATCTTGTATAAAGTACTCACGGTTAATAAACACTCTGTAAGGCAGTGATGTTACTTCAACAGAGACCTCCTTGTGTTTCAACCTTCGTCTCTCCCTTTGGCTCCTCCACCTCTTTAACCGCAACGCTGGGCTCCCCCCTGCACCTTCTGTATCGTAAAATGACTAAAGGCAGGCCAAATTTCTGATAATCTGCACAAATACATTTATTCAGAGAAAACACACTGCAATGTCACTGAAAAAAATATCATTTTTGTTTCTTATAGAAAAACACCTCAAACTACACCCACTGGGGGAGGGTGGCGAAACGGTCAGGGCTGCCCAATTTGGAACTGAGAACAAGGTGTGACTCTCGGCGCCGCTAAACCTTCTGTGATTCTGGACAAATCCCTTAATCTCCCCGTGCCTAAAAACACAAGGATGTGACCTGGTGCTCACGTAAAGGGTTCCATTACCTTCGAGTCGAGTTGGCGCTATATATTAAATTGCATAAAAACCTGTATTTATTTTTAAGATTCATTCCTAAGTATAAAGAAACCAAGTTGATTGACATATACAAAGTCTATGCCCACCAGTTCCTTTCACACATCTCACTTCAGCTCCTTATTGTGAATCTTAACTTTAGAGGTTGAAGTGCAAAAAATTATGGGAGCTACGATGAGTGCAGTGGGATGAGATTTGCGAAGGTGGGGGCGGGGCACCAAGAAAGAACAATTAGAACCGTTAGTGTAAACAAGCATTTGCAATGCAATAAGTCTCTCATTTGCGAGAGTTTGAGCTCTTGGCATTGAAAATGACAATGCCTTTTATGTATGCGTTGGTTTTTAAAACATAAGTAAACGGCATTGTCATTACAATGCCAATAGCTTAAACTCTCGCAAATGCGAGACCTATTGCATTGCAAATGCTTGTGTAATTTAGCCAAGCCAGAGAGACCCAGAATATAAGCATCATTGTGCCTCCCTCCTTCTGATGCTCTAGTGTCTCTGAGCTAGGGAGGATGGAGGGGGAAGGTCCGGTGTGCCCTGCAGCACAACCTCTGCCTTTCGCTTTGGCCTGCACATTATTAGAACTTTGAAATGTTGAATGCAGCAGGCCTGTACCAGTTAATATAGGCCACTGATACTTCATTGACTTCAATGGAGTTCTCAACATTCTGATTTTCTAAAAGCAATAACTCACAAAGGTTAATATAAATGCAAGTCTAAGACCATGACACAAATAAAATAAAGTTGCAGCAGATTAAAAATGATTGCACATGTGCAAAGAATAAGCAATTGAAAGCACCATCGTTCTGAAACAAAGAACAGAAAAAATATAGACATTTGTTCAAGAGTCTACAAATTCTGCTATTAAGGAAGAAGTTAAGACTTATTAGAGCATTGGAATGTTGGGAGCTTCAAAACAATAGAGTTCTCCGGGCTTCTAATGGCAGGTAGAAGCCCAAAGCTCCAACATTCCAAGGTTTGTTCACAGCTTTTTGCTGTGAACAAAAGGCCTCACAGAGCCTGAGGGGATTTTATTCCCCCCGGGCTCCGTGGGGCCTTTGTTTTACAAATTAGGACATTCTGCCCTCTAGGGGCGGAATTTTCGAATAGCCTTAGAGCCCTCCATAGCGGGCTCTACCCGCCATTAAAGGTTCACTCCCTTGTTGAGTTGGAGCTGGCCTTTAAAGGCCCACAGAGCCCGCTACAGCAGGCTCTAAGGCTATATTGTGTTTGTGCTGAGTGGTTACATAGATTTAATAAGTTTAGTGGCCATGATTTCTGTTGTTTGGTGAGCTATGCATCTCTGTTTGTGGTTTAGCTTCTTTGATATTCCTATGTGTGCGAAACAACTTTTTCTGTTCTGTGTTCTACCTGATTATGACTCACACCTGTATCTTTTGACTTGGAAATTTGCTCTGTCGAACGTTTACATTTTTTCTCTTCTAGTCGAGTATGTATTTGCATAACACTTAAATGTTTTACTTTTGTGAATCACGGTTGAGACAGTTTTAAAAAGTTCATTGTAAATTACGTCTAGAAGAAGAAAAGTGCTACTATGTCAAGCTAATAACCTTTTATTTTTGTCTTCTCCATCACTGCAAAGCATGGACTAAGTGTTGTTTCTCAGAAAATGGCATTCGTTGCACAGAAAAAAAGAACAATCAGCGTTTTTAATGTCCTATTATTCTGTTAAATGTTCACTAAATGTGATTCGAAGTTAGTCTTTAATTCTAATTTCTTGACTGCTGTTTTAATTATGAGTTCAACAAATCTAGTCACAATTGCTGTAATTCAAGGTTACTGTGTGTTCAACGTTTGCGTATGCACTGTGGTGCCTGTTCAGTATTCTTGCTTTCCCTTATCCTATTTCTTCATTTCATCACTTGGTTCGGTGACAAGTAAACTGCAGGTATTTCATTAGTGCTGTCTGTATACCTGGATCCAGGTCAGTGTTTGTGCATGCAGTTGGTTCTTGATCCACATATGCCAGTTTTGTTTACATAAGCTTTTGATTGAAATACTTCTCGGACACCAGGCCCACCTATCATGTCTTTTTCAGCCTTTTGTCAGAATTCAGTCTTACTACCGGATGATTTTACAGAGTCAGAGCCATTGTAACACCATGGAATTTCGGTTTGGGGATTTTATTATTCCTTTTGATTGGTCTGTTTATCCAACTACTTCTAATGACATTTTGAAACATCTGTAGGGTTCAAGGTTGTGGAAATAAGTGTGTATGTATTGTCTCTCAACTATCTACTATACCACTTATATATTTTTTTTGTTTAAGAAATTTTTTATTAGCATTTTGGATTAAATACAATACATATGTAATAAATAAATGTAAAAATTATTAAATATTAAGGAGAATTACAAAACATATGCAAAGAGCCATAAACTAGTAATAAAAGGATATAGAAAGGGGAAAAAGGAAAATGGAAGATAGAAGATAGAAGTGTAATAGAGAAGAGAAGAGGAGAGAGAAAGGAAAGAAAGGAAAGGCAAAAGAGGGGAAGGAAAAAGAAATAGCGGGGAAAATAAGAATAAGTGGGAAGACTAAGAATCAGTCAGGGAAACGGGTTGGAGGAAAGATAAGAGGTAAAAGAGAGCCAAAGAAGATCGGATTTAATTTTCAGGGGAACAGAAGAGGATGAAGAGATAGCAATCCTATGTTCATCGCAAACAAAATTCCACAAGTGTGAACTGAGATTTTAGAATTATCTTTCCAACATAATAAAATACCTTTAAAAGCAAGAGAAATAAACAAGTCCAACAATCTTGCAGAAGAAGAGATAATATCAACTTCAGACGACAACAAACCTAAGAAAATAGTCTGAAAAGATAACGGAGTAGAACAACAAAATATTCGCATACATATCTTCCAAATTTCCTTCCAAAAAGATAACACAGGGAGACAGTCATACAGTAGATGTTTAAGTGACCCAGTTTCTTTAGAACATGACCCGCATAGTGAGGAAGATGTATGGGAAAACTTATGAATACTTACAGGAGTAATAAGGACTCTATGATATATGAAAAGTAAAGATTGGGTAATACGAGCAGCAGGAGATACTTTAAACTTAGGTAGCAAGCAAGGAGGACCAGGAGGATTCAATAAGAATGACATTTTAGAGAAAATAAGAATAGCAGGAGACCGTTCGATCCGTTCAATATATGCGAGTTTGGCAAAAGAGAAAACCGATGATCTAGAAAAATATAGCAATAAATGGGAGGTGAAAATTCAGGGAGAAACAGGGTGGTTTCAGGAGTCATTAGATCTAGGCCGATCGATATTGTGTGCATCCTCTCTTCGATCCCAACATTATAAAACGATATATTCATTATATATTACTCCTGCCAGGATAGCACAATGGGGAGGCACTGAGGGAACTTCCTGCTCGAGATGTAATGCCGCCGAGGCTGACAATATACATATATTTGCCACATGTCTGCAACTCAAAACGCTCCTTAGAAATATTGAAAGGTTTATGGATAGCACTTTAGGGATTCGAATAAAGCTCACCCCGTCTTGGATTCTATTAGGGGTAGGTAGGGCTAATGATGGGATACAGCAGGAATTTATATTTGTGGCAATGGCGGTATGTAGGTTAATGATAGCTAGGGCCTGGCTAGACAAGAACCCACCGACAGTACAGTGTTGGCTGGCTAACCTACTAGCATTTTATAATATAGAGAAGAATATATATGCTCGTAAAGGGAAGAGAGGGAGATTGATGGGGCTGAGGGTATGGGATCCTATCACAAGATGGAAGGAGGGATTAGGTTGACCGAATATTTTGCTTTGTCTTGTTTTGATTAACTTTGTGTTAAAATGATGAAATGAAATGTAATGATTTGTATATCTATGTATTTTGGTATATCTTTGGTTTACATTTAGTAATGGAAATTCAGTGAATGATGAATAATATATAAAGTGTGACTAATGTTTGAAAATAAAAAAATATATTAAAAAAAAGGAGATACTTTAAACAATTTGGACCATGTACTATCCCGCAATGAGATAGAGAAAGAAATATCAAGGTAATTTTCCCATGCAGTCTCAGCAAGCGATTTAGGACGATCTATACCTGTGGACATTAACAATGTATAAACAAGGGTAGCCTTAGGTTGTTGATGGGAGAATAAGGGATACAGTGAAGAGGTAGGAACAAGGGAGGGTAAAACATCAGGCATTGAGAGGGAAGTTAAGTGTGACTGAATAGCAGACGTAATAATAACATATTCAGCAATATAAGACGGAGGTAAGTTAAATAGAATTTGCAATTTCGGAAACGGAATGATAGAAACATTATCAAAAAATTGATGAACAAATAAAATATTCTTTTCTTTCCAGTGCTTAAAGTAAGATGATTTGCCTTTATATCGAAGAAATTTGTTATACCATACAACAGATAATAAAAAACATTGTAAAGGAGAAAAGTTGGAAGAAAAGACAGTATGTAATACTGTTTGGGAGTATTGTAAGATAGGGAATTTGGTTAAAAAAGAACATTTTGACATAAAAACAATATGTTGAAATGGAAAATCTTTTAGCAAAGAGCGTTCTAAAAGAACCCATGTAGGTACAGGAGTATCATTAAAGTCATATGCCAAAGAAAAGGATTGTTTAATCAGGAAGGCGGAGTGATACGTTTTAAAATTGGGAAAGCGAACACCACCTTCCGATTTAGGGCGAATCAGCTTATGCAGAGCTATTCTAGGATGTTTGTCATTCCATAAAAATTTAGAGCAAATAGTATTTATACGGGAGAAAAATGAAATGGGAATTTTAAAAGGGAGCATAGAAACAATATAAAGAACGTGGGGAGTAATCATCATTTTAATCGTATCTAACCTACCCCACCAAGAAAGAAATAATGGGGACCAAATTTGAAGAAGGGAGTTGATTTTCTTTATGAGATAATCAAAAGTAAGTTTAAGGGTATCTCTCAAGGATGGAGCGAACCAAATACCAAGGTACTTAATTTTAGAGGGACACCGTGAAGTAGTGTGGCTCACTGGTTAGAGGCGGCAGACCCGAGAGCAGAGGACGGCCCGGGACCAGGGTTCGATTGCCGGCGCGGCAGGTTTCTGGACCAGGGTCAGCGGACTCTATAATTCTCTCGCCTCGGTGCCCACTCTGATCAGCGATCACACTCGGCAACTCTGGGCATTAGCTTGCCTCATCTTCACTAACGGCCCCACCAGACCACTGGGGATGCCTGGTCTCACCCTGGAGATACCCATTAAGGGACCATCTCTCAGGGAAGCCAGGAAGGGTTTTGCAGCGGTCGAAGCGCCTTGGGACCCTACGGGTAAGTAGTGTGCTATATAAATGCCAATACATTTACACATTACATTACAATACACACCATGCAAAATCAGTATTATTAAACATGAAATGATAACAAAGCGAATTAAGTGGAAGAACTTCCGTTTTTGAGAGATTCAATTTATTTCCCGATATAGAGGAATATAACTGGACCTCATCCAAAAAAGGGGGAAGGGAGGATTCAGGATTCGATATGTAAACCAACCCATCATCCGCATAAGCAGACAATTTAGTTTCAGTAGAAGACAATTTAAAACCAGTAATGTTAGGATTGGATCGAATTCTTTCTAAAAAGGGTTCAAGACATAGGATAAATATTAGGGGAGATAGGGGACACCCTTGACGAGTGCCTCTGGATAAGGGGAAAGACTTGGAAAATTGGTTGTTAACAAAAATACTGGCACGAGGAGAGGAATAGAGAAGTTTGACCATTGAAGTAAAGGAGGGACCAAAGCCAAACCATTGTAGGGTACGAAATAGGAACTGCCAGTTGATACGATCAAAAGCTTTTTCAGCATCTAAGGAGAGTGCTGCTAAAGGGACTTTAAGATGCTTGCTGTGAGCAATGACATTGGAGAACATACGTGCATTGCCCGAGCAAGTCTACCCTTCACAAAGCCCACCTGGTCCATGTTAATTAGACGGGGAATAAGGGAATTAAGGTGTGAAGCAAGAATTTTAGCAAAAATTTTGCAGTCGTAATTGATTAGGGATATAGGCCTAGATGTATCAAGCAGTTTGCGATTCGTTAAGGCCGAAATTCTGCGAATTTCGGCCTTAACGAATCGTAAACTGAAATTTTGCATCTTTTGAGATGTATGTGTGATTAGCAAAATAAGGAATCGCAATAAATTGCGATTCCTTATTTTGCATCAGCATTTAAGGAATCGCAAATGTGCGATTCCTTAAATGCCATGTATGAAGCTTTTTTTTTTAGCGAATTGAGGTTAAGGACTCGCAAATTAACACGAACTTGAGGTTCGTGTTAATTTGCGAAATCCTTTAAAACAACAAAATATCACTATTTTGAAGGTGGCTTGTGGCACACATACATGCCCATAGGGCATGTATGTGTGCCATATGCACACACATGTAAGTTTCAGGGGTGCAGCAGGGTGTCCATAAGACACCCCTGCACCCTTGAAATAATTCTCAAATTGCGAATAGCAAATTGCGAATTCGCAATTTGAGAATTACTGCACATTCATTCCTATGGGCCTCCTGGCCCATAGAAATGAATGGGAAAATTATTCCTTAATTGCGATTAGCAATTTGCTAATCGCAATTAAGGAATGTTAAGGAATCGCTAAAATATAGCGAATTCCTACATACATACCATTTTGCACTTCTCTAATAGCGATTCCTTACCAATCGCTATTAGAGAAGTGCAAAACGATTTCTTGATACATCTACCCCATATGGCGATAATTTTTACACTGGGTATGGTCTTTATCAGGTTTCGGGATTATGATAATTAGTGCATCTAAAAAGGACCCAGAGGCCTTCGTATCAGAAATAAAGGAATGGAAGAGTTGAAGGAGTTTAGGAGCAAAAATAGTATGAAATAAGGAGTAAAATTCTACAGGTAGGCCATCCGGACCAGGAGCCTTTGATCTTTTGAGTGAGTTGATGGCTCGAGTTACTTCCTGAAGAGTAATTTCTTCTTCCAGGAGAGCAAAATCAGCCGGCAAAGACTGGGGAGCAGGAAGGCTTTCAAAAAAGGATGTTAAGTTTACATCAGAGGGGCGTGTGTCATCAGTGTGTAAGGAGTGATAATAGGAATGGAAAACTTCAGCGATGTCCTCATCAGTGAAAACCAATTTATTTAGAGAATCATTGAAAATTGGGCCTACATTTTTACGTTCAGATTTAATTTTTAGATAATTAGCCACCATTTTCCCCGCTTTATTTTGGCAACCATGGAATTTGAATTTCATTTTAAGTAGAGTATTGCAAGCCTCATTAGTAATAATTTTATTGAGTTCTGTTTTGGCTAAAATTAAATCTTGAAGGGAAGAGGAGGATTTAGGAGAGAAATACAAATGTTCAAGGTCTTTGATTTTTCGAAGTTTGTCATCATATTGTTTCCTATTAAGTTTCTTTTTCTTAGCAACATAGGATATGGTAAATGCTCGGAATGCAGCTTTAAAAGCGTCCCAATTATTTGGAATGGAGGTGTCAGAGGGAATATTAAAAGAAAAAAATTTGTTGAAAAATTCCGCACTTTCCTTAAAAAAAACTGAATCAGATAAGAGAAAAGTGTTACATTTCCAACGATTAAATTTAGAGGAAGTAAGGGAGAGATCAAGTGTGGTAAAAACAGGGGCATGGTCAGAAATAAAAATGAAACCTATTTCAGATTTTTGAATGGAGGGGAGTAGAGATTTACTAACCATAATATAATCAATCCTGGAACGGGTGTGGTGAACATTAGAGAAAAAGGTATATTCCAACACATCAGGGTTACACAATTTCCAAGAATCATACAAAGGACGTGAGGCAATGGCAGATTGAAAGCTCTTATGAGATTTGTCAGGTTGAAATTTACTGGGGGATAATCTGTCAGAGAAAGGATCTACCCATTGGTTAAAGTCACCTGCAATGACAAAATTGGGGCAATCAATGGAAGAAATCAGGGTTTTAATAGCATTCCAAAACTTAGGGTCAGGACGTACCGGACCATAAATATTTAGGAGCACCAGTGTCTTATTATGGATAACAACTTTAGCCATTGCCCAACGTCCCTCATCATCATGTTGAGAGGAGATAATTTGTACATTCAATGCTTTGTGAAATAAAATAGCAACTCCCCCTTTTTTATGAAGAGCAGGAGAAAAAACAACCTGACCAACCCACTGTCTCTTTAACTTAAGTGATTCAACATCAGAACAATGGTTTCTTGAAGAAAAACAACTTGAGAATTAAGTTTGGATAAATGAGACAATACCTTTTGACGCTTGACAGGGTGACCAAGACCTCGCACATTCCATGAGACAAAATTACACACCATTGAGGAAAGGGATGATGGACGACACGTGGAGAGAACATATGGCAAGGGAATCACTACATGAAAGGAAACAGCAAAGACAAATAATACGTGTGACGATAGCTCTCCAAAAACACATAGAACAAATGTAAAATCTGGTCAAGAGAACGAAGTACATCATACAGAAGAATAAGCGAGAAATAGACTGCAAAGGGAAAGAAAAATATAGAGCAAAAGAAGATAGGGAAAAAAAACAGAAAGAAGAAAAGAAAAAAAGAAGAAGAGGGGGGAAAGGAAAGAGAACAGAAAAAGAGAGAAAAGAGTAAACAGATCAAGGCACAGAAGCCTGATCTGAGAAGCAGAAAACAACAAAAACATCAGGGGCAAGGATACACCAGATAGGAGACATATCCCCACAAGCTACAGATAAATGGACATCTATAGGGACATAGAAAAGAATGTAAGAGCGAAGAAGTAAAAGATGAATAAAAAAGACGAAAGAAAAGTGTCAAGAATTAAGATTTAAGGAACGGCAGAAGAGAGAGGGAAGGAACCACAGTAAAAAGGAAAAGAGCTATATGAAAGATAATAATGAGAAGCAACAGTAAGCAATATTAGGAAGCAGTGTCCATCGTTGAAGGAGAAATAGACTGTAGATAGGCATGAAGTTTTTGGGGATCATCAAATGATCGGGTCCGACCATTATGAGTGATCTTGCAAAAGCATGGATGAAGGATGCCATATTGAATGTTGAGCTGTCGCATAAGAGGCCGTAGATTCAAGAATTCTTTTCTTCGGGCATTCGTCGCAGATGATAGATCTTGTGAGATAAAGATGTTGTGACCAAACCACTGGAGACGCCGTTTGAGTCTGGCAGCTTTCAAAACAGCCATTAACTCTGTGAATTCCAAAAGGAGCATGATAATTCCACAAGGTTTGTTGGAAGCAGAGTTAATACGGCCGAGGCGATGAGCCCTTTGAATGTTAAGGGGGTGAGACGTAGGTTGTAGATCCAAAAGTTCCTGTAAGAATTTTTGTAGGAAAGACACCATGTTAGACCCTTCCAAATTTTCCGGAATACCATAAACGCGTAGGTTGTTTCTGCGATTACGATTTTCCAAATCCTCTGTGTGCAACTTGAGTTTGTGGATTTCTTGCTCTAATAGAGGGATTTTAGTTGAGGCATCCTGAATGTCACTAACCCTTTGCTCCAAATTTAAGACTTTGCCTTCCATAAGCACCCAACGATCTTCAATTTGTTTAAGCCTTTCATTAGTAGCAACCATGAACGGTTGGAGTCCACGTACCTCCTCAAGGATGGAATCCAGAACAGGATTTGAGGAAGATTTAATGGGGGAGGGCGGATCATTCTTAGACCGTGTAGGTTTGGTACCTGTTTGAGACAATTTGGAATCATTGGCCATGGTAATAGCGTGAGCAGGAGCCAAAAGGCGCGTCAAAAGATGAAAAAAAAACACAGGACACTGCAGAGAGTAGGACTTAACAAGAGTTGCGACAGAGCCTCACTCAGTAGTTATCAAATATGAAAAATAGCGACTATAGTGAACATGCAGGCGAGTAGAGGCTGAAAAAGGGATGAAACGTAGCACGCATGACAAGTTGGCACTGAACTGCGATGCAACGCACCCAGCAAAGTCGCATTAGGACTGGAGTAAAAGAGTATCCAATGTTCATAGGATTCATGAATAAGGAGCAGTACATGTAGGTTAGTGAGCAGTAAGGCTAAAACAGCAATTGCTAATACACTGTGGTAGATGAAGCAGAGGAGGAATAAACAGTCATTTCAAATTCGGCATACTTAAAATGGCAGCGCCTCTTCCTGTCACAGCATACACCCTCAGGCATGAAAAACGGAAAAAGGGCAGAAAATGACAAGGCACCAGCAAGAAAATGCCATAATGACAAGGAAAATGGCAGTGTGACCTCTTAGTTGCCAAATTGATAGTTGGGGAGTCAAGCGGTAAAGAGAATCTCGATACGGGCTCATCGGCCAAAATGGCGGCCGCCCGTATCGTATGAAGAGAAAATTACCGCCGTTCCGAAAAGACTCCACAGAGGACGAAATCCTCCTACAGCAGCAACATCAGGGTCACGAAGGTTTCCGCCAACCTTGGAAGCGTTTCAGCCGTTCAGGCAACTGGGAAATGCGCTCTCACGGCATCCGCGGGTCAAGTCCGACGCGGAGCTCACAGAGAAGCCATCCTCACCAGCCGGTGCGCAAGCCACGCCCCATACCACTTATATTTTGACCAACTAACAACATTGAAAAGAAATGCTCAATATGGACTACCTGCAATTATTATAAGCGCATTTCATTTTTTTTTACCTCATTATGCCTCAGCATACGGGGACCAGCTGTATGCAAATTAGTCTTGACACTTCTCTAAAATGAACACTTTAATCTGAGCAACTAGGTAAAGTCCTTGCCTAACAGAAACACAGAAAACCTATGTGTGTTAAGGCCCTGTTGGACTTCATCAGTGAGGTGCAGATTGGACCCTTATGACACAGAGTCTGGACATTCAAGCACCACTCTAGGTGCCTCAACTATGCAGCACAAACAAGTTGCATGAAAACGCTCCAATCAGTCTGAACCAGTTATTAGTCTGTGCCATCACAAGCAGGACCCAAATATGGATAGATTTGTATGACCACACCTACACATGAAAACAAACACTTCATTTGAGTAAATGAAAAAAACATGGTAAGGTGCAAACATAGCTGCATCCTATTCACATTATAGGGCTGAAAAAATATTTTTTTCACAAACTAAAGGAAAATCTTTTGAAGAATGCAGCTTGGAAAGAAAGAGCAAATAACAAGGAGAAATCAAAGTATTTTTCTTGTTGCACCACTTTAATGCTTCCCCTGGAATTAAAAAGAGAGCACTGTTGTTGGGAAGGCACTGGGCGAAGTCGGGGTGAAGATTTTTTACATTCAGACTTAGGCACTTTTTTGGAACTCGAAAATCTCCAGCTGGATGAGGCAGGAGTCTGTTGCTGACGAGAGTTCAAGGAGGTTGGATAGTTGGTCAGCAGTTAGGAGTACCTCGGAGCCCACCCTTTTGGTGAAAGACCGCTGAACAGGATTCGCTGCTGCAGAGAAGAACATTATGGGAGCTGCTGCGCAGTTAAGTCGACTGGGGATGCACCTTGCGCAGATAGACTAGCAGGTTGTCTTGGTCTTCTCTTGGTTCTCAGAGCGGTTTTTCACCCAAAAATGTCTAAGTCCCAAGCTTTGGATTTTTTCGACCTGGGCACATTTGTTACCACCACCACGGGTCCAGGACTGGAGGGGCACCACATGTGGGGTTAGGACTCACTCATGCTGGGTTCAGGTGTAGGTTCAAGATGGTTGAAGCCTGTTATGTCCTTGTGGCTCAGAAGTAAGCCAAAAATCTAGCCGTTAGAGTCACTCTGGCAGTCTTGAGTGCAGGTGAAGAAGCAGGGCTCAAGTAGAAGGGCAGACCTCTGAGTGTTCAAGGCAGCCTCCAGGTAGCAAGGCGGTCCTTCCAGGTGGAGCAAAGCAATCTTATGGAGTATACAGCAGGCCAAAACTACAGGTGGTCCTCTGATCATCCTTCTGCGGGTCCAGAAAGTGAACTGAAGAGTGGATTTGAGGTTCCTATTTTTATACCTGATACCTTCTTTGAAGTAGGAAATGTTTCCAGAGGAGAGAAGTGCTCGGAATTTCCTGACTTCCCTGATCTGGCGCCAGGCTGGCTGCAGGGACAATGCAGTGGTGACAAACCATCTCTGTGAAGGCAGAGCACAGCCTATTCAGTTGCAAGTGAGTCTGTGCCCATTTTCCCCCATCCTGCCAGCAGATTGCCCAATCGGGCGCACCTAATCCCTCTATTGTGAGACTGTCTGGGAGGAGTTCACAAGGTCTAACTGACAACTACACCTAGTCATGTGACCTAGGACTAAATGCACAAACCACATGGCAATGGACTGGAAAATGCCAACTTTCAAAAAGTGCAGTTTTCATAATTGTGATTTATGCAGGATTTTTAATTACAATTTCATAGATACCAAACATGACATGCCTAACTGTTCACAATCAAAAGCTAACACTTCTTAAATGCAATAATGCAACCCAATGTTATCCTATGGGGAAGATAGGCGTCATAGTAGTAAAAACGAATATAGGAGTTTTTCACCACCAGGGCATGTAAAACCTATTAATACAGGTCCAACGTTTTAATTACAATGCGCCATGCTCTATGTGCATGGCCCTAAATGTGCATTTAGGGCCAAAATTAGGGGTAACATATGTAAGTCAAATTGGGAATTTAAAAGTGCATTGAGGCTGCAATGGAATACCGTGGACATGTTTTAAGTGGCTAGATAAGTGGTTGGACTAATAAATGCTGCAGGCCCACTTGCACCATTTAATTTACAAGCCCTGGGTATATGGTACTCCACTTTTCAAGGGACTTGTAAGTAAATTAAATATGCAAATTAGGTGTAAGCCAATTTTGCAATGTTTAAGAGAGTGAGCACCTTTAGCACTGGTTAGCACTAGTAAGGTGCACAGAGACCTAGGGCCAACAAAAACAATTTCAACAAAGGAATGGAGGGAAAGAGGCAGACGATTTGGGGGAAAGCTACCATAAGGTTGGCAGGTATAACAGTAATCAAATAGCAAATCCAACTAAAAAAATGAACAGGGAGAGGATGTAGCCTTATATCTGGAGCAGTCGACCTGGAAGCTGGGGAACCGGGGTCGAGTCTCAGCAACAATGCTCAACATCCTGTGATTCTGGAAAAATCACTTAATCTCCCCATGCCTTAAAAAAATGAGTGTGTCCATCTGTAATGAAACTGGTGCTCATGTAAAGTGCCCTGATACCCGATGTCTCTGGTCTAGTTTGCGCTATATAAAACAAAAAACACTCAATGCCACATCAGCAGAAACAAAATTGGGTATTCTCATATATAATGATAAAGACCCTCTCCAGAAAGTAAAAAGAACCTTGCTTGGTATTTTACCTCCATCCATCAAAAAAGCAATCTGACAAGTCAGAGAAGCACATGAAGAATGCTGTGCCGTTTTCGTCATACACACAGAAATTCAGAAAATCCGAGACAAGTATACAACATAGGTTTTCTTACCAAAGCGGACACAGTCAAAGGGGCTTCTTTCTAATTGGCACTTTGCAAATTAGAAGCCTGAGACACAGCAATGTTCCTATTACAACCATACCAGTACAGAAGCTTTATTAAAACTGCTATGCATTGCATATTGCACTGTTTATCACAAATGCTTCTCTAGATCATGGCATGATTCTGTCACCTTGGATTCTAACCCACTGAAGAGATTACAGTGAAGGCACACAACACATATCTGGAAGGCATAAAAGACACTGCAAATCTACCCATGTGACTGCAACTATGACCATATCCTTATTCCAACAGGTGACACCGAATGCACATTGAAGACATGGTTGATGACAACTTGAAACATACATGGTGCAGATGAGCAAAGGAGCTGTAACAGTTCAACATTGAGACATAATGCACCAATGCTAGCGCTATTGGAGGTAGTCAATGAAGACTTCAGGTATCACCAAGAGATGGTTAATAGACAAATGTAGCTACAAATGAAACTACACCTACTTCAGGGCTGCATCGTGCTTCCACTGGAAATTGGCAGTAGATTTCCAGTGTTGGGCAGCAACAAACTGTGGTGATCCAACAACAGGAGACAAGTTGCAGGAATAAACGTTTATTTCAGGTGGGCCATCAGGCAGAGCGGTAAGAGCGCAGCCCCCTGACAAACTGTTCAAACACCAATGACCGGTGCAGAACTCAAACACAGACAGAGTTCTACACCGATGATGGTTCCAAGAGGGAACTGCACAAGCCCACTTAACGCAACAAGGAGCACGAGCCACTACATGGGTCTTCCCCAAAAATGCAAAAGAAGAGAGAAAAACAGGATCTAAAGAAGAATGAAGGAGAAAAGAGATAAGAAGAAAACGCAATAAGCATAAAGTAACCTATAAGAAATAAGTGCAATAGAAACACAATAATCTACAATAAGTAAATGCATAAGTTAAACACACTAATTCAAAACCTGTAAGAAGAAAAGTTAACATACATTACTACAAGAAGTCAATGAAGAACAATAGTCCTGTGGAAGGAAGAGTCAAAACATAAACAAAATCTAAGTCCTATAACGTGCAGGAATGTTTCTAGACCAAGAACTATGCCTCACGACAACTTGTGCAAGACTTGTAGACTTAATATGATCACACAAGTTAGACACACCAGACAAGGTATCAGTAATTCTTGACTTCCCCAAAAAACACTTGTTCCACCACTGTCCATTCTCCAATTTAACAGAATCCCCCTTCACCGACAACCAACCTAAGTTCCTTGTCTCTTTTCTTGTTATCAAAATAATGTTTTGGTTTTTCTTGAGAAAGACACACACATGTCTCCTGACACACGTATCCGACCAATCACCACCCTTGACCCATCTACTCATCCACCACATAGAAAAGGTTGTGATAGCTCTACATCCACTCAACAACTCAAAAGGAGACATTCCTGTAGAAGAGTGTGGAGTTATGCGATAAAACCAGAGCATGCTTTTAACTGCATTACCAACAGAACACTTGTTCGCTAAGGCCCACTGAATGCATTCTCCCAAGACCCTGTTCATATGTTCTACAAGACCATTGGTCTGTGGGTGGAAAAGTGAACTTTTGAGATTCTTAACACCACTAGTGAAAAGGAATTCTTCCACTTCACTAGCTAAAAATTGGGGCCCATTATCAGATACCAAAAATTCAGGGAAACCTTCTTTCAAAAAAATGTCTTGAAGAAATTCAACGACTGATGTGGAAGTAACCTCCCTCACAAACTTGACTTCAGGCCACTTGGTGTAATAATCCATCAAAACCAAAGCAAATTTGCAAGATGCATCAAGCGCTTGGAAAGGACCAATGATATCGATACCCAATTTCACTCACGGTGCGGAAGGTAACTCAATGAGAGAAAGGGGAGGAGTGGACAACTTGGCAGTCTTGCACAAGTCGAGCAAACAACACAAGACTTGACAACTTCCTCAACCTCTTTGTCCATCATGGGCTACCAGAAAGTGAGTCTGGGTGTTCGCGGGGGGAGAGTGTTCAGCATATGGTTGGGAGGGTTGGTCTCCGGGTTGGTTGTCGAAGCTGTTGTGGATGTCTGCAATCTTGTTGTGGAAGAATGAGGCTAGGGAGTCGCAGAGGGCTTGAGAGGGGGTGATGTCGTTGGAGTTGGCCGAGGGATTGGAAAATTCCTTGACGATGTTGAAAAGTTCCTTGCTGTTGTGGGCGTTGTTGTCAAGTCGATCCTTGAATGCTGTTTTCTTGGCCTTTCGGATTAGTTGGTGGTGAGTGCGGGTGGCGTTTTTGAAGGCGTCCTTGGTGCTGGTGGTTGGATCTTTTTTCCAGGCCTTTTCAAGGGAGCGGCAGAGTTTCTTGGACTTCTTAAGATCATCGTTGAACCATGAGGCCTTCTGTTGCCAGGTTTGCTTTGACGTTTTTTCAGTGGTGCTAAGGTGTCGGCGGTGTTGGATAACCATAGGGTGAAGTTGGCGGCGGCTTGGTTTGGGTTAGAGGAGTGGGCTGGGGTGTTTAGAAGGAGCGATGAGGAGATCTGGTCGATGGTGATTTTGTTCCAGTTTCTTTGCAGAGTTGGTTGGAAGTGGTTGACGGGTTTTGGCTTGTTGTAGGTGAAGTGAACGCAGCTGTGGTCGGTCCAAAGGAGAGCCGAGGTGTGGCTGAAGGAGACGTGGTTGCTGGAGGTGAAGATAGGGTCGAGAGTATGACCTGCTATGTGGGTGGGGGAAGTGACCAGTTGTTTAAGTCCGAGGTTGGCGAGGTTGTCCAAGAGGGTGGTGGTGTTGCGGTCGTTGTCCTTTTCAAGGTGAAAGTTGAGGTCTCCCAGAAGTATGTAATCTTTGGAGGGGAGCGCGTGTGGAGTGATGAAGTCCATGATGTCTTCACTGAATTTTGCGCGGGGTCCTGGTGGTCTGTAGAGGAGGGTGCCTCTGAGTGTGGTCTTGGGGTCGATGTGGATTTGGAAGTGAAGGTGTTCGAAGTTGGCGAGGTTGGCGTCAGAGCTGGTTGAGATGCGGATTGATTTCTTATGGACGATAGCGATTCCTCCTCCTGTGTGGCCGGTACGGTCTTTGCGAGTGATCTTATAGTCTTCAGGGATGGCGATGGTGATGTCTGGGGCGGAGGAAGCGTTCATCCATGTTTCCGTTAGGAAGGCGATGTCTGGAGAGATGGTGTCTAGTAGATTCCATAGGTCAATGGCGTGCCTGTGGACCGAGCGGGTGTTGAGAAGGATGCATTGTAGGTGGTTGGGGTCGGGAATTTGTGGTGTGGTCGTAGCGGAGATGTTGTCGGTGCCGCTGAATTTGCAGGAGTAGCAGGAGAAAGGTCCATGGGTGTGTCCAGGAGCTGCTTGGACGCAGTTGGGGGCGCGACCGGGGTTGAGGGCTAGGAGGGTGGCGGCATCGTAGGTGATGCGGGAGGGCTGGGCAGCGCGAGGGGCAGGGGGTCTGGCGCTGGGCGCGGTCCAGGCGCGGACGGGCGTAGACGGGCTTACCTTTGGCGCACCTTTGGCGCGGATTGGGCGCGGTCGCTGCGCGTGAACGCTGCGCGCGGGAGGAGCTGTCATATATGGATAGTGGAGGGGGAGGGGCGAGGGCGTCTCAGCTGGGAGGCGGGGCGGGTTAAAGGGAACGGAGCACAACAACAACAGCGTCAAAATGGAGGGGAGGGCAGAGCAGGACGCTGGGGGAGAACACAACAACAATGTGCAGATCTAAAACACAGCAAGCCAAGCAATGTAAGCGCAATTGTAATCCTGGCGCTATATAAGCAAAACTTTGTCCCAGATCACTTTTCTATAGCCAAACCACGTTACCGCTTTGCAGCGCTGAGGCAGGGGAGCGACCACTCGAGGCTGGAGCGAGGAGTGGATCACGTCGCGGCGAGGTCAGGGGGCGCTCTATAATGGTAGTGGGAGGGCGTCTCAGCTGGGAGGCGGGGCGGGTTAAAGGGAACGGAGCACAACAACAACAGCGTCAAAATGGAGGGGAGGGCAGAGCAGGACGCTGGGGCAGAACACAACAACAATGCGCAGATCTAAAACACAGCAAGCCAAGCAATGTAGGACACCATCCGCCTGATGAATTCCATCCACTCAGGTTCCCCCACAGACCCATGTCCTCACCACATCTTCAACAAAGCAGACTCCGTCATAGCACCGCACCTCCGAGACGTCATCAACTGCTCCTTCAATTCCGCCACCTTCCCGGAAGACTGGAAACACGCTGAACTCACCGCCCTTCTGAAAAAACCCACAGCGGACCCCACCGAACTCAAAAATTACCGCCCCATTTCGCTCCTTCCATTCCCGGCCAAAGTTATCGAGAAAGCTGTCAACAAACAGCTCGCCGCTTTCCTCGAAGCCAACAAATCCCTCGACTCCTCACAATCTGGCTTCCGAGCAAAACACAGCACTGAGACCGCCCTCATCGCAGCAACAGACGGCATTCGAACTCTACTGGACAATGGAGACACAGTCGCCCTCATCCTCCTCGACCTCTCTGCAGCATTCGACACAGTCTGCCACAGCACCCTTTTACAACGCCTCAGTAACATCGGAATACAAGGAGAAGCACTTGAATGGATCACCTCGTTCCTCACCGGAAGAACCCAGAGAGTCCGCCTTCCACCATTCAAGTCCGAGGCCTCTGAAGTCATCTGTGGCGTACCACAAGGATCTTCACTCAGCCCCACCCTCTTCAACGTATACATGAGCCCCCTTGCGACCATCGCCCGCCAACACAACCTCAACATCATCTCTTACGCGGATGACACTCAACTAATCCTTTCTCTCACCAAGGACCCCAGCACCGCCAAAACTAACCTACACGAAGGAATGAAAGAAGTTGCTGAATGGATGAAACACAGCCGTCTGAAACTGAACTCAGATAAAACAGAAGTCCTCATCCTAGGTACATCACCCTCTGCATGGGACGACTCCTGGTGGCTGGAAGCCCTTGGAAAAGCACCCATCTCGACAGACCACGCACGGAACCTAGGCGTCATCCTGGATTCCTCACTTTCAATGAACAGACAAGTCAGCGCCGTATCCTCATCCTGCTTCAACATTCTTCGCATGCTCAAAAAAACATTTCGCTGGATCCCCACCGAAACCAGGAAAACGGTCACCCATGCTTTGGTCACGAGCCGACTGGACTACGGAAACACCCTCTACGCAGGTACTACCGCTAAACTCCAGAAGAAACTCCAACGAATCCAAAACGCCTCAGCCAGGATCATATTAGACATCCCGCGCAACGAACACATCTCTGGTCACCTGAAAGACCTCCACTGGCTACCCGTCAATAAGAGAATCACTTTCCGACTTCTGACCCACGTACACAAGGCACTCTACGACATTGGACCAGAATGCCTCAACTCACGACTGTCCTTCTACACCCCCTCCCGCCAACTACGTTCTTCCAGCCAAGCCCTCGCCACTGTACCTCGCATCAACAAGACCACCATGGGAGGCAGATCCTTCTCATACCTGGCTGCTAAAACATGGAACACACTCCCCACTTACCTCCGCCTTACCCAGAACCACCTAGCATTCAGAAAGCAACTTAAAACGTGGATATTTGACAAGTAATCCTCCTCCCCTTCCTAAGCGCCTTGAGACCCTCTGGGTATGTAGTGCGCTATATAAATTCTCTGACTTGACTTGACTTGTTTGTCAGATCTCATAAATAGACAATCTTCTATGGACAACTCATCAGCTACCTGAACATAGGTTTTGAGTCCAAAACTCAAGTTTCTCTCCCTAGGCCAACCTGGCTCCACATGCTTCATAACAGACAATAATGAAACAACCTTGGCAAGGGCACTCTGCCAATCATTCTCCGTGATAGCACATAGTTGTGGAATGTCAACAGCAGCAACAATATAATACTCCTAGTCATCTTCACCCATAACCTTAGGATCGTCAAAAATGTCTGATGAATGTAACAGATAATCCGCTCAGCTGGGCCATCAGGCAGAGCGGTGGGAGCGCAGCCCCCTGACAAACTCGTCAAACACCAATGACTGGTGCAGAACTCAAACACAGACAGAGTTCTACACCAATGATTGTTCCAAGAGGAAACTGCACGAGCCCGCTTAACACAACAAGGAGCACAAGCCACTACACAAACACCTTCAGCCAAAACCACTACCAAGCTGCTTAGTCAAGCTAAACAGCACCATCAAAATGTGTCAAATGCTTGACGAAGTTTGCACCAGACGGGGGGTGTGCCACAGACACAAATATAGGTAAGTAGCATACACACTGCTATGACTGCTTACATGAACACAGAAAATATTGGACGATCCAGAGACCATCTAACTACTTACATCTATTAAAAACAACTCTCATGCTCACTCAGTGACACCACATAGAGATCATGACCTACCCAGAGACATTAATGGAGCTGATATCAGCCAATTCATTGTGAATTGAGATGGGAATAAAGCCAGGAATAGGTGAGGTGCACACATTGCAGGAATCACAGCAGGTATAAGTTGTTGGCAGTCTGTACATTCACCTCAATGGAACATAATTGCCCTGCTGGCTGCTTTGATTAATTGCACACATTCGCGTTGGTGATTGGGTGATAGACATAACAGAGAGGGGACAAGCCACACTGTGCAACAGATTGATGTTACAGTCTGCTGCCCCTCTCAGTGAGCAGATGACATGCTTATTAACGATAAGACAATACCATTTCGGGCTGGGCCCTTAGTCATGGGGATGATTCCTGAAAAGTGTGATTTACTTCAATCTAATCCCTATTACCTGGTGAACGCCCTTAAAGTGCCCTGTGCTCGGTGTTATCAGGAGAGTGTGGGTGTCCGGGTAAGAGATGACGGGCCCAGCCCGAAATGCATTGGCTTTTCTGTTAGGGATGACTATAAATACCAATCCACGAAGTAGTGTGACATTGAACATTACATACAATTTGAAAAAATTGTCAAGATTAAAAAATAATGAAACACAGCTACTATGGATGAATGGCTTACTTCATAAAATGTATCATTGGAGTGACAAGTGGGGGCGTTTTGGCCTTTCAGGAAAATGCATCATCTACTTTCTGCAGTTCCCAATCACCCATCTCATGCTCTTGCCTTGCATGAGAACAGACCAGCGGGTCAGTCCCATGATTGCACTAGGGTCAAACTGTGTGTGCTGCAACTTCTGGAACTTTGTTGACTCAACATCCATGATAATGGTACTCTTTCATTAGTGTGAGGGGTTATATTCATTATGATTGTGGCTTCACCTATGTCTATTTGTTTTGAGCACAATCCACTGCATTCTATGAGCTAAGTATTTTCAGAGAACTAATAGTTTAATAGGTAATTTTATCTGGAATGGAAACATAAGCCACATTGCCTCCCAGAAACAGTGCTGTTGATTAGTGGCACCTTGTGGGATCTCTTAGGTTTCACAATCTATTACAAGCTGCAACTATAATACTCCTTAGAGGGTGTTGTTCTCCAAAAGTATTTTCTTAATACAGTTTCAGTTTTGAGGTTGATAACTCATCCCTATCCACTTAACGGATTTCTGTTTAGGTTCTGGTACCCATTTATTTAAAACATATATTTTAAAGGTATTGGTCTGAGCAGTGAATGGTCGAAAATTAGCCGGAATTACCAAAAGCCACCCACCCCCACCCATGAGTGAATATCCCTGTGGAAGAATGCCACCAGAGGAATAATCTTTTGCTGCAGAAAATGGGAAAACATCATGACATTTTCCTGCTTTGGGATATCATTAATTTCGAAGCCCTGAAACCAGTTGGCAAATTACAAGCAAATGCTGTCATTCCACAACAAGGGTGTTTACGTGTGAATTTGCAGTTACAAGGAAATCTGGAGGGGTATGCTGATGGAAGGTACTTAGCAGAAAAACCCATTGGGGCAGATTTATAAGCCCTTTGCGCCACTTTTGCGTCACTTTTAACATGGGAAAAGTGATGCAAAAGTGGCGCAAGGGGCTTTTATATAAGCTCCATTACCCTTACTTACATTATAAGGGTCCGAAACCAGAAGAGAATCAGAATATATTCAACGTCTGGATAAGTACGAAGGGGCAGATTTACAAGCCCCTTACGAAACTTTTACACCGCTGTTGCAGCGGCAGCGTAAACCATGCCCCACTTTGAGCCTTATTTACAACGTGACTCATCGAGGGGGATGCATCACATTATAAAGCCCTGCGCCACATGAAACCTGCGTCAGGTTTCACATGGGCGTTCCGGCGCGCATGTAGGCGTTCCGTCATTGGAACGCCACGTAAAAGTGACACAGGGAAATCTACAAGATTTCTCTGAGTCACTTTTACGGCCATGTTGTGTCAAAACCCTGCGCCTGCTTGAAGCAGGCGTAAGGAGTGATGCACCATGTTGTGGATAGGCCAGGTTGGAACAGTGCTGGAGTTGCATCGCGCCCGCAACACAACTCCAGCACTGCGCTAACCTTATGTCGCCAGATGCGACACGCATCTGTTTATCCATGTGCCATGATGCACCACATTGTAAATGAGACGCATCTGTGGTGGCGCAAGGGTAAACTTGCGTCACACATCTTTCCTGGCGCATCCCTGCTGATTTGCAGGGATGCGCCAGGAAACGTAAATCTGCCCCGAAATGTTGTTATTTCAAAAGAAGCTTGCAGCGCGCACAACGAAATTCGTTTTATTAATTAAATTGTTCACTTACCTCCAATTATCCATATGCTGGTTTTTAGCAACCCCCACCCTGCCCCTCCCCCGCCCCCCCGCCTCTCTGTCCCACCGCAACTCCCTCCACGGGCCGCGGCTGAGAAAGAAGTATGGAGCTCTCTCTGTATGTTAACATGCCCAATTTGGGTGGTAGAAAGAGGTGGCTTATTCGTTACTTCTTTATAGCCAAATATTAGAAGTACACGCCCAAACATCCCAAAAAGAGGTGAATTCATGACAATGTGTATGCTAGATCCAATTCTACCACTCATATCGCGGAGTATATATATTGGTTCTGCCCGAGCATTTAAGAATTTTGGAAATTCGTTTTTCCAGAACTGAGTCCAATTCTTAGAGGAAGGGATGAACATATATTTAAGCAAATTGGTCAGTTTGGTAGTTTACCGGAAAAGATCCTACGAAGGTTTCATAAAAGTTTTGCCAAACATGTAATTTCTATCCAGGCTACGGTATTGATTGCCACTAATTAGAAGGATGAAAAAAGCACCACTATCCCTGAATGGTAACGGTAAATTACAATGGTTAATGAACCTTGAAGAATCATATCGTCAGCTGGTTGTCTCTTTAATGACTTAAAATCAATCTTTCTTTTTATTGATATGGTAACGGTTGGCTGTTTGCTGTATAATCATGATGCTGGAAATCGTTTTCCTTTTTACCTTGTTTTGTAAATCGTTATCTTCTGCACGTTTTCTTGCATTTCTATCATTTTTGTACAAACACCATAACTGAAACAAAACTCTGAGATGATTAGGAGACACAAGATTTAAATATAAAGTACCATACAAAAAGGCACAAGTAACGGTAGTTTAACTAATATATGAAGGCAACATTAGTGTGATCTCCTTGGTTTTCAGCTAAGATGAATGTTTATGGTTTAAATCTGTCTATTGAATTTTAAGCAGAGAATACAACCATTCCCACCTACAATAACTGGCTGGTGGGGATATTAATGAACGAGAACAGGCAAACCAATCAAAGGAAAGTCGAGGAGGGAGGAGTTCGAAAGAGGGGGTGGGTGAGGGTCCATACAGGCCGGAGAAAGGAAGGACATCCATGAGGCAGCTTTGGGCATTGACATAAGAGGAGGAGGAGTAGAGGAGAGGGCAACAGGAGGTCAGTCACTCTGCGTTTTCAGCCCGGGGTATGCTCAAGGTGTGGCAGTCTGAGGACACGCAGATATGTCGGACAGGTCAATTGTCTGAATTCGTCCGATAGATATTATAGGCATAATCCTCACATCTTGTCAAATTGTGGCAGTGTATTAGTCATGGCCGCTGCCAGTTTCTCTATTTCCATTTTTTTTCAAAGTTTTATATAGCGCACACTCAACCCGAAGGCATCAGAGCGCTTTACATAAGCACCAGTTGAGCTCCCGAGGTTTATGGAGCCAGTCTAGGGGCCATATTAACAAGAAAGGTCAATACATTATCGCCGCTTTTATCGGCAGGAAACTGCCGCTAAAGCGGCGATAATGGGCTTGATAAAACTCCCTTGTGAATTCCCATAGAAGCCCAGGTTAACACCAGAACATGGGCTTCTATGGGAATTCACAAGGGCATATGATCAAGCCCATTATCGCCGCTTTAGCTGCAGTTTCCTGCATATAAAAGCAGCTATAATGTATTGCCCTTTCTTGATAATATGGCCCTAAGTTTGTTGGGATTCTGTCTGAGCCCCACCAAGTGGGCAAGAGTTGCTTGGCAGCTCCAATCATCAAAGAAATACCTCAACCCTTTGCAGATTTTAGGGGTATGTCATCATGCTCAGTAGACCCAGAAGGACATAACTCAGAAATCGAGGGATATCGGTGTCATAGATCCCATCTCAGCCATAACCTCTGTCCAAAAATGCTGTATCTTGGGGCAATGCTAAAGAAGGTGGGTAAGAGTACCAAGGTGACCACCTCACCATCAGCAACCACCATCACTGACCCTCTACAACAGGGCAACCCTAGCGTGTGTATCGTACCAGTAATGTGCAATCTTTAGAAACATTGCTTTGCTAGAGGTACTGTGGGCAGAGGCATGGGCACGGTGGAGGATATCGCTCCATTCTTTAGTAGAAAATGTGCGTTTGCATTCGTCTTCCCATCATCTCTGTGCAGGCAATTTGGTGGGATTTATGTTAAGAAAAACATAGAGGTCAAAGAGTAGGTGATAATGGATGAGCGGGTAAAAAGGCATTTTTCAAAAGAGGTAAGGAGTCTACCCTCATGAGGGTGGGAAACTCAGTGTAGGATCACAGTGTATTTTCAGGAAGCCTCAGGCGAAAGACCATATGCAGTTTGGATTTGTGAAAAGTCAATGAGGCCTTCTTCATCAAAAAAGTCACCCACCTTCTTGCACTTGACTTCCCACCAGCGTGTGAATGCAGAGCTGTGCAATGTGGGTAGGAAATCTGGGTTCCCTATAACAGATGTCTGTGGGGATATTAGGGTAGACAGTTTATTTAGGACTTGCACCTTGTCCCAATCTCCCTACATGGCCCAAAGTACCAGCGACAAATAGATCCCGGCCGTTAGGTAGTGTTTCGAAAGTCATGGCATCTTCCAAATAGGAATGCCAGCCAAAGCTTGGTCTATGAAACACCAATGCTTTTGGGTGGTTCGACCCTGTATCGCAATTGGATTGCCTAGTAATAGCATGATAAATGTGAAATTCTCAGTTTACCCTTGGACTGAGGAAGATAGGCTTGGTATCGCTCCTCCCAAATGAAGTCTTCAAGGAGGTGTTGTATTTTATCAAGTACATGTGGTGGGGGTTGAAGCAACAACGTCTGCATAATGCATATAATGTTCGGTAAGAGTGTCATCTTAACTGCGGCTAGGTGCCTCAACCGGTAGAGACCATGTGCCTTCCACTCAGAAAGGTCTGAACGTGCGGTAGCCAACAGTGTAGCATAGTTGCGGTACGCCTAGGAGTGGGATAAAGTTGTAACCCCAGATAGCCCAGGCAAATGGGAAGAGACTTTCCAGTAGTGCTTGCTCGGTCATTCAGGAAAGTAAGGCTGAGTGCTGCAGATTTCTGTAAGCTTGTTTGAAAACCAGAGGCCAATCAAAAGCCTCCAATTCTCACATTAGCGCAGGAAGGGAGATATGCAGATTTGATAATACCAGCTAGACATCATCAGTGAATAAAAGCACTTTATGTTCCCTGCCGTCCATAGAAATGCCTGTGATGTCCAGGTTCCCATCTTGTCCAGTCTTTCATCAAAAGGTTCCATATGTAGGGCGACTAACAGTGGGGATAAAAGGCAACTATGCTGAGTGCCTCTAGAGATGTTAAAACACTGAGACAGGATTCCATTGGCTCTCACCATCGCTCTAGGAGATATATACCCACATTGGATCCACTGAAGCAGCCGTGGGCCAAGGCCACACCTATCCAACACCAAGCGTAGATATGGCCAGTGGACCCTTATCAAAGGCCTTTTGTGTATCAATGAAAAGGAGAAGGGCTTGAATAAATGAGCACTACATTTTATCAACTAGATGATAAATATATTTTGCAATGTCACTACATCCTCTTTCCGGTATGAATCTGGTGTGATCGGGGTACACTTAGTCTTGCATACAGTGAAAAGCTTGGTGTCTATGTTGATTAAGTCCTTGTATGCAAATGTTGGAGTGTCTGGGTCTGTTCTCGGGATCTAGTTGGTAGAGGAACTCCGAGTTCTTTTCCCACGGGTCAATAAGTTCCCGCCAGTGGCCTTCCTATTCTTCCTCCTTGAAGTCAGTTGTTTGTTCCAAGAAGTCAACGCATTGGATAAGCTCTGCTAGGTTCTGTCTGATATCCTTAACATCTGCCGCTATTTAATTCTTGAGTGTCGTGAAGTTGGCTCGGAGGGTCCCAAACAGGGGCTGCAGGAACTTCCTCGTGAATAGTGCATCTTCATTGTGAGAACCAGAGGCAGACACATCTGCAGGAGAGGATGTGGTTGTATGAGTCTCCCCTCTGATCTACTTTTTTCAGAAAGATCTTGACGAGAATGTCTTTAAGAGTGGTGTCCTTCTTGCAGTTACGCTGTGAAGCTATGCCTGCATCGTGAGGTAGCTATACCATGGCAGGGAGAAGGGCAGAGTAAGGCCATAGGGCCACTGGCAGATCCAACCGGAGGATCTGCTCAGTCAGTAGATCACTTTCCCCACAAAAGTCCAGGGCAACTGGACCACAAACAGGAGCCAAAGTTTCTCCAGTGAATGCTCCAGCATGTAGAGGCTTCCTGATCGGTACCACCTTCAATGCTGCCCCAGCTTAGCTGGGAGGATCAGCCAGAGCCCCTGAGGTGCACTACAATAGTGGTCCAGGCATTCGCAGGTGTGTGGGACAGGTGCTGCCCCAGCAGGGTGATGTATGTGCGAAAAGCCAAAGAAACTAGGGCTAACATGGCTCCTGCAGAGGATGAAAAGTTCACATGTGTAGTAAGTTGCCACCATTTGGGCCAGCCAAGCGTTCAAGTGCCTTGGAAGTAGCCAGGTTGACAGGGCTGCAGTTGGCACTATCAGTATGAGGGATAGAATTAATTTTCCTGTAATTACAGTAATCTTTTGTTAGTATGATGTATCTATTTATATGTGTAATTTCCGCTATTAAGTTATCATTTATTTTTTATTAGCTAAATAGCCTCTACCTGTTGTTTTTCGTTATGTGTTAAATACGAACTGAAAACCAGACAAACGCCATTTTCGTTTGTACACACATTAGATTCAGCTGCGATCACGTGCTCCCCTCCAGTAGTCAGTAGGCCCTTGCTAAATGAGTTATAAGGAGCAGCTCAATGCACACTATTCTTTCTTCGTCCTGAGACCCAAGGTTGCATCTGGCTTCAGAGGTGATAAGCGCATTTCTGAAGGTGCCGTGCCTGTGCTCCCAGGCACCGAGACGAAAGGGAGTCACCCTCCTGACCCTCCCCAATAATAGTAGAAGCAGACTTTCTAACTAGGCTTGTGTGCCATATATGGTCTTTCCTTATAATTTCAGTGCCAATCGGTATCTTTCCATGTAAGATGATCTCATGCTTCATGATAAAGGTATATATGCCATGTATTGACTATGAACCAGTAGTCTTCTCTGCGCACTGGCTGGTTGACGATGTAGAGGCTCCTCTATAGAGTGTTTTGTGTTAATAAATGATTGATTTTTCTTCACTGCCATCTGACTCATTATTTTTGGTAAACTATAAAGGAGCTATTGGTAGGTATAGCTCCTTATGTTATTTTTGTAATACATCAAGTATGGCATGGGGAGTGAGGCAGGTTTCCCTGGTGGAGGTCACAGACCACTACAACAACGCCCCCTGTGCAGGCTTGCCCAGGTGAGGTGACTGGGGCCATTTGTGAGTCGCATCGAATTGCACTGCAGGTGCCATGTACATTCGGCCTCCTGTGCCATCTCACACTGATCTGTTTTAGTCCTGGGAGATGCCGCCACAAGCCCCATGCCGGTCAAGCCATCACTTAGTCAGAGTGGCAGCAGGAAGCATCAGGTGACCGTTTATCAGCTGGGTCCCAGCCGAGGTGTGCAATGTTCAAAGCCAGACAGGAGCATTACTGTCCCTCAGTGCACGGCACAGGGGACAGGCTCTGGAATTTATTAGGTTCCTGCATGGACCAATGAGAAGTGCAGGGTCCTGTCAGCTGGGTAGGAGCGATTCACTCACACATGCTCTCCTCTCAAAGTGGCTCACCACACAGACCTGGGAGAGCAGACATGGTTTGGGATTTCGTGCAGCAGGGCTGATCATGGGTAGCGATTAATGATTCCTGTGCTGCCGCCATCTTAGCTACATGGGCGTTTACGTAGGTCACGTCTCACCGGGCTCAGGCATGGCTGCTTCAGATCAAACAGAGCCAGGCTTCACCTTAAGTAGTGGCAACACCTCCAGGTATGCCATACATCACAATGGGGCTTGGGGGGGACCTGGCAGCACCCCCATGCTTTACCGAGCTTCGAGAAGTAGATCTTACATGGGAGCGATCTTTGACATGCCCCCCTCGAACATTAATGTTTAAATACATCTCACATTTTGTCTTTCTTAATATATTTTATTTGTTGTCTTAACATTGAAACTCTACCATAATGCTTGAAAAACACTTTCATAACAAAGAATGAAGCGGGCTTCTATTCCAATTGTCCATGTATCTAAGTTAATTTTTCCATATAGTGTTTAATGAAGAAAATGCAAAAAATGCACCACAGTCTACCAATCCCTCATGAGATGGTGGCCTAGACTAGCCATCCATAAATCTTCAAATCAGGAGAGAGGAGCAGGAAAGAGAATCTCTCATTTTTAAGGGTTAAATGCATCAACTAACATATGCAAGATTGGCAGGAAACTTTTGCTGATTATGTGTAATTTCATTTCAGGTGCATTATATTGTGTCTAGGGTAGAAACTATTTTGTGACAAACATAAGTCGATTTTACATATGACAAGGGTTTAAGTTACAAATGTGTCAAATTCCACATTATATGGTATGTGATGTGGCTGGGACATCACACAATTCAATGCTGTTGTTTCACGCCCTTGGGAGAAATCCAAGTCCGCTCCGCTTTGCACTTAGGGATGAAAAAGTAGATACATTTGTCTAAGATTGAGGCATAGAGAGGTCACGGAGAAGACATTGAGGTGTTGACGGTTGACCTAAAGTTTTGGAAGGTTACTATGAATTATGGATCCAGTGGAGTCAGGATGGCTAATAGTGAAACACCAGTGAAAACAGGAAAATAGTTTGTGGCTCTTGGGAAAACATAGTAGGGTAAACGTAAAACATAGGTAGGCCACATTGAAGAAATTAGGGAGTGGTAGAATGGGCAATTATGCACAGTGACACATTGGAGACTATCAGATACCTATGAGGTCAAGTAGAGGTCAGTTAGACAAGGAAAGCAAAGGTGCAAGCATACAAGCAGTAGGACTAACATGGGTGTTGACAGAAAGTCACTCAATCAAAATTGGGCGACATGGGGGCTAAAGTGGGGCAAGCCGAACATCTAGAAGTGCATTGCGCTGTGGGACAGACGTGAAACAGAGGTGACGATATTGTAGTGAGCCTCCCGGCTCGACCCCAACAATGTATCCCATTCAACTTCCTGTGCCGGGCGCGGACCATGGGTATATAATAAAGGTGACGTCAGCGCTCGTGGCTTATGACATGGACCTAGGAAATGTGTGGTCGTGTAGTTGTTTGGGGCACCTGTTAAAGGCCTGTGGCCAGAGCGTAGAAAGTGCCTGTGACTGTGAGGAGTGCCCCGCTACATTGGTGCCCCTACTTAGCCAACAATTCATGTTGGCTAAGATATATAGATGCCATCTTCCTAATCTGGAAGGGATCAGCGGAGCTCCTATTCGAATTCCATCAATGGCTCAATGTCAAAAATCCCAACCTTAAATTCACAATGGAAAGTAACACCACAGAGATTCATTTTCTTGACATCACTATTAAGGTAGGAGAAGGGAATGAATTATACACCACCCTCTACACAAAACCTACAGCAAGGAACACCTTGCTAAAATATACAAGACACCATCCGACGGCTTTAAGAGATGGGTTGCCCTTTGGGCAATTTCTGAGACTGAGGCGCAACTGTAGAAGACGCACAGATTACTTTCTAGAAGCCAAAAAACTTAAAACTAAACTAGCGGCAAGGGGTTATCCAAACAAGCTTCTGAAATCATCCTTGAAAAGAGCCTGGTATAATAACTGGGAAGCCCTTTTAGAGAACAAAAACAAGACAATTCCAAGGACATTAGTATGTGTTACCACATTTAGTACAAAAACGCAACAATTGAAAAAGATAATAACTAAAAATTGGTCTTTGTTAAACAACCAGCCAGAACTACAAGAGAAACCCATGTTTGCTTTTAAACGTGGGCAAAACTTAAAAGATAAGTTGGTCCGAGCATATGATCAACAGAGAGAGTCAAACATTGTGGACAATATGCACCAACTAGTGCCAGTAAAAGGACATTTTAGATGCAATGCCTGTAAAGGCCGTGAAACTACAAAAAACATCAAAAGTTTCACCGTAAATGAAAGTACTACAGAACTAAAGGCTTTTTCTAATTGCAAAACCACAAATGTGGTATACTGTGTGAGATGCCCGTGCGGTTTGCCTTACATAGGCAAGACCACTCAAATGGTCAAACAAAGAATACTACAGCATCAATCACGCATACGATGCAAGGTAGATAATGCACCATTGGTGGATCATTACATATCCCTGAAACATACAGAGAAGGAAATGGAGTGGTGGGTAATAGAAGTAGTCAAACCCACCATCAGACAAAAAAATGTTGACCATATATTAACCCTGAAAGAAAACCGTTGGATAGAGTCAGCTAACAGTATAAAACAGGGTTTGAATTCAACCACAGAGTGGCACACACTAGCATGCCTAAGGTGAAATGATAGTTACCTTCCTTTCCAATGTCATATATAAGTCCTGTTTAAAATGCATATGTATCATGATTCTATTTGAAACAAGTGGTATTCCAGAGAACAAGATTGTGAACACCATTTAGGTCGACAGTCAGAGGTACCACTTGAGTAAGATATGTCACAAATTATAAATTGTTCGTGTTTTTGATTCATATGATACAAACTGTAAATTGTTCTTAAATGTATCATGATTCTAATTGAAACAAGTAGTATTCTAGAGAACAAGAATGTGAGCACCATTTTGGTCGACAGTCAGAGGTACTACTTGAGTAAGATATGTCACAAATTATAAATTGTCCATGTTGTTGAGTCATATGATACACACTGTAAATTGTTCTTAACTGTATGATGTTTTTGGGTAACACAATGTTGAATGTTTGAAATAAGACTGTGAGCAACAAGGAAGTTGACAGTATACACTTAGAGCGGTATAGGAATCAGATTTAGCCTCAGCAAGGTATTCGTTACCTAAAAACCCTTAAACAATTCATATATCAGCAGACATGATTAAAATTAGTTTTTTTCTTATTTAAGAATTGTTTTACGACACATAGCAAAGTCCATTATCATCACAGAAAATCAACTGGTACAATATGGCGGATACATAATCACTATGATCCAAGATACCTAAACATGCAGAGGGAAACAAAATGATATAACAACAAACATAGGCCGATTTCGTTTATTAAACGTTCCCGTGAGACTAATCTACGACAAATGACATTTTGCTAATTTTTCATTACACAAAGGTTATGTGTAACATATCACCACTAAGGACGTACTTTATCTTGGATCAAATTGTTTTTTTATAAAACACCGTTAATATCACCCCACATGTTTTACTTAAAATTAAATATGTAGTGAATATCATCCGGCAGAATTACATGTCGGACAAAAATTAACCTTATAATCCTGGCCAATTAATCAATACGAGCATTACTTCACGTTATTTAGGTGAAGATCACCTAATAATATTACAATATGGCCGACATTCAATCGTCAAAATTGAGTAGACATAATCACGTAGGCGGGTATAAGTTGGTATAAAAAACAACGTAGGCCAATCTCGTTTGTCAAACGATCTCGTGAGACTATGCCACGACGAACGATACGCTGCTAAAGTTTCTGCTGAATTAGGAAGTAAGTTTTCCTGTCCCCCATCCCTCCTTTGTAACTCGGATTTTAATTTAAGTGAGTGTGTATCCGAGTTTCTAATTAAAACAGAAAATAATAAAGAAAATATAAATATGTGGAATTTTAGATATACCGCATTTAAGACACTGTTATAGTAGGACGGGTAACAAAAGATTTATCATTATGATTCATAACAAGAGCGTAAATGATTCAATAGTCAAAAATGAATCTTTTACAGATTTCTTTGGGTTATGAAAGTTGCTAGCGAGATGCGCAAAACAGTGTGAGTCTTATTCGAATGTCCCTTTACATAAATTAAAATTAAAATTGCCAGCCTACCCATGGTAACATAACAAGACCGGAAAGGCCAGAATGGACTATTTGATCTTATGTTAACGGAAGTATTCGACTCATAAAAGATCGGCAGTAAACTACCTATGACTAAATGAAGCAAATAGATTAACACAGAAACTTTCTTTTGCTAGGCCTTAATTTTGGACGCGGATTAGATACGCCTTTTGAGCCTTTTCAAGAATTAACTTCAATACAGCAGGTACAAAGCTGTTTTCCTTAAAATCTTACACAAACAAATGTTACATTTTTTAGAATTCTCCAATTGGACAGAAATACAATTGATTATTTTTCTAAGACAGGTAAACCTTGAATCGAGGGTCCCACACGAACCACGTGGTCGGCAACGATCAAGTGGAGACCCAGGTAAACATAAATATTTAATTTCGATAAAATTGGTTTAACACCGGAAAACCACGAACAGATCATTACAACAGTTTACACAGGGTTTAAAAAGATACAACTAATAACACATTTAACAAAAGGTAGTCAATAAGGATGCCTTTTTTCACGACATATGTTTGATTAACACTGTAGAAGGAAATTATATGAACATCAGTCATGGTTACACAGGGTTTAAAAAGATACAACTAATAACACATTTAACAAAAGGTAGTCAATAAGGATGCCTTTTTTCACGACATATGTTTGATTAACACTGTAGAAGGAAATTATATGAACATCAGTCATGGTTCTTCGAAAATTATTTAATGAAGAAAGTTTTATCTGTAAATTAGTTTTTTCTATCATTTAATAGAACCAATTCAATAATGGAAGTACCTTGCCATATAAGGAAAGGTTTAATCAGTATTAACTACAGTACTTCGCCAAAGGGCAAAAGAGCAGTGCTCTGTAATGTGAATAAACATTACACACTCCGTTAGAAGCCTACAATTTTGTCATAGCAAATAAACAAGAGTGTTAACTAAGAGATACATTAGAATAGCAATATGTACCAGATCGAATATTTCTTTTTTCTGGTTTACTTAGCACACGGGTTATGAATTGTCAATTTTTTTAATACAAAAGGTAACAATATGATTTTTGTATCCTTTACAGGAAGGGGTCACATATTACATAAGATTGTAAGTCCTGAGGATGGCCTTGAGGATTTGTCAACTATAAGGCCGAAACGTCGACACATGAGTCCACATCTTTCGTTGTTTTGATCAAGTCGTCACAGCGTCACCTTTGCATATATTGATCAGGATTAGCTGTGATCTAACTGAAAAGAGTGGGCTACAACGCAAGTGGATTTTCAGAGCAACTAATCTATAACTTGTCCACTTGTATTTTGTTGATTAATTTGCACAGTTTTTAAGAAATTGTACCCTATGAAATGATATTTTGATATAAAGAGATATTCTACAAATTCTACTTCCCGTGTAGCTTGTTCTATTATGAGTTGTTACCACTTTCTAAATTTGTCATTGTCACTATGAGTTATTACTTTTTTTGGAATTTGCAAGTTCTTATTTAGACACAAACAGGTTTAAATTGAATTAGGGTGGTATTACATTTTTTCAGACCAACCTCCTGTTTCTGAATATAATCAAAATACAATTCCCTTGTAAGCATTTTTCTCTAAACCACATTGGTGATGAGGCAGAAGAACCTACGGGATGATGGCGGGATGAGCTCACCGTGTGATCAGGAGCAGCATCCAGTGGTGGGACTCCGTCGATGAGGACAGCTGTGAGGTGAAGAGTGACTGCAGACGGCATGCCGGCCGAGAAGTGAACATCCCACTGAAGACATCCTGTGGGGAGGTGCAGCATTGCGTGTGCATAAGCTGCCGCTGCAGATGGAGAGTGGAGCGGAAGCATACCCAGCGGGTGAGTGCGCGGCCATGCACGGAGCTGGTGCAGGAAACGCACCTCACTGGCATAAGTGGAGCAGGCTACGTAACCGCGGAAGCAGAGGCAGCGTGGGAGATGCACTGGGAGACCACGTGTTAGCAACATATGGCAGAGGCAGTTAACGGAGCAGCGCATCCCTGAAAGGCACGGCAAGGTGCACATGGGGAAATAGAAGTGATTGGAAGCTTCAAGAATCAAAAAAAACTAAATACATTTTTTTCAAACACAAAAAGCAATAAAAGAGAACACAGTCACAATCATGGGTGCGAGGTTCACATGAGGCAGGGTGTGCCCACGTGGGGAGAGCCATAGAGGAGCATCAGTGCACTGAAAACCTGAAGAAAGACAGGCAAGAGAGAACGCTGAGGTCAAGGAATCACAGCACAAAAGCAAGAACAGAATAGAAATAGCGAAGGGTGCAACTGAGCACAGCAAAATGTCGGTGCTGGCAGACAATGGTGCACAAGGGGCTGTGGAACAGAGCTCACGCACAGCGTTGAACACACTTCCAGCCACTGCAGCTCCGAGATGGCATAAAAGGATAAGGCAATTAGAGAACTATTTCATTGCAGTGGGCAAAACTAATGGTGCAGTTAAATGGTCCACCATGTTACATATGGATGGCAATTAGCTTTCTGAACTGTTGCAAGACTTACCAGACACTGGCGACAGAAATGACTATGACAAGGTGGTAAGAGCCCTGGACCGCTACTACAAATCGCAGGTAAACCCTGATTTTGAACACTTCAAACTGCGACAAACAAAGCAAACTGAGGAAGAAGCTGTCGATATGTTCTTTGCTCGGCCGAGGAAGCTGGCAAGTTCCTGTACGGGCATTGACAAACAACTAGAGATAAGAGCTCAGCTAATTCAAGGGTGCAAGTCGTCATCTCTAGGAAAGTTGATTTTCCGACAACCTGTGATATCTCTGGATGACATCTTGGTCTTAGGAAGATCCCATGAGTTGGTGCACACACAAGCAAGAGAAATGGAGTCAGCACTGGTGCAAAGATCAATGGGGAACCTGCAAGTGCATCCTGTCGTAGTCAAGGAAGAGAGGGTAGACACCATTCACAAGGGGTCTGGCTGAGGAAGAGGAGGTGCAAGTGGCCATCCAAGAGGCCGAGAATGCGGAAGCTATGGACTGCACAGTCTTCCACCGGTGGGATGTCCGGAACAAGGTAAACCGTGTTTACTGTGTGACAAGGTCAGGCACTTTGTGAAGGTGTGCATGAGTGTGACATGAGCATCCACTTCAGGAGACAAACAGAAGAGGTTCGGGCCTACAAAGCATGTGGTACAAATGGCAGAGGCAACTGAGGATGTGGAGCATGTGCCAGAGAATTAATTTTACGGAAGACTATGAGGATGATGAGGTGTTTGTAATATCACACAAGGGAAGAAAAAATCCAAGGAGGAGACAACCACCAATGCATAGGGGATAACAAAGCCTTGGCTCTAATAGAAACAGGAGCGTCAGTAAATATTCTAAATGCTGACAATACAAACAGCTAATACCCAAACCACCACTTCTTAGCATGAGAGCGAAAATCTTCATGTATGGGGAGAAATGCCCATATCGCCAGAGAGAGTGATTGAAGTGGAGGAAACACATGGGGACATTTCTGCAATAACAAAGTTTCAGGGGATGAAGAACAGTGTGGGAACACTTCTGGGCTGGCATTCGATGGAAGACCTAGGTTTGGTCATGTTTACATGATGGATATACCAGTACCATGTCGATGACATCATGGTGGAGTTTCCAAGTCTATTCGAGGGGCTCGGTTGCCTGGAAGGAGTGAAGGTTAAACATCACATCAACAAAAAAATAAAGCCAGTAGCTCTGTGACACAGAAGAGTACTGTTTCATCTACGGCCGCTGCTCGAGACTGAGTTGGAGAAGCTGGAAAAGGCAGAGGTGATTGAGAAGGTGTCGGGACCCACCCCTTGGGTGTCACCACTTGTAATTGCACCGAAGCCCAAACTACCGGAAGCGATTTGTCTATGCGTAGAAATGCGTTTGCCAAACAAGGCAATCAAACGGGAGAGGCACACAACTCCAACGATAGATGAGATAGTGGCGGACATCAATGGAGCTAAGTGGTTTTCGAAAGTCATTCTTAACTCTGGATACAACCAACTCTTACTGGATGAAGCTAGACGCTACATCACCACGTTCCCCACGCATGTAGAATTGAGAAGGTTCAAGCTACTCAGCTTCGGAGTATCATCGGCGGCTGAGGTCTTTCAGGACACAATTTGTGAAGCCCTATCTGGAAGGGTGCGAGTGATAAAGCTCAACGACGACGTGCTGATATTCTCAAAATCCTTAGAAGAACATCGTGAACGCCTGCGAGCAACACTACAAACGCTTGTAGCCCAAGGACTGACATTGCTCAGAGAGAAATGTACATTGTACACTAATGAAGTCGAGTTCTTTGGATATAAACTCTCAGAAAAAGGATTAAAAGTAGACCTGGCGAAGGTAGAGGCTATTCGGGTTGCAACAACACCCGAGAACCAGACGGAAATGAGAAGTTTTCGGGGGACGGTGAATTATTTCAGCCTATTCATTCCACACTTGGCCACAATATCGGAGCAGCTGGGAGCACTCACCAAGCAAGACATAAAATGGCAATGGACAAGTGAAGCAGCCAAAGCATTTCTGGAAGTCAAAGGAGCACGGCTGCAGGAAGCGACGGTATCCTACTTCAAACCAGGACATCCAACAGATCTGGTAGTGGATGCCAGCTCGGTAGGTCTGGGAGCAGTCCTCCTTCAGCAGGATGTCGATGAAGAGTGGGTGCCTATAGCATACGCCAGCTGAGTGCTGACAGCGGTGGAGACCTGATATGCACAAATTGAGAGGGAGGCGTTGGCCATTCGATGGGCATGTCAGCACTTCAATATCTATCTCTGTGGGCACAAGTTTAAGGTGGTATTGATATGATGGACAACTTTTCCAAATTCCCAGTGGTTGAAGTGGTGAGGTCTACGGCATATGAAACCATCAAATCTGTGATGGAAAAAACATTTGCTCTACTAAGCACACCCAAAGAAAAATGTACAGATAATGGACCACCATTTCAGGGCCAGGTGTTCAGAGGGTATCTCAAGCAATATACTACCCACCATCGAAAGGTAACTCCACAATGGCCTCAAGCCAATGGTGGAGTAGGGAGGTTTATGAGGACAATCAACAAGGCACTAAGAATTGGGGTGGATCAACGGGAAGACCTGGAAGGGTGTTTGTACCGATTTCTGAGGGCTTACCGGAGAATGCCACATAGCACAACAGGATGCTCACCCAGCGACCTCATAAGGAAAAGAGCAGTAAGAGACACTGAACCGGTGAGTGAACACTGGACACCAGGGAGAATGGACAGTGAGATGGCACAGCTCAAAAGAAAAAACAACAATGAACAGGCAAGCAAAAGAAGAAGAGCCAATGAGGTAGACTGGAGACAAAGTGGTGATAAAGAATAGACATCCAGGATGGAAATTTAGAACGCAGTTCGAAAAAGAACCATGGGAAGTAGTCAATATGCAAGCAAAAATGGTAACTGCGAAAAGAGGGGAAAGGAGAATAGCAAGAAATGTGTCCTGGATCATGAAGCTAGTATTTCCTACACAAGGGGACAACGAGGAGGGGGAGCAGAGAAACTCCCAGAGCAACATGAAGGAAACAGAGGAGAATGAAGCAACAAAGGTAGACGAACAAACAGAAGGACGAGAAAGAAAAGGTGACCAAGAAAGACAGAGAGTGGATACTCCAAGGAGGTCAGAGTTGAGACTAACTCAGCAAGGACATCCATAAACAGCTAAGAGCAAACCCAAGGCCGAATCAAAAGTTAATGTGTTAATGAAAAGATGAAGAGATTAAACATTCAGAGACGTTCTGGCACCATTTTTATTATGGAAATTTGTTTTATTACACTTTTATTTTTATTTATTGTTTGAACAATGTTGGAGGGAAGGGATGTCTGATGAAGAGAAATAGGCACTTTAGGGTCTACAATAGACTCAATATAAACACATGGGCGCAGAGTTGGTAACCTGGTGAAGGTGATAGTAAGGCAGAGAGACTATGGAGAGGTTTGAAGCTGATAGTGTATGGAGCAAGCTGGAGACATAAGGGAGGATATCACAAAAAAACTGTAACGATCTGGCTAACAAATAATTCTTTGGCTTATTCTGCTTAAAACGTTTTTATCAAACTATATCTGTGATGAACAATATATATAAATCTAGACCAGTAATACAATAGCACAATACATGTGAAATGTATTGTAAGTTAGGGAACAAGGGAGAAAGGTAATCATTGTCTTTAAGGATCAAGAATTGAGATGTTTTCAACAATTGGATCTGATGGGATGGAGTTGTTGACTACTGAAGCAGAGGCTGGCTGGATTTATTGATAGTACTACATTATATGACACTATAAGTTTAAACTAATTGGTTCAGTGGGTGCCTACATCATATTACACCAGCAAGTATACATTGTAGTCCTATTTGTTTATTACATTATATGGAAGTATGAACTTGACATTATACAGCTCCTGCAACATAGCGAACCATTAAGAGCTCTTTTACCAGTTGCATTAACACATTAATGTATTATGTTTTTGTGGTCTTTCTATGGGGACACTAATCCAGGCAAAATCTGTGGGACTGTCTTCCTAAAGGGCAGTCATTTTATACATTTAAGGCCAGATATAGCCTAGTATTATCAAATTCCAGGAGATCCCTTTCTGCAATTCATATAGGTCATTGCATATATGTGAATTATCAGGCTGTTTTAAGTTGTATGTATGCTCTGAGTAAAGCCTCTACATCTTCTGCTAGCAAAAACCATAACAGTAATTTTTGAATATAATAGTTCTTTCATCCAGAAGCCAAAGTATTAATATAAAGTATATGTTAACAACTGAATCAGGTCAAAAAGGCTGGCCTACTCCTTCATTGTGATCAAAGAAAAACAATTATCAGAGGCATCATCATGTCAGGATTAGATCATTGAAAATAATTGCTGCTGGATCTTCTTAAGAAATCAATTTGCACATCGCAGCTTTTGTTAAGCCATGCAGCCAGAATCATTCTTCAAACAACCTTCACAAACCATTTTAACCATCACTTCAAATATTTCTCAGTGCTTGTAATCCATTCACAAGGTGTGGGAACATGAACGTGATTAGCCTTGCAAGTAAAGGAACGCCCACAAACATGGCTGTTTGTTTCCATTCACATACATTTCTTCTTCAGATTTTCACCCTCTATAGGGTTTGGTTTTTACTTCTGCAAATGGATAGCATATATCCTTTTCCAAGGAGGAAAGAAGGATAGGTCGCCTCCAGATTTGGTAGGGGTGTAGGGGAAAGACCTTCTCGAAAGAGAAAAAATATTTTTAACATGGAGAGAAAAACATGTGCTATGGAGATCTCTGTAAAGTGGGAAAAGGATACCTCTGGAATGTCACATGACATTCATAATAGTATGTCTGGAAATCTGATCCTGATACAGCATTCCTTGGGAATACTTGTGAAGTCCAGAAATCAGAAAAGTACTTGCAGGTGGAGACCTCAGGCAATAGTTTTACAACCTTCTCTGTGTGTCAGACCCATAATAATGGTCTGAGATATGAGCTTAGATAACTTCAGAACTTTCAAAGAAAAGCTTGAAGGTGCTTCTATTCAGGAAGTGTAGCACATTTAAATAACTCCTATGGGATTTTACGTCCCTTTCTTGCCCAAGGATAATGTTGTTAGTACATTCTTTATTCAATCATCCAAAGGCAGATCATAAAAGCTACACAAATAAAGTCATAAATAGAAAAAAAGAATTAAAAAAATATCTACAATAAAATTCTTAGATAACTTCCATTAAAAAAGGATGACAGTGATTGTATACACTCCAAATGTTATTCTACATTGACCCTGACCCAGTCCTGAGGCGGAAGCCGGGAGCTGGAGGTACTTTCATCAAACATTGGCAAATCGAATTTTTAAAACTTTGTGTGGTGTCACTTTCTTACCTGCACTGTAAATTGCTTTTAAAACATTGCCAACGACCTCTTGTTGTACACAGCGGTGCATACGCTGTTGTGCTTTCCTCATTGACAAAGCGGCCGCCATTAGAGCAGGCGCGCTCGCCGGACACGCCCACTAGAGGCCACGCCCCTTTTCACTACTTAAACGCTGATCTTCAGCGCAACGACCGACCACTGACCCAGTCCTGAGGCGGAAGCCGGGAGCTGGAGGTACTTTCATCAAACATTGGCAAATCGAATTTTTAAAACTTTGTGTGGTGTCACTTTCTTACCTGCACTGTAAATTGCTTTTAAAACATTGCCAACGACCTCTTGTTGTACACAGCGGTGCATACGCTGTTGTGCTTTCCTCATTGACAAAGCGCCTGCCATTAGAGCAGGCGCGCTCGCCGGACACGCCCACTAGAGGCCATGCCCCTTTTCACTACTTAAACGCTGATCTTCAGCACAACGACCGACCACTGACCCAGTCCTGAGGCGGAAGCCGGGAGCTGGAGGTACTTTCATCAAACATTGGCAAATCGAATTTTTAAAACTTTGTGTGGTGTCACTTTCTTACCTGCACTGTAAATTGCTTTTAAAACATTGCCAACGACCTCTTGTTGTACACAGCGGTGCATACGCTGTTGTGCTTTCCTCATTGACAAAGCGGCCGCCATTAGAGCAGGCGCGCTCGCCGGACACGCCCACTAGAGGCCACGCCCCTTTTCACTACTTAAACGCTGATCTTCAGCGCAACGACCGACCACTGACCCAGTCCTGAGTCGGAAGCCGGGAGCTGGAGGTACTTTCATCAAACATTGGCAAATCGAATTTTTAAAACTTTGTGTGGTGTCACTTTCTTACCTGCACTGTAAATTGCTTTTAAAACATTGCCAACGACCTCTTGTTGTACACAGCGGTGCATACGCTGTTGTGCTTTCCTCATTGACAAAGCGGCCGCCATTAGAGCAGGCGCGCTTGCCGGACACGCCCACTAGAGGCCACGCCCCTTTTCACTACTTAAACGCTGATCTTCAGCGCAACGACCGACCACTGACCCAGTCCTGAGGCGGAAGCCGGGAGCTGGAGGTACTTTCATCAAACATTGGCAAATCGAATTTTTAAAACTTTGTGTGGTGTCACTTTCTTACCTGCACTGTAAATTGCTTTTAAAACATTGCCAACGACCTCTTGTTGTACACAGCGGTGCATACGCTGTTGTGCTTTCCTCATTGACAAAGCGGCCGCCATTAGAGCAGGCGCGCTCGCCGGACACGCCCACTAGAGGCCACGCCCCTTTTCACTACTTAAACGCTGATCTTCAGCGCAACGACCGACCACTGACCCAGTCCTGAGGCGGAAGCCGGGAGCTGGAGGTACTTTCATCAAACATTGGCAAATCGAATTTTTAAAACTTTGTGTGGTGTCACTTTCTTACCTGCACTGTAAATTGCTTTTAAAACATTGCCAACGACCTCTTGTTGTACACAGCGGTGCATACGCTGTTGTGCTTTCCTCATTGACAAAGCGGCCGCCATTAGAGCAGGCGCGCTTGCCGGACACGCCCACTAGAGGCCACGCCACTTTTCACTACTTAAACGCTGATCTTCAGTGCAACGACCGACCACTGACCCAGTCCTGAGGCGGAAGCCGGGAGCTGGAGGTACTTTCATCAAACATTGGCAAATCGAATTTTTAAAACTTTGTGTGGTGTCACTTTCTTACCTGCACTGTAAATTGCTTTTAAAACATTGCCAACGACCTCTTGTTGTACACAGCGGTGCATACGCTGTTGTGCTTTCCTCATTGACAAAGCGGCCGCCATTAGAGCAGGCGCGCTCGCCGGACACGCCCACTCGAGGCCACGCCCCCCCGCCCTACAAATGTGCATGCACAGGAAGCGCAGCGGACGAGCGCAGCGGGAGCGCCGTTTGCGCGCCGAAGGCGCGCCTAAGGCAAGCCCGTCTGTGCCCATCCGTGCCACGGCCGGGCCTAGGGCCGGTCACGCTGCCCAACCTACGGTACGTACTAATCAATTACTTACTTATACCCGAGCTTATCTACTTGCACTAAACCACAATAAAAATCACTGTCTGACCATTATCAATGTCGAGACATGGTTGGGACCCATATGCTGCCACCATTGCAGAACTCTTCTCACTCCGGAAAAACAGTCACTTAACATTAACAACGCAACCTCGCTTCGAGGAGCCTTGATTAATGCGAGGTCTATTTGCAAAAATGGGGAGCACATTCTTGACCTCATTACGGAGAACGACATTGACATGCTTTTTATAACCGAAACATGGCTGAAACCATGGTGTAACCCAATCATAGCCCAAACTGTCCCCCAAGGATATCTCATTCAGAGGATCGACAGACAAGAACTCAGAGGAGGTGGCCTAGCCATCATCCATCGAGATTCACTAAAATGTACTACCACCGAACTCTCAGACATAAAAGGGGCAGAAAGTATGGGTTTCTGCATCCAACTAAATGAGGAAAATACCTTCGCGGGAGCCCTCATCTACCGCCCCCCAGGACCCCAAAATGGCTTCTTCGAAAGCTTCGAAGACGCTCTCAGCACCTTAACACTAAAATACGCAAATTTCACAGTTATGGGTGACCTAAATTTCCACCTAGACAAACCCAACGACCCCAATACCATATGGCTCAAGGGCTTAACTAATATCCTAGGTCTGGAAATACTGACCAAAATGCCCACGCACAAAGCAGGCCACATACTAGACTGCATTTGCACCAATACCAAAACCCTAACGGTCGAAGACCCGCTGATCCAAACATGGACCGACCACTGGCTAATTCCGTTTAATCTAACCACCAACAAGAAAATGTCAAATACTGCCAACCAAAAAATCGAAGTCCCAATGCAAAAAGACTGGAAAAAGCTTGCCAGCTCACCAAATTTCCTGCTCACTGCAGAGAAATCTAAACCATCGTTATCTGGAGACACAGAATCCGACTATAAAATATTTTGTAATTGGATCTCTGAGTGCTGCGGTCCGGCCAACTCAGACAAAGTAAGAAAAAAACAGAACAGAAAATCCGCACCCTGGTTCTCCCCCGAGCTAAAAACCAAACGTACAGAGATCAGAACTCTCGAAAAGAAATGGCGCCAAAATTATGATCCAAAGGAAGCCCTTGCTTACAGAATCGCTAGGAAACTTTATCACTCTATGATAAAAAACGCCAAAAAAGACCATTTCCTCCAAAGAATTAATCGGTCCAACAATAATCAAAAACAGATCTTTAAAATTGTCGATGAGTTCATGAACCCCAGAATCCTCAGGCAAGAAATACCACCCTCACTGGCTCTCTGTAACGATATAGCTGACTATTTCGAACAGAAAATACTTAAACTTACCACAGACTTCCCGAACCTCCCTGAACCCCCCCCCTACGACGCAACACGACCATCCGACAACAAACCCCAGCTGAAAAATTTTACTCACATCAGCCTCGACGAATCCCAGCAAGCAATTCTCTCCAGCAAATCAGGCTCCCCGTTTGACCCATGCCCCCCTATGCTGCTCCACGCTCTGGTGGACACGGTAAATCCAGCCATAAATTCCTTCATAAACTCCTCTTTGGCCACTGCAACCATTCCGGCTGAGTGGAAGCTCGCTGCAGTTAGACCTCTGCAGAAAAAACCCCTTCCTGACCCCACTACGCTCTCCAACCTTCGTCCCATCTCGTTGCTCCCTCTACTGTTTAAACTGACCGAAGCTGCAGTAAATAAACAGTTGACTAAACATCTAGAGGAAAACCACCTATTTCATCCAAACCAGGCTGGTTTTAGGACCAAACACTCCACGGAGTCAGCCCTCCTACATACTGTAGAGACCCTCAAGATGGCACTGGACCAGGGAAAAAAGGCCGTCCTGATCCTGCTCGACCTGTCGGCGGCCTTCGACACGGTCTCACACCCCGTGTTGATAGGCCGCCTGACAGAGTCAGGACTAGCAGGAACTGCCCTCGAATGGCTTAAAAACTTCCTAAGCCATAGGAGACAAGTCACCATGCTAGGAAACTACTGCTCGGATGAAAAAATCATAAAGACAGGGGTACCACAAGGCTCAAGTCTAAGCCCGGTTCTGTTCAACCTCTATATGACCCCCCTGATTGAACTTATCTCATCCTTCAACATCAGCACGATATCTTACGCTGACGACACCCAGCTCATCCTAGTATTGGATAACAACTCTTCTAAAGCGGAGGAAAATTTAAGAAACTGCCTGACGGCAACCTTTGAATGGATGCGTACGCACCACCTTAAATGTAACTCAGGTAAAACTGAAATCCTCCCTTTTGATCAAAACAACCTTTTCTCCCCCACCAACTGGTGGCCCCAAGACGCCGAAATCCCACCAAACACCATCACGTCGGCCCGCAACCTCGGGATAAGGTTTGATGAAGCCTTATCCTTTAAACAACAAGCAGGTACAGTGGCAGGGTCCTGCTTCAATATTATCAAAGGCCTTAGAAGGTTCTTCGATCTCCTTCCCTTAACAGCTAGAAAGACTGTGGCTGTAGCCCTCATCACATCCCGCTTAGACTACTGCAACAGCATCTATGCAGGCACAAACAGAGCCGTCCTGCACAAGCTGCAGATGGTGCAAAACGCCGCCGCCCGCCTAGTGCTAAGACTACCTAGGAAATCATCTGCCTCAAAAGCGCTCAAAACCCTGCACTGGTTGCCCATCCACAAAAGAGTGCTTTTTAAAATCCTGCTTATCACGTTCAGAGCCTACCACCAGTCGGGACCGACATACCTGTCCCAAAGGTTTGGAAGATACACCCCCTCACGGTCACTTAGATCATCCAACCTAAACCTACTCTCAATCCCCAAATTTAGACTAACGACAAAAGGTGGAAAATCCATCGGAGTACTTGGAGCTAAAGCCTGGAACAAGCTCCCACCACAAATGCGCCTGATCCATTCCGAAAAACTGTTTCGCAAAACGCTCAAAACATGGATCTTCAAATCCGAAGACTCACTCTGTTTGGCGTTAATCTAACCCTACACTTTATTCATAGACCAGGATCTATGAATATGATCTACCTCAAAACAGTATCCCCCCTTCTTCTTTTCGGGACAGTGATGTCTAGCGCCAAGATGCTCCTTGGAGTGTAAGCGCGCTTTATAAAAACCTACTCATACTCATACTCATACATACATCATGCAAAAATTGTCCTTTTTTCCTTGTACACTATTAACACCAACTGCATAATCAAGACATGGTTCAAGCAATAAACTTCTTTCTGGAACTGAGTGAAGCCAGATGTATAGTAGGGGCATTACACAAGCAGCGTTTACGCACTAGCAATCCAACATACAAAAATCAAGTGGACATAAGCCTTGTTTTGTCTCACTTCTATATCTTTAGAGAAGAGTAAACACAAGTGGAATTCAATCCTGAAGGTGCCATTCTCGATTTTTTTCATATTCAGTTAAAAGTGCTACACATACTACTGTGCATACAGTAACTCATTTCTCTTTCAATACTCCGGACTACTCACTGTTTTTTTTATCGATTCCTTGGTTATTTGGTGTTCATAATGTAGGAAAAACATTACCATGCTCTGCATTGCCCCTGCTATTTATTTTATAATTTAAGACATTCAGTTATTTTTCAGATATTTCTGTTTTGTGTGGAAGAATGACAAAGAGAACTCCCAGTTATTTTTCACCCTCTGGGATTTTTAGGTCGAGCCTAGCTGCAGCGCACATGCTCTGCTCGCTCTGAGAGACTGCTATAGCAGAGTATGGGAGAGAAGCTGCACCCACTCTCCACCCATAATTTTCATTGGCTTTGTCTTTCGTAAATGCTGCCTTCGGATTCATGAAAAGGCTTATTAGTCCTTCCTTAGTATGGCCTTGTCTTCATTTTTAACCTCCCACGGCTACTGGCCCCTTTACCTCGGTTGTTAAACAGGACCTGTATTTAGTCTGTAAGCACTATTTACTTTATTGAGATTCTCTTACTGCAGGTCAGACATGCGCTGCTTCAGCTGAAACCGCTTGTGTTTTTTTAAGCAGTATGCCCACTCCGTAACACAGGCGTCTGCTTTCAATCACTTTAATGCTGCATTATCTTGTGTCGGTTGCAACCTCCCAAGTAAAATGGATTTAGAAATTATTAGAAAATTAAGTCATGTGAATTTCAGGTAGCACATCATCCTATGCTAATGGGCTGAAGCTGACAACAGCACATATGTGTTACATGTCATCTGTACTAAAGCCACCTGACCGGTTGTTTTCAAAAGCCTGTTTGATTAACAACACCACCACCACTAATATCACCACCACCAATACCGCCACCACCAATGCCACTACCACCAATAACATCACCATTAAGACCACCACTACCACCAATAGCGCCACCACCAATACCACCACCAATACCACCACTACCAATACCACAACCAATACCACCGCCAATACCAATACCACCAAAACCAACACCACCAATACTGCCAATACCTTCACCAATACCACCACCATCACCAATACTACCCTCACCATACCACCACCATTACCACCACTAATACCACCAATACAACAACCAGCACCAATATGACCACCACCAATACCATCACCACCACCAATACCATCACTATCACCAATACCACCACCACCAATACCAATACCACTACCAATACCACCACCACCACCAATACCAATACCAAAACCACCACCTCCGATACCAACACCTTCACCACCAGTACCACCACCAATACCACCAGAAATACCACCAATGTAAATGTAAATGTAAATGTAAATGTGTGTGTCTTGTAAAGCGCACTGCTACCCGGAGGCCTCCTGACGCTATAGACCGCTGAGGAACCCGTCCTGGCTTTCCCTGTGAGATGTTCCCTCCTGGGTATTTCCAAGGTGAAACCAGGCATCCCCGGCGTTTGTGGGGGGCCGTTGTGGAGATGAGGCAAGCTAATGCACAGAGTTGCCGAGTGTGATCCCTGGTTAGAGTAGGCCCCGAGACGAGAATTATCGAGTCCGCTGACCCTGGTTCACGACCCTGCCGCTTCGGGAATTGAACCCTGGTCCCGGGCCGACCTCTGCTCCTGGGTCTGCCACCTCTAACCAGTGAGCCACACCACCAATACCACCATCACCAATACCACCACCAATACCACCTCCAATACCACCAATGCCACCACCAATACCACCACCACCAATACTAAATACCACCACCAATACCACCACCACCAATACCACCATCAATACCACCTCCAATACCACCAATGCCACCACCAATACCACCACCACCAATACCACCACCACCAATACCACCACCACCACCACCCCCACCAGTTCTACCACCAGTGCCACCACCAATAACACCACCACCACCAATACCACCAACAATACTACTAATACTACCGCGACCAATACCACGAACACCCCAATACCACCTCTACCAATACCACCACCACCAATACCACCACCATGACCAATACCATCAAAACCAATACCACCACCACCAATACCACCACCATTACCATCAATACCACCACCAACACCAACACCCCCACCAATACCACCAACAATACCACCACCACCAATACCACCACCAAAAGCACCACCACCACAAATACCAATACCCCTACCACCAATACCACCACCCCAGCACCTCTTGCTCACTAGTAATAGCAGGGGCACTGTACGAGGCTGGAGCTGCAGCCGAGACCATCCCTCCTTCCCTCCATGCCTGCCGTAAAGCAAAACCCTCCCTGCACCAGGAGGTAAAGCCGGGGCCCTAAAAGCTGGAGTGTTTTTTATTAGGCTAAAGATAGCAATGACATTACGCAAAGCCACACTGCACACTCAAGTCATGGAGAGGGCAGGAAATAGCCCTCCTCCCGTTCTTCCTCTTGAGCCGGTACAATCTAATCACAGAGAGAAAGGTGTTGGAGCGCTTCGTTAGAGTTTATAGCTTGGATCATATGAAACTCTCACTTCAAACTATGTGTCTGTGTAATATACAACACTTATTTATTTTTATTTATTTATTTATTTATTTTTAAAGTATTCTATAGCGCAAACCAGACCCAAGGTAGGGTAACAAAGCGCTTTGCAAAGTGAGCAGGGAATGAAAAGCACAGTTGTTACAAACAAAGCAGACAAAAATATTGCAAATAAGTAACAACAAAAACATAATAAAGTTCAGGGGATACAGGCAGAGTAGGGAACAGCTCTCCGATAGGGAGTCAATTAGAGCTTGAGCTAGTCTTATCTTCGAGATATCACAGGAAGAAGAGTATAGAAGAGTTAGAAGTTGAAGCTGGTGTGGTGTCTATGCGTATTTTAAAGGAGGAATTTGCTCATCAGGAATGATTTTGCTTCCTTTTTGAAAAGGGGCGTTGAGGCGATTTTTCTGATGAATGGCGGAAGTGAGTTCAAAATTCTTGGCACCGCTCCCGAAAATGCTCTGTTTGAGGTTTTAGTCTTGTTGAACCTTGCGGGTTTCAGGAGTAGATTATCTGTGCTCCTGTAATGTCTGTTTCCTCCAGATAGTTTACGTTTTTGGGCTAGGAATTGCGGGGTGTGGTGGTGTAACGCCTTGTGATTAATGCAAGCAATCTTTAAGTGAATACGAGCTTCATAGGGTAGCCAGCTGAGTGCCTATGTGTGGTCATATTTCCTTGATCATGTAAAAAGTCTTGCTGCGGCATTGAGACAGGCTTTTAGAGGTGCGGTAGAGATTTTGGGAAGCCCTGAGAGGGTGGAGCAACCGTACTCCAGCCTTCAGATGACTATGGCCTGAACTGCAGTTTTGGGGTTAGGGATTTTGATAAATGGCTTCATTTTTCTTAGATAGTTGAGGTGAAAGCGGGCATTTTTAGCCATCAAGTTAATGTGAGATTGCATGTTAAGAATCTTATCCAGTGTGACTCCAAGTAATAATGTGGAGTCCACCAGCGTTGGCGTGCAATTCAGGGCAGTGATCATTTCGGTCCATTCCTTTATTTCTTGTGAGTTATTGGGAAGGAGATTAAGAGAAATTCAGTTTTTTGTGAATTTAGCTTGAGGAAGTTGGTCGTTAGCCATTGTACGTTTTTCTCGAGAGCTAGATTCATTAACTTAATCTCTTCAATGGAGGTGATTTTGATATAAAGTTGGGTGTCGTCCGCGTACATGTGGTAGGAGATGCTCGCCTGCTGTAGTAGATCAGTGAGTGGTTCGACATATAAGTTGAATAGTGTGGGTGACAAGGTAGAACCTTGTGGTACTCCTAATAGGTTAGGTGAAGAAAGAGAAAGGATCTTGTCGGTCATGAATGATTGTGTAATATTTTCCAAAAAGGATTTGAACCATAGAAGGACTGTGCCAGAAAAGCCCATCCTGTCTTCAAGTCTTCTTAGAAGTTTGTTGTGGTTGACCATATCAAAGGCTGATGAGAGGTCGAGCAAGACTAGCAGGCATGTTTCATTGTGGTCAAAAGCTAAGAGGGCATTGTCTACTATATGTAGGATGGCTGTTTCCATGCTATGGCCAGGTAAGAAGCCCGATTGGTGGATGTTCAATAAATTGAAGTTTGTGATGTGTAAATGCAGTTGTTGTCGAACACATTTTTCCAAGACCTTTGCTAGCATGGGAATGTTGGTTATTGGTTGGAAGTTGTTGGGGTCAGAGTTGCTAGCTGATGGTTCTTTTAGGATAGGAGTGACTTGACCAGATTTTAGGCAGTTCGGGATGTGACTTTGTGATAGCTAGGCATTAATGATCTTGGTCCAGAGAGGGGATATGATATGATAGATGTGGGGTAGGCACTTTGCTGGGACAGGGTTATTGAAGTGGTTGTTGAGTTTAGTAGTTGTTAGAATTTTGGTGATATCATTGATATCATAACATTTGAAGTTGGACCAGTGAGAGTTATTTTTGGGTAGAGATCGCTTATTTAGTACCAGGTTAGAAGCTTGACTGAAATTTGGGGTGGCTAAGTTGATTGCAGCCATATTGAGTTCAAGTTGGAGGGAATTAATTTTTGCTGTGAAGAATGTGGAAAATTCGTCACTGTTAGTTTTTTCGGTCTGTTTTTAGCATTCTCTAGTTCTGATTTGAAGAAGTCTTTTTTTGATCTTAGAATACTTTTATTGTATGATTTTCTTGCTTTTCAGAGTAGTTTCAGCTGTGGGGAGGGGTATTGCCTACATTTCCGTTCAGTTGATCTGAGTTTGCGTCTCTCCTCATTCAGGGCTTCCCTGAACCATGGGTTTTTATCCTTGTCAGGTATTCTTTTGAGTTTTGGCGGTGCGGCTTGGTCGAATATTTTGGTCATTGTGGAGTTATAGTGATCAGTGAGGGCAGTGATGTCTCCTATGTTGTTGGGGGGATAAGAGCCTTCTCACTTTGGGAGGCCAGCTTGTTCCTGTTGATGTTCTTAGTGTCTCTTATCCATTGTTTAGGTTTAATTTGTTGTGGGAGGATTTTCTTGTTACAGGAAGGGATTTGGAAGGTGATAATGTGATGGTCTGACCAGTCACAAGGGGTAATCGAGATTGATTCAATAGTATTTAGTTTAGAAATGTGATAGTCTAGGGTGGCACCTTTTGAGTGAGTGGGCTCTGAGACAGCTTGGATCAGGGAGTGGTCAGCAAGAAAGCACTATTCATCACTACTTTCAAGACGTCGCAGGCCGGTCTCTTGCTCTGATATTTACAAACCAACAAGTGGTCGAGAAGGCCCTTTACTGCAATGCAATAGGTCTCACATTTGCGAGAGTTTAAGCTATTAGTACTGTAAATGACAATGCCTTTTATTTGTGTTTTAAAACCCAAAACATAAATAAAAGGCATTGCCATTTATAATGCCAATAGCTCAAACTTGGGTGAATGCAAGACCTATAGCATTGCAAATGCTTGTTTTTATGCTGGAGGAGCAAGTATTTTGTGATAGGGCAGAGGGAAGTAAGGGGCAAGCATGCCTCTTGTCAAATGCAGTAGGAATGTTGGGATGGTGGGGTCAAAAGGATGTATGTACTTAATTAATTTTTTATATCTAGATTTACTGATTTAATGGGCAGTTTTATTGTTTAGGGCCTATGTACTAGCGTACTGTAGGCCACATGTTATACACTTTAAACTATCCGTGCCTTACATATCTTTGTAGGTGGTGGTAGGGAAGACTCCATGGTATATTCTAGGTGTTCTTCTCTCAAGTCCTGTGGCCTCCACTGTTTTGCCAAACCTATTTGTGTTTGTGAGTATATTTTTGTGTGGGGAAGTGCATGTGTGTGTGTGTTTGTGTGTTTATGTGTGCACGTATATGTGTGTGTGTGTAACAAGTGGTTCATAAATAAGAGTAAAGATAACACAGCTCTGATGCCATTAACCATGTGCAGGACTGGGTGTTCTGGGGCATTGTTTAAATTGCTTGATTTGTTTTTACTGTTATCTAATACACATATTACCCAGTAACTCAGGATAGTTTTCATTGATCAGAAGTAGTTCACACTATTGAAAAGTTTGGAGACCCCTGTTATAATATCTGTAAAAACCTTGTAAAATTAATTTTGACAAATACATTTAAAACAAGCATATTTCTGATTATAAACATTTTTGAACAATACTATTGATAAGTGAATTACATGTTGTTTGATTTGTTATCCTAAGATGTAAAGGAGGCAAATTGATTCTACCTGTCCTTCGGAGTTTGCACATAGCTTCGAAAATGTGCATTCTATACCGTTAACATGCATTGATCTGTGTACCTCCAGTTAATTACTTTCTTCCTTGGACTATACAATGGCTAATGATCTCCCAGTTGGAGAAAATGTTTCTCCATTACATCATACTTGATTTACGACTTTCCAATTTGATGGAGAAAAAATTATTTCATTTGCCCTACAGTTTGTGCATATAATGTCAAAATGTATATATTATACTTTTACCATGCACTGACGACATTTTGAAATATAAAAAATTAAGTGCCTCGTTGTACAGACAATTCATACTGATGTTATACATATTTCTGCTTATTTTGTAGTGGAGACTGCAAAATAATTGCGACGAAAATTGACTCTAAAATGTCTTGAAGAAGGGGTTAATATCTCAAAACACATTTGGCAGAGAATATGACTGTGACCATTCCTCTTGAAGCATACCTTATGCTGTGATTATCAGAAAATTATTATATCGGTGCATTTTTAAATATTTGACAGTAATTTTAATAATTCATTGTAATTTTGACCTTTTTTAATACTGTCATGCATTTAAAAAGGAAAGGCACACAAAATGAAAAAAATGCAAAATAAAGCCAGTTTTAAAGTCTGTGTTTCTTCGGTAAGTCATAAATGTCATGATTATGTTCTTTTTGGGAGCGGATTTAAGGGTAAACCACTACTGTTGATCTCTAGTTCCTCCAGTTTTGTACTAGGGTCAGGTGAGGTTACAGTTGTCAATGTGTTTTTGTCAATTCCTGCTGCATTATTTTATGTCTGTTGGCTCTCACCCTCGTGAATGGGTGAGTAGCACCCCAGTGATTGGATGTATGACAATATCTCGGTGAACAACTCATGTGTCTAAGGAGGACTTCAACTGGACTTTTATGATCATGTAATTAGTCAGGTGTACAGAGGTGCACCCACCTTAAAGTGTTAGCCTGATGCTCCCCACCAGGAGTAGCACAGACCCTCAGAAACGGCAAATGCTGAACAGAAAAAACACACAAGCATGATACAGGGGAGAGGGCAAGAGAAAGGCAGAGAGAAAGAAGGAGTGGAGGTAGGTGCAAAGAGACACAGTAAGAAAAAAGAGTGATAAATGACAGGAGCAGTGAAGACAGCAAGGAAAGAAAATCTGATATAGCGGGAGAACAAATACATAGCATATTTGTAGGAGATAGAGGTGATGACTGAAAGAAGGGAGGTAAGTGAGAAGACAGAAAGGAAAAAGAGCAGAAAAGGGCTAGAGAGAAAAGAGGAGGAGTAAAGTGGAGAGCGAGGTGTGAGGGCGAGAGGAGAGAGAGAAAGAGCAGAGGTTGAGGGGACTCAACAGGGCATGGTTAGAAGGAGGGACTAAGGGGTACAATAGAGAAACCAGAGAAAGCAAATGCCTATTAGAGGAAGAGACGAGACCGACCAGGGATGAAAACGGAACTGAGAGCAATGATAAGGGGAGTTAGAGCAGAGCAGGGGTAGATGATGCAGAGGAAGGCAACACCATTGGTGAAAGTGACCTGCAACTGGTAGAAGTGGATTGTGAAAGTGGTAAGCAGCCTCTTTAGAAAAATGTTGGGCACCATCACTTATTTTGTGTCACAAATGAAACACATCCTGGAAGAATTCAATGCTAAAGTCTGAAAATGGGTTGACTCCAATTGGATTAATTGCTAATTAAAATGACAATATCATTTTCATCGCCGTGCAAGATTGCGGCCACTCCAGTAAGCTCGATTTTGCATCAACAGTCTGTGATATGCAAGTACTGATGGAGCTGGGCGAGCCCTGGGTCATAGGGGTATTTCGATACCTAGGTCCAATGATCACATATACTGAAACACGGTGAGATGTATTAAACAGTTTGCAATTACTAAAAAGCTTACAAGGTTCCATGGACGTTTGGGTGTAAGTATCAGGGAGAATAGTTGAGCCAAAATATTAGTGCTGCCTGAATGCTTATATGTATTTCAATGCAGTTTTTACATAATCCCACAAAGGCATATTAAGCATATGCAAACCCTAGTAAATATTTCAATATGGGGCAGAAAAGGGGGCGGTGCAGAATGGACACTGTAAAATTCACGTACAAAGAGTGGGGGGGTGGGTAGGCTGCGAGTCCCAGATTTGGAAGCCGACTACCTTGCCGCTCAAACACAGTTTGATCTGTGCTGGACCCAGGGTCCAGCACAGATCACACTCTGATAATCACACTGCCTTAGGGAAAAAGGTACTCAAACTGTTTATTTGAATGCAGATTACCTTTGTTTGGGCCAATGCCTGATGAGAGATATGGCCGCAATATGGTAAAGGTATAGGTTTAGGTGAGATCAACAAATACCATACTCATGAGACCTGCCACTATGGCAGTTACCAGAGTATGTGCTTCTAGAAAGCGATAGGGATATGTCCAAACGGAAAAAAGGGTGGGGGGGGTGCGGAGGTTGTATTACAATGGGTGACCTATGGGAACCAGGAGCTCTGTCTACATTTGATGTATTCAATGTGTCATTGTGTCAATTCCTACACTATAGAGCCATTCGGCGGCTGCTTGTTATCTGCAGGGTAACATACAAGAACGCTAAAAATGTCCAATGTCCTAGGTCTTGTAGGGGCATGGAGCTACTACTAGATTTTATAATGCTACTAGAGATAACACTAACAAACACCCCTTGACATCCCAATTAAAATCGGAAAAAGATTGTAAGACAGAATTCTGTGACATCCATTGGAACAATGCACTTATATTATTAAAATACATATCAAGCAACACGAGATTTAGACTTACACTTTAATTATATCCACAGAACATATGTGAGCCGCTGCAATGCTACATAAAATCAGCGGTATGTCTGTCTTACATGTGCAGCATCGGAGGCCACATAATCTCATTTGGTGTGGGTTTTCCCAGAAGGTAGAAGACTGCTGGTAATCAGTAGGGTATTGATATAATCAGCAGATGTCAATATTAACACCCCTTCTCCCTCAGGCATGTTTGCTGGGGTTTGACACAATTAGTTCAAAACACAAACTTTAAAAAAATTGAAATTTGTGTAATTTACAATACTGTTGGCTTAAAGAAGTATTGCTTTGAAGTGGCTGGGGAACTTGGGCCCAGGAATAGAGAAAAGGATTTGGGATGTTACTGAATGAACATTTGCAGAAGAAGTTACAAATTAAACAAACTAGAACTGATGAGAAGCTACAAGAAGCCTGAGAAGAGGGACTATTATGAGTTTGGCCATACCCGTGTGGTCACCGCCCGCCAGATTACGAGTTTCCTCATGCCTGGTGGACTTTTTTGGAGGTCCCACTGTGGTGCCTGTGAAGATGAAAATGCCAAAAACAGTTCCTGCTCAGCATTGACACAAAGGGCTACATGTTGTGCCCCCTGCATGCATCCTCATGCACATAGGCAACATGGGACCCTGTAGTTTCCCCTTTGTTTCAGGACTGCCAGCCTATTCCTGGAGGAAAGACCTCCATTACACCACAGGTGGTCCTAAAACTCGTAATATGAATGGAAGTGCCACAGTGGCATTACCAGCATATTACTAATACTCTGACCGCCGTCCCACCAACAGGGAGTGGCAATTCCCTGGCATTTGCAGCTGTGCAATAGTAGTCTGGCCGTCAAAGTTGTATTTGGAATGCTGGTGCGGCGGTGGCTGGACTTCCAACAGCGCGCCACGTGATCGAGTCTCGTGGTCCTCGGACCGCCAGACTTGTAATTAGGCCCTTAGAGATGTGGAAAATGTTGGTGCGTATTCTAATCTACATGCCGGAGAGTAGACCTCATCACGACAGCATAGCCTTTATGGAGAAAATGTACCATGTACTCACTGTTAAACAATGTAGGCTATACGTTACTTGATATATTATGTGTTGGAATGAACACCATCATGTTACTCATGCTCTCATGATGCTACTGAAACTGTGTAGGCAATACTTACATTTGTTACAATTTTAAACTAATACAAATATGGTATAATACCAGTCTGTGATATGTCAACTGTCAGATGATTTGCCCACTTTTGAGTCATTTGTTGAAGATCCTTCAGCAAACCATCATACAGGAGGATCATATCTTTTGGAAATTCACCAGCTGTAAAACTTGTTTGAACTGTAGAAATATCTCAAGGACTATGTGATGCAAAGGAAAGAAGATTCAACTTCAAAAGCCAGGGCATTGACTCTAGTGAACAATTGGAACTAACAACATGCATCATCAAAATGATTACTTCCCCTGAGCTTTTTACTGAGGAATTCAGGAGGAAAGGCTGTACTGTATGCCAAGCCACACCATTGCCGAAAGTACAATGAGCTAGGTAAGTTACAATAAATAACGCTTAAAGATTACCCAGAAAATTCATAAAAGACTGGTTTTGTTGACAGTTTACTCTTTTATCTCGTGTCATAAAAAAGACAGCATAAAAGACAATATCCTCGCAAGAATACATCTGTGTCACTGCACAGGATCCACAGTACACACATGAAGGATCTACTTTGATTGCCTTTACCATGAAGGATGAAACCAGATTACAAAACATTTTTAACTGGTGCTGCTTATCTAGGGCTTACTTGGTGCAAACTTTTCCTTTGTTATGAGAAATTGAGGCAAAATTATGTGATATTGCACGTAATTACAGGAAACACAAATCTATCATCTCAGGCTATATTTTAGCATGAAATGCATCCTTATGTCAATGTTTTTGTTTTTTACATTTTCTTTTTGATTTTATATCCATACAGCAAAACAATTGTTATATGGGTTTCCCACCTCTGTTAATACAAGGTATGAAGGCAAAAAGTACATTTTCAGTGGCCCCCCCTGTGCTGGCTATAGTTTGAGGATAGGATCAAAATAGGAAAGTACAGGATAGCTAGGAATAAGTGTAGGAGAAGGATAGGGCAGGAATATTGGTGGAGTCCTTCCAGTTCGTTAGCACTAGCTTGATTGCCGTAGTTAGCAGTAGGTCCATTAGTTCCTTCTCTCCCTCTGAGGGGAGGTCGGTTAGGATGAAGACCGTGGTTAGTGAGGCAAAGTCTCTTATAATTTTGAACTTGAACGTGTTGTCTATGAAGTCAAACAACCTGCGCCAGAGCCCCTTGAGTGTTGGGCATAGAAAGATGAGATGTTCTAGGTCCCCCTTGCTTGTGTTGCAGTTCCAGCAGTTTGGGGTGTCTCTGAGGCCAAGTGTGTGTAGGCGGTCTGGGGTTCAGAATGTTTTGTGGAGCAGCCAGAGTTTAGTTTGAGCTAAGACTGGGTTGATCTTATTATGAGTGATGGATGACCACAAGATGTTCCACTCTTGGTCGACATGATGATGCATTTAAGCAAAGCACTGCGAAAAGCAGCCACTCATGTTCTGTTGTTTGTGTGCATTTGAGGTAAATTCTTACTGCGAATGTTGGGGTTTGCTGGAATTTTCTTTACAGGGAATGTCACATAATTACACAAAGAGGTATCTTGGTATAATATATGTTTTTTTTCTAAAGGTGATGTAGTCGGTTTTTTCAGCTGCAGTATCTTCAGGCTGCATTATCACAAAGTGATGTATTGCTGTACTGTATTTGTTGTGTTCTAGTTTGACTGATTTTCTATGATCTGTTTTTTTGTGCTGCTACATTGTTTGAAATACGGCTACATTTCCAGACAAAAACTATAAGGATATTGGTCTTCCTAAAATCGTCGTAGCAACTATACAATAATTAGCACTTGTGGGGCCCACGTTATGTTACAGAGCCTAATGTATCCATGTATCGGACCCGATTGTCAAGAGAGTGTCTAAACACAAAAGTGAATTACTGCAACGTCTAGAACAAAGATGAGCTGAAGTGCTCTTATCACCAACCTCCACAGTGAACTGTGGTGGTTCCAGCAACATTACTGTGATAGCTAAACATCAACCAGTGAACCCAGCTACCAGGAAATCACATTTCCAAAATGAATTGTAGGATGCAAAATCTACACCACTCGCAGAAATATGCTTTCTTTTGGCTTGAACTGTTATCAAGATCATAGTTGCAGGTAGCTCAGGAAGAGAAAATGTCAGCTAGACAATAGAGAGGATGCTAGAGGAGCACTTGGATGACCAAGCAAGAATTCCTAGGGATCATAACCCATTGATGTATTGCCATGAAACAATGGTACAGTGGCCTGAAATATGTTGGCTGACATTACAATTTCTATTATGGCCTGCAGATCAGTATATGCTTTGAACATATTTTCAGTCCAGCTGGTGTAGTTGTCTCTCTCAGAAGAACAAGTCTGTCTCCACAAAATGTGATGATTGTCAGAATAAAAACAAAATATTCCATAAAGAATATGTGGCAATCAAAAACAGACTCCTGTGCTCAGTGATGTAGACTCATAAAATGGATAAAAGACCAAGTACCTGATTTGGAGTTTGGCAGAGGGATGCTCTATCACAATTGGGACGGATATCCTGTTTGCCATATTATCAGTGCATTATATCCTAATGAACTTGTAGTTAGGCAGATGGAATATCCATATGTTTGTGACAAAATATTTGTCCTTGAAATACTAAGGGCCCGATGTAGGTAAGTAAATTTTACCACTTCTTAAATACCAAATGATACGGAATCGGTATTTAAGAAGTGGTAAAATAGAGGGGGGGGATGTAGGTAATACAGAATCGGTAAATACCGAATTGTTAAGATTCGGTATTTACCGATTCTGTAAATACCGATTCGGTAATGCCCATTGATTCCAATGGGCATTGAAGCCCATAGGAATCAATGTGCATTACCGAATCGGTATTTACCGATTCGGTAAATACCGATTTCAGCAAGGGTGCAGGGGGTGTCACTTTGACACCCTCTAGCACCCCAAATACAGGCATGTGTGCCATGTGGCACACAGACATGCCCTAAGGGCATGTCAGTGTGTCACATTGCACAGGTGTGCACACACAGATGTGCATGCACACCTGAATTCGGTATTTTACTACCCAATAGGATTGGGTGGTAAGATACCGATTCTTAAGGGCCTGTGGCACTCTTAGGAGTGTCACCTACATGTGGATTTACCGAATCGGTAAATATACCGATTCGGAATTTTACTGATTCTGTAAATTTACTGATTCTGTAAATTTACAGAATCGGTAAACTATAGGCCCCCTACATCTGAAAACCCATTTACCGGTCGGTAACGGCCGAATTCGGCCGTTACCGGCCGGTAAATGGACACCTACATCGTTCCTTAAATCTGCTCAAAAACATTTTGGCCTTCAAGTGTGGATGTGGGGGAACCGACAGCCATGTCTCGCAAACGTTCCCTAATTCCCACTTCCCATCCTTTTGTAAGCAGTGCTAAACTTGTAAAATAGAACTGTAAAAACTGCACTTTCAGTTGTCAATACCTTAAAGATAATCTGACGGAGATTGTAAATGTTACATGAAAGGGCCAACATATTCCAACTTTATCCTAGTTGAACACAGGTGTAGCACATATTTAACACATATTTAACTATCCATGTCTTTTTTAACCTACATTGAATATGATTCAGAATTTTGAAGAGTTGCTTTGGATTTCAATTAATGTCTCTGTCTTATGCATTGATGTCTGTGGATGATGCTGGCTTTACTGACTGCTTTTGAATTCACTAATGACACTGTCTTCTTTCATGCAATTTGAGAATTATTTTTCTGATTCACCTTGTTTCATGCTACAACTTTGAAAAATCTGCATGTGCCTAACAGGACTGTTGCAGCCTGTTGTATTCCAGTTCTGCAACCCTTTCGTGCTCCTTGCGCGTGACAGTGACAATCCATCTCTTCTGCGCGAGAGTACCCATTGTCCCCTCTCCTTTCCCATTGGCCCCTCAACGTTCCACTCTCCCACATGCCCCTCTCCAACTACTAACTGTCATTCTTGAGATTCCTTTCGTTACCTACGCACCACACTAGGTTTATGGCTGTTAAGAATAAACTCACTATTGATATTTACTATTCAGTCTCCTTCATCTACTTTCTACAAGTGGTGATGAGCGGAAATCACAGCCCCTCACCGCGGATTCCATGTATTCCAGCCTCATCTACGGTCAACTTCAGGAATAAAGAAAGGCATTGTAAACAGAGTTAATGAAGAACTGGCTTCCTACCTGGGTTTTGCTTCAGCCTTCTAAGCATTGTGCCTTTCTACTGCTTAAGAGCATCTACTCGTGTTCTAGCTCCTGTCTACGGACGTGTGCCCACCTGATGCATCCTTTGATTCAGCGACGCATTTGATTGATGAACTCAGCCTTGCCACAGAGTGTTCTTCGGCTGCCGGCCCTCCGGGTCAAAGGTCCTTTGATTCCTGCTCATCTACTCACCTCCTTGGGGCATTCGGCAGTGTTGTATGCTTCCTTCATCGATTTCCTGTAAGCGTGTTTTCGCGCCTACAGACGCCTCTCTGTGGGTATCTTCTGCGCATGCCCACGTACGTCCTACGTCACTGGAATGCAGCGTCAGGCGCCATCTTGGACTTCATTATTGTCGGCAATTTGGTGAGTTCGATTCCAACTCTGACACGTTCACGGTGATGTGCACACCATTAAGAATGATTATAAAAAGGCCTTTTTAAATAAAACACTGCCTTCTGTAACTGAAAGTACTCTAGCTTGTAAAGAAAGCTAAAAGCTAAGGAAGATTGTTTATTTGAACATTACACACGTGTCCTTAGTTTTTCCGGTCTGACATCATTTTCACTCTCATCTGCTACTGTGTGAATCATTATTGTAGTGATAAGAGAGGAAGGACCCCAAAGATAGTTGTAACTACAACTGCAACGCTGACCTTCACTGTTGCATGAAAAGCAGGAAGTTGTTTGGATTCCTTCTTTGACTTTAATTCATCATGTTTGCACTGAGATCTTTGAATCTTGCTTAGCCTCAAGCGTTTCTGCCCCTCAAAGGTGCTCCATGCATGCCATGGAAGTAGTGGAAAGAGTATTTTACCAATTACATTGAAACTGTGGAAGATGAGGACTTCACAGCTGAAAAGAAAAAAAAAGTGCTTTTGTACTGGTTAGGTCCTGGAGGTGTCCAAACTTACAACAACATAGAAAAAAAAGTGAGAGAAGGCAACAATGTTTATCAACATGCCTTAGATGATCTTGATGCTCACTTCTCGCCTATTGTATGTGTTGCTGTTGACCGTTACAAATTTTCAAGGAGAAAACAGGGTAAAGATGAGAGCATTGACAATTATGTTGCTGCCTTGAACAATTTAGCCTTAACCTGCAGATTTGGACAACTACAAGATGAATTTGTTCCTGATCAAATTATCTTGCATGCTAGCAACCCAAATATCCAAGACAAACTCTGGGTGAATGGAGAATCTTCTTTAAAGTAAGTTGTCGCTTTGGTTAAAAAGGCAGAACTTACTGGCAGATGTGCCAAGGCAGTTTTAGATGAACCAGTTTTTAGTTAAAGCAATTAATTCATCCAATGCTAACAAACTGAGACAAAAAGTCAACAATAGGGAAATTGCACATGATTATCACAAGAAAGGTGAACAATACAAATCTAAACACAGAATTGAGAAGAGTCACAGCATGAAAAACAATGATCTCTCTGAACTCAAGTGTTTTCGATGTGGTTCTCCCACCCATTTAGCTGATTCCACAAAATGTCCTGCTAGACATCAAAAGTGCATGTCATGTGTTTTGACGGGTCACATTGCAAAAGCATGTAATAGAAGATCTTTCGAACAAAGCAAACATGTCAAACACATTCAAGAGGAGAGTGACTCAGCAGAGGAAAATTCAGAGTACTCAGATTCTGACAGCATCAATTACGTATTCTCCATTGAATATGGCGTATTGGAACTCACACCCACAAAGGAAAAAAAACCATGTGTGATGTAAAATTGGGTGGGGTGACTGTGAACTTAATGGCTGATTCTGGTTCTCCTTTCACGATTATTAAAGAGAATGTTTGGAAACAACAGTTCACAGACAAAATTGGTACATCACTAGAAAAATCTAATGTCATTGCAAGAAGTTACACAGGAAACAACATTGAGTTTTTAGGAACACGTGAATTCGAATTCAAATTCAAAAACAGGAAAGCATTTTGTAGACTCTTTGTGGCTAAGAAGGGACCTTCGGTACTTGGTTGGAGTGATCAAGCTGATCTTTGCATTATCCTCAACCCCAATAGTGCTGATCCTGTTTTGTCGGTTGACGAGTCTTGTAAACATACCATCCACAAAGATTTTCCAGAAGTGTTCTCTGGTAAAGTAGGTCTCCTTAACAGTTTTCAACATAAAATTGAACAAAAAGACTCAGCCATCCCATGCATTCACAAGGTAAGACATTTACCAGTTTCGGTAAGAAGTTATGTTCAACTCGAACTGAACAGACTGGTCAAAGATGGAATAATTGAAGAAGTTGAGTCTGCGGAGTGGGTTTCGCCCTTAGTAGTGGTCAAGCGTCCCAATAGAAAAATTAGACTTTGCATCGACCTTAGGGATCTTAACAAAAATATTATTGTTGATCAGTACCCGCTACCTCGTATTTGTGAGATGTTCAATGCCACCAATGATATGTGTGTATTTTCTATTATAGACTTAAAATCCGCGTATCACCAAATACCCCTACACGCGGACAGCAAGAAATACACCACATTTATTAACCCATTTGGTTGTTACCGTTTCACCAGAGTACCGTTTGGTTTAGCCTCGTCCGCAGCGCTTTTCCAAAGGGTTATGACTTCTATCTTTGAAGGCTTTGATGGTATCAGGTGTTTTCAAGACAACATCCTGATCATGGGTAGCACTCAATTGGAACATGACACACGCCTTAGGCAGGTTTTTAACAAACTGAAAATGCATGGACTAACTGTTGAGTTAGACAAATGTAAACTATCCCAGAACAAAGTGGTATATCTTGGGCACACTATTAGCCACGATGGTATCAAACCAAAACAGGGTTTAGTGGATGCCATTCTCAATGCTCCCTGCCCGTCCAGCAAAGAAGATGTTAGAGCCTTTCTCGGATTAACTGAATATTACTCGAAATTCATTAGAAATTTTTCAGAAAAAATGTACAGTTTAAGACAATTACTAAATAATAGAACAACATTTGAATGGTCCCTGGAATGTCAGAACACCTTTGAAACAATCAAAAAGGAAATCAGCGATGCACCCTTTCTCAAAGGATTTGACCCCAAAGTTGAAATCTTCGTAACCACTGATGCTAGCAACAAAGGACTGGGTGCTGTGCTAGCACAGAAGGATACTTCGAACCATGAATGGGTTGTGGCCTTTGCTTCAAGATCGCTCACCCCTGCTGAGGAGAAATACTCAGTGATCGAACGTGAGATGCTGGCCTGTTCATGGGCGCTCAATTACTTCAGAGCATACATTTGAGGATACAATGTACATCTACGCACAGACTACAAACCCTTAATTAAAATCCTTTCTGCCTCCGGTTTGCAAAATGCTTCACCACGGCTAAGTAAAATGTCTATCAAATTGCTGGATTTCAACTACACAGCAGAATATTGGCCTGGAATCAAGAACAAGGTTGCGGATTTCCTTAGCAGACTACCTATTCCACACAATGAGAATATAGATACACTAGAGGTTGATGAAAAAGTGGCCCTACTTTTCAACACAAATCTCGATGGAATCTCTGCGGGAGAATGGGAACAACACATGTCTCGCGATTCCACACTCTAAGACGTATGTAAATTCGTCAACACCTCTTGGCCAGAGAAGTTCCATCTTCACAATAATGCCAAAGTTTATTGGGAAATAAGAAATGAACTCAGTTGGGAAAATGGTGTGTTGTACAGGATTGGCAAAGCCGTAGCCCCCATCACACTCAGAAACAAAATTCTTAAACTTTGCCACATTGGTCACCTTGGCATTTCAACAACTAAGCAAAGAGTCAGAACCAGTTACTGGTGGCCTGGTATTGACAAGCAAATTGAAATCCAGATAAGAAACTATGTAGAATGCTGCGATTCAGATAAATCCCTTAAAACATCCAAGGTTTCTCTCTCTCCTCTTAAACCTCCCATGATGGCATGGGAGAAATTAGGCCTGGACATCGCTGGACCCATTGAAGGACATGATGGAGAGATCAAGTATATTTTAGTGGTCATTGATCACTTCTCCAAGTGGCCTGAAATTGAAATTGTCTCAGAAACAGACAGCTCAACAGTCATCTCCTTCTTGGACAAGCTGTTCTTGAGTGAAGGATTACACAAATATGTGCTCACTGACAATGGTCCACAATTTTCCTCTGAGGCATTTAAGTCATTCCTTGAGAGAAATTGCATCACCCACCACACCACCTTATTATACCACCCAGAAGGAAATGGCCTCACTGAACGCTGCAACCGTGTCTTGAAAGGACACATACAGCTGTTAAGAAATGCTAAACTTAACTGGGAAGAAGAAGTGTTCAAACTCATCTGGGCCTTCAGGATCTCTCCTTGTGCCAGCACCGGTAATGCACCATTTGTTCTCATGAGAAGCAGACAGCCCCTGAGTATAGACCTAGGTTGGACGCCTACTTCCAAACAACTAGAATGGTCACCAGATGTCATCAGAAATAACATAATCAAGGCGCAAAAATACTACAAAGAATGGTATGATTCCAAACATGGTGCTAAAGAACACTCATTTAAGGTGGATGATCTTGTAAAAGTTCTCTTAGAAAAGAAAGTGAGAAAAGGAGAAAGCAGATTCACCGCTCCCTCTTCACATCGATGTACTTTAGAACAATGTGGCCAGACTCAGTGATGGGAAAGTGTGGCACATGAGTAGATTGGCCAGATATCATCATGAAGCCAATGTGCCCAATCAACTTCAACATAATACTTATTGCAAAGATCTGTGGGTTGATTTTGATAGGACCAGTTTAGAGCATGGTTGCATGACCAGAAATGAGATTTCACACGATCTCCCACCTATCACTGACTCCGCTGATTGTCACTCATCAGACCAGTCTGTTGATGTCAGTCCTCGCACTCCGATACCCAATCGGAGTTGTTACAGTGACTCACACTCTGACTCTGAAGTCATGTCTGACGGTCATAGCTTCAGTGGTAGGTTCGGTAGAACCAGTAATGATCCTCACTATGACACTGAAAGTGTTCCTGATCCCCACTTGGTCATGGGAAGGTTTGGGAGAACCATCCGTAAACCCAAACGCTATGAGGACTTTGCTTGTGAATAAAGGTGCATAGTTAAACATACATTAATGTTTATGTAATATCACATTATGTGATTTATTTGTTAAACATTCAAGAGAGGAAGATGTGTTGTATTTCAGTTCTGCAACCCTCTCGTGCTCCTTGCGTGTGACGGTGACAATCCATCTCTCCTGGGCGAGAGTACCCATTGTCCCCTCTCCTTTCCCATTGGCCCCTCAACATTTCACTCTCCTGCATGCCCCTCTCCAACTACCAACTGTCATTCTTGAGATTCCTTTCCTTACCTATGCACCACACTAGGTGTGGGGCTGTTAATAATAAACTTACTTTTGATATTTACTATGCAGTCTCCTTCATCTACTTTCTACACAGCCATTCTTTATTTGAATAAAACATTCCGGAAAATGATCTATCTTTGGATTTGTCCCCCAATAAGCCATTCTTTACTCCTACTTGAGCTCTGCCCAAATGTTGCCTTGGCTTAGGTCCTCTTCCTGTCCACAATCTGTCTTTAGCAAACCTGATCACATGTGACCCAAATGCCTTCCTACCTCTCCAACCTGTTTCCCTGTCTGATTTACTATTCCTTCCCTTTATGGCATCCAGAAAACAAAAGGAGAGGAAAATGGCGTCTTCTTATATAGTCTTCCTTGCTTCGGCGTGTTTATGGGGTTTGTATAAGAACTTCAGCCAAAACAACTCCTATCCCAACACCCACTCTATCCAGATTAGGCTATTTCCAACTACTCATTTGGCAACTTTTTGAATGTGTCTGCATTTCTTTCAAAGAATTACTTCAGCTTCACTAGTAGAACATCCACACCTGAGGGTCACATCTCCTCTACTCATACACAGACACCACAATCTTTATGCATGAGCTCCTTCCCTGGAAGAACACTATTGCTCTTCCTGGTGGTGTAAAATGGAGGCAGCGTATTCCAATACAGTCACGGAAGAAGTAACTACTTAATAGTGTAAAACTGCAAAAGTACCAGCCAGTCATTGAAAACATCATAGAATGGTTGGGCAGTGATGGTCTCCCTTTTGGGTGCATCTTATCCACTCCTGGGTGGCTCTGCAGTATTACTTCCCACTTTGTATGGGGTTGAGGAGTTCCCAGCAAGTTGCCAACTCCTGGGCTATTAACCAAAAACACACCTCAAACGGCAGCAGTGTATTACTCTTATTGTAGCAGCTCACATTGGGTTTCTTTATGCCTCACATAGGCAACTCATAGAGGATCAGAGATTCACACCAACTACAGAGTGCACGCTAAGTCCTGAGTGTCTGCCCAAGATTTTTTTTACAGGTCTCCTGCAATGATGCGACTAATCAATACTTTTTTATTTCTCTCTATTGAAGTAGGACCAGTAGAACCCACTTCATTTGAGGCCTAAAGAGGGTGTTGCACTAATGCGCTGGTTTCACCCTAGTTAGGGCTCATCAGCCAGGTATAGCTTGGTTCCAGTGACACGGTAGGGACTTGACCCACGTCTGGGTATACCCGTCTTGGGTTGCTTATGTTCCAGTTCATGGAGGACCTGGCCAGGCATTTCAGGCTGGGCTGTACCCATTGGTGCACTGTTAAGACTGATTTGCATACAGCTGGGTCCAAATTGAGGTGACATGGTGTTCAAAATAATGATGGACTAAGATGTCGCCCTTAGTAATTACCAGCGGCTGAGATTAATTCAAGCGTTCCATCCAGCACTTTTTTTTATAACTGCCATGGGTGGTATCTCATGTTTATTTTTTCTTGAGTTCATAATTATTAATCGGTGTAGTAATTTAAGTTTGGGTTACATACTTCATCTCTTTTTTATAGCATTTACATAATGTGTCAGGCAACGCTGACATTTACATGGTTTGTAACTACACTTTTCTATGTTTTCCAGCTTTGCAAATTTGTTCAGCTGGCAAGCTTTTAAAACATTAAATAGGAGGCAGAATAAGGTGTCAGCATCACTGGGTCTGAAACATACAGGTCCTGCGCCAGGTAGTCATGAGTGAAGGCAGTGAGGAATTTCCTGCTAGACAGCAGTCAAATGTGAAAGTTCAAGTCTATTTTATTTGGAACTGTCCTTCCATGGCTGAAAGAATGTTGAATTACAGTGTGACTTGCGTGGCAAACTTTCTGGTGTCAGCCATGAATGACCAAAGTGATGCTGCTGGTCAAAGTCCCTGCAATTTAGGGATCTTGGAAGTTACATGTGCTTTCCTTGTTTTTATTATTGTGCTTGGTAGAATGATTGTGGCCTATGTGGGAAGCATCAGGCATGATGAATTGTCATAAAAGTCATAGCTAATGTGTATGTAGGGAAAATGCACAAATGTACATATATAAAATACCCCTGACTTCCCCAAGCCCCTGTTATTAATTGCCACGTGCTTTAATACTGTAAACCCATCCGGACCTTGGGCAATCTTGAGCAGGGCAATGATGCCCCTGGAGCATTGGAAAAGTAAAAAAAGAACTCGTTGCCCCACAAATGCTACTGTACTGTGCTTCCTTTCTTCAGTGCCCAATGACTTCCATTCACAGGGGAAGTAGGAATAGGATCTTGTTTGCTTCTCTTCTGTCCTGCCTTCTATCTTTTTTCTTCAATCTTCTGCAGACATCCCAGTCCAGATATACTGTTCAGGCAGGCCAGCTAGCTTGCATCAAAATATGATGTTATCCGGCCTCGATATTGTGACAACGTGTCAATTAATCTGTCTGAAGTGACTATAGGCAGATCTAAATATTAGGTGGGAGTGGGAGTGGGATCTGGCTGTAGTATGAACCATGCAGGAAGAGTTGGGTAAGGTGCCAGAGCTCCTGACCTGTGGCTGTTCATTAATGGCGGACTCGGCGCTGCTGGTATGCATGTCAATATTAGTAGGCCTATGTTACAGGAATATAGAAGCTTCATTGGCCATTTACTATATGGTAGGTATGTTATCCCCCCTGAGTCAGAAGGTGCAACCTGTAAAATAGGCAAATGTCACATAGGTACGGATCAAGGAAATCCAGAGAGCCCATAAAAAAATAGAACATGGTCTATTGAGTACTAGGAGAAGTGGTGACAAGAACAAACAAGAAAATCCATAGACATCACCAGATATTTTAGCTGATGGTCTTCGGAGCCCAACCAGAAGCAGTAAAGGCACCACACTCTGGTCTGGATGAATCAATAGTTCTTTGTTTGGAATGTAGTTTGATCCGAATGATGAGTGGGAGAGGGTGGAGTGGTTCAAAGGACATTGATAAGAAAGGAAGAGAAGTGGAAAGGTTCTGGGCATAGGCCCTATATTACACTGAAAGGGCAAAAAGCGAAATCTCAACCAGAGGTTTCTCTTAACCTCTTTATCCTTCAACTGGAAACTCAGATTGGCTGCCTTGGGAGGAGAGATGAAACAGTGACAGAAGGTACTCACGTGTAACAGATGGGAAGGTCTTGTTAACTTGGTGGAGAGGGGAAAAGGTGTCTTAGCCTGGCCAATAAACTATACGTCAAATGTCCAGCTGCAGTTCAAACAATGGTGAGAGTGGGGTGAAGGACATAATGCCAGAAGGGCTGGGGCCAATAACTTTCAATTCACAGCGAAAAGGCCAAACAGAGCAAGTCAAGGAAAGGTATGCACTAAGGTGTGGGGGCTGGTCTTGATGTCAGCTGTTTCTGGTGAAAGGAGAGGAAGATGGGAAAGGTGATCTGGGTAAGCCTTATTTCAGCATAGCCAATGCACCACACCAAACGCAGAAACACAAACACATCCAGGAAGAATTCAATACAGTAATTTGCATGTTTTGCCTTCTCTGCGCCACGACAAGCAAAAAGGATTCAGGCACAGAAACCAGATAGCATTAAATAAAGATAAACGCTTTTGAAACATGAACCATTATTTCCAGGACTAAGGGAGTCCACTTACTGGTAAGCTTTGCTTCTACCATAGCATAAGCACCATATATATGCTAGACAAACATCTGAAGTCAGTAAGTCACAAACTTCTCTTTGATGATGTACAGTTGCCTGGCAACAGGCAAGGAAAGTAAACCTCAGTTCAACACACCGTTCCAGAAGCACAGAGGAACATGTTAGCCATCTCTATGGCCTTTTTTCCTGTTATTTACCCTCTTAGAGGTTTTCTAAGCTCTGGGTTTCTCAGTATGTTCTGAGTATACATTTTCTCAGGCGGATCTTTAGATTGTGAACTTATAGGGCCCGATTCACAGAACTAACTTAAGATAAAATCCTAAACTTACTATCATTTTGGTATTCACAGAAGGCACTTACTCATTTTGGTATTCACAGAAGGCACTTACTCATTGAAGAGTAAGTGCCTTCTGTGAATACCAAAAGGAGCAACTCACTCATATTGAGGACCTTACTCATTTTGTAAGTTCCTTCTGTGAATACCAAAATGAGTAAGTGCTTTCTGTGAATACCAGATGAGTAAGTGCCTCTGTGAATACCAAAATGTGTAAGTGCCTTCTGTGAATACCAAATTGGTAATAAGTTTAGGATTTTGTCTTAAGTTAGTTCTGTGAATCGGGCCCATAATTCTTGACAAATGTAAACAAGTACTTCAATTGAGCGAGATTTTACAAAACCAACGAGTTCATAAGTGCTGGTAATGTGCTCCAAGGTGCATTTTTTTATGTATGTCAAAAGATGCATTAAATCAGAATACACGTTTGACAATATATATTAAACACGTTTTTTGAGCCAGACTGTATTTTTTAAATGTTCAAAGGTAAAGTGTTGCAAGGTTTACAATCAATGTTAAGTCCACTACAGATACAGCACATTTCTAAGATACTTTACAACCAATAATAAAAAGATACATTTAAGACTAAAGTCGATTGGCATACATTTTTAGGTACTTATTTTGTAATAATAATATATATATAAGCAGCCCCCATGTGACACTTTCATCCTTATTGTGAATGCCCTACATATGTGCCTGCCCCCTACGCCATTTCCTAGTCACCCTAATTCTCTCGTACAGTACCAAAGATTGAAAAGGCCACGACCGGAGAGTGGGACAAATTGATTTAGCAGAACACCCTGCCACGGGTCCTGTACACTTTGATCGTTTGTGTTCTGAGCGGGAAGTGAGACTGAGGGCGAATCAATAAAGCAAAAACTTCCTGTGACAAGTTCGGAGAAAAAAAAGGTATTGCGGGAGATTAATATTTTTGGCGGCTCCTCTCTGCAGAGATGAATGGATTGGCCATATTTTCTATTTGATGAGTTTGCAAAGCTGCTCAGAGTAGAACTCTCTGAGCAATGCATCACTTGCTCGTGACATTTTTGGCTATGTCATTCCAGGGAGAGAAGGCAACACGCATTTGTTTCTCTGCCGTGGCATCTTGATTGCACTACATCATAATGCGCCAGAGTGCATGAAGGATGGGGCATCTCTTGCCTCGTTAGAAAGACCCTACACAATTGCCTACTGTCTTGCACACTCTTTCCCACCCCTTTTCCTTTGTTCAACTTGCTTTCTTCTTCCTTCTCTCTTTCTCTTTTTCGTATCGAATGCTCCTTTGATTCTTATTTTATAAAAGTTATGAGGTCATGTTAGTGTGTAATTGACACATTAAACGATTGGCTGTGCACCACCATGACACGCCACCAGCATCTATCAAAACTCACCTAAAAAGAATCCTCCCATTCCAAACTGTTTGAAAGTTTTGCACTCTTTCTCTGTGATGTCTACTCAGAATGCACTACCCCTCTCCATTTTTCATGGCTTTGCAAGCCATTTACTGCTGGCTTCCTCTCTTTTCTAGCCATATTTAAGGGAACAGTTTTACTCTGAAGTAGTGGTATGGTTATTTTTACATTTCTATTATGACTTAATTATAAAGCTCAGTCATCAAGTGTGTTGCGCTTTCTTTTCATTTTATTCTGTACTAAAAAGTCGTGCAGCACAAAATGTTTTGATGAATAAGTCAAACTACACAAGTTTACAAAACAAAGTCTGATCTTCGAGTAAGAAAAAAGACCAGGCATACCTTAGTACTATACAAAAAGGCCTCGATTTACTAAGCCTTCGCATCACCTTTGCATTCTGCAGCACACAAGAGTGTAATGCCTTCAAGGATTGTTTTTGTGCAGGAAGGTGTCCTTTTAAAAAGAACAAAAAGTAGGCACCCACCACAAATGGGAACGTTTCCACTGGGGCTGAGGGCCATGAGCTCATCGCTTGGCATGGGCTCCACAAAATATGTACTTCCCAATTCCCCGCTGCCAGAAGTCCTATGACAGAAGTTCTGGCAGCAGAGAATAACAAGTCATTGGTGCTTAGTCCTGGTTATTTTGTTTCCATGCTACCAGACATCATTGAATGTGGAAAAGCTCATCTCTGCAGCTGCATGTCCTGCTAATCTACAGATCTTCGGTCAGAAGGGAATGAGTATCTGAATTTCCCCTCGACTGAAGTCTGGAAATGTTACTATCTTCACAAAGGGGAAAGTTAAACAACTTCCCCTAACTTGGAGCGGGTCATTTAATTTTCCACGCACATAGAAAAAAAATAAGCAGTATGGTTTTCCGCCACTGAAAACTCATTTTATGAGAAAAATGCATACGAATTAAGTACTACCAAGCACAGTGCTTAATTTGAGCCGGTAATTGTCAACACCACATCTATGATAGGCTATCACATGGAGCCGCTGCTCATCTCATTTACAGATGAGCAGAAGAACAGTTGTTTATGAATACAATATACATTAAAAATTACTAATACCCGCCTCCAAGCCATTCCTTTAGCTTTAGAGACCTATAATAATACAAACTGTATCACTTGCAGGTGAGAGGCACGGTCAGTAGTTGTTTTGGTAGCAATGACAGCGGCGATGGGTGGTGCAAGCTGCAGTGGTCTCCTGGTCAGTGCCCTGGCACTTATTTTTTTACAAATTAGGCAGTGATCCAAGCAGCAATAATTTGCACATGTCTCCAAGTAATCTGGCAAGTGATAACATAGGGGCATATTATCAAGGGGGTTTATCTACGCTTTTTTGCCTTTAAAAGCCAAGAAAGCGGAGATAAAATTATCTCCCTATTACCTAGCTGTCGCTAACACCAGTTAGTGACAGCTAGTAGGAGATAGCGACCATCTTGGGCCCCACTTTGCATGTCAGTGATATTTATCACTAATGACATGCAAAGTGGGGTGCCAAGATGTTAGCGACTGGAAACAGTCGCTAACATCGCTATCTCCTATTACCAACTTTTGGAGATATTCGCGCTAAGCGCGAATATCTCCAAAAGCTAACACCTGCCCTGAGCAGTTCTTAGCCATGTTATCCAATGGGAGGTGGATAACATGGCTAAGAGCATTAGCTCGGTAATGCATGAATATCGCTGACTTTTCAGCGATATTCATGCATTGCGGCGATTTTTATCGCATTTGCGATAAACCTTGGTAATACCAAGGTTTATTTGCAGTACGAATCGCCGCAGCTCAGCGGTAAATTTTTGTCTCTAACCAAGCAATAGCGATAATTATCGCTATTGCTCGGTAATATGCCCCATAATCTTCTCTGCATCCACACACGTGCAGAAAGAAGTGCATTGAAATGAACCTCTCCCCTTATTGGCACTGAAAAAACGCAGTCATATGCTCATGTTACCAATAGTTCTAAGTTGCTCAACGCATTGGTTTAAAAAACTATCTAATAAAAAATGGGGGGGAGGCTGGTGTATGAGCTGCAGCTGGGGAATTAAAAATCATTAAAGCACGTCACGTTTTTTAAGAGGAAGGAGAATTCCAATTTGGAAGATGGAGCAGCTCCTAAAGCGAAGAGATGGTCAAATAATTTTAAATCAATCCGCGCTGTGCAAAGCCAAAAACTTCATATCACATCTAATCTGAGGCGGCCATAAAAAGAGAGTGAAGTGCTGCCATAAAATTAAATCACTACGCGCGGAGTGGAGTGATCTGAAAGTATTGCTCGAGTTGTGTAGGCCATGAATTTGTCTGCCGCCTGGAAGTTTTGTTGAATAACTGAACTGACCTGTTTTTAGCACGCGCCAATTGAAATTCTCTTTGTGTTCTCCGCTGTGCACTGTGAAAGAGACAGGGATTTTTTTCTGCAGTCCTCTAACTCGCAAGCCACAGCCTATGTCCTGTCATTATTTTATATTGACTTCTGATGTAGTGCAACAGAAGCTAACATCAATAATACTAAAATATTCCTAAAGCACAGGCAGATCCTATCGCTTGTGCTTTAAGTAGAAAATGGCGGGAGAAGTGTGAGGTGAATAGGAGAAGGATAATGTGTCCTTGGTATTGATGTATTATCAGTTCCCAAACATCCTATTGGATGTTACCGGCACAGACTAAGAAGTTAGTGTCTCGCTTTTCCTGCTGTGTTTTCCTGCATTTTTTTTTCAATTATTATGTACTGTAAAATTAAAATGTCTCCTGTGACTACTGCCAAAATGTGCACTTGTGAAAGCTGTTACGTTATGCAATCCGCATTTGTCTATGTATTTCATCCATTCCAGGGTATGGAGTGCTTTTGGTGGGAAATAGCCCTTACATTGCAACTATCACACCGCATGCTATAACAACGCAGGCCATCACAACGCAAGTGCCATTACAATGCACTGCCATTACAACACAGTTATTATGGCACATGTGGTATTGGTACACGTTGTAATGTCGTACATATGCTTTTTTCCAGCATGGGGAGCATTTCGATGTTGATTAGAGTCATAGTAGACTCATTAAGCTGATATTATTGTACCTGATAAGTATCAACCGGTCTGTTCGTCACTGTGATCAGTGAGGGTTTGTGTTGCTCTATAAGGCTGATTAAACTCTGGCTGTGTCTTTATATGTTATTTGAGGTGCTGTGCCTTTGTGATTGAATAATGGGAGGATTTCATTCATTTTGCTCCCCAAGGGCACAGTTGCCCACTGCCATGTCAGTTGTGTTGGGTTATGTTAAGATACATCCCTATGCTATTTCTAGCAATATGTATTTGGCACGGTGTTGTGTGAGAGATGCTGGTTTTAGGGTGACCAACTGGCATAGGTGCAAATTCAGGACGGTGAGTGTAAAAATTCAGGACAAAGGGTCAAAATTCTGGACAACAATTCAGGACAAAAGGTCAAAATTCAGGACAAAACTTCGGGACAAAAGGTAAGTTTTACAGATACGTCAGAGGTGGTCGCGCAATAGTACATATGTAAGTAAATAGACAACCATCTAAGTACAAGTCAAAATAGGTTTATATTAGGTTGAGACAATCATGCACTTCACGGTTTTTCAGTATGGCTGCAGCTTGCTGCCTTAGACAATTCAAAATTCGCATCTCACTCCAGCAGGTACATTAATCACCAGACATTGGTGAATCACACCTGAATATAAGTGAAGCCGCTTTTATTGTTGATTGAAAACTACTGGATATATAAGGAACTTTGGACTGCCAGCCCCCTGTAACAACCCCCCCCCCCCTTTCCGCCTCCCAGGGAAACACCCGATGCCCAGTCCGGCCAGTCCTGCCTTGCTATCACCCTTCAATGGTGCCCCTCATCTTCACTTAGACCATCTCTCATGTGTATTTAATTTCTCTTATAGTGTTACTCATCCCAATTATGTAGGGCAGAGTGTCAGAGTGCGTTACATCACACACAATATATAGAGACAATGACTCATATTAACGTGAAAGTCAATGTATAGGAAATGCTACTTAAGATAATGGGTGCTAAAAGGTGTAATCATTCTTTTATCTATTATTCAGTCTTTCACCATTCATTCTGTCCTTTCATCTATGTGCCCATTTATATCCAAACATATTCAACCATTTGCAAACCTATCCACCATATACTTCCATCCATCATTACACTCATCCATCCCTCCATCCACCCTTTCAGTCATCCATCCACCCTTTCACCCCATCCATCCGTACAGTCATCCATCCACTCTTTCACCCATCCATCTATTCACTCATCCATCCAGCCATTTACCCTTTCACCCATACAGCCATTCATTCATTCACTTACTCATCCATCCACCCAGTCACTTATCCTTCCACCCATTCACCCTTTCAGTCATTCATCCTTCCTTTCACTTATCCATCCATCCATCATCCACCCATCCATCTACTCATCCATTCATTTATTCGATCCATTGATCCTATTACTCATCCATCCTTTCACTCATCCATTCATCCGTTCTCTCATCCATCCACCCTTTCACTTCTTCACTCATCTATTCATCCTTTTGTCCATTTACCCCTTTCACTCATCCATCCATACCTTCACCCTTTCACTTATCAATTCAATCCATCCATCCTTTCACTCATCTATCCACCCATTCACTCGCCCATCATCTAAGCTTTCACTCATCCATCCATCCTTTCATACACCCATCCACCCTTTTACCCATCCATCTACCCTTCCACCTATACAGCCATCTATTTACCTTTTCCCTCATCCATACTTCCACTCATCCATCCATCCTTTCTTTTATCTATCCATTCCCCCTTTCATTCATTCATTCATCCTTTCATTCATGCATTCCTCCTTTCAGTCATCCATCCAGCCATTCACACATTCCTTCACTTATTTACTCACCCACCTTTTCACATTATGAGCTGAGCCTTTGTCTACAGAGGTGCAGACAGAAGAGGCCCATCAAGACCTTCACCTTGCTGTAGTTCCTAAAGCAAGGGGTGGGGTGCGGTGGGGGAAGGTTTACTATGCCCCTGCACATAGGCAGTCTGAAAACGTAGAAGTCATGAGTCACACATGATGCACAGTGCCAGGATGTGAGGTCACTGTGACATGGTGTTGTTTCCAGGGCTTTAAGTGGTGTAAAAAAACTGGAGGGTCTCTTCAAAGGGGGTGTTCGATGTAATTAAGGGCGTTGTTTAAAACACCTAGGCTAAAGAGGAGGCCGCCACATGATTTACCAGCCCAGACTGCCCCATTGACATTCTGTATGTGGCAATCAGCCCCATACAGAATGATAATGGGCGGGGAGGGGCTGCTCTTGTGCTCGAGGAGGAGCGAAAGGCGCCACATCAGGAAGGTGAGGCCTCTCACAGGGGAGCAGTGCTGCTCCCCTGTGATGGCCAAAATTACGGGCAAAAGGCGCCCGTAAAAGGTTTCCTCACGGACTACGGACGTGAGGCCCAAATTACGGACTGTCCGTGAAATTTACGGACGGTTGGTCACCCTAGCTGGTTTGATAGCAATTTGAGCTGGCTGTGTGCTGTGGTAGAAAAAGAATGATGGAATTTTTTGTGTCACTGCTTTGCTATCTGTGTAGATATTCTGTTGTGTGGTGCACATGAGCACGCTGTCTAATGTGTCTTTATGTTATTTCTGGCATTGGTGTGTGGCCGTTGAGGAGATTGCTTTGTTGTAGAGCCTTAATTTCCAGTCATATAGGTTGTATGGTGTACATCACAGTGGTGGGAGGTCTGGCTAACAGGTTTTTGTTTGGTCGGCAAGGCAGTGCTTTGTGAGGAGGGGTTTGCACTACCAAAGCAGCATGGCTTTGCGAGGATGTGGTGTGGTCTGCCAAGCAGATTATGTTGTCTCTGTAAGGGGTGGTTGTGAGATGAGTGGTATTTGCTGTTATGCCAGCATCTCTTTGCCAAGTAGATTGTTTTGGTGCAGTGTGATGCCCAATTCATATAAAAGCAATACATCCCAAGTGAATTAATTCGCAGTATGGTAATGTATGTCAGCATACCCACAGAAACTTTAGGGTTGATGACACTCTGTATGTGCTGAGCAGCGCAATTGAGGAAATTCCACCTGCAAAAGTTGAGGAAGTATTAAAGTGAAATCTCCCTTTGCAGTTTTTTTGTTTTTGAAATCTGTTCTTCAAGGAACTTATCAAAGAAGGCTAACAATACAATGCTATAAACAATCTGACACATCAATCCTCAACACATTGATGTTTGGAACAGCACACAAGGTTCGGCAGGCATATGTCAGGATATATGGGCTCTTTTAATTGCTTAACCTTCTCCGATTTTATTTATATCTATCAAATATTACAGTTTAATTCACGGTCAAATATAAGGTAAGCAAAAACACATCCGTATATACCTATTACACCAGGATATTTCCTGCAAAGACATATGTGTGGTTATAAACTTGCCATCGTTAAAAGCCATATTACATCAAATATAACATTAACTATCACTCAAACACACCACAATGCATGAAAAATAATGACCTCAATTTCCATTTTCTTTTCAGAATGTTCTTTCAATTAATTGCATTTACTTCAATAAGGTATCACAGTAAGACATTATCAATTAACAACATTCTTTAAGTGAGTTTAACTTATATCTATCAAATAAGACAGTGTAAGTCTCAGTTAAATATAAGGAACACAACAAAATATGTATAATCCCATTACACCAGTATACTTCCTCTAAAGACGTTTGTGTAGTTACACACATGCCATGGTTAAAAAACATATGTTTTAACATATTTATAAGATTATGCATTCCATCAAATATCACTCACCCCACAACGTATGATACAATAATTACCTCAATTCGTATTTTCCAAGAAGGTTTTCCTAGTAGCAGTGATGTACTCAAGTTTCAAATTAAAGGCACTTCTAAGATGAAAACAAAACATAACATAAATAGTAATTGTAATGATGTAATGACAATGTGATGTCATTTACAAGTAGAAGGGCAGAAGTTCTAAAAGGAAGGTTTGGAGACTTTCAAGGAACAGCAGGGCAGTTCAGTATATAGACAGCACATGTAAGGACATGATGTTATGACCTCCAATAAAATATATTTAAGTATTACTTACTGTATTCAGAAGATCCTTTACAATGGCGATGAGGGGAAAGAAGAACACGCATAAAGACCTTATCCTGTATTTACCTTATGCAGAAAGCTCATGGAAAATTAATCGTGAAAAGGATCCAAAAATCTGTCATCAATCATGAGTAGTTGGCTGTGTAAAAGGCTGCAGTGGGGTTGAGCTGTGGAGTTATTTGCGCATTTTGCGTTAAAAATTGAGGCGGATTAGTGACTCTGTGAGCACGTGCTCGAGCGATCTAGATCTCTTCAAAGAAAAACAGCAGGCACGAGAACTAGGACGGATTGGTTAATTCGTGTGTGTGCTGTTAGGAGCGGCTCGAGCAACTTCTTTGAAGAAGAACAGTTGAGCACGCACAAGTGTGAGTGCGCATGCTGTTAAGAAGGACTCGAGCGACTTTTTTAAAGAAAAATTGCTGAGCGTGCATCAGCCTGACCACAAGGCACAAATGTAATCCTGCCTGTACGGAGCGTAATACGCACGCGTAATGAAAGGAAACTCATTAGTAGCATACGAGCACAGGAAAAATTTATAAATAAACAAGCCTTAATGAAAAAGGATTAAAGGAGTGTACATGCACTTATAAACAGCCGCGGCCAGCAGTGGGAGTACCTGCAGGGCGGTTATGTGGGGAGGGGCAGGGTGGGGGGGGGGGGTAATAATGTATGGATTACGGAGATTCCCAGGTAAGTAAATATTTAAATAAATAAAACGAATTTCGTTGCGTGCACTGCATCCCCAAATGCGATGCAGTGCGTGCAACGAAATTTGTTTTATTTATTTAAATTATTACTTACCTGTAAAACTCCGTAATCCATACATTACCACCCCCCACCCTGCCCCTTCCCCTCCCCATGTCACCGCCCTGCAAGTACTCCCACTGCCGGCCGTGGCTGCTTATAAAAGCAGCTGTGATGTGCAAGTTCAAGTTCGAAAATTTGTATAGTGCACTACTCACCCAGAGGGTCTCAAGGCGCTTGGGGAGGGGGGGTACTTTACTTATCGAATATCCAAGTTTTTAGTTGCTTTCTGAAGGAGAGGTGGTTCTGTGTAAGGAGGAGGTGGGTGGGGAGAGAATTCCAGGTCTTGGCCGCTAAGTAGGAGAAGGATCTTCCCCCCATGGTGGATTTATGGATGCGCGGAATTGCGGCGAGGGCTTGATTGGACGGTTGTAGTTGGCGGGTGGGGGTGTAGAAGGACAGTCGCTTGTTGAGGCATTCGGGTCCTAGGTCGTAGAGGGCTTTGTGTGCGTGGGTGAGGAGACGGAACGTTATTCTCTTGTTAACGGGGAGCCAGTGGAGGTCTTTCAGGTGACCGGAAATGTGAACTTGACGGGGGCTGTCCAGTATGAGTCTGGCTGAGGCATTTTGGATGCGTTGGAGTTTTTTCTGTAGTTTGGCTGTGGTTCCGGCGTAAAGGGTGTTTCCGTAATCCAGTCGGCTTGTGACCAGTGCGTGGGTGACCGTCTTTCTTGTTTCGGTGGGGATCCAGCGGAAGATTTTTTTGAGCATGCATAGGATGTTGAAGCATGATGATGAGACGGCGTTGACTTGTCTGGTCATCGAGAGGGAGGAGTCCAGGATGAAGCCCAGGTTACGTGCGCGGTCCGTAGGTATGGGTGCGGTTCCCAGGGCCGGTAGCCACCATGAGTGGTCCCAGGCAGCGGGGGATGAACCTAAAATGAGGACTTCCGTTTTGTCCGAGTTCAGTTTTAAACGGCTGTTCTTCATCCACTCGGCTACTTCTTTCATTCCTTCATGTAAGTTGGTTTTGGGTCTTTTGTGAGGGAGAGGATCAGATGGGTGTTGTCTGCATAGGAGATGATGTTGAGGTTGTGTTGGCGTGCGATGGATGCAAGGGGACTCATGTATATGTTGAAGAGGGTGGGACTGAGTGATGATCCTTGTGATACGCCGCAGATGACTTCGGTGGCCTCTGATCTAAAAGGGGGGAGGCAGACTCTCTGGGTTCTTCCGGCGAGGAACGAGATGATCCAGTCCAATGCTTTTCCTTGTATTCCGACGTTGCTAAGGCATTGTATGAGGGTGCTATGACAGACTGTATCGAAGGCTGCGGAGAGGTCAAGTAGGATGAGGGCAGCTGTTTCTCCGTTGTCCAGTAGAGTTCGAATGTCGTCTGTTGCTGCGATGAGGGCGGTTTCGGTGCTGTGTTTGGCTCGGAAACCGGACTGTGAGGGGTCGAGGGATTTGTTGGATTCGAGGAAGGCGGCGAGCTGACTGTTGACGGCTTTCTCAACGACTTTGGCAGGGAATGGGAGGAGCGAGATGGGGCGGTAGTTCTTAAGTTCAGTGGGGTCTGCTGTGGGTTTCTTTAGAAGGGCGCTGAGTTCGGCATGTTTCCAGCTTTCCGGGAAGGTAGCGGAGTTGAAGGAGCAGTTGATGACATCACCGAGATGGGGTGCGATAATGGAGTCTGCTTTGTTGAAAATGTGGTGGGGGCATGGGTCGGTTGGCGATCCCGAGTGGATGGAGTTCATTAGGCGGATGGTGTCTTCAGTGGTGATTGGGTTCCAGTCCCAAAGGATGTTAGAGGGCGGTTTTGGTTTGGAGGTGGGTGGAGTGGACTGGCCTTCGGACTGGTTTCCAAAGCTGTTATGTATGTCGGCGATTTTGTTGTGGAAGAATGAGGCTAGGGAGTCGCAGAGGTCTTGGGAGGGAGTGATGTCGTTGGTGCCGGCGGTAGGGTTGGTAAATTCTTTGACGATGTTGAATAGTTCCTTGCTGCTTTGGGCGTTGTTGTCAAGACGATCCTTGAATGCTGATTTCTTGGTGGATTGGATCAGTTGGTGGTGTTTGCGGGTGGCGTTCTTGAAGGTGGTCAGGTTGTTAGTGGTTGGGTTTTTTCTCCAGGCTTTCTCGAGGGTACGACAGAACTTCTTGGATTTCTTAAGGTCATCGTTGAACTAGGGGGCTTTTTTGCTACCTTGCTTGATTTGATGGTTTTTCAAGGGTGCTAGTTCGTCGGCGCTGTGGGTGATCCATTGTGTGAGGTTGGTGGCTGCTTGGTTTAGGTCCGATGATTTGGCGGGAGGGTTTTGGTGAAGCGATGTGAAGAGCTGGTCGGTGGTAATTTTGTTCCAGTTTCTTCGGGTCAGTCCAGTGAAGAGCTGTGGTGTGATTGAAGGAGATGTGCTTGCTGGAGGTGAAGATTGGGTCAAGCGTGTGTCCGGCATAGTGGGTGGGGGTATTGACAAGTTGTTCGAGTCCGAGGTTGGCCTGGTTGTCCAGAAGGGTGGTAGTGTTGCTGTTGTTTTTCTTTTCCAGGTGGAAGTTGAGGTCTCCGAGTAGAATGTAGTCCTCGGAGGGGAGGACGTGTGGGCTAATGAAGTCGGTGATGTCTTCGCTGAATTGTGTGCGGGGTCCTGGTGGTCTGTAGATGAGGGTGCCTCTGAGTGTGGTCTTGGGGTCGGTGTGGATCTGGAAGTGAAGGTGTTCGACGGTTGCGAGGTAATCGTCGGAACTGGTCGTGATGCGGATGGTGTTCTTATGGACGATGGCGATGCCTCCTCCTGTTTGGTTGGTGCGGTCCTTTCGGATGATCTTGTAGCCGTCCGGGATGGCTATGGCGATGTCAGGCGCTGATGAGGCGTTCATCCAGGTTTCTGTAAGGAAGGGGACATCCGGCGATGTAGTGTCGAGTAGGTTCCAGAATTCGATGGCGTGTCTGTGGACCGAGCGGGTGTTGAGCAGGATGCACTTTAGGTGGTTAGTGTCGGAGCTCTGTTTGGAGTTTACAGAAATACAATAAAAAAGTGAACAAAGAGAAACAAGATACATACATGCCATATTAAAAAGAAAGGTAAACAATACATGATATACTATATCAAGAGAGTAAAAATAAATAAAGAAAAGGAAATTAAATATACAAACATTTAAAATAAATATGACTTTGGAAGACACATGCAATGCAGTTGCTATAAATATGAATTCAGAAATATATAATGAGGAAGACGTTAATGGGATTAATTGAAGTACAATTTTTAGAAGACCATTACCTTTTAATTTATCTGAACGATAACATGTTCTACAACGATGGGAGTAAAGGACAAGGAGTTTTGAACACTTTTTAAAAGCAACATGTAAAAAACATACTGATGAACAAGCAAAAGATCTATTACTCAACCTTGTGGGAGATGATGTGGAAGATTTAATAGTTACATTCCCAGAGAATGAAAGAAACCCCTACGAAGGACTCAAGAAATGCTTAAATGCAAAATATGGCCGTCAAAGAAATTTGGATTTTGAAAGATATAATTTTATCATGTCATGTCAAAGAGAAAATGAAACAACGGATAATGATGTCACTAGAATAAAAAAGATTGTGACGTTCTGTGAATGGAATAAGTTTAGCAAGGAGAAGGCCATACAGTTAAGAGTAATACAAGGATGTAACTCAGGTCCAACACCTTGGGTAAGTCCTATTGTTATTGTTCCAAAACAAGACACTGATTGTTAAAGATTGGAGGGATTTGTTAGCATGAGCTGAAAGCCATTTTGTATTTCTGGCAGCCATCTTGTTTGCCATGTGCTGCCACGTGCTTGCCATGTGCTCTGTCCTCCATCAGTGTTGACTGCTCTTGTAATCTGCCTAGAAACAAACTATATTTAGCATCTTCCACCTTCGCACATGCTCAGTTGAGCTTGCAGCTGTCCTTGCAGTTGTTCCTAGTCTGTACATGTCAGGATGTGTTCACCAGAATTAGCAACTGTTAGCTCCTCCCACTTTGTTGAGCAAGCAGATCTTGCATGCCCATATCAGTCATTTTGCATGCTTACATGGGCCAGGACTGCCCCTTGGTCTTAGGCTGACTATGTAACCCTAAGCATATATAAGGCCTCTGTTTTGTGTACTCCTTAGACTACCTCATTCATTTGCTAAGGCTATTGTGTGATGTAGTCTCCCTCATCTGAGGTGAATAAATGCATTCTTTTTATATTTCAGCTTCTGTGCCAATTTCTTCTTTGTTGGTTTAAAAGGACCAAGTATCAGTGAGACCCCTGAGAAGGTTTCTATGTTCTTCATGATGACGTCAGGTTATGTGTGGACATGAGAATTCCTAATACAGCTATTGAAAGAGATTGCTATCCAGGCCCTCCTTTAAATGATATGATAAACACTATAAATGGTGCAACAGTGTTTTCAAAACGTGATTTATGCAAAGAATATAACCAATTATAAATTGATAATCAGTCCAGATACATTACAACGTTTTCAACGCATTTGGGACTATTTAGGACTATTTAGGTATAAACCATTAAATTTGGGATCTGTTCAGCAGCTGAGATCTTCCAAGAGATCATAAAGAATATCATAGGGCCAGTACAAAATTTTATAATTTACAATGATGATATTTTGGTCTTTGGAAAGACACAAGAAGAGCATGATCAAGTATTAGATTGAGTATGTCAACAATTCCAAAAAGCTGGATTGACTTTAAATATGAAGAAATGTGAAATAAATAAAAAGGAGTTAACATTTTTTGGGCATATATTCTCAGAAAAGGGAATGAGGCCAGATCCTATTAAAATAGCAGCTTTAAATGCAATACAAAGACCAAAAGACATAACAGAATTACGATCTCTTTTAGGAATGGCGAGTTACTGTACACAATATGTAAAAAAATGTGCAACAGTAAGTTCACCATTGAGAGAGCTGACAAAGAATGGACGGAAATTTCTGTGGAATGATGAATGTGAACAAGCATTTAATGAAATAAAATTGGAAATGTCAAATGCAGCAAACTTAAAGTATTTTGATCCACACCTATGTACAGAACTTGTATTGGATGCCTGTCCTGTAGGTCTGGTAGCAATTTTAGTGCAGCATAAACCTGGAAGAGAAACCCCAAGGTAGGTAGTCTCCCATGCTAGCAAAAGTTTATCTAAAGTGGAACAAAAATATTCCCAACCTGAGAAGGAAAGCTTAGCTGTCGTTTGGGCATGCAAACATTTTCATGATTTTATTGATGGAAAATCGTTTGTAATTATCACCGATCATCAAGCCCTAGTTTCCATTTTTGGAAATGCAAAGACAAAAATTCCACCAAGAATTTAAAGGTGAGGAATGATACTCATGGATTATAATTTTAGGATCATCCATAAACATGGAAAAGAAAAAAATCCGGCAGACTATTTATATAGGCATCCATTTGAAACAAATATTGAGCAACAGCTAGAGGTTGAAGAGTACATACGTTTCATAGTCAGATCAGCAGTTCCAGGAATCATAAAAGAAAATTAATTAACTGAAGAAACACAAAAAGATGACACACTTCGAGAAGTAAAATAAATTGTACTTGAAAATAAGTGGAGATTAATAACAAATGGAAGTCGATTTCAGCCAAATGTTAAGAAAAATTATATACTAGTATTTAAGAATATAAGTTTGGAATTGTCTGTAACTTCTTCAGCAATATTGTTTAGAGGAAACAAAATAATAATACCAGAAAGCCTCCTGCATCGTATAATTGATTTGGCTCTTGAAAGTCATATAGGCATCTCTGCAACAAAGAATTTTCTAAGAGAAAAATTGTGGTTCCCAAGATTAGACAAGCAAGTAGAGGAAGTTGTTCAGTCTTGCTATCTATGTCAATGTACTTCAAAGGAAAAAAGAATTCAGGAACTATACATGTCTGAGTTACCAGATGCTGTATGGTCCAATATAGCAGAAGATTGTTATGGACCATTAGATTCTGGACATTACTTATTAGCAATAATAGATGAGTAGTCTCGTTTTCCCATCGTGAAGTTGATATCATCACCATCTTGGGCAACAGTACTTCCAGTATTAGATGAAATATTCTCAACTTGGGGTAATTCCAAATGTTTTAAAAACACACAACGGACCCACATTTAACGGGGATTAAAAAATGTATGAGCTATTTAGGAATAGTGCACAGAAGGATAACTCCAATTTGGCCCGAGCCAATGGAATGATAGAAAGACTGATGGCTACAACTAAAAAAGTTGTACAAAGAGCAAAACTGTCGCAAATTTCAATAAATCAAGCACTGTGTCAAGTTTTAAGAGATTATAGAAATACTCCACAGGTGTCAACTGGAAAATGTCCCTCAGATTTACTGTTCGAACAATCGAGACAAACTTGTTTGCCACATCTACCACCAACTCCTCCAAGAGTTCATAAAGAAGTGATGGAAAAAGATAAAGGCGCAAAGGGAATAAATGAAGTATTATGCTAAAACGGGAAGAAAATATCAAAGTCAAGATTATCAAGTTGGTGATCTTGTGTTGGTTCAACAACAGGAAGTGAGGAAATCACAGAGTAGGTTTCGTCCTGTACCTTTAGAAGTAACGAAGGTTCAAGGAACGGCAATGACTGCAAGGAATTACGAAAGAATAATAACAAGAAACAGATCTTTCTTCAGGAAAGTTGGACCGAATGTTGCACAAGAAAATATTAGGGGTGGGCGTAATTTGCGTAATTGTGTTACGCAAATCTCCGCGAAACGGTAAAAAATCTCTGCGAACATGCAGAAATTCTGCAAACACGCGGAATTGCTTGTCGCAATGCTTTTTTGATGTTTACAATCGCTGTTAGCGTGCTCGAGGGGAAATATCCAGCGAACACGCATTTTGAGAACACAAACAAGCAAAACATTTTGCAACGTCGCGGAACGCAGAATTTTGCACAATTTTGCGTTCTCCGCGGAACGCGAAATTACCCAAATTCCGTGAGCGGAACGGAATTTACCGCCCAGGCCTAGAAAATATACACCCAAGTGGCCAACAAAGTGAATGGATACACAGAAAACATGAAAGAATCTCAAAAATGCCTGAGAGACTAATTGAACACATAATTTCTTATTTTTTTTATTTTAATTTTGTTTTGTTTGTTATCTTAATCATTTTGGGGGAGGGGCAGAATGTAATGATGTAATGAAAATGTGATGTCATTTAGAAGTAGAAGGGGCATAAGTTCCTAAAAGGAAGGTTTGGAGACTTTCAAGGAACAGCAGGGCAGTTCAGGATATAGACAGCACAAGTTAGGACCTGATGTTAAGACCTCCAATAAAATACATATTTAAGTATTACTTACTGTATTCAGAAGATCCTTTACAGTAACCATAAAAAATCTATGTGATGACTGGAAGGAATGTACATAACAGCTAAATTTACACCTTTTCCCCATGAGATCACCTTTTACCTAGCATAATTAGAAGTGTAACCAGCATAGTTCAGTTCCACGAATGGCCTAGCAAAAGAATACCTCACAAAATGGCCACTTTATATAGAATGACCCTGCCAAAATGGAGGTCACCATGTGCATCTTGTTTCCTACCACTCCATGGTTGAAGAAAGGGACTCTAGGAACCCACACAACATTAAATCCATCATTGAAAGGTATATAACTAAATAAACATAAGAATGACAACATTCAACCTCGAAATCCTTACACAATAAAAAGCTCAATAAACCATAATGAACAAATAGTTTGAATCTAACATCTAAATTCAAATTGATAAATCATATCAAGTAAAAATAAAATAAAGCAAAGCAATGGTCATTCATGAACCTATATCTTCATGCATCGCATAAGACTATCTTAACTATTGACACACCCTTTTTGCTACTGTTCAAACATAATCCCATACGGTAAACATAAGAATGACAAAATGTAACTACAAAGACTTTAAACAATAAAAAACACAATAAAGCATAGCATGATGAACAAGAAGTTTGAATCTAACATCTAAATTCCAATTGATGAATTATGTCAAATAAAACTCAAATAAAAGAAAGGCAGCAGGTCAGTCATGAAACTACATCTTCATTAAACGCATACAACTTAACATTACTCTACCCTTTGTGCTGCTGTCCAAACATAATCTTATAAAGTGTTTTACAAGGGTCCCCAAAACTAATGGAACTAAATTCAAACAATCAAAACAGCTAAGCTAATCACATCCCACCGGAGATATATAAGCAAATAATATACAAAATATAACTGTATAGATCTAAAGAAATACTAATCTCAGAGAGTCACAATTTCCAATAGTTTTAAACCTTAAACAGCTCCATCTGTAATAAACAAAGTTTATAATTGCTGTGAGCTACCTAGGCTACATATGTAGCAACCTTACATTGTATGTGCCTATCATGCATGGCAAATCTTACTTTAAATATATGTAACTCTTCATCCGTTTTAATCCCTTTCAGAACAATCTACAACTCATGGCTCAAGCAGGGATCTACTATATGGAGCTTTAAGATGCTCACTCCCTTCGAGGAGGTCACACTTGTGCCCCTATGAATGTTATATCTGATAAGTTCTCAGGGGTATGTACTGCAATAGGATACCTAGCATCATTATTTCGTATATCCCTTAAGTGATCCTGCCACCTTAGTTTCAATTTCCTATTTTACTTCCAATGTACAATAGCTTGTAAACAAAGACAATAATATAAATACAAAAAGAGGTATTGCAGTTTGAAAAAACATGTATATCATACACTTTCACGTTAATATAATTGTCGGATGTTAGAGCTTTACCAGGTGTAAATTCACACCAGATGAAATACAAACATGTATTAAAAACCTTTCTCTTGGACTAACCAATGTCCACCAGTAGTTCTAGGTGTAAAGCTCATAGTGTCTCTCAGATCTTTTTAATGCCCACCCTTGTTTGTGAACAATACGTGGTTTATCATTAACATATCTGCTTAAATGCGTGACCCTCTTAATTTGACAGCCAATTTTTGTGTATAACAGAGTAGATTTCTCTATTTTTACTAGTATAATTCATGACCAACTTGATATTTTCTTCAACATTTGCTCCAACATTAATTTGTGTCCATTCTTCCACTCCAGGAACTTACGGGCTGCCACATAGTGCGATAATTCCCGTCCAAGCTATTGCTAGGTTGCAGAGAAGTAAGTTGTATCAAGGCAGAGTCATGTCTCCCCAAATGCGCTGAACTGCTACCTGTCGGTTGAGAAGAAGGTCCTCCTCAATAATCTCCCCAGGCCTGTGTGCCAATGGGCTGGATGTGTGGCAACTCCAAATGGTTTGTAACAGTGTGCCTGACTGGCCGCAACCTCTCAAGCAGTCATCATTGTCCACCCTAACAATATGTTCACCCTCGTTGACATGACATATGCTGTGTGGAGGAATTTAAGCTGTATTGCCCAAACCCTGACCTGATGGCAATCTCTAGAGGATGTTGACAGGCTTCTTCTCATGTGACATCTTCCCCCAAGTCGCATTCCCACTGTTCCCATTACTTGCCATGGGGAGACTGGATGGCAGTCACTAGTATCCCATGGATCTGTGATGTAGCATACTTGTGTAGTGGGTCACAGGTATCCTAGACTCCGGGGAGGGGGCGGGGGGGTCACGTCCTCCATCTCCCGTTGTCAATATCTATGTGTTGCTAGAGCATGTTTTAGTTGAGAGTATCTATACCTTTAGGATTTTTCTAATGAGTACAGTCTCTGCAGTGTAGTGTAGTTCCTATATTCCCAATAGGCTCTGCGCATTGGAATAATATAAACAGCAGTCTAGACATAGGACTGAGGTTGACTAGGTCTCTACTGACTATATTAGACTTAATTAGTTTTGCCAGCTAGCTCAGAGGTCACTAGAAACTTTCTCGAATGTTCGGGAAAGAGTTAACTCTCCGGATTTAGACAAGAAGGGATTAGCTTCTGACAACCATACAAACATGACAACTTTGCTCCCTTAGAATAGAGTGTATCTCTAGAGTCGTGTGAAAACAATAGGCAGCTATTTCACTCAGTCAATCGTACATACTTAGTTTCACCAGAGTGCAGAAAAATAGAGAGACGGGCGTTTTTAATAAAAGGTGTTATTTTATTGAGCGTTTTTCTTTCTCATGCAAGAGAAATGAATTGCCACAATTGCAATACTTATTATGAAGTAAAGTGCGTACAGTAAAAGTAGTATTATGAAATAATACTGTAAAAGCATAGATATGGTTTCTTAGCCATATGATACTTTAAAATAGATAAAATATATACATACATAAAACCATTGACTAACGTACTCAACTGGTGCTTCTAACTACGCCTGCCCCGATGTACCTGACCTAAGCCTAATACTTGGGAAGGAGTAAGTAAGTAGCAGTTTAAGTTAAGTTGGTTAAGATTGTTTTTTGCCAAGGATCTGAATCAAGAATTCTCTTAAGGGTTTAGTCATCTCCGTACCTTGGTAATAGAATGTGGGAGGTCTGGTATCTCTTTCTTCAGGACTCTATCTCCCAGCAACCGGCAAGGGTGACTCGGGAACACCGGAGCTGAATTTTCTCGGCGTGAGAAAAAGTAGCTTCTCCAGCGCGTCAAAGGGGAGGGGCGGCTTCCGTGGGCTCTCGCATCAACTGGGCTCTCGGGCAAGTAGATAGCCGCTCTGCTCCAAAGCACCGCGTGTTTGCTTAAGGCAACTGTTGGTATTTTATACCTGAAAGGTGCCAGGTTTGACGTAAGGTTGGACATAACACGTCACTAAGAACTAACAGTTCTTTCTGGACTCCAGGAGTTCTTGTTCAAATCAAAACAAAAGCAGGGGGGAATTTCCCGGGCTGCTGGAGGCTTGGTTTGTTTAAAGAACGCGTTGTGCTTTCTACGAGACCATGGGTAGGCATGCTGTGCTTTGGACTGAATGGGCTATTACTGAATATGGATATGATTCTTATGCCTTTATAAGGATATCATTAATCATAACCGCATAAGGGCATGAATCGGGAATATCGAATTAGGGTCCTAGATAGAAATACAACACCCACTCCACGGATTAATGTCCATCATTACTAAAAAACTAAGCAATAACAAACATATAACAATGCATGTGTGTTTTCCAACCCACCCCAAAATACATATTTCGCATCTGAAATGGTATATGGTAAATATTCCCTAATTCCCGAATTTTCCCAAACATAGAACCATGATGAGCCAAAGCAGGTGAGTAAGTACACCTAACATAATCCAAAATTCAATCCGTGGTGAAATCAGATATGTTTCTTTTAGTTGGAGAGAAAGTTCAATTACTTTGTCTTTGAAAGTTTTTGTTGCAGGCGTTTCTTCATGCTCACTTGGACCTTCTGAAAAGTCGTCGAAGTTGATGAAGTAGCCAGATGCAGTTCTGTCAATTGTTGGAATTATTTCCGGATTTTCATTTGCTTTTGCATTTTTCTTTGTTTCATTAGAATAGTCAGAGGCTACATCATTGTAGATTGATGTTTCTTGACGAACTGTTGCAATTTGGGTTTCAAGAGGCACAAGTTCCATGGCATTATTGCATAGTCCTTTTTTATTCACTGCAGGTTTATCAAATGTGATTAGTCTCTCAGTATGAGCCTCTTGGATTGTAGCAAATTTCGGTATTCTGCTATTTCTTGGGAGTCCACTGGGCCTACTACTTATTATTGGCCACATGATTGTGGTTTTACCAGATCAATGGATACAACTCGGTTCTCCTTTTTACCAGCAAGGGGTGGTAGTACAACTGATCTCGTTCCGCTGATAGCTAAGACAGGTACAGCTTTTCTGTAAGAAGGCCCAAATTGCTTCTTCACCGCGATCTTCTCTCTGACCAGATCCCCAATCTTTGGAATCCAGACAGGTCTTGACAAAAGAATCCATTAGAGATATCTAATGTTGTTTTATATTTTTGGGCACAATGTTATTCATTAGTGCTGCACTGTGTGAGTTTTGTACTGCAAATGTTTTACAACAGGAGTTAAGGTGTCTGTAGTCCAAAACTAGACGATATGAATCGTCTGGCTTGGAGACAGGAAACAAAGGATTGTTCATTTGTGAGGAGCATGTTTCAATCACCCCTTGATATTCAAGTTGATCTAAAATCTCCTTGACTTGCTTTTTAGCTTCTTGTTTAACTGGGTACTGCCTTTGTGCAGTGGGTTGATTTTTCAACTGGATTTTGTGGTGAGGCGAATCCTCATCCCATCCTACATGATTTTTATATAATGCAGGAGCTTGTGCTACTGCCCATTTTCTTGCAAGTGTATATTTTTTATGAATTGGTATTTGATTAGAGAAGGCAGGCATAATTATTTCTTTGCCATCAGGGCACTCCCTGACAAACTCTGGTGGCCAGTCTTTTTCAGCTAACAGGATGTCATAGCCTTTCGAAAGGTTATCCCAAAAGAGACCCCTTACTTTCCTTGTCTTGTCCCCCTCTATACGCAATGTTATTTTGTATATTTTATTAGGTTTACTAACCCTGGTATCTGCAGTTTCCACCTGAATGTATTCATTTGTGTCCACTGTCTCCAGATGATTCATCAGGATCTTTCGAGCTATGGTCACTTCTGCTGCGCTGTCTAGCATTGACTGGGGCAACTCTCCATTTTTCAGTTGTGTCCTCAGAATCCTCGGCATGTTTAATCTTAATACTTGCTACCTTCTTTCTGGGATATTGTGATTTATTACTTTGATGAGCAGGTTCTTTCTCTTTGGACTTGACGTGCTCTTCTCTGTGTTCTGACCGTCCTCTTCTTTCCGATTTCTGTGAGGAAGATCGAGAAAGATTGAGTGAGAGGGATCGAGATGGACGTGTTTCAATATCTTGATATCTATCAGGTTTTCTCAATTTATCCCTAACTCTAAGGTTGTATCTTTTCTTAGAGGGCTCCCTTTGGGGAAACTTGTTTCCTCGGTCTGGAGATTTTTCTCTTAGTTGAGGAGACCTTCCTCTGGACTGGAATCATTTTTCCCTGGGAGTGGACTGTTTATTACCATCCCAACTCCTTTTTGGAGTATTCAGATTATTTTTAATAAAGGTTTTTTTAGGATTTTCAGTTCGCTGGGGTTTAACCGGTTTCCCACCCAAACTATCTCTTCCTAGTTCTTCATAGGATTTTTCTATGATTCTGGCAAGTTCAAATGGTTGGTCTGCTATATTCGTCTCCTTCAATTTCTGGCGGATCGCCACAGATGCTGCTTTTCCTTTTATGTTGGCTAACAATATAGCCGAGACCTGCTTGAAGTCTTTCAATAATTTCATACCCAGAGTTAAAGCAGGTTCTGGACCGTATTCATTTTGAATCTGTCTAAGTACATCTGGTATAACCGCCATAGACGGAACACCATGTGTTTTTGTGTATATTGAAGCAAAGACTGTGCCCGGGTGTCACAGTCTTCCACATGTGGTGCAATCCCCATTGGAAGACAGATAGTCAGAATTCTGTGTTTCTCAGTAGGAGTAGTATCTGGAAATACTGCTTCTATTTGAGTAATTTTCTGTGCCAACCAGAATGGAATTTGTTCCCGTTTTGTGGGTACTTTACCAAGACATGATTGTATGTTCTGTGGTGTGATTTTGTTTATGTTTATGAAGGGTCGACTGTGGAATGTTAATTGTGGGTTGGACTGTTGAAGTCCGCTTGACATATTGGACCAATTGTCTATGTATTTTAATTAATAGTTTTAGTTGAGCTAAAAGTTCCCGGGCTGGCATTTGATCAATGTCTGGATGTGGTGTGTAGCTGGCTAGAACCGGCCAAGTTGCTCCTGGTCTACCTAGTAGACCGTGCCTGGTGATGTGATTTTGATGTTTTATGGTGCCATTAAACCAGAGCAGATGCTCTTGGTAATTTAGTGGGATTTCAACGTCCTTGAAAGGAGTGTATATATCCGGAGGCTCCTCTATTTTGTAATAGTGGAATTCTTTTGTTGTAGTGTGTGCTGCTGGAAAATGTATCCATGAATAGAATACCTCTGTCTGCCGATATTCATGGGCCTCTACCACGAATATGACTGTACCACCACATGATGTCAGTCCATTTTCTATAAGTTTAAGAGTTATAGTTCTCCTTACGTTGACCGGAATGAGTATTACATTCGGGTAATTGTCTTGGATGTTTGTGTCATCCTCTATGAGTTGAGCTGCTATTCTAGCTCTCTCTGCTTCATCATCACTTTCCACCATTTTTACTGACAGAAAGTTCTTTGTTGCAGATCAAGTTTCAAGGAAACAAAGATTAGGTGCACAATATTTTGGAACACTGTATCCTTCAACGTTGACTAAACCAAAAACGAATAGATAGGAATCTCTTCCTACTAAGTTCCGGCAGATATTAACCTTTCACCCACTCCAGACGTCTTTTGGAGTTTTTACGGAAAAAGGGTTCTGTGTGAAAAAGCACGACTGAGTTACTCTAGTGTCTTGCGTTAGATTATCACCTTACCAAATGTTGGGCGCCATGTAGTGTAGTTCCTATATTCCCAATAGGCTCTGCACATTGGAATAATATAAACAGCAGTGTAGACTTAGGACTGAGGTCGACTAGGTCTCTACTCACTATATTAGACTTAATTAGTGTTGCCAGCTAGCTCAGAGGTCACTAGAAACTTTCTTGAATGTTCAGGAAAGAGTTAACTCTCCGGATTTAGACAAGAAGGGATTAGCTTCTGAGAACCATACAAACATGACAACTTTGCTCCCTCAGAATAGAGTGTATCTCTAGAGTTGTGTGAAAACAATAGGCAGCTATTTCACTCAGTCAATTGTGCATACTTAGTTTCACCAGAGTGCAGAGAAATAGAGATACGGGCGTTTTCAATAAAAGGTGTTATTTTATTGAGCAGTCTTCTTTCTCATGCAAGAGAAATGAATTGCCACAATTGCAATACTTATTATGAAGTAAAGTGCGTACAGTAAAAGTAGTATTATGAAATAATACTGTAAAAGCATAGATATGGTTTCTTAGCCATATGATACTTTAAAATAGATAAAATATATACATGCATAAAACCATTGACTAACGTACTCAACTGGTGCTTCTAACTACGCCTACCCCGATGTACCTGACCTAAGCCTAATACTTGGGAAGGAGTAAGTAAGTAGCAGTTTAAGTTAAGTTGGTTAAGATTGTTTTTTGCCAAGGATCTGAATCAAGAATTCTCTTAAGGGTTTAGTCAGCTCCGTACCTTGGTAATAGAATGTGGGAGGTCTGGTATCTCTTTCTTCAGGACTCGATCTCCCTGCAACCCGCAAGGGTGACTCGGGAACACCGGAGCTGGATTTTCTCAGCGTGAGAAAAAGTAGCTTCTCCAGCGCGTCAAAGGGGAGGGGCGGCTTCCGTGGGCTCTCGCATCAGCTGGGCTCTCGGGCAAGCAGATAGCCGCTCTGCTCCAGACCACTGTGTGTTTGCTTAAGGCAACTGTTGGTATTTTATACCTGAAAGGTGCCGGGTTTGACGTAAGGTTGGACATAAGACGTCACTAAGAACTAACAGTTCTTTCTGGACTCCAGGAGTTCTTGTTCAAATCAAAACAAAAGCAGGGGGAATTTCCCGGGCTGCTGGAGGCTTGGTTTGTTTAAAGAGCGCGTTGTGCTTTCTAGGAGGCAATGGGAGTAGCCGTGCTGTGCTTTGGACTGCTAAGGCTATTACTGAATATGGATATGATTCTTATGCCTTTATAAGGATATTATTAATTATTACCGCATAAGGGCATGAATCGGGAATATCGAATTAGGGTCCGAGATAGAAATACAACAGCAGGTCCTCAAAATGCAAGAGTCCCCACTTGTACCAAATATCGTTCAGTTTTGAGATGGCCAATAGGTCTGATAGAGCGCGGCCTCACCTGCTCAACATACTCACCTGGGCCCATATATCTATATATACATTAAACAGGCAAAGCTACACTCAATCAATTGGGATTTTACCATTCGGGATTTATACCATTTTGTCTTACCAATCCAAGCCACCGTTACCTATAGACCTAAAGTATTAAGGGCTTTAGCAAGAAAATAGGTAGAAAAATAACATTCAGCAGTTCATAAATAACCACAAACTCAGGAAAGGTTTAAGTTTTTTAAAACCATAAATTCAGTTATTTCTTATTCTATTTAGTATGATAAAGATTTAAATCTAAACATATGCAAATGATTTGGAGAGGAACTATCGTTAAGGATTTAGACAAAGGGTGGGTAAGGAAAAGGAAACAGTATAATGACAAACCCACACTTTATAGTTACCTAAAATGGTGTAATGACCAACCCTGGCCAGGGGTCAAGTCAAAGGATAAGAATCCCAAAATTCAGGTGCTAGCAGGAAAGAACAGATGCAGATCAGAAATCAGGACAGGTTACGGACCAAATTGGATCAGGACCACCTCAGGCTAAGACCGGCACCCACAGCTAAAGTGCAACGCCTGCTTCACACCCCTCTCTGCAGCTAACAGCCGAATCCCGATTGGGTCATCGAACTCCTTCCCAGAACCCGGATTGGGTTATCGAATATTCTGACAGAGTGCTCCACCAGCAACTCTGCTCTCGATCACCTAATGACTGCGTTGGGTCAGTGACAGGTCAGCTATTCGGACAAGTCGGACAAACTAACTAGCTAAGCCTACCCTAGTTATACTATTTTCCAGGTCAGTGTACCACCCCCAAATGTTGCAAATGTGTGAATCCCACAATTTTATTGGACAAAAAATGAGGAGAAGTTATCACACCATATTCTTATGAGGTAACTTGTCAATCATGTATTCAAATTGTTCCCTCCCATAACTTTATCTTCCCATGTACTTTTATTCCGCCCGGTAGTGAAATGTAACAATAAAATATAAAAAACATTTTATTCAATTCAGCTTCCTCTGGCAGGGTAAGGAGTTCACTCTTCCCATAGTTCTTGCCATCCATGTCTGTTTGGCTTGAGTTCAATGTCACAGCTTCAGTGGCTCAGGGCTTCTGTCGCCAGGCGCAGTTTCTTCAAAGAAGGAGTTCAGCAGTGTATTTAGGCCCAAAATACGTAACATGTAAAAATAGAAAAGAAACAGTTTTAGAGACACAGAATAAATGAATGCACTGTGTACCACTTCTTTCTACTCTATTCCCATTTATTTGATTTAAACTATTGCATTAGATATTAAGCAAAAACAAACAGCTTAGCAAAGCAACAATGCAAGCTTCTCGCATGTTAGGACACAGAACAGCCATCTTAGTTCTATTGCGCAGAAGCAAATGTTTTCCCACCAAGCATGTCATGTGAGCATGACAGACGCATGCACAGTAGAAAATCCTGCGTAGCAGCAGCCATTTTAATGCAAGCGAGTCAAAGGTAGTAAAAGCACATAGACAAGCTTCCCCTAGATGCCTAATATGTTGTGTAATGCAATATTAATATGACAAGACATGTTAGTTAGTACATTCATATTATTTTCAAGAGGGTTGAGTACAAGCAAGTCACTTTACGTGTAAAACCTTGCTCCATCAGGTCCTTTTGTCTTCTGCGCGAGATTTACCAGTTTGCACTTTGGGCATGGATATGGACCCGGGGGATCGTATTTTGAATTTTAAGATTGTTTTATACCTAATTTATGTTTTTATGGTGTGTTTTAATGCTATGAAATTCCTAAAATGATGATTTTACACTTACAACGAAATGTACTACTCTTTATTGTATACCTAGATGTTAATGTATGATTTGACCAATCAACCATAATCCAGCCTGTCATTTTAACTGTGCTTTTATGGCTATAAATGACCGCAATAAAGTTTTATGAATGACTGAATATGACAAAACATTTTAGTCAGTACATTAATATTGTTTTTGAGAGGATTGAGTACAAGCAAGTCACTTTACATGTAAAACCTTGCTTCATCAATCCCTTATTTGATGATATTTTATATCATCACTTATTAATGAAACAGATGCCAACTTCACCCAACTCAATTTCTTTAAACTTTTTGTTAAAATTCTTTTCATTTTTCATGTGAAGATCTTTTACTTTCTTGTACAAATGTCCATTATGCTCTTCTAATTCTAGTTTGTTATTATTTCTTTTCTTTCCTCTCTTATTCACTGTATATGTCCTTTTATGCCTGCGACATTTGCAACAAGTTATTATCCCTAAAATCATTAGTGCTATTCCCACCATTGGCATTAGTATTTTACCTACAAAACTTTTCCCTACGTTAGAAAATAAACTACCTATAGAGGAGAGACCATCTGTTAGTCTCTTCCATGCACTATTAACCTCCAGTGGTTTGAGTTTCTTTTCTAAATGAGTAATATTCCTTACATACCCTTTCAGTTCTACACTTTTGTCAGATATGTAAGTGCAACAATGTTGCGCTTTCAGTATTCTGCAGACCCCGCCCTCTTTTGCCAACAATGTATCAAGAGCAAGTCGATTTTGTAAATCCATTGACCTTACCGCAACTAGTTCAGTACCGATCATTAAAAATCCTCCAACAGTGTCAGTTGATAAACGATCCACCATTGTTGACAATTTGCAAATTCTTTGAGTATTTAAAGCCACTCGCACTGAAGGTATCAATGCACTTAATATATCACCTTCAATTTCTGAAAAACGAGCTCTTTTTCTACGTATTAGTCCATTAGTCTCTTCATTGCTTACAGTGATCATATTTACATGGTATACCTTTGGAAATACTATTCCAAAATAGCAACTCCTATACCAATGATCAGGTAATTTATAATATGCCTTGTTCCCACAGATATAATAAATTCCAGGAAACACCGGTTCAGTTCCATCTTTGAAACCCCAACCCCCAATTACTTTATAATTGTGTTCACATTCACTAGAACCAATGAATATATTATTATAATACCTTGTTCTATCCCTGTGGAGACAAAGTTTCCCTTTCTTTTCAAAGTCCAGCAACATAGCAGCATGAGTTTTGCCATTCAAGGTGTATTCTTTATGTTCCACCCATTTAGGAATTTTACGTTTCTATTCTGTAGCTTTTCTCTGGAAATCCTCTCCCCTCTTTTCATCTAAATTTAAAAATATCTTCTCTTCTTCATGTAAAATGCATGTTAAATTATTCTTGTGTGCTGCAGCTATATCTATTGTACCTATTGTTAGAAAATATTCTCCCATATAATGAGCTATGTTACCTTTAGTATGTACAAGATTCAGGTTACTATGAATTGGAAGTTCAGAGAAACTCACATCTAAATTAGAATAATAATATTATAAAGGTCCTTTCTTATAAAATAAACTAGCTAAAATACCACATGAAATACCATAAGTCAAGGGTAAATGATGATAAGTGACGCCTTCTGCTACAGATAATGGTAGCTTCATACAAACAGAGCAATCACTTATTTCCATTGCTTCTACATAATGTACTAACAGATTTGCAAGTACATTCAGGTGTGTTCTATTTCTAACTTTATCATAATGCAATCCTTCCTCATGTGATGCTTCTAATTCTACTCGTTGCTGCCTAACATTATCTAGTCTTACATGTATATCTAACTTTTCAGGTACATCTACTTTCTCATGAATGTTAGTGTCATTCTTCTTACTTCTATCCATTAGATAAGGAATAGCTACTGTCAATCCTAACCATACTATGAGTATTATTATTACACTACATGTGCATATTCTACAGCATGTTTTTAAGCAGTTTCTTTTTAGTTTACCATTAACAGTATGATCAGCCATTTTTCGATTATGGAGACTTAGCCCCTCTTTGAGACTTTTCACAGAATTTTAACCTGTGAAATTTTCAAGTTGGTCTTACTTCTTCGTCTGTAGGTTCATCAATTAATTTGTCATCATCTTCATTGCTTAGTTCTAGTTTTTCAAGATCTTCAAGGATAACATAAGTCCATTCAGGGCCTCTGAACTTATTATTCAGTCTTTTCAACCGCAGACTTTTTCTTTTTGGTTGCTCTGTGGAAAGGCCATTTTGACTTGATATTTCATTTACTTTCTCTGGTTCTTCATATATTGATTGAAGACGAAATTTTAGTTTCTTGAGTAAACCAGGCCAATTATCTCCCTTTCTGAGTCCTTTAGCTGGCACTGTACTTTGTTTTTCTTTAATTGCTCTTTTATTCTTGTTCAGTTGTGGCACCAATTGCATATCTTCATCATCTGTATTCCTCTCTATCTGACTTGGTCCAGGTCTTGCTTCTGTTTCTTCTGCCTGGATGCTAATCTGACCTTGTTCAGGAGTGTACTGCAATTGGCTTTGATTAGATTTGTTTTCTTCTTCCTGAACACACTTTTCTACATCTATCTGATCTTGCTCAGGTATCTCGATCTCTTCTTTTTCTTCCTGAGCCTTCACCCTTTTACTTATCTGACCCTTCTCGGACTCTGGACTTTTTACGGGTATCTGGAATGTCTGAGTATATTGATCTTTCCTTATCTGTTCCTCCTCAGAATTACTATTGGTTTTGGTTTCTGTAATCTAAGTACGTTCTTCTATTCCTGACTCATCCTCACTATCACTCTGTCTATCTAAATAGATCTAGCTTCTGGTTCTCACACCAATAGGAATGTCAATCACTGGAATCCATTCATCCTGACTGATGCTCAGTTGTTCATCATCAACTACTTCAGAATCACTTTCTTGAGACCCCTCAGCTGCACAACCTTCAGCTTCAGTTTCATCAGGTTCAGCCACTCTTTTAGTATGGCTCGCTTGGATCCAGTTTGGAATTCCTTTACATTTTACTGCTGTATCACTTGTGTTTGCTTTCCCCACCTTGGAGCTAGACAAGATTCTTGTGTATGTTCTTTTATTGAAACCCAGCCACCTGGAATCAGATTGTGTGCTGGAGTTGTTTGCCTGGTGACGGCGTCTTCTCCCACCTGGTGAGAGATAGAACACACTTGGTCAGCCAATTCTTTGCAGTACTCTAGTACTAAGTCATAAGATATATTTATCAGCTTATGTCCTGGCACCCATGCCTGCCTCATTGCTCTTCCCATGAGTATTTCGTGAGGACTCAAGCCTGTGTTTCTGTCTGGAATGCTTCTGAGTCCCATCAGAACAAGAGGTAAAGCATCTGGCCATTCTAATCAAGTTGATTCACAAATCTTTCCCAATCTTGACTTGATTTTGCCATTCAGTTGTTCGACCACTCCAGAAGCCTCTGGGCGGTATGCACAGTGCAGCTTTTGCTCAATTTTAAATGCTTCACAGATTAGACCAATTATTTCATTATTAAAATGTCTTCCTCGGTCTGATTCAATCATTACTGGAAAACCAAAACGTGGTATGAGCTCTCTAAGTAGTAATTTTGCTACTGTGATGCTATCATTCCTACGTGTAGGGTAAGCTTCCCCCCATTTTGAAAATAGGCAGACAATGACAAGAACGTACTTCATTCCTCTGCAAGGGCGTAACTAAATGAAATCAATCTGAAGTCAAATAAAAGGACCTTCTGCCTTTCCAATCTTTCCTGACAACACTACAGTTCTTTTCCCAGGATTCATTTGTTGGCATACCAAACACCTATGGCAAAGACTCTCTCCAACATTCCTGAACTTTGCATTGAACCAAGTTTGTCTGAATAATCTTACCATAGCGTTCTCGCCCTAGATGAGAATCACCATGAAACATCCTAGCCATAGGAGCAAGCATACAGTTTGGCAACAAAGGCCTTCCATCAAGGTAAACGATGACACCATCTCCAGCCCTTCTCTGACATCCTATTTTTGCCCATTCTTCCTTTTCTTCCTGTTCTGCATCATTTTGCAAATCTTTCACTTCTTCCCACGTTTTCACTTTCTCAAGCAACATAAGTTGGCAGCTGTTTCCCTTTGGTTCAATTTTCTTGTTTATTGCCATTTTATTTTTGGCACAATATTGAGCTAATTGGTCAGCATATTGGTTACCTGCTGTCACTCTGTCATTACCAGATAGGTGAGCAGCACACTTGACCACAGCTACAGTTTCTGGTAATTGGATTGCTTTTAGTAAATCTTTCACGAAATATCAATTTTTAATAGGAGTCCCTGATGATGTCAGAAACTCTCTTTGCATCCAGAGTTGGCCAAAACCATGCACAACTCCATAGCCATATTGGCGATCAGTATAAATAGTCACTTTCAGATTTTTCCCAAATTTACAAGCCTTTGTCAATGCAATTAGTTCAGCTACCTGTGCAGATTTTACTCCAGGTAGGTATGATGCTTCAACTGGACCCCATAGAGTGCAAACAGCATGGGCAACACTCATACCTCTTTCCCAATATTGCATACATGAACCATCTACAAATAGCTCATGTTCTGAATTTATTAGTGGCTCTTCTCTTATGTCTGGGCGTGGTTTAGTGCAGTATTCTGTAACATAAATGCAATTATGTTCGATTTTATTTTTGACTTCTGCAAAGCGCGATTCAGGCAACAATGTTGCTGGGTTCAGAATATTGCACCTAGCAATTGTCACATTTTCTGCACCTATAGGAATTTGTTCATACTTAGTCAGCCAACTAGGTGTTAGGTACTGAGTTTTAGTCCTTGTTAACAAAATCACAACTGCATGTGGGACATACACTGCTACTGAGTGTCCCATGATAATGGACTCAATTTGCTCAAGACTCATGCAAGTTGCTGCTACTGCTTTTAGACATCCTGGCAATGCTGCTGCCACTGATCCAGTGTAGAGGAAAAATATGCAACAGGGCGTCTCATCAGACCATGGGTCTTAGTCAAAACTGAAAGTGCACAATTGTCTCGTGTATCACAAAACAATGCAAAGTCTTTAGAATAGTCAGGCATCCCTAATGCTGTGGCTGAACATAGACAATCTCGTAATTTCAGGAAAGATGACATGCTTTCATCATCCCATTCTACTGGGTCTTTTGCTCTTTTCTTTGTCATTTGTATCAATGGTTTTGCTAGAACTGCAAATCCCACAATCCATTGCCTGCAGTAACCTACAACTCCAAGAAACATTCTGATTTCTTTCTCCGTTTGAGGTAGATTCATGTTTTGAATTATTCTGATTCATTCAGAGGTAACATTTCTGACACCTCTCTTTATCTGGTGTCCCAGATATTTCACTGATGTGGTACAATATTGTAGTTTCTCAGGTGATACTTTGTGTCCTTCTTTTCCTAAATGATTCAGTGAAGCGATGGTATCAGTAACACAGTCTTTTTGATTCTTAGATGCCACCAATAGGTCATCTATATACTCCAACAAGACAGATTTTCCGGGCAATATCAGACATTCAAGGCATTTTTTCAAAATCTGATAAAAAATCGATGGACTTTCTGTGTACCCCTGAGGGACGCGATTCCAAACGTAGATATGGTCGTCAAATTTGAACGAGAAAAGATACTTGCTATCTGGATGTAACGGTATGGAGAAAAATGCATGACATAGGTCTATTACAGTGAACCAGCCTGCTGCCCATGGTATTTGATACAGAATCACAACAGGGTTTTGGCAAAACTGGACAACATGGGACGACAATTTTATTAATTTTGCGGAGGTCCTGTCCAACCGTGTTTTTTCCGCTCGGTTTCCAGATGCCAATTATGGGTGAATTACATGGACTGCTCATTATTGCCTGCAAAATTCCTGCTTCAACCAAACGTTTTATTTCTATTGCAACTCCTGCTTTTATTTCTGGGCTCATTTTGTACTGTCAAATATTTGGAGAAACTGCACCTTCTTTTGCTGTCACTTTTACCAGGTCAACATTTGCCATTAATCCTACATCTACTCCGGTGAAATCCTACACTTTAGGATCTACCATATGTTGTAATCCTTTTGGCAAATCTTCTATGGTAAACTTTTGTTTTGTTTTTCAGTTTCTTGTTTTGCTAGCATAATTTTATAAATTCTATCTTCATATGGGGTTTGAATTTCAACACCATTTGGTGTACGAAAGATAGTACAGTTCATTTTGCACAACAAATCCCTACCTAACAGGTTTACTGGACTGGAGTCACATACAACAAACGTGTGCATTTCTTTAAAATTGCCTATTTTAACTTCCATTGGTTCTGTAACTGGGGTACTAATTTGTTTATTAGAAAAGCCCACTACTTGGATCGCTTCTCCCGAGAGGGGTAGATTTGGAACGTCTGCTGTTCTCACTGTAGAACGGGTAGCGCCAGTATCCAACAGAAAGGTAACATAATTTTCTTCAACCGTTCCCTCAATGTATGGACCTGACTGATCTACCTGCAAGGATGCGCCAAGTACACACTCCTCGTCCTCCCCCCTCAGGCACCGTCAGAAACTGTCTTCATCAAAGTATGAATCACTCAAAAGAAATTGGGGTGTCACTGTGTCCCTTTTACCACTTCCTTCCCAACCTGTGGCATCTACACTGTATGTAGGCTGACTCCCAGGGTTTGGCATAGGAGCCAATGGCAACTGGTTTTGCATTACCTGTTGTTGCTGCTTTTTCGATACCTCATTCTGCCTCTGTGGGTTCAAATTATTGTTTTGCACGTTATTATTTAATACAGCCTTACACTCGTTCATCCAATGCCCCAACTTGCCACACCCATGACAAGGACATTTCTTTTTACATTCCTCTCGATTAAACTCTCCCCTAGGTTTATTACCATTTCCATCTCCTTGTGTCTGAATATTTTTAATTTGGAGTTCTTGTTGTTCAGCTAATTTTACCTGTGCCCACATTACTTTTTCTTCTAATTCTTTCATTTATTGTCCAATTCATCTACACAATATTTTGCATATTTTAGTATTTCATCTACAGATTGGTTGGCCTGCCTGCAGATTTTATGATCTTTGATCCATTGCGAAATTTCTGGTTTTAGCCCAGACACAAACCAGTAGATAAAGTGCGTTATTTCTTTGGTGTCAATATTTTCTAAACCAATAAACTGTTTAAAAACTTGTAAAAGTTGTTCATAATATGCATGTACAGATTCAGCTTTATTCTGGGTAGTTCTGTCAATTCTAGTCCAGTCTGTTTCTTTTGGGGGTACCTTTCCTTTTAAGAACAGTATTACCTGATTATATTTCCTCATCACCTCATCTGATGGTGCTCCTTTTTTTAGGTCTCTAGGATACTCATCATTTGGGCAGTTTACTGCAATTTTGCATTCTGTCCATAAATCGACAGGAACAACAATGTCTAATAATCCATCTAGATCTCTTAGTAATACCTTTGAGACTTTTACGAATCTCTCAACCTGCCCGTACCATTCTACAGGTTTCTCTCTGAGTTTTGGGAAATCATTTGTAAATGACAAAATATCTTGTCGGGACCATGGGACATGCACATAACCTCCACCTGGTACTTCTCTCATTGGACACAACCTTTCCATTTTCTCTGTTTCTTTCAACATATATTCTGATACTGTGTTTTTCCCTTGAGCTTCTTCCTTTTTCTTTAACCATCCAGCTTTCCATCTGTCTATATCACCCCATTTCCGCAATAATGATAACAATTCCTTAATCTGTCATTTTCAACCTGACACATTCATATTTTCTAAATCTTTGTCAGAAAATTCAGCTCAATATGGTTTCTGTATCACTTTCGATTTACCAATGTCAATCCCCATTTGCCAAACTTGTCAATTTCTCATGAAATGTTTTTGTATTTTGGGTGATACTTCGACATATAAACAACAATTCATCTTCATTTAATGCATTCAATCGGTCTAATCTTACATTCCCAGCAATCATTTCTTCCAATTCAACCCTTAATTTAAAAATATCCAATGTTTTTGACTGTGGTTTTGGTTTTTCTATTTCTCGAGACCATCTTTCAATTTCTTCTGGAATAACTACAGTGGCACTTCAAGTACCTGAAGACGTTTCTATTTGTACCTCTCTAGAATTTACAGGTGTAGTTTTCCTAGCTGAGCTACTTACTAGTTCTCTTTTAGGTAAGTCCATCAAAGAAATTTCTGACTCACATTCACTTGCTTGGTCATCCACTATCAATGTTTTTTTCTTGGCTCCACTACAGGCGTAGTTAGAACAGGAGGTCTAGAACTAGTTTGCTTAACTCTATATAAAGGAACAACTGGACCTATAGTCACAGGAATCGTCAAAGCTTCAGGACTGATATTTAACTGTGTAATTTTCTGAATTAACTCATTTCTTTGTTTTATTATTGCTTCTCGTTCCTTTCCTTGTAAAACTTTCTCTAATGATGCCTCATGTAACACTTGTGGAACTAAAGGTGGCTTTAAGAACGGAGCACTAGCATTTGCTTGATTCTGCTCTTCATTATAAGGTGGCAGATTTTTCATTAACAAATCCTCTAAGTAATCATCTTCTAGATCAGCACTTGTCATAACATTTTTAGTTTTTTCAGTGCTTTTACTCCCTATTTGTTCTTCTAATGCTCGGACAGGATATAATCCTTCCACTAACATGGACTCTCTCCAATGTTTCATCTGCTTATCTCTTGTCTCTTTAGGAAATGCAGGATAAAATGTACTTACTTTTATCACTTCTAGATCTATCTCGCCCAATAGCCTCTGTTTCCCATTCCTCCAATGCCTCGTACAGGGTTAACCTAGGTCTTGGTTCTAATTCCTTCATGCGTGCCATTAAATTGTACAAAACTCTACCATTAAAGGGACCATTTTCTGGAAATGCCAAAATTCCATCATCTTTTGTATATTCTATCCAGTTTTCTAACCATATACAAGTGTGTTAGCCCCTTCCAACCATCATGTATGATGCGGGAGTATTTGGTGGTGGAATAATAATCTGTTCTCTGGTTTTAATCGGTTTATCCTTTTTAAAGAAATGTTTAACTTTCTTGACAAATGACATTTTTCTTTTATCTTCGTATATGATATAAGGTCTCCCTCTTATCATCTGTTCTTTAGCAAAACCTAGATATTTTCTATCCGGTCTATTTCCTATGAGTCCTGGATCTAAATGCCACATATATTTTATGCCGCTTTTACTTCGTGATGACACTCAGTTTGTTTATGAAATACCTCCAATACCAAAGCGTTTCTTATTTTCAATGACCAATCAATGATTAGAATTCAAATAATTCAACCAATGGTTGTGCGGCTTTTATCATGAGACAATGTTCTCACTCTTGCTCCTGTACTCACCCCTCCTCTACAGTATTACCTTAGCTACACACCCGCTGTACCAACCAATACCAGCGCAGCTCTGAGTGACGTCAGCGCAGCCCCGCAACTGACTCCACTTAATTCAAAAGGAAAGAATAATTTATATTCACTGCGAGTAAATCCATTCCGTTTAATCTTCATACACTACAAGTAGATCCCTTTCGTCTACCTTTCACGCAAGCATCAGAGCACCTGTTACTCCCTCGGGCTTACCCTTTCTAGGTTATGTAAGGCCAAAGTTTCACCAATGAACCCCTTTGCTGTCAATCAAGCTCAGAAGAACCTGCTACTCCTCCAGTGTGACCCTTTCTAGGTAATATCACACCAAAGTTTTACTAGCAAACTCTTTGCTATCAATTATTCACACATTTATACAGGAGAAATCCCTAAAACAGTGCTTCCGGTTTTACCTAACCATGCACTTACTTCCTCGTACAAGTGACCTCACTACAGAGTGGCTTCCATTTAACACCTGTTATACTGCCCCCGGGGTTTCCAGACAAAACATAAAACAGGTACAACATTTTTTGGTTTATGCATAAAATTAATAAAATCAATACTTATTATTCGATCAATTATCAATACATAACTAACTACCTATCTACATTAACCCCTACCTTACCTCTGCTACCAAAATAACTGATAGAGCGTGGGCTCACCTGCTCAACATACTCACCTGCGTCCATATATCTATATATACATTAAACAGGTAAACCTACACTCAATCAATTGGGATTTTACCATTCGGGATTTATACAATTTTGTCTTAACAATCCAAGCCACCGTTACCTATAGACCTAAAGGATCAAGGGAGTTAGCAAGAAAATAGGTAGAAAAATAACATTTAGCATTTCATAAATAACCACAAACTCAGGAAAGGTTTAAGTTCTTTTATCTAAGAAAAATCTTTAGAAAGTTTTTTTAAAACCATAAATTCAATTATTTTTTATTCTATTTAGTATGATAAAGATTTAAATATAAACATATGCAAATGATTTGGAGAGGAAATATCGTTAAGGATTTAGACAAAGGGTGGGTAAGGAAAAGGAAACAGTATAATGACAAACCCACACTTTATAGTTACCTAAAATAGTGTAATGACCAACCCGGGCCACGGGCCGAGTCAAGGATAAGAATCCCAAAATGCAGGTGCCAGCAGGAAAGAACAGATGCAGATCAGAAATCAGGACAGGTTACGGACCAAATTGGATCAGGACAGGACCACCTCAGGCTAAGATCGGCACCCACAGCTAAAGTGCAACGCATGCGTCACACCCCTCTCTGCAGCTAACAGCCGAACCCCGATTGGGTCATCAAACTCCTTCCCAGAACCCCGATTGGGTTATCAAATCTTCCGACAGAGTGCCCTGCCAGCAACTCTGCTCTCGATCACCTATTGAGTGTTTTGGGTCAGTGACAGGTCAGCTAAGCTATTCGGACAAGTCGGACAAACTTACTAGCTGAGCCTACCCTAGTTATACTATTTTCCAGATCAGTGTACCACCCCCAAATGTTGGAAATGTGTGAATCCCACAATTTTATTGGACAAAGAACAAGGAGTTGTCATCACACCATATTCTTATGAGGTAACTTGTCAATCATGTATTCAAATTGTTCCCTCCCATAACTTTATCTTCCCGTGTACTTTTATTCCGCCCGGTAGTGAAATGTAAAAATTTAATTTAATTGCGGGTTTATATAGCGCTAGGAATCGACTCCCGGAGGAGTTTCTCTGCGCTTCGACTGCTGGGGAACCTGTCCTGGCTCACCCTGAGAGATGGTCCCTAATGGGTATCTCTAAGGTGCGACCAAGCATCCCCGGCGGTCTGGGGGGGACGTTGTGAAGATGAGGCAAGCTAACGCCCAGAGTTGCCGAGTGTGGTCCCTGACTGGAGTAGGCACCGAGGCGAGAATTATCGAGCCCGCTGACCATGGTCCACGACCCTGCCGCGTCGGGAATCGAACCCTGGTCCCGGGCCGTCCTCTGCTTACGGGTCTGCCGCCTCTAACCAGTGAGCCACACCACTCCACACCAGTGAGCCACACCACTCCACAATAAGTTACAAACATTTTTTTATTCAATTCAGCTCCCTCTGGCAGGGTAAGGAGTTCACTCTTCCCATAGTTCTTCCCATCCATGTCTGATTGGCTTGAGTTAAATGTCACAGCTTCAGTGGCTCAGAGCTTCTGTCGCACAGGCCCAGTTTCTCCAAAGATGGAATTCAGCAGTGTATTTAGGCCCAAAATAGGTAACATGTAAAAATAGAAAAGAAACAGTTTTAGAGACACAGAATAAATGAATGCACTGTATACCACTTCTTTCTACTCTATTCCCATTTATTTTATTTAAACTATTGCATTAGATATTAAGCAAAAACAAACAGCTTAGCACAGCAGCAATGCAAGCTTCTTGCATGTTAGGACACAGAACAGCCATCTTAGTTCTATTGCGCAGAAGCAAATGTTTTCCCACCAACCAATGTCATGTGAGTATGACAGACGCATGCACAGTAGAAAATCCTGCGTTGCAGCGGCCATATTAATGCAAGCGAGTCATAGTTAGTAAAAGCACATAGAAATTCTGTAAAGAAATTCTTGAATGTCCATCTTATATACAGTTGTTTGAGAATACTAGATTGGCACATTCAGTGTAACTAAGCCTCGATTTGCCACCAGTACCTATAAAACACTGCAATCAAATTAGATATGGAACAACTGTGTAACGTTTCGGTTTCAGAGTTCGCAATGTCTATGTTTAAAGTGGACATGAGCCCATCCCCTAATAAGTGCTTTAATCAGAGATGCCAATAGTGAAAGTTAATGTACTGGACATCTCAGGCATTCACAATCACATACAATTTGTTTGCTGTAATATGTATGTATATAAGTACAGATAATTATAGAGTGAAACTGGGGAGCAACACAGTGCTGAATGAACCCAAGGAACAATATTCGCTTACAGCATGGTACTCACAAACATTTTCTTAGTGGCCATAGAACATGAACTGTGGTGTGGCCGTGTGCTGCATTGATACCAGCAATGTAGGAGTGTTATCGGGTGGGTGTAGAGAGAGCTAAGCATGCACATTGTGTGAGCCGTGAGTTTGGGGGTTATTTTGAGTGTTTCATCTCATACTGCCTTCGAAATAAAGAAGAGACATAGATTTGACAATACTGTGCTATACTGTATCTGAGATGCAATCCCACTACCAGATGCTGGAGTAAACCTTCTCTGCTTGCTATTTCTACCTTTGTTCGGTCAAGTGTACAAAGGAAGTTACTTGACTATTGAATTGAATGAAATAGAATCCAGGGCCTCACAATCTCCTCATGCTTCTAAGTCTCATAACTTCTAAGTATTAGGAGTACTTAGAAACAAGTTCAGTTAAGGTAGTGAGGGGCATTTGTATCAATATCCCGTTTTGCGAATCTCAAATTGCGAGAATTTGCGATTCGCAGTTCCAGATTCGCATATCAGGATAAATATAAAAATCGCTAAAATTTTGCGATTTCATACATTTCGCAAAAAAATTCTCAGAATATTGATTTGCGATTCCTTAATAGCGAAATTTGCAAATTAAGCAATCGCAAAACCGGGAATCTGCAATACAGGTGCAGCTTGATGACATCACAACCAGGAAGTGGGAGTGATTAGCTGCACCTGTTTGCCTGAGCCACAGTTAGAGGCAGTGTGGAGTGTGTTTGGAAGCTGCACAGCACAGCAAGAACCCCAATGGAGTCTCAGAGGCCACAGGAGGGCAAGGAGGGTGAGAAGAGGAAAAGGAAACATAAATTCTCAGAGAAAGAGCAGGAGGTCCTCACAGAGGAGATGGTCTGCAGCCTTGAGCTCCTTTTTGGTAAGAAAGCCCTGAAAGTGCCAGAAGCAAGAAAAAGGAATATATGGCTGCAAATACAGGAGAAAAGGAATGCTGTGAGTGGGACCAATCGTACCATCGAAGAACTGTGCAAGAGGTTGGACGATATGCGCCAAAGTTCCAAGGAGAGGGTAGTAGCCAGATTAAAGGAGTCACAGAAGACTGGGGGAGGAAAATCCACAGCAGTACAGCCAACACTCCATGAAGAGCTGGTGGAGTCTACTCTCCTGCCTCAGAGTGTAAGTGGTGTGGCTGACATTGACAGCTCTGACCCTGCATCCAGCAGTCAAGGTAAGATGCATGGCAAATCATTTTTGTACACCTCCCCATAGCATGCACACTGTGTTGAATGTGTAAAATAAAGACAACACTTGTCACTCCAGTCCACTCCTTACAACACAACACACACAACAGAGTTGTAGTTGGATGTAGGATAGTTTGTGAAGACATAGGAAATCATGCCTAAAATGTGGGTTACAGTTTAGGCAAAAAGACAGTGTCAGGAGTCAGACAACTTAAAAGTTTAAAACTTTATTGAGTCCAAAATGAAGACAAAACACAAACTCGTGTGTCCCCTTTTACCTCCACAGCACAATCCAGGGCCCTTGAGGACAATGCAGAGGGAGAAGACATACCAATTCATTTGGAGCACTCTGATGTTGGGGACTCAAGTGACGACTCACATCAGACAACCATTATGTGCAGGCTCCATTGGAGGACAGCATAGACACCACAGGGGAGGCAAGTGAGGATAGAGTGGCAAGGCAGGGAGTGTCTGACAGTTGTGGACATGAAAGACCACAAAACAGTGTGGCAGCAATTGAGGCACGGAGGTCAAGGCCCAGGAGCAGCACTGGCACAGAAGAGGAACATACTCTTTTTGCAGGACTTGAGCACAACATGCTTGAGGTTCGGCGCCTGCAACACAAAGCATTACGTTCAATTAACAGGCAGCTGAGCACCCTCAACAAAAATCAGCGGTGCATGGGGGAGGGCATCATGGCCATGACAGATGCCATACAAAACCTATGTGACACTCTACAATGTAATGAAATTGCCAGGCTCAGGGCTGCCCAACGTGCCAATGCACGACTTCACAATAATACAAAGGCGGTGAACCGCCTCTGCACCACCACCAGCAACTTCAACCGTCACAGCATTACAATGCAGCTGCAAATGACACACTGCTGCCAGGACATTGCGAGAGGGCTGGAACAGGTCACAAACACAGTGGAACAAATGCAAACTGCAAACTCTGGTGGCAGCACAATCATGGTCTCTGGGGAGAGCGAATAGACCTCCAGTAGAAGCAGCAACACTCCTACATTGCCTGATGTAGGACGTCACAGTGGTAGACAAGGTGCAGCAGCTAGGCAGACAACGGAGGGCACTCAAGCTAAACACCGACCTGCACCAAACCGTCACCGGAGGAAGTGTAACTAAACATTGACACTTTTGTAGCAAGGGTTGAGGCAACCCACCTAAACAAAATTTTGCACATTATTGATCAGTACCTTCACTGTGTACAAAACATGTGCTGGGTACTGCAAAAAATATTGTTTGTGAAGTGTGAATAAACACATCACATGTAACAAAAAGCGTTTTAGCTCATCACCTTCATTTCTTAACTAAAAGTAGTTTTGTGTGATCTCAGTGGGTCTCTGACGTCTAGCAGCTGCCCGACTCCTGCTGCTGCCCTGCCAGGGGGAGGTGGGCAATCATCATCCGATGTGTCTGTGTCGCTCACATCAATTCTGGTGCCTTTCCTCATAGCCATGTTGTAGAGCATTGCACAGCTTGTCACGATTTTACAGCATGTCTCAGGCCTGTATTGCAGTGCCACTCCACTTTTATGTAAGCATCTGAATCGGCTCTTTAGTATTTCAAAGGTACGTTCTATAACGCGTTCATCTATGTGCCCTATTATAAATCCTCTCCCTTGCATTTGCTGAATCCAGATCGGGGTTAGGATGAAGTCTTGCACTGCGTAGGCACTATCACCTGCAGGGATACAAATAATAGGTAAGTCAATGTTGCCCCCCCCAAAAGATGTAGTGGATGAATGTATGTGTGCTATTGATTTACCTAGCAGGTATCCCTCTCCAAACTCTCCAGCACTCAGACGTCCGTGTATCCCACTATGTCTGAAGATGAAAGAGTTGTGTGTGCTGCCAGGGTATTTTGCTACAATGTCGTTGATAATGTACTTAGCATTGCACACAATCTGTACATTCAGGGAATTGTAGCATTTGCATTTCCGAAACACATATTCTGTTGCTGCTGGGGGTGTGAGGGCCACATGGGTCCCATCAATGCAGCCAATGACATGCGTGAAACGTGCAATTTGATAAAAGTCAAGTTTCGTTAGCTGTAATGCCTGTTGGGTGCTGGGGAAGTATATATGATGTGTAGGCTGTGGGGTTTTAGGTTTAAACCAATAATAACTGATAAAACCCCATGAAAAAGAGAAGTATCCCTCACCAGTGAAAACATTTAAACACTGAAAAAACACTTGCACAACCACAAACTAAATGCCATTTAAACAAAGGAAAAAGAGAATAATTTTTTTCTTCCTTAAGGGGCCAATAACATTTAACTTTGTTCTACAAGTTAGCAGTAAGAAAGACTGGGCTAACATTATTCTGCTTGAGTTTTGTTGTTTAGGGATGTCGCTAAAATATTGTTTCTTCTTCCTTTTGCTTTTTTCAGTTGTGTGGTCTTTGGTCTAAAGATGCAGGGTTTAGAAGCAAGGTCTTGTTTAATTATTTTATAAACTGTTCAGAATCAGGAAATATCAAAATCATATTTGATATTTTGGCTGCATTTGATTATTTCACTGATAGGTGAAATGGCTGGTTTCATAAGAATCTTTCTTAATATGTGTTATCACATTTATCCACAGAGAACGGGTAAAAACCCTCACTACATCGCCCACAGTTTCTAGTGGGTCAGTATTGATAGCAGGTGTATTGCCAACACCTCAGGCTTTAAACATTCAATGCAAGGTATTGTGACAAGTATATGTATAAAGAGCCCTATCACCAAGCATCTGGGATAGTGGTGAGAAAATGACACCAGACTTTGAAAAACATGGAATGCAGTGTCACTTGGAATGCTCTGCAAAAAAGGTTCTTTCCAAGTTCAACAAAGATTGGAGTGATATTGTTTGTATTTGCAGTGATTCAGCTACGTATATGAAAAAGTTGTGTGATAACCTGTCAAAATTGATACCCAAGCTTAAGTGATTCCCTCTAGGAGATCCTTGCCATTTGTTAGATAGTATGCTGAAAACATCTTTATAATCTTCAGACTTAATGAGGGATGCTATTGACTATTTAGTCCATTCTAGTGCACAGTTTTCTTATGCACAGGAACTAAAACACAAACAATTATCATTTTGTGCTTTGTGTGGCATGAAAGAAAGAGTCATCCCAACTGTGCCCCTTAGCTGATGGTTCTCAGTCCAAGGGGCTATGAATGCTATTTTATCCATGTTGTAATCATTACAGAATTTTTGCTGAGTGATGAAGCCAAAGGCAAGAAATGTCAGGAACTTTGGTCGCATATTGATAGTGATGTGAAAAAAGTACACTCTACTGCATTATTAGATTTTTACAGAAATCATAACTGCTGTAGTGGACATAATAAAAAAACTAGAGTCTGAAAAAACTCTTGTCTACCAAGTGCACAGCATGGAACATCTCCTTGAGAGTAGACTGGGGGACACCTTTAGTGAATTGGGTGCTGCAACATGTTCCATGTTAGAGTGCTTGCCACTTGGTAAGCAAAGCAATGTTAAAGAGCAATTCAGGAACATTTATTTTACAATGTATGAGAGTTGGCTTGCAATGATGCATAGAAATGTCCCTTCACCACCAATAGCGGCACAAAAGGGGGTGGTGACGGACGGAGCGTCCGAACCAATCAAACACTCACACCCAGTCAAAAGATCTGGGTTTAATCCATCACCGTTCTTTAGCCCACTCTGCCACCCTAGTTCAGACATGGCTATGTTCAAATTAGTCTGACCCTGTGCCTCATGGGAACAGTCCAGCCTGAACTGCCAAGCCATGTCTTCCCTGGACCGGAAACAAGCTTCCGAGGACCGGTGTCTGGCATTCCAGCCGTCTTCAGCCCGGCTTGCTTGAATCCAGTGGCAAAGTGAGCAAGGGACTTACGTCTGAGCATACCCTGCCACACTTATGGCGGCCAAAAGCGGCACAAGAGGGGGTGGTGACGGACGGAGCATCCGAACCAATCAAACACTCATACCCAGTCAAAAGATCTGGGTTTAATCCATCACCGTTCTTTAGCCCACTCTGCCACCCCAGTTCAGACATGGCTATGTGCAAATCAGTCTGACCCTGTGCCTCAGAGGAACACTCCAGCCCGAACTGCCAAGCCATGTCTTCCCTGGACCGGAAACAAGCTTCCGAGGACCGGTTTCTGGCATTCCAGCCATCATTAGCCCGGCTTGCTTGAATCCAGTGGCAAAGTGAGCAAGGGACTCACCTCTGAGCATACCCTTCCACACTTATGGGGGCCAAAAGAGGCACAAAAGGGGGTGGTGACGGACGGAGCATCCGAACCAATCAAACACTTGTGGTAAAATTAAATTACCTATACTTAATTTATGCGGTAAAGTTCAATAAGAATAACTCAGAAAAATAAGAGGCAAAATCCGTGATAATTGAGATTTTCAAAAGGGGTTTTATTCCTTAAAAAGGAATGGGTATTTTGGTTCGAACCAAAGGTGGCATACCATTCCGTCAGTACGTAGGTTCGGGAAGGGACTGACAGACAACACTTTATTGGCAATTATTCATATATATTGTCGATGCATTACAGTAAAGGCATATGCAGAAGGCGTAACAGCTGAGAGGAGAGATAAGAATACACATACGTAATGGATAGGCGTTATAATAGGCGTGCATGAAGACGTGAACTAGAAACTTCGTTAGAAACGTCATTAACATGATGTCACAAGTAGGTGGATCCATCTGAGAATCCTACAGTGTCAGCAGAAATACATGGCAGAGATGCGCGCGCAGCAGCATGACGTGTGATTGACGTGTAACTGGAGGATGAAGGGGACTTGACATTTAGCCCAACATGAGGAGACAGAAGTCTGGGATGTCAGATCAACCTAATCCCAAATCGTATCTAATATCTTGTGTTTAAGGAACTGTATTATCTGGAAGGAAAGGTCTCTCAGGCAGAGGCTATTCTATACTAACTGTGAGTGCGTGTATAAGTGTCTACGTGTCTGCATGAGATGCGAGGGGGCATGGGCCTACCATGGTAACAGGAGCTATGAATTACTTGCACGGAGACAGTGAGGCCGGGCCCTTTGCTCTGCAGCTTGAAGGATGTTTACTTGAACTACTAGACAGGAATGTATTTTTCGAGGAGCGGAGCAGATAATTCGAAGGCTGAATACAGTCTTGGCAGGCAACAGGCTGAGCCAAGCGCCGTTACCCGCGCAGGGAGTAAGGCAGAGGTCACGGGTACAGATGCAAGCCCGGGCTGAGGCATTCAGAGTCAGAAGGCAGGAAAAGGCTCGATGGCAGAATTCAGGGCCTACTTCGCCAGGGCTGAAAAAACGTGTAAAGTACACCACATAAAGACGTTGGCAAGGCATACTTAGGAACGGAATATTCGACCCATTCATGGTGGATCTGAAAGAGGACATGTTAACGTTGGACGCAAATGTATTTGCGTCTTCATAGCTGGAAGTGGAGGGAACATACATGTACTTGTAGCGCGTACACGGAGTCGTTGGGGTCTCAGATAGGGGACACAATTGATCATAAAATTTATATTTCCTCATTCCCTCCTTGTCCCCTACGGACCCTTCATGATATATCGATCCTCATAAATCGATCAATCTGTTCACGTAACATCATTTGCTCTTCTTTCTTCTTATGGCGTTTTGAATGGGAACTTGAATGTGGAATACATGATGTGGCACACAGACCGCAAATCGCTGGCCCACATTGCAGACATAGGCAGCAACTGAATACTATGAGAAGGGCTATGCCTAGGAAGGATAGAATCTTCCATCCCCAAGCGGTCAACGTTGTCCAGAACCAACCGGACCAAGTCCAGGTGCCTGGATTCTGATGTATCAAACTTGCAATCTTATGAAGACGTGTTATAGCTTTATATACTGTTGGCGCGTTTTCTGGAATGAAAACACAGCAGCTCGACCCGATGACCTTACAGACTCCGCCCCTATCCGCTAGGATGACGTCAATGACAAGACGATTTTGAAGAACAACAACCCGCATAGCAGACTGCTCCTCTGTTAAGTTGCCTAGAGCGGAAGTAGTTTCATTCACTACTGCTTCGAGTGTTCTAGTTAATTTGCGTATCAGTTTACTATTAAAGACAGCACCTAAGTAGGGAAAGAAACCTTTATTGAAGTCTGTGTATTGCTCCCATGCCGTTTCAGTGTAATCGACAATCGGGAGATCTCTTCGAAATCTATTGTTTACTAGATTGGTATTTCTGTGATAATCAGGAGGGGCTAGGAAAACAGGTGGCAGAAGGAATGCAATGTAACAGGTACCATCCCAATCTAAAGGTAAGCGTATGTATGCGGTATGACCACAAACGAAGTAGGAGTGACGAGTAGCTCTGAATGTAGACTTGCCTTGATCATTGAATTCGACCATGGTAGTACATGTACTATGACCTAAGTGTACTGAACCATTCTTTCTGATACATAATTCACCTGTGACTGGTAATACTGACATAGCAGGTAATACTGGTGCAGCTTCGGATTCGACAGTCAGAATCATGAGGTTAATTGTATAGTTACCTAATCCATATACTTCATTTTCTAGATCAGTTCCTGTCCTTGTGGGAAGTCCCTTCTTGTTAGGGTAACAGGCTTTAAGCAAAACTAAGTTCAGGTTTCCCCAAACCCAATTTCCCTCATAAACCACAGTATCAGAATCTAAAGAATTAATCATTCTAAACCACGCACCACATGAACCATTGTGTGTGAACGGGTACGGAAAGAGGGGCAGAACTCCCTTGTATTTCTGGTAGGGAGGGAGTCAGCCACATATCCAACAATTTGTAGCGTTATTGGTCAGGTGGGAGTGATGTAACATACTAATGAATGTGTTGTTGCGCAGCGCAAGTCTGTAAGACAATTCATGCGGAGGTAATTCGCTAAAAGAATGTTCGGCAGTGACGTTGAAAACAGATTGTGCGCGCTTGAAAATAGGGTAATATACATGCAGTAATATACTGGCAGCAATAATCAGAAGACTGAGGAAAAACATAATCAATAATGTCACTATACAGTGACTACGAAGTGATTTACAATATGCACGTTTCTTGAGTTGTCTCTGTCTATCTCTCTCTCTATCTCGGTCTAGGGGATACATGTCAGAAACTAATTTAACCGATTCACCTAGGGGAGGACTTAAACAATTAAACTGTCTGACTTGCTAGACCGTAATTTTAGTCTATATTCTTCGGAGGCGGTTTTCTCAACCAGGGGGAGTTTTGAATCAGTCTGTGGAGGAGGGCAGGGCTTAGAGTCCAAGTCCGAAGGGAGTCCGTGAAACTTCTTAACGTGGCTCGAGTGCAGCCACCCTTTTCTGCCCTCCACCTTAACGGCGGTCCTCGTCATCAGAAGAACCAATTTCGGGGTTTGCCAGCGGGGTTCCAGTGGACTTCTCCGGTCGAAGTTACGAACGAAGACAAAATCGCCAGGGACCACTTCATGGGGCTTCACCTCGGTGTTGTCGGGAAAGGCTGCAGCTACCTGTGAACGACAAGATTGTAGTGCAGACATCAAGGAGGCAAGGTAATCTGTCAGCATAATACAGTCAACATCTGTGATTTTACGAGGTATAGGCGTCCCCCACATATTTGGTGGCCTACCAAAGACCACTTCATACGGGGATAGCCCGGTTCGAGAATGCGCTACCATCCTCATATAGAAAAGGGCAACTGGTAAAGCTACTATCCAGTCAACGCCTTTCTCTCTACAGATTTTTGAAAGTCGGATTTTCAGAGTCTGATTATGGCGCTCCACGAGACCTGCTGCCTCGGGATGCCGGACACAGTGGAATTTCCACCGATAGCCTAACAGGAGTGTAATATGTTTCACAAGCTCGGATGAGAATGGCTGACCGTTATCTGAGTATACGATACGGGGCAAACCGTACCGTGGGAAGAATTCGCGAACCAGCTGCTTGGCAGTGGTCGGAGCAGTGTAATCTGGGACTGGATATGCTTCTGTCCATCGGGAAAGTGCACATACGACTACGAGAACATACTTGAAACCTCGACAACGTTCCATCTGGATATAATCCATCTGGAGGACTTCAAAAGGGTGATCGGGAGGCTGAAATCCACCTTGCTCTACGGGAATGCTTTTACCTGGATTGAACTGACAACAAATCATGCAAGTACGCACTTTTTGTTTGGCTGCTGCTCGTAAGTTTTTATTGAACCATATGTGTTGAATACTGTCTAGCATGGCCTTTTCTCCTAGGTGTGCTGGACTATGTACTGTGTTAATGATGACTTGAACCATGGAGTCGGGGAGAAACCACGTAGATTTTCCGTTCGTCATCCATCCTTGATCTGTTTGGATCCCTCCTAGTTCAGTCCACTTCTTGATTTCGTCTGGTGTGGCATGTGTCTGTATGTCAATTACATCATGTGCGGGATCCCTGACTGTCATGCAATGTGTCGATGTTGGAACTATTGTCTTTGTCAAGTCAGTTACATGAGTTCGATTTTGAGCAGTTTGCTTAGCTGTTCGGTCTGCCAGGTCATTACCCTGGGAGATTGTGTCGGTGACTTTTGTATGTGCCTTACACTTCATAATAGATACCGCAGTAGGTAGATGTATTGCATCTAACAGAGCTTGAATGAGGGGACCGTGTTGAATGTTGGCACCGTGAGAAGTTAAGTAACCTCTCTCTCGCCAAAGGACTCCAAAGTCGTGAACGACTCCGAATGCATACCGTGAATCAGTGTATATGTTAACTTTCTTATTCTTGGCTTGAATACAGGCTTGTGTCAGAGCGATGAGCTCTGCTGCTTGAGCTGACAGGGTGTCGATACAATTGGTTTCAATAACTTTGGTGTCTGTCGTGACTGCGTAGGCTGCCACTAATTCACCTGTACCTGTTCTCATACATGAGCCATCCACATAAAGTGTCAGGTCTGGATCTGGTAAAGGGACATCTGTCAAGTCTTGTCTGGGTTTCGTCGTAATAGTAATGACTTCAATACAATCATGTGTCAATGGGTCTACGCCACTTAATGGCAAAAGTGTGGCAGGATTTAATGTACTACAGCGTCTGATTTCTATGTGTGGTTGAAACAATGTCAATTCATAACCTGTCAGTCTTGCTATGGTCAAGTGTTGGGTCTGTGTACGATTTAAAAGAACTTCCACGGAATGTGGAACTTGTACTGTCAATTGGTGTCCTAGTACTATGGAATCACTTTGTCTGATTGCTAAAGCTGTCGCTGCAACTGATTTCAAGCACGCAGGCAGAGCCTGGTCTACTGGGTCTAATGTGCTAGAAAAGTAAGCACACGGTTTGTGTGAACCTGCTTGTTCCTGAGTGAGTACTGACAAGGCAGTACCTTCACGTTCTGTGACAAAAAGTGTAAAAGGCTTACTATAACATGGTGTTGCTAAAACAGGTGCTTGACATAAGGCTTTCTTTAAGTCCTCAAAAGCTTGTGTATGTTCCTGAGTCCAAGGGAGGACAGTCGATGTCGCTGCCTCCTGAGTTGTGAACTGAATGAGTGGTTTTGCTAAAAATGCATATTGGGGAATCCATTGTCTGCAGTACGAAGTGAGGCCTATAAAAGCCCGCACCTCCTTTTGTGTCTTTGGTGGTGACATGTTTACAATTAGCTGGATGCGATCAGGAGTGAGCTGTCTCCCCACTTTGGACAGCAAGTGACCCAGGTACACAACTTGCTGAACACAGAATTGCAGCTTCGAAGGGGATACCTTGTGCCCCTTGTCAGCCAGAAAATTTAAAACCGTCAGTGATGCTTTTTCACATTCGGGTTCGCTTCGGGCGGTGATCAGCAGATCATCGACATACTGAAGCAGAGCGGTGTTAACAGGCATGTGGATACTGTCAAGTTGTCTTTTCAGTGCTTGGCTATAGATGCTGGGGCTTTCTGTGAATCCTTGAGGTGCGCGTGCAAATTTGAAACTTCGTCCATTTAAACTGAATCCGAACAAGTATTGGCTTTCCGGATCGATTGGGACGCTAAAGAAGGCGTTCTTAAGGTCAATTACAGTAAAGAACGTCGCTTCTGAATCAATGGCTGTCAGTAATGAAGAGATATCTGGAACCACAGGATACTGTGGTACAATACATTTATTCAATTCGCGCAGATCAATAACTAATCGATAAACAGGTGGTGCTTTTGGATCGGTACGTTTAAGAACTGGAATGATAGGAGAATTACATACATTGGAGTCTGTTTTCACAACTACTCCTTGTGCAATGAGCTCGTCAATGATTTTCAGTAAAGCCACTACAGCATCTGGGGGTAACTTGTATTGTCGAATTCGTGGTAATACCACTCCTGCTTTGAGTGTGACTCGATATGGTGTAATGTGCATACAACCTACATCAGTGGGGCCTTGCGCCCACAAATGTGCAGGGACATTCTGTAACCGGTGATCCATGTCTCTTAATACATAGTGACCTTTAAAATCTCGCAAGAATAATCGTACTCCTTCCGAGAACAGCATATTATAGCTCCTAGAGCTTTCAGTGTCTTTATACCTAGTAAGTTTTCTGGGCATGATTTTGTAAGCAATAAATCTGTAGTCCGTGTCAAAGGACCGACTGCAAGAGGAAGAGGTTGTGATACTTCATTAATAATAGGCTTTCCTGAAAATCCAAGGGAAACATTCTGTGAGCCTGAGAGGGGTGCCCCTGGAACCTCGTCGTGACTTATCGTGGTTCTGCTTGCCCCTGTGTCAATTAGAAACTTTCTGTCTTTCCCTAACACTTGACTGTGTACATAAGGGCCCTCTTGATCCACGGGAACCTCAATAAGAGGCAAGCCAACCTCCCTCTCCAGGCTGTTTCATGTGTATCGCTGATAATCGGGGTAGTCATTTTGTGCATACTGGTACATCTGTTGTGTCGTGTTTTGTGTTGCGGTAATGGGCTGTTGCTGTGGTACTGCTACGGTCTGTTGTGAAGCTGGCATAGGCGGAATATGTTGTATATTCTGAGGTACTTGTTGTTGGGCCTGATCTTGTCTAGGTGGACGCGGTCTCTCCTTGGTTTTACCCGTGGAGATATTGTGTTTCAGAACTGCACAATCGTTTATATAATGACCTGGCTGTTTGCAATAGTTACATGTCCCTTTAACAGGAGCCGTTGAATTACTGGGCTGGGTTGCACCCTTTTTGTGACCATCAGCTGGAACTGACTGGGCAACTAGCATTTTCATTTTGGTGTCTTTCATACGTCTTTGTTCGTGTTCTTGTTCTTCTCTAATTCTATTCTGGTGATACTGTAACATTTGTAACATTTGTGAAGGGGTATTAGCTTGCCAAGTACTCTCGACTTTCAGTACTCTGTTCTTAACCTGGGGCAGGGAATTCTCGACTAATTTCGTTACAAAAAGATGTGGATATGATTCGCTACTTGCTTTCAGGCCGCTGTTAATACCAAAACATTTTTCAAATCGGGTATAAAAATCACTAGTGTCTTCATCGGGTTTCTGTTTGCAGGCTGAGATTGCACCCCAATCTTCCTTTTTTGTACTTAATAAACGTGGCAACACGTGTACTAACAATCCTGGTAACGCTTTAACTTTGTCTCCAAGCCCTAGGCCTGGAACTCGAGTATTTTCTTCGTTTTCTAATGCAGTCCAATCAATCTTTGCATTTCCCACCTCCCATTCTTTTTCTTTGAGTTTCTCGTAAATGCCGGCAGGCAGTAGTACTTTCAATATTTTCCTAAGGTCAGGATAAGTGTAATCACCCATGAGTAACATGTCTTTTATTTCACGGTGAAAACCTGCGGGATCTTTGTCATGGCTAGGTACCAGTTTTTTCATTTCCAATAATTCTATTTTAGTTATGGGTGTGTACACAAACACACGTCTAAGCGTATTATCAGCATTCTGAACTGGGTGCACTTCTCGTAACGGATTCTGTCTGTCTATGTAATACATTTTTCTTTCCATGGAGTGTGCTGAATCAGACTGTGGACACAAGAAGGCACTATATCTGTGCCGCTGTTCTAGAATTACTTTAATCAGATCGGTACCTAGACCTCTCCATTTATTCATGAGTAGTTCTGCCAATATATCAGGCAGAGGACCTGGATCGGAATGTTGGCTTCTATACAATAGGAGTAGGTGTTGTATCATGTATGTACCAGCTAAACGCTGTTCGCTTGGTGTCATATTCAAAAATGTGTGTGCTAACGCATCATCACTGTATTTCTCAGGATTGTCAGCCCATTGTACTGCTGACCTAGCTAATTCTTGTTCATCCATAGAATCGAGTACATGGTACCCCATTCGTTCTCGAAGTCTGTTATCAGTGGCTTGGAATAAGTGTTCAGGAGTTCTCTGATTACACATGGCTTCCTGAAAAATTCTTTTACTTTCTGGACGTACTGGACGCATTGAATTATTATAGGGTCTTCCTTTACCTACATAAGCTATCATTTCTCTAACTGGTAACTGTGATTGTCCTGCTACTTCTTCTGGTTCGTCCTCCTCCCCTGAGGATTCAAGTTTGTCTGAATCTATTTCTGGTACTGGCTGTCTTCTTTCATGCATCTTCATTATTACATTCCTGATCCTTCGGTACATATTTTCTATACAAGCCTGTTTATCATGATTCCCATCTGCTATCTTCTGACCCCATCTATGAAGTGCTTTTATGTCGTCCGGGTTTGCACCCGGCCTATCCGCTTCTCTTATTAGACAGTTTATAAGAAACCGTAATATCTTGCCTTGAGTATCAACTTTCTGGTAGGCCAATGCCTCCTTAATACTTTCAGGCCCTGCCCCTGTTTGAACAAAATGATATATTTTATCTAGATGATCTACCATTCCAGGTAGTGTCAATAAAAAGTTTGTGACTCGTCGCAATCGTACTGATGCGAGCAACATTCTCTTGTCATTCTTTTTACCAGGTACTGGATCATATCTACAATCTGCAAGACGTTCTCTATATATGTCAAAATCGGTTGCTTGAGGTGTATGTTGTTGTGCTAGGTCCCTATAAGTCCACCGATGTGTTGGTGGTGGGGTTTGAAAACCTGTCGCCCCTCCGGACGCGCCTCCTGAGGCGCCGGATCCGAAGGGATTGTTTGGGTGTAAGGCAGGAGGAATAGGTGCCGGAAGAGGTGGAAGAACGGCTGGAAGGGTTGGAACGGGAGGAGGAGTAGGTTGTCGCGGAGGTGGGGGCTGACTATCTCGAGGTCGAGCGCCGCCAGTAGGGGGTGTACGAGGCGGTGCGGTATTAACATATTCGGGGGCTACATCGTCTAGATAGGAAGAAAGGAAAATATCCTTTGCGGTTTTGTGATGCACTTTAGTCGGGAGCATTGGAAGTGGCAGATCTTTTGGTACTTCCGGGGTGGCCTTAGGTAAACCCTCGGCCAGAAGAGGATACATACCATTCATAAGGGTGTTTCGTTGTCTATCTACTTGTTCTACTTTTACTCGGATACCTTCCTCAACTAATACATTTTCTCGGGCCCTGTCTGAATCCTCTTTCCTTTTCTCTTCTTTTCTGTGTGCTTTTTCTGTACGCCTATGCGATTCTTTACGCCATAATTCAATGGCATCTTTCTGTGACTGTCTGGCTTTCTTTTTCCATAATGCTTCTTCTACTCTCATGATGCAATCTGCATCCCATGTCCCAGCAGCGGGCCATCTCTGATTCTCTGCTAGATCCTTGGTGTAGTCCACCCATAGATCGAGATATAAAACGGCATCTAGGCCGTGTTTGTGGTACATAAAGTACCCTGGAGTGTCCCTAGGTGGAATGGGAACAGCTTCCTCGAGTATCCCTTTTCTAGTTTTTATCTGTCTTAATTTAGAGAATAACGGCATCTTAAAATCAGGCTACTTGATCCTTACTCAGATATGAACACACTGAACACAATAATCACAATAATGAAGATCGAACAATCACTCATACCACGACATTTTGAGAACACATTAAAACATTTTAAAACGAACAACAATGATTAGAATAAAACTAGCTAACTGCATGATACTGGATGTACTGCTAAACAGTACAGATACACCGCTAAACGGTGCAGACAGGATATACTGCTAGAACAGTACAGATACACTGCTAAACAGTGCAGACCAGGTCTGTGTACCCAAACCCGTCTTGACCGGCACAAACTAATGCGCACGTCTAGATGCGTCCCCAGCAACGGTACTCACCGGGAAGCACGGAAACGGAAGGCCTCGGAAACTCTGGACTGGACTGGACCGGACTGGATTCGGACTCGACTCGTGACGCGGATACTTCGGAACTTCGGAACCTGGTGGGCCTCCGTATACCTCGGATCTTGCTCTCTCAGCTAGGCTCTGGTTGGGATCCTCCGCACTCCTCACCGCCTCGTCTGGGTGTTGATCGCAGCCTCAGTCACCTCCGTTGGCCTGAGGGAGATACAGGAAATCCTGCGGGTACGCGTAATTGTCCGTCCGGCTGTGGCAGGGGGCCAGGCCTGCAACGCACCTCCGGCGCGTAAGGTGGGGGAGGTGTTCCTATTCGGGCGCCAAATTATGTGGTAAAATTAAATTACCTATACTTAATTTATGCGGTAAAGTTCAATAAGAATAACTCAGAAAAATAAGAGGCAAAATCCGTGATAATTGAGGTTTTCAAAAAGGGTTTTATTCCTTAAAAAGGAATGGGTATTTTGGTTCGAACCAAAGGTGGCATACCATTCCGTCACCACGTAGGTTCGGGAAGGGACTGACAGACAACACTTTATTGGCAATTATTCATATATATAGTCGATGCATTACAGTAAAGGCATATGCAGAAGGCGTAACAGCTGAGAGGAGAGATAAGAATACACATACGTAATGGATAGGCGTTATAATAGGCGTGCATGAAGACGTGAACTAGAAACGTCGTTAGAAACGTCATTAACATGATGTCACAAGTAGGTGGATCTATCTGAGAATCCTACAGTGTCAGCAGAAATACATGGCAGAGATGCGCGCGCAGCAGCATGACGTGTGATTGACGTGTAACTGGAGGATGAAGGGGACTTGACATTTAGCCCAACATGAGGAGACAGAAGTCTGGGATGTCAGATCAACCTAATCCCAAATCGTATCTAATATCTCGTGTTTAAGGAACTGTATTATCTGGAAGGAAAGGTCTCTCGGGCAGAGGCTATTCTATACTAACTGTGAGTGCGTGTATAAGTGTCTACGTGTCTGCATGAGATGCGAGGGGGCATGGGCCTACCATGGTAACAGGAGCTATAATTTACTTGCACGGAGACAGTGAGGCCGGGCCCTTTGCTCTGCAGCTGGAAGGATGTTTACTTGAACTACTAGACAGGAATGTATTTTTCGAGGAGCGGAGCAGATAATTCGAAGGCTGAATACAGTCTTGGCAGGCAACAGGCTGAGCCAAGCGCCGTTAGCCGCGCAGGGAGTAAGGCAGAGGTCACGGGTACAGATGCAAGCCCGGGCTGAGGCATTCAGAGTCAGAAGGCAGGAAAAGGCTCGATGGCAGAATTCAGGGCCTACTTCGCCAGGGCTGAAAAAACGTGTAAAGTACACCACATAAAGACGTTGGCAAGGCATACTTAGGAACGGAATATTCGACCCATTCATGGTGGATCTGAAAGAGGACATGTTAACGTTGGACGCAAATGTATTTGCGTCTTCATAGCTGGAAGTGGAGGGAACATACATGTACTTGTAGCGCGTACACGGAGTCGTTGGGGTCTCAGATAGGGGACACAATTGATCATAAAATTTATATTTCCTCACACTCACACCCAGTCAAAAGATCTGGGTTTAATCCATCACCGTTCTTTAGCCCACTCTGCCACCCCAGTTCAGACATGGCTATGTGCAAATCAGTCCGACCCTCTGCCTCATGGGAACAGTCCAGCCCGAACTGCCAAGCCATCTCTTCCCTGGAACGGAAACAAGCTTCAGAGGACCGGTTTCTGGCATTCCAGGCCGTCTTCAGCCCGGCTTGCTTGAATCCAGTGGCAAAGTGAGCAAGGGACTCACGCCTGAGCATACCCTGCCACACTTATGGAGGCCAAAAGCGGAACAAAAGGGGGTGGAGACGGACGGAGCATCCGAACCAATCAAACACTCACACCCAGTCAAAAGATCTGGGTTTAATCCATCACCGTTCTTTAGCCCACTCTGCCACCCCAGTTCAGACATGGCTATGTGCAAATCAGTCTGACCTTGTGCCTCATGGGAACAGTCCAGCCCGAACTACCAAGCCATGTCTTCCCAGGACTGGAGACAACCTTCCGAGGACCGGTTTTGGCATTCCAGCCATCTTCAGCCCGGCTTGCTTGAATCCAGTGGCAAAGTGAGCAAGGGACTCACGCCTGAGCATACCCTGCCATACTTATGGCGGCCAAAAGCGGCACAAAAGGGGGTGGTGACGGACGGAGCATCTGAATCAATCAAACACTCACACCCAGTCAAAAGATCTGGGTTTAATCCATCACCGTTCTAGTGTGGCAGGGTATGCTCAGACGTGAGTCCCTTGCTCACTTTGCCACTGGATTCAAGCAAGCCAGCTGAAGACGGCTTGAATGCCAGAAACCGGTCCTCGGAAGCTTGTTTCCGGTCCAGGGAAGACATGGCTTGGCAGTTTGGGCTGGACTGTTCCCATGAGGCACAGGGTCAAACTGATTTGCACATAGCCATGTCTGAACTGGGGTGGCAGAGTGGGCTAAAGAACGGTGATGGATTAAACCCAGATCTTTTGACTGGGTGTGAGTGTTTGATTGGTTCTGATGCTCCGTCCGTCACCACCCCCTTTTGTGCCGCTTTTGGCCGCCATAAGTGTGGCAGGGTATGGTCAGACATGAGTCCCTTGCTCACTTTGCCACTGGATTCAAGCAAGCCGGGCTGAAGACGGCTGGAATGCCAGAAACCAGTCCTCGGAAGCTTGTTTCCGGTCCAGGGAAGACTTGGCTTGGCAGTTCGGGCTGGACTATTCCAATGAGGCACAGGGTCAGACTGATTTGCACATAGCCATGTCTGAACTGGGGTGGCAGAGTGGGCTAAAGAACGGTGATGGATTAAACCCAGATCTTTTGACTGGGTGTGAATGTTTGATTGGTTTGGATGCTCCTTCCATCACCACCCCCTTTTGGGCCGCTTTTGGCCGCCATAAGTGTAGCAGGGTACGCTCAGACGTGAGTCCCTTGCTCACTTTGCCACTGGATTTAAGCAAGCTGGGCTGAAGACGCAGGAGGAACAGGGTCAGACTGATTTGCATATAGCCATGTCTGAACTGGGGTGGCAGAGTGGGCTAAAGAACGGTGCTGAATTAAACCCAGATGTTTGGCTGGGTGTGAGTGTTTGATTGATTCAGATGCTCTGTCCATCACCACCCCCTTTTGTACCGCTTTTGGCCGCCATAAGTGTGGCAGGGTATGCTCGGACGTGAGTCCCTTGCTCTCTTTGCCACATGATTCAAGCAAGCCGGGCTGAAGACGGCTGGAATGCCAGAAACCGGTCCTCGGAAGCTTGTTTCCGGTCCAGGGAAGACATGGCTTGGCAGTTCGGGCTGGACTGTTCCCATGAGGCACAGGGTCAGACTGATTTGCATATAGCCATGTCTGAACTGGGGTGGCAGAGTGGGCTAAAGAACGGTGGTGGATTAAACCCAGATGTTTTGACTGGGTGTGAGTGTTTGATTGATTCAGATGCTCCGTCCATCACCACCCCCTTTTGTACCCCCCCTTCACCATCAATGGCATTTGAAGTCAATGAAACCTCACTGTGGTACTCTGTTTAAGTTCTAGATCCCTTCACTAAAGGGAAATTTCCTCCGTAGTATCAAAAGTGCTGCTCCACTTTTTACTGCTTCCATAAATTTGAGGGCTTAGGCTTGCAGCTCAATGCAAATTTTGCAGAACCTTCCCTGAGAATCGCAGTCTTCAAGTGCACCAGTATTGGCATGGAAAGCTATGTCAGTGGCCAGAGTTAAAAAATTGTGTACTGGCTGTTTTGTCGTTGCCCGTCTTAAGTGCCAATGTTGAGAGGGCCTTTTCACAGAAGTTTACATGGGAAGGAAACAGCAAGCACACACGACTAAAGACTCACTGAAGAAGTATTGTATGGTGCATATAATAAGTTTAAATTGCAAAAATCTATTTAAACCTCATATACATTATACCTACACTGTCTATGGTACAGAGCAGGAATATCGCCGCAAAAATATCGCCTAACATAAATATCGCCGCAAAAATATCTACAGGAAGAAATATCGATGACAAAAATATCGTCTGACCAAAATATCGACAGACAGGTAAGTAATATCGTTAACATTAATATAGTTGTAATAAATATCGTTTACAAAAACATAGTTTACAATAATATCGTTTTTTAAATAATTATAAGTAATGTAGTGTTTTTAATGATTATTTTTAGTCAAAGTAGTATTTTTAGTAGTATATTATTATTTAATAATGTATTTTCAGTTGAATTTAGTATTAATAGTTCCGTAGCGGGTTGTGGGTTTATAGGGGAGTAGGGTGGGAAGTAATTTAAATATAATGAAATAATACATTAATTAATGTTTTAAATGATTATAAATAGTGTAATAAATAATAGTTAATTAATTTCAATTAGTTAATTGAATAATAAATATGTAATTAATTATGTTAATTTTTTAATTATTTTTAGGTGTGTGTACAGAATTTTTTTAGTGAAAATGTTTTTGGGTAAAGGGGTATTTTTAGGGTTCAGGGTCAGTTTTCAGTTTTTGGGTAAAGGGGTATTTTTAGGGTTCAGGGTCAGTTTTCAGTTTTTGGGTAAATGGGTATTTTTAGGGTTCAGGGTCAGTTTTCAGTTTTGGGGTAAAGGGGTATTTTTAGGGTTCAGGGTCAGTTTTCAGTTTTTGGGTAAAGGGGTATTTTTAGGGTTCAGGGTCAGTTTTCAGTTTTTGGGTAAAGGGGTATTTTTAGGGTTCAGGGTCAGTTTTCAGTTTTTGGGTAAAGGGGTATTTTTAGGGTTCAGGGTCAGTTTTCAGTTTTTGGGTAAAGGGGTATTTTTAGGGTTCAGGGTCAGTTTTTAGGTTTTTGGGTAAAGGGGTATTTTTTGGGTTCAGGGTCAGTTTTCAGTTTTTGGGTAAAGGGTTTTTTAAATATAATGAAATAATAGATTAATTAATGTTTTAAATAAATATAAATAGTGTAATAAATAATAGTTAATTAATTTTAATTAGTTAATTGAATAATAATTATGTGATTAATTATGTTAATTTTTTAATTAATTTTAGGTGTGTGTACAGGATTTTTTTAGTGAAAATGTTTTTGGGTAAAGGGGTATTTTTAGGGTTCAGGGTCAGTTTTGGGTTTTTGGGTAAAGGGGTATTTTAATTATATATATGTATTATTGTTGTTATATAAAGTAATGTGTAAAATTAATTTATATGTCCACATTTATTAAGTTTATAATTAAAAAGTGTAGTAAATTTGTTTGAAATAGTTATAAAATAAAAGTAATGTAATGTATTTTGTTAATAGTACTTATATTTATTTATTATTTAATGTAATTTTAATTATTTTAAAAAGTCGATATTTTTTACATCTATATTAATTACAACGATATTTTGGAGTCGATATTTATGTACTTACCTGTTTAAGTATAGGGTGTCGATATTTTTGTAAACGATATTTTTGCAACGATATTTATGTCAGCTATATTTTTGTTATCGATATTTTAACACCCTACCCTGTCTATATACCATGTTCTATCAGTGCAGCAAACAAGCAATAATAAAAGCAAAATGTTCCATAAACACTGGGTAAACACTTTGTTTGTTGTTTTAAGTGGTGCGAAAATGTGAAACCACTGATAACAACTGTTTTTTAAGGTACTGAAATCACTTGAAAACACTGAAAAAACCCCACCAGAATTTACCAAAAATAGAAACTGAAAACTGGAAAGCCTAATGATGTGCTAGCCTCTGCAGCATTGCATCCAGAAAGGCCTGGAAAATGCAAGATAGTGCACTCTGTGACACCCCACCAACCTCTGCTATGACTCCCTGAGGTCAGGAGGTGCAGTGAGCACAGGACCTGCACATGGGTGGAAATTGTTTGTGTCCTGCACATTGGGTTTTCCAAAAAGGGTTTCAGCTCCACAATCAGGTCTAAGATGGACTGTGGGTGCAGCCTGTACTTCTCATGGATGTCCATTTCAGTCTGCTGGAACAGCGTGATGCGCAGCCTGAAAGTATGTGCATGTCTCAGTCTCCTCTGTGCAAGGGCACGGATACGCAGCCTCCTGGCTATCACATGTAGTGCTGCCATTGTGAAAGTTTCAGTTGCATTGTGGGCTGCTTTTTATAACTTGCAGCTGGTTACCACCTGCATGCACTTGGTGGCAATTGCGATTTCTTAATTTGCAATTCTCTCAGATTCGCAATCTGAGATTTTTTGTTACATTTCAATGCGATTTCTTATTTTGCGATATCCTGGTTGCACCTTTTGCTAACAGAGAAAATCGCAAACTAAGAAATCGCAAGGATATTCACAGATTTCATGTTATCGCAACATAAGAAATCGCTATTTCTGCGATTTCTTATTTTGCGATGCGATTGTGCCTCATACATCTGAAATAGCAAATTTTTAATCGCAAACGCTGTTTTTTGCGATTCACAGCATTTGCAAAATTCGGTTGATACATGTGCCCCCGAATGCGATACAAATCCTTGACAAACACCCCACAAACAAGGTATGCAATTTATTGAGGTGGGCAGACACAAGCACCGAACCTCCGCCACTTGACATGGTACAGTGAGAAAGTTTTAGCCATGGCTCTAGTAGACTTGATGTTTAATCCTGCCTTTATCACTTAGCCAAAATATGCTGATTGTGATCTATGTATTAAAACATTTTGACAGGTTCCCCAATACATTGGCATTTCTTAGATGAGTATAGTGCCTGAGCCTCGCCATTGGAGCCAGTCACACCCCAATCATTGTTTAATGAGCCAGATTAAAACTATGGAGCCACAAGATGAGTTTGTATATCACCCTGGTCTACCCGTGTGACAAATTATGTGCTCTTGGGCAATCATCTTTTGAACATATTTCCCTGCTGTTTTTTCACAGATGAATGGACCTATGTTAAACTAAACACTGGAAGTATTGATACGAAAGCACAACTGTAACCCAACAATTATTTGATTTTTACCATGGGGTGGGAACAGTTTGTCTCATAAAATGTGGTATAGTGAGGTAGTTATGAACCTTGAATTAAGGAGCCCTACACTGTCATGTTGGTACTTCTGCTGAGGCCTGAGCGGAGCTCGTATTTTAAATCCGTGGAATTACGCGGAGTGCCACGAGTGAGCACAGTATTGAACACTAGTCAGTGTTATATGGTCAGTGACTACAATGATCTCAATTGTCTTACCCATCCCTTAACACAAACCATGGCAGCACTTTGTGATGCTCCTCCCAGTAATTACATCCACCTCAGGTAACACATTTGCAGAGGTGATTAAAAACACACTGCAGTCCTCTTGCTTTGCCTTATAACAGCACTCCAAGACTCAATGGGGGAGAATGACCCTTAGCATTTCGAAGTGAAATGCACTTCAATGGGAAAATGGCTACCTGGAGCTGTAACATGCCGTGAAAAGCAACACAAGTATTTGTACGGAGCCAAAAAGGCAATAAAATTAACCAAACATCATATGGTGGCATAACAGATTTAAAAAGAATAAATATAGGTACAAACGCATCTGGAAACTCTTCCCGCGCAGTCTCAGTCAACATCGGGCCTGTAACAGTTCACAGCACAGGGGGGGGAGCAACTAACAGCTGTATGAACAACAAAAGAAGTAAAGGAAAAGATACTAACAGAAAGTTACTCTGTACAGCTACTACCTGTCCATGCCAGATTTGCTGATGCTGACATCAGTGGCCTGTACTACTCACCACACAAGGCACAAACAAAGTATTACACAAAAACATACCATGGCCTGTAGCGACCCCACAGGGCCTGAGACTGGCAGAGATCTGGTTACCTCCAAAGTCTGGCCTCAGGCAGATGCCATGTCCCTTGTTCACTGTCTCTTTCTCAAAGGGCATTTTGCTGGGCTCATTGACACTGCAGGGGATGAGAGGAAGGGCCAAGGGTCAATAATGAAATTAACACCTGGAGCATCATAAACAACTTACACAAATCTTCACCCCTGCTCCCTTAAACCGCAGGCACAAGGCAACCACATTGACCCGCTCACATATGCAATGTGATCTTTTTTGATATCTCATTTGGTCCAACAATACATATGAATGATTGTGGCACTTTTCTTTTTCTTTGCTTGGAGCTTTTGCTCCAATTCTAAACCCACTTATGGATCTCATCATTATTTTGAGATGAGTGTTTGCACTGTCTTGTGGACTATCTGTGGAATTGTATTGTGGGTACATATTATGTCATTGTTCCATTGACAGATTTCTTTTGCCTGATATCAGAATTGTGTATTGTTTTTCAGTTACTCACTCAGATATCATGGTCACATGTTAACAAATCTATGCCATTGTTACAGAATGTAACTATTTATATGATATCATGCATAGTGTACGTGAGTCTAAAAAGATATCAATTTGTGCCTACATAAATGTAAATATGCTCTGGCATTTGGACATAGGCTACTAATATTTTACACTGGTCGTAGCTTTTACGTATAGATTAATTCATTCAAATGCGCTGATTGAAATATAACTTTATTAATATTGTTGTGCGCAAACAAACTTGACTTGTGTGCTGACATTTGGCAAACTTTAAATCATTTGTTTTGCATATTTAAATATTTTTATGCATATGTATTTCATTAATTGTGCTTTTGGGCATTAATTGTGCTTTTTGGGATTTATACATGAGCAGAGACTGCTTTTCACGGATATTTGTAACCAATGTCACTGGTCTTTCTTTCACTGTCTGATCATTAAAAGTTCCCTCAAGTCTTTCTGTTATCTTTGTTTTTTGTTTAGACACTTGTGTTTAAAGGGGTTTTAGCACACTATGGGCCCGATGTAGGTAAATCTGATTTACCGACTCTAGAATTCCGAATTTTACCGATTCGGTATTCTAGATTCGGTAAATCAGATGTAGGTAAAAAAAATCAGTATTTTTACTGAATCTGTATGATTCGGTAATTACCGAATCGGTATTTACTGATTCGGTAATTGCCATTGATTCCTATGGGCCTTGAGGTCCAATTGGAATCAATGTGAATTACTGAATCAGTAGATAAGGATTCGGTAAAATTACCAATTTTGCAAGGGGGACTGGGTGTCACTTTGACACCCTGTTGCACCCCTGATTCAGGCTTGTGTGCCATGTGACACACATACACGCCCTCAGGGCATGTCTGTGTGCCACATGGCACAGGTGTACATGCGCAGATGTGCATGTACACAGGTATTCGTTATTTACCACCAAATTCTATATGGTTGTAAATAACGGACCAGTAAGGGCCTGTGGCACTGTTTAAAGTGCCACCTACATCTGTATTTACCGATTCAGTAAATTTACTCATTCGGTATTTTACAGAATCGGTAAATATACCGAATCGTTAAATATACAGATTCTGTAACTATAAGGCACCCTACATGTCAAACCGCAAATACCGGTCGGTAACGGCCGAAATTTGCTGTCCTACATCTGGCCCTAAGTCACTTATGGCTTCGAAAAAGACCAAGCAGGTCGAAACGCGTTAGCCGAATAAATGTGAAAATCTGTCCGGAGTGCAGGCGTTTACTTGCGCTGCTGTGCGGGTGTTGTCTAAACATGCATTCACCAAAACCAGGGATTAATCTATCACATGCTTTTATTTGATTATAGCGTAACACGTTTCGGCAGTCTCCAATACCTTGCTCACAAAAGATAGACGCTGTCTCTGCATCACCATAAATACGTCACCACGTGTAGAAACACAGCTTCATAGAGAGTAGTCACACTTTACTAGCGTTGTAAATGCAGGATAACATTCACGTTTCAATCAATTTCTGCTAACTTTTTATTTTCTCTCATTTTCTTCTTTTTCTTTTTATCTTTTCCAACCACTATTTTTCATTTACTACTCAGTTTTTCATTGTTCATAATTCTTAAAGTGCTAGTGCTAAAGGAGATAATGAGATACTAAATTCCCATATTTTTTATTACTTATATCTCAGTGTCTGAAAATGTTAAAGTGCTAGTGCTACATAAAGTGCTCAGCTAAGTTCATCATTGTACAAATGTGCAGAAATCTCAACCAATGAGAGGGGCTCTTAAAACCAAAAGAGGTAGAGCACCAAAATAGACGTAAGTCAAAAAGAAAGTATCCCCTTTTGGCCGCAATCACGCCATACTCTTACAACCATACGATTAACGCAGCCCACATCATCAGAACATAAATGTATCAAATCTCAAAATACATAACAAGAATTTATTTCATATAGCAAAAAGCATCAAATTTAAAACTTAATCATACTAAAAAACTTTAAAGAAAAATCCTTGCATATTTCATAAATACACATATCACAAAAAAGACAAAATTAATAACAATATACACACAAACGGGAGAAAACAGTAGACAGGAATAATTCATATCTTTGAATAGAATCACCAGTAACTTTAGGATTATCTGTCACAGTTGAAACATTTATTAGACTTTTTCATGCACTGGCAGTTATCCAAGTAATCTAGAGTCTACACACAAAGAGCATCGACCATTTCGGTGGGTAACACACTTTTAAAACCACCTTCTTCAGGATTTGTTGATATCGCCAGGTTATCAATGATAATACACATACACAAAAAGACAAAGGGATGCAAGAAACAAAAATAAGACATAAAAAGTTTTTGGGAAACATCAAACAAGAACATTTATATCCTGATAATACAGAACACCACAGACATACGTACATGCAGCTGCATATTTCGTAAAGGCTTATTAGTCCAAGTAATCTAATAAGAACCACAGGCACACCAAATACTCATACTACATGCACACTCATGCTTATCTCACGCTCAAATATGATAACTCATAGAGTTAAATACCCTTTAGATATTCATACTGAAGCAGACCTTAGTAGTCCTCAATCTACTCTAAGGCTATTTAGGACGTATGGCCAATCGATTCTGGTCCAAAAATCTCAATGCACGGTATGGAATCTATGTATACACAAAACAGTACTTTTATAGGTAGGGCATTACTAAATATTCCCATCACTATCTTGATTGGAAGAAAACAAGGCATAATTATCCATATTGCAACACGCCACACTTTACCAATAATGATCAGAGCGATTGGAGGAATGAAAATCTGTAGACAATGGAAACATTAATCAACCTCTCCACTTCCAATGACAGTATCCCCTTCTTGTATTCCCACTCTCTAATTGTTGTGATCTAATACGTACCTATCTACGGCGCATTCTCAGTCTGTCCACTAGAGTTCCACAGCTGTTAGCCAGGTAATGATGGTCCTCTCAGGTCTTTCCCTGATTCTTTATAATATTAAAATCACCTAGACGCCGATAGTCCTGTATAAAAATGACTACATATCAATTTCGAAAAGAGACATCTCAGTTAGCTACAACCTATTAAGGATGTCTCCTAACCGATATGGTGGAGAATCCTTCCCATCATGTTCTAGCTAGCCCAAAAAACTGCCCTCAAGTTATAGAATCCATTTTGTAAATAACAGGTCTCTGTCTATCAAGGACCATCCCAGGGATATTAAACCCTGACTAGAGTGTCTCATACTTTATGTATGGTTTAAAAAAAAAGAGACCACAAATGCGAGTGAAACAGTGGTCAAATTATCTCTACAAGTACTTGCATTAAACCTACATATTTAACTGCATAGAGTACAATATATCAGGGTCCAACCCAAGCGAAGGATGGCAGCCACTCTCTTTAATACCCAAGAGTGATCGAGATGCTCCTTCGGTTTACCGGAGCCGTTCCTAATAGCCATTGCAATCACAGCATGTCAATCTGTATCTCATGTTTGAACGATCTAAGAAAGCTCTGTCCGACATGGCTAGATGGTTATTAGATACCCCTCTCATGATTAAAGAATTGGGCATTGCTCTGGCAGACCTACGCTCAGGCAGAGCACCAGGCCTCAATGCCTTTCATTGTGAGCTTTTTCAAATATACCACTCACAACTCGGGCCCATTACAACGAGGTAGTTCATACCATGATAGTAGTAGGCCGGCTTTCTCCAGACTGGAGACATGCCAAAGTATTAGTTGTTTCTCAAACCCGGACGGAGCTCATCATATCGCCCAATCTCTCTATTACATATAGAAGCCAAATTACTCACCAAAGCCCTTGTCAACCACCATTTCCCCAATATAACTGATCTAGTACATCCAGATCAGGCTGGCTTCATGTCCTGCCATGCCACTCGGCACAAAATTCGCAGCGCTCACAATGCCACAGCAGTGGTGGACCATCTGGGATGCGCCGCAGCCCTATTACTTGCTGACATAGACAAAGCATATGGTTCAGTCAGCTGGACCAATCTCTTTGCGCTCCTGCAATGCCTAAATATAGGCCCTAGATTTTTATCCTACATACAATGTGTATATACAGATCTTACATCCTCAGTGCAGGTAGGGGCTCGTTCTCTCCCCGGTTCCCTATTAGGAGTGGCACCCATCAGGGATGTTTTCTTTCCCGGTATCTATTTGCTTTAGCCATGGAGCCATTGGCGGCATGGTTCAAGGTGGATGCTCTAGTTCGGGGATTGGAATGGTTGTGGAAGTTCTCGGATAGTATAGCACTTTATGCTGACAATATCCTTTTTTTTTCACACTGATGCCAATAGAACAAGCCCCAGACTGCTCTGATTCATGTAAATATTTTGGGAGACATCCGGTTTGTATATGAAGTCGATCCTGTGGCTGCTGCATGGAGTGAGCTATCTGGGTGCGTGGTCCACAGACATGACCACAGCCACAGATGGGATAACATATCTAGGCGTTTTTCTGTCAGCCTCCCAGCCCACATTATGGCAATTAAAGTTCACCCCGCTAATAGCACAAGTGACAGAAGAGGTAAAGTCCTGGTCACATTTGCCACTGTCTTTATTCGGAAGATCTGCGATCTTCAAGATGTTATCTCTCCCATGTCTCTTGTACCAATTGCAGAATCACCCATACCCTGCATCACCGACATGGTTCCAGCATAAAAATGTAATGTTGGGTTAATTTAAGTGGGGTGGAGTCTCTGCCAGAGTGGCCCTATGAACATGTTTCCAATCTACATTCTGTGGGGGCATTGCAATGGCCGACATTCAATCATACTAAGCAGTGTCCCATCTCCTGGTATTGAACTAGTGGTGGTACGGTGATAGAGGCTTAAGCAGTGGAATGCTGATTAATGAGTGACACGTCTCTCCATACATATTTATACACCGTTATATTGCTTTGGACCCTACCACCAGCGACAGACTTAGTGTTCGGCGTCTGGAGGCAATCACTGCATCGCGTGGGATGGTGGGGTTGTCTGACAAGAGAAACACCTCTGTGACGTAATGGCCTCTTACCTCAGTTGGCCACATTGACTGGATTTTGAGGGTGGGATGCAATTGGTATATTCACACTGGGGGTGGTCATGCATGGTTGGTCTATCAAATCTTTTCAAGAGCAACAGAGTGAATTTGATATGCCACACACTGGGATTCCAGCGCTTTGCCACTACTTTGTTTGTTCTCTGATCACGCTAGGAGCAATTTAGAGCTACTGCGTGCAACGTGTCTGTTCTTAAAAAAACGCTGAATTTTAATTCCTAAATTGCTGAATTTCCACACTGCTTGCACTCAGCACACCTGGCACCTACTAGGCACAATTTTCGCCTTGTTTTGACGATCCCAGCCGACTTTAGGGCTGAAGATCGAGGTGCAGAGTAAACATATTCTACGGCGGCCATATTGGGTGAGGGGGCGAGAACGGTGAGAGCGCTCCAGTCTCCTGTACTTAAGGAGCCCCTAGGAGGCAGGCGCGTGATTCCAGCGCTTTGCCACTACTTTGTTTGTTCTCTGATCACGCTAGGAGCAATTTAGAGCTACTGCGTGCAACGTGTCTGTTCTTAAAAAAACGCAGAATTTTAATTCTTAAATTGCTGAATTTCCACACTGCTTGCACTCAGCACACCTGGCACCTACTAGGCACCATTTTCGCCTTGTTTTGACGATCCCAGCCAACTTTAGGGCTGAAGATCGAGGTGCAGAGTAAACATATTCTACGGCAGCCATATTGGGTGAGGGGGCGAGAGGGGTGAGAGCGCTCCAGTCTCCTGTACTTAAGGAGCCCCTAGGAGGCAGGCGCGTTATTCCAGCGCTTTGCCACTACTTTGTTTGTTCTCTGATCACGCTAGGAGCAATTTAGAGCTACTGCGTGCAACGTGTCTGTTCTTAAAAAAACGCCGAATTTTAATTCCTAAATTGCTGAATTTCCACACTGCTTGCACTCAGCACACCTGGCACCTACTAGGCACCATTTTCGCCTTGTTTTGACGATCCCAGCCGACTTTAGGGCTGAAGATCGAGGTGCAGAGTAAACATATTCTACGGCGGCCATATTGGGTGAGGGGGCGAGAGCGGTGAGAGCGCTCCAGTCTCCTGTACTTAAGGAGCCCCTAGGAGGCAGGCGCGTGATTCCAGCGCTTTGCCACTACTTTGTTTGCTCTCTGATCACGCTAGGAGCAATTTAGAGCTACTGCGTGCAACGTGTCTGTTCTTAAAAAAACGCCGAATTTTAATTCCTAAATTGCTGAATTTCCACACTGCTTGCACTCAGCACACCTGGCACCTACTAGGCACCATTTTCGCCTTGTTTTGACGATCCCAGCCGACTTTAGGGCTGAAGATCGAGGTGCAGAGTAAACATATTCTACGGCGGCCATATTGGGTGAGGGGACGAGAGCGGTGAGAGCCCTCCAGTCTCCTGTACTTAAGGAGCCCCTAGGAGGCAGGCGCGTGATTCCAGCGCTTTGCCACTACTTTGTTTGTTCTCTGATCACTCTAGGAGCAATTTAGAGCTACTGCGTGCAAAGTGTCTGTTCTTAAAAAAACGCCGAATTTTAATTCCTAAATTGCTGAATTTCCACACTGCTTGCACTCAGCACACCTGGCACCTACTAGGCACCATTTTCGCCTTGTTTTGACGATCCCAGCCGACTTTAGGGCTGAAGATCGAGGTGCAGAGTAAACATATTCTACGGCGGCCATATTGGGTGAGGGGGCGAGAGCGGTGAGAGCCCTCCAGTCTCCTGTACTTAAGGAAACGGTCGATCTCCGCGCTAGCGGTCGCGTTTGCGGACGCACCTCCTCAGCGCCGGAGTCACGCCAGAGTCAGCCCGTCAGCGCCCGTCCGCGCCTCGGACGTGCCCTGGACGAGCCAATTAAATATGGTGCCATCTCCATCAGGTATCAGGGAATACGTAAAATGTCCCTCTACAAAAACGGTATTAGCTAATACTATCGGCCACTCTCGCCTAAAATATTCATCTGACTTTTTACTATCCCTACGACCCACTCGTCATCCTCTATGCAGGACTATAGAACCTGATCTAGAGAAAACTACATGCCAATGTTGCCATTTATCTACTGACCACGTACCAATAAAAGCCCTACAGGTTAGAAAACCTACAAACAATACTAAGATGAACTCAGAACAGTTCTTATTCTTTAGTATTAACTGCCGCTCATTACCTAAGCATCGATCTGAAATCTTCAATTTACTTTTGGATGAGGTTCCCGATGCCGTTTTTCTAACAGAAACTTGGCTCCAAGACAGCTCTGGACCTGACTTAGCTATGGCACTCCCTGAAACTTATGCTATTGTCAGACTTGATCGTGAAAAAACACCAGGGGGAGGGATTGCAATTATTTTTAAAAACCGTTACAACTGCGAATTCAATAAACTCCCATGTGAGGGCTGTGAAGGCGCAACTTTTTAACTTTTACTTACACCGAACTTTACTTTCTCAGGAGCTCTTATCTATAGGCCACCAAGAACCGCCTCTAAATGGATACCTAACTTTGTTGAACTTATTGGACCTCTAGTTATGAAAATGGCTAGCTTTACTATTTTAGGAGACATGAATCTTCACCTGGAGAAAGATGATTGCTCAATAGTCAATGATTTCAAAACGGATCTAGCATCCCTTAATCTGACTTTAAAGAACTCCGGCCCCACACATAGAGCCGGGCATCTGCTGGATCCCATCTTCTCCAACTCAAATGACACATCTATACTCACGGCCCTCCCAGTGCCCTGGTCCGACCATTTCCTGACTAAATTTTCCCTTCTGGTAAAATTCTCTAACGGGGATAGAACATCAGTTCCTACGCAATTAGTCAGAAAATGGAAAAGGCTTGATATAGATAACCTCAACTCCTTTCTTGAGGGCCATCTCCCTTGTACAAAATCAACAGTACAAGAGCTCTCAACGTCAGTCCAAACTTGGCTTATAAAAGCCATTGATTCCGTTCTGCCCAAAACTAAATTAAAACAAAATTTCCATCGCCCCCCCTGCTCCTTGGTTCACAGAGACCTTGAAACAGGAAAAAAGCTCATGCAAGACTACAGAACGTCAATGGAGGAAATCCTACTGCCCTGATGCCAAATTGGCTTATAAAAACAAACTCTCAAACTACCAGAGGCTATGCGCTAAAGCTAAAGCTGAACATGCTTGCACTAAAATTACTGAAGCCCTATGCCAGTCCAAAGCACTCTTTAAAACTGTAAGAGAACTAGCAGGCTCCCTCATTTCACAATCTCCACCAGATCTAAATAAATCACAATGTGACTCTCTTGCAGCTTTCTTTGTAGAGAAAGTGGACAAGATATACCAGGGCATAGAACAAATCACAAAGGAAATTGCCAACACCAAGGTGATTTTGCCTTCTACTGACATTGGCCGTGAAACTAATATTTCAGCCCCCATCATCCAGGTGAAAACAGAGCTGTCCTCCTGTACATTCCCCTCTGATGTAACATCTCCAGCTACTCTAGACAAATGGCCGCTGCTAGACTTAGACCTGGTTCGTAAACTATTAAATTCCATCAAATCAGGCTCTCCAAATGATCCATTACCTTGCTCTGTCCTGAAAAAACTTAATAATGGTGCCCTGGAGACAATTACCAATCTTCTTAATAAATCATTACAGGAAGAAACCGTACCGAAGGAGTGGAAACATGCAATGATTCACCCCTTGCTGAAAAAAGCAGGAACAGATCCCAACTTGCCATCCAACTTTAGACCTATCTCCTTGTTACCAACCTTTGCGAAAATAATAGAAAAACATGTTCACAGAGTCCTCACTGATTTCATTACCACCCATGATCTACTTCCCCTTCACCAGTCAGGATTCCGCACAGGATTCTCTACAGAGACGACCCTGTTAGGTGTAACTGAGAACATCCGTTTAATGTTGGACCGTGGAGAAACGGTTGCCCTGCTGTTACTGGATCTTAGTGCAGCATTTGATACTGTGTCCCATGCTGTACTTGAGCAAACACTCTACGCTACCGGTATCAGAGGCGCTGCATGCAATTGGATTAAATCTCTATTAGAACAACGCACTTTCCAAGTTTTCTCCCAATCCGCCTGCTCTGACACTATGATCCTTAAACATGGAGTGCCACAGGGCTCTATATTGAGCCCACTGCTCTTTAATATTTACATGAGTCCACTGGCCAAAATGATAGAAGAGACTGGACTACTCATGTTCTCTTATGCTGACGATTCTCAGCTTATTTTCTCTCTATCATCCTCTGAATCCACTAACATCTCGTCATTAAAGCTCGGCCTTACCAACATTGCAGAGTGGGTGAGAAAAAACTTTCTCAAACTTAATGGCGAGAAAACAGAGCTACTTGTATTGGGTAAGAATAAAGAACTTTGGGGACCCCAACACTGGCCTGATGTGATGGGCACCCCCCCGACTCCAGTCAAATCAGCCCGCAACCTAGGAGTCATCATTGATGAATCACTTAATCTCAACCAGCAAGCTGCAAAGACATCAGCCACATGCTTCGCGATTTTAAAGGGGTTGAAAAAAATCTGTTGGATGCTGCCCAAAAATACCCAAAAAACGGTCATCAATGCTCTGATAACCTCCAGGCTTGACTATGCCAACATGCTATACCTGGGGGCTAATAAGGCCACAACCCGACGACTACAGACAGTGCAAAATGCTGCCGCAAGATTACTGTGGAAAATTCCTATCTCCACACCTACCACCAAGTATATCCGCGAACTGCACTGGCTGAAAATCGAGAATCGGGTTAAATTCAAATCCTTATGTATTATGCACAGGATCGCAACTAACAAGGCACCTAAATATCTGCAAAATCTTATACATCCTTACCGTCCTGCCCGTACCCTCCGCTCAGCTACAGCCAACCACTTTGTAATTCCTAAAATCAGGCTGGCGAGAATGGGTGGCAAATCTTTTTCATACCTCGGACCCTCCCTTTGGAACACCCTTCCATTAACCCTTAGGCAGGAAACCAACCACTTGAAATTCAGGAAGGCCTTAAAAACTTGGCTGTTTAATATCTAAAACCTGAACTTCTCAATGCACTGGATCTTCAGCGCCGGGAAACCCTTTGTTGGGTAGCTGTAGCGCTATAAAAATGAAATAAATAAATAAAAATAAATAAACTCAGTTCTATAAATATCTCCAATTGCGACATGATCTGTCCCCATACATTACAAACCTCGAGACCCTCTCAGAATTTAATCCATTAGAGGGCAAAGTATTTTTCGGAGACCTGGGCGACCATAAAATCACCAATATCTACCAATTTCTTGTCACTAATAGCTCTATCACACTTGACACCCTCTGAGGGACATGTTAGTGCCTCGTGTCTGCATCTTAATAGGTTCAGATACTTACATTGTGTATATTTTACCGGCACAAGCTTTGGAGGACTGGCCTAATAGCATCCCCTACATGTCTGCGCTGTGGTAAGGGTGATGGTACATTTATGCACACAACCTGGCTTTGTGGTGTGCTCACAAGGTTTTGGAGAGGGATCATGAAATGCCTTTCCAAGGTGTTGGGCTGGAATCTCCTCTTGTCACCGAGATCCGCCCTACTACACATCACAGATGAGATTGGGGCAAAAGGTACATACAGCACTTACTGTTTGTGGGCCTCACACTGGCGAAACAAGAGATGGCCAGACTATGAAAAGCTACTTCCCCCTCTTTGTTGGAAGTTCCTTTTTTTATAAAATTCAACGCCACACATACCTTTTCGGCTATGCTAATATACCGTCCACCAGGACCACAAGGGCAGTTTCTTCCGGATCTTGCCTCGATAACGGCAAGTCTCGCATTTAGTTCTGCCAATTTTACAATCTTGGGTGACCTTAACATCCACCTAGATGACCCTAACGACTCTACAGCCAGAGTACTATCCTCAAGCTTAATTGCCCTTGAATTACACCAACGTGTTACTGGGCCCACTCACCTAAAAGGACATCTTTTAGACCCCGTCTTCAGCAACTGCAAAAACCTTCATGTTGGAAATCCTTCCCCCCTTCCCTGGCCCGACCACTTTCTCATCCCGCTCACTTGGACCCTGCCCCTTCACCTCACCCCAAACCTCCGATGACTCAACCTTCCCGCAATTGGTCTAAACTCCCTTTATCTGAGTGGCAGGATCTCCTACAAGGTACCAAACCCATCAACACATCCACCCCCACTCAAGATAACGAGTACTATAACAAATGGATCACCAGCTCCCTAGATATAGTATTACCATTAAAAAATTCCCATCCTAAGCGGGGCATTCCCACAGCCCCGTGGTATACGAGTGATCTACGAGAGGCCAAACGTGTCTGTAAACGACTTGAGAGGAAATGGCGCCTTATTTTCTCTCTATCATCCTCTGATTCCACTAACATCTCGTCATTAAAGCTCGGCCTTACCAACATTGCAGAGTGGGTGAGAAAAAACTTTCTCAAACTTAATGGCGAGAAAACAGAGCTACTTGTATTGGGTAAGAATAAAGAACTTTGGGGACCCCAACACTGGCCTGATGTGATGGGCACCCCCCCGACTCCAGTCAAATCAGCCCGCAACCTAGGAGTCATCATTGATGAATCACTTAATCTCAACCAGCAAGCTGCAAAGACATCAGCCACATGCTTCGCGATTTTAAAGGGGTTGAAAAAAATCTGTTGGATGCTGCCCAAAAATACCCAAAAAACGGTCATCAATGCTCTGATAACCTCCAGGCTTGACTATGCCAACATGCTATACCTGGGGGCTAATAAGGCCACAACCCGACGACTACAGACAGTGCAAAATGCTGCCGCAAGATTACTGTGGAAAATTCCTATCTCCACACCTACCACCAAGTATATCCGCGAACTGCACTGGCTGAAAATCGAGAATCGGGTTAAATTCAAATCCTTATGTATTATGCACAGGATCGCAACTAACAAGGCACCTAAATATCTGCAAAATCTTATACATCCTTACCGTCCTGCCCGTACCCTCCGCTCAGCTACAGCCAACCACTTTGTGATTCCTAAAATCAGGCTGGCGAGAATGGGTGGCAAATCTTTTTCATACCTCGGACCCTCCCTTTGGAACACCCTTCCATTAACCCTTAGGCAGGAAACCAACCACTTGAAATTCAGGAAGGCCTTAAAAACTTGGCTGTTTAATATCTAAAACCTGAACTTCTCAATGCACTGGATCTTCAGCGCCGGGAAACCCTTTGTTGGGTAGCTGTAGCGCTATAAAAATGAAATAAATAAATAAAAATAAATAAACTCAGTTCTATAAATATCTCCAATTGCGACATGATCTGTCCCCATACATTACAAACCTCGAGACCCTCTCAGAATTTAATCCATTAGAGGGCAAAGTATTTTTCGGAGACCTGGGCGACCATAAAATCACCAATATCTACCAATTTCTTGTCACTAATAGCTCTATCACACTTGACACCCTCTGAGGGACATGTTAGTGCCTCGTGTCTGCATCTTAATAGGTTCAGATACTTACATTGTGTATATTTTACCGGCACAAGCTTTGGAGGACTGGCCTAATAGCATCCCCTACATGTCTGCGCTGTGGTAAGGGTGATGGTACATTTATGCACACAACCTGGCTTTGTGGTGTGCTCACAAGGTTTTGGAGAGGGATCATGAAATGCCTTTCCAAGGTGTTGGGCTGGAATCTCCTCTTGTCACCGAGATCCGCCCTACTACACATCACAGATGAGATTGGGGCAAAAGGTACATACAGCACTTACTGTTTGTGGGCCTCACACTGGCGAAACAAGAGATGGCCAGACTATGAAAAGCTACTTCCCCCTCTTTGTTGGAAGTTCCTTTTTTTATAAAATTCAGCGCCACACATACCTTTTCGGGTATGCTAATATACCGTCCACCAGGACCACAAGGGCAGTTTCTTCCGGATCTTGCCTCGATAACGGCAAGTCTCGCATTTAGTTCTGCCAATTTTACAATCTTGGGTGACCTTAACATCCACCTAGATGACCCTAACGACTCTACAGCCAGAGTACTATCCTCAAGCTTAATTGCCCTTGAATTACACCAACGTGTTACTGGGCCCACTCACCTAAAAGGACATCTTTTAGACCCCGTCTTCAGCAACTGCAAAAACCTTCATGTTGGAAATCCTTCCCCCCTTCCCTGGCCCGACCACTTTCTCATCCCGCTCACTTGGACCCTGCCCCTTCACCTCACCCCAAACCTCCGATGACTCAACCTTCCCGCAATTGGTCTAAACTCCCTTTATCTGAGTGGCAGGATCTCCTACAAGGTACCAAACCCATCAACACATCCACCCCCACTCAAGATAACGAGTACTATAACAAATGGATCACCAGCTCCCTAGATATAGTATTACCATTAAAAAATTCCCATCCTAAGCGGGGCATTCCCACAGCCCCGTGGTATACGAGTGATCTACGAGAGGCCAAACGTGTCTGTAAACGACTTGAGAGGAAATGGCGCCTCAGTTACCTCCCAGCAGACAAAACGAGCTATCGGACGGCAATCCAAAAATACAAAGGAGACATTCATCTAGCCCAGGCTAAATACTTTGAAATGAAGATCAAGAAGGCAGCGTCCAAACTCAGGGAAATCTATCAGATAGCCAAATCCCTTTTGCAACTTCCCGAGGCCCCAAAGCATCAAAACAACACTCAGACCCACTGTGAGGAAATAGCTGAGTTTTTCTACCAGAAGATAGAAACCATCAACTCTTCTTTTCCCCCCCCCGGCACTTTGCCCACAGACTCCGTTAACATAGGCGGCACGGCAGCTCCCCCTTGTGTTCTTGATAGCTTTCCCCCATTAGAACTTATTAACCTGGAAAAGCTCATGGGACAGGCTAAATCAGGATTACCTATCGACCCAGCTCCTCCCAGTACTCTCACCCAGATAACCCATCTGATCTCGCCCACTATCCAAGACCTGCTCAACTCCTCCCTCCTTACTGGTATTGTTCCACCTCCATGGAAAAGAGCAATGGTCAAAGCTTTATTAAAAAAGCCCGGTCTCGATCAATCTAACCCCGCTAACTATCGACCCATCTCCCTCCTACCATGGCTCACTAAACTTCTTGAGAAGCATGTTAACACGGTTCTCACTGACTTCCTGGAAGTCAATAACATACTGGACCTCTCTCAGACCGGCTTCAGGCCCGTCATGGTACAGAGACTGCATTGATTGTGGTGACGGAGGAGGCAAGAAGGATCTTGGACGATGGCGGATCTACGGCCATCGTCCTACTCGACCTAAGTGCCGCCTTCGACACTGTCAATCATAATATCCTACTCCATCGTCTTGACAAAATAGGAGTGTCAGGCACGGCACTCAACTGGATGAGGTCTTTTCTCACAGACAGATCCTTCCAAGTCTTTGAGAGGGACTTCACCTCTACCAGTAAACCCCTCAATTGTGGAGTACCTCAGGGCTCCTCCCTGAGCCCTACCCTTTTTAATGTCTACCTACGCCCCCTAGCTGATGTCGTCCGCCCATTCGGTGTGAAGATCGTCACTTATGCGGACGACACACAGCTAGTGATAGCACTGGTCCCCCCCTGAACTCTCATCATAGTTTACACACATGCCTGGAAGCCGTCGCTGCTTGGATGTCTGGCTCTTGTCTTAAACTCAACGGGGACAAAACAGAGATAATGCTCCTTGGAAATAACATCGCGAAATCCATTGATCCTATCTGGCCCCTCTGTTTAGGAAGTCCCCCGCAACCCAAGGAGCAAATCAAGAGCCTAGGCATTTGGCTCGACCATACCCTAACCTTAAACTATCAAGCTACCAAGCCCTGCTGCCACCTGCTTAGTGCTGATGAGACTACTCCGTAAAATTCTCCCTCTCCTTCCGTTCCATTCAAGACGGATTATGGTTCAAGGACTGATCCTCTCCCGTCTCGACTGTGGAAACGCCTTACATCTTGGGGCCCCACAATCCACACTTAACAGACTCCAGGTTATCCAAAACTGCGCGGCAAGAATTCTCCTGGATATTCCTCGCCGAACCTCAGTCAGAGCCAGACTGAGGGACCTTCACTGGCTCCCGGTGAGATCCAGAATCGAATTTGAGAGCATGTGTATCGCACACCGCTCCTACTGGGGAACAGGCACCTCTATCAACTCCCCCCTGGTGAAAGCCTACCAGCCTTCTCGTTCACTCAGATCCGCGAGCTCCCACCTCGCCTCAGTACCACGCATTAGGAAGGCCAGGTGTGGAGGCCGCTCACTCTCTTACAACCTAGCCAAGATTTGGAACTCCCTTCCCCTCCCTATCAGATCAGAACCTAACCTTCTCACTTTCCGCAAACTTCTTAAAACTTGGCTCTTCAGCAAAACTTTGGCTTAAATTCTTCACTCAGCCTCTCCTATTCCAACCTCTCCGGCTCAACTCAATCTCCTCACAGCGATGGGACACCCCTGGGTGTAGCCAACGCGCTTTACAAATCCTCAAAAAAAAAAGTATGAAAAAAGGGCCAGGACTTTTGCATGGGCGTGGAAGTACCTATATTTAAAGCCTGAGGATGCCCATAGAAACATCCCTAAATTTGGTATGCATGGGCAGACTATCGGGGCCATTATTTAGAGCCTACGACCCCAATGACAATAGCTTTAGAGAATGAGGATCTATAGCAATGTTAGTGAGTGTACTATCACATGATTCAACAGCACTGGGGACATTGAGGTGCGGGTGGGTGAATGCTGGGGAGCATAGCGAGGACATAGCACACTATGTTGTATTGTAGAATGTTATCTTATTTGTGGAAAGTATTGATTTTGACACTAAAACTGTATTTGTATATGATGTTGTATACACCAGTGACCTTGGTCAGATATGGTATGTGAATGTCGACACAAATAACATTTGTTTGGAAAAAAGAATTACCATGTCCTCTCCAGTCGGTGCAATGGTAGAGAAAGTGTTGGATTGCAAGCGGTAACATGTACTATTCCCACTCCAGTCTGTGCAACAGTAGGGAAAGCGTTGTACTCCAGCGGGGTAAAAAATAACTACGTCCTCTCCACTCTGTGCAACAGTAGGGAAAATGTTGGATTGGGGAGGAGTAAAATCTACTATTGCCACTCCAGTCTGTGCAACAGCAGAGAAAGGGTTGGAGTCAGGAGGGGTAAAAAAGTACTATTGCCTCTGCAACCTGTGCAACAATAGAGAGAGTGTAGTTCACTTTAAACAAATACAAGTTTCTAAGATCTATTTCAAATAACAAGAAATATAAACATTTAAATATAAAAATTATATATGTACTTTTTAAATTAAACTAATTGCATATTTATTACAATGCTTATTAAATATTATAAATTAATACAAATAGTAATATAATTAAAATACCACACTATATCCATTATTACGATGCCAGTCGGATCAACATTTGTGGCCTCGTCGTTGGTCGGCCCGCCGCGGTCTCGTCGGAAGTGGTCGGATCGACCTCTAAATTAGGGTGCATGCTGAATGTAGTATGACTGACAGCTTAAAGTCTGCCAACAGCCTTTCTCCAACCCTTGAGATGGCGACTGGAAAAAAGACGCAGCCAAAGAGTTGTATGGAGCAAACACAGGGAGATGCTGGACAGAGACCTGAAACTTTTCAGACACTCACTGCCAGGCACAGATCTGGGTTGAAACCATCATTGTTTTTTAGCTCACTTTGCCATCCCAGTTTAGACTCAGCTATATGGAAATCAGTCTTGACCCTGTGCCTCATGGGAACAGTCCAGCCCGAACATCTAAGCCAGGTCTTACCTGGACCGGAAACAAGCATCCTGGGACAGGTTTCGAAGTAACACCCCTCATCAGCCAGGCTAGCTTGAATCTAGTGGCATAGTGAGCAAGGGACCCATGTCTGGGAATACCCTGCCAAGTTAGGGCAAACAAAAAAAACACAAGGAGTTGATGAACAGAGAGCTGAAACTTTTCAGACACTCACCCCAGTTACAGATCTGGGTTGAATCCATAATTGTTCTTTAGCTCACTTCGCCACCCCAGTTCAGACTCAGCTACATGCAAATCAGTCTCGACCCTGTGCCTCATGGAAACAGTCTACCCCGAACTGCCACACCAGGTCTTCCTGTATACGGCATTCCGACCGTCGTACAGTATACTATGAGCATTTCCGACAAGCCAACCGTGGTGGTCCGACTGGCTGTCTCGACTCTTCAGAAATGAAGGGTATGGGGGGCATGCACACCCAAATCAACTCCTCCCCAACAGTCTCTGGCATGGATACCTTCTCCAGGTCTCCCCTACACTGTGGCAGCTGAACCCTGAAGACCACGACCCTGTGGACTCCGGAATGCAGGTAAGTCCGTAGTTGATATGTATTCCAATTGACTGGAATGTGCACAGATCGCCAAACTCCAGCAATGGGGTACATGCAGCACAAAGCATATTCCCACATATGTCATGTATGTGTGTACATATCACATGTATCACAGACTGCCGCAGTAGCAGTGATTGCATTGCAATATGGCGGGGGAACCTTTCCAGCCTCGGCAGTCGGAATTGGCTTGCCGCCGTGCCAGTCGGACAGCATCATGATAATGGCGCATATTATCTCAATCAAATCAACCAACAAATATAAAGTTATTTACTATTCAACGGCGGAATACAATTAACATAAAGCATAATAAGTAACAATTTTTAACGAATTAATAGCTTTTTTTTACATTTATTATCACTTAAATACCTTACCATCCTATACCCCTATAAACTAAACAACACACACCTAAAATATATCTTAACAATTATATTAATTACACATTTTACATAAATGATTAAACAATTAATATAATTACACAAATAATAAATGAATTACTGTTAATTAATTTCCGACCCTTTATCCCTACAAACCCAGCTACCCGCACCTAATATATAACTTAAAAAATATCTTAATTCCATAGTTTTATAATTATCAATTTAACGATTAACAATAATTAACTAATAATAAATTAGTTTTATTTAGTTAACTATTTATTTACCCTCCCACCCTTTACCCCTACAAACACAACAACTTGCATCTGATATATAACATAAAAAATATTTCAATTACACAATTTACATAAGTAATAAGCAATTACTTTTTTTAGCAGTAATTGAAATTAATTAATAATTATTATAATTAGTTTCCTTACAAACCATTAACCCTTACAAAAACCACAACCCACACAAAAATATATAGTAAAAGGGAAATGTATTAAACAATTTACATATTTAATTATTAGTTAAATAACTAATAATAATTACACATTAATTAACAAATAATTATAGTAAAATTATTTTCAACTCTATATCCCAACAAAGTCCATATACAGCACCTAATACTTAACTTAAAACAAGTATTACACAATTTAAATAGCTAATCTAATTATCAATTAAATAATGAATATTAATTAAAAAGTAATTATGAAATCAAGCAAACTATTAAAAATGTACAAACTATATCAAAAACATTAACAAAAATTATACCAACAACTTATAACATATAGCATTAAAATATATACTAAATACATAAAAACAAATTAAAAACAATTGTATTAACAATATTTTGGTAAATAATATTAACACAGATATTTTTAACATTGATATTTAAAACATCGATATTTTTGTAAACGATTTTAACGACATACATATTTTTACATCGATATTACTTGCCTTGCAAAACAGATATTCTTGTCAACTATATTTTTGCACACAATATTTGCGCATCACAATATTTACAACTTGCTATTAATGCTTCTTTGTATTTTTTTCTTGATTTTTTGTTGAGTGGCGTACTGTGCTGTAGCGTAGATTTGCATAGAGTGGAGTGGCGTTCAGTTGAATGGCTTAGGATGGAGTGGCATAGAGTGGAAGTGTGAAATGAAGTGCAGTGGCATGGAGTAGCACAGAGTAGAGTGACATAGTGTAGAGGGGCATTGAGCGAGGTGGCATAAAGTAGAGTGGAGTAGGGTGGTTTAAAGTGGCATGGATTAACATAGATTAGACTGGAGTGTGTGGAGTTGAGTAGCATGGAGTAAAGTTGCACAGAATGTAATACAGAGGAGTACAGTAGAATGGCTTAGAGTAACGTACAGTAGAGTGGCGTACAGTGGAGTGGCATAGAGTGCTGTGATTTGTATTGCGCAGAGTGGAGTGGCATAGAGCAGAGCATCATAGAGTAGACTGGAGTTGGACAGAGTAGAGTGGTGTAGAGTGGCGTGATATAGAGTGGAGTAGAGTGGCATTGTGTCGAGTGTAGTAGCATAGAGCAGAGCAGAGTAGAGTGACGTAGAGTAGAATGGAATGGCATACAGTAGAGTGGCAGAGTGGCACCACATAGAGTGGAGTGGCATTGAGTATTATTGAGTGACGTAGAGTGGAGTGGCATAGAGTAGAGTAGAGTGGTGTAAAGTAGAGTAGAGTAGTGTGTAGTGGCACACAGTAGAGTAGCAAAGTATGGCATAGGGTGGCATAGAGTGGAGTGGCATAGAGTGGAGTAGTGTAGAGTGTAGGGGTTAGATTGGCATAAAGTGCAGTGGCATTGAGTAGAGTCGCATAGAGTCGTACAGTTTTGGGTGTAAGTAACTAAAGTGTCAAAAGAGATGGCAGATAGAGTGAAAGCACCATAAATAAGAAACCATGTACTTGTGAAAAAAGTAGGAAAGTAAATTGCATGTCCAGGAAAATACTGAAACATTTATAAAATAAATTAAAAATAGTGTATTGCAAAAAGATGAGGACGAAAAAAGATAAGGAAAAACACATGTACTTGGTCCATGCTCCAGAGACGAGCGAACAAAAGAAAGGAAGGGAAGCCTCCAGGAGCTAACAACAAAGTGTAAGTGACATAAAAACAGCTAATGGAATACTGAGGGCTGGTTATAAGCCCGCTGATTTGTAAACAATATGCCTCCAGTCACAGTGCATGCACCATAGATGAAAGTGCTAAAAAGCACTTCTAAATTCTGAAGGTGGAGATTACAAACGTTATAAAGGCCATGCTACAAGGCACAGTTCTTAACATTCTAGAACATGAAGTATTATTCCAGATTTTGAAGAAACTACTGGCAGTGGCCAGCACTCTCAATTCAGCATATTACAGCAACATACTTAATCTCCCCTTTATTTCGGCAATTGTGGTAGAAGAGCAATTACAACAACTGCAAACATGACAGACACTCAGGGTACAGATGGAGTAGAGAGAGAGAAACCACAATTGCTGGGTTCAAGGAGGATCTTTTATGTTCCTTGAAAACAGCTCTCTCTGAAATCCTAATCCTCATTGACTTGACCTCAGCCGATGACTCATGAAAGCTAATAAACTATAGGGGTGTCTGTGGAAATGGACAGGGAAATCTGACCAGGGTCTCAAAAGGTGTCAGTCTTTCCCATCAAACTGAGGCCAGTAAATCAAAGTCAGTGTCTTATCTTCAACAGTGAAACCCATCACATGTTGTGTACGACTGGGTTTCACTCTGCTACCCCTTCTGTTTAACAGTTACACAAGGTCCGTTTCCAAATTCACTTTGCAATTACAGCTACAGAATCAAATGTACTGTGTCCAACTGCATTTCTGAAAGGGTATCCTAACAAATACTAGAAAAATCTCTCAAACTGCCTGATACACATTACTTGTGGTGGTAAAAATCATGTAATGTAATGTAAAATCACACTTATATAGAGCTGCTACCGCTCTAAGGAGCATCTTGGCGCTCAACACCCAACCGCGATGGAAAAGGTTGGTGGACAGAAGGCAACTTCAAACGCATTACAAGCTTTACACTAATGCCCTGCAGGCCGCATCGGAGAGTGAGAAGATCCATGTCTTCAAAGATTTCCTAAATTTACTCTCCTTAACTGTACGCCTAACTTGAGCTGGCAATTTATTCCAGGCTCTTGATCCTAATACAAAAAGAGATTTCCCCCCTTTGGTAGCCAATCTAAATCTAGGAGTTACTAAAAGGTTTTGATTGGCAGACCTCAAACAGCATGCTGGCAAATAGCGTTTGAAGCCATTAGACAGCTATCTTGGTCCTTGTAACTGGAAGGCTCTAAAAGTAATAACAAGGACCTTAAATAGGACAAGCTTATGGATGGGTAACCAATGTAGGGTCTTAAGCGCAGCCGAGGCAGATGACCTTCTCGGCCAGCAAAGTACCAGATGGGCAGCAGCATGCTGGACTATCTGCAGCCTGTGAAGCACTGCTTTGTTGGTACCTACATACAGGCTGTTACAGTAGTCCAGTCTAGATGTTATCAATGAAACTGCCACTGTTTTCCTGGCGGCAAGAGGAAGAAGATCAAAGAACTTCCTCAATGATTTGATAATCTGGAAGCATGAGCTAGCCACACCTACCGCTTGCTGCTTAAATGATAATTGGTCATCAAATTTGAACCCCAGGTTTCGCGCAGAGGAGATAGTATTAGGGGGAGCTTCGGCATCCTCAGGCCACCATTGTTTAGGGGAAAACAGATTTTGAGATCCAAAGGGTAGTATTTCTGTCTTCCCTGAGTTACATTTGAGGTGATTGTTATTCATCCACTCAAATGTAGCCGTGAGACAGTTCTCAGGTTTTCCTCAGCACCAGGCAGCTCCCTATCCAACACCAGGATCAGCTGAGTATCGTCAGCGTACGATATGGTATTAATCTGGTAAGAGGCGATTAGCTCAATCAGGGGTACCATATAAAGATTAAAAAGCACAGGGCTCAAGCTAGAGACCTGTGGGACCCCTGAACTGATGACTTTTTCTTCAGATTTGAAGTTGCCTAATACTGTAACCTGACGTCTCTGGGTGAGGAAATTTGTAAGCCATGCCAGCACCACTCCTCCTATACCTGCGTTAACCAAACGGTCAACCAAGATAGAGTGTGACACCGTATCGAAGGCCGCCGATAGATCGAGTAAAATCAAGACGGTCTTCTTCCCTTGGTCCAATGCCATTCATAAGGTCTCTGCCGTAAACAAAAGGGCAGATTCAGTCGAATGTTTGGATCGAAACCCTGATTGATTGGAGTGCAGGATGTTATTCTCCTCCAGAAAACTCGTAAGTTGATTGTTAACAAATTTCTCTGTCAGCTTAAACACCGCAGGGAGTAGGGAGATGGGACGCAGGTTGGACAGAGTGGTTGGATCTGGTAGGGCTTTTTTCGGAAGTGGCATGACCGCTGCGCACTTCCAGTCACCTGGAATTTCTGCCGTGGCCAGTGAAGAATTAATAATACTGTTGACGGTTGGGTTTATCTCCTCAACCAAAGTCCGCAAAACCATAGGCGGGCAGAAATCAAATGGAGATCCAGATTTTATTGATAAGATGGCCTGATGTGAGTCCTCCAGGGAAATGGGCGTAAATGAGTCAAAGCGAGGGATGTTAATTGTCTTAGAGCCTGTCTTTGTTGTTTCCACATTTGTCGGAGTAGGTAGCATGGAAGGGAAATCCTTAACAATATCAGAGATTTTCTTCTCAAAATATTTAGCTATGGCATTGCAAAGAGGAAGAGAGGGGGGAATTTTCTGAGAGAGTGCAGTGGGGTTGGTAAAGCTGTTGACTATCTTAAAAATCTCCTTCTGTCCCTTGTCAGAAGAAGAAATGACCTCTGAATAGTGTGTTTTTTTTGCCAGCTTGATTGCGGCATGGTAGTTCCTTCGTGCAGATTTATATATATCACGGGCAGCCGCCTTGTAATTTCTTCGCCACCTCTGCTCAAGTGACCTCACTTCACCTAACTCAATTTTTAAAGCTAATGAGAACCATGGAGCACTCTTTCTAGTTTTAGTGCAGCTTGAGTCTTTATACTTCTTCAATGTGTCCAAAGACGAACCAAATGTTGCCAGCCACTCACAGCATTGCTGATTATCTGTTAGAGTGTGACCTGTTAATGCGGGTTTACTAACTCTTAGTTTCTCCAAAAGATCGGGCCGTGTGAGGGCGTTTATCCAATCCGGTTTACAGCTGACAAAGCCTGTTTTCGTACATTTCACTGAGGCCTTCTGTTTTACAAGGAGGTCAAATGGAATGAGTTTATGGTCTGACCAAGTTAAAGTACATGGGGGTTTAACCATCAAACAGTCAGAGTTAGAACAAATGCAGTCTAAAACATGGCCTGCTGTATAAGTAGGTTCCAGCATTAACAAAGTAAGGTCAAGTATATTAATAATGTCCATAAAACCAATAGTACCTAGTTCATTAGGGGAATCTAAATGGAGATTAAGATCTCCCAGCACCGTGCAATGGGCGAACCTAAGTGTAAGTTCGCTCAGTGCATCTCCAATGCTTTCCAAGAAATCAGTGGGTGGGCCAGGTGGGCGATAAATCAAGACCCCAGAGAAAGAGAAGGAGTCATGGATAGCAAGGCAGAAGGCCATAGCCTCAGCTCCTTTAATGTCTGGCAACTCATACGTAGTGCATTTAATAGCACTACGATGAATGATTGCCAGACCACCTCCCCGTTGTAGAGGTCTATCTAATCGCTGAATTGAAAAGGTATGTGGGAGAGCCACTGCTAAGTCCGGGTTGCACCATGGACGGAGCCAGGTTTCCGTAACAAGTAGCCAGTCTAGGTTCATTTCTATAATCAGGTCGTGGATGTGCTGTGCATTTTTGCACATCGACCTGGCATTAATAAGTCCTCCTCATAATACAGTTGAATGAGTCTCCTCATGGAAGCCCAACTCAGAAGTAAACTTCGTCTTACAGTGAAGGCAACAAACTGAGCCTTCCCACATATCTGGGAATAGGGTATCGTGGCAAAAAGAGGAGCACTTATCAAAAGAGCCTATCCACTCCCTGGACTTGACTAAACTATTGACCCCAGAAACAGTGTACCTTGCCTCCACCGCAGCCTCGACGCTGACAAGCGCAGACGGGCTGGACTCTGGCTGGACTCCGGCGTGAGTACGGCACGCCCGCTGCGCATCATCATGGCAGGTGTAAGTAGGGGAATGGTCAGCCCGCCTGAAGACTAGGGCGCTGACCAAAATGGCGCCGCGATACGTCCCTGTCTACCCCAAGATGGCTGAAAGGAGTGTGGAGCAGCAAATAACCCGCTAAAGCAGCGGTGAGGGTGCCGATTATGGTGCAAGTAAGCGCTATATGTGCTAATTAAAATAAAAGGCTGAGAGCTAATTTATTAAAATAACATCATGTCTGCTTTATCAGGACAAAAACTGAACTCCTTATAGTTGGAAACCTTTCTGGTGACATTTTTCCTTTCAAGTAGCTGGAGGAAGTATTGACTATTTTAATCGCCACCAAAGTCTAAAAAACCAGGCTGTCTAGTTCAAATCTGATCCTTCTGTTCCTCATCATGCCACTGCATTAACCCAAAACAGCACCTTATCTTCTAACTCCACTCTCTTTTTAAGGATTTGTCTTTAGAGATCCACCTCACATGTTGCTTCATGGCGTCTTTAGTACACTTCTGTTTGACTCTCAGAAATTATCCACAGGTGATCATATCGGTCATGCTCTCAAGCACTTAACATATTGTGAAATGTGATAACTTCAGTACAGGACCTAATAGAGAGGTGTAGTTTACACTTTAATGATTTGCAATTTAAAATCTTCTTTAAATGTAAAGTCAGATTTTAAGTTACTATTCTGAAAATGCCACTTTTAGAAAGTTGGGATTTTTCTGCCTAAACTAAATGTGCTTTTCTACAAGTGACCTGTGTCACGTGTCTGGGAATGGCTCTCCTGTGTCCTTTGTTTGTATTCCTTTCAGATAAAGGAACAAAGGAGTCTTGGGTGTGGAGCGGGGTGTTCCTCCTCTGAGCAAGATGTCCTGGAGAGTTGTACTCAGCCATCCTGAGCTTCAAATGGGAAGCTTTAGGGCTTGCCCATCCCCTTCCTGACTTCTATTGCTGCCTACCCTGAATAATGCATCTCACACAAAGGCCTGCCCTTAGTTAGCTTAGCCAGTTTGGATCCAAACCAAGGAAAAGATTAGACAAAGGATCTATACCACACCCGCAGGCGGGCACTGAGGATAAAAGTGGCACCTTCATAACCAGTCATCAGAACATTCCTGAACCTGTGTAAGATTCAAAAGGACTGCCTTGCTGTCTGAAGAAGAAAGACTTTACCTGCTTGCCTTGATCCCAGAGTGACTCCAAAGGCCAGTTGACTGACCTCCTGTGGGTGCTAGAGGGACACAGCAATCTTCAGAAGCCTCCCTACAACTGCCCAGCTGACCTTTCACAGCTGGACCTGGATGGACCTGCATGGACCTACCTAACCCCTGCTACTGACCTCTGCTGGAGTGAATCCTGATCCCCGAGAAGTGCCCTCTGGGTCCTGGAGCCTTGGTTACCATCAGAGTGTACTCAGTCTGAAGAAGAGGTGAACATCCTGAGGTTTGGGCTCTTCACGACTGTGAACGAGCCAGTTTGTACCAAGATATTGTGAAATGCATTGATATACAACCAACTCCATTACCTTCTTACCACAGAAACATAACGAATGTGCTCCAACAAATGGATGGCATACCCTGCAGGGATTCTTATATTTTAATCACTATCGGTGTGACAAGTATCTACACCACAATACATAACACAATTAGACCAAAGGCCATTAGATTCTTCCACCTACGTTCTCAGGTGTCGCACATTAAAACATTTAGCCAGGACCCTTGAATGTCCACTAAGACTCTCCAGTGATGTGGATGAAGAGAAATAATATGAAGTCAGACCTCCGCTCGATTAATGTGTTAGTCAGATACCATTTGATGTGCTGTACTGGAGGGCTGGAGTCCTGAGCACAACATGCTATATTCTGTCTTAGTCACATACAATCCTACTTTTAAGTGCCATATAAGTAGCATAAGCTCCCAAGAGGAGTCAGCAGCCATTATAGTAGTTACAGTTAGTATTGGTCTGTTAATCTTTTCTATTAGTCTTCAGGATGATTCTTTCCTGTTAGTCTATCAAACAGCACTGGTTTGTTGAAACCACACCTATTTTGTTGAGATGTACTGTACTAGCCTCATTTTTTCCAGGCTTTCAGCAGAAGACAAACATTTCCAGGTTCTGAGGTTGGAAGAAATATTGAAGTCGAAGATTTAGGTCTATTCAGGGTCTGATTAGAAGTAGAAGTTAAAAAGACAACAACTGCGTTCTGAAAAGTATCAGTGTATGGAATAGAGGCATCCATCTCTACTCGTGTTTCAAAATCAAGTGGGCAGTTCCATGAAGATGCGCCTTGCCACGTCAAGACTGCTGCAACCTGGTGCAATCCAACATATCTTTCCAGAACGGATTGACTTCATTTAAATAGCTAATGTCTATCACATGCTCTCCCAACGTCTTTGCATGATGCAAAAAATGCTACAGCAGAGTGAGGAATAGAAATAGGCACAGAAATGGAAGCAGCTCATTTGGGAAGACTGCCTTTTAAAATCCAGAGCACTAACCTGGTGTTTGTCCCATGGGACCAATGTGGTTCCCCTGCAACTGCAGATGATTTCCATCACCACTCTCTAGCATACTTCAGCCTGTCGTTAAACACTAGATAAAGAGAGGCTTACAAAAGAATGGTGAATAGGATTAGAGAAAGTGAAGAATGATGTGTTGGTTGTGGGGTTTGTCACAGAGGAGTTGTCATCTAAGCTACTCAATGGGAAATTCTAATAGTATTCACTGGTCATCTTTATTTTGTGGTTCACCCTTACTTCTTCTGTGCCACTGGGTCCCTATCTATCCAGAGTAAAAACCATTACATCGGGAGGCCCGCAGGGGTCCATATTAAGTCCATTACTGTTTAACATCTACATGGCACCCCTCCTAGCTGTGATAGAGTACCATGGGATCCTAGTCACGTCTTACGCTGACGACACCCAACTCGTCCTCTCTATCGACAAAAACTGCACGGATACAGAGCTACGTTTCCAGAATTGTCTCAGGGAGGTATTTCAGTGGTTGAACAAAAACCACTTGAAATGCAACAGTGGGAAAACAGAAATCAATTGACAACACATTTGGATGAAAAAGGTGTGCAGCCGGTTTCCCTTTTTTACTGAAAAGTATCTCACGTTGCCCTTCACAAGGCTTGCACCCAAAGAAATTTCACTGAACAAGAAGAAAACGTTTACTAATACGGAATCACTCACACGCAAGATAAAATAACTACGTTTGTTACGCCAGACGGTGTTGCTGGACAGGATAACGCCAACGAATGTCAATGTATTATGAATGAAGGATTTAATGTACAGTGTTTAAATATGTTGGTATCACGTACTTACAAACAGTACACTCAGTCGAATTGTTGCATCATGGGAAATGTAGGAACTCAGCGCGAGGGGGAGGTGGAACACAGTGACCAATTACGTAACTTCACTGAAGGGGGAAACAGGATGGGACGAGGAATAAAAGGGACGGAAGTGAGGGTGTGACGAAAAGTTTTTGAAGATGTAGGTGAAAGGAGGAGAACCGGGTTTTAAACATCACGGCAGGTATGAATGTTTTTCCGCTAATAACAATATACTAGTAAAAGGAAGCATAGAACGACTAAGTTTGTCGGTCATGGGGTTTATAGAAGGAAGATAAGAGAGAGTAACAACTAGTTTGTTTAAAAACGATATGGAAAAAGGTGGAGGTACCATTGTCATTGTGTTAAAATAGCAGAGAAGTAGCGTTTGAGGTTATTCGAACATGTTTAAAATACAGGGTTGTAGCCAACTATGATACTGAACAACAATTGAAGAAATAATAAGTGTATGTTATAGATGAAATTAATGTACTGTTCATATGCACATGTACTTTAAACTAATGGTATATATTTTTATCGTTATTCGTAGTTACCCCTGAAGAAGGGCTTTTGGCCTGAAATGCATCGGGTTTTTAATAAACACTGCCTGGAATGTACAATGCACTAGTCATGTTTCAGTATGAGGCCTCGGCACTACAGTAACATTAGAAGCTTGGAAAACTGCATAAGGACGTTTGCGTGTGAGTGGATGAAATGTTGAGAAACACTGGAAGTTGAAGACTGAAAATGATAATGAAAAAGACATATTACTTGTTAAAAAACGTAACGAACTAACGCGGAAAATAAAGCGCATCACACGTTGCCCCACACTCCAGGTTGATCAGAAATTACCGTGTCAATAGGGCAAGACACGCATTCCAGCGACGCACGCATTTTTACAATTGACAACACATTTGGATCAAAAAGGTGTGCAGCCAGTTTCCCTTTTTTACTGAAAACAGAAATCATACCATTAGGTAAAGATCTGCCCTTCCGTCCTAAGGATTGGTGGCCCAAAGATTCAGAGGCCCCGCCTAGTGCCTTGACCTCTGCACGTAACCTAGGCGTGCAATTTGATGCAGCCCTTTCCTTCGATGATCACGTCAGGATCACGGCAGGTTGCTGTTTCGGACTTATTAAATCTTTAAAAAAATTCTTTGACTTCCTCCCCATTGCGTCCAGGAAATCGGTCGTGGTCGCATTAATACTCTCCCGACTCGACTACTGCAATGGGTTGATGGCTGGAGTGAAAAAGTCCACGCTGAAGAAGTTGCAAAGTGTACAGCACGCGGCTGCAAGATTAGTGTTAAAACTCCCCAGGAAATCCTCAGCCTCAGCAGCACTAAATCATCTTCACTGGTTGCCCTTGCACAAGAGGATCCTCTTCAAACTTCTACTTACAGTTTTCAAAGCACTAAAAAACATCGGTCCTAAATACCTTGTCAACCGTTTCGTTCACTATGACCCCGTACGAAGCTTGAGATCCTCCGGTGGTAACCTTACCAAGATCCCGAGGTATAAATACAAAACCAGGGGCGGAAAAACTTTCACAGTCCTAGCAGCAAGGGCCTGGAACAACTTGCCCTTAAACCTCAGACTGGTTGAGACTGAGAGCCTTTTCAGGAAACAACTGAAGACCTGGATCTATCAGCAATCTGATGCTTATGTGATGGCCGCTATCTAGAATTTCCATCATCCAAGTCCATCTACACACAAATTCTCAACCCCAAGATGCTCCCTTCGGAGCGATAGGCTGCGCTTAATAAATACTCACAAATACAAATACTTCTTAATTGTCATCTGTGCTAGCTGAAACTCAAGAAACGTCGTTGATATTCTATGCTGTGCATAAATATCACAACATGACTAAAGAACAATCATATATTCAACTGAAACATATGTTTTAATTAGTTTTGAACCAAGGGCACAATGTATGAAACACTGGTCGCTAAATACTGGATACAAATTGCACTCAATATTTTATCAACCACAGTGGAATTTCACAAACTGACCTATGTACAAATAGGTTGGTTCACAAAATTCCAAACTGTAGTGGGTCACAATCCAACCTACCCCAGTAATGTTCATGAGGTATGTCTTAAATTTGGACTTATTACAATTGGTGACCATCACAGTGTTACTCGACAGGGCTGTTTTTAACAAGGTTTTAAACATTTTATAGGGTTGATAGAAGACAGCTACTCCCCAACAAATTCTCATGATGATCCTTTTCTTATTGCAAATGAGCCACCTCTTCATTTAACATGTCTGTAATCAATCAATGGCTCGCGACTGAAATTGCAGTTCCAAACCATTAATACATAGCATTGTGAATCGGAATTTGGAAGAAATGCCCAAAGCACACCCCTTTCAATTGCGATCCGTATTGCATTTCTAAACACATTTTGTGATTCGGTAACCAAATCACAAAATGGGTTTAGTACATTTTTAAAAGCAATTTAGTGGTCCAAAATCCAGTTATTTAGTGAATAAAAGACTTTGAAACTCTAAATGGCTTCATACATCTGGCCCCAAATGTATTATTTTGTTCTCTGTTGGAAATTACCATATTTTGTGTGGTAGTCCCCAGATTTTTGCATTCACTACACTATATTTGCTGAACCCACCTTTGTTGGCTTTAGGACTGTGTACACTTTACTCGTACTAAACAGTGCTAAAGTCCTTGAGCTCTCCCTGCAAACATGGTAAAAGTGGTATGCAACTGACTGGTATATTTAAATTATTTAGAGGTCCCTAGTCTATGGTAGTATATGTACCCTGGGTAAAAAGATTCAAAAACTTCTCCAAAACAATTTCACATAGTAAATGGCAATATGTCCATGATATATATATATATATATATATATATTCCAACTTTTCGTCCACTTTTCAAAGAACGACGTCCAAGCCTCAGCTGTATGTCAAAACTGGATTTATTTCACATCCCACTCGACGCGTTTCGGGAAAGCCTTCCCTTTGTCACGAGTACATTGGTCAGTTACATCCATTCATTTTAAAGAAAATCACATGACTTAATTGCATGATAAACATAGCCAACAGACTACCAACACATCATATGTCTGGAGCTATGCACTGCGCCTTATTTTAGAATACTGAGCTCTAGTATGCATAAATCATGATACAACTGTTAAATGCTATTATCTATCAGTATTGTTCGTAATAAGAGCTGGACGAGCGTTAGTCACGGAGCATATTTAAAACATTACATCTCATGTCCCAAAATGCATTCCTGCCTTATGATCCACGGTTTTAATGCATTATGAAGTGTGAAAACAATCAAAACATTTTGCTGCTCTGTTTAAATACTAATGTTGTATTTAAACATCCGTGATTTCAAAATTAAATTTAAACAACTTCTGTTTTCCCGCGGCAACATAGCAGCCGCGAACCCACGGTCAGGCATATACTCTCAATAGCTGTGTGCTCGCGCTATCATTTGAGCTAGCGTTCAATTCATTCACAGTAACGCTGTTGCCTCCTTGTATATTAGCTTGACAGCGGCCTTAGGGGTCTTAAAGCTCATGCTGAATAAACAGGTTGTGTTTCACATTAAGCATACGTGGATATGGGATTCAGCCCCAGTGGGCATAAGCGCTCTTTTAACGTTATTTTATTTTGCCACAGGTACCAAACAATGTGGGAGAGTTTGAAAAGGCACCAGTCCAGAGTATGTGTGAAAGTATGCTTCATGATGCGAAAAGTAAGCTGGCAACTCACTGTGATTGATGAATCTCACGCAAGAGTCAAGACTCAAGTATGATGTTAAAGGACTGCTAAAACAGTTAAATCTCATAATAACTTGAATGTCATGAAACATAGCATTTCCTAAGTGAACATAACTTAGGGCGCTTAGTACTATACTAGTGATGTTAACACACCAGTCCTTTTGTCTGTCTTCTATGTTTGAATTAAATTTTTTTTGCTAAAAACTACATATCCCACAATGCCACTTAATGGCCAATGTGGGGCAGTATATAATGTGAAAGCAAAAAAGGACTCACTGACCGTGAGAAAGGCCGTGAGGCTGAAACGCGTTGGTGGAGTGTTGTGAAATAAAGCAACTTTAAATAAGTATCCTGTTGTGCTGCCCCTTCTGTACATAATTGAATTGGGGCTGTGATCCTGCCTTCGGGTCGAGCACACGCTGGTGAGCGCTCTCATGCGGAATGGATCGGACTCTGTGGGATATATATATATATATATATATATATATATATATATATATATATATATATATATATATATATATATATATATATATATATATATATACTATCCTACACCAGACCCGTGGTTTTAAAAAATGTTTTTTTAATCAAAATTACAAAAATATATTCAATAATTCTTTTCCTTTTTTATATATGAATATTCCTTGTACATAAAAAACAAGCAAATATATACATTCACATATTTCTGTGTATTTACTCAAAAAGCACCCAAAACAATTCTGTAGTTAAACCAATATATAAAAAAACAACTAATATTAAGTAACAAAAGATCCTAAGTCTAGGACAGTACAAAAACAAGTGAACAATTAACATACAGGGCAAAAGACATTTACAGAAAAAGTAAACAGCAATTGTTCATTATGTCTGTGTATGTGAATTAATCAATATTACACATAAAGAATGCTTTCATGGACAGAGATGCGCCAACACGTGTTTCGGAAGTAACTGGGAGATGAGCAAGTCCTTCATCAGTGCTCTTTCTGTATACACATATTCCAGTGGCATAAAGTCATCTATACAGGATATATTATCACTTGTAATCTGTCTGCGCAGGGTGCTCAACAGAAGTTCACAAGCAATGGTTGGAAGACACAATTCATGGAGAGGAAAAGGCATGCTGTTATGGAATAATATACATCTCAATAGATGACTATAGGGTTACTAGACCACTGCAATATTAAAAGGTGGCTAGTGTGCTGTAGCACTCTTGGTGCCTCCATCCACTCAAATAGCACTGTAGAGAATGTCTCAAGCATGTCATTGCAGCCTGTTCTTCAAGTGTAAATTGGAACTGGCAACATGAACCTTTTGCCTTCTTAAACCTTAAATGAACCCCCATAGTAGGCTGTAACAGCTCATAGGGAAGGGTGCATAGTATTTAAAGAGTAGATCATGTGTATTTAAGCTTGAAACATTCTGGGAGCTACAAACCCGCAAAAGTCATTTTTTACTGCGGCAAGCCTCCCATGGACTAACTCAGGTTTACCTTATTACATTTAGTAAGTGATAAACTCTGTATGGGAGAAGCTAGAAAGGTGCTTCCCCCACTCATTTTATCTGAAATTTGAAATCCTTTTTAATGGTATAGTTGGATTTTGAATTTCTTTTACAATATTGGCATTTTCCTGTATAAACCCAATGTGACTTTCTGATAGTGTCTAGGGTCACTTAAATGCTAATGCCTCTCCTGTGGTGTAATGTGTATTCCTTCAAGATATTTAACAAAGCACCTGGGTGTGGAGTAGAGTATTCCTCTCCTGAGCAGGATGGCCTGTGGTTTTAACCCAGCTTCTTCCTAACCTTCAAAGGGTAGCCTGAGTGCTGTACCTAGCCCCTTCCTGACTTCAGAAGATGCCTACCCTTTCACTGTCAAATGCAGCTTACACCTGGACCTGATTGTCACTTGTTTCGCTAGACAGATTTGAGTCAACCTAGGGCAAAGTGAAGAACTGACCAGAACCAGTTTTAGGATTAGACAAAGAGGTGACCCCACCTCACACCTGGTATAAAATTGGCACCCTTAGAACCTGAAATCAGAACACTCTTGGACCTGAGAAGATTCAGAAAAAGGACGGCTCTCCTGTCTGAAGGATAAAGAGTAGGCCTACTTGCCTTGAACCCAGGACCCCAGATGTGACTCCAAAGACTGACATCTTACTAGAGCTACAGGGATACAACAAGCTTCCAGAGGCCCTTCCTGCTTTCCAGCTGACCAGACTCACAGAGCCTCAGAGCGATAGAGCGCCGGCTCACCTGCTCGTTTTACCATACTCACATGGGCCCATAAAAACATACACACTTTGAACAGGTAAACCTACGCTTAATCAGAATTTTAATTAACCATTTAGGACCTATACCTTTGACTTACCAATCCTTGTCACCGGTACCTATAGTCCTAAGGGATCAAGGGAGTTAGCATAATAGGCAGTAATTAAACATTTGCATTCATAAAATAACCACAGACTCGGGAAAGGTTTAAACACTTTATCTATGAAAATTCTCAAATGTCTTAGTCCATACAAATTCAATCAAAGCTCGTTAAATTAAGAAGAAAATTATGAAAGCAAGATAATGTGAGAATATTACGAGACTTTCTCTAAGCATGGAAACATAGGAAGGGTAAGAAAAGGGAAACAGTACAATGACATACCCACACAAATTTATATTTACCAAGAATGGTGTGAAAACCAACCCTAGCCACGGGCTGGGATAAAGGACAGGACTCCTGATAGTTCAGGTGCCAACAGGACAGGACAGGTGCAGACCAGAATCAGGACAAGTACAGACCAAATTGGATCAGGACAGGACCACCGCAGGTCAGGACCGGCACCCACAGCTAAATTGCAACGCCAGCGTCACAACCCGCTCTGCAGCCAGCAGTCGGAGCCCGATTGGGTTATCTATCTCCTTCCCAGAACCCAGATTGGGTTATCGAATCTTCTAACAGAGTGTTCCTCCAGCACCTCTGCTCTTGATCGCCTATTGAGTGCGTTAGGTCAGTGACAGGTCAGCTATTCGGACAAGTCGGACAATCTAACTAGCTAAGCCTACCTTAGTTATACCATTTTCCAGGGCAGTGTACCCCCCCAATGTTGCAAATGTGTGTATTCCCTCAAGTTGATTGGTCTAAAGACGAGGAGAGATCATCACACCATACTAGTTATTAGGTAATTTCATTCAAATATTCAAATTAATGTTCCCTCCCATAGTTTTATTTTCCCAATACTGGATGTTTCAATAACAAATACAATATATTCGAAGATTGGTTAGTTGTCTTCCTTTCCATGGGTCAATAGTTCATTTTTCCAGGCGCATTGCAGGCAAGACTGTCACTGGCACTGTTTCAATGCCATAGCTTGTGGGTTCTGGAGAAATCAGTACATGCGCGTTGAGAGTCTCAAGATGGAGTTCAGCAATGACACATCAGGCCCAAATACGAGCCAGTAGCAAAGTCAAAGAGAAACAGTTTTAGAACAAAGAATGCACTGTTTACCACTTATCTCTACTCTATTCCCATTACTTTATTTTAACTATAGTACGAGCAGCAGTGCAAGCATTAACATGTGAAACATAGAGCAGCCATCTTTAGTTCTAGTGCACAGAAGCAAAATGTTCCCACCAAAGCAGAGAATACGTCATGTCACGTGAGTGTGACAGACACATGCGCAGAAAAGTTCCCACATTGCAGCGGCCATATTAGATCACTCAAGTTACTGTTAGTAAAAGCACAATGACAAGCTTCCCCTAGATACTAGAAATGCAGTGTGGTGCAATATTAGTAATACAAAACATGTTTATTAATGCATTATGTGTTATTTTGAGAGGGTTGAATCCGAGCAAGTCTCTTTACATGCGAAACCTTGCTCCATCAAGAGAGACTCACAGAGTCCCCTCTGCAGGACTTTGTGAGAGTGACTCCTGTCACCTAAGTGCTGTCCTCAAGGTCATGGACCCTTGACTAGAAAGGGTGTACTTATCTCTGCTAATTGACAGTTTAATTGGATCCAATGCAGAATAATGCAGCACAACACTGGGCCTCACATCGCAGCACTACACAATTCCTGGTTGGTGGCTTCACCCAATCCTACACAAAGAGAGGCAGAGCTACACAACACAGCACCACACAGCTCCCCCTTGGTGGCTTCATTAGATCTGATTTACAGCCCCATAGAGCCATGTAGCTCCCCACTGCAAGTCGAGGTAGATCCAACACAACACGACGCAGGACGTTTCAGATCTTGCTGAGCCATGCAACACTGTCTTTGCATCAAAGTAAGAAGGTAAAACCTCCAGCTGGACCTACTGATCCTATTATCCCATGCTCCATCAAGGTCTGCTTGAACCTGTGACTTTGCCCTTGTTGACACCACCAGATACCCACAGTTAGCGATTCATGCATTTTGGTGCTATTTTCACCTAAAAGTTTAAAAACTCCAGTTCTACTGATTTGATTTTTATTGTTTTGTTTTTATTGTAGTTATTACATTATTTTATATTTTTCTAAGTTGATTTAGAATTTTTCTTGTGTTGTTTTCATTGCATTACCGTTTGAGTGCTGGATACACTTTGTCTCTAAGATAGGTTTGACTGCTTTTGTGCCTCTCTAACTAGGGGTTTAAGCGCAGGTTTAGTTAGTGACTTTTGTGAATCACCGTCACAAGGATTCTGATTATTATTTGAAGTAGGTTCTCACCACCTTCCACAAATAGCCACATTTCTTATACAGTTATTCTGTTATTTACTGAGAGACTGGCTGTGCCTTATAAAATGGATGACCTGCTAAAGTTTAACAAAGATGATTATCTAACATGGGCTCCAGCACTTGACCTTAAAGTAAATTGCCGCTTTGTTTTTGCAGAGGCCGCCGCACCCTCCCGTAAGGGTGGGGGAGGCTTGAAGGCCGGCGCCATAACCCTCGTGGTGCCACCAGCGGGGGTAAACTGGTTCTGGGCGCTTTGATGCGCCCAGGAACCAGCGGAAGCGGGGTGCGCACCCGCCACCCGACCGGAAGTGACCTGCTGACCTGAGCGCCCCCAGAGGGCGCCCAATGGTCAACCTGGCTTTATTTGAACCCCCCAATCAGGGGGACTCACCTGAGGCCTGCATGGAGGGCTCAGGAGGATTTAAGCGACGCCGCCTCCCAGCAGAAGCACAACGCCTTCGAGGAGCTGGGAGAACGGCGGGACAACAACAACGACTGAAGGAAAAAGAGGAGACGCGGCGAAGGACAAAGCTGAAGAAGGCGAGGCCACAGGTGGAAGATACAGGTCATCATCTCCGAAGACGCCTCGTGGAGTATGGCGCGCCGTGCCAGCTCCCCTGAACCGAATATCAGGTAAAGCGGCAACAAGCTCAGAGCCCGGGGAAAGCACACGCAGTTAGCTGTGCCCCAGCCGACGGCCTGACGCAGTCACTGAAAACCAAGAAGCCACTCGAAAGTGCGCAGACGAGCACGACATGTCGGAAGGCCAGCCAGACGAGAGGGCAGAGGTACTGATGAAGATCCGTGAATTAACAGCCATCCACGGTGACGACTGGCTCCACCCTCACTTGGGTAAAGCGAAAGAAAACAGACCAGTGGAACAGGCAGATGAAGAACCAGGGCCTTCCGCACCCAAGAAGCTGAAAAATACGCCGATGAAGAGAACATCCAAGAGGAATCCTCCGAGGAAAGTACGGCAGAAACCTCTCCCGTCGAGACCGGAGGACAGCGACCAGGGCGAGACGACCAGCAAAAAGAAAAAGGGTGAGCATATTAGCAACATCGTAAAGGAATGTTTAAAATCGCTGGCGCCGGGGCTACTTAATGGCACAGGGCAAGGAGTGGCAGGGCCTAGGGAGCAGCGCGCAGAGGAAGCGGCAGGTCTCACGTGGCATATGGTCGATCCGGGGTGGGCCCGACAAACAAGAGTGCAGGAACAGGTAAGCTTGTCCGTCCAGGGTGAACAGATTTCCCCGCTACCCGGGTGGGGTTACGGCCCCGTTTCGGGAAGCCCACCTCCGAGCGGGGTAGTCAACGATCATTACATCAGGCCATCCCCTGGTCCGGCGTCCCTGACTACGAAAGCCACCGGTTTGGCATGTCTCATCCCTCTTGCGGTAAAAGAGAGGATATGGCGCAAGGAATTCATAGACATATTTTCGCTGCTAGAAATTCAGCTAGAGGGGCTCGATCTAACCACGTGCGACAGGAAGGAGGAGGACAGGAGAGAAAGGCGCGGGGCCAGAAAGGAGCGCACTTTCGACAATTGGCTAGATGCGTTCAGAATCATGGCATGCATTATAGTGGAAAGGTTCCCCCATTGCGCTGCTGATTTGTGGCTATACGAGGCCAACATCCACCTAGCACAGAGGCAGTTCCCTGGGGATGCCTGGTTAGAGTACGATAAAGGGTTTAGATTAAAAATGCAGAGGCACCCCGAAATGGAGTGGAATGAAGAGGATGTCTCGGGGTTCATCCACAAGATGCTTACGGCTAAGGAGGTTAGGGCCTGGGCGGGCAAAGCGACCAGCCCTTTCGGAGCTCATACCAAAAGGGGAAGAGTGGTACATATCAGAGGCGGTCGAACGGGAGATCATACTCCCCAACCGCAACTAAGGCGATATGTTGGAGATACGAGGCAGGGGATTGCTCATGGGGCTCCGCTTGTAAGTTTCAACACGCATGCGCCAACTGCGGGGGCAAGCACGCTTCCGCTGCATGCAAAGGTTCCAAACACGAATCAAAAAGGGAAAAGAGAGAAAAGAGCAAGAAGCGTTAGCCCCAACGCAGGGGGAAGGGGGGGGACTGGTGGACATTAGTAAGTGCCAGCTGGCCAGATCCCCCATTATTACACAACGGCTGCGCAGATTGGCAAACAAATATCCGAACAAAACAGATGCCAGGATACTGGTGGAGGGCTTCGAGCAAGGCTTTGTTATTCCATTCCGGGGCCCGCTCCCCTCGGCGGGGGCGAGCAATTTGAAGTCGGCAAGGCAACACCCCGAGGTGGTTAGCGCTAAGATAGAGAAAGAATTGAACCTGGGTAGAGTTGAGGGCCCTCTCCCAAAGGAAGTACAAGAGGGCATAGTCGTCTCCCCGCTAGGCGTGGTTCCCAAGAAAGAAGAAGGTCAATTCAGGCTGATACACCACCTTTCGTTTCCGGAAGGTTCCTCCGTGAACGACGTTATCGACCCCGAAGCTTGCTCAGTGGGCTACGCGTCAGTCGACGACGCAATTGAGCTGGTGAAGGCGGCAGGCATAGGAGCCCTTATGGCGAAAGCGGATATTGAATCAGCGTTCCGCCTATTGCCGGTCCACCCCTCCAGTTTCCACCTACTGGGTTTCCAATGGGGCAAGGAGGTGTTTATTGACAAAGCCATGCCCATGGGCTGCGCGATATCATGCGCATATTTTGAGCAGTTCGCCACTTTCTTAGAATGGGCGCTTCATGACCAGCACCAGGAGGGTGGAAAACTGCACTACCTAGACGATTTCCTGTTCACAGGCCCGGCAGGTTCATCAGTTTGCGCTAGCACATTGGTAGCCTTCGAGGATCTAGCCGGGTCCCTAGGGGTCCCCCTCGCAAAAGAAAAAACGACAAACCCGACCACGAGGCTCACGTTCCTGGGCATAGAATTGGATTCTATAGCAGGAACGGCCAGGCTGCCTCCAGATAAAGTAAAGGAAGTTCGCGAGGAAGTATCGAAGCTACGGGGTCGGAAGAAAGCCACCCTGAGGGAGATCCAAGGAGTGATAGGTAGACTTAACTTCGCGGCTCGGGTAATCCCGCCCGCCAGGGTATTTTCGAGACGTCTAACAGGGCTAACGGGCGGCGTCACCCACAAACACCACCACATCAGATTGAGCGCAGGCGTGAAACTGGACCTGCAGGTGTGGGACGAGTTCCTACAATATTTCAATGGGGTGCGGATGTGGAGAGAGGGGTGGGTAACGGCCAACCAGATAGCTCTTTACACGGACGCGGCTGGAAGCCTGGGTTTCGGCGCGGTCCTGGGTAACAGTTGGTGCGCCAGCCAGTGGCCGGAGGAGTGGCATGCGCAGGGGCTCACTAGGAACATCACGTTTCTCGAGCTGTTCCCGATAATCGTAGCACTGACCATCTGGAGAGAAGAAATAAAAAATCTGAAACTCACGCTGTGGTCAGATAACATGGGAGTAGTGCAGGCCATTAACAGAGGCGCAGCGAGATGCCCGGACATGCTGAGGCTAATGCGGCGGTTAATTAAATTACAGCAGGAAGGGAATCTGGAGCTGAAGGCACGCCACGTGCCAGGGGCAGAGAACTCGGCAGCAGATGCACTCTCCCGGTCCCAAATGAAGCGGTTCAGAGAACTGGTGCCCGGGGCGGACAGGGAGATGACCCCCTTTCCACCGTCCCTCTGGGACCTGGGGGAGTAGACTTATCCTGGCTAATAGGGCAATCACTTACCGCGGAGGCAAACAGAAGATACAGGACTTACGCAAACACGGTAATGAGAGTTTGGGGTCTAAAATCGCTGGAAGACAGGGCGAAAACTCGCACAGCAGTCGAAAAATTCGTACAATGGGCATTTAAGTCGAAGAAGACGAGATCGTGGGCCCAGGCGCATTTGTCCGCCATCGCCCATTTTGCCAGGCTTTATACAGGCGAGGACCCTACTACCTCGGCCTATTTAAAGACGGCCCTAAAAGGCTGGAGAAGGGTTGAAGGCAAAAAGAAGGACAACAGGTGAGAGAGCGCAATTTGAATAAAACGTATATCCGAGTCATATTTAGAAGTATATTGTATAACGTAGGAATAGAATGTATATCAAACGTGAAGTTGACGCTTATAAGCATAAAGTTAACAGACGTAACCAAAGTAATATAGGAAATGTATACTGTATTTACTTTAGAATGTATTAGATTTAGAAGGCCCGTATACTTAGTAGGCTAATGTAGAAATGTGTAGAAATGCTTATGAACAGAAGAACGTGCAAAGTAGAATTAATGTACGTGTGTAACTTTAAATGCAGAAACGGCGAGAAATGTAACATGGAGAAATGTGATAACGATGTAACCAATAAGAATATAAAATTATATTCTACGTAATTTATATTCTATGTAAAATGTATTCACTTATAAGAAAGGGATTTGCTAAATACGACCATATATAAATATATGTTAAAGGTTATACTGTGTAGAAGAAGTTTGTAGGAATGTTAGAAGAGTTTAGGTCATTTGTGATTATAACCTGACAGACCAAGGGTTCGCAGGAGTGTAGTCCGCTGTTGGTAATTTAGTGGGCTCACAGGAGTCGTGAATAGCCTTCACTTGAATGTGCGAGCCAAAGAGTCTAGTTCTTGTTAGATTTAAGGTGACAAATGCCGGACGAAGTTTATTGCCTAAACATGAAGGGAGACGATTGGAATTTGAGTCTTGTTTTGAAATGACCATTCACAGGACCAAATGAGGTTAAAAGTACAGCCGTAAAGAATAAAAGTTCTGATAAGGTGATAGATTTTGCTCCGAAAGTGTCAAAGGTAAAGTTGAATGAAGTCACCAGCAAGAAGACGAAGATGGCGTCTAAGGAGAAAAGGTCAACTTAACGGACGGCGAAGAGACGAAGCCATGGAAAGAGCTAGAAGATGACCTCACGGGGAAAGTCCGTGGTGGGCGTCGAAGGGGCGTTCCACCCACACTGTGATTGTGTATTTTAGGGACAGCACCCCGGGGAGAAGATAGCGAATTGCTCAGAGTGAGAACAGCGAGGAGCGAGAGCGAAGGCGCAGATGGCCTGAGAGTTAGGAACGAGCGCTGAGAAAGATCAGAGCGCAAGGGAGCAGTAGGCCGAGGACCCTTAGAGATCGGATGGGTAGGCAGAGAGAGGGTACTGCTTCTTAAACTTAAGTTACCTTTAGAGGCTAAGAGAGTTTGAACTTCTTAGGGAGTCAAACTGCTGACACCTTTTTAGGGTACTAGAAACGTGCGAAGTAGGGATGTCACCTAGTATAGAGTAGGGACAGATTTAACTTGATTATTTTTCTCTTTCTGTAGATGACGCAGAAGAACCACTTCATATCGATGCTTTTTAATTTGCTGATTTTGGAACTGACTTTAATTGTATTTGTTTGTAGACTGAGGTTCTTTAGGGAATACATGTTCCTATTAGTTCCTGTATATTTGTTGAATTTGATCCTGAGAGGATTGTATATGCAACTTTTCTTAATTTTATATTAAACCTTTTAAACTTTATCAGTTGTAAGTGGTTCTTCAAGAGTGGCGTCAGTTAATGGGGTTTATCTAACCTATGCAGGGCTGTCTTTTACTCAATGACAGACAACAACCGATCCAAAATTGACGAATGAGATAAGTTATCAAATTGATCATAAAAGATATTAAAATCTCATTCCCCGCAGTTGGTAGCAGAGGATGGTTTTCTTCTTGAGGAAGACAACCTAGGTCAGGTTTAGTTTACCCCAAGGTCCCTAGTCATCGACGACCAGAAGAAGAATCCCTGCCGAAGACGGTGCTGACGGTGCGTCAAGAGAAAAGCAGCAGAATCGGTCGAGAGTGAGTATAAGGGTCATGCGTTGTAAGATTGTGGTGTTTTATCTTGTTCTTGTGTTGTAATGTCAAGCGGAGTTGAATGCCTGTAGTGTGATTGAGGGAAGGTTGTGAGCGCGCGCAACCGGATAAAAATCTTATGTCCAGAGAGGGCTTAAGTGGTTCGGGTGTATCGAACACCCAGAGTAATTTGTCTACCATTTAAAGGGGGTCATGAGGTACCATTGATCGCCCGCAGACCGATGATAGGGGGAGCGTTTGAGTGAGTGTATGAGTAAACGCATGCTGGTCGTACGTTTACTGTGTGTAAGTAACCTATCAGTTGAAGCGAGCGTCTGACCGTAAGAGGAAGACGTTTCGCTAGTTGAGGTGACAATTACAGTTAGACTGTGGCCGTACAGTCAGAGAAAAGTGATCGCTTGGAGGGAAGTAGTCATTTTTCGGCGTATGAATGAAACGCATGCAAGACCGCGAGACGAGTTGAGAAACGAAGGAAACTGCTGCAGAGGGAACAAGTGACGTCAGCGTAGAGTCGCGCTGAGATTGGTCGGTTAGCGTAGAACCGTGTTGGGATAGGCTGATTAGCGAGAGTCGCACAGGGATTGGTGGTTTGTCATCGGGAGGTAAATAAGGAAGAGAATTAATAAAGGAAAATCGTAGATTATCAAAAATGAAGTGCTTTAAGGGTTTAAGAAAAATCTTTAAGAGAAATAGAAGAAACTTATATGCCGGAGAAGAAGCTCCACCAGAAGGCACACCAGCTTATCACATGGCAGTAAATGTAGGCTTACACTCGATAATGTGAATTTCCGAGTGGAATAGGCTAACGGAAGGGGAAAAGGAACTGACGTTTCCGAGATTCGGAACATTTAAGCTAGACGTGTTGAACCAACTGAAAGCAGTAATGCTTGCAACGAGACCTCTACCGAGGCCAACACAATTCGAAGCACTTAGTGCATGGTTTAGAGCGGCACACGAAAAGAGCGTAAAGAGGCGCCAAGAAAGAGTGAGACGATCAGTAAAGGCAGTGCAGGATGCCAAATGGGATGAGGAAGCTAAAAAGTGGAGAATACAAAAGATAGAAGCAGACAAACTGTTCACCATGATAGAAGCTACGGGAGAAAAGAAACCTCTAGAGGAGGAAGATGAGGAAAGCGAGACGGAGGAGGATCTGATAGATAGGCTATTAACAGATAGACCACCTCCGTACAACAGCGAAACCGCAAGTCCCATACTGCAGCAAGGGGACGGAGCTAGGTGGGGAGAATATAAATCGATCCCAGTAACAGAGTGGGACTCCAACAAGAGTGAGGAAATACCCCAAGCTAGTTCCGAACAGAGAGTAGTGGGAAGATTCGTGGTCCAGAAGGTGCCAGAGACGCAATGTGCAAGGTCGTACCAAATGCCAGACGCTTTACAAGTACCTGTCACCATAGGCCCTATTGTGTCAATCTACAACCCAGAAGGGGTCCAGCAGGAGGAACAGGCACGATGGGACAGGGAAAGGGCAGAGATGGAGAATAGGAATAACACGATGAATTCTCAGAGGCAGATACTAGCACCAGTGAGTCGGAGTACCCCATTAGATTCCGCAACGGGTCCCTGGATAGAACAAGGGGGCCAAAGAGGATCAATGGATTTGAGGGGACCAAAACCGAAATCCTACAAGGAATTAAGGGAATATCTGAAAGAATGGGATACTGCTGAAGAGGCTCGGAATAAAAGTTTAGAAACAGGAGCAGATTAGAGAGACCAGGATAACAAGATCCTCTCTCATTGTGGAGCTGGCGAAAGCAGCCCGGAGTGGGAGAGAGGGAGCCAAGGAAGCAGGGGAGATACTTGCCCTACTACTAGTGGCAATCGGCAAATGTGTAACGACAGGAGTGCAGGGTGTGGGGAAGTGCCTCGCGTCACCTTTAGTGAGGGAGAACGAAGGACGCAGGAGTACCGAAACACTTTCAGATGCACACACCATACTCCGGATGAAAATGTACAACATTGGAATCACGGGAACATGGAGAGTCGTGAAACGTCTCGACATGCCTCCGGTGATTACGGACGGAATCATGGGAACATGGAGAGCCGCGAAGGGTCTCGCCATGCGTCCGGTGATCAAGAACGAAGTCATGAAAATATAGGCAGTCGCGAAACGTCTCGCCATACATCCGGTGATCACGAACGAGATCGCGGGAGCATGGAGAGCCATGAAGGACCTTATCGTTTGTTGAGTGATACCAGACAGCAAGCAAGTTACAGTGGTTTAGAACAGCATGGAGGATCCTATCTCGTATCTGGTGAAACTGAGCCGAAAAGACAGAATGTAGGATTGAGGGATGGAGCATTGTTCCACCATACCCCAAGGGAAGATGGAAAGGCTTGGGATCTAGAGAGGTGGGAACAAAGAGATGGAAGAAAAATTCCTCATAACTCACCTGTGCTTAGGCGTAGGGCGCATAGTGGAGGTGAGAGGGATGTAAGAGAACAACCTAGGACTGACGTACTGAGAGCTGAAATAAAAGCAAGACGCATAGATGTAATGAGTTTAAAATCAGACTTGGACGAAATAATTGACGGCACAGTGGCAATTGAGAGGTTAGAGCTGTACGCACCAGATGAGATACTGTTTTTATCTAAAGACGTTACTCGGAAAGCGAGAGCAGCTCATGAAAAGTTATCTGAATTGGCAGAAAAGTACATGATAGACATATCACGAACTAAGGCTTTACAGGCCAACCATAGGCTGAATTGCACGGATCTAGATCTAGATGAGCGCAGAACGATTGGACTAAGAGTACACATAAGGGAATTGGTCATGTGTATTAGAATATGGAGAGATCTGGATAGATGGGAGGAAAGATGGTCCAAGAAGGGATCTGTCAGACGGAGCACACTTGTGAAGTCTCAGGATACAGACCTAATGCGAATGGAAGCTTTCCCTTTGCGAGAAATCGCGAACGGAAACTACGTGCATGTACCATGGAGTAGGGGGGATTTAGCGGCATTCACTAATTCCTTCCCGAAGCTTAGAGAAAATCCCGTAGAGTGGTACAAGCAGGTAGAGAGATTCGTGAAGATCTCTAAGGTACTGTGGATCGATTTGAACACATTGTTCGATATCGTAGTACCCGGAGATTTGTGGACGGCGTGCAAACTTAGTATTGAATGGCCCACTTGTGAGCCTCCGAGAGATACCCAGACAGGTGGTCCATCAGACAGAGTCATGGAGAAATACGAGAGAGTAATAACATGGCTAAAAGAGAAAGTGCCGGTGCAGGATATAGACTGGGTTAAGATAGATCGAACAACCCAGGAGCCTAAAGAGACAGTTCATGAGTTTTATGAGAGATTACTGAAAGCATTTAAGCAGTACAGTGGATTAGACATAATGGATCCTAAAGACATAGGACAGTTTGTGTCGAAGTTTGTTCTCGGATTGAGACCAGACATAAGCCTGATGATTCAACAGCATTTAATTTGCTGGCAGAACAAACCTTTAGACGAGATTCTGAGGTTGCAAGATATTGTAGCGATGAGATAGATACAAAGGCAAAGAAGCTTAAGGAAAAGCTGATGTTAGTACAGATGCAAGCAGCTGGAAAGGGTGGACAGTGACAGCAGGGAATAGGAACGCCAGCAAAGAAACAGAATAATCAGAGCAGAGATGAGGAAGAAAGACCGAGACCGAGAATAGATATCGCAACACTGAAAAGGACAACCAGGTGCCATCAGTGTAACGAGGTGGGACATTGGAGACGCGAGTGTCCTTACAATGTCGAGACAGGCGAATTAGAACAGGAGGAGGAAGAGGTACAGAACAACGTGGTTAAGGGAGCAACAGTCCCGAAGGGAAAGTTTATCAAAGGGGGGACTCAGACTCCTCGAGCCCCGTTTCCTCAACCGCCTTGCATTGCAAATGGAGGGAAAACCTATAGACAAATGCCATTGTTTGTAGGAGGAGAAGAATGCTACTACGTTGATCCTCTTACAGGGCAACGGGTGAATAGGGAAGAAGACTGTACCTTGGGAGCAGCCCTGGAAGTAGATCAGAGAGGGCCATACGTAGAAGCCGAAGTAGCTGGATGTCCTACGACCTTTTTGGTGGATACGGGGGCCACTAGATCCACGTTGAGATCAGCGGTAGTCCCAGGTCTGCCAATATCAGGAGAAATGATTCAGGTGGTAGGAGTCGCAAACAAGAGGATGACGAATCCTCTGACGGAACCAGTGTCAGTAAAGATAGGGAATTACAGTGACGAACATCAGTTTGTGATCTGTGATTCTAGCCCGGTGTGTTTACTAGGAAGAGATCTGTTGTGTAAACTGAATTGCACAATACATTGCACACCTGAAGGAGTAGAAGTGCAGACCAACGATGAAGATGCCGATTTCAAGGTTGTAAACTCGCAGGAATGCGTGGAACTATATCCTACCTTAACAGTGGAGGAACTTCCACAGGACTTGAGGGAGAAAGTGTCAGCTGAGGTGTGGGATTTTACTGGAGAGGAAATAGGACTGATTAAAGGGGTAGAACCAGTAAAGATCATGGTAAGACCCAATGCTGAGTATCCAAGAACACCACAGTATAAGTTGACACCGGAGACGGTTGCAGGAATAAAGCCTGTGATCGAATCCATGATTAAACAGGGAATACTGAAGGAGATCGTGGGTAGTCCATGTAACTCCCCGATTATGGGTTTGCAGAAGCCTAGTGGAAAATACAGAATAGTGCAGGATCTTCGAAAGATTAATAATATTGTTGTCTCATGTTGTCCAGTGGTACCGAATCCATCAGTGATATTATTTCAGATACCGTTCCAAGCTGAATGGTTTACAGTGATAGATTTGTGCCAGGCTTTCTTTTCGATTCCTTTGGACGAAGATAGCCAGTATCTTTTCGCTTTTAAGCTGGAAGATCGCGTTTTAACATGGTGTCGTATCCCTCAGGGGTATACAGAAAGCCCATCGATTTTTAACCAGCTATTAAAGAGAAATCTTGAAAGTCTAGTGCTGCCCAAGAACTCAGTTCTAGTCCAGTACATAGACGACCTCCTAGTTGCGTCAGAAACTGAGGAAGCTTGCAGAGTAGACACCATAACCTTGTTAAATCACTTGGCCGAGAACGGGCACAAGGTGTCTCCAAGTAAATTGCAATATTGTCTTACTGAAGTGCAATACTTGGGCCACAGGATTGAAAAGGGGAAACGGAAGGTGTCTCCAGACAGAATAGAGGCGATTATGAAAATGAACGCGCCTACAACACAAAGAGAAGTCAAGATGTTTCTAGGCATGGTCGGTTATTGTCGGCAGTGGATAGCTAACTTTTCAGTGAAGGCAAAACCTTTATTACAGCTGACGCACAAAGGAGTGAGTGATCCGGTACCATGGGACAAAGATTGTTTGATGGCGTTTTTGCAGCTGAGGGAGGACTTATGTCGCGCCCCGGCTTTAGGAATGCCGGATTACACAAAACCATTTTCGCTTTACTGCTGCGAAAGAGAGGGATGCGCTTTAGCAGTTTTGGCCCAGATTCATGGAGATGCGCGTAGGCCAGTAGCGTATTTTTCGGCTACATTAGATCCAGTAGCCGCAGCGTTGCCCGGATGTCTCAAATCCGTTGCTGCAACGGGTGTCAGCATTGAACGTTCTGAAAGCGTGGTAATGGGACATCAGTTAGTGGTGTACGTACCGCATTCTGTGGAATTGTTAATGACCAGGACTAAGACTCAGCATCTGACGAATAGCAGGCTCACACGCTACGAGCAGGTCATACTGGCTGCCGAGAATGTGACCCTAAAAAGATGCTCCGTCTTGAATCCTGCAACTTTGATGCCACTTCCAAATGAGGTGGATGATGAAATTTGTACAGATCATGATTGCCTTGATGTGACTGAACTATGCACCAAACCGAGACCCGATATCGTAGATGAGCCATTGACTGACCCTGATGAAATTTTCTTTGTTGATGGTTCATGCGTAAGAGACGATATTGGTCAGCTGAGAGCAGCTTATGCAGTTTGTACGATTACCAGAGTTGTAGAAGCCGCTTGCCTGGAAGGAGTACACTCCGCTCAGGTAGCTGAAATTATTGCTTTGACGCGTGCCTGTTTAGCAGGTAACAAAATTCGAGTCACCATATACACCGATAGCCAGTATGGTTTCGGGGTAGTTCACGATTACGGGCAGTTATGGTCTCAAAGAGGTTATATGACCTCCTCGGGTTCTCCCATTAGGAATGGAGAATTCGTGAGACTCTTGTTAGAGGCATTACAAGGCCCGACAGCTATTGCAGTAGTCAAATGTGCAGCGCATACAAAAAACGAAGATTTTGTGTCACAAGGTAACCGCTATGCAGATGAAGTAGCGCGTTACTGCGCAGAACAAGGATATTCTCACACGGATGTGAAAGTGGGGGGAATCCAAGAAAGAACTGAATTGACAATGTTGTTGGATACTGTAGATACGTGGGATGAGCTAAGGAGTGTTCAGGGGAATGCACCAGATGATGAGAAAAAGGGCTGGGAAACAGCTGGGTGTATAAAAAGTGAGATGAATTTTTGGATCTCTGCCGATGGGAGAGCAGTTTTACCAAACGAACTTGTTAGTCCAATGGCAAGGAAATTGCATGGATCAGCACACATAGGTAGAGATGCCATGGTGAGAGTATTCAGACAAACGTGGTTTAACCCTAAGTTTAGAGTAGCGGCAGAAGCAGTATGTCAGCGATGTGCGATCTGTCAGCAACTAAACGTGGGAAAAAGAACACCAGTTACATTGAGTCACATTGGGAGGTCTGGGGGGCCTTTCAATAGAATGCAGCTTGATTTTATAGAAATGCCTAAATGCAATAGACTCAGATACGTTTTAGTGATTGTTTGTATATTTTCTAGATGGGTTGAAGCTTACCCTACACGTAGGTGCGATACACTTACAGTAGCAAAACTGTTACTTAGAGGGTTAATACCGAGGTTTGGGGTGCCATCCTCTTTGGAATCGGACAGAGGAACTCATTTCAACAGCGAAATAGTGAAGATGTTGTGCTCAGCTTTGAGTATCGATCAGAAGCTCCATTGCAGTTATCGACCAGAAGCTTCAGGGATTGTAGAGCAAATCAATAGCACAATTAAGTCCAGACTTGCCAAAGTTTGCTCATCAACATCCCTGAGTTGGCCAGACGCACTACCAGTGGTTCTTATGAGCATACGTAGCACACCAGATAGAAAAACAGGTCTCTCTCCACATGAAGTGCTAATGGGGAGAGCTATGAGATTGCCATCGGTTCCGACTGCAGCGTTGTTGAACATCACAGACGACTTGATCTTGGACTACTGCAAGGGACTATCTGATGCCATTAATTCTGTGTCCCTCCAGGTCCAGGCTGCAGAGGTTCCATCAGCACAAGACTTGTGCCATGACCTGAGTCCGGGGGACTGGGTTTTGGTGAAAAAGCATGTCAGGAAGAACTGCTTAGACGTGCGTTGGCGAGGACCATTTCAAGTCATACTTGTTACGAACACTGCAGTGAAGTGTGGAGGCCTGCCAAATTGGATACACGCTTCACACACTCGAAGAGTGCCAACACCTCTAGAAGAAACAGCTCCTCTCTTGGATGAGAATCCAGCGGAAAGCGGAGAAGCCACAGAGGGGGAAAACCACGCTGTAGAGGTGATCGAAGAGGCTGAGACTGTGTCAGAACAGGTCGATGAGGGTCAAGACACTAGTGAGACCGAAGTCGCCTCAGGAGAAGAAAGTAACTGGGAGATTGAATCGGATACTGAACAAGCTGAGAGTGACCAAGAGACAAGTCCCAGAACAAGGAGCAGGAGGACAAGGAGTGACGAAGCTAGTTGGCCAGAGAGAAGAAGGAGGCCAAGCTTGAAAGCACAACAGGAGAAAACTCTTGTCCCAATTTCTGAAGAATCAGATCAAGAAGAGGAAGAAACTACAGACTCAGGCACTGAGAGTCCAAGAAGATCGAGAAGGGTACGTGTGCCCTGCAGAAGGTACGCCACCCCAGAGTGGACTTATCTAGCAGATGTCTTGGGGACAGAAATCTGGGAGAGTGAAGAACGTGAAGGTAATCGATCTCGATCCATTTGTGGCAGTGGAGATATGGATGTTGACTCCTGGACTCGAGACTGAGGGATTACTGACTTTCACACTTCCTATACCCCCATACTTGAGTCAGATTAAAGATTTAGTGCTAAACAGATTACAATTCCCAACATTTGGTCATCAAATTCCGGAAGAAGAAGAAAAAGTAATTCGTTTTGAATTATTGGAACTTGTTGCGAGAGCTGCACTTACGAGAATAATTGTTGATGTATAAAGACTTTTGTATATAAGTTATAAAGAAGAAGATAACCTAGTGCCGAGTGGAAAGAAGAATAAAATTAGGGATTACATTTAGAGGACGGAGAAGGGTTAGGGTTGTCTGTTGTTAAAAAAAAAAAAAAATAAAGAGACATTGTTGCGAAAAAGAGACTTTGTTGATAAAGAACACTTTACAAACTGAAAAGAAAATAAAGCAACCCAAAGACTGAACTGAAAAACTTTTTCGCAAAAGAGGGAGTTACGCTGATTGATAACATGGAGAACGGCAACCCAAACCGAAAAGCTAAATGCATAATAGGTACACTAATAGCAATAGTAATTTTTCTCATAATTACAGTAGTGACTATATCATACATAGTAGGACATGAAGCAGATAAAGAAATAGCAGATGTAAAGCCTGTAACGACTTTGAAACCTGCTCTTGATGGGAAGAAGGAGGAGAGCAGTGTTATTCGTGAAAAAGCGTTACTGGCAGATGAAGCTCGTAGATTACATGTAGACGAGTCACAGGGAAACTTTAGGTCAAATGCATATGCTAAACTGTTGTACGAGTATATCGATGCCATGGAGGCCAAAGATTGCTACGTTTGTATGCAATTGCCGGCTTCTGTAGATGAGGGCATTAGATATCATCATCTCCCACTGACTTATGGGATAACATGTAGTTTACTGCTTAGTATATTTTATGGTAGAGAAGGATTTGAGTACTACTTTTCAAATTATGATTCGGTACTGCCTGAAGTTCCGAATTATAAACAAATGAATAAGTGGGACTATTACAAAAAGGAGGATAGACTAGCCAAATTCTTCCTTCCTTGGGATACACTAGATACATCATATGCACGCAGAAATAATCTGACTTGCAAGGTGTCAGAGATTGAGAAAAAGTTCATAGGACAAGTAGATGACCGATACAGAAGGCAGAAGATTCTAAAAATGTCAGGACAGTGGAAAACTGATTGGACCGAAGAAGAGAAGGCACATAAAAAGAAAGGTAGCAATGGTCCAATAGCTTTGGATAGAACGCAGAAAGGAAAGTTATGTTTAACTCGAAGCAAGACATATTATGAGAGTGTATTTGTAGGTGAAGTAAATTGCGAACATGCTTTTCGATTAGAGTACTATACGAAGGATTTCATGAAGGAGATGCAAGTGATTCCTAATGTATATTTTGTATGCGGAAGAAATGCCTATGTAAAACTGCCTGACAATTGGTATGGTTCGTGTTACTTGGCAATTGTCTTCCCCAAAATATATCATGCAAAGGATTTAGCGATCATAGAAGGAAAGGCTTCGACAAGAACGAAAAGAGAAGTAGGAGATGCAGAAGTAGTAGGAGACGTATTTGGAGCGATGTTTCCTATGTTAGGTTTAATACTTAACGATGTTAAGATCAGGAGACTAGCTACAGTCGTAGATAGATTATCTGCAAGTACTGCAAGGTCATTAATGCTAATAGAAGGTGAGATGCAATCGATTAGAGCAATGGTTCTTCAGAATCGACTTGCTCTTGATGTGCTATTAGCAAAAGAAGGCGGAGTTTGCAAGGCTTTGAAGGTTCAGGAATGTTGTACTTATATTCCTGATAATTCAAAACCACTTGAGAAGGTCATAAGAAACATTACACAGATTCATCAAGAAATCGAAGATTTGACAAAAACAAATGTTTGGGAAAAAGTAGGTCATGGAGTAAGAAAGGTTGGAAGTTGGTTTGCCAACCTTGGTAAAAGTATTATATGGTATATATTAAAACCTGTATTAATAGTATTAATTTGTATAATCACATTGTTAGGATTTGTGAAACTATATAAATGGTATAGGACGAACCGGTTACAAAGGTCTATGAGAGAACAAGAAAGGAGATTAGCTGCTTTACAAGATCAACAGTATAAAAGCTTGAGAGCACTTGAAATGATGAAAAGAGGAAATGATGTAACTAGTTCTGTGTAAAGGTGCTATTCAAATTGCACTTAGTGATGACTCCTAAAAGTCATCAAAGGGGGGAACTGAGAGAGCGCAATTTGAATAAAACGTATATCCGAGTCATATTTAGAAGTATATTGTATAACGTAGGAATAGAATGTATATCAAACGTGAAGTTGACGCTTATAAGCATAAAGTTAACAGACGTAACCAAAGTAATATAGGAAATGTATACTGTATTTACTTTAGAATGTATTAGATTTAGAAGGCCCGTATACTTAGTAGGCTAATGTAGAAATGTGTAGAAATGCTTATGAACAGAAGAACGTGCAAAGTAGAATTAATGTACGTGTGTAACTTTAAATGCAGAAACGGCGAGAAATGTAACATGGAGAAATGTGATAACGATGTAACCAATAAGAATATAAAATTATATTCTACGTAATTTATATTCTATGTAAAATGTATTCACTTATAAGAAAGGGATTTGCTAAATACGACCATATATAAATATATGTTAAAGGTTATACTGTGTAGAAGAAGTTTGTAGGAATGTTAGAAGAGTTTAGGTCATTTGTGATTATAACCTGACAGACCAAGGGTTCGCAGGAGTGTAGTCCGCTGTTGGTAATTTAGTGGGCTCACAGGAGTCGTGAATAGCCTTCACTTGAATGTGCGAGCCAAAGAGTCTAGTTCTTGTTAGATTTAAGGTGACAAATGTCGGACGAAGTTTATTGCCTAAACATGAAGGGAGACGATTGGAATTTGAGTCTTGTTTTGAAATGACCATTCACAGGACCAAATGAGGTTAAAAGTACAGCCGTAAAGAATAAAAGTTCTGATAAGGTGATAGATTTTGCTCCGAAAGTGTCAAAGGTAAAGTTGAATGAAGTCACCAGCAAGAAGACGAAGATGGCGTCTAAGGAGAAAAGGTCAACTTAACGGACGGCGAAGAGACGAAGCCATGGAAAGAGCTAGAAGATGACCTCACGGGGAAAGTCCGTGGTGGGCGTCGAAGGGGCGTTCCACCCACACTGTGATTGTGTATTTTAGGGACAGCACCCCGGGGAGAAGATAGCGAATTGCTCAGAGTGAGAACAGCGAGGAGCGAGAGCGAAGGCGCAGATGGCCTGAGAGTTAGGAACGAGCGCTGAGAAAGATCAGAGCGCAAGGGAGCAGTAGGCCGAGGACCCTTAGAGATCGGATGGGTAGGCAGAGAGAGGGTACTGCTTCTTAAACTTAAGTTACCTTTAGAGGCTAAGAGAGTTTGAACTTCTTAGGGAGTCAAACTGCTGACACCTTTTTAGGGTACTAGAAACGTGCGAAGTAGGGATGTCACCTAGTATAGAGTAGGGACAGATTTAACTTGATTATTTTTCTCTTTCTGTAGATTTGCTGATTTTGGAACTGACTTTAATTGTATTTGTTTGTAGACTGAGGTTCTTTAGGGAATACATGTTCCTATTAGTTCCTGTATATTTGTTGAATTTGATCCTGAGAGGATTGTATATGCAACTTTTCTTAATTTTATATTAAACCTTTTAAACTTTATCAGTTGTAAGTGGTTCTTCAAGAGTGGCGTCAGTTAATGGGGTTTATCTAACCTATGCAGGGCTGTCTTTTACTCAATGACAGACAACAACCGATCCAAAATTGACGAATGAGATAAGTTATCAAATTGATCATAAAAGATATTAAAATCTCATTCCCCGCACAGGTGTCCCATCGATTTCTCCAAGCTGGGGCAGCTCCTGGGAGCCCTCACAGGCTTAATATCAGACAAATATGAGCTGCTACTATTTAGGGCGGCAAACCACCGCGGCCTTCTTCGGAGCATTCCGAATCAGCGAATTAGTAGCCCCCAGCAAGTCGGGCCCAGCGCAGCAATGCCTGCAGGCAAGAGACATTAAACCAATGGCGAAGGCAGTGGAATTAACGCTGAGACAGTCCAAAACGGACAGGGCAAGGAGGGGGACGACGATATGTCTCCACTGCATCCCAGAGGCTGGGCTCTGCGCGGTATGCTGGCTATTTAGGTACATGGGGGCACGACCAGCTGGTGAGGGCCCCCTCTTTATACATAAGGATGGAAGGAACCTGAGTAAGTTCCAGTTTACAGCCATAATGCGCCAAGGCCTTGGTAAAGCCGGGTATCGCGCGGCATCGTTTGCCTCGCACTCATTCAGGATCGGCGCAGCGACCTCGGCAGCGCAGCATGTCATGCCAGAGGACAGGATCCAGGCGGTGGGCAGATGGCGCTCCAGGGCGTACAAGTCGTACATACGCCCTCACCTCGTATAAAAAAAAAAAAAAAAAAGGAAGAGAAAGCCCTGAGGGGGGAGAGGGGGAGGTAGTCACTTTGGGATGCCGCACGGCATGGTGATAGCCCCCTCGTAAGTACACACGGTGCGCAGAAGGCCACCTAACAGAATGCTTTCTCTCGACAGGGGGACGCCCGCGGCTGGTCTGGGTGGTGGGACATTCATTCGTGTCCCGAATGGAGTCTTGGTGGCGGCAAGGGGGCCACAGCATAAGCAGGCCCAAATCGACCTACATCCGCTGGATAGGGCAGCCGGGTATGAGATGGGAGCAGCTACTGCCGACGCTGGACGGCCTCATGGCAGATTCGGCCTGGCTGCCCGACGTCCTGATCATCCACCTTGGGGGCAACGACCTGACCCGGTTAGGGCGAAAAGCAGTCGGGCAGGCCATCCAAAAAGATCTCACCAAGACAGCAGCGTGGCTGGGACCCACAACGATAGTCTGGTCCGAAATGATCAGCAGGAAGTATTGGAGAGGTGCCGATTCCAACAAGGCCGTCGATAACGCAAGGAGGAAATTAAATGTCGCGATGCACAAGTTTTGCCTCGCCAATGGCCTGGAATCAATCCGGCACGGCCTCATCCACCCGGGCCGCCCGGAACTCTACGGGCAGGATGGGGTGCACCTCTCCGAGAAGGGGATGAAGGTGTTCTGGGATAACTTGTGGGGTGCAATGACACTCGCAGGTTGCAATTAAAAAAAATATATATATATATATATACACAAGTATGGAAAAAGGTGGGAGCCACAAACCAGGTGCAGGGGGGGGAGCCGCAGTAAGACGTGAGCCTCCCTGCGGCGTGGCGGAAATCCTACACTGGTTGGCTAAGAAAACACACTGGCGGGCGGTGTGTAAGAGGATGGCCACTCACTTTTTAATGCCGCACGGCAGGGTGACGTGGCGGCATAAAGGAGGGGAGTAACAGGAGGAGATGGCACTCGCGGCCCAGACCCGGCCGGACGGCAGGGCGCAAATGGTAGCGAGCTGGGGACCTAACTCCTGACAGGAAAGCTCCCCTCCGCAACACGCAGAAGGCGTGGGCAACCAACCACTGGAGCACCAATAGACTGGCAACAAACTGGTTTGTGTACAAGCCCCATTTTCGAACTAAGGAGGGCACTAAAAGACTGACACCTGTTATCACAAGATGGTGTCATAATTTGTATATGGCAATTATGATTGATGTTTACTGTTCGTAAAATGGATGATTGCTTGAAAACCAGTTTGTGTTATTAATATGTCTTTGGTTATTAATAAACTGCGGCCAACAACGACCACTACTAATACCAGTTATTGTTGGCTGACATTATTTCCCACCATTGGCAACAGCAGAATGCGGGGGCCGGTAAGTATGTATGCTTGGGTCTCCGCGGAATAGGCACATGCGAGGGTTATTGCAGAGGCCGCCGCACCCTCCCGTAAGGGTGGGGGAGGCTTGAAGGCCGGCGCCATAACCCTTGTGGTGCCACCAGCGGGGGTAAACTGGTTCTGGGCGCTTTGATGCGCCCAGGAACCAGCGGAAGCGGGGTGCGCACCAGCCACCCGACCGGAAGTGACCTGTTGACCTGAGCACCCCCAGAGGGTGCCCAATGGTCAACCTGGCTTTATTTGAACCCCCCAATCAGGGGGACTCACCTGAGGCCTGCATGGAGGGCTCAGGAGGATTTAAGCGACGCCGCCTCCCAGCAGAAGCACAACGCCTTCGAGGAGCTGGGAGAACGGCGCGACAACAACAACGACTGAAGCCCACCCACCCACACCTAAGGAACAGCAAAGTCGCAGTGCTGGATAAGGGAAGGGGCGTTAGCGGAAATCCTACACTGGTTGGCTAAGAAAACACACCGGCGGGCGGTGTGTCTTGTTTCATATTTCTTTCCTCGGATCACTTGAGTGGCTTGGATGTGTTACAACTGCAAGCCCAAAGATTTGTCAGGGAAGTCAGAGAGATGTAGCAGGGAGACAAAAATAGATCAGACTGGTGTCCATTTTGTGAGATCCTATAACTCTAAATCCTCAATAGCAAGAAAGGATATGAGTTGCAGTCATAACTGAAATAGCATAGCCATGGCAACGTTGTGCAGTTCTCATGAGACTTTGAGATCTTGCAAAAGTGTATTATACTAGAAACTTTGCAGCATGATAGAAAACTGTCCCTCCTCACAACATGCCCTTAAAGCACTTTTATGTAAACATTCTGGATTGTGTTGTGCTATTCGATGCAATGGGCTAATCAAACACTTTCTTGTAGGGATGTGAGGGCAGCCAAGGAGCACCCGCAAGAACCTCGGGAGTAAAGGGAGGGGCTGACATTGTCACATAATCAGGCCAGAAGCCGAGTGGAGGCCACTGCAGGAGTTGATTCTGGCTGGGTCGTAGGCCTGGAACAGACAATGAATTAAACAATAATATCATGTTTGTAAATTTCTATCTGCTGCCAAATGCTTGCATGTATTTTTGGTCACAGTACAAGTAGTGATAGTTGTCTGTAAGCAGACCTCTTGCTTCCTTTACCTTTACAAAACGGATACTTATAGTTGGAGTTAGGTCAGCCCATTGCTTATGACAAGATTGCTTTGTTGTCTTTCTCAGTAGTCTCGTCTTGATCCAAGGTCTTTCTTCCCTATTCGTGTTTTTCCTGGCCAAGCATTTCGGCCTCTCAGTGTTCTGATTGTTTGACTTGTATCGCTCCACTGCTGATTGCATTCAGGGAACTACATTTTTCTTTTACTTTAAGAACTCCATGTGCTTCTTTCCCCTTGTTTTTACCAACCACCCCCTTACTTTCCATGTTGCCTCCCCCTGTTCATCCTTTGCTTCATTCACCCTTCCCCCACTAGTTTTTTAAAACATTCCACAACCCCTTCTTCTCTTCTTTTAACTCACTCCTTCCCACTTGATGCCAAAATCTCCCACCCATTTTCCACCTAACTTTTGTATTTGGTTACTTTATTTCTGCCTGCTGCACTCTGAGAGGGCATCCCTCTTAAAAAAATTAATGACATCTAAAAATGGCCATTGTCGAGTGCACATTCACACACACATGCGACGGGCAGTTCAGAATAGGGTTGTATTATTTTAAGAAACCCATTAAAAGATGTCAGCCTTAGATCGGGGTGCATCCTCAACGGTCACAATGTATTCTCACCCGACAACAGTGGTATTATGTTTTAAAAACGCCATTCCTGATAGCCAGCACAGATGGAAGCACATTCGGAGTGGCTAACTATTGCAAAAAACATTTGGAAAGCAATAAGGTTGCACTACTGAGATTTATTGCGTTTTCCAATGCTTGTTTTATTGAAAAAATAAATAGACAAGGAATTTCCACACCATTTTACTTATACTTAGAGCATTATATAAATAATATGGAATGTAAGACTATAAATTAATCTATTGTACAATACAGTGTGCTCAGATAAAGATACTAAGCCCAAACAGTACTTCAAAATTAGGAGCTTGCATGCTGTTTTGGGATTAAGCAGTGTCATTTTTCAGACTCCTAGACTCATATTTACAACAGAATGCAGAGCCCAGTCTTATGCCACAATCGGTAACGCCGCGCTCTGACATCCTGAAAATGCAGGAATGCGCCCTATTTACAATAACACGGCATACCCCTGTGTTTCCCTAGTGCTGATGCTAAATTTAGGTCCCTAACACCAACAAAGACACATTTGAACCATAGTACAGGGAATGATTGGTGTCCCTTCCTGCACATGAACAATCACTAATGGCGATTTGTAACTTCTAAATGTGCTTCAGAATGCAGCCCATATAGAAGTTGCAACTCGTCAATATTTATTGATTGTTTATGTGCAGGAAGGAACACCTTCCTGCACATGCACAATCTCCATTAGCGATTTACTCTTTCTGTATGCTGCACACATATCTGCAGCACACAAAGAAACAGCAAAAACTAGAAGAAATTAATGATTTTGCCTCGTTGCTCCAGGTTAAGACCAGGTTTTCCCTGGTGTTATTTTCGGCACTGCCCCATATTTACGCCAGCCTTGTAAATAAGGGAAGCGCCAAATAGCAATTGGTGTTTCGGCGGAAAGCCAACTGCAACACCCATTGCACATTCCTTTCATGCTAAGTGGTTCATGAATAGGTGCATTATTTAGAAGGTGGCGTTAACGCCGCCTTGTAAATAAGACAAAGGGATTATCCCCACCAGAACGTCTAAAAAAGTGTTGTTCTGGTGGCGATAACCCCCTGTAAATATGCCCCAAAGTTGTCACTGATAGCATCCATCTGTTCGTTTCAATCATTTTGCAATTTCATCAGACACTGGAAGGAGATGCTGTCTCATACTAAGCGTCGGGCTTTGTAAAAAGAAATCTTATGCATGCTGATCATTTTATTAGCAGAATTCTTCAAATTACAAACTCAAATTGGTGAGCAAGCCTTATGTCTTTCCATAATTCAGGAGGGAAAATATTATCATATTTTATAGAATGGACTCCGCACTTACAATAACATTAAGTTTATTTAATGTTAATATAAGTTCAAAATAAATACAATAAAATTTCAAGATGGGACCAATAAAATTATTTTTCAAATAAAGATTTCACTTGATAAAAGTGAAATGAAATTCTCTAAAGTCTGGCATGAAACTCTCTACACTCATCGGGCAAGAACGGAAAATATGTGTGCAATTGAAAGGTTTAGCTGTTTGCAGCTCATTCAAAAAGAGGGAAAATCACTGGTTCTGTATGGTTTTTGGGAAAGCTCTGGAAAGTATCTGTTCTTACTAACATATTTTTCCAATTATTAACAATATCCCTTTTTTAATTCAATTCCAAATCCAACTTGAAGGCGCCGATTAGAATTTACAGTGTTACTTTCTATTCTCGCTTTTGGCACGTGCCTGAAAATCGTCACTTTCAGCTAAATTATTTAATCTCGACGTGGCTAAAATTGTAAACATGTGAAATGTAATGCAATTGTACATTTCTAACATGTAATATAATTGTGCCATTCCAATGTGTAAGATCCGACCTGATATATGCAATCTTGACTGTCTTCCTGCACATCCATTGTTCTGTGCTCGATTGCTCCCCATGAAAGTTTCCATTAATTAAACACCTTTACAAATACACACATCCATACAGACACAGTCTATGGCTGCCTCACTCTTGGGATGACTCACAGCTTTCCCTTTTGTAAATTACTTACCATACCAAAACGGGGTATGTAAATTATCTATGTGTTTTTGAGTGCAGTTGCTGTCACAAACTATTGGTAAACAAACCCCTTTCTAAATCACAAATAGGAAGAGGACACATCTTTCATGTACCCCTTGATTTGCAATTCAGAAACGGTAGCAAAAGACCTTCTATGCATCAGAAAGACTTTTCGTATATTGTAAATTAACTTTTTGTGTGCAACAAACACGGTGATTTTGTGAATCGCAGGGTTTGTGACTGCAAAAAGGCTGTGCATTTACAGCCTGATTCATCAAAGACCCGTTTTGCGAGTCTTTAATAGTGATTCATAAGGAATCGCTATTACAGGCTCACAAAACGGGATTCATGTAGGAATCGCAAAAAAAAATGCGATTCCTACATATTCCTTATTTGCGATTAGCAAATTGCTAATCGCAAATAAGGAATAACTCCCCATTCATTCCTATGGGCCAAAAGGCCCATAGGAATGAATGGGGAGTATTCCTTATTTGCGATTAGCAATTAGCTAATCGCAAATAAGATAGCGATTTAAAGGGTGCCAGGGGTGTCCAAAGGACACCCTGTAGCACCCCTTAAATGCAAATTTAAAAAGGTGTTGCGCACACATATGTCCAAAGGACATGTGTGTGTGCAACATGCAACTTAAAAAAATGCTTTAAAAAGCATTTTTCTAAGTTTTCGCTATTTACCACGAGGTTTGACCTCGCGGTAATTAGCGGCCCGAAATAGCGATTTCGCAATTTGAAAATGGATGATGGATTGCATTTAAGGAATCTGAAATAGAGATTCCTTAAATGTAATTCCTCACAAATTTGCGAATTCGCTATTACCGATTTTTGCATTTGGGATGATGAATCCCAAATGCAAAAATTGCGCTCGCAAAGGGCCAGATTCTGAGAATCTGGCCCTTTGCGAGCGCTATTCACCTTCATGAATCTGGCTTTATGTCCTTCCTTGAATGAAAACAGGCTACGACATGTTTCACATGCCTGTAAGATCCACCTTGTTTCTGTCAGATTCTGGCATGGGTCCTTCACGTTCACAGATCTTCACCTGCCAGTCCTATCTCAGACTGTTCATCTGTCACCTGGATGAACAAGACTCAGGGTCTGTTTACAAGTTTGGCGTCTTAATGCCATACCTCCGCAGACGCAGCCCCAAGAAGACCGCTGAGTCGTCACTCTTCCGCCTGCCCTATTACGATGAATGCAGCCTGAACCCCTGACCATGTCGATGAAGTGTGTCCCGCCTGCACTGTGGCAGACTGCAATGTTGGTGATGCATTCTCCGTCGCTGTCAGGGCTGCAGGTTCCCGTTAAGCTGATTTCCAAAACACAGATGTACTGGTGGTCCCCTTGTGGCAGTTCCCCGATGGCGGTAGTCAGCTGTGGTACACTAGCAGCAAAGCACCACACAGTGTCCAATGGATGGATACAATACAACACATCTGATGTCCAGTGGTCAAGTGGATACACCTGCAAATCAAACTATAAAACACACCCCATTTCAGATCATGATTTTTTGCCACTCGATTGTAGCACAGCAAGTAAGAGCAGCAATCTTGGTCCGCTAAGGCTGCCCTTTTTTTTTCTCCATCACTTTCACCACTCTCCACACTTTTTTGATGCACATTTTTCTAACATTGGTTGGTGTATTTGTTTATTGTTTCATTGCCGCTTACTTTAATTTCTAGTTATGTTATGCCAAAAAAATCCATGTTTTTCAGAGTAGTCTAAGATGTCAGTCATGGTGGATAAAATCATAAGAGTAGAGCCACAATTGTTTGGAGCCAAGTCCAACATACTGCCTTCAGTAAGAAGATGAAATGTGGTCATAGAATAGTCAACAGACAGTCAATGCTGTAGGTACAACCCTGCACACACAGGAGGTAATTAGGAAGAGGTGGAACGAACTGAGGGTGAGGTGCATTCCCTGGCCTCCAAGCAACATCTGGAGGCCCAGAGGACTGGCGATGGTCCTTTCACTACCCCGTTACAACTGTTTCTCTAGAAGGAGAAGGTCTTGGCCATCATACTATATGATGGTTTGACTGGAATGTCTGGGGAAGGTGAGTCTGGTATGTTATACCTCACTAACTGTTGCAATACCTCAATGTCATATTTGCTCTCAAATTAGCTCATGCCATTGTGTTGAGTATCTAGGGGCATATTATCAAGGGGGTTTATCTCCGCTTTTTTGGCTTTAAAAGCCAAGAAAGCGGAGATAAAATTATCTCCCTATTACCTAGCTGTCGCTAACACCAGTTAGCGACAGCTAGTAGGAGATAGCGACCATCTTGGGCCCCACTTTGCATGTCTGTGATATTTATCACTAATGACATGCAAAGTGGGCGTGCCAAGATGTTAGCGACTGAAAACAGTCGCTAACATCGCTATCTCCTATTACCAACTTTTGGAGATATTCGCGCTAAGCGCGAATATCTCCAAAAGCTAACACCTACCCTGAGTAGTTCTTAGCCATGTTATCCAATGGGAGGTGGATAACATGGCTAAGAGCATTAGCTCGGTAATGCATGAATATCGCTGACTTTTCAGCGATATTCATGCATTGCGGCGATTTTTATCACATTTGCGACAAACCTTGGTAATACCAAGGTTTATTTGCGGTAAAAATAGCTGCAGCTCAGCGGTAAATTTTTGTCTCTAACCAAGCAATAGCGATAATTATCGCTATTGCTTGGTAATATGCCCCCTAGTTTCCTAACATGCAATCCTCAAAGTATGAGAGATGTTGGTTTGTCTGTGTTAATGTGAATTGTTGCATATAATATCACAAGTATCAATCTCCAATACATGCCACATGTTGGAATGGTGTCTGTAAGTGCATTACTACATATCATTCCAGGACCCACAATATGAGTCAAAATGTAAATGTATGGTTCATCCCAACAGCATTTTGCCAACAGGTATGTTACACTGACCATTTAGCAAATGTTGAGAAGTAGAGATTGAAATGATCACAACTACCACGAGGCCTTGTTTCTGTGACTCAAACAAGTTCAAAATGTGATTGTGCCCATTCACATTTGTCTGACATATTACAACTGATGTTCATGTCTCATGGAGTTAACCATTTTGCAAGTGTTGGTAATTAGAGATAGAAATGACTACAACTACCATGAGGACCTTTTTCTGTAACTCAAAACAAGATGAAATTGTGATTGTGCCCAATCTCACTTGTCTGACATGTTACAACTGACGTGCAATTCAAATCGCCTGAGCAATCTACATACAATGCTCAACTCAGAGAGATTTCTGCCCACTTAGCTCTATGTTATTCTGGTCTCCTCAACTGAAACTATTGATGGCATGAGTGACACCATACCAACTGTGCAGGTGAAATATTTATATTGTATGAACATAACTCAGCTAATTGGAAATGGCAGGTGACCCATTGACTCTGCACTGCACACATGATGACTAATGGTAAATATACAACCAAGTTGAGTGATAGCCTGTTGTGTACACAACTAGGCCTTGGAATGGTCAAATACATGTTACCTCTCCACTGTGTCTGCTTAAATGTGTGGTAGATGTCATGTGTATTCCTTAACCCAAAATGCGTCTTCTAATGAGCTGCGTAATTCAAGTACATGTGTTTAATGTCTCCAAATGCCTTGTTGACGAATTCAATACAACTGAAAAATATCACTATAATAATTGTTCCCTATTTTGTTTTTCCAGGTTTCTACTTACTGTGTCACAAAACATTTGGATGTAGGTACCACACTTCCACCAATAACACTGTTCTCTATATCACACCACGTTGATCTGACAGAACAACATGCCAGAGCTTGGTCACTGAAGAGACTTCCACTCCATCCCAGGATTAAGCCCTCAGTGATGACAACAATCCTGGAGATCTGGACATGGATTATGTTGCTGGTCCATCTGGTCAGCCTGGCAGACAGCAACTGTCCGTCTCACTGTACCCACCCCAACACCTCCCACCCTAGATACAACACCTCAGCCACCCCCAGTCCCCCAACCTGTGTACCTAGCACAGTTATATCCATCATTTGTCCCCAGTCGAGGATTCTGAGGTGACAATCACCAGCCCATCTAGAGATGATCCGGGACAGGGTGGGAGAGGGCATCCTGGGACAAGGTCACAGGCTTATGGGGAGGGGTCGTGGATGGATGCAGTGTGTCAGCTGGGTGAGGCCAGTGGGGCCACTTACATCCAGGCCACCATCAATCAAGTCTTAGGAGCTGTTCATTACTCCAAAGGTGTGATAGGCCAGGTACTAACCAAAATACGGGAGATGAAGCAGCTGCAGAAGGACATACACTATGAGATGCAGGCCCATAACAACAACATGGGCTATCACCATGGGGTGCTGCAGGAGATCTACACACAACTTTTCTGGGCTTTTCCAGCACCATCTACCTCTTCCTGTGGTCTAACAACATCAGGCCCATCTACATCTGTAGAAGCCACAGGAAGGGATGCCCTGCCAGAGAGGACGCTCCTGTGGACCCCCCTGTCCCCACAGCTGTGGATCCCTCCTGCACTGCCAAGCGGGGACGTCCATGCAAATTTCTAGGAGGTGCAGATGGAAAGAAATTTCATCACAAGACCGGAGGCTACATTATGCATACAACTTTTAATATGCAGATCCCAGCCGCATCACAAAGGAAAGTTCTAAATAGAACAAAGGCAACAGCTAAAAGCCATGAGCCAACAAGATACAGCCTCTTTTAAATGCGGCTCCCAAGCAGATAAGTCTATCTTTATTCTTCCTGTTTATTGATTTCTTTAAGAACTTTAATCAGTAATTTACTGTGATTTACTGTGTTTTGGGGTTTTATAGACTTTAGTATGAGTCTGTTATTATGGTGTGGCGCTTTCCTTCCCCCGTGATCCCACACCCTCTTTCCACTACCAATTTCCAATCTATGGAAATTCCCTCATTATAAACCCCCCCCCCGCGCGATTGTGTGGATTCAATGATTTTGATTTGAAACTTCTAATGACCCGATTACCTTTAATCGATAATCCTCATTTCCTTTCCTCTCGTTTAAACCGTGCTCCGCACGTCTTCGCTGGCGATATACATCGTTTTTATAATTCTTTGTTGGGTAAGTATACTTTTTTGCTAACCTTTAATTTCCTTCGTTTCTCCCCCTTCCCTCGCGCTCAGCAACGCGAGTCTCTGCCAATATTCAAGGAATGACCCTTAGCAACAACGACGCCGCGTCGTCGGGTTGCTAAGGGCACTTCCTTTACTTCATAACACGTCCACGAAGCTTCGGGGCGTTTCCATAGCAACCCCGCACGCGTCCACGAAGCTTCAAGTGTTTCCATAGCAACCTGCTAACGCTCATCTTCACCGGCAAGCGACGACTGCATACAAACGATTTATCAAACGTTTAACGCTTAAAAAACGATTAAACCCTCGCTATTTCAGCCTTTTAAACCAAACAAGGACTTTTTCAATCCTCTAAAAAATCGACTCTTTCAATCCCTTAAAAAATCGTCTCATTAATATATTAATACAATGTCCAGCTCTGGCTCCGAAGAGGCTTCTGCCCCCTGTCAAGAAGTCTCCACTGATAAATTCAAAAAATTACTCGATTCTGGGAGGAGATTGTCCCTGACTGAACCTCCTTCAACTATTTTAAGCTCTAAACGTCCCATTCAACAAAATGACACTACCTCTGGCAAAAGACTGAGAAAAAACAACAATATTAATATGAACATGGGAGGTCTTAGCACCTCATCTATGGCTAGAGGTCCTAGTACCTCAAGAAATGAGGGAGGTCTTCGCACCTCAACTGGTTTGGGTGCCCTTGGCGGCACAAAGAATAATGGTGCCCGAAGCGACACACATTTTAAGAATGTTCATTACGACGACGATCATGACTCAGATGACTCTGAATTTATAGATGAATACGTTCTCGATCTTAATGAAAACCAAGACCATGACTTTGGGGATGGTCTAGATATCACCGAATCATCCAGCAAAGATGTTATATGTAACCCTTTGGGTGAGGAGATGCTTTCACCTCAAAACTTAAGACATCCTCGAAGCTCTGAGTGGTACCCTCAAGAACATGTTTCCAAGTTTGTTAAAAAATGGATAAGATATCCCTTAGAGAGGGAAACTCGTAACATCCTGAGAGCAGAATGTTCCAGACCCTCGGTGGGCGATAAGACCTGTTACACCCCAAATCTTGATCCTGACTTGATCAAATTCCTTTTTAAATTGGGACGTGACCCTAGGAAGGGTATCGAAAAATCCTTTAAAACCTGTCAGGATTGTCTTCTCGACGTCCTTGGCCCTCTCACAAGAATCCTCGACTCCGCAGAAGAGTCCCACCTAGAAGGGACCCACCTTGATACCGAGCTCATTAGAGGATGGAGCCAAAGAGCTATTATTCTCTTAGGAAATGCTAATACAAGCATTAATGCAGAGAGACGTAGAGTGGTTCTCACCCGTATTAACCCTAAACTCGCCGATCTTGCTGATAAAGAACCCTCTAATAGCCAAAAAGGACTTCTCTTTGGAGAAGATCTTATTAAATCCCTCGGCAAGTATGTTTCTACATTCACTGCCTTAGACAGAGCGCAACAAAACATGCGCAAGGTTTTTAATACTGGAAATGGCCTTTTTGGAAGGGCCGGAAGACGCGGCCAACCTTCCGGCCGTTTCCCTCAGAGGCCCAATTTCAGATCTCGTGGAGGTGGCAGAGGCTACCCTCAATACCAACAATATCAATACTCTAACTCGCAATTCTACCCTCAAAGAGGCAGAGGACAACGTGGCAGAGGATTCAGAACACGTGGGTCAAATACCCAAACCAACCCCTCAGGTGAGTGCTTCCCCTCTACCTTCCCTTTCTTTCCCTTCAAAGGTAGGCGGGAGGCTGAAGTATTTCGTAAAAATTTGGGAATCCATCACTTAGGATCCTTGGGTTCTAAGCACTGTAAAGGGTTTTACAATAGATTTCGATCAAGAACCTATTCAGCTTTCTCTCCCAAAATGTATTCCAATGTCACAGGTACAACAAAACATAATAGAAGAGGAAATCTCTTCAATGATTCAGAAAGGTGCAATCTTAGAGGTCCCTATGGATCTCCTAGGTTTTGTGAGCAACCTTTTTTTGGTCAAAAAGAAAGACAAGGGTTGGAGGCCGGTTATAAACCTTCGCCAAGTAAACAGATTCATTTCCTACAGGCATTTCAAGATGGAGGGTATCCACCTCCTGAGGGATCTGCTCCTAGAAGGGGACTGGTTAGCCAAACTCGACCTCAAGGACGCCTATTTTACTATCCCCATGGCCAAAACCCATCAACGTTTTCTCCAATTTCTTTGGAAAGGTCGACTGTTCCAATTTCAAGCTCTTCCATTTGGTCTCTCTTCCGCACCATGGTGCTTCACGAAAGTGATGAGAGCCGTTGTTTCCCACCTAAGATCAAGGGGTGTTCGTCTAATTATCTACCTAGACGATATTCTAATTATGGCACAAGAAAAGTCACACTTAATTCGAGACCTGGATATTGCGATGAAACTCATAGAAAGTCTAGGTTTCATCATAAACAAGGAAAAGTCTCACTTGACCCCCTCAAAATCCTTGGAATTCCTGGGATTCACGGTCGATACCACCCGTTGTCTCCTCCTCCTCCCTTCGAAGAAAATCGCAAAAATAAAGAAGCAAATAAAACATGCTCTGAGCAAACAGTCTCTCTCCCTCAGGGACTTAGCCAGGTTACTTGGTCTCCTCTCATCTTCAATTCAAGCGATTTTTCCAGGACCACTCAATTATCGGGCTCTTCAGAGAGTCAAAGCGAGAGCCCTGAGGTCAGGACTTTGGTACGGAGATCAGATTTCTCTGGACTCAGACTCTCGTTCAGAATTGATTTGGTGGCTAGACAATCTGGAGGCTTGGAACGGCAAGGCCATTTTTGGCTCTTCCCCGGAATTTGTTCTGGAATCGGACGCCAGCCTTCACGGTTGGGGTGCTTGCCTCTCGGATCTAAATACTGGAGGACTTTGGTCTCAGGACGAATCTCTCCACCACATAAACTATCTGGAACTGACGGCCGGACTTTATGCTCTTATGAGTTTCAAAGATTCGCTTCAAGGAAGGTCTGTCCTTTTGAAAATGGACAACATGTCGGCAGTGGCTTACATCAATCGCCTAGGAGGCACGAAATCTGCGGATCTCTCGGATCTAGCAAAAAAACTTTGGATGTTTTGCCTGGAGCACAAGATTGCTCTAAGAGCAGAATACCTTCCGGGCACTGCCAACTCATCCGCAGATTGGAACTCCAGGTTCCTTGTGGATTTCAGCGATTGGAAGCTGAACCCTCATGTCTTCAGGACTTTGAACCACATTTGGGGCCCTCTAGAGGTGGATCTCTTTGCAAGCAGACTCACCTCCCAACTTCCAGATTATTTCAGCTGGATGCCCGACCCGGGTGCTCAAGCATTCAACTCCTTCCTCCAGCCCTGGAAGGATGTCCGGGGATATGCCTTTCCCCCCTTTGCGATGATTCAGAGAGTCCTCCAGAAGGTGAGACAAGAACAATGTCTCCTCACTTTGATAACTCCCTTCTCGCCCTCCCAAGCTTGGTTTCCAACTGCTCTGGAACTAACTTGCTGCATTCCTTTTTTAATCCCGTCTCTGGAAGATCTTCTCACAGATTCAGACGGTCGAATTCATCCCCTTATTCTCAATCAGACTTTGTCCCTTCTTGCTTGGAAAGTGTCAGGAGATCTAACGAGATCTCAGGACTTTCGGACACGGCTTCAGTTCTCCTCAAGGAGTCTTGGGCCCCAGGCACACATTACAGATACAATAGAATCTGGAAACTGTGGGTTTGTTGGTGCATGGAAAGGGACCTGGATCCCTTGGAGGCTCCTATTGTTGACGTGACCAATTTTCTAGTCGAACAATTTGAAAGAGGACTTAGTTATATAACCATTAATTGCTTTAGGTCCGCAATTTCTGCCGGACATACTCTCGTCAATGGCAAAACCATTGGGAAAAATGTTATCATTTGTAGGGTCATGAAGAGTATTCGTCTCAAAAGACCCCCTAGACCCAAGTATGACATACTTTGGGATGTTAATTTGATTCTTCGTCTCTTTAGTAATTGGCCTTCTAATTCTCTCCTCAATAGGAAGTTTCTTTCTATTAAACTCGCTACCCTTTTATGCCTAGTTTCTTGCAGAAGATCCTCAGATATCCGTTGTCTGGATATTTCCTATCGTTCTTACAATATTTTTGGCGTTAAATTTGAGATTCATAGTCGTACTAAAACCATGTCTGACTCCATATTTTATCCACGTTTCGATCTTCATCCTAATCTCTGTGTTGTCGAGTGCATGAAAGAATATGACCTTAGAATGTCCAATCTCCGTCCAATTGGCGTCAATCAACTACTTATCTCTTTTGTTAAACCTCATAAGGGTATTAGTTCCCCTTCCATTGCTAGATGGATTAAAATCGCTATGAAACTAGCCGGAGTTGATCTATCAATATTTCAAGCTCATTCCATGAGAGGTGCTATGGCTAGCAAATCTCTTTGGTCGGGAGGTAAGTTGGATGATATTTTGAAAGCTGCTGATTGGTCCAATGCAGGTACTTTCGCTCGTCATTATTGTAAACCCATCCAACACATGTCTGATGCTGTTCTAGGAAGCTTCCAACATGCATAATGTAGCCTCCGGTCTTGTGATGAAATTGCGATTCTCATATTTACATGACTAGAGAATCTGGATTTCATTAAAGACTCGGAGGCTGACATTATCCCTCCCTCCCTCCTCACAAGGCATTCAATTTATTATTACTATAGTATATATTCGCATGTATTGCAACGTTACTTTGTTTTTATGAATCTTTGAATTTGTTCTTTCTGATGTCTCTTGAGATCCTTTAGTCTAATTTCCTTTTTCTTTTCAGACAATGCCTGATTTGGACTTCGCCTGCTTCGTCCTGTTTTGCTTCTTTTGGACCTTCTCCAGTCAAGTTATACGATCTCCTTGTTCCGAAGACTCTACTTCAACATTTGAACTTTGAACTTTATCTTCTTGTCCTCATTTAAAAGAGGCTGTATCTTGTTGGCTCATGGCTTTTAGCTGTTGCCTTTGTTCTATTTAGAACTTTCCTTTGTGATGCGGCTGGGATCTGCATATTAAAAGTTGTATGCATAATGTCAGCCTCCGAGTTTTTAATGAAATCCAGATTCTCTAGGCATGTAAATATGAGAATCGCAATTTCACATCCAATTTCCTCCTGTGTGTGTAACACATTGTTAATGTTAATAGTGCTTATAAAGCACAACATTCATCCCAAAAGGATATCACGGCTCTGAGATTGAAAGGTGTACAGTGAGGTAGCACGAATGACTGGGAAATTTAGTCTGCTTTGGGGAATAGTAAAGTTTTGAGTTTTTTCCTAAAAGTTAGGTAGCAGTCTGTGAGTCTTATATCTGTTGGCAGATCATTCCACATATTTGCAGCGCGATTTGATAAGGCACGACCACCCATCCTGACTCTCTTCGTTCGCGTAGTGGCGGCTCTTGCAATAGATTGGGAGCGAAGGTTTCGGTTCGGTACGTGGAAAATAATCCTGTTTTTTAGGATGCTCGGGACAGTATTATGCAGCACTCTGTGGGTGATGCATAGCATTTTGAAGGAAGCTCTTTGCCTCATTGGGAGCCAATGCAAGGCTTTCAGACAGCTTTTAGCAGAGTCATACTTTTTTTGTTGCAGACAGCTTTTGCTGCCGCATTCTGAGCATTCACTTTGTGAACTAATTCCGGACACATTTACCTTTCTGATGGGAGTAGTATTTTGGACATTGGGCTTCAAACAATTTGGCATCTAAAACTATGGTTTCATTCACCATGAATGACTTTTTTCACTTTTCTGTTCCTCTGTTTGTTTTTGAACAGTTTATTTTCTCCTTGTTCAATTCAATTAATCCACATAGTCTAAAACTCTGTGCCTGATGTAGTATAGCTCACATTTAGCAATGTATATATGTACTCCCATCTGAACTTTGCAATTCCAAAATTAAATCAACTTACTTGTGTAAGCATGCATAGGTTGCATGTAGACAGTGTTTATCTCAGGATCACAACTATGTCTCACCAACACATACATACAAGTGTATTCTCTTATACCATCTGTATTCCAGTCTACCAACAATAGGCTGGCATTATGTCAGAAACAGAGAAAATCATGTCTGACTCAAACATTCTGTGTCAGTGATCACATTTGCTGTTGCAAACCTTAACAACATGGAAGGAGGGGCTATATCAGACAATTTCCTATTGAATAGGCAGAATAGAATTGGTCAATGTGGTCAGATGGAGCCAGATCGCCTAGCTCACAAAAGGCATCCCACATCAATAACACTAATAAACAAACACATGGCAGTACTGCATTGTCTGATCACAGGATCATTCCAATCCATTGTTGCAGTATTTGGTGGAATGTAACAACCACACAATAAAATGACATATCAACATCTACGTACACTTTACACATAATGAGGATTTAACAATGGGAAGAGAGAATAGCATGATTTGACCCCACAACAAAGATTTTTGGGAGAACATTATGGCACACATATTTCATTAGGACCACCATATGCCAAGGAACAATTCCAATGGATTCCTCATAACTTCTAACCTATCACTGTGCAAGCGGTCCTGCTTCAGGATTTATACACCTAGGGCCTCATTTATGAGGCCCCTTGCGCCATCGGAACTTCACTTTTCATGAAGTTCCGTGGCGCAGAAACCAGCTTGGTATTTATCAGGCAGCAGTACGCCAGTTTTTGTGGCGTACTGCTGCCTGATAAATATCAGTCCCTTTAACGCAGTGTTCTGCGTTAAAGGGGCGTGCAATGGGTGTTGCTGTGGGTCTTCCCAGCAACATTCATGGCCTTTTGACACTGCCCCAGATTTACGAGAAATCGTAACTCTGAAGCAGTTCCAAAAGCTTACGCCTCCTCAGGGGAGGCGTAAGGGAGGCGCAACAGGGAGAAATGTCTTTATTTCTCCTCGTATTTCCTTTTTCTATGTGTGCTGCATTCTACAGCACACATAGAAAGAGGAAAAGCCTCTTGTGATTATTTTTGTACAGAAAGGTTTCCCTTCCTGTACAAAAATAATCTTCCCCGCAACGCAGGCACCCTTGCACCATAGTGCAAGCGGGCCTGCGCTGGCGCAGGCAGCCCATTGTGCGCTGGCGCAGGGGAAAAGGACAGGAATGCGCCGTATCTTATAGATATGGTGCATTCCTGCCCTTTTCTTTTGCCGTAGGGAAGCGCAGCAGGAAGGCCTGCTGCGCTTCCCTACCGCAAAAAGTAATAAATGAGGCCCCTAATGTTTGTGACAGTCATTCCCAGGAACAACCCATGTTCTCTTCGTATTTCCAAACAGCATCATATGCCGCAAATGTCACAACTCAGAAATGTCCAAGTGAAGATGCCATAGTGAAGGTACTTAAAACAGAGCAAATGAAAGATATTAGCTATCAAACCACACATATACGACAATTCACATAGTCAATGTCTAGAGAACATAGTCCATGACAAAAAGAGAAAGTTAAACAAAGCTACACATGATCATGTGTCAAAACCTTCCTCAACAAACACCTTCCAACTGGATTTTCCAGAGATTGAGTATCGTAATATTTTTCGAAAAGAGAGAGGGACCCAAAAACAAAAGGGGAAGGGTACCAACAGAGACCAAAGTCTTAACAAGAGTCATTTTCGGGTAAATATCACACACAGCATATCACTTCATCCCATACAACCTTTATACACCAGTAAGTTGAAAAAGAGCAAGGAGGAAATGTAATCAAACAAATCAACAAAAATAAAAATGTACACATTTATTCAAAATTCATTAAAACCAAATAGGGCACAGTATAAAATATATTATATCAGATTCTGGTATACCCTCCCTAACACATATAGTAATTTGTTTGATTACATTTCCTCCTTGCTCTTTTTCAACTTACTCGTGTACAAAGCTTGTATGGGATGAAGTGATGTGCTGTGTGTGATATAAACCCAAAGGGGACTCTTCTGAAGACTTTCATCCTAATATTTCACCTTAACATACTCCCCACATCATCACAAGAGTTGCTGTAACAGTCAAAGTCATGACATTTCTCAAAATACTTACACTCATGAGAAGTTGGCAATGAGATCTTTATGCAGTTAGCTCCTTCCTCTGTAACACTATCATCATCATTTTGCATTTCGGGATCTTCATCCAGTGGCACTTCATGATCTCCATCTTTTAAATATAAGATATGTTCAGTTGCAGGGCAACACTGATAATGCCAAATGTGAATACATTTGTATCTCCTTAGCTGCATGAGGAGTGTATGTACCCTGTCAAGAGCATATGAGGATGAAGTGAGCTATGTGTATAGTCCCTCATATCACACAGCCTAGATCTATTCTCTCTAAACAGTTGTCTTGGAGCTAGCAATACCCCTTCATAATGCCCCTTCATAATGCCACACAGCCTTGAGGTAACCTATTGGATGGGCATAATCTGACCATAGTAATTGGGACATATAGGAAATGTGCTGCAGGCTGTATGCTCAGCCTGCAGGTAGCAAGGCCTGACCCTTGTTACCTGCTGTACAACTATACCCAGTCAGAACCATGAGCCAGGCTGGTGCTGAGTCTCAGTGGAAATACAACTGGTGCATAGACTTGCATGCATGTTGTTGGAATTGGCCCTGGTGTTACTGATTTTAGGCCACAAGCACTTTAGCACTGTAGGCCAGTGTAAAGTGCGTGTGCGCTCTGAGTGCGTGTCGTGAGAGTGGCCTGCCCTCCCATAGGAATGAATGGGGGATATGTGTGTCTGTGGTAATTCCTGGTATGCGGGGAGCGGCAGGGGAGAGTTTAGTATGTATGAACTCGTGAGGATCAATTGTGCCCAATGGTGTGCGCACATTTATGGTGTCTGGTGGAGAAATGTCACTTTTAGAAGTTGCCATTTCTGTGTGCTATGTGTCTGCCTGCCTGATGTGAATTGCATGTCTGGCTTGTGATTGACAGAGGCTGTGAGGTGTGGGTGGCTCCAGGAGGGGCGGGATGAGTCAGTGCTAGGCTGAATGGGACACGTGAGCTGAGAGTGGTGATCCTGAATAGGATGGTGCTTCCCTAGTACAATGCTGGCTCCGCCTCTCTGGTATGTCTGATCACTGAGCCCCCACCTGACAAAGAGGAGAGAAGCTGGGAAAAACAAAGTGCTCCAACTCTCCCCTATTTCTGACTGCTATCCCCAAGCCGTGTGCTGTGACACAAAGGGAAATGTGATATAAATATAGGGACTGTGATTCCATGAAAATGCACAGTGCAGTCTTGGTTCCTGATTCCTGTGGGGCATGCCGCTGCTGGGGTCCAGGAGGACCTGCCAGGAGGGCTGCCTCGGTGGGCTCATCTATGCCCCTGAGACCTTTTGCTTCATCTGTTAGCCTTAGGGGCTTTAGGCTGCTCCAGCGCCCTGTGAGCGCTTTGCTTTATTTTTAAGAGCACCTGGCTCTTTTCTGTGCACTGGGAGCGCTCTACTAGGATTACCCTGGGGCGCTGGAGCTTCGCTGCCCCGGGGCTTAATAGCGGTGCTAGGGGAAACCCCAGCGTAGGGATTCCCCCATTATGCCTTTCTCACGGGTGCCCACCCCGCTTTGAAGCAGCATTTTTCTTTCTTTCACCCCTCATTGTGGTGCCTTTTTGGCGGGTGCCCACCTTGCCAATGCTTTTTAATTGAAGCAGGAGCCCACCCTGCGTTTCACCGCCACACCCGAGCCGCTTTTGGCACTTCTCCAGGCTGCTACCAGCGCCACCCAGAAGACAGGCATAGTTGCCTGGTTGTGGGCGGGGCTTTAGTGCATGCCCCCAGAAGTAACCAGGCCTTCTGTGACTGGGAGAGACCCGGGTGTTGCTGAAGCCAGGCGACCCAAGGAAGACTCCAGGCAGGGCTCCTGTGAGGAGAACAGAGCCCTGCGTGAAGAGGTGCCACAGGAGAAAGAGGAGAGGCCCCAGGAGCAGCACCGGTCAGGGCACACTGCCGGTGCCCTTCCCAGCAGTGCTAGAGGAGCGCAAGTGCTGGCCATGAGGATGCAGAGTCCCAGGTCCCAGAGAGGGCCCGGGTGAAGTCAGGAGTCCAGCAGCTGAGTCCCGGTGAGTGGGGCTCTGTTCGATGGTGGCTGGACCTGCGTCAGGGCACATCATTGATGCCTGCCCTCCATGGCCACAGAGTTGTTAGGAGGCCCGAGGGGCCCGTGCCATGGTTTTTTAATTGCCCCGGTTAACAGTAGGCAACTCCAATGAGAGGGGCAGTATTAATTTTGTTATGGGCCCCAGTGGGAATGGGGGGCATTCCTGGGCACAGGTTGTCGGTGCCAGTGAAGGCACAGTGTCTAGTTGTCATGAGCGGACCAGCCATTGAGGTCTGCTCCAACAATGGGGTACATTCATTTAAAGCGCCCAGTAAGGCCCCTAGGGCACAGTTGTGTCAGGGCCTATTTGTCTATTCACAGCTGCCCCACCAGACAGAGGGCAGCTGCAACGTTCTGGACATGGGTTCAGAGGGCACAGTGAGTACCAGGCCTTTATGGGAGGTTTACAGCTACTCAACATTTAGTGCCAGCAACATCATTTAGGCTATTCTATCCTTGGGGGCAGGTTTTGAGTTAGGAATGCGATGCACTCCTTTGCCCCATATCTACACAGCTGCGCAGTACTTAGTGCCAGCTGCTATGTTTAGGCCTGCGCAAAGTGTGCACCCTTGACTTCCGCTGCCTTGGCAATATGCCTCGACTGTGGGTCATAGTGCATTGGATCCCCCTTTTGAGATGGCTAGTGGGCCAGGGGGACTGTTTGGTTATTAGGGCGCCAGGCCCTAATGTATTTATGTGGTGCTCGGAAATGTGATTCATGTGGTATGATTTACGCACCCTGTTTTATACCTCTAAATGTGGTTTTATGATTATGAAGTTGTTTTTCATTTTATGGTGGATGCTAGTGAGATTATGTTCCACTAAGATTATTTCCTAATGTGAGTATGCTTAGGAGGTTAGGGTCTAATGCGTTCAGACTTATGAGAGGATTGCATAATGTGTTTATGCTGGTGAGGTTGGCGCAGAATGTAATTGGCGCCAATTGTGATACTGTGCATAATGTAGTTTATGTTACAGGCTGATGCTAAGTACAGTGATTACCAGTGGTTACTGGTTGTACATTTATGATATGTTTTACAATTACTAAATTTGCTTTGTGATGCTTCTGACAGTGGTCCAGTGGGCCCTGTCAGGTGTATATAATCCCTTGTAGATATGACCTTATGCCAGGTGGCACCATGTCTATTATGTGTTTGCTATTCTAATGTGTTATCAGAACACAAAGGCTATTTTTGATATAACCTTGTGTGAAGTTCCTTTTGTGGTGTGCCTGGGATGTTGTTACTGTGTGCGTGTGCAAATGCTTTACACATGGCCTCTTGGATAAGCCTGAGTGCTCGTGCCAAGCCACCAAGGGGCGGAGCAGGGTTTATCTTCAGCGTATAACTCCCTTGCCCTGACTAGAGTGGTGGCTTCTGCCTGGCTTTGGCGCAAGCCTTAGCCAACCAGAAATTCCATTTCTAACACATGTTGACCTGTAAATCCTTGGATGATCACACATTTACTACTCCATATTGGTTTGACATGGACTGCATGTGGATTGGTGAGTGATATAGCCCCATGACCTGACACTTTCGTTCATTGGCATACATTTCCAATGTGTCTGATTCATAATGACTTGCACCTGACCACTACAGGTCTGTTTTTACTGTTACATTAGTCATGCCAGCACTCCAGAGGCCTATTTTACATGTGGCAATTCACACTGTAGCTAGTTGGAAACTACATAAAAGCTGTGGAATAGCTGAATCATCAGCTTTTTTCATAATCAACCACTACAATAGGACATACAGTGGGATTTTGATGTCAATCCTGTAGCAGTGCCACAAAAGGTGTGTCCTGTGATGCTAGTACATACCACACATACTCCATGAGCCGTAGTATGCTAACCCATCTATGAGTACAGATGTCCACAGATCCCCAGAGATCAAGCTCTGACTTACACACATGCCAGCAGTTAGATAGTGACCTAAGTCATAGGATGTGGCCTATACTATGTTAGCAGGCTCCATGGGCCATATGCATCTAGTCCAGAGGTCTTCAAACTTTTGGATGCTGAGACCCCCCCTGTCAACATTTTGAGGCGTAAGGACCCCCTCCTGACAAAAATGTCTAAACCTGTAGGCAGGGCTACTAAAATTATGAGGCAAGTGAGGACCAAATTACGCGACAGGCTTGACTTAATTGTGTGGGAAGAAAATGTAAGTGATGTTACGTGATGCCGCGTATTTTGGGATAGCATTGCTTCATTATTTTGACATTTTGTACAAACAGTAAAACTGAGGAAAGATTTCACCCCATCAGTACCAGTTTATAACCAAAATACAGCAATTAACATCAGAAAGATTTCTAGTCAACCTTTGAGAAGGGCCTTCCACTCCGCAGGAATATGTGCTGCCACATCAGAAGCTCACCTTGCCCTGGCCAGGAGAGGCAGGGGTCCCTTAAAAACCTGGCGGTTTTGTGCAGAGTTAAGCAGTTTACCCATGCAGCTTTCCTCTCACCCAATCCCTTCCATCCCTCTCTCCTCTCCTAACCCCGGATCCTTCTCTCACTTTGCAGGCCATTTTCTTTCACCCCTTTTTATAACATCTGAACTCTCCCCATTCAACCTCTCACTTTAACAATGCACCTCATCTCTCTATAGCATCTTTCTGACAAACATTTCATTCTTTATAGCGCTACTCATAGTTTACTCACACTAAGCTCTGTGATCTGCATGGTACACGTTCTTTGTAGCAGGCACATTAACCATCTGCACACTGTTTGGGTGACAAGGGTGCCCATGTGAGTGCACGGTGAGCGATACAACAATGCGAGAGTAGGGTAAGGGAAGTGACTGCAGGGTGAGTGAGGTGGCATATGAATTTGGGAGCGGATGCAAGTTCAGAAGGGGACTAACGAATGAATGATTACTGATGGGCTTGTTTGAGTGAGTTGCTTATTGAGCAGTGAGGGGTCAGGTGAGTGAAGTGTCACATGAGTGCAGGATGAGTAGTGTACTCGTATGACTGCAGGGTGAGGTAGAGGGTGAACATCGCAAGTGCATTGTGAATGCAGAGTGATCACTGTGAGTGCAGGGTGAGCAGGTGAATGGTGTGAGTGCATGGTGATCAGTGTGAGTGTATTGTAATTACTGTGAGTGCAGGATGAATGGTGTGAGTGCCTGCTGATCAATGTGAGTGCACGGTGAGTGTGAAAGTGAAGGGCAAGAATGAGGAACGAGTTGTCTGAATGCAGGGTGCATTTTCATACACTTGAAGTAACTCAGCATGTTCTTGACGGCGGCATAGGGGTTAAGATCTAAGTTAAACTACTGCGGCATTAATCGGGGCTCGAGGGTGGAGGAAATAAATAATGTGCTGATCCTGCAACAAACTTACAGTCCTACGGTTAGGGTTGCCAGCAGATTATTTTGATGGCCCAGTCGGCACAAAAATAAGCAGACACCTAAAGCTGTATTTTAAGCACTTATCTGTGCATCCTTCGAACAACAAATATAAATGGAAAGCACTTTTAATTGTGTTCTAGGGCTGCCTCAATGATCCCTGACTGACAAAGAGAAAAAAGACAGAAAAGTCACATAACTAATGCATAGATACTTTTGTATTTAAAAGTCTATTTAGTGTCAAGAGGAGTTCTTTGCAGGCTCTTTAAACAAAACAGGCAGGCATTTTTCTTTTGGCAAACCCTACTTTATATTCCTTTTCATTAAATACATTTTCACACTACAGCAGTAATTGTAAACTACAAATGTAAGGAACAGGCACAGTGGGGGCCCAGGGGGTACGGAAACCAGGAAAAACTAAGCCTCTGTAATCAGTTTACAAAGGCATGTAAACATGCAAATGGTCTTTAAAGACCTGTGAAAAACACGGGCGTGTTGGAGATGACTCCAGACACTGCCCCTCCCAGCCCACAGCTCGAGTTACACTGCAGCAGCAGCCGGGCTGAGAGACACCATGAGGGAGGAGGGGGGCTGAAGCCCTTCGGCCTGGTAAGAAGTATGACTGTGAAGGCGCGACCCCCTTTGCATCGCTCCACAGCCCCCCTGGGGGTCGCGCCCCACAGTTTGAAGACCCCTGATCTTGTCACTGGGCCTGGCTGTAAAGTTGCCAGTATCCTTATGTTAAATTAGTTTAGCCAGCAATAGTTTACAGTGTGTTCTCCTGTGTTATATTAGCTCACATCACAGTTCAGGTAAGATGGCCCTGGCCAACATGATGCTAATATGCTGGCTTAGTCAGTTTAGGACATGACCAGGGCAGGGGATAAATAAACAAGAAGTGGTTCTGTCGGGTAGAAAGTACGTTACTGAGTGGTGCTCTGAATGCACTCATTAAAATTGGGTAGCAAACTTTTCACAAGCGCCTGTTAAATATATCAATTTTCCATTCAAGAATTTGAAACAGAAATCTAGATGCTTTGTACTGTTTCTATTTATCAGAATTAAATCATTCGTAGATAATCACAGTAATCAGTGGCTGTCAACATGAATTCAATATTTACATAAATATGAGGTGATAGTGTGACATAGGTGCTCAGTGCTCAACAGGTGTGTAGTATAGTTCCTATATTCCCAATAGGCTCTGCACATTGGAATAATATATACTATAGATTTGACGTAGGACTGAGGTCAACTAGGTCTCTATCGAATATACTAAACTTAATTGTGTGTGTGCCAGCTAACTCAGAGATCACAGAAACTTTCTCGAATACACAAGAAGGGATTTGTTTCTGACAACCGCATAAACATGACAACTTTGTTCCCCAAGAATAAGAATATATCTCTCAGAGTCGCGGAAACCATAGATAAATATTTCACTCAGTCAATCGTGCATGCTTCGTTTCTACAGAGTTGCAGAGAAATAGTGATATGAGTGTTTTCAATAAAGAGGGGTTTATTGAATAGTCTTCTTTCTCACGCAAGAGAGGTGAACTGCTACAATTGTTATGCAGACTGCAAAGTATAATGCGTACAGCATAAACAGTAATATGAAATAATACTGTAAGAGCATTGTATGGTTTCTACGCCATATAAAAATGCATACATAAATAACATTGACTAAAATACTCAACTGGTGCTTCTAAAATACGCCTACCCCAATGTACCTAACCTAAGTCTAGTACGAGGGAAGAAGTAAGTATTGTGTATCCTAGGTTTCGTTTTTGCCAAGAATCTACCAAAGGTTTCTCTAGGTTCTAATCAGCTCCATACCTTGTTAGAATGAGGGAGTCTGATATCTCTGTCTCGGGACTCGATTTCCCAACACCCCGCAAGGGGTGCCGGAAACACTGGAGCTGGATTCTTGCCAGGAGAAGGGCAGCTTCCTGATCAGTGCATCAGCTGGAGAGTCGGCTTCCTTCTGCACTTGCTGTAGCGAGCTGCGTCGGACAAGTAGGTCTTTGAACTGCTCTGAACCACTGTATCTTGCTTGAGCAAGTGAAGGTATATTTATACCTTGAAGGTGTTTAGGAATCCCATAGTTTGACGTAAAGTTTGGCATATGAACGTCAGGAAAGAACCCCTAGGGAATAGTTGTTCTTTGTAAAGTAACTGAGTTCTTGGACAAATCAATATTCAAGCAAGGGGAAGTCCCTGACTGCTTAAGCTGGTTTTCCAAGAAATCGTTGTGACGTTTGTTACGGGTAGAAGTAGCCGTGCCTGTATTTGGTTAGCATGGGCTATGCCTAAATAATGGTTTGATTTCTATGCCTATATAAGGGCAATGTGAATTGTACCTTTATAAGTGCATGAATACGGAAAATTCACTCAGAGCATAAAACGCCACACAACAAGTGTGCAATATACACAAGGTGGTTGAGGTTTTTTTTATACAGGTGAGAGATAGCCCAGAAGATGGATTAACACCAATGACTCTTTTCACTAGTAGCGTCCTTTCGTTATGTGTAAAGTCCTGGTTAGTCTGGGCCTTGAGTAATCGTCGACGTTTCAACCCTATTTATGCCCCAGTCGGTGGTCACGAAAGGTATTCATCAGGACAGTGTGTCGGGAAGGGAACTGTGACAGCCTAAAATCGTAAAGACGGGTGTGTATCAATGAGCTGCGGTTGCTGGCGTGATCAAAAGATGCACAGGAAGTGATAGGGCGTAGTACTCACCCTAGAGGACCCGGACAATGTCTTGGCTGAGGTCAGGTGATAACACTCGCGGAAAGTTCAAAAAGCGGGCCCAAGCAGTGATTTGCTCTGAAGAGGGGAAATTAAATGTTCAGAAATTGGACCATAGGATCTACTGCTAACATGTAGCTTGTGTGTGCCTCTGTGAAAGTAATTATAGTGAAGGGTGGTGTGGGTTTAAAAAGGTAACTGGAGAAATGTTTACCTTGCTGTGAAACTACAGATAGAACACATGAAGTGGCGGTGGCCCGGGACAGGACCATGATTCAACGTGGTGGGGCGGCCTCGTGTTAGGCAGCATCGGGCGCAGGGGTGTGCTTGTGGTCATGCTTCAAGTCATGGAAGTTGGAGTGCAAAAATGAAGGGTGTCATGGCCTCCGAGTGAAGCCACACAGGGAACGCGAGTTTACCTTTGATGCAGTGATTGCACAAACACTTCCCATTGGTAAGAAGGCCATGAGTCTGCTGACATCACTGGGTCCATCTAGATTAGGGCCTACATGTTGCTGTTTCTTCTGCAATACTGTTTCATACACAAATGAATTGGCTTCTTGTGTTGATGACTGACTCCATCACAAATATGTGTCTATGCCACTGTGATTTATTAAGAGTTAATTGTGTTAGTCAGACAGTTAATATGTTACCACAGGGCTCTGTTCACATTGGTGAGTATATGACACATACCCTGATCCATTACTTAATGTCCTAATGCATATCCAAATGATAAAGCTATGAAGAATGTGAGAGGTAGAGTTACAGGAATGTGTCAATATATGGATTATCATGGCACCACTGTGGGAATAAACAGTAATGTGACCTCACATATCAATGTTTAAAGGTTAATTCACTGTCTGGTGACATGCATCAGGGAGTGACATGCAGATTTGCAAGGATCATATGCAAGTGTGTTCACTCAGTATTTCAAGGCAATTGATGTCTTCAATACAAGTGGGAGCTTTGATGTGCCCTCACATTGGTGACAAGGTTACACCAGCTCTTTCTGTCACAGATATTCACTGAGACACAAGAGCCTTAAATGGTCTATTGTCTTATGGTAATGCTATGTAAGAATGGGTGTGTCAGCCAGGATGTTCTTAGAGTTATGTGAAATCCTATGCTGTGGGCAATGATTGACAATTTACACAAATGTGTGCCCGTGAATACCTCCACTCAATTTTTCGGTGCTACATGTGAAACACAGAATAGCTACTTCAGTTCCACTTTCATTACCAGATTCCTACAGTGGACATGATTAATTTTTAAATTGAATGTTCCAACAGTGTAAAATTATAATCTTCGTGCAGCGTGATTTCTGCTACTGTACATATTACAGAAACATAGCTGTTTAACTTGACAAGCAATACATGTTGATGTGCCATTAGACATGTGAACATTTTTTGACATCAGGGCCTTGTGTGGGGACTGGTGAGAAATATGCTTTCTACCCAATATATTTTTGGAGCTCAGTCAATGTTTGTATCCTACAAGGGACAAAGTATGCAAGGTGGTCAACAATCCCAGTAGATAAATTAGGATGGATTGGAGTCAACCTCACTCATGGTATTGTAGCTGTGTAGGGTTCTGACGTCACTGTGAGCTACTATGTACAGTGTATGTACCATGTATGCATGTGTTCGGGCTAATATCGAAACTAATAATGTTGACCTTGGAGCTGGTGTCATCTGTGCACCTTTGAAATGTTCTGTGTTACCAGATCATGGTCAGGTGCATTTATGCAGATGCAGTAAACTGATTGTTGATGTCATTTCAAATTGATCTAGGGCAAGCAAAGATAGGGCCCACATCGTTGGAGAAGCAGCTGGCCACAGTGGTTCCGGTCAAGAAACAATTGATACTGAGGGACCCCGTGACCAAAAGAGGGTGGGTTGTGCCATGGAGGACAGCAGCTCAACGTCATCTTCTTCTGAGTCATCCTCCAGTGGGCACTCCCAAGGGTGGCGGTCCCTGCAGGAAATCTACCAACATCATCCTTGTCTGTCACCTCAAATTTCATCTCCACTCTCTCTGTTGCTCCCCACACCGTTGTGCGGTCCCTGTCCCCTAAGAGGGAACCGTCTCCTTACCGCCAGGTACCTCAGCTACTCCCTGTTCCCCCTGGTGCACTGAGTGTGGAGGTGATTGACCTCCTGAGGAACATTTCTATGGGTCAGACTGCACTCTTAAATGCCATGCAAGGGCAAGGCAGCTATCTACAGCAGATGGTGGCCTATCTGGAAGCCAATTCACAGTGCCATGTAAGGCCTACAGAGATCTTTTCAGGCTCTGGCCTCCTAACTCACTGCAGCATCTTGTCCACCCCAACCTTGTGTTCATCCCTCTTGCCCTTACCCATCCAAATATCCTATTGCCGAACCTGTCCAAAGCACATACACATGTTCCCACACACCCACCCATACAGACCCAAGCGCAACATCCATACACAAGAATACAGCACAGAGCATTAAATGACGCATCAAAATCTATAGAAACCAGACCCACTACAGACAACACCACAGCCACATACTCACACCACTCCCCCAACACACCTCCACCCAGCACAGGAGACATCACACACCCATGTACACGCTCCCACCATCTCATCACCACCCAGCACAGACACCTTCACACCCACATCCAGTCCCAAAACCCCATCACATCCATACAAGCACCATAGACATCCAACCCCACAGTCACCACTACATCAGCATTCACAACACACACGCTGACCTTCCACTGCACCAACATCCACAGACACACCACCCACACCTACAAAACTCAGACAGAAACAATCATGCACTCAACATACAGCAGAGAAGCAAGACACACCCATTCCTGCTGCACATATACCTCACACATATGAACTTGCACCCACAACAGTCCGAACCACATCAGGCACTGACACTCCCTCTACCTCCAAGACCCCACTCCCTCACAAAGCTCCTCTGAGGATCCAACCTTTCACCTGGCCCTCTGCCACCCACACTCTACTACAACCCTTCCCACAGGGGTTCCAACCCTGGCCACACCCGAACCCCCCCTTCCATCTCCGGATTCATCCCTATTCCATACACTTCCACCCCTTTCACTTCCCAGGGTCCCTCTGCAAAATGTTAGTCCACCCCTTCCGACTCCCAACCCCTCCTAAACATCAGTCCACCCCTTCATCTTCCAAACCCTCACCTTCCAAACGCAAGGACACCACTCCCAACAACGAATGTCCTCCTCCCAAGTAACATCTTCAAGGTGCCTGTCATGTACAATAGATGCCTATTTGTTAGGAGGATCCCTGGCAGTTGCCATGACGGGCAAGTTGGTGCACAGCAGTGTGCTGGACCACACAATGTGTACATGGACTGGCCATTGGCATATGGATTACTCCATCTGATGATTTTGGAGAAATAAAAAATAAGCTTGGTTTAGAACAAATTAGTCCTGCAATTATTTTTCTAATTATTTGATGTTATTGGATACTTTGGGATGTGTGACTGCAGTTGTGTTTGTTTCACTGTGATTTTTGATGCATTTAAAGTGGTAAGTGTGATCTGGCCTTGGAATAAGTGCTGGATTTACACAGCACAAGGGGAAATGTTCAATGAATAGATATGTGGGATGAATCCAATTGGGGCTGACATTGCATTGAGTGTAATTTCATATGGTAAGTATTTCAGCTTGACTTGAACAATGTCAACACCATTTAGCTTGCACATCTCCCTATGATGCAGGTTGGATATGTGTTTGATATGTGCAAGTTAGTTATTTGTTTATCCACACATGGAGGGTGTTAAATTATCATACCATTTTAGAATTATTTATGGACGTATCCTTTTTTGTGTGTGCACTTTACAAATACTTTATATAAATGTGAGACAAGTCCTGTTGCTGCAGTTTTTACTTTCAAGACTAACACTTACACATTAACCACCTATGCATGACATTTAATTATGGTATTGGTTGCCCCTGATATATTTCAAGCCACGGGTCCTGAGCAAATAGAGGTTTTGTGGCATGTGCAAAGTGGACTCTGGCCCAGGTCCCAGCCTTTCAGGGGTTTACCTGGTAAAGGTAAACCTATCCTGCAGAGAGTCTTTACATTTACCTTTGAATGTATCTAACTCTGATTAGTTGGAATCCTATTTACATAACATTAATTTTTAATGTGGGTGATGTGTGAGAGTCCATTACAGAGGTTTAGCAGAGAAGGTGTGTTTCTGTTTCATGATACAACCATACAAATGTATCTTTTATTTCACAGTAGGATCTAGAATGCGAGCAATAGAGTCAAGGAATCGCAGAGATTAATAGCTGTGATATTAATGAGGAGGTGCTAATGTGTTACACAACATCATGCACACATCACTATCCCTGATTATTGGATGTAAAAACATGTCAAATTTGGTAGAGTGTGTCTGTGAAGAGTCAGTGACCTGGCCAAAGAGAGCATCATAGACATGTAATTATAATATACATTCTGAAGTATTCATAACAGGTGCCCACAAAATATGTTTGGCCCAGGGAACCCCACACCCTTTGACATGTCCATGACGGGGGATCTATTTGCTGAGCAGTCAATGGAAACTGGTAACAGTGTGGCTCGCCATCGGTTGTGTCCATGACGGTGTCACTTTTGGACGTTATCAAGCAGGAAGAGCAGAAGCAGGACATGTAGGATCGGCTCCAAGGCGGTACAGGATGTGTGGAGGTGACTACAGGTAATATTCAGGCTAATATCAGTCCATTTCCGACAGGTCAGGCATGGCAGTTTGACCGTCACAATCTCATTGGCGGCAAGGAACATCGTTTTTAGGCCGGCAGTAACACTGGTGGTTGGCCATCTGACAGATGCTTTGACCTATCCCGCAGCCATTGCCAAGATTTCCTGGTGGCGGCAGCAGTGCAGGAGTAGTCTTTTAGCTATGAAACCTCATGCATTGTAATAGGGTGAGCTGACGACCAACTGGGCAGTTGTCAATCTGACACAGTTTCGAGGGCAGTACCATTACCAACAAACTCGTAATCAGGCCCTCAGTATGGATTGACTGGTTAGATTTGCTTTGCTAGGATCTCAGAGTAAGACTATGTGTAAAGCTCAGAGAAAGTTCATATTAGTAGTTTAGACCTTGGACTTCCCATATTTAGACAATGATTCTGAGAAATGTAAACTCTATTAGCTGAACCTTCAGAAGTCAGTGAGGGCTATGAAAGCCTGGGTTATATTATATGCATGAACTGAGGATAACTCTGGCTTAAATTTCATAATTTCTTTCTTTGGTGCCCTTGCATTGATAATGTTGCAGTAACTCAGCCTTGAGATTGCCAGTTCAATGCAACATAGTAATTGGAGTAGAGATAGAATCCTTGGCAACCTGAGGGCAAAATTTACATTTGTAATAAGGATAGATCTAAGTCAAACCAGAGTCAGTAACATTTAACTACTTCTGCAAGGATAGTTGCATTATCTATTTCCACACACCAGGTAAATGATAGTCTGTTTATGGGTTCTCTTGTACTGAGGATTTTGGGCCTTCATCCAGAGGTGTAAGCGAAGCAATTGGGGAAGTTTATAATGATGATCATTTTCACTGTCCAACTGGGTGTGGAACAAGTTGCTATCTATGTGTATGTTGATCTAAATGTTGTATTGGGGAAATTCTCATGTAATTGTTGAAGTAAATGGGTGTAGAGAAGATCCCTGAGCAACCCCACATGAGATAGGCTTACAAATGCAGAATAGCGTTTCTCACAATTTACATCTTTTGTGGTGCCACGTAATTCACTGTGTGAATGAAACCCCTACAATCATCCAACTGAAGACCTATTCTTAACAAGTATTAAACCAGAATCAATCAGCATTCAAATGCATATATTCTCCCCTCGTCATTTGCCTGAAGACTGTATATAGATCTAAGCAGTCTAACAGAGTGGAGAGAGAAATAAAGACAGCCAATACACTTTAGCATTGTCATAAAGCCCAGTGTTTATCAATTGCTCCCACTTTTTAAAACAACAGTGAACTTGCTCAATAAAACTGGCTCCTTCAGTATTCAGATCACTCAAGCAATACTGACACTAAATCTTTCTACATCCTTCTGCACTGATGTTTTTTTGTAAAACAAAAACATAAGCACATTGGCTATGGATTAGGAGCCCATCTATTTTAGATACAGTTAACATTTCTAAATAAATTACAAAGACGCTTTGGTAAACAAGCGACAGCACATCCTAGCCCACATTATAGCCCATTCCCATAGTACGCAAAGGGTGCACATCCAGATCAGCAATAGCTGCAAAAAGTCCTGCGGCCGCAACAGAAGGAACAATAGAACATTATAGACATTATACAAAATATAGAAATGACCGGTCTTCTATGTGTTGCTGTACTAGTGACTGAGAAAACAGGACTCACGTAAATAGTGAAAGAGTTACAGTTGGCTGAGATATTCCCATCAGACCACCCTTCTGGCGGAGTCTCATCATATGGGGTATTTGTTAATCCATCCAGCCAACCTCCCAAGCCATCAAATGATGGTGCGGATATGGATGTGGAATAGAAACTCTAGCCAGACTGTTGCTCAAAGGGTAGGGTGCTTAGGGTGTGTGGTGCAGTGCTGTGGTGAAAAATTAAAATTAACGACTCAGACAAAAAAAGTATTTAATAAAGATTGTCTGAGTGTCAAGGTTAAAATCACGCCTGGTAGTCTGAATATATAACTACACTGTGGCGCTGTGCAGGACGGTCAACATGTTTCAGCCAAATTGGAAATCTATCCGGCTTTCGTCAGGACCTAGGTAGTAAGCTACTGCAACATGATAAACGTGAAGGTGAGAAAATATTTTAAAAAATTGTTTTTAAATTATATAGGAATACTTATATCTACCAGGAAGAATGTATCGCTGTTCGGAGCCCTTTTCTCTATAGTGGGTCCCTGTCGACCGCCAATCGGTCGGTATCGTTAGCGCGCACTGGTGTGGTCTCTGCTCACCCCTCGTGGTACAATAAGGGAAGAATTTAAAACGTGCAGTTCATATGCTGACCCAAAACCCTGAAGAAATCACTGGTAAAGTAAAAACAGTGATGAAACATGAGAAGTGAGGAATCAGGCGAGTACCAGTCTGTAAGAATCCTCCCCTTGGTGTTGCTTCCGTGAGGCACTGTCAACCTTCCCTCCCCCTTTTTTTCACAGTTGGAAGATAGAGGGAACAGGTAGATTGGTGGTGGACCACTCAGACACACACATATAGGCGCATGTGCCGTTCTAATCTGTAACAGAGTGCAGTTTACACAGACAGAAGGCTTATGTATACCCTCTGCCTTACTAAAATAAAGAAATTTTCTTTAGCCATAGAGCGTACAAGGGGTAGGCCATCATTGTTGATTGTGATTTTAACCTTGACACTCAGACAATCTTTATTAAATACTTTTTTTGTCTGAGTCGTTAATTTTTGTTTTTCACCACAGCACTGCACCACACACCCTGAGCATTACCCTTTGAGCAACAGTCTGGCTAGAGTTCCTATTCCACATCCATATCCGCACCATCATTTGATGGCTTGGGCAGTTGGCTGGATGGATTAACAAATACCCCATATGATGAGACTCCGCCAGAAGGGTGGTCTGATGAGAATATCTCAGCCAACTGTAACTCTTTCACTATTTACGTGAGTCCTGTTTTCTCAGTCACTAGTACAGCAACACATAGGAGACCGGTCATTTCTATATTTTGTATAATGTCTATGATGTAGGGAAATGAAATGACTGGTCGTTAAATATATTCCCTTGACCCTCTTTAATTTTGTTTTTTGACAATAGAACATTAATCATGAACTACTCCATATAAATCCAATGTTCAAAAGCATCACAAAAAATACCAGTTCATTGGTTCTTTATGTCTACTTTAATAGTAAGTCTCCGTCTCCATGAAAAGTGAATCTGCCACAGCACACGCATTTCATTCTGAAAAGAACTCCACCAGGGCATCAACATGCTCACATGTCCCACCTTATTCAATCTATGGTCATGATTCATTGTATGTGTGTATATAAATTATCCAATGCTGAGTCATTTAATACAGCTATAATTCACAATTACAGATGTCATCACCAGAATCTGTGGCCGAAACTGTGTGTCCAAGATAGTTATTTTTCAATGTGCTTCCCAATTATCAGGATAGGTGGAAGTTTGGGAAGTACAATCTCTTGTTCTCTATGGAAAGAAGAATTGACCTAGGGAAAGAATTTTGATTCCAATTTTAAAACCATCTGTCCTCAAAAATTTCAAATAAGGAAATCAACATTGGACAGAGCTTAGTTACCACAGCCTCCTTGCCATTGTGGTTGCTACTAAAAAGCAAATATTTATAGAAAGAAGCATTTCTCTGCTACCTCCAAAGGCTCACAAGGGAACCCTTGAAAAGACATCAAAACTATAGAGAGATCCAAAAGAGGATAACATTTCCGTAGCATAGGTTTCAATGACTGTAGCCCTTTGAATATGTGAGACACCAGAGACTCCATAGCAGATAAAGCACTGCACAGGGCCTCAAAGAGAATTATAATCACATGTTAGCTACTGAAAGGTTCTTGTAGAAATTGCAGCATACTTTGTGGAGCACAGTGAATGGCAGTGCTAGAAGAAGTAATTTTGATGGTTACATAGCAACCAAGTAGATTCCATTTTACAAGCCTGCATGAAAAGGGAAACAGGCAAAAACAACCCTAGGTTCATAGGCTGTGACCTCCCAACATCCACACCAATGTTACATATGTCTCTGGGTTTTGAAAGACTTGTTAACCACAGAGTCTAGCTTTTATTCAAAGTGTCTGATAAAGGGATCCTAAGAAGACAGATCTTTTGACATGTATCCACCTTCCATCCTCTGAGATGTAGATGTCTACGAGCTGGCACAATCCCACTGGAAGTCAGAGCTGATGCTCTCAAGTTGTTAAAAATGTGAGACAAAAATGTCATCCAGACCTCCTTGTGAGCCATTGACTGAGAACAATCCACTTCATCTTCGATGCCAGCAGCTAAGAAATGAAAATCTTCAACCAAGAAAGGCATAAAAAAAGAATCAATCTCAAATCTCATAGCTAGACTTACCCTCGCAAATGCTATTTGTAATGGACACTTTGGTTTATTATCCACATAATAAGCAATTGCAATGTGATCCTTCATCAAAGCAGTCTGCCCTGTAAAGTTCTCAAGCAGTGGATGAACTACAATGAGTTGAGGCATCCCTAACTCATCCTTAGCCAAAAGGTTAGAGCCTTCCTATAATATTATGAACTGTGGATCTATCAGTGAAAATGCATTGAACTGCTGAAATCACTGAAGCCTTAAGAATTTAAGGTGTAAGGAAATGCTGGTATTGGTCCCCTCTACCACTCCACTGTTCTTTCTCTGGAGTAAATTGAAGGAGGGACGACAAACAAAAGATTGCAAGCTGCAGTTCCTCTTTGTAAGTATACTTCTCTCTTGGAGAAGAGGAAATTCCAGGAAACCCTAGATCCTCATTGTTATCTAGAGAAGAATATCAAAGATGTCAAAGCGATTGAAGCAACTGACAAGAAGGAGTAATAAGACTCTTCAGGTGAAATATTATGAAAAGAAGCCATATGCCTCTGTTTGTTATAAGCACCTGAATGACGTTTCACTATAGCCTGAGAAGAACTCCCTGAACTTAGGGAAGAGAGAACAGACCTGTGGTGACTTCTCTTGGCCCCATATTCAATCCCCTTCCTCAGAGAAGAATGAGGAGATGAGTGATGCTTCTTTTGTGACTGTTTCTCGCACCCATAAGAACAAAGTATTGAAGGGGTCGAACTCTAAAATGAATAAATAGCCCAGCTGAGTCAAAGAGAGGGAGGGTCAAAACAGTGCCTGCCCCTACAAAAGTTGGAACATTAAGACATGATATCATCATATGGACAACAATTCAACACAATTAAATCCTTCTTTAAGTTCTACATTTCCACTCTTTTCTTTACCTATCTTTTTTCAAACAACAGGAGCTAGCCATAAGGTCAAATTTCAGCAATATAACCATGCGAGAAGCCCCCTTTCACTTAAGAGTGTGTTCAGTACTCATGAAGAAAAGATGCATATAAATAAAAACGGTGAGGGGTGCTTTTAGTTAAGAAAAAGAATCTCCAACATAAAGTGGTCCAGAAAAAAAACCAAGAAGCACAGCTGTTCAAGGATGCCATCTGTTTACAAGGCAGGTCAGCGCACCATCATATATGTAATGTAATATGTGTACTGTAAATGAAACTTATATAGTGCAACTGTTACTCCTTAGAGTGTCCTGGTGCTCTGCAAAGTCAGGTGTGACACCAAGGGATGGGACTTTAACGGATTAGTTGCTGGAAAAGAGCCACGTTGTTAGCCTCTTTCTGAATAGAGTGGTGGATGTAAGACATCTTAGATCCAATGGGAGTTTATTGCACAGCAATGGTCCCAAAAATGAAAAAGACCTGCCACCCGTTCTGGATTTATGAATCCACACAATTTTGGCTAGATAGAGGTTTGCTGAGTGAAGATTTCTGGGAGGGATGTAGAGACCTATTCCTGTTTTCAAGTATCTTGGACCTACTCCATGCAGTGCTTTATGAATTAGTAGTGATATCGGTCTCTCGAGGTTCTTCGAAGAACCTCTGTCAGTAACAGACTTACCAAAGAAAGACCTAAAAAAGTTATGCCTGTCCCATCTAACACAACTGCGACTGATGTCCGAAATAGGAAAGCCCTCAGTCCAACACTGCCTTATGATACAATTGATTCCATCTATTCAACCGTATCTGCAGTATGACCTGACGCAATTTGAAAAATTTCTTCTCACCCGCTTCAGGTTTAATCTCTTTCATATTATGGTCTCATTTCCGTCACAGAACATATGGTCACCCAACACAACACCGTGCCCCTGTGACTCTATCTCATCTCAGTCCACGATACATGTTCTCTTCTTTTGCAGATTTTACACGCCACTTCGCAAAAGGTGGATTATACCAATTTTAAAAGTCATGAAGATCCGCAGATGCCGCCCAGCGTACCTGGCGCTGCAGTTTTTGGAAAACACCTTAGCAACGAAATCTGTCGTACACTATTTAAAACTGTGCCTCAGGCATCGCACGAACTTATGAAAATCATATAGCTGCATTAAATACGGACTTTAGAGACAGTATAGTGCTCTCTGTGAGAGATTAATCTTTTATATTTTTTGAACCTAATGTTATTAATAACTTTTCTTATTTTTTATTGTGTACATTTGTACTTTTATGGCTTTCATCATGAAAACCGAATAAAGTTCTTTTTGAATTTGAATTAGTAGTGAGGTTTTGAAGGCAATCCTCTTCCTTACGGGAAGCCAGTGCAGATCTCTGAGAGCTGAGAAACATGTGTTCTTATGGGAAGGCTGAAAAGCATGCGGGCAGACGCATTCTGGACTACTTGCAGCTTATTAATCAGATAGTCAGGAAGGCCCAAATATAAGGCATTCCCATAGTCCAGTCTAGATGTAATCAGAGCTTGGACCACCAGTTTTCTAACCGTCAATGACAGATAGTGCAGAAACTTCCTCAGCATCTGTAACATGCCAAAGCAGGTCTCTACTACTGAGTTGACTTGTGGCATAAAGGAAAGTTCCCCATCAAATGTAATGCCTAGATATGTGATAGCATTCATGTGAATAGATGGGGGAGAGGTATCATTGGGCTAGAAGGTCTGCCAGGGCATTACTTATCTTAAACCAAAAAAAGAAACTCAGTCTTTCCTGTATTGCATTTCAGCTGGTGGAGGGCAAGCAATTGAAAAACTTTGGGCAAACATTTCCTAATTTTTCTGCCATGAAATGATTCATCCCTGCCCCCCAAAAAAGTAGCTGGATGTTGTCAGCATAGGACACTACTTTGGCACCTAGTATCTCTGCAGGGCAAAGTAGGGGGGCAAGATATATATTAAATAGTGTAAGGCTCAGGACCGAGCCCTGCGGCACTCCTTTGAGGGCCTGTGGTCCCGAAGAGAAGGAAGAACACCACACCTCTTGCCCCTATCTTTGAGGAAAGAGGACAGCCAATTGCATGCCTGTCCACTAATCCCTACAGAATGGAGGTGGGTCAATAAAGTGTGGTGGGGTATAATATTGAACGCCGCTGACAGATCCAGCATGATCAACACCACTTTGCCACCCGCATCAAGGGTGCAACTGACAAAATCGACTACCTCCACTAGTGCTGTTTCTGTGCTACAACTGGGGCAAATGCCGGATTGACTAGAGTGCAGCAAGTGATTTCTTTTTATGTATTTGGATAGCTCCTGATTAACATGTTTCACCAGCACTTTGTAGAGGGCTGTCAGAAGCAAGATGGGTCTATAATTATACAGGTCAGTGACCAGCGCCTGAGAATTTGTTTGCAGTGGTACGATTTTAGCCTGTTTCCATGACTTGGGGACAGTAGCTGAGGTGAGTGAGGTGTTAATGAGATGGTTAGCAAGAAGGTTAATGGCCTCTGCTCCCATAGTCAAAAGATTTGCAGGGCATGAATCAGATCGCGAGCCTGATTTGAGATTCTCAATAACAGTCTTCCAGGGGGATTGGGCCAAAACTATTCAGAGACATGGTTAAGTTGGAGGATTGATTAGTTTGATGACTGACATCCATCCTCTCCACTGTCCGTCCTGGGGGGAAGAGGCTGACTTGAATGTTGGAGAGAAATAGTCGGCCAATTGATCGCACCATTCTGTGGAAGGCAGCTGCTGGTGTAAACATGCTTCCGGGGAAATGCAAGACTTCACTATTTTAAAGACTATCTAGATTTGTTGCCTGGATTTAACATTCTAGTTTCAAAGTATCGTTTTTTTCTATTTTAATTTCTTTCTGATACTTTATTTAGAGATAGGTTATACCTAGTTTTGGCAGTTGGGCAGTATGACTCCCTCTAGTTCCTCTCAGGGTGCTTATACGCTCATTTGGCCTCTCTTAGAGAGTTTGAGTACCATGGATTGGAAGGGTGTAGTTCGATGTGACTGATGCGTCTGTTTCGGGCCTAATGTGCAAATAGCGGCTTCAATCCAATTGTGTATGAGATCAGCATCCTGATCCACATGGTTTATGCAAAAGGCCTCGGGTTGGATTTTGTGAAGAGCAGACATCATGAATTTAACCCCTTTGATGCGTGTGACAAGGTCAACTCGTCATGAGCATTACCTGCGCTGTGCGTGTGACAAGTTGACCTTGTCACGTAACGCGTGATTTTTGAGATCGCAGCGCTCAGCGGGAAAACCGCTAGCGCGCATGCGGTTAAGTAGAGTATGCACACCCACAGTATTAATAAAAAAGATTTGCAATGCAATAGTTCTCGCATTTACGAGAGTTTGAGATAAATGTCAATAGTATAACCTCTCGCAAAAGGGAGACCTATCGCATTGTAAATATTTTTTGTTGTTGTCACAGCTGTGCACCTTTTTTTAAAACGTGGTGTCTAACATAAGCATCTGCTTGTCAAACAAATGATTTTTTAAATAAAAGCTCCCATGCTGAGGATTCACTTTAATAGCGGCCGCACACCTTTCCCTAGTCACAGCTCTTCAAAAGAAAGGGTTGCAGCCTTCATGCACGCGAAAGTGTGGCATAGGGGCTCACAGAACAAAAATATTGACACTTACACTTTACAATGCAAATAGCTCAAACCCTCCTAAATGTGAGACCTGTGGCATTGCAAAGAAGCAGCGCTATTGTCCTGGCTGATTGGAAAATGAAAGCGTGCATAGCGCGCTGAACGTATGGAAGGCACGTGGGGGCATATTATCAAGGGGGTTTATCTCCGCTTTTTTGGCTTTAAAAGACAAGAAAGCGGAGATAAAATTATCTCCCTATTACCTAGTTGTCGCTAACACCAGTTAGCGACAGCTAGTAGGAGATAGCGACCATCTTGGGCCCCACTTTGCATGTCAGTGATATTTATCACTAATGACATGCAAAGTGGGCGTACCAAGATGTTAGCGACTGGAAACAGTCGCTAACATCGCTATCTCCTATTACCAACTTTTGGAGATATTCGCGCTAAGCGCGAATATCTCCAAAAGCTAACACCTGCCCTGAGCAGTTCTTAGCCATGTTATCCAATGGGAGGTGGATAACATGGCTAAGAGCATTAGCTCGGTAATGCATGAATATCGCGGACTTTTCAGCGATATTCATGCATTGCGGCCGATTTTTATCACATTTGCCATAAACCTTGGTAATACCAAGGTTTATTTGCGATAAAAATCGCCGCAGCTGAGCGGTAAATTTTTGTCTCTAACCAAGCAATAGCGATAATTATCGCTATTGCTTGGAAATATGCCCCATGGTTCCTGCAGTAGGGCAACGACACAAGCCAATGAAAAATTGATTGGGTGGAGCTTTAAATCCCTAACTGAATACAGCATGCCTCACAGTTCAGCGCAGGCGCTGCCCAGGATCCACCTAAATAAAAACTGCAAGGAGCCTAGTGAATATAAGCTTTAAAAGAAAACAGAACGAGCGAAGTAAATATAAATTCATCTTCAGCTCGTGGTAGTGATGTCTGGCCTCACCAGGAGGCAACAATCAGTTGGCCTTGCTTAATTCAAGTTTTAGGCCTGCAGATCACAGATGTAAATGTAGACAATGTGCCAACCTCTGCACATTCTATAGACCTTGCTCACACAATATCCTGACTGCTTTAATATAAGTGACAGTTAACATAACTTTGTATCCGAATTTTGAGAAAATGCATTTTGTGAATACTGCTTCCCAGTCATCAGCTTTTATTTTGCAGGTGCCTCTCTTGATGCCTCTCATTCCTATAGGAACTGGATTTAGAGTCCATGGGCAAAAATATTGACGGCGACACAGATAGTCACTGTCGTTCCTTCACACTCCTCAAACATCTGACTGCATATTATTTACTTTGATCTTTTCCCGCTAACATTTCAAAGCTCCTGCTTCAAAGCTATTTTGTGGCTGCAATATTCATCTCTTCATTTCCAGCCCTCCATTCCTCCGACCTCCACAGACTTTCTATATGCATTACATAAGCATTACATAACTATTCACCACAGAACGTGCCCTACCAACACGCGCAGAAGATTCAGCGGAAAATCGTTCACACAAAAGGCGATTTGATTCACTATTTTGACACTTCTGTGTGTCTGTTTTTCCAGCATTTAACATGTTATTTTCCCATATCAATTGATCTTAAAAAATGCTACATGAATAGGCCCACATTTCGTTTTTTTTTAGTCTTCAATTTTCTCTGAGGTCCTAATGTATCATTCTCAGGTCGTAAAGCAGTCGCTGTTTTTGCACAGCAACTGATTTGCAATCTGAGAATATTCCTGCACTGAGACAGATGTACTAATTCAACATGGGGCAAAAATAACCCTTCGGAATGATTTGCAGAACCCGTACACATCAATTTAAATTAGGCAGGTTCCGGTTTGCCATTCCGAACAGTAGATCTCCGTACCTACAGACACATAATATTAGCCATTGGCTGAATGTTCGCTACGCGCGTAATTTATTATTCGCGTAATCGCGGGCACGTTGCGTAACGGAAAATACGCATAATGCCTGAGTTTACGCCATTATGCCACATCTCGTAACAACAAGTGTGTTTGGGTAAAAATCCGAACGCAAGAGGATGGGAACCGAGGATCTGATACTCAAAGGTAAACGTACACTTTTTTTACGTTGACAATTGTTTGTTATTCATACAGGTATTTTACTAGTAGTAGACTGCAGAGACTCAACACATAAAAAAATGGGACAGTCCTATCTTTTTATGGGCGGAGACACTGCAGTCATAAAGATACTACTTGTAAAATCTTTTGTGAATAGCAAACAATTGTACACTTACACAAAATTGTTATTTATCTAGGTGAATCACGCCCAATGTGTTCGTCCTGAACGTCAGTGGAAGTTCGTTCAAAAAAGTGGCAAAAATCAACTTGAAAATACATTTGCTGTTGTTTTTTTTTACCCAAGTACTTTTTTGTGCAAAGTTTTTTTTTTCAAAGGAGGCTTGCCATAGAGATTGGGAGGCTATTGTATATACAGTACCAACTTCATCTGCCTCTTCTGAAGACTCCTCCCTTTGTTCAGTCGTTCGTTATTTTGGATCTAGATGTTGGCGGGGAAACATCACTCTCTATTTTGTCTGCTATCTCTTCTGCATGGCATATCTTTGGAATAGTTATTTTGGGAAAAATCAAGTCAGTGCAGTACTTTGCAAAGTGTTTGTTGTTTTCAGAGTGGAAAACCACCACAATGTTGTATTTTTTTTGTTGACAATTTATTTTTTTTACTGCTGGGTGGCCAGAATTTTGATGTAGCGGCCCATCTGGGAGTAAGGGATAATGCACATTTTTTGGATGGTGGAGGACTGGAGTTATTTATACGGATATTCCCTCTCTTCTATTGTGTTTTTGTGAATTGTGTCCAGATGTTTCAGTTTATTATGTGGTTTTGCTGTTAGGGCCTAGTCTGCAGTAGACCTTGGAAGTAAGTATTTTTTATATTCTCACTGCTGCTGTGCTAGAGATTTCTTTAGTCATTTAGGGGCTTGTGGATGGCCTTGTGTTCATTCCAAATGTAGGTTATTTTTTGTCTGCATGTGTCTGTTGGTGACTAGGCTCTAGGTGGGTCCATGAGTCCCCCCATGCAGCTACACATTTCCTTTCGTTCTCATCTTCATTCTTTTCCACATTCTTGCCAACCATTTTGTGTGTGAGTTTGTGTATGTGTGAGATGGCAGACTTTTAAAAGTATTTTGCAGGTTGCCTTGGGCTGTTTTGTTTGGGTCATTTTCTTTTCTGACATTGCTGCTTTACTGAGCAATGTCAGATGGGCCTGCCAACGGGTGGGCCCAGGCAATTTTTGGGTCTACATTTGTGAAATCGTAGTCCTGCAATGCTACAGATTTTTGTTGGGGGAGAAGGGGCCCCAACTAGAGTAGATCAGTTATGCTTTATTTATTCTCCAAGCCTCCTTCTTTCTTGCCCATGCAGGGGGCCATCATCTTGTGGAGACGGTATGCATGTGTTAAAGGCTGCCATTTTGTCTTTGTTCCTCATGCCTCCTTTTTTGCTGAACATGTGTTAACAACCATTTTGTGGAACTTATGCGTTTCTGATTATTATTCATTTTATTCCACTTTTGAAAGCCTTTAGCTAGGAGAATTGATTGTTTTGGCCATTTAGAAAATCATCTTATTTTGTTCCATTTTACGTTTGTTTCTAATTTATTTTTCCTGATTTTTATTTTTTGTGCCTGTGGCTGGTTGCTGTAGCTTGTAGTTCTTAGTTGTAGTTTTTAATTCAGTCATAAGGGTCACGTAGGCCGTGAAGGGACAAGAGATTTGTGTATGCATTTAATTTAATTTAGCCTTCCCTCACCTTCGATAGGGGTTCCATGGGCCCTGGAGTGACACCAGCTTTTTTATTTACTAGTTTATTCGATTTTAGCCTACCTCCAATAGGGCTTTTTTATGGGCTCTTGAAGGACAACATGTTAACTTTTCTTGAGTATTGTCTAACAAAAGGTTAGTTCACTTCTGGGTCCCCTATTGTTAAGCATTTATGATGTATTAATTGACTACATTGTTCAAGTCCACTGCCTTTCTGTGAATTAGCTAACAATGAGCCCAGAGTCCTCTCTGCTAAGTGCTTCTGGTTGTGTTGCTGAAACAGATAAGCAGTAAAGAAGATGGTCCCAAAGAAAGGGGTTGCTGAAAAGAAATTGCCATTGAGAAGAAGTCTTTTGACACCACTGGCATCAAACCTTTATCCTTTTTCTGGCAATGGTTTCAGCCTCCTCTGGGCAGGAAGAGGCTGGGATGAGGATTACCCCTAGATCAACAACCGCACCACCACCACCACAATCAAAGATGGTGATTCTCAGTGCTACTGTGACTGCAGCCATGGCGGACAGCAGTGAGGCTGAAATCAATTTTTCGCAGCTGCTCACTGAATCTTCTTCACAGGAAACTCAACAGCAACCACAATTTGCCAAACCAGATCTTCCAAGGGTAGGAGCATAGCAGAAAGTTTGATTTATGGCAGAGTAAAATGTGGTTGTGACTGCTTTTCAATTAGATACATCATCTTCATGATCTCCAGCAAGGAAAACATAGAGAATTTCCCCTTGTTCTCCAAGTCCCCCTTCTGAACGAGCTTGAGTTGGACCCCAACCGAGACCTGCCATGAGAGACAAGGGAAAAGGAAGGTCCCTGAAAGCCTTAGAAGTGAGGACGATGATGACCCAGTGGTTGTTTATGTGGAGAGTGGCACCAGGGAAATGTAGATTACCTCTATTTAACTTGCTCTGAAACATGTAGTACTACCACAACTACCTGCTTCCATCTTGTCAAGACCCCAAAGTCCAGCAGCAACCGCCAACCCTGTCGTGTTTATATCTAGGACCCTAATTCGATATTCCCGATTTATGCCCTAATGAGGTTATAATCAATAATATAATGATAAAGGCATAATAATCAGATCCATATTCAGTAATAGCCCATGCAGTCCAAAGCACAGCACGGCTACTCCCATCGACTCCTAGAAAGCACAAACCATTCTTTAAACAAACCAAGCCTCCAGCAGCCCGGGAAATCCCCCCTGCTTTTGTTTTGATTTGAACAAGAACTCCTGGAGTCCAGAAAGAACTGTTAGTTCTTAGTGACGTCTTATGTCCAACCTTACGTCAAACCCGGCACCTTCCAGGTATAAAATACCAACAGTTGCCTTAAGCAAACACACGGTGGTTTGGAGCAGAGAGGCCATCTACTTGCCCGAGAGCCCAGCTGATGCGAGAGCCCACGGAAGCCGCCCCTCCCGTTTGACGCACTGAGAGAGACGCTGTCTTTTTCTCCAGCCGAGAAAATCCAGCTCCGGTGTTTCCAGCCTACCCTTGCGGGTTGCTGGGATATCGAGTCCTGAGGAAAGAGATACCAGACCTCCCACATTCTATCACCAAGGTACGGAGCTGAATAAACCCTTAAGAGAATTCTTGATGCAGATTCTTGGCAAAATAATTTTAACCAACTTAACTTAAACTGCTACTTACTCATCCCTTCCCAAGTATTAGGCTTAGGTCAGGTACACCGGGGTAGGCTTAGTTAGAAGCACCAGTTGAGTACGTTAGTCAATGTATTTATGTATGTATATATTTTATCCATTTTAAAGTATCATACGACTAAGAAACCATATCAATGCTTTTACAGTATTATTTCCTAATACTACTTTTACTGTACGCACTTTACTTTACTTTAAGTATTGCAATTGTGGCAATTTATTTCTCTTGCATGAGAAAGAAGACTGCTCAATAAATAACACCTTTTATTGAAAACGCCTGTCTCTCTATTTCTCTGCATTCTGGTGAAACTAAGTATGCACTGCTGACTGAGTGAAATAGCTGTCTATTGTTTTCACACAACTCTAGAGATATACTCTTATTCTGAGGGAGCAAAGTTGTCATGTTTATGAGGTTGTCGGAAACTGAATCCCTTCTTTTCTGAGCCAGGGGAGCTTATCCCTCCCTATTCATTCAAGAAATTTTCCGGTGACCTCTGAGCTAGCTGGCGCAAACCTAAATTAAGTTTAACATAGTCAGTAGAGACCTAGATGACCTCAGTCCTATGTCTACACTGCTGTTTATGTTATTCCAATGCGCAGAGCCTATTGGGAAAATAGGAACTACACTACATGGCACCCAATGTTTGGTAAGGCGATAATCTAACGCAAGACACTAGAGCAGAGGTCTTCAAACTTTTTGATGCCGAGACCCCCTTGTAAAACCTTTTTAGGCATAGGGACCCCCTTCCGACAAAAGTTTCTAAAAACTGGTACTCCTCATCATCAACTTTTGACAACCATAAATGCGCTTGTTAGACCTCATTACATCCCTCCATCATTCATCCACCCACACTTTCACACATCCATCCACCCTTTCATCCTTCCATCCTTCATCCATCCACCCTTTCATCCTTCCATCCATACATCCATCCATCCTTTACCAATCCACCCTTCCTTCCATCCATCCTTCATCCACCCACCTTTTCACACATCCATCCATCATCCATGCAACCTTTTATCCATTCATACATCCATCCACCCTTTCATCTTCCCATCCATACATCCATCCTTCATCCATCCATCCCCCTTTCATCCTCATCTATCCTTCCTTCATCCATCCATCCACCCTTTCATCCATCCATCCATCCATCCACCCTTTCATCCATCCATCTACCCATCATTCATCCCCCCACCTTTTCACACATCCATCCATACATCCTTCATCCATCCACACATTCATCCTTCCATCCATACATCTATCATTCAACAATCTATCCTTCATCCATCCACCCTTTCATCTTTCCATCCATTCATCCATCCACCCTTTCATTCATCCATTCACCCATCATTCATCCACCCATCTTTTTACACATCCATCCATCCATCATTCATCCATTCATCCATCCATCCATCCACCCTTTCATCCATCCTTCATCCGTCCACCCTTTCATTCTTCCATCCATACATCTATCCTTCACCAATCTATCCTTCATCCATCCACCCTTTCATCCTTCCATCCATACATCCATCATTCATCCATCCATCCACCCTTTCATTCATCAATCCACTCATCATTCATCCACCCATCATTCATCCACCCATCATTCATCCACCCACCTTTTCACACATCCATCCATCCATCCTTCAGCCTTTCATCCATCCATCCACTCGTCATTCATCCACCCACCTTTTCACACATCCATCCATCCTTCAGCCTTACATCCATCCACCCACCTTTTCTGTGCCTCTCTCATGGGGGGGATCAGTATCTCTCTGCGTAGTCTTCCTTCTTTTCCGCTCATGGGAGGGCATCTCTGTGTCTCCCTGCTGGGGGCGTGGGACGTGTCACGGGACCCACAGCTCCAGGTGCGCAACATCCATTGAACTTAAAGGGCTACACTACAGCCACTCCCCCAGCCACCCCCCCCCATCAGCTCCCCCCAGCTCGTGTATGTGAGCCCAGCCGTAACAGCTTCAGGGACACACACACAGTCACACCCAAGTACTTGACAGGTCTTTAAAAGACCTTTTACTTATTAATGAGGCGTTGATGTTTTTCACACCTTGGTGTGAATTAGGCCTCCGCCGTGACAGCCCAATGCCAGGAACTGCACTCTGCAGAATCTGCGACCCCCTTCCCAGGACTCCACGACCCCCCTGGGGGTCGCGCCCCACAGATTGAAGACCGCTGCACTAGAGTAACTCAGTCGTGCTTTTTCACACAGACCCCTTTTTCCCGTAAAAACTCCAATAGACGTCTGGAGTGGGTGAAAGTTTAATATCCGCCGGAACTTAGTAGGATGAGAATCCTAAGTATTAGTTTTTGGTTTGATCAACGTTGAAGGATACAGTGTTCCAAAATATTGTGCACCTAATCTTTGTTTCCTGGAAACTAAATCAGCAACAAAAAGCTTTCTGTCAGTAAGAATGGTGGAAAGTGACGATGAAGCAGAGAGAGCTAGAAGAGCAGCTCAACTCATGGAGGATGACACAACCATCCAAGAAAATGACCCGAGTGTTATACTCATTCCGGTCAACGTAAGGAGAACTATAACTCTTAAACTTATAAAAAATGGACTGACATCACGTGGTGGTACAGTCATATTCGTGGTAGAGGCCCATGAATATTGGCAGACAGAGGTATTCTATTCATGGATAGACTTTCCAGCAGCAAACTCTATAACAAAAGAATTCCAATATTACAAAATAGAGGAACCTCCGGATACATACACTCCTTTCGAGGACGTGGAAATCCCACTAAATTACCAAGAGCACCTGCTCTGGTTTAATGGCGCCCTACAACATAATAATCACATCACCAGGCTCGGTCCACTAGGTAGACCAGGAGCAACGTGGCCGGTTCTAGCCAGCTACACACCACATCCAGACATTGATAAAATGTCAGTTCCTGAACTTTTAGCTCAGCTAAAACTCTTAATTAAAATACATAGACAATTGGTCCAATATGTCATGCGGACTTCAACAGTCCAACCGACAATTAATATTCCAGAGCTGACCTCTCACCAGGGGAACACAAATAAAATCACACCACAGAACATACAATCATGTCTTGGTAAAGTACCCATAAAACGGGAACAAATTCCATTCTGGTTAGCACAAAAAATTACTCAAATAGATGCAGTATTTCCAGATACTACTCCTACTGAGAAACACAGAATTCTGACTATCTGTCTCCCAATGGGGATCGCACCACATGTGGAAGACTGTGACACTTGGGGCACAGTTTTTGCTTCGATCTACACAAAAACACATGGTGTCCCGTCTATGGCGGTCATACCAGATGTATTAAGACAGATTCAAAATAAATACGGTCCAGAACCTGCTTTAACCCTGGGTATGAAATTACTGAAAGACTTCAAGCAGGTCTCGGCTATATTATTAGGCAATATAAAAGGAAAAGCAGCAACTGTGGCGATCTGTCAAAAATTGAAGGAAACAGATATAACAGACAAACCATTGGAACTTGCCAGAATCATAGAAAAATCCTTTGAAGAGCTAGGAAGAGATAGTTTGGGTGGGAAACCGGTAAAACCCCACCTAACTGAAAATCCTGAAAAAACATTTATTAAAAATAATTTAAAAACTCCAAAAAAGAGTTGGGATGGTAATAAGCAATCCACTCCCAGGGAAAAGCATTTCCAGTCCAGAGGAAGGTCTCCTCAGCGTAGAGAGAGATCTCCAGGCCGAGAAGACAAATCTCCCCAAAGGGAGCCCTCTGAAAAAAGATATAACCTTAGAGAGAGGGATAAAATATGAAAACCAGACAGATATCAAGATGTTGATACACGTCCCTCTCGATCCTTCTCACTCAATCTTTCTCGATCTTCCTCACAGAAATCGGAAAGAAGAGGACGGTCAGAACACAGAGAAGAGCACGTCAAGTCCAAAGACAAGGAACCTGCTCATCAAAGTAAAAAATTACAATTTCCCAGAAAGAAGGTAGCAAGTATTTAGATTAAACATGCCGGGAATTCTGAGGACACAACTGAAAAACGGAGAGTGGGCCCAGACAATGCTAGACAGCGGAGCAGAAGTGACCATAGCTCACAAGATCCTGATGAATCTTCTGGAGACAGTGGACACGAATGAGTACATTCAGGTGGAAACTGCAGACACACGAGTTAGTATGCCCCATAAACTATATGAAATAACATTACGTATAGAGGGAGATAAAACTAGGAAAATAAAAGGTCTCTTTTGGGAAAAACTTTCAAAAGACTATGACATTCTGTTAGCTGAGAAAGACTGGCCACCAGAGTTTGTCAAGGAGTGCCCTCATGGTGAAGAAATGATTATGCCTGCCTTCTCAAATCATATCCCGATTCATAAAAAATACACATTGGCAAGAAAATGGGCAGTGGCCCAAGCTCCTGCCTTATACAAAAATCATGTAGGATGGGATGAGGATTCACCTCAACACAAAATCCAGTTAAAAAATCAGCCCACTGCACAAAGGCAGTACCCAGTTGAACAAGAAGCTAAAAAGCAAGTCAGGGAGATCCTAGATCAACTTGAATATCAAGGGATGATCGAAACATGCACCTCTCAAATGAACAATCCTTTGTTTCCTGTCTCCAAACCAGACGATTCATAACGTCTAGTTTTAGACTACAGACACCTTAACTCCTGTTGTAAAACATTTGCAGTACAAAACTCACATAGTGCAGCACTAATGAATAACATTGTGCGCAAAAAATGTAAAACGACATTAGACATCTCTAATGGATTCTTTTGTCAAAACATTGCACCTGAAAGCAGGTATTTGACCGCTTTCTCAATAATGGGGTCACAAAAACACTCAGATCAGATCCATAGTCAGTAATAGCCCATGCAGTCCAAAGCACAGCACGGCTACTTTCATCGACTCCTAAAAAGCAAAACGCGTTCTTTAAACAAACCAAGCCTCCAGCAGCCCGGGAAATCCCCCCTGCTTTTGTTTTGATTTGAACAAGAACTCCTGAAGTCCAGAAAGAACTGTTAGTTCTTAGTGACGTCTTATGTCCAACCTTACGTCAAACCCGGCACCTTCTAGGTATAAAATACCAACAGTGTTCTTAAGCAAACACACAATGGTTTGGAGCAGATCACAGTCACAGCTTGCCCTCAACACATTTTTCAGGCATTGGTTGAATAAGAAAGCTCTTCGCCCTAGTTTAGAACCTCTTTACTCCTAGGCACATTAGGAGCACATCACAGATGCTCACTTTGATGCAAAGCAGTGCGTAGTAGTAAAGCAGGTGGACATGACGGCACTCAAATCATTCTTGCTGGTGAAAGAGGAGAATAAGTTGAACTGATAGATGGAGCTGGTGATGAGGGAGAATAATAAATTGGCATGAGAAGCAGCAGACAGAAAGAGAAACTAACAGGCACCTATCCACACTGGAAATAGAGCTGGCAATTTGTACTGGGCAATATTCAATGGAGTGTGCATCAATGGCTTATGAACAAATGTTTGCCAGAAAGACCTTAATTAAGAAAAAGATATGGGATAGGGCTAATTAGAAGATTCAGGCATGTTGGCTTTATCGGTTCGAGAATAGTGGTGGGGGTTGTCTACAGCCCTTGGAGAGATCAGGGTGGCCTTTTGGGCTTATTATGGTAATTGTTATTCAGAGACGTGTAACTCATCAGTTGAGCAGATCTACACCTTTCTAGAATAATGTCCTCACTGATATTTATGCCTTCATAATGAGGGGCTCGGAAGCTAAAATTACAGCTGCATAGACAGAAAATGTACTGTTTCAGGTGGCTTTGGTGGAGAAATATATTTTGTGGTATTTCTTATAAAAGAGAAGGATCCAAATAAATGTGGCTTTAACCGCCCAATGTCACTCATTAACTATGATCTCAACATCTATTCATGAATACTATCAACCTGGCTGTCGCAGGTAATCTCTTCATTGAGACACATCCTCGCTTGTCACTACAGTTATAACAGCACTAGATGCGGTGTGTACAATAGAGATCGATTGATACTGCTCAATGGCAAAAAGGCATTTGATCGGGTCTCCTGGAGATACATGTGGCTGGATATGCAGAAAATGGGGTTTGGATCCAACTTTATGTGTTGGTGCGGTCCCTATATGGATCTTTGTTGGCACACATTGTATGCGCTGGTGGCCTAACTGATAGTATGTGCATTCAGAGGGGTACTAGGCAGGGTTGCCCTCTATCGCCCTGCCCCTTGGCAATATACCTTGACTCTTTTATACAGGCTCTGAGTCAAGCAGAACAGCTTAAAGTTTTTGCGATACAAAAGTATGAGATAAAAGTTCATGCCTATGCCAATGATATTGCCGTACTTACAGCCTCACCCTCTAATTCTTTCTTAACGATTGAGAATGTAGCAAAGAATGTCAAACCTGTGTCTATGTATAAGCTAAATATGGAAAAAACTGTATTGATAACAAAATTATATAGGCATGCAAAAGGATTCATGATTAGTTAAAGCGATATGAAGGAAATTATTGCTCTGAAATACAATGCACTTTACTCTAAGTCTCTTCAAATACTTGAGAAGTGGGATAGATTTCATCTTAGTCTCATCAGGCAGTGCAATGCAATGAAAATGGTAATCCTCCACAGGTATCTATATTTTTTTTAACTATACCCTTATATCTTACAAATGGCTTCTTTCACAAGGTGGAAAAGAGCTGACAAAAATGTATTTCAGGATATCACAAGCCTCGATGCTCTATTTGTACTTTACAGTTATCATAATTGGAAGGAGGCATGGCTTGCCCTAATTAGAGCTTTACTATCTTGCAGCCTTCACCTTTTGATTGTATGCAGTTATGGGTGGGTCAGAGTGGCCTATAAGGACCATTTTTTAGGATTAGAGAGGAGTTGGTAGACTTACCAAACACCTTTTATGGTTTATATGACAGTGAGTACTTTTAAGGTACTAGATGCAAATTTCTGCTGATATTTCACTTAATCTTGGACACAAATTAAGAAAACTGCACAAATTGCTAAATACCAATGATATTCCTTGATCGGACACAACTCGAATCTTTAACCTATGCAAAACATCAGCAGAGAACCCCTGAAGCCTTGTGTGATACACAATGAACTCCAGCTAGCCCTTATTAATGCAAGATTGCTCATAAAACACAAATACAAAATCGCAGACCTTATACTTGACAACCATCTCAACGCATTGTTTGTGACGGAAACATGGGGTGGCGATGCAACTGGCCCTGACTTCAACATTGCGGTCCCTCAAGGATACAAAGTTTTTAGACATTGTAGACAACTAAAAAGAGGTGGGGGACTTCCACTAATCCACCTGAGTGAATTAAGCACTCACTGTTCAATAATTCCCTCCTTAGAATGTGAGGCTTTTCTTTTTAAAATTACACGTCTGAATCAAGTGACGTTCAAAGGTTTACTCATATATCGCCCACCAGGACCCAAAAATTATTTTCTATCTAACCTCCACTCACTACTAGAACTAGTTCTCCAATCCAATCTCTTCCCCATCTTAGGTGATATGAATTTTTACCTAGAAGTAACAGCAGATAAAGATACACGGGAGCTCCTTGAAATTACTTCAGAACTAGGACTTAGACAGCTTATACAAGGCCCCACACATTTAGCCCGGGCACACTTTAGGTGGTCTTTTCACCAACAATCCTGCCATCTCTAAGCCCTCTTCTCTTCCTTTAACTTGGTATGATCATTATGCAATATTATTTAGATATCAGTTGCCTCGATCTAACACTGAAAATACATCAAACATCAAGATAATCAGAATCAGTAGGCCCTAGCACACCAACTAGCTCAAAGCCAACGGGACCTTGAAATAGAAGTAGATTCCTCAGCAATAAAGTACACCACATGGCTTGAGTCCAACTTTGCAAAACTAGCACCAATTACTCTGGTCCGCAAAAATAGAAAGGCACCATCAGCTCCTTGGTTTTCTGAGGTTGTGAGATTAGAAAAACAAGCCTGTAGGAGAGAAGGATGGAACTGGAAAAAAAAAATTACGAAGCACCCGAAAAATACCGGTATAAATTCATGCTTGCGGGCTATAAGAAAAAGCCTATTGCTGAGAAGAGTCATTATTGTACACTTTAAATAGAAAATGCTGGCAATTCTAGTAAAGAACAGTTTCAGACTATAAAGAATTTGAGTACGGTCACAAAATAACACTCCTCTAACCACAACCAAGATTTCTGCAATGCGCTCGCTCAATCATTCAAAAGTAAGGTTGAGCAGATCTATGACCTATTTGACACCTCTAAGGTAAACACTATTCTTAAAGAGCATGAATCTACCATTAACTCATCATTTTTAGAATTTACCCCAACATCGCCAATCCAAATAGCCAAACTTCTCTCAATCGCAAAATCAGGATCCCCAGAGGACCCTTGCCCCACTAGGATCCCACAAAATATAGGCCAACACATCAGCACTTATCTGTCCAGAATTTTTAATCAGATGCTTTCACAAGGACAATTTCCTACTAATTGGAAACAGGCCTGTATCCTACCGCTTCTTAAAAAACCTAACCTGAACACAACTGATCCTGCTAATTATCGTCCCTTTGCAAGACTCCCACTTCCAGCAACAATTATAGAGAAAATAATAAATGTTGAACTTTCTACTTTTATCTCAGATAATCAACTCTTAGACCATAGTCAGTTCAGCTTTAGGGCAAATCATAGCACTGAAACTGAGCTGATAAAAGCTACTGGAGAAATTTGCACCACACTTGAAGACGAAGGGTTGGCAGCTCTCATTCTGCCTGACCTTTCCACAGCGTTTGATACGGTGGACCATTCTCTTTTGGTCCAACGTCTAAAAACCATAGGGATAGAAGGAAAGGCCCTCTTCCTTCTAACATCATTTTTATCAGTCAGATTTCAAAAGGTACATCTAGGCAAATGTAAGTCAGCACCCTTTGTCCTGCCCTGTGGGGTTCCTCAGGGCTCCTCGTTGAGCCCGACGCTCTTTAACATTTATGTTTCCGAACTTGCCCCACTGATCAGAAGTATTAATTCAACTCCCACTTCTTATGCTGATGATATCTAGTTGGTAATTTTGACAGTAGATAAGGATGTTAATCACTCCCTTAAATTGCACAATTGTATGATCGCACTGAACAGCTGGATGAGTAGGCAATGCTTGAAGCTGAACTCAAGAAAAACTGAAGTGGTTTTGTCTGGTAACCTCCTTCCACCTTGTTCTCCAGCTTGGTGGCCAGACATCCTGGGTCTGGGTCCTTCTCCTACACCAATGGCCAAAGACAAGAATCTTGGTGCTATTATAGACGAAAAACTTAACTTTAAGTCCCAGGGGCCTCATTTATGAAAAGTGACGCATCGCTGCGTGAAAGCAGCGATGCGTCACTTTTCACTGCGCACTCCTTGCGACACCAATGATGCGTCATATTTAATGTATGACGCATCATGTCGCAAGGACTTACAGATACGTCAGTATTTCTGACGCATCTGTAAGCGCAAAAGTGACGCATTCCTGGAGTGTGTCACAAAAGTGACGCAACTCCAGCAATGCGTCCTTTCACATGGGGAAAGCCCCATGTGAAAGGGCTTGCGTCAGTCTTACGCCTGCTGTGAGGCAGGCGCAAGATTTTGACGCAACCGCATCCTAAAAGTGACACAGTGAAATCTCATAGATTTCACTGCGTCACTATTACGAGGCTTTTTGCGGGGGAACGCCCCCTTTGCATACATTATACCTCACGCAGGCATAATGTGGCGCAGGGGTTTAAAAAGTGACGCATCTACCTAGATGCGTCACTTTTTAAATATGGCGCAACAAGGCGCATGTTTTACGCCACCGATGCGTCACAAAAAGTGACGCATCCACAGCGCAAAACTGACGCAAGGCCTCATAAATGAGGCCCCAGGTTTCCAAGGTCATGCCTCCGTATGTCACCATCAAAACCTTAAGGAAAATCCTTCCATTTATTCCTGAAAATATCAGAAAGATGGTTGTGACCTCGCTAGTTTTATCAAAATTAGACCGTTGTAATTGTTTATACATCAACCTTCAAACCAGCCTACTCAGGAGGCTGCAGGCTATACAAAATGCCGCCGCTAGATTAGTCCTCGATATTCCTAAATATCAGTCCATCAGGACAGGTATCCTGGACCTGCTTTGGCTTCTTGTCTGCCAACGTGTTACATTTAAGGCACTCTCCATTGCCTACAAGGCATTGCATAAAGAAGGTCCTAAATTTCTCGGGAATATTTTTAGCTGGTATTCTCCAAATAGACATCTGTGATCGGTTAACGCCAGTCTGATGACCACTGCTAGAATCAAAAAGACGAACTGGGGTGGCAGGAGTTTTCAGCAACAATACCATCAAGCAGTGGAACTCCTTTGCATCACATCTTAGGATGCCTCCCACCCTTCTTGCCTTTAAAAAACAACTCAAGATGTGGCTTTTTAGAAACTAACTTCCTTGGCATAGTATGTTGAACCGGTAAGAGCCAAGACACCCATGGGTATAATTGCTCTATATAAATTGCAATAACATAACATAACATCAAACATAGGCAGTGTCGTCAATGGCATATACATCAGGTTGTAAGCACCTTACATAGCGAGTATCAGAGAGATTAAGGAAAAAATGGCAAAGATTGGAACAACCAAGGGTACTTTATAAGCTCATAACAGAAGTTCCTGAGAACACAGGAGGGGCGTCCCCTCAGGAAGGCACATATATGAAACAGGGGGGAAGATGGGCTGGCAGACGGTCAGCAGGAGGCTTATTGTAGTGCGACCAGTGATAAATCATCTTCTGGGGCTCCAGCCTGTTGTGTAAGTAAGTAGTCTCTCAATAGCTGCCTGATGTCTGTGGGTCTGGACTTGCGGAGTTGCAGTAACACGTATTCCTTCCTAGTACAATCACAAAAGATAAAGTCCTGTATTGAGTCATTTTTAGTGGGGAGTCTACTGCTGCCCCAGCTGATTGTGATCCGGCACTTAGACAGTAGTAGCTCCATTGCAACAAAACCCCTTTTGCTCACTAGTAAGGGCTTAACATACCCTAACAATATCCTCATAGGGTCCTGATCAATAGTAAGCTCCACCATTACAGAGAGCGTGGCTAAAATCTGTGACCAGTACATCTGAATTATGGAGCAGTTCCAGGTGCGATGACCGAGGTCTGCATGCGCTGCGTCACATTTTGGACACTGATGTAATCGTGAGGGGTGTATTCTCACTAAATGTTGTGGTGTTGTTTAGGCGTGGTGTAGTAATTTATAATGCAGCATCTTATGTCAATGATGGAGAGACAAAAACTATGTCTGAGTGCAGCAGAAGCTCCAAACCTTCTCTGATATGGACTGGCCAAGATCCTGCTCCCAGGCCAATCGTACCACACCCCTAGCCTATCCATTTCAGCATGAGGTAGGAATGGTGGAGTTGGGATGCAAGCCATGGAACATCAGCCAACTCGATCAGCAGCATCAATGGTGGAAAGCTATCTGGTGCCTTTGACTACACGGGTAGTCATTCCCAGAGTTTGCCCTGTAGTCGTCTTAGGATAAATGAATCCATTTGGGTGGAGGTTCCTGTTTGTGTGAGGATGTCATGAGGGATAACCTGCCAATTCGCAAAAAGGTCTTCCATTGTGTCTAGGTATTGTGTCTCGAAGGTGTACTGTACATGCCATTCTTGCGTCAGAGGTAACCATGGGATATGTTAAGTGACATGGCAGGGGAGTACAATCCGTCTGCTCCTAGGTATCTCTGTATTCTCGTCCAAACCCAACTGGTGGTGGCCAGCGTGTTGATGTCTGTGGGATCCATGGGCATGCTTGATGGCAGAATGGTTGATAGTGGGATGCAGTCTGCATGGTCTCATTTTGGTCTGAGGTAGGGGAGGTGTGCATCAGGGTGGTAACAATAAAGCAGAAAGTGACACGGTGCCAATAAATAGTAGAGGTGGAAATCCGGTACCCCAGTGCTCCATGCTCAAATGGAAAAATTAGATCTCCCAGCGAATACGGTAGCGGTGGCCTGCCCCAAACCAAATTTGATTAATAAGCTGTCATAGAAGGTGTTAGTGAGAGGTATGGGAATATTTAGAAACAGGTATAAAAAAGGCAGGAGCACTGCAGTTTTGATGATGGTGATGCACCCAGCAATGGTTAGCAGCAGTTTAATCCAGTGCTCCATCTGTAGGGTTAGTTTGTCACTTGCTGGACCATAGTTGAGGTGGTGCACCATATCTCTCTGCCTGTGAAGAATAATGCCCAAGTACTTGGTGGAGTCTTTGCATCACATTAGACGGTAGTCCATGTCACCATGTTTTGCAGCATCTGTAAGGAGGAAAAGTTCGGACTTGTTCCAATTTATCCAGAGTTCGGACAGGCTGCCAAATCTGATAATTTCATGGATAAGGGGTTTAGGGTGTCGTCAGAGTCCCAAACAAACAGCAGAATGATATCTGCATACTTGAAAATAATTAACGGAGCAATGCGGAACCGCAGTCCCCTCTGCATATAGTGTTCCTGCAATTGATGAACCAGGGGAACCAGGGCTATTATAAAAAGCAGGGGCGATAGAAAGCAAGCTTGACGGGTACCCCGTTAATTGCAAAATAGTCTGTGACAGTACCATTCACAAATATTTTAGACACTGGGTTGGTGTAAATGAGTTTAATAGCGTTCTGGAATGCAAGAAAGAGGCCTAGTTTAGTTAGTGTCACCTGCAGATATGGCCATTCCAAGGAGTCAAACATTTTTTCAGCATCAAGCAACCCAACAACTACTGTAATCATTGAGAAGATAAAATGCAATAATACAAAGATGGTTCACTAAGTGCATAAGGGCAGGGATATGACTTGCTCTAGCAAGGGGGAAAGATGTATTGCTATTACCTTGGCCAATATTTTATTGTCCAGGTTCAAGAGAGATAATGGTCTATAAGATGCACAGGAGTGTAGGGTTTTGCCCAGTTGTAGCAGCAGAGTGATCACAGCTTCCCTGAGGGTAGGGGGAGAATGCCAGTCTCGAGGGCCTCTGCATAGACCTCCAGGAGTTGCAAAGCTAGTGTATGCTTATAAGCTTTATAAAAAACATCCAGTTAGGCTATCCAAACCTGGCACTTCAGAGCCATATAGGACATGTATTGCTTGAACTATTTCCTCACTTGCGATAGCAGATGCTCATTTGGGTTTCATGGCTTTGCTCTTTAATTCTTTATCATCTTTACGGCTCATATAAGTTGGCAGAAATCCCAACACACCTCGGACATCTCTGTTGGCCTACCTGGTCCCCATTGCCGTAACCCAGAGAATTATTTCATTTCATTTCATAAATCTTTATTTCGGTAATTATATCACCATAAAAGATATGCATAATTCATTTCATAAGTATTAAAAACAATAAAACATTATTAAACAGAATTATATCATGATTTTCTATTTCTTACATATATCAACGCATCAAAACACTCCGATGACACCATTGGGTGCAAGTGCTGCTCTTTTAAAAAAGAAAACCTCAGATAAATGAAACGATGCAATACCATGGCAACTATAAAATGTCCTGTACATGAGACGCCCCATCCCTTCAATAAAGATAAATAATATCAACACAAACATAAGACATGCACGAGAAACACAATATGTGCTCCCACAACAGTAGGTAAAATAATTTCTGTGAAATTACCATATCACAATATAAAACCCTTAATTTAGAAATGTTTCCATTCCATGCCAATATTAGATAATTCAGTTGTTCATTACATATCTTTTTAAGGGCCAGATATAGCAGTGTCCCTTTCATTCATTCATGGAACTTTATTTCGGCTATTACAGCCATAAAAGCACATACAAATTCACAACCTCTAAAAATTCATATAAAAAAAGAACTAACGTGTCTAGAGAGCGCACTAATTAAGAAAATGATACAAACATACATAGCAGTAAGGATCACCCATTGGGAAGCAGGCAAATAAGATGATATAATAATATAATCAATTAAAAGCAATCATTAAAAATATCATTTAAACTAAAGATATTAAAAAAAGATTCACAGCCTATGTTTTTATAAAAAACCAAGATCACAATAGCAACCAATTAAAAGCGGGTATTGATAGATCTCACATCAGTTATTCAAGAAATACCTACGCTTACAGACTAGGTTTTTACAGAAACCAGAATCACAACAGTTGACAGGTATGAGCGAGTATTACTGATTCTCACATCGGATTTTCAATAAGTACCTTTGTTTACACCACATAGCAAAAAGGAATTTAGAAATTGCAACAACAAAAACCGGGTTGGTGTCGGATTTTAAAGCCCTATAGAATTCTTGATAATTTCTAATACCCAGGTTTCTACAGAGTTGAATAACCCACTTCGACCTGGCCCGCTTATATGCCAAGCAGAAGAACAACACATGAATTACAGTTTCTTCCTATACTAGGCACCCGGGCGTAGGTGGGTGGTAGCGCCCGCCCACTTGTTGGTTAGTGCATGGAGCGGCAGCGATCCATATCTAAATTGCAAAAACAATTTCTTTGCTGTTGGTGGTTGCATAGAATCCAATACCTGCTCCATTTTATATTGGTGTTTTATGTCCAGGAAACCATAAGTTAAACCAGAAGGATTAACTGTCTGTAAAATCCGTGTCAGTTTATACTCCCAAAGCCAAAGATTTTTTTGAAATAGCTAAGCATGACTCCTCCTGTGCCAACCATAAGTCCTCCCTTCCTATCGTACGAAATGAGTCCCTAATAAAGGACTACCACGGGATACTACCCGGCCCCAGAGTAGACATTACAGCCTTTAATCCCTCCCTATAATGTCCTAACTCTGGCGTACTCCACAGCCGCCGCCAATAAAGCAATTAGGTCCGCAATGGGAAGGATGCCCAGGTCCATCCTTAATGGTATTAAGGGGGTACTTTTAGGCAAGCACAAGATTTGTCTTATAAAGTTATTTTCTGTTACAGTGAGGACATTAGCTGAGCTATGTCCCCAAAGTTTGGCCCCAATACATAGTTGCCCCCCTAGCTTGAACCTTGTAAATTTCTACGGGCGGGCTTATAACCTTTAGGGCACATCTCTTATGAACTTTTAGAATCTCCCCAACGGCCTGGATTAGCTTTAGATAAGCCTTATTGATGTGAGGTCCCCACCCCATTTTGTCATTTAATGTAAGACCCAAAAAATAAAAAATAGGGACCCTTTCCAAAGGTCTATCATCCATTCTTGGGTGCGGGCAATTTGTTGAGTCAGCATGGAAGACAATATATTTAGTTTTCTTAATATATACTACCAAATTCCTCTTTTTACAAAACAGGCTAAATTCCTCTAACACACGCTGCATCCCCATTGGTGATTTCGAGAGGAGCAGGGTGTCGTCCGCAAACATTAGAGCAGGAAATTTGCAGTTCGCTAGTTTTGGGGAGTCAATATCCTTAGTGGAAAGAAGGTCTCCAATTAACCCGTTAAGAAAGAGTGAGAAAAGGGTTGGCGCAAGCACACACCCTGCCTCACCCCCTTTCCAACAGGGAAGGGAGCCATAAGTTTCCCGTTCTTGCAGAACCTTACCCTAGCAAATGTTCCCTCGTGGAGGCACTTGAGCTGGTGACAAAGGCATGGTGGTACTCCCATATCCAACAAAATCCCCCACAACTGGTCGCGATCTACCATATCAAACGCCAATTTAAGATCCACGAATGTAAGCTACAACCTACCACCCTCCAGAACTATATGGGTCCAATAGATCAATTGAAGCCTAAACAACTGATCTATAGTAGATGTTTTACATCTGAAGCCTGCTTGTAAGGGATTTAAGATATTAAGGCCTGCCATCCATTCCTGGAGTCTTCCCAGTGACACTCTAGCAAAAATCTTTTGTGTTACGTCAATAAGGCTAATTGGCCTATAATTTGCTGGTTCTATGGGGTACCCTTTTTTATAGATACGGATAATCTCTGCCCGGCCCACGTAGGGGGGGGGTGACATGCCATAAAGAATAAATAATAAATAATTAAATAATATCTGAAGGTAGGGGGCACAAACAACCCATTCATTTCTGTACAGGTCCCCGGGGATTCTATCCAACTCAGTAGCTTTGTTTGGTAGTATCTTGGCTAGGGCAGCTAATACCTCATCTAAGGTACAGGGAAGTATGTCCCCGGGGGAATCAAAGGTTTGGCAACAAACCGACATCCCACTCTCACTTGATCCATTATATGGACTTGAATATAAATCTTTAAAATAAAGACGCCAGGCTTCCTCACCAATATTAGGCTCAATGGTAGACCTACCCTTGATTTTTCCAGTGTGGACTAAGTTCCAGAAGCCTCTTGTGTCTTTATGATCAATGGCATCCTTGATGGCCTGCCATCTTTCCATTTCCCATTCAGATTTTGCTGTTAAGAAAATTTTGTTTAAAAACACCTTTGCTTCCCTTATTCGCATGCTATCCCCCCTAAGGCTTAACAACAGGGCTCTCTTTGCATTCCTACATGACCTGTTGTACCAGGGTTTTTTTTTCTCTGCGATGGTTACCGTTATTGGGCTTACTGCTATAAAAAAAATACACCAGGCTTGCAACCAAGTCCAGGTGGAATTTGCCTAAGTCCTTATCAGGTTCTGGATTGGCACTATTTCCAGAGACAAGACTTGCCTTTTCTAACAGGAATAATGTGAGTATACATATCCGACATTACTTCTGGATATTGGATTATTAAACCCCTCCTTCAACCACTATTAAATTGTTTAGTGGGAGGTTATCCAGGCCTTGCCCAACTTCTACTACTTGGCTATCTAGGGTTACGACCAACAGATTATGGTCGCTTTCTTCACGGGGTGGGCAAAAAACCTCACAACCTTGTGCCAGATTTTGACATTTATTAAAATATAAGCAATTATTGTTGCCTGGCCAGTTCTATCAAAGGTGGGGTGCCCATGATTATCATCAGGAAACCGAACATTACATGCCCTCAATGAGTAAGTGAGGGTAAGAGAGGTTAATTCAAAAGTAGCGGGCCCACCCCCTTATCGGGTAGCCGTTGGACGCAGGGATTGACCATATTGAATCCACATCACTGGTAATAGGTGTTGACAAACTGTTGAGGGGTTCAAAATGACAATTAAAATCCCCAACAATTAAGAAATACGCTTTCCCAGACAGTGAAGTAAGAAGAGCAGCCAGACAATCTAGCATCGGAGATGTCTGCCCATACTTAACTGGGCGAGAGTAGACATTGATAATGGCCAACTTTGGGAGGTTTCTATGGGTGAAAAGAATACATAAAATATCAGGTAAATGAGTTTCTATTCTCTTCACCGTACAAACCAAATGGGTACCCACCCAAATGCACAAACCCCCCGAAGGTGTACCCCTTTGACCCTTCACTGCCACTTCATAATACGCTACGAAGCCTACTCTATATAATGATCTTAGTGCCCAGGTTTCTTGAAATAATCAGATCTCGTGGGAGACTATGAAATCACCCCAATCGGGGAGATCCAATCTAGCCATTAGGCCCGCAATATTCCATGACAAGATCCTAGTGCCATATGGTCCTACTTCCAACTCACTCTCGTGGGTCACCTCCAAATCTCCCCTATTTAAAACTTCTATGGCCTCATAATTATTATCAGTGGTCCCTAATGTTTGGGGGTTTAGTACCACCTCATTAGTTGTGAACATTTTTTTCTTGGGTGCATCTAAGGATATCCCCGCCTCCCCACAATCGCTAACTTTAGTGGCTTTGACATCAGTGATGTCATCAGTGATGTCACTGACCATGTCATGAATGGTGTAATATGTGACATCATCAGCAGTGGATTGCGGGTGCGCGATATATAGTTATTGCAACTAACTATATATGCGAATTTCAATGGTTTTGTGTGAGTAAAATAAGGTTTTGTAAATGCTAATTCCTAACTATATATCGTCTATTACCTATAGTTTTTTCAGTGAATTTTCAAGGTTTTGTAAATGCTAATTCCTAACTATATATGGTCTATAACCTATGTTTTTTTCAGTGATATATATATATATATATATATATATATATATATATATATATATATATAATTTCTATGGCAAAATGAAACCCCTCATTTTTTTCCTTTGCAAGTTAAATGTTTTAAGTGTTAACACTTCATTCCAATCAAGATGACTTCAGGTGTGCCATACTTTTGTCATACGTAAGACTGTTAGCGTTCTAGTTGTTCCCCCGCTTGACAAAACCCCCCCAAACTTTCAGGGGACGCGCAGAAACAAAATGTGCCATTTTCCTGAAAATTTCAGCCAATTCCGTCCATCAACGCCAAAGTTATTCAACATAGAATTTTCAGATATCCCTATTCAAAAATTCAAAAATGTGCCCTAATTTTTCTTCCTTCAGCAATAATGCTAATTTCTATGGCAAAATGAACCCCCTCATTTTTTTCCTTTGCAAATTAAATGTTTTAAGTGTTAACACTTCATTCCAATCAAGATGACTTCAAGTGTGCCATACTTTTGTCATAAGTAAGACTGTTAGTGCTCTAGTTGTTCTTTAGGACACTCTGGGACATTCTGTCATTGGGCTATAGTTGGGCTACATCTGGCTGATATTTGGGCTACATTTGGTTTTTTTTGTCTCTGGTGGCCATCTTTGGGATACATTGGGCTACATTGGGCTACATTTGGGCTCTAACATATATATAGCCCAATGTAGCCCAATATATATTTTTCAAAGTTAATTTTCGGAAAAACCACTGGAGCATATATCTTGAGACATAGCAAAGGCACATCGGGGTACCAGTCCCTACAATTTTGCCAAGTTTGGTGGAAATCCATTCAGCCGTTTGGGCTAAAAATGAGTCCAACCGCCCTAAGGAAAACTCAATGTTAAAAACACGTTTTGGGACCCCCCTTTTTTCTCGGCCCCCGCTTGACGAAACCCCCCCCCCAAACTTTCAGGGGACGCTCAGAAACAAAATGTGCCATTTTCCTGAACATTTCAGCCAATTCCGTCCATCAACGCCAAAGTTATTCAACATAGAATTTTCAAAAATCCCAATTCAAAAAAATCCTAACTATATATACCTACTGGCGACCGCCAGTAGGTAATATATATATATATATATATATATATATATATATATATATATATATATATATATATATATATATTTATATATATATATATATATATATATATATATATATATATATATATATATATATATATATATATATATATATATATTTATATATATATTCAATGAAAAAACCATTGGTTATAGAACATATATAGTTAGGAATTTGCATTTACAAAACCTTATTTTACTCGCATAAAACCATTGAAATTCCATATATAGTTAGATGCGCTAACTATATATCGCGCACCCGCAATCCACTGCTGATGATGTCACATATTACATCATTCATGACATGGTCAGTGACATCACTGATGACATCACTGATCACAACATCCAGTGACTGTATGTTTCTGTAAAGTTAAAATATGTCTTACATATTGAAGAATGAGTGGATGTATAAATGTCTGGATGAAGGATTTAGTAGGTGCATGACTGATTGTATGAGGGAGTGATTAAATGTGTCTCACTGAGTGCATGGGTTAGTGATTAAACTGTATTAATTTGTGCATCATTATATCTGTTGTTCTGTAAACTGCTGCATGTGTTGATCAGTAGCTATATGATTAACTATATGGGTTATTGATTGGCTGCTCAAGTATTTGTATGGGAGACTGAGTATGTGTGTGAGTGGCTGGGAGGTGTGTGACTCTGTGCATAGATGTGTGAGCAGTTGATTCACTAGATGTATGGTTTCAAAAGTGCATGTGGAAACAGCTGTATGGGCGGTTGACTGTGTGCATGAGTGTATTGGTGAGTGAAAGGATATCTCAGTGCTACATGTCAAAGTAAGTACATATGTAAAACACAGTACATGTGAGAGTTGACATATATAAATAACTGTATAAGAGCTAGTGAATGTGTCAGTGGTTGCATGGATCATTGACAACTTGTATCAGTGATTGTATAAGAGAGAAAATATGTGTTTAGCATATGTTTGAATAAGTAAAGTTTGTATAACTGTATAGTTGAGGAAATGGAGGTGTGATTGATTGTTTGCATGACTGACTAGTTGTGTGAGTAACTCCATGAATGAGTGACAGTCTGTGAGTGTCTGTTTACACTGATTGTATCTAAGGTTATATTAGAGTCTGAAGAGGTTCATCGTATTATCACATGAATGATATCATCAGTGATGTCATTTGATATGTCATCAGTGATGTCATCAGTGATGTCATTTGAGATGTCATCAGTGATGTCATCAGTGATGTCACTGACCATGTCATGAATGATGTAATATGTGACATCATCAGCAGTGGATTGCGGGTGCGCGATATATAGTTAGCGCATCTAACTATATATGGAATTTCAATGGTTTTATGCGAGTAAAATAAGGTTTTGTAAATGCAAATTCCTAACTATATATGTTCTATAACCAATGGTTTTTTCATTGAATTTTCAAGGTTTTGTAAATGCAAATTCCTAACTATATATGGCCTATAACCTATGGTTTTTTCAGTGAATTTCATTGGTTTTTTAATAGCAAATATCAAAAGCTGTAAAATGTCAAGTACGTGATAGGTAAAAAGTTTTCGTGTTTATGCACGCTGATGTGCTTTGAACGCTGCCCCCCTCCCCTCTTTTCTCTTAGTAGTACTCTCTCTTTGCAGATAGTGAAGAGTAGTTAACACAGGCCTTTACCCCCGTTGTAATCCGTCGTGCCTGCTTGTCTCTCCATTTGATTTATTGTTATCCAAGCATTTACTGTTTTACAATTGATTCTCTTTGGTTCATTCTCTATTTACAAACAAGCACAAAGTCGCAATACTCTGTTTAGTCTTTGCAGATAGTGAAAAATCGTGTAAAAAAATAAAAGTATTCGAGCAAAATCAGTAGGCCACTAATTGGATCTCTTTTTGACCTCGCTAAAATAGAAATATTAGGAACAACCCTTCATGAGAAATACGAAAATAGTGAGATGAACTGAGCTCCACACCATGAGGGCTGCAAGACAGCTCGGCTCCGCCACCCACCCCGCCCAAAATAACGACAAACCCTATGCAAATATTAAAAATATAGACAACACACCAGCAAAGAAACAGGGTAAAACATTTTAGTAAATAACTATTTACATAACTATTTTATACTTTTTATTGCCCGATCCGGCTAGCTCAATCGATCGAGCATGAAACTCATGCACTCTGATAGCAAGCGTTGCTACTGATGCTATGCAGACCAAAACTGGTTTTCAGTTTGTACATTTTTCTAGATTTTTCCATCCAAGGTTGGTTGACTTTGTAGAACGATGGCTTCAGATTTTCAACATACGGTGTGGTGGCGCGGACTGGGAGGGGGCGCTTCGCTCCTGCCCCCTCCCCAAGTAAGATTTTCATACGTGAAAGTACGTTAATGGTTTTGGTCCCTCAGTTGCTTCAATGTCACTGCCATTCTCAAATGTCATAAGTTCTGGATGTTGGGTGCCATAGTTCAGAGTTCTGAGCAGCGCTTGTAACACTGTCTGAAGCTTATTTCCACCTACTGCAGCTTCACTATTCTCAAAGTAAGTGAGTGTCGTTTGTGGACCTGACTGCATTTGAAAACAATGTGATATGTTACCTTCCTAAACCGCTTGACGGAGGCCCCCAAGGGGCGGTGTGATGGCCATGGACTCGGAGAAGACGCTTGGCTCCGACCCCCTCCCCAAGTCTTATAGCACCGGTGTAGCCTGAGATCGCCCCCGACATAGGCGGCCGGCTCCCGGGGTCCGGCGGAACTTTTTGCCTTTTGATGACTCTTCTATTCTGGACCTTGTCCCACAATCCGTTTGACCTGAACACACGCTGTAGTGGGGCGCCCCTTTACCGTTTTAGTTGCCATTCCGCCCGCTTTTGCTACACTGTGCCTCTTCCGCCATTCAGCTGTTTACCGCCCGCTCTTGCGACTACAGCGTCTCGCTCACCATGTAGTTAAGTTGCTCCCGCTCTTGCGGTGCAGCGATAGGCGGCTGCCACAGGACTCTCAAAATGGCGGCCGGCTCTTCAGATTTGGGCGTGGTCCACTAAAATGGCCCTGGGACACCTTGGAACTCGGACGCTTCCCTGATAGGGCTTGGGTCCCATTCTCGAAAGCGTTCCCTCAGCCGTGAAGATTCTACAAAAGTCTTGGGGGCCCCCGACTCCCGCAGGCTTCTGGTGGGGAGCGGCTGCCATGTTTGCTCGTGGAATGGCCACGACGGACCTACGAGATGGTAGTGCTCTCATGCTGACGCCAGCTTTAGTCTGAAACATCCAGAAACACTGTAGACTACCAATTCGATCAGTTCCGGTAGCGCCCCAACATGACCCGGTAGAGAAGAACTTGCCCTCCCCTCTTTGACTGATGGTTCTTGTTGCCTGTCCCCTCTGTTGTCATTTTACAGAACTTTTTGGACTGCTGAAAGGGGTTGTGTTCCGAACGCTGGTTGGTGGAGACATTTTGACTATATTCTTGACCTACGTTGTCGCGTAATGCGTTATATGACACGCCGCGTTAGCGCACCCGGAAGTAATCCGGGGCGCGGCGCGCAGCGCGTAACGTAAGCATAACAGGTCATGTGACTTGTTAATAAAACTTTTTATTGGTTCATTTTACTTTTGTTATTTTAATAATGAAAAGCTTGGTCATATGACCTAAAAAATACGCTTTTTATTGATTTCGAACTTTTTTAAAAAAAACATATATGTTATAATATTCCAGGCTAATGTACTTTACCCGAAAATTTACAACTGTCCTGCAAGTAAAATATATTCCTTTTTCGAGAAAAAGGGCGTTTCTTCGTTCCATGACGGAGCCGTTGAGTAAAAGAGACTCGGCCTGCTGTCTTAGTCGCCGATACGCCTGATTATCAGATTCTTATCGATCACTTTATGTTGCAGGAGAGGAAAACACAACTGCCCTTGACCATTTATCTTTACTGCGTTCCTACATATTATACCTTTTATCCGTCATGTAATTGGACTGCTTTATTTCACTTGCCTTTTACTGATTCGAAAACAGTGACTAAAAGTAAAAACTTTACCAATGTAAATACTACTACCATGTTTTGTTTTAAAAACCTTTATTGTGAAAATGTCAGCATACAAATACGGGCCTATAACCACGTGGGCCGGCCACGGAGCAAACTGAAATTCGAACTTTCAATAGTACAGTAATCAATAACACATCAGAACTTAATATCAATAGGGATGTCGAAATATTCAATCAATTCTCGTCCCCGCCCGCCATGAGCATCAAAACTGCATTCATATCTCGTGATATCAAGGTTGTTCAACCAGTACACAACAATGAGTTACGAGTCCCATTTATACCGGCGCCATTTTGGACGAGGCCGGGCAGGTCCAAGATATAGTCAAAATGTCTCCACCAACAACCCCTTTCGGCCCTTTATGCTACAAGATGGTGTCTTCCATTCAGAAAATATTGTTGGCAGCATTTTGAAAGGAAACATAAACAGCCGTTCTCCTAGTGAGTCTCACATTGTTACATTTAGGAAGAATGTTGAAGAGTAGTATGTGGAAAATCTGAAGCCATTTTTCTACAAACTCTCAATCAGCCTTGGATGGAAAAAAAAATCCTGAAGAATGTACAAACTGAAAACCAATTTTTGTCTGTATAGCATCAACAGCAACGCTTGAGTCAGCTTTGTGTCAGGCCGCCATTTTGATTCAATCAATAACGTCCCCCTGCACACATTCGGGGACCTGGTCATGTCTTCAGATGAAATGGATTGTGGGACAAGATCAAAAAGGAAAAGGAAAAAAGTTCTGTCGGACCTCGGGAGCCGGCCGCCTATGTCATGTGCGACCTTTGGCCACACCAGGGCAATAGTGAAGCTGCAGCAGGTGCAAATAAGCTTCAGACAGTCTTCAACTTAGTCTGATTCTTATAATAAGTGCGTCGACAACACACACAAGTGAAATTAGGCCTCTCACTTGAATTCATTTGACTTTCGGCGCAGCATTGTAGGATGGCCACACCAGTGCGGCAACTTGCTGGACACCACCTCGGTGCCATCCGGATCTCGGCGAGTTCGAGTCACTGTACCGCAAGAGTGACCGCAACTCAGCTGGACACGCCGTCTTTCGGCGCAGCATTGTAGGATGGCCACACCAGTGCGGCAATTTGCTGGACACCACCTCGGTGCCATCCGGATCTCTGCGCGTTCGAGTCACTGTACCGCAAGAGTGACCGCAACTCAGCTGGACACGCCGTCTTTCGGCGCAGCATTGTAGGATGGCCACACCAGTGCGGCAATTTGCTGGACACCACCTCGGTGCCATCCGGATCTCGGCGCGTTGTGCTGCCTTTGGCCTACTGTAGCCGCAAGTGCGGACGCAACTCAGTTGGACGGCGAGTGAAACGCTAAGGGGCGCCGCACTGCAGCCAAGGAGCCTCCATCTTGGGGGAGACGCACAGCCCCCACTGACTGACGCGACCTCACAGGCCAACGGGGCGCCCCACGCCGACTTTCGGCGCAGCATTGTAGGATAGCCACACCAGTGCAGCAACTTGCTGGACACTAACTCGGTGCCATCCGGATCTCGGCGCGTTGTGCTGCCTTCGGCCTATTCGCACATCGGTCCGCTACTGACGCCGCCTCACGTGCCAACGGATTTTCTACGCTTTTTGTAGCCCTATGCCGCATAACAGGTCATGTGACTTGTTTATAAAACTTTTCATTGGTTCATTTTACTTTTGGTTTCCTAAAGATGGAAGGCTTGGTCATATGACCTAAAAATAACACTTTTCATTGGTTTAGAACATTTTTTTTCCCAAACGATGAAAGCCCCACCTTGTTTCTGGATGATTCAGACTGAAGCTGGCGTCAGCATGAGAGCACCACCATCTCGTGGCTCCGTCGTGGTCATTCCGCGAGCAATCATGGCAGCCGCTCCCCACCGGAAGCCTGCAGGAGTCGAGGGCCCCCAAGACTTTTGTAGAATCTTCACGGCTGAGGGGACGCTTTCGAGAATGGAGCCCAAGCCCTAGCAGGCAAGCGTCCGAGTTCCAAGGTGTCCCCGGGCCATTTTAGTGGACCAGGCCCAAAACCGAAGAGCCGTCCGCCATTTTAAGAGTCATGTGGCAGCCGCCTATCGCTGCACTGCAAGAGTGGGAGCAAATCAACAACATGGTGAGCGAGACGCTGTAGCCGCAAGAGCGGGCGCAACTCAGCTGGATGGCCGCCACCTGGGGAGGCCCATTCACGCCGCCTCCCCCACGCCCCCCCCCGGGCCGCCCCACGCCAATTTTTGGAGCAGCATTGTAGGATACCAAAACCAGTGCAGCAGTTTACTGGACATCACCTGGGTGCCATCAACATCTCAGCGCGTTCTGCTGCCTTGGAACTATTCGCACAACAGACCGCTACTGACGAGGCCTCCTCCGCACCACCCGGGACGCCCCACGCTGTTTTTCTTTGTTGCATTGTAGGATCCCAAAAACCAGTGCGGCACCCAGGTGACATCACCTGGGTGCCGTCCAGAACTCAGCACGTTGTGCTGCCTTGGGACTATTCGCACAAAAGACAGCTTCTGACCATTGTTGCTTTTTTTGTCAAAAATGTTTAAATGTTTGTTACAGTTTTTGTTCCGTTCGTTATATTTAAAAGTTAATAAAGTTTTATAATCCCACTTTATTGGAGTGCTATATATTTTTAAAAAATCGGGTGAATGGGGCCTTGAATCGGGTTATTGTCATGTGTGGGCTTTGCAAGTGTACTGCTACAGGATCGGACATTTCAAACTCAAATGCACGTTCTTTTTCTTACCTTTCCGAAGCATGGAGCGCAATAGCAGGCAGAGAAAGGGTGATGCAAGTGTTGAACACTGCCTGGCCTGGCAAGTTGCTGGCAGTGCCCCCCTCCCCCCGCCCGCTCCTGAAAGAGGACACACACACACCGCCGCCCCGAGTACTTCACAGATCATTAAAAGACCATGCGCTTGTTCATGAGGCTTAAATGGTTTATCACCCCTTCTAGAACCCCTGCATCGACCCTCTGACGTTTCCTGGAAAAATTACCACGTAACACGATACCAAGCCCTGTCAGCTGAAACCCCCGAGGAATCGTGGGGCATATTATCAAGGGGGTTTATCTCCGCTTTTTTGGCTTTAAAAGCCAAGAAAGCGGAGATAAAATTATCTCCCTATTACCAAGCTGTCGCTAACACCAGTTAGTGACAGCTAAAAGGAGATAGCGACCATCTTGGGCCCCGCTTTGCATGTCAGTGATATTTATCACTAATGACATGCAAAGTGGGCGTGCCAAGATGTTACCGACTGGAAACAGTCCCTAACATCGCTATCTCCTATTACCAACTTTTGGAGATATTCGCGCTAAGCGCGAATATCTCCAAAAGCTAACACCTGCCCTGAGCAGTTCTTAGCCATGTTATCCAATGGGAGGTGGATAACATGGCTAAGAGCATTTGCTCGATAATGCATGAATATCGCTGACTTTTCAGCGATATTCATGCATTGCGGCCGTTTTTTATCGCATTTGCGATAAACCTTGCAGAAATCGGGAGGCGGGAGACTAGCACTGAAATCAGTAGTCTCACGCCTGAATCGGGAGGGTTGGTATGTCTGGATTCTCTACAGCTGGGGCCATAAACTACATCCGCAGGGCTAGGTGATAGCCTGGGTCCGGCCTGGACAATCGGACACAGAGGAAGAGGAGTGTCAGAGGGTGCGGTAGTGAATAGGGTGAAAGGGAGGTGTCGGGCGGGCACAGGGTGTGATTCTCAGGGAAGAGCAGCGCAGATGGGGAGAAGTATATGACCCATGCATGAGAGAGAGAGCGGGGGTGACCAGTGCGTGGGGGAGATGCTTGCGAGGGTGGGGAGCCGTGCTGAGAATCGACAGCGTGCAGAGACTGGGTCTGGTCAAGGCATCTAAAATGGCTGCCGTGCACGACAAAATTGTGGCATTGGACAAAAAGGCAAGATGGCGCAGACAATGTTTATCAATAAGGATTCATTTATAACAAAATATTTACTCGCAGTGTCAAAATGGCGGTCAACACTTCCTGATTTCCATCGAATCGAACGTTAACAGACGTCACGCAGCAAAAAAAAAAAAAAAGCTCACGCACAGCCGCTGGAAGACATGTATCAACATATATGAGCCTCCTCAGCCACCCTCAGAAAACATAAGGGGTCAGGATACGTCTCCCGCACCCCCTTATACCTAGTAATTTAATTAAAACGAAACACAAAATGGCGGATTCCCGTTTCGCTACCAGTTTGCGGCCCAGTTCGCGGCCCGTGAAGCGCTTCTACCGTGAAAAATCTTTTTTTTTTTATTTTCCCCACGGGACCCTTTAATAACCCCAACAACATTCCTAGGGGGTCAAGAGAGGTATACCTTGCCCCCTTTCATTAAATTCCCCCTTCGTTTTTCACCTCTTCTTCTCTCTCGATCCTACCGAGAGACAAGATGGCGGCTGCATCGGACTGTTTGGAATGTTGACAGACACCGGAGAGCCAATCAGCTTTCTGCGCGCAAAGTTCCGTTTCGCGAAAAGTAAGCGAACCGGAGCGCAGCCCGGAGCGCTGTTACAGATATATATCTTGCTTTGAACGTTAATTTCTCAAAAACTACTGGAGCACATATATTGAGACCTAGCAAAGGCACATCGGGCTAACAGTCCCTACAATTTTGCCAAGTTTCGTGCAAATCCATTCAGCCGTTCGAGCTAAAAGTGAGTCCAACCGCCCTATGGAAATTAACATGGGAAAAACGCGTTTTGGGACCCCCCCTTTTTCCTCGGCCCCCCCCTCGACAAAACCCCCCCAAATTTTCAAGGGCTGCTCAGAAACAAAATGTGCCATTTTCCTGAAAATGTCAGCTGATTCCGTCCACAAACGCCAAAGTTATTAGACATAGAATTTTCAAAAATCCCATAGGGAATAAATCCTAACTATATATACCTACTGGCGATAGCCAGTAGGTAATATATATATATATATATATATATATATATATATATATATATATATATATATATATATATATATATATATATATATTACCTACTGGCGGTCGCCAGTAGGTAGTAACAGTTAAGAACTATTTTCCTTTGGAAATCGGCAAAATTATAGTTCCAATAACTTTGGCACCAGTCAATGAATCTTCGCGAAATTTTCAAAACTTATGGCCCGCTCCGATCCATGAAATTCTAGGGGTGATTTGTCAAGCAGAAGCCGAGAACAAAGGGGTGTCCCAAAACGTGGTTTCCCCATTCAATTTTCCATAGGAACATTTATCCGCAGCTACAGCCCGAACTGCTGAACGGAATTAAACGAAATTTAGCAAAGAGGTAGTCCTTGGTTTAGACGCGTGCCTTTTTGTTAAATGGTGTAAATTCATTCAGTAGTTGCTGATAAAATCAAAAATAAGTTCATATGTATATCTATGGCCGTGGTGGATCCGCGCACCCTGTGCGTACCCTGCGCTCACCCTCCCGATCACGAGCTGCATGCTAATTGGCTGTCAACTGGCTATCAACACTCTAAACCAGGAAGTGTTGGCAGCCATTAAGTGCCTCGATAGAACCGAGGCACAAGAAATCCTTCAAAAAAGTGTGCAAAATGCAAAAAGGGGGCAGGGTAGAAATACCTTGACCCCCTGAGCCTGCTTAGGGGGTCTTACAAAGGCCCCCAGGGCCCAAAATTATTATTATTTTTTTAAAACTGCAAAATCCGCACAGGGTGCGCGGATTCTGGCGTAAAAAAAAAACGAAGCGCGTTTTTTAAAATAATTAGCCCCCGGGGCAATTTTTTTAAATTTGTCCCAGCCCTGGGGACCGCTACCCCCTGGGGCTTTTGCCAATATATGCGGGGGGCTCACATCCCCCGCAGCCCTGGTCATCACCACCTCCCTGAGGCTCTAAATATTCAAATTGGGGGGTCCGTGATGAACACCCCAGCCCCAGGGACCACCACCTCCCCAGGGCTTTGCTAATGTTGGGAGGGGGGCCACGCGCCCCCCTCCTGGAGCCTTGTGCTAGCCCTGGGGCCCGCTACCCCCCAGGGCCAGCTCCTGCATTGTCCCGGGTGCCCACCCTTAGGACAATGCTGTGTGCTATGGCAGGGCGGGAGAGCAAACTTGGTTTGGATTTTGGAAGAGAGAGCAGGGAAACCTGCACTCTCTTTCAAAATGCAAACCAGATTGCTTTTCCACACAGGGAGCTGCATGTTAGCAGCTCCCCATGTGGAAAAGCAAAGCTGGCTGGACGCAGGGAGCCGGCAGGACCATGGGGCATTGGGGCTCCCCCACGGTCCCCAATATTGTATATAGGCCCCGGGGGATGGGGTCCCCGGGGAGATTAGAAATTAGAGGAGGGTGCACATTTTTTTAATGATAAAATTAGGAGTCCCGCACCCAGCGAGGCGCTCAGCGCGGCCCCCCGGAGTGAACGCATTGGGTGCGCGACTCCTAGAGCGGCTGCCTGGTGTGAAGGCGTTGGGTGCACGACTTTAAATGCGCTGGGTGAGGGACTCCACACAATTTTTTTTAATATTCTTTAAATATACATGAAGCTTATGTGTTTAGATCTTGGATGGCTCTAAAAAGAGCCCTTGTGTTTATTGGGAGATGTTGGTACCTATAGGTAAGTACCTAAGCAGAGTCTAAAGTTGTTGAGAAAGACTCTGTTACCCTCATCTGTAAAATGTACACCTTCTCTCCTATAGATGCCATCCATATTAAAACACAGATTGTTGTTGTAAATGGACCCCATCCTATAATCTCGGAGATAAGCAGAAACAGCTTTGTTGACATGTTTCCTAGCTTTCTCAATCTGTGAACAAAAATGATTGGACCAGTTCCATTTCTGTCTTTGGCATATGTTAGAATAGACAAAGGCAGTTTGGGGGAAAGTGCATTTCCAGATCTACCCCAGTCAAAGTGCCTAGGTCATTGCCACCACAGTAGACAATTATGAGGTCAGGGTAGTGGAGATGCAAAAAGGATTTAACCAATGGCATCAATTGGTGCCACTTTAATTCTCTCTGTCCAATCCATTTAATGTCTACATTTGGCTAAGCTAGATCTTTGTCAATACCTCTGCTTTCTGCATACCTTTGGCTCCAGGACATAGAGCTGTGTCCCACCCTCCACACTCTAAGCATCTTGAAGGGAGGTCTGGATGCACTCAAAAGGTGTCTGTATGTGAAATGGCAGTTTAACAACTAAGATTTTTCTAAAATGGTGGATAAGATGCAGTTTTGAAAAAAGAAGAGAAATGATTGGCTATTTGAGAACATTATAGACTAAAAAGTAGGGTGCATGTTTTTGTGTTTTAAAAGCATGTTTCTTATTGGTTAGTAAAAACTGTTTGAAAGGAACATTAGATAGGATAAGCTGATATTTTTAAAAGTCAAGCACACTTGCTGTTTGGATTTTGCAACAATGTGTGCTGAACTTGTGACCTGTGTGTTCAGTTGTGTGTTCCATGAACTGTTACTCTGGTAACAAGCATTAAGCAGAATGGGGGTAGGGTTGAAAGTTATATCAATTGGAAAGGGTTGGGATGTGTAACCAATAGAAATGTGTGCTAAGTTTTGAATTAACGTGGGACGCAATGTGATTTGATGGTTACATTTATGTGTGTGCAGAATGAGAGGGAAAGTTTGGCATTTTTTGGTTTTGCTGAGAGCAGTGCACTTCAGACATTCTGTATAAGAAAATCTGGTGCGGGATTGAGATACTTCTTAATCTACAATTCAATTTGAACGGTGAGTTATTAATTTGTATGGGGTTGTATGTGGTGCCTTTGTTTTTAATAATACTACTGTGTTTCTCCTGCTATAATCCAGGGAATAGTCTTGCTTGTCTAGAATGACACTGTCAATCTGTGTGCATTTGGGCAACAATTGTGAGAGAAGTATTTGCTTTATTCACGTCTTTTGTGACACGTAACTTCCTAATGTCCAATCCTGTTCTCAAGTTTTAGTAGAATTAGAAGCCAGTCATTGCTTATGCATTCACAGAATGAGTCAGGCTTTCACACTAAAGTGCAGGTGTGAAAAATATAGAATGTGTGCAGTCACCTTACCCTTTCCAGACTAGTGAATCTGTTTTGCTGAAGTACAAGAAATATGGTTGCTTATCTAGAATCACACTGTGAGTCTGTGTGCATTTGGGGACTCATTGTGAGAGAAGCATTTGATTAATTCATGTATTTGCTGACACATACCTGCTTTTTTTAAGTTTGAAAAGCTTTATTAGTTAGGATTAAAACAATGTAAAACATGAGTACAATAGCAAAGAAGAAAACAACAAAAAATAAATAGAAAATGATCGGAAACATTGCAAATGGAAAGGTAAACCCCAATAAGGGTTAAAAAATATACCAATGAGAAATGCTTTTATAACTTTTCAATTTTAGGGGGGAGGAAGAAGAACAAAAAGAAAAGAGGGATGAAGGGGGAGGGAGAGGAGAGAAGGGGGAAGAGAAGGAAGAGAGGTGCATAAGGGAAAACAATATCACATAGCAAAATTTAGGCAAAAACAGTAGCAAAAAAAGTAAAATAACAAACATGGATGATCATGAGGAGTGTCTAGACAAAAATTCTGTTAAAGGGGACCATAATAAATCACGTTTTATCAATAGAGGAATTGACGAAGCACATGCACGGTCCAATCTATGATGGTGACAGAGTAGATTCCACCAAGCATTATGAGCAACATTAGTAGTATCTTTCCAATTAGCAGTGATAACTTGAAGAGAAATAGCAATAGAAAGGTCGATGAATTTGCGTGTATGCTGCTGAACATTCCAAACTGGGGCTAAGCCACCCAAGAAAATGGTAACAATATCGAAAGGAACAACAGTGGACAAAACTTTGTTAAGTGTGGACCAAACCCTGGACCATAGTAATTTAACTCTAGGGCAGAGAAAAAACATGTGAACCAAATCACTAATGGAACAAGAACAAGACCAACATTTTCTGGAGTCAATTAATTTAAATTTGTACAGGTCATTAGGGGTATAATAGAGTCGATTGTAAAAAAAGTAAAAGGTCTGTGTGGTGCTGGCAGAGCGAGATACAGAGTGGATTTTAGACCAAATAGAGTCCCAGGTGAGCGGTGAAAAGGCGTGGCTGAGGTCTGATTCCCACCTAAGTTCAAGGTTGGTTTTGGGCCTATCTGTGGGAAAGGGAGATAGTAACTTGTAGATAGCCGAGGCTTTAAATGGGATATGAAAGTTTGGTGGAGAGGTAAGTAAAGGGGGAGAAGGGAAGGAAGGGACATCCTGAAGAATAAGAGAGGATAATGTGGGGAGAAGTGTAAGAAAGGGCGAGATATATGTAGTGGAAATACCAAAGGAGTCCTGAAGTTCCTGAAAGGTTAGTAAAGAGCCATTAGAAAAGAGATGTCTATAAGTAAGAATGCCTTTATCGATCCATTCCTTCCAGAAAAGTGCCCGATTGCGGAGTTTAAGGGATTTATTATACCAGAGTGGAGTGTTGAAATGAATGTCTGAAGATGAAGAGAAAGAATGAAAAAGAGCAAGTGTCAAAGCTTTAGAGTGTTTAAAGATAGGAGAGACAAGCTTCTGAGGTGGCTGGGTAAGATTGCTAGCAGTAAAAAACGAGAAGGGGAGAAGTTTAGCCAATTCCAAAGAGCTCCAAGCCGTGGTAGGTGTGGGAGAAGAGTCCTGGAGAAAGGGCCAAATCTGTTTGAGGGAAAAGGCAGAATGAAAGCGGGAGATATTGGGGAAGTTAACGACCCCAAGATGTTTGGGTTGTTGGAGGCGGAGTAGAGATACCCTAGCTTTACGCTTGTTCCAGAGGAATTTAGAAAAGAGGCCATTGATAGATTTAAAGAAGAAATGGGGAGGGAGACAGGAAGCATGGAAAGACAGAAGATAACTATAGGAAGGAGCATCATTTTGATGGTGGAAAGACGACCCCACCAGGAAAGGAAGAGAGGGGACCAACGGTCAATGAGTGAGGAGAGTTTCTTAAGGACATCAGAATGATTAAGTTTAATGGTTTCTCTAATGGTGCTAGCATATAAGACACCAAGACATTTAATAGAGCCGTGAGTCCACTCAAAGCCTGAGCCATGAAACATGTGAGGAAGACAGTACTTGTTCAGAGGAAGGACCTCTGACTTATCGATATTTAACTTATAACCGGAGACAGAAGAGTAATCCCGTAGTAAAGAAAAAAAATCAGGAAGGGCAACAACAGGATTTGAGATGTAAAGCAAAATATCATCTGTGTAAGCCGTGAATTTGATTTCTACAACCTTATAAATGAAACCGGAATAAGCAGGGGATTGCCGAATTTTCTCCAAAAAAGGTTCCAATGCCTAAATAAAAAGGAGAGGGGATAGCGGACAACCTTGTCTAGTGCCTCTGTGGAGGGGAAAATAAGAAGATTGAGAACCGTTAACCCAAATGGAAGTAGAGGGACCAGAATAGAGTAATTTAATGTATTTAAGGATAGTGGGGCTAAAACCGTGCCAACGGAGTGCACCAAACATAAAATCCCAATTAACACGATTGAATGCTTTCTCAGCGTCAAGGGTAATAGCCGCTATTGGGGTATCCATTTTGGCAGAAAGGTGCAAATTATTGAGAAGGGTCCTCGAGTTATCAGTGATGGACCTACCCTTGACAAAACCGGACTGATAAATATTGACTAAGTCAGGAACAATGGAGTTGATGCGTAGAGCTAATAGTTTGACATATATCTTACAATCGGTGTTGATGAGGGAGATTGGCCTATAGTTTTTACACAGGGAAGGATCTTTATCTTTTTTGGGGAGAAGGACAAGCATGGCTTGCGTAAAAGAGCCTTTAGATTCACCGGTAGTAAGAAAATGATTAATCAATTTTAGCAAATAAGGAACCAAAACGGGTTTGAAGTGGAGAAAGAATCGTACCGTAAAGCCATCTGGGCCAGGCGTCTTATCTTTAGGGAGAAGAGAAAGAGCCGTAAGAATTTCTGTTTCTGAGATCGGGGCATCAAGGGAAGAGAAATCTACAAGAGGGGCAGAAGGTTTAGGGATAGAGTGAAAGAAAGAATCAATTTGTGTAGCGGAGGGATTGGACTCAGGTGTGTAAAGCGTAGAATAATATTAGACAAAACAATCAAGAATTTTAGCTTCTGAGGAATGAAGGGAGCCTTGCGAATCCTTGATCGTAACAATTTTAGATTTTTGTTTTTTGATTTTGAGATAATTCGCTAAAGCCCTACCAGCCTTATTACGACCAACATAGATTTTAGCGTTAAATTGGAAAAGCTGATTAGAAGAAGAATCCCAAGAATGTTTGTTGAATTCAATTTTCGCATTAATAAGGGAAGACAGAGAATTAGGAGAGTTGGTGGTGAAATAAAGATGTTCGAGTTCTTTAATGCAATTAAGATAAGAGGATGCTTGATCACGCGCCTTCTTCTTTTTGCGAGCGACAAACTCAATAATGCAACCACGAGCAGCAGCCTTGAAGGCATCCCAAACAAAGTGGAAATCAGAGGAGATGTTCAAGTTGTTAGTAAAGAAATCATCCATAAAGTGTGTGAAATGATCGGTGAAGGAAGGAGTAAGTAAAAGTGAATTGTTAAAGCGCCATCGGCGGGTCTTAGGAGTAAAGGAGTAAGGGAGGGGTAGTCCATATCCAGTATAATAGGGGCATGATCGGAGATCAGGATGGAGCATATATCAGAGTTAGTCATGAATTGGAAAGCATGGTGGGAAAGAAAAATGTAATCAATACGGGAATGGGAGGCATGCACAGGAGAAAAAAAAGAAAATTCCAGAGAGTCGGGGTGAGAGATTCTCCAGGAATCTATTAATCCTCTAGAAGAGATGGACCTGTGAAAGGATTTTTGCATCATACTAGGAACATAACGTGCGTGGGATTTACGATCCAGGAAAGGGTCCATCAATTGATTACAATCCCCCCCTACAATCAAATCTTCAGAGGCAATGGAGGAAAGAAGGGAAGAAAAAACATTTCAGAAAGACTTATCAACCCCAGTGGGACCATAAACATTACAAAGGGAAAGATGAACATCATTAACAATGCAATCTAAGAGCAACCACCTACCATTAGAATCAGCAGTTTCTTTGTGAATTTGAACAGATAGAGATTTATGAAATAAAATAACAACACCATTTTTACGATTTACAGCCGGAGAGCAGAAGACTTCCCCAACCCATTGTCTGCGTAACTTAGACAACTCATCTGCAGTAAGATGTGTCTCCTGCAAAAAGGCAATTTGGCATTGTAAACGAGCAAGATGAGACACAATACGTTGTTTCTTAATAGGGTTGCGGAGACCCTTAACATTCCAAGAAATGAGTCTGAAACCTTTCATAGGAAGAGAGTAGAGAAGGAGGAAAAAAAATACAGCAGCTATGAAGAAATGGAGGAGAGAATATAAAGGAAGGCATATAGTAACAAGCCCAGTTAAATGAAAAGAGAGAAGAAAAAAACAGCTAGAGAAATGAATGAAAGAGAGTAGGAAGAAACAATGCAATACTGCCACTTTAAGATGCAGAGGGAGAGAGGAATTGGAAAAAGAGAGAAGAGAAGAGGAGCCAAAACCATTGTACAAAATGAGAGAAAGGAATAATGACAGGCAAAGGATGAAGGAGACGGGAAAGCATGAGAAAAACCAAAAAGGAAAAGAAAGGGAAAGGAGAGGATAGTGAGGAAAAAGGAAGTGGGAGCTAAAAGCTACCCGAAAAAAGACAGTAGGAAGAAGGATGGCAAGGGAAACCAAAACGGTTCCCGCCATACAGAACAATTAACGGAGAAAAAAAGACAATAAAGTGAGAGCGGGAGCAACAAGAAAAGACGACCGCACAAAAGGGAAAATGTCAAAAAACCCGGTCCGAGGAACATGAAAGAGAGAGACAAGAATAAGAACAGGGAATAAAGGAAATAGAACCCAAGACCGAGCATGACAATATAAACAAATGGAGGAGACTTACCGAACAGTTAAGCAAGGACAACAGCGAATTGGAATAATGGAGACGAAGACAGGACAGTACGATGGAGGGGCATACAACCAAAACATAGAGCGACGAACCTAGAAAACAGCGGAGACAAAAACCAATTAGATCATATGAAATAAAACAAATAAACAGCACAAGTATGGACAGTAGGCGAAGTGCAGAGAGGAAGACATGAGGAAATTAAGGGTCGCTTTGTTCCATGGAGTCTTCTCTGTGGGAGTGGATGAATCTGCGGAGATTTGCCGGATCCTCGAAGCTATAAGACCTTTCTTTGCATGTGACCTTGAAAAAACAGGGATGAATAAGTCCGTATCTAGCGTTCATGAAGCGTAGTGTAGGCCGCATATCCAGAAATTCCTTTTGACGCATCGCAGTCTGTTTGGAGACATCCTGAGAGAAAAAAGTTTATGTCCCGACCAAAGTAGTTGCTTGTGTTGCTTGGCTGAAGGCAAAACAGACATGAGGTCAGAATATAGAAGAAAATTAGCAATAATGCCTCTAGGTTTTGAAGAAGAAGAGGAATTTTTTGGTCCAAGACGATGCGCCCTTTGAATATTAAGGTCCACATGTTTAGGCAAGCCGACTATTGGTAGGACTTGTGACTTCAAAATGAGGATGATGTCGGACCCCTCTGAATTCTCCGGAACGCCGTAAATATGCAGGTTATTGCGTCTATTCCTGTTTTCCAAGTCCTCAGTCGTTTTCTTGAGGACTTGAACTTCTTTGGTGAGGATATCCACTTTAGCGACAACATCTTGAGCGTCGCTGATTTTTTGTTCAACGTTGGTGACCCTTTGATCTAGGCTGGACCACTTGTCGTCTAACCTCTGCAGGGTAGTAGTAGTATCCGCAATAAAGGGACGAATTAGACGAAGTTCCTCCATGAGGTCCTCAAGGGTAACTGGAGACGGAGATTTAGAAGGAGACGGAGGATCCGTCTTGAGACGCTTGCCTGTTGTTGCAGGATCCTTGCATGAGGAAGAAGCTGCGGTGGAGGCTTTAGTGCTGTGCGCCTGCTGCATGGTGACTGAGGTGGGAAAGCAACGTGAGGTAACGAGCAAAGCAGCCTACCAGGCAGTGGGGGTGAATGAAAGCCAAAGCGAACTGCAGAAGTGGAGACAGGAACACCTCCAGTAAAGAACAATGCGTCTTCGTGGCAGAGAGTAGTGCGCAGAAATGAAGTAGCGAAGCACCACGCAGGCAAGCTCTAATGTAGATGTGAGGGCAGGAAAAAAACGCCAAAAATAGTACCAGAATACCACAAGACACCTCCGAGAGAATCAAATGCCTCCTGGAACAGTAAAGTAAGACATAAGTCCATTAAGAAGTCATAAGCAGCAGAAAAGGCAGTGGAAGGATGTTTGAGGAAAAACAGGAAAAAAATAAAAATGGTGGCCGGAACCGAGGAGTCGACATTTATGCAAAATTCAGACTCAAAAGATGCATTGTCGCATTCAGGAACATACCCATGTGCTGGGGGGCAGTTCCGACATCGAAATCCGCCGTTTCCGACCAGAAACGCTGTCGAGAAGCGGGACCTCCGTGAATGAAGCGCTTCCGAAATCGCGGAGCTCAGGGAGGGGCGGCCATCTTATCCGCCGCGTTGCGCGCTCTCCGACACATACCTGCTTAAAAACATATCCTGTTGTCAAGTTTTAGTAGTATTAGAAGCCAGTCTTTGCATGTTGCTTGTCTAGAATCACACTGTGAGTCTGTGTGTGTTTGGGCAACCATTGTGAGAGAAACATTTGTTTACTTCATGTATTTGCTGACGTATAACTGCTTAAAAACCTACCGTGCTGCCAAGTTTTTGTAGTAATAGAAGCCAGTCATTGCTTATGCATTCGCAGAATGAGTCAGGCATTGACACTAGAGTGCAGTAGTGAACTATGTAGAATGTGTGCACTCACCTTACCCCTTCCAGATTAGTGAGTCTGTTTCGCTAAAGTCCAAGGAATAGTGTTGCTTGTGTAGAATCACACTGTGAGTCTGTGTGCATTTGGGCAACCATTGTGAGAGAAGCATTTGGTTACTTCATGTATTTGCTGACACATAACTGCTTAAAAACCTGCTGTGTTGTCAAGTTTTAGTAGTATTACAGCCCGTCATTGCTTATGCATTCGCAGAATGAGTCAGGCATTGACACTAGAGTGCAGTAGTGAAATATGCAGAATGTGTGCAGTCACCTTCTCCCTTTCAGACTAGTGAGTCTGTTTTGCTGAAGTCCAAGGAATAATGTTGTTTGTCTAGAATCAAACTATGTGACTGTGTCGGTTTGGGCAACCATTGTGAGAGAAGCATTTGGTTACTTCATGTATTTGCTGACATATAACTGCTTAAAAACCTATCCTGTTGTCAAGTTTTTGTAGTATTAGAAGACAGTCATTGCTTATGCATTCGCAGAATGAGTCAGCTATTCACACTAGAGTGCAGTAGTGAAATATGTGGATGTGTGCACTCACCTTACCCCTTCCAGACTAGTGAGTCTGTTTTGCTAAAGTCCAAGGAATAGTGTTGCTTGTCTAGAATCACACTGTGTGACTGTGTGCATTTGGGCAACCATTGTGAGAGAAGCATTTGGTTACTTCATGTATTTGCTGACACATAACTGCTTAAAAACCAAGTCTGGTGTCAAGTCTTAGTAGTATTAGAAGCCAGTCATTGCTTATGCATTCGCAGAATGAGTCAGGCATTGACACTAGAGTGCAGTAGTGAAATATGTAGAATGTGAGCAGTCACCTTATCCCTTCCAGACTAGTGAGTCTGTATTGCTAAAGTCCAAGGAACAGTGTTTCTTTTCTAGAATCACACTGTGCATCGGTGTGCATTTGCGCATCCATTGTGAGAGTAGCATTTGGTTACTTCATGTATTTGCTGACACATAACTGCTTAAAAAACTATCCTGTTGTCAGGTTTCAGTAGTGGGAGAAGCCAGTCATTGCTTATGCATTCACAGAATGAGTCAGACATTGACACTAGAGTGCAGTAGTGAAATATGTAGCATGTGTGCAGTCACCTTACCACTTCCAGACTAGTGAGTCTGTTTTGTTAAAGTCCAATGAATAGTGTTGCTTGTCTAGAATCACACTGAATGACTGTGTGCATTTGGGCAACTATTGTGAGAGAAGCATTTGGTTACTTCATGTATTTGCTGACACATAACTGCTTAAAAAACTTTTATGTTGTCAAGTCTTAGTAGTATTGGAAGCCAGTCATTGCTTATGCAATCGCAGAATGAGTCAGGTATTCAAACTAGAGTGCAGTAGTGAAATGTGTAGAATGTGTGTAGTCACCTTACCCCTTCCGGACTAGTGAGTCTGTATTGCTAAAGTCGAAGGAATAGTGTTGCTTATGCAGAATCACACTGTGAGTATGTGTGCATTTGGACAACCATTGTGAGAGATGCATTTAGTTACTTCATGTATTTACTGACATATAACTGCTTAAAACCCTATCCTGTTGTCAAGTTTTAGTAGTAGTAGAAGCCAGTCATTGCTTATGCATTCGCAGAATGAGTCAGGCATTGATACTAGAGTGCAGTAGTAAAATATGTAGCATGTGTGCAATCACCTTGCCCCTTCCAGACTAGTGATTCTGTTGTGCTAAAGTCCAAGAAATAGTGTTGCTTGTTTAGAATCATACTGTGAGTCTGTGTGCATTTGGGCAACCATTGTGAGAGAAGCATTTGGTTACTTCATGTATTTGCTGACACATAACTGCTTAAAAACCTACTGTGTTGTCAAGTTTTAGTGGTATTACAGCCAGTCATTGCTTATGCATTCGCAGAATGAGTCAGGCATTGACACTAGAGTGCAGTAGTGAAATATGTAGAATGTGTGCAGTCACCTTCTCCCTTCCAGACTAGTGAGTCTGTTTTGCTGAAGTCCAAGGAATAATGTTGCTTGTCTAGAATCACACTATGTGACTGTGTCGGTTTGGGCAACCATTGTGAGAGAAGCATTTGGTTACTTCATGTATTTGCTGACATATAACTGCTTAAAAACCTATCCTGTTGTCAAGTTTTTGTAGTATTAGAAGACAGTCATTGCTTATGCATTCGCAGAATGAGTCAGCTATTCACACTAGAGTGCAGTAGTGAAATATGTGGATGTGTGCACTCACCTTACCCCTTCCAGATTAGTGAGTCTGTTTTGCTAAAGTCCAAGGAATAGTGTTGCTTGTCTAGAATCACACTGTGTGACTGTGTGCATTTGGGCAACCATTGTGAGAGAAGCATTTGGTTACTTCATGTATTTGCTGACACATAACTGCTTAAAAACCAAGTCTGGTGTCAAGTCTTAGTAGTATTAGAAGCCAGTCATTGCTTATGCATTCGCAGAATGAGTCAATCATTGACACTAGAGTGCAGTAGTGAAATATGTAGAATGTGAGCAGTCACCTTAACCCTTCCAGACTAGTGAGTCTGTATTGCTAAAGTCCAAGGAATAGTGTTGCTTGTCTAGAATCACACTGTGTGACTGTGTGCATTTGGGGACTCATTGTGAGAGAAGCATTTGGTTACTTCATGTATTTGCTGACACATAACTGCTTAAAAACCAAGTCTGTTGGCAAGTCTTAGTAGTATTAGAAGCCAGTCATTGCTTATGCATTCGCAGAATGAGTCAGGCATTGACACTAGAGTGCAGTAGTGAAATATGTAGAATGTGAGCAGTCACCTTATCCCTTCCAGACTAGTGAGTCTGTATTGCTAAAGTCCAAGGAATAGTGTTTCTTTTCTAGATTCACACTGTGCATCGGTGTGCATTTGCGCAACCATTGTGAGAGTAGCATTTGGTTACTTCATGTATTTGCTGACACATAACTGCTTAAAAAACTATCCTGTTGTCAGGTTTCAGTAGTGGGAGAAGCCAGTCATTTCTTATGCATTCATAGAATGAGTCAGACATTGACACTAGAGTGCAGTACTGAAATATGTAGAATGTGCGCAGTCACCTTACCCTTTCCAGACTATTTAGTCTGTTTTGCTAAAGCCAAGGAATAGTGTTACTTGTCTAGCATCACACTGTGAGTCTGTGTGCATTTGGGGACTCATTGTGAGAGAAGCATTTGGTTACTTCATTTATTTGCTGACACATAACTGTTAAAAAGCCTATCCTATTGTCAAGTTTTAGCAGTAATAGAAGCCAGTCATTGCTTATGCATTCGCAGAATGAGTCCGGCATTGACACTAGAGTGCAGTAGTGAAATATGTAGAATGTGTACAGTCACCTTTTCCCTTCCAGACTAGTGAGTCTGTTTTGCTAAAGTCCAAGGAAAACTGTTGCTTGTCTAGATTCACACTGTGAGTCTGTGTGCATTTGGCAAACCATTGTGAGAGAAGCATTTGGTTACTTCATGTATTTGCTGACATATAACTGCTTACAAACCTATCCTGTTGTCAAGTTTTAGTAGTATTAGAAGCCAGTCATTGCTTATGCATTCGCAGAATGAGTCAGGTATTCACACTAGAGTGCAGTAGTGAAATATGTAGAATGTGTGCACTCACCTTACCCCTTCCAGATTAGTGAGTCTGTTTTACTAAAGTCCAAGGAATTAAGTATGGGCAAATTTTGCGAATCAGCGGTCCGCAAATTCATGCGAAATCGCAAAAAAATCAGCGAATTTGCAGATTACCCGCGGAATCGCAGATTTTTTTGTCGTTTGCACCATACTTAACTGGAGTACTTTCTACTGGATAATCAGTAAGTGCTACCTCGTTGGGTAAATGTATAGTGTTTTTCCTGCACTACAGCTGCGTAGGGCCAGAAGAGTTGCCTCCAGTGACCATGTGTGTGTAACTTTGCCATCGCACCGAAGGGCGCCGGGGTCCCTCGAGTGAGCTGTCCATCATAGTGAGAAAAGGGCGTGAAGACGGTTCACACCGCTAGTGTGTGGGGGTGCAAATGGGGGGGGCTTCTTTGCGAGTTCACATGCCTCTTGTGTATAAAAAGTCAGGCACAGATCAGAGCAGCAGATGAGGAGAAATAATCTACTGGTTCCAGGAACTGCACGGGGATTGCACTTGTGAAAGTCATGGATGCAAAGGCCTCAATCAAGCATCATAGCTAATTTTCAACTGTAGATATGGGGAGAAAGCACACCTGCTCAGCCTCGACAAAATGCACATTTCTTTTGGGCTGATTAACTTTGCCATCGCGCCGAAGGGCGCCAGGGTCCCTCGAGTGAACTGTCCATCATATGGGTAAAGGGTGATACGGCAGAAGAGGTCAGCGGTGTGCTCCCAACTCGGGAATCCCCTTTTTCTTGGCTCCCGGTAGCCATGTAAGCTGACGAGCTTGTTGGAGATGCACCTGCGCGCCAGAGGGGCACCGAGGCCCGTGACGGATGTTTGGCGACCTGTTCTGCAACCCCGAAACTATCTCTACTGATGAGGGAATCAATCCTGAAACACGAGCTAGGCTTGTTTCTTGAGATGATCACAATACAAGTACTTACTTGCACCGATTGAGGTGAAATACTTTGGAAATTTGAACTTTGAACTGTTCTTGAAAATACTTGAACTGCACAGACCATGATGCAGTGGGGCGATACGGCGGAAGAGGTCAGCGGTGTGCTTCCAACTCCGGAATCCCCTTTTTCTTGGCTCCCAGTAGCCATGTAAGCTGACGAGCTTGTTGGAGATGCACCTTCGCGCCAGAGGGGCAACGAGGCCCGTGACGGATGTTTGGCGACCTGTTCTGCAACCCCGAAACTATCTCTACTGATGAGGGAATCAATCCTGAAACACGAGCTAGGCTTGTGTCTTGAGATGATCACAATACTAGTACTTACTTGCACCGATTGAGGTGAAATACTTTGGAAATTTGAACTTTGAACTGTTCTTGAAAATACTTGAACTGCACAGACCATGATGCAGTGGGGCGATACGGCGGAAGAGGTCAGCGGTGTGCTTCCAACTCCGGAATCCCCTTTTTCTTGGCTCCCAGTAGCCATGTAAGCTAACGAGCTTGTTGGAGATGCACCTTCGCGCCAGAGGGGCAACGAGGCCCGTGACGGATGTTTGGCGAACTGTTCTGCAACCCCGAAACTATCTCTACTGATGAGGGAATCAATCCTGAAACACGAGCTAGGCTTGTGTCTTGAGATGATCACAATACAAGTACTTACTTGCACCGATTGAGGTGAAATACTTTGGAAATTTGAACTTTGAACTGTTCTTGAAAATACTTGAACTGCACAGACCATGATGCAGTGGGGCGATACGGCGGAAGAGGTCAGCGGTGTGCTTCCAACTCCGGAATCCCCTTTTTCTTGGCTCCCAGTAGCCATGTAAGCGGACGAGCTTCTTGGAGATGCACCTTCGCGCCACAGGGGCAACGAGGCCCGTGACGGATGTTTGGCGACCTGTTCTGCAAACCCGAAACTATCTCTACTGATGAGGGAATCAATCCCGAAACACGAGCTAGGCTCATGTCTAGAGATGATCACAATACAAGTACTTACTTGCACCGATTGAGGTGAAATACTTTGGAAATTTGAACTTTGAACTGTTCTTGAAAATACTTGAACAGCACAGACCATGATGCAGTTGGGCGATACGGCGGAAGAGGTCAGCGGTGTGCTCCCAACTCCGGAATCCACCTGCTTTATCTATATCTGTAAGTGCTTCCTGTTCACATTTAATTTTTGTGACAGGAGCCTCGTTGTCTACTTGTAACTATTCTCTGACCTGCCTCCAGGGTCAGAGCAGGGTCAGAGAATAGTTGCAAGTAGGCAACAAGGCGCCGCTCAGGAAGCACTTACAGGGTTACAGCAGGTGCCCAAGTTGAAGCTAATGTCTTTGTAACCATTTTTGAACTTGGGCACCTGCTGTAACCCTTCAAGTGCTTCCTGAATGAAATTTGTCCCGCTCGCTGATTTGCAGATTTTGCAGCGATTTTGAGAGATTTGCGGATCGCAAAATTGCAGAAAATCTGCAAATTCTGCCAGCGGAACACATTTTTGGCCCATACTTACAAGGAATAGTGTTGCTTGTCTAGAATCACACTGTGCATCTGTGTGCATTTGGGAAACCATTGTGAGAGAAGCATTTGGTTACTTCATGTATTTGCTGACACATAACTGCTTAAAAACCTATCCTGTTGTCAAGTTTTTGTAGTATTAGAAGCCAGTCATTGCTTATACATTCACAGAATGAGTCAGGCATTGACACTAGAGTGCAGTAGTGAAATATGTAGCATGTGTGCAGTCACCTTACCACTTCCAGACTAGTGAGTCTGTTTTGTTAAAGTCCAATGAATAGTGTTGCTTGTCTAGAATCACACTGAATGACTGTGTGCATTTGGGCAACTATTGTGAGAGAAGCATTTGGTTACTTCATGTATTTGCTGACACATAACTGCTTAAAAATCTTTTATGTTGTCAAGTCTTAGTAGTATTGAAAGCCAGTCATTGCTTATGCAATCGCAGAATGAGTCAGATATTCACACTAGAGTGCAGTAGTGAAATATGTAGAATGTGTGTAGTCACCTTACCCTTTCCGGACTAGTGAGTCTGTATTGCTAAAGTCGAAGGAATAGTGTTGCTTATGCAGAATCACACTGTGAGTATGTGTGCATTTGGACAACCATTGTGAGAGATGCATTTGGTTACTTCATGTATTTACTGACACATAACTGCTTAAAACCCTATCCTGTTGTCAAGTTTCAGTAGTAGTAGAAGCCAGTCATTGCTTATGCATTCGCAGAATGAGTCAGGCATTGACACTAGAGTGCAGTAGTAAAATATGTAGCATGTGTGCAATCACCTTGCCCCTTCCAGACTAGTGATTCTGTTTTGCTAAAGTCCAAGAAATAGTGTTGCTTGTTTAGAATCATACTGTGAGTCTGTGTGCATTTGGGCAACCATTGTGAGAGAAGCAGTTGGTTACTTCATGCATTTGCTGATACATAACTGCTAAAAAAACCTATCCTGTTGTCAAGTTTTAGTAGTTTTAGAAGCCAGTCATTGCTTATACATTCGCAGAATGAGTCAGGCATTGACACTAGAGTACAGTAGTAAAATATGTGGAATGTGTGCAGTCACCTTACCCCTTCCAGACTAGTGAGTCTGTTTTGCTAAAGTCCAAGGAATAGTGTTGCTCGTCTAGAATCACACTGTGAGTCTGTGTGCATCTGGGCAACCATTGTGAGAGAAGCATTTGGTTACTTTATGTATTTGCTGACATATAACAGCTTAGAAACCTATCCTGTTGTCAAGTTTTAGCAGTATTAGAAGACAGCCATTGCTTATGCATTCGCAGAATGAGTCGGGTTTTCACACTAGAGGGCAGTAGTGAAATATGTAGTATGTGTGCACTCACCTTACCCCTTTCAGACTAGTGAGTCTGTTTTGCTAAAGTCCGACGAATAGTGTTGCTTGTCTAGAATTACACTGTGAGTCTGTGTGCATTTGGGCAACCATTGTGAGAGAAGCATTTGGTTACTTTATGTCTTTGCTGACATATAACTGTTTAAAAATCCCTTGCATTTCTCTAGTGACCCATTCAGCACCATGTACTAATCCATTCACTGCGCCAAAACCCAACCAATTATAAATGTACCCAGGCACTCTCCTTGCAGTACTCTAATCATTCAGTCAGTACCCAAGTTTTCATGCAGTAATCCAGACCTTACAACATGGAGTGCTACATACTTTTGTCTAATGTGCATGCAGTCCTTTAATCACCTATACATTTCTCTTTTACACCTTCAATTCTCCTGTCAGTATCCATACACGCCTGCAAACACCCTGTTATAACCCTTGCACTGCTTTAGTGACACATTCAGCACTATGTACTAATCCATTCACTATGTCAAAACTGAACCACTTATAAATTCACCCATGCACTATCCTTGCAGTACTCTAATCATTCAACACTATGTACTAAACCATTCATTGCACTAAAACACAATCAATTACAAATGCACCCAGTTTCTCTCCTTGTACTACTCTAATTAGTCTGTCAGTATCCAAGTACTCATCCAGTGACCTAGGGCCTTAGCACATGGACTGCTTCAAACTCCTATCCATTATGCATGTAGTCCTTTAACCACCTACATACTTGTATTTCAGACCTTCAATTCTCCAATCAGTATCTATTTACTTCTGCAAACACCCTGTTACTCCCCTTGTACTCCTCTAGTAACCCATTCATCACCACGTACTAATCCATTCACTGAGCCAAAACCCAACTGTTGTAATTTGGCAGCGATTGGGTTAGCATCAGCAGAAGCCATCCAGTATTTAGAGGCTATCTTGTCCGTTTTGTGGAATCCATTTTGTATATCTGGCAGCCATTTTGTTTGCCATGTGCTACCACGTGTATGCCATGTGCTCTGTCCTACCTTGCTGTTGTCTGCTCTTGAAATCTGCCTAGAGACAGGTTATATTTACCCTCTTCCACTTTGCACATGCTCAGTTGAGCTTGCAGCTGTCCATGCAGCTGCTGTTAGTCTGTAAATGTCAGGATGTGTTCACCAGAATTAGCAACTGTTAGCTCCTCCCATGTGTTGACTGTGCATTTTCTGTATGACCTTATATGTGCCTAAAACCTACTTCTTGTACTTGTCCTGCCTTCTTTTGAGCCCCTGTGTGGGTATAAAAGGACCAAGCTCCTTCCAATCAGTGTGCTTCTTCATACATTGCGGAAGGGTGTTGTGTGAATGTAGTTCCACCTCATGAGGTTAATAAACTTTGTATTTTCTATTCCAGTTTCTGTGCCAACTTCTATCCTATTGGTCTGAAGACTTGTGCAGAGAAGGGCGAACTCCTAGCACTGGTAGGCCTTGCTGAGGCCCACCACCACACAACCACTTAAAAAATTCACCTAGGCACTCTCTTTGCAGTACTCTAATCATTCAGTCAGTACCCAAGTATTCATGCAGTAATCCAGGTCTTACAACATGGAGAGTTACAAAGCTCTGTCCACTGTGCATGCAGTCCTTTAATCACCTATACACTTCTCTTACACATGTTTATTTCCCCAGGCAGTATCCTTACACTCCAGCAAACACTCTGTCACTGCTCTTGCACTACTGTAGTGACAAATTCAGTACCATGTACTAATCCATTCACTGCGCCAAAACTGAGCCACTTATAAATTCACCCAGGCATTCTCCTTGTAGTTCTCTAATTATTGTTTTGGTACCGAAGTACTCATACAGTGAGCTAGGCCTTAACACATGCACTTGTACAAACTCCTGTCCCCTACGCATGTACTCGTCTAACCAGATGTGTTTTACATCTTTAATTACTCAGGCAGTACCTATACACTCCAGCAAACACCCTGTCACGCCCTATGCACTGCTCCAGTCAGCCACCCAGCATCATGTACTAATCCAAACACTGCACCAAAACCCAAACACTAATACATTCATCCAGGCATTCTCCTTGCAGGACTTTAATCATTCAGTCAGTGCTTAAGTACTCATATAATGTCTCAGTGCTTAATAGAAACACTGGTACAAACCCTTGTCCATTACACATGCAGACCTCTAATCACCTACAAAGTTATCTTTATACCTTCAGTTACAATTTGAATTAGTGATTACAAAACAAAGTGGTAAATGGTTTTTATAAACAATGTGTTTGTATAGTAATAGAAAAGTATAATGGATACATTTATTAAACTACATTTATTTATATGTATTTTTTACAGATATTGTTTACCATCTTTAAAATAAATTTATCATGCCTAAAAAATCAAAACAGAGAAAAGGACAGAAAAAGGACAATTATTTGAAAAAAATTTCACAACAAGTATTGGATGACCAACATCATGTGGGTGAAAAGAAACAAAAGAATTCATGAAAAAACTTTCAAAGCCTAGAGACAGCGTGCAGATTGTGCAAAGTACAAAGAATGCTTCGACCAGAAAAAAGAATATGAATAAAAACAAAGGAGTAAATTGAAAATTATATTCAAAAGAGACAATGTATGATAAAAGAAGGCAAAATCAGTATAAAGAAATCAGAAAAAAGATTTTTTCTAATGGAGTTGTTTTAAACTTGCTAAAAGGTGTGAAAAATATACTTTAAAAAGAGCACTATTAATGGAAACACAGTTCAAGTTCAGAGCCTTTCTTTAATGAAGAGAGTTATTTTCAGACCAATAATTTATTGCATGCATTTGATACCAGTGGTCGAGCTTATGAGGTTAGAAACAGTTGTCCAATTGAGAAAGAGAAGATGGTTCCCAGAAATGCAGAAGTGTCAGCTGTTGAAGGTCTAGGGAGACGACCTAAAGCCCCAGTGTACACTTGGGATTGCAGTAGTATTTGTAGTGTACGACAAAAATCTATTGATATTTTACTCAGTTTCTTACAACAATACAGTAAAAAAAAGTGTTAAACAAAAGATTAAGATGTTGCAAGGACTAGACCCTTGCAGAATGAGACAAAATACTGGTTTGCAAGGTCATTCTCTGGCTTGTCTTTCTAGAAAAGTATGTCAAAGTGTTTTTCATCCTTTCAGGATGTTAGCAGTACATCATTCTCAAATGCGGAAGTTAGTCAGAAGATTGTACTACCCAAAAAGTCTACCACTAATGTTAAATGAGTTGAACAGTGCTCTTTTGCGTGGGTCAGTATCAGATGTGAAGAAGGTTTGTGAGGAAATTGAGTTTTGTCACTTTGGTCCTGAACAAGAGAGTGCAGAAATTGACACATTCATAGAAGAAAATGTTGAAGAGAATGTGCAACATACTACTACAAAAAATTTTGAAGAACAAATTACAAAGTTTAAGGAATAATGATAAGTGGAAGGAATTTGCAACGTATTTATTGGTAGAGAATTGTTTTGATTTGGGTTCTGATCAGCGTATTTGTAAATATTGTTATAACAAATTAGACGAAAATAAAATGCTCGCTAGAACTGTCCATAATAATCTAGAGGTGGTAACTATTCCTCCAGAACTGATAGATTTGAATACATATGAGTCTATTATGATTCAATGTGTGCACCCATTTCAGGCTATTGTTCATATCGAGCCTAAAACAGATGTAATCCACATTTGAAAGCGCACAATCGCCTGTAAGGGTCTCTGGGCGCTGGGGGCCGTCGGGAAGATTAAGCAAGCTATAGCCCTGAGTCACATGGTGCTGGGCTAATCTGCCACTGGCGCCGGGGATCGAACCGTGATCTCCAGATTCCAGAGTCAGTCGCCCTAGCTGCGGCGCCACACCACTTCCTATAAATTGCCTCCTACAGATTTACAGAGAGGATTAAAAGGAAGAGTTGCATATTTACCTCTAGATTTAAAGAAAAATATTGAAACTATTGGTGTACAGAATGTAGAAAGTTAACCACTAATTATTGTGCTTAATGGTGTTCCTACTGAGAGTAAGAATATCTGGCAAGAATTAGTGGATGTTAGGAAAGTGCAAAAGGCAACATTGTATCTGATAAAAACAATGAGTACTATAAAAATGTGTTTGTGGGAGAAGAAGAAATACTTTTAGGAGATGATACTGAAACGTCAAGTGGTCAAATTGAAAAAGTGGGCATATCCAAAAGTGAAGAAATCTATGAACATTATAGTATACATCCACTTCATTCGAATGAAGTGATGGGGAATACTATTGAATTATTCCAAATGAAAAAAGCAAAGGGAAGTACTATGAGTGTATGGGAAAAAAGTTTAGAAGCTTGTTGTTTTCCGCAGTTGTTCCCAACAGGAAAAGGTGGACGATATGATGAACGAACGATCAGTGCAGATTCCTACATCTGAATATTGGAAAACAAGATTGTATGCAGAAGATCCAAGATTTCACCCCTGTATCCCATATATATTTCATCTTTTGTTTGAGAATTACTTGTCTGGACTTTCATATGCAGTCAACCACATATTGCAAACAGGAGTACATCTTCAAAATGTTTCAGCAAAGGAATTTATGGATATAGTACATCAGAGAGATGATCATTTGGAATCTCAGATGATTAATTTGATGGCATGTCAGCGTGGTACTAATGAGTATTGGTATCGTTGTCATGGAGAGCTTAAATGCATGCTAAGCAACTTAGAAACTCCTATGTGGTTCCTTACCCTAAGCTGTGCTGAATACGCTTGGGATGATTCACTTGAATTTCTTTAAGAGGCAAATTCTCCTCTTGGAGAAGTTGTGGATTTCTTTTGAAGAAAGGAGTATCAAGCTAGAGGTGCTCCTCATATACATATGCTGTTATGGATCAAGGATGCACCCCAATTCGGAACTGATTCGGATGATGCTGTTTTGTCTTTTATTGAGGAATATGCCACATGTGCTATACCAAAAAGAAAAGAAGAAAACAACTTAAGACAACAAGTCTTACGATTCCAAAGTCATTGATGTGCAAAATACTGTAGACAAAAGTACAAGTCTAAGGAAAAGTTTTATACCAAATGTCATTTTGGATTTCCACGTTCTGTAATATCCAAAGAAAGAGTAAACAGTTTTATGTCAGCTGTGAGATATACCATTACTAGAAGGTCTCCAAAAAATACGTACAATTTGAGAAGAAGTGAAGAATCAAAATACATAAATGATTATAATCCGGTTATTCTCTCAATGTAGAATGCTAATATTGATATTCAAGACGTTGCGGTTAATTCAATTGCTGTTGCTCGGTATGAAACATCCTACATTACAAAATCAGAAAAGACGGAATTGAAAGAAATGTGGGAAGAAATTTCTCACGAGAAGAATCTTAGTAAGAAATTATACAGTTTCAGTTTGAAGATGTTATCCCATCGAGAAATTGGAGCGTATGAATGCTCAGATCGGTGATCATCTGCAAGTTTATACTCAAAATCTAAAAGAATCGTTTGGGTGAGTCTAGGTCTTGCTGCAACGCGAAATCAAGTACTTAATTCTGTACAAGAAATAGAATATTTAGCGGAAAAAGATCCGGAAAGTACAGATATTGTCAAAACAAACATGTTGGACACATATTATCCAAGTAGAAGTCATCATCTTGAGAACAGATGTCTCTATGAAGTGATGCAAAACTACACTTTTAAACGGAATACTACAGAAAACATCAATGATGGAAAATATGCAGTGATTGGTTCCGAAGGATGTTTGGTGAAACAAAGGAAAGGAAATTTGATTAATCACAGAAAAATGAGTTGTGACACTCCTGAGAAAAGGGAATTTTACTACTTAGCACTTTTGCAACTGTTCAAAGCGTTGCGTTCAGAATTGGAATTACTTGGAGATTTTCAGAGCTATGAAGATCCCTTCAATGCTTGTAACAATACCATAGAATGTACTGTTTTTGCAAATTATCTGAAAATGTTGAACTATGAAATTGAACAAGAAGCTACTATGCAGCTGAGATTGCTAGAGACAGTTCTCAAGACAGTCAAAGTTCTGCTCCACTGAGTCAAGATCCACTAGGACAACCAATTCTTGAAAATTAAGCGGCAATCACCATGAATGAAGTAGAAACAGCAATGCATCAATCACAAGAATATATTAAGGACTATCAGCAAGTGAGACAACAGATTGACCATGGATTTCTTCATGAAAAGAATGAATGCAAATGCACATAATCTCAACCTATCCGAATGTATGTCAGTGGTCAAGCTGGAACAGGAAAATGTTTCTTAATTAAAGTATTGACCAGTTATCTACAGAAAACAACTGACTCACATTTGTCTTGTGTTTTAACTGCTCCAACTGGGTTGGCAGCCCACAACATTAAAGGAAATACATTGCATTGTTTACTTATGCTACCTGTGGAGCATGAATCACAAGCTATCTGGAGAAGCTTGCTATGAAGTTTCAAGAGTGCTAAAGAAAATGAAACTTTTGATTATTAATGAGGTAAGCATGGTCTCAAACTTAGGGGAACATTACGATTGCGGACAGATTTGCGTTCGTCCGCGAGCCCTGAGTAGGAGGGAACGTACGCCTGTGCTGCGGCGTTCCCTCCTGTGCAATTAGGATGTGACTGCCACCCTGGCGGTCACATCCTCTATATTTAACATTGCGGCGGGTGCGGCTTCAAGCTGCACCCACCGCAATGTTAAAAACGCATGCATTGCATTTACATGCACAAAGCAGCAGGAACCGCGCGGTGCCTGCCGTTTTCTGCATGTAAATGCAGGAGGGTACCATAGGTACCCCCCATGTGCACCCCCCACCCCCCTTCACCCAGGGGGCCCACAACGGGCCCCCGAAGTGAAGATCTGTATGCTTTTCCACCCGCCGCGGAAAAGCATGTCTGGGAAGCCATCCTAATATGTCTGGCGGTGTCTGAGAGACACCGCCACGATATTAGAGCTTTTCTGCCATGGTTGTAACTGAACCCAAGACCCACCAGCCATCCTAATGTGGCGGTGGGTCTTTGGTGGGTCCGCAGCGGATTTTCCGCCTCCTCCGGGCCGACGGTGGCTTCCGCCGGCCCGGACGATGCGGAAATCCGCGATCCTAATCGACCCCACTATGCTTGCTTTTGTGCATTTAAGAATGCAGCAGATTCTTAAAACAGAGTACAATGTCTTATTTGGAGGATAACATGTCATAGTTTTTGGAGATCTACTGCAACTTACTCCCGCAAAAAGAGAACCAGTATTTAAAACACTTGTGCATGAAGAAACCAGAAAGTTTTTGGGAAGTGTTGGAAACGTCAATATTTGGTCATATTTTGAATACAAAGAACTCATTACAAATATGCGACAGGCAAATGATGTTGACTATGGAACTATTCTTCAAGATGTAAGAATTGGAGTACTGACAGAACATGGCAAACAAGCTTTGCAAAGTCAACTACTTTCGAATTTTTTTCCAAATGAAAATATAGTTCCTGAGAAAATATATATGAAAATTGCATAAATCTATAATCTGCTTAATGGCAACACTGCATGAGTGTTTTATATTCAATTAACAACTTTTGAACCTAGAAAATGAAGAAATAATAAAAATGGAAGCCATTGATAAAATAGAGCATGAAGGAATCACTATTATTTTAACGGAAAACATGAACATAAAATTGGATTTTTTAGAAAAATTGATATCTAAAACTGCTGGTTTAGAAAAGAATCTATATGCATTTGTAAACTGTCGGGTAAATTAAAGGCAAAATCTGGATGTAGAAAAAGGTTTAGTAAATGGAGCAATGGGTAAAGCTGTGGATTTTGTTAATTATCAAAATAGAGATGGAATTGAATTTTTAGAAATCAAATTTGATCAAATTGAATAAGTAAAACAAATTGGCTGTTGATCAGTTAATTTTTTGCTTGTTAAAGATTTATATGTCAGTAGAAAAGAGTTTTCACTTTCTCTGGCATATGCAGTGACTATTCATAAATCTCAAGTATTACGTGTAGACAGTGCTTTTGTGAACATTGGAAGTATTGTGTTTAAAGAGGGTATGGCATATGTTGCTTTGTCCCGAGTCAGAACTTTATCTGGTTTGTTTTTGATTGATTTTGATGAGACAAAGATTACTGCAGATGTAAACTGTGTGAAAGAGTATAATAGGTTACGAAGAGCGTATTGTCTCAAATTAGGTCAATATCCTTTTTTTGAAAAGAGTGTGGTAGGTCGAAAAAGAAGATATGAAAAAATTTGTAGTGAAGTTATAAAGAAGGAAAAAAATCAAGATAATTTAGAGATTGCAAGCAAAAGGAAAAAGGACACTGTTGAATAGATTCTTGGTTATTAGTTTGAAACTAGTTCAGGTATCAACTGCTAGGCTAATGTAGTGTCAATGCTGTTGTTTTTTCTCAAAAGTTTGCCACAGCAAAATATGGAGAAGCAGGAAAAAAGATTTTATTCCTTGTTGCATTGTATTTATGAAAAATTGAAAACTGATAAAAGTAAAATGCAAAGCATTTCTGATATTTGTAATCTTTTGGATATATGTTCTGGTTCTACACAATTTACGCAGAATATCCAACAAGATGGTCAGAAATTTCTAATGTATATGCTTGCAGTATTGGAAAATGAAGGAATAGAAATTGAAAATCTTTTTGGTGAAAATTGCATGTTTACATCTACCACTAACATAGAGACTGAAAGATTTATATATTTGACATTAGCAGACTGTAAGTCAGTGTCTTTCAGAAAACTAGTTAAAGCAGCAAATCAAAACATGGAGTGTAGCCAATGCAAATCTAAAATGTTGTCAACATTATTTATACGGATATATATGGACAATATGTCATTTTAATGATACAACGTTGTACAGCTGATGGAAGAAAATTGGAAACTTTAATAAAACATTTTGTAGCAAGTCAACTATCAATATCAGGAAGAACTTTTGTAGCAGTAACAATAATTTTCCATGATGGTCTTTCTACAACACCTGGACATTACACTTCTCATTTATAATGCGAAAAAGGATGGACATGTTGTAATGATGATCAAATTGGTTTTTAAACAACATTTGCCTCACAAATTACCAAATTCCTACCTAATATTTTTAAAGCCAAAGTTTTAGGAACATAATTAGGCCTATTAGGAATCTGTTAAAATGTATAAATACAATTACTATTGGACAATTTCAGTTTAAAGGATTTCAGGAATACCATTTGGCCTAAAGGAAAGGTATTAATTTCAATGATGGAGTTTTTCTTGCACACTCTCACAGCATATATTTTTAGAGAACATCATTTACAGTGTATAGAAATTAAAAAGGAATTCTTTATTGAATTATTATTTCAGTTCTTTCATATTCAAGTAAGAAAATTCTCATAGAAGGAAGCATTTTATATATGTGTGATTTGTATTTAATAGTATGTATTTGAGGATGTAGTTTTTATGGAATGTTCAAAAATAGTTGAGTATATTAAGAATATTTTAGACTTTTTGTCTTTTAAACAGTCGTATTGATTGGTTTTTTTTGCCCCCTTGTTATGTGATGAGTAACATTGAAATCCCTGTTTGTACTGAAATTCAATATATTCTGAGAACAGCAAAAAAGGCAAAGAAAATAATTTATATAATGTAAATGAAATTTAAGTTATAAAAAACAACTGCATTTTTTTTCTCGTGTTTTTTATATCTGTTACTGTGAAGGTAAGATTAACTAAGTATTAAAATGCACAATGGGCTATTTGCAGTCTGGTGAAGAAAGGGGGGATGGACGGAGTAGATATGTGTGGACGTTTTAAATTACAGGATAAAGTCTCCTTGAATCCTAATTGTCCCTGGGGGCCAACTAACCCTCCAGATATGTGCATATAGTGCCAGAGAATTGCATTGCAGAGAGTTGTAAAATGGGTCATGGCTTCGGACCACCTCTCCGCAACGCAGCTGTATGATGTTCAATAGAGAGACATGGTGGGCTAGTAGTACCCAGGGACTTTCAGGATTAAAAGAGACTAAATTCCTCAACTTAAAACACGTCACAGAGTGTGTTTGCACATGTTTCATCAGGCCCCATCCCTTCACCACTCTATAAACATGTCCCATCACTTTGCCAAAACCTAAGTACTTATAAATGTATTGTGTACTCTCTTTGCAATACTGAAATTACTCTATTTATTAGTCATATACTTAAGGATTGGCCTGGCCACTAACCCTAGCACAAGTCAATTTCTTTATATACTGTGCATGCAGACTTGCAAGAAGCTACAAAGTATTAATACACTCTCCAAAATACTCAGTTAAAACCTATGTAGTTTTGGAATCTCTATGTCATAGGATCCCATGTGACCTGAAAAAAAAAGATTTGATTGGTTCATAACATTTCCCATTGTACCTATTGAAGGACTGCAACCATTTCAATCATTCTTCTTTGAGCATCTTTGGAGATTTTTTAATCAATCAACTAGCAATATGTTCTTATTGTAACAGTCTGCCAATACCTAAGCACATATGGGGCACATTTAGAAGCATCCTGTGCCAACAATATGTCACTTTTTGTAACAGAGTGATGGCGCAAGACACTCTTTCATATTTACAAGGAGAGGAAAAGGCACTCTGTGAAGCTTTTCTTCTTCATGTAAATACGACCTCATCATACACACCACTTTGCGTTGGAGGGGCATTCTATAGGTGTTGCTGTGGATGTTTGCACACAACACTCATAGAACAAGACACATCTCCAGATTTATCATAAATCATAAATCCGGACATAAATTTGGACATGTATGTGAATGCTGCACCATCCTCCAGTTGGTATAGCAAGGCACACCAAGGAGAATTGTTTTCATTTCTCCTTATTTTTTCTCTTCCAATGTATGCTGCATTGCACAGCATACATTGGAGGAGAAAAATGCCTTCTCTGATTGTTTTTGTGCAGGAAGGTGTGTCTTCAGGCACAAAAACAAACTTTGCACGACACAGATATCCTTGCACCATGGTGCAAGGGTGCCTGTGTCACCGCATGGCTTAACTTTAAGCAGCAGTGCAGAGGGAAGCATAGACTTGAAACATATTTATGCACATATGCTGCATCCCAGTGCTTTGGAAGTACCACAGCACGCTGCACTTATACATTCACCATACACTACTAATGCATTCTTTCAGTCAATTATGCACTAAGCATACATTCAACCAAACTTGCACACACTTTCATACAACTATAGCTCTATTTCTTTTTTTAACCAGAGAAGTTAGTTCTGAAAATAACTTTTTAATTTTTATTTTTTTATTTTTTTTGTCGTTTTATGAACGATTTTGTGATTTTTTTGTTGTTTTTTCAAAAAAGAGAACAGGACGAGAAAACAGTCATCTTCAGGAAAAAAAAAAAAAAAAAAGTCTATCCGCGGTGATTCCTTTGTGCTGTGCAGACTAGGTCCACAGGTTGTTCTCTATAGCAGAGAAGTTGGTTGCACTTGATGCAGTGGATATTTAGTTGACCAAATTCTGGACATAGGTCCCGGCGGGCTGGAATTGAAGAATTACCAGAAGTACTAGCCACTGCAGGTGGAGGTTATCTTGCTATCTCCTGCACTATTCCCGAGACAAATTGACAGGGTGCAGAGTCTTGAGGTGCTTGTACATACCAACTGTAACGCAGGAGTATTTCTTGTTTGGATTGTCTGGAAAGCACCATGTAACAAATTTTGTAGGTGACTTTTGTGGCATTCTCCTTTTTTAGGCCTTCTGGGATGCTAAAAAATTTCCACACCACCGATGTAGGTCTCTGAGGGCGTGCAGGTTCAGTAACAGATTCTTCCTCCAAAGAATGGTCAGAGTCCTGTGCTGGCTGCTGTCATGAAGCCATTGTGTGCAAAAAGTAGAAAATAGCACCAAGAAAATGACCCAAAAAAGTTCATCTCATGTAAGATATGTTTCTCCAAAAAAGCTCTAGGAAGAATGATTGAAATGGGTGGGGTCCTTCAATAGTTACAATAGGAAATGTTGTGAACCAATCAAATCTTTTTCTTTCAGGTCACATGTGATCCGCGCACCATGCGCACTGGCAGCATGCACCCAACGCGACTTCGAGAAATTGCATTTAAAAGTAGTATAAGTGTATTACAAGTAAAAATATATCATTTTTATGACTAGCTTAGATAATGACTTGCCCTAATATGTATATTAAAGACATATATGTATCATTTTAGACTATAAAAAATTTAGCTGAAGGCGCGCACCCACTGCATCCAAAACGTATATGACGTCACGCGGAACTCGTCACCGCGCAAGCATCGCGTACAGTAATTGCGTGGGAGCAGGAGTCACATACTGATCGCATAGCAATCGCGCAGGAAAATACGCACCCGTCGCACACCCTACACGGATCCTTCACAACATTTCTAAAACTGCAGCTAGGTTCCACGCAGTGATCGAGAAAGGTACGCTTTGGGTGAGTGACTCCCCAAAAAATTGGAAAAAAAACCAATAAAGAAAGTAATATAAATATATGAAAATTAAATTATAAAACAAAAGAAAAACAATATTTCATTTTCAATATTTAAAAAAACATTGTTTCTATTCATAATAAAAATATGTATTGTAATTTAAAAAATAAAATATGTAAAAATAAATAATTTAAAAAAAATTGAAAATCAGTATCAAAAACCATATAACTATTATTACATTTAAAAATTGTCATTTAAAAAACCTTTGAAATTCACTGAAAAAACTATAGGTTTCAGACATGTTATAGTTAGGAATTAGCATTTAAAAAAATCTTAGAAAATCACTGAAAAAACCATAGGTTTCAGGGCTGTTATAGTTAGCTGGATATTTTACTCATACAAAACCAGTTATACTAACTATAACTCGTGCGCCTGCAATCCACTGCTGATGATGTCACATATTACATCATTCATGACATGGTCACTGACATCACTGACGACATCACTGAAGACATCTCAAATGACATCACTGATGACATCATCCACATGGTAATGTAAGGTAATACTTTATTGTACAGTTAATAAAAACCATTACAAAACCAGCAATGATAAAAACAATTATAAATATCTATAGCAGCATGGGGAATAATACTTGTGGTAAATTATTAATAAAACTTCGATTAGACGATACTAAAAATTAGAGTTTAAAAAGTAGTTAGGAAGAAATGTTCGTCCGCCACTAAGGCACTTCTGTGTTCCTCATGGGGAGTTTCTTATGGTTGACCTGACCTACTTTCCCATTCTGAGTGCATTTCAGTCCACATTCCATATAGGCGGCAAGACGTTCTTTCCCCGTATGCTTGTACTTTATAGTGATCTGTCCTTGTTTGTTCCTGCGAGCCAGCTGTGCCTCTGTATAATCCGAGTGTTTTAGCTCTGGGGATATGGACAATGCGCTGTCTTTAACCGCTTATTCTTTCTTTTTGTTGATTCAGCTTCTGTGTCTTCGATAAATGTTACCAGTCAACAAGCCATTTGGACTTCGTCACCTGAGAAGCAATCCAGGACTGCTTGCCTGCAGGACCTGTTCCCTTTTTTGTTAAATAGTGGTCTCAAAAGGTTCCTGCGGTCTTGTGATGAGATATAAGATGTTATCCTCATCATTCCCGCACAGGCGGCATTTTGCTGGTTTTGGAGGACGCAGCCAGGGGGCCATATGTTCTGCTGAAGGCAATACTCCAAGCCGATATTTTAGAAATTACTCTTTTGTTTTTTTGGTAAAGCTGGTCAGAAGGCATGTTTGTGGTGTAAGTTTATTGTAAGTTTGTACAGTTAGCCAACCGTGTGCTCGCTCCATCAGTGAAGCTTTGTCCTGTAAGAGAGATTCTTTCCTGACAATATTGTTTACTGCTTTTTTGAAGCCTGCCAGATTCCCTTGTAGATCCCACAGTTGTCGCACTCCCAGTTGTTTTATTGCGTCCTCCAGAAAAAGCCTTGCTGGGCTGTTGTCTTTACTTTGTAGATCTTTCCAAAGAAGTGCATTAAGAGTATTTGCCTTTACCCTGCTGTTTTTATACCAACTTTTAAGGTATAATCCTTTGCGTGCCAGCTCTTCTTTTACCAACCCAAATTAGAGTCGAATTTGCGCCTGTGAAGTTTACCTCGGGAGGCCAAAAATCATGCGCATCACTCTTGTTATTGCTCTGTCTACTGTTTTGGCGTCCCTGCCTCTCATTGCTTCGCTTCCATATGTAATAGATGGAATCAGTTTGGCTTGGATCAGCTTTATTAGTGGGGCGAGGTTTGGCCCAGCAATCTTGTTTTTTAAATTTCTTAGAGATACAGCTGTCATTAGACCTCTCTTTTGTATTTCCTCGCATTGTGGTATAAAGCTGCCCCTGTGGTCTATGGTTACTCCCAGATATCTGTATTTATTTGTGACATCCAGTTTCCTTGTGTCCAGGTACCAACTGGGTGTTAATTTCTTTTTGCAATGATTAAGGCACATGACTTTTGTTTTGTCGAGATTAATGCTGAGATTATTTGTTTTGGAGTATTGCGAGGTGATGTCAAGGAGCAGCTGTAGGCCTATCGGGGTCCGTCTAATTAGCACCAGGCCGTCTGCATAGAGTAGATTGGACAGCTGGATGCCCCCTAATTTAGGTGCGTGGGAGTTATTTTCGTTTAGTATGATTGATAATTCGGCCATAAAAAGATTAAATAGAGTTGGCACTAGCACGCATCCTTGCTTTACTCCTGTGCTGGTTGGGATTTTCTTAGTTAAGAAGTCCCCTGCTCCTAATTTAACCTGGAGCCAGGTATCGCTGTGCAAGAGGATTAGTTGGTTCAGCAGTGTTGGTGGGATTTTCATTCTCTTTAGTGTTTGCCACAGCAAGTTTCTGTTTACGTGGTCGGAGGCGGAGCTATAATCGATGTAGCACAGGTATAGTGGTTGTTTTGCCTCTAGCGCTGAGTCAATCAGGCTAGTATATTGGTAGTCGTCCCCATATTTTTCCAGAAACCGGTTTGATTAAATGGGATTGCTGATGTTTCTTCCGCCCACGATATTAGCTCCTGGAGTAGGAGGCCAGCGTAGTATTTTGCCTCGTTATCAAGTAAGGCTATGAGGCGATAGCTTCCTGGGTCTTTTCTGTCTCCTTTTTTAAATATTGGGGAGATAACTGCCCTCTCCATGATCGTGGGATTGTTGAGGTCTGCCATATTTTTTCGAACATTGGTTTAAAAACGACGGCCCAGTATTCTGGCTCTTGTTACGATTGGAGGTATGCCGTTTGGGCCTGGGGCTCCCTCTCTTCTCCCTTTCGAGATTCTATTACATATTTGTGAGTTCGTAAATAATAGTTCCTCGTAACTTACAGAGGTTTCTTTATGTAGGGACTTCTGTTCTTTGCAGCTGATTTTAGCATTACATGATTCTTTCCGCAGTTCTTGGGCATCATTAAAGTGTGTGCTAAGGGAAGTTGTCCAGGCCTCTTCCGTCGCGTGGGATCCGATCCCCTGGCTTCACTCGCTGATCAAGCTAATAATCTTTAGCCAAAACTTCGCACTGTCGTTTGTATTGGCATCGTGTAGGAGTTTTCCCCAAAAGGCCTTGTCAGCATCTTTTTTTAATTGCCATATTAGTTTCCTGCGGTTATCTTTTAACTGTCTCACCGCTTGACAGGCGGTAGGGTTTGTTCTTACTCTTCGCAGAGTGTTGTTAATCTGCATCTTCAACCTTTTTAGCCGGATATCGTTTCTGAAATTATGATGGCTCTTATATTTCACGGGGTTGCCCTCTCCATCTGACCTTATATGTCTGTTTCTTTCGGCTTTGTCTCTCAGATTTTTTGTAAACGCCTCCCAGCATATGATTTGGTTTGAGGATGCGGATTGTGCCTCTTCTAAAGCTCGTTTTGCTTGCAATAGGAGGTTTTGTGGGTCGTTGGTTTTGCACTTTATCCGTCTTTCGTTTGTTGCGAAATCTAAGCCTAGTTTGCTGGCACCTGGACGGCTTAGTAATATCGGTGCATCAAACATAGTTTCTTGGGGAGGTGATCGCTGTGGTCCATTGTGCAGATATGAAAATCTCTTACCCTTTGATACAGAAAAATGTGAAATCGATTGTGGAGCTTTCCGTAGTGCTGTGAAATGTTGCGGATTGTAGTCGGTCACCTGGAAATCTGCCGTTGAGTGCTCTGAAGCCCAGCTCTTCTAGTTTGGCCAACAGGCTCCTAGCTGTTGTCGTGCTTCTGCCTCCCGAGGTGCTGTCTTGAAGGATTTGCTGCCAAGCAAACAGGTCCTTGTCGTAGGTGCTTTCGGGGACAGAAATGCTGTCAAGTCAAGTCAAGTTTAAATTTATATAGCACACTACTCACCCATCGGGTCTCAAGGCGCTTGAGGGAGGGGGGAACTTTACTTATCGAATATCCAAGTTTTTAGTTGTTTTCTGAAGGAGAGGTGGTTTTGTGTAAAGCGGAGGTGGGTGGGGAGAGAATTCCAGGTCTTGGCCGCTAAGTAGGAGAAGGATCTTCCCCCCATGGTGGATCTTTGGATGCGTGGAATTGCGGCGAGGGCTTGATTGGACGACCGAAGTTGGCGGGTGGGGGTGTAAAATGACAGGCGCGTGTTGAGGTATTCAAGTCCTAGGTCGTAGAGGGCTTTGTGTGCGTGGGTGAGGAGACGGAACGTTAATCTCTTGTTGACGGGGAGCCAGTGGAGGTCTTTCAGGTGACCGGTGATGTGAGCTTTGCGGTGGATGTCTAGGATGAGTCTGGCTGAGGCGTTTTGGATGCGTTGGAGTTTTTTCTGTAGTTTGGCTGTGGTTCCGGCGTAAAGGGTATTTCCGTAGTCCAGTCGGCTTGTGACCAGAGCATGGGTGACTGTCTTTCTTCTTTCGGTGGGGATCCAACGGAAGATTTTTTTGAGCATGCGTAGGATGTTGAAGCATGATGATGAGACGGCGTTGACTTGTCTGGTCATCGAGAGGGAGGAGTCCAGGATGAAGCCCAGGTTACGTGCGTGGTCCGTTGGTATGGGTGCGGTTCCCAGGGCTGGTGGCCACCATGAGTCGTCCCAGGTGGAGGGGGATGATCCTAAGATGAGGACTTCCGTTTTGTCCGAGTTCAGTTTTAAGCTTCTGTTCTTCATCCACTTGGCTACTTCTTTCATCCCTTCATGTAGATTGGTTTTGGCGGTGTTTGGGTCTTTGGTGAGGGAGAGGATCAGCTGGGTGTAATGTTGAGGTTGTGTTGGCGCGCGATGGATGCAAGGGGACTCATGTATACGTTGAAGAGGGTGGGACTGAGTGAAGATCCTCGTGGTACTCCGCAGATGACTTCGGTGGCTTCTGATTTAAAAGGGGGGAGGCGGACTCTCTGGATTCTACCGGCGAGGAACGAGATGATCCAGTCCAATGCTTTGCCTTGCTTTCCGATGTTGCTGAGTTGTTGTATAAGGGTGCTATGACAGACTGTGTCGAAGGCTGCGGAGAGGTCAAGTAGGATGAGGGCAACTGTTTCTCCGTTGTCCAGTAGAGTTCGAATGTCGTCTGTAGCTGCAATGAGGGTGGTCCGGGTGCTGTGTTTGGCTCGGAAGCCGGACTCTGAAGGGTCAAGGGATTTGTTGGATTCGAGGAAGGCGGCGAGTTGACTGTTGATGGCTTTCTCAATGACTTTGGCAGGGAATAGGAGGAGCGAAATGGGGCGTTAGTTCTTAAGTTCAGTGGGGTCTGCTGTGGGTTTCTTCAGGAGGGCACTGAGTTCGGCATGTTTCCAGCTTTCCAGGAAGGTAGCGGAGTTGAGGGAGCAGTTGATGACGTCTCGGAGATGGGGTGCGATAATGGAGTCTGCTTTGTTGAAAATGTGGCGGGGACATGGGTCCGTTGGTGATCCTGAGTGGATTGTGTTCATCAGGCGGATGGTGTCTTCAGTGGTGATTGGGTTCCAGGCACAAAGGTTGTTGGAGGGGGGTTTGAGTTCGGAGGAGGGTGGGGTGGACTGGTCTCCAAAGCTGTTATGTATGTCAGCGATTTTGTTGTGGAAGAACGAGGCTAGAGAGTCGCAGTGGTCTTGGGAGGGAGTGATGTCGTTGGTGCCACCGGTGGGGTTGGTAAACTCTTCGACGATGTTGAATAGTTCCTTGCTGTTGTGGGCATTGTTGTCGAGTCGATCCTTGAATGCTGATTTCTTGGTGGATCGAATCAGTTGGTGGTGTTTGCGGGTGGCGTTCTTGAAGGTGGCCAGGTTGTCAGTGGTTGGGTTTTTTCGCCAAGCTTTCTCGAGGGTGCAACAGATCTTCTTGGATTTCTTAAGGTCATCATTAAACCAGGGGGCATTTTTGCTGCCTTGCTTGATTTGGAGGTTTTTCAAGGGTGCTAATTTGTCAGCGCTGTGGGTGATCCATTGTGTGAGGTTGGTGGCTGCTTGGTTTGGGTCCGATGATTTTGCAGGAGGGTTTTGGTGAAGTGAAGTGAAGAGCTGATCAGTTGTAATTTTGTTCCAGTTTCTTCGGGAAATTGGTTGTGGGTGGTTGTGGGTCGTAGTCTTTTTGTAGTTGAAGTGAACGCAACTGTGGTCAGTCCAATGGAGAGCTGTGGTGTGATTAAAGGAGATGTGCTTGCTGGAGGTGAAGATTGGGTCGAGCGTGTGGCCGGCATAGTGGGCGGGGGTGTTTACCAGTTGTTTGAGTCCGAGATTGGCGAGGTTGTCCAGAAGGGTGGTGGTGTTGCTGTCGTTGTTCTTTTCCAGGTGGAAGTTGAGGTCTCCCAGTAGAATGTAGTCCTCGGAGGGGAGGGAGTGTGGGCTGATGAAGTCAGTGATGTCTTCGCTGAATTGTGTGCGGGGTCCAGGTGGTCTATAGATGAGGGTGCCCCTGAGTGTGGTCTTAGGGTTGGTGTGAATCTGGAAGTGAAGGTGTTCGGCGGTTGTGAGGTTGTCATCGGAACTGGTCGTGATGCGGATGGTGTTCTTATGGACGAGGGCGATGCCTCCTCCTGTTTGGTTGATGCAGTCCTTTCGGATGATCTTGTAGCCGTCCGGTATGGCTATGGCGGTGTCTGGAGCTGATGAAGCGTTCATCCAGGTTTCTGTAAGAAAGGCGACGTCCGGCGATGTGGTGTCGAGTAGGTTCCAAAGTTCAATGGCGTGTCTGTGGACCGAGCGTGTGTTGAGCAGGATGCATTTTAGGTGGTTAGTGTCGGAGCTCTGTTTCGAGTTTGTGGATTTGGTGTGGGTCCTGATGCAGTCGAACTTGCAGGAGTGGCAGGTGAAGGGTCCATGGGTGTGTCCTGGGGCGGCTTCGTAGCAGTTTGTGAGTTGGCCGGGGTTAAGTGCTGAGAGGGTAGCGGTGTCATACGTTATGCGGGTGGAGTGGAATTTGCGGGGGCCAGGGGGTATGGCGCTGGGCGCGCTCCAGGCGCGGACGGGCGTAGACGGGCTTACCTTTGGCGCACCTTTGGCGCGTATGCTGCGCACAAAAGCATCTGTCATATGTGGATAGTGGAGGGGGCGGGGGCGCGGGAGGAGCAGCTGGGAGGCGGGAGCGGGGTGGAGGGACGGGCTGGGAGGCAAACAAACAACAAAATGGCAGCAGGAAAGAAAAGCGAAACTAGGCGAGATTGGGGCACAGTCTGCAATATCGCTACGCTAGGGGCAGTGGCACCGGCACAATCGGGCACAGGTCAATTACATAAGCAATGCGGGTAATGCAGTACATTAAAGGCAGCAGTGCAGTTGAACGAAGGCAGCAGTTAATAAAACAGGGCAAACAATTCAGTCAATCATGGAGCAACTTAGATAATTCAAAGCGGCAGTGAGCAGGATCAAAAGGAGTGATGCACAAATCAATCAGATCACAATGGCGCTACGATACCAAGATGAGTCAGGGACCGTGGGGAGTGACCGCTTCTGAGCAAGCCAGGACGGTCACAGCGCCTGGACACACGGGACGATCCTTAACTTCAGTGGGAGGGAGGAGCAGCTGGGAGGCGGGAGCGGGGTAGAGGGACGGGATGGGAGACAAACAAACAACAAAATGGCAGCAGGAAAGAAAAGCAAAACTAGGCGAGATTGGGGCACACTCTGCAATATCACTACGCTAGGGGCAGTGGCACCGGCACAATCAGGCACAGGTCAATTACATAAGCAATGCGGGTAATGCAGTACATTAAAGGCAGCAGTGCAGTTGAATGAAGGCAGCAGTTAATAAAACAGAGCAAACGATTCAGTCAATCACGGAGCAATTTAGATAATTCAAAGCGGCAGTGAGCAGGATCAAAAGGAGCGACGCACAAATCAATCAGATCACAATGGCGCTACGATACCAAGATGAGTCAGGGAGCGTGGGGAGCGACCGCTTCTGAGCAAGCCAGGACGGTCACAGCGCCTGGACACACGGGACGATCCTTAACTTCAGTGGGAGGGAGGAGCAGCTGGGAGGCGGGAGCGGGGTGGAGGAACGGGCTGGGAGGCAAACAAACAACAAAATGGCAGCAGGAAAGAAAAGCGAAACTAGGCGAGATTGGGGCACAGTCTGCAATATCGCTACGCTAGAGCATATTTAAGTTGAAGTCCCCTGTGATGATTAAGCTGTTCCTTATCTCGGTTTTAATTAATTTTACAAGTTCTTCCTTCAGCTGTTGCGATCCCTTGATTTTCTCCCTAGGATGCAAATAGAGGTTTATTAGGGTTATGTCCTCTTTTTTATTCTGCTCGCGGAATGACAGTCGCAGTACTTGCATTGCATTTGGGGGGGGGCTAGCTTGTAAGCCAATGGTACTGCTTCAGCAATCGATTGTAACGCGCTTTATGTGGCAAGACCTCCTTTCTTGTGGCCAAACGGTGAGCTCTGTGTAGACGGCAGAAAGTTCAGGTTGTATCCCGACAGCGCTGGAGGAGAGTCTGACCAGGTTTCTTGCAGTGAAATGATGACAAATGTTTGCAAGTTGATGTTTAAGTCTGAGAATTTATCTCTTAGGCCATTGATGTTCCAAGAGCATAAGCTGAGGGTGCTGAGTGTATTTGTTGTTTTTACGTTACTTTGTCATTGATTTGTAACTTTAACATTTAGAGTACTTGAAAGCCAGCTCCAATTTTGCGAGGGCAGACTGCCATTGACAGATATTCTCTTGTCGGACTGTTCTCGATGTACCAAGTTCTCGGGGGTTTTGCTTCGTGCCCCTCCTAGAACTGTGTACCGATGTGGCTGTTCATTTGTTTTTTTTCCTTTGTTGGCTGTCAAATGATAAAGGATCTGGGTATCTTGGTTTAAAGAAAGGCTGGAGTTTTATTCTCCAGAAGTCAAACTTTGCTTTTTCTTTTAATAGTCTCTCCGGGAATTCTGCTGTGGCCCATACTATATACTAAGCATGTGCGGGAAATCCGTTCCGCTCGTGGATTTCGCGGATTTTCGGTAAATCCGCGATCCACAAACTCCCGCGAATTTACTGAAAATCCGCGAAATCCGCGAGCTGCGGATTTGGGGGGCAAAAGTTCAAGCCTCTTGAACTTTTAACTATGTTAGGATGGCGCCGGCACGCTGCCAGCGCCATCCTAAAATAGTTACTAAGTTAGCTTCAACAGGAACCACAAATAGATAAAATAAAGCAGGTGCTCGAGCACCTGCTTTATTTTATCTATTGGTGCTTCCTGATGAAGCTAATTTAGTAACTATTTTAGGATGGCGCTGGCAGCTTGCCGGCGCCATCCTAAAATAGTTACAGCAGCCCATAATGATGGAGGCCTTTTCATTATTGACTTTCACGAGCTCAATCCCTGTGCAGTTCCTGTGACCACGAGCTTCTCTGATCCGTGCCTGTCCTTTTATGCACACAAGAGGCATGTGAACTCGAGGGACCCCGGTGCTCTTCGGTGTGATGGCAAAGTTAATCAGCCCCCCCAAAAATGTGAGTTTTGTCAAGGCTGGGCAGGTGTGCGTTCTCCCCATATCTATCGTCGGAAATTACCTATGATGCTTGATGGAGGCCTTTGCATTATTGACTTTCACGAGCTCAATCCCTGTGCAGTTCCTGTGACCATGAGCTTCTCTGATCCGTGCCTGTCCTTTTATACACACAAGAGGCATGTGAACTCGCATATAAACCTCGCCCGTTTGGCCCTGCCCCTCACACTAGCGATGTGTACAGTTTTCCCTCCCTGCCTGCCCTTTACCCACACAATCCGCAAAATCCACGAATCCGCAAATTCGCGGATTTTGCGGATCATGAATTCGCAAATGCTTACTGTATACCCCTATATCAACATTGACACACCAGCACACATCCTACTCACTTATACAGTCATCCTACTCACTTGTGTAAACTATTGATCACCCTTACATTTACTCAGCTACAGACTTATACAAACACTTCTTCATTTATTTATATAGATAGTAACTCGTACTTAGGGCTCCATTAGGATGTCGGGCGGATCGCCACCGCCATGGTGGCGGTGGCGATCCGCCCGACAGAAATGACCGCCCGCCACCCTTTCCCCCCCGCCACATTACAATGGCGGGGGGGACCGCAACGGAGAGAAACACCGCCCGCCACTTTTCCACCCCGGTCGCATTGCGGCCGGCGCGGAAAATGAGTAATATGGTGGCGGTGTCTATGAGACACCGCCAGCCATATTACAATGGCAAGTGTGCAATGCCTTTCTGCGGCGGCAATGCCGCCATGGAAAGGCAGGCGGTGTTCACTCTGGGGGCCCCCTGTGGGCCCCCGGAGTGAAGGCCAAAGGGGGGTGGCACACGGGGGGTACCTGTGGTACCCCCCTGCATTTGCATAATCAAAGCGGCAGGCACCGCGCGGTGCCTGCCGCTTTGATTACGTAAATGCTGCTAAGCATTTTTAGTATTGTGGCGGGCGGAGCAGAGAGCTCCGCCCGCCACAATACTATAAATACAGGATGTGCCCGCCACTGTGGCGGGCACATCCTAATAGTGCGGGCGGTCCCGATTTCCAATAGGATGGCGGGCGGGCAAAGTCTGCCCGCCATCCTAATGGGGCCCTAAGTGTCTTATAAAATCACTATTACAAGTATACCGTCATCCATACAGTCATTTGCACAATCACTGACTCTTATGTATAGTTGTTTATATACAACAACTGTTACATACACTGCCTTTTATTTTTTCTACTTTGTTGCACATATATCACTAAGAGATATATTTGCACATCAACACAGTCATAAACATACTCACTCACCCAAACAACTGTGTCCATATGCACTCTTAACCTCATATACCTACTGAATCAACTATTCACACATCTTTGCACAGTCACACACCCCCACCCAATCACAAACACATTCACTGTCCCATACAAATACTCACCTAACTAATCAACATCTAATATATACTTTCATGTAACTAGTAACCAACACTATACATTAGTCACTCAAACAGTCAATCACACTGCTACTAAATCCTCCATCTAGATATTTATATATCCACTCATTCTTCAATGCAGATTGCTATATATATAAAATACATATTTAAATATCGAACCAAACCACATTCACTGGATGATGTCATCAGTGATGTCATTTGAGATGTAATCCGTGATGTCATCAGTGATTTTCACTTACCATGTCATAGATGATTTAATATGTGACATCATCAGCAGTGGATTGCGAGCATGCAAGTTATAGTTTTCAATGGTTTTGTACGAGTGAAATGTCCAGCTAACTATAGAAAGCCCTGAAACATATGTTTTTTTCAGTATATATATATATATATATATATATATATATATATATATATATATATATGCATTCATAACTTTGGCTCTTATTTTTGCAAAGTATATCTATAATAGTGCTCAGTCCACTCAACAAATAGATTAAACCACATTTTCTTAGTTAATTGTAGTCCTATAAATAGATATAAATGCACCAATGTAATCAGACTGAGATAGAATATCATCACTGTCAAAGAGCTAATTTTATGAGGTGTGCTGTGCGAGGGTAGCTAATTATTCCCATAGGTCTCTGGGGCACATTTTTTTAAAAAGAAGATGAATGTGCATGTTATTAACACCTAGAAAAATTGAAAAACAACGGGACAAATAATAACGTGGGCATACCATATAGGAGTAGAAGTGTGATTCTATTTTATAATATCACACCACACCATGGGTGTTAATTAAGAATGTTTAACAAACATCAGACTTTTCTTTAAATTTCCAAGTTAAAGAGAAATGTGTAAATTCAGCGACTCTCTTGAAACAATTGTCTTATGCTTTGAGAATTTCCAAGGATTTTTACTTTAAAGCCAAAACAAAATATTTTTCCCTTTTCTGCCAATTTTTACTTGCATTACACAAACACATAAATGGATAGAATGGAGTGAGAAAGAAAGAAATAGACAAACACTTTTGTCTTCCATGGCATTTGACATTGAACTCTTTCATACAAACCATGTACCCTACCTCCTAAACTTCTCAGTTAGTGTCTTTGTCAGTTCTATGGCTGTGGGTACTGATTGCACATCACATTTCAACTCAGACACCATTCCCTTCAGGAGGAAGCACACGCAATATTTGATACCTGGAATCCTGCCAGACCCCAGATTCTTGGGACAAGAAAAGGAAATGATGGGTTGGGGTACCAGGTATGCTGTAAGATAGAGGGCTGGTGGGTCAGTTTAGGAGGGGAAAAGATTATACAATGGAGAAAGGTTAATTCATTGAGGGTTCACAAGGGGCATTAGTAGTGAGTCTTTGAAAGAGGTGAAGGCACTTTCCTGATGGTGTAGGCCCATATTTGACAAACATTAAAGGGCTCATTATGACTTGGGCAGTTGTAGCGCCAGCCCTGCAGTGGTCCAAAAAATGCCACCAGGCAGGCAGCATCCCACCTGCCATATCATGAATTTCCCATAGGCCTGGTGGTGTGTGGGCGGTGTATTCATGGCAGTGGCACGCTTCGGCTCTGGTAATGGGCCAGAAGTCATTGTCGGCCATCCTACAGTGCCTTCAGCCAGTCGGGCGAGCTGCTTCCTTGCATTACGTTGTGCAAGAGAAAAAGTGTGCACACCCCATCCCATTGGGGGGCAAGACATGAGCACCAGTAACATTTCACAAGAGCACTTTCGCCCTCGAGCCAGTTGTTCGCCTGATTACCTGGCTTTCTGATGACTCTGGAATGGCAATGACCCCACCAGGAAAAGGTCGGTGGAAAGGCAGATCCTTAATGGGGCGGTGGGAATCTTGACAGGACCCCCTCCATGGGCCGCCTCTGCCTCTCCCACTGCAGTAGAAGAAATGCAGTAGCATGCCGGGATAAGACAACAACACCCATGGAATTTGATGCTGCCACTGATTTACAAATCTGGGGGAAGACTCAGTTGGGATAGCCCAACACTGTTTATCTTCAGTCTTCCACTGGTTGGGCAATGCTCAGCTGAAATGTAATGAAGGAAAGTCGGAGGTGCTGCTGTTTGGCTCCTTTCCATCGGATTTCAGAGAGAGGTTTTGGCCTCCGGGTTTCCCCCGTCCCTTTGAAAGAATAGGAGCCGTTAAAAACCTTGGCATCTGGTTCGATGAAAATCTGAACTTTGTGACGCAAGTGAAGAAATTGTCCGCACCTGCTTTGGCATGCTTAAGAGTTTGAGGAAGCTTCTCCCCTTTTTGCCTAGCACCTCTAGAGAAACAGTGGTTTGTGCGTTAATTCTGTCCCACTTGGACTACGCCAATGCCCTCTTGGTCGGCTGCCCGAGGTCCCTTGTAAAAAAATTGCAAGTGGTCCAAAACTCTGCGGTTTGACTTCTTGTGGGCTTGTCTCCCAGGGACAATGTTCGGTCACATTTGCGTACCCTGCACTGGCTCCCAGTTGATTCGCGCCTGAAATTTAAAATGTTGATCATTGCTCATCGGGCCCTGTATGGCCACGGCCCTATCTACCTGCAAAAGAGATTTGCCTTCTATGTGCCAGGGAGACAGCTTCGGTCCTCTGCTCAATTGCTGATGCAGACCCCGAAGTTCAAGCGCCAGCGTATGGGTGGTAATTCCTTCGTGCACAGGGCGGGTTTGGCCTGGAATCTGTTGCCCTTAGCCCTGCAGAGCATTCAAGACTCATTGCTTTTCAAGAAGAAACTAAAAACGTTGCTTTTTTAATCAGCTGAGCGGGCATTTCTTTCCTTCGGAAGCTAGCGCCGGGACACTCCCAAGTAGCCGTGCGCTCCACAAGTTAAATATAACATAACATAACATATGCCTTCCAAGGTAAGGCATAATGAGCAGTACATTGCTCCTCATTTCTTCCTCTTTCCATGTGTATTGTATTTTCCAGCACACCTAGAAAGAGGAAATCACCTCTTAAAAATGGTTTAGTACAGGAAGGTGCTCCTTCCTATACAAAAGCAATCCAGCATGCAACTGAAGCACCCTTGCACCATGCTGCAAGGGTGTCTACATTGGCATTATGCTGCCAAAAGGACATCAGCAAAGGGAGAAAGGGCAGTAATGCACGTATTGCTTAAATACAGTACATTCCTGCCCTTTCACTTTGCAACAGGGCAGTGCAGCAAGGGGCCTTCCTGTGCTGCCCTGTATTCTAGTAAAGAAATTATGTTAAGTCTAATATGTACTCTTGCCATTAACCCATTAGTATAATATCTCATCCTAACACTTTAAAATACAATTTCCACATACTAGCGTCAGACCTAAATGTTGACATGACATTTGCATTAATCAAGCATTGGACACTGTTGCTTGAAATGACAGATGGAGACCATGTCAGATTGAAGCTGACACTGTCACCATTGAGGATTATGTTTTTATCAAGTTTTCTTTTTTTTAAATCAGAGTGTCTCCGCATTTTATTTCCGGGGGAGTCCGAAGGGGACCATGCCATAGCTTTAAAAACAACCGATTGAGACATGCAATGGTGGTCACGATACAAATGTAAACGAAGAACCATCATTTAAATATAGTTGAACATTAATGGCATTGATTTGAAATGCTGTCTAGTGTCATTCCTTTTCTTTGTAAACAATAACAAAATGCAGTGAAAAACAGTTTTTTTTAAACATCTTTTTATTATATTTACAGCCATGATAAAATAGGTAGATACACCACAGAAGCTTAATCTTTAAACAATGGGTACATTTTGTATTGTGTTATCACTAATTGTCAAATCTCCCTCTACCCCAGCCCTCCAGGTCTGCATGTGGCAGATATACCTGCTCGAAAATAGTGGCCTCCACATTGAGCGCTACAGGGGGAGCGCAGGGGCTTCCCTAACAATATTTCATTTGCCTCAGTCCTTCTCCCATTTCCTGAGAAATCCTAACCCTCAAAAACCACCTTCTCAGCAACCATACACCAATCCATGTCTCTACTCCAGTCTTTCAGTAGTGGCGTTGTCAACGACCCTCACTGTTGAGCTCTATTTTGCCTAGCAATAATCATATCCAAATCATACTACCTAAGTCAGTGGCCTACCATACATTAAGAACATCATTTGGCAGAGACCTGGTGATCGCTACCACATATAGTATTGATACATGTCACCACTGACTACCAGATATTTTGGACCATCGGACAGTCCCAAATGACATGGAAAAACATACCCTCACTGCCACACCCTCTACGGCAATTTGCATCAGTCACTTTACCAATTTTGGACAGTGTTTTACAGGAGAAATACACCCTATGGAGTACGTTTAATTGAACCAGTCTGGTTTGATTCAAAATGTACCAAAGCATATTCCATACTGAAAAGAGAGACCCATAATATTCCCAGGAACCCTATTATACTAAGGGAGGCAAGGAAGGCCTATACGAATGCAATAAAAGAACGTAAGAGGGAGCTAAAAGAGGACCTATGGCAAACCCTACAAGAAGCGGCTAAGTCCTACAATGGCGCAGCTTTCTGGAGGGCTGTACTCCCTTTTTAGACTCAGGGGATATCCCTAACATAGAAATAGCCATAACAGCAGATCAGTGGGTAGAACATTTCACCACACATTTTTTTTTTTTTTTAATTTCTTTATTTGCAAAATAAATCACGGTATATTGTACAAGCAATCTTATAGCGTGTCTCCGCATCGTGACATATACTTCAGTATGCATTCATCATTAACATTTTCCATTTTCTGTAATTAGTAACATCCCTTAACTCCCTAGCACCCTCCCCCTTCCCTCCCTCTCCCAGCACTTACTCGATCCTCTTGTCAGTAATATGGTGGTTTTGCTTTAATGTCTATGTTACAGTCGGTATCTGGTAGGGGTACCTGTCCCCGTGTTAACATCACACATTTTCAACAATTGGTCTTCTGTGGGTCTGCATCTCGGTTCCCGGGCGTGATCGGTCTCACGCATATTGTCCCCCTGTGATGAATGACAGATTCGTACTAGCCCCCTCGGTCTTGTACGCCTTGTTCTAACTCTAGAAGAAGAGCATTCCATTCCATTTTTGTAACCAAGATTCTACAAATCTGACAGACATGTTAGACAAGGCAGGTGATAAAATAACTCTCCACCACGTACACATATAAATAACCTCCAAATTACCATAGAAGAGGTTAATAGGGCAATACCGGCAATTCCCGTAGATCTATTCAACGCAAATGTAGACCTATGGGGCCCTATATTGACCCAAACAATAAAGGCTAGTTGCTCTTCCAAGTACATTGAGACTTAGACTGAATCAATTTTAGTCCCAATTTTCAGAAAGGGAAATAGACAAGATCCGATATGTTATCGACCAATATCTTTATTTGATTACTCATCGAAAATTGTAGGGTGCATTATACTAGAGAGATTACAGGACTGGGGTTAGGAAAAACAAATCTTGTCAGATCTCGAATACGGTTTCCCTAAAGGTCTGGGAACCGTTGAACAAAGCTTCAACCTGAGTATGTTAATCGGAATGTATGTTTACCTAAAAAAGGAAGGTTACCTAACCACAGCCTTTGACTATGTGATACATGAGAGGCTGTGGGGGGTCCTTTACGAACTGGGTGTGAACGATACCATCATATACTTTTTGAAACATACGTACCAGAATGCCAAGGCTAGTGTACATTATGGTAAAAACAGAGAATGCACAGGTTTCTGTCCAATAAAAAAGGGGGTCAGGCAAGGGTGTGTGCTGGCCCCCTAACTTTTTAATCTTTACATAAATGGATTAGAAAAAGCACTGATCCAAACAGGGCAAGATTTTCTTTTAATTAATGTCCTAGCTATTCCATCACTAATGTACGCAGATGATGCTGTTTTAATGTGCCGTACTCAAGTGGGACTACAAAGATTATTGGATGGCTATGTGGCATTCTTGCGTGACCTGGGCTTAGGGGAAAACACCACAAAAACTTACATCATGAGATGTGGCACAGGAAGCAAAAAATTTAGAAAGATCTTTATAGTCAACCACAGAATAAACTTTGGTAACACCTTTCGGTATTTAGGCATAATATTCGACCACATATCCACTTGGGTCCAGGCGGTGCAAACGAGAAGACTTGAACTTATAAGAACAACAGCGGCCCTATTTAATTTTTCCCAAAAATTTGGTGCTAGGCCCCCGCAAACACTATTACAAATTTAAAGAGTCAAATGTATATCTACAGTAATGTATGGTTAAGGATTATGCGGATATTGTAATGTTCAATCCCTCCAGTTGATAGAAAATACATTTTTTAGATAAATTTTGGCCCTTCCTAGAAGTACATCATCATATATCTTTAAATGCAGAACTAGGCGTCCCATTTTTAACAGATTTGATTAAAACAGAAGCAATCATGATCTGGCATAGGCTGTGGACAAATGAGGAAACCCATGTAAACCAGGAGGTTTGTAAGGATGTCGTGGGAATGGCAGATGTGATGAATCTGAAGTGGCTAAGAAATGTTCAGGATTTTCTGATTGACTTAGGTTAATCTAATTATTATAACAAACCAAGTACAATGAGAGTGATATCTAGGAAAGAGCTGAAAAGAAAATGTATGGCACTACTAGAATCACGTCGAATATCTCAAGAACTAGCTAAGCCCACTGTAGTGCACCATCAAATGACAATGACAACTGGTAATATTCAACCCTACCTCATACTTGAACCCAGCCAATATGAAAGACTGCTGTTAGCAAGATTTAGACTAGATATTTTCTATCATATTACTAGTTTTCCATAAATGAGCAACTGGACGTGAGTGATGCAATTTTGTCCCTGTGACGATATTTCAGAGCAGACTACAATTCATACTGTATTTTTCTGTACATTTTATATTTTGCAAAGGAAAAAATGGCATTATCCGATTTTAAAGAAATTAGATTTTAAAAGATGCCGACCGGCGTTTCTAGCATTGCAACTTTTAAATTCTGAATTTGTCATATGGTGTCTGATACATTTTCTGAAAAATGTGGTAAACTGCAGGAAATCAATAATAATATGATTGAGTATGATTTTTCAATTTTTCATAACTAGATACTGCCGTGAAAACAAAATCTATTTTTTTTTTAATTGTGTATATTAATGTATTATTTTGTATGTGCTTTTATGATTCTCGGTTGTAGAAATCGAATAAAGCTTTTCTACTACTACTACTACTACTAATAGAACTGCCCCTTTAGTGTTCTGTGCTTCTCTCATGTTTTGATTCTGAGTTTTGTTTACCAACTTGCATTTTTGACACTCCCGGCCCTTTTGATATTTACTGCTTTTATTAGTATTTTTAATCCCCATTTTATCATTTTTCCTTTGTAATATTTTTATACTCCTTTTATTCTTAGGGCCGCTCTTATTTAACCGCATTTATTTCCCACTAAGATGTTTGTGTCTCTTATATTTGTGTTGCCTTCCGACAACCTGCTGTACATACTGTTCCACCTGTGTTACTTGACTGCTATTTTCGCCCTTGTATTGTTTGTATCCCCTACGGTGCTATTTTTCCACTGACGCCGAATTATTTAACTGTCATTTGGCCAATCTGTATGTTCGGTATTACAAAACACAACTGCGGTATTCTGTGCAGAACACACCCAGGCATAGCGTGCGCAACCACAGCAGAGTCAAAGCAGACATGCTACTCCTGCTCTACTGTGGTATGCGTCTAGCTGCTGCACAGATGGGGAGGGGACGTTCTTTTGACCTCTGAACTCCCTTCTATAACGGGGACATAAGAAGTAGCAAAGAGGATTCCGCATGTCTGCATTCAACGCCCCAATGCAAATGAGATACACAGCTTTAGATTGTGCACCTGCTGGTGCAGACTGGCATGTGAAGCCATTGGCCGCACAGTGTACCATTAAGGGTACAATTTACAGTTTTTGGTAGGCAGGGTCGAAGTGGCCAGCTTTCCCATCAGTCATATCCACGTGGCGGGTGCATAATCTACTGGAGACCGGTTTTTGAAAGTCCAGTGCTGCCGTTGGTGCCTTTGACACAATCTCCAACTCCCTTGGGGGGCATATTATCAAAAACGGCGTTAAAATTATAGCCGCTTTAGCAGCAGGAAACTGCCGCTAATGTGGTGATAATGGTCTTGATATTATGCCCCTGAGAATTCCAATAGAAGCCCATGTTGACACCAGAACATGCGCTTCTATGGGAATTCACAAGGGCATATTATCAAGCCCCTAATCGCCCCTTTAGCGTCAGTTTCCTGCCGCTAAAACAGCGATAATTTTAACGCAGTTTCTTCATAATATGCCCCTGGGTTCCTTGCAGCAGACACTAGAGCACGTGTTAGAGATAGAGAGAGAGAGAGTATGGATGGCTAGAGAGAGAGAGAGAGAGTGAGATAGAGAGTATGAATGGGTAGAGAGAGAGAGAGAGAGAGAGAAAGAGAGAGTATGGATGGCTGGAGATAGAGAGACAGAGTGAGAAGGGGTAGCTGGCATGACTGAACATTTTTGCTAGAGTAGCTGTTGATTCCCAGTCCTGCCCTTGTAGAGGGTTGTTCTATTTGTGTTTTAGGGTACTGGTTAATCTTCCTTCGTCCGGTGTTATTGCTAGGTGGGCGAATTTGCAGAGCTGCTCTCCGCAAAATTCAGCGAAACGGCAAGAAATCCCAGCAGGCACGCGGAATTTCGCATGCTCGCAGAGATTTCTTGTTGTGCCCCTTATGCAGGGTCTCAACAAAACACACAGATGCATGCTCACTCACATGGACACACATGCATACACACACATACACATACTCACACAGACATACATCTGCACAGATACATACGCATGCATGCACAGGAACACAAACATACACAGACTGATACACACCCGTGCATAAACACAAGGAAATGCGGCTTACACACACATACTGACATAGACACACACTTAAAAGAAATTGAATGCATAGACATACACAACCGTTTACAGGTACACATACCTGCTTGAACACGAGTGTTCACAATACATACATATGCTTACCTAAGCACATTTACAAACACAGATCTACACAAACACAAAGATACAAGAACATGCACCCGTGCATGAACTGATAAATTACACACACACGCAGTGATACAAACTGCATCCATGTACACATGCACGCAGACAGGCACACGAACACACACACTGACCGAGAATCGTGCAGTGTTGGTCAGGAGTGACAATCAGATATCTAGTGTCACCTTGGAGCAGGGGGCGGGTGCGGGCCAAAAGGGCAGGGCTTCTATGCAAGTTCACATGCCTCTTGTTTGAAAGGTCAGAGAACGAGCAGGGCAGCAAATGAGAAGAAATAACCTCCAGGTCACAGGAGGAACTACACAGGGATTGTGCTCGAGAAACTCATGGATGCAAAGACCTCCATCAAGGACAAGGATCACAGCATTTACGATGGTAGATATGGGGAGAAAGCACACCTGCCCAGCCTCGATGGAGCTCACAAGGTTTTTGGGCTGATTAATGCTGAAAAGAATTTGAGCTTTAACTCGGGCTCCTGCTTTATTTATATCTGTAAGTGCTTCCTGGTGAGGTTTACTTAAACATCATGCCCCCGAATTCTGTTCTGCCACGGATCTCAGAAGTTTTGACATTTTCCCGTTCTGCGCGAAAATGCCGAAATTTTGCAAATTCCGCGAGCGGGATTTACCGCGCACCTAATGCCTCTGTGACTTTAGACATCCATCTCTTTAGGCTGTAGTTTGGATTTTCCACCTTATAACTGTTATCTGTAGTAAATTGCCTTAAAATATGAGCATTTGCCCCTTTTACTTGCATGTGCTCTAGTAGCAACTCAAGTCTTACAAAATATATATTCATTCTGGGGTCATCAAGATAACAAAGTCTGAACGGGATGGGGGTGAACTTTCAATAAGATGATTCATAATATATGTCTCGGAAATGGAGTAAGTAAAGCGTGCTTGCCCAACTGCCTAAAACTGATATAATGAGTTTAAAAGTTACCTCATACATCAAAGATTGGGGAGGAGTGAAAGGTAAGAGTGGAGAAAGAAAAAAGACAGGGAGAGAGAGAGAGTGAGAGAGAGAGAGAGAGAGAGAGAGAGAGAGAGAGAGAGAGAGCTTTAAAAGTCACTGTGGTAATGGGTAGGCTACTATGAACCAGGCATAACCACCTGTTGGTCTGGATTCCTAAAGTCCCAAGTTGCCCTTTTACTTCGGGATTTGTGCCATAAGCGTCTATTGGGATAACACATCTGAATCAGGGATGTAAGTTGCAAAGGAAATCATTTCTTTCTTTTCTGACACTTTTTTCAGATCACTGTAGCTTGTAGTCTTACGATTCAACAAAAATGAAACCCACTTGAGCAGATTAGGTTTTTGTGTAGGTCATGGAGAAATGCCATTGATCTTTTTTAAGATGAAGAAGGCATAAAACATGTTGCCCATATTTTTAGGAATTTGCGGAGCATCATTTTCCTTAGAGTATCACCCCTCAGTCCAAGTTATCTCTCACATAAATTCCCTCCTCACATGTACTCTTGGAGGATGTAGGTCTGGCTATTTTAGGCCTTGAGATAAGATAAAAGATCTCTGACAAAGATCCCCCTTGAGAGGCCAATAGCGCATTGCAGTGCCAGCCCGGTGAAGGACTGTAGTAAGGTTCTTGTAGACAATGAATCAAAGAAACAAGGGGGCATATTATCAAGGGGGTTTATCTCCGCTTTTTTGGCTTTAAAAGCCAAGAAAGTGGAGATAAAATGATCTCCCTATTACCAAGCTGTCGCTAACACCAGTTAGCGACAGCTAATAGGAGATAGCGACCATCTTGGGCCCCGCTTTGCATGTCAGTGATATTTATCACTAATGACATGCAAAGTGGGCGTGCCAAGATGTTAGCGACTGGAAACAGTCGCTAACATCGCTATCTCCTATTACCAACTTTTGGAGATATTCGTGCTAAGCGCGAATATCTCCAAAAGCTAACACCTGCCCTGAGCAGTTCATTAGCCATGGATAACATGGCTAAGAGCATTTGCTCGATAATGCATGAATATCGCGGACTTTTCAGCGATATTCATGCATTGCGGTCGTTTTTTATCGCATTTGCGATAAACCTTGCTAATAGCAAGGTTTATCTGCGATAAAAATCGCCGATGTGCGGCGATAGTTTTTGTCTCTAAACAAGTTAGAGACAAAAATTATCGCTAGTTGTTGGTAATATGCCCCAAGGTCTTTGTTGAGTTATCTTTAAGATTTAATTCCAGTAGTAAAACCCACGACCAGGAATCAAGGGAAGCAGGCTCGTAATGAGCTAACATTCTTACAGCAGTATTCTAAGAACATCAAGTAGAATACATGAAAACGTTCCTTAAAGTAATACAGAGTAAATATAAGAAATACATTACATACTACACATCCTCCCTCTAATAAAACAAAAGTCAGAGAAGAGAAATTACAAAAGAAGAACAAAAGATTCATTTAAAACATAATCATGAAGTCTAACAGGAACAGATCTGATTCTACGACCAACACCCATACCATCCCCCGTACCATCAGCAACCAAAACAGGTTGAGGGAGAGAAGTGACATTTGATGAATCACCATGAGCTAAAGGGGCAGGATCAGGAGAGATGATTACAGGAGGATTTAAAGCAACGGGAGAGGAAGTGGAAGTATCCCCAACTCCAAACCAATCAGAATTCGAACTGTAAGAAGAATCTGAATTCTGTTTGTTAGCAGAAATAATTTTTGCCTGTTGGTCAGAGATTTTAATAAGGGCATTTTTGTTCCACCAACCTCTTTCAAACAATAGAGCAGCAGTACGAGAAACCTTGATAACTTTCACAGGAGCAGAAAATTTAGATTGACCTTTAGAAATGTTCACAGGTTTTTTTATGATCACCCAATCTCCAGTAACCAGAGACTTTTCTGCAACATTCATACGTTTGTCATAATGATCTTTGTAACGTTTTTGTTTCTCCTTAACATGTACACGAATTTTGGGTAAATCAATGTTTACCTGAGAATTTCTCATTAACCAAGAAGGATTTAACTTAGAAGTCGGAACACGACCTCGAAGTAAAACGAAAGGAGAAACTCCAGTGGTGCTGTGAGGGGTACAATTATAGTTCCAAATTTTTTCACAAAGAAAATCAGAGATATCTAATCTGTTGGCACAAGCAGTTTGAACAGCGTCCTTCAGTAAACGATTTGCTCTCTCAACCAAACCATTTGATGAAGGACTATATAGTGGAACAAGAGTATGTTTTACATTAAATTCATTTGAAACAAAGTGTGAACCATTGTCAGAGACAATTTCAAGGGGAGTACCATCGATGACAAATAAAGATTTCAAGAAAGAAATAACCGAAAAGGAATCTGGATTTTTGACAAAAGAAAAATAAATCCATTTTGAAAAATAATCAATGGCAACTATTAAAAAAATTTTCTCAGGATTGAAAACAGAAAATGGACCTGAGAAATCCAAGGCAATTTTTTCCCAAGGACCTTCAGGCCATTCCGTGGGAATGAGAGGAGAATTGGACAATTTCCAATGCTTGTCAGAGCATAAACACTGAGGGCATTGATTGACGAACAACTTAACTTGGTTATCGATACCAGGCCACCAATAAATGGATTTAATTTTGTTAGTAGTACCTGTCATACCTGGATGACCCTCATGAGCTAAGGAAATAATAGATTGTCTGATGCCAGAAGGAGGGACAAACTTGTCCTGTCTGAATAAAATATCACCAGAAACAGACAACTCAGAAGCAACTTGTGCGTAATGTTTCTCCTCCATAGACATACTCCTATCCATAGGCCAACCCTTAATTAAAAAACGTTTAACATTTTGTAGGCAAGAATCATTCTCCATACCCTGCAACCAATCATGTTTAGTAATTTTGAAATCTAGAAGGGCATCATCAATTGAAAAGACACACTCCAGATCGGGACTGACAGCCTCATGAGAAGGTAAAGGAATGTGTGACAAACAATCTGCCCGGATGTTTTTTCCACCAGGCAAATATTTAATTTCGAAATTGAATTCTTGTAGACGTGCCAACAATCTAACTAAGCGAGAGGAAGCTCTATTAGATGAGCTTTCCCCAAGCATGTAAATCAAGGGTTTATGGTCAATGTACAATTGAAATCTTGTGCCCCAGATATACATACGAAATTTCTCTACAGACCATGAACAAGCTAATGCCTCACGCTCAATGGTACTGTAGTTGGCCTCCGCAGAAGTTAAAGAACGAGAAGCGAAGGCAATAGTACATTCTTCACCTTTAATCATTTGACTAAGGACTGCGCCCAAACCTCGGGAACTGGCATCAACAGTAATGATACTCTGTATCCCATGAGAAAAGGGTTTGATGGCTGGAGCAGAGAGAATCATGTTTTTAATTGAATCAAAAGTCATTTGTGAATCAGTAGACCAAACATATTTAGCATGTTTTTTCAAAAGATCTCTGAGAGGCTGAACGACCAGAGCATAACCACGGACGAAAAAAGCGTAATACTCGCTTAATCCTAGGAACGCTCGCAGAGAATCTTTATCTAAAGGACAAGGAGCATTCTTAATGGCCTCTAACAGGGAAGACTTAGGTTTAATACCATCCTCAGAAATATTGTGGCCTGAATAGTCAACTTCATCTGCTAGAAACCGGCATTTCTTTTTGTTAACTGTGAGACCATAATTAAGTAAAGTTTTTAGGACATATTCCATCAGAATGTAGTGTTGATCAAGAGATTCAGAATGTACCAGGATGTCATCCTGGAATGCTTGAATTCCAGGACAATTATTAAAAATGGTATCCATTAACCTTTGAAAAATACTAGCTGCGGAAGCAAGCCCAAAGGGAAGTCTTTTATACATGTAAACACCAAAAGGTGTTACAAAAGTTGTCAAAGGTTGAGACTCTTTAGAAAGGGGAATCTGGTGATACGCTGAGCGCAAATCAATAGTAGAAAAATACTTGCTACTACCAATATTCGCAAGCATATCATGAATTTTAGGCAGGGGATGTACATCAACAACAATATTGCGATTAAGAACCCGAAGGTCTGCACACAAACGAATGTCACCATTAGGTTTCCGTGCGACCACGGCAGCAGAAACCCATTCTGAGGAATCAACAGGACAGATGATGTCTTGAGCTACTAAAGATTCAATATGTTTCTTCAAGTCATGTTTAACTGATAGGGGAACAGGACGCACCTTTTGAATAACAGGACACACCTTCTCTTTCAACTTAATGGTATGTTCAAAATCTTTTACCAAACCAATCTTGTCCTCGAAAACCCCTTTGTATCTTTCTAAAACATTGCACAAAATAGGATCATTGCAATTATCGAGAATTGCAAAAATAGGAATATCCCCCAAATCAACAGGTTCAGGATGACCAGGTTTTAAAATAATGCCAAGCCTGGCTTGATCCTGCCAACCTAAAATGTCTCTTCCGTTAAGTGCAACATAGATTTTGGTGAAAATTATTCTTCCTTTGAAGTCAATATTGTCAGAGAAATAACCACGCATGGTTATATCAAACCCTCCGAAACCTTTGGGATTTACATCAGTGGGAAATAACTTTGTGTTAACCCAGGAACACTGAAAAGTATGTTCATCTAAGATGGTAATCGGTGATCCCGAATCCGCCATAACTTGTATGGTTTGTATACCAATTGAAATTTTACAAATGGGACCTTTAACATTCAAGTCAACCAAAGCATTAATTTGAATATACGATAAGGAAGACACATTTAAAGCATCACAAATTTCTTCTTCAGAATACACCATATTAACTTTTGTCTTGTCTTTGGGCAAACGACATAATGCAAAAAAGTGACCAATACGTTTACAATTCGAACACCTTTTACCTTGTGCTGGACACTTAGGGTTGTTTCCAATATGAAACTTTGAACCGCACCTGTAACTAAACGTGTTAGATTTTTGTTCAAAATTTTTTTTACCACCAGGACGATTAGAAACAACAATAACATTACAACCATCATTAGATGCTTGTGAAACATTGCAAACTGCTGAAGAAGAAGCACAATTTTCAGCTAAAATTTTGGATGAAACAACAGAACATTCAATGCTTTTCGCAATAACAATAACCTCATCCAATGTAGGATTTTTGCATGTTAAGATTCGCTCCTGAATCTTTTTGTTGAAGCAATTAAAAACTAATTGGTCACGCAAGGCTGTTTCAATATAATCACCAAAATCACATTTAGAGGCAAGAACACGCAAAGTTGCTAAGTAATCTTCTATAGATTCTTCTTGAGATTGTTTCCTTTTAAAAAAAACATGACGTTCGACCATGACAGATGGATCATCTTTGAATTGTTTACCAAGGCGAGTTAAGGCTTCAGTATATACATTCCAAGTGTCATCATCAGCTGGAGCTTGAACAACAGTCAAATTGTCGAATAATTGTTGTCCTGCATCACCAAGGTGATTAAAAAGAATAGCCCTTTTTCTTGAAGCAGGATATTCTAAAGCATCTATTGCCTCCAAGTAATTAGTAAATACACGTAACCATTTGTGCCAGGGCGTAGGAGGTTTGCCAGGAACAACTAGAAATGATGGTGGAGCAACAATTCCATTGTTATTGTTGTTGTTAGCTGAAGCCATTAAGAAAAAATAAATATCTTACTTGTTAGACGAATCGGCCTTTAAATCCAAATAAATTGAGTGTTTAGATTGTCGTTAAATAAATAACGAGTTGAAAGAAACCTCTGTGTATTTTTTATGAAGTAAACAGCAAAGCGCACTTTTCTGGATGCGCAAAATGGCCGCCGACGTGACGTGATGACGTTGCACGCACTGCTTGGTACGTGATGAAGCCACACGCTAATGCGTGTTGTGACGTAGTTGAGGCAAGACTGAGCTGACGCGAGCTGAAGGATAGCGTCGCGAGCATGGAATGCAGCTCGAGTTCAAACGACAACCAGTAAGTGACTGACGGTTGCAGTATAAGTTTCCGAATGAAATGAATAAAAAAAATAAAACTTACAGTTCCGGATGTTGAAGATGAGAAGAGAAAATAAATTTGACTTTTCCTATAGTCCGCGTTGTTACCGCATTGTTTCTCCGTAGTCACAGCGGTATTTGAAGACGTCAAAAGCCGTTAAGGACTTATTGTCGGTGGGTCTGAGTTTCTTAGAGTTGAAGAACCTTCGTAAATCGTCGCCAATAAATGTAGTAAGGTTCTTGTAGACAATGAATCAAAGAAACAAGGTCTTTGTTGAGTTATCTTTAAGATTTAATTCCAGTAGTAAAACCCACGACCAGGAATCAAGGGAAGCAGGCTCGTAATGAGCTAACATTCTTACAGCAGTATTCTAAGAACATCAAGTAGAATACATGAAAACGTTCCTTAAAGTAATACAGAGTAAATATAAGAAATACATTACATACTACAAGGACACACCCCGATGATCAACTATGCTACCTTTTGGTGGGTGAGGGCTTGTGCTTCTATAAGAAGATGCCTCCTATTAACTCAATTGGTTTTGGTACTATAGTGGGCAACAAGGACCTTCACTATGGAAGTGCACACTGAATAGTTGAGATATATGTATTCAGAGAAGGAGTGTGCTGGACCGAAATCCCTCTCTGTCCCCTCCATATTTTTATATCTAAAGTTATAGTTTGTACGAAATTAGCATAGAAAACAGATTTTTGGGTTTGCTAGTAACTTTGTGCCATTTGATGAATCATCACAAAAGTTTCCACAAAAAAGATTCAGCCAACTCAACTTCTTCCTGGAGAGTTTTGCAGTGTTCTGCCATATGAGGGTGTCATATAGATATACTTTGCCTATACGCTGTGTTAAGTTAGCATGACCTTATTAGGCGTTTAAACGCCATTTTACCTTTCTGCTGCTTCTGCACACGACACATAGCTGTTGCTTTAGCTTTGAGCCTAGTAGAATGTTTTTATTCATGCGAGAATAATATGTTGTTACTCTGATACCAGCCTTGCTTGGTGAGCTGTGTCTGTACAGTGAGTGCAGAAACCTTCAAGGATATCTCAACACAGTGGTTGTTATGAGGTCTGATCTTCGCACATTCCTAGACATAAAATACATGCAGCTGCGGCCAAATTCTGGCTTTAGGCGCAGGTTTATATTGCTTTGCACAAGAGCATAGAAACACACTTGATGGTGCTTCACATGCAGAGAGCTGGTGGAAGATGATGTGATCCCTTACCACTAGGATCTTGAGGTATGGGGCCGCCCTGCTAAAAACCCAAAGAGACCTTCTTAGATATAATATAATATACTAGCTAGGCAGGGTGAGAATTAGGTGTTACTGAACCCTATTTGTTTTAGCATTATACCATGCTTCCACCTTTTGTGTTCTATGGACTAGTAACTATGCTGATTACTTTGTTTCTTATAATATGTTTGCTTGTATTAGCTAAGATACTGCGTTTGAGAACACTGCATTAGTGAATAAACATGTCAAATATGCCCGTGTCCTCTTTTACTCCTTGTTCTGGATTGAAATGATTGTATAACAAAAGAGTGTTCATGTGTTCCACGTTACCTGAGGTGTACTAAGTCCATGTTCTGGTTTGTCTAAGCATTGGGGGTTTGTGATCACCAATGAGACACTGTAGCTAGTCTGGTAGGGGATTTTAGGTACTAAGGTGAGTTTTGGCACTCCCTAATTCACTGAGGTTCCAAGTCTCTATGCACAGTTCTGTATGAGAACGGAATTCCTGCGACAAGGGCCAATAAAAAGGGCTGGTCCCAAAAAGCATTTTCCTCATGTAATTTTTCATAGTAAAATTCAACAGCGACAATGCAAAAATGGCTGAACGGATTTACACCAAACTTGTAAGCTAGATCATGGTCCAGAAAGTGTTTGATATGTTGTAAAGTTATTTAGGAATTTTTAAAAAAGCAAGGTTAAAAATGTATGGCTATACAGAAATGCTGTACTTCAGTGGAGGATTTGCAGATCCTCGCAGGTCTGAGGGGCCAAAATAGGCAGTCTAATTGGCTGGCCACAACCTGAGACAAATGTTGCAGGCCATCATCTTGGGTCTAGGGGACTCAGTGACTGTGTCCCACAATAAATATAACAATAACATATAAGGAGGCAGGGTAAGGATAACCTGGCCCGCTGGACCATGTGGCACTAAAATAAAATAAAACATTTGTTTCTTGGCATTTCAAGGGTCCACTGATCCTCTCTGGTCCCTAGTGCAGTCCCCTGTGTGGATCTGCAGTGTATATGTTGATCTCTGGCACTACAAAAAAATAACAGTATGTTTCGCTGCCAATATGTGGCCACACCCTGCGTCCAACCCCACGCCTTCTGTCACCCACTGCCAGGTTTTGGTTGCCCCAGTGAGACGTGTAACAGGAACTGGCTGGAGTCCAGCCCCTGAGTCCAACCTCTCACTGCACGTGGCCGAAGGCTGTGCATGTCAGGGCGTTGGATACTTGTGGGGGAGTCTTGACACCGGTGGGGTTGGGGCAGAACGAGAGAGTGGGTGTGTGTGTATGTTCGTGTGTGTGTGTGTGTGTGTGTGTGTGCGTGGTGGCTGATGACTTTTGTAAGTGATGTGTCATAATACCTGTCCCAAAAGTAGCTGATGAGCCTTGAAAATGATGATGTCCCCTGATAGCTGCCCCAAACTGGAGTGAGCATAGAGTGCCTGCCCGACCTTCTGAAAGAATGGCATCAAATACGGCATTCTGAAGCAATTTTGTGATACATCTCCTAAAATGTATTAGGCTACGTAAAGGTACTAAATAGTTTGAAATATGCAAAAATTCACACTTGATATAGACAAACCTTTTACCTCACTTAAGATCAACGATCATGTGCAGCTCTTCAGCAAGGTTTGTTCTATGGACATACAAACCTAATGAAAAAGAAAGTGAAGATTATTTTAGTGTTTTAATCGTTTACTTGTATCTCCTGCAAAGGCATAATAAGTGAATGACTACTACTGCAGTTTTTTAATATGATTTTAGTTAAACATGGCAAGCATACATTGAATTAGCTTGCCTGTGCAAGAGTATGTTTGGCCTGGTTCACAAAGGTAGCATTCTTTTGAGTAAGTTCACACTATTGAGTACGTTTGCTATTTTGCAGTAGTTATAACAATAATTTAAAATAAATTATTTAAATTATTTAAAAATATAAATTAATGTGAACACATATATAAAAATTGTGCATATTATTAGTTATTTATCAAATAATTTAATAACCTGTTTTGCATGTAAAAAATAAAGTAGGAGAGGGTGTAGCCTTACGGCTAGAGCTGTCGACTTTGAAACTGGGTAACCGGGTTCAACTCTCAGCAAAAAACGTTCAACATTCTGTGATTCTGTGCAAATCACCTAATCTCCTCGTGCATTACAAAAAATTAATGTGTCCTCATGTAACAAAACTGGTGCTCATGTATAGCGCTCTGATACCCAATGTCTCAGGTCTAGTTTGCGCTATAAAAAAACCCAAAAAATCAAAAAAATTTATTAAAAGTAATTTAATTGGCCTGAATAATTGGAATTCATCCCTGGCACCTCCACTTCACACAACCTTCGCACCCTCTTTGTGGTTATGTACTATAATTCACTCTAGGTTTCCGCAATAGCTTCTCTGCTCGCCATCACTAAGGCGTTCCACTCGCTTGAATGGCTCTATCTCTTTACTTTGTTGGCTCACTAAGGTTTCAGCTCTTGATTTTTTCACCAAATACAATTACTGTGCAGCTTCCCCACTGCCTGTGTACTCTTCAGTGGAATGCACTTTGATCAATTCTGAGTCACACGTGGCACTCGCCAAGACTGCCCTTTGTCATCACTATTATCTGCATTGGTAATGGAGTACCTGGTGGCGTGTCACTTTCCCGCCCCTCCCCCAACAATCCAGGCACTGGAGCATATACTCACCAACTTTAGAATTATATAAATATAAAATATAAATTAAAATGTTAAAATAAAAAAATTCTATAAACCATTAAAACATTACATAATTTAAAAAAATGTAAACATACAATAAATGCAACAGTAGGGAAAATGTTGGATAGCGAAGGGGTAAAATTCAAGATACCCAATCCAGTGAGTGCAACAGTAGGGTAAGTGATGTATAGCGGAGGGGTAAAAATTACTATTCCCACTCCAATAAGTTCAACAGTAGGGAAAGTGCTAGATAGCGGAGGAGTAAAAATTATTATTCCCACTCCAGTGAGTGCAACATTAGGGAAAGTGCTGGATAGCGGACGGGTAAAAATTACTATTCCCAAGCCAGTAAGACAAACAGTAGGGAAAGTGTTGGATAGCGGAGAGAAAAAAATGACTATTCCCACTCCAGTGAGTGCAACAGTAGGGAAAATGCTGGATAGCGGAGAGGTAAAAAGTGCTATTCCCACTCTAATGAGTGCAGCAGTAGGGAAAGTGCTGGATAGCGGAGAGGTAATAATTACTGCACCCTCTCCAGTGAGTGCAACAGTAGGGAAAGTGCTGGCTAGTGGATGGGTAAAAATTACTATTCCCAGCCCAGTGAGTGCAACAGGAGGGAAAGTGCTGGATATGGGAGGGGTAAACATTACTATTCCCACTCCAGTGAGTGCAACAGTGGGGAAAGTGCTGGATAGCGGAGGGTTAGAATTACTATTCCCGCTCCAGTAAGAGAAACAATAGGAAACGTGTTGGATAGCAGAGAGGAAAAAATTACTATTCCCATTCCAATGAGTGCAACAGTAGGGAAAATGCTGGATAGCGGAGAGGTAAAAATTACTATTCCCACTCTAAAGAGTGCAACAGTAGGGAAAATGCTGGATTGCAGAGAAACAAAAATTCCTAACACTTAAACAATAGAAAAAAAATCATAAAATAAATAAACGTTATTTAAAAAATATACATTAAAATATATTAAACATATAAAAAATGCATATTATAATATAAATTAAATATAACAAAAAGCTAAAATATTATATAAAATAAATTAATAAATACATGTAAAAACAATAATTATTTAAAAGGAGGAAATATTAACAGAATGATGTAAAACATGAATGTATTTCTTTTTGTTTCCTGCCCTAGAACACCACACCAATAAAGAAGAAATAAACATTTTATTCTAATTTATTTCCATAATTAACATAATTAATAATCAATTAAAAAATATTGTTAATAAAAAAATCATAAACATTCATTGAATACACATGCTTTAATACTATAATATCCATAACACACACCTAAAACTAATTACACAATTGCCATATTTAATTTCTAATTAATTAATTTAAATTAATTAACTATTTATTAATATATCCGTTAAAAATAAATTACATCCTACCATTCCCAATATTTACACTGTAAGCACCACAACATACACCTAAAACGAATTTCACAATGACCATAATTATTCACTAATTAATTATTTAAAATTAATTAACAACTTATTAATAAATCATCAATTAAAAATAAATTACTTCCCACCCTTCCAACCATTTATACCTACACATACCACAACATACACCTACATTTTTTTACACAATTACCATAATTAATTGCCAATTAATTAATTAAAAATTATTAGCAACAAATTATTAATTAATTCATAAAAAAATACTGAACACATTTAACACCATAACATCTCAATTCAACGAATAAAAAGAAATTCAATACATTTAATATAATTAAATCACTTCCTACCCTGAAAGAGGTGTTGCACCGCGGCTAGGGTGACTGACTCCGAAATCTGAGGATCACGGTTCGATCCCTGGCAGATCAGCCCAGCACCATGTGACTCTGGGCAATAGCTTGCTTAATCTTCCAGACAGCCCCCAGTGGCTAGAGACCCTTAAGGCTGAAGGCTTTACTTTAAAAATGTGTAATATTATTATTCCCCTATAAACCCACAACCAGCTATGGATCTAAAAATGCAAAATTCAAATTAAAAAAAATTAATAACTACTAAAAGGTTAACACATATAATAAACAATACGAACAATTCTATACACAAAACACATCACATGTGTATAAAATATATACTAAAATACATAACATTAACAAAAAATCGATTTTTTTACAACTATAATTTTGCAAATGATATTAAACACTTTGATATTTTAAACATCGATATTACTTATCTAAAAATCGATATTCTTGACCACTATATTTTTCTGACTATGTTTCTGACCCACAATATTTTTACCTCAATATTGGTGCAAATCAATATTTTTACATCGATATTCTGTCTCTGCACCCTCCCACCACAGCCCTGGTCTAACAGATGCTGCTGGACGATCATCACCAAGTTGCTGCGTGCACTGCGACTTGTGGACACTGCACACCGCAACTTCGACAGTTTCCAAAAACGGCCCGCACCAACGTGTCATCCACTGTTGTTTAAAGCACCGTGGTAGCACAGGGACAGAGGTACCGACTTCAAGGAACTGGGGGGCATATTACCAACAACTAGCGATAATTATCGCTAAGTTGGCTTATAGGGAATATTTCTATCGTCGCCCTTCACCTGTTTTTATCGCTGAGATACCTTGCTATTAGCAAGGTTTATCTCAGAAGCGATAAAAAACAGGCGTAATGCCTGAATATCGCTGTCAATACAGCGATATTCAGGCATTAGAGTGACAATGCTCTTAGCCATGTTATCCACCTCTGATTGGATAACATGGCTAAGAACTGGTCAGGGCAGGCGTTAGCTTTTGGAGATATTCGCGCTGAGCACGAATATTTCCAATACTACGCCTGTGTTGATCATAGGCGATAGCGATTGCAGCAACTGTTTTCAGTCGCTGACATTTATGGCACGCCCACTTTGCATGTCATTAGCGATAATTATCGCTGACATGCAAAGCGGGCCCCAAAATGCCCGCTATCTCCTACAAGCTGTCGCTGGTGTTAGTGACAGCTGGGTAATAGGGCGATAAAATTATCCCTAGAAAAAGCATCGTTTACAATGCATCTTGGGTTCCTCAGTCAAACAACACCAAGGCAGAGCTAGGAGCTTGATACAGGTACAGGAGCGAACTTTGCCTGCAATAACTGTAAGAAACTGAGGAAGTGCGCTTTCCTTTGTCCATGCGCAACAAACCGAGCTCAATCCCCGGTCTGGTTGATGCAGCAAAACTGCTGACAGCGGCAACCTTAATACTTTTTTTCTAATTGTGTGACGCATTCAGCTCAAACTGAAAGCGAATTGACACAGCAGCAGCGAATAACCCAAGTAACCACATATTTAGCCCACAGTGCCCTTTGTACTCTGCTTGCCGGCGGTGACAAGGCCCACTGCCGGCAAGGGCAACAACTGCACCCTGACTACCAGACTTCCTGGCTCAGCAGCTGCCGTTTGTCTCACAATGAGTGTGCCCCAAGAGCCACTCACAAGTACCCAAGACACTCTACCAACCAAACTGACAGCCTTCTGTGAACATGACGCCGGCTGAAAATTGAAGGGGCAGCTCCTGTTGGATGTACACATGAATGGGTAAGCCCCACAGAGTATGATCAACATCTTACGTAGGGATACCTAGCTTTATAAAAACATTAGTAACTGGCAGTTTCTGCCAGAGTAAAGTACTGCTTTTTGTACATTATAGCCCACTGCATCCTACCAGAAAGATGCAGCTGCTGCCAAGTTAGTATATTGTTGCTGGCAGCCTTCAGCTGCTGCATTGTTCCCTGTATCAGCAAATAAGAAAGCTGCAGACAAAACCTTGAGGTGCTAGGCTCAGGGCTGAAAGCTTGGCTTAGTGAATGATGCATTCCAAGCCTCATCTAAGAGATGCAAGTTACAAGGCAATGGAAACAATCAATCAATCAGTCAATTGTAAAGCACCACTGCTCCCCCGTTAGGGTCTCAAGTTGCTTATTGGGTGGAGTGGATCTGCGGTTCAGTCGAAGAGCAGGGTCTTGAGATCCTTCCTGAATTGAGGCAGAGACGATGATTGGCTGGGATGTAGAGTCAGGGAGTTCCAAGCCCTCCCAGCAAGGTAGCAGAAGGATCTTCTGTCAGAACTGGGGTAGCTTGCGGTCTAGGGCCCGCCCCACTCAGTCCTGTATAGACTGTTAGGTGCTGCAAGTCCTTATGTGGTAGGATACATAATTCCATCTCTTCGGGTCATTGGTGACTAAAATGTGTCAGGAAATAGCCTGCTACACCAAACTGTTATCCTTAGCACTTTAGTTTGCTTAAAACTCCAAACATGATGTGCTTAATGTATTGGTGGGGTTTCTTTTGACATAATGTCTTTGAGCATGCCTGTCTCTCCTTGATAATCTCTTCCCTTTCTTCTCAAGCATGTGTGAGACTACTTGGCAGGGGTGAGATCCCGCTGGTTCCCGTCTCCGCCGCATGCGTGGGAAATGGCACGGACGGGTCCTCGTGTCCGCCGCATGCGTGGGAAAAGGCAAGGACGTGCTCACGTTGACGTTCGTGACCGTGCCCAATCCCCGGTGCTCACTATTCGCCGTCTTTTGCCGGAGAAGGAAGCATCTGTGGGAATCCTGCACTACAAATTCCCCAGCTGCTTCTGGGAGCGTCGGAGGCTTGTGCTGAAATCCTGTGGCTCCTAGGAAGTTCGTAGGAGTGTAATCAGTGAGCCTGGTTTTCTGGAGGGTTTGTACGGCGATCGTATCCAGTGGGCAATCTTGGCATCATCGCTGGGCTTTATCACTGCGAAGCTGCTACCCTTTTCTGCAAAAAAATCATAGAGTAGGGCATACTCTTCAGGTAGGACCTATATTTTGCTGTGTCTTTCTGTGCTGAGTTTCTTAAGTATTTAGAGGACAATTAATACTGAGAATGAATACAGTCAGAAAGGCTTAAATCTTGGGTTTCTGCTTTCTAGGATTGTTAATGTACTAGCAGAGAACACTATTTAGAACCATGGATACTTGAGAGAACAATGACTTTAAAATACAATTGTTTTTGTGCTTTGGATTTTCAAAGTGAATGTTCAGTTAATTATTTTGTTTAGGAACTGCTCCTTTTACAAGTCCTACAGCAAGGCAACTATCCAGAGGTTTTAGTGATGGCATAACTAAGCTCTGGAATTACTAAAGGCACATGCAGAATGCTTTGCGACTAAATTGTGAACTAAAAGTAAGAGTCTGATTGTATAAGATGTTGGTGAACGAAGTAAGTTTGCTGAATTTGGATTCGCAGTTAACTTTTCCTTTTCAGATCTCCTTCCCAGCTGTTCCCTTCCTAATTCCCTTTCCCCCCGCTTAATCACTTCAATACTCGAGTACCACTACCATTTCCTGCCACTTCCTGCCCAAGTGACAACGCGGTCCCAACATATTAATAAACCGACTCTGTGGGAGGCAGGAGCCGCGAGCACCGTAAACACATCGCTTTTGCAGTCCTCATTTGTATTGACCGGTGGTTAGCGCGTGGCAGATTCAGCGGGCACTATTTTAAAAACACAATAGCCTGCGGCAGCCATCCCTGATTACTGCCTTTCTTGTTGGGGCATGGCAGGAGCCGGGAGCACCACAAAGCACCACAAAGATTTTTCTCACTGGATGGGCTGATCATTGTTTAGTCCACAGCTTAGCTTGGTGTGCGGTGGGAGCTGGGAGCACCTCAAACTCCTGCATACCGCTGGAGTGGTTCTCTGTTTGCAGTTTGTGGCCCTGAGCCCTGTCTCATCACTCTGGACAAACAAGACAATTGGAATACATCTAGTGCCAGAATAAGTCCCAAAGAGTTGACAAATTTGTGCAGCGGATCTGGGACTTACCCTAGCTACATCCAGACCACGCAGCAAAAATCTCCTGGTCTCCTTCCCATATTCTGGAAGCCAAAGAAGATCACCTAGCTTTGCCGCAAGGATTTATGGCACAGACAACAGCTTTACTTAAATTCCAAATCTCAAGGAGCAAGCTTAGGCTCAATCTAACAGCAAAACCCCAGATCTACTGATAAAGCGAGCATCTTCACTGAATAATGACAAAAAAAAAGAAAAAAACACTCATCATCAAGAAAATGCCCACGCAAAGAAAATTCCCACTGACCAAAGTATCAACTAGAATCTTAAGGAGTGCACGGACCGTAGTGCATGACAAAAAGTCCTTTTCAAAGTCCCCATCGGCTGGTCTTATAACCCAATTTTTATACAAACGTCCGCCCATTGAAGAGAGCGCCTCTGCCCCGACAGACCAACAAAGAATAGCCCAGTCCAGCAATGGTATGAACCACATTTTAGGGAGCCATTCCATAAGCTCACTTCAACACAAGCACAAAGTGCAAACATAGGAAGCACAAACATCAAAAAGACGTCGCTCTTAATCTAGTGACAGCTCAAAAACACTGTCAGCAACAACCTTTCCTGCACACCTCTGTGCAGCCACCATTGCTTTTACCTACAGAATCTGACCCAACTAAAACAGGCGTGTCAGAGTGGCTGCAAAACCTGGGATACCTATCAACGATATTCCTCCAAAACCTGGAATCAAAGATACAAAGTACACTGGAGTTGACCCCAAATTTCTTCAGAATTGACAACGGTACCCTGTGTTTATCCTCCCCCACACAAAGTACTCAAAGTCAGAGTGCTTATGATAGTAGTGTCATTAATGAGCCAGAAGCAACCCCACCCGGTGAAACTGTTCAAACCATGGCCAGGTCACTGCTCTGGCAATCAAATAAAATGGAGTTACAAATTGATCTTTTATCCACCATTGCACAACAACTAGTGGAATTGAGCAACAAGGTGGACTTCGTAGAGAACAAGCTCAGTGAAACCCAGGATAATCTCATTTACAGCTGTTCATGTGCAGCTCTCATGGACATATGGGCAAGTCTGCCAGAAATCCTAAAAGGCTTGGTAGACTCTTTAAAAACTCAAACAGGAGGCACGACGGGCCCGATGAATATTAGCAGTAGCTTAGCTGCTGCAAACCCCGACAGCCCACTGGGCAACTCAGCTGGAAGCAATACGGGTAAGCCTCTAACAAAACCTGAGACTCACAGACTTTTAGTACCTAATAATCTTTTCACCAGTCCATCCAGTTGCAATTCCAGCTCTCGAATTTTAAATCCAGTGTGGCACATTGAAGGCAACAACTCCAACCAGAAAAGGAACAAGGATTCTCTTTCAAGGAAGGCATAAAAAAAACCCCTCATATTATCAACTCATATTCAAAATGTACAAATTAACAAGGATAAAATACGCCTCTCCGATTTTCACCCAAAAGTAGGTCTCAAGCAGTTCAACACTCATAGCACCATCTTTTTTGGGCACTACAAAAGAGTCTGATAGCCCTGCACAGCCAATTCCCCACATGGGGGTCTTGCACAGTCCATTAGGCCTGGCTACAACAGCACAACTACCTTATTCACCAAACATCAAGAAGGTAGAGCAAAGAAGACCAGTAGGTTCAATCAAGGAACAAGCACCCGATACAGGGGACATAACATTTCAGGGACCTATAGTCTCAGGCTTGCAGAGACCCGGTGATCAAGCAGCTCAGCCATTCCAAAGCCCGAATCAGCGATTAGAACGCCAACAAAACTCTGGCTATAGCAACAATATAAGTAGTCTGGAAGCAGATCTGAAGACCCAGCATAAAGCAAACCAGTTAGTAAAACCACACACGAAGTAATGATTCTTACCCCTAGATACTTCATCAAAGGCCAACATGATATTTTAAATAGGGGCAATTTACTCAAACTATTCAAGCACATTCCGTCACTCACTGAAATACACTCAAACTACCTAGTCTGGGTTAAGTTCCTGAGCCTTTCCAGCGATTCCCACTGGGAATCAACTTCAATATGGCTGAGTCGCCATGCCCAGGTGGGTCTTACACCTGAAGAAATAGCAAAAATGGCTAATTGGGGCATTGACATAGCTTTCCCCATACCCGAGAAATACCCACATGCATTAGCGGTAACATCGCCAACAAAGGAAGTTTACTCGGTGTTAAGGGGACAGCGTACAATCAACCAGGGAAAAGCTCAGCCATGGAACCAAGATCTTATAACGCTTACGAGATATAATCTCACTCGATCAAAGGTTAGTCCACTACAGTGGGACAAAGTGCAATGCAACGAAAGGCAAGCGGAACGGACTTGGAGGCCAGTCCCCACCATGACATTTCTAACAGAACAGAGACGGCTTGTCACCTGAACAAGAATAGAACATCGGGCAACAACATCTGTCCATCATATCGTGGAACGTCGCAGGGCTAAAAAGATTGCTTAGCTGCAATGCGGCATGTATGTACCTCCGAGCAAATGACATCCTGTGCCTACAAGAGACGTCGGCCAGTGAACCCCTAATTCTCTGAGGCTTTTATGAGTTTCACACTGCAGCGATAAAATGCAACATCTTTGGGAGAGCAGCTGGTGGGCTCTTAATTTCAATCACGCCCGTAAAATAGAGGTAACATCACTAACAACATACACTCCCAACTTGCAAGCAGTACTGATCTGCGGATTTAAAAGTAAAAATATCTCTATCCGTCTTTTGATAATTAATTGTTATGTTAACCCCGCCACACGGCCAAAAAAGTAAGTGCTAAAAACATTAACAATAATAATGGACCAACTTATAAATAAATATGCTTCACATCTTCCAATCATCATTGGGGATATGAACACCAGGGAGCTGGGATACGTAAAAAGGGATCTTTCAAGCAAAACAGAATCGGCTCCTCTACAACAGCTTCTTTTCTCGCAAGATATGGTTTCGGCCCACTCCATCAAAAAAGCAGTGAACCCTCTCTGGCATCCTTTCCCACCTTCAAGGATAAGTCAGCAATCGATTACATCTTTGTCTCTGAGAACCTGTTAACAGACTTTAACAGCTACAAAGTGGGAAACAGGGTCAAGAGTGATCACCGACCACTGAGGGTATCCCTTGATCTAAATGGGAAGTCTGCAAAACAACCGGGAGCATTGGGTACCTCAACTGAAGAAGAGCACCATAAAGTATTGAGCAGAATAAAATAGACCACAAATCTAGGTCCAAAACTCTTTGAGTGGATCACACAGAAAGAGTTGAGTCAAACAGTTAGAAGTTTGGCATCCCCTTTGGAGCTCTGGAAAGCATTACTTGAGGAACTAAAAAACGTATTTGGACAGGTCACTGGTAGCCCTAAAGCACAGGACACCCATCCACAAAGCCTTTCATTACAACTAAATTCAAGGGCCCTAGCGCAAAACAAGCAGAGTTGTTCACAGGCCTTGAAGGCGAGAAGAAAATTAGCTACAAATCCCCACACATTGGAAATAAAAGTGCTTTGCAGGGCACACAGGAAAAAAATATGGGAAATCCGATCAAAGAAAATCGAGGCAGAGTGGCTGAAAATATTTAACCTTTTTAAAGAAAAAGGTCACATCCAACTTTGGAGATATATCAGACAACAGAGACACACCGGTCAGAGCAAAGAAATCGGGGCGGCGGCCTCCGAGTGGGTCAAATATGCAAAGCTACTGTATACAACACAGCAAAACACGACTGCCACCACAATACAATAAATCTCCCCAGTAACTCATAAAGATGGCAAAACTCCAGCTATCACCAAGGTTGAGATAACCAACCTGACTTTAAAAAATGAGGTCAGATGGTGCACTAGGTCCCAATGGAGTTCCAGCGGCAGTGTTTAAAGTCACATATGGTTTTTGGGCGGACCAGCTAATACCACTTTTTAAGTATGCATTTGAACCTTCCACTGTTCCATCATCGTGGAAAGGCTCAGTACTCTTCCCAATCCACAAAAAAGGGGACCGCACAAAACCCAAATATTATCGGCTTGTCGCTCTTTTAGACATAGAAGCAAAAGTTTTGCTGAAGGAACTAGAAACCTGGGTAAAAGATCATAAAATTCTTCCATTCATTCAAACTGGTTTCAGGCCCCACAGCTCCACCATAGACAACATCCTAGGCCTGGGACACTTGTCTCAACGCACAATCCAGTCATCACAACCACCTTTGTTTTGCTGTTTCGTGGATTACGGTTCAGCTTTTGACCGAGTCGCCATGGGAAGCTATGGGGAAAACTTATCAACTGGAGCATTCCTCAAAAGCTGCTAATTGCAATAATCGCTCTCTACAAAGGGACCTGGGTGCACATTAAAACCAGGCAAACATCAGTAACAACCAACCAACAATGGCCTCAAACAAGGGTGCGCTCTTGCCCCTTTACTTTTCAATATCTACACAGCTGACTTGGGACAAACCCTGGAGGGGGCAAACCAACTCATTCCAAAGCTGGGGAACGTGCTACTTCAAAATCTCTAATATGCTGATGACTTCGTTATCATGGATCACACTAGGACAGGCCTACAGAAAGCCTTAGAAGCCCTGCTCAGATTTAATCAAAATAATAACCTGCTGGTAAATCAGGAGATGACCAGAATAATAATCTTTGGGAAGTACCATCTAAAGTAGTGAAGCAATGACGCCTAGGTGACCTGCAAATCAGAACCTGCAAAACCTTTAATTATTTGCGTCTCAGGCTTTTGGAAGGGGCCCTACCGTCAGCACATTTAAAACGTTTAAGAAGCAAGGGGGCCGGTATCATCTGCAGCCTGAGAAGTCTCAATCGAAGACTGCACAGTTCGACTGCTGCAACTATCTTGAAAGTCTTCAAAGCAAAAGTAGTGCCCTCCATCAACTACGGCCACCTAATCTTCCCTAATGCCCTTACTAACTTCCTCATGAGCCATCAAATATCGGTATACAAGAAAGTATTAGGCATCCCACGACAAGCCAGGAGAGCAAGTGCCAAGGCTGGAGTTGGGTCTTACTCGTCCGGACATAACCTGATTAGGAGACACTTTAAAATAGTACATTAGTATCCTGCAAGCTACAGCAACATCTTTGAAAGCGCAAATTAAAATAATCTTCGAAGAAAGTGGATACCCATGGCAGTTACAGTTGACAGCAGTCACAATATTTGTTAGAAATTGAAGTGTAAAACGTTCATAACTCAAACATTCCAGTAGCCGCATGGAAAAGATCAGTGAATAGACAGGCCAAGAAAATATCACATGAAAGAGATCTGGAAAGCTTACACCATCAATCCAATTTCTCATCATTGGACGCCTCTTACATAGTGGGACAACCACAGCCTTATTTCGAGCAAGCACTGCCAGTCCCAGCCCCCAAAAAATCACTTACATGAAACTTCTTGCATTGCCCATTGTGTACTTGAATCAAGGTTGGGCCCGGCAGGACAATTTAGCCCCATGTCGACTCTGTAATTACCATCAGGAATCCTGGTTCCATCTGCTGTGCTGTTGTCCCAAGTTAGCCAGCAAGAGGCACCGACTAGTTCTTCCTATCTGCAGAGCCCAGGGCCTTGTATGATGCAGAGAAGTCTCAGACATGTGTTTCTCTCCTAATACAGCTCAAACCATTGCGCGACTAGGGAAATTTATAGAATCAATTTGAGCCGCACTGTCGCTGAAAATAGAGCTACAAAAAGAAACCAGTTGGCTGGCAAGTAAGAGAGTTGTGGACAAACCTTCCTTTTAAGTCTAATGCATTTGCACTTGTGCTTTATAACAAGATTTGGATAGGTTTTATGCCCTACTAGGTTGTAGCAACATGCATGGGATTTTAACTTTCTTTCTTTTTAATATTGATAGTATATTGTGATGATTTTAAGTAATTGAACAATAAAAGCCTACTTGAACTACTTACTTCAACTGGCCTCATTTTCCTGGAACCAATCTGCTGGGCATAACCTATCCTGCATTACTGAAATTGCCTAAAAACTCATTTTGCTTTTTTTAAGGGCAAACAGGCTAGATATTGGTGTTTTGAAAGTCCTCGGGGGTCAGGAATATAATTCTCATAAACTCATTACATAATGAGAAAGTACTAGTCTGCTCAGTGATTTTTCTTTTCCGCAAATTGTGTGCTGAGAGCTATTTAACAAAGGATATTGGATTCAGAACCTAATCATGATGCGGGGTCTTCTGGTTCATCCCATGGAGTCAAATGAACGTTCACAATATCTCCAAAGTTGGATCGTGGAACACTGATCAGGCTATCACAAAGACAGGAGCCCCCCTGCTTTTTAGCAGTAAAGTTAGGGAAAAATAAAATGATAATAGCGGGCATTATTATCATTTTATTTTGTTCTGATGTCCAGCAGCTTTGTGGTGCAGGGCTGCTCCTAGGACAGTAGGGGGAGTGGTGAGCACGCTGTAAGGGTGCATGAATGTTTCGCCGGCCGTCATGGGCCAGCTAAACATTCATGTGGCCTTTGCATGTTCTCCATGGAGGCTGCAATATAGCTTGCGTGGAGAACATTCCCAGGCTCCTAATCAGCATCTGAGGCCGAACCATGGTGCTCAGACCAATCACAATGCTACATTGCAGCATTGTGATTGACTCACTGGGAGCCTGGCTGTGCTTCCTGTTCCTGCCGGAGCCTCCGACTACGGAGGAGAAACGCACGGGGAAGTGGCGAGAAGGTGAGTTATTTACTTTTTTTACACCCACTTCCCCCGCATCCCCCCTCCTGCCCCACCCCCATCCTGATCCGTGCCGGCCGCCACTGCGGAAAAACCTTGATTAGACCATATCGGCACAAAGCATATTAATCAACATGAACAGTCATCACCAAGGGCTACCTTCCATTGCATCCAAGGCCTTGAAGTGCTTCCTGGTCAGAGGTTTCTTTGAAAATGTATATAATTATAAAATGTGACCCATCCCACCCAAGATTCAGTTGACCTGGAGCACTGAGGAGTGTACTCCCTTTTGTAATTTTATAACTAGGTAATAATCGACCCTATATGAAGGCACTGTTTTTATATTTTTCTCTGTTTCCCATCAAATATCATAATAATTTTTGTAATAGATTTCAAATTATTCTTCCAAGAACATAACACTTTAAAACAAAATTAGTGGCAGTTTTCTGATCAGCTTGTAATTACTTTTCATTGGAATGTTATATGCTATTTGTTTCATTAACTGTAATGTTGTTCTGTTGGTTTGTAACAAACACTTGCTGTTGGAAAGAATGCACTCAGCAGGACTCTGCAAGGTTCAAGTTCGCTGTACCATCTGCTCTTATATGATTGTAGATAGTCCTATGCTTTTCCCCTATTGAGATTGACAGTCATTTGATGCTAATGAGGGCTCTTTTGTTTGTTGACTTTGAGACATTGTAACTAAACCCTTATGTTGGGGACACCAACGTGCATCATCTTTTGTGAATGTGACTACCATGCCCTCAAGCCAGTCCATATGAGGACTAGCGGAGGCAGCCACATCCTCAATAATCAGGGACAGGCCTTTTTCTCTGAATCTTATTATTGAAAAACCTATTGATTGTGTTCAATCCTTCATAATGAGGCACCATTTCTAGGTCATGTATTCAGTTTGATTGTAAATATGTGTATGTAGGTGTGTTTTTTTGGGTCACATGTGTGCCTGGACAAGTGAATGGTGGAGTCAGTTGGAGTCTATGTATGCATGTATGCATGTGCCTCAGAATCATGGACCTTTTTGTTTAAGGTTGAATAGGGTTCATCTCATACCTGGCAGCCTGCAAGCAAGCAGACTTCCTCAGCACTGAAACCAATCTCCAGGTGGCTGAGGTTTGTGCTGAAAAACTGTACTGTAGCCTTTAAAAGTACCTGTCTGTTACCTTGTTGCGTTTCCTTGTGTTATGCAAATACCACCATAGTTTGATTCAAATAGTACTGAAAATGTATTGAGCAACATGAAATGATTTTTTTTTTAAACTACATGGGTCACATGGTCACAGGGCCCAGTTTTAATTTGCTTTTTTATGCTTAACTAGAATAATGTTTGGGTATGGGTACTTCTGGGTTTCTCTTATTCTAATTCTTTTCCTAATACTTTGTGTGGTGTATACATTTTATGGGTAATTAAAATTCTTCTCTTTTCAAACTAAAGAGCTGACTCGATATTGACCTTGTCCACTGTTGCTTTTTGGTATACAGTATGGGCCCTATTCACTGAGGTAAAGTTAGACCATAGGCCTAACTTAGACCAAAAGTCTAACTTTACTACTTTTCGGTATTCACAAAGGGACTTACGGGTAGTATCTATATGCCTGCAGAAGTTACACACTCTGAAGGAGCTACCGGCCCAAGTGCGGAATCTATGTACTCGGGGCAACCAACATAGTACAAAATGCTTCACTTAAATTACAAAAAAGCTATATGTAGGTAGTGGCCTGTTACAGATGTGTATGTGTAGGACATGTGATTACAGGTAACATTAGAGTATGACAACATGTTACTAAACATTGTATTTCACAATAAATGAGGTATGCTTGTTACTTGGAGGAGAGAAAACAAAAGGTTTTGTACAAATGTGATGGGAGTAGAACCAGTTAGCCATAATTGGAGTGTATGGGGTAATTATGATGGCAAAGACACACACATCTGCAACAGTATAGATTTATCATGTAAGATACATTACCATAAACCTATTTATATGACCTTGATATGACCTTTCAAGTGGCAACAAGAATATCACAAGTACACTTGCTACAACACGTCTTCTATAGTTGCACATTTAACAATGAGTGTGTGTTCTGTAATGTCTTCCACAATTAGTTCAAATGTGAATATTATGCAGAAATCAAAGCCTATAATCAAACCTCAGAATGTCTAGTTTATCCCAAACACTGCACACATTGATCTGTGCTTCTGCTTATCAACCCTTATCCAGCACCAGCAAATTATTGTTAGCTCAACACCCAATCACAGCCTGGCTGCATACATAAGATGTGAGCAGCCAAACAAAGCCTTTCAGACCTTACAACATGTCGCTGAATGTGTTGTTTGTTTTCACCTTGTAATGAGATATAAGGATTTGAGGGAGAGTAGGAGGCAGAGACCTGAGAGGGTCTACCGACAAAAGATCAACCACTTTGGGTTGTCCAATCAAGATTGTACCTCCAGATTCTGTTTTCTCTTGGAGTTACTGTGTAAGAGTGGGCAGGTTCTTGACTCTGAGGCATTTCACTCCAAAGGTCAAATAAAAGGAATGAAAGAAAGATCCGCATTTAAAGTCCACATAACGCCAAACTTAGAATGATCTAGGTTCTAGATAAACACTCGAACTATGATCTAGTTTAGAAATAAAATAGATTCTCCATCTGCATCTTACAGGAACCTAATTATAAATGTTCAGCAAACATTCAGTTCCACGAAACTATCACAGCGTAGACGCCGATGTACCCGACGGGGTCCTTTGAAGCTTGCCTCCCTTAAACAGCAGAACTGAATAAAGAACCAGGTAAAAAATTGTAACCACCAACATTATGTGGTAGAAGAATGATATAATAATTGTACTTTTGATCATAAATATTTAGACCACTAGGACCTTCTCTTACCTGCCTGGGCGAGTTAACGATAGGAGTTCCCGTGTCATGCGTGTACCCGAGATAAGAACGGAAATAAACCTAAATACAAGTGAATGTGTGTGAACAGTTGTATGGAAGTGAAGATGTCCTGTTCTGTGCTAAAATGTGCTCTATGGTCCATACAGTTTAGGCCATCATGATGCCTTCCAGATTTCACTTATTAGGGAATCTGCTTTAGGGAGTGTCTCAAGAGGGTTGACATAGCGTGGCAATCACTGGCCGAATGCAGGAGTTCTTACTGCAAAACTATTTAAAATGGAAAATGTAATTGATGAAAGTATGAGATCTATGTCTGCCTAAATAGTTGAAAATTGTTATAATCATGTTGGATGAATTCATTATTGTTGTGTTTTCTTTAAAAAGATCAGCTTTTTGAATATATACATAACCAAACAGAATAGTAAAAATGTATTTTGTTCTGCTCTCTATTACAGAGTTTTATACCCCTGTGCCCGCCCCAGTATACTGCCCCTTGCCCTGACGAAGGTGCGGCCTCACTGGCCGGTCACCGAAACGCGCGTCGGCGTATGTCCCCTGGAACACAGCTATTGCCCGCATAACACCAGGACCCGTAGCTAAAAACCAACTACCCGGATGAACATCCCGACATGATCACCTATGTGTTATAATTGCAAGGGAAAGTAGAATGAATGAGAGAGTGATTGGTGTATGTAACTAGGAGAGAGAGTGTAAGTAGGGTTGAAATGAATGAGTATGTGCTTGTGAATTGAGGCTGTTACTGGGTAGGATGAACTGTTGTGAAAGTTTTGCCTTCAAATCTATCTGTTTTTATATGCATCTGTGATATATCATAACTAACATCTATTTTGCTCCACAAAAAGAGTATTTTTTATACCATAAAATAATAATAAAAATAAAAAATATATTTTCATAAAATGAAGTTGTTTAGTCCCCTTGATTCGACCATGTGATTCTGCTATGTGCCGTCAACCCCTTGGTTAATCACCCCTCCATATATATCAGTTTGGACCCCATAGCTAGGGCCTATATATCCTGAGGCAGGGTTTTCTCCCTTTCTATATTTGATTTCACTCCAAAAGTCATCCCTGTCTATGTCAAGATACTAGCAGCTCAACATATCTTTGTTACTGGCTCATTCAAGAGCGTGTCCAGTGACTTTGTAGGCATTTCTCAGGTAAACCAGTCCCAATCTCTACATAGGTGTTCGACATACACTGGCAGGAAGGTATAGGGGTTTTAGGGATTCCTACCTATTTTCTCTCTTCCCATGTGTGGTAGGTGCACTTGATTGCAATCATGTGGAACTTTAGCCATTTTGCCACATTGCACATATTTTCCGCAATAGACACCGCAGCCCCTTCATCAACGTGCAGGGTGTATGATGTCACTGTCTACTTTACTGATGTGTATGCAGTGTTCCCAAGTAGTACACACAACAGATACATTTTCCACAGGCCACCTCTTGCCCTGCAGCTGGTAGCAGAAGAACTTGGCAACATGTGGCTTCCGGGTAAATTCTCAAGCACCATACAATTCTGATATGTATGAATTCTGTATTAATATACACAACCATTACAAATGACTAATTTGCATGACACATACATGACCCCAGCAGACACTGCAAGTACTATTTCATACATTATGAACTCTACAGAAGATAAAGGGACATGTACAAATATTTCTTCATTTTCCTCATCTGGTATGGTGCATATCGACTCTCCCCTCATCTCCTCACACCATACAGAAGTGCAATCATTGTACATCAGTGTAGGTACAATAGGGCACACATACATACACAAGCCTTCATAGAGTGTACTTTATGTCTCCTAAGGTTGCGATTCAGATGTCTTGATCGTACTGGGGGGGAGGGGCGTCTGTACTCCCCGAAAAGTGTGCATAATAATAATAGCCTGTTGTATCTTGCACAGTGTTACAGCATCTCAAGGCTTAAACAAACCTCTGAACTCTCGCCAAGGTCTGAAACAGGAACCCTCACCATGGTCTGAAACGGGTGCTGGGGCATTGTCCCAAATAGAGGACAGAGTATGCAGGTACGTGACCAGCTGGTTGACACCTTTTGCTGTTGAGCCACCTGTTTGTTACGGCTTTTATGTGATTTCACACTCTGTTGCCAGTTATGATTGGTGGACATTTTACACTCCATAAATTCTATCCTGAGTCTGCTCTGTAAGCCACGCATAATGTATGCACCCACTAGCTGTTGTCAAGAGTCAAAAGATAGGCTATGCAACACATTTCTTACATATGATAGTAATTAGTATGGGTAAAGTCTCAAACGACTCCATTGCCTTAGGGGAACAAATGTCACTGTATGTGAGATCCTTCCGGGGAGTGGACATCCGAAAATTTGTCTGCACCAAGTGTCACAATAAGTCATATCTATGTAGAGAGTTTGTGAGGATTGGTATTGTGTACAAGATGGAAATCTACAGGTATATGTGAAACATATAAGATTACAAATAGTTGTCGTCTTTAGAATTGTGTTTATAATTTAATTTGTGTATTAGTTGGCCCTAAAATGTACATTGAGTGGGCCAATACATTTAAATTACTGTCTGATACCACCATGTATCATATGTTAGTAAAGGTCATTGTCCAAAGTACAGTGTGTTACACAGCAAACCACATATAAACCGTGGGGAAGACATTATTGTTTGTGGTATGTCCACAGACAATCATGCTTTACTAGGTAATTTGTATGCAATTTTCTGTATTTCACTTCCTGTATTACTCCAATTAATTTCTGTCCCAATGGCAGAGTCTCCACCCCATGTGTACAACAGACACAGGTCCCTCACTCGGGACTGATACTCAACTATCGGCATGGAAAACAAATGGTAATACACAGGAAGTGAAGTACAGTAAATTACATAAGGAATTTGAAGGCCTCCATTTTGTGATCATTCTGTGCCATCCTCACCTCAGAGCAACATCCCCCTAGACCATGCTGCTCTATACACTTATTCATTTACCAACATTGTTGAGGGATAAAATGGCAGCGCATCCTCCTTCATTGAGTCAGAATTGAACGTACTTACTGAGGGGGTGTTTGATAAGTGCCCTTAGCTTTATGAGGGCCCTGATAGCCTGTTGAGCAATCCAGTGCATATGTAAATCTGGTGTGATATTGCTGTGCCCTGAAGTACAGTGGGTGTGTGTCAGCGACAGGGCCAGATGTGTCGCTAACACTGAGAAGACCTGCGATGATAGGCCCAAAGTGAGGCCCAGGACATCCTGGGCATGTCCTCCCAACCTCATTCACAGTGGCTCCGAATGAGCCTAATGTACAGGAGGGTCCTGAAGATAACCTGGCTGACCCTCCATGCTCATCTCGAGGACTTTGAACAGCAGAGAACTGGTAAGCGCATGAACAGCATTATGTGTCTTGAAGTATGATGTGAGTGGTGAGAGAGATGTACAATCATGTTTTGTTTGTCACCTTTCACTTTATCTGAGTAATGGCAGCAGAAATGATAAGGACTATGCATCAGTGGAGCCATTAAAATGCTGTTTCCTGAGGACATTCTGGGACTTGTAGTTTTTATAATACAAATTAGTAGACTGTCATTAGAAGTGCATTTGCATAACCATACCTAGCGAACTTAGGGCATTTTATCTGCTGTATAATATGATGAATGAATGGATTGGACAATTTTCGTTGTTAAAATGATAGTATTTGTGTGTTCAGCACTTGCTTTATGTTGTCTTCATCTTTATTAGAAATTGTACACCAACGACATAATTGCTTGTCTTCATTTCCGGTGAACCGAGCTGGCCATGGACCATCTGGAATGGTGCAGGGTCAGATCAGGACATCCTTGGCTCTTCAGCAGACATATTTTGTGGATACCACAAGTGAAGAGGAGGAGGAGGAGGGGGGTCAAGCAAAGGTAAGGGTAGTGCCCCCAGCTGGACAGGGACATTACCATTGACATCAGCAGACCGGGTGGAGGTTGAGGAAACTGAAAGCAGACCATTAAGAGGGACACCAACAGCCATGGGATGATGAATTCGGGTCTCCACCCGGGAAAAACAACAAGAACTAGATATGAAGATAGTGTTCCCAAAGCATTCCTCTACAAATTAATATACAGCAAATTCTTACTTCTTATGTCTGTTCCCTTGTTCAGTTTTTGAGAATACAACCACATTGTGAGTTTGGCTTTTTTAGTAAGTGCTCCTCTACACCTCTAGCAACCAACTCTTCATTTTTCCTAAACTCCTCTTCAGGACTTAAGAAACAAAACTGAACATCTTCACATACTTTTTATACCTCTGCTAGTGTACCAGGCAATAGAGTTCCATTCATCTCTCCTAAACATAAGGCAGGAGTTTTCACAAAGTAATGTATCCTAACCAAATGTTGCATTTTTGAATGATAAACAGCTAACATTCTGAAGAGATGAAAGGTGCTTCTGCATACTTTCTTTGATTGACATGCCAGTGAATGTCTCAGTTAATGAGTATACTTCCTCACTTTGCACAGATCTAATCCTTTCAAAGTTCAAATTTTCTGCTTCACACTTTTGCATTGAAAGTCACGTAGGAAAGTTCTCAATGTATTTATTTATTCCTGACAAACATTGAAAATACTAGTAAAATGCCATTTGTATGCAGGGTTCTCCCTACACCTTCCTTGTACCTCGTCAGCTATCAATTCCTCTACATTCCTAAAAACCATCTCCTCTTTTTCAACAGGAGAACCATATTTAACCTCATAACAATGACCAGCTGTATCAACTGCATGCACTAATGTGCTCTCTTGTAAGTAGCTTTTATCATTAAAGAAAGCCTCTGTCCTAGAAGTGTGCTTCCATTTAACTTAAAAAATACAGAAAAATGTGTTTTATTAATGTCTTTTTTAGGTTTTGTTTCTCCATAAACATTACTTTTTTGTCTAGTGTCCTCATTCAATATCAAGATAGTTTCCTCTTCACAGCAAATGCTTTGTGAACTACATAAACTACATTGTTGTGTATGCTCGCGACCGCTCGCAATGAGAAACTACCAGTTAGTATTGAGAAAGCTGTTGCTCGAGTAAAAATCTACCCGAGTGGAAGAAAACTACAACTCGCACTGTGCAAGATGCCGTTTTCAAAGATTGCACAGTGCCGGATGCTTGTCCGCACTGTGCAATCATTGAAAACGGCATCTTGCACAGTGCGAACAGGGTACTACGCAGTTCGCGTAGTGCTACGCGTAGCTCACATAGTGCATTGTGCACTATGCGTAGCTTCACATATCACTACTTCGCAAACTACGCCCAGCCCTAGCTAAGACCTACGACTACATGGGAGCACTATTTCTGAAAAAACAAGACTATGTGTCATGTAGGAGTGGAAGGTGTCAGGAGTGAATGAGAGAGTGAATTAATAAATACCTGGCTCTATGGACTAAAAAACTTAAATATTCCTTTGAGCTGGTATTTTTAAAAGTGGGGAAAAAGGCTTGGATGTATATTGCCTCAATGAACAGTCCTTCCTATGTCTGCCAACATGTTTCGAAGCCCTCCCGTGGCTTCTTCTTCAGGACAGGGCTTCTTCTTCAGGACCAAGAGGATCCTTTGTACACTCACTATATAATAAGGAGCAATGTCAAAGGTATCTAAAAAATAGGGGTTTCTAAGAAAGTAGTGTATATACATGAAGTTATTACTACGCGGTGAGCATGCAAAATAAACATGCACAGTATACAATACCTAAATAAGTATACTACTTTGTAATCTGGAATAAAAACACAGTATTAAAAAGCAAGACATAACCATCATCCATCGTAATCGGTGTGACCTGTAAGGAAAGTGATATGTGGTGATATATTTTCCTTATAAGTAATAGTGATGCCAAAGCTGGTGCTGTGTCCTGCTGGTAGAAAAAGGAACAGTACAAACACAAACATACTTTGTACAAAAACACAGTCTATATCAAAGGACCGGCATTAGCTAGTCCAAAAGATGTTTAATGCAGCCTTAGAAACAAATAGTATTATTTAAATAGGTGTTGTGCCATGAGAGACAAGTAGAATTGGTAATGAGGTTCAATCAATCATCGAATTTATATAGCGCACTACTTACCCAGAGGGTCTCAAGGCGCTGGGGGGGGGGTCTGTTACTGCTCGAACAGCCAGGTCTTGAGTTGCTTCCTGAAGGCGAGGTGGTCCTGGGTCAGGCGAAGGTGTTTGGGGAGGGAGTTCCAAGTCTTGGCGGCGAGGTAGGAGAAGGATCGTCCCCCTGTGGTGGTTCTATGGATGCGGGGGACAGCGGCGAGGGCGTGGCTGGTCGAGCGAAGCTGGCGTTTGGGAGCGTAGAAGTTGAGGCGGCTGTTGAGGTATCTTGGGCCTTGGCTGTGTAGGGCTTTGTGTGCGTGGGTGAGGAGACGGAAGGTGATTCTTTTGTTGACCGGGAGCCAGTGCAGATCTCTCACGTGTCCGGAGATGTGGCTGCGACGGGGGATGTCCAGAATGAGTCGTGCTGAGGCGTTCTGGATCCGCTGGAGTCTCTTCTGGAGTTTGGCGGTGGTTCCGGCGTAGAGGGTGTTGCCGTAGTCCAGATGGCTGGTGACGAGGGCCTGGGTGACCGTCTTCCTGGTCTCGGTGGGGATCCACCGGAAGATCTTGCGTAGCATGCGCAGGATGTTGAAGCACGACGAGGAGACGGAGTTGACTTGTCTGGTCATGGAGAGGGAGGAGTCCAGGATGAAGCCCAGGTTTCGTGTGTGGTCTGTTGGTTTGGGTGCGCTGCCTAGGGCGGGGGGCCACCAGGAGTCGTCCCAGGTGGAGGGTGAGGATCCCAGGATGAGGACTTCCGTCTTGTCCGAGTTCAGTTTCAGGCGGCTGTTCTTCATCCATTCGGCTACCTCTTTCATCCCTTCGTGAAGGTTGGCTCTGGCGGTGGCGGGGTCGTTGGTAAGGGAGAGGATCAGCTGGATGTCGTCGGCGTAGGAGATGATGTTGAGGTTGTGCTGGCGTGCGATGTCTGCGAGTGGGCTCATGTAGATGTTGAAGAGGGTTGGGCTGAGCGAGGAGCCTTGAGGGACGCCGCAAATGACTTCGGTGGCTTCAGATCTGAACGGGGGGAGGCGGACTCTCTGTGTCCTCCCGGCGAGGAAGGAGATGATCCACTCCAGTGCCTTCTCCTGGACTCCGACGTTGCTGAGGCGTTGTACTAGGGTACGATGGCAGACAGTGTCGAAGGCCGCGGAGAGGTCTAGGAGGATGAGGGCCACTGTTTCTCCGTTGTCGAGCAGCGCTCGGATGTCATCAGTGACTGCGATCAGGGCGGTCTCGGTGCTGTGGTTGGCCCGGAAGCCAGACTGCGAGGGGTCGAGGGATCCGTTCGTCTCGAGGAGGGCGGCCAGCTGCTTGTTGACGGTCTTCTCGATGACTTTTGCAGGAAACGGGAGCAGCGAGATGGGGCGGTAGTTCTTGAGGTCGGTGGGGTCAGCTGATGGTTTCGTACTTGTTCCCTAAGGACATAATGCCCCAAGAGCCTTAAAACGGGTAGGAAGGGTGCCTATAGTCACACACTGCGAACAGAAAAAAGGGAAAAAATGATTGTTACGCAATTCCATTGATCGTTGTCTGGTTCTCGTTTAACCTACAGGTGCTGTGCGGATGTGCCATACTTACTACTCCATGGACACTGTTATCGTAATTGTTATTGTTATATGCATTCGTAGCATGCTCGGCAACTTCCAGTAGTGTCCAGGCGCGAAACCATGAGGGAATCATATCAGAGCTTAAAACAGAAAGGTTTTCAACTTTTGTCTTAAAAGTACGGGAATCTTGAATATTGCGGATAGCCAAGGGTAGTGAATTTCAACCTAGAGCCGCTTTTCGAACAAGGGAGCAACCACCAAGCCTTTGCCGAAAAAAGCTGGGAATCTTGACCACTAATTGAGAAGAGGAACACAACTGTCTTGTCGGCACATAAAAAGAGAACCTCTTTTGCAGGTAGCTGGGCCCCACGCCGTAAAGGGCATTATGGGCAATCGACAAGACCTTAAATGTAATCCGCACCTCCATAGGGAGCCAATGCAGGGCGTGCAGATTTAAGTGCATGCTACTCCGCCTGGGAAGATCCAGTAGTAGGCAGGCCGTCAAGTTATGCACCACTTGGAGCATATTCAACAAATAGCTGGGGGTTCCTACATACAGGGCAGGGCATTCATGAAGTCCAGACGAGCCAAAATCAAGGCCCGAACTATGGTTTTCCTATCTGCCATTGGGAGAAAAGGGAGGAACTTCCTCAAAGATCCCAAAGCAGGACACCGCCAGCTTCTTGATCTGGCAAATTTCCTCAAACCAAACGCCCAGGTTTTTAGCGGCAGCACCCGAAAAGCATGGCAAAGAAAACCCTGAGGGCCATAAAACCTCTCTGAAATCGGAAGGAAATTTCCCATACAGAAGTATTTCAGATTTCTCATCTGGGCCTAAGCCAACCAGCGAAATACTGAGAGTAGACAGTGTTGGGTAGAGGAAACCTCAGCATCGACACCCTCCCAAGTAAACAAAAGCTGTGTGTTGTCCGCATAGGCAAGCTGCCTCCCTGCAGCTCCGTTGAACAATCTGACTGCTTTGGGAGGGTCCGTAAGTAGTGAGGTTATTTAGCCAAATTATTATTCTATTGGGAAACTGTGTTCACCTGCTCAGAGTCCCCCGGAAGTAGTTTGAACAAACTACTTCCTGTTGCGGGGCTGCGAAAAGTGTTTTGATGACTAGACTGCCAACCTCGCTGGTGCAGATGAAGAAAGACTGCTCTCTGTGACTTACTTCCCTCAATCACCTCGCTGGTGCAGGTGAAGAAAGACTGCCCTCTGCCATTCACTTTGAAGAAAGTGAAAAAAGATACCACTCTCCATACAAGATGCTAAGGGGTTGAGTATAGAGAATACGCAGTACATTCTCCAAAACTGATGTAGTTATAAAGTATCGAAAAAGCAATCACATAAAGAGGCTAAGGGGGTGTTTTTGGAGAATAACCAGTATGTGCTTCAAGACAGATATATTTCTAAAGTAGAAAAAGCAATTGACCAGAACATACTCCATGGGGTCATAATAGAAGTGGTTCACGAGGTGTTGGGAGAATGATAAAAAGATACAATGAGTGTCACCACTGTTGAAAGTTCAGAATAGGGAGGGGAAAGAAGAGGAAACTTATTTATTTATTTCTCTCTTCTTCTCAATGGGTGTCACATGATAACTGTGCATGTAGCCAAAGACTGTATAGGTCCAGACTTCAGAGGGTCTCCCCTAGTGCCACTTTATTATGATTGAAGGGCAAACGATTAAAACCCATTGAGTCAGTATTTTGCCGATACAGGAGGACATTCTTCAGGCAGTTTTTAAGCACCATAACAGTTAAATTGAACCTAGGGTATGTCGTTGTTGAGACCGTCGATGTGTGTCCCCAAACGGGACACCCACCGTTGTTCTTTCTAAAAAAAAAACGTTCTCGCCATTCAGTTGATCAATTGCCGTCCATTGTAAATCATCCACAGTGTGTTGGGTGGCCATGTAGTGGGTTGCCGTCTTGGTTGTGCTCTTTCTGCAGCGAACGTTGCTCTTATGTTCCCCAATGCGAACCTTGACTGGTTTCGTCATCATGCCTATGTATTCCAGGCCGTATGGGCAGGTGACCATATACACTACGTTTTTGCTATTGCAATTAGTGAATCTCCTCTGTTCCCATTCGGTGCAATTCCTGAATTTTATGTGCTTGCTCTTCCTTGTGAGGTAGCATGTACTGCAGTTACCACAGGGATGGTGGCGCTTCACAGGTGGGAGAAGTAGACTCTCAGATGTTTTTGGTAGTCCTGTTCGTGGTCTCGTGTGGACAAGCATGTCCTTCAAATTGCTTCCCCTCTTATGTGCGAACATAGCTTTGGGGAGGTTGAGGGTGCAGCAATTTATGAGTCTCCAAGCTATTTACAAACTTTGATACCTGGTTAGAGTGGGTGTTAAATGTGGTGACACATATTGGTCTCTCTTCTTGTTCTCCGGGTACCTTGTCCTCCAATAGGGCATCCCTGTTATTGTTCCGTGCTCTTTTCATAGCTTTGTTGATGATTCCTGTGGGGTAATTGCATTTCTTTAATTTGGTTTGTAGGTTGGTTGAATCTTGAAATCCCTCAGCTCCGTACAGTTCCTCTGGAGACAGAGGAATTATCCATCCATACAGGGGATTGTCCTGGAGGTGGTGAGGGTGGAAACTATTGTACAGAAGTAAGCAGTTCTTAGCTGTGGCTTTGAAATGTGTAGTGGTCTTCAGAGTACCTTCATCTGGGTATATATTAAGATTCAGAAAGACCTGGTTGTCCCGTGAGGTTGTATTTGAGAACTTAAGAAAGTCATTCTGTTGATTGAGCCAGATGATAAAGGCTTCAGTAGATGGAATGTTCCCTTCCAATATCACCAGAACGTCGTCAATGTAACGTTTCCAAGTTTTTATGTTGGGAAAGAATGGGTTGCTGGGGTGTAGGATTTTTCTCGTCTCCAGATGGTGCACAGTCGGGCAGTTGAACATATTCTTGAGCGGGGACACCATAGGGTAACTAGTGGCATTCAGACACTTCCCTAGGCTACTTTTATCCCCTAGCCCCCTACTTGTGAGAATGGGAAGTGTGTTTAAAAAGTCGGAAATGAGAGCTCAGCCAGGCAATCTATCCAATATGTGCTGGGGTTCTGAAATTAACTCACCGTTCAACATTCCTGTCAGCAACTGATACAGTTCTCTAGATCAGGTGGACTGGCTAAATAATTGTGTTGAACGCAAAACTCCCATTGATAACCAGCCAGTTGAGTCCCATAACTATGAAATAATTGAACTTTCCGACCAACATACCATGGGAAACCAAGATGCTCTACCGGTGGCTAGTATTTTAGGAACCATTGATGGAACATCTGAGGTTCTTCCTTGTTCTACACAGGGACAGGTGGGGACTCCATATTTAGTGCCACGTCAACAGGAGGAACTTTTGCCCTCGCAACTCTTGCCCCTGTAATTCGCAAAGATAGCAAATATGCAGTGCACTAAGCTCTTATCCTGGAACATAGCAGGTTTAATATAAAAAAACGGATCTCCCGGATTGGGGAGACTTCATAGATTATACTACCTCGGGTCTGTATATTAGGCACGTGAAATCTGTGTGGTGTAACTGGATTATGTTCCCTCTACAAGAAAATGGGGGGATTATACCTTGAGGAATAGAACCCTCACTCACCCGTAGGTGACATGCTTCATCATATGGGTTCCCTCTCCCAGCAGGAAATGATAATCTTGCTGAGGGCTACAACTCCCTCACTGTGAGGGAGGAGCTCAGGGATGTTTTCAAATGATGTTCCTTAGTGTGACTAGGATGCTAAAATCCCATATGTGAAAGTGTAGTGTAGTGAGGGTGCAGCGCAAAAACAAAGGGAAGGTGTAAAGGACTAGAGTGATCTAAAACTACCTAGGAAGATGCAAAAATAATTGCTTTATATTGGGTTGCTCTCACTGGAAGGGTTAAAAATGCAGTGCTTGGACCAGTATTGATTTAAAACTGTTCACTAAATGAGGTCAACATGTTTCAGCCGAATGATCGACAATGTGTATCGGTGGCTTTCTTCAGGACCAATTAGTTGTTTGAGAAGTGCCGCTGCTATTTATGCACTAGTGCTCAAATTATAAAAAGTAATAAAAAGTATATACAACACCAGTGATCCTGCGAAGGCTGTATCATGATTTACTAGGATTATCTGTAAAGAAAGAGAGAGAACAAAAAAGAAAACAGCACACACAGTCAGCTACTTGTGCTCTGCTGGTCGCTTGCTGTCATATATGTTATCATCAGTATGGGTCCAATTGCAGTTACCCAAATATACACTTACCCTCTATTGTATATCCTACAATGACATGGGAGTACCATCATACTTCTGCCACCAGCTGACGCACCTGAACGAAGGCACCTATGCAAGGATAGGATATGGCAAGAATGGAGAACCAACAGCTCCGTTCCCCGTTGAGAAGGGGGTAAGGCAGGGATGTGTGCTAGTCCCAACTCTCTTCTCCCTCTTTTCAATGGTTTAAATAACAATTTCCTTGCTGTTAAGGACATAGATTCCCCTAGGTTGGCAAATCGTAAAATGCCAGCTTTAATGTTTGCTGATGATACCCTCCTTATATCTAAGTCACCCATGCGTATGCAGCGGGTATTGGATGTATTTAGTTTATTTTGTAAGAAAAGGGACCTGGAGATAAATCTCCAGAAAACTAAATACATGGTTTTCCACGCCAATACCAGTAACTGTCCACACCCTCGATTGGAATTAAGGCCCTTCGAGCGGGTGCCTACCTTTGATTACCTGAGTCTTACTTTAACTGAGAAGATGCGTTGGGGGACTCAAGTTAAGAAAGCCAATTTAAGATTATTACAGTCCACAGGGGGAATCCTAAACATTTATAAGAGCTACACCCAAAAAAAAGGTAGGCCCACCAGCAGAAATGTTTAAGATTCAAGCGAGGGGAGCTTCGCTATATGGCGCTGAACTTTGGGGCCACTCCCGTCTACTGCCCTTACAGCGACAGAGAATAGTTTTATCAGGCAGCTGTTGGGACTTCCAAAAAGTACTCCCTTAATCCCACTTAGGATGGACTTGGGAATTTGCACTATAGCCAATCTAATTGCCGCTTGTCTCATCCTCTACTGGCACCGTCCCTGGAGCACGCCGGAGTTAGCTCCCTATAGAGAGTAATTGAAGGATGTCATGTCCACTCAGCATCCAGGGAAACTTCCTTGGTTTTCCTATATCAGGAATTTAAGCCACGCATTGGGGAGGGAAAATATGTGGCTATCACCAGAAGATACTTGCCCTTTGATTTCTAAAAAGTCCCTAATTATTGCTTTTAAAGAGTATAAACTGGCCCATATCCCACTGAGCACAGACTCATCCTCCTTGACTTCTAGGTTCTTAGAGATTAAAGATCAGTATATGCTAGAGTTGGTCTTGGATAGTATCCAACCACTAATGGCCAAGACGTTATTCTTATAATTAGGCACGGGACACTCCCATTGCATGCATTTACGAATAAATGGAAAGGAGCCATTAAACAAGACTGTCCTGGGTGCTCCCTAACAGAAGAAACCGAACTCCACATTATACTCTTTTGCCCTGCTTATAAGAAGACAAGGTCTAAGTAGGTTCTTCACTTCTGTAGGAATATGGGGATACGTCAGTTCATCGAGGTTTTCAGACTACTTAAGTATGACACTCACCCACTAATTGTAGCCGTCACCTCCAAATTTGTATTTGCGATGTGGTGCATTCGTAGAGGAATCATAAAGGCAAATCAGCTGGCTAGTAATGCAACTCTGGCCTCTGACTAGATACACTATGGGCCAAATCACCATATCTCCCCCACTTGGGGAAATTATTTGAAATCTTTGTATAGTTATCGGTTCTTAAATGATCTTATTCCTAAATTACTTTTTTATCTGTACGGATTTAAATTTTCTTATTGTTTTAAACAATTGTTTTGGCTCTAGGTAACCTTTATAGAATTGTAGTATAATATCTTAATTGGCACCAATTACATTTTGCACAAACTGTTATAAGTTTATAACTGTTGTCTATTGTAACTCTTGCAACATTGTGTAATGTTTTAACAATCTGTGCTTTTATGGCTGTAAAGCCGAAATAAAGATTTTTTGACTGACTGACTGACTAAAATACCCCTCACACCAAATGGTTCAACATAGGGGCCTTCCTGCCCCGCTGCGGGACGGGGCGTGCTATGACCTACGACTACGTGGGAGCACTATTTCTGAAAAAAGCAAGGTTATGTGTTGTGTATGAGTGTGAGTGGAAGGGTCAGGAGTGAATTAGAGAGTGAATTCAAAAATGCCTGGCTCTATGGACTAAACAACTTTAAGTTTGTGAGGGGTATTTTAACAAAACTATGTGTTTTCCACCACTGTAGGAAACACGCGTCTAGGAGGACATGGTTAAACATTAATCTGAGGTTGGATCTTTATATTTTCTATACATTAACTAGAGGAGGACACATCCACTTCCATTGCTCCTATGAGCATTACCTCTTCACTCCCCTTTCTTGTTTTTTTCATGTAGAGACAGTGTGCAGCTGTGGGAGTATCCCAGTAATTCTGGTTACAAGGCATCGGAGATAGTACTGATACCCATGGGAGGTCAGTTTAGCACTCTTTTTCGTTAAACAACACTGAACATACACACACACTTCTAGTTTATTTCACATCATCCCCATTGAAACAATCACAATCTAAATATGGCAGAAACAACATGCTTCACCTTTGCAGATGAAGAGGTGGATAGGATCCTAGCAGCCATCAACCATTTTGAACGGTTGAAAGTACTGTTCCTGGGCGTAGCATTGTTGACTGGGATGAATTGGCCAATCTGAGAAGAACTCAGATAAAGACAGCTCTCCATGGATTGCTGATGACTGAGTATCTCAGGGCAAATGCAGCACCACAGGGTTTAATTGTTCGTAATGAACCATATATTTTCAAACATGACAAGTCGTTCAAGAAAGACTTGTGGCACTGTACCCATGAACAGCTGATCATGATTATCAAGACAGCCACAAGACTTACCCTGGAAATCAAGATGGAGATTCAACAACTGGAGGTACAAATAAAAACCTACCAATCTCCGAGCGTTCTCAAGAAACGCCTGGAAGAACTTAAGCAGCAGACGCATGAGTTCAAAATCACCCTAAAGCAGTACAAATATAACAAACTAAAGAAAGATACTGCACGCTTTAGTCATGGGAATGTGTACCCGTATTAACGGGATGACTACACATCAAAGAACTTAAATGCAGAACAGAGTTCGGATGGTGATACATCAGACACGGGATCCAAAAGCTCCAACTCCAACAGGGGACGTGGCCGGGTACCACCAAGGGGGAGGTCAAAACCAATGACCATACAGCCCAAGATGGAGAGGATGGGAGATCATCAAGGATCACCTTCCTTCCAACCCTACCCCTATGGACCACCACCAAAGGGAGGACCCTTTCAACACTGGATACCTCCACCACAAGAATACAACAACAACTACTACGGACCAATGCCTTTGTTAGGGGCACGCTATGGACCACAGAGAGGCAGGAACTGGAGGGGCACAATGTCCACTGGTCCACCCCAGAGGACGAGACACCATAAGTCTCCATAAGGAGTATGATAGGTGCATCGAACAACCTGCCGTCAACCAGCAGGAGAGGAACTTAGTCGTGAACTTGACGGATTACGAATTGGCACAAGCACAGGAACGTGTCTTGGAACGAGGTCTAGGATTTGTACCTACTAACAGAATGGACAAATTCAAACCTTGTGCAAAGATGAAGGAGTTCATTCGCAAACCTAAGCTATGAGCTTTCTTCCAAAGACAAGGAAACATCAGAGGAAGACGGTGAGGACACTGGTCTAGGAGTCATGTCCACATTTTACCCCCCAGACTCCACACTACCGGTTGAACTATTGGCTTTTGAGAAAGCAGTAATGGAAGAAATGGGGAACATCTCAACGCAGGGGAAATCGACCTTTCAGAATACATCCTGAGAGAAGGAGGCAATACATTGACTGTCTTTTTTTTTTTTTTTTTTTTTTTTAAACATTTTTATTATTGCAAGAAGTGACAAAGATCGTTACATTTCAGTTCCATAGTGACATTCAGTTGCCCACAGTATAGTACCACAGGTATCGTTTAAAAAAAAAAATAAAAAAAAATAAACATACATATACAAATGATACCGACATAGAATAGAGGAATGGAAACAGTACACAATATAATGCAATCTGAAATTCATGTTAGCTCTAACCTTGGAGCAGTAAGCTACTAAAGCAAAAGAACAAAGTAAATAAGGGCCTATTCACCTTTCTTGTCCTTCAAAAAAATGCTTCCATATCCTTTCTTTTCTCAGAAGGGCTTTTGGACCTCTATGTTTAGCTAAAGAAAACTCCATAGCTCTGATTTCATGAACCAATGAAAGCCAGTCCGCCACTTTAGGGGGTTCTCTAGATATCCATACCCTAGCTACTGTTAGTCTAGCACATGCTAACAAAATCGTTAAAAGATCTTTATTGGGACAATTACTATCTTGGATGTCTAGTAACACCATTTGTACTGTAGACTCCGGTGAAGTTATCTGGTTAAATCGAAGATGGTAGGATATTCGATTCCAAAAAGTGGAAAGTGCAGGACAGGAGAATAGCATGTGTTCAATTCCAGTCGCAGGCAGCAGTATTGCATTTAACACACATAGATTTATCTGATATCGAGTTACCTTGCGCCCAGCTGGATATTTTTTGTGGCGTATAATACAGCTCAGTGATTGTCCTATATAGTTGCATTTTAAGATTAGAAGAGTGTACTATATCACTTAGATGAGTTAAAGCGCTTCTGATCTGTGCTGAATTTATATTTAGATTTAATCTACGAGACCATTTGGCTGCGATTTGAGTTGTATTTTCTCCCTTATCCTTAATAAGCCATTGATATCCCAATTTGATTAGCGATTTTGTTTTATCAGAGTAGATACCCTCAAGAATATCAGATTGTTTAACTTCCGTTATTCTCATTTTATTACAGAAAAAATCTCTTAGTTGTCTGTATTTAAAGTGCATATCATCAGTAAGCCCGTTTGTAATGTTTAAGTTCTCAAAATCAATCAAACCATTAGTACCATAAAGGTCTCCTAGTGTATTTATATCATGACTTATCCACCGATTCCCCAAACCGTCCGAGAATATACCCGGGAGACCAGGGTTATTCCATAGTCTAAGTTCGGCGTTGTAAAATGAACTGTTGCTAATGTGCAGAATTTTGTCCCAAATTCTTATAGCATGTTTTGCAGTCTTGAATTTAACTCTTTTAAAGTAGTTTGGATCGTGGACCCGTAATAGAAATTGGTTAGAGTCGGCCCCCAACATATACTGATGGAAAAATAAAGAAGGAGTATTTTTTAATAAGCTCCTAATGCGTGAAAGAAAGGTAGCTAAAAAATAAAGGTTAAAATCCGGGAAGGTAAGTCCCCCTTTAGAAATTGGCAGTGTCAAGAATTTGACCGCCCTTCGTGCCTTTTTATACCCCCAAATAAAGCTACTACAAATACCATCCAACTTTCTTAAAAAAAGCTTATTTGGTTGCAGCGGTATAGCTCTACACAGATACAACAACTTGGGTAACATTTTCATCTTAATCAGATTAAGTCTCCCTATCAGACTCAGGGGTATCTTATGCCATTTTTTGAGACTAGCAGCGGTTTCTTTTAGGAATGGCTCATAGTTTAATTCCACAATTTTCCCCACTTTAGCAGTAAGTTTAATACCTAAGTAAACGGATTCTTTGCAGGTTTCATACGCACATATAGCCGGGATATAATTGAGTATAATTTGGGTTTTGTTCACGTTTAGTTTATACCCAGAAATTTTCCCAAAGTTTTGCGCTTCTTTTACAATTGCAGGCATAGCTTTATTAACATTGGTTGTATAAATTGCTATATCATCCGCAAAGGCGGTTAGTTTGAGAGTTATATCCCCATGGTGTACTGGTATTATATTGATTTGGTCATTTAAAGCGTTTAAAAAAGGTTCTAGAGAGAGAGCGAACAGTAGTGGGGAGAGGGGGCATCCCTGTCTTGTACCTCTTGCTATCTTGACCTGGATGCAGAATATGATCAGTTCTGCCTTTGGATTACCCAGGCACTCGACACCCTTATCCCTGCCAGATGGACCAAGGCCCGCACCCACACGGCGAGTCCATGGTATAACTCAGAACTTGCTACCTTGAAAAAGGAATGTAAGAAGGCAGAGAGATGCTGGAGAAAAAATTATGATGCCAACCTTAAACAAGAGTATGTCCTGCTCCAAAAAACTTACCACCGTAAGGTCTGCAGAACAAGAGCGGCATATTATGCCAATGAAATTAACAATAGCTCCAATACCTCAAAATCGGTATTTAAAATTCTGAAAGACCTCACTGCAAAAAAATCTGTCAACACCATCACTACCTCGCCCGACCTCTGCAACAACATGGCCAATTTTTTCACAGATAAAATCAAGAAGATATACGACACCTTCCCCAAAGGCTCTCAGTCACCGGTCACCTTTGATCCTTCCAGGCCTTCCCTCACTTCCCTTCCTACACTTGACCGTGAGAATTTCTCTAAAATCTGCAGAAAGATTAAATCCGGATCTCCGGCAGACCCCTTAAAGCCGGACCTTTTCTGTGAAGCTCACGAACTCATCACAGATCACGTCCGTGACATCATCAATCGGTCACTCTCCACTGCCAGTGTTCCTTCCAAATGGAAGCAGGCGTGGGTGTCCCCTATTCTAAAAAAACCCACTTTAGATCCCTCCCTCCCGGAGAACTTTAGGCCGATCTCCTTGCTACCCTGGCCTGCTAAAGTGGCAGAGGCACACGTCAACAACATCTTGTCCAATTTCCTCCTCACCAATAACATCCTGGATGACTCCCAACACGGGTTTAGAGCTGGTCACAGCACCGAGACAGCCTTGCTCAGTGTTTCTGAAGACCTCCGTTCCATTCTTGACGCCGGCGGAACTGCAGCACTGGTCCTATTGGACCTCAGTGCTGCCTTCGATACGGTGTCACATGAGGTCCTCTTGACGAGATTGGAGGAAATTGGAGTCACAGGGGCAGCCTTGGGGTGGTTCAGAGACTTCCTGTCTAACAGGTCCTTCAGAGTCTCCACCCCCCCTTACATCTCGAAGGAGCATAGCATTGGACAGGGAGTGCCGCAGGGCTCGTCCCTTAGCCCTACCCTGTTCAATGTCTATGTTCGCCCGTTAGCGGAGGTGGCTAGAAGGAATGGAATGGCTTTGGTATCATATGCAGATGATACCCAGTTGGTGGTGGCTTTGAATAACATCAGTGGTCTGGAAGCCCATCACTTTAAACAGACACTTATTGACATCACCAACTGGATGACGGCGAATTTTCTCCAATTAAACGCCGGAAAAACCGAGATTCTCCTCCTGGGAAAAAATACCGCTTCCTGGGGAGATAACTGGTGGCCTGACATCCTGGGTCCACCCCCGAAGCCAAAAGACTGTGTTAAAAATCTGGGTGTCTGGGTCGACTCGGCTCTAAAATATACCATCCATACCAAGAAAGTGGCTGCCACGTGCTTCGGCATTTTACGCAACATCAGGCCCATTCTGAAGTTTTTTGACTGCCGCACCCGCCAGCTCATTGTCCAGGCGACGATCCTTTCTAGACTGGACTACGCCAGTTCTCATCTTTTGGGAGCGAATCTGGCTGAAACCACCAGACTGCAGGGAGTCCAGAATGCGGCTGCCAGGGCTTTGGTCGGCCTCCCTCGCCATTCTTCAGTCTCAGGAACCTTAAGAAAACTGCATTGGCTCCCGGTAGGAAAAAGGATCCAGTTCAAGGCTCTTTGTTTAGCCTTCAAAATCCTCAAAACCGCCTCTCCCCCATTGCTGAGTCCCCTCTTGTCTGAGTACACCCCTAGAAGATCGCTCCGCTCAGAGGGACAACATCTAGCGATCATTCCCCGCACTAGACTTGCCAGAGTTGGTGGCCGACCCTTCAGCTTCCTTGCTGCCAAGCTATGGAACAGTTTGCCTGAAACCATACGGGGGATGCAAGACCTCTTAGCCTTTAGAAAGGCCATCAAAACCCATCTTTTTCAATAATCTGTCTTCTCTGTGCACCTTCACTCTGCATCTGGTCTGCTCGCAGCGCCGGGACGCCCCTTGGCTGGGGCAGCCGTGCGCTATACAAATTTCCATAACATAACATAACATAACATAACATCTTAAAATTGGCAGAGTCTTTGCCTCCATAGCTGATCACCGCCCGTGGTTCGTCATAAAGTGACCTAACCCAATCTAAGTAGGAGCCATTTATACCCATTTTGCTTAATACTGTCCACAGATAGTCCCACCCCACGCGGTCGAATGCTTTTTCCGCATCTAGCATTATCATACCGAGTGGGGTGTTTGTGGTTTCCGCTACGTCAAAAGCTGTTATTGATGTATTTACATGCAAGGTAGTATCTCTGCCCACTACGAAGCCATGCTGTTGAGGATTGACAATATCAGGCATATAGGGAGCTAACCGGTTAGCTAAAATTTTAGCAAAAATTTTCACGTCAGAGTTAAGTAGGGATATGGGCCGATACGACCCACATTCTTTTTCAGCACTGAACATACACACACACTTCTAGTTTATTTCACATCATCCCCATTGAAACAATCACAATCTAAATATGGCAGAAACAACATGCTTCACCTTTGCAGATGAAGAGGTGGATAGGATCCTAGCAGCCATCAACCATTTTGAACGGTTGAAAGTACTGTTCCTGGGCGTAGCATTGTTGACTGGGATGAATTGGCCAATCTGAGAAGAACTCAGATAAAGACAGCTCTCCATGGATTGCTGATGACTGAGTATCTCAGGGCAAATGCAGCACCACAGGGTTTAATTGTTCGTAATGAACCATATATTTTCAAACATGACAAGTCGTTCAAGAAAGACTTGTGGCACTGTACCCATGAACAGCTGATCATGATTATCAAGACAGCCACAAGACTTACCCTGGAAATCAAGATGGAGATTCAACAACTGGAGGTACAAATAAAAACCTACCAATCTCCGAGCGTTCTCAAGAAACGCCTGGAAGAACTTAAGCAGCAGACGCATGAGTTCAAAATCACCCTAAAGCAGTGCAAATATAACAAACTAAAGAAAGATACTGCACGCTTTAGTCATGGGAATGTGTACCCGTATTAACGGGATGACTACACATCAAAGAACTTAAATGCAGAACAGAGTTCGGATGGTGATACATCAGACACGGGATCCAAAAGCTCCAACTCCAACAGGGGACGTGGCCGGGTACCACCAAGGGGGAGGTCAAAACCAATGACCATACAGCCCAAGATGGAGAGGATGGGAGATCATCAAGGATCACCTTCCTTCCAACCCTACCCCTTTGGACCACCACCAAAGGGAGGACCCTTTCAACACTGGATACCTCCACCACAAGAATACAACGACAACTACTACGGACCAATGCCTTTGTTAGGGGCACGCTATGGACCACAGAGAGGCAGGAACTGGAGGGGCACAATGTCCACTGGTCCACCCCAGAGGACGAGACACCATAAGTCTCCATAAGGAGTATGATGGGTGCATCGAACAACCTGCCGTCAACCAGCAGGAGAGGAACTTAGTCGTGAACTTGACGGATTACGAATTGGCACAAGCACAGGAACGTGTCTTGGAACGAGGTCTAGGATTTGTACCTACTAACAGAATGGACAAATTCAAACCTTGTGCAAAGATGAAGGAGTTCATTCGCAAACCTAAGCTATGCGCTTTCTTCCAAAGACAAGGAAACATCAGAGGAAGACGGTGAGGACACTGGTCTAGGAGTCATGTCCACATTTTACCCCCCAGACTCCACACTACCGGTTCAACTATTGGCTTTTGAGAAAGCAGTAATGGAAGAAATGGGGAACATCTCAACGCAGGGGAAATCGACCTTTCAGAATACATCCTGAGAGAAGGAGGCAATACATTGACTGTCATTCGATGGCAACATCGTCATCAAGCCAGCCGACAAAGGCAGAGCTATAATCATCCAGACCACCACCGCCTACAATAACAAATGTAGGAAACACCTCAAAGACTGCAGGAATTACGAGATCATACGTGATGACCCTACAGAAGCCATCCAAATTCAGATAGCTTTCATGGTAGAAGAAGCAATGGCTCATGATTGGATCTCCAAGAAGGAAGCTGAGTTTCTCCTCAAGAAGTCTGTGAGAACCCCATACTTCTACACTATACCCAAGATTCACAGGAATCTTGGACAACCACCGGGCCGCCCAATTGTTTCGGGTATAGATTTTATTCTGGAACCTCTATCGAAGTTCGCTGAGGCGTTCCTTCTCCCCGCCCCCCCCCCCCCCCCGGTCCAAAAAACTGGAACTTTCTTACAAGACACAAAAGCAGTTCTACAACTAGTCCGAGGCATGAATTTTGACCCTGACAAAGACCTCCTCATGGGACTCAACATGGAGAGTCTCTATACAAGCCTTCCTCATGATGAGACGTTGACCATAATTGAGGAGATCCTATTTACCATTACATGGGAATATCAAACAGCACACAATGTAGTTATGTAATGTGTGCCTTTGGCTCTCAGAAACAAAATCTTTATGTATGAGGATACATACTACTTACAGCAGCACAGTGTAGTGTAGTTCCTATATTCCCAATAGGCTCTGCGCATTGGAATAATATAAACAGCAGTGTAGACCTAGGACTGAGGTCGACTAGGTCTCTACTGACTATATTAGACTTAATTAGTTTCACCAGCTAGCTCAGAGGTCACTAGAAACTTTCTCAAATGTTCAGGAAAGAGTTAGCTCTCCGGATTAGACAAGAAGGGATTAGCTTCTGACAACCATACAAACATTGCAAACAAAACAGGTGATGGACCGAATGTGGATCAATGTCACACATCCAACCCAGTCAAAAGATCTGGGCCCAAATCCATCGATTTTTTGCACTCCACACCACCCTGGGTTAGACAATGGCGATATGCAAATCAGCTCTGACCCTGTGCCCCATGGGAACAGTCCAGTCCGAACTACAAAAGCCATGTCCTTCCCAGAACGGAATCAAGCATCCGAGGACCGGACCGGTTTCGAGGTAACACCTCTCATCAGCCCGGCTAGCTTGACTCCAGTGGTGTGGAGTGCCTGGGACCCACGTCTGAGCATCCCCAGCATACTTATGGCGGCAATTGCAAACAAAACAGATGATGGACCGAATGTGGATCAATGTCACACATTCAACCCAGTCAAAAGATCTGGGCCCAAATCCATCGTTTTTTGCACTCCACACCACCCTGGGTTAGACAATGGCGATATGCAAATCAGCTCTGACCCTGTGCCCCATGGGAACAGTCCAGTCCGAACTACAAAAGCCATGTCCTTCCCAGCTTGACTCCAGTGGTGTGGAGTGCCTGGGACCCACGTCTGAGCAAAAAAAAAATTTTTTTTTTTTAAAACGATGGATTTGGGCCCAGATCTTTGGACTGGGGTGAATGTGTGACATTGATCCACATTCTGTCCATCACCTGTTTTGTTTGCAATTGCCGCCATAAGTGTGCTGGGGATGCTCAGACGTGGGTCCCAGGCACTCCACACCACTGGAGTCAAGCTAGCCGGGCTGATGAGAGGTGTTACCTCAAAACCGGTCCGGTCCTCGGATGCTTGATTCCGTTCTGGGAAGGACATGGCTTTTGTAGTTCGGACTGGACTGTTCCCATGGGGCACAGGGTCAGAGCTGATTTGCATATCGCCATTGTCTAACCCAGGGTGGTGTGGAGTGCAAAAAAACGATGGATTTGGGCCCAGATCTTTGGACTGGGGTGAATGTGTGACATTGATCCACATTCTGTCCATCACCTGTTTTGTTTGCAATTGCTGCCATAAGTGTGCTGGGGATGCTCAGACGTGGGTCCCAGGCACTCCACACCACTGGAGTCAAGCTAGCCGGGCTAATGAGAGGTGTTACCTCGAAACCGGTCCGGTCCTCGGATGCTTGATTCCATTCTGGGAAGGACATGGCTTTTGTAGTTCGGACTGGACTGTTCCCATGGGGCACAGGGTCAGAGCTGATTTGCATATCGCCATTGTCTAACCCAGGGTGGTGTGGAGTGCAAAAAAACGATGGATTTGGGCCCAGATCTTTGGACTTGGGTGAATGTGTGACATTGATCCACATTTTGTCCATCACCTGTTTTGTTTGCAATTGCCGCCATAAGTGCGCTGGGGATGCTCAGACGTGGGTCCCAGGCACTCCACACCACTGGAGTCAAGCTAGCCGGGCTGATGAGAGGTGTTACCTCGAAACCGGTCCGGTCCTCGGATGCTTGATTCCGTTCTGGGAAGGACATGGCTTTTGTAGTTCGGACTGGACTGTTCCCATGGGGCACAGGGTCAGAGCTGATTTGCATATCGCCATTGTCTAACCCAGGGTGGTGTGGAGTGCAAAAAAACGATGGATTTGGGCCCAGATCTTTGGACTGGGGTGAATGTGTGACATTGATCCACATTCTGTCCATCACCTGTTTTGTTTGCAACCATACAAACATGACAACTTTGCTCCCTCAGAATAGAGTGTATCTCTAGAGTCGTGTGAAAACAATAGGCAGCTATTTCACTCAGTCAATCATGCATACTTAGTTTCACCAGAGTGCAGAGAAATAGAGAGACGGGCATTTTTCAATAAAAGGTGTTATTTTATTGAGCAGTCTTCTTTCTCATGTAAGAGAAATGAATTGCCACAATTGCAATACTTATTATGAAGTAAAGTGCGTACAGTAAAAGTGGTATTATGAAATAATACTGTAAAAGCATGGATACGGTTTCTTAGCCATATGATACTTTAAAATAGATAAAATATATATACATACATAAAACCATTGACTAAGGTACTCAACTGGTGCTTCTAACTACGCCTACCCCGATGTACCTGACCTAAGCCTAATAATTGGGAAGGAGTAAGTAAGTATCAGTTTAAGTTAAGTTGGTTAAGATTGTTTTTTGCCTAGGATCTGAATCAAGAATTCTCTTTAAGGGTTTAGTCAGCTCCGTACCTTGGTGATAGAATAGAATGTATCTCTTTCTTCAGGACTCGATCTCCCAGCAACCCGCAAGGGTGACTCGGGAACACCAGAGCTGGATTTTCTCGGCGTGAGAAAAGGTAGCTTCTCCAGCGCGTCAAAGGGGAGGGGCGGCTTCCGTGGGCTCTCGCATCAGCTGGGCTCTCGGGCAAGTAGATAGCCGCTCTGCTCCAAACCACCGTGTGTTTGCTTAAGGCAACTGTTGGTATTTTATACCTGAAAGGTGCCGGGTTTGACGTAAGGTTGGACATAAGACGTCACTAAGAACTAACAGTTCTTTCTGGACTCCAGGAGTTCTTGTTCAAATCAAAACATAAGCAGGGGGAAATTTCCCGGGCTGCTGGAGGCTTGGTTTGTTTAAGGAACGTGTTGTGCTTTCTAGGAGTCGATGGGGGTAGCAGTGCTGTGCTTTGGACTGCATGGGCTATTACTGAATATGGATATGATTCTTATGCCTTTATAAGGATATTATTAATTATAACCGCACAAGGGCATGAATCGGGAATATCAAATTAGGGTCCTAGATAGAAATACAACACCCACTCCACGGATTATTGTCCATCATTACTAAAAAACTAAGCAATAATAAATATATAACAATGCATGTGTGTTTTCCAAACCACCCCAAAATACATATTTCGCATTTGAAATGGTAAATGGTAAATACACGAAAATGAGTATTTGTACTGTACGCTTTTCAAGCAGTGTCATCATTCATTTAAATGCATATATTTATCAGCTGAATGATTTACGAAAATTACACATGAAATGGCTCTGAATACAGAAAAGAAGGTCAAGACCATTCCATCACATATTTGTACAAAAATGCTGTATATGTGCTAGAAGCTTAGGTAAAATATTGTCTCTAGTATCCTAAAAATAGAAGCTCTGTTCTCTAAGAATAGTTCTACTTTAAGCAGAGTACCATGTGCCAAAAAAAAAGGTAAATATTTTGGAAAATGGAAAAAAAAACATTTCGCTTTCAGGGGAAAAATAGTTCCAAATGTTTTCAGTAGCTTTGTTTATCAAAACTGAAGGCCGAATTCAGAGTTCAGGGAACGCTGTGTGATCATTGTTTTTTAAGAGTTATTCTCATTGACTGGAGAGAACATCATATCAGACAGACTCGCAAAAAAGTGGTCTACAACATCAGGTGAAAGTTCGACCAAGTTCGAAAATGCTGCAACTGTGCAGTTTGGTATCATCGATGTTTGGATCAGCAATGCTCACCGAAGGTTGTACATGTTTGGTGCTGCTTTCCTCTCGTACCTCACCGCCACCCACTCGTAGTGGTGAAGTCTCAATGAATGCCGTCATCAGAATAGGTAGCCGCTGGGGACAACACAATGCATGAGTTGTTACAGGACCTAGCAAAGTATCGATATCCTTTGGTACTGCTAATGGTAGTGTAAGACAGATGTCCAACACGCATTCTTCTCCGCATAGCAGACATCGAAGCACAGGTAAGATGCAATCCTGCCAGATTGGTCTGAATGAAAGAAACCAGGTTGTACTTAGATCTCTTAGCCGGGCCAATCCGAGGACCTTAGTGATACGGTCTCGGTATCGTATTGCTAGGATCGTTTCTTCCATCATTGCTAGAGTCTTGTCTGTGGATTGGCTTGCCATATCGGAGCAGAAGGAACAAAAATAAAATTCCTGCCATGAGTCCCAAGATTAAGGGTAGGCCGCCAAAGATAGAATGGACAAAATTCGGGAAGATGCCCAGAACCGTTTCAAAGGGTGCTAACAGTCCCGAAAAAACTGTCTTAAATACATGTGCGATGCCACTGGTATCAGACATGTTTAAGATTTGGCATTACATTTCTACGAAATGCACAGGGCAATTTGTCGATAAAAGAGAATGTATCTCTGCCGATGTCCTTGCCACTTGCAGATCATACGTTTCTTTGGATGACGTTAGAGGCACAGTTGTCTGTAAAAGAATAGACTTCATTCTGCTTAAAGTATCAATTCGAATAGAAGAGATATTCAAAGAAGGCCATAACGCAGCCCCCATATCTGGATTGCTGTGTGGATTCAATACTTGCATGCAGCAAACGACCCTGGAAGTTACGGGCACGCGATAAGCTTTCCCTGGTACATCCCACAACAGCTGTGGTCACTTCTTAAAATGTAACTCGTGTTACTAAGTTGTCTAAAAAATGGCTCTATCTGTTTTGCAGGCGTGCCATGCAGGTGACATGAAAGGTTATTTGAAGACCCTTCGCAGGCTCCATGCAAGTTAAAACCTTTTACACAGAAGTATTCCACTTAGTGATTTTTTACATTTGTTACCACTAAGAAATACATCCTTTTTCCCTTTACTATAACATCTGTGTGTATAGGGTAAACCCCATGTTGATTTGATGTATTCTTTACTCAACCTTTCATACTGGTCTGGAGGTATATACTCTTGGCAGTATTTAAACTGAAGGAGAGAGTCGTTAACCCATTGTCCACTACAGAAAGTGATTTTTCCAAATTAATACGATCAATTTCTCGTATTTTTTCTGCTGTTTCAATTTGCATTACTTTCCAAGCTTCGTTGTACGCAGCGTATATACCGGCCACTGTGAAACGTTTTTGATGCTGTTTGCGTGGTTCCAATATGAAATCACGCAAGTCAGCACCATCTTTAAGTAAAGTCAAGTGTTGCTTAATTTCAGCCAGTGTGGATTTCTGTAGCCACTCAAGGCATAGTTTCCCTACACTATATGTTGTAACTATCCCTGGATGTTGTCTCTGGGAGTATCTTGGGTCTGGCCTGGTCATTTTGAACCCCTGTGTTTTGTTCAGGAATCTATCTTGACAGTTATTTGTGTCTGTTGGCCAGATCAACCACTTTTTCCAATCAGGATGTGTTCTGTTTTGGTGAAAAATATGGGATATGTCTATCTCCATATCTGTAGTGCTATCACTATCAGTTATGGGTTTCGGAATAGACGGTGTATTTAAGTCTTTTATCTTAGCTAAGCCAAGACAAGTAGTTTGTTGAATTGTGTCATTCAAAAATATCATTTGTTCTGGGATCATGCAGGCCCCAAATAATGCTGCTAGGCCTTGTACTTGCCATTCTTTGGTACCCCAGATCGTTTTTGTTTCAATGTTGTTTTTCCAAAATTCGAAACCAAATGTAGACATTTTGTCATAACATTTTTCAGAATAATTCAATTTAGTATTTGTCAACATTGTTTTCATTCCTGTCCTAGTTAACATTTTAAAATAAAACTTTTTTGGGTCACTGTTGGTAAACCCTGAGAAGTACTGGAATTTCTCATAAAATGTTTTCGAACTGCCTTTTGGCGGTGTTGGACAGTGTTCCCATTGGTTATAAGATAAAACATTTCTAGGCTGTGCAGTTTTATGCAAATAGTGATCACCAAAATGGTTATAACAGTGTAACTCTTCATAATTCGATGAACCCTGTAAGTACATTTTAGAAAAAAACTTAAAACCTATCTCTTCACCCTGCCATAATCCTAGGCAATCTTCCTGCACAGCTCCTCTCGCATAGTAAAACTGTCCAGTACAAGCAACAGCGCAGAGATATCCCTTTGGGAATTGACTCAGGCGCTCTATAAGCGAATAAATAAAGTAATCATGTTCAGTAAATTTGGCTGACATTACTAAATCTGACATCATATTATTAATGTTTTCAAAGTCCCAATCATCAGAAAGTACTTGGTGTAACAAAGTCACTTAATGAAACCTTGAACTGATGTGGATATTTCAAGAGTTCAACCGGGCCAAAAATGTCATAATCAGTTCTGTCCCATGCTACCCCACCGGGTATTGGATTGGCTGAGATGTTTACTGATGACAGTTCTCTTTTCTCGATGTGTGAGGCTTTAGGACCAAGTTGATGTTCTGACTTGCTGTGTCCATTGTACTATATTTTCCATCAATGAATTTTCCCAAACATAGAACCATGATGAGCCAAAGCAGGAGAGTAAGTACACCTAACACAATCCAAAATTCAATCCATGGTGAAATTAGATATGTTTCTTTTAGTTGAAGAGAAAGTTCAATTATTTTGTCTTTGAAAGTTTTTGTTGCTGGCGTTTCTTCATGCTCACTTGGATCTTCTGAAAAGTTGTCGAAGTTGATGAAGTAACCAGATGCAGTTCTGTCAATTGTTGGAATCATTTCCGGATTTTCATTTGTTGTGCATTTTTTTTATTTCATTAGAATAGTCAGAGGCTACATCATTGTAGATTGGTGTTTCTTGACGAACTGTTGCAATTTGGGTTTCAAGAGGCACAAGTTCCATGGCATTATTGCAAAGTCCTTTTTTATTCACTGCAGGTTTATCAAATGTGATTAGTCTCTCAGTATGAGCCTCTTGGATTGTTGCAAATTTCAGTATTCTGCTATTTCTTGGAAGTCCACTGGGCCTACTATTTAATATTGGCCACATGATTGTGGTTTTACCAGGTCGATGGATACAACTCGGTTCTCCTTTTTACCAGCAAGGGGCGGTAGTACAACTGATCTCGTTCCTCTGATAGCTAAGACAGGTACAGCTTTTCTGTAAGAAGGCCCAAATTCCTTCTTCACCGCGATCTTCTCTCTGACCAGATCCCTAATCTTTGGAATCCAGACAGGTCTTGCTGGGACAGGTGGTTTTTCTTCAGTGGTTGTCGGCTGTTCTTTCAACTTTATGTTACTCAGGCTTTTTCTTGTTTCATTTAAATACTGTAAAACAGCCAAACGGTCTTTGATATCAAAGGATTTTTCTTCTACCACTAAAGAGTGACAGTCAAGATCCTGAATGTGCATTCTAGTACCGAACAATAGATCGTATGGAGTGAGACCTTTTAGAGAATTTCTTGGCAGATTATTAAGACTACGTTGGACACTTGTTAAATGTTTGACCCACCCATCACCGGAACCTAATACCCTCGCCGTTATAGATTGCTTTATGTCCCGTTTTTTTCTTTCCACTACCGCGTTTCCCTCAGGATGAAAGGGAGAAGAGTACCGCAATGCAATGCCCATGCTGTTCATGGCCTCTTTGTAAGCTCGAGAGCTAAACGCAGGACCCTGATCAGAATGTAGCATGCCAATAGCGTATATGCCGATAAAGACTCGCAAATCTTTTTATAACAGTTCTGGCGTCAGCCGAGTGCTGCTGGTCTACATTTTCAAGTTCATTTGTCTTAATAATTATTGGGACGCATTTCTCTGGTTGGATTTCTGTATTATAGATAGTCTGAAGCTTTCTAACAAAGATGTGCGGGCAATAGTCTGGTTCGGTTCACAGCTGCGATCTCTGTTGTAGTCTGAACAATCCATTGCAAATTTGTAAATTTGTGCGCTCATTCCCGGCCACGAGTACTCTGATTGTAATTCTATTAAAGATTTCAAGATCTGTTGGTGCCTCGGACCCAGTACCATGTGTGCGCTTTCAATCAAGAAAACTCTCCAGTTCGTGTTTGGAATTACTCTATCCCCCACTCTAGGGATTTGAGCAAAAGGAACGGAGTTTGCATCAATTATGTATGTATTACTGAGTGGATAGTTGACAGGTAATGCTGCATAATTGCCTTTTAATGAGTCTTTTACCGCCAGCATGGTTTCCCCATCTATGTGTTTTTCTGAACGCTTTTCAGTGGCTACGGAAGCCGGTTGAACCGCTTCCGCCGTGGCTGTGTTAGCCAATGAATTCCCGGCAACGTGAACGCCATCACGTTGATGACTCAGTGCGTGTATCACGTGAGTCTTCTGTAGTTCTTTCTTTAAAAGAACTACTTGTTCCCAAAGCGTTTTATGCTTTATTGTGGCACCTGTGTCATCTTTGTAACAGTTTTTACTCTATGTCTGCATGTCACTGTTGTAAGATTTGTCGCAGAAATGCGAATCGCACACTCTTAGTGTCGGGAATTCACGATCAGCATTTTCAAGTGCCATCTTTAAAGATCTTATTTCAGCTCGCTGAGCTGAACAGTTTCTGAGTGATTCAGTTTTGGTTATCATCGGTTTGAATTTACAAGAGCGCCAGCGACCTTTAACAATCGCGCACGCTGCTTTGTAGGATTTTACCTCTACATTGTAGTGTTGTGTAAATCTGTCCATGTAGATTACACATGTGTACTGTTCGAGAGGCAGAATTTTGATTGGCAGAGGATATTATTGTTCGTATTCTAGATCATCTAGTTTCTTCAGTTTCGGGTCAAAATAGTATTTCACCTCTTCTGTAGCAAGGGAAGTTTCCCATTGTACCCATTTTGGATCTAATGCCACTCTATTCAGATTGCGTGGACTTGTTAATGCCTCAAGGGCTGATTCTGCAGTATAAACAGTTATTCTCTTGCCTTGGGCCAGGGCTCTTTCTTTTGATACAGTAGTTTGAACCGCTGTGAGAATTTTTTCTGTAGAACTGAATTTCATTTCAGCTTTAGTGTACAAATGTAATTTTTAAGCTATAGGTACCGTTTCTCCCTCATTAGAGGTTAGGTATGTGAATCCGCATCTTCCTGGGATGACTCGGATTACAATATTGCGGGTGTTTTGTTTTGGTTAATATGTCTGTTTTTAGTGATCTTAAAATTTCTGTGTGTTTCTGAGTCCAATTTGTTGGTTTGAAATCAGGTCTTACTAATTCATAGAGAGGTTTAACTCTCTCTGCATAATTTAGTATGTATGTTCTTCCGAAATTCAGGAAACCTAGTATTGATTGTAAATTCTTCAGCGTTTTTGGTGCTTGGAGTACAGCACATTTCTCTAAGAAATTGTCAGCTAGGCTCTTGCCTTCACTTGATAATTCATATCCTAAAAACAGGACAGTTAGATGGGCAATTCGTGACTTTTTAAAGTTGAATTTGTAACCCTCTGAAGCGAACCCAAGTATTATGGTGTTCACTCTTTTTAAGTGAGTCTCCAGGTCGTCATCTGTTAGATAGATGTCATCGACATAGGATAATGCCTCATCATCGTATATTTGTTGTAACTCTGTTACCCTTCCTGAGAATAACCCTGGGCTATTCTTGAATCCCTGTGGGAGTTGACAGAAGTGTTTTTGTGACCCCATTATTGAGAAAGCATTCAAATACCTGCTTTCAGGTGCAATGTTTTGACAAAAGAATCCATTAGAGATATCTAATGTCGTTTTATATTTTTTGCGCACAATGTTATTAATTAGTGCTGCACTGTGTGAGCGTTGTAATGCAAATGTTTTACAACAGGGGTTAAGGTGTCTGTAGTCCAAAACTAGATGATATGAATCCTCTGGCTTGGAGACAGTAAACAAAGGATTGGTCATTTGTGAGGTGCATGTTTCAATCACCCCTTGATATTCAAGTTGATCTAAAATCTCCTTGACTTGCTTTTTAGCTTCTTGTTTAACTGGGTACTGCCTTTGTGCAGTGGGCTGATTTTTTAACTGGATTTTGTGGTGAGGCGAATCCTCATCCCATCCTGCATGATTTTTATACAATGCAGGAGCTTGGGCTACTGCCCATTTTCTTGAAAGTGTATATTTTTTATGAATTGGTATATGATTAGAGAAGGCAGGCATAATTATTTCTTTGCCATGAGGGCACTGCCTGACAAACTCTGGTGACCAGTCTTTTTCAGCTAACAGGATGTCACAGCCTTTCGAAAGGTTATCCCAAAAGAGACCCCTTACTTTCCTCGTCTTGTCCCCCTCTATACGTAATGTTATTTCGTATATTTCATGGGGTTTGCTAACCCTGGTATCTGCAGTTTCCACCTGAATGTATTCATTTGTGTCCACTGTCTCCAGATGATTCATCAGGATCTTGCGAGCTATGGTCACTTCTGCTGCGCTGTCTAGCATTGTCTGGGCCCACTCTCCATTTTTCAGTTGTGTCCTCAGAATCCTCAGAATCCTCGGCATGTTTAATCTTAATACTTGCTACCTTCTTTATGGGATATTGTGATTTATTACTTTGATGAGCAGGTTCCTTGTCTTTGGACTTGACGTGCTCTTCTCTGTGTTCTGATCGTCCTCTTCTTTCCGATTTCTGTGAGGAAGATCGAGAAAGATTGAGTGAGAGGGATCGAAAGGGACGTGTATCAATATCTTGATATCTATCAGGTTTTCTCAATTTATCCCTATCTCTAAGGTTGTATCTTTTTTCAGAGGGCTCCCTTTGGGGAGACCTGTTTCCTCGGTCTGGAGATTTTTCCCTCCGTTGAAGAGACCTTCCTCTGGACTGGAATCGTTTTTCCCTGGGAGTGGACTGTTTATTACCCTCCCAGCTCCTTTTTTAATAAAGGTTTTTTCAGTTAGTTGGGGTTTTACCGGTTTCCCACCCAAACTATCTCTTCCTAGTTCTTCATAGGATTTTTCTATGATTCTGGCAAGTTCAAATGGTTGGTCTGCTATATCTGTCTCCTTCAATTGAACTAATTCTCTATATGCCTTTGTTAATTCTTTTAGTTTAACTAGGAGTTCTTCGCTTGACATTGTTTCAATGTCTGGGTGTGTTGCGTAGCTGGCTAGAACCTGTCCCGGTGCTCCTGATCTAACAGGTGGACCGTACCTGGTGATGTGATTTTGATGTTTTAGGGTGCCATTAAACCAGAGCAGATGCTCTTGGTAATTTAGTGGGATTTCAATGTCCTCGAAAGGAGAGTATATATCCGGAGGTTCCTCTATTTTGTAATAGTGGAATTCTTTTGTTATAGCGTTTGCTGCTGGAAAGTGTATCCATGAATAGAATACCTCTGTCTGCCAATATTCATGGGTCTCTACCACGAATATGACTGTACCACCTCGTGATGTCAGTCCATTTTCTATAAGTTTAAGAGTGATAGTTCTCCTTACGTTGACCGGAATGAGTATAGCACTCGGGTCATTTTCTTGGATGGTTGTGTCATCCGCTATGATTTGAGCTGCTATTCTAGCTTGCTCCCTTTCTTCGTCACTTTCTGACATTTTTACTGACAGAAAGCTCTTTGTTGCAGATCAAGTTTCAAGGAAACAAAGATTAGGTGCACAATATTTTGGAACACTGTATCCTTCAACGTAGACTAAACCAAAAACTAATACATAGGAATCTCTTCCTACTAAGCTCCGGCGGATATTAACCTTTCACCCACTCCAGACGTCTTTTGGAGTTTTTACGGGAAAAGGGTTCTGTGTGAAAAAGCACGACTGAGTTACTCTAGTGTCTTGCGTTAGATTATCGCCTTACCAAACGTTGTGCGCCATGTAGTGTAGTTCCTATATTCCCAATAGGCTCTGCACATTGGAATAATATAAACAGCAGTGTAGACGTAGGACTGAGGTCGACTAGGTCTCTACTGACAATATTAGACTTAATTAGTTTCGCCAGCTAGCTCAGAGGTCACTAGAAACTTTCTTGAATGTTCAGGAAAGAGTTAACTCTCCGGATTAGAAAAGAAGGGATTAGCTTCTGACAACCACACAAACATGACAACTTTGCTCCCTCAGAATAGAGTGTATCTCTAGAGTTGTGTGAAAACAATAGGCAGCTATTTCACTCAGTCAATCGTGCATACTTAGATTTACCAGAGTGCAGAGAAATAGAGAGACAGGCGTTTTTCAATAAAAGGTGTTATTTTATTGAGCAGTTTTCTTTCTCATGCAAGAGAAATTAATTGCCACAATTGCAATACTTATTATGAAGTAAAGTGCGTACAATAAAAGTGGTATTATGAAATAATACTCTAAAAGCATGGATATGGTTTTTTAGCCATATGATACTTTAAAATAGATAAAATACATATACATACATAAAACCATTGACTAACGTGCTCAACTGGTGCTTCTAACTACGCCTACCCCAATGTACCTGACCTAAGCCTAATACTTGGGAAGGAGTAAGTAAGTAGCAGTTTAAGTTAAGTTGGTCAAGATTGTATTTTGCCAAAGATCTGAATCAAGAATTCTCTTTAAGGGTTTAGGCCTAGATGTAGGTAGTTTTATTTTACCACTTCTTGAATACCGAATTTTACCGATTCAGTATTTAAGAAGTGGTAAAATAGAGGGGAAGGGCTGTAGGTATTACAGAATCGGTAAATACCGAATCGTTGAGATGCAGTATTTACCGATTCTGTAAATACCGATTCGTTAATGCCTATTGATACCTATGGGCATTGAAGCCCATAGGAATCAATGGGCATTACCGAATCGGTATTTACTGAATCGGTAAATACCGATTCCAGCAAGGGTGCAGGGGGTGTCACTTTGACACCCTCTAGCACCCCAAATACAGGCATGTGTGCCATGTGGCACATAGGCATGTCTGTCTGTCACATGGCATAGGTGTGCATGCACACCTGGATTCGGTATTTTACCACCCAATTGGATTGGGTGGTAAAATACCGAATCTGAAAGGCCTTTGGGACTCAGAAGAGTCCCACCTACATCTAGAAGTTACCGAATCGGTAAAAATACAGATTCGGTATTTTACCGAATCGGTACATTTACCGATTCTGTAAATTTACAGATTCTGTAAAATTGGCCCCTACATCCCAGAAACCCATTTACCGGTCGGTAAGGGCCGAAATCGGCCGTTACCAGCCGGTAAATGGCCACCTACATCTGGCCCTTAGTCAGCTCCGTACCTTGGTAATAGAATGTGGGAGGTCTGGTATCTCTTTCTTCAGGACTCGATCTCCCAGCAACCTGCAAGGGTGACTCGGGAACACCAGAGCTGGATTTTCTCAGCGTGAGAAAAAGTAGCTTCTCCAGCGCGTCAAAGGGGAGGGGCGGCTTCCGTGGGCTCTCGCATCAGCTGGGCTCTCGGGCAAGTAGATAGCCGCTCTGCTCCAAACCACTGTGTGTTTGCTTAAGGCAACTGCTGGTATTTTATAACCTGAAAGGTGCCAGGTTTTACGTAAGGTTGGACATAAGACGTCACTAAGAACTAACAGTTCTTTCTGGACTCCAGGAGTTCTTGTTCAAATCAAAACAAAAGCAGGGGGGAATTTCCCGGGCTGCTGGAGGCTTGGTTTGTTCAAAGAACGCGTTGTGCTTTCTAGAAGTCGATGGGAGTAGCCGTGCTGTGCTTTGGACTGCATGGCGATTACTGAATATGGTTATGATTCTTATGCCTTTATAAGGATATTATTAACTATAACCGCACAAGGGCATGAATCGGGAATATCGAATTAGGGTCCTAGATAGAAATACAAGCACAGGATCAGCATTGGGAGCGCCTTTGCTCCAGCATAGCTGGTCTCCACGTGCACCATCTGGAGATGAATAAAATCCTTCACCCCAGCAACCCATTCTTTCCCAACATAAAAACTTGGAAATGTTATATTGATAACGTTCTGGTGATATGGGAAGGGCACATTCCATCTACTGAGCCCTTTATGATCTGGCTCAATCAACAGAATGCCTTTGTTAAGTTCACAAATACAACCTCATGGGACAACCTGGTCTTTCTGCATCTTAATATATACCCAGATAAATGTACTCTGAAGACCACTACACATTTCAAAACCACAGCTAAGAACTGCTTACTTCTGTTCAAAAGATTCCACCCTCGCCACCTCCGGGATAATCACCCTTACGGACAATTCCTCCGTCTCCAGAGGAACTGCACGGAGCTGAGGGATTTTAAGATTCAAGCTTCGACTTACAAACCAAATTAAAGAAATGCAATTACCCCACAGGAATCATCTGCAGAGCAATGAAAAGAGCACAGAACAATAACGGGGATGCCCTATTGGAGGACAAGGTACCCGGAGAACAAGAAAAGCGACCAATATGTGTCACCAAATTTAACAACCACTCTAACCAGGTATCAAAGATTGTAAATAAGCACTGGAGACTCATAAATTACTGCAACCTCAAACTCCTGAAACCTTTGCTCGCACATAAGAGAGGAAGAAATTTGAAGGTCATGCTTGTCCACACTAGACCATGAACAGGACTACCAAAAACATCTGAGAGTCTACTTTACCCACCTGTGCAGGGCCACCACCCCTGTGGTAACTGCAGTACATGGAAGAGCAGGGACATAAAATTCAGGAATGGCACCGAATGTGAACAGAGGAGATTCACTACGTGCAATAGCAAAAATGTAGTGTATATGGTCACCTGCCCATACGGCCTGGAATATATAGGCATGACGACGAGACCAGTCAAGGTTCGCATTGGGGAACATAGGAGCAACGTTCGCTGCAAAAAGAGCATAACCAAGATGGCAACCCACTACCTGACCAACCAACACACTGTGGATGATTTACAATGGACCCCAATTGATCGACTGACTGGAGAAAATGGTCTTTTTGAGAAAGAACAACAGTGGGTGTTCCGTTTGGGGACACACATCGTACTGTTGCGTGTTTATCTAGGTTCCTGATCGATACTGTGACCTTATGCCCCTATTAGGCTATAAATCCATTTATTCCCTATATTGGCATAACCGTTCAAGTGCGATTTTCTGAAAAGTCATCTCTGGCCTCACACGAACAGAGCCACATTCCAGCATAGTTCTCTCTGCCACTTCCTTTGCGACCAATTAGTGCAATGATAGAGCAGTAGTCACTATCTGATATTCCTAGATAACACTCCGAGTTCTTCAACAAGATAAAAACTCAGCAAACCTGGAAATCCCCGCTTGCTGTGTTTTGATTAGTAATGGAACTCTAATGAGCAACTGATAACTATCACTTCCTAGTGACATCTTTAATTGACGTCTTATGTCCAGCAAACTTGCGTCAAACCCGGCACCTGTCAGGTATAAATATTACCAACGTTGCCTTAAGCAATGTGAGCTGCAAGCTACTGTTGCTGATGCTGGCTGCCTGCAAGACCCCGTGTTAGTAAATCTAGCACTCTGTCGCTGCAGCCTGCTATCCTGTGGTGGTGAAGCTGCTGATACCATTATCGCCGCTACAGCGCGAACTATGGTACAGTACGCTTAAGGAGCTGAACAGCCGTCCCTCTGCGAAGACATCCAGCAGATTCCAGCTGCCCGCGGACGCTGTCCCCCCTCCTTCCTCGACGCGCTGAAGAGAAGCCGCTGCCTTTCTCGTGCAGAGAAATCCAGTCCCGGCGCTTCCGGTTTACCCTCGCGGGTGACTGGGATATCGAGAGAGACCCCTGAAGGAGATACCAATCCTCCATCATTCTATTCAGAGGTATGGTGTTGACTAAACCCTTAGACGAGAATTCTTGAAACAAACCTTGGCAAAACCAACTTAACTTAAGCTACTTACTTACTCCCCTTTTCACGGGGTAGGCTTAGTTAGAAGCACCAGTTGAGTATGTTAGCCTAATGTATATATGACTGTATATATGTTTTATTACTTTAAACCATTGTATGGCTAAGAAACCATATCAATGCTTTTACAGTTCTATTTCGCAATACTTATCTCACTGTACGTGCTTTTTATAATACCAATTATTGCAATTGTGGCAATACATTTCTCTTGTACGAGAAGAAAGACTGTGCAATAAATGTTAACCCTTTATTGACAAACGCCCGTCTCTCTATTCTCTACATCTCGTGAAAGTAAACTGCACTAGACTGACTGAGTGAAATACATGTCTATTGTTTCACACGACCCTAGAGATTGACTCTTGATCTGAGGAGCAAAGTTGTCATGTTGCACGGTTGTTGGAAAACTGAATCCCTTCTTGTCTGTGCCAGGGAAGCTGATCACTTCCTATGCAGAGAAGAAAGTTTCCAGTGACCTCTGAGCTAGTTGGTAACACAACCCAATTAAGTTTAGCATAGTCAGTGGAGGCCTGGAATATCCGCAGTTCCACGTCGATACTACTGTTTATGTTATTCCAATGCGCAGGGCCTAGTGGGAAACTAAGAACTACACTACATGGCGCCCAAACGTTTGGTAAGGCGATAAACTAACGCAAGACAGTAGAGTAACTCAGTCGTGCATATTTCACACAGACCCCTTTCTCCCGTAAATACTCCAATAGACGTCTGGAGTGGGTGAAAGGTTAAAATCCGCCCGACCTTAGTAGGAAGAGATTCCTATGTAAAGCTCTGGTTTATTCAACGTTGAAGGATACAGTGTTCCAAAATATTGTGCACCTAATCTTTGTCTCCTTGGAGACCTACTCTGCAAACCTTGCATTTTTACAATGCCAGAAAATAACGGAACCTCTGGGGCCGCAGTAGATGCGACTCAGCAAGGTCCCGAATACACAGATCCGGATGCTATAATCATCCCGGTCAACTTAAGAAGATCTATAACGTTAAAACTTATAGAAAACGGACTGACACCTCAAGGTGGTACAGTAATTTTCGTGATAGAAGCTCACGAGTATCGGCAGACAGAGGTATTCTATTCATGGATAAACTTTCCAGCGGCAAACGCTACAACACAAGAGTTTCACTATTACAAAATAGAGAAACCTCCGGAAGAGTACGCTCCTTTTGAGGAGATTGAAATTCCACTTAAATTTCAAGAGCACCTGCTCTGGTTTAATGGCGCCCTAAAACACAATGATCACATAACTAGGCTCGGTCCTCTAGGTAGACCAGGAGCAACGTGGCCGGTTCTAGCCAGCTACACACCACATCCTGACATTGTAAGAATGTCAAGAGAAGAGCTGTTAGTACAGCTAAACACATTAATAAAAATATATAGGCAATTAGTCCAATATGTAATGCGGACTGCAACAGTCCAGCCAGCTGTTAATTCACACCAGCTGACCCCTCACCAGGGGAACACAAATAAAATTACACCACAGAACATACAGTCATGTCTTGGTAAAACACCCGTAAAACGGGAACAAATTCCTTTCTGGTTAGCACAGAAAATCACTCAAATAGAGGCAGTATTTCCTGATACTACCCCTATTGAGAAACACAGAATCTTGACCATCTGCCTTCCTATGGGAATCGCACCACACGTGGAGGACTGCGACACTTGGGGTACAGTCTTTGCTTCCATTTATACAAAAACACACGGTGTTCCGTCTATGGCGGTAATACCAGAAGTGCTAAAACAGATTCAAAATGAATTCGGTCCAGAGCCCGCTTTAAATCTAGGTATGAAATTACTGAAAGACTTCAAGCAGGTCTCGGCTATATTATTAGCCAACATAAAAGGAGAAGCAGCATCTGTGGCGATTCGCCAGAAGGTGAGGGAAACAGATATAAAAGATCCTGTTGAGCTTGCAAAAATCATAGAAAAATGCTATGAAGAATTAGGTAGAGACAGCTTGGGTGGGAAACCAGTAAAACCCCAACTGCTCGAAAGTCCTGAAAAATTATTTATTAAAAATAATTTAAACACTCCTAAAAAGAGCTGGGATGGAAATAAACAATCCACTCCCAAGGAAAAAGTTTTCCAGTCCAGAGGAAGGTCTCCTCGACGGAGGGAAAGAACTCCGACTCGAGAACACCAGTCTCCCCAGCGGGAGCCCTCTGAGAAAAGATACAACCTTAGAAATAGGGATAATCTGAAAAAACCTGATAGATATCAAAGTATTGACACACGTCCCTCTCGATCTTCTCCACAGAATTCGGAAAGAAGAGGACGGTCAGACCCAGGAGAGCACACCAAGTCCAAAGACAAGGAACCTGCTCAAAATAAGAAATCTCAATTTCAGAAAAAGAAGGTAGCCAGTATTCAACCATGCCGAGAATACTGAGGACACAGTTGAAAAACGGGGAGTGGGCATTGACAATGTTGGACAGTGCAGCAGAAATCAGTATAGCGCGCAAGATCTTGATGGGTCATCTGGAGACAGTGGACACGAATGAATACATTCAGGTTGAAACTGCCGACACCAGGCTTAGCGAGCCCCATAAAATATACGAAATAACATTGCGTATAGAGGGTGATAAGACTAGGAAAATTAAGGGTCTATTTTGGGATAAGCTCTCAAAAGGCTATGATATTCTGTTAGCTGAAAAAGATTGGCCCCCAGAGTTTGTCAGGGAGTGCCCTCGTGGCGAAGAAGTGATTATGCCTGCCTTCTCGAATCACATACCGATTCACAAAAAATATACATATGCAAGGAAATGGGCAGTAGCACAGGCACCTGCATTGTATAAAAATCATGTAGGATGGGATGAGGATTCACCTCCTCACAAAATCCAACTAAAAAGTGAACCAACTGCCCAACGGCAGTATCCCATAAAGCAAGAAGCTAAAACACAGGTCAGGGAGATCTTAGATCAACTTGAATACCAGGGGGTGATTGAAACATGCACCTCTCAAATGAACAATCCTTTGTTTCCTGTCTCCAAGCCAGACAATTCATATCGTCTAGTTTTGGACTACAGACATCTTAATACATGTTGCAAAACTTTTGCAGTACAAAACTCGCATAGTGCAGCCCTAATGAATAACATAGTTAGGAAAAAATATAAAACGACATTAGACATATCTAATGCTTTCTTTTGTCAAAACATTGCACCAGAAAGCAGATATTTGACCGCTTTCTCCGCATTTGGGTCGCAGAAAAAATTCTGTCGACTCCCACAGGGGTTCAAGAACAGCCCAGGACTATTCTCAGCTAGGGTAACAGAGTTACTACAAATCTATGATGATGAAGCATTATCTTACGTAGATGATATTTATCTCACAGACGACGACTTGGATACTCATTTGAAAAGAGTGAACACCATTATACTTGGGTTCGCAGCAGAGGGTTACAAATTCAACTTTAAAAAGTCCCGAATTGCCCATCTGACAGTACTATTTTTAGGGTACGAATTATCAAGTGAAGGGAAAAGCCTAGCGGACAACTTCTTAGAGAAGTGCGCTGTACTCCAAGCTCCAAAAACGCTGAAGAATTTACAATCCATTCTAGGTTTTCTGAATTTCGGAAGAACTTACATCCTAAATTACGCAGAGAGGGTTAAACCTCTCTACGAACTAATAAAACCTGATTTTAAACAAATCAATTGGACTCAAAAACACACAGAAATTTTGAGATCACTGCAAACAGACATGTTAGCAAAAACAAAATTAGACACACGTGACAACACACGTGATCTTGTAATCCGAGTCATCCCAGGAAGATGCGGATTCACATACCTAACCTCTAATGAGGGAGAAAAGGTACCAATTTCAATTAAATCTCACTTGTACACACAAGCAGAAAAAACATTCAGTCACACAGAAAGAACTGTGAACGCAGTGCAAATCGCATTAGCAAATGAACGAGAACTAGCACACGGCAAAAGGATTAACATCCTCACAGCGGAATCCGCCTTCGAAGCGCTATTCAGCCCAGTAAACCTGCCTACAGTGTCACTGGATCCGAAATGGATACAATGTATAGATTCTCTAGGAGCGGAAGATGTGAAATACTATTTCGCCTCGCAATATGAAGAACTGAATGATTTAGAATATGAAGAAGAATATCCTCTGCCAATCGAAATTCTGCCTCTCCCACAATACGCATGTATAATCTATACAGATAGCTCTGTACAGCATTTCAACGTAGAGAGAAAATCCTACGATGCAGCATGTGCGATCATTAAATGTCGTTGGCTGTGCGGTAAAATCAGACCGAAAGTAACAAAAACCGAATCAGTAAAGTACTGTTCGGTTCAGAGAACTGAAATTAGATGTTTAAAGATGGCGCTTGAAAATGCAGAACGCGAATTCCCGACACTTATAGTGTGCGATTCTCATTTTTGCGTCAACTCTTACAACAATAAACTGCAGAGTTGGATCAAAAACGACTACAAAGATGACACAGGTGCCACAATAAAGCATAAATTGCTCTGGAACGAGGTAGCTCTTTTAAGTAAAGAACTACAAAAGACTCACGTGATTCACGCACAGAGTCTTCAACGTGATGGCGTTCACGTTGCAGGGAATTCATTGGCTAATACAGCCACCGCGGAAGCAACTAAACCGGCTTCCGTAGCCACAAAAAAGCGTACAGATAAATATATTGACGGGGAAACCATGCTGGCAGTAAGAACGACCATAAAAGGCGACTGTGCAGCACTACCCGTAAACTATCCACTCAATTATGCATACATAATCGATGCAAAGTCCGTTCCTTTTGCTCGAATCCCTGGAGTGGGGGACAGAGTAATTCCAAACAGGAGCAGGAGGGGCTTCCTCTTACTGGAAGCACACATGGGATTGGGTCTGAGACACCAAACAATCAAAGCCTCTCTGAAAGAATTACGATCAGAGTACTGGTGGCCAGGAATGAGTATAGATATCCAATGTTTTGCTCAAAATTGTGAAGACTGCGACAGACATCGCAGTAATGAACAGGTCAGTGTAGTTTCAGGATCCCTGCTAGACAGCATAAGGCGGTCTATCTGCGCAATCAAAGAAGAGAAGCGCGTCCCAGTGTACACCATTAAGACGAAAAGCACTTAAAGAATGAGGCCTCCAGCGCTCGGCTGACGCTAGAACGGTTATAAAAGATTTGCAAGTCTTTATCGGCACATACGCAATTACCACGTTCCATTCTGACCAGGGTCTTGCTTTCAGCTCTCGAGCTTATAAGGAGGCCATGGCTAGCATGGGAATTGGGTTGCGATATTCTTGTCCGTCGCACCCCGAAGGGAACAGTGTGGTAGAAAGAAAAACCGGGACATAAAGCAATCTATAACAGCGAAGGTATTAGGTTCAGGCGCTGGGTGGGTCAAACATTTAATGAGTGTCCAGACTAGTCTTAACAACATGCCAAGAAATTCTCTAAAAGGTTTCAGCCCATACGAACTATTGTTCGGAATTAGAATGCGAGTTCAGGACCTCGATAGTCAGATGTCAGTGGTACAAGAAGAAACAAAGCACTTTGATGTAAAGGATCGTTTGGCTGTTTTACAGGAACTGAATGAAACAAGAAAATCATTAAGCAACATAAAGTTAAAGCAACAGCCAAGTACCACTGACGAGGCACCACCCGCAACAGCCCCAGCAAGGCCTGTCTGGATTCCAAAGATTGGGGATCTAGTCAGAGAAAAGATCGCGGTTAAGAAGGAATTTGGGCCTTCTTACAGAAAAGCAGTACCTGTCTTGGCAGTCACCGGAACAAGATCAGTTGTGCTACCGCCCCTTGCTGGTAAAAAGGAGAACAGAGTCGTGTCTATCGATCTGATAAAACCACAAGCATGTGGCCTATAATCAACAGTAGGCCCAGTGGACTCCCAAGAAACAACAGAATACCCAAACTTGCAACAATCCAAGAGGTTCAAACTGAAAGACTAATCACATTCGATCAGCCTGCAGTACACAATGAAGGACTATGCAATAATGCCATGGAACTCGTGCCTCTTGAAACACAGATTGAAACAGTTCGTCAAGAAACAACACCAGTCTACAATGATGTGGCATCAGAAAGTGCTACCGAGAGACAGATTGAAAGAACAATCCCATCAATTGACAGAACTGCCTCTGGTTATTTCATCAACTTTGACAACTTCTCTGAAGATCAAAACGACCCCGAAGTGATGCCAGAAACAAAAAAGACTTTTAAAGAAAAAGCAACAGAACTCTTTCATCAACTAAAAGAAATCTACCTTGTTTCCCCTTGGCTAGAGTTCTGGTTCGGTCTAGGTGTATTTTTCCTCTTGCTTTGGCTCATCATGGTACTGTGTTTGGGTAAATTCATTGAAGGAAAATATATTACAATGGACACAGCAAGTCAGAACATCAACCTAGTCCTGAAACCACACAGATCATCCCACGTGAAGAAAAGAGAACTGTCAACAGTAAATGTCACAGCAATTCCAATACCTGGTGGGGTAGTATGGGAGAAAACAGACTATGAGATATATGGTCCGGTCGAAATCCTGAAGTATCCTCATCAACCAAAGGTTTCCTTAAGTGACTTTGTGACACCAAGTACATTCTCTGATGATTGGGACTTTAACAGTATTAATGACATGATGTCTGATTTAGTAATGTCAGCTAGATTCACAGATCATGATTATTTACAAGGTTCATCTAGTTATGAGCAGTTATTCTGTTACACCCACTATGGGGATCATTACTTGCATAAATCTGCACAGCCTAGAAATGTTTTTATGTATAATCAATGGGAACATTGTTCTACACCACCTAAAAGCAGTTCTAAAGCATTTTTTGAGAAATTCAAATACTTCGTCAAATACTAGACATGTCACAAATTTTACATTTCCACAGAACACATCCTGATTGGAAAAAGTGGTTAATCTGGCCTACTGACACAAACAGCTGTCAAGATAGATTCCTGAATAAAACACAGGGGTTAAAAATGACCAGATTAGACTCGAGATATTCCCAGAGACAACATCCAGGGATTATAACAACATACAGTGTAGGGAAACTCTGCCTCGAATGGCTAACTTCGTCCACACTGGCTGAAATTAAGCAACACTTATCTTTACTAAAAGAAGGTGCTGATGTGCGCGATTTCATTCTTGGACCACGCAAACAGCGTCAAAAGCGTTTCATAGCGACCAGTATCTATGCTGCTTGCAACGAGGCTTGGAAAGTAAAGCAAATTTAAACTGCTGAAAAAATACGAGAAATTGATCGTATTAATTTGGAGAAATCACTTTCTGTGGTAGACAATGGGTTAATGACTCTGTCTTCCAGAATATATTCGTTGGACAATATTGTATCCTCTGCCTTTGATGTGATAGACAGAGATTTGCTAATGTTACAACATGGCCAGTCTCAATTGCGTTCTATTATAGAATTAGGCTGGACGCTGCAAAATCTTCGTTCAGGCTATGTGCCTTGGCGTTTAATCAACACAACGTCATTATTCTCCAGTTTTAACCTTACTGATAAACAGATCAGTTTGGCACAGAAAGGAGCAGACTATACAATCCTGAGCATCGAAAAACTCGAGAGATTACCATTGACAATGTCAGAGAGTCCTGTCATTGAATGGATAATACACGGAATTATCACAATTCCGATAACAACTTTCCGATTTAAAAAGTGCCTTGAGTACATACCTGCTGGCCAATATGAACAATTGGGTAAAGGATATGTAAAATCTATATGGAAATTACCATACACTCATTCTTGCTATAGTGACAGCGACAAAAATGTATTTCTTAGTGGTGACAACTGTAAACATTCACTAAGCGGTATACTTTTGTGTCAGGGTATTAATTTACACGGAGCATGTGATGGAAATTCAAACAACCTTTCATGCCACCAGCTAGTCACACCTGCAACTCAGATAGAGCCCCTCTTTATGCAACTTTCGAACGGGAGTTACATTCTTAGAACGGATCACAGATGTTGTGGCCTCGTGCCAGGGAAAAGTTATCTAGTAGAAGTAACATCCATGGTCAAATGCTGTATGCAAGCATTTTTTCCGAGTGGGCCTCCAGACATAGTGACTCCCATCTGGCCTAGTCTGAATCTCTATTCTATACGAATTGATACATTAAGCAAAATGAAATCTGTACTTTTACAGACAACAGTGCCTATAACGTCATCTAAAGAGACGTATGATCTTCTAGTTGCAAGGACAACTACTGAAGTTCATGACCTTTTATCAACAAATTGCCCCGTGCATTTCGTAGAAATGTTCAGCCAACTCCTTAACATGTCTAGTGCAACAAGCATCCCAGGCATATTTAAGACAGTCTTTACGGGACTGCTAACACCCTTCCAGGCAATTCTGGGAATCTTTCCTAATTTTGTGCACTCCATTTTTGGCGGCATACCATTATTTTTGGGACTCGTCGCAGGGATTCTATTTTTGACCCTCCTGTTTCGTTATGGCAAGCCTCGGCTCAGACATAGCTCCCATGGGAATGGAAGAGACAATCCTAGCAATGCGCTACCGGGATAGGATAACTAACGTCCTTGGATTGGCCAGGCTGAGAGATCTAAACATGACCTGGTTCCTTTCATTCAGACCGATATGGCAAAATTGCATTTTACCTGTGCTACGGTGTATGCTTTGCGGCGATGAATGCGTGTTGGACATCTGTCTTTCACTTCCATCAGCAGTACCAACGGACGTCGATACTTTGCTCAGTCCAATAACGGCTCACGCATTGTGTTGTCCGCAGCGGCTACCAATCCTGATGACGGCATTCGTGGAGACTCCTGTACTACAGCCAAGTGGTAACAGTGGAGCGAGTGACAAAAGCAACATCATCCAGGTACAACGAGCTGTGAGCATTGCTGCTCCCAAATATGATGACAGCAATCATTCTCACTCCTGCCAAGTTACAGCGCTATCTAATTTGGTTGAACTATCACCTGAATTTGTAGACCAATTCTTTGAGAGCCTGTCTGATACGATGTTCTCACCCGTACAGAAACAATAACTTTTAGAAGCTTTCCGACACACAGCGTTCCTATGAACTCTGAATTCGGCCTTCAGTTTTGATCAACAATAACTGCCAAGAGCTTTGGAAATCTATTTTTTGAATTGGACAATTTTTCTAACATTGACCTTTTTTTGGCACGAACAATTCTTTGCTTAACGTAAAAACTATTCCTAGAGAACAGAAGCTTCACACTTCTATTTCTAAACACATCTAGAGACATAACAATATTACACCAACCTCTAGCACACATGTTATTACAATGCATTTTTATGTGATGATTTATCTCGCATTTCTTCTGTCAGAGATACTTCATGTGTAATTCTTTATGCATAATCGTTCAATGATTTCATATGCAATAATTTTTTGAATGATTTCTATGCTTTTTAAAAAAAAAACGTACAGTACCTGAATTTCATGTATTACAAGTACGCCTATTTCGAATGCATTTATGTATTTTGGGGTGGGCAATGTTACACATGCATCTAATTGCTTTAGTTTTAGTAATTTTGATGGACATTAACCCGTGGAGTGGGTGTTGCGTGTTTATCTAGGTTCCTGATCGATACTGTGACCTTATGCCCCTATTAGGCTATAAATCCATTTATTCCCTATATTGGCATAACCGTTCAAGTGCGATTTTCTGAAAAGTCATCTCTGGCCTCACACGAACAGAGCCACATTCCAGCATAGTTCTCTCTGCCACTTCCTTTGCAACCAATTAGTGCAATGACAGAGCAGTAGTCACTATCTGATATTCCTAGATAACACTCCGAGTTCTTCAACAAGATAAAAACTCCGCAAACCTGGAAATCCCCGCTTGCTGTGTTTTGATTAGTAATGGAACTCTTATGAGCAACTGATAACTATCACTTCCTAGTGACATCTTTAATTGACGTCTTATGTCCAGCAAACTTGCGTCAAACCCGGCACCTGTCAGGTATAAATATTACCAACGTTGCCTTAAGCAATGTGAGCTGCAAGCTACTGTTGCATGCTGATGCTGGCTGCCTGCAAGACCCCATGTTAGTAAATCTAGCACTCTGTCGCTGCAGCCTGCTATCCTGTGGTGGTGAAGCTGCTGATACCATAATCGCCGCTACAGCGCGAACTATGGTGCAGTACGCTTAGGGAGCTGAACAGCCGTCCCTCTGCAAAGACATCCAGCAGATTCCAGCTGCCCGCGGACGCTGTCCCCCCTCCTTCCTCGACGCGCTGAAGAGAAGCCGCTGCCTTTCTCGTGCAGAGAAATCCAGTCCCGGCGCTTCCGGTTTACCCTCGCGGGTGACTGGGATATCGAGAGAGACCCCTGAAGGAGATACCAATCCTCCATCATTCTATTCAGAGGTATGGTGTTGACTAAACCCTTAGACGAGAATTCTTGAAACAAACCTTGGCAAAACCAACTTAACTTAAGCTACTTACTTACTCCCCTTTTCACGGGGTAGGCTTAGTTAGAAGCACCAGTTGAGTATGTTAGCCTAATGTATATATGACTGTATATATGTTTTATTACTTTAAACCATTGTATGGCTAAGAAACCATATCAATGCTTTTACAGTTCTATTTCATAATACTTATCTTACTGTACGTGCTTTTTATAATAACAATTATTGCAATTGTGGCAATACATTTCTCTTGTACGAGAAGAAAGACTTTGCAATAAATGTTAACCCTTTATTGACAAACGCCCGTCTCTCTATTCTCTACATCTCGTGAAAGTAAACTGCACTAGACTGACTGAGTGAAATACATGTCTATTGTTTCACACGACCCTAGAGATTGACTCTTGATCTGAGGAGCAAAGTTGTCATGTTGCACGGTTGTTGGAAAACTGAATCCCTTCTTGTCTGTGCCAGGGAAGCTGATCACTTCCTATGCAGAGAAGAAAGTTTCCAGTGACCTCTGAGCTAGTTGGTAACACAACCCAATTAAGTTTAGCATAGTCAGTGGAGGCCTGGAATATCCGCAGTTCCACGTCGATACTACTGTTTATGTTATTCCAATGCGCAGGGCCTAGTGGGAAACTAGGAACTACACTACAGTACGGTCTCAACGACGGCATACCCTGGGGTCAATTTACCTGAACCCTCTCACTTTCTAAAAAAAAAACTTGTCTGTAAGAATTAACAGCAGTTTATCTGAGTTATGGTGCCTAAAAACTACCTGATGAATGTCATCCTGTACCGCAATATAGTGACTCAATGGGTTTTTATCGTCTGCCCTTCAATCATAATAAAGTGGCAATAGGGAAGACCCTCTGAGGTCTGGACCTACACTGTCTTTGGCTACATGTACACTTATCATGTGGCACCCTTTGCGAAGAGGAGAGAAATAAATAAATAATTTTCCTCTTCTTTCCCTCCCTTTTCCGACCTTTCAACAGTGGTGACACACATTTTCTTGAATAAACATGGACACGCCAACTTTTTAGGGATAGTGGTTCTCATTGTATCTTTTTATGATTCTACCAACACCTCTTGAACCACTTCTATTATGACCCCACGGAGTATGCTCTGGTTGATTGCTTTTTCTACTTTAAAAATATATCAGTCTTGAAGAACATACTGGTTATTCTCCATACGTACACCCTTAGCCTTTTTATGTGATTGCTTTTTCTCTACTTTATAGATACATCAGTTTTGGAGAATATACTGGTTATTCTCCATACGCACCCCCTTAGCATCCTGTACGGGGAGCGGTTCTGTTTCTTCAAAGTGAATTGCAGAGGGCAGTCTTGCTTCACCTGCACCAGGGAGGTGATTGAGCGAAGTAAGTCACAGAGAGCAGTCTTTCTTCAGGTACAACAGCGGGGTTCACCGTCTAGTCATCAACACACTTTTCGCAGCCCCGCAACAAGAAGTAGTTAGTCTGAACTACTTCTGGGGGACTGTCAGCAGGTGAACACAGTTTCCCAATAGAATACTAATTTGGCAGCAATGATGCCAATTAACCTCACTACTTAAGGACCCTCCCAATGCAGTCCCATTGTTCAACGGACCCGCGGGGAGGCAAGACATTGGAAAGACAGTGTCCTTGGAGTAGTAAGTACGGCATAGCCCAGTAGCACTTGTAGGTTAAACGAGGGCCAGACAACGATCAATGGAATTTGGTAAAAATCCGTTTTTCCCTTGTTTCTATTCACAGTGTGTGACTATAGGCACCCTTCCCACCCGTTTGACGGCTTATTGGGCATTATGTACGTAGATAACCTCATTACCAATTTTACTTGTCTCTCATGGCACAACACCTATTTAAATAATACTATTAGTTTTTAGGCTGCACTAAACATATTTGGACTCGCTAATACCGATCCTTTGATATAGAGGTTGTGGATAAGGTAAATATATCACCACATATCACCTTCCTTACTGGTCACCACCGATTACGATGGATGATGGTTATGTCTTGCTTTTTAATACTGTGTTTTTATTCCAGATTACAAAGTAGTATACCTATTTAGGTATTGTATACTGTGCATGGTTATTTGGCATGCTCACCAAGTAGTAATAACTACATGTATATACACTACTTTCTTAGACACCCCTATTTTTTAGATACCTTATTCACATCGCTCCTTATTATATAGTGAGTGTAGCCGCTGTGCTGTTACTAACGAGAAACAACTTAATAACAGTAAAAGAGTTTTGAAAAATGTGTCGACTTGAAGACAAATTTACCCTGTTTTCTAAACAATTGTAATGTTCTTACACCAGCTTGAAGATCATTAAAGTGTTACTATTAATACCAATTTGCACACACTTTAAAAGTACTGCGGTGATGTAACTCTCTCCTGTAAAAGGCCTTTTTACTCACTGGACCGGGCTGGTGAAAGGGCCGCGATCTGAGGACGCGATTGTTGGCGGAGCCAGCTCAGCATTGTCTATGCCCCGCACCCCTAGGAAACTTTACAGGGGCGGTGCGTCCATTAGGGCACTGGGGCGTTGGCCCCCGACCCACCTGCGCCTGCAGCTCCCTCGGCGTCTCTGGACTTAAGTAAATTCTCAGTTTATTTAAATTCAGAGACGCCGAGGTAGAACTGACAATCATGTGAACCCCTGAAACCTTGGGATATCACTGCTTACCAGAAACGCCCCGTACCACTGCCTGCCAAGAACGCTCTGTAACACAGGAGCCAGCACTTCACCTCATAGGGCCAGGGCACTGGACTACAGCCCCCAGCATTCCCGTATGTGGCGAGGACGCTGCCCACGCAACACTCACGCACCAGGAGGCGATTAAAGTTGCGCTTGGGGCCGAGGCCCTTCGTGAACCCCTGAAACCTTGGGACATCACTGCTTACCAGAAACGCCCTGTACCACTGCCTGCCAAGAACGCTCCATAACACAGGAGCCAGCACTTCACCTCATAGGGCCAGGGCGCTGGACAAAAAAACCCCTGCATTCCCGTACGTGGCGAGGACGCCGCCGGCGCAACACTCACGCGCCAGGAGGCGATTAAAGTCACGCTTGGGGCAGAGGCCCTCCGTGAACCCCTGAAACCTTGGGATATCACTGCTTACCAGAAACGCCCCGTACCACTGCCTGCCAAGAACCCTCCGTAACACAGGAGCCAGCACTTCACCTCATAGGGCCAGGGCACTGGACTACAGCCCCCAGCATTCCCGTACACGGCGAGGACGCCGCCGACGCAACACTCACGCGCCAGTAGGTGATTAAAGTCGCACTTGGTCCCTCGTCCAGCGGGACGCGCCTGGGAGAAGCCCGGGAGAAGCCGGGGACAAGGGCAGGCCATCTAAGGCCGTCATAGGCCGGCGAAGGCTGGGCTGGGCTGCCCGCCTAACGTGTCACTGCCAAAAGTGAGACATTTGCATTTATTTTACAAACTCTAGTATGTATTACTGTTGGTCTGGATAAACCATTGTACTGCTGTATTGCTGCCATTAATTTTCTGGTTCCTTAAAAGACAATTTTCCTAAGCGTATATAGAAATGGCGCTCCTCCAAGGAAAAGGAAGGAAGGCAGTGCCCGGCACCATTGGGGGACAGTTACCGGAACTTGGACCAGTTCATAACTAGAGCTGCAGTAGCATTAGAACACGAAATAGCACTAACCGAAAAGAGATTATCATTAAAACCGTTATTTGCTAAGCGATCATCACTGGGCACTATTATGGCAGCTGTAACACCAGAGCAGCTATGTATCCACCAATCTAATGGTGATTATCAGTTTGGAGCAAGTATAGATTCTGCTGGGTCTGATGGGTCTGTTGTTTGTTCTTCAGTTAATTCTACCAAAGATAGTACATCAACTATAGGAAATAGGCAGGTAGTAATGAACACTTCCACCACCCCCAGTACACCTACTGAGCTGAGATCTAGAATAGACACAAATGCCCAAAAGACGACTGGTAAAAGAAAGCGTGGGAGAGGCGCAAAAAAGGGTAGATGCCCAAAAGTTATTAAAACTACCAATACAGGAGAGGATATGGCAACACCCACCCAATCGTTATCTACCAGTGCGCTCCCTTGATTGCCCATTAAAGACCAAAGTATTCGGACAACCCAACTATTACAGCGTCCCTCGCTGGTAACTCAAATTCCTGAAGGCCTCCTGGAACAAATAGAGCAGTTAATGAAGTCACTGATGCTACCCTTACTCGAAAGGATAAAATTAATTAATGAGAACCTGGGGAAGCTAGAAAGAGCAGTAATGGCTAACTCTTACACATTGGAAAAAGCTGTGGGTTGCATACAGGATCCTGGCCAATCCTTGCATAAAAGAATAGTTCCAGAATCCAATAGCACTATAATAGACACCCCACAAGAATTAGTAAATAGATCGAGTGGGCGACAAAAAACAACTTGTATTGAAGGTAGTACAGAGACAGGAAAGGCAAACCACTATAACAGAGAGGGAGCAGAAGTGACAGGGAGGGATGGTGGAAAGGAGTTGGTAACCTCCGAGCGGGATGGAGAAATAACTAACAAAGGAAAAGAAAGACTAGGCACAGAGGATGGGAAATGAAGCATCCATGTATTGATCTACCCCCGATTCAGCACCTTACACGATGATACTGACAGGGGTTCCTGAGATCCATAACGATAAATTGGAAACCCACAGAGAACTGAAATATAAGGTTATCTTCCGGATTAACAACAATAGATCACTCCCAGGTTATACAAACCCTGACATTTTACATGTTAGAAGGGTGAGTTGATTAGGCCGTAGAACAAAGGAGCTAGGGGGAGACTGTATAATTGTGAACTTCAGAGACCCCAGGGTGGTAAGGTTCATATGTGATCGGACATGGCATAGAGGGGATGGTGGAATTCAAACTTTCGATTTGAGCTATTTTATACCCTTGCACAGCTTTTGGTTCGCCATTTTCCGTTAAACAGGAGAGAAATGCAACTTAGACAACCAAATATTGCATATAGCCAAGAGTTTTGCCTCCCCTTGTTTAATCGCTTTGAGACACTTCATGGATTGGAGGGGGTGGATTGACTGGGGCACAGTTATAATGGTGTCATTTTAGATCATCTCATGTTAAATGACAGTATAATACAGGATAAGGTAACCAAAGGAGGTGGAAACAGCAGGGTGGAATCAGGAATAGGCTCAGAGGTCTCCCATAAGGATTGTGTTCGGAATATGGGTAATAGCGATAGTAACTTGAATACACTGGCAGATGACAAAGCAGGTACTCCTGAACCTACTGTCACGGAGGAAGATATAATTATAGGGGGATCTTGGGCAATTATGGTTTGGAACATTGCGGGCCTCGAAACAAAACTCTCAAATCCCAACTGGATGAATGCGATCAGAGACTGATATTGTAAGCCTCCAAGAAACATGGGCGATTTTTGTGCGGTTTTAAGACTTTTCACTCACCGGCAATTGGCTCCCATTATGGTAGGGCCAAAGGGGGTCAGTGTACCTATGTGTCCAACCTGTTTAAGTGTTGTAAGATCGAGATGATCGTTAATAACCGGTATTATCACATTATTAGAATTGTTATCGAACGAGACCTACACTTGATTGTTGTTAATTTCTATAATAATGTACTGGTGGACGCTATGGAACAAACATTCATAAGCCTGAGTAAAGATATCAAATGTCTGATGGAAGGGAGAGTGAAAGCAGTCTGTGTTATCTGGGGGCGGGGATTTTAATTGCTCCCTATGTAAACATGGGGAAGAGGGTACTTGTGGCCTAATGCTGGATAAGGTGACCAGCTTAAGCCATTTTGAACACACCGTCTGTGGGAACCATTTAAATGAGATTATTTTTACCTGCGATCTGGACTTCGCAAACAGAATTGGTTGTAGCGACGTCCCTTTTCACCCAACGTTTAATGGTAGAGGTGCATATACCACCATAGACTTCGTACTGATTTCAGCTAGATATGGCAGGGAGGTGCAAGCGTTCAAAACCCTTGATAACCCTTTAAGTGATCATTTCCCCTTAAGACTGGAGATTGTAAAACTAGGTAAAGATCTGCCCAAGATATGTGTACCAAGTAAGCAACTTCAGAATATAGGGCCAGATGTAGGTAGAATAGATTTACCGATTCTTAATTACCGAAAATTACCGAATTTTACCGATTCGGTAATTAAGAATCGGTAAATCTGAGGGGTGGATATGTAGGTATTCCAGATGTGCTGGAATACCGAATCGGACAAATTCGGTATTTACCGATTCGGTAAATACCGAATCGGTAATGCCCATTCATTCCTATGGGCTTTGAAGCCCATAGGAATGAATGCGCATTACCGATTCGGTATTTACCGAATCGGTAAATACCGATTTTCACAAGGGTGCAGGGGGTGTCACTTTGACACCCTCTGGCACCCCCAAAACAGGCCCGGGTGCCATGTGGCAGGCATACATGCCCTAAGGGCAGGTCTGCCTGTCACATGGCATAGGTGTGCATGCACACATGTGCATGCACACCGGAATCGGTATTTTACCATCATATTGGATTTGATGGTAAAACACCGATTCGGTAAGGCCTCTGAGACTCAGAAGAGTCCCACCTACATCTGATTGCCTCAGATTCGGTAAATTTACCGAATTTTTATTTTACCGATTCGGTAAAATTACCGAATCGGTAATTTTACCGAATCGGTAAAAAAATGCCCCCTACATACCTGTCACCCATTTACCGATCGGTAACGGCCAAAATCGGCCGTTACCGGTCGGTAAATGGCCTGAAACGGCCACCTACATCTGGCCCATAGTCCTTAGTCGGCAGAACGGTTATACTCTGAAATGGAGCAAAGTAGTACCTGAAGATCTCTTGAATAAATTGATTAAGAAATGTCATTTTAGCATTAAATCGTGCCTTGATGATAATGCGGATGATTCGGTTATTGAGACAAATTTTAGAATTATTGCTGAACATATTAAATATGCCCTCTGGGTAGAGACAAAAATTTTTAAGGCGAATCCTTCGAGTTGGTTTGATACAGCCTGTACCAAGAGCTGTACCAAACTTAAGCTCGCCTTAAACGCTCCTATTAGAGACATTAATCTCATAAAGGAATTAAGGAAGGCGTTCCAGAAAAACCTTAAGATAAGAAAAGATACTATCAAACAGGAAGCATGGGATGCACTGTGTGAGGCATCCCAGAGCAAAGATTTGGCAGCCTTTTGGAAAGTAGTTAATGCTCCTCTTTTTACTGATAAAACAAAGGCCAGGGTAGAGATAGCTATTTCCAATACAGAGAGGGTTAAACACTATGAACAACTGTATCGTGCTAAAAGCGATCATGACCAAGCCCTTACTGATGACACCGACAGGATTGAGACAGCACAGAGCAGGGTCAAACTGGAATTGGGTATTGCTCTGAGCGAAGTAAATGTGAGCATAAGAGATAGTGCTGGAGGCAAAGCCCCAGGCCCCGATGGCGTTCCAGTTGACCTCTACAAAGGCAACATGGATCTTTGGGGCCCGCTGCTTACCCAACTTTTCAATGCATCCTGTTCTTATGGGCTATTATCCTCATGGTGTGAGTCAATATTTGTTCCAATATTTGAAAAGGGTGACAGATCGAGCTGCCAATGCTATCGCCCCATCTCCCTTTTGGACTCTACCATTAAGATCTTGGGCAGGGTAATTTTAAATAGATTGCAATCTTGGGCTGATGAACGATCGATAATAAGCGATCTTCAATATGGTTTTAGGAAAGGTCTAGGCACCATTGACCAGTGTCTTAATTTGCATATACTATTAGAAAAGTACTCCAAAGCAAAGGGTGGTCGCATGTTTTTAACATTTGTTGACTTAACGTCAGCTTTCGACTGTGTTACCCATTCTAAACTATGGCTGGTCCTCCAGGACCTAGGACTAGAGGAAGATATAATTAATTTTCTTAGGGAACTCTACTCAGGGGCTACAGCTTGGGTTAGGTATGGAAAGTATGGTGAATGCACTGATCCATTCACCATTGCGAGAGGAGTGCGGCAAGGCTGTGTCCTTGCCCCGTTTCTGTTCACAATATATATCAGCGATCTTGAAAAAATATTGTTAGAGGAGTGTAGGGACATGCCGCTTGTTGGGAAAAGGTCTGTCCCTGCGCTCCTATATGCTGAGAATGCAGTTTCAATGGCCAGGACACCTTTACAGGCTTTAGGACTAACTTAGTCCTGAAAATTAACTGCACGAAAACTTTTAGTATGACATATGGCCTTGGACAACATAAAAAGGATAAAACAATATATGTTGGCTCAAGACCACTTGAACAGACCACTACTTTTCCATACCTTGGCGACTGTCTGACCAAACAGGCCGATGGAACGATGCAACACAATCTAGGAGACTACTGTTCTGTAAATCTATTATGGCCTTGAAAACCTTTAGTAGAAGGATGGGCAAAAAACCAATCGGGGAGCTTTTAACTGTGTACAGAGCAACCTGCGTGGCAGTTTCTACATATGGTGCAGGGGTATGGGGGTATGTGAAAACAAAACCACTACAGGTGGTAGAGAATAACTTTTAAAAATACCTCTTATCAGTACCATCTAGAGTTTCAACTTATGTTAGTCACGCTGAGTTAAGGGTGCCCTACATAGAAGATATTATCAAGGTTGCCCCGGTACTTCTGTGGCACGGGATTTGGTCAACTGAGGAATGCGCGTTTAATCGTTCTATTCTAATGGACGTTATGAGCCTAGAAAATGTTGGTAAGGTGGCGTGGTTAACCTATGTAAGGATGTTTTTTATCAAAATAGGGCATAGGGAATACTGCATGAGGTATTTGTGCGACCTTCGAAGTAACATAGAAATGTCAAAGACAACTGTGGTCGCACATCAATTAATAATGACTTCTGATCACATGCAACTGTATATTAAACTAAAAATGAGTGATTATGGAGTGTAATCAGTGTTGCCCTGCATTTTTAGAACTTCAAATACTGGATAATATTTTAGCTATTGCATCTTTGTCTGCATATTTTAAATCTGGTTTTAGATCCCAAAAGACGATCATCTGAATGAATTAAATCAAGATGGGCATATTTTATCTTTGTCATAATATAATCATGTTATGGACACTGTGTATTGTGATGATTTTTTATCTGTACTTTTATGGTTGTTTTTATCTGATAACTGAATAAAGTTAAACTTGACTTGACAATCATGTCAGTCAGCATGATGTCGGACCGCCCACCCCCTTCAGAGTCTGAAGGGGGTGGGAGGTCTAAAGTCATGTTAACTGACATGATTGTCAACCTGGGGCAGCAGGCAGCGCCACAAGTGTGCATGAGTGGGGTAGGTTGGCAAATTTTTCCGCCATGCCCTGTCATGCGCACTAGTGTCTGCACAGGCTGGCACACGCCTATTAGGAGAGCGAGAGTTCAGCAAAGACTCAAACCTTGGTCTCTTAATGGGCAGGCGGGTGGAGAGTAACCGTGCCCTATGACAATCCTGGCATTGCTGTCAGCGCCAGGATTGGCTGAGAGGGGTTGCCACCCACTTGCCAGCAGTGATGCTGCTGCTCCGTTCCTGTAGGCACCGACGGACCCGAGGCGGTGCGGACCTGCTCAGGTAGGATTTTTTAATTTATTTTAAAACTCCCCCCTTACCCCCCACGAGCCGCAACTGGTCATGTTTGTCAAGTTAGTAAATTAAATTCCCAATGAGAAAAAACATTTTGGTTTCTTTAGCTACTGATTGTGTTTATGCATATGTAGTATGCTTAAATTGCTCTTTAACATACTTCCTAAATTACGCTGCTGTCGTTATCTGCTATAAAAGTGTATCCAGTATGCGCCAAAGTCGCCAGCGGCCCCTACCCAGCGTGTGAGGCAGACATCGGGGTGAAATGTGCACTCGGGGTCTGTGATGGTACAAACATCACGGGATAACGCTGTTCAGTTTCTAGCGCAGTGTCTGCGTGACATTTTCTGCTCCAAGTATTTGTATGCCTGCAACAAGTATATGTGTAAGGAAGAACAAAAATAGTACCAATGACGCTCAGTAATCCAGATAAGTGCAAGATGGAAACACAGGTCCCCCAGGAATGCTTGTCGCTGGTCCTGCTGGACGTGAGAGTCTGTTCACTTCGTACATCTTGATATCACGCCAGTAAGTTTATGCCGTGGTTGTACAGCTGGATGCCTCGTCACAGGGTGAACACATGGGTGAGTGCGGGCGGGGCTTCAGTTTGTGGGGGACTTCAGTTTGTGCGTTCATCTGTGAGCGGCATAGTGCGGGACGAGAGGGTGAATGAGTGAGTGCAAGGATGAATAGATAGGTGAATGAACGCATGAGCAAAATCCTCCTGCGTCAACACTCGAGATTGGATGGCATGCTGTCATTTACTCAGTCCCTGCTCTGGAGTCCCCTTTGACTCGTTGGGGCATATTACCAAAAAGTAGCGATATTTATCGCTAAATAGGCTCAGTGACGATTTTTTTATCGCTGAGCATCGCCGGAATTTATCGTGAGATAACATGCTATTAGCAACGTTTATCCCCAAAGCGATAAATTTTCCGGCGATAATGGCGATAATGTGTGAATATCGCTGAGAATACAGCGATATTCACGCATTAGCGACGAAATGCTCTTAGCCATGTTATCCACCTCCCATTGGATAACATGGCTAAGAACTGGTCTGGGCAGGTGTTAGTATTTGGAGATATTCGCGCTTAGCGCAAATATTTCCATCGCTATGCCTGTCTTGCGAATAGGCGATAGCGATGTTAGTGACTATTTTCAGTCGCTAACAGTTTGGGTACACCCACTTTGCATGTCATTAGCGTTAAATATCGCTAACATGCAAAGCGGGCCCCAAACCGCTCGCTATCACCTAAAAGCTGTCGCTAACTGCTGTTAGTGACAGCTTGCTAATAGGGCAATAGAATTCTAAAGCTGTGAAAATTCCCTATCGCCACCCTTGATAATATGCCCCGTTGTTATTTAGAAAGTGTACCCCACTACTGGTACATGCACCACCGCCTCGTGCTGCAGACAGTAAGGAGTTTGCATGAGCAGTAGCCCCGGTAGTGGCATGGCTGCTGTGAAGGCTGCTGTCACCGTCCTGTACTAGCCACTCACAGCATAGAACACGCCTGTTCCTGGAAGTAGGGGCGCTGCGTAAATCTCTGATGCCCCCCAGGTCAGAGGCCTACACACGGGGTCCTGACATGCAGGTTCGTGAGACAAAGGGCTGCTCGAAATTTTAGCATGGCTCGCTGTGTTTACTATTTCTTTCTGGTATTTTGTGATTTTCACAAGTTTAACTCCTTCAAGGGCAGTGCTGAGCGGAGGAGGCCACATGTTCCAGGGATTTGCTAGCACATACAAATAAAGACAAGCTTGATTTCCAAAGCACTGCGGGTGACGTCATGGCCAGCACCCTCCCTGGCAAAGAGTGCCAAGGTGCAAGCTTCACCCCGCCTCATAGGAGACGGTGAAAGCAGGTCTGGGTGGGTCAAGGACGCCCCCGCGCTCCCACGCCAGGCCTTAGGGTCTCACTCCCAGCCCAAGAGGGAGTTATTCAAAAGGACTGCAGAGAGACACCAGGGGACAGATTTACAATAACTGGCGCATCCCTGCATATCAGCAGGGAGGCGCCAGTTATTGTGCGCCGCAGCTCCGCTACCATGGATTCGCCACATTTACAATGCAGCGCACCATGGGGCAAAAATGGACAGAAGCGTGACGCATCTGTGCCGTGAAGGCGGCGCATTGATTGAGTTACGTCACAAGCGCAACACAGCTCCAGCAAGGCTCGGGGGGTGCCCTATATAAACAATGCCGCGCCAATCCTTACGCCTGCTTCAAGCAGGCGCAGGTTTTACAACGTGATGCATCTCCCAGATGCGTACCGTTGTAAATACCCCACAGCATGCCGCTGGCTTGGCACCGCCACTACGTCACAAAAGTGACACAACGGCGGTGTAAAAGAGGCGCAAGGGGCTTGTAAATCTCCCCCCAGGAGTCCTTCTTCCAGGGCACCGGGCCTCCCTTCAGCTGTCATCTCCTGTCGCTTCTTCTTTCTTTCACTCTCAGAGGCCCTGGAATGCTTTCCTGAGAGACACCACCGCTGCTTCCAGATGTTTAGTCCTAAGAACCTACTGGAATTGGACACATTTTGCTGCCTTATGCAGCCCTAGTTCTTTGTTTTCACCTTCTGTGCTATAGGTATTTGTAGTGCTTACTACCACAGTCGAAGCGCTTCATCCGTTTCAGCAGGTTAATTCTTTCATATCATCCGGCTGAGTTTTCCGAACTAATATTTCATGCCGTAGGTTGCATATATATGGTATTTTTGTGTTTGTCTCCTTTATGTTCAGTAGTCTGTTAGTTGCTGTAGTTGTTGTAGTTTTACACTGTAACTTAACATCTTACGGGTTTTGTTATCATTTTTGGGCGAAAAGTCGCTTTACTCTTTTGATGTTACCAAAAAGCGACCAAACTGATCTCAATTCTTACACAAAAAGATGTTTCTTTGGCTTCAGCAGCTTCGTTTTTTTTGACTTGCAAACAGTGAATTCTAGATACAACACAGCAGAGACACAACACCTTTTGCAGTTTTGAATCCTGGTCCTTTATGCTGGTCTAGGTGGAATCTTACATGCTACCACTAATACAGTAAGTAAGCTCTGGATTGGTGCCTGCATATAATACTAGGTTTGGAGCTTTTACATTACTCTTTTGGTCTCACTTCATATTCATTTCCTGGATTTTTACCTGTTCTCATCGTTTCAAATGCCCTCATATTTGCCATCATTTTAAAACAATGAGTTCAGTGTACCCTTCAGAATAGCACAGGCAACATACTATCCGTTTTATTTTTATCGGGGAGCATATTTGCTTTTCAATTTAGATGAACATTACTTTAAGCTTTCAAAAACTTTTTCCACTAGCCAGAAGAACTTTGTTTCAATGGTGCACATGCTATCCACGATTGTGATGAGCTTACTTTTGGAAAATCGAAATATGTTTTCTGCAGATTGGCCGGAGTACATTCAATCACTTGTTATTCAGCGCTCACTGTGTGGGGTTTTGCAACTTCCTACTCTCACAAGTGCTGCTCATAGATTACCTTTATTGTTTCCTTTTTGTGCTTATTCTGTTCTGCAGAAAATTGGTGCCATTAACATCACATTATGCCATGATTTCTATTTCTCCTGGTGTGGCATCTATGACTGGTTCGCCCTAGCCCGGCACCACTTTCTTTCACTGGCCCTTTCCATAGCATCTATGTTTAGTGTTTCATCATCACCTTTATTCCAACCAAGCACATGTGTGGTTTGGATGCTACAAGCCTAAGCAAACTTCAAGCCGCTGTCGTCGTTCCAGCAAAGAAATGTTTCTTTATGCAGCTTTGCACCTCATTTTTTGGGCTGGGCGTAGTGCACTACGCACTATGCGAGCTTCGCGTAGCACTACGCAAACTTCCCATAGCACTATGCGAACTGCGTAGTAGCATGTTCGCACTGTGCAAGATGCCGTTTTCAATGATCGCATAGTACGGACAAGCATTCGGCACTGTGCAATCATTGAAAACGGCATCTTGCACAGTGCGAGCTGTAGGAGATTTTTCCTCGAGCTGCAGCTTTCTCAACGAGGACAGGTAGTTCCTCATCGGGAGTGGTCGCGAGCATACGCGACCACTCGCAATGAGAAAACAGACCTCCCCGCGTTGAGAATCTCGCAGGGAGGTTTATTTTCCACGCTTGCGATTGGCAACTTGATGTTGCTGATCGCGAATGAGGAAAAAGTTTCACCAAGATGTTATTTTGCTTGCTTGCGGTCGCCAACTTGTTGTTGAGGACCGCGAGCAAGCAAAAAATGACCGCTGCACTAGGCTACGCATGTTTGCACTGTTCTACGTGCAGCTCACGTAGTGCGAAGTTGCGCAAACTTCGCAAACTATGCGAGCGTAGCGTAGTGCTTCGCCCGGGCCTACTCATTTTGCTCCTAGTGCTTACTTTTTAACACTATGGCTATTGCCATGTTTTTTTATATTATCAATGAGTATCTGAATAACAATGTATATCGAAATATAATGACAAGTAATCAAATAGAATGGCAAGTTTTATACATGCATTCATAGATGATATTGTTTGTACTGGAGCTCATCTTATTGCACACCTCTCTAACTTCTGTTCGGGTCTCTGCGGGTAACAGCAGTTGTTTATCTTCCTCTACAGTGATTATTATTGCAAAAGCAATATGTTTTTATATAAAATCTGGTTTTATAGGGTGAATTTAGCTTCACATCCGAGTAGTTACAGTTTGTATAATTGCTTTAATATCTGTATTTGTAGACTGCATGTATAAAATGGCAAATAGATTCCATGGGTTTTCTCTCACATTACAACACGTCAAACATCTTTCTCACAAAGGTTTTGGAAATGAATATAGAAGCAGCATTCTCAGTCCTTTGGATAAGAGAGGAACATATCTGCTTCTGGTAAAATTGTCTTTCTATCAAGCCTCCAGTTTGAGAACGTCCTAGCTTCTCAGAAATATAAATTGTACTTGCAGGCAGGAAGAATGTTGTTTGCTTTCAGCATTCAGGTATGTGACTAATCCAGTTCACTCCGCACGATGGCAAGCCTTTCAATTCTTGCTAATTAGATTTGCTAAAGATTGAATCCATTTAATGTATTATGCTGTCTGTGCTCAATTGCATTTACATTCTGCTCATTCGTGATCACTGCAGTTATTTTAATATAAGCTGTAATAGTTTTATACTGAATATATGTGTTAGAAGGGCTTCAAATAAAGCCTTATAAACACAAAGCTTCATGTTTCTTTATGGTGCAGTATTTAGGGAAAGTAAATGAAGACCCACCAATAAACCTCTGTTTCTGACAGGTACTGTTGTATTGCAGTTACATTCTAAAATACAAACTTGCTTTGAGTAAGTTCATTAGAGGCTTGTCTGACACAACATTTCTGTTTTTCTCACTCAAGCTGTTAAGCTTGTGTTCCAGGGCTTGCCTGAAATTCAAGACAAATCTCCTGGATGTGGTCAGGATATACACCTGACATGCAACAAACCAGGATGTTAGCTCTGCTCAAGCAACAACTACAGTCCCTTTCAAGGTGAGCCAGAAATGTTTCCAAATGAACCTGTGCTTAGCCTCTATTGTGTGGCTGTCTGGGAGGAATAAACAAATCCAACTGCTGACTATACCCTGTCATGTGACTCAGGAACAGGCTGCAGGCACAAAAAAGCTAGGGCAGGAGAATGCCAACTTTCTAAAAGTGCAATTTTCAAAACTGTTTCTTAAAATTTGATTTGGCCATTAACGTATTCATTTACAATTTCTCAGACACCAAAAATGACATTTCCACCTATCCCCAATCAACAGTTAGTACTTATTAAATGAAATGTGGCAATGCAATGTTATCCTGTGGGAGAGGTAGGTCTCACAGTAGTGGAAACAGATTTGTGAGTTTTTTACCACCATGACATGCAAAACCTAAACGTGCATGCCCATTCTTTCAATTACAATGCACCCTGCACTATGGGCTACCTAGGCCCTACCTTAGGGTTGTCTTATATTGTCAAGAGGGATTGTTAATCCTGTCACGAGAGGACATAAGGATTATTAAAAAAGGGGGAGAAAAAGGCTTCAACTGGTAACCACACAGTACTTTGCTGAAAACACGGGCACAGTGGAATCACCCTCAACCCTATGGGAGGCGTACAAAACAGTCCTCAGGGGGGCGGCCATTGCAGCGATTACGGGACACAAACGAGACTCACGAAAAGACCTCACAGACCTGGAACTGGCACTCGACCTGGCCAACCATGCACATATGTCAGACCCATCCCCATCCACGACGCACACCCTCATGATTAGGCAACAACAACACCTGGCGCACCTCAAAACGACCGAGAAGGGTTATATCGCGAACACTAGACATAGAATTTACGATGTGGGCGACAAAGCGGGCCGTATGCTTGCGTGGCTGGATAGGAGAGGGAATGGGACTAGAGGCATTCAGAGGCTCAACACGGAGGAGGGGCGAACACTGGTGCACCCAGAAGAAATAGTTTGCGAACTAGCACGACACTATCGGGCAGTGTACACACCAGAACGGAGAGTCACTAGACAAATGGCAACGGCAACACTCGCAGACATTACCATCCCCAGCATTACTCAGGAAGATAGGGACTCCCTAGAACTGGACCCAACGGGAGAGGAAATCCAGCTGGCAATCCAGGCGTTGCAGTCCGGAAAAGCCCTGGGCCCTAACGGGATACCGGTAGAGTGGTACAAGTCCATGGCTTCAGACCTCAGTACCCCATTGCTGGCCATGTTCTTAGAAAGTAGGGATAAGCTAGAACTACCACTAGATCAACGCACGGCCACGATCGTGACGATACCCAAGCCAGGAAAACCCCCGACAGAATGCAACACATACCGCCCAATATCGTTACTGAACATCGAAGCCAAGATACTGGCTAAACTTCTGGCCACCCGCATGCTACCCCACCTCAGTACCCTGATCCACCCTGACCAGTCGGGCTTTATGCCCCACCGGAGCACTGCGATGAATCTCAGAAGGGTCCATGGAGTGCTAGCCCGGGCGCACCTCCTTGCGGAGCAGGCGGTGATTCTCTCTCTCGACGCCAAAATGGCATTCGATCTGGTGGAGTGGGAGTATCTCTTTGTGGTACTGGAACGTATGGGGTTTGGGCCGAAATACATACAATGGATACGGTTACTTTATGCGAAACCCGTGGCACAGGTGGTGGCCAACGGCCACATATCACCAAGCTTCCCACTGAGCAGGGGGACTAGGCAGGGCTGCCCCCTGTCCCCCCTGCTCTTTGCACTGGTACTTGAGCCTCTAGCCATCCAGATCAGAACCACGTCACTGTTCGCAGGCATCACGTGGGAGGAGGGGTGGGAGGACAAAGTCTCGCTATACGCAGACGACATGCTTATCTACATGTCCGCACCTGATACAGGCATCCCAGCCCTGCTTGACCTTTGTGACACGCATGGGCGCGCATCGGGATACACTCTCAACTGGTCGAAATCCACAATATTCACGTTGAAGGGCCCGGCTCCGACATTGCAGGCGAGCTGTCCATTGCTGACGACGTCGGCCTCTTTCAAATACCTAGGAATTGTCATAGCATGTGGGGAAACTGAGTTTTTTGTTAACAACCTGAAGCCACCCATAGATCGCCTGCGAGCCGATGTTAAATATTGGGCAACCCTGCCCCTGACCCTGCTGGGCAGAGCGGCTCTCTACAAGATGATGGCCCTCCCACGACTCCTCTATGTCCTAGAAAATACTCCGCATTTGGTACCACCGCAATACTTTAAACAGATCGTGGCGCTGGTCACGGTCCTGCTATGGAATGCTGGCCCGGCGCGTATAGCATACGACAAACTAGTGAAAAGCTGGTACGAAGGGGGCATAGCGCTCCCCAACATCCAGCTATATTACTGGGCAGCCCAGCTCAAAATTGTAAACTACTGGATCCACGCCCCAAGAAACGACCCGGCCTATCGGGCGGACTGGTCCCAACTTGGGACGAACGGTATGCTGTCCGTACTCTATAACAAATCACAACTAAAAACGCTGATTGGCCCGACCAAACACACGGCGGCATTGTGGCACGTGGCGCAGGCCCGTCTGGGATGGACAGGTCGGATCACTAAAATGACGCCCTTATGGGACACGAAGGCATTGGGAAACCTGAGAGGCTGTAAAGGGTTTGAGCGATGGGACTCCATAGGCATATCTACCGTAGGAGACCTGTGGGATACTGACTCAGTGCTACCATTCACGCACCTACAACAACAACACAGTCTAGGACCCACAGAGACGTTTAGATACGTCCAAGTTAGACACGCATTACTACAAGCAATCCCTGCAGGCACCACTCTGCCGGACTCCTCCCCGCTGGAAGATAGGCTACTGACGGAATACATGCTCCAGAGCGCCACCTCCCTTACCTATAAAAAACTGCTAAACAATCTCAAAGACCCGACACTAAATCTTAAAGAAAAATGGGAAAGGGAGCTAGGTGGAACTGACGAGTTCGAATGGAATGAAGCACTGGCCTCCCCGAAGGAGGTTGGGATCTCGAGTAAGCTCAGACTAGTACAACTTAAAATCCTACACCGCGTCTACTACACCAGGCCGCTGCTGCACAAAATTGGGAGGGCACTACACCCCTTTTGTTTGAGAGGATGCGGGGAGGAAGGGACGCTGATACACACACTATGGGAATGCCCGCACATTCGTGAATTCTGGAGGCAGATACTCCGCTCAATCTCCCAGGCCCTTAAACTGTCCATATTACCGGAACCACGTAAATGCCTTCTGAACATCTGGGACCCTAATGATCTGGGCAGGTACGAACTGATTTGGGCATCATTGGCTATGACAGTGGCTAAGCGGGACATAGCGCAGAAATGGGGGGCGCCAGAAATACCCACCGCTAGTAAGTGGGCCAAAAACATGGACATTCTCATGGTGACAGAGAGAGCTGTATACGTGCTCCGAGCGGCGCCCCGGAAATGGAACAAAGTCTGGGCGGCGTGGAACAAGTACAGAGGGGACATCTGTGAACCCTTGCCAGAAGGGGAAGACTCAGATTCGGAGGGGGAGGAGGAGTAACTGAACGGGCACGGGGGGGCTGCCTCATGAACAGGACAATGCTACTATAGCGGCGCTGGCCCGGCCACACGCCACAGTGCATGGAGAGACACGGACTACTGTAACATGTGGGTGGGTGAAAAAGGTTGCGATGACACATGGTTAAGGGGGGTAAGTTGGGAAGTTTGTTCACACTGTTCAATGGAAAAAAGACTTCGCCATCACTGACACAGGAGGGAGGGGTTATCAGGGAACTCAATCCTGCACGTTGTAACTCACAGATGATGTATGTAATGTACCTGAGCAATGCAGGCAACGCAGTTCAGGTTACGAACAATCGCTCGTCACATATAGAAATGTTAAATTAAAATGCTAGGTGGCGATCACCTAATGGAATGTATGTAACTGATAAACCACTATTCCTTCCTTCAATAAAGTTTTTAAAAAAAAAAATAAAAAAAAAAAAAAAAGGGGGAGAAACCGGGGGATGGTAACTTCTGAATCGTGTCTCAAATCTTACCTAATGGAACTCAATCTCGCGCCGCAACTGTCAGCCGGCGTTCCGTGTGGGCGTCTGTAGAGCACTAATCCTCTGCACATGCGCCGAAGAACAGGTGTCAGTTTCCTATGATAGCCTAAAGAAATAGCCGTGGGCGCGAGTGAAACGCTACTCACCCGCGCATGCGCTTCGAGAGTGTGTGACTCGAAAACGACCGGGGGTCTACAGCCTAAGTATTACAAGACTTGTTCTATTTGTGCCACTGACATTTCCACAATTGATGGAAGTGTTATATTTTGTATGAATGGATGTATGTATTTTGAACGACTGTGATATGTCTGATGAGTATGAATGAATATCTATATTGTTATAATGGTGTCTTGTTTAATGGTGTAGTGTCTTATTGTATATAACATGTGTAAAAAAAAATTGTAGAATATCTTCCAAAAATTGAATGAATAAATCGCTATTAACTAGCAAAATCTCGGGTGGAAATGAGATTTCTTCCTTTTTGAGTTAAATTTACGTTTGACTAGCTGTATCAGTTTAGGCAATTTTCTTTGTTTTATAGTTAGAAGTGCTCAGCCTAACTGATTAGAGCCAACTCTTCGTTGCTAATACTAACTTGGGAACGGCATGCTATCTGGTGAGCGTGGCTAGGGCTGGGTGCCTCGCCAGTCCCTCTGACTTCTAGGAAGCCCTGTGTGGCAAGTGTGGTACCCTACTGATGGATTCTTCATTTTTCTTTTCTGGGTAGGAGCTGTAGTCCTGAGAATACAGCATCAGCGTATGTGTTTGGGGTTTCCTCTTCTGTGCCATCTCTCTTCCCTTCCAGATTCTGTCTCTCCTCTGTACACTAGAGTATGTTCCTTCAGCCTCATGTGGTCCCCTTGTGTGATGCCCCTCTTCCCTTCCCTTCCTTTCCCTCTCCTCTCTTGCGTTCTTATCCTCTTCCCGTCCTTCCTCCTGTCTGGAAAATGGGAGTCTGATTTATGTTTGTTACTTTGTTTTTCATTGTTCCTTCTTCATTTTTTCTCTTAGGTAGGATCAACATGGACACTGCGTGGGACATTGACGGCATGATCAGTGACTAGGGGCTTTCATCAGTCTCTAATTCACCAACTTCCTCACCAGAGGGAAAAGCCAAAAAGTTAGCAGGAAGACCACACTAAGGCTGACATTACTAACAATTTGCATACAACATTATTGTCCCATTGGCGAGACACAATGGATATATACTTGCCACTGCTACTTGCAGTAGGACAAGCCTGGCGTGTTCACTGCAGCACACCACCTCAGATGGAACCTAATTTCCCAGAAATTGCATCAAAGTGTAATCACAGGTGTCATTTCAGGAGGGTCTGGTGAGATGTTTCCCCCAACTTCTCAGCACTGTGTAGTTTTCGGGTAGTTTTACCTTAATTTTCAGTCTAACTGACCTCTTTTTTCACAAAATGTTTGTGTGTCTGGATTTAGCAATAGAGAGACAAGAGTCTGATCATGTGCACTGACAATTGAAAATTGATGATGAATAAATCACAAAAGTGACACCTTTAAAATAATAAATCAGCACTTTTGTATTCTGCTCTGTAATGAAAAGGTTGTGTTTTTTTTATGATTGGTCACATGAGATTTCTATATACATAGGTTAGGGCCCAATTACGATGACGGTGGGACTGCCACCAACAGCCCGTCGGTGGCGGTCCCACTGCCATCACAATCATTTTTACCGCCCGCCACATTTGGATGGTGTGCAGATGGTTGGGGCGGGAAGACCATCCAACACTAATCCGAGAGGCTCAAGGAGCCCGTCGGACCATCGGACGGTCTGTAATGCCTACAATGATGGTGGTGCCTGCCAGGCACCGCAGTAGCCATTACTATGTTCCTTTCTGCCGGCCCTTTCATGGCTGAGAACCTGCCATGAAAAGGCCGACAAAAAAAGGACATTGGAGGCCTGTAGCGGGCCCCCTTTGCCCCCTGGCCCTCCTATATGGGCACTGGGGGCACCTATGGTACCCCCTACATATCCCTGCACCATGTGGCAGGCACCGCATTGTGCCTGCCCTGTAGTGCAGGGATATGTAAGGTGTCCCACTATTGCATTGCGGCACATGCTGCAGTCAGAGCAACTGCCACAATGCAAAACATACGATTCAGAAAAGGGGGTGGTGATGAACAGAGTGTCTGAATTAAGCAGACCACTCTTACCCAGTCCAAAGATCAGGGCTTGATCCATCACCGTTATTTGTCTCACTGCACCATCCCAGCTCAGAACCTGGCTATATGCAAATCAGTCTGTCCCTGGCCCAGTGCATCATGGGAACAGGGCAGACTAAACTACCAAGCCAATTCTTCCCCAGAAAGGAGACAAGCTACCGGGGACCGGTTTCTGGCATTTCAGCCTTCTTCGGCCCGGCTTGCTTGAATCCTGATGGTGCAGTGAGAAAGGGACTCATGTCTGAGTATACCCTGCCACACCTATAGTGGCCAAAAACGATTCAGAAAAGGGGGTGGTGATGAACAGAGTGTCTGAATTAAGCAGACCACTCTTACCCAGTCCAAAGATCAGGGCTTGATCCATCACCGTTATTTGTCTCACTGCACCATCCCAGCTCAGAACCTGGCTATATGCAAATCAGTCTGTCCCTGGCCCAGTGCATCATGGGAACAGGGCAGACTAAACTACCAAGCCAATTCTTCCCCAGAAAGGAGACAAGCTACCGGGGACCGGTTTCTGGCATTTCAGCCTTCTTCGGCCCGGCTTGCTTGAATCCTGATGGTGCAGTGAGAAAGGGACTCATGTCTGAGTATACCCTGCCACACCTATATTGGCCAAAAACGATTCAGAAAAGGGGGTGGTGATGAACAGAGTGTCTGAATTAAGCAGACCACTTTTACCCAGTCCAAAGATCAGGGCTTGATCCATCACCGTTATTTATCTCACTGCACCATCCTAGCTCAGAACCTGGCTATATGCAAATCAGTCTGTCCCTGGCCCAGTGCATCATGGGAACAGGGCAGACTAAACTACCAAGCCAATTCTTCCCCAGAAAGGAGACAAGCTACCGGGGACCGGTTTCTGGCATTTCAGCCTTCTTCGGCCCGGCTTGCTTGAATCCTGATGGTGCAGTGAGAAAGGGACTCATGTCTGAGTATACCCTGCCACACCTATAGTGTCCAAACACTATTCAGAAAAGGGGGTGGTGATGAACAGAGTGTCTGAATTAAGCAGACCACTCTTACCCAGTCCAAAGATCAAGGCTTGATCCATCACCGTTATTTATCTCACTGCACCATCCCAGCTCAGAACCTGGCTATATGCAAATCAGTCTGTCCCTGGCCCAGTGCATCATGGGAACAGGGCAGACTAAACTACCAAGCCAATTCTTCCCCAGAAAGGAGACAAGCTACCGGGGACCGGTTTCTGGCATTTCAACCTTCTTCGGCCCGGCTTGCTTGAATCCTGATGGTGCAGTGAGAAAGGGACTCATGTCTGAGTATACCCTGCCACACCTATAGTGGCCAAAAACGATTCAGAAAAGGGGGTGGTGATGAACAGAGTGTCTGAATTAAGCAGACCACTCTTACCCAGTCCAAAGATCAGGGCTTGATCCATCACCGTTATTTATCTCACTGCACCATCCCAGCTCAGAACCTGGCTATATGCAAATCAGTCTGTCCCTGTCCCAGTGCATCATGGGAACAGGGCAGACTAAACTACTAAGCCAATTCTTCCCCAGAAAGGAGACAAGCTACCGGGGACCGGTTTCTGGCATTTCAGCCTTCTTCGGCCCGGCTTGCTTGAATCCTGATGGTGCAGTGAGAAAGGGACTCATGTCTGAGTATACCCTGCCACACCTATAGTGGCCAAAAACGATTCAGAAAATGGGGTGGTGATGAACAGAGTGTCTGAATTAAGCAGACCACTCTTACCCAGTCCAAAGATCAGGGCTTGATCCATCACCGTTATTTATCTCACTGCACCATCCCAGCTCAGAACCAGGCTATATGCAAATCAGTCTGTCCCTGGCCTAGTGCATCATGTGAACAGGGCAGACTAAACTACCAAGCCAATTCTTAACCAGAAAGGAGACAAGCTACCGGGGACCGGTTTCTGGCATTTCAGCCTTCTTCGGCCCGGCTTGCTTGAATCCTGATGGTGCAGTGAGAAAGGGACTCATGTCTGAGTATACCCTGCCACACCTATAGTGGCCAAAAACGATTCAGAAAAGGGGGAGGTGATGAACAGAGTGTCTGAATTAAGCAGACCACTCTTACCCAGTCCAAAGATCAGGGCTTGATCCATCACCGTTATTTATCTCACTGCACCATCCCAGCTCAGAACCTGGCTATATGCAAATCAGTCTGTCCCTGGCCCAGTGCATCATGGGAACAGGGCAGACTAAACTACCAAGCCAATTCTTCCCCAGAAAGGAGACAAGCTACCGGGGACCGGTTTCTGGCATTTCAGCCTTCTTCGGCCCGGCTTGCTTGAATCCTGATGGTGCTGTGAGAAAGGGACTCATGTCTGAGTATACCCTGCCACACCTATAGTGGCCAAAAACGATTCAGAAAAGGGGGTGGTGATGAACAGAGTGTCTTAATTAAGCAGACCACTCTTACCCAGTCCAAAGATCAGGGCTTGATCCATCACGGTTATTTATCTCACTGCACCATCCCAGCTCAGAACCTGGCTATATGCAAATCAGTCTGTCCCTGGCCCAGTGCATCTTGGGAACAGGGCAGACTAAACTACCAAGCCAATTCTTCCCCAGAAAGGAGACAAGCTACCGGGGACCGGTTTCTGGAATTTCAGCCTTCTTCGGCCCGGCTTGCTTGAATCCTGATGGTGCAGTGAGAAAGGGACTCATGTCTGAGTATACCCTGCCACACCTATAGTGGCCAAAAACGATTCAGAAAAGGGGGTGGTGATGAACAGAGTGTCTGAATTAAGCAGACCACTCTTACCAAGTCCAAAGATCAGGGCTTGATCCATCACCGTTATTTATCTCACTGCACCATCCTGAAATGCCAGAAACTGGTCCCCGGAAGCTTGTTTCCTTCCCAGTATAAGAATTGGCTTGGTAGTTTGGTTTGCCCTGTTCCCATCATGCACAGGGACAGGAACAGACTAATTTGCATGTAGCCAGGTTCTGAGCTGGGATGGTGCAGTGAGCTAAAAAACGGTGATGGATCAAGCCCTGATCTTTGGACTGGGTAAGAGTGGTCTGTTTAATTCAGACACTCTGTTCATCACCACCCCCTTTTCTGAATCGTTTTGTCCACCATAAGCGTGGAAGGGTATACTCAGATGTGAGTCCCTTGCTCATTGCACCATCAGGATTTAAGCAAGCCGGGCCGAAGACGGCTGAAATGCCAGAAACCGGTCCCCGGAAGCTTGTTTCCTTCCCAGTATAAGAGTTGGCTTGGTAGTTTGGTTTGCCCTGTTCCCATCATGCACGGGGACAGGAACAGACTAATTTGCATGTAGCCAGGTTCTGAGCTGGGATGGTGCAGTGAGCTAAAAAACGGTGATGGATCAAGCCCTGATCTTTGGACTGGGTAAGAGTGGTCTGCTTAATTCAGACACTCTGTTCATCACCACCCCCTTTTCTGAATCACAATGCAAAACATAGGCATTGGGGCTGCTGTGCTGGTGGTCGCATTGCAGTGCCTGTTTTGGGACCGCCGATAGCCTGTCGGGTAATCCCGATTACCGATAGGGTGTCTGTCCACCATCCTAATCATGCTAATAGTTAGGGCAGAGAAGCTCATAGCAAGGTCGCCAATAATTGTGTGATTATTCTACAGTTCTGAGATCTGGCAAAATATTGCGCACTCTTACAGGTGCATCTTCATGCTCATGCATCTCCTCTGGGAAGACTAAAGTGTTTGAGGATTACAATGGGAGGACTGCAGTGCAGGCAGGGCACCAAAGGCATTCTGATAATTCCAATGCTGGGTTCCCAAACTTACCTGCAAACCTGCAAGTTTGGGCCCTGTGATACTCCTCTGCCCTTGTAGGAACATCTTATTCCATTCTCCTATTTATGCCTTTTGGAGCTCTGCTTCACTAAGTGGAGGAGGGGCTAGGGTCATGTTTCAAGAGCTGCCTCATGCCCTTCTTTCCATAGGAGGGCTATCACTTGCTTGTGGACTTACTGGAGTATTATAAAGAAATAAAGTCCAATCATGGTTTTGTATATAATCTTATAATTTCAAGATGGAGGTGTATTTCTTTTTCCCACTCTCCAATGGCTGTTATTAAGTAATTTCCATGTGATTTCCTTTTCCTGTCTTTTTACTTTTTAAGGGCATCCTTCCTTCCTTTCTTTCCTCTGTGTTGCAGTGCAGCCTGAGCATTTTTCCAGTGGATTCTATACTTGTCCCACATGTGTTCTTGATGATTTGGAGTAATCTTCAGTTTGATTCTTCATCATGCAAATATTTTCTTCCCAGTCTTCAAGGATTACAGCCCCCTGTCATCTAACTTCTTGAAGGTTTTTATGCTTCTCGCTTTTCCTCCAGTTTGCGACACTTCCTGTGGATACGTCTTTCACACTTAATCCATCCATATTGTGTAAGACTCAACTGTAAACAATATTGTTGCCTTATCATACGTGGCTACACGCAAGAAAAAATTGTTTCCCCCACCACTCCATGTCTGCTTTGTAGACTATTCAGCAGCATTTGACGGGGTGGACTGTCAAATTTTATCGATGAAACTGGGCAAGTGGGGCTTGCCTCTAAAACTGCTCAAAGCAAACATGACACTTTACTCAAGCCCCAGGCCGGATGGCCATGTAAGGGGTGAAACATGTGTTGGCTATTTTTCTACTCACTATCCAGAATATAGTGACACCTATATAAAAAAACTACAAAATGAAACAATGTGTATTTGGAATTTTTCCATAAAAAACTACAAGAAACAAATCTTGCCCTGACAAGCCCTTCGCTAACTTATATACTGGAAAGGGGCGACCATTCGGTCCCCCCGAACGTATGGTGGAGTACCACGATCCCCCCGGGAAGCCATCTTGGGCGGGAGGCGAGTCTCGGCTGGTATGCCCGAAGCGGCGTAGCCGGGGCGCGCCTTTTTCCCGCCCTAGAGTGGGTTGTCCTAGACACTGACGCGGCCGGCCACGCCCTCGGAGGCAGGCGGGGGCGGGTTTACGCCCGCCCTGAAGACGGATAAAAGGAGCAGAAGCCAAGAAAGCATCCTCTTGTTCCTGTGCTCTGAAGCTGCACCTCCCCGCTGCACGTGAGCTCGAGACGGAACGAAGAGCCAATTTTGAGCGTTGTAATCTTTCTTTTTGTCTTACAGATTCCGTCTGAGAATGCCCAAGAAAGTCGGGAAGCGGGTCAGTACCGATCAGATGCTCCGCATGCTCATGAAGGAGGTAGCCGATTTGAAGAAGCAGGTGGCGGCTAAGGACGGGGAGGGAGGACCGAAACGGCCTTTGCCGGGAGCAGTCCCCGGTGGGAGAGGCAAGAGGTCCAGAAGGGGGGCACTCGGGGGGGGAAACCCCGGTTCCCGATACCCCACTTGAGGAGCCAACCCCGACGCCGAAAGAAGGGAATCCGATCCCCGTGGTGGTCACCCCCGTGAACGGGGAGGATATGCCTCCCGAGTTAGCGGCACAATTGGCAGCGTGGTTGGGAAAAGATAGCGAGGGCACCACGGCTGACGACGCCCGCGCAGTAATGAGGCAACTGCGGGAATCTAGGGAGGCTGCGAAGGCACCATCTTCTGTTAACGCATCAGGCCCAGGTTCGGTGACAGATGCAGCGTCTGGTTCAGGTAAGCGGCCATTGCCGATTGTCGGGGAGGGGTCTGTACCTTCACGAAGGGAAAAGGTGGCTCAGCATGTTCCACTGGAAGTTAAGGAAAAGATTTGGGCGAATAAGTATGTGAACATTTTTTCTTTGCTTACCGATCATTACGAGATGGAGCATGTAAAGAGCCAAAAGGAGCTCATGCATCCGAGTGTTTGGCGCGCAAAAATGGCCGCCTTTAAGGTTGACGAAAACATTGGTACTTGGGGCAGAGCATGGGGCATTTTTACCTCCATCATGGGAGAGTGCAGGCCCGAGTTGTTGACCGAGTTGCCAATTTATCAATCACGTATCATGGAGTATTCCGTAGCATATGGGGGCAATCAGTGGTTCTGCTATGACAATCTTTTTAGAAAAGCTAAGGAACACGACCCGATTTTGACTTGGGATTGTTACGACTCCGTGTCATGGCAAAAAATGGAGAGTACAGGAATGTTGAAGGTACCATTGTTAGGAAGTAACGGGGGGGAATCTTCCCGCCAAAACTATGGGACACCCTTTCGGACGGGTGCAGGTAACGAGTACCACTCGAAGCCGAGTGGCAACACAGGTAAAAGGGGGATCTGTTGGAATTTTAACAGAGGGAAATGTACGAGGCCCCAGGGGTCATGCAAATTCAGACATGAGTGTGGGGGGTGTGGGCAGCCATCCCATCCTGACTCCATGTGCAGAGCCAAAACGGGTGATAACGGTGGTAAGGGAGGCGCCAAACAGGTCTGATATAGTCCGAGGGGCGCCTTTACCTACCCCGATTGATACCATGGCAATGATTCCTTGGCTCAACGAATACCCGGATCATGCTTCCGCTGGGGTGTTACGAAACGGGTTTTCATATGGTTTCCGCATCCCAGTGGGGGATTTTCAAGCTGTAGCAAATTGTAAGAATCAACTGTCGGTCTTGCAGCACACGGCGGTGGTACAGGTAAAGATTGGGAAAGAGGTGACTCGAGGTCGCGTCGCCGGTCCATTCGATTTGCCACCGGTTGCTAACTTTGTTTGTTCCCCTCTAGGGGTGGTCCCCAAGAAGGACCCGGGTGAGTTTCGGCTGATACATAACTTGTCAGCCCCACGTGGTCTTTCCGTGAATGACGCGATAGACCCGGAAGTGTGTTCGGTGCGGTACGCATCTTTCGATGAGGCCGTTGCCATGTTGAATCGCCTGGGGCCCGGGACGCTGATGGCAAAATCGGACATTGAGTCAGCGTTCCGGTTGCTCCCGGTACACCCAGACGATCAGCGTCTCCTTGGTTTTCAGTTTCAGGGTCGCTATTACATGGATAGATGTATGCCAATGGGGTGCTCGATTTCCTGTGCCTATTTCGAGAAGTTCAGTTGTTTTCTGCAATGGGTATTCACAAGGAAGACAGGTTTTCAACATGTTATGCACTATCTCGATGACTTTCTGTTTTTGGGGGCAGCCGGGGATCCTGAGTGTGGACAGGCTTTACATGAATTTCGTGTCTTAATGAATCAATTCGGTGTGCCATTGGCACCAGGTAAGACTGTGGGTCCCTCGACCTTGCTCGAGTTTCTGGGGATCGAGCTTGACTCGGTAGAAGGTTGTTTTCGATTACCCAAGGAAAAAGTGTTAAAATTCAGGTTATCCCTTGAGACATGTATTTGTGCAACAAAAGTAAACCTGCATCAATTGCAACAGGTGGTGGGTCAGTTGAATTTTGCCCTGAGAGTGATGCCAATGGCGCGCCCCTTTTCCCGTTCGATTGCACAAGCCATGGTCGGCCTGAAGGAAGGTCATCATCGCACGAGGCTCTCGGCAGAGGTTCGCCAGGACATGCGCATTTGGTTGGCATTCCTGGCGGATTTCAATGGTCGAGTTGTCTGGAACAGGCCGGCGATGTCCTCCGAGGAGCTGGGGCTGTGGACAGATTCGGCGGGGAGTATAGGTTTTGGTGCCATATTTGGCGCACAATGGTCGGCTCAAAAATGGCCGTCATGGTGGCACGAGTGCGGTTTGACAAGTAACATTGCTTTTCTCGAACTTTTCCCTATTTTGGTGGCACTGAAAACTTGGCCCGAGGGGTTCCGTGATCACTCTGTGGTGTTCTGGTCTGATAACATGACCGTGGTTGAGTGTATCAATAGTCAGGCAGCACGATGCAAATTGATTCTGAGACTGCTCAAGCAAATTGTGTTGTTATGCATGCAACTGAATGTACTGTTTAGGGCAAGACATGTGCCGGGGGTGATGAACCAAGCGGCTGATGCGCTTTCTCGTTTCCGTATGCAGGCCTTCTGGGGTTTTCTGCCCACAGCGGACCCGGTGGCGGCACCCTTTCCCGAAGCTCTCTGGTCTCTCGGTGCCCCGAACTACAAAACCTCGTGGGAGAGAGTTTAGCACCCAGGACGAGGAAGGCATATGAAGGGGCGTTCCGTTCCTATTGGGCCTTTTTGGGTACTGCTAGGGGGGAACTTTGGGGTCAGGAAGAGTTTGTAGTGAAATTTCTGCTCTCCTTACGTCAGGCAGGCAAATCAGTAGCTACGGCCCAGAGGCATCGGGCCGCCATTTCCTTTATGGCAAAGGCTCATGGGATCCAGGACCCGACAGCGTCTTTCGTTGTGCAGAAAGCGCTACGTGGGTGGCAACGCCTTGAGGGTCGCAGAGTAGATGAGAGGCACCCCATAGGTCTGGATAGGCTGACCCTCTTACGGTCCGTACTCCCGGCAACGTGTTCATCCCAGTACGAAGCAGTGTTGTTCCGAGCCGCATTTGCACTAGCATTCCATGGGGCTATGCGGGTAAGCGAATTAGTGGCGAAGAACAAGCGGGATACGATGGGGGGATTGTGCCGGGAGCACATTCAGGTCAGGGGGGAGACGATGACAGTCTCGTTTGTTAGGTCCAAATCCGATCAGGGTGCAATCGGGGACTGCGTAATCATTCAGAGGATCCCCGGTTCTTCCATGTGCCCTGTGGTGTGCGTAGAGGAATACTTAGCGCAGAGGGTGGCAGCATGGGGGGGGACCTTGTTGCGACACGCTGACGCCACCCCACTGACGAGGTTTCAGTTCCAGAGGGTGCTTGCAATGTCGATTTCGGCCGCGGGCTTGAACCCCGGCGAGTTCGGGACCCATTCCTTTCGGATAGGGGCTGCTACTGAGGCTACAGCCAAGGGTCTGAGTGTAGAGGAAGTAAAACGTGTGGGGCGTTGGTCCTCGAACTGTTATAAAAGGTATGTGCGCTTGCACATGTTGTGAAGCTGTAATGATATACTCACGCTTCTTGTTTTTGTTTGGTTTTCAGTTGCGCAAGCTTACGAAGCGGGGCGGACTGTGCAGTCGACCCGACACCTGGGGACCAGCGGTCAGAAATCACCGACTGCGAAAAAGGAGGTGTGGGTCGTGGGCCACTCATACGTGAGGCGTGCCGCGGACGTATTCAAAGCAGGTGATATGATTCACGTGGCTGGGGAATACGGGTACAGGGTGTCCTTCTACGGAAAGGGCGGGCTCTGTATTGACCAGTTTCAATCCTTTTTCGAGGGTTTGTTAGGGCGGACAAGGTCACCGCTGTCTATAATCATAGTCCATCTTGGGGGCAACGATCTGGTGGCCACTGGTAGACAACTTCTTCTTGAGGCAATGCTTTCCACAGTAAGTTGGTTGGCAAGAAGAGTTCCAGGGTGCACAATCGCATGGTCCCATATGATCCCACGGAAAGTGTGGCGGGGGGCTATTTCGGTTTCTGCTCTGAATCATTCCGTAAGGAAAATAAATAACAAAGTGAGTAGATTGTTTCGTTCAAGTACACTGCATTCTGTTTCGCATGGTTGTATCAAAGGGGACAGTATGTATTTGGGGGACGGGGTTCATTTGTCCCGGGTGGGGAATGAGTTACTCATAGGAGACCTCATAGCTTGGTTGAAGGGTTTAAAACATGACCTTTAGGCAGGAGTGGGGGGTCCGGATAGCCGGTCAACTATCCGGCCTGTGGCGGTAAGGTCATGATCGGTGAGCAGTAATTGGAAGATCCCTATGGGGGGGCGTCACCCATTACGGATGGGAGCGCTCGGGGGAGGTGGCCAATTGGCCCCTCAACGGGGAGGCGGTCCCGTCTAAGGATAGGCCGCCGGAAGGAAAGGAAAGGTGGTCAAGGCCCCTTCCTGGATAGGAGGGGCTACGGGCCCTCCTGGGGAATTTCCCGGGGCCAGGACATCTGCGACGGCAGATGGGTAAGTTGTGTGGGGTGCGGGAGGGGGTTTACGCTACCTTTTAGACACCTCACACGAGTCCTCGAACGACCGTTAAATGGCGTCGAGTTCATTGGGGCCCCCGTCAAGTCCAAGGGAAATTGGTAGATGCACTTGAGGTACGCCTCTGTGCGGTCGCTCCCCTCACAAGTGAGGGTGGTATTTCTGGTTTAGGGATCTGACACCGGTTACGACCTTGCCGTTGGCCCTTAATGTTAGGATGTACAATTTCAAGTCAAATGTTTTGTAGGATGTTAGTTCGGCTAGGAGAACCTTTGTATTAGAGATCCGTTAAGGTTAGCCAAACATCGTAATGTGGAAATGAAATTGTACATAATATGAAATTGTTATTTTAATGTTTTGATTTTGTTTCATATTTTAATAAATACGGCCGGGAAGGGTAACTCCCTTCCCGCCTTCCAAAAGTTCAAGAACTGTTTCCGGTTTCCCAATTCTTGGGGATTGTGTTGAGAGGGGGTGGCAGGTATCTCAGCCATATGGAAAGGGGCGACCATTCGGTCCCCCCGAACGTATGGTGGAGTACCACGATCCCCCCGGGAAGCCATCTTGGGCGGGAGGCGAGTCTCGGCTGGTATGCCGGAAGCGGCGTAGCCGGGGCGCGCCTTTTTCCCGCCCTAGAGTGGGTTGTCCTAGACACTGACGCGGCCGGCCACGCCCTCGGAGGCAGGCGGGGGCGGGTTTACGCCCGCCCTGAAAACGGATAAAAGGAGCAGAAGCCAAGAAAGCATCCTCTTGTTCCTGTGCTCTGAAGCTGCACCTCCCCGCTGCACGTGAGCTCGAGACGGAACGAAGAGCCAATTTTGACCCACCCACCAGCCCCTGAGGACAGCGAGTTGTTTTGAATAAAGTTTTGATATGGTAACTCTTTTTCTTGCAGGTTGTGATGATTGTCGTGAAATTTTTGAATATGCAATAAAGAATGGTTATTTTCAGTATGTTTTGCAAATAAAGTAATTTTGCACTAGGATTGATCAGTATTTATGCTTGTAATAAGTTATGTTTGTTTTGTAATCTTAGTAAGTTAGGTAGAATTGTCGTATTTATTTTGGTCGGGCGGTAAGGTCATGATCGGTGAGCAGTAATTGGAAGATCCCTATGGGGGGGCGTCACCCATTACGGATGGGAGCGCTCGGGGGAGGTGGCCAATTGGCCCCTCAACGGGGAGGCGGTCCCGTCTAAGGATAGGCCGCCGGAAGGAAAGGAAAGGTGGTCAAGGCCCCTTCCTGGATAGGAGGGGCTACGGGCCCTCCTGGGGAATTTCCTGGGGCCAGGACATCTGCGACGGCAGATGGGTAAGTTGTGTGGGGTGCGGGAGGGGGTTTACGCTACCTTTTAGACACCTCACACGAGTCCTCGAACGACCGTTAAATGGGGTCGAGTTCATTGGGGCCCCCGTCAAGTCCAAGGGAAATTGGTAGATGCACTTGAGGTACGCCTCTGTGCGGTCGCTCCCCTCACAAGTGAGGGTGGTATTTCTGGTTTAGGGATCTGACACCGGTTACGACCTTGCCGTTGGCCCTTAACGTTAGGATGTACAATTTCAAGTCAAATGTTTTGTAGGATGTTAGTTCGGCTAGGAGAACCTTTGTATTAGAGATCTGTTAAGGTTAGCCAAACATCGTAATGTGGAAATGAAATTGTACATAATATGAAATTGTTATTTTAATGTTTTGATTTTGTTTCATATTTTAATAAATACGGCCGGGAAGGGTAACTCCCTTCCCGCCTTCCAAAAGTTCAAGAACTGTTTCCGGTTTCCCAATTCTTGGGGATTGTGTTGAGAGGGGGTGGCGGATATCTCAGCCATATGGTCATCTATAAACCACAATGATAAAGACCAATTCCTCCCCTCCTCGAATAGGATGACACAAAACACCAATCCTACAATATGAACATGGTGTAGCAATTTAAGACCATATGTATATAGGATTACAGAACTTTCTTGATGATTGTAAAAATACAATGTGAGCAATAGGTTGGGGAATATACACCAGTAAAACAAAGTAACAATATTCCGGAATTTAAAGGGGAAGGCCAAGAATGTGTGGAATCTCGGCCGGGTGAAGATTACATTAATACTTACAACTACCTGGAAAAATGACTAACTTACATGACTAAACCACAATTTCACTTGAGATCACTGGCAAAAAAGCTTGCAAGATAATCTTTGCACCATGTCACCTAAACACAAAACTATATAGTCCTTCTGCTAAACCTACTGTAAGGGTAATAAAAGCTGTATTGGTACCAACTATTTTAAATGGTTACCCAGCTTTCCCTGGGAAAATGGCTGCATTATTGCACAAGATGCAATGCATCACCCAGAGACAAGTATTCAAGCCAATAAAGTATACGCCTGGAATAGTTTAAAATATCAATAGCTAGTTTGTAAATCCCAATTTCTTAGATATGGCTACCACTTGTTATATGCAAAGGATGGGTAAGTAAAAATGGTACTGTTAGATATTTTAACTGCTCAGACAACGACCGGATAAGATACTTAAACTGAGGTAGTGCTGATTTAGGGATGAATATAGATATTTTTGAACAAGCAGCGTTTCATACACACCTTTGAAAGAAATAATGAAAAAGCAGGAATTGTAAAATCTAGAAGAACAGACGAAGATTCGCTATGAACATGCGAATTTTACAGGGCTTTTGTACCATTTTTTAAGCCCTCGCCTGAGAGAAGCTCAAAGTCAGACCTGCATTCGAAACATATTGCTAACATGGTTTTTAATATTATCATTGTGCTTCAACTCTTCTGATATGACAGTTCTGTCCCAATATGAGAAGTTTTTTTTATCCATTGCTGAGCACTTTTAAAGGTGGAACCAATTAAAACAGTTTTGACTATTACAACACTTATAAAGAAGTTTTAATGAATGTTTGCAAGCCAGCAGAAGGGTCTTGGACACTTTCCAAGACTTGCCTGAAGACTACAATAATACCAATTTTATAGGAGGAATCGTAAATTTGAATCAATCACATGTGCTTGTTTTGATTTTAATATTAGCAGTCTATTTTTGCAACGGTTTTAATTAACCTTATACAATAAAACTTTTACTTACCTACATATTGTGGGAAGGCAGTGTTTCTTCATGAAGGAATCACCCTCACCGCAAACAGGCCAAAATCTGAAACTTGTCTGAATTCAGCCAGTGGCTGCAAAGGGAAAAGCACACAAAAAATATACAGTATCATTTCTTTTATTTGTACAACGTGACTTTGTTTTGATGTTTTTGTGAACAGAAAATATCTCCACTTTTATGTGTCACATCTTCAAATTCAATTATTAGATGTTTTAATACCACATCCCAAAATACCCCATTTTAGGTTGGTCCTGGGCAGTGCATGCGCTGAGAGGCATGCTGTATTGGAGTATGTATTTGAAGTCCCGCCCCTCTTCGCCCATATTTTTTATTGGATTGTGTCATTGTCCTTCATAAATCCTGGCTTCTGATTCAATAATAGGCTTATTAGTCCCTCTTTAGTACCGCCTTGTCTTCATTTGTAATCTCCCATGAAGACTGTTCCTTTTACTGCAGTTGCAACATGGTACATCTTCTTTAGTCTGTAAGCACTATTTTCTTTATTGAGTTTCTCTTACTGAAGACATAACCTGCTTTCCTAACATTTAGCACGCCATGCGTGCTTTCACTTTCAAGCAGCCCCAGACAATTGCGGCCACTTCTTTGAAATGAAAGAGGTCTCACATTTACAAGACTTTGTTTAACCTTGGAAATGTGAAAGGCAGATGTGGTTCAGCAAGGATTGAAACCGTTGTCTGCAAAATACACAAATATTTTACCAAGATGGACCACTGTTGGACTTGGAATTGAAACATGTGAGCAGTATGCTCCAGAGATCTATTCAGGAAGCTGCCTAACCCTCACCTGGTCCTATCCTTGCTCCTCTCAATTAGAATACATGACATACAGGATGAAGCTGACCTTATTGTAGGCACATTTACAGCCTACGCTATCTTACTGCAAGTACAGCACGTGGTCTGCAGGTTACAAACTCATGCCTACAATGGGTACATTAATCCACTGACTCACTTTGAATAATGAATCACACACGTTATATACAAACAACTGATTATGTTACATTTCCAGTACCAGAACCTGTTTTTTACTGGCAATGGACGGACACAGGAACACACACACACTCACACATGTACACCCAAAAGTACACACGCACAAACACACACGCACTTAGGCATTTGCTGCATTAACCTTCCAAGTTCTTTTACTCATATTTAAGCCTTTGACGTGCCAGCTGCAGCCATATCTCAGTAAAAAAAACCTCTTCAGGTATGTCATTGAGAAGTAATCCATTATCTGACTATTGCATAGACATAAATGTGTTCATGCCAATGAGCAATTGCGAGCTTATTTTGTCATCACTAGGATCCAAGCAGAAAGTGAGGATCAGTACAGAGGAACACAGTGTGAGCCCTCTTAGGTATTAATTCTGAAGCATTCATGATTCTCAATTCTGCCAGTAAAATGAGTTACAGGTCAAATTGAGAATTACAAATGGTGCAGTAATTTAGAACGCATCACGTGTAGAATTATCTCAGGGTAAACAAGTTCTGGGGTTTTGGGTAAAAATTATTCAGGTCAGACCTAGAGGCGTTTCTCACTTATTTATTACCTGGAATTCGGAATGACATGGGGAATTTGATGCAGTAACACAGATGTCCAATGCAATTCCCAATTCTACAATCCCAGGTTCTGGGACAGAAAAGTCCTCTGCATGGTAAGAGATGTATGGCACTGCCCAGAGTGCCTAACTGTACTTTTGTCTTGATCCCTAATGTTGACTATTGTCATAGCATGTGTGTGTGACATGACATATGCTTGTCTCATGGATTGGGAGGGGTGCACAAAGCTCTACTCTCATAGAGGTGGAAGGCTTTCTCCTTCACCAGGACTTAAGGAGCACAAGCGCGGTGGTGGCAGCATACCGTGTAGTGATCACTATTAGTGAACAGGACTTTTATACCCTATGCCACTAGAGTGAGGTCTACAGACTCACTGCCCATTTAAAAGTTATCTGCTGAGTGCTTAAAACACCCTTGCCCACATCAGGTAGATGGGTAGTGCTGCACAGCGCAGAAGTACTGACTCTGCTTTAGTTGCATGTGTGCCTGGGAAGGGCACAGTACCAAGATGGAGAAGTACTGTTTAGTACATATATAGTTACTACATGTTCTGGGTGTATGTATGCCTGAGAAGAATACATAACATGAGAGATGTTATGCTGTGCAGTGACCGCATGTGCTGGGTGTATGCTGCTTGCGTGAAGTACAATACATGACGGAAGAAAAGCTGTGCAGTGAGTTCATAGTGAGGGTGTGTGGTGACAGTGCGGGTGTTTCGAATTAACACACCCTGTTTTATAGAGAGTAAAGTTTCAGTTCTGAACAGTGCACGGATACTGAGTGTTTGTGCAGGATCCATGTGTAAATATGAGGATACAATGCATAGAGGTATAAGTACTGAACAGAAAGTGTGCTAGGAATGTACACTGAGTGAGTGTGTCTGCAATGGTACATTGTATGGAAGACCCTGAGTTCCATTTTGGAAAGCTCAGGCCTAACTGGTAAAAACATGAGGAGGAGAGAAATCCCCCACAGATTTGTATATTGCAGTATTCCTGTGAGCTGGTTGGGGATACACTGGAGGACAAGGGGGAACTCCCTTTATATCACAAAAGGTTGCTCTTACATTCAGTGACAGATCACAAGGAAGGAGCCTGGAAATATCTCACTATGTGGTAGGACATTTGTGCCTGCATGGTGATGCCAGACATAAATGTGAGGAAAATGTGATTTTTTCAGCTAAATTCGAGGTTAATAGGGGATTCTGGATAGGAAAACATTGGGGGATGCACGCAAGCCACACACCCCTGAACAACCCCGGGTGTCTAGTTTTCAGAAATGTCTGGGTTTGGTAGGTTTCCCTACATAGCTGCCAAGCCAGTGACCAAAAAATCAGGTGCCCCCTTGCAAAACCAGGTCGTTTCGTGATAAGTAATTTTGATGTCTCCACAATACATTTTGGGTCCTTGCCTGTCGCAGTTATTCGGCCCACCCACACAAGTTTATGTTTATGATTTGTAAAGCTCATGACTGCCCGAGGGCTTTCCAGTGCTGGTGAGTGCTGTTGTAAAGCTATGATCATAAGTATACTTAACGGGGAAACAGCCAAGTCGTTATGTTTTTCTGAAGGAGGTTTCATTCTGTAGAAATCTGAGGTACCATTTTTTTGGGGAGAAAGTTGGGTGGTAGGAAATTTGTGTTAGTCCAGTGATCCCACAACTTTCCTACACAGTAGCGTGAGAAAAGAAATTCTGCTAAATTTGAGGTTTGCAGGGGATTCTGGGTAGGAAAATATTGGGGATCCATGCAAGCCATACTTCCCTGGATTTTCGAGATGTGCAAATAACTACTACTTCTAAACTCTATATTTTGTTCCTATTTCGTAAATACGTAGGTGTCCTTGATACCTATTTTTCACTCTTTATATTTTACCAAATGAATTGCTATGTACGCAATGAAAAACCATTGTAAGATGCCGCTCAGTTATTGACTCTGGGTTCCTTGGGTTCTTGGCGAAACTAGAAGTCTTATATATTCCCACAACCGGAAGGGCCAAGCAGTTGTAATGGTATGTTGCTTTAAAAAATCTCTCATACTTAGGAGAAGTTACTAGTGAAACCGTTGCCACAAATGGCTGTCTTTTTAAACTCATTTTAATATTTCTTATTTTCAATTGTTAGTTTGTACATAAAAAACTTTAAAGGATCTAGAAAAATGACCCCTTTCTGAAATTCAGAATTTTGACAACTCTTCAGAAATGTATAGCTTTCTGGGATCCATTATTGATTTCACACCCATTTCTACCACTAACTGGAAGGAGGTTGAAAGCACAAACAGTAGCAATGGTAGGCTATGTCCCAGTAAATTGTCAAATCTGTGAGGAACATTTTGGTTTTCTGACAAAAGTCTGCCTGTCCCTGAAAACTGGGAAGATGGTGATTTCAGCACCACAACCCCTTTGTTGATACCATTTGCAGGGAAACAACAGATGCTTTCTTCTGTAGCACTTTTTCCCCATTTTTAAAAAACAAAAAAAAATTAGCTGTATTTGGCTAACTTCGGGGTTCCCCCCAGGGGAATCTACAAACGCTTGGTACCTTTAAAATCCTCACGATGTTGGAAGAGAAGGATGCAAATTTGGCATGGATACCTTACATGGACAAAATGTTATAGGGGCCGAAGCGCCAACCACCCCAAATAGCAAAAAAAAGGCTTAGCACAAAGGAGAAAAAGGCCTAGCAGCAAAAAGGTTAAAATCAAATTTATTAAAAAACCTTTGAAATTCACTGGAAAAACCATAGGTTTCACACCAGTTATAGTTAGGAATTAGCATTTAAAAAACCTTTGAAATTCACTGAAAAAACCATAGGTTTCACACCAGTTATAGTTAGGAATTAGCATTTAAAAAACCTATTAAATTCACTGAAAAAACCATAGGTTTGACACCGGTTATAGTTAGCTGGAAATTTTACTGACATAAAACCATTGAAATTCCCACGTTATAGTTAGTTGGACTCACTATAACTTGCGCGCCTGCAATGCACTGCTGATGACGTCACATATTACATCACTCATGACATGGTCAGTGACATCACTCATGACATCACTGATGACACCATCCTTGTGACAGAGTGACAGACCTCCTTTCAATGTAATGTAACCCTTGAAACGCATATTCAAAAATAGAAAATAACATTTTCAAAAAAATGGAGATACCCATACCAGTTACAACAACCAATTTAGTAATTCCACCATCTATATACACATCCACTCATTCACCAAAAGTTCTATATAGTCACTCATACATATACTCACTCATCATATGTAGTGATACACCTATGCATCCTGTTACACACCGACAGTCATCCAAAAGTTACTCACATACATACTCACACATGCAAATAAACTATTGAACATCCATTTATTTGCATATACAACTATACACACACTACCACCTTACTTCTAAGGAAACTTACACATACTTACTCTCTTAAAAAATCACTTATAGAAACACATACTTATTTAAACAGGAACTCTTACAATCTCTCACTCTCACATATACTCACTTATATACATCAATACTCACATATACTAGATTAAAACATATGTTGTTACTGATAAAGACACTAGTGAGACAGTCATTCACTCACTAACACACACATGTACACACTCATCCACCCATACAGTCCTGCACATATGCTGTCTTCAAAACACATACAAACAGAGAGTCAGTCATTGATGCATCTATGTGCTAAGTAATACCCCCACCAAACCATACAGACACTCATACTGATACTAAAAAAAATCTAATAACCCATATACACTCACATGTAGCTACTCACCAACCCATGCAGCCACTTATACACAAAGTGAAACACTGATACATATATTTAAATATTTAAACATTACTCGCTAATATATGTATTCATTAAGATACACTTAATAAGCCAATTAACCAATCAATTCTTTTTTTTTAAAAACATCCTTTTAGACACTTATTTAAACATTTATTCTTCCATCGACCTTTACATATACATATATAAAACATATTTATTTTTCAGAAAGACACACATTCACTGGATGGTGTCATCAGTGATGTCATGAGTGATGTCACTGACCATGTCATGAGTGATGTAATATGTGACGTCATCAGCAGTGCATTGCAGGCGTGCAAGTTATAGTGAGCCCAACTAACTATAACGTGGGAATTTCAATGGTTTTATGTCAGTAAAATTTCCAGCTAACTGTAACCGGTGTCAAACCTATGGTTTTTTCAGTGAATATATATATATATATATATATATAGGAAAAAACAAAGACCTGTTTATATAGTGTAAAACACAAAATATAAGTGCCAAAATACACGCAGTAATATAGAAACCGAAAATTGCATATGTGATGAGAACACGTAAGGTCCATCACATGCCGAAGAAGGGGTAGAGATGTTATATATATAATGGACACTCAAGTAAAGAACACAATTATATGGTCCGAATACCCACCAGACAAGCAAGTAAGATCACTTCTAAGGAATATTTTTTGTCAAAGTGTCCTTGGTAACGGAACCTTAAACAGGATCTGTACAGAAAATGGAAAATATATAAATGTAATGGGATAACCCCACATGGATGGCTGACCAAACAGCCAACAATATCTATTGCGTGTAGAGCCTGCTCCAGTCCTCACTTATTATTATAACAAAGTATGCTCTTCTCAGATATTAAATAAGTCACTGATCTAATAACCAAGACAGGATGAACCAGCAGAGTCACCAAAATCAGCTGGGTTGAAAAAGATTTTTAGCATGATCAGTTGTGTAAAGACAAAAAAATGCAAATGTGATAAGCCAGCCCAAAGGGTCCATCACATACTGAAGGGGGAGAAGAAGTTATATATGATTTATTAAATGAATGACTAAACTATAAACTTTAACTAAACTCTGCTGATTCTGAATGATTGTTTGCTAGTGTGTACATCATTTGAGTGGTATCACTTTAAAGTTTATGGATTGATTTCCTTAAAGTAAAAGGTATCATTTAGCTAAAACAATTATCTTATTCCTGGTCCTTATTTGATAATTGCTCATCCTCCGAATATCCAGTCACTTTCAGCACAGAACAAGGTCCATCGGAGAGCTAATTGAGTATTTATGGTAGTTAGAGTTTAAAAGAAAATATAGAAACCCAAAAAATTATTAATTTTGAGCCCAGTGAGTGATGCCACAAAAGATTTTCTGGTAGCGTGTTGGATGGTTTAGCTGTCTGACAAAACTGGGATAGAAGAAGGATGAATATTGAGGTCAATTTAGATTTACCAAAACATCACGTTCAGTGAAATCTGACCATGTGCCAGTCCTGAAGAAAACGAGGAAAACCATGAGACAAGTGGTCTGAGTATTAATAGGGTTTTCCACGTTGCTTGATATGTAATTAGCGAGAATTAGTAGAAGCAATATTTAGTGCTTAATGTTTCAATAGGTAGTTCTTGAATTGAAGTTGTTCTCAGTGGCCTAACATCCTGGGTTGTACACCTATGGGTGGTCTCAGTGTGGCATAAGCTGAGTAAGTTTGTCTGCTGTGTTTCGAAGGTGCTGTGCATGAGACATCATCTGCGGTACCACCACAGAAGGGAACTTTGTGAAAGTGTGAAGTTTAATCAATGGGATTTTTCTCGAAGTGCACAGAGAAGAATGGTAAGGATTTTTAGGTGGAGTCACGCTGGTCGAGATTTCACTCGGAATGTGTAAATACATTTCTGATTGAATGGAAATTGTGATTTCTTTTAATGGGGCAGACAAGAGTTTATAGTACTTTTAATAAGCTGTCTGGAGATCAGACTTGAAGACAGGTTTGATTATACAAGAGGGGTAGCTGCTGCAAGGAGTTGTATGACATCATAGAGTGTTGCGCTGCAATTGGTTGGCTGGTGTGAAACTGCTCCGGGATTGGTCAATAGCATCATAGACTGTGGCACAAGGATTGGTGACTCAAACAACAACAAGAAAGTGTTTACTAGAGAATCGGGTGAAATAATTTGTGAAGGACATTACAAGATTTTATTGAGAACCATGAAAACTTTGAAAAGTATAAGCACATTAATACAGGGAGATGTGCCTGTACCTACTAGAGATGGGGTACTAAAACTGACAGAAGGAAAGCCTGCTTTGTATATGACCCAAGAGAAAGGCTATCATACATGCACATGGGTAGAGAATTGGATGAAATATACTGAAAAAGATGGACCTTTAGCTTTTTCCCAATATAGAAGAGGTTTCTGTTGTTTTTCTCCTCTGAGACGCAAGCCGGAGGAATCTTGTGCTCTCTTGTGCCCTATCAATTGCTGACTCAAGACTGTTATTGAGTTTAATAATAACGATCTTTTAAAATTTGTATGATATTTTAAATGGTGCGCTTTTAATTTTCTGCCCCCACCTTGGTGCGAGATTACATCGCCTGAGGCCAATCTGCACGGCATTCACAGCGCCGCCGTTCTCAGGCGCTGGTAACCCCATTCGGCAACTTTAGGCGCCATCTTGGGCCGGGAAGGCTGACGGGATAGTTCATTGCCCCTCCCGCCCTCCCAGGATACTTAAGGGGGAGACGTTTTCACTCCCCGAGGTTTCTGTTGTTTTTCTCCTCTGAGGCGGAAGCCGGAGGAATCTTGTGCTCTCTTGTGCCCTACCAATTGCTGACTCGAGACTGTTATTGAGTTTAATAATAACGATCTTTTAAAATTTGTATGATATTTTAAATGGTGCGCTTTTAATTTTCTGCTCCCACCTTGGTGCGAGAATACATCGACTGAGGCCAATCTGCACGGCATTCACAGCGCCGCCGTTATCAGGTGCTGGTAACCTCATTCGGCAACTTTAGGCGCCATCTTGGGCAGGGAAGGCTGGCGGGATAGTTCATCGCCCCTCCCACCCTCCTCCCACCCACCCAACCATGAATATAAACAACAGACCCGCCCGGCTGGCGTGCCAAATGCAAGCCCGTCTGCGCCTGGCCCGGGCCGAGGACCACCCCCCCTGGTCATCACCCTCTGCCCCCACGTGGCTTCTACTCAGCTACCCAGCTTCTTCAGCTGCGTCCCCTTGTCCCTCACTCCTGCCTTACATTTGATCCATATCCCCCTGCCGGAAGTCCGGTCACACTATGTCCAGGCTGCAAAGCTTCCATACCCCCCGTTTTGAAACTGTCTCCCGGTAACAAGGATAAATCCTTGAAATCTTACTCATTTGCCCTCACCAATGTCCGTTCGCTCGGTAAACACCGACAGGACATACTCGAGCTGATAGAGGATAATAACTTGGACCTACTCTTTATGACAGAAACCTGGATGGACAATGCGTCCGATCCTGATTTAGCGATTGCTGTTCCTAAAGGGTTTTCGACACATAGATTAGATAGACAACGTAAAAAAGGTGGTGGAATTGCCATCATCGCACGCGATGTATTCTCAGTAAGGATTAACATGATGACACTATCATCCTGTGAAGCCTTACAATTTTCCATCAAGCTGACCCCATCTTATACCTTTAAAGGGATTCTCCTTTATCGTCCACCGGGGCCCAGGACTGAATTCATTTCTGACCTTAGGTCCATGCTGGAAGCATCTGCCCTCGACAGTTCCCTCACTGTATTAGATGATTTCAACTTTCACTTTGATAAACCCGAAAATCCAGACACCGCCACTTTCCTAGCAGATATGTCCACTTTCGGTCTCCAACTTCTGGTGAAGTCACCTACGCATGAAGGGGGCCATACATTGGATGGCATTTTTACCAATTTGGTGGGCTTGCAAGCCACCCAAATTCTTCCCCTTATCTGGTCAGATCATCATGTCATCCTGGCATCTTTGTCTTTTCATGACTCTGCTGCCGCTAAGTCACGCCCCAATTCCCGCCAACCGTACTTGGCGTGGGGTGATATCGATAGCTCCAGTTTGGAAACTCTTCTAACTGATTCCACCCCCCTGCTATCAACTGATCCTAATACCGCTACTACCCAATTCTATGAGTGGGTGGGCTCTGCGACCACCGAACTGGTCCAGGTTAAACAAAGATCTCGTAACAGATCGGTCCCGTCGGCCCCTTGGTATTCAGACGTGTTACGTACCCACAAAAAACAGTGTTGGAACAAAGAGAGGCATTGGCGGAAATATTATGCAGAAGAAGCTAAAACCAAGTACAAAGAATCGGTGGCTAAATATAAAACCTTAATTAGTGAGGCAAAGAAAAAGTACTACTGTGAGAGAATTGAATCAGCGAAAAACTCTAATAAAGCATTATATGAAACCACCAAACAGTTAGCTGGATATTCCCCCAACATGACATCTCCCCCCTCCCAATCACTCTGCAACGATCTGTCCAATTTCTTCTTTAGTAAAGTTGAAGACATTTACCGGGTCTTCGCAAATAACACCAATACCTCCATTAAACCACCCGCCTCCTACACGGGTCCCACTTTCTCACAGTTCGCAGATGTCTCCAGCTCCCAGATTCGGAACATCATATCATCTATCAAATCGGGCTCTGCTCTAGATCCATGTCCCCTGAAATTCTTGCTCCCGATCTTTGAAGTGGTTCTCCCGGCTATGACTGCAATCTGTAACTCTATGTTTAGTACAGGCGTATATCCAGATGTTCTAAAAAAAAACTTTTAAAACCACTGCTTAAAAAACCAAACCTCGACAAGGAAGAACTAAAAAGTTATCGCCCAATCGCTAGTCTCCCAGTCTTGGCGAAAATAGTTGAAAAAGCTATGAATCTTCCACTATCAACGTTCATCGAGGAACACAAGCTACTGGATGAATCTCAGTTCGGCTTTCGCCAATACCTCGGAACGGAGACGGCCTTGGTCAAAGCGGCGGAAGACATAAGATCCATCAGTGATGTTGGAGGAACAGCAGTCTTGATACTGCTTGACCTATCGGCGGCCTTCGACACGGTCGACCATGCTACCTTGGTCGACCGTGTCGAAAGCATGGGTATCCAACATAATGCCAAGAAACTTCTTGCATCCTTTCTGGCGGACAGGTCCCAGGTGGTCACTATTGGATCCTTTCACTCACCATCCTTGTCACTGCCATGTGGAGTCCCTCAAGGCTCATCCCTTAGTCCGACACTATTTAACATTTATGTGTCGGACCTTGCCAACGTTATTCGTGCACATGGGATGAGCCTTACATACTACGCAGATGACACCCAGCTGGTCCTCGCCGTCAGGAATGCATATGTGATGAGAACACGTAAGGTCCATCACATGCCGAAGAAGGGGTAGAGATGTTATATATATAATGGACACTCAAGTAAAGAACACAATTATATGGTCCGAATACCCACCAGACAAGCAAGTAAGATCACTTCTAAGCAATATTTTTTGTCAAATTGTCCTTGGTAACGGAACCTTAAACAGGATCTGTACAGAAAATGGAAAATATATAAATGTAATGGGATAACCCCACATGGATGGCTGACCAAACAGTAAGCATGGGCGAATTTTGCGAATCTCGCGTTCGCGAATTTTGCGGATTTGCGAACTCGCAATCCGCAAAATCCGCGAATTCTCGCGAATTTGCGGATTTATTTTTTTGTGTTCGCGCGGGTTTCTGCCAGTTCGCGAGGGTTTTGTACAATTTCGCAAAACGCGAACTTACCTGTCGGGTCGCAAGTTTCGCGAACATGTTGTTTCTACGTGTCCAGCCTGTTTGGGACACTCTTCTTCATCACTGCCACTCTCTGTCACCACTGCCACTCTCTGACTACTCATGCCACCCTCTGGCCCACCCATGCCACCCTCTGTTTCATCACAGCACCCTCTGGTTGTCCAGTCAGTGTACATTATTGTGGCAACGCAAGCACACCTTCCCTGCCTCAAGTGACCTGAATTAATTTGGGGCTGATTAATGTGTCACAGAATATTTTTTTAGCTGGCACCTGCTTCCTTAGTGCTTCCTGATTAGTGATCTTTTGCACTTGCTAAGTGCTTTCATTGTTGCAAAATTAGTTACAACACCTGCCCTGCCCCAACTGACAATAATGAATTAGGGGCTGATTAATGGATTTGAACCTCCAGCCTGGCTCCTGCTTGTCTCCCTTAGCTGTAATTCAGGACCTTTGTGGCATATGTGTAACTATTCTGAGGTTCAGAGCAGGGTCACATAATAGTTGCAACTGGCAACTGAACTCTGGAGGGGCCCCTCAGGAAGCACTACAGGAAATGGCTACTAATGATGAGCCTGAACTTTTGAACCTGGTAAGTAGTTTCAGTTTTGCTAAGATCGTGTTTCTGCAATTTTGCGCTTATTCGCAGGGCGCGAAGTTGTACTGGGAAGCCGCGAACTCACGCGAACAGTGCGAGCAAGCCATGAAATCCGCTGCTCGCGGATTTGCGGATTTTGCGGGAGATTCGCGAATCTCGCGGATTGCGAATTTACCGAAAATCCGCAAAATCCGCGAGCGAAACGGATTTTCCGCCCATGCTTTCCAAACAGCCAACAATATCTATTGTGTGTAGAGCCTGCTCCAGTCCTCACTTATTATTATAACAAAGTATGCTCTTCTCAGATATTAAATAAGTCACTGATCTAATAACCAAGACAGGATGAACCAGCAGAGTCACCAAAATCAGCTGGGTTGAAAAAGATTTTTAGCATGATCAGTTGTGTAAAGACAAAAAAATGCAAATGTGATAAGCCAGCCCAAAGGGTCTATCACATACTGAAGGGGGAGAAGAAGTTATATATGATTTATTAAATGAATGACTAAACTATAAACTTTAACTAAACTCTGCTGATTCTGAATGATTGTTTGCTAGTGTGTACATCATTTGAGTGGTATCACTTTAAAGTTTATGGATTGATTTCCTTAAAGTAAAAGGTATCATTTAGCTAAAATAATTATCTTATTCCTGGTCCTTATTTGATAATTGCTCATCCTCCGAATATCCAGTCACTTTCAGCACAGAACAAGGTCCATCGGAGATCTAATTGAGTATTTATGGTAGTTAGAGTTTTAAAGAAAATATAGAAACCCAAAAAACTATTAATTTTGAGCCCAGTGAGTGATGCCACAACAGATTTTCTGGTAGCGTGTTGGATAGTTTAACTGTCTGACAAAACTGGGATAGAAGGAGGATGAATATTGAGGTCAATTTAGATTTACCAAAACATCACGTTCAGTGAAATCTGACCATGTGCCAGTCCTGAAGAAAACGAGGAAAACCATGAGACAAGTGGTCTGAGTATTAATAGGGTTTTCCACGTTGCTTGATATGTAATTAGCGAGAATTAGTAGAAGCAATATTTAGTGCTTAATGTTTCAATAGGTAGTTCTTGAATTGAAGTTGTTCTCAGTGGCCTAAGATCCTGGGTTGTACACCTATGGGTGGTCTCAGTGTGGCATAAGCTGAGTAAGTTTGTCTGCTGTGTTTCGAAGGTGCTGTGCATGAGACATCATCTGCGGTACCACCACAGAAGGGAACTTTGTGAAAATGGGAAGTTTAATCAATGGGATTTTTCTCGAAGTGCACAGAGAAGAATGGTAAGGATTTTTAGGTGGAGTCACGCTGGTCGAGATTTCACTCGGAATGTGTAAATACATTTCTGATTGAATGGAAATTGTGATTTCTTTTAATGGGGCAGACAAGAGTTTATAGTACTTTTAATAAGCTGTCTTGAGATCAGACTTGAAGACAGGTTTGATTATACAAGAGGGGTAGCTGCTGCAAGGAGTTGTATGACATCATAGAGTGTTGCGCTGCAATTGGTTGGCAGGTGTGAAACTGCTCCGGGATTGGTCAATAGCATCATAGACTGTCGCACAAGGATTGGTGACTCAAACAACAACAAGAAAGTGTTTACTAGAGAATCGGGTGAAATAATTTGTGAAGGACATTACAAGATTTTATTGAGAACCATGAAAACTTTGAAAAGTATAAACACATTAATACAGGGAGATGTGCCTGTACCTACTAGAGATGGGGTACTAAAACTGACAGAAGGAAAGCCTGCTTTGTATATGACCCAAGAGAAAGGCTATCATACATGCACATGGGTAGAGAATTGGATGAAATATACTGAAAAGGATGGACCTTTAGCTTTTTCCCAATATAGAAGAGGTTTCTGTTGTTTTTCTCCTCTGAGACGCAAGCCGGAGGAATCTTGTGCTCTCTTGTGCCCTATCAATTGCTGACTCAAGACTGTTATTGAGTTTAATAATAACGATCTTTTAAAATTTGTATGATATTTTAAATGGTGCGCTTTTAATTTTCTGCCCCCACCTTGGTGCGAGATTACATCGCCTGAGGCCAATCTGCACGGCATTCACAGCGCCGCCGGCGTATATCCAGATGTTCTAAAAAAAAAACTTTTAAAACCACTGCTTAAAAAACCAAACCTTGACAAGGAAGAACTAAAAAGTTATCGCCCAATCGCTGGTCTCCCAGTCTTGGCAAAAATAGTTGAAAAAGCTATGAATCTTCCACTATCAACCTTCATCGAGGAACACAAGCTACTGGATGAATCTCAGTTCGGCTTTCCCCAATACCTCGGAACGGAGACGGCCTTGGTCAAAGCGGCGGACGACATAAGATCCATCCGTGATGTTGGAGGAACAGCAGTCTTGATACTGCTTGACCTATCGGCGGCCTTCGACACGGTCGACCATGCTACCTTGGTCGACCGTGTCGAAAGCATGGGTATCCAACATAATGCCAAGAAACTTTTTGCATCCTTTCTGGCGGACAGGTCCCAGGTGGTCACTATTGGATCCTTTCACTCACCATCCTTGTCACTGCCATGTGGAGTCCCTCAAGGCTCATCCCTTAGTCCGACACTATTTAACATTTATGTGTCGGACCTTGCCAACGTCATTCGTGCACATGGGATGAGCCTTACATCCTACGCAGATGACACCCAGCTGGTCCTCGCCGTCAGGAATGACGGGCATAAAATAGCCAATAATTTCAATCAGGGCATGCTGGCAATAGGGAATTGGATGGCTTCCAATTGTCTGAAACTAAATTCTGACAAGTCAGAAGTGGTCATTTTCGGAAATTTGACCCCGGAATGGTCCTCCCTCTGGTGGCCGCTATCATTGGGCCATCCACCGGCTCCGGTCAGCAAGGTGAGGAATCTGGGAGTCATGTTCGACAATCGCCTTACTTTCCTTCCTCACGCAAACCAGATTTCCTCTTCGGCCTTCCACAAACTACGGTTGATCAAAAAAATCTTGCCATTTCTTCCTGAGACAGCTGGAAAAACCCTGGTGAGCTCCTTGGTTTTGTCTACATTAGATTACTGCAATGCACTGTTTCTAAGTGCCCAAGAAAGAGTGCTACACAAAATGCAAATCATTCAAAACGCAGCCGCCAGGCTCCTTGGAAGAATTCCCAAACATCAATCTGCGTCAGAAACAATTAGAAACTTACATTGGCTTCCTGTGAGAAATATAATCAAATTTAAGGCCCTCTGCATAGTGCATAAGGCTCTACACAACGTCGGACCAGCCTTTTTTACTCAAAATCTAACTCCCTACAGTCCCTCCAGAACACTACGCTCCTCCAGCTCACATGAATTGGTGGTACCCCGTACCAAATCTGTCTCATGGGGAGACAGACGATTCCTTGTAGCCGCACCTAAACTATGGAACACCTTGCCACACTCGATTAAAACAAGCACCTCACTCTGGTCTTTTTGTAAGCAACTCAAGACCTGGCTTTTTAATCTGTAAACTCTAGCTCCCCTTGTTTGTTAAACACTGCAGAGATTCTTTTAGCCCCAAATTAATAAATAGAACAGTCAATGAACAAATGCTTGAAAATTTGGAGAGACAGATGAATGATATTAAGCCACCTCCGAGACCTATGCAATTTGAAGCCCTCTAGGAAAGGGAACATGTTGCCCATTTGATGGAAAAATAGAAATATCAGGGAAGATATAAGAACACCTTAACTAGATATGTTGAGGCTGGATTCGATTCTCATCAGAAGATCTGCAGAAAAAATATTGCAGAGGGAGCACAAATGTATCTTGAGAGCTCTCAGACTTTAACATTAACAGATGAGAGTGATGATGAAATAGATGATGAGTTTTTAATGAAAGATTGTTGAATCAACCTCCACCATATAACAATGAGCAATCACAAACAGGACCTAAACCTTTTGTGAGAACTCAACCAGATGCACCTTGTTAGAACCGGGACCCCTAGTTGGCTGAGGTAGGTACCTTAGGCCAAGTAGGACCCTTGCTTCCATGTCAGAAAAAAGAAGAACACCTTCTCAGATAACCCCTTTTCACCCCCTTGGTAGCTTGGCACGAGCAGCCAGGCGTATCTTCAAGGCAAATGTGTAAAGTATTTGCAACCACGCTCCCAGTGACCCAATGGTGACACCACAAAAGGACTCCACACAAGTTTCATACAAAAACAAGTATAAATGTATATAAAAAGATATACGATGAGACCGCACGATAAAAATCCGACATATGCAGATTTGTAAGACAGCTGCTGAACAGTTATTAGGTCAGCCAGCTCTTGTAAATTCTGGCGGTATTAATGAGCACTTCTAGGTGATCCTATGCAGTCCTAATGCAAGGCTATGCAGTTCGTAATGTTAGAATTAGACACTTAGCAATATAAAAATAATGCAGTTTGTGATGCTACTAATGCAATGCATAATATAACCATCAGGCAGTTTGTTATGCAGAAATAATTCAATGCGTAATGCACCAATCAAGTAGTTCGGTCTGTAAACTAATGCGATGCATAATGAAACACTCAGGCAGTGTGTCATGCAGAAATAATGCAATGCGTAATGCAACAATCAGGTAGTTCGTTCTGCAAACTAATGCAATGCGTAACACACCAATTAGGTAGTTTGTTCTGCAGAAATAATGCAATGCGTCATGCAACAATAAGGTAGTTGGTTCTGCAGAAATAATGCAATGCGTAATGCAACAATCAGGTTGTTTGTAATGCAGAATTAATGCAATGCGTAATACACTCCAGGACCAGTCACGGTGCTTCAGACGGTCTCGCCGCCCCTCTTACTGTCTCGCGGTCAGTTTCCAACACCATATGCCCCAACACTGATCTGGTGTAAACCACTGTGCAGCTCCACGCTCCAGTCCTGGTACTGCCACTCCTTGGCACATACGGGCCGCGACATGATCTGGGACAGAGGCTTGCGCTACCAGAAGAGGAGAGGCCGAGAGCGTCTCTCTCCAAGCCCGCACCCCGTCCCAGGTGCCGGCACACGTTACCTGGGGGGTGCGACCTCACTCTCTTCTCCACCTCTTGCGACTTGGGGCTCCGCTGTGGCTGGGTTGATTCCGGGCCGATGATGATAACGAAGATCTCAGGCTGCAACAGGGCACACAGCATCGCTGAGACTCCCTTGAGCCTCGTGTGTGCACGGTCACAGGGCAATCCTCATGAAGGTCTCAGGTTGCACTAAGCACACGCACACAGCGTCGCTGAGACTCTCTTGAACTTCTGGTGCCCATGATCACAGGGCAATTCTTCTGAGGGGTTCAGGCTGCACGAAGCACCCGCACACAGCGGCGCTGAGACACTCTTGAACTTTTGGTATGCGCGATCACAGAGCAATCCTCACGAAGGTCTCAGGCTGCATGAAGCACACGCACACAGAGTCGCTGAGACTCACTTGGATGCTATGTGCACACGATCACAGGACAATCCTCACAAGGGGTTCAGGCTGTAAAAAGCACATACACACAGCATTGCTGAGTCTCGATTGGATTCCAGGTGCCTACAATCACAGGGCACGGCTTACGAAGGTCTCAGACTGCAAAAAGCCCATGCACACAGCGTCGCTGAGGTTCTTCCGGAAACTTTTGTGTTCCTGAGTTTCCACAACAGGGAACCAGCTTACCTCGGGCCATTGGGTTTAAGTTAATACAGGACACAGAGCAGCAAAATCCTTTCAAGCAGGGGGACAAAGCGCACAGCAAAGTCCCTGTAGCCTCTTCCTTAGTTAAAACAACAAACTGAAAGCCAGCCCCAGAGCACACAGCAAGGGCCAGTCCTTTCCTTCAGTCTGTTCAGCTGTTTCTTTATTGGCAGGGGTTCCTCTTGACCATGAAGTAATGTTCAATCCTTTTCAGTCTTGATCAGTCCAATTCCAACGTTCATGGGTTTCAGCTCTCATAGTTATACCCCTAAATGTATTTGAAGTCTTTGTGTTCAGGGGAGCACTGACCCCTGTCCAAACCAGTTCTGGGTGTCTCCCTGTCAGTGACACCTTCTTCCTTTGATAGTGGGGGTCTGGATTTTTAATCACTCTGCAGGGGATGGAGCCATTGTTTTATGGCTTCAGCCCAGGCCTCTTCACCTCTAAGAGCTACTCCTCCTCCCTACACTCCAGATGCTAGTCAGTCTGTTGCTGTCTCACATACTCCCATGGGTCAAGACATTCCCCAGATCCAATCACTTTCAGATTGAGACAGTCAATCCACAACCAGGGAGAGACACACAGAAATGTTAGAGCACAAAAAACCCAGCCACTTGTAAAAAGACTGGTTTCTAAACACACAATGCAATAACCACCTTCATAACAAGATGTGTTATTACATTGTGAGTTCAGGCATACTAAACTTCACCTTTTCATCTTAAGCATTTAAGATAGGCTGGAAAACATATTACACAGCCTCCTCATTCTGTCCTATGGGCAAGATAGCCTTTCAAAAGTGAAAAACAAAGTGGAGATTATTTCACTGTCAGAACATGGTACACACCTCAGTACATGCCCCACCTTTCACAATCACTGCACCCTGCCTAGGGGGTACCTTGAACATGTCTGAGGTACATAGAAAGGGAAGGGTAAGGTCTGGCAAGTGGGTGCTCTTGTCAGAACAACATGGCAGTGTACCACACTGCGCGCAGGCACTGCAGTGGCAGTCCTTAGTTTCTCTCTTTCAGACTACTTGTGTGGGTGGCACAATTAGTACTGCAGGCCCACAAGTAGCATTTGCATCACTAGCCCTGGCACGCATAGTGCACTTTACTAGGGACTTTACTAGTAAGGCAAACATGCCAATCATGGACAACCAATTACCATTATACTTTTCACAGGGAGCACTTGCACTTTGACTCTGATCAGCCGTGGCAAGGTGTCCAAAGCATCTAAGTTGGCAACACTATGTGAGACAAAATGTCTAGGGGTAAAGCAAAAAGTTTAGGGAACTTTAGCCAAAAAGGGCACAAGTCCAACACAGCTTTTCTGCCCAATAGCTCAAATCCAATTAACACTTCCTGATCAAAGAACAAACACCTAGAGGAGCAGTAGTTAATAACCCCATGATACTGACTGCTCCTGATGCTCTTTCAGTTCCAGGAATCCTAGGACCTGTGGTTCCTTTGTATCAGTCAGGTAACAGAGGACAACAGGTACACTCCTTGACCATTCCTATTGGCTTGGGAGAAGCAAACATTATTCCAGGGGCTCGGGTACGGAACAAATAAATCTCAATTTGACCCATCCCAATGGTGAAGGTTCTCACCAAGGAAACAAATCAGTAGTCAGTGTAGAGGTAACCCAGACTAATGTGTCACACAATCAAGTCGGACCGACTAAACTATCATGTACCTTAGAAAGAAATATGGAGACTCCCATTAGAGGACCACAAGCCATAGTAGGAAAGGCTTTGCAAATGGGAACACGAGGATCTTAAAAAAATTACCTCGCGAGTGGAAGGAGCTAGTGGAGGATCGCTAGAGGGTGTATTAAATAGACCAATAGGGCCTACCCCACAGGACCTTGATGATTGGAATAAAGATAGAGCACCTTTCACATTTGGCAAAGATACTGAACTTCAGGGAATATCTACGGTAAAGAACCCAAATGAAAAATCACTTGATATAGCAAAACTTAAGATGCAGTTGGAGGAAATGATTTTCGGTACAATCAGTCTTGGTAGAAACATTCATTATTGGAATGATGCATTTTTATTTCTATGTAAAGATATTACCAGGAGACCTAGAAATACTAATGAAAAATTAGCTGAAGTTGCACAGAAATATGGGGTGGACATAAAAAAATTAAAAACATTACAAAAGACGTATTAATTAGATTTCAATGACAATGATCTTGAGAGTTTAAAACCCTCAGATAAAAGATTACAGATTAAGGAGTTATTGAGCACTCTTAGGAAATGGGGTGAGTAGGAGAGCTGGGAAGGTAAAAGGGCTAAAAAGAAGGAAATTAAGAAAATGGCTATGCCTACGTATCCAATGTTTGAAGGGGAAATAAAAGCAAAACTATTTCCGATGAGGGAGGTGCAATGACTATGGACTAGACCTGATATGCTGTCCTTTACAAACTATTTCCCAAAAACTAAGGGAGAAATTTGTTGAATGGTATAGACAAGTTGCAAGATTTGTCGAAGTTTCAAAGTATTGCTCAAGGATTTGGATACCTTGTTTGACATTGTGGTTCCCAGTGATGTATTAACTGAATGTAAAATAGCTATGGATTGGCCAGAAGTAGAACCTGCAAGAGATCTGAGAACTGGTGCACTATCACCCGAGGTAATGAAACAACTATAATCAAGTTATTACGAATTTGAAAGGAAAGATTTCCCCAAAAGAGACTGATTGGGTGAAGATTGATAGGACAACAAATAGGACAAATAAGACAACACAATAATTGAAGGAGACAGTGCATGTGTATTATGAACAACTGTTAAAGGCATTTAAGCAGTACAGTGGAATGGAAAATTTGTCTGGAAAGGATAGGAGACATTTCCTGTACCGATTTTGTAGGAGACATTTCCTGTACCGATTTTGTATGGGTTAAGACCTGAAATAAGTGCCATGATATAGCAGCATTTGATTTGTTGGCAGAGCAAACCCATAGACAAGATTCTTTGGTATGCAACATACTGTGGATTCCAAATATAAGAGATGAAAGGAAAAGTTGATGCTGGCATAAAGGAGGGCAGCAAAGAAAGGTTACATGGGAGTTGATGCTCATTGTGCTGTTGCCCTTTCAGGCAAGTGGTCAAGCAAATACATGCATGCAACCATTAGAATGTGGACAACAACAGAATGCGTCGACTCAAGACAGAGGGACTTCCATAGAGATGTTGAAGAAAACCACTCTGTATCATATTTGTGGCAAGTTCGGGCATTGGAAGCGCAAGTGTAGGTTCAACCCACAAAATCTGAATGGACAGATATTCCAGGGTGGAAATGCACAACCCCAAGCAGGAGATGCAGAATCAAAGTCAAAGGCCGAAGAATTTAAATTTAAACTTGCCACAAGCACCCATGCCACACATGAATGGACAGGGTCAAAAATACAACCTGAACATGGGATCCAATACTAATGACCCAACTGATTCAAACCCAGCAATATTTGATACAGATTGATGACAGTGATTCTGATTTGTCACAATGCCGGTTTCTGAGAGGTGGGGAGGATTGCATGCTTGACACATCCTTAGGTAGCCAATTTTAATTTGTTTTCTGGTTTGGAAATCGTGTTTTGGGATGGTGCCGTGTTCCACAAGGGTATACGAAGAGTCCTTCCATCTTTAATCAGATATTGAAAAAGAACCTGGAGTTGTTGGTAATGCCAAATCACTCTGTGTTGGTTCAGTACATTGAAAGGAGGTTGGGAGCACACTGCCTCACAGTCCCAGCACAGTTCGCCACTTTACATCCTGGTAAATGCAGTACACAGTTCAAACTTACTTCAAAAATAGCTCGAGTTTTTCACCAAAGTTGGTGCAGACATTGCTGTATATCTCTAGACATGTGTTTCTGGGTTGAGACCTTCATCAGTAGAGAGCAGCAGTTTTAGAGAGCAAACAAAAATCATCTGGAGTTGCTGGAAATACTGCCAAGTTCCTCTCAGGTCACAGTACCACTCACAGGCACACAGGTGCATCTCCAAAGCTCGTCAGCTTACTGACTCAAGGGAGCCTTTTAAACAGAATGGGGGTTGGAGCACACTGCCTCACAGTCCCAGCACAGTTCGCCCCTTTGCATCCTGGTAAATGCAGTACACAGTTCAAACTTACTTCAAAAATAGCTCGAGTTTTTCACCAAAGTTGGTGCAGACATTGCTGTATATCTCTAGACATGTGTTTCTGGGTTGAGACCTTCATCAGTAGAGAGCAGCAGTTTTAGAGAGCAAACAAAAATCATCTGGAGTTGCTGGAAATACTGCCAAGTTCCTCTCAGGTCACAGTACCACTCACAGGCACACAGGTGCATCTCCAAAGCTCGTCAGCTTACTGACTCAAGGGAGCCTTTTAAACAGAATGGGGGTTGGAGCACACTGCCTCACAGTCCCAGCACAGTTCGCCCCTTTGCATCCTGGTAAATGCAGTACACAGTTCAAACTTACTTCAAAAATAGCTGGAGTTTTTCACCAAATTTGGTGCAGGCATTGCTGTATATCTCTAGACACCTGTTTCTGGGTTGAGCTCTTCATCAGTAGAGAGCAGCAGTTTTAGATAGCAAAGAAAAATAATCTGGGGTTGCTGGAAATGTTGCCAAGTTCGTCTCAGGTCACGGTACCACTCACAGGCACACAGGTGCATCTCCAAAGCTCATGAGCTTGCTGGCTCAAGGGAGCCTTTTTAACAGAATGGGGGTTGGGAGCACACTTCCTCACAGTCCCAGCACAGTTCACCCCTTTGCATCCATGTACATGCAGTATACATTTCAAACTTACTTCAAAAATAGCTGCAGTTTATCACCAAAGTTGGTGCAGACATTGCTGTATATCTCTAGACACATGTTTCAGGGTTGAGCCCTTCATCAGTAGAGAGCAGCAGTTTTAGAGAGCAAATAAAAATCATCTCTGGGTTGCTGGGAATGCTGCCAAGTTCCTCTCGGGTCACAGTACCACTCACAGGCACACAGGTGCATCTCCAAAGTTCGTCAGCTTGCTGTCTCAAGGGAGCCTTTTAAACAGAATGGGTGTTGGGAGCACACTGCCTCACAGTCCCAGCACAGTTCGCCCCATTTGCATCCCGGTACATGGAGTACACATTTCAAAGTTACTTCAAAAATAGCTGGAGTTTATCACCAAAGTTGGTGCAGACAGTGCTGTATATCTCTAGACACATGTTTCAGGGTTGAGCCCTTCATCAGTAGAGAGCAGCCATTTTAGAGAGCAAAGAAAAATCATCTGGGGTTGCTGGGAATGCTGCCAAGTTCCTCTCGGGTCACAGTACCACTCACGGGCACACAGGTGCATCTCCAAAGTTCGTCAGCTTGCTGGCTCAAGGGAGCCTTTTAAACAGAATGGGGATTGGGAGCACACTGCCTTAAAGTCCCAGCAGAGTTCGCCCCTTTGCATCCCGGTACATGCAGTACACAGTTCAAACTTACTTCAAAAATAACTGGAGTTTTTCACCAAAGTTGGTGCAGGCATTGCTGTATACCTCTAGACACGTGTTTCTGGGTTGATCCCTTCATCAGTAGAGAGGAGCAGTTTTAGAGAGCAAAGAAAAAACATCTGGGGTTGCTGGAAATGCTGCCAAGTTCCTCTCAGGTCACAGTACCACTCACAGGCACACAGGTGCATCTCCAAAGCTTGTCAGCTTGCTGGCTCAAGGGAGCCTTATAAAACAGAATGGGGGTTGGGAGCACACTGCCTCACAGTCCCAGCACAGTTCGCCCCTTTGTATCCTGGTAAATGCAGTACACAGTTCAAACTTACTTCGAAAATAGCTGGAGTTTTTCATCAAACTTGGTGCAGGCATTGCTGTATATCTCTAGACGCGTGTTTCTGGGTTGATCCCTTCATCAGTAGAGAGCAGCAGTTTTAGATAGCAAAGAAAAATAATCTGGGGTTGCTGGAAATGTTGCCAAGTTCGTCTCAGGTCACGGTACCACTCACAGGCACACAGGTGCATCTCCAAAGCTCATGAGCTTGCTGGCTCAAGGGAGCCTTTTTAACAGAATGGGGGTTGGGAGCACACTTCCTCACAGTCCCAGCACAGTTCACCCCTTTGCATCCATGTACATGCAGTATACATTTCAAACTTACTTCAAAAATAGCTGCAGTTTATCACCAAAGTTGGTGCAGACATTGCTGTATATCTCTAGACACATGTTTCAGGGTTGAGCCCTTCATCAGTAGAGAGCAGCAGTTTTAGAGAGCAAATAAAAATCATCTCTGGGTTGCTGGGAATGCTGCCAAGTTCCTCTCGGGTCACAGTACCACTCACAGGCACACAGGTGCATCTCCAAAGTTCGTCAGCTTGCTGTCTCAAGGGAGCCTTTTAAACAGAATGGGTGTTGGGAGCACACTGCCTCACAGTCCCAGCACAGTTCGCCCCATTTGCATCCCGGTACATGGAGTACACATTTCAAAGTTACTTCAAAAATAGCTGGAGTTTATCACCAAAGTTGGTGCAGACAGTGCTGTATATCTCTAGACACATGTTTCAGGGTTGAGCCCTTCATCAGTAGAGAGCAGCCATTTTAGAGAGCAAAGAAAAATCATCTGGGGTTGCTGGGAATGCTGCCAAGTTCCTCTCGGGTCACAGTACCACTCACGGGCACACAGGTGCATCTCCAAAGTTCGTCAGCTTGCTGGCTCAAGGGAGCCTTTTAAACAGAATGGGGATTGGGAGCACACTGCCTTAAAGTCCCAGCAGAGTTCGCCCCTTTGCATCCCGGTACATGCAGTACACAGTTCAAACTTACTTCAAAAATAACTGGAGTTTTTCACCAAAGTTGGTGCAGGCATTGCTGTATACCTCTAGACACGTGTTTCTGGGTTGATCCCTTCATCAGTAGAGAGGAGCAGTTTTAGAGAGCAAAGAAAAAACATCTGGGGTTGCTGGAAATGCTGCCAAGTTCCTCTCAGGTCACAGTACCACTCACAGGCACACAGGTGCATCTCCAAAGCTTGTCAGCTTGCTGGCTCAAGGGAGCCTTATAAAACAGAATGGGGGTTGGGAGCACACTGCCTCACAGTCCCAGCACAGTTCGCCCCTTTGTATCCTGGTAAATGCAGTACACAGTTCAAACTTACTTCGAAAATAGCTGGAGTTTTTCATCAAACTTGGTGCAGGCATTGCTGTATATCTCTAGACGCGTGTTTCTGGGTTGATCCCTTCATCAGTAGAGAGCAGCAGTTTTAGAGAGCAAAGAAAAATCATCTGGGGTTGCTGGAAATGCTGCCAAGTTCCTCTCAGATCACAGTACCACTCACAGGCACACAGATGCATCTCCAAAGTTCGTCAGCTTGCTGGCTCAAGGGAGCCTTTTAAAACAGAATGGGGATTGGGAGCACACTGCCTCACAGTCCCAGCACAGTTCACCCCTTTGCATCCTGGTAAATGCAGTACACAGTTCAAACTTACTTCAAAAATAGCTGGAGTTTTTCACCAAAGTTGGTGCAGACATTGTTGTATATCTCTAGACACGTGTTTCTGGATTGAGCCCTTCATCAGTAGAGAGCAGCAGTTTTAGAGAGCAAAGAAAAATCATCTGGGGTTGCTGGAAATGCTGCCAAGTTCAGGGGACAGTACCACTCATAGGCACACAGTACATTGACAACTCGTTTGTAGTGTCAGGTACTCAGACGGCTTGCATATGTGATACCATTGCATTACTGAATCATCTGGCAGTGAGCGGACATGAGGTGTCACCAGCGAAGTTACAATTTTGCAGGAGAGAAGTCCTTTACTTAGGACATCACATTGAAAGGGAGCCTGGAAGGTGTCACAGGATTTGATTACTGCCATCTGGCAGAGGAATCCTCTTAGCACACAATAGTAAATTTGTATGTTCCTGGGAATGGTTGGTTATTGTTAACAATGGATTCCAAATTTTTCATTCACAGCCAAACCACGTCAAAGATGTGTCACATCCAGTTTCATGGAATGAGGAATGCATGCACTCTTTTAATGAACTGTGAAAGTGTCTGTGTCGAGCTCCAGCACTGGGAATGCCAGACGTTAACAAAGGTATTACTCTGTTCTGCAGTGAGCACTAAGGCTGCACATAGTCAGTTTTAACACAGATGCATGAAACTGCATGCAGGCCTGTGGCATATTTTTCAGCTATGTTAGATCCTGTAGCTGCAGCATTGTCTAGAGTCTAAAAGCAGTTGCTGCTAAATGTGTGAGTTTGGAGCAGTGTGAGAGCATTGTGATGGGTCATCTGTTGAAGGTACATATGCCACATTCTGTTGAGAGTTTGCTCCCTCATACTCAAATGTAACATCTCACTAGTAGCCGATTAACGAAGTATGAGCAGGTGATTTTGGGTGCTGAGAATGTGTTACTGGTGCGGTGTACGAGTCTTATTTTGGCTATATTGATGCTATTACCAGGAAACAAAGTAGTGATTGATGAAGCAGATCATGATTGCGAGGATGTGACTAAGTTATGTTCAAAGCCTCGACCGGACATTCTGGATGTTCCGCTACCTGCGTTGGATCATGTGTTGTTAGTAGATGGATCATGTTTGAGAGATGCAGGAAGAAATGTGAGAGCTGCATATGCCATGTGTGGTGTTGTGGGACTGGTGGAGGCCTCCTAGTTGCAAGGAGTGTATTCTGCCCAAGTTGCTGAATTGATCGATCAGACAAGGGCTTGCAGCATTACTGAAAAGTTGAGAGTTACCATTTTTACCAACAGCCAGTATTGCTTTGGGGATGTTCATGATTTTGGAAAGCTGCTTTCTCAACGTCGATGCATGACCTCTTCGGGTTCACCCATCCGAAACAGAGAGAGTGAAAATTTTACTACTGTCATTACAACAGCTGCCCGCCCAAAATCCAGTGGTCAAATCCCCAGCCCATCGACAGGGAAATTATTGCGTACTGGTCGGTACCTGCTATGCGGACAAGACCGCAAACTATTACGCCTAAATTCTTACATTTTTAACAGAGACCCCTTAAAATAGAAAACTGAATATAGGCCGATGTTGTCAACTGTGGAAACATTGGAAGAAATAAAAGCTTTGCAGGATGAAGTGCAAGAAACTGAAAGACAAGGGTGGATCAAGGTGGGTTGCACACAAAGACATCAAGATGAGGTGTGAGTATACACGGATGGAAGACAGGTTCTACCTATGTTACCTATGGCAAGAAACTATCATGGTCTTGCACATGTTGGAAGGAATGCTATGATGTGTCTTTTTCATCAAACCTGGTAAAACCCTTTATTCAGAGCAGTTGCAGAAGTGCTCTGTCAAAGATGTGTAGTGTGTCAACAGCAAAATGTGGGGAAAAAAGCACAAGTCACAATGAGTCGAGTCATGTAGGGAAAGCTGGAGGACCCTCTAAAAGGGTGCAACTTAATTTCATTGAAATGGTTTAAAATATGTTCTAGTAATTGTCTGTTTGCTCTCTAGTTGGGTGGAGGCCTAATCAACTAGGCATAATGACAGCTTGACTGTAGCTAAACTCTCCTAAGAGAGGTCATACCATGTTTTGGATTTCCGACTTCTTTGGAGTCAGATAAAGGAACTCATCTTAATAATGAAGTTCTGAGAAGGCTCTGTGCAGCATTACAAATTGAGCAGAGGTTACATCACGAATATCGACCAGAAGCATCTGGAGTGGTCAAACAGGTTAATGGAATGCTGAAATCCAGATTGGTGAAAGTGTGTCCATCCACATCTCTGAAATGGCCTGATGTTTTGCCTTTAGTGTTAATGAGTTTGAGAAGTATCCCAGACAGAAGAACTGGACTGTCCACGCATGAAATCATTATGGAGAGGGCTAGGAGGCAGCCTGCAGTCTCTGCAAATCAGTTAGTGAATATTACTGATGATTTGGTACTCGGTTACAGTAAAGGATTAGCTGGTGTGATACTTTCTGTGTCTCAGCAGGTTGGGGAAGCTGCCACTTCACCTCAACAGGAGCAATACCATGACCTTAGTTCCAATGCCTGGGTCCTGGTGAAGAAACACGTATGCAAATCATGTTTGGAGCCTCATTTGCGTGGGCTTTACCAGGTGATCATTTTTACCACAACTGCAGTCAAATGTCACGGTCTGCCTAATTGGGTACACACTGCCCAAACTCACTGCCTGACATGTCCCCTCGAAAATGCAGTACCTGTAGGAGATGTACCAGTGGTCACAGTGAGACATCCGACTCAGGTCAAGCAAATAGTAGAAGGGGCACCAGCTACTGGGTCTCGAAATACTGGTTCAAGTGAAGGTCCTAGAGAGTCAGTCCCTGTTGGTACCAAGGGTCATGGAGAGAAGGACCTGACAATGCAAGATACTGACCCAGTTGATGCAAACAGTGCAACCGAAACAATTAGCTTAGTGGGAAAAATAGTAACACTCATACTAACTGTTGCTATCTACAAACTAATAATAATGATATTTATTACATTTTATAAACACCGGAAAGCAAAGAAAAAAGCTAGAGAATTCAAGAGAAAGAAATCAGAAATTGAACTGGAAGAGAGACAATGAGGGTACAATGATGAATTTAAAGCTTTAGCGGAATATAAGATAAAAGATAAAGGGGCATATGTATGAAAAAAAAACATTTTGCGATTCCCAAAATGTGATTTTTAAGTGAATCGCATTTTGAGAATCGCAAATCGCGATGTAAATAAAAAGTCAGAAACATTTAGAGATTTCTAAAAAATCGCAGAATATAATCCGAATCCCGTTTTTGCAATTCCTTATTTGCGAAATTTTCAAATTTAGGGAATCTGCAATTCAGGTGCAGATTGATTACATCACACCCATGAAGTGGTAGTGACATGCTGCACCTGATTGCCTGGGGCAGAGTCAGAGACTGTGAGGAGAGGCAGAGGAGTGAGCACAGCACTTACAACCAGGTACAATAGATTCACAGGACAAACAGAAGGACAAGTAGGGTGAGGGAGAAAGAGAAAACACAATTTTAGCGAAAGGGAGCAGGAGGTGCTGATTGAGGAGATGCTGTGCAGCCATGAACTCCTATTAGGCAAAAAGGCAGTCTGTGTACCTGAGAACAGGAAGAGGAATATCTGGCTGGATATACAGGAGAAGTTCAATGCTGTTGGTGTGATCCATCACACGGTTGAGGAGTTAAGGAAGCAATGGTATGAGTAAGCCTTAGACTGCTCTGCAAGCCTACCCTCTGAGAATCAGGCGCTGTCCTAGGGTGTTTGGTTCCCAGTGAAGGCCAAATGTGACCTGTTATTTGTGCAGGCCTCACAGATGCTGCCTCGTTTTCTAACATTGGAAATACCACAAGCACATCTTCCATGAAAAAGCATCACATTTCAGATCCCTCCTCGACTCAGCCAAAAAAAGACCCAAAAGACGTTTTGACCTTATCAAAAACCCAAACTGCTCTCCCCAAACCATCAAGCCTGAGGATTCTTCAAAGAAAGAAGCAGAATTCACTATATTCTTTGATGAAAAGGTAAAATCACTAGTGGATCAGGTCACCCACCCCACCCCCCTTGACAAGCGAAAATCCTTAGTCACTTGGCAGAACTTTGCCGCCATCTCGGAAGATGACCTCCTCAAATGCATCCTTGAAACCAAGCCCTCCAACCATTTCTAGGACCCCATCCTTAGTGGCATTGCAATTGATTTCTACACCAATACTCTCTCTTACTGTACCAGGCTAGTTAGCCTCTTCCTCAGTCAAGGCTCCCTCCCTGCAGTCCTCAAAACAGGACAGGTTACCCCTCTTAAAAAAAAAACCTCTGCAGATGCGAACAACCTCAACAACTTCGGCCCCATCACCAACCTCCCTTTTCTTTCTAAAATCACAGAAAAATGTGTTGCAAAACAACTTTCCCTTCATGTTATGGACAATAATCTCCTTGACGTGTTCCAGTCTGGCTTCATTCAAAATTGCAGCACTGAAACAGCCCTGCTGCAAGTGATTGCTGATGCGCTGCATATACTCGATTCTGGGGAATCGTGCCTTCTGATTCTTCTTGACCTCTCTGCAGCCTTTGACACTGTTAATCACAGCACCCTCCTTAACACTCTTCAACATAGAATAAGTGTGGAAGGCACAGTGCTTTAATGGTTTGCCTCATTCCTCTCGGACAGATTCCAAATGATCAAGATAGCGAACAGTCTTTCATCTCCATTGGCAGTAGGTCAAGTCGTCCCGCGAGGATCTATCCTTGCACCCACTTTGTTTAATGTTTATCTGGAGCCATTAGGGAACCTCCTAAGTATATCTGGGATCCACTACCATCTCTATGCAGATGACACTCAAATCCACCTCAAGGTGTCTTCCGCACACAATCTCTCACTACTCAACTCTACTCTCAGCTCAATTCACAGCTGGATGTTACTTCACCAAATCATTCTTAATCCCACCAAAACTGAATTCCTCCTCCTATCTACCTCTCTCTCTCATCCTCCGATTCCATCCTGGATGGATCAGCTGAATTTACTCAACAATAAACCCATCATTGTCGACAGAGCTAAATTCCTAGGTGTCATACTTGACAAAAGACTCAACATAATCTCCCACATCAACTCCATTGCTAAGAACGCACGTTACCAGCTGCGCCTTCTGTGGGGGATCCGTCGGTTCTTCCCAGAGAAAGACCTAAAAACATTGGTCCAATCGCTCTTTCTTTCTAGCCTGGATTACTGCAATTCTCTTCTGACTGGCTTACCCAAATCTCACCTTTCCCCCTCAAGTCCGTCCTCCCTTCAGCAGCTCGCTTTATTTCAGGGTCCAAACGAAGTGACCACATCACTCCAATCCTGTCTTCTCTTCAATGGCTTCCCATCGAGGCAAGATCTATTTACAAAACTGCCTGCATCACCCATAAAGCCTTGCACACTTCCTCCCCTCGTTATCTGGTGAATAAACTAAAAATGTCAGGAGGTTCGAGACCTTCTCGGAATGCGGAAAAGTTTCTGCTTGAGCTCTCCTCCTTCAAAAGGGAAAGATCGATGGCTCAATCGATCTCAGGTAATGGGGTGAGAATCTGAAACTTGCTTCCTCCATTGCTCCGTGCCACCACCTCCATCCAGATTTTCAAAGCTGACCTCAAATCTTTTCTCTTCCAAAGACACTTTCAGAACTAATACCCTCATTCTCTGACCCCTCTAGGAAGTTAGTTCATCCTTGTATATTTGGAATATTTTCTTGTTCATTCCCCACCCTTGATTGCTGTGTTTGATATTGTGTTATTGCCTATATGGTTTTACCCTACCTCTTCTAATCTCCTGTAAATTTTTGTAACATTCTATTTTGTACCATTTCTCTCGTGTAAAGTAACTGGTTCTATTGTACAGCGCTCTGACACCTTCGGGTAAAGTCCACACTATATAAAAATGCATAAAATAAAATATATAAATAAATATGCGCCAAAGGTCCAAGGAGAACGTGGCAGCCAGGCTGGCAGAGGCCAATAAGACCGGGGGTGGAACATCAACTGCAACTGACTCAACACCCCAGGAGGAGTTGATGGAGTCCACCCTCCTGCCCGAGAGCGTCAGTGGTGTGGCTGACAAAGACAGCTCTGATCCTGCAAGCACCAGCCAAGGTAAGATGCATGCCAAATACATCCGCACACATCACCATCCCATTCACAGAGTCAGGAACCCACCAAACACAAACTACACATGTCACTCTGATCCACTTTATCCAGCACACACAGCAATGCATCATGGGAGACGTAGTCAGATGCATAACAGTGGGGCAATGAGACACAGCAATGTTAACGCAGTATGTGAATTACTGTAAAGGGTAAAAGCGATAAATAGCCATTAGCCAATACAAATTGAGAAAACTTTGTTGAGTGAGAAATGCAGACAATGTCACAAAATCAAAATTTCCCTTTCCATCCACAGCACAAGCTAGGACACAGGAAGACAGCGTAAGAGCCAAGGAGGCATAACATGTGGATAAGCAGGCACGACAGGGGAACTCCTGATGATACCACAGAGACCACACCTGTCCCACAGAGAAAGCGCACCATTGTGCCACCACTGCCACCACTGGAGGTTGACATACAGTCCACAGGGGAAGATGATGTACAGGCAGAGTCAGTGCAGTGTGTGACACTGGTGCCGCAATAGCACACACCCCAACATAGGGAGCAAGGAGCAGCGAGATGCAGGCCAAGGGCCAGCACCAGCTTTGCAACAGATGAAGAGGCCACAGTGTTTGCTGGAATGGTGTCAGCATGCTGCAGATACAGTGCCTGCAACAGAAAACAATGAGATCCATCAACCGGCAGCTGTGCTCAGTCATCAAAAGCCTACGCTACATGGGGGAGGGCATCATGGACATGGCAGGTGCCATTTGTGAACTGTGGGCAACATTAAAGAGGGACCAGGCAGTCAAAAGCAGGGTGAGCTAATGTTTAGACAGCGGCCAGAACAGCTACACCAAGGTGGTGAACCGCCTGTGCACTGCCACTAGCCAGGTGACACGTCCCACCGGCAGCATGCAAGTGGAGATGTCCCACTGCTGCCACAATGTTGCGACAGGCCTGATGCAGGTCACCACTGCTGTGGAACAACTGCAGACAGCGAACACAGGTGGCACAGCACTCCTGGGCTCAGGGGAGAGTGAGGAGGTATCCAGCAGGAGCAGCATCACCCCGCAGGTGCCCAATCCAAGAAGGCGCAGTGGAAGACAGGGTGCAACGCCTGTGGACTCAAGGGAGGGCAGTCAGCACCCAGAACGGGCAGTAGCAGTCCGTCCCAGGTGAAGATGAACTGGCAACACTGAGCAAGCAATTGAGTGAGGCAACCAATTTCTACAGAACTCCAGACTAGCCTGAATACCTGCACTGTGGACCTAACATGTGCTACGTACAGCGACACTCATTGAGTCGTTCAGGCTGTGTGATGAAATTTCATCCTGCAGTTAAGGGTTTGAATAAACACAGGCCTGCTACAAAATATATTTTGTAAAATGTTATCATTACTCACCTAGAAGTAGTTCTGTGTGATCTCAACCCATCTCTGCCATCCGGCAGCTGCCCCAACTCCAACTGCTGGTCTGCCAGGGGGACCTGGGCTATCATCGACAGAAATATCAGTATCAGTCAGTTCTGTTGGGATGTCTTTTATCATAGCTATGTTGTGGAGCATTGCACAGGTAGCCACAATCTTGTAGCAGGTCTCAGGGCTGTATTGAAGTGCTTCTCCGCTTTTATGCAGGCAGAGGAACCGGCTCTTCAGGATCCCAAAAGTCCGCTCAATTACACAGCACATAGATTTGTGTGCACGGTTGTATCTCCTCTCCCTTGCATTGGTTGGATTTAGGTACAGTGTCAGGATGAAGTCCCACACTGCATATGTACTGTCACCTGCAGGAATGGAGACAAGAGGTGAGTCAATGTCCCACACCCCAAAGATGTACTGTATGTAGGGATGTTTGCAATGCATTTACCTAGCAAGTAGCCCTCGCCAAACTCGCCAGCATTGAGACATCTATATATCCCACTATGTCTAAAGATTAAAGAGTCGTGAGTACTGCCTGGGTATTTAGCTACAATGTCATTGATGATATGTTTGGCATTGCAGATGACCTGTATGTTCAGGGAATGGTATGATATACGGTTTCTGAATACATATTCATTGGTTGATGGGGGTGTGAGGGCCACATGGGTCCCATCTATGCAGCCAATTACATGGGGGAATTGTGCAATCTGGTAGAAGTCCAGTTTTGTTTGCTGTAATGCCTGTTGTGTGCTGGGGAATTGTATGTGATGTTGTAGCCTCTGTACCATTGCATTTAGGAATGCATGGAAGAAGCGAGACATGCCACTCTGGGAGACCCCACCTGCCACTGCTATCAACTGACCCTTGGAAACTCCCTGAGGCCAGTAGGTGCAGTGAGCACAGGACCTGCATATGGGTAGGAATGGTTTGGGTCCTGCATGTTGGGTGTTCCAGATGGGGTTTCACCTCCTCTATCAGGTCTAAAATACTATTTGAGTCCAGCCTGTTCTTCTCATGGATCTCCTCCTCAGTCTCCTGGAACAGATTGATGCGCACTCTGAAGATCCATTCCTGTTGCCTCCTACTCTCTGCTGCTGCCCAGATACTCAGCCTCCTGGCTATCACATATAGCGCTGCCATTGTGGAAGTCCCTTTTGCATTGTGGGCCTGTTTATATAGCATGCACCTGGCTACCACCTGCATTGACTTTGTGGTAAAATTGATGTACAAAATTGTGAATTTTAAGAATTCGCAATTTGCGAATTTTTCATACATTGCTTTGCGAATTCTCAAACTGCGATTATTCTATTTGTGATTTTTGCAGCCTGCGTATCGTAGACTGCGAATTTGCAGAGAAATTTGCAGGTTTCGGGACTCGCAAAATAAGAAATTGCTAAACTAGCGATTTTTTATTTTGCAATGCGAAAATGTGGCATACATCGCATTTGTCTATTCCGCGATCGCAACCACTGTTTTTTTGCGATTCGCAGTGTTTGCAATTGTGAAATGGTTTCATACATATGCCCCACAGTTTCATACGTATGCCCCAAAGAGTGTGATGTTTTGGATCACCATCAAAGGGGGAAATGATAGAGCAGAGGTTTCCCTTAACAAAATTTGCGACAAATTAAGAAAGAAAATAATTGTGACAATATTTTATATATATGATGACAAACATGTGCCAGCTTTCACACTTTTGAAAATGACAAAATGTAATTCTGATGTAGATACTGCATCGTAAAAGCATGCCGAATGCTAGAATGAGCTTGTGTTATATTTCATATTTACTAAATAGATGTGAATTTTTAACACCTTAATGACATTGATCCTGTGATTAGATAATGTGATAATAAAAATAACTAAGAAATTTTACATGCAAAATTGGAGTTACATGTGTAAAAAATAAATAGTGTTTAATGTGTAACTTGCACACTGAATCGACAATAGAAAAGTAGGTGCTAAACGGTTTTAGTCATGGTAACATTTGTGAATCTTTCGTCAAATGCACTTATAATCATGAGTGCCTCAATAACATATGTGCCAAGAGGATTTATATGTACTTTTTATATATGTGTAACATTGACATTCGAAAAAACATAATGAGTACCCTATACTTCCTTGAATTAATTATGACTTGATTGAAGTGTTTATTAACCCAATATTTATGAGATTTATATTGGCTGTTATTCAATGCGAGTTTCATATTTTAGCATAATACTGTACTTCACGCAGACCTCAAATCTTGCATTTTTTTCAAAATGCATTAACTGAATAGTTTGAAGTCTATGGGAACTTTTAGCAAAGTTGCCACTTGTGTTCAAATTCTCAGTCGCTTCTTTTGACATTCACAGCACAGCTTGACTGTAATTGCAACAAAAACTGTTACATCCTAGAACAGATGCTTGGGCAGTAACTGTCAGAAATGAGAGCATGATCCTGTTTATTCTCTCAGTATCTTATTGTTCGTATGACTAAACTTGAAATGGCTTTCAGGAAGATACTTATCTCGAACTACTTTATTCTTCCGGATTGTATTATTTTACCTACTACTTCATCTTCATCCTATTGAAGACAACCAATGGGACAGAGTGGTCTGACATTCCTGATGATGTCAAGGTGTGTCACTCCGGAACTCATGGATTATAATTGCACAGATTTGGGAACTGAACTGGGTTCACCCATTTTGCCGCATTGAGAGTGACAGCTTGGCCATCTAAGGACAACACGAACTGTGGCGAAATACTGCGATCTGCTGCCGGCTAGTATGCTAGTGTAGTGGAACCTTTTCAGCTGAAAGGGTTTGCGTCATGATGCTGTGACTTTAATGTTACAGTGACGGACTGAGACAGACTTTTGTCCTCAATGAACTGGAACCGATCTTTTGGAAAATTCTGAACTTCCCTAAGGGTTTTTATGAGGCTGAATGGATTTCCTATTGAACAAATTGTTATTCACAAATCTTCCTCAGCTGAGGAAGATTTTTCACTTTGCCCTTGGATCTAGCAGAGTTAGATATTGCATAATTAAACCAAATCTGAGTTTAAGTAATGATTGTATGACCTTACTTAATGTTCTTACCATCAAATGAATAACTAAACTTTACATTGTATCTAAACTCTGCTGATTCTGACTCAATATTTGCTTGTGGGTAAATATTTTGATAGGTATCACTTTAAGGTTTATGGATTGATTTCCATAAAGTTAAAGGTATTGTGTGGCTTTAGCAATTATCTTATTCTTGGTCCTACTAACTGCTAATTCTCCAAATATCCTGTCCCTTTGAGCACAGAACAAGATCCATCAGAAGATCAATTGAGTATGAATGGTATTTAGAGTTTAGAGGAAAATAATATAGAAACCCAACAAATACATAATTGTGGGCCCAGTAAGTGAAGCTACAGCAGTGCACCTATGCTGCATTTTGACTAAACCTGAAAAAGGATTCATACTGTTTATTGGACACAATGGGCCTCATTTATGAGAAATTACGCATCGCTGCGTGAAAGCAGCGATGCGTCACTTCTCAGTGCGCACTCCTTGCGACATTCCTGATGCGTCATATTTAATGTATGATGCATCATGTCGCAAGGAGTTACAGATACGTCAGTATTTCTGACGTATCTGTAAGCGCAAAAGTGACGCATTGATGGAGTGTGTCACAAAAGTGACGCACCTCCAGCAATGCGTTTTTTCACATGGGGCAAGCCCCATGTGAAAGGGTCTGCGTCAATCTTACGCCTGCTGTGAGGCAGGCGCAAGATTTTGACCCAACGGTGTCCTAAAAGTGACACAGTGAAATCTCATAGATTTCACTGCGTCACTTCTACGACCCTTCCTTGCGTCAATACACCCCCCTTGCATACATTATACCTGGCGCAGGTATAATGTGGGGCAGGGGTTTACAAAGTGACGCATCTACCTAGATGCGTCACTTTGTAAATATGGCGCAACAAAGCGCATTTTTACCCCACTGGTGCGTCACAAAAAGTGACGCACCTGCGGCGTAAAAGTGCCGCACGGCCTCATAAATGATGCCCAATAAGCCTAACATGTTCACGTCCCTTGTCACACCCCTGGGCCTCACACAGACACCCTCACTCGTTAAGGCCTGACTCCTGTTGTTTGTGTCATGGCCACCGCTGATTTTAAACAGTGGAAGCATTGCTCTTTTCTCAGGGAAAATCACGAATGTGTGGTGCTTAAATGAAATGCTGCAGCTCTCTTTCTAAATTGGTACCGTAGAAGCAAACTAATCAAACCCAATCGAGATCAAAAACTTTTTATATTTTAACAAACAGCATATGTAACTCACAATCCAAAGCATTCCCTGCGGAAGTCTCTGGACATTACCGTAGAAATCTGCCAAAGGCTTAATTTTTGTGAAACAGGATACACATTTGAGTTTTTTTTAATTAAATATAGCACAGCATGAGTTTCCTGTGTGCTCGATCCGTGTCTACCTTGATTTGAATGTTGCAGAAGACTCTTTCATCATGGCACCAAAATGCAAGGTAAGAGGTTTATAAAAAGAAAATGCCCTGGGACTGAACTGCAACATTTCTGCTGGAGGCTGGCTCACAGAGGAAAGAAAGATCAGAGGAATTTCTGTTTTTAACAACACCTTGTAAACTCAAAGAAGACAATTTTGTTTTGACATATTTTTCACTCAGCACCCACACGAACTTGTTCCCACATGTTTTCATGTGTTGGGGCTGAAAAAGTAAAATTCCGCTTATTTGGTCGTGATTGTGACCCTTAGAGAAAAAAGGGAACATTCTCCCTCTATTTTCCGATCAATGATGATGCTCACATGTCTGAAAGGAGCTCCTTTGAAATGCCTCCATCGGCATCCCTCCTGGTGATAGTTTTTGCTCAACTCTGCCATGTTTTGATTTCAGTCCTATGCATATTTGCCTATTTAGTTTCATTGCGTTTGTTTTATTTCAATATATTACCACGCATGGCGTACAGTACCTGGGTCAGTAATCTTGACCTACCCAAAAATTCATTATCAACATGTCATCAAGGGGAGCATATATGGAGAAGACAAGGGGGGGAAGATTTACTAAGATTTTGCGCCGTATTTGCGTCACAAAAATGACGCAAATAGGCACAAAATCTTTTTTCCCTTTTTACTTTCCAGTGCTAAATTTGTTTAGCGCTGGAAATAACGGAAAAGTAATGCGAAGCAGTTCATAGCGCTGCTTCGCATTACTTTGCGCCATGGGGACGTACCAAGGGTGGAGAATGGGTGTTCCCATGCAACCACACAAGGTTTCTCACGCTAAACCTAATTTACTAAAAAAGTAGATTGGGTTCAGCGTGAGAAAATAGCGTCCTTTTCAAGTAGGCGCACAGAAGGAGAAATGCTTTCATTGCTGCTTCCTTTTCCGATTTTGCATGCATGCTTCATTGAGCTGCAGGCATACAAAGTGAAAACTTTTTCATGTGTCTGGACATCGTATTTTGCACAGGACGATAACCTTCCTGTACAAAACATAAACTAGCCTAATGCACACACGCTAGCACAATGCACACACGTTAGCACCATAGCCCTAAAGTGTGTGCGTGGCTCACAGTAGCTATAATCAGCGCTGGCGTAAAGGAAAGGGGCAGAGAGAGCCATATCTTTGAAGATATGGCACTCTTCTGCTCCCTCCCTGTCACGCAGCGCAGCCTCGTGGGGGGCTGCGCTGCATGTTTTTTTTTTACAAATCTCCCCCTACATTTGCTATTTCCTCAGCTTCACAACAGTTCAGTTTTCAGTATGGTGGAGTCGATATAAATGTAGGTAATACTATGATGTTCCTGTAGAAAGCCCAACCAACACCTGACCAAATTACAAAGAACAGAAGTCTCAAGATGGCTGCCACCCATCCCTGAGGGAGGAGGAGCTAAAATATCTGTGGAAAATGGTTTAATATGAGCCCCTTGTTGGGCCTGACAACAAGGTACAGCCCACTCCAAAGGAAACTGGGAGGCTGTATACTACAGAAAAGATGATTTTCAAAGGGGGCTAGACCATTAATTTTGCAGCACATTGTTCAAAGAACTTTGACATAAAGTCATTCATTATGAGGGGGATACGAAACAAATTCCATGAAGTATTTATATTTCACTGTCTGGTGCAGTACCCAGATCATTATTTACCTACAGCAATAAATCATATAGGTGCAAATAAGAACATTTTGTGGTAACACTGGGGTCTCATATTATGCTAGTCTTTTCTCATGTTATTAAAACAGAAGCAAGTAACTGCACTGCCATGAAATATGACATTTACATCCAATCAAAAATGAGCAGAAATCAAAACAACCACCTTTTGAAGGAGCCAGATTCTCTTTTCATTGGCACTGGTGCGTAAGTTTTGCCAAAGAAAAAAAAATTCAGGAGCCAACCGTTCTTAGGAGCCCACTGCGTAAGATGTCAAATGCTGTGGTTTCTAATTATCAAGACTAGTTAGACTTCTTTCTGCCCCAGGCCACCAGGCACTTGTCCCAATTGAAATATTTTGTTAATTTTCATAGTTATAATAAAACACAAAAAAGTATAGAGTAATTCTATATATAACATAAATATGAACAAATGTTGAAATACAGAATTTGAATTATAAATGTACCTAAAATGACTGAGCGTCATGTAGTTAGTAGAAAAGAAAAGTTGAATAAGGAACAAACGAGCTACTTCTTATATCACAGGTGTTCAACTATATCTTTGAAAAATAACATATATAAGCAACATGGCAATATAATCCTCAACCGGTCTCCCAAGCTTTTGTAACAAAGAAGTATTTCTACAAGGGCCCATAATAGCCAATTGAGCTCCACAACTTGTAAATGTAATTCAAGACCACCAAGTATGGACCGATTATGTGTCCATGGATTTCCAGTTAGTCACAATGGGTTTAATGGTTAAAGAGAGCAAGAGGTCAAAATGCTTACTATGAGCATTCTATAATTTGGAGGCTCATGCAGTAGATTTACTTTACATACAATCAGGTCATCAGTGAGGGTGTCGGTGATGGGAAGTATTTTCAATATAATATCCCAAATATTTCTCCAAAATTTAAAATGATAGCACACTCGAACAAAACGTTTTAAAGACCCCTCATTTGCTTTGCATTGCCAACAGATAAGGGAAACAACAAGTTTAGCCTTGCAGAATTTGCAAGGTGTCCATAAACAATTTAACAAAATAAAAGCACTTGTTTGTGAGAAAGACACAGGAAATCATTCCGATATATTTGAAAGCCATATTTTTCTCAAATCATTCAGAGAGAAATCTGTAGAAAGTTCTGTGTTCCAGTATTTATTTTGAAAGTTCAAGTTAGGTTCATGTGAGTTGTTTAATTGTTTGCAAAAATGTTGAAACTGTGTGAGCAGAAGGAGAAAAACCCTGATAGAGATTCACGAGTCAGGGGTGATATTACGGGGTAAAATATTTGGAAAAGAGTTAAGTATAGCATTAAAAAGAAAATCACATTTGTGGGCTTCCTTATGAGGTAAAGTAAACTTAGGGGCTCATTCGATGGCAGAGGGCCTGCCAACGGCAGCCGGTTGATGTCAGGCCCTCCGTCATCGTACTGCTGTTTCCACCACCATATTATGATGGTGAGGGGAATCGTTGGTTAAGCGTGGCGGTGGTAAAGACCACCTGCCGCAGTTCCGACAGGAGGTCCTTTTCTGACCGTCTCTTGGAACGAAAACATTGGCTCTCATTGCAGTGGTGCCATGCAGGCACTGCCGTAGTGATTATGATATCCCTTTCCTCCGTTCGTTTTGCGGCAGACAACTCACTGCAAAATGAATAGTGGAGACGTATTTGGGGGCCTGTGGTGGGCCCACCTCAATCTCATGTGCAGGGACATGTCTGCACCTTCTATTTTGCCTTATGGCGGGAGCTGCTGACCGTATCCCCGCCACAATGCAAAATATAGGTGATGCGACCACGTTGCATCATGATTAGGATTAGAGGAAGGCTGACTCGTAGCCGGCTGGTCCCATAGCCGTATCAATGGCGTAATGAGCACCTTAGTTTGGAATTCTGAAAAAAAATTACAACAAAACACCTTTATCAAAGATATCCCCAAAGTTCAGTTCAGTTCATTAAGCTTTATTCGACAATAAGTCATAAAAGTAAATAAAATATAATAAAAACTAGAATATCAAGATATAAAACAATGTCAATCAAGTATGCGAGCTGAAGCATCTGAGCATACAAGAATAACGTTTCTTATACATGAAAACAGCTGGTTTAGTCCTCCATGAAGATAAAACATAAACATGGGTGTATTCATGAGCTGGGTAAACCCACACGGTGGTGCTATGTGACACATCTTGTATACATCACATCCTTAAAAAATGTTTAAATAACAGAACAAATTACCAGTATTCTTGAGTGCATGCACTGGCACTAAACTTAACATATAATCTTTCTCTCAGAGTTCTAAAAGAATAGCATATAGAAGCAATTAAGCCTTTTGCAATAAGGCTTTCACAATAGAACAGTAGTTCTTGTCAAAAGGTAACTATCATGGCAGAAAGCAAAGGACCAATGCCTTTATTATCACTTCTTTAAAAATGTGCTACCATCATTTGCGTGAATTCATTTAGACCACTAGATCCAGGTTGCGTGTAGATAACTGGTGATCATGGATACCACCAACCTTGAGGTATTAGCTCTTAAAATCCTAGTGCCCACAAGGTAGCTCCTAGCACCCAAATCCCAACACAGTGGCAGCAAACATCTTTTCCTGTGTGAAACATATGCTAGGTAGAAGAATACGAAATGGGATACATCCTCAAGGGGGCTCTTGCACACCCGGCATTCACTACCCTTGCATTTTGCATTTGCCCACTTCTCACAAAACCACCATAATAGGTAGGGACTGGTATCTAAATTGCAGATCAGTTTCCTCGCTAAGGGGGGAGTAATTTTGTCAATCGTACCCTCGAGCTAGGGGTTAACTTGAACTCGAAGAAGTCAAGGTACCTCTACTACTACCAATAACTTCTTCATCCATGCCCCGCCAATAGGTCAATTTAATTGCTATATTGGTATCGGGGGTGAGATAATCTGGCGCTGCGGAAAAACTTTCCAGACCCAGCTGCCTAAATGCGGACCTGAAATACTTGAACCAGGGTATAGACTTAATATCAGGCTGGGATAATAGATCTTTGAGCAGAATTTGTAAGGCTCCCAGGGCAGATGAGGTCCAGATCCTACTCCAGTAGAGTAGGGGTCTAAGTGCAGCTTTCAAGCAACTTTTTTGAGTGTCAAATCAAAATACAATGGGATCAGTAGTGTGCTCTTTGGCGGTGCAAATATCTGCCTAACAAAATTTTGCTCTGTTTGCAATGGAATATTACAGTTAAATTGCCCCCATATCCCTGCCACATATAGTGCTGCCCCTAGAGCCTTTATGATATAGATCTCAATCGCCTGGAGATTTTTTGGGAAAAAGTTTTGTTAAAAAATATTAATAATTGAGTAAAGTAAAAAATTTCAGCATTCATCCTTGAGTTCCAAAATTTGAAGGTATGATTGAATTTTATCATAGGATGATGCCACAAGATAGTTTGGTAGAGTCGAAAATATGTGAGGAAAATGAAGAATCATAATCCTTTATAATTAGTTTAGTAGATTTGATGATAACAGATGATTTGAGAAGCCTAATAAAGTTAGCCATAGAAAATAATGCCGGTAAAGAAAATGGTGGTATCAAATGTTGTTCTACTTGGAGACATTTAATTGAGTGAATGTTGTCAATGTGTGTAAACCATAGAGAGCCTTGCTTGAAAATAAATGTGTTATGATAATTTAAAAAATCTGGTAAACCAAATCCCCTGTTAAGAGGCCCATTAGGATGGCGGACGGAAACGGGTCCCGTCCACCATGGTCGTGGCAAAAATACTCCCGACCGCACCGCGGATAATTCACGGTAGCGATTAGGATATGGCTGTCATCACACACCGACCGCGGCGGACGGATTACAACAAAGACCGCCGCAAGCGGGCGGTACAACAGAAACACCGTCCGCCGCAGACGCATTGACCGCGGCAACAGGCCCAACCGCAGCCAGACCTGCGGAGGGTCCAGCCGCACGATTAGGATAACCCCGCCATCCCACCGGAACTCACCACCTTCCTCGAACATCGCGGAAAAAAAGCACCCACAAACGGAGCATGACTGCGGAAGGACCAAGCGAACATCACCCCTGCCGTCAAACCAATTAAAAAATGCTGTACGGAAGTAAATATAAAACACAAAAAACAGGACACACACCCACCTGAAACACCTACCCCCAACAACTACACGCCCCAATGACACCCCCCACCACAAAGAGCACCCAAGTCACCACAACCACTGAATACCTGACTGGCAACAACCATTGGGACACAACCACCACACAGAGTATAAAATGAATCCCTCCCATTACCACAATCCTTTGCATCACAGCACAGCTGGCAGAAAGAGGCAGAATAGCACAAACAGCAGACACACACATACAACCTGCACACCAACACACCGACCACACAAACCCCCACAACACTATCCCTACATACTAAACACCTGCATACCCCACCCCACCCCACCAACACCTTCCACATCACACACCATGGCACCCAAGAAAACCCCAAGTGCACAGAGAGTGAGTTGAAGGTCATGGTGGATGAAATCATCCGTGTCGGGTGCTGCCGGTCACCCACCGCCGGGTGTGGCTGGTCACCCACCGCCCGCACCCGGCGGTGGGTGACCGGCCACACCCGGCGGTGGGTGACCGGCCATGGCCATCCATGCCAGGGTAACCTCAATACACAGGGCGGTCACCCACCGCCCGTACCCGGCGGTGGGTGACCTGCCATGGCCATCCATGTCAGGGTAACCTCAATTCACAGGGCGGTCACCCACTGCCCGCACCCAGTGGTGGGTGACCGGCCATGGCTATCCATGCCAGGGTAACCTCAATACACAGTGTGGTCACCCACCGCCCGCACCTGGCGGTGGGTGACCGGCCGCACCTGGCGATGGGTGACAGGCCGCACCCGGCGGTCTGCGGTGGGTGCTGCTATGTGACTGAAAGGGGGGATACCAACTGCCATTTCCACTTGCACATTCAATTGTATGTGTTAGCCTGCCCCGCCCCGGCGGAATGCGTGCTCTGCCATTGCAAAGCCAGTGAGTGATGATTTTCAAAAGATGCACCGTCGCGGTAGCGCGCACATGCGGTTGGCGGGGTGTGACCGTCATGGTCCTTGCACATGTAGCCAATGGGAACAGGTAACGCGGGACCCGTAAGCGATTTCGAAAATAGTGGAAGCCATGCACCGCCACAGCAGGGCCAGTCATTGGCTCATTTTGAATGAGGCAGCCCGGGAAAACCAATTGCTGCAGACGTGTGCCACTGATATCAGCTCAGGGCCCTATAAATGTGTGAATTTCAGCAGCAAGCATCCACTGCCTCCAGCCACTGCTGCCTGCACCCATCACCTCTACCTGCTGCTGCTGAGCAATCCACCAACTGCTGCCTGCACCCATCACCTCTACCTGCTGCTGCTGAGCAATCCACCAACTGCTGCCTGCACCCATCACCTCTACCTTCTGCTGCTGAGCAATCCACGAACTGCTGCTGTTGTGCCACAGTCCTGGACCTTGCCATGCTGAGAGTTTGAGAGATCCGGTCTCGTCCTTCACCGCAGCGGAGCTGGAGGTCCTTGTGGACGGTGTGCTCCGCCACTATGAACGGCTCTACGGTGCCCCCGGACAGGTGGTAAGTGCAGTGGGGGAGATGTCGGTGTGCATGAGGTGGTCACTGACTCCTGGCTTCTGCAAAATTGGCGGTGTGCTGTGGGACCTTCACATGTGTTGTACTGTGCATGGCTGCTGAAAGATACGTATTGCTCCTATCAGTGTAAATGGCCAACTGCCCACTGACTTGCCCCCTCTTGTCTCCCATCATGGTAGGTCAAGCTCCACCTTCGCAAGGCCGTGTGGAGGACCATAGCACGTGATGTACGGGCAGTGGGGGTGTGCAATAGGCGAGACACACACTGCCACAAGCGGTGGGACGACATCTCCAGGCTCAGCAAGAATGTGGCAGATATGACACTGGGGATGATTCCAAGATCAGGCCGGCTTGCACAACGTACCATCACCCCTCTAAGGCTCTGTATCATAGCTGTGACACTTCCTGACCTCTCCGCCCGGTTGAGAGGGGAGCAGCAGCAAACTAGCGGTAAAGAGACTGAATGGGTTTGTGTCTTGTGAGTGCATGCATGTATTGCTGCTCAAGCACATAGTGACATCCGTGGTGTGTATGTTGTGCTGCAATTGCATGTTGGTGCTATTAGTGGAGTGAGCGTTAGCATCCATGTCAGCTAGGTGGACATACCAGTTGCATTGTAGTGCAGGGTCCCAGGACATGCCGTTGAGGTCTGTGGTCCCAGGGCATCACATGTGTGGTGGTCAGCATGTACTTGCCCTGTATGTTTGATGTACATGTTTCACAGGCACCCCCAGTTCTATGACATGAGGATGTCTGGTAGGGGTGGTTTGTGTGCCGGATGGGTGCTACATGTTGGTCAGCGGTCAAGGAAGTGTTGAATTTGTAATTTGCAGTACGTGAGTATGGCACTTAGGTATACCTCTTTTCTCTCCCTTTCAGCTTTGGCCGAGGGCAGTGACCCACAAACGACGGAGCTTAAGGGTGGCAATGTATCCGGATCAGAGATCACACACACGATGACTGAGACTGAAGAGAGCAGCCCCGGAGAGGGGGAGAGAACTGTCCCTGAGGACTCACATGTGGAGACACCATCGTCCTCATCTTCAGACTGTGGTGGTGAGTCATCACTGTTGGTAGATGCAGAGAGTGGGCAATCTACACCTTCAGTCGGTACACAGCACACTGGGCCCACACTGCCACCAACTGCAACAAGTACTGCTCATGCTCGCCAGATTAGGGGGAGCAGAGTGGCCTTCGGTGTAGGCACCGCTGCCTCTGCCCCTGTGACACAAACTGCCCTTTGTGCTGAGGCAGTTGATCTGCTGCGACAGCTGTGTGTAGGGCAGACCAACATGATCAATGCATTCCTAGACAGCAACAGGAAGTTGGGGAAGGTGGTAGCCTTCATGGAGGGGATGCATGGCGATGTTGCTGGTCCCCACAGAACAGTTCAGTCATTATCCAACACAGTGTCTGCAGCCATTCAACAGTTGCATGGACAAGGTTCAACTTCAGTTCCCCCATCCACACCACTTGATGTCTCAGGGGAGAGTGGCATTTCTGACCAGGCCTCATTTTCTGGGTATTGCACTAGGAGCAGGCACAGGCAGCAAGTCTGGGCACGGAGGCCACATACACCATCCCTTAGGACAGGGAAATCTTTCACAGGACACGACATCAGCTATCCTGGAGTTGACACACAGGATCCTCTAGGGGTGTTGGGGGACAGGGATTCACATGTAACACATGCATCCCCCTTAAGAGGTACTCCCAAGGCAAGGGCACCCCCCAAGGACAGGAACACTCCCAAGGACAAGGACACCACAAAGGACAGGGCAACTCCCAAGGCCAGGGAAACTCCCAAGGACAAGGACACTACAAAGGACAGGGCAACTCCCAAGGCCAGGGAAACTCCCAAGGACAAGGACACTACAAAGAACAGGGCAACTCCCAAGGCCAGGGACACTCCAAAGGACAAGGACACTACAAAGGACAGGGCAACTCCCAAGGCCAGGGACACTCCCAAGGACAAGGACACTACAAAGTACAGGGCAACTCCCAGGGCCAGGGACACTCCCAGGGACAAGGACACTACAAAGGACAGGGCAACTGCCAAGGCCAGGGACACTCCCAAGGACAAGGACACTACAAAGGACAGGGCACCTCCCAAGGCCAGGGACACTCCCAAGGACAGGGACACTACAAAGGAAAGGGCAACTCCCAGGGACAGAGCACCACCCACGGATAAGGCACATTCCAAAGACAGGACACCTCCTAGGGCCAAGGCGTCTCCCACGGCCAAGGAACCTCCCAGGGCCAAGGGTTCTCCCATTCACAGGACATCCACCAAGGACAGTCATACATCACCCCTGTGTCCCCTGAAGCTGGTGCTGGTGAAGGCACGTACACCACATGTGCCAGAGGTGGAGTCCCCCCATACCTCTACTGCCATCCACACCCCGGTGCAGCAGAGGAAGGAGTACACTGTTGTTGCATCCCCCATTGCACATGATGCAGACGGCAGAAGGCAGGGCCATATCAAGCATCAAGCAGGGTCCAGCACATCCCCAGAGAGAAGACCACCAGCAGCACATGATCCACCTTTGATGGGTGATGTTTCAGATGAGCCCGCACCACTTACCACTCCAGTCATGTCCAGGGTGCCCTTACATATCCCAAAGAAACGGAGACACACACCAGTGACACCTGACCACCCCAATGTCGCTCCAGTACAGCTGTCCCCAGCTCCCAGAGCCACCCTGCCTCCTGGCCCATACAGTCAATCAATCAATCAATCAATCATAGACATTTATAGAGCGCTCTACTTACCCGGAGGGTCTCAAGGCGCTAGGGGGGGGGTGCTGCTACTGCCCGAACAGCCAGGTCTTGAGCTTCTTCCTGAAGGCGAGGTGGTCTTGGGTCAGGTGCAGGTCGGTCGGGAGGGAGTTCCAGGTCTTGGCGGCCAGGTAGGAGAAGGACCTTCCTCCTGTCATCGCTCTTCGGATGCGGGGGACGGCGGCGAGGGCGTGACTGGCTGATCGGAGGTGTCGTTTGGGAGCGTAGAAGTTGATGCGGTTGTCGAGGTAGCTCGGGCCTTGATCGTGAAGGGCTTTGTGTGCGTGGGTGAGGAGACGGAAGGTGATTCTCTTGTTGACCGGGAGCCAGTGCAGGTCTCTTAGGTGTCCGGAGATGTGGCTGTGTCGTGGGACGTCGAGGATGAGTCTGGCTGAGGCGTTCTGGATCCGTTGGAGTCTCTTCTGGAGCTTGGCGGTGGTTCCGGCGTAGAGGGCGTTGCCGTAGTCTAGTCGGCTGGTGACGAGGGCCTGGGTGACAGTCTTCCTGGTCTCGGTGGGGATCCACCGGAAGATCTTCTGTAGCATGCGCAGGATGTTGAAGCACGACGAGGAGACGGCGTTGACTTGCTTGGTCATGGAGAGGGAGGAGTACAGCCCTGTGGCTCATCATTTCAGTGGTCCTAGTGGGTCAGCTGCAGTTCACTCTCATGTGTCAGATAGTGGCACTGTGTCTGTTGTTCGCTGTCATGCCTCATGTAGTAGCACTGTGTCAGTTGTGCCCTCTCCTGTTTCAGGTACTGCCACTGTGTGTGTCCGCCACTCTCATGTCTCAGATGCTGGCATGGTATTTGTTGGTTACTGTACAGGGACATTTCCTGCAGTGTGTCTGGGTCTATGGCTCATGTGTCAGTCACAAGATCTGTGGCTGTGTCTGAATGAATGAATGAAGGCAATCTTATAATGCGCAACTTAGCCCAAAGGGCATCAAGGCGCCTCACACTCCTGTATCTGGTGCTGGCAGTGTGTCTGGGTCTATGGCTCATGTGTCAGTCACTACATCTGTGGCTGTGTATCACACTCCTGTTTTATGGTGCAGGCAGTGTGTCTGGGTCTATGGCTCATATGTCAGTCACTAGAGCTGCGGCTGTGTCTCACACTCCTGTTTCTGGTGCTGCCAGTGTGTCTGGGTCTATGGCTCATGTGTCAGTCACTAGAGCTGTGGCTGTGTCTCACACTCCTGTTTCTGGTGCTGCCAGCGTGTGTGGGTCTATGGCTCATGTGTCAGTAACTAGAGCTGTGGCTGTGTCTCACACTCCTGTTTCTGGTGCTAGCAGTGTATCTGGATCTATGGCTCATGTGTACGTCACTAGAGCTGTGGCTGTGTCTCACACTCCTGTTTCTGGTACTGGCAGTGTGTCTGGGTCTAGGGCTCATGTGTCAGTCACTGATACTGTGGCTATATCTCCCAATCCTGTATCAGATCCTGCCACTGTGTCCGAAGCTACTAGGTCAAGCAGTCCACCTGATTCTGTGCTGTGAGGTGCAGTTCCCATCACTCACATGTCATTCTACTTGGTGTCTGGATTGTCCATTGTCACCACCCTTGCATTATTAATGTCCATGACATGGGCCTGTCACACGTCCTTGTGCTGCATCAGATGTACCTGTTCTGTGCCATGGGCTGTTGATGCTCTGTGCCACTCTCATGTGCTGCCTCAGATGTACCTGCTTTGTTCTGTGCCATGGACTGTTGATGCACTTAGCCACTCTCATGTGCTGCCTCAGATGTACCTGCTCTGTGCCATGGACTGTTGATGCACTTAGCCACTCTCATGTGCTGCCTCAGATGTACCTGCTCTGTGCCATGGACTGTTGATGCACTTAACCACTCTCATGTGCTGCCTCTGATGTACCTGTTCTGTGCCATGGACTGTTGATACTCTGTGCCCCTCTCATGTGCTGCCTCAGATGTACCTGCTCTGTTCTGTGCCATGGACTGTTGATGCTCTGTGCCCCTCTCATGTGCTGCCTCAGATGTACCTGCTCTGTTCATCATTTTATACAGAGTTATGTAAAAAAAAAAAAAGTACCCACTCAACCTAATCCCTCCTTCCATCTCATTATAGGATCCCATATTCTCAAACCCATCAGTCTTCCTCTCTTCCCTTTTCGAGCATATATATTCTTCTCTATATTATAAGATGCTAGTAAGTTATCCAGCCAACACTGTACTGTCGGTGGATTCTTGTCCAACCAGGCCCTAGCTATCATTAACCTGTATACCTCAATTGCCACAAATATAAATTTCTGCTGCACCCCGTCATTATCCCTCCCAACCCCTAATAAGATCCGTGAATGAAGGTACAGAATCAGAGTCTATAGCCTCAGAGAGCCCAGAGTAGGAGGAGGAGGGCTCAGATTCTGGGTCAGATACCTCTGGAAAAGACTCTACGCAAGGGAACAAAAACCCTAGATCAAGGAGACGGGCTACAGGGTCTCCCTTTCAGACTGAAAGACGTTTAGAATGGGACTATTGGGCTACTTCACAGGAATATCAGGATGCTGGTGCAGCTGGTGCAGTGGGGGGTTCCGCTCGCAGTGACTCTTTTGAAATTCTATTCCCTACTCTAAAACAAATGCAAGCTGAAGCAAGGGAAGATAGCCGCAGAGCAAGACAGGACACAAAGAAAATTCAAGCATCCCTTAGGAAAGTTAAAAACTGTATAAAGAAGTAGTGGATAGAGTAACCGAGGTAGAAGAACGTACAGGAAAATTGGAGGATGATGTTGGGAGCTGGCAATATTTTAAAACTGAACATGAGAAGATGGCAGAAGACCTACGTTGGAAGATGGAAGACTTTGAGAACAGACAGAGACTGAATAATGTCAGAATTTTGGGTGTGGCAGAAGGGTCAGAAGGGCAGGATATAAGACAATTTGTTGTAGACCTACTAAAGGGGGCCTTTCCAGAATCCCAGTGGCAATGGGAAAGGGAGGTGCAGAGGGCACATAGGTTCCCCTTTGTGTTAAAGAAAGGGTACGCTACTGAAGGTCGGGGGTGCTACCTAGGGCAATTCTTGTCAACATAGGAAATTATTTGTTAAGACAAGAGCTCATAGACAAAGCAAGGCCCGACAGCAGACGTTCATTCAAAGATTATACATTTTTTACGAGACCTGACTTCTGCCACATGACGGTAGAGCGCAGATGGAAACTGAGGCAAATGATAGCACCCTTTCAGGTCCTAGGGGCAGAAGCATACCTTCTTTATCCCTCAAGACTCAAAGTAGTGGGAAAAGAGAAAGTTTGGATGTTTGCCTCAGAGATTAAAGCCCAGTACTTCTTAGAACAGTTGAAAAATCAGAAAGCGGATCAGGGAAAGGGATGAAGAAAACTGGATACTAATTGAATGAACTGAGTACTCATGGATATTTTTCTTTTGACTTTTTTGGGAGTGCAGGGGGGTAAATTTAAAATGAAGCAACACAGCACGAGGACAGTAGGAATAAAGCAGGAGAGGGAAGCGACATGCATAACTTTATGCAGCCACACATAGGTCGCACAACCTATTTGCCTGTAAGCGGGTGGGAGGTAGGGGGGTGGAGGGGAGATAAAGGGGGGGAGGGTAGGAAGGACTGGGGAGGGCAGAGGGGGGGAAGAAAAGAGTCACGAAGGTTTGGTGATTTAAAATTGGCACAGCACACTGGGATAGGAAAAAAATTGACATACATACAAGATATACAGGTATACACAACATCTACAACATACCCACGATCAAACAAAGTAGTAGGGGCACTCACTGGTAATAGAACTAACTCCAATGTCATGTAGAATAGCCTCAATAAATGTCTGCGGATTGAACGATGTAAATAAAAGACATAGAGTTGCTGCGCTATTGAATACTTTGAAATTAGATCTGATCTGTCTGCAAGAGACACACATAGAAGGCAATAAGGCATACCTTATGCAACAGTTGGGATTTGCGGTTTTGGCAAAAACTAACCAAGGGACAAAAACTAGAGGGGTGGTAGTGATGGGTAGAAAGAAAGACACGGAGGTAAAGAGGAAAAAAGAAGATCAATGGGGAAGATGGGTAATGTTGGAATTAGTATTTAAAATGGAGACAATTACGTTGGTTTCAGTTTATGGGTCCACCGATGACGATCCGGATATTTTTCAGTATCTGGATGTGGAGTTGGCGCAATGGTCGGAACCAATCATATGTTGTGGTGACTTTAATCTTCATGACCCAGTTAGTTTCATCGTACAACCAGGGATCCAATATCGAGGTAGAAAGAAAAAAACCCATAGAGCTTTGTCAAAAATGGTGCTAAATAACGCTTTGATAGATCCATGGATAAAATGGCATCCGAATTTGGATGGTAGTACCTTCTTTTCAGCCTCACATCAGGTTTTAGTTAGGCTGGACTATTTTTTAATCTCAAATAGTCTGGTAACAGGTTCAGAAATAGAAAAATACCCACATATTATATCAGATCACAGCCCGCTAGTATTTACAGTTAAACTAGGTCAAGCCCAAAGAAAAGAGACACAATGGACCTTTGAAAGGGCTTTGCTGCAGGATCAGGAATATAGAATAACTATGACAAATTGGATGATGATTTTCTGGGATATAAGCAGAGACACGGCATCCCCAGGAGTAGTCTGGGACACATTTAAGGCTAGGGTGAGAGGGGAGACAATAAGTTATGCTTTTTCGAGACAAAAGAAGCAAAAGTTGAAGGTAGAAGAAATGAATAGAAACATCTCGAGAGTCGAAGACAAGCTAGAATTGGCTATTAGACAACACTCCCCGCTAGATCAGATACTGCTTAAAGGTATAGTACTTAGGGCAGAGGCAGCAGAAGGGATTGCCAAGAGAACAGTAGAAAAATACCTGGCAAGGAAGGAGAGTGTTTATGAGCTTAGTGAGCGGGTGGGCCATATTTTAGCTGTTCGGACTAGACAGAGAGGAGTAGCAGCAGACATTAGGGAGATCATAGATGCACAAGGGAATATGGTTCAAGAACCAGATCAGATAAGGGAGGTATTTAGGCAATACTACTCAGGTCTTTATGATGCAGATGATGCAGTAGGAATGGAGGATGTAGAAAGATATCTGAGTTAAATACCCCCTTCAAAAATATCAATGGAGGATAAGGCTTATCTAGAAGCAACATTTCAGCTAGAGGAGTTTGGTGCAGCAGTAGGTAACCTACCTGCAGGGAAGGTCGCAGGCCCGGACCAGATACCACTGGAGTTTTATAAAACATTCCAAACAATTCTACTGGGGGATATGTTTAATATAATGCTGTTGGCGCAGAAGGGAGAGTCAATACCAGAATCATGGGGAGGAGCAGACATCATAGTAATTGCAAAGAAAGGGGAACCAACGACTACCACAGGCTCATACCGACCAATTACATTGATGAATTCAGATGTAAAGATCTATTCAAAGATGCTGGCTAAAAGACTATCAAGGGTGGTAGAAAGTTTAGTCTGTCCCTCCCAACATGGTTTCATCCTGGGAAAAGGAACAACACAGCACATAAGGCAGGTAATAACAATGTTTGATGCAGCAAATACCCTAGGAGACCCTATGGTATCACTATTTCTGGATGCTGAAAAGGCGTTTGATAGGGTCTCCTGGGGGTTTTTATGGTCGGTTATGAGGTGGAGTGGAATAGGAGAAAGTTTTATAAAAGCTATACAAACTCTTTACACAAATCCAACAGCTAAGATAAGAGTTAACAGAGGACATTCAGAAGCTGTTAGAATAAGGAGAGGGACAAGGCAGGGTTGCCCTTCATCTCCCTTGTTATTTGTGTTATATCTTGATCCCTATCTGCGCAGACTGGAGAGAAATCCAGCTATACCAGCAAGGAATATAAATGGCTGTAGAGTAAAAACACTGGCGTATGTGGATGACGTAGCTATATTAACACCCGATCCCAGAGATGCAATTAGGGTGACGGAGGAGGAGGCTCAACATTTTGGACAGGTTTCTGGATATAGTCCGAACAGAAGTAAAACACAGATTGTTGAGAATAGCTACATGAAGTGTAATAATGATAGAGTTTTTAATTCAGCAATATATTTGGGGGTCAATAGCGGCAAATCTAGATCTGGTGGTGGGTAACAATATGACTCCATTAATGTCACAAGTAAAAGGGGATCTGGAGAGAATGAATAACTTACATTTGTCACTCGTGGGGTGTACCAATGTTATAAAGATTATAATTCTACCCAAGTTTCTTTACTTTTTTTAGATCAATCCCTTTATTTTTTGAGGTTAGTTCGTTTAATACACTGGAGGCAATTTGTAATAGGTTTATTTGGGCACATGGTAAAACGCGTAGAGCCTATAGGTTTATGGCCTTACCTAGAGAGAGGGGAGGGGGGGGTGCTCCGGATTTTAAACCGGAATTTATTGCAGCGGCCTTGCAATATATGCAGGGATTAATAGGTGGAAATGATTGTGATCCAAGGGTTGATAGTTTTTCTACGAAAATATATACAGCGGTAGTAGGGGTGGAAGCGGGAAATTGTTTTTTAAATTGTATAGATTATGGATACTTTAAAAGAACAAGATTTAAGACATTATTGGCCGCTGTTAAAATATAGAATGCATTTCTGAAAAAGTGTAAACTGGGGAGATATAATAGGTATGTAAGACTGTATAAAAATAAGTCATTCCCTTTGGAAATATTTGGTGACCAAATTATGTTGAACTGGGTGGAAAGAGGGATTGTACTAATTGGAGATATATTGAAACCGGAGGGATTGGTACAGTTTATGGATCTTAGAAATAAATATGATTTGAGTACCAGAGATTTCATTAAGTATCTCCAGATCAGGAGCTATCTAGGTAGTAAACAAGGAGGACCAGGAGGATTTAATAAGAATGAAATTTTAGAGAAAATAAGAACAGCAGGAGATCGTTCGATGCAGTCATTCTATGCGAGTTTGGCAAAAGAGAAAACTGATGATCTAGAAAAATATAGTAATAAATGGGCGGAGAAAATAAGGGGAGAAATAGGCTGGTTTCAGGAGTCATTAGATTTAGGTCGATCGATATTGTGTGAATCCTCCCTTCAATCTCAACATTACAAAACTATATATTCATTATATATTACTCCTGCCAGGATAGCACAATGGGGAGGTACTTCGGGAACTACCTGTTCGAGATGCAATGCCGCCGAAGCTGACAATATACATATATTTGCCACCTGCCCGCAACTCCATACGCTGCTTAGAGATATTGAGAGGTTTTTGGATAGTACATTAGGGATTCGAATAAAGCTTACTCCGTCTTGGATCTTATTAGCACTTAGCCCCTCTCTTGTGCTGCCCTAGATGTACCTGCTCAATTCTGTGCTATGGACTATTGATGCTAGTTGCCCCTCTCATGTGCTGCCTCAGATGTACCTGTTCTGTGCTATGGACTGTTGGGGCTCTGTGCCCCTCTCATGTGCTGCATCAGATGTACCTGTTCTGTGCCATGGACTGTTGATGCACTTAGCCCCTCTCATGTGCTGCTTCAGGTGTACCTGTTCTTTGCCACGGACTGTTGATGCTCTGTGCCCCTCTCATGTGCTGCCTCAGATGTACCTGTTCTGTGCCATGGACTGTTGATTCTCTGTGCCCTTCTCATGTGCTGCATCAGATGTACCTGTTCTGTGCCATGGACTGTTGATGCTCTCTGCCCCTCTCATGTGCTGCCTCAGATGTACCTGCTCTGTTCTGTGCCATGGACTGTTGATGCACTTAGCCACTCTCATGTGCTGCCTCAGATGTACCTGCTTTGTTCTGTGCCATGAACTGTTAATGCACTTAGCCACTCTCATGTGCTGCCTCAGATGTACCTGTTCTGTGCCATGGACTGTTGATACTTTGTGCCCCTCTCATGTACTGCCTCAGATGTACCCGCTCTGTTCTGTGCCATGGACTGTTGATGCTCTGTGCCCCTCTCATGTGCTGCCTCAGATGTACCTGCTCTGTGCCATGGACTGTTGATGCACTTAGCCACTCTCATGTGCTGCTTCAGATGTACCTGCTCTGTTCTGTGCCATGGACTGTTGATGCTCTATGCCCCTCTCATGTGCTGCATCAGATGTACCTGTTCTGTGCCATGGACTGTTGATGCACTTAGCCCCTCTCATGTGCTGCTTCAGATGTACCTGTTCTTTGTCATGGACTGTTGATGCTCTGTGCTCCTCTCATGTGCTGCCTCAGATGTACCTGTTCTGTACCATGGACTGTTGATACTCTGTGCCCCTCTCATGTGCTGCCTCAGATGTACCTGCTCTGTTCTGTGCCATGGACTGTTGATGCTCTGTGCCCCTCTCATGTGCTGCCTCAGATGTACCTGCTCTGTTCTGTGCCATGGACTGTGGATGCACTTAGCCACTCTCATGTGCTGCCTCAGAAGTACCTGCTCTGTTCTGTGCCATGGACTGTTAATGCACTTAGCCACTTTCATGTGCTGCCTCAGATGTACCTGTTCTGTTCTATCCAGTACCCATGCTCCTGGCTACTCTGGAAGTCCACCCCTATTATGTGCAATAAAGCAAGTTAATTTCTGTGTAGTGGTTTCGCTGTGTCATTCCTAGTTGTCTCCTTGCATTGTTGATATATTGGAGCTATTCTACATGCTGTGTCCCCAACATGCCCCTCCCCCTCCCCACGTCACAGCCCCGGCAGGTACTCCCCTTCCGACAGCGATTGGTGTGTTTGCGTACCTGTGTAGTTTTCGGTGACGGTCCATGACTTGCTGGTGGTGGAGCACGAAGAGGAGCGTGAATGCGTGGAGAGCTGGGTCCATGACGGCGATGTACCTGTAGTGGGTATCTCTGCAATGTTTGGCTCTCCGCTGTGGTGAATCCGTCGTGTTCAGGCTGGTGGTATTTCCGCTGCGATTTGCTGCATCTTTTCCGCCATCGTAATTTAGAGGACGGTCGGAGACTTCATTCCGTATGGCGGTGTCTCTGGATTGGTTACACCGCCGCGGGGTCAGTTGTATTTACGCGGCGGTGCGTATGCAAATTTGACAGTGCTTCCCATCCTAATATGGCGGACAGATTGGCCGACGCTGGCGGACTGTAAAAATGAATTTTCCGCCTACTCCAGGCGGGAGGTCGTCCTTCCGTCCGCCATCCTAATCGACCCCTACGTTTGGAAAGTTTGAATTCGGCATGACATGCCATTGAGGTTTGTGATGCCAAAGAAACCTAGCGATAATGCCATCTAGGTTTTTTTCTTTTTATAGAACGTGAGAGGTAATTGTAATGTGAAAAAAATAGAGGAGCATTTAAATAGATTCGATTTTTGCCCACGATGACAGGTGCAATGCAGGCCAGTTATGAATTTTCTTTCTAAACCTAGAAATCAAATAGTCACAATTTAATGTAAACGAGAAGAGTAAGTGAAAATTGGATTACTACATATTTTAACTTCTCCTTAGAGCTGCAAAGTATATTCAGGGGAAATAATTCAGTTTTATTAGTATTTAAGATGAAAACAGAGACTTAGGAGTATTTGTGTACGAGACTGAGTACCACAGGTTTAGAGGATGCTAATTAATAATGTTAATTTTACCAAAATATCATCTACATATGTTATGTTAAATGGGCTTGTATAGCGCATGGCTGCCCCAGCAACGAGGCGTTCCCAGCGCTTGCAGACAACCAGTCAGAAAGAGCGATAGAGTACAGCAGAGCGGCCTAAGAATTGGACCTCAGGGTAGAAGCAAACAGCCAGGTTTTGATGCATTTCCGGAGGTGCCAGTGGTTTTGAGTGGCGCGTGCCTCAATAGGAATCGAATTCCAGAGGGCAGGGGCAAGGGACCTGAAGGAGCGACCACCCGCTCTGCTTTTGCGAACTCTGATGGCCCGGGCAAGGTGGAGATCAGCAGAGCGTAGGGTTCGGGTGGGGACATAGGGAGTGCAGAGATCCTGTAGTATATGGGGGCCCTGGCTGTGTAGAATTTTGTGGGTGAGGCAGAGGGTCTTAAATTCGATTCTCTGTTTCACCGGTAGCCAGTGAAGCCGGTGAAGAAGGTGGGAAGCGTGGAAGTGCTTGGGGAGGGCAAAAAGGATTCGAGCCACGGCGTTCTGAGCTCTCTGAAGTCTATTGACTACTGACTTATTGGCCCCCAACAGGAGCAATAGTCAAGGTGGGAGAGAACCAGGGCTGGACTATGAATTGGCGGGTGGATGGCTCAAAAAAGCCCAGGATAGGTTTAATACAGCGTAGGTGCCCAAAACAGGTGCCTGCGACCCTCTTAGCATGTAGCTCAAAGGACAAAGACCTATCCATTGGGACTCCCAGGTTCTTGACGGCCTCTTTAGGGGTTGGTGGGGGGCCCATCGAAGGGGGCCACCACTGATGGTCCCACTTCTGAGAGTCACCTCCCAGCCAAAGTAGCTCCGTTTTGGAGGAGTTGAGCTGGAGATAATTCTCCACCATCCAGTTAGAGATGGCCAGGATGTCTTCCTGTAGTTTAGTCTGATCAGGCGAGGTATCCTTGGGAAAAGTGAAAATAAGTTGAGTGTCGTCCGCGTAAGATATCATTTTGATCTTTCGTTCCCTGGCCAGAAGGGCCAGAGGGCGGACGTACACGTTGAATAAGGTGGGGCTAAGGGCAGATCCTTGAGGGACACCGCATACCAGGGAGATTGTGCTGGATGAGTGCGGTGGGGCATGGATCTGAAAGGAGCGGTCAGAGAGAAAGGCAGCGAACCAAGCTAGGGCCCCGTCTTTGACCCCGATCTCCCGAGACGCTTAAGTAGCATCTCGTGAGAGACCGTGTCAAACGCCGCACTCAAATCCAGCAAGACCAGGGCAGAAGTGTTTCCTAGATCTTGTGCGTCTCTAAGATGTTCCGAGAGGGCCAGGAGGGCTGACGCCGTGCTATGATTAGCCCGGAAGCCGTTTTGGGAGTCATCTAGGATACTATTAGACACCAGGTGGTCAGTCAGGATGGTGTTCACATGAGCTTCCATGATCTTGGCCAAATATGGTAGGAGGGAGATAGGTCTAAAATTTTCAGGGCACGAGGGATCAAGAGAAGGCTTCTTTAGCAGGGGAACGACTTTTGCATGCTTCCAGGACTTAGGAATGATGGAGGACTGGAGAGATCTATTAATCAGAACCAGTCCTTCTTTCAGAATGGAGTCCTGGAGGAGCCGGAAGATGTTGGGTTTAACAGAGTCATCAGAAGATCCAGTTTTAACCTTAGTGGCCAAGGAATCAAGATTTTTGTGAGAGATAGGAGGAAGAGTATGTAGAGGGACGAAGGAAGCGGGAGGGGGGATACTAGATGGATAGCGGGGAGAGGCTTTCTAGCTTCCAGCGAGATGTAGATCTCCTGGATTTTATTAGTAAAGAAAGTAGCCAAGTCTTCACACTGTGAGTTCGAGGCAATTAAATTACTGGTACCCTCAGGGGTTTTAGTCAGATCTTTTATCAACGAAAAGATGGTTTTGAAGGGGTTGTGGCTGGAATTAATCAGATCTGAGTAGTACGCTGCCTTAATTTCACGAATATGTTTGTGGTAGGCTTTGGTGGCAGACCTATAGCTATTCTTTGCAAAGATATCATAAGAGCGCCTCCAGGCGCGTTCTAGAACCTTGCACGTTTTCTTTCTAAGGCTAGCGTCTCAGTGTACCAGGGATGAGACTGCACCCGCTTCGGTCGGGACATTTTATTGGGAATCTGGTGGTCTAAGGAGCTACTAATCCAACTCCTAAAGGCTTTGTTCGCTTCCTCCAGGTTGTTAGACAAAATCGGGCAGGAGGAAAGAAGGTTGGACTCTAGGTTAAGGACATCTGGTTTATGCCAGGGGCGTCTCCAGAGGGGAGGGCAGGGATTCAGATGGGCAGTATTCGGGTCTTTAATAGATGTATGGATAAGAAAATGATCCGTCCAGGTGAGGGGGAGGGGAGCATACACTTTAATTCCCTCGATGTTTGTAAATACCGGGTCCAGTAAATGACCCGCTAAGTGGGCGGGCCCGTTGACCAGCTGGGACATCTGGCAGGCTTCTAAGTCTTCGAGGAAATTAGAGATGTCCAGGAAATCGTGTCGCTCTAGATGTAAATTAAGGTCCCCAAATATACTAAAGTTGGGTGTCTTTATTGCCAAGGAAGAAGTGATCTGAGGCAGGGCTTCCTGGAAGATCCTTGCGGATCCCGGAGGGCGATAAATAAGGAGCCCCGTGAGGGTGAAATTGTCTGAGATCCTAATCTTAAATTGCGCACATTCGCAATCTGGTACAGGCAAAGGCAGATTTGGCTATCACAGCTAGCCCTCCGCCCCTACCTTTCGGTCTGTTCTGGGTATGCATAGAGTAGCCCAGGCAGACGTTATAAGTGCAATGTTACAATTTTGAGTCCTGAACACTATGCATTGTTGCCCCTTTATTTCTCTCTTTCAGGTCCCATTTATCTCTGCATTCTCCATTTGTCACTGATCACCTATCTTTCTCTCCACTCATTTATTCTCCACTTTCTGCTTTTTTCTCTCTTGCTCTTGGTCAAAGTCTGTAGGAAAAAAAATGCACTGCTCAAAATGAATACAAGTGCCCACCACTGGCAAACACTGGCACAAATTAAGCACTGCACTAAGAATGGGCTGAAAATTTGTTCCGCTCATGGAATTTCCACATTTTTAGCAATTTCGCAATCCACGAATCGCGCCAAATTGCCAAACAAATTGCAATTTGCGAGTTGGCAAATTTGTTTTGCTTGGTCGCACTTCAAAAATACGATCTTGCGCGCGCGGCCTTGACTTACCATGATTCTTAATTCGCGAGTTGTTTTCCTCCCGGTTTGCCTGCGCCGCGCCATTTGGAATCTGGCTGCGTGATCGCGCGAGACTTTACGACCGCGAGTACGTCATGGAGTCCCGCCATCTTGCACCGCGAGACTTTGAGAACGCAAATACTTCATAAGGGCCCGCGATCACGCATCTCGAGAGTAAACAATAGCGAATACGTAGATGCGACGGCCAGCTGACATCCGGAGGGAGATTTGAAGATCTCGCTTTCCCGACGTCGCAAAAATTGCAATTCTGCACAAGAAATCTATCGCTGGCAGCATAAACCTTTCTAAAATGATGATTTGGATCAGAATAACTCCTCAGATTGACATTTGGCTGCACTTTTTTGTGCAAGGAGTCCATTTTTGGGGGGGTGAGAGGAAGGAAATGCACCAGAGTCTCCAACTTCCGGTTCCTGTCCAGCAGGCTCCTAACAGCGCTTTGTCCATGTTCTGGTCACTTTTCATTTGGATCTGGAAGAATTACTCTTTGTGGCTGCTGCTGGATATTTGTATTTGAGGACTTTTTGTTTGGATCACTTTTGAATTTGAGATTTTACAAGTATGTTGGAGTTGTTTGTTTGGGGCATTGCAGTTGCTGCAACTACAATTTATAAACGTTTTTACAACTTTAAAAAAAAATATTGTGGGTAGCCACAGGGGTACTCAGTGGTGCATGGACCAAGTCTTTCTGTGGGGTCTCTTGAATTTAAACATCATTTAGGGCATGGATGGCATTGGATTGGGGTGATTTCTATGTGTATTTCGATTTTTTGGGTGTTGTTGGGCCCTGGTCCAGGGCCTGGCCATGTGGGTGGGGTGGGGGGCATATTGAGGCCAGGCAGTTTTTGCCATAGTCCGGCAAGATTGCGTGCCAGCAGGCCTAGGGTTATGAATGGGTGCATGAAACAACTCTCTCTCTGTGGTCTCTCTTCTATTAATTTAAACATCAATTTTTGATTAGAATTTCAATTTTTATTTTGGGTCTTTCCGTTTTTGGGTGTGTTGTGTTAATAATATTAAATACCTAGTTGCAATAGTATTAATTGAAGCACAACATATGCAACATTTATTTAACTGATGTTCCTCTGGCTTCTTTGCTTTTAGGTGCACAAAGACTGAGAACCAGGAATCATCCTCATCATCATCACTTGTTGTAGTGCCAGGAAGAAGTCCTGCTGCGGTGTGTGCACAACGTCACGTGACGTCACGTGTGGCCACAGACAACTCTGCAACTCGTACAATTGCGTCCTGCTGTTCTGACATCTGAAGAAGCTGGGCCCAAAGAAATGTGGCCGCAGCTCCTCTGCGAAGAAAGTTGCCAGTGCCACTGCCAGTAAGAAAGAGCAGAAGAAGCAAGTGGCACCACTTACCAAGGACCTGGTGTGCCGGCCAACATTTTTTTGGGGGAAAAAAAACTACGCCTGCAGCTGGGGTGTCCGCCGGGGACCAAGCTGGGAGCAGCCCTTCCGCTTCATTGGGCTCAGTGCCACCACAGAGGCAGCCACTTTAATTGCTCTTTCACCATCGACCAGGGATGTTGGTGTTGACTCATTGCAAAGTAGCATCCAATCAACGCAGGGTGTAACTCATTTGACGAGTGTTCAACCACAGCCGCAACGACAACCACAGGTGCAACAAGGAGAGGCGCAAGGAGAGGCGCAAGGAGAGGCGCAAGTAGAGGTGCAGGTGGAGGCGCAAGGAGAGGCACAAGGAGCGGCGCAAGGAGATGCGCAAGGAGAGGCGCAAGGAGATGCACAAGGAGAGGCACAACTGCCCACAATTCTTGTTCCTCCAGAAGTAGCACATCAGGAAATCAAGATTTATGCAGAGGTATCAGCCGAGCAAGCCACTCCTGATGATCCATTATCTTCCTGATCCCCAGCAAGGAAAAGGAGGGCTAGTACAACTTCTTCTTCAAGCCCCCTTCCTTCTGATGATCTAGATCTTGATTGGCACCCACCAATTCAGTCTGAGAGGGAGGCACACCATGAGCCGACAAAGCTAGGTAAAAGGGAGGTTCCCGCAAGGCTTTCAGTTATCGGTGATGACGAAGGAGAAGTAGAAGTGGTGTATTCTGCTGCTGATGAAGAGTCTGACGATGACGACCCAGTCATCACAGTGGTCACTCCAGCCCCAGCTGGCATGCAGTAGGCAGAGATTTTTACCCTATCCCGAAATACTGCGCGGGATGTGGGCGGCGTGGCACTGGTACCACCACCAACACAGGTAACTACTACACCAACACGACCTACAGCTTCCATATTTTCTCTTCAGAAGGGCCTGCAGGGACCCCCATCCAGCTTGACCTCCATTACCTCAAGTAGTGGTGCTGTAAGTGCACAACAGAGTCAAATTCCACCACGCCCATCCTCCACTTTATCTGGCATTGAAAGTGGCACCTCCACCACCACCAGAAATCTCAACTACCCAGTTTGGGACTTCTTTAGTATTAGCGAAAAGGTGGAAAACCAAGTTATTTGTTTGATTTGTAAACAAGTAGTTAGTCGGGGTAAGCTTGGTACCAACTATGGTACCGGAGACCAGAGATGTCATCTCCAAAAACACCACAGCATCCAGCGGGAAGCGCACATAAATAACATCCGGAAAGCCAAAAGTACAAATCCAAATGTAGCCATTGATATTGCATCTGATGACGAGGAGCTGATCGTGCAGGGGGGATTGACATTTTTTCTGGTACACACCGTACCTCTGGCAGCAGCACTGCAGTGGTAACACCCACACCCTCTACCCCAGCAGTATCTAGGAGGCACAGTAAGAGTCTGGTAGAGACACCAATGCGAAAAAGTACATCAATGAGCCTAACTGGGGTGAAGAAGTCTGGATCATCATCACATATGAAAAAGGTCCAGACCACCATTGAAAGAATGTTTTGGTCGGAGGTGCCATTTGAACGCAACCACCCAACGGCACATCTGTATAATGCAATGCTGGCTAAAATGTTAGCGCTGGACCTTCTCCCTTTTTCTTTCGTGGAAGGGGTGGGTTTTCTGGAATTTGTGGCAACAGTCTGCCCTAAATGGAAGGTCCCTAGCCGGTCCTATTTTGCAAGAGTTGTGGTTCCAGCACTACATCTAGATGTGGTGGACGTGATTGGGAATCTTTGCAGAAGAGTGCTGTTCACACTATCCACCTGACAACAGACATGTGTACCAGTTGCCAAGCTGTTGATTACATGTGCATCACTGCACACTGGGTCTCATTTGCGGGATTAGAGAGAAGATAGCTGCAGGTGTTGACAGTGTCACAATTTTTCAAGCTACTCGGAAACATGCAACAGTAGCCATGCTTGCCATGGAGAAATCTCATACTGCAGTAAACATTTTGGAGGAGTTTAATAGTAAGGTATTTCAATGGCTGCAGCCAAGAAGGCGCATGATTGGTTATGTTTCCACGGATAATGGCAGTAATATAGTTAAGGCCATGGCTGATGGTGGCTATATCAGAGTGCCATGTTTGGCGCACAGCATTAACATTATTGTTCAAGATTTCTTGAAAAACGAAAACACAGTCAGCAAGTTACTGACCACGTGCCGACAAATCTGCACCCATTTCAGCCATTCTTTTAAGGCCCGGAAACAGCTGAGGCTCATTCAATGTGACCGTAGAGTGCCAGTCAGAGAACTCATCCAGGAGGTGGCAAAACTTTGGAACTCAACCTTCTACATGCTTGAGCGTCTGTTTGAGCAGTACTTTGTAATCAATGAGTATGTCTTTCACGCATGGGGTGCTTCTATGAAAGACATGAGGCTAGAGGTGGAGTAATGGGACCTAGTTAAAAGCCTGACAGACATGCTTCGTCTTTTTGAGGTCTTAACGCATGAAGTCAGCAGGGAGGACTGTACTTTGAGCAAAGCTATCCCATTGATGCGCATTCTAGAGCACCAACTGAAGGCGCTGTCTTCAACGTTCCGAGTTGATGCTGAAAAACAAGACGCATATTGGTTGGCGGAGAGCTTATTATGCCGCCTAGTTGACAATGCAAATCTTACAGCAATACATTCAGAACAACATTACATTTGTGCCACTATTCTGGAAACACGGCACAAAAAGGCACTGGCCAGCAATACATTCATTCCCTTTTCCGAAGCAGATGTTTCCAAGTACAAACATTGGCTAGCTCTGTCAGCCAATCGGTTTGAAAAAGAGCGGCAGGAAATTGAAGGAACCACCACAAGTACTACTGAAGCAGCAGGACATCTGGCGTCAAGGTCCACTTCTGTGGCGAAGGCAGTCACTTTCCCTCAGAGCTGTTACCGACACCAGCAACCGTATCATCATCACCTGCACCAGGCCCAGCCATAATATTGTCGTAAGCGGATTGGATAACTCATCAAGGGTTTGCTCGTTCCAGTGTTGATGCAAAGGCAACAGATGGTACGCAAAGTGGAGCACCCCTGGAGGACCATGAGTGGATGGTGCAGGCCTATCTGGATGACCCAACAGAGGTCTTCTTTGATCAGAACCCATTGGTGTATTGATATGGGAAAAGGCCTCAATGGCCACTGATCACCAAGCTGGCTATAAATTATTTGGCTTGCCCACTCGCAATTGTGTCTTCTGAAAGTGTTTTCAGTGCTGCTGGTGCCATTGTAACTTCAAAAAGGACCCGCCTTTCACCCAAAAATTTGGAGAGGTTAACAATGATCAAGATGAATCAGCACTTCATACCACCAGATTACAAAATATGTGAATCCACGCAGGAAGAAGAGGACACCAACTTAGGTGACGGAAGTTCTTCTCTGTTAGCTGACCTACTCCCGTTTCACTTCACAGAGTTTGAGGACGAGCTCTACTTCCCTGACACCTAGGCTTGAAATACTTACTTTTTGTTTTTTTTGTCCTTATTCACTTTTATTTCTGTGTTTCTTTCTTTGTTTTGCAACTTTTAGCACAACAAAACTCTAATCACAACAAATCCATCAACAGCACTGTCTTCGTATTATTTCCATATTGAAGGTGCCGCTGTCTGCATTCCCGAAGTTCACAAGTTCACAACTCAGTCATGCTCCTCTATCCTCCTCCTCCAGACTCCCCCTATCCATTTCCCTCAAGACAGATGGCCGGATTATGCAGAATCAAGAAACTGTCGCTTCGTAGACGAGTCCCCTCAAGAGAAGTGGGACTGGAATGACTGATTATGCTGACTGTTACTTATGAAATTGACACGAGAGGCTGCCCTGTGGCCCTTCACTTAAGAATAAAATGCTGAAAAAAAATGGAACAGGTAATGAATGATGAGATGCATGCAGTGGACAACACTGGCTCTCTGGCTCTGATGAAAGCAATTGCTGTTTGTTTGTTGTGCATGAAATGAATCCTATGTGTTCTGTTATTATTTAATCTAAATGTAACTCAAGCCTACTCTGTTTACCTTGTTTAATGCAAATTGTACTTCTACTGCAGTGGCCACTACGTTGCATGATTTTTTAATATAGAAAATGTCCTTGGACTCACTGTGTGTAGACTATGACTGCATGAACAACAGTGAGTTTGCCAACACCATGATGATTGATGATGAGTCATGATGACCAAAGTTACATAATATCTTAACAGTCACTCACTGGGATGGATGGATCATCATTGTCGATTTACTGAAGAACTTTGGCCATTTTGTGAGTGGCAAACAGGTAAACAAGTCAACAACAACCACAGCAGAACTACATGTCTGTCTAGTTGTGGTATGGAGTGGTCGAGCCAGTGTAGTGTTATGCCAGAGTCCAGACAGTGGTTCATGTAAAATTGCGGCTATGTGGCTTGCTGTATAAAATTAGATCTGCTTTACCTGTCTGTGTCAAAGAGGTATGCTACATGGAGGTTGGTTCACTCAGTGGTGCCTGCCTTGACCGTCTGCATGGCCCTGGCCTGCTGTGTGCTAATTATTATCCTGGAAACAGAGACTCAGAGTAGGCACTTTAGAAATGATGCATGTATGTAATACTGTCGCCTCTGAAAGTGAAAGTGTTATTTTAGCACTACACACCGTACCTTATATTTTTCCTCCGGGGTGTTTTAATATCCGTTTCCGTTTTTCCATCAACAATTACAGGCCGGCACTTACCCTGTGCAATGGGAAAAACATTAACTCAGGCTTACCATAGCAATCTGCATTTCCGCATCCGCCAGGCAGGCAGTGGACAGTGTGGTCACCAAGATTGATCGACGGAGCGCCCGATGGAATGGAGGAGTACAGCGAATAAGAGGAATGGCTGGATGCATGCAACTTCCCAATTTGACCAGGACAACTACAACAAACAGTTACAGTATCCACTTCACCTGTCCTTATCTTTTAAATAATGTTATTGTTCTGAACTTCTATGAGTGTGACTCTGTGCATTTGCTCTCTAGTTCAAATTCATCCCTACAGCTATTTGATAAGTTTCTTTGCTATTTTTAAAATGAATGTGATGTACTATAAGTGTTTATTCTCTCTGAGGGCAGATAGGCAAGTGAAATTGCTTAATTACTGCAGCCCTGTACTGTCTAATTGTTTAGTATGAGTTAGTAAGTTGTAGTAAGTATAACTTTTCAGTAACCTAACAATCCATTTAGCAAACAACTTCATGCATGCACTTCCTTTATGACCCTTAAAAGATTTATGGATATCTTCTTATCCAAAGATTTGTTTTTCTTCATTTGTTGTTTGTCCATGCTGTGTTTTTTTTCTCTCTCAAAAAAACTTTCCCAAAAACCCCCATTCCCATCCATTTTTCAAACCCTAACCCTCTTCCCCGGGCTGTTTGGTTTTCATTGAGGTGTGACTAAATGACACCAATAATTCCTCACGCTTGCTGGGGAGGATAAGGTCAAAAGCGACAGAAAATCAATTTCAAGGCAGGTCAAGGAATCTGAGAATATATTCTTATTCTGCTTGACACACACCCATGAGTATTTGCAAATCAATTCAGAATTACATGTCCGCCATTGAGTGGATTCATCATCAACAACATCCTCCTACACGTGACGAAAGCTGTGTCCTTCAGTACTAGTTCTTGTAGTAGCCAGCCACAATCCACTCAACTAGTAGTTAACTTTTGATTGAATACTTTAGCTTTGCTTAGGATACAATTTATGGCACTGTTCTTGTGTACTGTACTATCGTATTGTTCTAATGCTCCTCTCAGGCCACTCAATGTCTCATTTCCATTTTTTTCATATGCTGCTACTGCCAGTGTGTACCACTACTACTACCCCCACAACGATGCCATTTCATCCGTCCAGGATTCCATAGCCAACCTTAATCGCCATTTGCCATGCAGCCAGCCCTGTGCCTAGCCCTATTCTCAAACACGAATCACAGGTAAGATAAGCATTTTGACTTAGGAAGAATAATAGAGTAGGAGGCGAGGAGAGACTGACGGTAGTGCTAGTAAAGTAGTAGGACAATTGAATTCACTAACTCTGTCAGTGGCACTTTTGTACAAATTTGGGAGATTACTTAGACAATTTGAATCAACCAGCCAGTTAAGTTTCAGGAAAACAAACGTACAGTTAACCCCCCCTTCCTCCCCCAGAAAACAGTAAAAACGTGTATGCAATGTTTAAGTGGAAAATAAATAATTATTTCAACCCTAACAAAAATAAACTATCCCACAAGACTCGACCCACCCCCCCTAACTCCAAACAATGTCCATGAAATGTCCCCAAAAGTTCAAAAACCCCAACGCCCAATTCCCACCCCCCAAAAGTCTTTAAAAAGGGGGCAAGGGACACTCTCTAATTTGGCCGGCGGTGTCCAGTGGCCAGTTGATCACCCTGCTCTCTACGGAGGGCCTGGAGCAGGACTTTCTGCCTCTCCACCTCCTGCTCAAGGTAGGCTACTCGCAGGGTTAGGTGGTTCACACGCGCCTTGCAGGTACTGTGGGGGGCAGCTGTTGGTTTCGCTGCTCAGCGGCGGCGGTTGGCTGCCGGACCATGGCACCGTACCACTGGAGGATTGCACTGGCTGTATGACCCAGGGGCAGTGGAGGAGGAAGCAGCTGTTGTTGTTGACTGAGAGTCATCCTCCTCCTCCTGAGCCACCAGTCGCCGATATTCGGCGACAATTGTCTCCAGCTTCCGTTGCCTGGCTCGGATAGCCAACTCCTTCCTTGATAGTTTAGAAGGAGTATCTATAATCCATTTAGCAAACAACTTCATGCATGCACTTCCTTTATGTCCCTTAAAAGATTTATGGATATCTTCTTATCCAAAGATTTGTTTTTCTTCATTTGTTGTTTGTCCATGCTGTGTTTTTTTTCTCTCTCAAAAAAACTTTCCCAAAAACCCCCATTCCCATCCATTTTTCAAACCCTAACCCTCTTCCCCGGGCTGTGTGGTTTTCATTGAGGTGTGACTAAATGACACCAATAATTCCTCACGCTTGCTGGGGAGGATAAGGTCAAAAGCGACAGAAAATCAATTTCTAGGCAGGTCAAGGAATCTGAGAATATATTCTTATTCTGCTTGACACACACCCATGAGTATTTGCAAATCAATTCAGAATTACATGTCCGCCATTGAGTGGATTCATCATCAACAACATCCTCCTACACGTGACGAAAGCTGTGTCCTTCAGTACTAGTTCTTGTAGTAGCCAGCCACAATCCACTCAACTAGTAGTTAACTTTTGATTGAATACTTTAGCTTTGCTTAGGCTACAATTTATGGCACTGTTCTTGTGTACTGTACTATCGTATTGTTCTAATGCTCCTCTCAGGCCACTCAATGTCTCATTTCCATTTTTTTCATATGCTGCTACTGCCAGTGTGTACCACTACTACTACCCCCACAACGATGCCATTTCATCCGTCCAGGATTCCATAGCCAACCTTAATCGCCATTTGCCATGCAGCCAGCCCTGTGCCTAGCCCTATTCTCAAACACGAATCACAGGTAAGATAAGCATTTTGACGTAGGAAGAATAATAGAGTAGGAGGCGAGGAGAGACTGACGGTAGTGCTAGTAAAGTAGTAGGACAATTGAATTCACTAACTCTGTCAGAGGCACTTTTGTACAAATTTGGGAGATTACTTAGACAATTTGAATCAACCAGCCAGTTAAGTTTCAGGAAAACAAACGTACAGTTAACCCCCCCTTCCTCCCCCAGAAAACAGTAAAAACGTGTATGCAATGTTTAAGTGGAAAATAAATAATTATTTCAACCCTAACAAAAATAAACTATCCCACAAGACTCGACCCACCCCCCCTAACTCCAAACAATGTCCATGAAATGTCCCCAAAAGTTCAAAAACCCCAACGCCCAATTCCCACCCCCCAAAAGTCTTTAAAAAAGGGGCAAGGGACACTCTCTAATTTGGCCGGCGGTGTCCAGTGGCCAGTTGATCACCCTGCTCTCTACGGAGGGCCTGGAGCAGGACTTTCTGCCTCTCCACCTCCTGCTCAAGGTAGGCTACTCGCAGGGTTAGGCGGTTCACACGCGCCTTGCAGGTACTGTGGGGGGCAGCTGTTGGTTTCGCTGCTCAGCGGCGGCGGTTGGCTGCCGGACCATGGCACCGTACCACTGGAGGATTGCACTGGCTGTATGACCCAGGGGCAGTGGAGGAGGAAGCAGCTGTTGTTGTTGACTGAGAGTCATCCTCCTCCTCCTGAGCCACCAGTCGCCGATATTCGGCGACAATTGTCTCCAGCTTCCGTTGCCTGGCTCGGATAGCCAACTCCTTCCTTGATAGTTTAGAAGGAGTATCTATATGAAGAAAGAAAACAAGCATTTACAATGCAATGGTCTCCGCAATGTTAAAGGTAGAGCTCTTGGCATTGCTCATGACATTTTTTTTAAAATCATAATTAAATGGTATTGTCATTTACATTGCCAATAGTGTAATTGTTAAATAAATGGCATTGTCATTTACAATGCAAATAGCTTAATCGCTCGCAAATGAATGACCTATTTCATTTACACCCACACAGAGCCACACACACAGAGTCATTCACATAGAGCCACCCAGACACACAGAGCCACCTACACAGAGCCACCCTCACACAGACAGAGCCACCCACACATAGAGCCACCTACAAAAAAGCTATCTACACAGAGCCACACACACACAGAGCTACACAGTGGTGGCTGGTGACATTTGAAAGTGGTGGGCGTAAAAGATCGAGTGAGCGCCTGGTGGCAAGCGAGCATTGTGAGCACACCATCATAAAGGGATTTTGGGGGTGGGTTCTTCCCCTGAGAAAAGTATGAAAACATAGCGGGCAAATGGTGCATTTTCAAGCATATTTGAGAAAGCAAGAAGCAGTTGTTAAAATGTCTGCAGTGCATGTGTGTCTTAGTCAACACCTAATGGATGAGACTGCAGGGGAAGTTCAGTGGCTTAACTAAACCGTGATAATATCTGGCAATCCATGTTAGTTCCCTTTTAATAAAAATCCTAGTGCCTGTGAAAAAGTCAATAACATATATGTGTAACTGACACTTGCAAGGCACCATGGCCACGCACAGTCTCAGTGCATGTTACCTCCACATCTCTATGCAAGGGCAAAACTAGACAGCTGCCCAGTGCTCTACCAGCAGAGACGACATATCATCAACACGGGCGCTCTTCATGAGCACCAGTCAAGGACACATTCATTTATGGTAGGCACAAGACGATTAAGCGAGATCACCACCTAAGCAGAGCATTGTCTCGAAGAAGGCCCTTCAATGCTTTTCAATCCTTATTTGCCTAATCTTCCATGTTAAGGATCATAACGTGTTTTACTCCAAATCTGGGAGGATATCAGTTATTGCTCCTAGTGTACACAGACAATCTAGTACTTGTAGATAAAACACCAGCAGGCCTAGATGCGAACTGTCTCACTACAGAGTAGAGATATCTCTTATAATGAACATGAGCTAAACACAAAACTCACATTTGGTCGAAAGAAATCAAATTTCCATTGTAAAGCTGATCTAGCCCAGAGAAAGAATTTACCGTTTTCAGAGCTTGCTGACTTCTGGGAGGATTCCTCAAAAACAAGCAATACCTAGCATGTCAAGGGTCACAAGGGTGCGAGTGCTGGATGCTGGGAATGTAGAGCCTACTCAGTGAAACGGGGAGTTGTAATAATTGGGCAGAATATGTAGCAGCAGCACAATACTCACTTGAGTACAGGTAATTAGTTTAGGAGTGCAGTAATGTGTGCTGCAGGTTATCTAAGACTGAAGGGATGTAAACAAACATTTTGTCACCAGAGATTGTTTACCATCAGCACAGCAGCAATATTTGGATTGTTTTATTTTTCCAGTTCGGAGAGAATGCAATATTTGTAGTTAGTTCTAGTCATCGGAAAACATAACCAAGCAATAGCGATAATTATCGCTATTGCTTGGTTAGAGACAAAAAATTACCGCTAAGCTGCGGCGATTTTTATCACAAATAAACCGTGGTATTACCAAGGTTTATCGCAAATGCGATAAAATTCGGCCGCAATGCATGAATATCGCTGAAAAGTCAGCGATATTCATGTATTACAGAGCTAATGCTCTTAGCCATGTTATCCACCTCCCATTGGATAACATGGCTAAGAACTGCTCAGGGCAGGTGTTAGCTTTTGGAGGTATTCACGCTTAGCGCGAATATCTCCAAAAGTTGGTAATAGGAGATAGCGATGTTAGCGACTGTTGTCATTAGTGATAAATATCACTGACATGCAAAGTGGGGCCCAAGATGGTCTCTATCTGCTACTAGCTGTTGCTAACTGGTGTTAGCGACAGCTAGGTAATAGGGAGAAAATTTTATCTCCGCTTTCTTGGCTTTTAACGCCAAAAAAGGGGAGATAAACCCCCTTGATAATATGTCCCTTAGTTTGGTGCTCTCGCTTTGTTTTACGTGTTTATTAGGTCACAAGGACAACCCTATATGTCCAAGGGGAACAGGGTCAGTAATAGCCATGTAAGACTCCAACGTGGGTCTCTTTCTATCGCATAGGTCACTCCCTTGCAGAAGTCTGGAAAGACCAACAATGAATGCATTACTTCAGCAGTACAGTGGTCAATTCACACCTGGATGGCATATACAAAAACTCTCAGACTGAGAAGGTTTCTGTTATATATATTCTCCAAAATATACGCAAATGACAGTATTTTGGGGGACATTATGTCACATGTGTGGGGAATGTTCAGTTGCGGGTTCGATATGAGTGGACAAGATGGGAATTTTGCAGGACAGTGTAAAAAAAATGTTATGAGAGCCACAGCACATTCTATACTTCAGGCAATTTCATTTTTCCCACTAAGAAAAATATATATTATTTGATGAGGGATATGAAAAGTGATAATGATTGCTTTGGTGTTCGTCATGACAGACTGTGGAATGCAAACAGTGCATGCACAAGGATGACAGTTGAGGCGAGACATTTTAATAGCCCGACAAGACGGGTGCGGGCTCAATTAGAACAGCCTAGGTCAAAGGAAAAGATGGACAGAATAACTGCCATTGTCACTTCGGCCCCCAATCTTTGCTGCCCATTACCAGGCTTCTGTAGGAAGAGTGCTTACGAGGAGTGGAGCCCAATACCCAACACCCAATTATCTACCACACGCTCCATCAACGGAATTAAGGTGTAAATAACCTGATGGAGGCTAATCTAGAAGTTAAAAGTAGCCCCTGCTGCGTGTCATCGTGTTTTATTTAAGGATACACACGTGGCATGAAACAATGAAGGGTTAAACAATCCCTGGGCCCCGTCTCTTGAGTGCAAAAGGCTGAAACAATAAGTGAAGCCCACAACCAGTCACTTGCACAGCAGAAAAGGAATTAAGCACCTGACAGTTTCTTGGTGCACAGGTCAATCAGCAGTCACTGCGTGTCTGTTTTATGAGGTCTAGGCTACTTAAAAATCCCCACCCATTTAAGCAAAGACAAACTTTGTTAGGGAAGGAGGGGTGTGGGTTCATCAAGGGTCCTATGTGAGGTGGAGAAAGGCTATACCAGTACTAAGAGTGAATTATTAGGGCTGATCCCAGATTGGTCACGGAACACTTGAAGGTGAAGCTGGCAGACTAACAGGGCAGATAGTATTTGACAGGTTCATAGGACTTTTCCCAGTTCAAAAAGTAACAGATTCTTCTAGAACTTTGGGGGCATATGCAGACACTGCAGAAACTCCAAGCAGTCCCTCTTTGACGAGGGGAAAGCAAAGGACTGAGGAAACGAAGGGAATGTGGGGTGTTGGGTATATGACTATGGGAAGGCGGGATTTTCGATCTCTTATCTGATCACTCTAGATCTAAATCCCCAATCAGGTCGACTGAATCTTTGTTGCCTGTCATTGAGTAAAAGTAATCTACTACCAAGTTAATCAACCCAATAATTTGGCACGACTCTGAAGAACCACTTACCACCATTCAGTTTTAAAGATTTTATTATAAAGCCAAAGTTAACTGGATATACAAACATCTCAATAAAAGGTTCATCAGGTATACTGGCACTAAAACGAACATAAATTCTCTGAATGATCTTAAGCGACAGAAAAATATTACCAGAACCAACTCAAAGATCAGCAAATTCACAAGAATGGACACTAGTTATAACTTAAGTGTCATTTACAGAAAGGAAAGAAACAGGTTAGACTGTCCCTACACTAGACTAAGTGACAGCCCTACTTAACAGAATCTTTAGCTAAAAAGGTGTCAGCTGTGGTGACTTCCAAAGAAGTTCACTCACTCTTCTTAGTCTTTGGTGAAAATCTGTGTATTGCAGTCATGCCCTCTCTGCCTACCCATCCGCTCTCTAAGGGTCCTCAGGCCATCTGCACTAACTCCACCCCAGGGTGCTGTACCTAATACAAAATCACAGTTGCAGTTGTAACGCCCCTCAGAGACGCCCCTCACGTACACATCTCACGTGGTTTCGATTCTGGTTTCTTCCGTAACGACACTCCTCTGGGCCTCTTCGTTAACGTTGACCTTGCTTCCCAGGCTTCTTCTCCGCTCGCCGGTACCCCCCAATACCTTCTTGGAACCTCCTCCAGGCCTGTGCCTGTCTCCCCGGACAGAGCTCTATTCATCACTCTCTTGATTGGAACCCCCTCACACCTGCAAACAGATACCCATGAATAGGGCCCCAAATTCCAACCTTCAGTTAACTGCTTTGGGCCATAAAACTTCTACCAAGAATGACAATTTATGCTTAACGAGACTCGATTCTAACTAACACGTGCAGATCAAAGAAGTAACTTTATCTTTCCAGGCCTACTGAATTACCTTGCAAGAGGCCTGCACTCTGTGAACCTTTATTTCTTAAAACTAGAACAATTCTATTTAATACACTCTGGTTATATGAAAACACTTCTATAAACATGATTTCTAACGCATGATTAATAATATTCTAAAATAACAATGAAAGTAATAATCTGTTATGTGTGAACTGCAAAGCATGCTTTCGTTTTCATACATTGCCATGAGGCCTGCGTTTCTACATTTTGCAGCATTACATTTTCTTCTGTAGCAGTCACATAACATGGAGTCTTTACAATACTCTAACATTTCTAAACATTACTGTATTAGCTTCACACTCTATAATATGCACTCTACATCGATTAAACATTCATTACTATATGTGCTTCTATGTAATTTTCAACACTTCTACGTGCTTTAACTATTTCATGCATCTAACTAGTAAATATGGTGCACTTATATATTTTTCTCAGTTTTGCGCTCTCTCAGTTCCCCCCTTTGATGACCTTCAGGGGTCATCACCATCACAACACCATCAGTAACTCTTGTCAAACAGAGCTTGTTGCAAGGCTCCCTCGCTTTATCATTTCTAGAGCCCTCAGACTCCTGTACTGGTTGTCCTGCATTGCAGCTAGTCTCTGCTCCTGTTCTCTCATGGATCTTTGCAACCTATTTGCTCTGTACCATTTGTACAACCTCACTAGTCCCCACAATATGATCACACAGATCACTATTATGATGATAGGTTTTAGAATGTACCATACAAAGCTCTTCCCTAAGTTGGCGAACCAACCCCCAACTTTTCCCATTCCATGACTCACTTTCTCCCACACGTTTACTTTGGATAGGTCCTCTATTTCTTGGTGTATCTCAGTTATATTTCGTATGTACTTCTCAAGAGGTTTTGAATTGTCTGGAATGTAAGTGCAGCATTCCTGGACCTTCAAAGCCTTACAGACTCCGCCCTCCTTGGCTAACAGAACGTCTCAAGCAAGACGATTCTGAAGAACCATTGCTCTTATCGATTGCATCTCTCCTTCCACCAGCATCAATGATCTTGCAGTACTGGCAGATAATCTATCTACAACTGTTGCCAATCTTCTGATCTTAACATCATTTTGTATCAATCCCAGAAGAGGGAACATAGCACCGAATACATCTCCAACTACCTTGGCATCGCCTACATTTCTTTTCCCTCTGGCTTGGGGTTTTCCCTCAATGATCTCTAAATCCTTGGCATGGTAAATTTTTGGGAAGACAATTGCCAAATAGCATGAACCGTACCAATTGTCTGGTAGCTTCACATAGGCATTTCTTCCACAGACAAAATATACATTAGGAATCACTTGCATTTCCTTTAAGAAATCTTTCGTGTAGTATTCTAATTGGAAAGCATGTTCACAACTGACTTCTCCCACAAAAACATTTTCATAATATGTTTTACCTCTATGTATACATAACTTCCCCTTCTGTGTTCGATCTAACGCTATTGGACCGTTATTACCCTTCCTCTTGTGTGCCTTCTCCTCCTCTGTCCAATCTGTTTTCCATTGTCCTGACATTTTCAGAATCTTTTGCCTTCTATAACGGTCATCAACTTGCCCTATAAATTTCTTCTCAATTTCTGACACTTTGCAAGTCAGGTTATTTCTACGAGCATGTGAGGTATCTAGAGTATTCCAAGGAATGAAGAATTTCGTCAGTCTATCTTCACTCTTGTAATAGTCCCATTTGTTCATATGCTTGTAGTTCGGAACTTCTGGTAATACTGAATCATAATTTGAAAAATAATATTCAAAGCTATCTCGTCCATAAAATATACTAAGCAGTAAACTACATGTAATCCCATAAGTCAATGGGAGATGATGGTACCTAATACCCTCGTCTACAGAGGCTGGCAACTGCATACACACGTAGCAGTCCTTCGCCTCCATAGCGTCAATGTACTCATACAGTAGTTTGGCATATGCGTTTGATTTAAAGTTCCCCTGCGACTCGTCCACATGCAACCTACGAGCTTCTGCTGCTAGTAAGGCCTTCTCCTGTATTGCATTGTCCTCCTTTTTACTAGCAATAGTAGGTTTTGATGTTACCACAACCTTTGTTTCTGTGGCTTTTGTCTCATTCTCATGTCCCACTATATAGGATACAGTGACTACTAAAACCATAAGAAAAATAACTCCTGCTAAAAGTGTACCTATTATACATTTCGCTTTGCGGTTCGAGTTGCCGGCCTCCATGTTTCTCAGACAGTGTAGCTTCTTAGTCCCTTTTTCAAACAAAGTTCTTTCTTTTTATTCTCCTCTACAGTCTCTTTCTGCTCATTCAGTCTTTTGAACCACACAGTAGGAAGCTGGCAATCTCTTTTTGCAATCAGTCTTTTGAACTGTAACAACAGACAACCCTAGCCCTTCTCCGTCAACTAAATGAAAGGTCCCTAAGTTTTCTCTTCTTCCACTAGGCGCTAGGTTATCTTCTCACTCTTGTTTATTTACAAAGTCTTTAGGTGTCTACGATGATCCGTGTTCCAGCAGCTCTAATAGCGTATTCCAAAATTTCCAGGCGAAGAATGGTCTCCTCGCGTTCTGTTACTGTTGTGCCAAAGGTTGGAAATTGCACTTCGTTCAAGACCATGTCCTTTATTCTGCTTAGGTAGGGAGGATTGGGGATATTTAGTGTCAGTAACCCTTCAGCTTCAACTCCAGGCACCAACAACTGCACTTCCAATTTGATGATGGGGTCAGTGGTGATCAATATCACTCCCCTCACTCTCCCGGATCTCTGTCCCCAAGACATCTGCCGCCAAGTAGGTCCACTCAGGAGTAGCGTACCTTCTGCAGGGCACATGCACTCTCCTTGTTCTCCTCGGACCTTCCGCTTCTGAGTTCTGTGCACCTTCATCCACGTCTGAGTCCTCGGATATGGGAGCAAGGGTTCTCTCTGGAGTTGACTGTAGACTTGGCCTCCTTCTTCTTTCAGGCCAACTGGCCTCTCCACGCCTTGATCTCCTGCCCCTTGTCCTCACACTCGACTCTTGATCACTTGCAGCTTGATCAGTGTCTGTTTCGTATTCCCAGCTATTTTCTCCTTCTGTGGCAATGTCAGTTTCACTGTTGTCTTGCCCTTCTTCCACTTGGTCTGACACGCTCCCAGCTTCCTCCGACACCCCCACAGCTTGGCTGGTCCCCTCTATGGCTTCTTCGTCCACAGCTGGATTCTCATCCGAGAGAGGAGCTGTTTCTTCCAGGGGTGCTGGAACTCTCCGCGTATGGGAGGCGTGAATCCAGTTGGGCAGCCCTCCGACCTTAACAGCAGTATTCGATGTTAGGATTATTTGGTAGGGCCCACGCCAGCGCACGTCTAAACAATTCTTTCTGACGTGTTTCTTCACCACGACCCAGTCCCCAGGGCACAGGTCGTGGCACAGGTCTTGAGATGTCGGGATTTCAGCAGCCTGCACCTGAAGAGACACAGAATGAATGGCGTCAGAGAGTCCCTTGCAATAATCCAGAATCAGATCATCTGTGATATTCAACAACGCTGCTGTAGGAACTGATGGCAGTCTCATAGCCCTTCCCATTAACACTTCATGAGGGGAGAGACCAGTCCTCCTGTCTGGTGTGCTACGTATGCTCATGAGTACAAGTGGCAACGCATCAGGCCAACTCAGAGATGTCGATGAGCACACTATAGCAATTCGGGACTTTATTGTGCCATTGATCTGCTCCACAATTCCCGAAGCTTCTGGTCGATAGCTACAATGCAATTTCTGGTCTATATTCAGGGCTGAGCAGAGCATCTTCACAATTTCGCTGTTGAAATGCGTTCCCCTATCTGATTCCAAATAGGCCGGCACCCCGAAGCGCGGTATTAACTCCCTAAGCAATAACTTTGCTACTGTGAGTGTGTCACACCTGCGTGTAGGGTAAGCCTCGACCCATCTGGAAAATATGCAGACAACTACCAGAACGTATCAAAGGCGGTTGCATCTTGGCATTTCAATGAAGTCTAGTTGCATCTGATTGAACGGACCCCCAGACCTCCCTATGTGACTCAACGTGACTGGTGTTCTCTTTCCTACATTCAGTTGCTGGCAGGTCACACAACGTTTGCACACTGCTTCTGCGGCTACTCTAAACTTGGGGTTGTACCACGTTTGCCTGAATACCCACAACATAGCATCTCTGCCTAGATGTACTGGACCGTGTATTCGTCTTGCCATTGGACTCACTAATTCATTTGGTAATACTGCCCTTCCATCTGCTGAAACCCAAAAATTCATCTCACTCTTCACGCATCCTGCAGTTTCCCATGTCTTTTTCTCAAAGTCTGTTGCGTTTTCTTGTATGACTTTTAATTCATCCCAAGTATCTACAGTTTCTAACAACATTGCTAACTCTGTCCTTTGCTGTGTTCCTCCTACTTCTACTTCTGTAAAAGAGTATCCCTGCTCTGCACAATAGCGTGCAACTTCGTCTGCATACCTATTACCCTGTGACACAAAATCTGTATTTTTTGTATGAGCTGTACATTTGACAACGGCAACCTCTCTACCTGCTTATACCACTCCACAGGATTCTCTCTCAGCTTAGGAAAATAATTTGTAAATGCAGCTAAATCTCCCCTACTCCATGGCACATGCACATAGCTCCCATTCGCTATTTCTCGCAAAGGGAAAGCTTCCATTCTCTGTAGCCCTCCCTCTGGGGACATCCCAATTGTGCTCCGTCTAACGGTTCCTTTCTTGGACCACCTTTCTTCCCACTTATCCAGATCCCTCCATGTCCTTATCCCTGTAATCAGTTCTCTGATGTGTGTTTTTAATCCGATTGTTCTCCTTTCTTCGAGGTCCTGATCTGAATAATGCAAACTATGGTTACCCTGTAATGCCTTTGTTCTCGACAAGTCTACCATGTACTTGTCTGCTAATTCAGATAACTTCTCATGTACTGCTCTCACCTTTCGAGTAATATCCTTTGCTATAAATAGTACCTCATCTTGCTCGTACATGTCAATCCTCTCCAAGGGCAACGTTCCATCTATTATTTCATCTAAATCGAATTTTAAACTGGTTACATCGAGCCTTCTTGCTTTTATCTCGGCTCTCAGTATGTCTTTCTTAGGGTGTCCATTGACATCTCTCCCATCCCAGCTCCGAGTCCTATGCCTAGGCTCAGGTTAATTATGGGGAGTCCTCCCATGTTCCCATATTTCTAGGTCCCATGCTCTTCCATCTTCCCTTGGCGTGTGGTGAAACACTGCTCGGTTTCCCACGGTCCCACTTTGTCTGTTCTGCTCATTTTCTCTGAATGCATGATAGGACCTTCCATTGTCCTCTCTGTTTTCACAACTCCTTTGCTGCCTAGTATCACTCAACACATGATAGGACCCTTCACAACTCCCCATGTTCCCGCGATCCCAGTGTGGTCTATTATCGCCAGGTGCATGGTGAGTGCACTTAAAACTATCACGGTACTCTTGTGTCCTTAGGTCTCCTTCGCTGTGAATGAGACGAGACACCCTTCCACATTCTGCACTTCTATGCTCTCGGTCCTGTCCATTTCCATTAAGGCAGTGACATGTGACCCCTCTATTCTCCTGACTTCTGCCGTCGCACTCCTGACCGCTTTCACTAGCCCCACAGTGAGACAATGTTCCTTCACCTTGATTTCCCCATTCAGCTTCCACTCCTGACCTGTTACTCTGGGTTCCCGTGCTGGTATCCCACTTTCTCAGGTCAGCCCTCAATTCCTTAAAGGACTTCGGCCGTGGTCCCCTTAGATCCATCGGTCCTCTTTGACCCCTTGATCTATTATGGGATCCCCTGCTTGATTTAACGGAGTGCTCCAATCCCTTGGACCTGACAACTGCCTTTGAGAATTAATCATGTTGTTCCTATTCTCCATTTCTGCTCTCTCCCTGTCCAACCGTGCCTGTTCCTCTTCCCGTGCTTTCTCTGGGTCATAAATCGACACTATAGGACCTATAGTAACAGGTACTTGGAGAGCGTCTGGCAATTGGTAGCACTTAGCATGTTCCATTTCTGGCACCTTTTGTACCACAAACCTTCCGACTACCCTCTGTACTGGACTAGGCTGAGATATTTCCTCACCTTTGGCGTATCCTCTATCTGCTATAGGAGGTGGTCTATTTTCCCCTGTACCAGCCCCGTCCCCCCTTTGGAGCTCGGGACCTTCCATCTCTCTATTGTACGGAGGTGGTCTGTCCATCAATAACCTATTTATCAGGCTGTCTTCTGTCTCGCTCTCATCATCCTCCACTAGTGGTTTCTTTTCTCCTGTGACTTCTATCACTGGGTACAATTTATCTACTTCGATTCTCTGCACTCTCCACTTTTTAGCTTCTTCATCCCATTTGGCATCCTGCACTGCTCTTACCGATCGTTTCACTCTTTCTTGACGCCTGTTCAAGCTCCGGTCGTACGCCGCCCTAAACCACGCATTGAGGGCTTCAAACTGTGTTGGTCTGGGTAGAGGTCTCGTCGCGAGCATTACTGCTTTCAACTGGTTCAATGCTTCTAACCTAAACGTTCCGTATTTCGGGAACGTCAATTCCTCATTCCCCTCTGTCACCTTACTCCACTCAGAGATCCACAGTATAGTATGCAACCCAACATTCGTAGCCATGTAATGGGCTGGTGTACCCTCCGGCGGGGCCTCTTCCCCGTCCACCGATTCTCTATTTTCTCTCTTAAAGATCGTTCTCAAGCGCCTAAAGCATTTCATGATCAAATTCACAATTTTCTACTTCGTCATACAAAAATATTTACCAAAACCAACTCAAAGATCAGCAAATTCACAAGAATGGACACTAGTTGTAACTTAAGTGTCATTTACAGAAAGGAAAGAAACAGGTTAGACTGTCCCTACACTAGACTAAGTGACATCCCTACTTAACAGAATCTTTAGCTAAAAAGGTGTCAGCTGTGGTGACTTCCAAAGAAGTTCACTCACTCTTCTTAGTCTTTGGTGAAAATCTGTGTATTGCAGTCATGCCCTCTCTGCCTACCCATCCGCTCTCTAAGGGTCCTCAGGCCATCTGCACTAACTCCACCCCAGGGTGCTGTCCCTAATACAAAATCACAGTTGCAGTTGTAACGCCCCTCAGAGACGCCCCTCACGTACACATCTCACGTGGTTTCGATTCTGGTTTCTTCCATAACGACACTCCTCTGGGCCTCTTCGTTAACGTTGACCTTGCTTCCCAGGCTTCTTCTCCGCTCGCCGGTACCCCCCAATACATTCTTGGAACCTCCTCCAGGCCTGTGCCTGTCTCCCCGGACAGAGCTCTATTCATCACTCTCTTGATTGGAACCCCCTCACACCTGCAAACAGATACCCATGAATAGGGCCCCAAATTCCAACCTCCAGTTATCTGCTTTGGGCCATAAAACTTCTACCAAGAATGACAATTTATGCTTAACGAGACTCGATTCTAACTAACACGTGCAGATCAAAGAAGCAACTTTATCTTTCCAGGCCTACTGAGTTACCTTGCAAGAGGCCTGCACTCTGTGAACCTTAATCTCTTAAAACTAGAACAATTCTATTTAATACACTCTGGTTATATGAAAACACTTCTATAAACATGATTTCTAATGCATGATTAATAATATTCTAAAATAACAATGAAAGTAATAATGTCTTATGTGTGAACTGCAAAGCATGCTTTCGTTTTCATACATTGCCATGAGGCCTGCGTTTCTACGTTTTGCAGCATTACATTTTCTTCTGTAGCAGTCACATAACATGGAGTCTTTACAACACTCTAACATTTCTAAACATTACTGTATTAGCTTCACACTCCATAATATGCACTCTACATTGATTAAACATTCATTACTATATGTGCTTCTATGTAATTTTCAACACTTCTACGTGCTTTAACTATTTCATGCATCTAACTAGTAAATATGGTGCACTTATATATTTTTCTCTGTTTTGCGCTCTCTCAACTAATACCTATGTAATCTAAAAGAGACGAAACTAAGTCAATAGAGCGTTGGGCACAGCAAGAGACAGACTGAATGATGTAATGATGGGGCCCTAGGCCCTCATGCTGTGGTAATGACGTGACACGGACACTCAGTAAGGGGTAGTAAGTATGGCCACGAGCACGTGCGCTCAGCCTCTTTTATTGGCAGCGTCATGTGACACCATGACGTCTGTGGTGGGTGGGTGTAAAGTATATTACATCACTCCTGAACACTAGAACGTGTCCATGCTAGGACACTACAAATGACAGGACCAACGCCTACCACCAAACCTCTTTGGAGAAGAGGTGAACGATTACACTCTTGTAGTATAGAGAGGGAAAGAAGGGAGGCCTTGTCATCCCATACCTAAGGAACACATCACAAGCCAGTATGGGCTTGTGTGAAGAAGTAACCAGAAATGAAGTAAGGACTATCACTAGTCTACGCTTAAGTAGGGCAGTTGACACTAACAGCATAGAAGGTCTCTGGGGCAGGTCACTAGCTCCTGTGTGTGTTGTGGGTAGAGAATAAACACTTAAGGACAGAAATTGGCTCTTCAGCTGTCACTTAGTTCTTCAACTGTGATGGGAAAACTATGGAAGGAAAGCAAGAGTCTGCGGCCATCCCTTCTTTAAAGAAATAAAATTAACACCACCTGTTTAGAGAAGTGTGGGTATAGAGTAGACGCCAGCAAAAGAAAGGAGCTTTGGGTCTTGCTTTTGCCCTCTTATGGGTACAAAAAGAGCACAACCAGGCAGCAAGGAAAGAGCCTCGGTCATCAATATATTTTGGGTGTGTGTGATCAGGCCCTAATAGCACAAGTATAGGTTCTGGAACCTATAACTGTTAAAGTGCTAGGGAGAAACGCTGGCAGTAGCCAAGAATTTGAAATATTTTCTTTCCTCTGTAGCCTCTGCATTTGTAGGGGAGAGGTGGGTAGCACGTCTGTGACTTTATCCTGTTAACAGCCAGTTTGGAGGGCTATGGGGATCTGTTTTCTATAGCAGAAATGAATTCTGGAGCCTGTCACAAGCGCGTGTGTGTGTATGAGTTGAGGATTAAACCTTGCCAGAACAGGCATGTTTTGCTATAGTATACTGGTTGAGTGTTCTGGGGCTAAGGGACTTGTACAACAGAGTAGGCCTCTGACTCTTTCAGTGGGTTCTTTGTGTCAGGAAAAATTGACACCATACTTGTGACCATCAACAGTTTCAAAGGGTGGTGACCTTGACCGCAAAGAAGTATTCTGAAATGTTATGACAGTGATTTTTACAGGATTTAAATAAATAGGGTTAGGAAGTATTAAAAGGGGTGCGGGGTCTAAGAGCCCTATTAGAAGCGTGTGGAACTGGAAGAGCTCAGTCATGTTTTAATGGGGGGGATGCATTTTAGCGGGGTGGGGGGATTGGGTCTTACAACATGGCTGGGGGGAATATGTCCAGTCATCATACCATGGGTGTGTGTGTGTGTGTAGGGATAGCGCCATAAGAGCATAGATGAAGCCAATGTGTACAGTCAGTCACCAACTTGTGTGTGTATTGGGTGCCAGCACTGAGAAAGCTATTTAACCCATCACCAACTCATGTGTAAGGGTGAGTGACAGAAAATCATGGTCACAGACTGGCTTATGAGCCTGCCACTAGACCTGTGAATTAGAAGTATTATAAAAAACGCTTGTCAGCACGGGCTGCGTCTACAGAGGTCACAGAGTATGGCAGGCCGGAAGGGGGGCACTCTGAACTGTCATTTAACTCTATGTGGGCCGGGTAGTATGGATGTAAATCTGAGAACAACCAGCCCATGTCTGGAGGTGTGCGTGGCACACCTTAGTAGCCCACAGTGGATTAGCATGGGCTGTCACAAGCCCATGTTTAAAGTGTGGAGGGGCCCGGCAACTAAGAGAGCTGTGGGACCTGTCACACATTTTGCGGGGTATTAAAGAGTGAATGAGGGCACTAATGCTGGACTCTTCGGTCATCACTGCTGCCGATTCTGTCTCAGGAGATGTCTGAAAGATTAGAGCCCCAGAAGGCGCCGTGCTCACCGGTCCTGAATTTTAAAAATGTCGATACGTGTATAAGTTAAAAACAGAAGCAGGTGCCTTTCCAGAGCCCGGCCCGGGGCCTGTGGTGCCTCAGCCAGCCGCTCCCGAAAGACCAAGAAGGCGACCCGTACCGCTCCAGCACCCTCACTTCCCTCAGACGCCACGGGAGCACGCAGGCGCCATTTTTAGTGTGGCCTTAGGCACTTATTAGGCAGACTTCGTATTGTGGCCACCTTTCACCCTTAGCGCTATTGACTTAAAAGAACGACGTTGCAGAGGGTAGCGTTTAATATTTGTAACTTCCATTTCCTCTCTGTGTTTCCACTGCTTCCTATCGCAAAAAGATTAATTGTACCTAGTGTACTAACAAAAAAGCTAGAGCGCTAACTTACTTAATATTAAATAGTAGCTCATAAGACGCCATGCTGCTGAACAATACTGCTTTACAATTGACTTCGCACAGAGAGGTGTCAATGTTACATTTATCCGACCCGGGCTGTAAGTAGGATAGAAAAAGTGGTGGAACTCTAAAAGAACGTTGCGTAAAAAGCGAAAATGGGAATCCTTTCCAAAAGCAGGACCTATACAATTAAGCGAATGGCTGAAAACGTAAAATAAAATTATAATAACAAAATATTTCAATTCTAAAACAGGTAACAATGTAAATTAAACAATACCAAGGACAGTAGCTGGCTTCAATAAGGGAGCTGGTTCGAGGGGAAGGCGGGTGGCCTCGGCGGCCTCCGAGGCAGTGCGGTCTCATAGGAGTCAGCTGGCTGAGCCTTGCTCCGGGGATGCCGCTGACCGCCGATGCAAACAAAAAATGGCGTCCGCAAACGTCCGATTTTCGGAATCGGGGGCGTGTTTTGTCGTTCTGAGTGACGGATGACGTCACAGGTGGAAAGAATGCCAAAAACACGCCCCCGAATCCGAAAGAGACGGGGCTTGATTGGAGTGACGCCCCTCTCCTCCAATGGCTGGCCTCCGTTTAGGAAGCCAGCCAATGGAGGAGAGATGGAGGAGAGAGGCGGGTTCAAGCCCCGTACTCAAAAACATTAAATCTTCGACCGGAGACTGCGCAAGCGCAGCCTTTAGGTCTTGGACCTAAGAATACTGTAACCAATACTCTTTAAGATTAATGCAAAATAATTCAACAGAAAGTTGTGTCACAGTAGCACTAGCAACTTGCAAGCACAGTACATAACATTTGTGGCATGTATCTATCTAACCTCCCACTTCGTCGGCCTCTGCTCTACATTAATGGGAGTTTCAGGAATTCTACTAGCACTATGGACTCACTACATTAGACTCAGACAGTACACCAGTCTTCTTCTTCTCTCTTGTTTAGCGAAATTAGTACGTAAACTTGTGGAAACTGACATAAGCATAAAGCCAGCGCAGTCAGCTTGCACCCAAGAAAAACAGACTCAAACCATGATGACGCAGAGTCGCGTTACTGTTACTAGTACATGCAGGTGGGGAAGCTCTTACTTTTCTATTACGGGTGGCACTGGCCATACTTTGTTACAAGGGCTACTGCTCAATTAATTTAATTTTCACCCTGCCCTGCCCCTGACTAAGCATGGGCGAATTTTGCGAATCTCGCGTTCGCGAATTTTGCAGATTTGCGAACTCGCAATCCGCAAAATCCGCGAATTCTTGCGAATTTGCGGATTTTTTTTTTTGTGTGTTCGCAAGGATTTCTGCCAGTTCGCGAGGGTTTCGTACCAGTTCGCAATTGCGAACTTTCATTTTGGCACGCAACGGTCGCGATTATGTTGTTTCTACGTCTGGTTCATCATCACAGGTTCCCAGCACCCTCTGTTTCACCACTGCAACCCTCTGTTACATCAATGCCAACCTCTGGTTCATCATTACTGTAGATTATGGGGGGGGGAAAGCAAGCACACCAGCCCTGCTTCAACTGACATGAATTAATTTGGGGTTAGTTTATTAATGTGTCACTGTTTTAAAATTCCAGTCTGGCACCTGCTTCCTTATCTGTAATTTTGCTTTCTGTTGCAGTGCATTTTTTTTCCCCAGGACCTTTGTGGCCTACTTGTAGCTATTCTATGAGCCTGCTGTGAGGGTCAGAGCAGGGTCATACAATTGTTGCAACTAGCAACTGAATTCTGGAGGGGCCCCAGTCAGGAAGCACTACAGGGAATTGTTACTAATGATGAGTTTGAACTCTTGCCCCTGCCAAGTGCTTTCAGTTTTGAAAAACTCGTTTTTCTGCAATTTCGCGGGGTTCGCGGGGCGCGAAAACGCGCGAGATCGGATTCGGAAGCCGCAAATCCGTGTGAATATGCAATTTGGTTTTTTTTGCGGCGTGTTAGTTGGCAAGGTTTTGTGCATTTTTGCGAGCCGCTCGTAGTGCAAGGCGCGAAGTTACCCTCGCGGTCGTTCAAGGGCGCGGCCATCTTGTTTGCCTGACGTATTTCCGTTTCCGGGCGCGAATTGTAATCTCGCAAAGTCTGCGGCTTGCCAGTACAGTTTTGCGTGTGTTCGCAAGGAAAATCTTGCGCAAACTTACCCGCGCGGTCGTGAACGGGCGCGGCCATCTTGTTTCTCATTCATTGCTATGGTTCTGGGCATGGTCTTTGTATCCTCTGTCAATCTCTGCCATCCTTTGCTTGTTTGAAGTTTTTTTTTTGATCTATTTTACTTATTATCTATCCCTCTATTTTTCTAGCCCTATATTTTTGTGTTTACTGATACTTTTGGTTAATTTTAAACTACTTTTTTAAACTCTTTTCTTTTCTTCTCTTCCCTATTCTATTTTCTTTATTCCTTTCCGCCCAGACCATGGTGAAGGGAGCCGGGAAGCATCCCGAGAAGGGGAAGGGTCCCGCACCCCGTGTCCGGCTCCCGTGCGGGCGTTTGAGGGGGGGGGGGTCGTACCCAGGGAGATCTTTACCCCGGAGGAGGTGGGCCAACTCATTTTTTATGTTCAGCGCCGCCTCCCCAGGACCATCACGGGAGGCGGCAAGATCAGTGCCGGGTACGGGGTCCGGGAGCGCCGGGAGCGGTGGGAGAAGGTGTGCCAGGCCATTTACCACCACTCTCGGGTCTAGCGCACCTACAACCAGGCCACCCACCGCTGGACGGATGTCCTGACCCGTGAGCGAGATCTGCTCGACCTCCTTGGCCTTGAGATCCCCGGGCTTGGTGAGTAGTAGTAGCTATTTCTTTACTACTATGTTTTCTCCTGCTGTGTTATTCTATTGCACATTTTTGTTTTTTACCAAGAGCAATAATGCTGCTCATTACATTGTAGGTAAATTATATTTCAAAATTTTGTGTGCATTTCATGTACACTGCTCTCCTTATTCTCAGTAGTGTTGCTACTATGCTTATTTGTTTTAGATTTTGTGTTCATTTCATTGGCCTGTGAAATTATGTATGAGTGTAGTTTAAAGAACTGCGTAATGCTACACACTAAGGTTCTGATTTTTAATTACCGGCGCATCCCTGCAAAGTAGCAGGGATGCGCCAGTAATTGTGCGTCACGCCACCATCACCCATGGTGCGCCGTATTTACAATGCGGCGCACCATGGGCCCAAAACGTCACCAAAGCGTTACGCATCTGTGCCGTGAAGGCGGCGCATTGCTAGAGTTGCGTCGCAACGATGGTGCAGCTCCATCAATGCTCTGGGGTGCCCTATCTCCCCAATGCTGCGTCAAGCCGTACGTCTGCTTCAAGCAGGCGCAGGGTTTGAGTCACGCATCATTGTCCTCAAAGTGACTGATTGAAATCTTGTAGATTTCCCTCAGCCACTTTTAGGATGCGTTCCTGCGCAGGAACGCCCTCCCTTGCGCCGGAACGCCCCCTATTGGCGCAGGGCTTTACAACGTGATGCATCTCCCATATGCCTCACGTTGTTAATATACGCCGCACCATTGCGCCTCTTTTGTGCTGTTGCTGCGTCACAAAAGTCACGCAGCAATGGAGCAAAAGAGCCGCAAGGGGCTTCTAAATCAGCCCCTACAGACTCAAGTCCAGTCCTTCCTTTGTACACATGGCGATAAGAAGAAATAGTGGTGGTGGATTAATAGTTTTAGTATTTTAATGACTGGTTAATGTAGTAGGAAACTTTAGTGTTGTCGCTGATCTTCAATCACGATGGACTTTGGCTGTCACTTTGCGTGCTGCGGACTGCTGCCTGCCAATCCTAGGCAAACCTTTTAGTACTTTGTTTAATAGTGAGTTACATAGGGTAGTTTCCAATTCGACGTTCCGCAAATCAAGCAATACTAAAGTAATAACGTAGTCGACCACATGAGATTGGTCAATAATATATCCCGTGAAGTCGTTCCCTATTTGCTATTTCGCAAAAATATTTTGTTAGTTCTTTTGAAATGTTTGATTTGGTTGAGAAATATCATCCATGTTTTCTGTTTTTCTTTCTTTCATGTTGTACATCAGCTTCCCCCAGGGGCAAGAGGAGGACACAGGAGGAGGAGGAGGGTGCTGTTGACGATGCAGGCCAGGACCGGGCAAGCGAGGGCTCCTTTGCTGGCCCCAGTAAGTTTTAATTTTAATACAGAGTACTTATTTTTTCCTAGCGTTCCTCATTCGATTTTTTCTAAATCGTCTTTGATCTTCTTGTAGACAGGATCTAAATTCTTATCCTGCCTCGACTATGACTCCGTGTGGTATTACTAGATTATTCTTATTAGTCTGTCTGTGTAGCTAACTAAGATTGCACATTTGGCATTTCCATTGGACTCCCATTCTAGTCAGCAATAGCTCTATATGCACTGAGTGCAGTCCTCTGGGATTGTCCATAATGTCTTTTCAAGTATTCTAAATGTTTATGCTTTGACCATTGCCAACAATAAAAAGGTGAATGACCACCAAGAAAGAATAAGATACTACTTTACTTTTGGTTTGGATAGGAGGACAATCCATTCTACTACTGTTGCAGGGACAAATCTGCACAAACAGAACTATGGACACTAAATAATGCATTGCTTAGCTTATCAATTATAATAGGTGCTGTTAGACTTTCCACATACCTCAGTGATAACAGACTTTGTAGTTGAACCCCCAATCTCCTTACTGACTAGATAGTGTGGCAGAGTCATTTAGCTCCCAAAGTCACCGATGGCAGAGGCACGGACTCATGCTTGCAAAAATTCCAAAACCTTTAGCTCATCCACTCTAGTCTGGAGGACCAAAAACCACAGAGTCCATTTAAGTTTAAAAGCTTTATTAAAAGTAAACCCATTTATTAAAATCAAGTTTGTCATAAAAGTGAATGTGTAACTGAAAATGGAAAAGTGCTTAGTGCTGACGATTAATTGGACGCATTTCTTGTGGTCGAGCAGAGCTCTCACCTGGTTTGAACTTGATCCTGCTCGTGTTCTTAGAAGTCAAGCTTCTGTCTGTTAGGAGAAAAAGTGTTGCGTGTTAAAAAGTAAAAAGCAAACATTCATCAGTTGTGCCAAAAAGTGCAGCAAGACAACAGCCTTCCCTGGAAAAAGGGACATTTTTACTTTAGAGTACACAGTCATAAATTATTAAATTTTATACTGCTTTTTTTCACATTTCTTGCTTCCTCCTAGACCAAATATTATATAGTAGTGAGTGGTGTATTCTAACATTATTAAATGTACTTTGTAGGTGGAACATCTGGAGACGGGGCCACGGTGGTGGTGGCATTGGACGAGGAGGACAACTCTGGGGAGGAGGCGGTGCAAGTGCCGGACAAGGACATGCCTGTGAGGGTTCACATGGTGGTGGCGGGCAGAGGTAAGCTATACATTCCTTAGTCATTGAGATTGAAGACTGCAGAGTGTGCTTTCTGCACGGGTGTATTATAAATAAACCAGATAGTAGCCTCCTCTAAATGAACTTCGACTTAGCTGTGAAGTTTTTGGCGAGAAGAATCCCAATCAGATCTGAGGTGAACTTGATGGATGGGATGAACGAAAAGCGAAAGAAGGGTGTAAGTAAGTGTGGAAGGACGAGAAATGTAATGATGACTGGCAAAGAAGAATGATATGTGTTTGCTTGGTCCCGAGGTGGCTGGGAAGGAAAGAATATGGCATGGTGCATGGCTGGGTGAATGATGAAGCAAGGATGGGTGGAAGGAGAACAGCCTGGGTGGGTGAGACAGAAACTGTATGTGTGCATATACTTTGAATGGATGGATGCCTGGATCATTCATGGTACTATCTGACTCTTAGAAAGCATATGTGTATCTAGTGAGAGTAGACGGTCACTGGATGAACTAAGTGTTACTTTGAAGAGCATGTAACACCGCACCCGCACGTCCGTTCCAGTATAGGAAAGGCAAGGAAAAGAAGTTGTAACGTTGTCCAAATACTACCATGAATAGTAGCAGTAGTTTGTATTGCAACTGCAAGCACAGCATATATCCGGTTATTACGGTGGACACTCCCTACCTCTCTTAATACCTTTAGTTTAGTAGTAGTACGTCATTCATGTGTGGGGGTATCACTGTTCACTCAATAATAAGCAAAGCACCTAAAGTCATCCCATATGTCATCAAATACATCCCATGTGAAGTGATAGATAATCAGATAATTTAGCTTCTTCATTTTCCTTTTCTAATACTCATTTGCACTGTAGGGTGAAAGCTAAAGTAATTAAGCAGTAGCCCTTTTAACAGAGTATTCTCAGTGCCACCCGTAATAGAAAAGTAAGAGCTTCACCACCTGCATGTACTGGACCAGTACAGTAACGCATAAGATAACGTACCAATTTTCCTAAACAAGAGAGAAGAATAAGAATAAGAGTGGTGTACTGTCATAGTCGACTGTAATGGAAGTCCATAGTGCTCGTAGAATTTGTTCCTTAAACTCCCACTAATGTTAGAGCAAGGATGAAGAAGTCGGAGGTTACATAGATACTGTCCTCAATAGTTATGTACTGTGCTTTCAATTTACTACTTGTACTGTGACAACTTTCTGCTCAATCATTTTGTGTTAATCTTAAGGAGCATTGGTTACAGACTATGTCTTTCTTTTTTCATGTAGTTGCTCCTTCCAAATCCAAGACACCATCAAGGAGGAAGGAGCTGGCTCGAATGGCCCGGCAACGGAGGCTGGATGCCACTGTCGCTGAATATCGGCGGCTGGTGGCCCTGAAGGAGGAGGAGACGCAGTCTGGTACAACAACAACGTCCACTGGGACAGCTGCATCCTCCTCCGTGCGGGCTGCCAGCCAGCGCAGTGCTCCAGCCGGGCTACCAAAGCCAAACGCCACCGCCGAGCAGCAAAGAAAGCAGCTGCCCCTCACAGGATTTGCAAGGCACACCGGCGCCGCTTATCCCTCAGACTGTCCTTCCTGGAGCAGGAGGTCCATAACTATAAGAACTTGGTGGAGGGCCTCCGCTTCGAACTTGCCACCCTCCGCAAGGAGCCTGATGCCCTGGCTGCTAAATCCAACAGCACCCTGCCATAGTGTCCCTTGCCCCTTTTTTAGAGACTTTTGGGGGGTGGGAATTGGGAGGTGGGTTTTTTGGGGACTTTTGAAGGACAATCGTTGGGGTTAGGGAGGGTCTTGCGGGACATTCTTTTGTTAGGGCTATAAAAATATACTTTTTGAAACTTTATCTGACCATACCTGTTTTTTACTGCTTTTGAGTCTAGTGGTGGGTGGGGGGTTAACAGTAAGTTTGTTTTCCTGAATAGTCCTAGGACTTTAGTAGTACTACCATCAATCCAATCTCTCGTCTCTCCTAATACTCCATTATACTACCTCCAACCAAACGCCTATCTTACCTGTAATTTCTGTTTGCAAGTAGGGCTAGGCCCAGGGCTGGCTCCACGGGAAACAGCGAATAAGGTTGGCAATCCTGGGCGGATAAAATTTCCTCATAGCGGTGGTACTAGTGGTGTGACACAGTGGCAGTTGCATGCCTATGAAAAAAAAGAAAATGAAATCTGGTTTGTCCTCTTGAGCAATACAACGGTACAATAGAGAATATAGCAGGTGACAGAAGTACACTAGAACAGTGCCACATTGTAGCCTAACAAATGGTAAAGTATAACTAATTCGGTTGAAGTTCTTTGACATTAGCCATGGGTCTTTGTCAAGCAGAGTAAGAATATATCCTCGGATTTCTTCACCAGCCTGTTGCTATCACCTTATCCTCCCCAGCAAGTGTGTAGATTTATTGCTGTAATTTAGTCACACATCAATGAAAACCACGCAGCCCGGGGGAAGAGGGTTAGGGTTTGAAAAATGGATGGGTACGGCGGCTTTTGGGAAAGGTTTTGGGAGACAAGAAAAAATAGCACAGCATGGACAAACAATTGTGAACATAAACAAATCTTTGGGTACAAACCTATCCATCAATCTTTGAAAGTGCATGCACTACTGCATGCATGTCAGTGAAAAGTAAGTAGTACTTTCGACAACTGTGGAAGAAAGAATGCGACAGTACAGGGCGTGTGTGGAATTATTGATAACTATATTCAACATAAGGTCTCTGTTGCCAGATACCTGAGAGCCTTGCTGGTCACTATAAATCCATTCACAACACTCAATGGGGTTGGTCTGGAAGGTATAGTAGATAGAAAAGGAGAAATTGCTCTTTTTCTAGGTGTCCCCTCACTCACCAGGGTTGCCCCTTGGTGACATGCTTCATCATTGGGGCCATCCCAGTCCTCTACGGGCTGGGGCGTGCTGCGACTTGCGAATTACGTAGGAGCACTTACAAATGACTATGTGTGGTGCAGATGTGATAGTGGAGTGGACTAAGTGATGTGTTAAGGGATCAATTTACAAGCAGAGAGAGATCCAAGCAATGCAGTCACAGTCAGAGAAAAAGACAAAGGATACTGTATCTGTATGTTGTTGTAGTTGTCCTGTTGAATTAGGTAAGTAAGTTGCCTGCAGAAAAAAAATCCTCTTATTAGCGGCACTTCTCCATTGCAGCCGACGCTTCGTCCATCGATGTTGGTCACCAGAAGACACCCTGTAAAAAAAGCACAGCATGGACAAACAATTGAACATAAACAAATCTTTGGGTACAAACCTATCCATCAATCTTTGAAAGTGCATGCACTACTGCATGCATGTCAGTGAAAAGTAAGTAGTACTTTCGACAACTGTGGAAGAAAGAATGCGACAGTACAGGGCGTGTGTGGAATTATTGATAACTATATTCAACATAAGGTCTCTGTTGCCAGATACCTGAGAGCCTTGCTGGTCACTATAAATCCATTCACAACACTCAATGGGGTTGGTATGGAAGGTATAGTAGATAGAAAGGAGAAATTGCTCTTTTTCTAGGTGTCCCCTCACTCACCAGGGTTGCCCCTTGGTGACATGCTTCATCATTGGGGCCATCCCAGTCCTCTACGGGCTGGGGCGTGCTGCGACTTGCGAATTACGTAGGAGCACTTACAAATGACTATGTGTGGTGCAGATGTGATAGTGGAGTGGACTAAGTGATGTGTTAAGGGATCAATTTACAAGCAGAGAGAGATCCAAGAAATGCAGTCACAGTCAGAGAAAAAGACAAAGGATACTGTATCTGTATGTTGTTGTAGTTGTCCTGTTGAATTTGGTAAGTAAGTTGCCTGCAGAAAAAAAATCCTCTTATTAGCGGCACTCCTCCATTGCAGCCGACGCTTCGTCCATCGATGTTGGTCACCAGAAGACACCCTGTCCACTGCCTGCCTGATGCTGAATTGTGGCTCGCTAATGTGAAGCCTGACTCCATCCTTTTTTCCCCATTGCACAGACTGAAACCCGGCCTGTAGTTATTCAACGAAAAACAGGAAGTGATATAATATTACAACACCACTGATAAATAAATATAAGCTATGTAGGCTGTGGAGTGCAAAAAGTCACACTTTGATTTTCCTAGTAGACAGTACAATATTTTTGAAAGTGCGTACTCTGTCTGAGTCACCTTTTGAAGGATAAATAAGTATGGGCAAATTAATGTAGGGATCTTTCCCCTCAAGCTAGGTGTCCTGTAAACTGTGTTTTAGAACAAAATTAGATCTTCCCAGCAGTGCTCCCACCCAGACCCTTACTAAAGCAGTCGCAAAAATGTAGAAGACCCCCAATCAAATCTCAAAAAACGAGGCCTAGCAGAAAACTGGTGACAAAACGTACTTTGAAAGTAAAAGTAGGCCCAAGTACCCCCTTACCCACCGTGGATTGCATTCAAACCACTTGCAAGCAACCAAGCAAAAGTATCCATAGCCAGCATCGCTCCAAGACTCGAAAACCCCCCCACCCAAACACATGCAATAGAAATACTGCTAACCCTAACGAACCCCAAGTTAAGAATAGTGGCAAAGGCTTTCTTTAACTATGCCAAATCCCCGCTTTCCCACCATGGATTTTCTTCAAATGACTTGCAACCAAAATTACACATTCTCACGAGTGCTCTAAGACACCAGAACTCAGTTGCAAAAATCTAGAACACCCCGAAACACATGCAATCCTGCTGCTAGGGCTAACCCTAACGAACCCTAAGTTACAAAAAGTGCCAAAAGGCTTTTCCGCGAAGATTTTGTCCCAACCACTTCTACCCGGTATTAGACCTTCCCAGGAATGCCCCAAGACCCACCAAACCACCCGCCAAGAAGCATAACACCCCCAAACAGGCCAGAAGCAACATCTGCTACATACAATATTTCTCGGCCTTCGGTCCAAACGCGCTGCGTAGCTAGGCCATAGGTCCGGTTTGCCACCACGGATTTCCTGAAAAGCAAATGCAATCAAGATTAGAGTGTCCCAGCAGTGCTCCCAGACCCCGAAACTCACCCACAAACACCAGGAAGCCCCCCAAACAGGCCCCCGAAGACGCTACATTGAGCAAAATGTCAGAAATAGCAACAACAAAAAAATCGGCGTGGATTTTGTCCCAACCACTTTTATCCGGTATTAGAGCTTCCCAGCAATGGCCCCAGAGCCGTCAACCCAGGAGAAAACGAGTAGAAGACCCCCAAACAGCCAAAGAGCAAAAGTACAAAAATGGGGACTTTGTCATTTTTTTCCAAATTTCCCAAATCACTCCGCGCGCGCTCTGCAGCTAGGCCCTAACTCCCCTCTGCCACCATGGATTTGCTTCAAACCTCTTGCAAAGTAAAGTATATATAGCCAGCAGTGCGCCCAGACCCCGAAACCCACCCACAAACACCAGGAAGCCCCCCAAACAGGCCCCCGAAAACGCTACATTGCGCAAAATGTCAGAAATAGCAACAAAAAAAAATTGGCGTGGATTTTGTCCCAACCACTTCTATCTGGTATTAGACCTTCCCAGGAATGCCCCAAGACCCGCCAACCCACCCGCCAAGAAGCATAACACCCCCAAACAGCCCAAAAGCAAAATCTCATACTTGCAATATTTCTCGGCCTTCGGTCCAAACGCGCTGCGTAGCTAGGCAATAGGTCCAGTTTGCCACCACGGATATCCTGAAAAGCAAATGCAATCAAGATTAGAGTGTCCCAGCAGTGCTCCCAGACCCCGAAACTCACCCACAAACACCAGGAAGCCCCCCAAACAGGCCCCCGAAAACGCTACATTGAGCAAAATGTCAGAAATAGCAACAACAAAAAATCGGCGTGGATTTTGTCCCAACCACTTCTACCCGGTATTAGACCTTCCCAGGAATGCCCCAAGACCCGCCAACCCACCCGCCAAAAAGCATAACACCCCCAAACAGGCCAAAAGCAACACCTCCTACTTACAATATTTCTCGGCCTTCGCTCCAAACGCGCTGCGTAGCTAGGCCATGAGTCGGGGTTGCCTCCACGGATTTCCTGAAAAGCAAATGCAATCAAGATTAGAGTGTCCCAGCAGTGCTGACAGACCCCGAAACTCACCCACAAACAGACGGAACCCCCCCTAAGAGCACCTCAAAGGCAAGCAAGTCAGCAAAAACACTAAAAAATTTGCGCCTCGGATTTGGTCCAAACCACTTTTATCCGGTATTAGAGCTTCCCAACAATGGTCCCAGAGCCGTCAACTCACCTGCAAAGAGGTAGAACAGCACCCCCACAAGTGCTGAGTCTTTCTTCATTGGGCGTAAACCAGCCCTCTGCTTTGATGGAAATAGGAGTCTGGAGGAGGAGGATAGAGGAGCATGTTCTTCTGAACTTGTGAACCTGAGGAATGCAGACTGCGGCATCTTCAAATCAATTAGCAAACCAGTGAAGACAGTTCTGCTGATGGGCTTGTTTTTGTGATTATCTGATTAAAGTTTGAAATATATTAACTGTGCACAACAAAGAAAGACAGACACACAGGAATAAAAGTGAATAAGGACGAAAAAGAAAGTTATTGATTCGTTGTCTCATTTTCAGGGCTCAGTATCACGGTCCAGGAATAAGAATAAGGCTTTGTCATCATACTCTGCGAATTCAGGCAAGGTGAGCTCAGTGTCACCTGACAGAGTAGAAATTCCCTCATCTATGTTGCTGGCCACCTCGTCTTCATCCGGCGCGCTTTCTCGTACTCTGAAATCTGGTGGTATGAGGTGCTGATTCATCTTGATCATTGTTAACCTCTCCACATTTTTGGGCGAGAGGCGGCTCCGTTTGGAAGTTACAATGCCACCAGCAGCACTGAAAACATGTTCAGAAGACACGCTTGCGAGTGGGCAAGACAAGTAGTTTAAAGCCAGGTTGGTGAGCTCTGGCCACAATTCTTTTTTCCCATGCCAATACGCCAATGGGTCAGCATTAACATAGACCTCTGTTGAGTCATTCAGATAGTCCTTCACCATCGACTCAAGGTCCTCATCCAAGGTTCCTCCACTTTGCTTAGCTGTTGCTGTGCCTCTGCCCTTTTGAGAACCATACCCAAGCCGAGCTATCCAATCCTCTTCAGCCTCGAATGTTTATGTTGTGTCAGGTGCAGATGATCCGGTTGCCGGTGTCTTTAACGGCTGAGAGGTCACTTGTGCCACAGCCACAGGTGCAGAAGTGGATTGTTTTGACTGGGGATGGCCTGCTGATGTACTGCCATTTCCTTCAATTTTCCGCTCGCTGATGAACTTTTCCGCCTTGATGTCTCACTCTCTCCCACACTCTTAGTGTGGCTCACATGGGGTGTGCTGCTGACAGGGGTACTGGGTGTAAGTGAAGTGTTTGAATCGTCTTCTTCCTCCTCGTCATCATCAGATAAAAAATCAACGTTTTCATTACGTGCAATTCGGGCTTCCTTGACCGCCTCTAGGTGCGCAAACCATTGGACAGGGTGCGCTCTCCTAAGATGACCTCTCTGGCCTCCGGTACCATAGTTGGTACCAAACTTACCACGACTAACTCGAAAATTACACATGCTACAAATGGCTATGTTTTCCATTCTTGGGCAAACACTAAAGAAGTCCCAAACTGGAGACTTGAAATGTCTTTGGGGGCCGGAGGAGGCGGCGATACTGGTGGTGGTGGTCCTGCTGCTAATTCCAGATGAAGTGGAGGATGTGGATTGCCAAACTTCAGTACGTTTTGTACTTTCACCACCACTAATTGAGGTCGAGGTGGATGGAAGTCCCTTCTTGCGAGGAAGAAATATGGAAGCGGTAGGTGCTGGTGTACTAGTTAACTCCAAATCCAATGATTGTTGTGTTTCCATTGACTCCTCGTCGACATCATCATCACGCTCAGCAGCTTCTCGGGATAGGGTCAAAATGTCTCTTTGCTGCATGCCCGCTGGGGCTGCAGTGACCATTATGATGACTGGATCGTCGTCGTGAAGGGCTTCATCACCAGCAGTATGCGTCACTTCTTGTTGAGCCTCATCACACTCCATAGCTATGAGTTTTTCGACGACCTTCCTTTTACGCTTAGGTATCTTTGTCAGATCATGGTGTGCCTCACTCTCAGGCTGCCGTGGTTGTACCCATTCGTCATCCAGATCATCAGTAGGAGGTGAGCTTGAAGAAGATGTAGACACCCCCCTTGATCTTTTCCTTGCTAGGGATGTGGAAGACAATGAATGATCATCAGGAGGAGTGGCTTCCTCAAATGATACCTCGGTCTGATTGTCAATTTCCTGATGTGCCCCTGCTTCGGGAGGAACAACTATTGTGGGCACTTGTGACCCTCCATGCACCTCTGCTTGCGCATCTCCTTGCGCTGCCTCTCCTTCCACATGTACTTGGGCTTGCACTACTTGCACATGTTGTTGCGGCTGTGGTTGTTCAACACTTGTCAGATGAGTTACAACAACCTGTGTTGATTCAGGGACATTGCTGCTACTTTCTTGCGATGAGCCAACATCACTGGTCGATGGTGATTGGAGAAGTACACTGACTGCCTCTGAAGCACTCAAGGGCTTTGACTTAAGTTGGCGTGGTGGTGGAGGCACTGAACCCAATGGAGCGGGGGTGCTGCTCCCAGCTTGGTCCCCAGCAGATCCTGCTGCTGCAGGCGTACTTTTTTTTTGCTCCCACAAAACGTGGCGGTTGGCACACCAGCCTCCTTGGTAACTTGCTTCTTCTGCTCCTTACTAGCAACTTTCTTGCTAGAGGAGCTACGGAGACCTTTTTTTGGGGCCATCTTCTTCAGAGCAGGTCAGACAGCAGGCCGCAGTTGCACGAATTGTAGAGTTGTCTGAGGCCAGACGTGACGTCGCGTGACGTTATGCTGCACACACACACTGCTGCAGGACTTCTTCCTGGCACTGGTGGTTCTCTTGAGTCTTGTGCACCTAAAAACAATGGAAGACAGAGGAACATCAGTTCAGTTATACACCCCAAAAAAATCGAAAAAAACCCCGGAAAAATCAGCACAATCCCATTCCATCCATGCCCTCCATGATGTTTAAGTTCAAGACACCCCACAGAAAGACTAGGCCCATGCTAGACTCAAATACCCCTAGTGAAAAGGCCACAAGTACAGCCCCCAAAAACGAAAATCACTAAAAAATCAGCACAATCCCATTCCATCCATGCCCTCCATGATGTTTAAATTCAAGACAACCCACAGAAAGACTAGGCCCATGCTAGACTCAAATACCCCTAGTGAAAAGGCCACAAGTACAGCCCCCAAAAACGAATATCACTGAAAAATATGCACAATCCCATTCCATCCATGCCCTGCATGATGTTTAAATTCAAGACACCCGACAGAAAGACTAGGCCCATGCAAGACTCACTACCCATGGGCATAAAGGTTGAAAAGTAGGCAAATGGTTGCAGGCCTAACAGCAATGCCTGCATTCAAAATGGCCACTTGCCTCCCAGCACATGGTCAGGGCCTGTAGCAGCACTCAAAATGGCCCCCAGCCACGTGGCCTGTCCCTCCCCATGAACACCCCCAAAAATCGAAAAACACTGAAAAATCAGCACAATCCCATTCCATCCATGCCCTCCATGATGTTTAAGTTCAAGACACCCCACAGAAAGACTAGGCCCATGCAAGACTCAATACCCCTGGTGAAAAGGCCACAAGTACAGCCCCAAAAAACGAAAATCACTGAAAAATCAGCACAATCCCATTCCATCCATGCCCTCCATGATGTTTAAGTTCAAGACACCCCACAGAAAGACTAGGCCCATGCTAGACTCAAATACCCCTAGTGAAAAGGCCACAAGTACAGCCCCCAAAAACGAAAATCACTGAAAAATCTGCACAATCCCATTCCATCCATGCCCTCCATGATGTTTAAATTCAAGACACCCCACAGAAAGACTAGGCCCATGCAAGACTCACTACCCCTGGGCATAAAGGTTGAAAAGTAGGCAAAATGGTTGCAGGCCTAACAACAATGCCTGCATTCAAAATGGCCACTTGCCTCCCAGCACATGGCCAGGGCCTGTAGCAGCACTCAAAATGCCCCCCAGCCACATGGCCTGTCCCTCCCCATGAACACCCCCAAAAATCGAAAAACACTGAAAAATCAGCACAATCTCCTTCCATCCATGCCCTCCATGATGTTTAAGTTCAAGACACCCCACAGAAAGACTAGGCCCATGCAAGACTCAAATACCCCTAGTGAAAAGGCCACAAGTACAGCCCCAAAAAAACGAAAATCACTGAAAAATCAGCACAATCCCATTCCATCCATGCCTTCCATGATGTTTAAGTTCAAGACACCCCACAGAAAGACTAGGCCCATGCAAGACTCAATACCCCTGGTGAAAAGGCCACAAGTACAGCCCCAAAAAACGAAAATCACTGAAAAATCAGCACAATCCCATTCCATCCATGCCCTCCATGATGTTTAAATTCAAGACAACCCACAGAAAGACTAGGCCCATGCAAGACTCACTACCCCTGGGCATAAAGGTTGAAAAGTAGGCAAAATGGTTGCAGGCCTAACAACAATGCCTACATTCAAAATGGCCACTTGCCTCCCTGCACATGGCCAGGCCCTGTAGCAGCACTCAAAATGGCCCCCAGCCACATGGCCTGTCCCTCCCCATGAACACCCCCAAGAATCGGAAATCACTGAAAAATCAGCACAATCCCATTCCATCCATGCCCTCCATGATGTTTAAGTTCAAGACACCCCACAGAAAGACTAGGCCCATGCAAGACTCAATACTCCTGGTGAAAAGGCCACAAGTACAGCCCCAAAAAACGAAAATCACTGAAAAATCAGCACAATCCCATTCCATCCATGCCCTCCATGATGGTTAAGTTCAAGACACCCCACAGAAAGACTAGGCCCATGCTAGACTCAAATACCCCTAGTGAAAAGGCCACGAGTACAGCCCCCAAAAACGAAAATCACCAAAAAATCTACACAATCCCATTCCATCCATGCCCTCCATGATGTTTAAATTCAAGACACCCCACAGAAAGACTAGGCCCATGCAAGACTCACTACCCCTGAGCATAAAGGTTGAAAAGTAGGCTAAATGGTTGCAGGCCTAACAACAATGCCTGCATTCAAAATGGCCACTTGCCTCCCAGCACATGGCCAGGCCCTGTAAAAGCACTCAAAAAGGCCACCAGCCACATGGCCTGTCCCTCCCCATGAACCCCCCCAAAAATCGAAAATCACTGAAAAATCAGCACAATCCCATTCCATCCATGCCCTCCATGATGTTTAAGTTCAAGACACCCCACAAAAAGACTAGGCCCATGCAAGACTCAATACCCCTGGTGAAAAGGCCACAAGTACAGCCCCAAAAAACGAAAATCACTGAAAAATCAGCACAATCCATTCCATCCATGCCCTCCATGATGTTTAAGTTCAAGACATCCCACAGAAAGACTAGGCCCATGCTAGACTCAAATACCCCTAGTGAAAAGGCCACAAGTACAGCCCCCAAAAACGGAAATCACTGAAAAATCTACACAATCCCATTCCATCCATGCCCTCCATGATGTTTAAATTCAAGACACCCCACAGAAAGACTAGGCCCATGCAAGACTCACTACCCCTGGGCATAAAGGTTGAAAAGTAGGCAAAATGGTTGCAGGCCTAACAACAATGCCTGCATTCAAAATGGCCACTTGCCTCCCAGCACATGGCCCAGGGCCTGTAGCAGCACTCAAAATGGCCCCCAGCCACATGGCCTGTCCCTCCCCATGAACACCCCCAAAAATCTAAAAACACTGAAAAATCAGCACAATCCCATTCCATCCATGCCCTCCATGATGTTTAAGTTCAAGACACCCCACAAAAAGACTAGGCCCATGCTAGACTCAAATACCCCTGGTGAAAAGGCCACAAGTACAGCCACAAAAAACGAAAATAACTGAAAAATCAGCACAATCCCATTCCATCCATGCCCTCCATGATGTTTAAGTTCATGACACCCCACAGAAAGACTAGGCCCATGCTAGACTCAAATACCCCTGGTGAAAAGGCCACAAGTACAGCCCCAAAAAACGAAAATCACTGAAAAATCAGCACAATCCCAATCCATCCATGCCCTCCATGATGTTTAAGTTCAAGACACCCCACAGAAAGACTCAGTCCACCCACCACTGAGTACCCCTGGGCAAAAGGCCCCAAAACAGCCCAAAAATCGAAAATTTCAAAATTGTAGTTGCAGCAACTGTAATGCCCCAAACAAACTTACTTGTAAAATTTCTAATCCAACAGTGATCCAAAGAAAGTCAAAAAGGCCTCAAACCCAAATATCCAGCAGCATCCACAAAAAGTAATCCTTCCAGCTCCAGATCTAAATGAAAAGGGACCAGGAGATGGACAAAGCACTGGGAGGAGCCTGCTGGACAGGAACAGGAAGTTGAAGACTGTGGGGCACTTCCTTCCTCCCACCCCCCTCCCCCCCTCCCCAAAATGGACTCCTCGCTAAAAAAGTGCAGGCAAATGTCAACCTAAGGAGTTATTCAGATAAAAATCATCATTTCAAGAAGGTTTATGCTGCTTGCTGGTGGATTTCTTGTGCAGAATTGCAAATTTTATATTTTCGCTTGTGCGAGATTGTTGCTGCTCGCCGCATCTCAAATCTCGCAATTGCGAAGTACCGCGAGACGTGATCTCGCAGTACTCGCGTTGACAAACTCTCGCTGTGCAAGTTGGCAAGCCGCGATGACGTAATCGCGCTCGCCAAATTCCCGCGGGATTCTGCAGCAAGATCCAAAATGGCACTCGCAAAATATCGAGAAAAACAACTCGGCAAACGATGATAAACGCCGCGCGCCACAAAATTGTATCACCAACGCCGCGCACCGCAAAATTGTATCACCAAGAAAAAAAAAATCCGCTGCGTGCGAATTTGCGGATTTTGCGGGAAATTCGCAAATCTCGCGGATTGAGAATTTACCGAAAATCTGCAAAATCCGCGAGCGTAACGGATTTTCCACCCATACTTACCCCTGACTACTACAAAAGGAAAATGAAGAAGATAATATGATCATCTATCCCTGCACATGATATTTGCTTATATAAGGGATGACTTTAGGTGCTTTGTTTTTATTGATTGAGTGAAAACCGATAGGCCACACATGAATGACAGAGTTGAAAAAAAATTATTAACATAGGTAATGAGTGGTCCCTGTAATTGCCGGAGGAAGACACTTGTGAGTTGACTTGATAATGTGAACTATACAATATAGATACACAATATATGCTGTGCTTGCAAACTACTGTTAGTCAAGGGAGTATTCTGAAAAATTACAACTTCTACTTTCCTCTGCTTTGCTACTCTTGCACGGACGTGCGGTGTTACATGATCTTCAAACTAACACTCTTCATCCAGTGACCGTCTACTCTGTCTACTCTACATACACCTATGCTATCTATAAGAAAGATACCATCCAGGCATCCATCCATTCAAAGTAAATTTCAATCATTCTTCTTAATGTCTCAACCGGACAAACCTTACTTTTTCTCACTGAAAAACACCCTTTTTATTTTATTTTATAAACCGCCACCCATGCATCCGTGCTTGACTTGCATTTGAATTTGAACCAAAGGATATATTGCGCACACATAAAGTTTCTGTTTCACCCACCCAGGCAGTCCTCTTTTCTTTCTCCTTCCAACCATCCTTGCTTCAACCGGCCATGCATCAGATTCCTACAAGCCACCTCTGCCTGCATTCAAAAACACGTATCATTCTTTGCCAGTCATTAATTTAACTCGCTCGTCCTTCCTTACACCCTTTTTTCCCTTTGTGTTCATCCCATCCATCAAGTTCATCTCTGATCTGACTTGGCTTCTCGATAAAACTTTCACAACTGAGTTGAAGTCAAATTTAGAGGAGGCCATTGGTTACTCGTCAACTCTCACCGCTAATGCTATTGCTAATACAAAGTCAAGGGTGACTGTCTTCTACTAGGTTGACAAAAACGTAGTTCTAAATTTGTAAGTCTTCTTAACAGTAAAGTGTACTTGTACTGTACAACATATACACCCCTGCAGCGAGACTACTCTGCAATCTCAATAAGTAAGGAATATAATAGCTAACCACTGCCCGCCACTACTGAGGCATCCCCCACAGCAGTTCCTGGTGGCACTGGTGGCACCTCATCTGCCCCGGGAGTGACCACCTCCACGCTGGCCCCGGCACTGGTGGTGGTCTGTGCCGATGGTGTTCCGCCTAGAAAATACATTTCATATTTTTAGATGCCATATACACCACTCCCTATTTTGTCTAGGAATGAAAAAGAAATTTACTACATAAACAAGCTTATTTATTTGTGACTCTCTAGTCTAAACTAAAAGTTCCCCTTTCGGAAGGGGAGGGTGTTTTTATTTATGCTTAGCTATAACATGCTACACTTTTTGGCACAACTGATGAATGCTTTCTTTTTAACATGCACCATTTTTCTCATAACAGACAGAAGCTTCCCTTCTACGAACAAGATCAATATGTTACTCATCATCATCACCACCAGTACTTTAAGTTCCAACCAGGTGTGGGGTCTCCCGCAATTAATGTGTAAAATCAGCCACTGTTCAGTTTTCATGAGTTCACCGTTTCTCTTCTATGAAGTTGATTTTAATAAATGTTTTTATATAATACACAATTGAAATTTACTATACAGAGTACACACAGAGCTAGTTGTTTTACTTTTAATAAAGCTTCAAAACTTACATGGTACACAGACAAAATATCGATTTTTAAATATCGATATACAAAAATATCGAAGTTTAAATATCGATGGGACAAAATATCGAAGGTAAGTAATATCGACAGTCTTAATATCGATATTGGTATGATATCAGTAATATCGAAGTTGTGAATATCGATGATAATAATATCGAAATTAATAACTTCGATGTTACTAATATCAATTTTTAAATAAATTTAGTGTATATTATATTGTATTTATTATGTTTTATTATTTATTTTTAATGTAATTTAATTAAATATTGTCTTTTACTACTGTAGCGGGTTGTGGGTTTATAGGGGAATAGGGTGGGAAGTAATTTAATTATGTTAAATTAATTTTTAATTAGTAGGAATTATTAATTAATTAACTGAGAAATAATTTTTAATTATTTTTAATGAATTGATTAATTGATAAATATGTTCTGTAGCGGGTTATGGGTTTATAGGGGAATAGGGTGGGAAGTAATTTAATAATAATTAATTAATTGATATATGTTTGTACATATTTTAACTAATAATTAATTGGTAATTAATTTCTATTAATTAGTTAAATAATTAATATAATTTTGTACATATTTATAATTATTAATTAGTTGGTAAATAATTAATATTAATTATTTAATTACATTAATTATAGTATTTTTTTATATATATAATTTATTGTTATTATTAATTAATTAAGTGGGAAAAATAATATTAATTATTAAATTAAATTAATTACAGCAAATGTGCTAATATATTTACTTTATTGTTATTGTTAATTAATAATTAATTGGTAATTAAATAATAATAATTAATTTTGGGTAAAGGAGTATTTTTAGGGTTCAGGGTCAGTTTTCAGTTTTTGGGTAAAGGGGTATTTTTAGGGTTCTGGGTCAGTTTTCAGTTTTTGGGTAAAGTGGTATTTTTAGGGTTCAGGGTCAGTTTTCAGTTCACGGGTAAAGGGGTATTTTTAGGGTTCAGGGTCAGTTTTCAGTTTTTGGGTAAAGGGGTATTTTTAGGGTTCAGGGTCAGTTTTCAGTTTTTGGGTAAAGGGGTATTTTCAGGGTGCTGGGTCAGTTTTCAGTTCATGGGTAAAGGGGTATTTTTAGGGTTCAGGGTCAGTTTTCAGTTTTTGGGTAAAGGGGTATTTTTAGAGTTCTGGGTCAGTTATCAGTTTTTGGGTAAAGGGGTATTTTTAGGGTTCAGGGTCAGTTTTCAGTTTTTGGGTAAAGGGGTATTTTTAGGGATAAGGGTCAGTTTTCAGTTTTTGGGCAAAGGGGTATTTTTAGGTTTCAGGGTCAGTTTGGGGTTTTTGGGGTACAGGGATATTTTTAGGGTTCAGGGTCAGTTTTGGGTTTTTGGGGTACAGGCGTACAGGGTAAAAACAAAAAAATATTACATTAAATCAAATAAATTACATGATAAAAATTAAAATTACATTAAATTATTAAGTGTTTTATTTATTTTAAATGTATATGTATTAGTTTTAATTTTGTTTTAATATTTTTATTTAATATTTGTAAAATTATATGTATTTTAAAATTATTTTTACATTATTATTAATACATTTAAAAAAACGATATTTTTGATTCCGATATTTTTGTACTACGATATTGTTTTTTCGATATTTTTGTACTTACCTTAATGTAGATAGGATTCCGATATTTTTGCTGTCGATATTTTTGCTCCGATATTTTTGCATGTCGATATTCTGTCTGTCGATATTATGTCAGACATTCAACTTACATATACTTTGTGGTTTTCGGTCATGAGTGAGTGAGCGAAAGGGTTTGCAATTTGCAAGCATGATTCCATGACTCTGAGAGGTCGGGACTCTGACTCCGTAATCTTATGTTCTGGGTTGTATAATCATTGGGGATCATCGCTGCATTTGGGAGCTAAATAATTACTCTGACACACTAGCTAGTCAGTAAGGAGATTGGGGGTTCAACTTCTGTTATGACTGAGGTATGTGGAAAGACTAACTGTGCCTATTATCACCAATGCCCTATTTCTTGTCCATAGTTCAGTATGTGCAGAATAGTCCCTGCAACAGTAGTAGTATCTCTTCCTATCCAATCAAAAAGCAAACTAGTAGATTTTTCTTGGTGGCCATTGACGTTTTATTGTTGGGAATTGTCAAAGCATAAACATTAAGAAGACTTCAATAGACATTATGGACAACCCAGAGGACTGCACTCAGTGCCTAGAGCTATTGCTGAATAGGAGCTTTGTTTAACACCTTTTGCCAACTGTACAAGCTTAGCTAGCTACACAGACAGACTAATAATAATAAATAGTAGTAGCACAGAGAGTCATAGTAGAGGCAGGAAAAGAATTTAGAAAGAGTCTACAAGAAGATCAAAGACGATTTAGGAAAAAATAGAATTATGAGGAACGTTTGGAATAAATAGGTGCTGTAAAAGTTAGGGAAGTATTAATTATTAATATTAACAGGAAAACTTACTGAGGCCAGCAGAACAGCCCTCGGCGTACCGTTCCTGGCCTTCCTGCTCCGCCGGCGCTGCCACATCTGTCCTCTTGCCCCTGGGAGGTGCTGATGTACATGAAAGAAAGACACAAACATGGATGATTGTTGCCAACGAAATCAAACATTTAAAAAAAACAATAACAAAATATTTCGGGGAAATAAAAAACAATTGCACTTAATTTATTGAGCTATCTGATGTGGTCTACTAGGATATTAGTATTGTTGGATTCACGGACCGTCTACTTGGAAAGTTATGTAACTCACTAAACCAACTACAAAAAGGTTCTACTAGGACTGGCAGCACTCAGCAGCACGCAAAGTGACAGACACAGTCCGTCATGGTTGCAGACCACTAAAAAATGTCCTACTAAATAACAAGTCATAATATACTCAACCTATCAATCCACCACCACTATCTCTTCTTAGTGGCAGGAGTACAAAGGAAGGACTGGACATGAGTCTCTAGTCTCTCTAGCTTTACTCACTTCTGAAAAGTACACTCATATATAATCACTCAGGCCAATTGGGCACAAAATTGAAAACAAGTAAGCATAGTAGCACTGCCACTGAGCAGGTGAGCACCTGCAATCACAGAAGCTTTTGAAACATAATTTACCTGCAATGTAATTGGCAGCATTCTTGCTCTTCAGAAAAAACATATACTTGCAATATAACACAGAGCAGAAGAAAACAAAGTAGTTATTAAATAGCTACTAGTACTCACCAAGCCCAGGGATCTCGAAGCCAAGCAGGTCTAGCAGGTCTTGTTGCCGGTCCAGTATGTCGGACCACCGGTTCGTCACCTAGTTGTAGGTGCGCCGGACCCCTGACTCCCGATACATGGCCCGGCACACCTTACCCCATAGCTGGTGACGCTCCCGGAGGCCGTACCCGGTACCGGGCCTACTGCCTGCTGCGATGGTTTAGGGAGGTGGTGCTGCACAAAGAAGACTAGTGCGGCCACCTCCACCGTGCTGAAGATCTCCCTTGGACTTACAGACTCCCCCCTTAAACGCCCGCAAGGGTGCTGGCTGCGGGGTGCGGGACTCTTCCCCTTGGACTTGCCAGCTCCCTTTACCATGGTCCTTGGTTAAAGAAAGGAAAAATAGGAAAGAATAGGGAAAGAAAAGTAAATAAAAGAAAAGAGAGAGCTAAAAGAAAAAAGGACTTATTAAAGTAACAAAAAGTAGAAAAAACCACAAAAAATAGATGTACAAAAATAGAGAGATAGATAATGAGTAAAAAATATTTTTAAAAAGTACAAACAAACTAAGGATTACAAAGATTGAAGCAGGATAGAAAAGGCATGCCCAGAACCGTAGCAATGAATGAAAAACAAGATGGCAGCGCCCATTGCAACCACGTGGGTAAGTTTGCGCGATATTTTCCTCGCGAGCACGCAAAAACGGATGCGAACACGCAATTGCGACCCGGACCAAGAAATGCACAACGCGAGAATGCAACTAGGGACGGAAACGGAAATACGCAACGCGAACAGTGAAAACAAGATGCCGTGCCCATATACGGTACAAAAGGGGTGGTGATGGACGGAGCATCTGAACCAATCAAACACTCACACCCAGTCAAAAGATCTGGTTTTGATCCATCACCGTTCTTTAGCCCACTCTGCCACCCCAGTTCAGACATGGCTATATGCAAATCAGTCTGACCCTGTGCCTAAAGGAAACAGTCCAGCCCGAACTGCCAAGCCATGCCTTCCCTGGACCGGAAACAAGCTTCCAAGGACCGGTTTCTGGCATTCCAGCCGTCTTCAGCCCGGCTTGCTTGAATCCAGTGGCAAAGTGAGTAAGGGACTCACGTCTGAGCATACCCTGCCACACTTATGGCGGCCAAAAGTGGTACAAAAGGGGGTGGTGATGGACGGAGCATCTGAACCAATCAAACACTCACACACAGTCAAAAGATCTGGGTTTGATCCATCACCATTCTGTAGCCCACTCTGCCACCCCAGTTCAGACATGGCTATATGCAAATCAGTCTGACCCTGTGCCTAAAGGGAACAGTCCAGCCCGAACTGCCAAGTCATGCCTTCCCTGGACCGGAAACAAGCTTCCAAGGACCGGTTTCTGGCATTCCAGCCGTCTTCAGCCCGGCTTGCTTGAATCCAGTGGCAAAGTGAGCAAGGGACTCACGTCTGAGCATACCCTGCCACATTTATGGCGGCCAAAAGCGGTACAAAAGGGGGTGGTGATGGACGGAGCATCTGAACCAATCAAACACTCACACCCAGTCAAAAGATCTGGGTTTGATCCATGACCGTTCTTTAGCCCACTCTGCCACCCCAGTTCAGACATGGCTATATGCAAATCAGTCTGACCCTGTGCCTAAAGGGAACAGTCCAGCCCGAACTGCCAAGCCATGCCTTCCCTGGACCGGAAACAAGCTTCCGAGGACCGGTTTCTGGCATTCCAGACGACTTCAGCCCGGCTTGCTTGAATCCAGTGGCAAAGTGAGCAAGGGACTCATGTCTGAGCATACCCTGCCACACTTATGGCGGCCAAAAGCGGTACAATACGACCACGTGGGTAACTTCACGGTAGCTGCGGTGAAAAAAAATCCTGCGAACTCGCAAAAATAAAAAAATCTGCTAACTCACGAAAGTTTGTGTATTTTGCAAACCGCGAGTACGCTTTTGCGGGAATTCTCAAAATTCGCCCATACTTACTCTGCACTGATTTATGTATAAACTACAATTCCAGCCATCCCAAGTAAGAAAGAGCATGTAGTCTTCTCATCTTCGTCAAATTACCAAGAGAGACTGAAAGTGCTTTGATGTCACTGAAATGAACCTGCAATGAAGAAAAAAACATCCTAATAAACTGCTGGGCCATATCATGCAAAATTCAGCAGGCATATTGTATGCTTCCCTGTCTTGATTAAATTCACAACTTTCTTTCACATTGGCCAGGAAAACCTGTCAAAGGCTTTGTGTGAGCCCACATCAGCACTATGATGTCACAGTCACAAGTGTATCAGAAAAAAACACCTACTTCCTGGTAACCTTAATGAAAGCCCCATTATAGATAAAGAAGGAGGAACTTATGGTTGAAAACCGAAACGTCAACGAAGACTAGAGACACGCAAGGTCATGAATTACATCCACTCAGGATCTCCGTCTGACCCGTGCCCACACCATACGTTCAACAAAGCAGATGCAGCCATCGCACCTCAACTACGGAAGGTCATCAACATCTCCTTTGAAACAGCAACATTCCCGGAAAGCTGGAAGCACGCCGAAATCAATGCCCTCCTCAAGAAGCCCAAAGCGGACCCCAAGGACCTCTAGAACTTCCGGCCCATCTCCCTGCTCCCGTTCCCGGCAAAGGCCATTGAGAAAATCATCAACATGCGACTGGGAGACAACAACATCTTGGACCCGTCCCAGTCCGGATTCAGACGAAACCACAGCACCGAGACAGCCCTCATGACCGCCACAGACGACAACAGGCACCAACTAGACAATGGCGAAGCATCAGCCCTCATCTTCCTGGACCTGTCGGCCGCCTTCGACACGGTCTGCCATCGCACCCTAAAGACACGCCTCCTAGAAGCCGGAATCCAAGAGAAGGCTCTTGACTGGACCACGTCCTTCCTCGCCGGCAGAACCAAGAGCGTCGGCCTCCCACCCTTCCGATCTGAAGCCACCAACATCATCTGCGGCGTCCCCCAGGGCTCAGCCCGACACTGTTTAATGTCTACATGGCCCCCTTCGCACAAGTGGCCCGCCATCACAACCTCAACATCATCTCCTATGCAGACGACACCCAGCTCATCCTCTCCCTCACCAAGGACCCACACACCGCCAAAACCTACCTCCACGAGGGAATGAAGGCCGTCACCGACTGGATGAGGAGCAGCCGTCTGAGGCTGAACTCGGACAAGACGGAGGTCCTCATCCTCGGACCCACCCCATCAGCCTGGGACAACTCCTGGTGGCTGACCACACTGGGAAGAGCACCAACACCCACCGACCATGCACGTAATCTAGGATTTATCCTCGACTCCTCCCTCTCCATGTCTAAGCAGGTCAACGCCGTCTCCTCCTCCTGCTGCAACACCCTCCGCATGCTCCGCAGGATCTACAAGTGGATCCCGACCGAAACAAGAAGAACGGTGACACATGCCCTCGTCAGCAGCAGACTGGACTACGGCAACGCACTCTATGCAGGAATCCCAGCCAAACACCTACCACGACTACAACGCATCCAAAACGCCTCAGCCCAACTGATCGTCAACATCCCCCACCGCAGGAACATCACCCCCCACCTGAGAGACCTACACTGGCTCCCCATCGACAAGAGGATCACTTTCAAGCTCCTCACCCACGCACACAAAGCACTCCACACGCCGGACCAGCCTATCTGTACAGCAGACTCAGCTTCCACACCCCCACCCGCCAGCTCCGCTATGGCAGCCTCGCTCTCGCCACGGTCCCCCGCATCCAAAGAACGACCTCCGGCAGCAGATCCTTCTCCTACCTCACCACCAAGACCTGGAACACCCTCCCCACCCACATACAGCATACCCAAGACCTACTTGCCTTCAGAACACTCCTCAAGACCTGGCTCTTCGAGCAGTAGCAGCACCCCCTCCCCTCAGCGCCTTGGGACCCTCACGGGTAAATAGCGCGCTTTACAAGTACTCTGATTGATAAATTGCCTATCAAGGAGTCAATCATTCAATCAAGGGCATTTAAAGTGTGGCTACTCAAATCATGACGGTCTCAAGATGCTGGGGCATGCGGGGGGCAGCTGGTCCCATTGGTTGAAGGTTCTTTCGGAGAACCAGGTCTTGAGGTCCTTCTTGAATTGGGTCTATCACATTACGCATTTTCTGAGGATGACACAAAATAGTAAGAGAAAATGCGGAGCAGATGACAGAACAAGAATAAAGGTGACTTGGAAATGTCAAAACAACCCGCAAGCAGCTACTGTCCCAAGCATACCATAACTTATGCTCAGTCCAGCGTGACTACTGGACTCTTGGTAAGCTGGATGAAACTACATCATTGTGGATATTAGGAGCTTCTCACAGTAGCCTATTTGTTGACATTTGACATTCTCTGTGCATTTAAAGAAGGCAGTATTTATTTAATTATTTTCTTCCCTTGCTTAGTCTGGGGTGACAGCTGCGTCTTGTGAGTTCTGGGCTTTATTGGACGTATTACCTTTCTCAAAGAGAGTGGTGCTGGGGTAAAAGAAAGGTGGTGCTAACAGAGGACGCATAGGGCCGTAGCACAGGAGTACTGCTTTTAAAGACATAGCACGTGCAACATTCTTATAATTCGCATTTGCCTGATTATGCAAAAATCCACAAAAGTGAAAAAAAATTATATAAAATGCAAAACTGGCATTTTGCACTATATTTCAGTGCTAAGTGTATCCTCGCATCCATTTTGAAGGTGAGAACCTGTTTGGTGCTAAAAAAGCGCAAACAAGAACAAGTGCTAGGAACCACAACTGCTCGCATTCTTGTTCTCATGCTCTTGCGCTAAACCTTTTCTGTGAATGTGGCATAATTATGCCACGTGCCATAACTGCATAATTTCATGTAAAAAATTGGCGATCATGTCTAAAGTATACTATACATAAAAGTGTTCTCAACAAATACGAGAGTTTATGTTCATGGAATTTCATGTACTGTGAATTGGCCAGGGTAAAACTTTTTTTTTCCAAAATTGCAAAATGCTGAAGCGAAAAACAATGCAATGGACCGTTTTTTCAGCATCTGCCGATTTTTGTCACTTTATGGTGGTTTGTCTGTTTGCATTGAGGTGCAAAGCACGAAATTTCCATGAACACTACAAAATTCATGGCATTCTGTTCAATGGAAAAAAACCTTTTCTGTGAATACGGCATAATTATGCCATATGCCGTAACGGCATTATTTCAGGAATGTTATGTAAAAAAACATGCAAATCATACATACAAGTGTTTTTACAAATAAGAGAGGATTTGATCATGGAATTTCATGTGATGTGACTAGGCCAGGATGGATACATCTTTTTGTTTTTTGCAAAAACTGCTGAAGTGAAAAAAATGCATGGGTTCTTTATTCAGCTTCTGCAGAATGCTGCAGTTTTATCGTGTTTTGTCTGTTCGCATAGGGGTGCATAGATCGAACATTCCATGAACACAGCAAAATTGTGCACAATGCATAGCGTTCTGCCCAATAGAAAACAAAGCACCAAAAAAGTGTGTAAACATTTTCCTTAGTTGGATTTCATTTGTTTTGTGTTTCGTTTGAATGTGTCACCTTCCGCTAGAAGTGGCATCTCTCTTGATTTTCTTTCTGCCTCTCTGTCAACCCTCAATTGAAAACAGGAATGGTGCAAAATAAAACACTACTAGGTGCTACTGGTGCACTACTAGTTGAGCATTACAGGAACAGCCACGGCCCCTGCAGATAAAAGCGGTGAGGCTGGGTGGGGGGTCGACAGACGGCAACAAGGGACCTTTCCATTGTCCCACCTGGCTCCACCGCTCTTACCTGCACAGGTTGCATCTGTATATGATACTTCCAGCTGGTGGGACATTAATAAAAGGCCTCCTTACCAGAGTAAGCAACCAGACCATACTGTCAATTGAAGTAATGACGTGGTTATTCCATATGATGCAAAGCTTCATTCACCAAACTAGTTGAACAAAATGGAAGTCATAGTTATACCTTATATTGCAAAAAAAGTAGTTGTATTGCCTGATTACGAGTTTGGCAGTCCATTGGACTGTGGAACCTGTGGTGGCAGTCCCTGGAGCGCCAGACTGGTGGTTAGCCTGCTGGATTACGAATACGGCTGTGGGAACACCACAGGACCGCCTCAATAGCCGGAGATCATGTATCCCACATTTGCAGCGTGTCGGTCTGAGGCAGTAATATATTTTGGGGGCCGCTGCTGCACACCCAAGCATATTAGGATTTTCTTGACACCTCACTTTCAATGGTGGTGAGCCGCAATTAAAAGTGTGGTGGTAAGGAAACTTAGGGGGGTCCTACAGGGCCCCCTATTTCCTCAGTGGCATGGGATGCATGCAGAGGGGCACATGGTGTGCCCCGTTTCTGCATGCATCCCCTTGCCTGCACAGCACAAACTTTACTGTCCATGCCATGCAAGAACGGGCTTTGGTGTTTCCATTGCGGTGCCTTTTTAATAGGTTCTGCTGGGGGAACACCAAAGCACCTCCCACCAGACCAGGAGAAAACTCCTAATGTGGCGAGTGGTCTGACTATGGGTTTGGTGGTCCTGGAGGGAGAAGCACTGGTGTGGCTGCCCGCTCCAGGACCGGCAAACCCATAACCATGCACTATATTTTATCCTGGGATTCCCTCAATGAGTGTAAAGACATTAGAATAACTCATGGGGCGATATGTCGGTAATCTGCCAATAAATTGTGTCTTTTATAAGAGAGTAAACATTCGACATACATGACGGAAATATGTTTGGATACATAATCACCAGGAAAGACTACATACCATCTACCCGCCCTTGACATTTTCCTTTTAAACTTTTTTTTATTGATTTTCATCGTAAAACAGCAACTTAAGCCGGCAACGGACAGCTATAGAAAGCGACATCATACGAATGGCGTGAATACAGGCATAATTTCGACTCAATGTACACAGTTCATGTATTCCTTGCACCACTTTAGTTCCTTAGGGCCTTCCAGTGACTAGGGCCGAAAATAGTCCCATATGCACATTTTGCATCTCCCTTGGGACCCTGTACCATAGCGATGCCTAAATATCTGTCGGCTGTGTGGTTCTTGTAGGTTCAGGGGCTGCCTCTGTCGTACCTGCCTCAGTTGCTTGTGCTTGTAAGTATCTTTGCAGCGGCTCCCAGGGCCCTGGAAAGAGACTGGCATTAGTTCTGGATAAATAGTCAGTAGCTCCTGACAAAATATTAGGTCATGCATCCAATCTTTACATTTTGGGACCCTCCCCCACCAGTAGGCCACCTACCGTTTAGCTAGCAGTAATCCTATCAATATGAACCATCTGAGTGGGGCTTTAAAGTCTTTTGTATATCCCAACAGTGTAACGAGGGGGGCGTTTGATATTGAAGCCCCCACCATCTGACTGAGGACTCCCAGCACTGTGTCCCAGTATGCTCTAATGAGGGCACATTCCCAGGCCTAATGCAGAAAATCAGCTTTCTCCCTACCGCATCTGTAACACTTATCGTTATCCCTGAGGCGGGGTATAGTACGGACGATGGAGATATTTAAAGTGTATGATACAAAATCTGCTACTGGCCAATATTTTGCCCGTTTGCTGGCAGCAATATGTCCATTGGTCATCCCCGAGACAGATGCCCAGATCCACCTCCCATCTAGCCCTTGCTACCTGAGAATAATGCGGACTATCTATCTGAGTGTTTGGTACAGCAGGGACACTACATGGGTCGGAGTAGTCTTTTGAAGTAGGGCATGTAGTGGTGTAAAAGTGGGTGGTTCATTTGTGAAGTCCGGGTGGTGGATTTCACTTCTTGCCGGAGTCTTACATACATAAAGTGCTCCATGGTGGTAGGTTGCCAGTCTCTAGCCCCTTCGAATCTCATGACGAGCTCAGCTCGTCATGAGCCACGGTGCTCATGTGCTCATGACGAGCTGAGCTCGTCATGACCTTTAGAACGCTCGCACACTGGGCTAATTCCCCTGCTGTGCGAACGTTCTAAAGAAATGTGTGTGGTCATGACGAGGAGCTCGTCGTGAGCACATGCCCACCGTGGCTCATGACGAGCTGACCTCGTCATGAGCACAGGGGCGCTGTGCGCGCCCCCCGCCCCCCAGCACAGCATGGGAATTTGCCCAGCTGCGAAGGGGTTAAAGAACTGTTCGAGGGTGAGAAATGTCCCTCCCACGTATAGCGCCCCCAAGTGTGTATGTCAAATTTCCAAAGCATTTGTCTGTATCTTCCCTCTTGTGTGACTGGAATGTCTCGGCGGTCGGGTAGCATCAGCACAGGAGAGTACATCCTATCTACCTTCATGCGATCAACGATAGCCCTCCATGCCCTGTTGGTGCACTCCACTGTAGTGGGGTCATTATCATTAGTGTCAGTCGGTGCGCTTATATATGCAGGATAAGGGGTCGGGACCATGGGCCAGTGTTCCATTGCGAGGTGTGGCATGTACAGTGGTGGGTGCATCCAGTACACAGCAAAGTGCACCTGGGCGCTCCAATAGTATAGCTCCATGTCCGGCACCTCGAATCCACCCTTGTCAAAGGGAAGAGTCAGTGTTTCCCACTTAAGGCGGGGTTGCTTGCCGCCTCATGCCAGCCGAAATAGCTGCGATTTGAGTGCTTTGAAAAAGTGTTTGCTGGGTTCATAAGGAATGTTTATGAAGAGGTAGAGTAGTGTTGGAAGGATCACCATTTTGATCAGAATGGAATAATGAGAGCTTTGCGCATTGTTTGTGGAGGTATGCCTGTCTCTCGAGCCTCTTCATTTACGGTTTTTCAGCATCAGAATGAGAGTGTCACAGTATGTTTTATAGAATTCTGCAGTAAGGCCGTCCGGGCCTGGGTCCCGGCCAGACCGTGGCTGCATAATTACAGTGCGTATCTCTGCATCTTTGGAATCTGCTACAAGGAATTCTCTCTGGGTGTCTCCTAATCATCCCAGTGCTATGTGCTCAAAGTATATCTCAACCTCTATTGGCTGTGTTTTGTGTGTTGTATATAGGGTTTTGTAGAATGTATGAAATGTCTCTAGGATGTCTGAGGTATCCCTTTTTATATGGCCATCTGAGTCGACGACCTCCAGTATGGTGCTGGAAAATCTCGGAGTTTGAGTCAGCTCAGCCAAAGCCTTCCCAGGACGTTTCCCTTATCCATATTGCGATAGTATTTCCCTCAAAATTTACATTCCAGCTCTGCTGTTTCCTGATATTCTGTCAGCTTGTCTCTAATCTTTTCCTGCAGATCTGGACCAGGTGTAGATTGCAATTGCTTCTCTAGATGCTTAAGTTCAGTCTCTAGCTTCCTCAGCGTACTATATATATATCCCTCAGAATACCTCCCCCTTTGGCAATGCAAATCCCCCTTATGGTCACTTTAAATGCCTCCGATACCATGGAAAACTGCGTCACTGTGTTAATACGCTGGAAAAATTCAGTCATTTCTTGCTCTAATTACATATACATACGGAATGGGATGTCGAGCAAGGCAGTTGCTGGTAAACTCCAAGACTGATATGGTGTCAGTGTGCAGGGGGGGGGTGAGGGCAATCAGCACAGGTGAATGATAAGAATATGTGCGCGGCAAGTGTCGAGAAGCAGTTAGCCATGCTTTTAATCCTCTGGTCAAGAACCAGCCATCAATGCAGGACCATGAGGAGTGCACCATGGAGTGGCATGTGCCTTCCCTATCAGTTGGGTGTAGGCTTCTCCATGCATCCAGTAGTCTATGTTCTGTAACTATCTCCCATAGCTGTCTTTGAGCGTTTATGTAGTGGTGGGGTTGTGGGTGCTGTCGATCCAGCGTTGGATCCAAGGTGACATTGAAGTCTCCACCCCAGATCACGTGTGTGGAGCCTATATCTACGACCTTCCCCCATATGATGTTGAAGAACTCGGGGTCGTCGGCGTTTTGGCCATAACAACATGTAATCATTATGGTCTGAGCTGCCATTCTCCCCCATATAATGCAATATCGAACTTGCGGGTCTGCCAGCTCCCTATTGCTACATATGGGATATTGCTTTTGATAGGGATTACTGTTCATCGCGCATAGATAGAGTATATGCCAAGAAGCATCAATGCGAAGCCCATCGGGTCGCAAAGGTGGTCGGGGGACAGGGACCAATATGAGTTTCCTGCAATAGGGCACAGTGTACGCTGTGTCTGTCTAAGTAAGTCAAAACATGGCGGCGCTTCCTGGGGTTCCCAAGGCCCAACACATTCCATGTGACAAAGTTGTAACTAGGCGGATCAGGGGGGGCCGTTCATATTGTTTATTCCACGGGGTGCATAGTTCACATGTCCAGTGCTGCTTGTTTTGGGTGGTGTTGTAACCTGCAACGTTGCCTGACATCTGTGGTAATGTGAGTGTCGCTAACTCCCTTCCCTTCCCCTCCCAAATCAGCATCCCAAATCTGCAGTGTTAATTCCCACCCTTATCCCCACACTGTAGCATTCTAATTGGGATTCTCCCAACTGTAAACAAATCTTCCCCTTGGGTAGCCAAACTGGGAAGGACAGAAAAAATGGGAAAAGAAGTCCTTATAGGGATGTCCTTCCGGGGGATGTGCAGGAGGGCACATCAGGTCTAGCTCGTGGGCACAAGGGTATTCAGGACAGTAGTTTAATGCCTCAAATGTCCAGTTAACGTAGGTGTAGTTCTGGAGATATCAGTGGTTATTTCTAATCTTGGTACCGTAGCTGTTCTCCAGTTGCGATGCCCCCTTAACGGCTAACAAGATGGGCATAGTCAGTCCATATCTTTCATTACGCTAAGTGTCTAGCATCCTTTTCACTCTAGGTCAGATATGGTTGAGTGTGAATGGGAGGGGCTCAGAGTCGCCTCCTGCTGAGGCGAGTTCCTAGTGATAGTCTTTAGAAAGTCTAACACATGCTGCGGATTCGTAAATAAGTGTTGCTTCCCCTGATGCATTTTGCAATGGTGGGCAGGGAAGAGCATTGCATATGGGAGGTTTGCCTGCTGGAACTTCTTCTTGATGGGACCAAACTTCTTATGAGACTCTTGGACCTCCAAAGTGAAGTCCGGGTAGATTGCAATGGCGGAGCCTTCAAGGGATATTTGCCACTTGTCTTGTGCCAGGCGGAGGCGGTGTCTCGATCGCGGTAGTTCAACAGACTTGCAATTATTGGGCGCGGGTGGGCTCCCGGAAGCGGTCAACTAGTAAGAGATCGGTGTGTCCTTTCTACTATTAGCATGGCCGAGAACGCACTTCGTTCAAAAAATGTTGACAACAAACATTCCACAAAGTCCTCCATGCGTCCAGTGGTTTTAGTCTCTGGTATTCCAAGCATTCTGAGGTTATTGCGGCGTGATCTCGATTCTAAGTCCTCATTTTTAGCCACTATCACCTTTAGGAGCCGCTCCATGTTGTTCATATGTCTCATGCTTCCCACGGTTATATCTTCTAGATTAGATATGCGTCACTCGGTGTCTTTTATGTGCTCTTCATGTTGATCTATTTTATGGGTGACGTTATCCATGCGGGTTTTCATCGCATCCATCTTGGCCTCAATGGAGGTAAGGCTATTTTTTGCTGCAAGCAGAAGTTACTTGAGGTCTTCAGTCGAGGTCTGGCCCCCAGAGAGCCGTCCCTCTGCCATGGTCTGTTCAGATTCACTGTGCCGTGGGTAGTTTTCCAGGCCTCAAATTACAGCTTTGTTTGTCTGCCCTCAGGTTTTTCCATGCTGCGCTCTGTTTCCGCCTAAGAGTATGTGTGTGATCCATGCAGCAAGTGGGGAAGGCCGGTCACTCAACATTTATACACAGGAATCCTATTGCAGCTCTAGTCCGTGCTCTCCATCTCTATGCCTTGGCGCGCTTCTACGTGTGGTTAGTGATAGGTCCTCTTAGGGGTTCTCTCCGCCTTCTGCATATAGGGGCACCGGGTCCGCATTGTGTCCTTTTTCTCCCCCCGGTGAGTGTGTACCTTGCTCCCCTGTCTTTAGTGGCTCAGCGGGCTTCTAAGTCTGTGTCACCTCTCCCTCTGGTCATGATACACGGCACGTGGCCTTGTTGCTGCCAGCGCCCAGGTCTTGTGTCTATCCAAATGATGCTGGCACATGTATGGCTTTCTTCCCGCTACACTTTTGCTTGTAGTTTAGCCTATAGGGCGCCACATTTGTTTAACCGTGGGCGCGCGCTTTGACTCTGCTTATTTGGTAGCTAGAGTGTCCCTTTGTATGTTGTGCGCTGTGCAGTGCAGGCACTCTGCTCCCTCAGCTCCATATACAGCAAGCCGTGGCCGGGTCTCTGCGTGTCGTAGTATGGCTTACCCGTTCTGGGCCTTTGCACAGTACAGCTCAGGGGCCAGGTCTCAGGCAGCAGGCAGTCGTGCCGCGGTAGTCCAGCAGGCTGTTATCTACTCACGGTTGCCGCACAGACAGGCCTTGTCCTCAGCACCGTCTGCTGCGTCGCTTTGTAGTGCTCTTCGCTCACCTGCAGCTTGTTTCTCGCACCACAGCTGCCAGGGGATGGATGCACATTGGATCGTCCCTGTTGCTCATGCCTCAATCTGGTAGGGTTTAACAGCAATGTGACGCGGCCGCCATTTTGCCATCAGCGCGGCCGACGGCAGTCTCAGGTCACGTTTCTTAGTTTCCCAGGCTCCGGAGCAGCCACTGTTGCCTTCGCAATCGGCAGCAGGTCCTTCAGTTCTAGTCCCCGCTTAATGCTGATCAGTATGTGGGCATTTGGGCAGTAATATTCTGCTGCTCGGTCCCGAACTGCAAGAGCCTCACGCAAGTGTGGCCATCTTGCTTGTGTACCCTCTAGCGCCTCCCAACGCTTGCTCTCTGTTTTTTAGAGTTGTTTCAACTAATCACGCTGCTTTCCTTTACGATTTTTCAAGAATCACCAAAATAATATATAGTAAGCAAAAACTATGCAAAATATTTATTCTTGCTTTTTGATGCTCAATGGCTCAAACTATTAATTCTTAATATTCTGATGTCTGCAATTATTCCAGACGCTACCAGCAGACAAGAGTACATATAAAAGTTTGGAAAACTTTATGACCCGATTTCTGGATACTGTTGATTAAAGTTTATTGGCTTAGTCATTACTCCCTGGAGTTCAACTAATTAAAAAAAATCAGTTTATATTATGCCGTGCTACAAATGCCTCTTGTACACCACCCCCTTTTCCTCCAGTCTTCTGCTATTTGTTGCTGCTTTGTCACACACTGGAAGCTGAACTGCCAGCCATTACATTACTTATGCTCTTTAAATTGTTACAATAGTTTCCTGAATTAAAAACACGGAATATGGTAAATGTTCATAGTGAAAAATACTGGAAAAAGAGTCTGTTAATGTGTGACAGATGGCAATTCCCTGTGCATTTTTATATAACTTGGTACCTGAGTGACAGCTTCAAAATGCACTGCCTTTCATCAAGCGTGTGAATTGTACAATGTTGTCTTACCTACATAATGTTTCGCAATACGTCATTTTCAAATAAAATCAGCTATTTAAACTGGCAAGTCTCCTCCCCAAATAGCGTTAGAAGGTTTTAATTTATTCATGAGTTATGTGTATAATATGTTCGGTTTAGATACACTTCTTGAAAAAATATACACAAACAGCTGCTTAAAAGCTTAAAGGCCTTCATCTTCGTTTCCGACTCTACTTCTTTAGTTCTTTCTGGTCTCCACGTTGGATGAGGATCGAGTCAATTGCAGATCTTATTAGAAAAGCCAATGGGTCTGGTGTGGGCAGCCACTCTTTCCCTTTTCCAGTGCATTTCTGTCATTATTTTTTTTATCTTTATTGCACACAAAAAAGAGAGGGTTGTAAAGACAGATGATGAGATTTGCAAAGATAGATATGTACAAAGGGTTGCAACTTTAGACAGATAGGAAAAGAGGATTCTAAAGATAGAGAGAGTTGCAAAGAGCAGTCAAAAGACAGACAGACAGACAGACAGACAGACAGATAGATAGATAGATAGATAGATAGATAGATAGATAGATAGATAGATAGATAGATAGATAGATAGATAGATAGATAGATAGATAGATAGATAGATAGATAGATAGATACTAAAAAAGAGGGCAGGTGTTAGCTTTTGGAGATATTCGCGCTTAGCGCGAATATCTCCAATAGTTGGTAATAGGAGATAGCGATGTTAGCGACTGTTTCCAGTCGCTAACATCTTGGCACGCCCACTTTGCATGTCATTAGTGATAAATTTCTCTGACATGCAAAGTGGGGCCCAAGATGGTCGCTATCTCCCACTAGCTCTCGCTAACTGGTGTTAGCGACAGCTAGGTAATAGGGAGATAATTTTATCTCCGCTTTCTTGGCTTTTAAAGCCAAAAAAGCGGAGATAAATTGCCTTGATAATATGCCCCAATGTTATTTGTGCAATGTTAGTAAAATCAAAAGGCCTTGGCTAACGCCAGGTCTGAAAAGAAGAGAGCATTGATAGAGAAAGCAGGGACAATGTGCATTCTCTGAGTTACACATGATGACATCTTCATGCTATAGTGCATAATGAGGAGTGCTCTTGTGCTTGCTTTCCAGAGCTGCTGCTGCCTTTACCGCTCACTTCTTTTTTTAATCGATTTTGGGGCTATTGTGAATGTGCAATGGAGCTGTGTCACAGTGTAGCGGAGTATTCTCTAGAATAAACTTAAAAGCTGCTTTACCTGAAACCCTCTAACATGTGCAGAAATGTTATGTCATAAACTGACTCTCATCCCTACTACTGCATGTGTTGCTTGGCAGTCCGCCATGGCTGCTGAAATGATGGTAACTGTTTCAGTATAATCTTCAAGGCTTGTCACTCTAAGGAAAGAAAATTCACAGATACCGCATAATTTATCCATGAAGATAAGTGAGCAACATACATTTTTAGGAGTTTTTTTCCCTTACACTATATTTTCTAAGGACAGTGAGACTTTTCAAGTAAAATCCGCTTTTCTTCCCCAAATAGAGAAAAAAAGCGGATCATTGAGCAATGCGGAGAAGCAGCAAAATTATAATATTGTCAGATAAATGTATTCAAGCTGCCCAGTTCGCAGGCAAGAGCACTACAGAAGCAGATGCTTTCAGTTGCTGTCAGACAACATTACGCAAATGGAGTCTGCTTCGGGATATTGTACTCAACCTTTGGCCTGAGGAACTCCCCAGAGGTGGGTCTCGTTGCAGCTCTCCAGAATGGGAAGTTTCCCAACTTCTGTTACTAAAAATTGCCAAAGAAGAAAGTTTGAGAAAATGCAATGTTATTCCCTGGACAATTGAATATATGTTTTACCTTCTAATGCTTAACAAGCTCAGGAAGTGGCAAATTAGAATGATTCTGATTTACCCAACTTTGCCTAGGAAAAAGTGTGGTACAGAACATCTTTTCATTTGGGCAGATCATATGGGTTTCCAGTGTTCTTTGCCATCTAACTGTACAAAGAAGCGAAATTGTTCAGTTACACTCTTAGTTTCTGAAAAATTGAGGGGCTCGGGTTAGACCTTTAAAGAAAAATGGTCAATATCATGGAGAGTAAAGGTCATAAAAACACAAAGAGCGTTAATGCAAGAATATGGACCTAATACCTACTAGACAATGCCTGTTCCATTTCTGGAATCCTTCCTTGTTTGCATATTTCTATGTAGTTGTTTAAGAAACTCAACCCATCTCCTGGTTATCTTATCTTTATTTCCTCCTTGGCTGCATGGCCAATACCGTTCCATTTTCATGGAACAGCTTCACCTCCACTCATTTTTTTTGGCACCCCGTAACCTCAGCTCCTCCTTGGTATTCAGGAATCCGCACTTCAGCAGCAGTTTCAAGGTACTGTGTAACAAAGCGTTGCACTGTGTTAGTTCTGTGAGACCAAAGCTGTGCTAGCAGAGAACCTGTAGGCCCATTTCCCAAGAGTTAAGAACTGGGGTTGTATAACTTGGGGGGGGACAAGACTCATAGCAGAAAGAATCCAGGGGCTCTCATCAGGAGGCCAGCCAATGAGACCTTAGAGTCACTTTAGTGGTCCTGGGTTCAAGAAGCAGTTCAGTCCTTCTAACTACGGCACCAGGGCAGCAGGGCGCAGGGCAACAGAGTTGCAATCCTTCTTGCAGAGCAGCACAACAGTCCTTCTGAATCTTTCATAGGTCCAGAGGTGTACTGAAGAGATGGGGCTAAGGTTCCATTATCTATAACTGGGCCCACTTTCAAGAAGGAGAAGTTTCTAGAGGCTTCCACCCCTGGAGGTGCATGAATATTCCTGCTTTCCTGCTCTGGCCACAGCTTGTCTGGGGTCACAAAAGACTAGTGTCAACCCCATTGCGAGTGTGCTCAGGCAGAGCCTTTGTGATGTGCAAGTGTGGTAGCTGACGGCTCCCCCCCCTATCAAATCAGAGATGGCCAATTCTGTAAACACTTATTCCCTTTTTGTCTCACTATCTGTGAGCAGTGCACTAAGACCAGCTGCCAGCTACACCTAATAATGTGACCCAGGATACAGGCTGCAAGCACCAAACTGTTAGGACAAGAAAATGCTAACTTTCTAAAAGTGCCATTTTCAGAACTGTGACTTGAATTCAGACCTTGCCATTAAATAGGATGTTAAATAACAATTCTTTAGACATGAAACTCAAAATTCCTATCTGCTCCCAATTGAAAGTTAACACTTATTAAATATAATAAGGTAACCCACTACTATCCTACGGGAGAGGTAAGCCTTACAGTAGTGAAAACGAATGTAAGAGTTTTTCACTACGAGGACATGTTAACCTTAAAAGTACATGTCCAACTTTTTTAATTCACTGCATCCTGACCTATGGGCTGTTTAGGCCCTACCTTGGTGGTAACCTATATGCATTAAAAAGGAAAGGAAGGCTTAGGCCTGGCAAAAGGTTTATTTTGCCAGATTGAAATAGCAGTTTGAAACTGTACACACAGGCACCAATGGCAAACCTGACACATGTTTAAAGGGCTACTTAAGTGGGTGGCACAATAAGTGCTGCAGGCTCACAACTAGCATTTCATTTACAGGCCCTGGGTCCATACACACCACTGTACCAGGGTCATACAAGTAAATTAAATGTGGCCCTAGGGTGTAGGCCAATTTTACCATGTTTAAAGGAGAGAGCACAAGCACTTAAGTACTAGTTAGTGATGGTAAAGCGTGCAGAGTCCTAAACACCAACAAAAATGTGGTCCGAAAACAAGAGGCTGAAGGCAAAATGCTTGGTGATGACCTTGTAGAACACATGTAGTAGTAGGGATGGGAGTCAGTGTATGACATAACATTTCTGCATTTGTTAGAGGGTTTCGGCTAAAGCAGCTTTTCAGTTTATTCTAGCGAATACTCAGCTACACTGTGACACAGCTCCATTGCACATTCACAATAGCCTCAAAATCGATTCAAAAAAGAAGTGAGCGGTAAAGGCAGCAGCAGCCCTGGAAAGCAAGCACAAGAGCACTCCTCATCACATAATGCACTATAGCATGAGGATGTTCAACATCCTGCATGTGAAAATTAGCCTCAACCTCTTCCGCTCAGCTCCTCCAAGTTCCCATAATCAAACATAGCACCACCCACGCCCAACACTGTCCCATAAACCTCCCATGTGCACAATCCCTTAACACCTTGGCTGCTAAGGTGTTTTCCCGTCCTGTGCTGCATTCTTCAGATTCTCATTGTTCATGACAAAGCCAGCTCGTCATAAGCACAGCGCAGGTAAAACCCATGACGAGCTGGCTTTGTCATCAGCACTGAAGGGGTTAATATTACATGGTCCGTCAATGTGCCCCATAATCTCCTACTGCTGATCATTATTCCCCAAGACCCATCCTATGCACCAAAAGTCTCCTTAAAACACCCTGCTCCAGAGGACAAGCAAAAGTCCCCAACTCTACCTCCCCTATCTTCTATGCATCTCTGTTCATCACCCATGGTGCCACCTTTCTTTGTACTGCAGGCACTGTACTTCATTCCCTCCTTAGTGTCCTACACCTTGTCTTCTACACAAAGCTCATTTTTGCTACCCCATCCCTGGTGCATCTTCACTACATGGGGCCTGTAGTATTAACCTTATCTGTACTACCTGCTGTGGATCAATTACTGTTTTCCTCCGGTCCTCTGCACACATACAGTGCCTTATCTCAAAGGCAGCAGAGGACATTCTTCTGCCTCCAAAGTTCTGCCACCCCACCACTCGCATTATCTTTGGACTGACCACATACCTCCATTAGGCTACCTGGTTCTTGCCTTTCTTGTGCACCTCATCCCTCGAGATGCTAGCCCTTTGGCCAAAAATTAGATGCACATTGTGATCATCCCATGACTCAAATAAACAAGCACTGGCGTTGCCAATAGGTCTCGCAGTAGGAAAGTTGGAGCTATTACAATTGCAAATAACAATGCCTTTTATTTTGCATGTTAAAAACATAAAGGGCTTTGTCATTTAAAAAACCAATATATCCAACTTTCCTACTGCGAGACCTATTGTGCACTGCACAGTGTGTGTGAAAGTGGCACTGCGTGGCTGAGTGGCGTTGCGTGGCTGAGTGGCGTTGCGTGTGTGAGTGGCGTTGCGTAGTTGAGTGGCGTTGCGTAGTTGAGTGGCGTTGCGTAGTTGAGTGGCGTTGCGGAGTTGCGTGGAGTTGCGTAGTTGCGTGGCGTTGCGTAGTTGCGTGGCGTTGCGTAGTTGAGTGGTGTTGCGTAGTTGAGTGGCGTTGCGTAGTTGAGTGGCGTTGCGTAGTCAAGTGGCGTTGCGTAGTCGAGTGGCGTTGCGTAGTTGAGTGGCGTTGCGTAGTCGAGTGGCGTTGCGTAGTCGAGTGGCGTTGCGTAGTCGAGTGGTGTTGCGTAGTTGAGTGGCGTTGCGTAGTTGAGTGGCGTTGCGTAGGTGAGTGGCGTTGCGTAGGTGAGTGGCGTTGCATAGGTGAGTGGCGTTGCGTGGTTGAGTGGCGTTACGTGGTTGAGTGGCGTTGCGTGGTTGAGTGGCGTTGCGTGGTTGAGTGGCGTTGCGTGTGTGAGTGGCGTTGCATGTGTGAGTGGCGTTGCGTGTGTGAGTGGCGTTGCGTGTGTGAGTGGCGTTGCGTGTGTGAGTGGCGTTGCGTGTGTGAGTGGCGTTGCGTGGTTGAGTGGCGTTGCGTGGTTGAGTGGCGTTGCATGTGTGAGTGGCGTTGCATGTGTGAGTGGCGTTGCATGTGTGAGTGGCGTTGCATGGTTGAGTGGCGTTGCATGGTTGAGTGGCGTTGCATGGTTGAGTGGCGTTGCATGGTTGAGTGGCGTTGCGTTGTTGCGTGGCGTTGCATGTGTCAGAGGCTAAATGTAGCACAGGGAGACCTCCAGTGGTAAGACAATCAAAAACAACTTAGAAAACATTTCACAGTATGAAAAGATCAAACTCATGAACGAGCGTGATACACCTCAGCTAAAAATCATGATAAATAACAACACACATTAGAAGTGAAACTGCAAGTACAGAAGGACCAGCTTTGCTTGTTTAAAACTCCCACTTCAGGCAGATCAGTGTAATGTGTAAAGCGTCTTGTGCACATGAGCAGATCGTGGAGTCTGGAAGCAAATACAAACAAGAGGAATGACTGAGGCGCATTGGTGTGAAGCACATCAAAGGGCTTCTCCTCCCCTAATTAGGTGAGGAGAAGCCGTTCCGGGAAACTGAAAGTACGGCCGGCCTGCGGCCGGCCATGAATAATTAGGGGAGGAGAAGCCCTTTGATGTGCTGGGCTGGCTGGCCCTGAATGCGCGTGCATGTTATCACGTGGTTCACGTGAACAGCATGAAAACCGAGGGGCTGAAAGCCCTTTGGTTTGAAGATGTTTTCGCCACATGAATTCTCGCTCCGCTCGATGCGCTTGCGCACATCGATAGGTCGCGAGACCTAAAAAAACTAACTAGCCCATTATTGCCTCTCCCATCCTGATATATTCTTAGCATGGGGGTCTAGGGCCCAACAGATATCAGAAATCCAAAAACAATGTCCATCAGAAGAACATGGAAAGTCTACAACTGAATTGTATCAAATGCAGAACTGTCTAAATATAAACCACCCCAACTTCCACAGGATTTCGTTCACTGGGTGACAGAGTCACCTTTGACTCTTCCATCTGCCTTCAACCGCATAGAGTGAAATTGAGAGGGGGGACCCAGGGAGAGCCAGGCACGAGCCGGTCTTTCCCTGGGTGCGTTCGCGCGAGCAATCTGGTGAGAGCAGGTGGGGTTGATTAGGGGAGTCAATAAAGGGGCTGGTAGGCAGGCTGTTGGGAAGTGCGTAGCGGGAGGCAGGGGAAGGGAGGTTCTTTTTGCCCCACCCACCCTCCCCCTTTTCTCTAGTTAGGTTTTTACTTTGCGGTGCTCTAGGCGCTGCTCTGGTCTTCGGGCCTTGCCACTTTTAGGACAGGTGTCTTGGTTCTTTTAGGAGGCGGTTTTTGCTAGTGGGGTGGGCAGCCTGGAGCGGGTTGGCCATCCTGAAAGGGTAGCTCATTGGGAAATCCAGGGGGTATTCGTCAAGAGTTAGTTTCGGGTTCAGTTAGGTAGAGATGTTTAGGCATGCTGTGAAGATTTGAATTTTATGAAATAAATAATGAATGTGTTCAAGATATGTATTATGCACCTGTCTTAAAATAAAGTGGCCTTTCTTGCTCCTAGAAGAAGTGTGGACAGTGATTTCTTGCGCGACTGCCCCTTACCCTCCTGGTCCCCAGTCTGTCTGCAGTTCAGGCACGTCAGAAGTTTTCGCTGGGCCTGTGTCAGCAAACTAACTGCGCCTGGTGCCATCTACTGATGTAAGCCATTGAAGGTTTCACTTAACTGGAGGAGGCTTGCTTTAAAATCTCTAAAGAAATTTTGCAATGCAAGTGCAGATCCCTGAAAGTGTGCGGGGTCTAGGGAATACAAAGTTCTCGCCCCCTGCCCCTCACTCCACTCCCCCAGCTGCTCCTCTCTTCTGACAGACCTGCTGCATGTTGTAGGAGCTTTCGTAATGATCCTGAGCAGGATTTCGCTAAAGATCAAGAGACAGCTTCTCGCTTCCCAGGATTGTGGAAGGAAGAGCCCAAAGCTTGTGCTACCCACTCCTCAAGAGAAGTCTTTCTTTGTAAAAAAAAAATGACCATCATGTGCCGACCATCCTTTGGAAAGCCTACCCAGTACTCAACAAAGGTTTAGGACGCACTTTTTACCAACAGAGGGGCAGATTTATGTTAACTGGCGCATCCCGAGGGATGCGCCAGTTAACGTGCGCCACAGTGCGCCACAGCTACGCCACCCATGGTGCGCCGCATTTATAATGCGGCGCACCATGGTGCAAAAACGGCACAGATGCGTGACGCATCTGTGCCGGAAATGTGGCGCATTGCTGGAGTTGCGTCGCAAGCGCGACGCAGCTCCAGTAAGGCTCGGGGTTGCCCCATCTACACAATGCTGCATCAAGACCTATGCCTGCTTCAAGCAGGTGCAGGGTTTTGACGCAGCATTGGCCTGAAAGTGACTGAGTGAAATCTCATAGATTTCACTCAGCCACTTTCAGGAGGCGTTCCTGCGCAGGAACGCCCCCCTGCGCAGGATCGCCTCCTTATGGCGCAGGGCTTTACAACGTGACGCATCTCCTAGATGCGTCACGTTGTAAATAGGGCGCATTGTTTGCGCCGCAGTTGCGTCAAATAAAGTGACGCAATTGCGGCGTAAGGGCATCATAAATCTGCCCCAGAATGTTTTATCGTCATGAAAGATGATCCTTTTAATGAAGCTAAAAAACAGATGACCCAACTAGCGTCTCATGTCAATACATGGGTACAGACTCGGGAAAATACTGTGGAACAGCAGAGGGTAGGGGCATCTTCTAAACAAAATTTAAATAGAATGCCCCGCCGTGAACCGTAGAAACACAATGACCAGATCGTTGCATTGAGAACACAATTCATTTTGGAAATAAAGGCAATTCAAAGTGTTCTAATTGTACAGTATCATGGAAAATAGTTAAAACATAATTAAATATTTAAATTGGGAAAGAGTCGTTTTACTTTGAAGTATGTATTTTTAGGGATAGACAATATATTTTCCTCATCCTACTCTTTCCTCTTTGTTTCCCCCTCCCTTTCTTCCCTACACTAATGGTGTCTTTCCTTCTATTGTCATATTTCACGTACCTTTATTTATTCAAATGCACATCGGTTATCGTCAGGTAACACTTTTCAGTTTCTAAAGAACTGCATGAGGTGCACCACTTAGGCCTCACAATCCACCTTTTTACATTATTGCTTCCATTATTCAAATATATGATGTGATGGCAGATAATGGCCGCCGTGCCCATCCACTGTGGGAATTGCCATGTAATTTATTGACTAGCATTTTACCAGCTTTACCCGTTGTTCTCTGTTCTAATGCCACTTGTATCTTTCACTTCACTTTTTTAAATTAATTCAGGCTCATTTTAACTACAATTCCGACAGCCCTGCGTGACAATCTGCAGAACTCTGTTGTACAAAGTGCAAATATATTATGCAGCAACGTATTTATAAAGAGTTGCGCCAATGATGATATATATGGGCATTCTCACATAAAAAATGTGTAACACTAAAATTAAGCCATGCCACAGAATCGAATTAGTGGTATCTTATATGAGATTTGCACATGGGGTACACATTATTTTTTATTTTTTTACTCTGTGACAGCCTGCCAACTGTAAGTCGCAAAATGAAACATACTAATGTGTCACAGATACATTAGCGATTACCAAGGGTGTGGCAAATAACCTGCTTCGTCAATATTCACGAGGCAAGTCCCAATTTGCGACCCATTGGGAACGGACAGTACACAGGGATGGTGGCCTGTTGGGGACAGCAGACCAAACAACTCTTTTTTTTAAAAAAAAATGCAGCCCATTTTCATTAAGGGAAAACATGATGCATTTCAAAAATAAAAATAAAACGTTTCTGCTTCATTTTAGAAGAGTAGGCAGTGGTCCTTGGGAGCCCTGCTTGCTCTTAAAAACGTTTTCGCTGCCAGTCACAAAGGAGAATTGGTCTCCCGGGGACCCCTTCTTGTTTGCGACTGGTTTATCACCTGCTTGAAATTGTCAGTAAACCGCAATTGTTTTTTGACTGCATACTGGTCGCAAAACAATTGTACATGCCCTTGCCACTCACTATTATGAAGGGACGCCCTTGTCACGCCCCTCCCTCATAGCTACTTGCAAACCCTATTTTGCGAGTTGGTAACAAGTTACCAACTCGCAAAATAGGGTTGTTACATGCTGACAGCCATTTTAGCTGTCGCAAACGGCCCGATTCCCCATTTGCGACCTCTATTAATGTTCGTACTTCTGGCCCTAAGACTAGTAGATCAGGCTTTGCATAGATTCGTTTTTTTGTGTGCTGTTCCTGCCCCTTGCGCGTTCTTTGCACATATTATCACAGATTTCCTACTCTGCAATGCAAAGTGTTTTTGGCAAGGCATTAAAGTTAACTCAAAGTGCAAAACAGCTTTTGTGCATTAAGGTTGATGGGTGCCGCCTCTTGCACAGGTCTGGAGCTCAAAGCGCTGATTGGTATGGCACAAACTTCTGCATTAAACAATAAATACTACATATAGGCCTTAGTGCCTTAGAACCACTGTGGCTCTCTGTGATCTCTTAACTTCGGCTTCTGTCATTTCATGCTCATTGGAAATTTCTTCAGCAAAACAGAAATAAAATATGACGGGACTCATTTATGAGGCTGTGCGTCACTTTTACGCCGCCGGTGCGTCACTTTTTGTGATGCACCAGTGGCGTAAAAAATGCACCTTGTTGAGCCATATTTACAAAGTGACGCATCTAGGTAGATGCGTCACTTTGTAAACCCCTGCGCCACATTATACCTGCACCAGGTATAATGTATGCAAGGGTGGCGTTTTGACGCAAGAAAGGGTCATGGAAGTGACGCCGTGAAATCTATAAGATTTCACTGCGCCATTTCTTGGCCGCTAATGCGTCAAAATCTTACGCCTGCCTCACAGCAGGTGTAAGACTGACGCAGGCCCTTTCACATGGGGCTTGCCCCATGTGAAAGGACACATTGCTGGAGTTGCATCACTTTTGTGACACACTTCAGCAGTGCATCACTTTTGCGCCTACAGATACGTCAGAAATACTGACGTATCTGTAACTCCTTGCGACATGATGCGTCATACTGTAAATATGACGCATCGTTAGTGTCGCAGGGAGAGCACAGTGAAAAGTGACGCATCGCTGTTTTCACGCAGCGATGCGTCACTTTTCATAAATGAGGCCCAAAATATCTACGCAAATCCCACTAGAGATTTGGACATTTTGTGCAGTGACAACCTTTACTGTTTTCCAAAAGAGGCCCATTCATGTGCAACAAACCGATACGTTTGCGTGTTTCTAACTGTACAGAATTTAAGAACGTTTGGCACAAGTGTTTCTCCCTGCATTGTTTAGCCTATTTCACAAGTAAAATCTGCTTAGCATTGTGAAATAATCTATGCCAACATTTTTGAATCGCCAATTGAACTATATTGTATTTTTATTTTTATTCCGCTTAGAAGTTAATATTACAATGAGGTAGGACTAGTAAACTGGAACCGGTGACTTATTGCAACTATCAGTTGGACCACAGTTAAATGCATGGTGACATGCATAGGCCGACTGTAGGGCCTTATTCAGTTTCCCTACAGCGGCTTCCGGAAATGTGCTGTATGAGCAGCAGGTACATTTGTTAATGAAGTGTGCATTCTTCTCCCAGTGCGCTGTAATAACGTCCCTTGAGGCAGAACGTCCTGGGGAGTAACATGAAGGATTATCCCCAGGTGCCTGTAACCGCTGACCTTCTTTAATTAAGGCCCGTGACAGACAGAGGGCCGCGCGCCGAAAGAATGCGCGCCATTTTATTGGGCCTTTGTGTTTCCCCCGCGCGCCCTCAGATCACAGGCCAAAAGGCCTCCTGTCCATCGGACAGATACAGTGCTCCCTTTGTACTGAGGTCCCCCCCCTGAGCAGGGAGGAGGCCCAGCGGGCCTGTTTATAATTTTGGATAATTTTATTTCATTAACGTGAAGCAGTTAGAGGAAATGAAACACCTTGCTCAGTCTGGACAGAATAAAGAGCTTAAGTGGCCGCGCGTTAAATCATAGTCCAATATTTACTCGGAATCCAAGATGGGGAAGCCACAAATTGAATTGCGGTTTGCTGCAATCAGCCCTAAAGTGATTGTCAATTCTTAGGAAATGTTACAGCCGAGCAGCGCACCATCAGAGCACAGGCCAAAAATGCAAAACCGCTGTTTTTTTTCCGGCTGGAATACTTTTACGAAACCCTTTCTTCTTCCGAGCCTGTAAGGCTTGCTGAGCCATTGCTAATCTCGTTTAATTTTTCATGACATCTCATTGACATGGAAATTCATTTAGCTGTAATCTTTGATCGCTCACTGTTTCTGAAAATGAATTCGCATTCGCGTTTCCCCGTTTACATTGACGGGATTGGTTTTTTACTTCAGAACAATGGTGTGTGTCAGGCATGGGGAGAGGGGGCGAAGAGAGCAGGGAAGCTGCGGTGAGGAGAAGAAGGGATGGTTATGTTAGCGAATAAATATCACCCTTTATTTTCATCTCAATGGGGGTTCTTTGACCCCCATGACCCGAGGCTTCAGGCAGGGTGTACGTCCTGTAACATCCCCCAGTGATGCATAGATCCAGGCACAGCCCTGAGGTGATCTTTTACAATAGAGCCCTGTCAAAGCACTAATCACCAGCAGGTTGTATAGATAAAGCAGAACACAGAACCAACAACGGACCAAGGTGCAGCTAGAGAGAGGGTTTTGTTTCTTACATTTGCTGGCTCAGACTTTAGGAACATTTCTAAACATCAGCTCAAAAATACAGCCACAAAGCTCCCTTTGTTTTGCCAAACGAGCTTTGCCAGCCCGATATGTTAACAAATAAGAATTGTATAGAATTTGGGGTAGCTAGAGAATGCATAGTTACACACGCGCAAAAATATATCTAATTAAATAGCATAAAAATTAGCAAGCGACAGTTCACTGAATCCTTCAGTGAAAAAGCCCATGTAAATAGAAATAGTAAATGCACATACCTTTACAAGCACAGTCATGGAAATACTGAGTAATGGGCATAAGTAAGAAATAATTGCAGAGTAAGCACAAGCTTTATTTAGATATGACACTTGCGAATGCTATGATGTTGATTGAGATGGATTTTGGAGCAGGATACCACCTTCCAAAGTTGTAATTGCAGTTACAATTATATAGCACTTACTACATCTAAAGAAACTGTGAAAAGCTTCCGGCATCACTCTGCTCCAGAATCCAAGGTTAGTCTTAAATCCAGTATTACTGGCCATCGTTGGCTACTGGGATTAACCTCACAAGAAGGAAGAGAGGTTCTTGAGACCTATTATTCTGTTTTCCCTAACAAACTATAGAATCACAAAAAGAAGAATATGGCTACTCCATGATGCTTAATTGGGAAAAATGTGCCACTGGGAATCGCAAGGCCCTCCCCTATAAAATATAGGGGGCCTCATTTATGAAAAGTGACGCATCGCTGCGTGAAAACAGCGATGCGTCACTTTTCACTGTGCACTCCTTGCAACACCAATGATGCGCCATATTTAATCTATGACGCATCATGTCGCAAGGACTTACAGATACGTCAGTATTTCTGACGCATCTGTAAGCGCAAAAGAGACGCATTGCTGGAGTGTGTCACAAAAGTGACGCAACTCCAGCAATGCGTCCTTTCACATGGGGAAAGCCCCATGTGAAAGGGCTTGCATCAGTCTTACGCCTGCTGTGAGGCAGGCGCAAGATTTTGACGCAACAGCATCCTAAAAGTGACGCAGTGAAATCTCATAGATTTCACTGCGTCACTATTACGAGGCTTTTTGAGGGGGAACGCCCCCTCTGCATACATTATACCAGACGCAGGTATAATGTGGCGCAGGGGTTTAAAAAGTGACGCATCTACTTAGATGCGTCACTTTTTAAATATGGCGCAACAAGGCGCATTTTGTACGCCGCTGGTGCGTCAAAAAAAGTGACGCACCAGCGGCGCAAAACTGACGCAAGGCCTCATAAATAAGGGCCAGGATGCTTCGTGAATGGGCAATTCAACACTTGTGACAGTTCAAGTGGGCTACAACCACCAATTGAGGGAGGGAGTTTTTTTTAAATACTTGTACGGAGATTTTGTCTCCTGATACCAGAGGGAAAATAATGTTAAAACAGTCTACAGTTACTCTACCAAATGATTTATTAATGATTACTTTGACTGGATTAAAATGAGAAAGGTATACCCAACTGGTTATTAGCTATTGATGGTGTTATTAGTGCCCTAACATCTGAAATGTTCTACATGTTTCAGCTGTTCCAAGGAAGGGCCTCACCTATTTAATCAGGACCTATGCTATTCTCTAGCCGGAAATCAAAATCGTCTATATATAAGCCTACTAGACACAAATATCCCTAATTACATGCCAAATGTCCTAGCAGTCCTACTGAAGACTCTTTTATTGTTAATTTACTTCTAGCATCTGGAGAAAAAGTCTGCCAAAAAAATATAAACCATCCCTTGCTCCCACTACTGGTGGCTGTAGCCCACTTGAACTCCCATAAGGATAAGTGTGGGACTGCCCAGTGATAAACCATACCACATTATGTTGGTGAGGGCCTTGTAATTCCCAGAGAAACATTTGTTCCAATTAGGTGTCATAAAGTAGTCCTATTCCATTTTTGTGATTATATAGGCTACTGGGATTGGTCTTGTGTACCCAAACAATCCATTCAATGCATTCACTCCAGTTTTTTGTGTGGCAAATTACATTAACAGGAAATAGTTGTGATCAGCAGTACATGTTTGGTGGGATTAATAGATGTGCTAGAGGAGATTAAGGGCCTTATGTGTTGTTCGGCGGGCAGGTTCCTCTATCACAAACATGATGGTTATCTCATCCACTGTATTACAGGTGTAATTGGATGTAATGCATTTGTAATACGGCAGACGGGATATCCATCAAGTTTGTGACAGAGTATCTCGCCTGCCAAACTCTATATCTGGCCCAAAGTATTGTTAGGTTGCAGGGGTATGACTTTCAGAGCACGGTGAGAGTTTGTGATCCGAGAGAGGAGGCTTGTAAATGAGCTGTGGGCAATTTGTGGAAATATAATATTAGAGATTAAGGTAAACATGGTTGTGAAAGAATATGAGAGGAGGCACACAGATGATGGAAAGGAAGGAGAGGGTCACATGAAAGAAAAAAGAAAAGGTAAAAACCAGAAATTTTAATTACAGGCTGTTTTTTCATGCCAGATTTTTGGTATATGGAGAATATTGTTGAGGTAGCATGCAGCTTGAGGATGCAAGGCTGTAGAAAAGTAACAATATTATTTGCATGTGAAGATTGTGCTGTGTTAAGTATTTTTGATAAGGACTGGAAACAGGCAGTCTATCAACTGTAATGCTACCACTAGAGCAGCACTCCGGCTGGGTCAGTTGATAACGGGGGTCCCGAGAAGCTGTTTCTTCTCTGTGAGGGCTAGTTCTCAGCGCCTGAAATACCCTGGTGATAAATTTGTCCCAGGGAGCAGTACTTGCCATCAACGCTGCATGTGTATATTGACCTTCACTTGGATTGAGCAGCGCTGGCCCTGGTGGAACTTCAAGTCCCAGGTTGCCCAGCGATCTCATCTAGTGGCCACAGGTGTGGGGGACGAGCCACCACTCTCTCAAAAGCGGTGCAGCATTTCCCACGACGCGGGACGCGCCCAGACGAAGCCCGGGCCAAGGCAGGCCTGTCCTTTCCCGTCATCGACAGGAAGAGACAGGGGAGGGCCACCCCCCTTGATTCCAATTCCACCCCAGCCAACCCTTAAGTTTTGCCCCCTGGAGGACGCCATCGATCTTCACTCTAATTTACTTCTTACGGCAAGTAGACTGGACGCATTCTGGTTCTCCCCCAACTGCTATTAACTGTAAATGTTGCATGCTCGTGTCTGATTGACATTATTCATGTGGACTTTACGGCGAATTGCTCAACCGTTTTCCCAACTTAATAACAAATTCTTCTTTGTACCCTGCCTGAGCCTATTCCTAAAAGCCCTGTGAGTCTGCTTACTGCTGGTTGGTCAGTTGTTTTACACAAAGGGTCCTATCAATAGGGAGCGCCCTTGTACATCTCAATATGGGGAAAGGCAGTTGTACCATCTAAAAGCCCCGGGCCCAAATTAATCCTTCTTTCCCGCCCATCCCCGACATCAATCAACAAGATGTTACAAAGGGCCATATGTGCTGTTACATCGGAAATTGAACACACCGAAAGGCGGTTGTCAATTAATCCTGACCTTTTTCTACCAACAGTAGATTTGCCCATTCCTAAAACCCCTCATGTAGCACTGTCACCAGTTGGAGATACTTCCCCGCCCCCTCACTCCAAGTGAATGTCCCGACTACTACAACAAGAACAGGAGATGAGGGTGTGGGCACTCGCAAGAATGGGAAATGCAAGCAAATAGCTGGGAAGGCAACTAATAGCAAGAAGGCAAGAAGAGGGAGTGACTCAAGGGCAGAAGATTACTTAATCTAAATCCAATATTAGAACCCGCAGCTGCCCCTAGTACAGACCCAAAGTACCCAGTCTGGGTCCAGGCACTACGGCAGATCTGTTGACTCGACTTAGAGACATGATAAAGGAAGAGGTTGCCCCTCTAGTCGATCAATTTAATACCCTGACATCTATGGGGAGCTCGAGGCAAATGCAAACCAGAACCAGCGTAACACAACTTCCATCGAGGGAGGGTGGCTCTAATCCTAAACCTGATCCTAAATCCCAGGCCCCTTTGGGCAAATGGGTGAATCCCAGGACTCCAGCCCCTAATACCCAGCAGTTCACTAGTCAAGATACTAGTTGTACCCCGGCATCCTGCTGCTCAGCGAGAGCGAGAGCGGACAGCAAATACAATGCTGAGGACACCCTGCAGTGTGGTTGAGACTAATGCCCCAATAGGTAATATGCAGAGTATCCTTCAATCCATCAGCACTGCAACAGGGCCAAGTACAAGTAGTGAAGAGCTGAGGAGGATGGTAGATGCTTCCCTGCCAACTATAAATCTTCCTCCAGCATCATCACCCTATGTAATCATTCTGACAGGGGTTCCACCTCTGAATAACACCCAGAGGGAGTCTCAGTTAGAACTCAGGAATAAGAGCTTATTTTGGTTAGCAAAGTATAGGCAGCTTCCTTATGAGAGGGCTGGAGATATTCTAATTGTGTGGAGAGTAGGTTGGGTGGGACCCAGCAAAAAACGAAATCATGGGGATTGTATGGTCATTAATTTCAAAACCCCTCAGATTTTGCACACGCTACTAAATTATAAAACCAGCCCTGCAGAGCCCCTCACAGAAGTGAGAGCTCTTCCACTTGAATATTTTTACTCCCATTGTTCTAACCCCGGTTGGGCAAATATTACTTTGTGGCATGTAAGGCACTTGGATGAAAAGCAGAATCTTGGCCACAGACACCCTTGCATTAGACCCTTGTTTTTTAACTTGTCTGTAAACAATCGTTATGGGGATTTGGAAGATGTGAATTGACCATCAGGGATAGGGGGTGTGGGCTATCCCAAGAGCATCCAGATGCCCCTGAGAGGGCGAGTGCAGTTAGACCACAGGAGTACAAAGCGGTCGTCCTTAGGTGAGATTGGCACAGAAACGTGGGCTTGGTACTCACCGGGGCTTACATCCACTAATCCTTCCACCCCCTCCAACAACACCCCACAGGGGAATAACAATTTAAGCACAATTACACCTTGCCCCAATCTCTCGGAAGGAATCTCACGCATAGGTTTTGAGCTGAAGATCCTCTCCTGGAACGTAGCTGGCATCAAGGGCAAACTCTCCTGCTCTGAATGGGGACTTTTGTGGATCAGTTCGACATTTGTTTGTTTCAGGAGACTTGGGCAAGACAAGAGATGAGTGTGCAAGGGTGGGTTTTGCAACATTCAATTATCCAGCTGTCATTAGAGAGAGGGGCAGACTGTTTAGGGGACTATCTATCTGGGTTGCCTCCCAAGCGTTGCGGCTCAGCCACTCCCTTGATCACCTCCTCTAATGACATTCAAGTGTGGTGGCGATCTCAATTGCCAATATGAACCCCTTTCTGGCATTTATGATCTGATTACCAATGAGGAGGACATGCAGTGGGCTATCCCAGACCCACAAATCCTTCCTGTTAAGTCCTGGTCCCCTTTGGTACTACAAATGAATGCCATCTTTTTAAACCACTCGCTGAGAGCATGTAATGGTCGCACATCTTCTGAAAGGCTGGGTAAACCAAAATTTAATAGTATTGACCAAGCTTCTTTTTTAGATTATATTCTAGTGGAGTCTAAATCATGGCATAGGGTCCTTGATTTTGCTGTCGTATCACGACACAATAGTGATCACAATGCCCTGGCACTGACGTTGAAGGTCCCAGATTCAGGCATTCTCCCGGTTAGTAATCCCCCCTGGAGAATGGGTTACTTCTTACCAACAACAGAAGAAGTATTAAGTGGGGGGTAATAAAACAAACACCTGAGAAGCTGAGAGCTCTCTATGAAGTAGTAATACCAGCTTTGCAGGAACTTAGCAGCATTTCTGCTGATAGGGACAACCCAGCCTATATAAAGCTGGTCGAAGAGCTCCATAAGAGTCTGACAACTAAATTAGCTGATATTTTTTCCCCAGTAGTACGTCCCAAAAAAGTAAAAGCGGTAACCCAGACGTGGTTTAATGACAACTGACGCAAGGCTAAACATGGCGTTGATAGCAGCCATCAAAGCAAAAAATAAGTCTTTAACTAAAACTAGGAGGGTTTTGTACAAAGAGGCTGTCTGTCAAGCAAAGCAGTCCTGGGAGGTGAATGAATGAGAGGATATCAAAACCGCCCTACTGAACCGGGATATGAAGGAATTCTGGGCCATAGTTAGAATTGGTAGTAGGGCGGGAACACCAATTACTGAACAGAATATTCCAGCAGAAAAATGGGCTGATCACTTTCACTATACAATAGAAACCATCACTAGTCCACATTCCAGTAGTCATATCGCTGCCCAAGGGGACTCGGGTGCAGACATCGGCCTGGCAGTGTACTCAACTACCCCCGTACCTAGGCATGCCGATGAGGTGGCTGTTGGGATTACCCATCTTGAGGTTACTAAGGCAATTGAGAAACTTCCAGCAGGCAAAACACCTGGTTTAGATTGGTTACCAGGGGATTTGTTCCGAGAAGAACCAACTATTTGGGGTCCCTATTTGTGCGCACTATTCGGCACCATAATTAATGGCATGCCGATCCCTGATACTTGGGCTGTGGCAGAAATTGTCCCAGTCTCTAAAAAGGACTCTCCCCTACTTCCTGCAAAGTATAGACCGATCAGTTTGATCGATGTCACCCAAAAATTGTTTGCACAAGTACTCTTAGACCGAATCCAGGGGTGGATGCAAGAGAATGATGTCATAAGCCCCTACCAAGCAGGATTCCAGGAAGAACACTTCTACAGTGGACCAAATATATAGACTCTAACTTATTCTTTGGAAAACGGTATCAATGGAGGGTGGCAGCCTCTATTTGATTTTTGTGGACCTGAAAACGGCCTTTGATTTGGTGCCCAGAATCAAACTATGGGGGGTACTAGAGAGAATTGGAGATTCCCTCTCACTTGCTTAGCATGCTTATTAAGCTGTCTGACGCCAATTATGCCCAAGTAAGATGTGGAAAAGGGGGAGAACTAACCAACAGACTGCCAGTTGGCAGAGGAGTGAGGCAGGGCTGTGTGCTTGCACCAACCCTGTTTTGCCTCTTTGTCAACGCACTTATCACCCATCTTAAAGCAGTTAAGGACAATGATGCCCTAAAGCTAGCAGACTCAAAGGTTCCTGCATTGATGTTTGCAGATGACACTCTCTTGTTGTCCAAGTCGCCGATGGGAATCCAGAGGCTACCGGACAGTTTTGTCATCTTTTGTAAAAACAGGGGCTTGGAGATTAACACTTTGAAAACTAAGTTTATGATTGTCAATCCAGCCAAGAAAGCACGCTCAAATCCCCAACTAAATGGCACTGCAATGAAAAGGGCTCCTGTATTTGTCTATTTGGGTGTTACCCTCACTGAAAATATGGATTGGGGGCCCCAAATAGCCAAAGCCAAGCTTAAATAGCTCAGACCTCCAGGGGATAGCTAAATTAGAAATAGAATCGACCACTAAACCAATTGGCCCTGCTATTGAGATTTATAGGGCTCAAGCAAGGGGGGCCACGCTGCATGGGGCTGAACTCTGGGGCCACTGTTCTCCTGCTTCTTTAACCAAAGTTGAGAACAGTTTCTTAAGACAAATTCTGAGCCTTCCGCCTTACGGTTAGATCTTGGTACAGGCCCGATTGAAGATGAGGTTGCCTTACTACCCCTAACCTTTTGGCATAGGTTGTGGGTGACCCCGGAATTGGTAGAGTATCAAGAAGAAACTAAAGAGCTAATAGGCTACCCAGGGGTAGATAATTGCTTGGTTTGCACATACAAGGGACGAATGTGCAAGGTAGGCAAGCCAACCCACTATAGTAGTTCTGAAGAAACTAGCTCAATAGTCTCCCGAGCTGAACTGGTGAGAACCTATTGAATCCAAAAACTGGAAGCCATTCATGGAAATCCGAATTTAGGTGTTCTGACTGCAGAATTTCTCACTGTAAAAGATGAGTATAAATTAGAACCCTTCGTGGACGACATCCTACCCTTCTCAGCAAGGAAATTATATGTCCAGTTCAGATACAGTACTCTTCCCCTCTGGACCTTTACCTCCAAATGGGCTGGATCGCCCTGACGTGGGTGCCCAGCGTGTAATCATCAGGAGGAGTCAGAGTTGCATGTTCTGTTCTTTTGCCCTGGGTACAAAGCGGCTAGGCGCTGTTGACTTATACAATTGTGTCGGAACTTGGGGTTTGTGCAATGCCAGGTTGCATTTAGAGTTCTGAAGTACGACACCTCTAAGCACATTGTCTTTTCTGTCTCTCAGTTCCTAAATGCAATGTGGCGGCGGCGATGGGCATTTTTAGAAAAGGAAACAAAAAATGGAACAGGCACACAACAATAACAACCCAAGCGTCCAGTGTGTAGATTAGCTTATTGTTGTAATAATGGAGAGAGATTTTTTTTTCTTTTAATTCTTTTTAACAGTTTTTAAAGTTTTTATTTGAAATGATGATCTCAATTGACCTTCTAGTTTTAATTATTTATTGTACTAATTTAGCCATGTTGCTATGCACTGGTTGATCTTCACTTATGAACTGGTATTTTTGTTCGTGTACTGTTCCTTTTGTCTTGTATGCCATTGTTGCATTTGCACTTTCACCGATTGAAATGTCATGTTGACCCGAGCAGTTAACTTGCCTTCGATGAAACAGACGGTATATTCTAATCTTTTACACAGACCCTCCAGGATATCGCGATTTCGCGATTTTGCGATTTGCCGCGAAATCGGCACTTTAGTAAAAATGCCGCGATTTTTACAGAAGTGCCCGCGAAATCGGCACTTTTGTAGGAATCCCGTTTTTTTTACAAAAGCCGCCTGTATCCGGAGGGGGTCTGACTTGCGTTGTTTATTGGGGCGGGCGGGAAGGACACAGAAGCACGAAAGAATACCTTTCAGGGCTTAATGGGGCATTAGCAGCTCACTGCGACGGGCTTTGAAGTGCCCATCCCGCATCTGGCTCCCCGCTGGAGACCCTCCCTGTGACTGGGGTGACGCCCCGCCATCTCCCCTGGAGCCGAGGGTCGAAAGAAAGGGCGATTTACAATTTAGTGAATGTCCCTCTGCTCAGCACATCTCTTGAGATGGGTGTTATTTATACTCTGAAAGGGGGGGGAGGAGTAACTCAGACTCGGCCTTTCACCCGTGCAATGTTAGTAAACATTCCGTAATAGGGGTGGTTATTTTCAGTGCCTGGGAACAGCAGGAGTGCGAAATGAGCATCTTCGTACAAAAAAAGAAGATTAAGTATTATTCCATAAAGGCTGGCCCCACGCTCTCCGCACATCTGGTCTGGGGCGTTGCTTTGCTTTGCGTTTTCTTAAGATATCTACGGATGGGCTCGGGTGTCATAACTTTCCTTCCGGTCCGTTTCCGATGAAATTCGGAGTTGCCTGGAAACATGGAGCCACGTTTGCCCTCGCAGTTTCTCGTGAGCAGTGCACCCGAGCATCACGCGGGCTCTGGCCTCTCTAGGGCAGAGGTCAAGACTCGCCTCCAGGGTGGGCACACTCTGCCCATTCTCACACCCGGAGCGCACGGGTGTGAGAATCAATCGAAAAAGTACCAGAAATACAACAAAGGCACTGAGGGAAAAACAAAGAGAGTGAAAGTGGCAGAATGAGAAAAATGCACATATGAGTGGAAAACGAGTGACAGAGGAGATATAAACATGGCACAAATGAGCAGAAAATTAGTGCAGAACAGACAAAGAAGCAATACAAATAAGCAAAAAAGGAGTGAGGGGAGATACAAAAAAGAAGCAGAAAGAGTGAGTGGAAATAGAGGGAGCTGTAGAAATGAGCAGGAAGAGAGTGAGTGGAGATAAAGTGGCACAAATGAGCAGAAAATAAAGACACAAATGAGCAGAAAATAAAGAAAGTAAAAACAGAGAAAGCAACTGAAAATTAGCAGAACTGAGAGTGCCAACGTAAAATAGCAGAGGCGGGCAGAATCAGTGGCAAAAAAAAAACACAGTTTCAAAGGCTGAACAAACCTGACTGAAGACAGCAGCAAGGGGGGCTTATGCTGAACATGTTGGAAGTGCATCTTTCTGCCATGTCTGCTACCAGGGTGCCCTCCTCGGAGCCTGGCAGCATATCCTGGGCCGTGCGCTCCGGGTGTGAGAATGGGCAGAGTGTGCCCACCCTGGAGGCGAGTCTTGACCTCTGCCCTAGAGAGGCCAGAGCCCGCGTGATGCTCGGGTGCACTGCTCACGAGAAACTGCGAGGGCAAACGTGGCTCCATGTTTCCAGGCAAGCCAAAACACGGAAAACTCCGAATTTAATCGGAAACGGACCGGAAGGAAAGTTATGACACCCGAGCCCATCCGTAGATATCTTAAGAAAACGTGCTTCAAAAATAGAGTGCAAACGTATTTTTGTTTCTGTATTTCCTATAAGGAGTTAGACCTTTCATTGTAAATTATAGTTTGAGGCATTTCTCTCAGAATTTGCAAAAGCTTACTGGACATTGGGATAGGAGCCCATTTCTGTTGGCTGTTCACTCACTAAATTGTTCTTCACAAGATGTACAGACCGATTTTGAACCTGTTTCTATCAGAAAGATATTTATGTTCGAATCATACAGGCAAAATATCCATTGATTAACACACAACCTGCAATGGCAGTCTCAAAGTAAATGCACAACATTTTAGGTTTCCAATTCTTTAATAAGATGTGCGACGTGTCGCGGCCATAAAGTATTTTTGCTTTGTAGCACCTCGAGTACTGTACTCCAAGGCGCCCGGTTTGACGAGCGCGGACACGTGAGGGTGGGTACCTATATATAAATATTGATGGCATGCCCATGTAGAAGGGGGCACTCGAGCCTTATGCGGGCCTCAAGCTGTAGGAAAAGGGAATTACTTAAACCCACAATCAAAAGTGTTTCTATGGAGGAATGCTTACATTAGTATACATACATAGCTTCATGTTGTTAAATAACAAAAAAAACGAAGATATCTGTGTTTGTTGTAGGAAAAATGGCCAAATAAAATGCCGCAAAATTGCCGCTAAATTTCCAATTTTGTGCCGCTAAATTTCCATTTTTGTGCCGCTAAATTTGCTAATCCATGCCGCTATATCCTGGGGGTCTGTTTACACCTGTGTTTTGTGGGTTTTAAACTTACAATGCTATGCTTTTGATAGTAATGCTTGGTCTTATTGACCGAAAGAAAGGTTTTTGAACTGAACTGAACTGATAACCTCAAGGGTTGGAAGCGCCAAGTAATGGCTGGATGCATAAGTTGAGAAATATCAAGAGCTATATGCTGCATTCAAAGAAAGCAGTAATCTCAATATCACAGCAATGTGAGAAAATACTTGAACAAACAATAAACACATTGAAAATGAGATTCTACAAGTGTCTTCTGATGTTCATACTCTGGTTTGGCTTACAATATTGATACCAAAGCAGAGTGGGATCCATTATGTTGCCTTTGGATTGCATAAGAACATCTTCCTAGACAGTGAAAGTGTATTGCTTGCATATCACTGGCTGGAGCGTGGAGATTCAGGCACAAGGGTGAGAATGATGGTGACAGGAATCCCTTAAAAAATATATTGAAGATTGTGCTAGCAAAGGACTGCTGATAAGACTTCCTGAATCTCCACCTTTTGATAATTACAGGGGTGAGAGGTGGAACTGCAGATTTTGTTGTGCAGTTTAAAAGGGGCCCATCAGGTGAGGCCCAGCCTTTTGTCATCCTTGATCACATTTCACTTCAGAAAATCTTATGCCTCGTTTTTCCTCTGTTGTGGGTGCTCCAGGCCGGCGACTACCCAGCTGATAGGGGTATCACCACGCAAAGACTGCATATGGACAGCAGCCAGGAAGGGACATTTGAAAGGAGGACCACCCCAAACCGATTCTGAAGCATGACACAGTGGAAGCAAAAATATTTCATGCTGTCATTGGCTGCCATAGAGCTTGGGGCACCTGGAGAAGCATGGCTGACCGACGAGACTGCAGGCCTGTTACATGCATGTGACGATTACTGGTCTGAATGGAAGCACTGCAAGAGGCTTCGACATCGGTTCTACTATTTTTATACCTTTGGTGAAATGCCTTCTTGCCAACAGTGGAAAACTGAATACCCTGCTTATCGGGAATGGGGGAAAAAGCACAGCCCTGAAGCTAAGGAGGCTCTGTGCAGAAATGAGCAGAGCTGTTCTGAAGATAAGAATAGATATGAGCTAGTGTAGACTTTGCATAGGCCTCCTCCCAATGCCTGGTATCTCCCCCTGCGCTCTTAGAAACCATAACAATGACGAGGCAGCAGAGAACCAACCAGGAACACTATCCAAAACCACAGAACATGGGTCTGATAATTTTGTGATTTTTTTTCTTCAAGAAGTTTGCTAACCTCGAGTAAGGAGGAAAGACGCCTCCTATTAAGCAGGCATATTTTTTGATGTTTGAACATTTGAGCCAATTTTTTAATGGAATTGCTGTAGATATTCACATATTAAAGCTGGTCGATGTGATAAGCTCAAGTGTTGGGAGAGACAAGTAATGTCTGGACGCATATTTTGAGAAATACAAGACCTATATGCTGCATTCAAATAAAGCAGTAACCTCAAGATCATAGCAATGTGAGAAAATGCATGAGCAAACAATAAACACATTGAAAAAGAAATTCTACAGAGGTCTTCTAATGTTCATCCTCAACATTGGCTTACAATATTGATAAAACAACAGAGTGGGATAAATTATGTTGCCTTTGGATTACATAGGCACAAGATGGAGGATAAGACCAGCTTCCCAGACAGTGGAAGTCTATTGCCTGCATTCCACTGGCTGAAGCATAAAGATGCAGGCCTAGGGCAAGGAGGTTGATGACAGTGCTACCTTTAAAAAAATATTGAAGACTGTGCTAGCAAAAGGCTGTTGATTTCACTTTCTGAAGCACCACATTGCAATAGATGGCAGGTTAAAAGGGGCCCATCAGGTGAGGCCCAGCCTTTTATCGTCCTTGATCACATTTCAGTGCAGAAAATCTTATACCTCTTTATTCCTCTGTAGTGGGTGCTCTAAGCTGGAGACTACCCAGCTGTGAGGGGTATCACCAGGCAAAGACTGTGTCTTGACAGAAGCCTGGCAGGGACATGGGAAAGGAGGACCACCCCAAAATGATTCTGAAGCATGACACAGTGAATGCGCTTGTAGTTTGAGTCAAGGGGAAATTCTGTTCTTATACGATAAGCAGATTAATAGGTTGCCTTTCAGATGACGGGGTGGCACTGTTTGCAGGGGGAAGTTCTTAACAGCATTACAATGGGAGATACCACTTTGTCACAGTCTTATATTACTCATCTCAGGCAGCCCTCTCAGGATAGGAGCCTGGTACCTCTTGACAACAGATTGCAAGACCGGTTCAGCTGCCAAATGAACCAGACCTGGGAACGTGCTTTTGGAGACTAAGCTGTACACTACATGCATTAAGTCAGAAATACATTTGTTAAATTAACTTGGTAAGTTGGGACTTGTATTTCTTGATGGCTGAGGCTATACCTAAGCCAGGAAGAACCTACCACTCCCGTCAGGGGCGGGTGATTAGACACACTCTATTACCTGAGCTCACCCTTTGGTAGCTTGGCACTGAACAGTCAGGCTTATCACAGAGTCACTGTGTAAAGCATTGGCACAGCACTCACAATAAGTACATGGAGCATCACGAAAGAGACTTCAATCGGAATGTATATAAATAACGTTTGTATTCAACACACACAATGATTAACACAACATGAACATCATATATTTCTGGGAATAAATCACACTTGGAAAGATTACTAGCAGTACAAGGCCCAATCGTGTTGAAATTATGTAAATAATATTCACACTTGGGAAAGATCCTATTTTACCCCCCCCCCCACCAGTATCCTTATGCAGTGTGTAGGAAGGTGGATACCTGACTATGGTTACCCCAGATTTTTTGCCTTGTGTTTACCTTGTTTTCGACTTAGTTGGCCTGGGACCCTGCTAATCAGAGTCCCAGGCTATCTGCTCTCTCTGTAAAATGGACTCCATGCACCCAAGGTGCATAACCAATTTGGTAATAGACACCTTATCAGCCCCTGTACAGTGCACTATAGGTGCCCAGGGCATAGGTGCATCCAAGGCCTACCAGGGGCTGCAGCATATCTTTTGCCACCCCTGGCTGGCATAAATCAACACAACTGGCTGATCACTCAGCTGGGGCAAGGTGGTGTAATCACCCCTTGCTTAGATATAGTATACCTGTATCTAAACCTATATCTGGACACATATATACCTATCTGTCACTCCTATGGCAGACCTTAACAATCCTGGAGGCAGAGTGCTTGGTTTTATGTGAGATGGTGTCTAGCATGAGCTGAGCCTGTCTGCAGAGGTCGGAACCATTTCCTTACTGCTGTTCCAGGATATTGCCATACCATATACTCTCAAGTGCATTATAATCCTCGAGGTTATTGCTAACTTTGGTTTGGCTTTATCAAAACATGTTGTGTAAAGTGCAGTGTCTAGTTTCTTTCAACCCTCCCTGCTCCAATACCCCATCTCCTGATGGGTGATGTAGCACCTCCCTGTGACAGGAAACCTTTTGTCCAGGCCTCCCCTGCCAAGTTTCGGTCAGCAGCAGAAAGTCAGACTTGTGTACACTGCCTGGGGCATACAAGGTGTCCCATGCAAAATCCAGTCAAACCAGTTTTGGGGCACTCCAGTCCCAGCTCTGGCGCGAAAATGGACAAAGGGAAAGGGGTGTAACCACCCCCTTCCTGGGTCCCACCCATAGGAGGGACCTAGCAGGTAATCCAGCCCCCAGATTTGGAATAAAGGTGAGAGCAGTGCCAATGCACATCAGATTATCCTGACTGAAACTTATGAAATGAAACTCTGGACCCTTCGACATCCTACTCGACGTAGAAGACTGAAGAATCTCCCTTGTGGTCGAGGAGTGACCACCCTGTGCAAACAGGCACCATCCAGCATCTCACCATTTGCTTTGTTGCAGTTCCCACCAGAACTCGAGCAACAGAGATCAACAAGACCCAGCTGTCCTGCCTTCCAACAGCCTGATCCACAGTCCCAGCGAATCTGAGACCCGTTGAGGCGACCTGAAGCTTGGGGCTGGCCATCTTGGAAAAACTATGAAGTGCTGACCGTGCAGCTCCCAAGGCTCCCTTGATGCTGTGCATTGGGGTTTGAGAAGCCCCTGCCCGAGCAACTTTTGCACCGAAGCTCTCCCCTCCAAACTCACGGAGTGCTGCGTGGGGCCCTTTTGCATTTTTCTGCTTGACGCATTGGTCCGGTCGCTTGCCCGTTGGCTAGTGGCCCCAGTACCAATAAACCTTTTAATTTGCTCTGCTAGTCTGGTTGCTCTAGACTGGCCCTCGCTCCCCTGAAAAGGAGCAACCGCTCTGACCTTGCTGGTCCGAGTAAGAAGCGATCTTTAAATCCTGCGTGGGTTGCCCTTGCCAAGGCTTGTTAACTCCGATCTGGAAGCCGACACCGCCGACAGTGAGAGCCTTTGTGGGACAGCTCATGATCTACTCCTGAACATCCTCGGTGCCCCAGAGTCCACGTGACAGCAGAGACAAGCTTCTCAACAACCTCCTGATTGCACCCGACATTGCCTGGTTCCTTCCTGGTTCCACCCTGGTCACTGCTGAGTGACCCAGATTCTGTCCCCTCTGCTTTCAGGTACTCTACATCTTCAATCCACCCTTGGATCCAACTGGACTCTTCTCTCCTGGCCGCCTGCAGCATATTCATCTCCAGGCACCATCGAACTGCACAACGAAACCCGACACGCTTTTGCACCTGTGCACCCGCTTCCTGTGGGTGAGGTAACTCTCGAACGCCGGTGCTCCTGTAGTGGTTTACACCTCTAGGGCCTTATTTATGAAGGACTTGCGCCGCCGGTGCGTCACTTTTTCCCATGTTAAAAGTGACGCACCGGCGGCGCAAGTCCTTCATAAATAAGGCCCCTAGTGTCTAAGTCTAAAGTTTGGTAATTCTAGTCTAGTCGGAAGACCCCTAAAACTGTAACTCGATAACTTTTACGCACCATTGATTTTGCATTGGTGCATGCGTGTGCTTTTAGCGCTGCACCTGAGTCCCGCGGGCCTCTCCCGACTTCATCACTGTTAGTCCCGAGTAGCCCCAGCGATTCCCAAGGCCCTAGGCCTTACCACTGTTCGATTAGTGATACTTATACCACTTTTTTGATATATGGTTTGAGTGGCCACCGGCCTCATCCATAAACGTGCAACTTTCATATGTTAAACTGTGCTTTTGTTTAAACGCTTGTGCTTCTATACTCATAAAGAGTACAAGGGATTATTCTGAGAATAAATACATATATAACTTGTGTGGTGTCCTTTCATTTGATATTACAGGATTGCATATGGTAAAACAGCTGGCTTCACATGCCCTCTTGAGTTTGACCTGAAGGCTGCTTAGTCCATGCTACCACTAGGATAGCTTGTCTTTTTATGGTTGCCTTACAACCACCACCATAAGGGATTGTTTGGACTGATACAAGGTGCCCACAGAATTGTGGACATCATACATCAGGCCAACTTCTTACACAGTGTAAATACGTCATCCAGTCAGGCCCACAAATGGCAGAGGTCTGTCGTTGCATGCCCACTGTTTTATAACTGTCACTGGTGAATGCCCAGATGTGCTCCCCCAGACTCTAATATGGACTGGAGTCCAGCTAAAAGGCACATAAAGAGTTTTAGAGTGTAGAAATAGCCATTTTCTAGAAGAGGCATTTCTAAGCCAGTAATGAAAGAACCACCTTTATCACAGGAAACGATTTGTCACTGTGAATCCAATGATAAGAAACACGGGGAGGCTGCTCCACTGCAATCTACTATTTCAGCCTAAAGTAAGTTTAACCATTTCCCAATGTTAGCCCATGGTAAAAGCAAATCTCATAGGTAATAAAAAAACACATAGATATTCCTCACTACCTGGTCAGGGAACACACATGTGTGCCTGCCAGACCTTTCACCTACCACTTGTTTCACCCCTTTGAACAGACCCCGGGGTGCTCTAGTGGTAGTACAAGGTCCATTCAGTATGGTTAGTGATTTAAAAACACCACCCTGAGCAGAAGTGCAATTGCCACACACAGACCTGTAATGGCAGTCTGGACACATGTTTAGAAACACCATAGGTGCAAGTGTGCAGACCGGCCTGCATTGGCAGGATGGACACATGTTGAAGCATATCATTGGTGCCAGGCGGCAATGGCTGGCTGGTGACCTGTTTTACAGACATCAGGTAGGCACTACTTCCTAACATGGGTAGGAAGGGTGCGCACATCTTCGCACTATATTTACAGTGGGAAAGCACCCCAGGCTTTAAGGCCACAACAAGAGAATCAGCAAAACCTGGGAGGTATACCTTGGGAAGAGCATACCCCTAGGTAGGGAATAGCTATATGGGGGTTCTTCACTACCCGGGTGGCGAACACTCAGGTGTCACTGCCCAGCCACTCACCTACCCAAAGCTTCATCCCTCAGGACTTACTGTCTGGTGGCAGTGAAAGGCCAACTCAGGTTGGATAATGAGTGAGAAAGGCTAACCTGACCATGGTACATGTTTGAAAGGCTATTCAGGCGGATGGCTCAATTAGTGCTGCATCCCACTACCAGCCAGTTCAGTACCAGCCCTGTGTATGTGGTCTCCCTTTTTACAGGGCACTTCACAGGTCACACCTAAAAAAATCAAGTAAGCACCCCTTCCTGGCATGTGTAGGAAGGGAGCATGCACTTTCTTGCTGAGGTACAGTGGGAACGTGACCAGAGTCCTAAGGTCATGAAAAGAGACAGCAAAATCCAGGAGGAGAAAAAGCAAAACGTTTCAGGGAAATCCCCCTAAGAAGGCGACTGTTCAACAGTAAGTGTTCACATGCATATTTAGTTTTATTAACAACTGTCACACTCATAGGAGACATTATTCAAAGTGTACATTTCCCAAAAGAACATGTTAAAATTGTAATTTTCCACCTACGTAATATGCAATTTATATTCTTGAACATATGCTCTTTACAATTACTCGCGTGTCAAAATGTGGTTGGACCTCCAGAAATCTATTCAAAATGCTTTTATTAGACTGCCTGGATCTATTCTCCCAGTGAGTATTACAACAGACTTGTATATTTCAAGCATAGCATGCCTGCCTTGTTGACACAGGATTGCTTAATGTATTTCCTGACGTATCTGCATAAAACCAATCAACAAAAATGGAAAAGCCCCATTTATTCAGTTTCAATTTCCTAGAAGGAACCTTGCAAAGGTGCAGCTCTGAGCGGGAAGCAGTTGCCAAGTATTGAAATCTCAAATAAGATTGGAGAGCGCAACATCAGGCCCCTTCCCTTGTGAAGTTAAGAGCGAGAGCACAAGTCGGGGTACATGTGGGAGGACGGAATGTAAATGAATTTATATAGCGCAAGTCACCAACTAGTCTCTAAGCGCTTGCTTAAGGAACCCGTCCTGGTATTCCCCTGTGAGATAACCCCAGCAGGGTATCCGCAAGGTGAAAGCCAGGCATCCCGCCGCGAGGGACCGTTGTGGAGATTAAGCAAGCTATTGCCCAGAGTCGCAGAGTGTGAACCCGTGAATTGAGTAGGCACTGGAGCGAGAATTGTCGAGTCCATGGACATTTTAGGACTCAAGACCCCGCCGAGCCGGGAATTGAACCCTGGTCCCGGGCTGACCTCTGCTTCCAGGTCTGCCTCCTCTAACCAGTGAGCCACACTTCTCCACTTCTGGGAATGCACCCACTATTTTCAAAGAGTGGACACCGGACTCCTGCCAAGAAGGTGGGCCCCGGTGACACATGCTGAAGTTGTCTTAGTGTCATTTCCAGATACCACGCACGTTCAGCAGTGCCTGCATACTTTCTGTTCTGAGCAGCAACGTGTAGGGGGTGATGGGCTTTCCTATATTTACCTCGGGCTGGGCACAAGACAAAGTCCTGATTGAAATGACCATCAGCCCTCCTTTTGTTTGAGTAGGACTCTGACAGGGAGCTATCTGGAGCCTCCCACTAAGATGCCAGAGTAATGGATGGGAAACAAAAGCACACAACTTGTTATCATTAGGGTTTGGTGATGAATACTGAATTGCCAGAGGAATTTGCAGAGTTTTCTCCACTCTGCGCTGAGTTCCAAAAAACTCAGTAAAATGTAATTTTCCCTGTTACGTAGCTTGCCAACATTGAGTTGGCAAGCGCGAGCGAGAAAATTCATATGCTAGACCACCTCGAGCTGAGGTTTGTCGAGGCGGGCGGTCACGGCAGGTCGCTACAACTCGAGTTGAGAAAGCTGCTGCTCGTATTGAGGAAGCTGCTGCTCGAGTAGAACATCTACTCGAGCATTAGAAAGACCCTCTTGAGCTGCACATGGTGCAGTTCCCATGGATTTCACAGCGTGGGACAAACTCCTGGTGCTAAAAATCTGCACGAGTAGCATGGCTTACCTCACTCTGCCTCTCATGCAATTCTGCTGAGTTTTTTCAGCACTTTGCAGAGTTCTGCATAGCAGAGACTCCACCCAGGCCTAGTTAGTACTTAAGAGAAACAACAATTTTGAAGCAAGTTTTTGGCTTTCGGCAATCTCTGTACGAAAGACATATGCCGCACAAGAATGTCTGAGGTATCAGTCTGTATGAGTAGAGACAAAAAAAACAATTGAAATACCACAACATCTTTTTAATTTAATTTTTACATAGCGCTACTCTTGCCTGTGTAAGAGCACTTTGCATCGCATGCACATATTATACATTAACAATAAATCATACAAGTGTGTAAATCAAGGTACAGGATGTCTTACATATAAGTATGATGGTTACAAGGTGTAGTCGTCACAAATCATCCTTTACAGCTCACTGCACTAGATTATAAAGATTGCAATTCATGAACTGAAAATTACAAAAGGATCTCTGTGCTAAAAGCAGTAACCCACTTACTTTCTACATAGAATGAAAATATATCATCTGCACATTACACAATTAGCTTTGGAGGAGACACATTAACCCTCAATGCTACTTTGAGTCAAAACTATGACTGGATAGAACACAGAAATCTCCAGCAAATGCATTAACCACTTTAGTAATGTTACCATTATTATTATTCCATGAGATGTACTGGACACACACATTTCTCTACCTTAATCCTATATATTAAAATAAAATGCAGCCTTTACAACCAATTAAGCCAGAACACATTTACTGTCACATTTCTCATTCTTGCCATTTTCTTTGAAGCAGAGTTAAAAAAATATATAAATACATATATATATATATATATATATATATATATATATATATATATATATATATATATATATATATATATATATATATATATATATATATATATATATATATAGGTTGACTGTCAGACTGATTTCCATGGCTCCCCCCCCCCTTGTGGTTTCATCCCCTTTTCATTCCCACACATTGACCCCCAATTTATGGGTTCACAGAGTGAAGATTTTTAAATTCCAGCACCGCTGTAAGGGTCACCCACAGGGCAGTAGCAAGACTGGAAAATCATTACAAGCCTGCCTCATGTACAGCCTGTGATTTTTCTCAGAATGCCCGGTTTCAGAAGCATGGAAGAAATCAGAAGGAAGAACATAGAAACATTTCCACCCTGTGATTCTCCTAGAGGGCAGCGGTCAGGAAGCTGGAAGTTCAACATTTAAAATGGTAAGCAGCTGGAATGTTGGTGTTTTTGTTCCTGAGCCAACTTCACCTGCCTTAACCCTCCTGGGCCTTGCCTTCTGCTGGTGCTTGAGCAAATTCTGCACATGAGCAGAAAGAAGAAGAAAGAAACCAGGTGGAGATTGCTGGTGGAGAGGAGTCCGATGTCCCCATGCCTTCTTTTCAGATCTTGGTTAGTGCTTCTAAGCCAGCCAGAATTTACTACATTCCCTTACAAAAGAAATACTTCATCTTATCTCTGGACAAAATGGTACCACTGTGATGTGTCATCTCCATAGTACCATTACAATCACCATGGCCTGAGCCTTGCTTTTGAATGCTAACTTCTTTAGAAGTGGGCAAGCTAAAAAAATTAACAGGAGAGCTCGTGAATGAGAAGAGCCATAACATTGGCAAGTAATTCATGCAACAAAATATGCAAAGTTGCGTCACAATTAAAAAATGCGTATTTAGTTAAAATGCAGAAAGGCTTAATTGTTGGAAATGACCCTTTCTGCAGGGCCACCATGAAACGTTTAGCCTTCCTCCTCCCCTTTCTCCTGGATTCGTTTTTTTTGGCATTAGGATTGTGTGCATGTTACCACTGCTAGCCAGTGATAAAGTGCATATGCTCTGTACTCAAAACATGGTAACATTGGCTTATCTAAAATTGTCATATTTAATTTACTTGCAAGTCCCTAGTAAAGTGCAAACTATGTACCCCAGGTCAGTGAACTTAATGCTGGTAGGGGGCCTGATGCACTGATTGTGACACTCACTCAGTAGCCCTTTCAACCTGGCTCAGGCCTGCCACTGCAGAACCTGAGTATGCAGTTTAAACTGCCGTACTTACCAGGCCCAAACCTTCCCTTTTATTACACATAAGCCACCTCTAAGGTAGTCCCTAGGCATCACTATGGACAGGGTTCAGTCTATATAAAAGGTAGGCTGTGTACTTTTGAGCTTTACATTTCCTGGTAGTGAAAAACTGCTACATTCCTTTTTCACTACTGCAAGGCCTATCTCTCCCATAGATTAACATTGGGATTGCTTTATAAAATCTTTTAAATTGAAATTTCCACTGGGAAAAGATGGAGATTTGGAGTTTGGTGTCTCTGGACTCACAATTTAAAATCACAACTTATAGTGAATACGGATTTTAAATTGTAAGTCTGAAAATGCCACTTTTAGAAAGTTGCAATTTTCTTACGTTAACCATTTTGTGCCTCTGCCTATCTCTGAATACACATCTGAGTTGGCTGGAAGCTGGGCTTTGTGCATACCCTCTAGATAGTCACACACAAAGGCAGCTGGAATATGACATTAGCATCCTCATGGCCCACCAGCTGATGTGCCTCCCTGAGGGTGATTGGGAGGGAGGGGGTGATGCTTGTATCTGAATAGGGCTGTGTCTGTCCCCATGCAAAGTGATGTATACCCCCTGCAGCGAGTCTGGGGCCAGGGGTAAAAAGGCAGGGACCTTATGATCTTCAAAGGCCTCTTTAAAGTAGTCTTCCCCTCTTCAAAGGCACATTGGGGTATCTGTACTGGACCCCTGACACCACCAAATCAGAACTTTGCTGGTACCAAAGACATTCTGCCAGGAAGAAGAGATGCTGTAGGATGGACTGCCAGTTTTCTAGCTGCATTGCTGTGATGACATGCTGCAAGCTGATTGATGTGTTACAGGATGGACTGCCACTTTGCTACTTGCTTTGATGTGTAGGCCTGCTGCATCTTGTCTGGGAGTGGTAAGGACTGCAACTGCTCTCTACATACCTGCTACAGGTTCTCCAAGGTCTTGCTGACTTTCCTCCTATTCTTGAAGTCTGGAGGCCATCAAAGACTTCCTTCAAGCCTGCTCAAGCTGCTGAACTCTGCCAACTGTGTCATCCCTTGCCTAAAGTGCCAACTCCAGTCCTAGGGCCTCAGAAATGGGTTTTTGGCAGATTGTCTACATTGGTGTCGACGCATCTGTGACTATGTGTGGCGATCGATGCTGACACATCGCCCTTTAATGCAGACGCAGCAGTGGCTCGACTACAGCATTTCTACCACTGATGAGGCTCACCGACGATGGCAATCTAACCACCAAAGTAGCTTGACGATGATGGTCTACGAGCGATCCTACCACAGAAGCCGCTCGATGACTACACAGCGCCTGAAGTTCAACAGAGCTCAACAACGATGTGGGAATCCCTTTGGGCAGCTTGACGATGATGCATCAGGCTCTTGACATTGACACTCTCTCCAGCCCAGGAATTTCTCCAGCAGGTAATATCAAGCAGGTAATATCAATACACTAAGACCTGGTCTGCAAGGCACCTCTCTTGAGGCCAAACATATAAGCGGAGGTCAGGATTAACAACATTTATTTCCCACATACGCCTCTCTTTTCCATTACGAGGTAGTAACCTCTCGCTTTATTGCCTTAAACTTTTAAATAAAACTCGTTTTTATAAATGGCAGTCACCGCACTATATTACCCCTGACCAACGTACAAGAGTAATGTGAATGGTGCATAAAAATTAAACATCACAATCAAAAACCAAACAATGGTGAAAGGGCAAGATGGCACCTCACGTGCGCACCACCAATCAAGCTCGCAGGTTGGTACTCACCAGCTATGCCCACTTTTGTCATCATTGGTAGCCATCTTACCTTAAAAAATAATAAGGGTAGTGTCCAAAACTAACAGAAATTGGTGCTAAGAAGAAGTGAAGTGAAGCAATCACATCTCACAAATGCAACCATGTGAAACTAAAACTGAAATAGGTTGCACGTTAATAAATACCAACTTTATTATTCACTGTGCACTTATTCACCTTAAAATCTGTGGCTGTCATGCATACCGCTTCATACTGAGCCAACATGGTTCATTGCCACCACAATTTCAAGGCAATTTCATCAGGTCAGTGAGGTCGCCTGGCACCAGTACTGGACACTTAGATTATATTTTTCTTTTTTCTTTTTTCTTTCACAGGGACATAAATGAGCCACAGTCCATCATACCAGCTCGTTTCTTATGTCACGCATGAGACAAACTCCATCTGTGAGTCCTCTCAGTGGGCTTACACTCAACCATAGTGTCAATCGCACCAGTCCTCACGGAGCATGTGGTTCTCCAGCAGGTCCTGTCTGAATCAAGTACCATGCCTGCCCTCCATCGCAGTTGGCCTGAACTTTGGATTTACCCGAGTCTACCACAACCTCAAGTAGCCTTTTAGCACTATTGAAATCTAAGCACTGTTTTTGGATTTAATCTTTAAAAATTCATATCTCGAGTTCTACTTATTGGATTCTTGTCAGTTTGGTCTTGTTTTACGCAGATCAGTATTCTCTGTTTTCCTAAACTGGTGTGCAGTCTTTTTGTGGCATTTTCACTGTGTCACTGTAATTTAAGTGTTGCAGAAGTACTTAACACATTTTCTCTTAGGGTAAGTCCAACTGCTCTGTGCCAAGCTACCAGAGGATGACCACAGGTTAATTTAGGTAGTGTATCTGACTTATCCTGACTGGGGTTGTGGTCTGTACTTGGACAGGGTGCAAACCTCTGCCAAATAGAAACCCAATTTCAAACATTAACCATAGTATTTCATATTATATCACTGCATTGACAGGCATTTACTGAAAGTGATAGGTTGAATTTAGTGTGAATTTAGAAACATTCATGCCCACAGCAGTGCTATTAATAAACTAAGAGGCAAGTCAATTATCATGAGCACCATATGTGTGGCCTAGATTCCTATTTTCATGGAGCAACAATATAGTGTATTAAGTAAAACACAAGAGAAAAATTTGTCTAGGATGAATACGTTTGGCCAAGTTGAGAAGCCAAGGTTAAGCCCAGGGTTTCAACTTTCACAATATGTCATTCTGCCCCTAGATGGGCATCACTTTATTTCTCCTGTTTTAAATCAAAGGTTAATCAATCAATCAATCAATCAATCAATCAAGAGATTTATAAAGCGCACTACGTACCTGGGAGGGTCTCAAGGCGTGGGGGGGGACGAGTGCCGCTACTGGTCGAAGAGCCAGGTCTTGAGGAGTCTTCTGAAGGCCAGAAGGTCTTGGGTCTGCCATAGTTTAGTGGAGAGGGTGTTCCAGGTCTTGGTGGCGAGGTGAGAGAAGGATCTGCCGCCGGCGGTCGTTCTTGGGATGCGAGGGACTGTGGCAAGGGCCAGATCTGCGGAGCGGAGCTGGTGGGTGGGGGTGTAGAAGCTGAGACATCTGTTGAGGTATGCTGGGCCGGTGTTGTGGAGAGCCTTGTGTGCGTGGAGGATGGGCTTGAAGGTGACCCCCTTGTTGATGGGGAGCCAGTGCAGGTCTCTCAGGTGGGGGGGTGATGTGGCTGTGGCGGGGGATGTCGAGGATCAGGCATGCCTAGGCGTTCTGGATGCGTTTGCAGCTTTCTCAGAAGCTTGGCCGACTTTCCTGTGTAGACGGCATTTCCGTAGTCCAGCCTGCTGGTCACGAGGGCCTGGGTGACTGTTTTTCTCATTTGTTGGGGATCCACTTGAAGATCCTGCAGAGCATGGAGAGTATGTGGAAGCAGGATGAGGAGATGGCGTTGACCTGCTTAGACATGGAGAGGGTGGCGTAGAGGATGACCCCTAGTTTGCTTGCGTGGTCGCTGGATGTTGGTGCTGTTCCCAGTGATGTCGGCCACCAAGAGTCTTCCCAGGCTGAGGGGGTGGGGCCAAGGATGAGGACCTCCGTCTTGTCTGAGTTCAGCTTCAGTCAGCTGTTCTTCATCCATTCGGCGATGTCCTTCAATCCTTCGTGGAGGTTGATTTTGGTGGTGTGGGGGTCTTTGGTGAGGGAGATGGTCAGCTGCGTGTCGTCGGCATAGGAGATGATGTTGAGGTCATGCTGTCGGGTTACGTGGGCGAGGGGTGCCATGTAGATGTTGAACAACGTTGGACTGAGGTAAGAGCCCTGGGGTACGCCGCAGATGATTTCAGTGGCTTTGGAGCGGAAGCGAGGGAGGCAGACACTCTGGGTTCTGCCGGAGAGGAATGATGTGGTCTAGGCCAGGGCCTTCCCTTGGATGCCGGCGTTGTGTAAGCGTGTTCTCAGAGTGCTGTGGCAGACCGCGTCGAAGGCGGCTGACAGGTCCAGAAGGATCAGGGCCGCTGTTTCTCCGTTGTCAAGTAGGCTCCTGCTTTGTCATTAATTTGTGGTGCATGAGGTTAGACCATTTCTGGCAGGCAGACCCCAATTGCGGTTCATTTGCAATATGCACCTTATATGTGGCACAGATTATAATTATACCTAGAGCAACATTAGTGTCCACTAAATTTAACACAAGATAGAGATTTGCCAAGGATCCCACAATTTGGTCAAGTATGGAAGCTGGGATTGATCCCAGCTTTTATGCTTCCAGCCACTTAAAGGACATCTTTTTGATTCTCCTGTTTTACATCAAAGATTAATGTTTTATCTTTCATTCTTAGTGCATTTGGTTGGAGTGTGGGCTACAGGCATAAGCTATATATGAGTCAGTTCTGAGTGCATCCTCTATAAAGCCTTGATTCTTATTACAAGTGGAACAAGATTATTGTCAATTAAATCACTCATAAGTGTTATCTGCCTACCACTCAGAGCTTAGCCCCAGTTCAGCTTCTACTAACTGCTGTATGTTTATGAAAGTGCATTATTTTTATTTTATTTCCAGTATTTATAAAGCGCGACACTCATCCCATGGGATATCACGGCGCTATGAAACGAGGGAGACTGCTGATGGCTATGCTGGGGGGTTTAGTTTTTTGGGAAGAGGTGAGTTTTTAATTTTTGCCGGAATTGAAGGTAGGTAATGGTATGTCTGAGATCTACAGGTAATTCATTCCACCTTTTGGCTGCCAGGTATAAGAAGGCGCGTCCACCCGTTCTTGTCTTATGGATGCGTTAAGGTTTAGCAAGGGCTAAGTGATTCGATCTTAAGTTCCTGTTAGGGATGTAGAAGTCAATTTTCCCTTGCAGGATGGTGGGGCCAGTCTTATAGAGAGCTCTGTGTGCATGACAGAGTATTTTGAAAGTGGCCCTCTGGCGCATCGGTAGCCAATGAAGTTTCCGGAGACTAGCGGATGCTGAATCTCGCTTGCCTTTATTGCAGACCAGCTTGGCCGCCTGATTTTGTAGAACCTGTAGGCGGGAGAAAAGTTGCTCGTTCATTCCTTCGAAAAGAGCGTTGCCGTAATCAAGGCGGCTGACCAAGAGGACTTGGGTGACTGTGCGTCGGCAATCCAGGGGTATCCAGGGAAAGATTTTTGCCAGAAGTTTGAGAATTGCAAAGCCCTTACCCCAGAGTGATCGTATGTGGTCCTTCATGGACAATGCATCGTCCATGATGATACCCAGATTTCTGGTGTGTTGTTTTGGGGTAGGGGCTGATCCCAATGTGGGTGGCCACCATGTGGCGTTCCATGTCAGTTTTGCTCCTCCAAACAGTAGTATCTCCGATTTGCCGGCGTTTAATTTTAAGCAATGGTTATGCATCCATGATGCCATTTCGGTGAGACAGCTGTGTAGCTTTTTCTTTGTCGTCTCCGATCTGTCATCCATTGTCACCATCAGCTGTGTGTCGTCGGCATAGGAACATATGCCGATGCCCCACTTTCTACCAATGTCAGCCAGAGATGAAACATAGACATTGAAGAGAGTGGGGCTCAGCGAGGCCCCTTGTCGGACCCCACGGCTGATGGGACAGGGTTTCGAGTGAAACTGGCCCATGTGCACTGCCTGGGTACGGTTGCTAAGAAACGATCTAATCCAGTTTAGTGCTGTGGATTGCACTCCTTTACTCAATAGAGTGTTTAGTAGACAGTCGCGGGATACGGTGTCAAACGCCGCTGACAGATCAAGCAGTATCAGAGCCACCGATCCACCTTGATCTGTAATGCATCTGACACTGTCCGATACTGCCAGCAGCGTTGCCTCAGTGCTATTATTGGCTCTGAAGCCGGTCTGTGAGGGGTCCAGGGTTGAGTTGTTTTCCAGATATCGGGATAGTTGTATATTGACTAGTTTCTCCAAAGCTTTGGAGAGATAAAGGGGCTGAGAAATTGGCCTGTAGTTTTTCGGGTTGGAGATGTCAGATCCGGCTTTTTTCAGAAGGGGAGTCACGGATGTGTGTTTCCAGGTTTCTGGGAAAGATGCGGTGATGAGCGATTTATTGAAGAGTTTGGTGATAAGAGGGCAGAGTGTCGGTAAGATTTTGGAGAACACGAAATGGGGACAGGGATCTGCGGGAGAGCCGGATTTAACTGTTTCCAGAACTGCTGATACCTCATCTTCCGAGAATGGTTGGAAGCAGGTTAGGCAAGGTGTGTTGCCTGGGTCTGGTTGGTTGTTGCATTTGTCTGTTGTCGGGGTGAGTTCATCAGGGTTGTCAGGCAGGGTAGGAGTATTTAGAGGTGTGAAGGTAGTGTAGATTTTGTTAATTTTATCGACAAAGAAGGTGCTGATGCGTTCACAGGCCTCTGTTGATGGGGTAAGAGTTTGTGAGATGCTTGACGGGTTGCTGAACTCCTTCACTATTTTGAACAATTCTTTAGCGGAATTGTGGTTCTCATGAATTCGTTGAGTGAAGTATGCTTTTTTTGCGTCTCTAATGGCCAAAAAATATTGTTTTCGTTTGGTGACATAGGCTGCTCTAGATTCCGAGTCTTTTGTTTGTCTCCATCGGTGTTCGTCTTTTTGACATTCCTTTTTGAGGCTCTTTAGGAGAGGGGTATACCATTTCTCCGTGATGGTCGTTTTTTTTCTTGATTCCCGCATAGGGGCTAGTTTGTCTAGCACTTGGCGAATTCCAGAATCTAAAAGAGTGACGTTGTTCGTGATAGAGGGGTCTTCCAGTAGTGTGACATCTGTCTCAAGGAAGTGGGTTTGAAAATTAGAGTCGTTAATTAGTCTCCAGGCTCTATTGGTGACGAGAGGGGTGGATCTAAGCTTCAGGGGTTTGCCAGGAAGTTTGAAAAAAAAGGATAGTATGGAGTGGTCGGACCAGGACAGGGGGGGGATTTCTTTTATGGTAGTTGATTCAATATTGGTAAAAAGAAGATCCAGGGTGTGCCCGGCTACGTGCGTGGGGCCCTCGACCCACTGTTTGAGTTGTAGGATTTCCATATCGAATTTCAACTGGGCGGATCCGGGGGCGTCTGTTTTTTCGTAATGGACATTAAAGTCGCCGATGACCATATAGTTTTCCAGTTTTAAACATAATGGTAGCAGTTGGTTCAATAGTTTGGCGCTTATACTGGCTTGTTGCCCTGGAGGGTTGTAGACAACTGCGCCCGCAAGAATGATGAGGCCCTGGGATAAGATTTTGAATGGTAATATCTCATGTTCAGGGTACACAATGGTGTTTTCCGCAAGGCATGTCAGGTGATCTCTAAAGATCACGGCAACTCCGCCTCCTTTTTTCTTGCCTTGTCTGTTTTGTGTAATTATTTTGTATTCGGGGGGAAGGGCATTAGCGAGGTCTGGGGTATTAGAGTCCGATAACCATGTTTCGGTAATAAAAACTAGGTCCGGGGTCCTGGATGTCAGCGTGTCCCAGATCTCTAAGGCATGTTTAGGTAGGGATCTGGCATTAAGGTATAGGCATTTCAGTTCTAGCTGGTTTTTGGTAGAGTTTGTGCGGAGGTCAGTTGGGGGTTGGCCCATACTCGACCAACGATAGGCGAGACAAGATAAAGGTCCATACGATAGTCCGGGGCCGGTTTGATTACAACGGTGAGATCTAACATCCGTGTTGAGGGCTAGTAAATCGCTACGTGTATACTGGATAAGTATCGGCGCAGATAGATTAAGGCCTGTAGGGGGTATAGCCCCTAGTCCCGGTCGGTCGCGGACGGGCGCAGACGGGCTTGCCTTAGGCGTGCCTTCGGCGCGCAAACGTTGCGCCCGCTGCGCTCGCCCGCTGCGCGACCGAGAATTGCACATATTTTATACTACTCTGGGGTTGTGGGACGAGGGGGTGTGGCCTGAAAGGGGCGTGGCCTCCGCTCGTGGCACGAGGGGGAGTATGCGTGCAACGTCAGCGCTGGCTCCGCTGTGTGCACGGCTGTATCCCAGTAAGTGAAATTAAAACACACTTTAAATCTGTGACAATAATTTCTTAAAACAAATGGTAATCTGTGACACAAAGTTTTAAAATACAATGCTGCCTTACTCCCGGCTTCCGCCTCAGGAGTCAACTCTCAGTTTTGCTCGACTGTCTTAACACGGCGCTTTTTATGTGCGGGTGTTTGTGGGCGTGGCCTGAAAGGGGCATGGCCTCCGCTCGTGGCGCGAGGGGGAGTATGCGTGCAACGTCAGCGCTGGCTCCGCTGCGTGCACGGCTGTATCCCAGTAAGTGAAATTAAAACACACTTTAAATCTGTGACAATAATTTCTTAAAACAAATGGTAATCTGTGACACAAAGTTTTACAATACAATGCTGCCTTACTCCCGGCTTCCGCCTCAGGAGTCAACTCTCAGTTTTGCTCGACTGTCTTAACACGGCGCTTTTTATGCGCGGGTGTTTGTGGGTGTGGCCTGAAAGGGGCGTGGCCTCCGCTCGTGGCGCGAGGGGGAGTATGCGTGCAACGTCAGCGCTGGCTCCGCTGCGTGCACGGCTGTATCCCAGTAAGTGAAATTAAAACACACTTTAAATCTGTGACAATAATTTCTTAAAACAAATGGTAATCTGTGACACAAAGTTTTAAAATACAATGCTGCCTTACTCCCGGCTTCCGCCTCAGGAGTCAACTCTCAGTTTTGCTCGACTGTCTTAACACGGCGCTTTTTATGCGCGGGTGTTTGTGGGCGTGGCCTGAAAGGGGCGTGGCCTCCGCTCGTGGCGCGAGGGGGAGTATGTGTGCAACGTCAGCGCTGGCTCCGCTGCGTGCACGGCTGTATCCCAGTAAGTGAAATTAAAAAACACTTTAGATCTGTGACAATAATTTCTTAAAACAAATGGTAATCTGTGACACAAAGTTTTAAAATACAATGCTGCCTTACTCCCGGCTTCCGCCTCAGGAGTCAACTCTCAGTTTTGACCGATGTGTGTATGTTACCCGTGCCAACTTCAATAGATCATTTCATGTTTAGTCTGAACTACAGATTGATGCACACTTATTTGCCAGCTTGTAGAAATCATGTGCTCATTTCTTGTTTCATCTGTTATGCAAGTGTACATTATTGCCTTC